>NC_056037.1:11801804-14416707 GCF_004379255.2 Salvia splendens | reverse complement strand
TTAGGTAGTGCATTATGTAGCTGTTATTGTCATTATCTCATTATATTATGGCATTATTAGAGGTATTGTGTATATGGGTTAATCAACGGATTGAAGATTACATACGTGCATTTAGTAATTCTACGTACTATACCCTACCGCTAAGCTTATTAAACCCTTAGGGGAAACAAGAAACGTGTGTCACATCATAACATGGTACATCTTATTCGTATGCATTAATATTCACATATGTGGCATTTATAGTTATAACATCCTTGCTCGTGACATTTGTGAATTATCGTATCGTTTTATAATTTGTTATTAATGCGTACGTACTATCCCTAGCCCCTAAGCTATTAAAACCTTAGGTGAACAGAAACGTGTGTCAAACATCATAACACAGCACATCTTGTTCGTATGCATTGGCAGTTCACAATTGTGCATTATAATAGTCAATTATATCCATTACTCGATTTTTTTTTTTTTTTTTTTTTTTTTTTTTTAAAATTTTACCTGTGAAGATTACATACGTGTCTACGTACTATACCCTAGCTCCTAAGTCTTATTAAACCCTTATGGGAAACAAGAAACTGTGTCAAACATATAACATGGTACATCTTAATTCGTATGCATTGCAGTTCACATATTGTGCATTATATAGGCAATTATATGCATTACTCGTGACCATGTGGTGCATTATTCGTAGCGGTTTCCAGCCATTATTAGATTACTATTGTACCCTCATAATGCACAAAATAGGACAAATAATGCAACACGGGATTAATTACCCAATGTTGATCTTGACCGTCCATTTCTCTAATCTAATGGTTGATATTAAGAAGGAAAAAGGAGGAAATATAGGAAAAGGAAATGAATACATCCCTATATATGCGTATATTCCAATAACAACAATTTGTTAGTAATGTCTACGTACTATACCCTAGCCCCTAAACTTATTAAACCCTTAGGGGAAACAAGAAACGTGTGTCAAACATCATAACATGGTACATCTTATTTGTATGCATTGCAGTTCACATATTGTGCATTATATAGTTAATAACATCCATTACTCGTGACAATTTGGTGAATTATTCGTATCGTTTTATAATTTGTTATTAATGCGTACGTACTATATCCTAGCCCCTAAGCTTATTAAACCCTTAGGGGAAACAAGAAACGTGTGTCAAACATCATAACACAGCACATCTTGTTCGTATGCATTGCAGTTCACAAATTGTGCATTATATAGTCAATTATATCCATTACTCGTTACCATGTGAAGATTACATACGTGTCTACGTACTATACCCTAGCCCCTAAGCTTATTAAACCCTTAGGGGAAACAAGAAACGTGTGTCCAAACATCATAACATGGTACATCTTATTCGTATGCATTGCAGTGCACATATTGTGCATTATATAGTCAATTATATGCATTACTCGTGACCATGTGGTGCATTATTCGCAGATACCAAAATGTGGCAGTTACTTTTCCGTCAAATGTCAATAATAACCCCGTAATGCATACAACCACCTTCTATAATGCAACACGGAACCAGTTTTATAGAATCAATCTGATCCGTTGATGCCTTAGATCTAACGCGTAATATTAAGAAGGAAAAAGGATCTAAGATGTGAAAAGGAGAATAACGCTCCCCTATATATATATATATATATATATATATATATATATATATATATATAGGGTCTTGTTAGGTTGAGATTTTTAGCTTAATTGAGAATTGAGATGCATTTACAGCCACTCATTTTGAAATGTCAACTACAAGTAGATTATATCAACTAAGGGTATTATCGTCATTTCATTTCAATAGCCAGAATATCAAATGTCAACAACTCGTATTAAAATGTCAACAACTAAAAAAAAATTATTTTTTTATTTTTTTTAAAATTTTTTTTTTAATTTTTTTAATTTTCACGCGATGTCAACTACGATGTGTAGCTTGCACATCAAATGTCAATAGCCTTGCACATCAAATGTCAATAGCCTGCACATCAAATGTCAACAGCTTATAGTCGACATTATATGTGTATAGGTGATATGAATCATATATGTAGTTGACATTATATATGTGCAGTTGACATGAATTGTATATGTAGTTGACATTATATGTGTGTAGTTGACATGAATTGTATATGTAGTTGACAAAAAAATAAAAATAATAAAAAAATAAAAAATCGAAAAAAAATTTAATTTTTTTTAAAAAAATAAAAAAAATATTTATTAAATAAAATGTATGATGAAATTACCATTCTGCCCTTTCACAATTAATTAATGTAAAAATATTTTTCATGTGGCAAATTCTGGACCACTCATTTAATAAAAATGAGTGGCTAATAATGCATCTCAATTCTCAATTAAGCTAAAAAATCTCAATTGATCACAACCCTCTATCTATATCTATATCTATATATATATATATATATATATATATATATATATATTTAGGGGTGCGTTATATTGATAACCCCTAAATATCGTAATAACCCTATAACCAAATCTGGACCGCACATTTTTAAAATCACGCGGTTGAGATTCAAACTTAGATTTACTTCATAAAAAAAAGGCGGAGGGGTAAAACTGTCATTTCGCTCATTTAATTTCGCAGCCGATAAAATGATACTTCGACCTAAAAAATGACAAAACTATCATTATAAGCCAAAAGTATCATTTTATCAACTTAGAGTATCATTCTATCCGGCAAAACTATCATTCTATCCGACAAAGGTATCATTTTATCAACTCAAAGTATCATTCTATCTGCCGTGAGTATCATTTTATCATTTTATCAGTCAAAAGTATCATTTTATCAACTCAGAGTATCATTCTATCCGACAAAACTATCATTGTATGCTGTAAACCTAACATATACTATCATTCTATCCGGCAAAAACTATCATTCTATCCGGCAAAACTATCATTCTATCTGACAAACACTTTCATTCTATCCGGCAAAAACTATCATTATATCCGGCAAAAACTATCATTCTATCCGGCAAAACTATCATTCTATGCAATAAACCTATCATTTTATCATTTTATACTTTTATCAGTCAGTCAAAAGTATCATTTTATCAACTTAGAGTATCATTTTATCCGGCAAAACTATCATTTTATGCAATAAACCTATCATTTTATCATTTTACGTGATATTTGGCGAAATTCAGATTATTATTTTATCAGTCAAGAGTATCATTTTATCAACTCAGAGTATCATTCTATTCGGCAAAACTATCATTCTATGCAATAAACCTATCATTTTATCATTTTACGTGATATTTGGCGAAATTCAGAGTATCATTTTATCGTTCAGAGTATCATTTTATCAACTCAAAGTATCATTCTATCCGGCAAAACTATCATTCTATGCAATAAACCTATCATTTTATCATTTTATCAGTCAGTCAAAAGTATCATTTTATCAACTCAGAGTATCATTCTATCCGGCAAAACTATCATTCTATGCAATAAACCTATCACTTTATCATTTTATCATTTTACGTGATATTTGGTGAAATTCAGAGCATCATTTTATCAACTCAGAGTATCATTCTATCCGGCAAAACTATTATTCTATGCAATAAACCTATCATTTTATCAGTCAGTCAAAAGTATCATTTTATCAACTCAGAGTATCATTCTATCCGGAAAAACTATCATTTAATGCAATAAACCTATCATTTTATCATTTTACGTGATATATGGCGAAATTCAGAGTATCATTTTATCAGTCAAGAGTATCATTTTATCAACTCAGAGTATCATTCTATCCGGCAAAACTATCATTCTATGCAATAAACCTATCATTTTATCATTTTACGTGATATTTGGTGAAATTCAGAGTATCATTTTATCGTTCAGAGTATCATTTTATCAACTCAAAGTATCATTCTATCCGGCAAAACTATCATTCTATGCAATAAACCTATCATTTTATCATTTTATCAGTCAGTCAAAAGTATCATTTTATCAACTCAAAGTATCATTCTATCCGGCAAAACTATCATTCTATGCAATAAACCTATCATTTTATCATTTTACGTGATATTTGGCGAAATTCAGAGTATCATTTTATCAACTCAGAGTATCATTCTATCCGGCAAAACTATCATTCTATGCAATAAATCTAACATATATCATTTTATCATTTTACGTGATATTTGGCGAAATTCAGAAATTAAATTAGCGAAATGACATATTTACCCCTCCGCCTTTTTTTATGAAGTAGAGTATCATTCTATCTAGCGAAACTATCATTCTATGCAATAAACCTAACATATATCATTTTATCATTTTACGTAATATTTGGCGAAATTCAAAAATTAAATGAGGGAAATGACATATTTACCCCTCCGCCTTTGTTTTATGAAGTAAATCTAACTTTGAATCTCAGCCACAAGATTAGAAATATGTGTGGTCCAGATTTAGTTATAGGGTTATTACGATATTTAGGGGTTATCATATGATCACAACTCTCTCTCTCTCTCTCTCTCTCTCTATATATATATATATATATATATATATATATATATAGGGTAGTGTTAATCTCCTTTTCTCCCCTTAGATTTAAGTTCCTTCGGTGCATTATTTGGTGCGTTAGATTAGATGGATGGACGATCCGGATTAGAAGCATAGTTAGGATTCCGTCGGTGCATTATTTGGTGCATTTCGTGCATCATAGGGGTTAATTAGTAAATGTATATTCTCAATACCTCCCAAAAACAGCATGTGCGAGATTTTAGCAGAGTATACCCACGACCTTCCATTTACTCTACACATTTGTCACTCCAAATGTATCTACTCTCAATCTCTCTACCCGCTTCGTCTCCCCAATCTCTATCCCATTTCAAAACCCTAGCCGCCTATTCAAGGTACCGGCCATCTCAACGGACCTTCGAAGGTCGTCAGATTCCCGGTTCAACAACCCTCCCATTTTGTACAAGCATTTTCTGCGGTCGACGAGGAGGTACGGCTTGTCGAAGATTAATTTCTGGGTTTAATTTCTGGTTTCAGCAAACGTTTCTCCCCGATTTTCGACCCTACCTCACCACACAAACGACGATTCACCCATTTTTGCCCATAAATGAGGATATTTTCAAAATGGGATTTCTTCTAGATTATGGTTAAAAATTGTTTAGTTACCCATTATGTAGATGAAATCTTATAGGGTTCTGATTTTTTGGTTCGTCTCCCAGATTTATCATGACGAAAAGAGGACGTCCTTCCACTTCACAACCATCCCAGCCTGAAGGTGAGCATTCAATTTCATTTGCATGTCCAATTCCTGGAATAATTGGCTGCTTCTGTACATGAAGTATTGGGCGAATGCAAAATTCATGGCCGCATTATTTAACTGAATCTGTACATTATTTACATATTTGTATGCATTAATTATCATGTTTTAGGCATTATAGGCCTGCTGTTGTACATGAGTCAATGAGTGAATGCAGTAGTTGTATGTTCGTTTCTTGATTGAATCTGTACATTATGTAGCTATTTCTATGCATTATTTAGCATGGTTTAGCCATTATGTGACTTGTGTTGTACATGGGTCAAAGAGTGAATGCAATATTTGTATGTTCATTACTTGATCGAATCTGTACATTATGTAGCTATTTCTATGCATTCTTTATCCTATTTTATGCATCATTTGACTGCTGTTGTACATGAGTCTAAGAGTGACTGCAATATTTACATGTTCATTACTTGAGTGAGTCGGTTCATTATTTGGCTATTTGAACGCATTATTTATCTTGTTTTATGCATCATGTGACTGCTGTTGTACATGAGTCAAAGAGTGAATGGAATATTTGTATGTTCATTACTTGATCGGATCTGTACATTATTTAGTTATTTTAGTGCATTATTTATCATGGTTTATGCTTTATGTGACTGTTGTTGGACATGAGACAATGAGTGATTGCAATATTCATGGTGCATTTGTTGATTTATTCTGAACATTATTTGATTATTAAAATGCATTATGTATCAGTTTTTATGCATTATTTTGATGCTTCTGTACAAGGGTGTATAAGTGAATGCAGTATAACTGTCGACATTATTTTATTCAGTCTGTACATTATGTAACTAATTGTATGTTATTATTCTATATGTTGTACAACATCAAAGCAGCTAAGATTGGACATCGACGAGGCGGTCGATGATATACTGCCAGTAGGAATTGCCCATAAATTCCGGGAGTTATTATCAGAGGCCGGGACTAGTACAGCTCCGGAAGAGACTGAGGATAGGAAACCAAGGGGTAGGAACGTCGACCATCTGTATTGTTGACGAACTCCTACAGAGTTTCTGAATTGTATAAAGAGTTTAACTCCACGGCAGAAGATAGTCGTCACGGAACTTGTACATGAGTCTAAGAGTGAATGCAATATTTGTACATTATTTAGCTATTTCTATGCATTATTTATCCTGTTTTATGCATCATTTGACTGCTGTTGTACATTACTTAAGAATAAATGCAATATTTGAATGTTCATTATTTGAGTGATTTTGTATATTATTTGGCTATTTGAATGCATTATTTATCCTGTTTAATGCATCGCGTGGTTGCTGTCGTACATACTAAACCCTAGCCCCTAGGCTTGTTAAACCCCTAGGGAAAATAAGAAACATGCGTCAAACATCGAAACACGGCACACCTTAAATTAAAAGGGTCAGGATAAATGTTCATTACATATCACAAAAAATGCATTACAAAAACTAAACTACGCATTATACTACACTAAAATGTACATTATGTATATTTGTTTTAAAAAATACCTACGCGCTATGCATGTGCAATCCGAGATGAATTACTGCAGCTCGTGTATTTGGACAACATTTTTTAGACTTAAAACATACTACACCCTAGCCCCTGGGCTTGTTAAACCCTTAGGAAAAACAAGGAACGTGCGCCAAACATCGAAACAAGACACAACTTAAATGAAACGGTGCTGGATAAATGTTCATTACATATCACAAGTAATGCATTACAGAAACTAAAACTACGCATTACACTATATAATATGTACATTATGTATATCTGTTTTAAAATATACCTACGTTTTATGCATGTGCAACCCAGACGAATTACTCCAGCTCGTGTATTTGGACAACGTTTTTAAGACTTAGAACATACTACACCCTAGCCCCTAGGCTTGTCAAACCCTTAGGGAAAACAAGAAACGTTCGCCAAACAACGGCACACGGCACAACTTAAATTAAATGGGTTAGGATAAATGTGCATTACACATCACAAATAATGCATTATATAATATAAACTACGCAATATACTATACAAAATATACATTATGTGCAACCACAGACGAATAACTGCAGCTCGTGTATTTGGACAACGTTTTTTAGACTTAGAACATACTACACCATAGCCCCTAGACTTGTTAAACCCTTAGGGAAAACAAAAAAAGCTGCGCCAAACATCGAAACACGACGCAACTTAAATTAAACGCATCAGTATAAATGTTCATTACATATCACAAATAATGCATTACAGAAACTAAACTACGCATTATACTATACAATTTGTACATTATGTGTACAATATGTGGATCGACGACCGAGTTCACATTCATCAGCACTTCAAAGTCCCCGAGTTGAACCATTCAACTCACTAGCACAACCTCTTCTACCGCGGCGTTTCGCTCTACCTCACCTCCCTCCCGTCGTCGCTCGAGTGCAAACTCTAATGATTGGAACCTCTGACCAACAACGGGCTTCAAGTTATCAGAACAGGCAGGCACAACCCTAACTGCGTGTGAAAACGAAACAGTATGACATTTAGTAGGTTAAGTAAAAGATGCATTATAAGAGATATACGATACATTACCGCACATAAATGATTGCATTATATAGTAATAATGATACATTGCATGTATAATTTTGGGCAGCGACTACGTCACGCTGTATAATTCGCGGACACAAATCACAATTTTGAATCTAATAGAATATAACACTACTATTGCCTGTAGTGAATTACTACTATTGCTATCGGCTTCCCTTGGGTACATAATTGAAAGCCGATGCCACCTAAAATAACTAACCTTGTGATCTGAATGCACCACGGCTTTCATAAATCGTCGCCCGTCCATCATATTTCAATAAAACAGTAAAAGACCCGCAAACATCAAACACAACATTTCATGATTTACGTACATCTGGTAGTGCGACTGGTATACGATTACAGAAGTAAAACACCAAAATCAATCAATATGGGGGGAAAATTGGAGACTTACATTCTTCCATTGTTAAACAAAGCAACTGGAACAATGACGATCTGATTGCGACGGAATGTGTGAAATTATAATTTCTCGCAGTATCTTCGACGAAACAAAATAAAGCAGCAGAAATGGAGACTTGATTGGGCGAAAATCTGAGGAGAATATTTTGCCAAATTGCAGTGAGCGTAAAGGGAGAGAATCGTGGAACATACCATAACCAACTTCATTTGCTATTTCCTATTATGCCCTCTACACGGTTAATCTTAATTAAATTCTAATGATTCAGTTTAATATGTGATCCGCTGGATCAGTGCAAATCGACGGACTAGATTAAGAAGGAAATAGGATTTACTAGTTAAAAAGGATTTGAATACAATCCTATATATATATATATATATAGGGTAGTGATCAAGATAAAACTATTTTTAAGGGTATAACTAGAGAACAAATCTCAGCCACACATCTTAATGGAACAAATATTATTAATTTTAATAAAATAAAATATGCTGAGGGTATTTTTGGAAATTACTTTCTGAATTAAAACATGCGATCAAATTACGCGAAATCTTCCAAATCTGCGATCCTTTCTTCTTCCAAATCGTAATTCTGAGCTGGGGGTGGCGCCGGAGAGGACACTGGCGGCGGTGGGGGAGCTGGCAAAGGCGATCGGGGCGGAGGGGCTGTTGGCGGATTCAATCGTCGCGCCAATGCTGAAAAAACCCCAAATCAAAACCTACCTCTACGTCGGACTCACCGGAATCAGCGTCGGCGGGTAAGGAGACGCAACGATGAGCTGCCGTAGAAGAGAAGCGGAGTTTCGGAACAAGAGCGGGGCGCGGTGGCTGTAGGCTCTAAGATTCGTCTTCGATATAGTTAGTTTCCGTCTACGTTTAATGTTACTGATGTATCTTGTGATTTTACTTCACTCTTGTTTACAAAACATCACTCTTGTTGTGATTTTACTTCACTCTTGTTCACAAAACACATCACTCTTGTTCTGATTTCACTTCACTCTTGTTCACAAAACACATCACTCTTGTTCTGATTTCACTTCACTCTTGTTCACAAAACACATCACTCTTGTTCTGATTTCACTTCACTCTTGTTCTGATTTTACTTCACTCTTGTTCACAAAACACATCACTCTTGTTCTGATTTCACTTCTCTCTTGTTCACAAAACACATCACTCTTGTTCTGATTCACTTCACTCTTGTTCTGATTTCACTTCACTCTTGTTCTGATTTTACTTCACTCTTGTTCACAAAACACATCACTCTTGTTCTGATTTTACTTCACTCTTGTTTACAAAACATCACTCTTGTTCTGATTTTACTTCACTCTTGTTCACAAAACACATCACTCTTGTTCTGATTTCACTTCACTCTTGTTCACAAAACACATCACTCTTATTATGATTTTACTTCACTCTTGTTTACAAAACACATCACTCTTGTTCTGATTTTAGTTCACTCTTGTTCACAAAACACATCACTCTTGTTCTGATTTCACTTCACTCTTGTTCACAAAACACATCACTCTTGTTCTGATTTCACTTCACTCTTGTTCTGATTTTACTTCACTCTTGTTCACAAAACACATCACTCTTGCTCTGATTTTACTTCACTCTTGTTTACAAAACACATCACTCTTAGCATGATTTTACTTCACTCTTCACTCTTATCATGATTATTTTTGGGACAATTCAACATTGATATTATAATTAGATCAGAGCAAGAAGAAACAGAAAGGGGCTACATCTGAAATGCATAGCTAAAATCTCACAAAATTCAAATACTACACTACATCCCATCATAAAAATTGCAACGATAGCTTATCACCTAATGTTAATTCCCTAATTAAAGGAAATCAAAACTAAGAAAAACAGAAGATAAATTGGGAAATGCAGGCTAAATTATATCATAGATCTGTGTGTTCCCGCTCGGGGTCAGATGCCACGATCATGTGCGACAAGATGTCGTAGAGCGGCCCGCCCTTGGCCATCGCCTCCTTCTTCTCCTTGATCACCGCGATGAGCTCCTTCCGGAGCGCCGCCGCCGCCTTGTTGACGGTGGCGGTGTTGTTGGCCGCTGGAAGAGTGATGATTGGAGACACCGATGCAGATTCCTTCGTCGGGGAAAGAGAGTCACTTGAATCGCGAAAATATTGATAATTTCCAATCGAATTCCTCTTCAATCGGACGAATCGGCGGTAGGAGAGCTGAGAACTATTTTGCAGAAGAAGGAAGAGGAGGAGAAGAGAAGAATGCGGTTTCTTTTTCAAATGCCAATGATGTAATCTAATTTTGGATGTGCAATGACCATTATACCCCCGCCTTATTATTGTGGAGTAAATTTGTGATTGAGGGAACTAATATCTCATTAAATTCAAAAATTAATACTAGCCCTTGATTTTTTTGATCTTGTGGCTATTATTTGTTCTCTAGTTATATGGTTAAGAGGTGTTTGCCATAGATCATGACCCTATATATATATATATATATATATATATATATATATATATAGGGATGTATTCATTTCCTTTTCCTATATTTCCTCCTTTTTCCTTCTTAATATCAGCCATTAGATTAGAGAAATGGACGGTCCAGATCAACATTGGGAATTTAATCCCGTGTTGCATTATTTGTCCTATTTTGTGCATTATGAGGGTACAATAGTAATCTAATAATGGCTGGAAACCGCTACGAATAATGCACCACATGGTCACGAGTAATGCATATAATTGTCTATATAATGCACAATATGTGAACTGCAATGCATACGGACAAGATGCGTTGTGTTATGATGTTTGACACATGTTTCTTGTTTCCCCTAAGGGTTTAATAAGCTTAGAGGCTAGGGTATAGTACGTAGACATGTATGTAATCTTCACATGGTAACGAGTAATGCATATAATTGACTATATAATGCACAATTTGTGAACTGCAATGCATACGAACAAGATGTGCTGTGTTATTATGTTTGACACACGTTTCTTGTTTCCCCTAAGGGTTTAATAAGCTTAGGGGCTAGGGTATAGTACGTACGCATTAATAACAAATTATAAAACGATACGAATAATTCACCAAATTGTCACGAGTAATGGATGTTATTAACTATATAATGCACATTATGTGAACTGCAATGCATACGAATAAGATGTACCATGTTATGATGTTTGACACACGTTTCTTGTTTCCCCTAAGGGTTTAATAAGCTTAGGGGCTAGGGTATAGTACGTAGACATTACTAAATGCACGTATGTAATCTTCAATCCGTTGATTAACCCATATACACAATACCTCTAATAATGCATAATATACTGAGATAATGACAATTAACAGCTACATAATGCACTACCTAAACCAAATAATGCACATACGTATATTCCAATAACAACAATTTGTTAGTAATATCTACGTACTATACCCTAGCCCCTAAGCTTATTAAACCCTTAGGGGAAACAAGAAATGTGTGTCAAACATCATAACATGGTACATCTTATTCGTATGCATTGCAGTTCACATATTGTGCATTAGATAGTTAATAACATCCATTACTCGTGACAATTTGGTGAATTAATCGTATCGTTTTATAATTTGTTATTAATGCGTACGTACTATACCCTAGCCCCTAAGTTTATTAAACCCTTAGGGGAAACAAGAAACGTGTGTCAAACATCATAACACAGCACATCTTGTTCGTATGCATTGCAGTTCACAAATTGTGCATTATATAGTCAATTATATCCATTACTCGTTACCATGTGAAGATTACATACATGTCTACGTACTATACCCTAGCCCCTAAGCTTATTAAACCCTTAGGGGAAACAAGAAACGTGTGTCCAAACATCATAACATGGTACATTTTATTCGTATGCATTGCAGTTCACATATTGTGCATTATATAGTCAATTATATGCATTACTCGTGACCATGTGGTGCATTATTCGCAGATACCAAAATGTGGCAGTTACTTTTCCAGTAAATGTCAATAATAACCCTGTAATGCATACAACCACCTTCTATAATGCAACACGGAACCAGTTTTATAGAATCAATCTGATCCGTTGATGCCTTAGATCTAACGCGTAATATTAAGAAGGAAAAAGGATCTAAGATGTGAAAAGGAGAATAACGCTCCCCTATATATATATATATATATATATATATATTAATTTAGGTCAACTGTATCTTTTTAGGGTTCATAGATAGTAAGAAAAAAAGTAAAGAAAAATCTGAAATGTGATTAATTATATTTTCAGTTCACGTGCTTTTAAGTGTAAATTTCATTTTTCAATAACTTAATCTTAAGTTCATTAATCAACTGACAGTCATAGGCGCATAACTGAATGGGCCCTTCAACATTTTTGAAGAATGGGCCATAAACAGAATTACAATTCCAATAAGAAAATTATACTGTATGAATCTACTTATGGGCCGGTCAACATCTCAAATATTGGTACACAAAATGCTTCCCAAATTATAATTTCTTGAAATGACTAAATTTAAACTTCTAGAACTCCACTTTTACATAAGTCCCCTAATTTTTTGTATTTATAATCCTAAATCACATCATCTGCTGCCACGGGTACATGTTGTAGTATGGGTGCATCTGACTCCATCCACCTCCCACGGGGATCGGGGGAGTTTGAGATCCGCTACTCCCTGAAGTAGGCTCGTTGTTGAGATCCATTTACCGTTATTGATCTTGTACAGAAATTTAGATAGAGAGAGTACTCGTTAATACAAGTGGTGCGAATGAAAATGACAGGCAAGTCGCGTATATATAGTGTTTCGGAAAAAAAAATATTAAAAATTCGCGCTAGGCGGTGCGCTAGGCGATTCGGACGCTGCAATAGCACCTAGCGGATCGCCTAGCGCACAGCCTAGCGCCGCGGAACCGCCGAGCGCTAGGCGGTTTTTTTTTCGCGAAATCCGCTAGGCGGCTGCAATAGATCGCCTAGCGCACCGCCTAGCGCCGGCGCTCGGCTAGGCGGTGCGCTAGGCGCTATTGTGGATGCTCTTATAGTATGTAGGAAAATGAGGGCACCATCATGTGGGCTGAGGATAAATATGAATACATATACACACACAGACACATACATATGGGTTATATATTTATATGTGAACTAGAATTATATATAGTTTGGCAGTGAGGACATTGTTGTTAGTCTGATTCACTAGTTTTAAATTTAAAGAAAAAATAAAAAAAAATGAGAAAGATGAAAGATCCCCCCTCGTGCGCCTCAAACGCTGATCCCTCCTTATGTTTGTTCTCCACCTTACTTACATTTTACCTCTCACTCTTTTACTCTCTTTCTTTTTAATATATACTCCATATTAGTAATTTATTCCATGTTTGCTCCCATTTTGAGTGTTAAATTACTAGTTAATTCGAATAAAAAAATGACTACGAAAAGAAATTTGCAGATGGTAATTCTTTAGTGTGTTTGCAATAGTGTGGAAGGTCACCAATCAATAACAAGTGGCAGTACATCATAATCCTAATTCCTGGCTAAGTTGAACGAATTGGGATGTAATATCTGAAGATTTAATTAATTTATTAATAATCCATTTGTCTATACGTAGCTTTTAAGTTTCAGAAATCGTACAGGGTAGCCAACTAGAATTGATACACAAAAATAATTGAAGATGAAAAAAGGGGTAGGATTAGGAATATTTGGCAAAATCTCACGTTTGTGAGAGTCAGAGTCAGAGCCATATGATTCTTTGCACGTGAGCTTCATTACTCACTGCATCAATATTAACCACAATTTCTCTTATTGTAATAATGGAGTGCTCATTTCAGTTGGAAGAAGCTCGGCTAGAAAGGAGTTCGGTAAGCTCGGCTTACCGAGCTGGAACTAGCCTGGTACTAGCCGAGAAGAAGAAGAAGAAGGCAGGAGTCGGTAAGCTCATCGGTAAGGAAGCTCGGTATGGAAGCTCGGCATGGAAGCTCGGCGTTGAGCTGGAATGAGCCGAGAAGGAAGAGTTCGGTTGTAAGCCGAGAAGGAAGAGTTCGGTTGTAAACCGAGGAAGGAGCTCGGTCTTGAACCGAGAAGGTAGAAGCAACCTAGCCGAACTAGCCGTTGGAGCAGCAGTTAGTTAGCCGAGATGTAGCGGTTATTCTTCTTGCTTTCTTGATTCTTCTTGTAGTTAGTTAGTAGCAGTTGCTACGTGATTATAGAGCTTTAAATAGCTCACCATGTATGTAGTTTAGAATAGAGTTTAATCAATAAAGAGTTTTCCAGTTTTCTCTCCAAGATTATCATCTTCAATACTCAAAGTGTGAGTGTGTGTGTTTCCTGCATTGTGTGATCTCATACAACAGTGAGTGTGTGTGTGATCTTATTGAGTGTGTGAAAGCCTTGTGTGTGAGTAAATCCCAACAAGTGGCGCCGTCTGTGGGAAAGGGATATTGAAGCTGATTTGCAGAGGATCAAACGGTTTCAGAGATGGCAGCAAGGCTTGATGCAGAGAAGTTCACAGGCAAGAATGATTATGGCCTGTGGAAGATGAAGATGAAGGCGATCTTAATTCAACAAGGCTTGGGGGCAGTTCTTGCAAAACCAGATGAGAAAGGGAAGGCTCCAGTGCTTGATGAAAAAGCTCAGGCAAAGATGGAGGAGATGCAGCTCAAGGCACATTCTGCAGTGATCCTGTGCCTTGGAGATAAGGTCTTGAGGGAAGTTCAAGAAGCCAAGACTGCGGTGGAGATCTTGGACAAGTTAGATGAAGTTTACTTGGCCAAATCCTTGGCTAACCGGCTGTATCTCAAGAAGAGGTTGTATGCCTATAGTTTTTCTGGAGATAGGTCCATCATTGAGCAGCTAGAGGAGTTCAACAAGATCATTGATGACCTGGGATCTGTTGATGTCAAGATCTCAGATGAGGATAAGGCCATTCTCACATTGAATGCCTTACCTAGCTCGTATGACCAGCTAAGTGATGCAATCATCTATGGAAGAGATAAACCTATCACCTATGCAGAAGTCTATTCAGCCCTGATGGCCAAAGAACTCCAGAAGACAGCCAACAGAGGCTCTGCAAGCTCCAATGTTCAAGCTGCAGAGGCCTTGAATGTAAAGAAGTTCAAGAAGCAGAACTTCAAGAAGAAGTTTGAGGGCCCTAAACCCTCAAGTTCAGATGCTCAGAAGGAAACCAGAGCTTGCTATTGGTGCAAGAAACCTGGACATTTGAAGAAAGATTGTCATGCATGGAAGAGAAAGATGGCCTCAGAGGGACACAATCAATCTGATTGTGTGGAGAGTGCTGATCCCCCGGCTCAACTCATGAATATCAGTGATAGTGGGGTCAGTCATAGGTGGATTATGGACTCGGGGTGCAGCTTCCATATGTGCCCCAATAGAAGCTGGTTTCATGATCTTCAAGAAGCATCGGGTACTGTTGTTCTTGGTAATAACCACATTTGTCAGATCAAAGGAATAGGGAAGGTAAAGCTAAGCCTACAAGATGGCTCTATAAAGATCCTAACTGGGGTGAGGTATATTCCAGAAGTAAAGAGGAACCTCATCTCATTGGGAATGCTGGAACAGAAAGGGTTCACCATATTGATGAGTCAAGGAAAATTGTTTGTGAAATCTGGAGATGCAGTGATGATGGAGGCTGACAGAGAGCATATTCTCTATTATCTGAAGGCTAAGGCTGTTGATGGAGAAAGCAATGCAGTGTCAGATGATTCCATAATGCTATGGCACAAGAGATTGGGCCACCCAGCCGAAGGAAGCTTGAAAGAACTCATCAAGAAGGGTCTGATCTCTGGAGATTTCAACAAGATGGACCCCTGTGAGCAATGTATACTTGGAAAGGCTAAGAAGGCACCCTATCCTACAGGTATTCACTCTTCTACAGCCCCATTAGACTACATTCATAGTGATCTTTGAGGGCCTTCACCGGTGTGTTCAATTGGTGGAGGAAAGTATTATCTAGCTATCATTGATGACTATACAAGAAAGTTGTGGGTATATATTCTTAAAGAAAAATCTGAAACACTCACAAAGTTCAGGATATGGTGTAAGGAGGTTGAGCTAGAGAAGGGTAGAAGTGTTAAATGCTTAAGGACAGACAATGGCCTAGAGTTCTTGTCTGCTGAGTTTGATCTGTTCTGTAAAGAGAAGGGTATGAAGAGGCACCGGACTGTTCCTGGTAATCCTCAGCAAAATGGTGTTGTGGAGAGGATGAATAGGACAATCCTAGAGAGGGTGAGGTGCTTACTTCTTGGGTCTGGTTTGAGCAGCAGATTCTGGGGTGAGGCTGTGTATACAGCAGCCTATCTCATCAATAAATGCCCATCTACTGCCCTGAAATCTGAAACTCCTGATTACATGTGGTATGGAGCTCACAGTGACTACTCAAAATACAAGGTGTTTGGGTGTGCAGCCTATGCTCATGCTAGGCAAAGTAAGCTTGAAGCTAGGGCTCTGAAATGTATCTTGCTGGGGTATCAGAGGGGTGTTAAGGGATATAGGCTCTGGTGTATTGAGCCCGGTAAGCAGAAGGTCTTGGTGAGTAGGGATGTGGTGTTCTTGGAGGATCAGATGCCATTCCTGAAAGATAAGCCGGACTCCAATGAAGATGAGGGTGATTTCTTCAAGGTGGAGCCTGTGGGGGTTGGCCTAGGAGCAGGTGGAGTCATTGACTCGGGGAGTGAGTCTGATTCAGATAAAGAAGAGGCTCCAACTCAGGGCAACCAGGCTGGTGAGTCTATATCAGACTCCATCAGAAACTATCAGCTTGCAAGGGACAGAGTTAGAAGAGAAACAAGGCCACCAACAAAGTTCTCTGATGTTGTGTATTATGCTCTGTGTGCAGCTGAAGGTATTGATGGTGCAGATCCACTCACATATAAAGAAGCTATGCAGAGTAAAGATAGAGAAAGATGGATTGAAGCCATGAATGAGGAAATAGAGTCTTTACTCAAGAACAAAACATGGATTTTGGTGGACAAATCCAAGCTGAATACAGATGGAAAGGAGAGGAAGCTGATCAGTTGCAAGTGGTTATTTAAAAAGAAGGTAGAAACCACTGATAAAGACAGAATCAGGTTCAAGGCAAGGCTGGTGGCTAGAGGCTTTACACAGCAGGAGGGAATCGATTTCAATGAAGTGTTTGCACCTGTTGTGAAGCACACTTCGATTAGGATTCTATTGGCTGTGGTGAATCAGCTTGACTGGGAGCTACAACAGCTTGATGTGAAGACAGCCTTCCTCAATGGAGATCTAGAGGAAACTATCTTCATGGAACAGCCAGAGGGCTATGTGAAGATTGGAGAAGAAGGCAAGGTGTGCCTGTTACAGAAAAGTCTTTATGGACTTAAGCAAAGTCCTAGACAGTGGAATAAGAAGTTTGATGCACAGATGAAGAAGATTGGCTTCTCCAAGTCAGAATATGATGATTGCATCTACATCAAGAAGGCAGGCAAGACTCCCATTGCCTACCTATTACTCTATGTGGATGATATGCTACTTGCAGGGCCTTCTATGACAGAAATTCAGAAAGTTAAACAAGATCTGAAGTCAAGCTTTGAAATGAAGGATCTAGGAGAGTCAAGGAAGATCCTAGGCATACATATTCAGAGAGATAGAGGCTGCAAGAAGCTGTGGATGCTGCAAACTGACTATATTGAGAAAGTGTTGCAGAGATTCAAAATGGAAAATGCAAAAGCTGCATCAACTCCTCTGTCCCAGAGTTTTAAGCTATCAAAGGAACAAGCCCCTAAAACTAAGCAAGAGGCTGGTGAGATGGAGGCTATCCCTTATGCTAGTGTGGTTGGAAGTGTTATGTACACTATGATTTGTACAAGACCAGATTTGGCTCATGCTATCTCAGTGACTAGCAGATACATGGCAGACCCGGGGAAGGAGCATTGGAATGCTCTTAAGTGGATATTGAGGTACATGAAGTCAACTAAGGACTGGGGGATTGTGTTCAATGGCTGGGAAGGTGAATCTGAGGAGGTTGTGCAGGGCTATTGTGATGCAGACTATGCTGCAAACCTGGACAACAGAAAGTCCCAAACAGGTTATCTTTTCACCATGTTTGGAACTGTAATCAGCTGGAAGTCAGGGTTGCAAAGTGTTGTTGCTCTCTCAACAACAGAGTCAGAGTATATAGCTCTCACTGCAGCTGTACAGGAGAGTTTTTGGATTCAGGGAGTGATTTCTGACTTTGGTTTTGACCAAAAGACAATGGTGATTCATTGTGACAGCAGCTCAGCTATGTGCTTGGCTAAACATCCGGGTTTTCATGAAAGGAGCAAGCACATAGACATAAAGTTGCATTTCATTAGAGATGAGATTGAAAGGGGAGAGTGAAGGTGATTAAGATTAACACCTTGCACAATCCGGCTGACATGCTAACAAAGTCTCTAGGTAGAGACAAGTTTGATCATTGCAAGAAATGGATCAATGTTTGTGCAAGAACTGAGATGAGCCCTCAGGTGGAGAATTGTAATAATGGAGTGCTCATTTCAGTTGGAAGAAGCTCGGCTAGAAAGGAGTTCGGTAAGCTCGGCTTACCGAGCTGGAACTAGCCTGGTACTAGCCGAGAAGAAGAAGAAGAAGGCAGGAGTCGGTAAGCTCATCGGTAAGGAAGCTCGGTATGGAAGCTCGGCATGGAAGCTCGGCGTTGAGCTGGAATGAGCCGAGAAGGAAGAGTTCGGTTGTAAGCCGAGAAGGAAGAGTTCGGTTGTAAACCGAGGAAGGAGCTCGGTCTTGAACCGAGAAGGTAGAAGCAACCTAGCCGAACTAGCCGTTGGAGCAGCAGTTAGTTAGCCGAGATGTAGCGGTTATTCTTCTTGCTTTCTTGATTCTTCTTGTAGTTAGTTAGTAGCAGTTGCTACGTGATTATAGAGCTTTAAATAGCTCACCATGTATGTAGTTTAGAATAGAGTTTAATCAATAAAGAGTTTTCCAGTTTTCTCTCCAAGATTATCATCTTCAATACTCAAAGTGTGAGTGTGTGTGTTTCCTGCATTGTGTGATCTCATACAACAGTGAGTGTGTGTGTGATCTTATTGAGTGTGTGAAAGCCTTGTGTGTGAGTAAATCCCAACACTTATTTCTTTCAATTTTAAAGAAAATCACCGAAATGCTCCAATCCAATAATGAAAGTTATTTTCCTTGCCTTGGATATGAGGAAATCGCTTTTGGAATGCTTTTCCTCCCAACCATGAAAACTTTTTAGTACAAATTAAAATAAATGAGTATTCTCTGTCAGAATTAAAATATATGCAGTTTGCAAAGTGAAATTGTATCATAACAAAGAAGGCAATCAAGACAAAGATGCGATCCCTGCTGAAGCAGCAGTGTTTGTGGGCCCGCTCAAAACAAAGAAGGCAATAGAGGATGACGAGGAGTGGACAACTTTAGACGAAAAGGCCCACTCGACCATCATGTTGTGCATGTCTGACGTCATCGAAGTTGCTAATCAGGAGACTGCAGCTTCCCTTTGGACGAAGTTGGAGAGTCTATACATGACGAAGTCTCTAACCAACAAGTTGCTCCTGAAGCAACGTTTGTTTCGATTACGCGTGTAGGAAGGTATGCCCCTTCGGGATCATCTGGAAAATTTGAACAAAAATTTGCTGGATTTGCATAATATTGATGTCATGAGCTGTTAGTTGCCCGTGGAGGGCAAATTTGAGGCAAGGATGAAGAAGTTTGTTTGTTTGGTATTATGATGATGCATTTGGAAGGGGGATTCAAGTCAAGGTGGAGATTTGTTAGTATGCCTTGAATTAGTTTCCTAATTGGGATAGGATTATGTTTCCGAATTAGGATAGGTCTCATGTTTGCCTATTTATATGGGAGTAGAGCACATAATTCTGTGATCGTGATCTTAGATCTGAAATCTGTAACTGCAGTCATAATACAATTTGTTCTCCGTTCTTGCCCGTGGATGTAGCCAATTGACGAACCACGTAAATTCTGTGTCTCCTTACGTTCTTTCGTTTGTCGATTACACAATTACTCTATTCTGTCACAACATTTTTCTTATAAATAGGAGAAGATTATTTATTAATGATAAAAAGGTTGGTTATAATCATTTTTATGAACAAATTTTTGGGGCAGTTGGCCTTGGAATAAAAAAATGCTAGACCTTTCAATACATTCTTGTATTGTGTCTTTAGTTAAACTTGGACGTCGATTTTACGGCTCAGCGCATTTGTAAATCGAGAAAACTGTTGTGTTGATCGTTTCCTCTTCTTCAAGTCTGATATTTGTAGAGAGGATAATATAAGTATTATTTATGATTTTGCTATTATATTATCGATTTTGTAATCCGATTAAATTAAAACTTAGAGATAAAATCGAGATATCGTAAAGACTAAGGTCTATTATATATTTGCTACAAATTAAATTAAAATTACGATTATAATACATACTCAATTTTCACAACTATACCATGTGTCCATGTATAATCAAAGAATTATTTATACATAGGCCATGATTAAAGATTAGAGGCACCTCCAATAACAAGGAATCCTCAAAATTAGGATAAAATAGTTAAATTTATTAGCTCATTAATGTGATCAATTAGTGCGCTTAATGAGTTGTGTTTTCTGTCTGCCAAATCCTTTTAAACATAATAATCTCCACTAATTTAGCTAAAAATAAAAATAATTAGTGGAGTGGTTTTGGATTTGTTGTCATGTTGAATATCACAGGAACCCAGTTTCCTCGTACATGTCGTGTCTTGCTTCACTATTGATTTAATCGTGAATTCATTGCCCAAGTTTAAGCATCGTACTTTGATTTCCTATATTACCCTTATGAATTTTCCGTTGTAGTATATTCATTAAATTGATGTATATTTGGGGTTTTCTACATTCCATCTGTTCGCCATAATTACGGTGTTTCTTTGTCAATGAGATTAAAAAAAAATGTTAATTTATTAATTATTAATACTATATATGAATATGATTTAACTACGACTAAACTTTTAAAATAGAAAAATGATTTAATTATAATATAACAGAGGGTGTGTATTATATTTCAAATATAAACACATTAATTCCATCTACTTTAGTAATTATATATCAGTGTTGCAAAATCATCAGTATATCCATATCTTTTATTTTACTAAGAGCATTCGCTGAAATGACATTTTCATTATATTTATGCTAAAATATCGGTCGAATTTCTGTCTTAAATTTAGTTGCAAACCTCTGCACAAATAATCGGATAAATATTTTATTATATCAATTTATTGTAGCATTTCTTCTCAATATGATTTCCAGTCAAACAACTTTGAATGACCAATATTAAATATAGATAAACTTAATTAGAAAAAAATGCGGCAAACTTGGGACGGTCAAGGATAAGATGAGGCCTATCCAAGCCCCTTGGCCTAGCGGTAAAGGGTGCTGGATACCGCGTCAATCCTGAAGGTCTCGAGTTCGAACCCTGGGTGGCGTAATTTGTCTTTCCTCCTTGTTATAGGAGTTAATTTGTAATTTCCTCCTTCATATATATGATATAAATATATGAAGTTAATTTAAAAAAAAAAAAAAAAAAAAAAGGATAAGATGAGGCCTAGCTATATGTTTATCGAGGGATTAGAATCCGTAAAGAATGATAAAAATGGAAGAACAAAAATAAAATAAAATTAGAATGGCACCTATTTCTAGAATGACTCATTTAGTTTAGGGTTAGAGCAGTTAACACTAGGAGAGGAGAAATTAATTTATAGGGCCATTTTGTGACACGGGAACAGTGCCCACGTTCTCCTCATATAGTATCTTATTCTTTTTCAAGTTTTTATTCTAGAAAATGTCTGAAATTTAGCTGCAGGTAATTTATTTATAGTGCACTATATATAGTTTTGATATTGGTCAACAACCGAGAATCCACACTGCAATGCATAAGTTGCTAGATTTTTAGGAGGGATATATATAGTATATAAGTTACATATAATAAAATGAATTAATTAGTACAAATGTACAATTACAAAGCTGATTTAATATTCATCTCATTCATTGTAACTTTCTAAAAAGTTGGAAATTTTCAAATAATTTCCATAAATAACCGCAGCAAGCATACCGTTAAGCCCTCTCTTGCTCGAGCTTTCATTATTCAAACCGAATTGCAACTCCATAGATAAGCTATAGCTTGTTCTCTCAATCATCATGGTACTTACTAACCCTTGCTAATAATAATTCTATGCAATTTTGAGAACTGATGGTATCATATTAGTATAATTCATTTGTTGTGAAATTAGGGAGGTCAGAAGCCTGCATGGTTGGAGGCCCTCTATCTGCAGAAATTCTTCGCGCCTTGCTCAATTCACGACGCAGCAAAAAAGAATGAGAAGAATATATGCTGCTTGGATTGCTGCAACAGCATCTGCCCCCACTGCGTCCTCTCCCATCGCTCCCACCGCCTTCTGCAGATTCGCAGGTACGTCTACCATGAGGTCGTCCGCTTGGAGGATCTTGAGAAGCTCTTGGACTGCTCCAACATCCAGGTTTTTATTTATTGATTTTTTTTTACCAGAATTTTGAGTTGCTAAATTAATTGATGATGGTTAATGGTTTTGTGTGGTGAATTAAAATTTAGGCGTATACGATCAATGCTGCGAAGGTGTTGTTTATAAAGAAGAGACCTCAAAACAGGCAGTTCAAAGGCTCTGCAAACTACTGCACTTCTTGTGATAGGAGCCTCCAAGAGCCTTTCATCCATTGCTCTCTCGGTTGCAAGGTACGCACTTTTCCATTTCTCGTCTTTCATAATTTAATTAGTCAAAATCACTACTTAATTCTTTCATTTCTTACTTGAATTGGATGTTTTTAGTAATTTCAGTGTTTGAGTACTGAATTTTAAGTTCAGTTTTCATAATTAGGCATAGGTCAATAGATTTTGTTAGAAGTTGCAAGTATGATCTGAATTTTGAGTTCATCTGTGTCAACAATTAGCATAGTTCTTTAGATTATGATGGTGGAAGTTAACTAGAACTGATTATCTGAATTTTGAGTTCAGCTTCCACAATTAGTTTAGTTCAGCAGAGATTGATGGAAATTAATTGGAATGAATTATCTGAATTTTGAAATGATATAGTACTATTAGCACTAGACAGTATGATTATATAAACCAAAAAATGGCAATTGTCATAGTTTTAGATGCATGAATTAAGGTGCTTTTGAGGCTAGGGCTTTGACCGCTGTAATTATGAGTTGAATCACACGATTACCGTACTTGTTCAGAATTATAAAGTCATGAAAACAGGTGGCCATTAAATTTCTAATATTTTGATTATAATAATTTATAATAATAATAATAGTTTGGCATGATAATTAGGTCGAATTTGTGCTGAAGCACTACTATGATTTATCCCAATTGTTGAGAGTGTGCAAGACTCTCCAACTAGGTCCGGACTTCTTCATCCCTCAAGACATCTGCGACGACGAGACGACGAACGAGACACCCAATTCGACGGTAGTGGACAGCAGCGATGAGCCCCTTAGCTCGTCCTCGGCCTCATCGGGGTCCCACAACAAGAGCTTCTCGTGCACCGGGTTCGTGAGGAAGAAGAGGAGTGGGCTTTATGTGTGTAGGAGATTGGCTAATAAGATCAAAGGAGAGGACATGGCCACTAGCATGAATAGAAGGAAAAGAGTTCCTCATAGGTCACCTTTGTGTTAGGACAATAAAACAGTAATCAAATATAATAAATAGTTAATATATGATTATTAAATTACTCATTTTTTGGGGGGAATTCATCAAGATTATAAAGAAATGATATGAGTTTCTTGAGACATTTTGGGTTAATCATTAATTAAAACACTTTGTCGGGTTGGTTTGTCTTAATGGCATCACGTGGCTTCCCATTTCCCAAGTTAGGGTTTTGTACATTTTTGCAGAATTCAATTCTCGAAATATCATTGTTGTATGGTGATTGTATTGAATCGCTTTGGGTGTTTCTATGCAAGGTTGCTGTCTCAAGATTCGAATCCCCTAAAAAACAATCAGACAAATTAATGAAAGTAATAAAATAGGCTTTCGACATTATTATATTCTACCACTTGTTCTTATTTCGTGGACGTTTTTTACTGTTTATCATATTTTTTGTAGTATAATTTAGTTTTTCATTTTCGGTAAATATTTTACTTGTAACCAAAAAGGAAAATTACAGTAGCATATAATTTAGTTTGATAATGCACAACTGAATCATTACTCCTGTCTTCTCTCAGTTGATAGCATTATAGTAGTATAAAATAATTCAAATAACTAATAGGTATTCATTTACACGATTGTTAAATGAATTTTGC
Source organism: Salvia splendens (assembly GCF_004379255.2). NCBI lineage: Eukaryota > Viridiplantae > Streptophyta > Magnoliopsida > Lamiales > Lamiaceae > Salvia > Salvia splendens. Next base: position 14,392,182 of record NC_056037.1, on the reverse strand, counting down.
GGCTGCCTATTGTAGTTTCAGTAATTTTCATTTGAGCTAATTTAAAATTACATAAATCGAATGACATCGCTTTTTGCAATGCACTCTTCCAACATTGTAATTTGGGACTAACGATTTGTAATAGTATGGGCTGAGAAAGAAATTCAAGGTCCATCCATAGGTCATAGTTGTAAGCCCATATTGATTCCTTTTGCTTAAATCCAGTTATAAATTTCTAAAACATTGGATTTATAGTCATAAGCCCAAGTTCGTGTAATCGTGTACTCCTCCATCACATATCCCTTGTATTTTTAGTTTATCCTACAAAATATGTCCCATTTTTTTTTTTTAAAAAGAGTTCTCTCACACGTTAATATAAATATACTATTTTCTTTCTTCTTTCAACACATAAAACAATATCTTCTAAATCTCGTGTCGTTATCCAAGTGTATCATCTACTATGGGACCGAGAGAGTATTACAGTGTATGTTTGATAATTTTTGAAACCAAATACGATGAAATTATTGAAGGGGTTGGCAGCGGAAGCGAGCGTGATTTACCGATCATATAAACTTATTCTATTTAGTAGATTATTTAGACAAATTCTATTCGCGTAATTATCACATGTATCATGCTCATAACTTGAATTAAAAAAACATGCTTTAGCACATAAAATTCCTAAAGCATGCTTACTACGGAATTAGCCAATTTACCTCGTAGATTCAATCAAGAATCGATGATGGCTTGTTCTGTCTCCACGTGAAGATCTTCAATACAAGACCTCGGATCTTCTGACTGGTGTCCCGGACTATACGCTGATATTTGTGTGGGCAAATCTCACCAACGTACTAGGACTCGAATAATGGAAGACAGAAACTGCTCACAGAGGGAGCACAAATTTCGAGCTCTCTCTTTCTAGAGGGGGACAAAAATTTTGTATATTAAAAAGTGTATCTTCTGTCTCCTTTATTATCCTATTTATACAAGTCACATATTGAGCACAGTCAGGGATCTAAGGAAGAATTTGGAACATGCCTCACCCAATTAGCTTTTTACTAATTAAATTGAACCCACAATTTAATATAAGCTTATATTGAAATATTACGAGCAACCACTACAGAAGTAATATTGCACTGCCTTCCAAATTCGAAATTACAAGTATTCCGGATTTCCTTTAATTGCATTTGATTTATTTCCCGCGCTTAAGATAGAAACATCGATTAATTAATTAATGTCTGCTATAGACTTAATTAATTAACATATTTCGAATTCCAAGAGTGGACTTAGCAAGAAACTCTTATTTATTATTCATAGAGTAATCAAACTCCAACTAGCTAGGTTCCGAATAATAAAACCTCGTTTCGAGCTCCTCTTGTGGATGTTATCAAACGAGACTCTCCTCGCGCACGTTTCAACATAATAGCAATCCTAGCACCGCTAGATAATGATCACCACTACCCAATATACCTGGATCGTTGGGTTACGAAAAACTCGCACCTTTGGTAAGTCAAAGTAGTGGATACTCAATGTCGTGTGCTCAATGCTAACGTACATTGATTAAGAAATTAATTATCAAGACATCGTCTTTCAGTAGATAGCATAAAGACTCGTCTTGCTGTTAGATCCATTCAGTGCTATACCACACCAACGTCATCTTATTTCAATAAGGCTTAGAAATAATCGGACTGACATTGCAACCTTTCGCGATATGTAGTCTAGCCCTATCTAGGTTGTTAAATTCTTATTTTTCTTTGTTTAGAACTGACCGTGTTACCTTAAATTGGACGACGCCCACAACCGGTCTACTAAAACAAAGACTTAGACTTTGTTACGTTTGCTTATACATTTAAATATGCAATAAACAACCATTAAATGTAAAACATAACAACATTATGACAAAAATAATCTGTTGCATTTATTGGAAAATAACCATTAGAGTTTTACAGTATGCAATCACTCGAAAGGTGATTTCTAGTATACAAAACCCTAACAATCTCCCACTTATACTCAAAACAGCTTTCGAGTATACAAAATGGTAGTGCACACGTCTAAATTTCTCCCACTTATACTGAAATCCAGTTGAGGTCTTGAATGAGTCGAACTCCCATCCCTTCAACGTGGCATTCGAACTGTTTCACCGCCAAAGCCTTTGTAAAAGGATCTGCCAGGTTGTTCTCTGACGCAGTCTTGACCACTTTTATGTCTCCTCTATGTACTATATCTCTAATGATATGATACTTCCGCTCTATGTGTTTGCTCGCTTTGTGAGCTCTTGGTTCTTTCGAGTTTGCCACAGCACCAGAATTGTCACAATAAATGGTGATGCTCTTGGGCAGATTCGAAGCCACATCTAAATCCATAAGGAAGTTCTTGAACCATACCGCCTCTTTTGCAGCCTCCGAAGCGGCCACATACTCGGCTTCCATGGTCGAGTCCGCGATGCATTTCTGCTTCACACTCTTCCAAATTACGGCTCCACCTCCTAAGGTGAACACATATCCTGAAGTAGATTTTCTCGAGTCCTGATCAGCTTGAAAGTCTGAGTCAGTATATCACAAAGGACAGAGCTCGGCTGCATTGTAAACTAGAGCATAGTCCTTAGTCCGTTTAAGGTACTTGAGTATGTTCTTTACGGCAGTCCAATGTCCTTGGCCCGGATTCGACTGATATCTTGCCACCATGCCAACAACAAAGCAAATATCAGGTCTAGTACAAAGCATAGCATACATGAGACTTCCAACTGCCGAAGCATATGGAATCCTTCTCATTTCCTGTATCTCAGACTGCGTTTTAGCGCACATCTCTTGAGATAAATGGATGCCATGTCTAAAAGGTAAGAAACCTTTCTTGGCATCCTGCATGCTAAAACGACTAAGTACTGTTTCGATGTAAGATTCTTGAGATAAGCACAACATCTTCTTCTCTCGATTCCAAAGAACCTTGATCCCGAGGATGTGTCCCGCGTCTCCCATATCCTTCATCTCGAACTGGTTCGACAACCATGTTCGAACTGATGACAACATCTTTTTATTATTTCCAATTAGAAGAATGTTATCTACATATAAAACTAAGAACACTACATTCCCCTTATTAACTTTCTTATACACACAGCTTTCACTTGGGCACTTTTCAAATCCAAACTTGCAAACAGTTTGATCGAAACATTGGTTCCACGATCTAGATGCTTGCTTGAGGCCATAAATGGCCTTCTTAAGCTTCCAAACCATGTGTTCTTTGCCCTTTATGGCATATCCTTTGGGTTGTTCCATGTAGATGGTCTCAACGGCAGTCTTAACGTCCATCTGCCATACATCCTAATCCATATAAGCTGCAATAGACAACAGTATCCGGATTGATTTGAGCATGGCCACTGGGGATAAGGTCTCATCATAATCGATGCCTTCCTTTTGGGTATACCCCTTGGCCACTAGTCTTGCTTTGAAGACTTTAACTCGTCCATCGGGTCCACGTTTACGTTTATATATCCACTTGCTCCCAATGGCAGTACAGCCTTCGGGTAGGACGGACAAATCGTAGACGTCTTTGTCTATCATAGATTGTAGTTCCGAATCCATTGCTTTCACCCATTCGCAATGATCGACATCTGCCAGCGCTTCCGCAAAGTTCCAGGGATCTAATACATTGCTGTCGAGGAGTGATCCATAGATTCCCCCAAACCAATGTATCTGTCGGGCTCATGTGAGACCCTCCCACTGCGGCGCGGCATTACAATATTTTGAGTAGAAGTTTAGTTTCGGGAATTGTTTGTACACTTGGTACTTGTTCTTGGTTAATGGAACTTGTGACAGAAGTTAGCTCATCATGAGCCACTTCACTGCTGGGTTTATGATTCATTACATAGTCTTCCTCTAAGAATATCGCGTGAGTGCTCACAATGACTTTCTTATCTCGGAGACTAAAGAATTCATAACCTTTCGTCCCTTTGGGGTATCCTATAAACAAACATACCTCCGTCCTAGATCCTAGCTTAGTTGGATCCTTTTCCAATACATGAGCCGGGCAACCCCAAACCTTGAGATGTGCTAGATTGGGCTTACGCCCAGTCCACAACTCATATGGAGTTTTAGGTACGGATTTTGATGGTAAATTGTCTAAAATGTGACTTGCAGAAAGCAAGACATGTCCCCAAAACGAAATAGGCAGACGTGCATAACTCATCATCGATCGAACCATGTTTAATAAGGTCCTGTTCCTTCTTTCAGCCACGCCGTTCTGCTGGGGCGTGCCCGGCGCAGTCAGTTGGGATTCAATTCCCACTTCCGATAAGTTGTCACGACCGCCCTCTAGGGTTAATAAATGCGAGCGATCGTGATTAAAAGGACTTAAATGACATACATAGAAGACTAGGGTTTTCAACAAGAGTTTGACCAAGAATTTAAGTTTAATAAATAAAACGTCCAAAAGTATTTATGTTCAACAAGTAAATGACTAAGAGTTTAACATTTATTCAAAAAGAGTAACGAGTTTGCAAATATCCCAAATAAAACAGTTTTAGAATTTAATAAAAAGTATATGTAAAGAAAACATCACAGCGGAAGCATCCAAGAGAAGAGTGACGTCATGTGTGAAGACACAACAACACTCGGAGTTTCAAAACGACCATAGTTTATTATTAATTCCTGCTCAACACCACCAACCGCTCGTCGCCGCTCAACCTGCACATAGTGAAAACATATGCAGGGCTGAGTACTATAAAAATAATACTCAGTGGCTCATGCCGAAAACATTTTAAATAATAGTATGTGTTATCATGCCATCCGTAAGTAACCATCGGGGTTTTACTTTAGAAAGGCCCGAGGCACCCAAAAGATTTTCCATTGTTAAAAAATATAGCGACTGCGCAGTCATTTTCCCATAGACGTCAACCATATCTGCCAATACATGACAAGGAATGCGACCGCAAACCAGGTCACTAGACCGGCCAGCCCGTACGCTAGCACACAGTCTACCATAGGTGTACACTAATCCAAGTAGGGTTTGCAGCCCTACGAGGACCCGAATTCGATTTATATAATAGTGGCAAAAGCCACATCAGATAGGCACGTAAAAACAAACCAAGGCATGATAATCATAGTTATTTCCATCGATAAAAAATTAGGACATAGTCCTTATTTAAAAGAGAGCCCACCTCGACCGTTTAGAATCTTGATCAAGTACTATTTTCCCTTTGATATCACGCTTAGCGCACGAATTTTCACCTTTAGATAAGGTATTCCCAATCAATCACCAACATGGACTTAAAATTTATGCATGTCCCTAACTTCCCTTTTTTCCCCATCAACATATGGAATTCACATCATAGCATACCTCTTTGCATATCACATCACTCCATCACATATATAATTCATGTATATCATTCATAACATAATAATATAGTTGTTTTTTTAAAGGTAGAAATCTGGCAGCACTGCGCAACCATTTTATAAAAATCTTTACAAATTCACCCGACTTCCGTTGGGGCTAAAACTTTACCAAGATACAGTAGACTCATCAAATAACTTCCAGTTTAAATTTCATGTCAAAATACCCCTTTTTGGTCGGTCAAATCAACAACTTAACCTACTGGTCGAGAAAGCATTTTATGGCAGAATTGCGCAGTCAACTTTAAAAATTCACCAAAAATTCATATTTTAACCAAAAGAGTTGAAATTCACACACAACACAGAAGACATCAAGAAGTTCACTCAGGAAAAAGAATAGATCAAATCGGAGTTCATTTGGTCGGTCAAATACATGTCGGAACATACTATCCGAACTCACAGTTTTTTTTCAGGCCTTTAAAAAGATTCGAATTAGGGTTTATCCCTATTTATTCAAAATCAACCTTTTCATGGTTTTAACACACAAACATGCTCAAAAGAGTCCTTGTACTCATGCTTTCGTAACATCACATATCATTCACCATAGATTCATTAAGTCATCAAACAATTTCATTCAAAACGCAATCACACATACCAAAGCAAATTCCCACCGATTAACCCTTGGATTTGAATTCCCTACGCTCTCTACATGCATGAGGGAGTCAAAGAATGTTTAGATGGAGAGGAATGAAGAATAGGGTCTGATTTTTACCTTTCTTGGATGAAACAATCGGTAGGAACGAATAAAAGTCTCGATTCTTCAACAATCTCTTGGAAATTCGAAAGGATCTTGAGTAGAGTGGAAGAACAAGTGGGAGAGGAGATGAAAAAGAGAGAATGGCGTGAGGGAGAGGGAGGAGGCGTGTGAGTATGGTGGCTAGGGTTAGGAGTCTTTTATTTATAGAGTTTAGGGAATAGAATATTTCCCAATTAATTCAAGATTTGGGGGAATAATTGAAATAAAGATTTGAGAGATTTGAGGAGATTTGATGGGAGGAAATGGCGTGAATATTGAGGGAGAAATAAGGAGGATTTTCGAAAATCATGGCTATTTAATTAGCCTCTGATTTAATTTGGTGTTTTCACGTAGCAGAATAAAATAATACGGATCAGAAAATTAATGAAAATCCTCCCAAATAATATGGTAGTAGGCGTGTGGAATATTCCTCCCACAAGGAAAAATTTCCAAATCTTTAATGAAATAAAGTAGGGAAAGATTTGCTAGGACATTCCAATTAAAACATGGAAAGAAATAATTTAGGGATCAAAATAAATAATGAATAATTCTCTCCTCCCAAAAATTAGGAGATTTCGAAATCTCCCTTAGGAAAACAGTGGGAGTCGATTTTTCCATAGGAAATAAGGTAATTAGGCTTTAGGATTTAATTTGGATAATTATCCCAAAACAAATAATTAAATCCAAGAAATAAAATTCCTCTCCAATAATCAATAGTGGTCGAAAATTTCCTCCATAAAAGGGCAAGGTAATTATTTATGATTCTAATTAAATCTCACCCCCCTTAAAATATAATTCACCGCAATATATATTTCATTCCACATCAATTAATTTAAGACACGTCATAAAATCAACGGATTTGACTCGGTCAAATCAAAATAAGGTCACCAAAGCAAACACATAACAATTCGTCAATTAATTCGACAATAAAAGAAAGTAAATTTAATCGTCTTAGGGTTCGAAAATTAGGGTTCGAAAAGTGGGGCGTCACATAAGTAGTCCAAAAATTCGGCACTGAGGTATTCGCCTCCACGATCAGATCGTAGGCATTTGATATTCTTCCCATGATACTTCTCCACAAGAGTCTTAAAGTCTTTAAACTTGTCAAAAGACTCTGACTTGTGACGCATCAAGTAGACATATCTAATTTTCGAGAAGTCATCAATAAAAGTGATGAAGTATCGAAAACCACCTCTTGCCTCAGTAGACATTGGTCCACATACATCGGAATGAATGAGCTCAAGTACTTCCTTGGCTCTATTGCCCTTAGCCTTAAAAGGCCTCTTGGTCATCTTGTCTTCTAAGCATGACTCACACTTATGAAAAGGTTCCTCCTCTAGACCTTTGATAAGATCTTGTTGAACAAGAGAATGGATCCTCCTTTCATTGGCATGACCAAGTCTAAGGTGCCACAAGTACGTTTCGTTCATTGAACTTGAAGGTTCCTTTCGTTTCTTTGAAATTTTCGATGTTGTATTGAGTTCTGATTTGCGATTATTAAACTGTGTAGAAGTGATTGTATACATGAATTTTTCCATGATACCACGACAGATATAAGAACCATCTTTCTTAATAACGCAGTTGTCATTAAAAGAAATCGAATATCCATCATAAACCAATTTAGAAACTGAAATTAAATTTCTTCTAAAAGAAGGTATCAACAAAACATTCTTCAAAATCAAAAATCTATCACTACTAAAACGCAAATAAATGTCTCCCACTGAAACGGCTGCCACTTTGGTAGCGTCGCCCAGCTGGACTTCGATCTCACGATCATGTAGCAGTCTTTTCACCTGCATTAAGTCAGGATCAAAACAAATATGATCAGTGGCTCCTGTGTCAATAACCCAAGTGCAAATTGATGTCGAAGTCAAACAAGACTCGACAACTAGATCCTGGTGCATACCTGTAGCCTTGCCCCGTTTAGGACAGTCTGGCTTCCAATGCCCCTTCTCTCCCCACTTGAAACACTTCCTCGTGGGCTTCTTGTTAGCCCTCTTCTTCTTCTTCTTCTTCTTCTTCTTCTTCTTTCCCTTAGCTATCTTGGCCGGTCCTGAGTTCGGTGCCTGCCTTTTTCCTTTGCTAGGCTTTAAGCCAGAGGAACGAGGCGCCGAAATCATCATGGCCGCCTTAGCCTGGACCATAAGGTCCTCTGCCGACTGAAGTTCAGTCAACAGCTCTGCCAAGGTGTAATTCCTTTTGTTCATCTCGAAGTTGAGCTTGAACTGTTGGAAGCTAGGGAGAAGACTTTGAAGGATGATAGTCACCTGGGACTCGGGATCGATCATCCCTCCCAAGACCTCAATTTGGTTGAGGTGGCCCATCATCTCGAGGACGTGGTCCCTCACAGACGAGCCTTCCTTCATTGTCTTCGACATGATACTCCGAAAGGCTTGAGACTTAGCCGTTCGATTTTGAGTACCAAAAAGATTCTTGAGATTCTGCATAATCTCGACGGCAGTTTCCATAGCAGAATGCTGATGCTTGAGTACTGATGACATAGATGCCAACATGTAGCACTTAGCCATCTCATTCGCCTTATGCCACCGTCTGTGTGCATCTCTGGCTCCTGCCGCAGCGTTAGCCAGCGGCACTGGAGGTCGCAGGGTGGTGAGCACAAAGATGTACTCATCTACTGTGACACGATGTCCAAATTTTGTTTCCATTCTATGTAATTTTGGCCCTCGAGTTTATTTTCTTTGAGAATTGCAGAAAGAGGATTGAACGACATATTGACGATTTGATTTGCACTGCAAAACAGAGTATTTTACTATTGTCATAAACTTATGTAAGAAGTTTGATTAGATTAACCATAAAACTTTTTAAAATCTTACAACTGTAAAATTAAAATTTTGTACCCTCCAGAGGAAGTCAATACGCATTAAAATCTTACAATTTTACTGGTCACAACACCGACGAATAGTCCAGAGACCACAGAGTGGCATGACCGCCTAATGTTGCCTAAGCAAGACCATCTCTTTAGCATTACAGAGTCTCATTTCTACAACACACTCCCATAACAATGCTCATGTGCTGCTAACAAGATCAAGCTATCTCATAAATCCTGTGTGAACTTCTGAATCTCGAAGTTTCTTAGGATTATTGTCCCCACAGAGCAGGCGGCGATAATATTGGAAACTACATTCTAGTTCATACTATTTATATTTGAGAAGTCCGCCCTCATGAACGTGCTATTTTCTTAGGATTATTGTCCCCACAGAGCAGGTGGCGATAATATTAGAAAAAAGGCTTCATAAATTACAGACTAATTGATAGAGACCATATACAAACGTCGAGTTCGTAATTATAGCTTAGATATTTTAGGTTATGGTTTTTCTTTAATTACCCTTAGCCTTAGGGCAGAGAAAGACTTTCATTAAATTCTGTTGGTATTTAATTTGCTGGATAATTAAATCTTTTATTAATAGGTATCTTCCTTTAGAAAATTATTGTTCTAGAATATAATTCTTATCCATGTCTACTATAAGATATGTCTAAAATAAATAAATTATTTAATTCATAATAAGACAAGAAAAATTAAATTCAAATTAATTTCGTGTTCAAGATTAGGAAGAGATATTTCATTATTTAATGTATTCATACATATCTATCCTTTTTAGGATCTTAGATATATAAATATTAGGAAACTATTAAATTATTCTTATCCATATCATCTAGGAATCAAAATAATATTATTTATTTCCATAGATATAGAAAATAATAAAAAATATTCCTTAAATCTAGACAAATATTAGGAAACTATTAAATTATTCTCATCTATAACATCTAGGAATAAAATAATATTATTTATTTCCATAGATATAGATAATAATAAAAATATTTCTAAAATCTAGACAAATCTTCCAAAAAGATTTTATTTCCATTAAATAATAATATTTTAATAATATCTTTTAATAAAATAATTAAATAATCATTAAAATAATCCTTCATCGTTATCTCATCGTACGAGGTTCGAACGGACGATGAACGACAAAGATCTGATGAATTCGTCGTCGAATCACGACGCACGCAGCGTCTCGGACACTAGCGAGCGCCCGTCTCGGTCGTCTCGACCGTCGGGTGCCGATGCGTCTCGGCCAGCTGAGCACGTCGTGTAACGCGGTCCTCGGCCAGCGGCGCGCACGACGGTGGCGCTGCTCTCGGCCAGTTGCTGTCGCTCGTCTCGGCCTATCCGAGCGACGATGCTCCCATCGCAGTGGCACACGGCGCGCAACTCGGCGCGTCCGTCTCGGCCAGTGGCGACCGTCGGTTGCCGACACTTCTCGGCCAAGCGCGCACCTCTCGGCCAGCGTCTCTGCGCCCGTCTCGGACATCCGAGCCGTCGGGTGGCGCGAGTTCTCGGCCAGCGGCGCGCACGGTGGCGCGCCCGCTCTCGGCCAACTCCGACCACCCTTCCTTCCGCCTAGGGTTCTAGCTCTCGGCGCCTGGTGTCTCGGTGGTTCTCGGACGAACCACCACTCCGTGCCAGCCTTCACGTCGACCTTGGTGTGGGGAACGCCTGGGGTTTTGCGGTCTCGGCCAGCGTCGCGCTCGAGCCCACGCTCGACTGCGCGTCGCCCCGTGATCGCGATCCTTCGGCTCCCACTCAATCGACAACCCTATTTCACGATCGCGCGTGGTGCAATCCGTCTCGGCGCAAGCACCGACGGTTCGCACGTCTCATACGATCGAGTAATTCAAGTTCTTTTATTCGATAGTTCTTGGGTTCATCATGCATAATTTATTAAACAATACACCAAGAACATGCTTCGCAATCAAATAATATATGCATACATGAATTTCGCAAAATTTAAATCCAAATAATCAGAGCCAAAGACTGGCTCTGATACCAATTGAAGGGGTTGGCAGCGGAAGCAAGCGTGATTTACCGATCATATAAACTTGATCTATTTAGCAGATTATTTAGACAAATTCTATTCGCGTAATTATCACATGTATCATGCTCATAACTTGAATTAAAAACATGCTTTAGCACATAAAATTCCTAAATCATGCTTACTACGGAATTAACCAATTTACCTCGTAGATTCAATCAAGAATCGATGATGGCTTGTTCTGTCTCCACGTGAAGATCTTCAATACAAGACCTCGGATCTTCTGACTGGTGTCCCGGACTATACGCTGATATTTGTGTGGGCAAATCTCACCAACGTACTAGGACTCGAATAATGGAAGACAGAAACTGCTCACGGATGGAGCACAAATTTCGAGCTCTCTCTTTCTAGAGGGGGACGAAAATTTTGTATATTAAAAAGTGTATCTTTTGTCTCCTTTATTCTCCTATTTATACAAGTCACATATTGAGCACAGTCAGGGATCTAAGGAAGAATTTGGAACAGGCCTCACCCAATTAGCTTTTTACTAATTAAATTGAACCCACAATTTAATATAAGCTTATATTGAAATATTACGAGCAACCACTACAGAAGTAATATTGCACTGCCTTCCAAATTCGAAATTACAAGTATTCCGGATTTCCTTTAATTGCATTTGATTTATTTCCCGCGCTTAAGATAGAAACATCGATTAATTAATTAATGTCTACTATAGACTTAATTAATTAACATATTTCGAATTCCAAGAGTGGACTTAGCAAGAAACTCTTATTTATTATTCATAGAGTAATCAAACTCCAACTAGCTAGGTTCCGAATAATAAAACCTCGTTTCGAGCTCCTCTTGTGGATGTTATCAAACGAGACTCTCCTCGCGCACGTTTCAACATAATAGCAATCCTAGCACCGCTAGATAATGATCACCACTACCCAATATACCTGGATCGTTGGGTTACGAAAAACTCGCACCTTTGGTAAGTCAAAGTAGTGGATACTCAATGTCGTGTGCTCAATGCTAACGTACATTGATTAAGAAATTAATTATCAAGACATCGTCTTTCAGTAGATAGCATAAAGACTCGTCTTGCTGTTAGATCCATTCAGTGCTATACCACACCAACGTCATCTTATTTCAATAAGGCTTAGAAATAATCGGACTGACATTGCAACCTTTCGCGATAGGTAGTCTAGCCCTATCTAGGTTGTGAAATTCTTATTTTTCTTTGTTTAGAACTGACCGTGTTACCTTAAATTGGACGACGCCCACAACAGGTCTACTAAAACAAAGACTTAGACTTTGTTACGTTTGCTTAAACATTTAAATATGCAATAAACAACCATTAAATGTAAAACATAACAACATTATGACAAAAATAATATGTTGCATTTATTGGAAAATAACCATTAGAGTTTTACAGTATGCAATCACTCGAAAGGTGATTTCTAGTATACAAAACCCTAACAATTATTCCCTTCGTCCCTAAAAATTTATTATACTACCATTTAACCTGATACAGATTTGAATAAATGTAGTAGAAAATAGATGTAAAAAGTTAGTGAAATGTGAGTCCTACTTTTATATACCCCTATGAAGTATAGACGTTTCTTTTCAACACAGGATTTAAAATTGTATTAAAAGTGAGTTAATTGAAGGGAGAATAGAGTAAAAAGGTAGAGAGATGAAGAGGTAAAATTAGTAAAGTAAGAAGAAATATAATGTTTTTTGCCAAAAAAAAAGAAACGACTCTGCTACAGTTGGACAACCAAAAAAGAAATATGGACAGAGGGATTATTAGTTTTATAATAAAATACACTCAACTCACTCTCACTCATATTTTATTATGAAACTAATATATAAAAGTAGGACTCATATTCTACTGACATTTTCTACCCATATTTACTAACACAGTCCAACAATTTTTTATAACCTGGAACAGTCAAATATGAGATATTTAATAGGAACTGGAGGGAGGACGTTTAAAGACATTGACACTTCAAAAAAATGACAGTGTTTATCTAACTTTCATTGTTAAATGATACTCCATGTATAACCTAATAGTAATGAAGAAGGCGTGGCGTCAATGTTTTGCATATATCTTCCAAATTCCAATTTCCACCAAAAATGCATAGATCTTTGAGCCTAAACGCCTAGTTAAGGAAAAGAAATATGCTTCTGAAGTGTGCAATGAGGAATGAGGTGGAAGGAATTTCACACACGAAATTCATGGAGAGACTCTTGGAGAGCACGTGCTCGACTAACCCTAGCTCATGCTCATCTAGTGGCTGCACGTCCCAAATTCTCTTGCCTTTTTCCCTACCATCAAAGATATTACAGATTCCCAATACCACACACCTTTGCCAAAAAGTTATTAAACTTGTTCACATTCACACCCTATTCTGGTTGACCAACTAAAATCTCGTATCATCCAAGAAATTAATTATACTTCCCTCGACTGTGGGGCATAGGGTATTTCATATTTGCATTGCTCATTTCGAAGCCTAGGGCTTTGATATAATCTTCTTATACCGTGTTGATGTTGAGATCTGAGGGAAATTACTATAAATAGGGCCGAAGTTCTTCCCCATCTCTTCAAGACATTCGAGACACATCTAGCATAACTGGTGTAAAGTTCACTCTATGTCTGTTGAGATGGTGACGGAGATCAGTCTCTTGAATCTTGAAAACCCTGATTTCGTATTTGGGGAATTTTGGGCTGCTGCAGTTTCTGATTTCTGCATATGTAGAGAAGGAGACGATGATGATGACGACGATGGTGATGACACCAAAAAAGTGGCGCCGGCAGCCTAATTATAAGGTGCCTAAGCTACCTGTTTAGGGTAATGCAAAATGTAATGTGAGTGTTTTTATTCATACATAGATGTAGATTTATACACAGTCGCCAAGATCATATGTAAACGTTGATTTACCTCAATAAGATGACTGGGCATATATATTTATTATTACTATAATTTTCGGGGTCATTGTTATAAATTTGCATGATTAATTTTAAAATGCGTTTTATATCATCCATTTCAGAGTTACTTCGATGAAGTACGCATGAACACAATCAAGAAATGATATTAGTATAATTCCTCATAATATAATTCTAATTTCTAGGATTATGATTCTTGGAATTATAATTCCTGGAAATATAATTCCTCATAATATAATTACTAAAGAATAAGATTCATCTATTTGGAAATATATCAGTATTCTAAAACTATAATTTCATTTATTTAAAATATTTTTTTATTAAGAGTGTTCTCTATTGCTGGAATAGCATTAAAACTACAAAAGCAATACAAACTAATGTTGTTTTAAAATAAAATTTGTATTTGAATCAGACACATGAAAACTATACATTGATTCTTAATTTATCAAGTAGAGATAAATTAATCATAAGTTTGATCTAATTTCATGACATTCTCAAGCAACTTGTTGATTGTAATAAATCCAAAAAAATGATAAATGGATCTATATTATTGATTGATGAACTTACAATGGGGATTCACATGGATTTAAACGCTTTTACAATTAATATATTGTAACTGTATCAATCCTAAGTATGGTAGTGTATCAATCGAGAATCATTCCTCTTGATTTGGTCTTCCTTGATTAGATTACAGTATTCAGGATTCAAATTTGGCAAACAGTATTTTTCTCAATTTTCTCCTTGATAAAATGAGGATCTATCCACATGTTGGGTTAGGTCATATTGAACTGGATTTTCATATATGCTTATAACTTCATTGTTACAAAACAATTTGTACGGACTTGTGATTAAGATTCATCTCGATCATCAATTTCTTTAGCCATAATATTTCGGCTAGGCAACTTTTGATCCCCATATAATTCTGCTTCAGCACTATACAGTGTCACCACCTTTTGTTTCTTGCTCATCAAAGTCACCAAGTATCCTCGTGAATTATCCCGTTGGAGATATTCTATCATTCAGATTTTTGGCCCGGTTAGCATTAGTGTACCCATGTATATCCAATTGGCCCAATTATTAATTATTATATATGCATAATCTACTACGAGATGAACTCAACATTTTGCATGTATGATAGCCAAATCGATCAACCGAAGACATAAATAGAGGATTTAGGTAAATAAAATTCACATATCTCATAGTAAATTTTTTTGACAAAGCGAGTATTCGTGATAGAAAATAACATATATGATATGTACATAACTATATATGTTAAATTACAAAATGTAGACAAACCTCCCAACAACAAGATCAATAGAAAATTTAAATATTAGCAATTGTTATGATTAATAATCATATGGGCTAGGTTGTTTCTTTTTGTGGAACTTGAGCTTGATCCAATTCCAGCTCTTGGAAGCCCCCTTCTTGACCTTCTTGGCCGCCACCTTCGACTTCTCTTTGGCCACCTCGGCCGCGTATCTCAGCCGATCCGACAGCTTTGGTGGCCGTCCCAGCCTCCGCGGCTGCTTTGGCGGTGGCGAGTACGACCCTTCGGCCCACGGGTTGTCGTACATAGTGATTGATTTTTCAGATCACCTGAAGAAAAGACCGGCCTTCCTTGCGAAGATAGGCCTTTTTTGGGGAGGAGGCTTCGAGTTTTTTCGGTGATTTTCTATTGTTAGGTTTCAGATTTATGCTTTTTATGTTGGAATGGTGTATGATTGGGAGGAGGCACTTGAATCATGCCAATGGTTTAGGGTTTACTATAAGTAGTAGTTTTCGGTTTTAATTTGCGTTTTATACACACACACGATTTGATTTAATTCTTCATTTGTATATGAACTAAAACTTATGCGTATAAGACATGAATATTTTATAATTATTATGATTTATTACACAATTATTAATATCTCCCAAATTAGCATTGATGTAGATGTTGTTAATGCAATATATGGCGATAGACAAAGGATGTAGTACCAAAGAATGTTGATCGTGCAAATTTTTTGTTTTGAGGTGTTGATTACATAACATTTGAAAAGTCGAAGAGTTTGAACTATTATGGTTTCACTTTTTCGAACACCAAGTCGGGAGATCGGGTTGTTTTTCTTAAAAAAAATGTTTAAAATTCGTGTATTTACATCCAAAGAATCTTTTAATGAATTATTCCTTTTTGTTGTTACTCAAATTTTGCTTTATTACTTGACACGACCACATCTCCCTAGTACTAGTGAGCGTAGCTATTTCGCGACTAAAAATACTCTCATCAATCATGAAGTAAACCTAAGAGCAATAAATCAACTCAAGGCAATAGTTTCGAAGGCGAATGGGTACATAGTCAAAAGAAAATCAAAGTATCTAAACTAAATTCATAAATTCCTAGAACATAGTTCTATTGCATCGGAAGAGTCCAAGACAAAATAGTATGTATGAAGACATACTACTTTGGGCTACCTAACTACTTATTAATAGTCATTTCCCAACACCTTCACCTCCTCGTTCACGTTCAACCTGCACGTTAGAAAAGAAATATGCAGGGCTGAGTACTTGATATACTCAGTGGACATAGTGCCAAAATAAGTTCCTTTTAATTTGTCAGTCACAGTTGAGTGAACACGGGGTTTTCATTTTAAAAGACCTGAGTCACTAAATTCCTTTCATTTCATAAAATTGATTGCACAATCACATACACATAGATAACATATCTGAACGTATGTGAACCGGGAATGTGGCCGCATTCCACGACGGTCACTGGAACGGCCAACTCGAAAGCTAGCACACGGTCCCCATATGTGTACACTAGTCCGAGTAGGGTTTGAGGCCCTACTGGCACCCGAATTCAAGTTAACATGATTGGCATATCCAAGCAGATAGGTAATCGTAAAAGTAAAACACGGCATGACAAACACGTTTAGAAAAGATTCACATTTTCATACTTAAATCACGTTTTGAAAAGAATGCCCACCTCAGAGCTTAATTCCTTGATTTGAAAGTTCCTTGACTTGGTCTTACTTGACGTGCGACGACGTCCCTATAGGAAATAAAGTATACTTAAATTAGGCTTTAAGAAGCCAAAAGAAAACTTAAATGTGAATGCATCTTAAGTGCGTGCTCATTTTATCTTTGTTTCCTTATTTTCTAAAAGTCCTTGAGCATTAATTAAATCGGGGGATTTACTCCATCGGGAAGGTTTGAGAAATTCCTCGCTTTAGCTCCTTAATCTCCATATATTCATTATTCATGAAATTAGATAAATCCCGAAATTAATTTATCGTCTTGGAAATTACTTAGCCCGTACTTTGTTTTAGTTGGTGGCCCAAATCTCCATGAATAATTTCTATTACAAGGGCAGCCCTTCCTCAAATAAATTTTAGTCCATGCTTTTAGTTAAAGAGGTCCAACAAAATTAAAGAAACAGGCCCAATCCTATACTCCTCAAAATCGGTCAACTCCCTCCCCTAACTTCTCCCACAATGAACCAAAATTTGGAGAAGAGGCCAGACTCCGTCGCATCCCTTCTCTCGAAGACTCCGTCGTCTTCCCCGGTGAGCGCCGAAACTGTGAATGTGTGTCCATGCAAACTATCATTCTTGCATAATCCAACTATCATTCTTGTATCATCAAACTATCATTCTTGCATAACTCAGCTTTCACAGCAAGGTGGAGATTTGATCGAGTGATTGAGCCGTTGAAGCTCAAGGAAGGGATCAAGAAAGGAAGCAGAGGAAGCTCGGTTTTTGGGAGCTGGAACTAGCCGTTGGAAATTGGCGGTTATAACTAACTTTGGGAAATGAAGTTAGTTAAGTTGTTTTCTTCTTTATCTCACATATATAGCTCGATAGGTGTTTAGTTGTAAAGCAAGAGGGAGAATACACAATACACATACACAATTAGGAGATTATTGCTCTAGCTTGCGATTAGTTTGGAGTGATTGAATTGTGCGTGTGAGTTCATTGTATTTGAGAGTTGTTCATCAATAAGATTCCGGTCATCTTCTCCGTGGACGTAGGTGGTTTATCACCGAACCACGTTACATCGTTGTGTGCTTTATTTTCTCGTATTGAGTGAGTGTGAGATCGGAGGCATCACGACCCAACAAGTGGCGCCGTCTGTGGGAAACGTTGAAGACGTTTTCTTGGTTGGTTTTCTGGGCGAGTAGAAGTCCGGGAGATTTGTTATTTGAGCCGATCTTGGCAATTGCCCACCATTTGTTCGAGAAATGTCCACGGCCAAGTTCGAGGTGGAGAAGTTCACCGGCAGAAACGACTTTGGGCTATGGAGGTTGAAGATGAAGGCTATCTTGATGCAGCAAGGTCTATGGGATGTCTTGAAAGATGGCAATGATGCCAAAGAAAAACCTGAGGCCGATGAAAAGGAGAAGGGGAGACTTCAAGACATGCAATACAAGGCCTATAGCACCCTGATCTTAAATCTTACAGACAGGGTGCTGAGAGAAGTATCCAAAGAAGAGACGGCTGCAGGGGTTTGGACAAAACTTGAGTCATTATATATGACTAAGTCTCTAGCGAATCGGCTTCATTTGAAGCAGAAGCTTCTTGCCTTCAAGTTTTCAGATGGAAAGAGCATTACTGAACAGCTTGAGGAGTTTGGGAAATGCATAGATGATCTCGAAAACATTGATGAGGTGATTAAGGATGAAGATAAGGCCTTAATGTTGCTCAATTCCCTGCCCAAGAGTTATGAGCACTTCAAGGATGCAGTGCTTCTTGGGAGAGAGGCTAAAGTTACCTATGGGGAAATACACTCTGCATTAAAGCTGAAAGAATCGCAGAGGGCTGACATTAAGCAATCTGACCCAGTGGCTGAGAGCTTGTACTTGAAGAATAATCAGATCAAGAAGGGCTCCAAAAAGAAGTTCCAGAAAAAGGAAGAAGGTGGGGGATAGAAGGAGAAAAGAAGATGTCACTACTGCAAGAAACCGGGCCATTTGAAGAAGCATTGTTTTGCTTGGAAGAAAAAACAAGAACAAGAAAAGGCTGGGAATGCAAAGACTGCTGATTTGGCTCAAGAAGTGGAAAATAATGAGGCTTTGAATATACACTCGGGAGCCAAGATTGAGGAGTGCTGGATCATGGACTCTGGCTGCTCCTTCCACATTTGTTCCCACAAGTCTTGGTTTCAAGAATTATCAGCTTGGGAAGGTTTAGTGATGCTAGGTAATGACCAAATATGTAATGTCAAGGGAATTGGAAATATCAGATTGAGGGTGAGGGATGGGAGTGTGAAGACTCTCACAGAGGTCAAGTTCATACCTCAAATCAAGAGAAATCTCATTTCTCTTGGAATGTTGGAATCAAAGGGATACAAGTTTGATTCTGGTAATGGGATCCTCAGAGTAACAAAGGACTCCAGAACTGTATTGGAGGCTCAAAGAAAGAATAGCCTGTATTATTTGCTGGGTGAAACTATGGTTGATGCTGTGAATGTGGCTCAGACAGAAGACCTATATCTATGGCATGCTAGGCTTGGACATGTGGGTGAGAAAGGCATCAGAGAACTGGCTAAACGAGGAGTGATGAAGTTAGGTGCCTCAGACAGATTAAAGAAATGTGAATCTTGTATTCTTGGAAAGGCAAAGAAGCTGCCATTTTCTGGTGGGAAACACACTTCATCCGCCCCATTTGTGTATGCCCACAGTGACCTGTGGGGGCCATCCCCAACCGAATCCATAGGTGGAGGTAAGTATTTCATCTCCATCATAGATGATTACTCTAGAAAGGTGTGGATTTACATTCTGAAGGAGAAGTCTCAAGCTTTTGAGAAGTTTAGGGAATGGCATGCTAGATATGAGAATGAGAAAGGCTCAGTGCTTAAATATCTGAGGACTGATAATGGCATGGAGTTTCTGTCTGCTGAGTTTGATAGTTTCTGTAAAGTGAAAGGGATAAGAAGGCATAGGACCGTGCCAAGAAACCCTCAACAAAACGGGATGGCAGAAAGAATGAATAGGACATTGCTAGAAAGGGTGAGGTGCATGCTATTCTACTCTGGAATGCCAAAGAGATTCTGGGCAGAGGCTGTTTCTACTGCAGCTGATCTGATCAATATGTGCCCATCTTCAGCTATATCGAATGAAACCCCAGATCAAAGATGGTATGGAAGCCTTGGTGATTATTCTGCTCTGAAGATATTTGGGTGTGCTGCTTATGCACATATTAAGCAAAACAAATTGGAACCAAGGGCAAAGAAATGTGCATTGCTGGGGTATCAAGATGGAGTAAAGGGGTACAGATTATGGAACCTAGATGGAGTAGGTCAGAATATCATTGTGAGCAGAGATGTGATATTCAAAGAAGAAGAGATGCCATTCAAGAAAAGGAAAGAAGTCTCTGATGACGGCAGCATTGCAAGCATGCAGAATTTTGAGCTTGATAGAGAATCTGAAAAATCAGATGATGAAGAGAATTCTGAGTCCACAGAAAACCAAGAAGAAGGTGGAGCAACCATCTCTCAACCAACTCAGAATATAAGTGATCATGAGTCACCAGTACAGCAGGCTGCTGCAAGTCAAAGGGCCAGAAGGAATCCCAGAAGAAATGCAGGCCTACCTAGCAGATTCTCAGACTATGATATGGGTTTCTTTGCTTTGTGTGTGGCAGAGGTGCTCATGTTCTCAGAACCCTCAACCTATGACGAGGCCATGAGTTGCAAAGAAAGTCAGAAGTGGATCAAGGCTATGGAGGAAGAAATAGAGTCCCTACTAAAAAATAGGACTTGGGTTTTAGTGACTGATCCAGGGACTCAAAAGCTGATTAGTTGCAAATGGCTATTCAAGAAGAAGGTAGAGGTGGGGGAAGTGGAAAGCATACGTTTCAAAGCAAGGTTAGTGAAGACATCATTTTTACATGGGGATCTAGAGGAAACGATCTATATGATGCAGCCTAAGGGTTTTGAGAAGAATGGAGAAGAGAAGAAAGTTTGCCTACTGAAGAAAAGCCTATATGGGCTCAAGCAAAGCAGCCGGCAGTGGAACAAGAAGTTCCATAAGCAGATGGAGTTGATGGCATTTGAGAGATCTAGCTTTGATAGCTATGTATATATCAAGAGAAGTGGAGATCTGATAGTTGCCTATCTACTGCTATATGTAGATGACATTCTACTGGCATGATCAAGCTTAAGTGAACTGCAGATTGTAAAAGAAGAGCTCAAGCAAAAGTTTGAGATGAAGGATCTTGGAGAGGCAAAGAGAATCCTAGGCATGGATATTGTCAGGAACAGGAAGAAGAAGGAGCTGAGGCTGGTTCAAGCTGAATACATCAAAAAGGTGATGAAAAAATATCAGGTGATGAATGCAAGATCAGTCTCTACTCCATTAGCGGGCCATTTCAAGTTGAGCAGAGAGCAAGTGCCAAGGACAGATGAAATCAGGAAGGAGATGAGCATGATGCCCTATGCAAATATAATAGGAAGTGTAATGTACTTGATGATATGTACAAGACCGGATGTTGCTCATGCCATAAGTGTGGCTAGTAGATACATGGCTGATCCGGGTAGAGAGCATTGGGCTGCTCTGAAATGGATCTTGAAGTATCTGAGGGGATCTGTTGTGACTGGTTTAAGGTTTGGTGGTGAAGCATGGTCTGAAAAGAATGAAGTCCTTGAAGGGTATTGTGATTCGGATTATGCAGCCAACTTGGATAACAGAAAATCACAAAGTGGCTACATTTTCAACTTATTTGGCACAGCAGTCAGTTGGAAATCCAACCTACAGCCAGTGGTTGCTTTATCCACAACCGAGGCTGAATATATTGCTCTGACAGAGGCTGCAAAGGAAGGGAAATGGTTGCAAGGAATCTTGGAAGATCTGGGAATGAAGCTGGGGGCAGTAAAGATAAACTGTGACAGCAATTCTGCGATTTGCCTAGCCAAACACCAAATGTTTCATGAGAGGTCGAAGCATATTGATGTGAGGAGACACTTTATCAGGGATGAGATTCAAAGTGGGAAGATCAACGTGGTGAAGGTTCCTACTGAGGAGAATGCATCAGATATGTTGACAAAATCTCTGCCAACTTCGAAGTTCAAACATTGTTTGAAGTTGGTTGAGATTGTGGAGTGTTGAGACTTGTAACAAGGATTGAGAAGGGAATCTAGATATTGATGGAGCTTTGCAAGGACAAGGTGGAGATTTGTGAATGTGTGTCCATGCAAACTATCATTCTTGCATAATCCAACTATCATTCTTGTATCATCAAACTATCATTCTTGCATAACTCAGCTTTCACAGCAAGGTGGAGATTTGATCGAGTGATAGAGCCGTTGAAGCTCAAGGAAGGGATCAAGAAAGGAAGCAGAGGAAGCTCGGTTTTTGGGAGCTGGAACTAGCCGTTGGAAATTGACGGTTATAACTAACTTTGGGAAATGAAGTTAGTTAAGTTGTTTTCTTCTTTATCTCACATATATAGCTCGATAGGTGTTCAGTTGTAAAGCAAGAGGGAGAATACACAATACACATACACAATTAGGAGATTATTGCTCTAGCTTGCGATTAGTTTGGAGTGATTGAATTGTGCGTGTGAGTTCATTGTATTTGAGAGTTGTTCATCAATAAGATTCCGGTCATCTTCTCCGTGGACGTAGGTGGTTTATCACCGAACCACGTTACATCGTTGTGTGCTTTATTTTCTCGTATTGAGTGAGTGTGAGATCGGAGGCATCACGACCCAACAGAAACTCCGACGGTATCCTCCGTCCATCGGCTCCCTCTCTCTCAAATTTCTCACATTGGGAACGAAACTCCAGACTCCTCTCTCTCCGTCACGCCGCCGCCCGCCCTCTTACGGCGACTCAGCGCCGTTGCTGACGTCTCCGGCTGAGGCAAAAGCAGCCCGGTACGCTTCGCAGACCAGTGCCGCCGCTGCTGTCACGCGGTGGTTTTCCCGGCAACAGTTCTCGGCTCATCGAACTGCCGCCGTTCTGCCTCCGCTACTCGTTCGTTTTTGGTTCCAAAGCTACGTTCTTGATTCTTTTAATTCAGTTTCCTTAAGTTTGTCCCTTTCTATTCTTCCATGGGAATTATGATTGTGTATCTATGATGGTGATATAATTATTTCATGAGTTTTTGTATAGATTTAGGCTTAGCATGCTGAAGGGTTTGCCTATGCTATGTCTCCATGCTTTAAGTGGGTCTATCGTAACAGATATGAAAAGATTTAGGCTTAGCATGCTGAAGGGTTTGCCTATGCTATGTCTCCATGCTTTAAGTGTGTCTAAGAGAGAATGAGAAGGTTAAAACGAGAAAGGTGTGTGTGATTACCTGCTGGAAAGAGCTGAGATTGTAGTTCTTCTTGCTGGACTTAAACAAAACTTCCTCTCACTCTCTAGCTCTCTCTCGATGTTGTGAGAAAACTGATATGTGGGAGTTCTTTCTATTTTTGTTCTAGGTTAGTAATAAAATTCCATTTTAATGAAAGAGTGTAGTTGTCTTCCGACTTAGTGAGTGATGCATAACCGTTATGCGTCTTTATTAATGAAACGCACAACCCTTATGCGTCTTTGGATAATGATGCACAACCATTATGCGCCGATAAAGACGCATAACCATTATGCATCTTAGTGTAATGACGCATAACCCTTATGCGTCTTTCAGTCAGGTTTAACAACCCACGGAAGGCAGAAGCAGCGCACAGAATTTCCTCTCTCGGGTGTAGGCGATTTCCGGCGATTTTCCCATAAGATCCAGTAATTGTTCTTCAATTTAGGTACATTCATCATTATTCTTATTTATGTTGCTTTCATTTGTTAGTTTTACCCAATTTATTAAATTATGGCTTGTAGGAAATATGTGAATAATTGTTGTTTTTTTAAATGTTTTTGATGCAGAAATCATGCAAGTATTTGTGAGTTTTTATTGGGGTGGTAGAGTAGTTCAACTACCACATATGAGTATTGGTTATGAACCACCTCGTGCGAGGAGCTCCATCATATTAAATTCATGTGTTTCTTATTCTGAATTGGTAGCAATGATCTGTGATGCGATGAGAATAGATATGAACCAACACACAATTGAATTATTATGGAGACAATGTATAATCTTTGCTTCCGGTATGAGTTATACATGTTCTGTGATTTGCAATGATGAAAGTGTGATGTTTATGTTCAACAATGCTAAAAATTCAAGTGGGTGTATTGAATTATTTGTTGAGTATTCACCTGTGAGGAGTTCAGAAATCCCACCAGTTGTTGATTATGGTATTGGATCATCTGTGAGGGTTGAACAAATGAGCTTTGACTGTGGTATTGGATCATCTGCGAGGGTGGAGTATATGAGCTTTTATTGTAGTACGAATGAGCAGAGAGATGTTGTAGATGTTGCTGATGTTGGTGGTGGATTGAATGATGAGGTACATGTTGCAGATGATCTTGATGAGCCAGCGCCACTATCTGAGATAGAGCCCACAGCTGCAAAAGAACCATAAGTCCACCCACATCTCTTTTCTGCCTGCCTATAGAAGCCTCGCACAAATAATGATACAGAAATGCTAAAGCAGCACTACCCCAACTGATAGTAGACACTTTTTCCGGATCGTCAAAGTCATTTAACCACGTAAAAGGGACCTTGCACCCTGTGGTGTCTGGTATAATAAGCCCCCTAACAATATCAGAGCGTGTATACGTGCTCTTTGGATGTATGCATAATCATGCAACCCATCACCCAAAGGTATCGTCGCTTGGTGGATAAGAGATGTCATTAACAAACCGTCCTGCTTCGTTTCTGTTTATGCGTCAGGTATCCATCCCAACACATCTCGACACTTGTTGGGCCAATCTTCATATCCGATAGGGTAGTCACGGCCAGTGAAAACACGACCGTCTGCTCTCAAACCCCACAGGCTTTGCACATCCTGTAAGGTTACGGTAACTTCTCCAACTGGTACAGTGTGTCTCAGGCCTCCAGCGCTCGATCAAGGCAGTTATAAGCTCGTTGTCCATCCTCATCGGCTTTTCACATTCCAACACGCCTTTGAAACCCCATACATCAAGCCAATACTTCACATTTTCATGTATTGGCACTGCCCAAACCTTACTCTGCGTCCTACGAACTCTCAAAACATTTGTTGTGCCATTTGCCGACAATGAGGCTGAAATGTGTTCGTTTTGATGAAAGAGTAATGATGGATCCTCAGGTCCATAACATAACTGTTCTTCGGAACTTGCAGATGCCATCTACATTCACTCAAATTTTTTTTGAAATATATTGTAAACATAACCAAGATTCAATTTTTATCATAAAAACTCAACAATCTAACTCAATTGCAACTTCAATTGAAACGACAAGCTATATTCCAATTTGAAAACATACTCTGATTCAAATATGGCAACAAAATGGGCCGCAATTACAAAAACTGAATCACTTACTTCCACCATTGAATTAATAGCATATGAAATCCCAAATAAACAACAAAACCACATGTAACAATATTATATCTATATAAACTCCAGCCTCTTACACTGCAGTTATTCCAACAATCTCTCTTCCAACACTTTAGCACAAAGCTAAATAATTTCCTTGCACAAAAATGGCCACCGCCACTGCTGTCCAAGAGCTATCCGCCACGGTGAGCAGCCCGCCGGAGAAATACCTTCTTAAAGATGGGATCGGCGGCCCCAACTTCCCATTGCTTGCAGTTCCCGCCATTGATCTCGGTCTTCTCACTGCATCATCTCCTCTGGGGGAAAGGGAACTGGACAAACTCAAGCTCGCTTTCAGCTCTTGTGGTTATATTCAGGTTTTTATTTTACTTTTTTTGGCTTTAAATACATATATGTATATTGGGAGATGATCAAAGTATAATTATTTTGAAATGCATAATTAGAGAACATGGATTTAGTTCACTATAATTTATTGTGAAGTATTTACTCTATAAAAGATTTAGTTTACTAGCGTTTTGGTTCAGTCCGTGTTTTCAAATTCGTGATGTGAAGAACTAAAACACCCTTATAGTGAACTAAATCGCTCTTAGAATGAACTAAATTCGTGTTCTCTAATTATGCATTTAATTATTGGTGGTCTTATATCACTAATCTATGTAATATTAGTATCAAATTAATTTAAAATTGAATATAATCAGGTGGTGAATCATGGCATGGATGATTCGTTCTTGGACGAAGTGCACAGTGTTACCAAAGAGTTCTTCTCACTTCCAATGGAAGAGAAGATGCAGTGTGCAAGGCCTAAGGATGATATTGATGGTTATGGAAACGACACCGTTTACTCTGATAACCAAACCCTTGATTGGAATGATAGATTGTACCTCAATGTCAAACCTGATACCATCAGAAAACTCAAAGTTTGGCCACAAAATCCCAAAAATTTTAGGTGCATTTACTTCTTTTTTTGTTTGGTTTAAATATTAATAGAGGTGGCTCACAAACATTTATTTTGATCTCAAGTTTTAACTAATTATTATACTACTTGTAGAAAAGTGCTGCTGGAATTTAGTGGGGAGCTTGAAAAGATGAATGAGGTGATATTGAGGGCGATGGCCAAGTCCCTGAAATTGGAGGACGAAGAGTGCTTTGTAAATCAGATGGGGGAGAATCAGACTGTGCTTTCGCGGTTCAATCTGTATCCGCCGTGTCCGAGGCCGGACGCGGTGCTGGCTGCGAAAGCGCACGGCGACGCCTCGGCCATGACGTACCTCTTGCAAGATAACAAGGTTGAAGGGCTTCAAACCCTCATGAAAGATGGCCAGTGGTACCGAGTTCCCATCATTCATAATGCTATCCTCGTCAACACTGGTGACCAACTCGAGGTAAAACGCATAAATTTTTAATAGGCAAATGAATATAATTTTAAAGACTGCTTCACGGTGGACACGAACTCAAGTCCTTTGGCTTTAAATATTGCCACTCTACTCTAGCCTCAGTTATTTCTACATTGAGTTGAGATAACTTTTTTTCGAATTAATTTTAAAGACACGAACACGAGAACTTTGGCTTCAAACATTACCATTCTAACAACACACACAACATGCCTCAATTATTTCAAACATTGAGTTAGAGATCACATGATATGTTTGAAATTTGCAGATAATGAGTAATGGGATATTCGAGAGCCCAATACACAGAGTTGTGACAAATCCAGAGAAAGAGAGGATCACCATAGCTATATTCTTCGGTCCTGACCCAACCAGCGAAATTGGGCCACATCAAGGATTAATTGATGAAAAAAGGCCCAAATTGTTCAACAGTGTTGTGGACTATACTAGTAACTATTTTCAGTCTTTCCAGACAGGGAAAAGGCCCATTGACCTTCTAAGACTTTAATTATGTGTTTAATCACTCCTATGATAATCAAGTGTTTAATCACTATTTCCATGATAATAAAACACAAAATAAAATAATCCATGTATGTGGACTATGTGTGTGTGTGTGTGTGTGTGAGAGAGAGACTGTATTTGGTTTTTTGTTTTTGGATACTTCATAATGCAGTGTGCTCCAAATGATTATGTAAAATAACATTAAAAGGTCAAATAGTGATAATTTATTTAGCCGATCAAGTATTAAAGTAGATGAAATTAATGAATTCAGTTTTATTGGGTAGAAATTACTTAAATTTTGTATAAACAAGCGTATCCAAAACTTGAGCGGCTTCGTCTATTATCTAACTAAAAACATTAATTAAGTATACTTATGTAAGAATTTGAAGATTCCAATTACAATTTTTTTCTATATACAAGTGCCAGAACACGATCAATTAGAACAATGATTGGAAAACGAAGATATGCAAATGGAAAAGCATAATGCTGGATTACTACTAAACAATTGGTATCATAAATTACAAAATTAAAAATGGTTGAAAAGCATAAATTTACAAGATTATTTGAGACGATATTCGATTTTCAGACGACAACGTGGCAAAACTATATCAATATGATTGGCAGCGGTATGAATTTGAGGGTGCGAATTGCAAATTTTGTAATTAAACATACCATAGTTAAGTCGGCGGCGGCGGGCGGCGAGAGGATTTGATATAGTGGTTGAGTGCTTGGAGCTGCTCCTCGGAGGGGGGTGATTGGTTGTTCTTTATAGATCTGTGAACATCGTAGGTTGTCGTCCCTGTCGATTCATCATATTTTTATCGATTTAATCTAAATTGGAAAATAGAAAAAAAAAACATCATCTGTAAATTTTCAATACCCGCAAGCGAAAAGTACAACCTGCCTTGGATATACTTTCTTCCCAAAAATCCTCATCCCTCTCTCTGCACTAATGTTTACCGTAACGCAGTGCTCTTTAGGCCATCCACAATAGGAATAGCCCAGCAATAGCCCAGCCATAGCCCAGCCACTGCCACATCAGCAGCACTAAAAATCCTCCTGCCACATCATCAAAACAAGCAAATAGCCCAGCCATAGCCTAGCCACTAATATCCACATCACTATTAACAAATATATACAAAATGAAATAATTAACAATCACACAATATGCGAAATTTAATTTACGAGACATATACGGGAAAAATTTAATAATACTATTAAAATTTAAAAAAGTACAATAATTTAAAAAGTACATTAATTAAAAAAAAATACAATAATAAAAAAAAGTACATAAATTTTAAAAAAAATACAATAATAAAAAGTACGTTAAAACAAGTGGTGCGAATGAAAATGACAAACAAAGCGCGTATATATAGTGTTTCGAAAAAAAAAATTTATTTTTTCGCGCTAGGCGGTGCGCTGGGCGATCCGGGTGCTGCAATAGCGCCGAACGGACCGCCCAGCGCACCGCCCAGCGCCACGCGACCGCCCAGCGCTGCGCGGTTTCTCTCTCCAATCGCCCGCTGGGCGGCTGCAATAGATCGCCCAGCGAACCGCCCAGCGCCGGCGCTCGGCTGGGCGGTCGCTGGGCGCCTATTGTGGATGGCCTTAAAGACTCAATCACTCGTTCACTGTATTTGGTAATTAAATTAATTATTTTAATAATATATTAATTATATTAGTAAAAGTTATTCCAATACAATAAATTATATTTAATGCATTAAAAAATAAGTACCCTCTTTTTGCGTTTATCAACCTAACAATTAAAATTTATCTAACAAAACGTGACATAAAATTAAATTCTGAAGAATAATTATACTCCTAGTAGAAGTATATTTTTTTAATAATAAGTACAAAATGCAACTAAAACCTATGTAATTGAAATTATAGAAAACTAAAATATAACTTCTACATGTATATGAAATTTAAAAGTGATAAATCGAGAAAAGAATGCCAAAAAAATAAATTGTTATAAGCGCATCCGCAATGATGGATTGTGGAGTCATTCCGGCGGGACAAATTAGGAGGGGGATGCATTGTACTCCCTCCGTTCCATAGTAATTGAGTTATTTAGTTATTTTGGTACATTCCACATAAGATGAGTCATTTCAGTTTTTTAATAAAAATCAACATATTTCTTCTCACTTACATTATTTTATACTCTCTTCATCTCTCTACCTTTTTCATCTCAAACTTTACTCCTCATTTACTCAACTCATTTAATACAATTTTTTTCTTAACCTTTGTGCTAGCAAGAAATGTCTCCACTATTATACAACGGAGGAGGTATAGTCTAGGGTGGGCGAGGGTCATGCGTGAGAGGGAAGGGGTGGACTGACACACCATGCGATCCTTCTCTCAGCCAATCACCGTCTCTCATGATGCCCATTCACCGGGCATGGGAGTGGGCATCATTTTACCCGAATTTTAAATTTCTATATATAAATAGATGTTTAATCATAAGAGCATCCACAACCGTGCTCTTGCCAACGAGCACAGTTGTGGGCCCGACCCCACTTTTTCTGTCTGCTCTTAGGCAAGAGCACAACATCCACAATCGTACTCTTCCGCAAGGACGAGCACAAGGGCCAGCGGCAAGGGCACAAGCGTGTCCTCTTCAACAACCAATCTCTTGATTGGAATGATAGGTTGTATCTCCAAGTAGCTCCCGATCACCACCATAAACTCCATTACTGGCCTCTAAATCTACATTCATTCTGGTTGACTGAATAATTTTAATCAAAACATACTTACATTGTGTTGACCATATGTATGAAGGGATTATGCATTTTTGTGCAGAAAAGTGTTGCGTGATTACACTGCTAAGCTTAGAGAGCTTGAAGGGCAGCTTCTCAAGGCAATGGAGGAATCGCTTAGCTTGCCAGAGGGCAGTTTTCTGAGCAAATTTGGAGAAGAACAAAGCATGTTTGCAAGATTCAACTACTATCCCCCGTGTTCAAAACCGGATCATGTTCTTGGCCTCAAACAGCACGCAGGTGGATCCGCGATGACAACTGTCCTGCAGGACCGGGACGTACTAGGCCTTCAGATTCTGAAAGACAAGCAGTGGTATTGGGTTCCGACGTTGCCTGATGCCTTTCTTGCTTGTGAACGCGGGTGATCATCTTGAAGTATGTTAAATTTGGCATGAGAGGTGTGTTGTAAAATTTGGTTGGTTTATGGTGTCATGTATGCTGCTTTCGTTGCTTGTTTTTGTGCAGATAATGAGCAACGGGATATATAGAAGCCCGGTGCACAGGGCAGTGACGAACGCGGAGAGAGAGAGGCTGTGTTCTGCTCTCCCGATCCAGAGAAATAGATCGAGCCGGTGGAGGAACTTGAAGATGAGGAGAGGCCGAGAATGTTGAAGACAGTGAGAAACTATGTAGAGACTTATTTCCACTACTATCAGCAGGGGAAAAGGCCTATTGATGCAGTTAGAATCTGGTGTGTTGTGTAATCTTGCCTATATTGTAGTGCAACTCGACTTCTACTTTTAAATTCATTAGCTAACAATGAAATTTTAAATGCTAATAATGTATATTCTCATTAGGTGCAAAAAAACATCAAATTACAATAGAGTCCATACATGTTTCAAATTCAGAGTTTCAAGCTATACATTACAAAATTCAATCAGCTCATATCATAGTATACAGTTTCAATTGCAAATCCATTCCATCATATGTAGTTATTGTGTATAGGCGGATAGAGGTGGTAGATTGAGAGGAGAGGAGAGGAGAGGGTGTTTGGTGGGGCGGCGAAGAACAAGTCCTTCCCATTTTCAGCCTTGGTAGTTGAGCGTTCATCCATCGTTTTTTGGAGGTTTCTATTTTATCACGTTTTATTTTCTCTTCCTTTTGTTCTCATTTTAGAGGACATCAATAAATAGCACACTATGCAAATATCAATACCAATACAGTATTTTTTTTATCTACCGACATTGTTTGAATCAATGTTTTAAAAAACGGATCGGTCGGTGAACAGGCAAAGCTACTGGTTCATGATTCAACCGGTCCAACCGGTTCAATCACTGGTCGAACCATTTTATTGTTGCAAATACATATAATTAAGTATATAATATACAAAATAGCTGCTTGATCAGCTTGGCGGTCAGGTGACATGAGATCAGGCATCGCGGCTTGTTGATCAACTCTGCACGTTCCGGCTTAATCAACTTGGTTAGCAGCGGCTTGATCCAGTTGCGACATGCAATGTGAGCGTCGACATGCAGTGGCTTGATCAAGTTGATTAGCAGTAGCTTGATTCAGCCTAGGCGTCTGATCATCTCTTCTAACAATTGCAAGTTTAATTTATTTTTAAAAAACGGACAAAGCACACGTTGGGTGGCCGTTACTCATCCGCACAACGGCCAACCCGATCTGAGGCCGTTGAGGAGGAGGTCCGGAGCTGGTTCGCGGCGTCGTTCAATTAGTACGAAGGCGGCCAAGGCTAGAGGTAGGCTAGACCAAGCCAAGAGGATTCCTCTAATCTCCCAAGCTCCATCCTCAATATTTTAGTGGTAATGTTGGTGCAAGTTACAATGACAGACACCGCGCAAGACTTTGAAACATAAATTGGCACATGGCCAAGGTGTGAAGCTTATCACACACCTTATCAAGTCTCAGTTGGGTCTCCCTACGCTACACTGCTACGCAATTGCCGCAAACAAAACAATTTTATGTACATTTTGGAGGATTCTTAATTATAGCAGTATAGGAACGTGATCAAATGCAAACTATATATCTAATACAAACTCAAAACTTTAATTCTAGCAACTAATTATTACAGATCTGTGATTAATATTGCGTAGGTTTTCTATCTCAACAAAAACATATATTTTGTCAACAGAGGGTATTTTTGTGAGTTAATTTTCGGAATGGTTTATGCTTCCTATTTTCTCTCCCACCTTCCAAAATAAAAAACATTCACATCTAGGAAAGGATCTTAACACCGTAATTGACGTCAAAACTTTATTTTGAAGACTTAAATTGATTTCTTTGCCGGTGTATTCAAGAATTTATTTTGTGATCTTCCATTGAACCTGTGTTGAAATCATTGTAATTTTTGTTGATATGTCATAGCGCGTGGTTGATCCTATGTTGATATTTATTGACACAAAATACAACATCAGCAGAACAAAAGAATCAACACAATTTCAATGCAAAAATTCAACAGATTTTAGAATTCAATAAAAAACCAACACGTTGGATTCAACACGATTCAAACAATGGACACAAATTCAACAAAAATCTTCATAAAATCAATACAGAGGGAACGACGATTTCAACACATAATTCATGCAATTTTTCAACGCAATCGAAGGCAAAAAATCAACACGATTTCAACACAAAATACAAAATCAACATAGAATCAACACAATTTCTACGCAAAATACAAAATCAACAAAGAATCAACGCAATTTCAAAGCAAAATTCATGCAATTTTACATGATCAGAATTAGCTAGGTGTTTTGGCCGGAAAAACAACTAACTTGCCCAAAAAAAATTGGAATGAGGGGAGGAATTGAAACAGTTTAACGTGAATAGTGGAAGGAGAGAGAACGACGAAATCGGGATTACACAATTATTCTATAATTAAATGATTCACCATATTATGAAAATGTTTAATATACCCTCTGTTGACACATTCATACAAGTTATTGACATTTTAATCTGAAAACATAATAAGCGTTGATCTATAATAATTAGTGGCTAGGATTAAAATTTAGAGTTTGTATTAATATATGGTTTGCATTATATCACTGCCCTAGCAGTATAATTTTAAAAATTTTGAGATTTTTTTATATAATTTTAAAATTTTTGAGATTTTTTTATATAATTTTTAATTTTTAGGAATTTATAATGTACTTTTCAATTTTTAGTTAAGTATCTTCAATAAAATATTTTTCTAATTAGTTATTTTTAAATTGAAGAAATGAAGTACCGAGTCCGAGAGTCATGAATAAGGTAAGAGAAGATATCTTATTTTTTAAATAATTGATAGGGTAAAAAGTTATGAGACTAATAAATAGTTTTATATATGAGACGGGGGAGATTATCAAAATAAGTATGTGTTTAAATCCAGATATACAATCCAAATCTTGGCCTTAGGATTAAACGATCTAATGGTTAATAATTAATCAAAAAAACGGAGGGTCATTATTAAACAGTTTTAGGTCATATTATTTTGATATCATGATAAGATCATTTTAAGTCATACTTTGTTAATATGACCTAAAAATAAGCTAACAATGACCTAAAAATGTCCTACGTATAATTTTGTTCTACATTTCTGTATTTAAATTTAATTTTGCATAAATCAAAACCCAGACTATGAGCCAGTTAAGAGATATCATTGCAGATGCCTTTAAACTAATAGCACCGCCTGATAGGATGTCCATTTAACCCGAACCCGCTGCACCGGTTCCTCAAGCATAAATGTAGTACTACTATAATTTTCCTCACTTAAAAAAAAACAAAACAAAAAAAATAGAACACAAAATTACCGTGTCGTCTTCGCCATTGAGTCTCTCTGTCGCTAGTTTTTCTTGATTGGCACCTCCGCACCTCGCTGCTCTATCTCCGCGGCACCTTAAACCATCAATCGCCCTAAACCTTCACCTTTTCTGCCTCCCAATCTTTGCTCACATTTATATTACTTACTATATTGGTGCAATTATTTTTGGAAATTGCATATATGGAGTAGTATAACATAATGGGGAAACGAAAAAGAAGGGCTGATAAAAATAAAGCACCATCACATCCAGGTAATTCCTTTTTTTGTCTCATTTTTACTGCAATCTCATCTTTTATTCCATTTATGATCATCGTTTCTCGATGGTTTGGGTAATTTATTGTTTTCCTTCGTCTCATCGTATGATCACCTTATTTTCTTAATGCGCTTGCTTTTTAACCAAATACTATTTCATTTTTTGATCAAGAAATTAATCAATCCGCAATTTTGATTGTTTATTTTCCTTGTTGATTTTTGTTGTTTAGTGATTGCGCTAGGTTTTAATCGACGCCATTGATGCATGGGATGATGTGTGCTACGCTTCCTATTATGCTTTTACGAAATTTGACTGTGTTTAATTGAGTCACGTGGTGATTAGGCTGGCTGATTGGCTTTTATTTACAAGTGTTGGTTTTTTTAAAATATTTTCTTGTGACATCAAGTTTTTTGTTTATAGTTCTTGAGTCAATTTAGGACTGCGTAGCATAAGGTTTAAAGATGATAAGTAGAGAAGAATTTCCTTCTCCAGTGTTATGCCTACTTTGATAGACTCTCAATTTTTCACTATCGATTTCATCCGTTAAAATATGGCAATGCAGTTCTGGTAGTGGTGCAAATAGGACATATGCATCATGAATGAGCTGATAAAATGTAGAAATGGATGATTGTTTATTTTTGGATTTATGCTTTGGGTTGACAACTAGGCTTCATCACCAGTTATAACCTTTTTGCTACCAAAGGTAGTCTCTGAATCCCTATCCCTTAGCTGATATACGCGTTTTTGTAATGCAAACCAGGCATATGTCTGCACCCCACCGCGTGAGTGATAATTAGCATGTGAATGATGGAATTTGGGTATGCTTTACTTTAGTTCTTCTCATGAACTTATGTTTATCCCATCAGTTGCTTATCAGTGTTCCATCTCTAATTTATGATTCCAAAAAGTTGAAATTAGAATCAAGGCTCACTAATGTCTTACATCCATATGCTCTTTCTGATCTTTTACCATAAAATTTACTGGATTTAGATTATAAGGGTGATCTTAGTCTGGAATCTTATAATATTTCCTCTTCAGCTTCCATCTACCTAACCCTAAACCATGAAATTTCTGAAGTGTAGACTTCTTGTATCAGTATTAGTCCGTTCCTGGAATAGGAAAATCCCAGCATGCCACATTTAGTATGACATTATATGGATGATGGATCAAGATCTCCGCCAGTTTGTTTTTATACCTGCAATTTCCAAGCTTGATGTAATCATGTGTGCATAATAAAAACAGGCTTAGCAGCCGAGATGGATTTCATGAGTCCGGCTTGGTGCAAACTTATATATTCTGTGGAACTCTGTAGTTGATTTTTATCCTGATTTTGTTAGCGAAACCTATATTCAAGTTCTATTCTCAGATGTTCTTGGTGGTGATCATCCAGATATTTGTCAAGTGCATATTCGTAAACTTTATAGTGTGTCTGAAATCTAGAATCACAGCCATCTTCATTTATGTGTTTCCCCACTATTTCTGGAAAAGACCGACTTTTGTGGCTAGGCAACTGCAATTTTCCATGATTCCCATGCAATAGAATGATTATGGAGAAGCTGCATCAACTAGAATTTGTAGTTTCCAATTGCATTCATGTTTTTTATATTGAAGAGTCACTAACCGTCAGCTATCAATTTCAGACATCATACCACATGCACCTCCCGGGGGTCTGCAGTCCAAACAGGTTAATTAATCATCATCCCTTTTGGTTCACGTCTCTCCCCCTCTCTCGTTTGTACATTTGAAATGTCAAATGTAATTTTGTTCCAGAGACCTTTTGACCAAGTTGAAAGCAATGTATCGCAGGCGCTTCTCATGGATGCTCCAGATAGTTCTCTTAAGAGATCACCAGGTCACGAATCACCTCATCATCAGAATCATGGCTCCAGCCGTAGAATATTGTTGAGGCATTCTCGTCATCCCTTTGGTCGCCACTATTCTAGACGAAGCTCTAGTAACTATTCTGATGCATCTCCTTCTAATTGGAAAGCTTTGCCTGTCTATGATTCTAAGCTGTCCTTCAAACCGGAATGTAAAGATCTCTCAGCCTTCCAGTATAGAGGTATAATATATTCCTCATCTACAAATCTTCTTTCCAGAGTTGATCCGTATTGTTATGCAGGAAATGTTAGATATTTATGCAGTTTTCTGTCCCACTCTTAAACATGTCTCCTCATGTTTACTTGTTGAATTTTAGGGAGCAGGATATTTCAAAAACCTGAGCGGATAAGGTCAAGTTCATTGGTGGAGAATTCAATATGGGGAGATGTAAGGAAGATGGAATGCAGGATATGCCAGAAGTCTCTGAGGAAGCATCCCTTCATGTTCGAGAATTCTTCATCTACCGATCTCTCTGTTGTGGCAGTTCTAGTTTGCGGCCATGTATATCATGCCGAGTGCCTGGAACAGAAAACACGCCATGAAGATAGCCGGGACCCTCCATGTCCGCTGTGTGTAAGTCAGACATGATATGTTGTCTAAAGAGAATAGAAGTTGTGCTAAAGGTATTATGACATGATGTATAGGAAATCAGCCTCTGGGATTTGAATTTGGCTTGGCTTAATATAGTTAACAGGCTCAAGCCTCTTTACTGCTAATGTAACACTGGTTTTGCAACCTTTCGGTATAGTCTCTAACAAAGTCGTGATCTTCATCTTTGGGTTTAGGTTGCCGATGAATCTGATGGAAGTAGATATGTAATGATCAGTTGTAATTTGGTGTTGCTTTTTTTCAGTTCTGATCAGTATTTTGTAGATTTATAAAAGCTGCAGTTTATATCAATGTTTGGTTTCTTCCCTTGCAAACATTGTGGATTGATTTCGACATATATATGAGAAATGAGCACAAACTAATTCTACTACATCATATGCCTTGTAATTAATTACATGGGTCCTACTCGACAGGCTAACGCATAGCCAATAGCCAAGTCAAAACAACTGTATCTGTTATTAAGAAGTTGAGGGCCTGCATAACTGCGACCAGATTCAAATCTACCAATCCGAACATTCCTCTGTACAGACGCCACTTCCACAATCCAACGGCTCAGATTGAATCAACCAACAAATAATTGGTTGCCTTTCCATTTGAAAAACAAACCTGTTTGCCATCTCACACTTCCCCACCAACTGTCTACCTCTACTCATCTGTACAAGCAATATTTTCTGGGTGGTACAAAATTGCAGGTGTAGGTGTTTCAATGCTTGTTTCGTTGTCGTAAAAATCCAATCTTGGAGGTTTTTTTCGGATCTCCGGATGTAGTTAGTTAGTTAGTTAGTTGCTTCAAGGTTGTCCTAAAGTCTCTTCCTTTTAAAAATATAGATTTACATGTCACTTTCATCCTTTGCTTCTCCGACTAATTTCTCGTTGAGAAGAAAGGAAACTACAAATTGAACAATTCATAGATTCTGTTTCTGTTATTGTAGGAAAAAAGTTGTTGTTACTTATATGAATAGATATGATGGTGAAGGCGGACTCTCGGAGGGATTCCTTAATCATAAACAAGGTTTTCGAAAGAGTTGGGGTGTACGGATTCGGCAGCATTCACAAAAGGTGCAAATACGACGACGATGATGATGATGGACACATGGAACTCGAGCAGATTGGCGCCGAGAGGACCAAGAATGTCCTCATTCTCATGAGCGACACCGGCGGCGGCCACCGCGCCTCCGCCGAGGCAATCAGGGACGCCTTCCACCTCCAATACGGCGATCAATACAGAGTGCCCTTCTACCTTTTCTTTTAATTTGTGTTTTCTTTCAATTGCCATATGTTTTGATGATGTTTGGTTATGAATTATGATGTCAGATTTTGAATTTCCCCAATTTCCTTGATGAACTGTTGAATTTCAAGTACTATTCATATGCAGGTATATGTAAAGGATGTGTGGAAGGAGTATACTGGTTGGCCATTGAATGATATGGAGGGGCAGTACAAGTTCATGGTTAAACATGTCCAGCTTTGGAGCTTCACCTTCCATGGAACTTCCCCAAGATGGATACACTCCCCCTATCTCGCAGCTATTGCCGCCTTCTATGCCAAGTACGAATGAGTAGTCTCGAATTTTAGATTAGTCCCCTCTTGTGCTATTCATCCCCACAACGTTGTTGTATGTTCTTGAGTTTGATTTGGTGACCACGTGATTCATATCCGTTTTTATTTGCAGCTTTCTTGATATATTCGTGTTTTGTGGTTTGCAAGGGAGGTAGAGGCAGGCCTAATGGAGTACAAACCCGATATCATCATAAGCGTTCATCCGCTCATGCAGCACATCCCGCTGTGGGTGCTCAAATGGCAGGGCCTGCAGAAAAAGGTCGTCTTTGTAACTGTCATTACCGACCTCAGCACCTGCCACCGTACATGGTAAGGCACTCTCGCTTCATTCATTGGAATCGAAGACTCAATGGTTGTGATACTGATATGGGACATTTGCAAGGTTTCATCCATCAGTGAACCGATTGTACTGCCCCTCAGAGGCTGTAGCAAAGAGGGCGTTGCTAGATGGCCTAGACGAATCTCAAACTCGTGTATACGGCTTACCCATCCGCCCTTCCTTCTGCAGAGCAATTCTGTCAAAGGTAGTGGCCGTTTACTTTAGTTTGAGATATCATGTTGATCAGCTTCTTATTTCATTCTTTTTCTTGATATCTTCGTTGTTGTAGGATGATTTGAGAGTCGAGCTTGAGATGGATCCGCTTCTTCCAGCCGTCTTGTTGATGGGAGGCGGAGAGGGGATGGGCCCTGTGAAGAAAACGGCAAAGGCTCTTGGAGAGTCACTGTTTGATAAAGAATGCGATAGGCCAATAGGGCAGCTCGTAATCATCTGTGGCCGCAATCAAGATCTAGTCGCCACATTACAGTCCTCCGAGTGGAAAATCCCAGTAAAGGTAACTGAATCTCTTCTTCTAGAATCTAGGGAATAAAAACTTATCGATAGACGTCCTTCGATGTAGGTTAGAGGATTTGAGAAGCAGATGCAGAAATGGATGGGTGCTTGTGACTGCATTATCACTAAAGTGTGTATACTTCCATTTCATATCATGATCCTAGCATACCCCTTTTGTTGCCTCGTTGCTAACGACGAATTCCACCATGTTATATAGGCCGGACCAGGCACCATTGCAGAGGCGTTGATACGAGGCCTTCCCATCGTTCTAAACGACTACATTCCCGGACAAGTAGGTTAAACGAAATCCTTGCCTCGATCTAACTTCCCCTCTCTCATCTAACTAACTTTGCTTCCCTTCACTTGGTATTGACAGGAGAAAGGGAACGTTCCATACGTAGTTGACAATGGGGCTGGCGTGTTCACTAGGAAGCCCAAGGATACAGCGAGGATCGTGGCAGAATGGTTCAGCACAAAGAGAGACGAGCTCGAGAGGATGTCTGAGAACGCTCTGAGGCTCTCGCAGCCAAATGCAGTGTTCGACATCGTTAGGGACATCCACGAGCTGGCTTGCCAGCGCGGCCCCATGGCGAACGTCCCGTACATGCTAGCGTCGTCGTTGTCAAGCTTAGTATAAGTGTGCAAGGTGTGTCCATTTAGGTGTATTCTTTGACAACTAGAGTTGCTTCCCACTTTGTAGTACAATTAAGAGAAGAAAGAAAGAATGTTAGATGGGGTTGAAATTTTGGTTTGGTGTTGTATTCTTTTTAGGTTAGTTTTGATATCTAGGAAAGGATGATTCAATTTGTTAGAAGTTTTAGTCTTGGCTTCCCTTGGTGTGAATGGTACTTTATGTAAATTGTAAAGTGAAGAAATTTGGCAAATATGTGCTTCCAAAATTTCAATATTAGAATTTATCATTGCCAACAAGCACTTAAAATTGGACCATATATATACCAAAATGTCACTCTTCTTTAATATACTCTAACCTAACTTGTTTCCCTAATTTGAGTAATTAAATAACGATATCCTATCCATTTTATACAAAAATGAACGTGAAATTGTACTTTCAGCATGAAATTGTTCGGACAAACCATTTTCTTCACCAAACAATTTTTGTGCTATAATAAAAGATTTTTTATATGTAAGCAAATACAGCTGTTTACACTTATGGTGTCAATTAAATTTAAGTTGGCCAATGTTTAAGATTCTTGATTGGGACCATAGATATTTCCGAAAAGTTAATCTAAAGCAACGTAATGAGAGAGAGAAAATACAAAGCACT
Organism: Salvia splendens; assembly: GCF_004379255.2. NCBI lineage: Eukaryota > Viridiplantae > Streptophyta > Magnoliopsida > Lamiales > Lamiaceae > Salvia > Salvia splendens. The sequence continues at coordinate 14,352,082 of NC_056037.1, read as the reverse complement.
TTAGAAATTAGAATATGAGAATGAGAAGAAAATTTCAACCAAATTTGTGCCGTCATGGTCTCCAATGTAAAGATTTGTAGAATAAATTATTTAAAAAATTGTTATCTTCAGCTTAACAACGTTTGTTTGTTGGGCAGCCTCTCAACTTGTACATCATTTAAAAGTTAAAACATGCCTAGTGATGCCACGTGGAGCTATTTAACTTGATTTCTCTAGGAGTATTAGATTTTTAAAATTGGTGCCTGAAATTAATTGTACTGAGAATTTGTTGACAAATTATTGGAGATCCACATGGGAATCCACTACTTAACTTGTCCATATATTTAAATTGGACCCAATCAGATTAATTAGAGGCACTAAAGTCGCATAATATGCCCTGTATGAGTATTTAACAATTTCTTGGCGTGTGTATTACTCTATATTAGAGCACGAGGAAAAATAAATAAAAGAGGTATATCTTCTAGGGATGTATTCATTTCCTTTTTACATATTTCCTCATTTTTCCTTCTTGATCTCAGCCCCACGATTTTGTCATCCGACGGTTAGATTGATGCCACGTGTCATTTAATAATACAAATTTTCAGTTGAATAATGCACACCGACTAATAATGCACAATTATAGCGTAATAATGCAGATTTTCAGTTGAATAATGCACACCGACTAATAATGCACCATTATAGTGTAATAATGCAGATCATCTGGACCGTTGATGAATGAGATCTAACGGCTCATATTAAGAAGAATAAATGATCTAAGGGATGAATAGGAGAATAACGCTCCCCATATCTTCTATATATCTTCTTAAAAAGTAAAATATATCCTTTTTAAAACTAACACATTCAAAAGAAAAATGATATATAGATAGGTAATTATGTTTTAAAATAAAATAATAGTACAAAATGCATTCCAAAATACAAAGATATAATACATTCTCCCTTGGAGAATGTTTTTTCATGAAAGAAGACAAATATGGTAGTTATAAGATTTTACCTCTCTATTAATAGAGTTGTAAAGATATCTCTCCAAAATGAGAAAATATATAATAAATTCTCAAATACCTTTATCTTTAAAAAATAATTTTTTATGAAAAAAGTTAAATATGGTAATTATAAGAGTTACCTCTGTATTTACCTCTCCCCTTGGAGATGCTATTGCTCCCTATTAATACCCTATATTACTATAATATAAGTCAAGAATCTAATCTTAAATATGGACTGAATACAATATATATAAGTCTATAAGTATTTTGTTTTGTCGAAGTATGGATCTCACGTAAATCGAACTTTTGTAAATAAAGAATGCATACATAGGTACAAAACAAGATTAATAAATATAAGAAATACATCGTGCAATAATCATTCAGCCAGAGAGTCCCGAAAGAGGAAACTCTAGAGCATGACTACGAACGCCTTTATAATAAGAATAATAATAAGAATAAGCATAATATGATATAAAAAAAGTTAGCAACAAAATTGACATGGTTTGCGCCATTAGCATAATATTATTCACTAAAGTAAGAACCATTAGCTTACAATGAGCTAGAAGATGTTTGCGCCAAGGTTGGTACTATACATTAAATCAAACGATGTTTCTTAAAGACAATTGACATGCTAAGTGAATTCCACCTGAAACAAACTTAATCTTAGCCCTAAACCTCTAAACCAAAAATATAATTATTTCATGTTATTACTAAAAACCAAATTCATATATGTCATTTCTTCTCTAAAGGATCAGCCAAAACAATTAATAGTACTCCGTATTAAATAAGGACCTAAATTGATTCCTTCCATTGTTATAACCCAATCAACAATTTCATAGCAAAATTAATATATATATATATATATATATATATATATATATATATATATATATATATAGGGTTTTAATCTATGAAAACTAGATTTAAATACAGAAACGCAGAACAATATCATGCGTAGGGCATTTTTAGGTCATGGTTAGTGTATTTTTAAGTCATATTAACCAAGTATGACCTAAAATGATCTTAACATGACATTAAACTCAAATCTTATAATATGACATAAAACTGCTTAATTATGACCTTCCTTATTTTTGGTTAATTATTGACCATTAGATCATCTAATCCTAGGGCTGAGATTTGGGCTACATTTCTGGATTTAAACACATACTTTTTTTTGATCATCTTCCTATATATATATATATATATATATATATATATATATATATATATATGTATATATATATATGGTAGTGTTAAATTCCTTTTCTCCCCTTAGATTTAAGTTCCTTCTCAATTTGGAGCGTTGGATCTGGAGGATGGACGATCCAGATGACAAGCATAGATAATGATCCCGTAGTTCATTATTTGGTGTATTTCGTGCAGTATGGGGGTGAAGTAGTAAATTTGTATACTAAAAAACCTCCGAAAACGGCATGTGCGAAATTTTAGCGGGATATAACCACAACCTTCCATCTAGTCTACACATCATTCATCACCAACCCTATTAACTCACAATCTCTCTACAGATTCGTCTCCCAAATTTCCAAGTCCTTTCAAAACCCTAGCCGCCCCTTCGCAAGGTTGCTTCGATTTCTCGAAACTGCAGTCGGTGTCTGATTTAGGGTCCAACAACCGTTCCGGTTTTGCACAAGATTCTTCTGAGGTAAAAGAGGAGGTAGGGTTTGTCGAATGTTATTTTACTGGTTTACTGTACGAGTTTCATCAAGCCTTTTCCCCAATTTTCGCCCGTAACACATCACCACACCACGATTCACCCGATTACCATCACCCGCGCAAATTTGTTGATGAAATCTTATAGGGTTTTGTTTGTTTGGTGTCTTGCGCAGTTTTCAAAATGTCTAAAAGAGGACGTCCGTCAAATTCCCAACAATCGCAGAAAGAGGGTGAGCTTATGTTTTCATTTGGATTTTGAATACCTGGACTGTTGCTCTGATTCTGTGTTTGATATATTTGGTTTTTTATGCCCACATGTTTTAATCGTGTTTGTACATTATTTTCCTAATTGTGTGCATTAATTTAACTTATGTAGCCATTATCTGTCTGCTGCTGAACATTATTGTATACAATAATGCCATGTTAGTGTGTTCATTACTGTAATGGATCTACACATCATATCAGTATTTATATGCATCAAAATATCATGTATCATGCATCATATAATTGGTGTTTTAATTGTCGAAGAGTAAACGGAATATGTGTATGTGCATTACTTGTTATAATATATGCATTATATTCCTATTTAAATACATTATATTCAAAGGTAAACCCTTCAATAAACTGCCGTTGGTCATTGTTGAATTAACGAATGCAAAAGTTGTTTGCTCATTAATTAAATGAGTCTGTGCATTAATTTGTCTATTTTTATTCATTATATATCATGTATCATGCATCATGTCAATCTTGTTTTATATTGTCAAGGAGTAGATCAAATATTTGTTTGTTCATTATTTGATATAATCTCTTCATTATTTGCCGATGTGACTACATTATTTGCCTATGTGCATGCATTATGGTCATTTCTGTTTTATAATGTCAAACAGCACATGGAATATTTGTTTGTTAATTACATCATATAATCTCTGCATTACGTGAATATTTGATTGCATTATTTGCCTATATGCATGAATTATGTTTACTTTTGTTTTATATACTCAAAGAGTAAAAGGATAATGTGTATGTGCATTATTTGTTATAAACTTTGTATTATATCTATATATTACTGCAGTATTTACCTATATGAATACATTATGACTGCTGTTGGACATTGGTAAAGTTTTTATTGTAATTTTGATGATCATTAGTTGCAATTATCTGTACAATATATATCTATTTTGTATTCCTTATATTGACTGTTGTTATACATGTGTCAAAGAGTGAATGGAATATTTGTATGTTTATTACTTGACCGGATCTGTACATTATTTAGTTATTTTAGTGCATTATTTATCATGGTTTATGTGTTATGTGATTGTATTTGGACATGTGACAATGGGTGATTGCAATATTCATGGTGCATTTGTTGATTTATTCTGAACATTATTTGATTATTAAAATGCATTATGTATCAGTTTTTAGGCATTATTTTGATGCTTATGTACAAGGGTGTATAAGTGAATGCAGTTTAACTGTCCACATTATTTTATTCAGTCTGTACATTATGTAACTAATTGTATGTTATTATTCTGTATGTTGTACAACATTAAAGCAGCTAAGATTGGACATCAACGAGGCGGTCGATGATATACTGCCAGTAGGAATTGTCCAGAAATTCCGGAAGCGATTATCAGAGGCCGGGACTAGTACAGCTCCGGAAGAGTTTCTGAATTGTATAAAGAGTTTAACTCTACGGCAGAAGGAAGCCTTACGGAACTTGTACATGAGTCTAAGAGTGAATGCAATATTTGTACATTATTTAGCAATTTCTATGCATTGTTTATCCTGTTTTATGCACCATTAGACTGCTGTTGTACATGAGTCTAAGAATGAATGCAATATTTGTATGTTCATTACTTGAGTGATTCTGTACATTATTGGCTATTTGAATGCATTATTTATCCTGTTTTATGCATCACGTGGTTTCTGTTGTACATACTAGACCCTAGCCCCTAGGCTTGTTAAACCCTTAGGGAAAACAAGAAACGTGCGCCAAAACATCGAAACACGGCACAACTTAAATTAAACGGGTCAGGATAAATGTTCATTACATATCACAAATAATGCATTACAGAAACTAAAACTATGCATTACACTACATAATATGTACACTATGTATATCTGTTTTAAAAAATGCCTAAGCACTATGCATGTGCAACCCCAGACGAATTACTACAGCTCGTGTATTTGGACAACGTTTTTTAGACTTAGAACATACTACACCCTATCCCCTAGGCTTGTTAAACCCTTAGGGAAAACAAGAAACGTGCGTAAAATATCGAAACACGGCACAACCTAAATTAAACGGGTAAGGATAAATGTTCATTACATACCACAAATAATGCATTACAGAAACTAAACTACGCATTATACTACACAATATGTATATTATGTATATATGTTTAAAATATACCTACACGTTATGCATGTGGAAACCCAGACGAATTACTCCAGCTCGTGTATTTGGACAACGTTTTTTAGACTTAGAACATACTACACCCTAGCCCCTAGGATTGTCAAACCCTTAGGAAAACAAGAAACGTTCGCCAAACAACGACACACGACACAACTTAAATTAAACGGGTCAGGATAAATGTTCATTACATATCACAAAGAATGCATTACAGAACCTAATACAAAATATACATTATCTGCAACCCCAGACGAATTACTGCAGCTCGTGTATTTGGACAACGTTGTTTAGACTTAGAACATACTACACCCTAGCCCCAAGGCTTATCAAACCCTTAGGGAAAACAAGAAACGTTCGCCAAACAACGACACACGGTACAACTTAAATTAAACGGGTCAGGATAAATGTTCATTACATATCACAAAGAATGCATTATAGAATCTAAACTACGCATTATACTATACAAAATATACATTATGTGCAACCCCAGACGAATTACTGCAGCTCGTGTATTTGGACAACGTTTTTTAGACTTAGAACATACTACACCCTAGCCCCTAGGCTTGTTAAACCCTTAGGGAAAACAAGAAACGTGCGCCAAACATCGAAACACGACACAACTTAAATTAAACGCGTCAGTATAAATGTTCATTATATATCACAAATAATGCATTACAGAAACTAAACTACGCATTATACTATACAGTATGTACATTATGTGTACGTTTTGCGCGGCTTCCTCCTTGTCGAACTGCACGAAGCCATAGCCCCTCGAGTTCTCGTTGTGATCGACTGCGATCTTGCAAGAGAGCACAGTTTCGAAGGCAGAGAAGGTCTCGAAGAGCGCCTTTGTGTCGATTGCTTGATCCAGATTCTTGATGAAGAGATTACGATATCCACTTTTCCGGAGGCTAGGATCTCTGTGAGAGAACATGATCCGGATTGGCTTTCCATTGACATAAGTGAAATTCAAAGCATCTTTTGCATTAGAACCTGCACATTATCACAATTTTAAGCCATCAAACATAAAACATTTCACTCAGGAATTGTATCTATCATCACTTATAAGCTGCTAAATGAGAATCATAATTCATAATGAAATACGAATTGGAAAATTGTACACACACAATTCATTCAGATTGGGGATCTGAATAATCAAATCACACCATCATCACTATTAATTCAATGACATTCCAACAAAAAAAATATGTGGAGTAATGAATTGGAGATGCATGCTAATGAAAAAACAGAATGAATTACGATCACCGTCGGTCGGAGAATTGAAATTGACGTAGGCATATCCGAGCGACGATCGGCGCGTCACATCTCTGCAAATCCTGACGGAGGCGACAGGCGCAACGTGGCTGAATAGATCGTAGAGCTTGCTCTCGTCGATGGAGAAAGAATTAAACGAAATCTGAACAAATCTTGATGGAAAACTGCAGAAATCCTCAACGGAGGAAATCATGGACCATTCCATAACTAACTCCAATAGAGATTCTCTATTTTGCCCTTCTCACGTTAAAAATTCATGAAATATGATAATTTCAGCCAAAGATTTAGTCCATTAGATCAGCATAAATCAACGTCAGTGATTAAGAAGGAGAAAGGATTAATAAGGGGAAAAGGATTTGAATACAACTCTCTCTCTCTCTCTCTCTATATATATATATATATATAGGGTAGTGTTAATCTCATTTTCCTCCCTTAGATTTAAGTTCCTTCTTAATTGGAACCGTTAGATTTGAGGGATGGACCGGATGAAAAGCTTACTAATGATCCCGTCCTTGCATTATTAGGGCCCTTTTGTGCATTATATGGGTAAATTAGTAAATGTACAGTACCAAAATCGCCCAAAAACGGAATGTGCAAAATTTAAGAGGGATTTTGCTATCACCTTCCATCTACTCCCTCAATTCATCACTGCAAATTGTCTCCCCACATACCCACCACTCTCTAAACCCTAGCCGCCACCTGAAGCAACCGGAAATCTACAGAGAGACCGCGATTTTTGGAAGGTTTGCCGTCCGTAGTGCGCGGCCATCATGTTGAAGGCGACGAAAAGGTAGGGTTTCAAAAAGGTTAATTTTTCTGTAATACTCACCGTGAATCGGCAATATCCGTCGCCTACCACCCCACCTTCTCGTCGATTCAATAATTTATCCCCAAAAAAGTCTCTGTTTTCAAACTCACCTTGGTCTCGATTTGCTGGAATCATAAATTCGTTTTCCTTTTTTGTTAGGGTTCTGCCTATTATTGGGTGTGAAATTATTTTCTGGTTTACCATGCTTTAGTTGCAGATTTTGTCGACGAAATCTTAGCGGTTTTGATATTTGTTTTGTCTCGCAGATACATTATGATGAAGAAAGGCCGACCTTCAAGATCTCAACCAACGCCGGCTGAAGGTGAGGGATCTATTTCATTTTCATGTAGAATTCCTGGTGTTGATGTACATCATTTAGTATTCCTTGGTGCATTCGTCGGCGGTTTTTTTTTAAATGGGGGTAGGTGAATGTAATTTTCTGTTGTGCATTACTTGATTGATTGGGTACATTATTAGTCACTGTTTACACATTATTCGTCAAGTATTATCCATTATTTGACTGATTGCGTATACGGGTGATTGGGTGAATGCAATATTCCTATGCGTATTATTTGATTGAATCTATACATTATTTAACTATTAGTATTCATTATTTATCAATTAATAGGTATTATTTGACTGCTTGTGTACATGGGTGAATGAGTGAATGCAATATTTCTGTGTGCATTATTTTATTGAATCTGTACATTATTTAGCTAGTAATTTACATTATTTGTCAAGTACCGAGCATTATGTGATTGCTTGTGTACATGAGTGAATAGGTGAATGCATTATTCATGTGTGCATTTTTTGATTGAATCTGTACATTATGTAGCTAGAAGTTTACATTATTTATCAAGTATTAAACATTATTTGACTACTTGTGTACTTGGGTGAATGGCTGAATGCAATATTCTTGTGTACATTATTTTATTGAATCTGTACATTATTTAGCTAATAGTTTACATTATTTATCAAGTATTGGGTATTATGTGACTACTTGTGTAAATGTGTGAATAGGTGAATGTAATATTCCTTTGTGCATTATTTGATTGTCTTTGTACATTATTTATCTATTTTTATACATTATTTCTCAAGTATTATGCAGTATTTGACTGCTTGTGTATATGAATCTAGTTGGTGCAATGTAATATTCCGTTGTGCATTATCTGATTGCTTCTGTACATTATTTAGCAAGTATTATACACCGACCATCAAGTATTATACATTCAATCATGTTCTGATGTTGTATGTTGGACAGCAGTGAAGCAGCTTAGATTGGACATCGACGAAGTGGTCGATGATGTAATTCCAGTTGGAATTGCCCAAAAATTCCGGGAGAGATTAGCAGAGGCCGGGACAAGTACAGCTCAGGAAGAGCCTGAGCATAGGAAACCAATGGGGAGGAAGGTCGACCATCTATACAGCCTCAGATATGGCCACTGGTGGGGAAGTGCTGAGCAAACTAAAATGCTGTATACAATCATAACAAAAACATATCAGGAAAAATTATACATTACAGTACATACATTGTACATCACTGATTAGATAGATTACATTTTACAGTATTATTTGTAGATTACATTTATCGATTAATACTATCCCCTAGTCGAGATGATAAATAAACCTCAGAGGAAGGACTGACACTCGTGGACTTTAGTTACGGTTGCGTTGCTTAAACCATACTACACCCTAGCCCCATGGATTGCTAAACCCTTGGGGAATGATTGAAACGTGCCCCAAACAAGCAACCAGTGCCAATCTTAAACTTTTCATGAAATTGTATAACATAAACAAACAAAACGGTTCAGAAAACATATACATTGCAGTTCACAAATCGTCCATTATATAGTCAATAACATGCATTGCCTAGTACAATTTGGTGCATTATGTGTATCGTCTTAAACTACTACCCTAGCGACGCTGATAACTAAACCATAGAAGAAGGACTGATACTCGTGGACTTTAGTTACAGCTGCGTTGCTTGAATCATAATACACCCTAGCCCCAAGGATTGCTAAACCCTTGGGGAATGAGTGAAATGTGCCCCAAACAAGCAACCAGTGTCAATCTTAAACTATTCGTGAAATTGTATAACATAAACAAACAAAACGGTTCAGAAAACATATACATTGCAGTTCACAAATCGTCAATTATATAGTCAATAACATGCATTACCTAGTACAATTTGGTGCATTATGTGTATCGGCTTAAACTACTACCCTAGCGACGCTGATAACTAAACCATAGAAGAAGGACTGATACTCATGTACCTTAGTTACGGTTGCGTTGCTTGAACCATACTACACCCTAGCCCCAAAGATTTCTAAACCCTTGGGGAATGATTGAAACGTTCCCCAAACAAGCAAACATGTGTCAATCTTAAACTATTCATGAAATTGTATAACATAAACAAACAAAACGACTCAGAACACTTATACATTACAGTTCACACATCGTGCATTATATAACCCATAACATGCATTACGTAGTACAATTTGGTGCATTATGTGTATCGGCTTAAACTACTACCCTAGCGACGCTGATAACTAAACCATAGTAGAAGGACTGATACTCGTGTACTTTAGTTACGGTTGTGTTGCTTGAACCATACTACACCCTAGCCCCAAGGATTGCTAAATCCTTGGGGAATGAGTGAAACGTGCCCCCAAACAAGCAAACAGTGCCAATCTTAAACTATTCGTGAAATTGTATAACATAAACAAACAAAGCGGCTATGAACACTTATACATTACAGTTCACACATCGTGCATTATATAACCCATAACATGCATTACGTAGTACAATTTGGTGCATTATGTGTATCGGCTTCCTCTATGGTGCACTAAATAATTTAAGCCAATAATACGGTTTCATTGCAGCTTGGAATAGGGAGAGAGAAAGAGTTCAGCGACGGAGTAGGGAGAGAAACACGTTTGGTGGGTGTGATTTTAGAAGATAACCGCCAAGATCTTCAAAGGAGAAAATCATGGAAGTTACCATAACAAACAATTTAGTGATTCCCTCTTTTATCCTTTTCGGTTTTTTAGTGTATTTGATTTAATTGTAAAAGCCAATAATTTAGGCCCCAGGATCTAGGAAATAAACGGCTGAGATGAAGAAGGAGATTTGAGGAAATGTGGAAAAAGGATATGAATACATCCATATATATATATATATAGGTCCATGATCAATTGAGATTTTTTTTGCTAATTGAGAAATGAGATGCAACATCAGCCACTCATTCTTATTATATAAGTGGTCCAGATTTTGCCACACAAAAAATATTTTTAATTAATTTATTATGAAAGGGTATAATGGTCATTTCGTGGTTTAATTAGGGTTCTCAACACACCTCTGCGCCTCCTCCAAACTCGTCCAAGCAGATTGAGCAGCTGCTCTTCTCTCACTATTCACAACCACCATCTTCTCGCTCCTTTTCCTCACATACTCCTTCTTCCTCTTTGGTTTTCTCTCACCACCCGCCGCTGCCGATGTGTCGCTGATCGTCGGAGCCAAATACCACACAATCGACGTGCACAGAATCGTGAACGACCTGCCGTAGATCGCCAGAAACAGCAGAATCAGCACCACCATCACCGGGAAAATCAATTGAGGACGTTTCAGATCCTCTATCTTGAAATTCCCCTTGCTTCTCCGCGATCTCTTCTTCTTCATCATTTTCTCGCTCTCCGCCTCCGGTTCCGGTGACGGCGGCGGCGCAGCGTTGATCGGTGAAATTCTTCGCCAATTTAGGCGGAGATCTATCCTTGACCTTGATTACGATCTGTTTAGCGTTGTCGGAGTCGTTATCGTAGATGAATCGGACAAAGGAGATGTCCTCGGAGCCTTTCTGCTTGTAGATCTTCTGATTCTTATCATCGAGATCTGCTAGGAGCGCGTAGAATTTGTCGAGGCCTCGATCGGCGTAGGGATTTTAGGAGGCATTGTCTCTTGACATGAGTTTGCAGAAGCTGGTATTGACATGTGAATTATAAGTGTTATTTGTTAGTTGACATTTTAATACAAGCTGTTGACATTTGATATTCTCGGTATTGATATATGAATTATAAGTGTTATTTTTTAGTTGTTGATATTTTGATACGAGTTGTTGACATTTGATGTTCTCGCTAGTGATATGTGAATTGTAAGTGTTATTTTTTAGTTGTTGACATTTTAATACGAGCTGTTGACATTTGATATTCTCGGTATTGATATATGAATTATAAGTGTTATTTTTTAGTTGTTGACATTTTGATACGAGTTGTTGACATTTGATGTTCTCGCTAGTGATATGTGAATTGTAAGTGTTATTTTTTAGTTGTTGACATTTTAATACGAGTTGTTGACATTTAATATTTTCGGTATTGATATGTGAATTGTAAGTGTTAATTTTTAGTTGTTGACATTTTAATACGGGTTGTTGACATTTGATATTTTCGGTATTGATATGTGAATTGTAAGTGTTAATTTTTAGTTGTTGACATTTTAATACGAGCGGTTGACATTTGATATTTTGACTATTGAAATGAAATGACACTTATACCCCCGTGTTGACATAATGTGATAGCTATTGACATTTAGTTAATCTTGTAGATTAGTGGCTGATATTGCATCTCATTTCTCAATTTAGCTAAATAATCTCAACCTAATAGGACCATATATATATATATATATATATATATATATATATATGGTAGTGTTAAACTCCTATTTTCCCCTTAGATTTAAGTTTCTACGCAATCTCGGTCGTTGGATTAGGAGGATGGACGTTCTAGATTATAATCTAATTTAACATCCCGCGTTTCATTATTTACCCAGTTTGATGCATCATGAGGGTGATTTAATCATTTTGTGTACTCAAAACCGTTGAAAACCTATTGACCAAAATTTAAGCGGGCTACTCCACTACTTTCCATCGACTAAATACATCATTCATCATCAATTGCATTTACTCAAAAATCTCGCTCCAGATTCTCTCTCACGAACGACGCCACAAATTCCTTCCAGTGCCAAAAACCCTAGCCGCCGCCGTTCAAAAGCCCGGCGTTTTCTCGGAGATTCACCGCTGGGTGCCTTGATTTCCATAATCCCCTCACGGTTTGAACTAGATTTCGCTGGACTACAATAGCAGGTAGGGTTTCGTCGCATATTGTTCGATTTTCAACAATCGTTTTCCAAATAACCGACCGAAATAAAACAACCACACCAAGATTCAATAGATTACCATCAAATCCGCGATTATTTGTTGTTAAATTCTGTAATTTTGTGATTGTTTACTGTTGCGCGCAGATTTCATCATGACTAAAAGAGGTAGACCTACGAAATCGCAACAAACACAAGAAGGGGGTGAGTTTCTGTTTGCACGCTGCTCTGTTTTTCTGCGTCTCATATTTGTCAATTTGATCCTACATGATTTAGTCCTTTTTGTACATTATTTTCTTGATTATGTGCATTAATTTATCTGATGTTTCATTTGTTTGTATGTCAGTGGTCATTAGTGTCAGCATATATGCTATATTAGTGTTTCATTACTCTTATAGATCAAAATATCATGAACTGAACCTTTTAAAAGTACAGGTAATATGTGTGGGTGTGCATTGTTTGTTAAAAGATAAGCATTGTGTATAGTGGATACTGATGTGTATTTGTCATTAATGAAATTAGTTTGTTGGTTAAGAGTATATCTTGTATGATTCATCATGGTTAGGTTATAATTGCATTGTTTGCTTTAGCGATTTCATTATTTTGAATGTTAATTTGTTACCTATATTGATATCTTGTATGATTCATCATAGTTGTGTTATGATTGCATTATTTGCTTATGTGATTGCATTATTTGGTTGGTTAATTTGTGACCTATACTGATATCTTGTATGATGCATCATGTTTGTGTTATGATTACATTATTTGACAATTACATTGCATTATTTCCTTATGTGACTGCATTATTTGATAATGTGATTGCTTTATTTTGGATTATGTTTTAAATTGTCGTGATGCATGTTGGTGCTGCTCGACAGGGACAAAGCAGTTAAGGATTAACATAGAAGATGCAGTTGATGATCTACTGCCGGTTGGATTAGCACAGAAATTCCGGGAACGAATTACGGAAGCTTCAAACAGCTCTGCCCAAAACGACTATGATGAAAAAAAGAACAAAGCACGGAGGGAGGACTATTTGTATTGTCGACGAACACCTGCAGAGTTCTTGTCCTGCTTGAAGAATCTCACGCCGCTGCAAAAGGAATCTGTTGCCGAACTAGGATTCCAATCTATCATGTGTTTCGATGCAAGGGAGATTCCAGGCCAACTGGCGTATTGGGTTTTAAGCGCCTTCAATCTCGCTCGTTGCCAGATTGGGTTGTCGGGAGGTGGAACCCTGGATCTGGATGATGAAGACGTCCATTTGACGTTAGGATTTCCTCGTGGCCGAACACCTATCTCACGGCCTATGGAACATCAAAGCAACTTCGTCTTCAATGACATGGTTGCTGCGCGATGTGGTAAGGGGCGTTTTAAAATGACCCCGAAAGACATTTCCCAGCTGATGATGCAGGAGGTTAATGGAGGCGACTTCTTCAAGAAGCTCTTCATGTTCCTGTTGGAAAATGCGTTGATAGAGACCCCGTCCGACGGCCATTGCAAACCAAAGATTCTTAATTTCGTAGATGATGTGGACGAAATTAGGAACCTAAACTGGTGTGGTTACGTCCTGTCTGTGCTTGAAGCTACGTACCCTAGCTGGGCAAACCTCCAGAGTGTGAACTTTAGCGGTCCAATCTATTTTTTGGTGGTATGGACTTAATATGTGCATTATACGCCCCTTTTCATGCATTATGCATTAATATAAATACATTATTTAGCTCTAGACATTGCGTTATGCATTAAAGGTGCATTATCATGCATTAGATAGCCATTTCCTTGCATTATATGCCCCTTTTAATGAATTATTCATTCGTTTAAATACAGTATTTAGCTGTACACATTCCGTTATGCATTAAATGACCATATTCGTGCATTAGATATCTATTTTCATGCATTGTATGGATATTTTATTGCATTATGCATTCTTTAAATACATTAATTAGCTGTGCACATTGCATTATGCATTAAATGATCATATTCATGCATTAAATCGCCATTATCATGCATTATATGGCCATATTCATGCATTACGCATATTTGCATTAAATGGACATTTCCATGCATTATTCTTTAGAGCAGGTACATTAGTGAGCTTATCTAATTGAACTATACTTATTAACTTACATTCTGCTGTTGTAATTTTAAGGGGGCATATGTCGATCGTGTAGTTTATTGCCGGAGAAGGGTGATAAGTGCTTGGCCAACAATCAAAGGTTGGACCACAGAGGCTTTGAAGCAAAGGGCTGACGTGGAACATGGCCAGTACGGAACAGGCAGGCTGGAAGGAAGGGTTGATAAGAACAGCTGGCTGGAGGAAGAGGAACGAAGGAAGGAAGACTTGGATACCATAGGAGAGCACGTAGCACCCGGCCGAGGCAAAGCATACAACCTAAGAAAAAAATTTGTTGCGTCGAGCGCCTTGATGGCACGGGCAGTTACTGAATGGGTGGATAACTTCAATCAAATCCCAATTGAATTGCTCGATGATGAGTGCTTCCGTGTTGGAAGCCAGATTGGGAGAAAAATTCTGGGAATTGAGGAACAAGAAGTGGTGGCGGACGATGATATTGTGACGAGGCTGATGCAGGCGAAGGAAGATGGGGAAGAATACAGTCCAGAGTGGATCGCGGAGTTAGAAAAAATGATGGTGGCGTATGATAAAAAAAAAGACATTGAACAAGAGCAGCACCAGGCCGTCTTTTGTCCTAGATGGCTTCGACTGCCCCGACCCTTTTGCCACACAACCATCAAACGGAGCTGGGGGGAATGGTACAGTCGGCACCGAGCAACCAGTTGCTGACATTGCACCGGAAGTCACAAACACTGACCACCCGGGAGATGAAGATGTCGAAGGAGATGTCAGCATTCCAGAGCCGTTTGATTATGAAATCCCTGATATCATGCACACCGACGCAGCTACTAAGGAACCACAGCTCCCACCATCAGGTGGAGATCTTGGCCGGGGACTGCGGAGCAACACTGAGGTAGGCATCCAGATAAGTATACTTCAGTGCTATCAATGTTTACCGATATTAGCTGATCTTAATTATGTGATTGATAGGCACAGTTGAGTGATTTCGTAGAAGAACCTGTCAAAGAGGCATTTGAGGGAGGGTCGGACGCCGGAGTTGGCGGCCAAACAAAGAAAGGCAAGACATCAACAACGTGTGTGAAGAGAGGAGCATTGCGCCAGAAGGGTGGAGCTGCAATGGACAATGCCAAGGTTTGTGATGCTTAGAAAAAAATGAACTGTATAACGTCACGATATCATTGGCGTTACGTTATCACTGAATTTTTATTTTATGTATAGGACGACACAGGTAAGGGGGCCGCAACAAAGGGAAAGAAGGGGAAAGAGCCAATGACTCGTAAGGTATCTGTGTTTGATGGAATTATATATACAGGTCATTCTACATTGTATACTGGTTAACATACATTTTTTTTGCTTCATTATTCATAAAAAGAATCCACCACAGTCTAAGGGTAAGGGACCGGTTATTGACGAGTCTAGAGCGGGTGTTAATTTGATGGAAACTGTCGTGCCAACTGTGGTGTCGCATGACAAAGGAAAGGGAAAGGCGATACAGAAGAATGCTGGAGTTGTGGTAAGAAGAGATAATTCCCATTTGAAAACATAGTTTGTTACATGAAAAATATGTGATTGCAAAATTATATGCTGCATTCATTGACTGATTGATTACATTGTTTAAATATGTTCATTATTTCAAGTGAAACGTTCATTATTGATGTAAATGGATGCATTAAAACCCTGCTTTCATGCATAATGATGCTATTGTTACAATTTAGGATGATACCGTGGCGGTGGCCAGAATCAAAAAGCCAACTCTTGCAGCAAGAACGTCGTTCAATGAAAGGGCTGTCAAACTTACAGCCAAAGCACATATTACTGACAGAGAGTTGTACTACTGGGTGCTGAGCACGGTAGCCAAAAATAAGTATGTTTGGAAATTTTGGTGATTTGCTTTTTAACAAAAAAATTAGTTGTTAAATTGTTTGTTGGCTCTCAGGGACGACGTTGTATACCAGGACAGCTTCAGGAAAACTGTGCATGGTGAGTTCGAGTCATTAGCTCCATTCAAGAGGATCAGCCATGAAATTATAGACACGTGGGCTTCTTACTTGAAGAACATGGAGCAGCTCAAAGCTCCAGAGACAGTGTCTAGGCTCTTCTTCTCCACGAATCCATGCGTAAGTGATCTACGTTTTAATTTCATGTGCAACCTGTATCAATTCATTTTGCATAAGTAACTTGTTTACCAAATGATTTCTAGAAGGAAACCGTTGTGGACGCGCCAACGAAGTGGAATGAGAAGCAAAAACTGGATATATTCTGGACAAGACTCTTTGGAGAAGCACTTGGAATGGGAAACCTTCAATTGGAGACATATGATACGGTAAGTGTGTGTTTTGTTGTGCATTATTCGCCTGAAACTGTGGATTATGTGGTAGAAAATAAACATTACAGTATCAGGATTGGTTCATTATTTATTGAATCAAACGGACACATTCTGATCTATTTGTACTGAACATAATCAATCTTTGTGCAGATATTTTTCCCCATATGGGGGGCAGCGCAGAAATATGTGATATGTTTTGATTTGCCCGACGGTAAAATGAATATCATAGACCACACTTTGTCCGAAACGAACACTCCCTTCGAAGTCAAGTACGGCAAGACACCATTTCTTCTGGTAAGTAATAAGCTTCCTACAATAGGCTGCCTTATGGTAGAAATAATTCATATTTGAAAGAAGAACTTAACAATTTTGTTTGGTGGTCCAGAAAAAATTATTTTCTGAAGCTCTCACGCGGTTCAAAGTTCCTAAGATGGCAGCCCATGTGCTAAAATGCAGAACACACGTGGTCACCATGCCTTGGAGAAACAACAACGTCATTGACGAGGGAGGGATCTATGTTATGCGGCACATGGAAACCTATTTTGGAGAAAGGGAAAAGGACCGGGAATGTGGCCTCAGTGCGAGTGGAACTAAAAGCGTGGAGATGTTCCGCATCAAATATGCAAGGACCCTCCTAACGTGTATTTACAACACAAGAGGTGGTGACAACCAGAAGAAGGCAACGCGTTTTTGGAAAGAGAAGCCGAAAAACTTCAACTTTGAGAATTGGGTCGAAGGATACGGTCTATAGTGATGTGGTATGCATTATAAAACAGTGGGTGGGACAAGTATTGGCATAGTTTAAGCAAACTATTGAATTTTATGGTTATCTTCTTTTTTTGTAAAGTACATTTCATCGAACGTCTTTTAGTATGGATATTTAGACCAAAATGCGTGACCAGTATTATGTGTTTTTAAATCTTGTACAAAATAACTAGACATCAATACATAATAATCACAAATAAGTTCATATTAATGGATTCACAGTCGTAGGTTTTCTGTAAAAGGACCAATAATTGGAATATAATACACCAAGGTTATAAAATAAATATTTTGGTAAATAACAACAACCAGTACACCTATACGGAATGTGTAGACTTCAAAGAAAACATAACATCATGAATAACATTCTGCATTCCTCACGTACTATTCAGCTGTATCATTATATGTGTTACTATGTGTATTATTTTCCACTTAACATGCATTAAATTGTGTTCATTAATTGGTTTGTTATTTACATTACAAGGAATTTTTAATGCATTATGTTTTATTCATAATGTGTCTTCTGAACTCAGTGCTGAATGTAAGTACTTATCATATGCATTATTATGCAATGTTAGTTCATCATGTGATTAATATTACAGCATTATTTGGAACAAAGAAACACATTTGTTGGTGCTGGGACTAAGACGAAATTGGTAACCAATTTTCCATTTAGCATGCACTACATTGTGTGCATTATTTGGTTTGTTATATACATTAAAAGAACTTTTTAATGCATTGTGGTTTTTTCCTAACGTGTCCACTATACTCAGTGTTGATTGTAAGTACTTATCATATGCATTATTATGCAAAGGTGGTTCATTATGTGGCTTGTTATTTACATTATAAGGACTTTTTAATGCATTAATGTTTTTCATAATGTGTCTATCTACTGTACTCAGTGCTGAATGTAAGTACATATTATATGCATTATTATGGAATGTTGGTTCATCATGTGATTAATATTACAGCATTATATGGAACTAGAAATGGAATAGGAACATAGAGTCATATAAGAAAAAAAATCCGGCTACATAAATCCATACTATAAATCACAACCTACGCTTGCCCTTCCCCAAATCTATCTCCATCTCCATCTCTTTAAGCATAGGACAATTTCTGGAGTCATGATTGCCCATCTCATCACAAGCCTTACACCGTCGTTGAGGCCGACTAGCATCCTTTAGAGCCTTTTCCCTTTTGGAAATCAGTCGGCTCTTTGAGCTACTAGCGTGCCCCTAGGTCTTCACAACATCTGGAGGATGAACATCCACAACTTCAGGCCGCACCATGCCATAGAACTCTTCAATCATTCGCCTTTTTTCAGTTGCTGACGTTGTCGGATTCCCAGCTTGCAGAGATTTACCTAGCTCTTCAACACCGCCTACAAATGCCCGTAGTACATCAATATCTTCCTCAAACCTCCGGAGGAAACCATAGAACATAGAAATGCCTTGCTTTGACACTGCTTGCTTGTCGTCAGCAACATACATGGTAGGAATGTCATCATGAATGTCCCCATGGACGACCTTGGCTAGCGGAGTCTTCATCCATCTACTTTGGCAGTATTTTTCTGGTATTTTCTTCAATTCATTGTTCCTGAAGATGAAAAAAATATGTCTGCACAAATATCTGTGCCTACCAAAGAGTTTGCAATCGCAATAATAAGTCTCAACACTCCTATCATGAGTCACCAGATAGGATTTGCGATTGCTATCCCCAAGCTTGTATGTGTCAACAAATTCCGTCGAAGAAAATCCCAGCACGCGACATCTATCATTACCCTCAACGATTTCTTCCTGAATTTTCCTAAACATCTTATCTGTGTAAGCGTCGAAGCATGTTTCTCGAACGGCAAGGTGGTCGCCAAAATGGGCAAAGCAGTGGCATCGTGGTAGTCTAACGCCGTCATACTGTTACGCTGAAACTCAACAGCATGGTTGAAATTCATGTAGAACTCGGCTATGTTCGCACGGGGCTTCAGAAATCTTTTGTAGAAACTGTTCTCCAATTCGGAAATGGATGTTGTCCTAATCATCGAGCCAAGTGGAAAATCTCTAAAATACGCCGGTATCCAGAAATGCCTGTGTTCGTACAATGAGTTAAACCAATCAAAGCCTTCCAACCCATGACTTTCCACCACTCTTTTCCACTCCATTTCAAATTGGTCAGGCTCAAGCAGATCAGACCAAACGCAAGCACTGAATTCCTTCTTGAAAGCTTCATCCCTGAGCAACCTATTTGGGATCTTGGTGGACAACTTGTGCATAATATGCCACATACACCAGCGGTGACGCGTGCCAACCAGAACCTCTTCAATCGTTGATTTCATACCATTGTCTTGATCTGTCACGATCATCTTCGGTGCTATGCCCATGCAATCAACAAATTGTCTAAACAACCAGCCAAACGCCCCTGTTTTCTCATTGCATAACAACCCTGCCGCAAAGGTTACAGGGCGACCGTGATTGTCCTTTCCCGTGAAAGGACAGAATATCATGCAATACCTACATGAACAAACGTTTACATGTGATCAAATTATTCCGACGAAAATATAATGAACCAATAACGGAAGAATAATGTACACATATGCACTTGTAATGCACTTAATATAATTAACAAATTAACAAAAATTCTAAACTGCATAATGCAACTGTTATACTAATATAATGAATGAAAACGTATTTATAATGCACTTACTATAGCAGAAACATATATACCTGTTTGTGTTATAGGTGGTGTCAAAGGCTACAATGTCACCAAACATATGGTAATTCCTTTGCATTAAGCCGTCACACCAAAACAACGCTACCAACTGGTTGTTTTCATTAACCTCGTAACGATATGTGTACGACTCAGACAACTCCTTCTTTTTCGCCATGTCGTCCAAAACCATTTGCACATCGACTCCATGCGCATATGCTTTAATGTCGCGTGACGCATTCCTGATGTCACCGACGGTACAACCGACGAGGTCAAAGCCACCGAGAGTTTCTTTCAAAACCTTAAATGTCAACGTGGGTCCAATATTCGCTTTTGAACAATCAAGTATGAATTTCTGGTGAACGTCATCCAAATGACGGTTCACAGTCATGAACTGCTGGTGGTCGGAATCCACCATCTCGTGGTTATGTACCTCTTGAAATCTTGTACCATATAACCTGGATGTCCATTATCAGAGAAGTACTTGAAGGAAATACTAGCTTTACAGCCACATCTCTTCGATAAGCGTCGGCGCTTCATTGAGAAACCGGAACGTGCATTCAACTGGTCATCGTCGATGGACTTCTTATGGCCCTCCCTATTGCATACTACGTAATACCACGTTGTAACTTCGTCCACCTTCCTCGCACCTTGTTTGCGCGTGTCAAACCCAACAGCCCTAGCATACACATCATAAAACGCGAGTGCAAACTCTAATGATTGGAACCTCTGACCAACAACAGGCTTCAATTTATCAGAACAGGCAGGCACAACCCTAACTGCGTGTGAAAACGAAACAGTATGACATTTAGTAGGTTAAGTAAAAGATGCATTATAAGAGATATACGATACATTACCGCACATAAATGATTGCATTATATAATAATAATGATACATTGCATGTATAATTTTGGGCAGCGACTACGTCACGCTGTATAATTCGCGGACACAAATCACAAATTTGAATCTAATAGGATATAACACTACTATTGCCTGTAGTCAATTACTACTATTGCTATCGGCTTCCCTTGGGTACATAATTGAAAGTCGATGCCACCTAAAATAACAAACCTAGTGATCTGAATGCACCACGACTTTCATAAATCGTCGCCCGTCCATCATATTTCAATAAAACAGTAAAAGACCCGCAAACATCAAACACAACATTTCATGATTTACGTACATCTGGTAGTGCGACTGGTATACGATTACAGAAGTAAAACACCAAAATTAATCAATATGGGGGAAAAATTGGAGACTTACATTCTTCCATTGTTAAACGAACCAACTGGAACAATGACGATCTGATTGCGACGGAATGTGTGAAATTATAATTTCTCGCAGTATCTTCGACGAAACAAAATAAAGCAGCATAAATGGAGACTTGATTGGGCGAAAATCTGAGGAGAATATTTTGCCAAATTGCAGTGAGCGTAAAGGGAGAGAATCGTGGAACATACCATAACCAACTTCATTTGCTATTTCCTATTATGCCCTCTACACGGTTAATCTTAATTAAATTCTAATGATTCAGTTTAATATGTGATCCGCTGGATCAGTGCAAATCGACGGACTAGATTAAGAAGGAAATAAGATTTACTAGTTAAAAAGGATTTGAATACAATCCTATATATATATATATATATATATATAGGGTTTTGATCCATGCAAAACCATTCTTAATACAAAAATGCAGAACCAAGCATACAAAAGTCATTTTTAGGTCATTGTAAGCTTATTTTTACGTCATTATAGTAAGGATGACATGAAATGATCTTAACATGACCTCAAATCCAAAGTTTATAATATGACCTAAAACTGCTTTACAATGACCCTCTGTGTTTTTGTTTAATTATTGACCATTGGATTGTCAAATCTCATGGTCAGGATTTGGTCTGGATTTTGTATTGAGATCAAGTTTTGTATTGATCATTTTCCTATATATATATATATATATATATATATATATATATATCCCTTAGATCATTTATTCTTCTTAATATGGGCCGTTAGATCTCATTCATCAACGGTCCAGATGATATGCATTATTACACTATAATGGTGCATTATTAGTCGGTGTGCATTATTCAACTGAAAATCTGCATTATTAAATGACACGTGGCACCAATCTAACCGTCGGATGACAAAATCGTGGGGCTGAGATTAAAAAGAATAAAGAATAAAAGATACAAAAAGAAAATGAATACATCCATATATATATATATATATATAGAGTTGTGATCATATAATAACCATCAAATCACGTAATAACCCTATAACTAAATATGAACCACACATATTTTCTAATCTTGTGGTTGAGATTCAAACTTAAATTTACTTCATAAAAAAGGCGCAAAGGGTAAATATGTCATTTCTTTCATTAAATTTCTGAATTTCGCTCCATTCTTTCATTCTCTCTCAGTTCGATTCTCTCATCTTCTCAGCGATTTTGTTTCCATATTCCTCTTCTCATCGATTTTGTTTCCAGATTTTCTTCCGATTTGGTTCATTATTCCATAATCTCCAGATTTTGTTTCCATATTTCTCGCAAAATTGTGAATTGTGACCGGTGAGATGTTTTCAATTTTGCGTTCTTATTTTCATTGATTACCTGTTCAATTGTTGTCAGAATTTGCTTCGATGGAGTCTGTAGCAAATAACGAAGGTAGCAATCATTATCTATTATTTAGCTTATTGATTGTGTTCATATTTTAATTTATTGATTGTTTTGCTTCATGTATTGAATTTGATTTTAGATTAATATTAGTTGTCGATTGGTTTATGTTTCTGATGAATTGAACTTCTTATTTAATTATATTATGTAGTGTTAAGATGATACTTTTTGCTTATAAATGTTAGGTTTACTGTATAAGATGATAGTTTTGCCGGATAGAATGATACTCTGAGTTGATAAAATGATACTTTTGGCTTATAAATGTTAGGTTTACTGCATAAAATGATAGTTTTGCCGGATAGAATGATACTCTGAGTTGATAAAATGATACTTTTACTGATTTGTAGATATGTACATTCCTGTTTGTGATGATGCTTTGAAGCCAATGATTAGGAGTTAAGATGATACTTTTTGGCTTATAAATGTTAGGTTTATTGTATAAAATGATAGTTTTACCGGATAGAATGATACTCTGAGTTGATAAAATGATACTTTTGGCTTATAAATGTTAGGTTTACTGCATAAAGTGATAGTTTTGCCAGATAGAATGATACTCTGAGTTGATAAAATGATACTTTTACTGATTTGTAGGTATGTACATTCCTGTTTGTGATGATGCTTTGAAGCTAATGGTTGGTAGTTAAGATGATACTTTTGGCTTATAAATGTTAGGTTTACTGTATAAAATGATAGTTTTTCAACATAGAATGATACTCTGAGTTGATAAAATGATAAATGTTAGGTTTACTGCATAAAATGATAGTTTTGCCGGATAGAATGATACTCTGAGTTGATAAAATGATACTTTTACTGATTTGTAGGTATGTACATTCCTGTTTGTGATGATGCTTTGAAGCCAATGATTGGTATGAAATTCAATACATTAGTAGATGCATCTGATTTCTATGAACATTATGCTCGTTCAGTTGGTTTTGGCATTCGTAAATTGGGCAACAAATCAGTTCATGGTAGTATTAATTGGCAGTATTTGGCTTACAACAGACAAGGCTCTAAGAATTTTATACCTGGTGATGCATCCCAATCAACTGAAGTGTCTGTTAAGAAGCGTAGGTGTCGGTCATTTAGGTGTGAATGTCTTGCTAAGCTCAACTTGAGATATTTTTCAGATGGCATGAGCAAAGGGTATGAGGTTTATCAGTTTGTTGAGTATCATAATAACTTAATGGTTGCGGATGAGCATAGGCATTTTATGACGACCAATCGCAGTCTGGATCCTATCCATCGGAGGTTTATGGAGGATTGTGGCAGGTGTAATATTGGTCCCACTCTCACATTCAAACTTTTGAAGGAGATAATGGGTGGACCTGAAAATGTTGGATGTGATATTATTAATATTAGAAATGGTTATCACGATATTATGTCCAATATTGATGGTTCAGATGCTCAAATGATTTTTGATTATATGCGTTCTCAAAAGGAATCATCTGATGCCTTCTATTATGAAATTGAGATAGGATCTCATGGAAAGTTAACTAAACTCTTCTGGGCTGATGCTATTTCTGTCACGACCGCATTTTCTAAGGATAGAAAACCCGGTTGATCGCGACTAGGGGAGGATTTAAAGAAGCGGGAAAGAAAGGGGAAAAGCAACACAACTCGACCATAGCTCCAAACAAATGGGAAAAGCTCGAAATAAAATCAGAGTTTTGAACAAAATAGACTTGAGTCTTTTAAGATGCACAACGGAAGCAAATGAACGCGGTTCCATGTATGAAGACATGAACCTCCGAGAGTCAAAATCTGACTGAATTAAATGTCTTGTCTCAATAGCACTTCCCCCACCACTTCGCTGCTCAACCTGCACATTTAGAAATATATGCAGGGCTGAGTACAAAAAGTACTCAGTGAACACATTGCCGAAAATTACACATATACATTTGAAAATATTGTCATGCCATCATCACAGTAACACTCGGGGGTGTTATTGAAAAGACCGGAGCTTACTAAAAATATCACGTTGCACTACAGTCCCTTTTTCCTGTACTTAGCCATATCTGATCACATTGTGCCGTCGAGATGGTGTTCTCGCACGGTCACCTTCTCTGCCCAACATGTCAGAGGTTTCCATGTGCCGGGAAGGTGGCCACCTTCCTCGGTCACCTTCTCTGCCGTTCACGGTCAGAGGTTCCCAGTAGGGACACCACCCTACCAGGACTCAAAATCGAATCGATTCACATATATCATCATTCATAAATCACTTGGCCTTAGCCAAACAGATAGGCATCATACACAAAACATTTATGGCAAGACAACATCTAAAAAAAATCACGAACATATGTTCGTGTTATCACAAAATACGATTTGTATTTTTAGTATAGGAAAGCTCACCTTGAATGTTTAGTTCCCTTAGCTTGAATCTTTCGTTTCGATTTTACTTGCGGACGTACCTTTTTAAAAAAATATCACAATATAATAATACACTAATTAGACTCAAGGACAACTACTTAAATTAGAATGCATGCACCATCATTAAAGTCTTTTATCTCGTTTCTCGATTTTCGCGTATTTTCGATTATTCGGCGGCCGCCCAAGGCGTTGCTTGAGACGCCGGTCAGTCGCTTACCCCCATAATTCTTCCGTTGGCTCCTCGTATTTCCCTCCACGATATCGAATTAAAATCCCAAAATTATTTAAGCACATAAAATAATAATCGAAATTATTTTCCCTCAAAAATATATTTACTTTGGACTTAGGATAAAATTCCTCGTACTTTCCTCCAAGATGTAGAAATTAATCCTAATATTTAGTTAAGCGTGTATGATTAAATTCCCGCAAATTATTTCTCTTCGACGTAATTATTTCCGACTTAAGATAAAATTATTCACTCTTTGAATTATTCCGAAGATTATTTAAATATTCGTCACGATTAATTATCGGCCCAAAACTAAATTATTTTCCCACCTTATATCTCCAATTAAAAGTTTAAAGCCCAAAATAAAATAAATGGAGTTCAACTAAACAAATCATCTACTTTAATTTAATGAGGCCCAATTCTTTTAAAAACCAAAGGCCCAACATCTAATTAGGGAAAAGAGACTAGCCCATTTCAATAACTAAATTAGTACATATACTCCCCCCTTCCACCACACGTATCATCTACTCTCTCACACCTTAATTACTATTCATATTCTTCCCCAAATTGCACAAAAATTAGGAAAAATCTCCCTCTTCTATTCGTCGACCAGCCACCCCACCGGCACCGCTTCCGCTTCCGTTTTCGTCTCCGACGGAGTTCTTTCCTCCTCCTCATCTCTCCCTTTCTCTTCTCTCCCTCTTCACCGTACGCCGCTGCCTTCTCTCTCTCTCCCCCCCGATCTGCCGGCGCCGCCTCGCGGATCTGCCGGAGCCGCGGATCCGCCTCCGTCGCCTCCTTCCTCTCCCTCTCCCTCTCCTTTCTCTCCCTCGGTTCCCTCTTCCTTTCCCGGATCTGTCGCCGCCGCCGCCGCTACTGTGCATGCACAGGCGGCGGCTTCGCCCTCCTCCGCGCCTCGTGCTACCGGAGCAGCTTCCCGGCGTCACTCCAGCCCCGGCCGCCTCCTCCTCGCCGAACTCCCGGAAGGTAAATACTTAAATTTCTTTCTCTTCTTCTCTTTTTTTTATCTTCTAAAAAGATTTAAATCTTTCATTTATGTGTTTTGTGTTTAAACTTTATAGATTTGTCAAGATTTTATTGAAAGTCATAGAGGTGTGAGGCTGCCTTCGTCGTCTCCGGGATGCCGAGCTCGCTGCCGGAATCCGACAGATTCATAGAGGTAAGTTTTTCTCCTTCTTTCTAGTTATTAAGGTAGTAGGATTTTATTTTATTTTTATTTACTGAATTTGGTGAATTTGGAGTGGTATATGCCTATATGAAGATTTGGTGAAAATACAGTATGTTGTTAAACTTGTAACTTGTGGTAGCAGATGCTATAACAACTATGTTCTTGAGGTGCTAAATTGTCTATATGTAATATTTCAATATGTGGATAAATGAGTTGTGGTACTTACTTTTGTTTGATTGTGAGAGAGAATTGTGAATTTGTCAGTCTTTATGATATGCAAAAGTCTCGATGGATTGCTTCCTTCCCCTGCTCGGATTTGTTGTGAGATTGATGTGGGGTTTGTGAAGGGATTATGTGAAGGGAAATGAGAATATATGATGGTGATCTTTTTTTTTTGGTGAAAGAAAGTGAGTAATTGCACTCATTTATAAAAGATTTATCTTGCAAGAATAATCACCATATGTGTCAAAGGATAAGGATTTTTTTTTTCCACACTTCATTAATGCATCATCCTTTCTTGATAAGATTCATTAATGTAGCATCTTTTTTTCTACTACTCATTAAGGCAGCATTAAATGCTGCAATGGCAATTGTTCCTTCTCGGATATGTTTAAAAATATATATATATATATATATATATATATATATATATATATATATATATATATATATATATTAATAATTTAATTTCTCTTTTTTTTTGAGTATTTGCTTACTTAATCATTTAATTTGTTGTAGGTATAATCGGTTCAAGTTCGTGGCCGTCCGTGTTGAAGTACCCGATTTTCTTAAAACGCATGATGTACAAATTTAATTTTGTTGGATTTTTGTTGAATGTATCGGACATTTAACATTTTGATTGTGGAACCTTATTTATTAAATTTGTTATATTCATATAGATGTAATATATTTACGTGTTCTATTCACTTACCTAACGTCAAAACAAACAACAACAACGATCTATCGCAGTTCGGATTTAATAGCTTAAAAGTCACTTATATAGATAATCATGCTAATAATATAGTTTATAATAATATCGATTTAGCGGGTCGTTACAATTTCAAGACGAAATTATCATATGTTTGGAGATGTAATTTCTTTTGACTCAACATACAACACTAACAGGTATATTATTTTTGTTGCTACAAGATATAAAATCATACTTTTTGCTGATTAAATTATATTTCAGTGGATAAAATGATACTTTTCTGTATGTATGAAAATATAATTCATTTTTATGTTATGTTCTGAAGGTATTGCATGATTTTTGCTCCATTCACTGGAAAAGATAACCATTCTAGAGCAGTTACATTTGGAGCTGGATTGTTATCAAGTGAAGGTAGAGACTCATATTCTTGGTTGTTTGGCTGTTTTGTTCGATGTATGGGGGTAGCACCCAAATTGATTATCACTGATCAAGATTGGGGGAAGAAACTGTTCAACAAGTACTTTTACAAACAAGGCACCGATGGTGCATGTGGCATATTATGGTTAAGGTGTCAGATAAGTTGCTCAAATCCTTGCTTGGTAATGAAGATTTCAAAAAAGAGTTGAATGCATGTGTTTGGTCTGATTTGTTAGAGCCTGATGAGTTTGATATAATATGGAATGATATAATGGAATGGTATGGATTAGAAGACGTGCACTGGTTTGGATCGATGTTTGAAGATAGAGAATTCTGGGTTCCTGCTTATTTTCAAGATTTTCCCATGGGGTCGCTTCTTAGAACTACATCGATATCTGAATCAGAGAATAGCTTTTTTAAAAACTACACAAAGCCTCCTGCAAATCTTGTACAGTTCATCAATTTCTTTAACTGTGCTGTGGGAGATCAAAGGAATGCCAATTCACGATTGAACTACTTGGATTACTCAACTATTCATGATTTGTCAACCCAATTGCCTATTGAGAAGCATGCATCTACAATCTACACTGATTCTATTTTCAAGCATGTACAACAGGAAATAAGTATGGTATGTGAGATTGTTTCTATAACTGTTGAGGATAACATCAAGATGCATACGGTCAAGGACCAATATGGTAGAACATGAGATGTTAAGTATGATTGTAAGCAAGACACATTCGACTGTAGTTGTAAGAAGTTTTCCTGAATTGGTTTGTTATGTTGTCATATATTTTGTTTGTTGAAGAATAAGTCTGCTAATCTCATTCCTGAGAAATATTTTGGTCGAAGGTGGTTGAAGAGCTCTTTACTAAAGGCAGCCCATGGTCTACCATCTGAGGAGATACAACCATTTGAACGTGTGCTCCATTTTTAACCTTATTTGTAAAAACTCTATTTTTCAGTCAAAGAAATGATAGTATTTATTGTAATAATGTTATCTTTTACCTTGCAGATTTGGATGAAAAGCAGGAAGTTAAGAAAAAGTTGTTCTCCAACTTTTATCGATTAGTCCAAAAGTTTGAGGGAAGTATGGATCATTTGTCTTTGTTATGTGCTGGTCTTGATATGCAGGGCTGAGTACTTAGGATGCGTTGTGTCGACACAACGCATCCTAAGTACTATCAGAGCCAGGTTGCGCTCTGGTCTGAGAGTCTTCTTTTATCTTAAGTCTAGATTAGTGAACCCTTATTGACTAGTAGTGTCAAGGCTCAACATCCACAGCATCACGCTCAACCAATGAAAGTGAGGTATGTTTTATTTGTTGAAAGCATGTGAGATAGATGCATGAAATGGATGACTATATGATATGACGATTGACAAGTTTATACATGCGAATGAACGATATGCATGAGGATGAGTTGTGATAGTATGATTATGTGGAGACATGAGCATGATTGGCATGATGACTTAAATATGTGCTATGTGTGTGAAATTGTTATGACGTAAGCATGTGAACATAGGAAGATGGCGTGTTTTACATGAAAGGTGGAAATTGACGAGTTGTTTTGAGAATGTTGAAATTTTTGAAAAAAAAATGAGTAATCTAAAAATGTTGTTTCAAACATATATGTGAAGTGCATGAGTGTTTTGTTTGGAATGCAAATGTGTTATGAGTTTTGAAAGATATGCATGGTGTTTGACATGTAAAAAAAATGGGAAAATGATTTTGTGATTGATGTTTTACAATATTAATGACTAGTTGTTCTAGTGGGAAAAATAGTTATGTTGTGGAAAGTTGTTGGAACTTTTTGAAAAAAAAAAAAAATCTTTGAACTTTAAATGAAAATATGTTAGTTCTTTCCTTTGAGAAAATTAATTGATCAATGAAAAATGTTGTGTTTATGAATTGTTCAAAAAAAATGAGTTTTGACAAAAAAAAATTTACTTCGTTTGGAAAATTGAGCTGTGGAAGTGTGATGTTATATATGTTATGAGGTGCGAAGTATGATACGTTATTCTATGGAGTGTTTTATATGGAAGATGAAAGTTGATGTGAAAGTACGTTTTAGTTTGAGTCAAAACTGTTATTTTTAAAAGCGAGATGTGGAAAATTTTTAGGAAAGTGTAAAAGTGTAAAGAAAATTGTTTCAAAAGTTTTGAATATAATGTGAAGTTCGAAAGTGTTTTGCTATGGGATGTGAAAATGTGGTGTGTTTATCTTGAGGTATGAATGACGTAAATTGAAGTAGATGATGATCTATGAGGTGATGATTTGTGTTGTGAACTTAGAGTACCTAAAATATAAGCCTAGTTGACCGCGCGAATCGTAGTTCTAAGTTGAAAACTTAACAATTGCTTTTCCGAGCAATGAAACGTACGAGAATATGAGAGTTTAGGCAAACTCTTAAGTCAAGGTGCGAGACAAGAAGAACCGATGCTAAGAGGTACTTTCATGCAACGACGAGCGATCCTACTCGCGATTTAAATATGTATAGTTTAATCTTGCGTAAGTGGAAGCACGATGGAGATGATCTCCATACCCTGCTAAGGAGCACGAGGATGAGAACCATGTCCTACGAGGATAGTCATTATGACAGGCAAAGAATTTTATGAAGATATGGTTTTCAACTATCGTTATTAGTGGCAATGACACGAAAAATCTCAGCGTGGAATCCACAGTTCTTAGAGCGATGTTACCAGTTTTGGCTTGCGAAAGATGAACAAGGAGGTGCGACTTTAATAGCTGGAACAAACTATTCTAATCAACAGTTCTTACTTGGATTATAAGAAGTTATCTTTCAGGACCTTTCAAATAGCCGTGAGCCATTGTCTATTGAATAGCTTGTTTCGTTCGCCGCTTGCAAGTGATGCATATTGTTTCTTTTCCTCCAGTGAGTCATAACTCACTTTCAGTTCTTGGAAAGTGGTATTGCCTTCATAACTTTGGACACTTGGTTTGATTGTAGTCTTCTTTGACCTATTATTTATACGGACCATACTTTGACTCTGTGAGCCTTTACTATTGAGCTTCATTCCTAAGACTGCTTGCAGTTATGTCCTTCAATACGATCACGTTTCGCAGACATGTTTTCTGTGGGATATTTCTCTTGGAACTTTTGTTCAACTTTTCATTTGGTCACCATGTCTGTGTCAAGTTCTTTCTTTCAGAGTGAAATTCTTTTTGGTTCAGTTCATGTATCCTTTCCATAATAGAACCTTTCTTTCTACAAAATGAATTTAAGGCCTACATTTTGTTCCTTGCCTTAACAAACTTAATCCACTTGATTTTTGTTTTCAATAG
The DNA here is from genome assembly GCF_004379255.2 of Salvia splendens. NCBI lineage: Eukaryota > Viridiplantae > Streptophyta > Magnoliopsida > Lamiales > Lamiaceae > Salvia > Salvia splendens. The sequence continues at coordinate 14,320,799 of NC_056037.1, read as the reverse complement.
CCCCTTTGACTTCGATTGCCTTTCACAAACTTATGAACCCATTGATGTGATTCTGTCAGTCCATATTATGATTTTCCTTGAACCATGATCAGCGCTTTGTGACAACTGCCTACATTTCTCAATCCTCATACAACTGAACATTTTTTTCCCTCAACCCCTTAAGTCATCATCCATTGATGTGTTGACCTTTCAAATTTAGTCGAACAACTGAATTATTTTGTTTGGTAGCCTACTATGAGAATTGACATTAATTCGATTTCATCCTATATTCATGACATATCTTATGTTCTTTCAAGCTCCGTGGGGATGATCATAACCAATTGTTACAATTCGAAATCGGTTCATATCCAAGTTAAGACTGTTTGATTAAAGATTGTATTCTTGATACATATTCTGAGTTCTTGATGCAACATTGCAAGGAGAGGAAAATTTCTTTTCGAGCCCCTGGCGACGAGCCGACTATCTTGTATGGGATTTCTTTGAACCGACGAACCTCCATAATCCCTGCTTTGCAAGCAACTATGATGATAAGAAAAGGACGTCTGGCGTATCTTGTGTACTGGAATGGAGAGGAAAAGAAGGATTTGAAAGTGGAACACGTGACAGTAGTGTGAGATTTTCCCGATGTGTTTCCCGAAGCTTTGCCAGGACCGCCACCCCACAGACAAGTGGAGTTTACAATCGACTTAGAACCCGGATTTGTGCTAGTGTCGAAGGCACCATACCGAATCGCCCCCTAAAGAGTTGGCAGAATTGAAGATTCAGTTGCAAGGACTGTTAGACTTGGGTTTTATTTGACCCAGTGTGTCACCATGGGGAGCGCCAGTGTTGTTCGTTAAGAAGAAGGATGGCACGATGAGGATGTGCATCGACTACTGAGAGCTTAACAAGATGACCTTGAAGAATAAGTACCCACTGCCAAGGATTGAAGACTTGTTTGACCAACTTCGAGGAGCGGGCGTATTCTCGAAAATGGATTTGAGATCAGGGTATCATCAACTAAAGGTCCGACGAGAGGATGTGCCTAAGACTGCTTTTCGCACTCGTTATGGCCATTATGAATTCGTCGTGATGCCATTTGGGCTGACCAACGCCCCAGCCGTTTTCATGGACTTGATGAACCGAGTTTTCCTCGAGTATCTTGACAAGTTTGTGTTAGTCTTCATCGATGAAGTGTTGGTATACTCGAAGAACGAGGAGGAGCATGGACAGCACCTACGAACAGTGTTGGAAACGTTGCAAGGGGATAAACTTTATGCCAGGTTTAGTAAGTGTGAGTTTTGGTTGACTCGAGTGAACTTCCTTGGTCATATTGTGACGGCAAATGGGATTCAAGTAGACCCAGCAAAGGTCGAGGCCGTACAGAATTGGAAATCGCCGAAAACGCCAAGTGAAATCCGCAGTTTCTTGGGATTGGTGGAATATTATCGACGATTCATCGAGGGATTCTCTAAGATTGCGAGACCGATGATGCAACTACTAAAGAAAGGAATTAAGGTGGTTTGGACGCCAGAGTGCGAGGCGAGTTTCCAACTATTGAAGGAGAAATTGACTACAGCACCAGTCCTAGCGGTACCAGAACCCGACAAGGACTTCGCCGTCTATACGGATGCGTCGAAAGTAGGACTAGGATGTGTGTTAATGCAAGATGGGGAGGTGATAGCATATGCTTCCCGACAGTTGAGACCGAATGAGTTGAATTTTCCGACGCATGATTTGGAGTTAGCAGCAGTGGTGCATGCACTAAAGATTTGGAGACACCATCTCTATGGAGTGAGATGCGAAATCTATACGGACCACAAGAGTCTGAAGTACTTCTTCGAGCAGAAGGAGCTGAACATGCGACAGCGACGTTGGTTAGAGATTGTGAAAGACTATGACTGTGGTATTCACTATCACCCGGGCAAGGCGAACGTAGTAGCCGATACTTTGAGTAGGAAGAACCAACCGCAATTGGCTTATTTCCTAACGCAAGAGGAAGCGCTGATTCACGAGTTCGACAAGATGAGAGTGGAGATAGTGAAAGCGCCCGAGACAGTGGGTGCAAGATTGGCGACGCTAGTGATTGAGCCAGATTTGAGGACCAAGCTCATAGAAGCCCAGCGACGTGATGGAAAGTTGGAGGAATTACGTGCGAAGGTGAGAGCCGAGAAGCTTGATCATTACCGCGAGGAGGCGGATAATGCTTTGACGTATGATGGACGATTGTGTGTACCGAGCGATGAGACGTTAAAGGAGTAGATTTTGAGTGAAGCGCACGACACACCTTACACTGCTCACCCCGGAAGCACGAAGATGTATCGGGATTTGAAGCAACGGTTTTGGTGGAATGGAATGAAAGGGGACGTAGCATCATATGTGGAAGTTACAACCGCTTGAAATTCCCGAATGGAAGTGGGAGCATCTAGCTATGGATTTCGTGACGGGTTTGCCAAAGTCACAGAAGGGCAACACTGCGATTTGGGTGATCATTGATCGACTTACTAAAAGCGTGCACTTCTTACCGATTAAGATTACTTATGGCGCGGACAAGTTAGCAAAACTGTACGTGAATGAGATTGTGCATTTGCATGGAGTGCCAAAGACTATTGTGTCCGTCCGTGATACGAAGTTCACATCGAAGTTTTGGATGAGCTTGCAATGAGAATTGGGCACACAATTGCACTTCAGCACTGCTTATCACCCGCAATCGGATGGGCAGTCAGAGAGGACGATTCAGACGCTCGAGGATATGTTGCGAGCCGTTGTCCTAGATCGAGGGGAAAGTTGGGAAACTGTCCTACCACTGGTTGAATTCGCCTACAACAACAGTTTTCAAGCGACGATCGATATGGCTCCGTACGAAGCCTTGTATGGTAGAAAGTGTCAATCTCCACTTTATTGGGATGAAGTCGGCGAGAGGAAGATGTTAGGACCCGACGCTATAAAGGAGATGACCGAAATTGTGCATCAAATCCGTGCAAGGATCAAGGAAGCTCAAGACAGACAGAAGTCGTATGCTGACGTGCGTCGAACGGAAATCAAATTTGACGTTGGTGACAAAGTGTTCTTGAAAGTGTCCCCGACGAGAGGAGTTGTGAGATTTGGAGTGAAAGGCAAGCTGAAACCGCGTTTTGTGGGACCGTACGAGATCATCGACGAAGTAGGTCCTGTAGCGTATCGATTGGCGTTACCACCCAGCTTTGGGAACGTGCAAGCATGATTGTGTGTTATAAGCATGAGAATTGGTGTTTGGATGATTGAGAAAGACGATGAGAGAGAGACGATAGGACATGCATAGTAATATGTTGAAGTGTGAGGCTGACTTATGTTGTCGTTGACAAGGGTGTTGTGTATTCGTGAACTCGAGGATCGAGAGTTGCTATGGGTTGTGAATTGCTAAGCGATCGAGGTGGGCTTTCTTTTCAAACCTCTTTATTTTTCCGAAAATATGATGTGGTGTTATAAGGGTGGTTTAAAGTGTTATGTCATGCCGTGATTGTTTTGATGTTGAGATTTTTGCCTGATGCCTAGTTCGTTTGAGCTTGCTCCGTTAGGCTATAGGGCTATGTTGAGATTGTGCTTGATGCCTAGTTTGTGAGTTCGCTCCATTAGGCTATAGGGCTATGATAAACGAATTCGGGTCTGAGTAGGACCACAAACCCTATCAGGCTGTGTACACAGAGGGGATCGTGAGCCGTCCTTGCTAGTCGGCTGGTCTCGTGGGTGAATAGTGTGGCCACACTTTCGTCGAACTATGGTAAGAGGATGTGATTGATTGATTGATGTGGAAAATAAGGAGATAAATTGTCTGGCCAGACTTGGATTTTTTGTCTTCTCGTGATATTTCTTACTATATAAAACTCGAGATCACTGGTATGGATGACATAACTTATTAAAATGTTTTCGGCATGAGCCCATTGAGTACAACAAGTACTCAGCCATGCATATTCTTTTTCTTATGTGCAGGTTGAGCGGGATGTTGCGGTGGATGTTGAGCTGGATAAAGACCCTAGGATACGTTATGTCGTCATACATAGGCGTGATCCTTGACTCTCCCTGAACCTTATTTATCCGCTGCTATGTTTTAAATTATGTCTTAAGACCTTAATCTTTTCGTGTTGTGTTTGAACATGAATGGCGGCGTTAGGTTTAAACGAGTGTTTACGTTGTCTTTCTGAAAATGGTGTATTCCGAGATTTAAGTTAAATGTTCGTTTTACCTTAGTTTTTATATATATATAGTTGTATTTCTTAAGTCAAATTTTTCCGGTGCCCTTTATAAAAGTATGTTTCTTTACGTCTTTTAAAAAAAATGACCTTAAACTTCTTTAAACTAAGCTGTTTTTCTTCTTTAAGTCTTAAGTTGTTCTTTTAAACTGTTGTCCATGCATGTCGGTCACGATCGCCGCGTTTGTGATACCCCTGGTATGGGCGGTCGTGACACTGATGTAATTGATGTACATCCTCCAGACGTGGTTAGAACCAAAGGATCAACTAGTGGCAGGGTATCAAAGAGGGAGAGTGCAATAAGGAAAGTAAATAAGCCTCTACGACGGTGTGGTAAATGTCATGAGATGGGTCGTCATGATTCAAGAAATTGTGGTAGATTCAATGAGAAGGCAGATTGAAGCCATTTGATATAAAATGACACTTTCAGCCGATAAAATGATACTTTCAGCAGATAAAATGATAGGTATTTTTGGTGTATAAAATGACATTTTTGTTTAATAAAATGATACATTGGGCTTATAAAATGACACTTTGGCTGATAACATGATACTCTTTTTGTTAACAAAATGTTACTTTCAGCTCATAAAATGATACTTTTGTTTATAAAATGATACATTAGTCATAAAATGATACTTTAACCTGATAAAATGATAATCTAAGCGGATAAAATGACAGTAACCTTATAAAATGATATATAAGATGAAGAAATGGCATATAAGCTGATAAAATGATACTTTAACGTGACAAAATGACATAAAACTGATAAAATGATAGTTTTGCCGGATAGAATGATACTCTGAGTTGATAAAATGATACTTTTGGCTTATAAATGTTAGGTTTACTGCATAAAATAAGAGTTTTGCCAGATAGAATGATACTCTAGTTGATAAAATGATACTTTTACTGATTTGTAGGTATGTACATTCCTGTTTGTGATGATGCTTTGAAGCCAATGATTGGTATGAAATGGCATATAAGCTGATAAAATGATACTTTTGCCGGATAAAATGATACTCTGAGTTGATAAAATGATACTTTTGTCTTATAAATGTTAGGTTTACTGCATAAAATGATAGTTTTGCCGAATAGAATGATACTCTGAGTTGATAAAATGATACTTTTACTGATTTGTAGGTATGTACATTCCTGTTTGTGATGATGCTTTGAAGCCAATGATTGGTAGTTAAGATGATACTTTTGGCTTATAAATGTTAGGTTTACTACATAAAATGATAGTTTTGTCGGATAGAATGATACTATGAGTTGATAAAATGATACTTTTGGCTTATAAATGTTAGGTTTACTGCATAAAATGATAGTTTTGCAAGATAGAATGATACTCTGAGTTGATAAAATGATACTTTTACTGATTTGAAGGTATGTACATTCCTGTTTGTGATGATGCTTTGAAGCCAATGATTGGTAGTTAAGATGATACTTTTGGCTTATAAATGTTAGGTTTACTGCATAAAATGATAGTTTTGCCGGGTAGAATGATATTCTGAGTTGATAAAATGATACTTTTACTGATTTGTAGGTATGTACATTCATGTTTGTGATGATGCGTTGAAGCCAATGATTGGTATGAAATGGCATATAAGCTGATAAAATGATACTTTAACGTGACAAAATGACATATAAACTGATAAAATGATAGTTTAACCTGAAAAAGTGATATATAAGCTGATAAAATGGTACTCGCAGCAGATAAAATGATACTTCTGACCTATAAAATGACAAAATGATACTTGCAGTCGATAAAATGATACTTCTGACTGATAAATTGATAATCTTAGGTGATTATATTCGACACCACTATTACAAAACAATAGTATCAAGTCATACAAGTTACTATTATAACTACTAGTTCTCTTTAGGGGGTTCAAATTCTCCAATCATCTTTTCAACATCGATTTTCCCTTTTTTGCTATCATTCTGAAACTTCTGTTGTATCATTGTAAATGTCTCAAAAGCCTTCTTGTTAGTATCTCCAATAAGCAATGCTTCAGTATATTTGGTACGGAGTTTTGTGAAAGCCTATGTCCCCTTCTTCGTTAAACCCGAATTCCAGTTACGAACAACACCACCCATGTAAGTCTTCAAATGGCGCATCACATAAACTTCACAGTCAACTTTATTTGTATCGTTCTGCCATGGCATAGTCATGTGTCTGGTTTTTAACAGTTTGACAATTCTCCCCATTGATGGATTAACTCCATTTCCAAGATAAATTCGGAAGAAATGTTTCTATTCAAATAACACAAAACATACATGAGGTTGATTAAAAATGATATTTATTACTGGTAAAAATGATATTATGTTCCGTACTAAATGATATTCAATGCATTTTAACTAATAAATATTGAATGCATTTAACTAAACATACCAGCATACTTGGTGCATCTCCATATTTCTTCTTAATCAACTCTTCATTAATCAGAGCATTGTCAATCACATCCATCATTTGCATTTTGAGATTGAAGCACATGATATAAAAATGTTCGTACGCCCAGATCGGAAAGAATATCTAATTTTCAAAACATTATATACAAATGTCATTTTTAAAAATATAGGTATGTTGTTTTGTAATGTATATCCATTATGACTTACCATGTCATAATTTTCCGATTTGAAATTTTCAATCTTTGACACAAATTCATTTAATGCTGAGCAGAATCTTTCTTGAGCATCGGCTTCAGTCCATTCAGATTTCCTTGCAGTAATATTGTATACATTTTTGTCACGCCCGCATTTTCTAAGGATAGAAAACACGGTTGATCGCGACTAGGGGAGGATTAAAGAAGCGGGGAAGAAAGGGGAAAATAACACAAACAGACCATAGCTCGAAACAAATGTGAATAGCTCGAATAAAATTAGAGTATCTCAACAATCAACAACTAAAAAATGAATACTATTTCAACGATACAAAAACTCAAAAGAAGAACAACTACTTAGCGGAAGCATTTGAGAGAAGGAATATGCCACGTGTGAAGACATGACACATTCTAGACACTTCAATTTCTTCAACGGTCTTGCTCAACACCCACCGCACCCGTCACGCTCAACCTGCACATTTTAAAAAAAGAAAATGCAGGGCTGAGTACTTGATGTACTCAATGGACTCATGCCGAAAATATTTTATAAAAAGTATTTATCTTGCCACCATTGAGTGACCTTGGGGTTTTAACTTTAGAAATCACCCAAGACACTAAAATAATTTCCATTGTAAAAACTCGGTTGATCAACCATTTTCCCATAGCTATCTCTCATATCTGATCCATTGATGACAATGAACGTGGCCACATTCCAAGTCACTAGACCGGCCGACCCAAAAGACGGCTCACGATCTCCATAGGTGTACACTAGCCTGAATAGGGACTCACTCCCTAGACAGACCCGAATTCGATTATCCATTGATGGCAAAAGCCACATCAGATAGGTTCCATAGAATAAAACAAAACACGGCATGACAAATATTCATATCATTTTCACATAAAAATATACTTAGGGCATTGCCCTTATTTAAAAAGAAAGCTCACCTCGTTCGCTTAAGTCCTTAATTCGAAATTATTTCCCTTCCCTTCATATCATGTCTCGCTTGCAAGGAATCACCTTTAGCATTTAAATAACACATAAATCAACACAATGAATCAAGTAAATAAATAAGATGCATGCACCCTAATTAAAATCGTTTATCTCGTTTCTCAGTTTTTGATTATTCAGCGGCCGTCTAAAGTTCCTCCGTTGGCTCCTCGTATTTCCACCACGATGTCGGAATAAATTCCCAAAAATTATACAAGCGCATAACTAAATTATCGCAACTATTTCCCTTTGCAATTATATTTATTTCGTACTTTGAATTATTCCGAGAATTAAATAAATAATTTCCTACGATTAAATTATCTGCCCAAGGATTTAATTAGAAGGCCCAAGACTTATTTCCCCACCTTATATCTTCAATTAAAATTTTAAAGCCCAACAAAAATTTAATTAGAGCCCAACTAACCACCACATTCCATTTTGATTTAATAGGCCCACTTTCTAAAAACAAAGGAGAGGCCCAATTTCACTCCCACCATCTCCACGCCATCTCTCCTCTCTCCCTATTTCTCTCTCTCTCTCTCTCTCCGACCAAGTTGAAGATTTCAGAATCCGTCGGCTTCTTCCTTGATTTCGCCGGAGTCGTCGGTCGTCTTCAACGTCCGACAACACTGCCGTCAATCCACCGGAAGAGGACGCTGCTGTCTCGCCGGGAGAACGCTGCTGTCGCTGCCGCCGATTCGTCCCTCCGTCGCACGCCGTCGCTGCTGGTTGTCGTCCGTCAGACGCCGCTGCTGTCTCACCGGGATGACGCGACGCCGCTGCTGTCAGCAGCGTCCGTCGGTCAGTCTCCGCCACTCCGTTGCCCCGATTTACCCATTAAAGGTTCGTTCTTGATTTAGTTATGTCGGGTTCATGATTCGGATTGCTTCGATTCAAAATTTGGTTGGGTATTATGTGAGATGCAAACACATGAAAAGAAAAGAGAATTGGCTGCTGGGAGGGATATACCTTTTTGGAAGAGAAAAAGATTTTTGCAATTGCAGGAAGGGATGGAACTCACGGCTTTCTCTACTCCTTTTGCTATCTCAAAATTTGGAAGAAAGGTAAAAAATATGTGGAATGGTTTGGGTATATATATATAAATTGTGGATTTAAAATTGATATGGAGTAGTTGATATATATATATATATATATATATATATATATATATATATATATAATAAATTATGTGGAGATTTGATTTATTGGAGGGATTTTAGGGAATGGTGATATGGGGGAATCGATTGGTGATGAGGTTTGGAGAAATATATTTGCCCAAGTCAACTAGGAAAAGATTTAATTATATTAATTTGATTTTTTTTTCTCTCCTTTATTTCTCGGGGTGTTATACTTTTATATTTACTGCTCTGACATTGTAGGGAGAGCATAGTGCTTCAACAATTTTCTTTGTGGTTCTGGCAACTTTCTCCTTTTCAACTGGAGGTTCTTGGGAAACCATCTTCTTCCCTTTGGCATTTTTCAAAATTTCTTCTCTCTCTTTTAAAACTTCATCATCTCCTATTTCACCATATATATCCTCCATGACAGTGGATATTATGGTACATACTCTGTCATGCTTTCATTCAAAAATATAAATTGTTATTGACATAAGGGATATTATTTTACCCAATGGAACTCATATTATCAGCCAAAAGTATCATTTTATCAGCCAAAAATCTAAAACTATCATTATGAACCAAAAAATTCATTTTATCACTGAACCTATCATTTTACCCACTGAAACTATCATTTTATTCCCTGAAACTATCCTTTTATCATTTTATGCAAAAGTATCATTTTATCATTTGAAACTATCATTTTATGATGCAAAAGTATCATTTTATCACTAAACCTATCATTTTACCAACTGAAACTATCATTTTATTCACCAAAACTATCATATTATGCAAAAGTATCATTTTATCATTTGAAACTATCATTTTATCCCCTTACACTATCATTTTATGATATAAAAGTATCATTTTTCAAATAAAACAGAACAACCAAAAAACATCATCAAACCTATATCATCTTAACCATATAAACAATCATATTATGTACTTAAACTATCATTTTTAAAAGTTACCTCATATTCATCATTGAGAAAGAATTCAACTTCTTTCTCTAGAACTTTTTCCTTCTCTTCTCGAGCTGCTTTATTAGCCATTTCCTTTTCGCTTTCATTCTGTTTCTCTTGCTCGTTTTCCACCTCATCATCTTTTTCCTTCTCCATATCCTTTTCCCGATTAAAATTTTGATTCTCATCAGGAGTGTGGTCATATTCCAGTATCAGAGTGAAGGTAGGGAACTCATTCCTGTTTTTCAATATAAATGTCCCCTCAGCTGCTTTAGTTAGCTCAATCATGATATCGATCCATTCTGGATCATCAATTTCATCATTGCTCATAGCATGTGTCATTGTTTTCTGACTTTGTATAACATTCTGCACACCTTCCTCTCTCAATCCCAATGCATTTCTTGTTGTATCACAGGTTATCTTAAAGCTATTAAGGTTCCTGAGTTTATCCGGCGCTGCTTCAAGGACATCAAGCATCTTCGACATTCAGGCTTTACAATCCCTGGCAGCTTCCTTCCATTCATCTATGAAATTCTTTTCTTGACTTCCACTGGTTGTCCCCTCTTCATCATGATCATTCATCTTCAAAGCTTTTACATCTTCAGGTTCATCATCTTCATCTTCAGATTCATCATCTTCATCATTCTCTTCATGTGGTTGCTTTTTATATCGGTCATACTTATGACCAAGACCAAAATATGAATCATTCATTTCTGCTCTTTGTCTTTCTTTCAACAGTTCGATAGTCCATCCTTTAACTGTTGGATAACATCTTGGCACCATTTTTTTTTCAAAGACAATTTTGTCCACGTAACAAGCCTACATTAACAAAAACTAAATATTAGTTTTTTTGTAAATAGATTCATAGACAATGGAAAACAAATATATTCTTACAACTACAAAGATAATTGGTCCGGTAAATATCTTTGTTGTGTTTCTTTTCCATCTCTTTTGTGTTTCAAGCAGTTTAGATATGACATAGCTACACCAATTGTATTGTTTGATCTTCTCAACATCAACTATGTAATCTAAAATTTGTGGACTCAAATTTCCATCAGCAGGAGTGTTAATCAAGGCATACTTCACGAGAACCATAAAATTCCATTTGAACCACTCACCACCTTCTTCGTCTTTCATTATCGGCTCTACAACATATGCTGGCACCATTTTTTTCTCTCCACCTTTACAGAATCTAGCAATTTGAATTTTGATGTTGATATTTTTCTTAAATTTGATCCTATTCATAGGTAAAGATCCCATCGGGAACCCAAGAGTTATGTGAACATCTTCATCATCTAAAAACAGTGATTCCCCGCTGTTCAATTTAATTGATGAACTTTTATGGTTAAAGTTGTAAATCAGATAATATGCCAATGATCTTGGGAAACTTCTTATATTGAAGTTTAGGAGTGCGCCAAACCCAATCTCTCGAACAGCTCTTCTTTGATTCTTGTTTAGAGATTCAAGCATGTCAACGAAGAAGTCAGTATTTCTTCTTCCTGCCAAAGTCGGTGTCTGAATGGTTGTATCATCTTGAACAACTATTTTCTTGCACTTCTTTGAAGCTGCCTTACTATTACTTGCATCATCATTCTTTCTTTTCTTGTTATTTCTTATACGTTCTATTTCATCTGCTAATAGTCTATCATCAGCAGCAGCAGCAGCATCACCAATGTTCTTTCCTAATACACAAAAGATTTCAGTGTGTTAAACGGTTTATGTCATTATATAAAGTCAAAGTATCATTTTATCCCCTGAAACTATCATTTTATCCCCTGAAACTATCATTTTATCAAGTGCAACTATCATTTTACCTTCTGAAACTATCATTTTATCCCCTGAAACTATCATTTTACCCACTGAAACTATCATTTTATCCCCTCAAACTATCATTTTATCCTCTGAAACCATCATTTTATCAAGTGCAACTATCATTTTACCTTCTGAAACTATCATTTTATACCCTGAAACTATCATTTTATCCCCTGAAATCATCATTTTATCAAGTGCAACTATCATTTTACCTTCTGAAACTATCATTTTCAATTTAAAGATTTATCATTAATACACAAAAGATTTAGCATTTTACCTTCTGAAACCATCATTAATAGTCTATCATCATCATCAGCAGCAGCATCACGAATGTTCTTTCCTAATACACAAAACATTTCAGTGTGTTAAACGATTTATGTCATTATATAAAGTCAAAGTATCATTTTATCCCCTGAAACTATCATTTTATCCCCTGAAACCATCATTTTATCAAGTGCAACTATCATTTTATCCCCTGAAACTATCATTTTATCCCCTGAAAATATCATTTTATCCCCTGAAACCATCATTTTATCAAGTGCAACTATCATTTTACCTTCTGAAACTATCATTTACTAAATTTCAATGAGTTCAAAACAGCAGAGAGAGCATAACTTGTCACTTAAGTAGAACAAAACACTACTCACAAAATCAGCACTCAAATAAACTGCTTCGAATCTGCATTACTGCTGCACACAATTTTCTAAACCAAAGCGTTTTAATAGTAGCAGATCATGGCTTCTCAAGTGTAAAAGGTCAGAAGGTTAGGATATGGAATAAGGTATGAATTGATGATACAAAACCAAGTATGAAGTAAATTCAAACTAAATTCATCATGCTATCATATGTAACTCTAAATCTACACTAAAAAACTATAGAATCTAAAAAAAACGAGAATCGCAGGCAAAATGATAAAATCGAGCAAAAACAAAAATGAAATAAGTAAAAAACTTTATCCATCCTTTCTTCGATGATGCTTGAGCGTTTTCCATCGTCATATTCCAGAATTTGGATGGTTTTTCCTTTGAAACTGAAGAAACAAGGGTTTCAATGCGATTCAGAGGGTTTGGATGTGATTCAGAGGGTTTGAGTGTGAGAAAATTTGAATTCAGCGTCTAGTTCACGTTTTCTTTCGACGCGCCAATTTTATAACGAAATGACAATTTTTCCCTTATATAACCGAAATATGATAGTTTTATTTGATAAAATGATAGTTTTGTTAGATTAAATCTAGACCACATATTTTAAAAATATGTGGTGGAGATTTAGTTATAGGGTTATCACACAAATTGGGGTTATCATTATAATGCACCTCTATATATATATATATATATAGAGTCCCATTATTCATAAATCCAGTCTTAAAGACCGAACTAGAGACTAAAGTAGGACCCTTATATCTAGATTTTAATGGATAAGATTAAATCATGTCTCATGAATTTGGCTACTTCATTATATAAGCAATATACTTCAAATTAGGGGTATTTCAGTCAAATTACATCTAGGGTAAAAAAAATCACCCCTGCTTCTCCTCATTCACGCCGCTCCTCTTCTTTCTCATCTCTCCCGCTCTTTTCTTCTTCAAATCGAAGAATACTTCTCCACTTCGAAGAATTCTTCTACTAATCGACGAATTTTCTACAACAAAGCGACGAATCTTCTTCTACAAAGCGACGCTCATTTTCTACTCCAAATCGACTCTCATTTCTACTGCAAATCGACGCTCAAACGCTGCTTCTCTGCCAAAATCGACGACTCCACAACTTCCTCTTCAAAATGGTTGATACTCGAAAATCTTCGATGGAAAATTCTGCCCGCCAGTTGCGTTCCGGCCGAACTTCTGGTGAAGGTAATACAACTTTGAAGCTTTTCAAAGATCTTACACTTAATTTACTTCATTTACTTCATCTAATTCCCAACTTTGATTCTGATTTTTGTCAAAATAGCACAACAATATACTCGCAAGCATCCGGCTAAATCAAAGACGGTCAAACAAGCAACTTACAAGCTCGATGCAGATCCTGGAAAAAAAATTCCAGATCTAGAAGGTAAAACCTAGGATTTAAATTTGTAAAATGAAGTAATAAAACATTATAATGAAGTAACAGACTCTAATTATGAACTACATATTTCATGTATTGCATAGTTTTAGGATTTTTGGATTAATCTAAACTGCTGTGTTCTTTCGACATTAATATGAACTACATATTCTGTTTAATGAAGTAGTAAATTGATAAGATGAAGTAATAAATTATGATGATGAAGTAATATAAATGATCTGTTTAAACAATAGGGTTTATGATTGAAATGAAGTAATAAAACATTATAATGAAGTAAGTGACTCTAAATATGAAGTAATAACAATTAATAATGAAGTAAAATAGTATTCTAAGTGAACTAATTAGATGATATGTTGTATATTAATTTCTGTGTTTGTTATGTATAGGTAAAACTTCCTCTCAAACTAGGAAGAATCCTAGTAATTCTCCTCAAATCTCTACTAAAATCCCTGGCACCAAAGGTAAAAGTTAACTGCATATTAACTGAATTCAAATGAACTACATATTCTATTTAGTGAAGTAATAAATATGTAAAATGAAGTAATAAAACATTATAATGAAGTAACAGACTCTAATTATGAACTACATATTTTCTGTATTGCATAGTTTTAGGATTTTTGGATTAATCTAAACAGTTGTGTTCTTTCGACATTAATATGAACTACATATTCTTTTTAATGAAGTAGTAAATTGATAAGATGAAGTAATAAACTATGATGATGAAGTAATATAAATACTCTGTTTAAACAGTAGGGTTTATGACTGAAATGAAGTAATAAAACATTATAATGAAGTAAGTGACTCTAAAATTGAAGTAATAACAATTAATAATGAAGTAACATATTATTCTAAGTGAACTAAGTGGATGATATGTTGTACATTAATTTATGTGTTTGTTATGTATAGGTAAAACTTCCTCTGCACCAAAGAAGAATGCAAGTAGTGCTCCTCAAGTCCCTACTGAAATCCCTGCTACCAAAAGTAAAAAATGAATTTATATTTAATGTGCACTTAATGAAGTAACATAGTATTCCAAGTGAACTATCTATGATTGTGGATGATATGTTGTATATTAATTTGTGTGTTTGTTATGTATAGGTACAACTTCCTCTGCACCCAAGAAGAATGCAAGTAGTGCTCCTGAAATTGATGTCTTCATCATGTTGCCTGTTACTTCATTTTTCAGATTGTTCATAGTACTTCATTCGTACACTTTATTACTTCATTCATGTTGCATTTTACTTCATTCGTACACTATATTACTTCAATCATGTTGCATGTTACTTCATTTTTCAGATTGTTCATAGTACTTCATTAGTATACTTTATTACTTCATTCATGTTGCTTGTTACTTCATTCAATAGGTCTTGTTCCCCATATGTGCAAATCAACATTATTATGTTGTTTGTTTTTGCTTCAAGAGAAATCTATTGCTATAATAGACAATTCTGCAAACGGGATGACAATGACCTCACAATAAATTATGGTCACATTCCAGAAACATTGGTTCGTATTCTTCTCTTATGATTGAATTTTATAGCACATACATATGAATACACACAACTATAAATGATATGTATTTGTTTTGTACATGCAGAGATCATACTTTTGTCACTTCCTCACCAAGAATGGTCTCCATGCATATTGTAAGATCGTGTCCAACTCCAAAATGCAGAGATTGAAAATGCCATGGAGGATAACGTTGAAGATTGTGGAGTATTTCTAATGCGGCATATGGAAACGTACAAGGGTGAGCGAGAAGGTTGTTGGAATTGTGGCTTGAAGATATCAAGTTCGGGTGTGCTTCAGAGCTTGAGGGCTAAATATTGTTCGGCGTTGATGTTAGCCGAAAACAGCCACGAAAGCTTCAACAACAAAATTGTTACAGCAGCGTATTACGAAGAGGAAAGCAAACACATTGAAATTGATGTTGAGAAAATGATTGCAGCATATTTAAAGAAAAAATGATCATTTTAGTAGATCAAATTTTGTATTCGACATACATCTGTTATGAGCGTTGAATAAAGTACCACGCTTTCTAGTGTTGTTCATTATTAGCCTATACTACTGCATTTGGTAACAGATTTAGTTCATTTCAGAAATCTTAGTTCATTTCAAAGATCTATTGACAAATGGAAAATATTTCATATAAAGTAAGATTAATATTCTACTCCTACAATATATTTTGTCTATTCTCTTTAAGCTTGCAAAAAGTCTAAACAAATTCAAATTCAAAATGTAAATGAAGTAAGAAACTACATGATTGAAGTACAGAAGTAAGGGAATGAAGAACATAATTATCCGAATGAAGTAAATTTGGAACAGAACTACTTGAACTAAATAGAATAACCAGCCTTAACATCGGATTTTCCTCTTTAAATGTTGTTCAATATTAGCCTGTAATACTGCATTGGGTACCATATTTAGATCATTTCAGAGATCTTAGTTCATTTTTGAGATCTATTGATTATTGATAAGTGAATGACGAATGGAAAATATATCAAAGTAAGACTAAGAAAAACATTATAATAAAGAAAAAAATAAGCCATTATAAAAACACTTCATTCTATTATCTTTAAGCTTGCAAAAAGTTTTAACAAATTCAAATTCAAAATGTAAATGAAGTAAGAAACTACAAGACTGACGTACAGAAGTAAGAGAATGAAGAACATAAATATCCGAATGAAGTAATAAAACAACCAGCTTCAACATCCAGAATTGATCCAATACTAGTTTCTTCATTATTGGTCGATGAAGATCCATCTTCAACCACAGAATTTGTCGGTGTTTTTCCTACTCCATCTTCAACCGCAGAATTTGGACACTGCAAAAATGAAATATGCATAAAAGCATTTGAAGTCCTACTGGAATGGAATGAAGTAAAAACCTAGTTCAATGAAGTAATTATGTTTTTGAATGAAGTAATAAATCAATTGGAATAAATTATACTATTGTTTACACTAAATAAAGTAAAAACCTAGCTCAATATATTACATGCTGGAATGAAGTAATAAACTTACTTGAATGAAGTAAAAATCAACTAAAATGAAGTAAAAACTAACTGGAATGAAGTAAAAACCTAGTTCAATGAATTCGAATGAAACATGTGTTAAATCATTTGAAAACCTACTGCATGCAATGAACTAAAAACATGTTTGAATGAAGTAACGACTCATTTAAATGAAGTAGTATTTAATGAAGTAAAAATCTGTTCATTTTCAATATATTACGTACTGGAATGAAGTAATAAACTTACTTGAATGAAGTAAAAATCAACTGAAATGAAGTAAAAACTAACTGGAATGAAGTAAAAACCTAGTTCAATGAATTCGAATGAAACATGTGTTAAATCATTTGAAATCCTACTGCATGCAATGAACTAAAAACCTGTTTGAATGAAGTAACGACTCATTTAAATGAAGTAATATGGAATGAAGTAAATTTTGTTCATTTCAATATATTACGTACTGGAATGAAGTAATAAACTTACTTGAATGAAGTAAAAACCAACTAAAATGAAGTAAAAACATTTTCATTTTAAATTTATTAGATAATGAACTGAAGTAATAAACTTACTGTAATGAAATAAAAAACTACTAAAATTAAGTAATACCTACTGGAAATAAATTACTTCATATTGATCTGTTTATTACTAAAAGCGTGAAAAAATCAAATGAAACCTACTGGTGAAATAATTTACTAATGCTCTTCCTCCTCTTCTTCTTCTTCTTCTTCTTCCTCCTAGTACTGCTAATATTACTTCATTCAATCTGGTGATTACTTCAGATAATCTATTACTTCATACTGATCTATTTATTACTACAAACGTGAAAAAATAAAAAATATACATATTTTTAATCTGAGTTTGTATGAAGACGAGTGCCAATTGGTGTTTGTAGATCATCCATAATCAGAATTCTTCTATGAGATTCTGAAGGTAAGCTTGAGAAGTAATCAAAATTCTGATCTCACGAAGTAATCGGAATTCTGATCTCACGAAGTAATCGAAATTCTTCACGTTCGGCTTCGTTGTGTAGATATCTCCATCTTTATATTCAGAGATTAATCACGATTTGATGCAGATCGCGATTGTTGAATTGATGAAATTGCAAAACGATCGATGAAATTGATGAATTGATGTAGATAGTGAAATGATGAAGGCGAGGGAGACGATGGAGATTTAAGGAGATTACATTAAGAAGATCGATGAAGATCGATGGAGATTGAAGAATTTGATGCAGATCCAGAATTTGATGCAGATCACGATTGTTGAATTGATGAAATTGCAAAACGATCGATGAAATTGATGAATTGATGCAGATAGTGAATCGATGAAGGCGATGGAGACGATGGAGATTGAAGAAATCCGCGATCGAAGATTTGAGAAAGATGAAACACGTATTTTTGGAGAGTTAATAAATTGATTTCCTAAAATACCCTCAGCAAGTTTTTTAAAATAAAATAATAAAATAATGGTAAATTAATCCTAACCACAAGATCTAGAAGATGGAGAGCCATAATTTGGTCTCTAGTTCGGTCCTTAAGAATGGTTCGACATTGATCACAACCATATATATATATATATATATATATATATATATATATATATATATATATATATATATATATATATATATATATATATGTGTGTGTGTGTGTGTGGATGTATTCATTTCCTTTTTGTATCTTTTGTTTTATTGTTCTTTTTAATCTCAGCCCCACGATTTTATCATCCGACGGTTAGATTGATGCCACGTGTCATTTAATAATGCAGATTTTCAGTTGAATAATGCACACCGACTAATAATGCACCATTATAGTGTAATAATGCAGATTTTCAGTTGAATAATACACATCGACTAATAATGCAAATTTTTCGTCAAATAATGCAGATCATCACAACCATCCAATTCAAGGATCCAAGATATGTGATTAAAAATAACATTGGACTGAAAAGCTGCGAAGGATATTAACACTACCCTATATATATATATATATATATATATATATAAGTGATTTCATTCTACAATGTCGATAACATGGCCCAACAAACATCAAAGATCAGCAATTTGTCCGTATATCTCCAAAACTGGAACCAAAAAGATAACTAAAAATGCAGAGATTGTTTACCTCAGTGCTTCGAGTTGATGTGGTTGCCTATCTGGGGGTTAGATTGTGATGAATCTCGTTATGTTTTGATAGAGCACAAGAGAAAATTAACTTTGGATTCGGTCTTGGCTAAAACATCAAACAAAATGGGAAAAACGGTCAATTCCAGGTGAACGACCCTCTTTCCTTATCATATAGTACCTCCCTCACACAATATCATTCACATCTGGGTTTTAAGTAGTATAAAGAAAATTCGGTTGAATAAGTTAGCGGACTCTCACCATAGGATTTATGTGGGGTGGGCACGGGTATAAAGAAAAATGGATTACAAAAGTGAGTGGACTAGAGGTTTCACTTATATATACTCCCTACATCCCTGAAAATTTGTCACATTTAATTTTTTGCACTCGATTTAGAAAAATGATATTTCCCTCGTCCATCCACAAGTGATCAATTTTTCATTTCGGATTGTCCCATCACAAGTGATCAGTTTCATTTTTTAACAAAAAATAAAATTTTAACCCTCTCTTTATTCTGTCTTTCTTATTTTATTCTCTTTTTATCTCTCATACTTTATTCTGTCTACTTTAATTTAATATATCATTTTCTTAAAAATGGTGAGAGGATAAAGTAAGAAAGAGAATAACATAAAGAAGTGTCATAAGGTTAAGAATAAAGTAAAAGAAAAAATAATATAAAGAAGGGTAATTAAACTGAAGCTATCAAAACTGATTTATATGAGCACACACATAAGTATCATAATTCTCAATCTTCACTAGACGGTAGACACAACAAACTCAATCAATTGGGCTTAAGCTTGGGCTCCTCTTTTTTATGCAAGCACCTTGTACTATTCCTGGCCCAATCAAATACTATTGTCAAATCGTTTGGGGTTTAAAAACAGAATGAAATTTACGAATCTATTTAAAACAATAATGAACAGTTATGGGAAGACTATCTCCTCACTTTTTTAAAACTAGTTAAATATTAAAAAAGGATGATGGAATTGAGTTGGATGGTTAGTCAATACACATAACCTAAAATAACAAAGGAAGAACCCCTCAAAAAATTGGATGTTTGTACGCATAATAAATTGCATACTATAGTGTAGTACTTATTACTTCTAATGTCCGTGAAATATTGTCCATTTTAATTTTTTTTTTATTTTTAGTAGATTGGAGGTCATTTTCCATTAACTCGGTACACTCATATTTTATTATTATAAAACTAATGTATATAAATGTGGAATACATTTTCCATTAACTTTTTTTACTCATTTTCTTCACATTTTTTTAAATCTGCACCGAATCAAATATGAACAACATTCCACGGACGAAGTGAGCATTTAAAAAGACAGAAAGGATCAATCACCACCAGGTCTTAATATTTTGCTCTTTCATGGTGAATTAGGTATTTCATATTATCGTTAGTTTATTTCAACACAGGCTTAGACTGCATTCCACCAAAAAATAAATAAATAAAAATAAAAGTAAAAGTAAAAGTAAAAGGACAGAAAGGAAGGAAGTAAAAAAAGAGTCTTGAGGGCATTTACGTCATTATAGTGAGTTAAAGTCCACGCAACATAAGATTTGGGTATTGGATGGCTCAAAATCGTTATATTGGAATTACCAACACAACATCGTCATCATCATCTTCCTTCTCTGCGCTTATCCGATTGGCCACAAAAATCCCTTCTTCTTTCCTTGAATCCTTCTCGATTACTCCTAAATTCACTAACCATTTTCTCCGCCCAGGTCGCCTGTCATTTTAATTTCATCTCTCGCAAGGGGATATGTTGCATTTGTGTTTCGTTCTCAAATCCGTTTGACCTCGTTGGAGCTGCGAATCTTCGTTTATTGGAGGCCTCAAGTCTCGTTTCGATAAGGTAAATTTCATGAGATTCAATCTCTTTTACACTGCTTCTCTTTGCTCTTTTTTTTCCTTAACAGATTCTTCAGCTCTTAGTTTACCTACTTCGCTATGCTAAATGATTCTGCTTCAAATTTTTTTGAATATTTTGATTGCTGCTAGTATTGTTACTGTTAATCAGTTGTTTCAATATTTTGCTAAAACTTGTTATTTTGAGCTACTTCTTTGCTTCTCTAACAACTGTATTTAGATTTCTAATAACTATGTGATTGATGAAAGGAAAATAGGAACCAGTCACTAATATTTACGTTATCTAATTGAACCACTAATATGTGAAGCCAATAAGCTAGAATACTAACCATTGGGCATCCACACTCAATGAAAGGTTCATGAAGAACATTTTGCTTTCATTATATTTGGTTTTTTTAAAGATCCAGTAGAGGCAGAGGTTGGAGATTCATACAGAGACGCTTAATAAGTATCCTTTCTCACCAAAAATCGTGGACAGATTGATAAGGTGCTTGTGAAGCAGAAAGAGGTCCAGATGATATTAGCAGTGGAATGTGCAATAGATTATTTCTATGACAAATGGTGTTTTGTGCTTCATGTAGGCCAAAATTTGATGTTTTTAACTTCTACTAGATTTGTGTCCTTCAGCAAGTAAATAACAGTAACCCTTGACATTCTTTGGTATTTTGAATTCAATGTTTATTCAAAATTGGTTTGTTGTTAGTTTACAATAATAAGTTGATCAAGCCTTTCTGAACATTATGTGACCCTGTCCTTCATTTATGGTTCTCTTTGCCATTTTTGACTACGTTTTATCTAAAGAACTCATTTGTACTCACATGCAGTCATCATGACAAGCATTAAGGATTGGGTTTTCTCTCAAGTGATATCAAAGTCAGTAGGTGCCACCAGACCACTGTCGGCATCTGAGAGTTTTTTGTCACAGGACTCGCAGAACGAATTGTCACAGGACACTCAGGATGAAGAGCTTGCTAGTCGAGGTACCGCATGTCATTTCATTATATAATCTCCAAATTTCGCGTGCATCACACATGATAAATAAAATAGTTACAGTGAATATCCTTTTTCATCTATCTTGTACTACTATAATTTTTATAGGTTTTGTGCTAGCTAATAGAAACGTTGTCTAACAGCAGCCGCTTGCTATTTCATGCATCAGGTTTTACTCGAAACAATGCCAATTTTATTTCACGTTCAGTTTCAACTGAAACATCTCAGCCATCTAGTGATCTTGAGATGGAACGGAATAACATGCTCACACAAGTGGAAAGTTCTTCTGGATCTAATCTCAGCAGTAGTGAGGAGAAGAAGAGTTTAAACCCTGTCGCCAAGGTTGAAGCTCTGAAAGTTAAATTTTTACGTCTTGTTCGACGGCTTGGCCCATCAGTAGATAATCTTACAGTGGCAAAAGTTTTATATCGGATCCACCTGGCAACTTTGATACGTGCTGGGGAATCTGATCTAGAAAGAGCTAACCTTAAAAGTGACAGAGCTCGAATTATAGCTGCTGAGCAAGAAGAAATAGGTCAACCAGAGTTGGACTTCTCTCTTAAGATTCTTGTTTTAGGTAAAACTGGTGTTGGTAAGAGTTCCACAATAAATTCCGTACTTGGTGAATCAAAGGTAGCCACGGATGCATTTCAGCCTGCAACAGATCAAGTTCATGAGATTGTGGGACATGTAAATGGCATGAAGATATCTTTTATTGACACTCCTGGCCTGTTGCCTTCTTCAACAAATTCTGACACAAAAAATAGGAAAATCCTGCACTCTGTGAAGCGGTTTATTCGTAAATCACGCCCAGATGTAATCTTGTACTTTGAACGGTTTGATTTGATTCACATGGGTGATAGTGATTTTCCGTTACTGAAGCTTGTTACAGAAATTCTTGGCCCTGCAATTTGGTTCAGCACCCAAATTGTTATGACTCATTCCTGTGCAGCACTTCCTGAAGGTCAAAACGGGTTTCCTGTAAGCTATGATTCATACGTCAGTTACTGCAAACAGGTGGTGCAACACCACATTCATCTGGCAACATTGGATACAAAGCTTGAAAATCCTGTAATTTTGGTGGAGAATCATCCTTACTGTAAAGTGGATAACAGTGGGAAAAAGGTTCTTCCTAATGGACAGGCATGGATGTCCCAGTTCATGTTATTGTGTATATGCACCAAAATACTTGGTGATGTTAATGCTCTTTTGCAATTTGAAGACAGCATACAGTTGGGACCGTTGGGTAATACCCGATTGCCTTCTTTACCTCATCTGCTCTCATCTTTACTTAAACATCGTCTCAAACTGAGCCTGGATGGAGCAGAGTGTGAACTTGATGAACTCTCTCTCTCCGACATGGAGGATGAAGATGAGTACGATCAGTTACCTCCTATCCGTATTCTGACTCATGCTCAGTTCCAAAAGTTAGTACCTTCTCAGAAAAAGGATTATCTTGATGAGTTGGATTACAGGGAGACCCTTTACATGAAGAAACAGCTGAAAGAAGAATGCATCAGACAAAAGCAGAAAGATGATGTTGTAGCCTCTGATGATAACCCCGACGATCAACCTGGATCTCCCGAGGCATTTGAGCTACCAGAAATGGCTATCCCACTGAGTTTTGATTCGGATTCCCCCGTGCATCGATTCCGCTGTGTTGTCACGAGGGACCAGTCGCTGGCAAGGCCGGTTCTAGATCCTCATGGATGGGACCATGATGTAGGCTTTGATGGAATCAACATTGAGACGGTTTCGGAAGTAAATAAGAATGTGATTACCTGTGTTGCAGGACAGATGAGCAAGGACAAACAAGACTTCAACGTGCAGTGTGAATCAACGGCGGCTTTCTTAGACCCTAGAGGGCCCATCTATGCCATTGGCCTTGATGTCCAATCCGCCAACAAGGAATTGATATATACACTTCGAAGCAACGCAAAGCTAAAGAGTTCCAACTGCAACGTGGCTGAATGTGGCGTCTCTGTGATGTCTTTTGGGGACAAGTATTACTACGGTGCCAAGATTGAAGACAGCATCTTCACCAAAAAGAGGCTGAACTTGAAGATGAACGTTGGTGGGATGACGAATGTTGGACAAGTGGCTTATGGTGGAACGATTGAAGCCACGTTGAAGGGGAAGGACTACCCTGTGAGAGACGAGAAAGTGATTCTATCCATGTCAATTCTGTCTTCTGGAAAAGAGATGGTGCTGGGTGGGAATGTACAGTCCGACTTCAGAGTGAGCCGTGGCACAAGAATGTCGGTGAATGCCAATATGAGCAGCCGAAAAATGGGTCAGGTAAGTGTGAAGGTAAATAGCTCCGAGCATATGGAAATAGCTTTGATTGCTCTTATCTCGGTGCTAAGAAGCCTGATGAAGAAAAAATCATGTAAAGAACCTCGGGAAATAGGGTAATATTTGTAGCTAACATCGATGATCGATGTTTTTGGCAAGCATCTTTGAGAACTAACTTTCGCCATGCATAGATGAAAAGGAAAAAAAATAGAAAAAGAAATGTGATGTTGAACAGGCGATAGATGATCTCTGTGCAGAAGTTACTCAATTTTGTTAGCTGTGAGGAGAAGATTTTGATGGACAAAATCGTTGTACGAAATCCAATAGGAAAACTTTGATGTTAACTTTTGTTTTCTTCCTTTGTTTATGGAGTGGGCATCAGTCGCAAAATGAATAGAGGAAATTTAGGAGTTTATATAAAATAAAAATGTTTCTTTGCATGTTTATGGGTTTTGAATTTCCTTATCTGTGATGCTTCCGTTTGATATTTTCATAAATTCGTCTCATTCATTTGGTTTACGAAAACATAAAACGATTTAACTCTTGAGATAGTAAACATTTAACTGTGATTCGGTTAATTTTTTGTATGCTTGTGTTAGTTGTTGGACATCTTCAAATCATGTCATATATTCGGGATTAGACAAATTGATAATAATTCATTCATCAAATATACTCCCTTCTTTCCATTTATGGAAACTTTTTTTTTCCTCTTTTACATTATTATTATAATTGATGGGCATTTTAGTCCATTATATTATTTGAATTACGTTTTCTCATTCTCTCTTACTTTACTAATTAGTAGTTACACGTTAAATCCATGTTATCTCTAAATGGTCTATTTTAATAGAGGGGGTATCATTTTTCTCTTAATGCATAATTGGTTAAGTAAGATAGAAAAAGTAATTACAGTATTTTTAGTCGATAATGAGTCTTAACTTATTAGAGGGAAAAGAGTTAATAAAATTAGAAAGTTCATATTTTTCAAGGCCATTAAAGAAAAAACTCGAAAAAAAGTGATATTTTTTTTAAAATGTGGTTCACTAATTGGTCCTCGACTTTGACACATAAAATATACTCCTACTACTCCACAAAATTATTACTCCTACGTGATTTGATATAAGAAGAGTCTATAGCTTTTCTGGCGAATTCAAGTGTGTACAACTAGGTGTGCACAAACCGAACCGGACCGGTGGTTAACCGCAGGTTCGGGCCCGCCGGTTCATGAACCGGAACCGTCCGGTGGTTTCCCGGTTCTTTAGGGCCGGTTCAGGTTCGGCAATATATTGAACCGTGAACCGGAGGTTCGGCGGTTTGAACCGCCGGTTCAACGGGTCAAACAATGTTCAATAGGCTAGGGGTTCGTAGGGGTTCAGGTAGGGTTTAGGTTAACCGGCGGTTTTCTGGGAAAACCGGCGGTTTTCGTCAGAAACCGCCAGTTTTCGGTCAGAAACCGCCGGTTTGGAAGCCGGTTTCCGCCGGTTCCGGTGACTTTTCAGAGGCTAGGTCGTAGGTGCAGTGTTTAGGCCTGCAAAACCGGTCATAAACCGCCGGTTTTCTGACACAAACCGTGGACGAACCGCCGGTTTCGGCGGTAAACCGGCGGTTCAGCCGAATTCAAAATTTCAATATATTTTTTTTTTCAATCCAATTTTACTCCTATAAATACCCCACTTCTCCTTCATATTTCCTTACCCCATTCTTGTGTTAACAAGGATTTCATTCTCAATCTTCATTTCTCTATTCTCTCCTCATTCTCTCTAATTGCGCAAATTTACGTTTCAATTCTACACTTTCTACTCACTACTATATTTGTTGTTGTGCTCATAATTTACCACTTCTTTTATACTTCATACATATTTCATTCCAAGTCCATACTACTTTCATTTATCAATATTTTCAATATGTCTTCTTCTCATGGTGGATCGGGACGTGGTGATCGGGGCAAGAGAATAGCCCAAGATCAAAGTACTTCGCGTCCCTCAAAATCTCGACGACCTAGTCGTCGAGATGTTATGGAAGAGGTTTCCCGATTGGCAGCCGAACGCATGCAAGTAAGTAATGAAAAATTTGTTTTCCAATTCATATTTCATAATTTCATAATTTTTTTTTGCGTTCATACTTTTAACTTCTACGTATATAATATTTGTAGATGGAAGAAGATCATAGGACCGCCATGCTACTTGCTGAAATGCAACAAGGTGGGGGGTAGGGGAGGTCGTTCCCAACAAGATGAGGAGTTCGACGTTACTATATCGTCGGACTCGGACAACAACGAGGATAGATCGCATTCTCGTATTCCGTCTAGCATCGGCGGAAATGAGGAGATGCCTCCCCCTCCACCCGCTAACACGGCAAAAGCTTTGAAATCGGACATTTTTGTCAAACACTACAAGAAGGTCCCGGTGGTGATTCCAAGTCCTCACGATCCGAACTCTCAAGAAGAGACTTCGGATTTTCATGTTTACTGCAACTATTGCAATAAAGTGTACAAATGGTCCGCCGGTGGTGGATATGGCACCCTCCGTCGCCATTTGGTGGCAAAGCATCCGGTAGAATGCGGCACTACCTCTACCCAAAGCCAACTAAACTTCCAACCCGCCTGGTCGGGTTCGTCAGGTACGCCTCTGTTTAAATATGAGAAAAAGAATTTTGATGATACAATGACTAGATGGGCGGCTATGAAGCATTTGCCCTTTAACGTTTTTTATGACAAAAAATTTGAGGTTACTATGCAAAGTGGTTTGAATGTAGCAATCAAAAGAATAGGTAGAATGACCGTGCAACGATCTACCGTTCGGCAATGCTTGGAGAAAAAGGTAGAATTATCTCGTTATTTAGTTAACTTGGGCCACAGGGTGAACATTTGCTCAGATGTGTGGATGGATTGTTTTAACTGTCATTCATACATGGGCATTACGGTTCACTTGGTGGACAATAGTTGGACTTTGAACAAGCGTTTAATAG
This sequence comes from Salvia splendens, assembly GCF_004379255.2. Classification (NCBI taxonomy): domain Eukaryota; kingdom Viridiplantae; phylum Streptophyta; class Magnoliopsida; order Lamiales; family Lamiaceae; genus Salvia; species Salvia splendens. Next base: position 14,293,800 of record NC_056037.1, on the reverse strand, counting down.
GTTTTAGAGAATTTTGAAACTCCACACACTGCACCCGAAATTGCTTCTTTGATTATACAAGTGTTGAATGAGTTTCAGTTATGCAACAAGATATTTCTATTGGTTTTGATAATGTAACTGCCAACACCGCAAGTATTGCCGATTTGATTGCGGCTTGTACACCGGTAATTGGACGTAAGTATTTTCATCAAAGATGCATTTGCCATATTTTAAATTTATGTGTACAAGATGCGCTTGACTTATGGAAAAAGCATGTTTCTCCTATTAGAAATGCAGTTAGATTAATCCATCAAAAGCCACCTATTGGCAAAGCATGGAAGAAATATTGCCATCAAAAGAATGTCAGGTATACGAATTTTACTATGGATGTGTCTCATAGATGGAATTCGACATATGATTGTCTGAATTATACTTTGACACATAAAGATGCTTTATGTGATTTTTATAGAACTAATCCCATGCATGATTTATATCTTTCGCATAGTTGTTGGGATCATAGTATGTCTTTATTTAAATTGTTCAAATATTTTAAAAATGCTACTGTTGAATTGTCGGGTGTTTATTATTGCACTGCTGTTCGTGTTTTGGAGCATTGCATGTACATATCCCTTGGTTTTAAAACTGCAATGAAAAATGCTTCCTCTTCTCCCGAGTTAATGTGCGTTTTGTATTATATGATTGAAAAATGGCTCAAGTATTTCAGTGAGATTCCAAACGTGTTTTTGATTGCAAAGGTATTGGATCCAAAATGGAAATTAGTAGGTACCTCTAGAATTTTAGATTTTTATTATAACAATTTGAGTTCAATTGATCTTGGTCCCCTTCAAGCAATCCAATCTGATACCAGTCACGAATTTGGAGTCGACCTCTCAGAAACCTTTCAAATAAACCTCTCGGACCGGTCAATTGTTCAACAAAACCTCGAGTTTAACTTGCGCTCTCTCTACACTGAATATGAAACCAAGTATAACAACACCCACCAAGTCAGAAGACCCCCTCCTCCACAACATAACTATGGCTTTGCATTTCAAGCCGATTATGATGACCCCGACGCGCAATCCCAACTAGCCGACCTATACAACTACAGCACCGGCGGAAGGTCCTCAGGTATGGTCAGTGAATTAGATTTATATTTTGATTCACTCTTTTCCTTTGGTGATGAAGGTCCTACTCCTCCCGCCCAAATTGACGTCCTCGATTGGTGGGGAACCCACGAGAAAGATTTTCCATCCTTGCTTCAATGGCCAAGGAGATTTTTTTTGTTCCGGCTTCCACCGTCTCCGTCGAGTCCGCTTTTAGTGTTGGCTCGCGCGTGTTGGATGAATCAAGAAGTAAGCTCTCGACGAAAAATATGGAAGTCGTGATGTTATCTGATGATTGGGCCAAAGCTGACATCCGAAAACAAGAAAATGATTGAGATGATCGTCAAGAGGGATCACAAGATGAATTCACCGGGGAAGAAGCTTAGGCCAACCGTCAACCGCCGCCGGCCAAGCCAAATAGGTAAGTAAGGTAAGAGAACTACGTGGACTTTGATTCCCTAATGCAAATGAGCAATTGGGATACGTAGGCACCTCAACTTAAATTTTAAATTTAAGTTGAGCTCAAATCCTTTTTTCTTTTATTTCTTTTTTTTCCCATTAATTCCTACTTTAAAAATATGCAAATACAATTACATAATTGTATTTGTATATACTCTAGTCGATGAAGTATATTTCTCTATACGGCTAAATGAGGGAAACTTTTGACAATTCTACTATAATTGTTGATTGTTAGACGAAACTCAACATTTAAAGTTGAATTGCTAAAGGTGTCCTTAATTTAGTTATGTAGAAAGATCTTCTTCGCCGGTTAAGAGTATATATATAATACACTTATACGTTTAAGAACTTCAACGTCGTTCTTGTCATTTGTAATTAGTTGTTGACTAGTAGTCTCATTTGTATTTAAATTTTGTTTAAGACTTCAAGACCGCCATATGTTTTCGATTTGTAATTGTTGTAACTTGTAAACATGCAATTTCAATAAAATTGCAATTTTAGTCGTATTTTTTTTCAATTTTATTTACTCACATTTCATATATAAACAACTTTGAAAAGTGTAATGTAATTTGATTAAAAATTGAATAGTTGAAAAATGCAAAAAAAAAATCGACGAACCGTCGAACCGGCCCGGAACCGGCGGTTCAAACCGAAAACAGGCGGTTTTGAACCGCCGCGTAAACCGTCGGTTTTTTGAACCGGAACCGGAACCGCCGGGAGCTAGGCGGGCCGGTTCAGGTTCAAGCATTTCCTGAACCGTGAACCGCCAGTTCATGAACCGGAACCGGCCGTTCGTGACCCTTGTGCATGCCTATGTACAACAATGAATTCATTGCCAACTTATCTGTAGCTCAATTAACAGTTGACAACTTGACATAGACATAGTTGAGGTATTTCTTCACTATAATTATACACAATTCGTAGGTAATTAAGGTATTTCTTTTACTCACAGAATTTAAGAAATAGTAAAATAATAGAAAATCAAGTAAGAGAGATGAAGAGAGTAAAGTATGATAGAAGATAAATTTTTTGTCAAAATATGAAATGACTCAACTACCTTAAGACAACCCAAAAGGAATACGACTCAACTATCTTGGAATAAAGAGAGTATTACTTTTTAGAATAATCATCTCTTTTGCTTACTACTAAAACGACAAATCTCGGTATTATTTGTTTGGATTATCCATACAAAAGTCATTTCATACTGCAGATTTTCTCTCCCATTATGCGTATAGCTTTCATAGAGGAGTTCATGCTTAGAGCATCCACATCCGTTCTCTTGCCAACGAGCACGGATGTTGGCCCAGTCCCACTTTTACTCCTTACTTTTAGGCAAGAGCACAACACTCACATCCGTGCTCTTCCGTAAGGACAAGCTCAAGGGTCCACCATTCTATTATTCAATTTAAATAAAAATATTTCCACAAAATTAAAATGCATTAAAAATACCCGGAATAATATTACAAATTACAAAAAAAATAAAAATTACATAATTAAAATACTAAAAATTAAAAATTACCTAATTAAAATACTAAAAATTAAAAATTACATAATTAAAATCCTAAAAATTAAAAATTACATAATTAAACACCTAAAAATAAAAATTAGCCCCGTGGATGACTATTCATCCGGCTCTACCTCCAATGTTCTTTGGAGACCCCTATCATCGCCATATGCGATCGAAGTTACTCGGGGGTCATAGTTGACCTATCGGCCAAATTGAGTTAGGCCAAAATCCCCCTCAACGAGTTGGTGGGGGGTTGAGGTGGCACATAGGGAGAGGGAGCGGGAGCATGGGCGGATGGAGTCGCGGCGCGACGGCGGTTGGCCGCCGCCTTCTTCCTTCCTTGCGGCTGGCGTTGGGAACTGCTCGGGCAGGCGTCGGGGCTAACCAAGTTAGCTCCGGCAAGTTGGCTAGCCTCATCCTCGGAGCCGGGGTCGTATAGGGATACCGACCTCGACCGTTTGGAGGAGGAGCTAGAAGAGGATGATACGCCTCCCCTATACTTCGGATGCGCCCGCGTCTCCTGCCAAATGTTGAGGTACTTGAACGGCTTGTAGTTCATGGATTGGTAGATCGCCAAGGCGAAACTGATGATGTCAAGCTCGCTGCGGCCACTCCCCGCCGACCGCTCTTCCTGGAGGTAATACCCCTGGAACTTTTGGATTTCTTCGTTGGCTCTGTATATGGCATTGCGCACCATACTCTCGTTGCGCTCGATTGTTCCAGCCGACCGGTTTTGATTGTACCGGCGACAGATGCACCACCAATAATGGTCACTGGATTGGTTCGTGCCAACCTCCTGACCTTCGGAGATTGACAAGTACGCTTTGAATAATTGATCCATCTCCCCCGGAGTGTACGGGGTGCGGACACCACGAGTAGGAAGAGGAGGAGTTTGAGAGGGGCCGCTCCCTCCCGCTCTAGGTACGAGTGGTTCGGGTGTCCACCGGTATTGCCCTTCGGGGGCATCTTGGTCGTCGATCGGTTAAGGCCGGTAACCACCCGGAACTTGTGAACCTTGGGTTTGAGGAGGGGACGAATATTCCGTTTCCGGACTAGGAAATGGTTGTGAACTGAACCAATCGGGGTTCCAACTGTGGGAGCCGGATGGGTGATCGCCGGAGCCGGACACTTTTTGTTGTGAGTGAAAGAAAGATTGAGAATTGTAAGAATAGAATTGAGAGAATTTAGATGAGAATTGTGTAGTGTTGTGTAAATTTTTGGTGTGGAAGTGGGGGTATTTATGGATGAAAATGTGTATTTTTGGGGGAAAAATTGAAAAATAAATTAAAAGTGGGTAGAAAACGGATATAATTTTTTGGGAAGTGGGAAAATATTTTTTTTTAATCGGATTTTTTAATTAAAATCCGATTTAAAAAAATTCAAATTGCCAACGGCATTGCCGTTGGCCAATGGACGGCTGACACGTGGGCTGCTCGCTGGCACGGACGTGCTCGATGCATCGAGCATCGCCGTGCCAGCGGCGAGCAGCGGGTGTCGCGCCGCTGGCACGAACGGACGGACGGCTGCGCTCAACCGTCGTGAATGCTCTTAAGATGGTCCTTGGCCGAGTATGAATGTGTTGCTGCTAGATGATAGATTAGGTTTTCTTATTTATGATAAATTCTTCAATTTTATGGGTTGTACCTAGCTTTTTCTTACCCAAAAAAAAAAGTTTGAAACGTGCCAAGTAATAAATAATGCTTGTAAAATATTCTAGTTCAGCAAAAGACTGTATACTTTCTTTCTCAACAGTTGGATTTTGCCATCGCATATATCAGTACATATTTGATAAATATTAATTAAAATATCAATACATGCCAATAAGTTAAATATAAAATAAAATAAAATATCCCAAAGAATCTCACTCGTTCTTCCATGAGAAAGACTACAGAAAGATAATGAAAGCAAAGTTTTTAAAGGTAAGACATGGCATAATCATTAAAAATCTTCGCTCTAGAATCTAGATTATAATAAAACCTAATGATGATCTCATTTAAATAAGATCAAAATGGAAAATATAGTTATTTTATTTAGGTGTTAAAACATGGAAAATATATTTATATTATTTAGTTGTTAATAGTTCGAATTAGTAGCTTTTAATTATACGCCTCATGGCGTGAATTTTCAAGGTAAAATTATAATACATCTCATTATCACACAACATTTTGATAATAAAACCCTAATATCTAATATCTGCAAATGAGCAGACGTACATGGTCAATCATGTACTCGTAAAACCCATTGTAAATCAAAGTATAATTGGCTCCATCTGGCTCTATGCATTTGCCTAAAGATTATCATGCAATATATCAAATGCAAAATAAAGCAAATTTGGAATGTAGCACTCAACGTGACAACAAACTAGTAAGTTCTAATATATAGGATTCATTGTCTAAAGTGACAACAAACAGATGGAAAATGTAAGAAAATGGAATATAAAATGTAGAAAATGGAAGATAACTAAAATATTAATTTGGGTAAGCTAATCGAGTATACTTGATACCCCAAACCCTATCAATTTTAGCATCTTGTTCCGTACCTGAAACTCGTATTAATTTACGGTATTAAATAACCGAGATCCTATATTATCGGGATGGTCCGGGTAATACATGAAACCCGAGATTTGAATTAATCTTTGTTTTTCAAATTTCATTCATTACATGTAACAAGTTAAATGCACTAAAATGCGTGAACTTTGGAGCCATTTTTTATGAATAAACTTTGATTTTTTCACAGTATAAACATCATAAATTCTCCATTTTTCTGTGATTTGCAACTCTCACCAAATGCAAACTACACGTGTGGCTAATTACTGCATTAGCGTAGTGTGAGGAAGAGATTTCTTTTATCTTCAATACTATAAAATAATTCTCAAATTATCTTTCTTATACTAAACTCATTTAGCTTCAAACATAGCTTTTCAGTAATATTCAAGAAAACACATTGACTTCGCGTTGGATATGAAAATATCTAAATCACTTGACAACAAATAAATCATCCTTCTTAGTTCTTACGTTAGGAAAATCTAAAGTCAGTGAAACAAATTGGAGAATCTGTAAAATTCGATTAATTATTATTATTAAGAAAAATAAAATACTAGTACTAGTATAATGTAAATGTAATCATTTAAAATATAGTGGTGCCGCTGGAAAATATTGGACTATTTCAAAATAAATACTACTCCTCATCATTTTAACCATTAAATATCTAATAGTATTACCATTCATTCTATTGTTTATTTACATTTCCTATTATTATTTATATTTTTTCAAATCCAGGTTAAATTAATGTGATATATATTCAGAGACAAATGGAATATACTAATATTAATGCTGTAGCTCAAAGCTTGAGAGCCACTAGAATTATTTCAACAACTCCTCCACACAAACAAACAAACAAACAATCAAATATTTACACATGTACAAACGTCACCCAATTAAAAAAATGTAAATTAAAAAATGAATCAAGGCGAAGAACCCCAAAGCACCTCGGCAACAATGGTGGCGCATTCCGCTTGCGAAACACACGCTTGGCGCACTCTCTCCAATATGCGCTGCTTCATCGCCCTCTTCTCTCTCTGCCGCAGCCCTTCCCCCACCTCCGTCAGCACCGCCAGCCTCGCCACGCACCGCGATTCCGACCTCTGCAGCTCCACCAGCTTCCCAATCACTCCGCCCTCGATCATCGCATCCACTGCCTCCTTCCTCCCGAAATAGCCGATCTCCATCACGCACTCCATCGCCGCCTCCCTCACTTCCGCCTCCTCCGCCGACAGATGCGCCACGATCTCCCCGATTCCGCCGCAGATCCTCATCTCATCCACCAGCGGGCTCTTAATCGCCCTAATCAACGCCGATACGACTTGCAGAGAGCACACCGACCTCATCGAAACTATCGCCTTCACGCTCCCTCCGATTAAAACCGCTGTCACAAACACGTCCTTGTTGAACAGCACCAGCTCCTTCATCGTCACCGCCGCCTTCTCCCGCACCTTAATCGCGAAGCCAGGATCGCAGAGGATCCCCTGCAGCTGCGAGAAAACGCCTGATTTCAGCACGAGATCCTGCAGATTCATGTCGAAACCTCGCGAGAGCCGCTCCTGCAGCGCTGAAATTCCGTAACAATAAATTATCGGCTTTGTATCAAAAACATTATGCTTTCATTTTTGGGCTCTGGAATATTGGCTCAACTTGTCATTCTAGTAATTACATCACTGAACGCGACGTTTTTTTGTCATGATTTAAAAAATTTAAAAAATAAATTACATTGCGGAGACCAAAAAAGGCAAAGAGAATATTTTAGAATTTAATTAAATACGTATTTCTTATAATTCTGAATATTTTTTTTTATAAAATAGACATAGTTCAGGCTTTAAAGTGATATTTATCCAAAAATGATGAAACAATTAAAAATAACCATACAAAAATGTAAGGTTGCGTTCGAAATCGAGAAATAAAAAAATGCAAGGTTGTGTTCGAAATTAAGAAATAAAATACCAAAACTGAACTTGGTTAGCGCATTTGATTACATTACATATTCACAATAGTCACTTAAAATATGTTCAGCTCAAAATTAGGATTGTTGGATAAAATTGGGAAAATTCCCGAGCCGTTTACAGGCAGTACTCTAACTATTACAACCGAAGAGCAATACAGATACAAGTGAAATGGAAATTACAACAAAAATAGAAAATTACAGTACTAATGATAAGTCGAGTCGAGGAAAGCCCTCTTTCCGCAAGACAATTTACGCCCCGGCTAGTGCTCACGGATTGGCGTAGTGTCCCCAAAGATAAAACGACTTCGTCCAAGTGAGTAGAAGCACCTCAAACTCACTAGGCACCGGCGAACTTTCGGAGTTTCGAGAATTGAGGAGACTATGCTCCTAAATGGCTAAATGAGAGAACTAGTTTAGAGAATTGTGATCTTGATCTTGTTCTGATCTCTCCTTCAACCCCCACACATATATATAGGCTTAGGAAAGATAAGTGGTGATCATTTTTGATTTTACTACTTAAGAGATAGTTATCAAATTGATAACTAAGTTGGTTATCAAATTGACAACTAAGTACTTAAGAAGCTTCTAACTTAATCAACTTGATAACTAAGTAGTTATCAAATTGATAAATCCAACAATCCCCCACATTGGTTAGAGCTTCACAAGCTCAAACCAACATCTTAGTCACACCTCTATCGGAGGAATGAATATGAATGTATGCAGACGCTAGCCTCAATTCTCAAGAAATAATATTGCATTTGAAATGGTAGCTTGGGGCTTTGAACCTTCCATAGTCAATACGATCGGGCATACTGGCGGCCTGGTGGACGTGATGCCTTGAACCATTCCTCCTTGGTGTATACCGAGACAATAGTATTGACACAATATTGTTTACAAACTCGTCAGTTCTCACGTTTGTGTCCTTTTCTGGCCATGGAACACCACTTTGGATTCATAAGTGATTTTACACATTTTGAAGCGGCCCTCACTTCTCACTTACATAGGTGATTCTTTCTCGAGTATCCTGCTATACTCTACCTCCTAGAGGTTTCCAATAATCATTAAAAGTCAAAGACTTAACCTCTTACCACGTGCAGGTTACAACACTCAATGCTTTCTAAGGAATGGGCGAAGACTAAGTTCTTCTGAGTGTTACGACTAGATTCGTATAGCTTCGTTTTCCCATTGAACCAAGCCCATGGGATCTCCAATCGTATGGTTGGGTTACCACTATAATCATCTTTTAGATGTGGTTTTCAACCCCATTCCTTCTAGCAGCTTAAGCATTTGATCACGACATAACCCTTTGGTTAATGGATCCGCTAAGTTATCTTTTGACTTTACATAATCAACTGAGATAACACCACTCGTGATCAATTGCCTCACGGTATTGTGCCTTCGACGTATATGTCGAGACTTTCCGTTATACAAACTGTTATGTGCTATCCCTATAGCCGCTTGGCTATCACAGTGTATCACTACTGTGGGCACTGGCTTCTTCCAACATGGGATGCCTTCTAGGAAGTTTCTAAGCCACTCGGCTTCTTCCCCTGCTTTATCTAGAGCGATAAATTCAGATTCCATGGTGGATCGAGCTATACAGGTTTGTTTCGTTGACTTCCACGAAACAGCTCCACCCCCCACAGTGAACACATACCCACTTGTCGAAAATGAGTCTTTTGAATCAGAAATCCAATTTGCATCACAGTACCCTTCAAGTACTTGGGGATATCTGGTGTAACGCAGCCCAAAGTTGAGAGTATACTTTAAGTATCTCAAAACTCTACGAAGAGCTTTCCAATGTTCGTTACTTGGATTGCTCGTAAATCGACTCAACTTGTTCATTGGGCATGCAAGATCAGGTCGGGTGCAGTTTGTGATAAACATCATACTCCCTATGATCCTTGCATATTCTTCTTGAGCAATAGGCTCACTCGTGTGCACGCTCAAATGCACATTTGGGTCCAATGGAGTCTTAGCTGGCTCACAATCAAATGAGCGGAACTTCTTGAGCACTTTCTCAGCGTAGTGAGATTGTGTCAAAGTAATTGCCTCGTGATCTCTTACAATCTTGATTCCAAGAATCACATCAGCTAGACCCATATCTTTCATGTCGAAATTTCTTTTCAACAGATTTTTCGTCTCGTTGATAATGCGATTATTACTGCCCATAATCAACATATCGTCTACATAAAGACACACAATAACAAACCCATTATCTGTGTTTTTAATGTAAACACACTTATCACACTCGTTGATAGTAAATCCATTTGACAACATCACTTTGTCAAACTTCAAGTGCCATTGCAATGGCGCTTGCTTTAATCCATATAGAGACCTCACTAGTTTGCATACCTTCCTTTCTTGGCCAGGTACAACAAACCCTTCAGGTTGCTCCATATATATCTCTTCTTCCAATTCACCGTTCAGAAATGCAGTTTTCACATCCATTTGATGAATCTCAAGATTGTGCAATGAAGCAATCGCAAGAAGCATCCGAATAGAAGTGATTCTCGTAACCGGTGAATAGGTATCAAAGAAGTCATATCCTTCTTTCTGCTTAAAGCCTTTCACGACTAAGCGAGCTTTGTACTTATCAATAGTACCATCAGCTTTATATTTCCTTCTCAGGATCCACTTGCACCCTAAAGGCTTACAACCTTCTGGCAAGTCCACTAACACCCATGTGTTATTTCTCATGATTGATTCAATTTCACTATTGATCGCTTCTAGCCAAAATGGTGCATCTAGGCCAGACAGAGCTTCTGCTAGTGACTTTGGCTCATCATCCAACATAAAAGTAATAAAGTCGGGGCCAAAGGTCTTTGCAACTCTGGCTCTTTTGCTACGTCTTGGTTCTTCATTCTCAGTACTTGGCTTCGTCCTTTCCAGAGAATGAGAACTAGTAGCTTCATCCACCATTCTTTCACTAGAATGGTCCTCTTGCTTCTTACAAGGATAAACATTCTCAAAGAATATAGCATTCCTTAATTCCATGGTCGTTCCTTCAGCTATGTCAGGCACAGCTGACTTATGGACCAAGAAACGATAGGCGTAGCTGTTGAGTGCATATCCAATAAAGATACAATCGACTGTTTTGGGGCCAATTGCAACTTGTTTTGGAAGAGGCACTTCCACCTTCGCTAAACATCCCCAGACTTTGAGGTATGAATACGATGGTTTCTTTCCTTTCCACAACTCGTAAGGAGTCACATCCCTACCTTTAAGTGGAATTTTATTCAGGATATGATTCGCTGTTAACACAGCATCCCCCCACATGTTCTGGGGTAACCCTGAATTAATCAAAAGAGCATTCATCATTTCTTTCAATGTTCGATTTTTGCGTTCAGCAACGCCGTTCGATTGGGGAGAATAAGGAGCCGTAGTTTGGTGAATTATACCACTCGCATGACATAATTCTGCAAACGGGGCTACATATTCGCCACCTCTATCACTTCGAACACACTTAATTTGACAACTAAGTTGATTTTCCGCTTCATCTTTGAAGTCTTTAAACGCTTCAATTGACTTATCTTTACCTCTTAACAGATAAAGGTAACAATACCTTATGCAATCATCAATAAATGTGATAAAATATTTTTTACCACCTCTAGTTTGCACAACTTTCAAATCGCATACATCAGTATGGATCAACTCTAGAGGTTTCGTGCTCCGCTCTACCGAGTGAAACGGCAGCTTAGTCATTTTAGCTTCAACACACACCTCACATCTTTCAAGTGAGTTGAATTTGTTGACTTTTAGTAAATCGAGATTCACTAATCTTTTTAAAGCATTTAAATTTACATGTCCCAATCTACAATGCCATAAATCAGAGCACTCAAGCAAGTAAGAAGAAGATGCATCATTTTCATTACTTGATAATTTCGGAGTGCGGCGCACAACCGTTACATTTATTTTGAACAAACCATTGGAAAGATAACCTTTTCCAAGGAAAGTACCAAACTTAGTCAATACAAACTTGTCAGACATAAAAACTAACTTGAAACCATGACTAACAAGTAGGCTACCCGAAACCAGGTTCTTCCGGATGTCTGGGACATGCAGCACATCCTTCAGTTTCAGCTCATGACCAGACGTCATCTTGAGCTTCACTTCTCCCAAGCCGATAGCTTCAGATGAGTTTTGGTTGCCCATGTGAAGCTTCTTCCCTTCGACTTGTTTGTATGTTGAAAATTGATTTCGATCTGAGCAGACATGTACAGTCGCTCCAGTGTCGATAAACCAAGACTTTGGGTTATCTACATGGTTCACTTCAGAGACCACGGCCGCCAAGTCATCCTCATCGAAGTTCTTCTCGACCAGGTTCAAATCTTTCTTGGCTTTCTTTTTCTTGGGTTTTCGGCAGTCCTTCGCCATATGACCCGATTTGTCACAGTTATAGCAGTTGCCTTCAAACTTTCGGGCAACAGCCTTCCCTTTCCCTTTATCTTTCTCATTCGGGCGGGGACGTTTTGAGGATCTTCCTCGCTCTATCAGATTTGCCTTTGAGTCTTCCGAGCTTCCCGGCTTCTGATGATAGCGCCTGTTGTCCTCTTCGACACGAAGACGAACAATCAGGTCTTCAGGCTTCATCTCCTTCCGTTTGTGCTTCAGATAATTTTTAAAATCTGTCCAGCACGGAGGAAGTTTCTCAATCATTGCCGCAACAATGAACTGATCTGGTAAGACCATTCCTTCAGCGTGGACATCATGGATTATGATTTGCAGCTCTTCGGCTTGCGCCACCACTGAACGAGAGTCCACCATCTTGTAGTCCAAAAATTTTGCAACTACATACTTTTTTGTACCGGCGTCCTCGACGCGGTACTTCTTGTCAAGAGCCTCCCACAATTCTTTTGAGGTCTTAGTCCCTGCGAAGATAGAATAAAGACTATCCTCTAAGCAGTTCAGGACGTAATTCTTGCACAAGAAATCGCCTTGATGCCAAACATCATAGGCGTTCCGGACATGGAAGTCCGTCTCTTCCTCAGATACGACTGGCGCATCTTCTGTGAGGAAGTTGGCAACACCTAACGTAGTTAGGTAGAACAACATCTTTTGTTGCCAACGTTTAAATTCAGAGCCCTTAAATTTCTCTGGCTTATCGGCCTGAGGCATCACCCTCGAGGTCGAAACAGGTGTCAACACCGATGTTTTGGCAGCAGCAAAAGTAGATCCATTTTGTTGGTGTTCGTTTCCTCCAGCTCCATGGTTTCCGTCCATCGTAACTTCGGCCGACATCACCTAGAGTACGACTAAATTGTCTTGCGACTGTTGGATAAAATTGGGAAAATTCCCGAGCCGTTTACAGGCAGTACTCTAACTATTACAACCGAAGAGCAATACAGATACAAGTGAAATGGAAATTACAACAAAAATAGAAAATTACAGTACTAATGATAAGTCGAGTCGAGGAAAGCCCTCTTTCCGCAAGACAATTTACGCCCCGGCTAGTGCTCACGGATTGGCGTAGTGTCCCCAAAGATAAAACGACTTCGTCCAAGTGAGTAGAAGCACCTCAAACTCACTAGGCACCGGCGAACTTTCGGAGTTTCGAGAATTGAGGAGACTATGCTCCTAAATGGCTAAATGAGAGAACTAGTTTAGAGAATTGTGATCTTGATCTTGTTCTGATCTCTCCTTCAACCCCCACACATATATATAGGCTTAGGAAAGATAAGTGGTGATCATTTTTGATTTTACTACTTAAGAGATAGTTATCAAATTGATAACTAAGTTGGTTATCAAATTGACAACTAAGTACTTAAGAAGCTTCTAACTTAATCAACTTGATAACTAAGTAGTTATCAAATTGATAAATCCAACAAGGATTATGCATAGAAGTTTGAAATTCCAAACACAAATGTTGAATAGATTTATAACAAAAGAAGTTCAAAATTCATGGATCTCCCAATTAAATTATACTATACTCGTTTAACATAAATAGTATCTGCTCAAATGTCAAAGCGAATGAAATAATGGTTTTAATAAAAGGAAATGACTAGTTTAGTGTTAATGTGATAATAATAAATAAAAATGAGTGGCATAAAGGAATTAAATAGTACGTCTAACAACCATTTCGTATTTCTATACCCAAAACCTTTTTTGGAGATATAGTCAAGGCTTTCCAAATAAACACCATGTTATGATTTTTTGGATTTATGTAATGCAATAGAAGAAATGCCTAGGAAGGAAGATAGTGATTATACAGAGAACGTGGACAGTTGATTTGAGAGAGGACATATTTTCAACTTCTTTTATCATTTTAAATTTTGAGAATCAGACAAAAAGAAATCATATAAATCAAAATTATGCAAAATATGAATTTATAAGAACTACATAAAACGACTCTCACCTTTGCATTTGTTTCACTCCAGGCCCCTGGCGTTTAAAAATATCGTCACATGTCTCTGGCGTTTAACATAATCACATATCAGGTATTTGTAGCCATTTTTGGTCCACAATACCCTTATGGCTTGCAGGGTATTTTAGACATTTTACGAGCGTGTTGCAGGCATCTCTGCCCGAGGCTGAACTTTTGCAGACCGGTCTGCATCGATGGCTGCACTTTTGCAGACCGGTCTACATCGATGTCAAGTCAAACGTTTGAATTTAATTTCTTAAATGTACTGTGCATTCATTCCTAAATGTTTGAAATTGAATTGTTTTCTTCCTCCTCTCACTGTATTTCAAGCGGCAACTGTAATAATTCGTCGTATTGACTCAATTTAGGTAATTTCTTCTGTCGCAATGTAAATCAGCCTTTCATTGTCTGTCTGTCGCCTTATCCCTACCGAGTGGGGTATTTTTTTGAGTGGAATTCGCAGCTGAATGTAGTCGTATTCAATGTAGGGTTTATGTGTGTTGGGCTGAAATTCGTCCTTCGATTGTACTGTGCATTTATTTGTTGATGGTCGAATTAAGCTGTGTACTTCCCTCTACATTTGAATTTTGAAGGATATGAAAGTGTGTTGTATTCTCTCACCTCAATTCACTCTCCCATTTTTTTCGTCTACTGCGTGTGGTCCCTGTCGTCGTATACTCATTGTTCAATTCTGTATAGCTGAGCTTGAGATCGCAAACTTGCACTCTGACCCATTTCGGTGGTTTTTGTAGCTCAATCTGGGTGGATTTTGCAGCTGTAGCTGGCAATTTAGGGTTTACGTGTGTTATGTGTGTGTTATACTGCTGTCACTAGGCTATTTTTTGGGGGAATTTAATTTCATAAATAATGTCGTATAGGTTTTTAATATGTTTAGTTTTTAATTTCCCAATCAGCGCGTTCGTGCAATGTCTTCTTCAAGTTCTCAATCATTTGGGTCAAGCTTCAATTGGGAATGGCCTCGTCCACAGATTGTGATCTGTAATCATGATCTTGAGGCGGAGCTTGTGACATCTAGGACGGATGCTAATCCTGGGCGTCGTTACTATCGTTGTCCAATATGGAAGGAAGATGATTGCAGATTCTTTCGTTGGTTTGATGCAGGTCTATCGCCAAGCCAAGACACATACTTTCAAAGAATCAAGCTCGAACGAGACAGGTTTGAAGAACAACTCCGTTGCAAGAATATCGTGGAAGGTGTCCTTGAAGATAAATTGCGCATGAAAAGTGACGAGTGCGAGAAGCTGAAGTTAAAATTGAGCATGAACAGTGAAGAGTGTGCACGTGTTAATTTAGAATTGTTAGAACCAAGAAAACTGCTCGAAATCTGAAGATTGTAATATCGTTTTTATGCGTTGTAATTTTTTTCTTAATGTAATGGTAACACTTTTGCTCTTCAAGCAATAAGGGTGGATTTATTGGTACTAAATATTTGAAGTCCCATTTGTAGTATACAGGTACGGGGTGAACAAGTAAATATTGTGTATGAATGAACTTTCACACTGAGGACTGGAATTTCCCGCATAGGTACATCAAACTAGCATTTTGAAGTTTTTGTTTTATAATCACGACTGAAGTACGCATCTTCTGTTGAAATACCACCCTGCGTACAAAACTTTTGATTGAATAACATCTGGCGTACAGAACTTTTTGTGAAATACCATCCTACAGACAAAGTTAAGATATGCAGCACCCGGGCCTTCTCATATATCATAGTCAAAACAAAATACGAGTGCGTTTCCATCATGATCCCTAACAAGCATAGTATGCAAAATGTGATTAATGTTAGACAGAAAGACTTCAAGACACCATTGTTTACAAGCCACAAACAAAAACCAAGATTGTTTACAAGCCATAAACAAGATTGACAACCACGCATATTCAATCCTGATCCCGTCGACGACCACAGCGTTACGGCCGAGTCCTGGTCCGACGTGTGCTAGGCCCTGGAACAGTGGGATTGGTCTACAACAAACAACAAACCGGTCAGATGGACTGGATTTTTAGGAAATGAGAAATGAAAGATTGTCGTGAATACTACCTCCTGGCTTGACCGCGCAGACCGACGTTTGCTAGGTCGTTCTCTCCGCGGCATAGTTGTCTATAACAAACAAACCATTAACATACACAATCAGTGGGTACGGAAATCATGTAATTGTAATGAATAATACCTCCTCATCTTGCACCACGTTAGACGACTCAATCCTGTCACTGGGCTCACCGGGCTGTGAACTCTGTCCAACCTCGGTTCGAGTATCTACACGGGGATTATTAGTGCATGTTCTTCGGTTATGCCCATCTTGTCCGCACCGACGACATCTGAGTACAAAGGTTCGTCTTAGAGACTCAGATCCATCCGCGTGCTGACGAACCTGGGGTTCTTCACGCCTCACTTTCTTTGGCCGACCACGTTGTCGCTTCGTCCTCGGGGGTGCCAATTCAAATCCAACTGCAGAGGTCTTCGGCCAATTATCCATCCCATTGATTGGATAGAGGACATTCTCGTACATAATCGTCATTGTCGACCGCAAATAATAGCGGGACACAGAGGCTGCTACATCCTTCCCAAGCTTGTTGATAGTAGCGATGGCATGAGTGCAGGGGATCCCAGTAAGCTGCCATAATCTGCATGAGCAAGTAAAGTCCAGCATGTTCACTACGTACTGGCCTGACGGTCCCGAAACTTGGTACGAATCCTCTTCGTTCCAAGTTGGTCTCCAAGAAGAAGCCCGCAGGAACAACTTATCCACTATCTCTTTGATAACGGGGGGCAGTGGGTGCTCGTATGTCTTGATCCACTGGCCTTTAATTTGTATCCTCTCCATCTGACTTGTCCGGATCTCCTCCAGCATGGTTATAATGGCCAGCTCGCGAGCAATTGCTATCTTCGAATTAAATGTCTCGCATATATTGTTGAGGATATCGCAACAAATATGCGGAGAGAAATAAGCCTTCACCCATTTTTCTTTAGGCGCAACCCCGAGTAGGTACTGATGTGCTTGAGGATATATAACCCGCAGTGCATCCATCCGCTGAACATACTGTTCGTGTGTTGTACTTGACGCAAGCTCCCACAACATCTCCTTAAAATTCTCCCCAATGAATCGCTTCTTGAAGTTGTTGTAGATGTGCTGCACATAGAAGCGATGCTCACTCTGTGGGAAATCCTCCAGGATGGCTTTTGCAAGACCCTGCCAAATTCATGTAACACAACACATACAGTAGTACATGTATTATAAGCCTCAACACATACAGAAAATCTATAATCACACTCGAACTACTACGCTTATAGGCAAAATCACAACTGAAGTAGTATTCTTTAAATAATCACGATTACAGTATACACGTTTTACTGAAATCACATTTCACGTACCTTTTGCTGATCAGACATGAAGACAAATCGTGGGGCATTCTCCTGTAATTGGATGTCCTCTGCCAGATAGCCGAGGAACCATTTCCACTGCTCATAACTCTCAGCCTCAGTCACCGCCCACGCGTTAGGCCACCAGCCGTTGTTTGAATCAATTCCCATGGCCGTCATGAGTTGGCCTCTGTACATTCCTCGCAAGAAACATGCATCCAAGAAGATAATCGGTCGGCAAAAACGCATCCAACCCTTTTTCAACGGTCCGAGGCAAGTATAAAACCGCAAGAATCGCGTACCCACAGCCGCAGGATCTCTAAAGTTCTCATAGTGTATATGCACACTAGAGTCCGCGTGTGTCCGCTCCAATTCAGCTTTGTAGTCAAACAGGCTGCGATATTGGAGTCCTGCCTTGCCAAAAATACCTTCTAAGGCAATGTCTCTTGCGTGGTACGCCTTTATCCTGCCAACTTTGAGCCTGAATTCCTCATCCACACACTGCCGTATAGCCGTCAATGGGATGTGGGGACTCGCTTTGATTTTCTCCATGTAACGCTCAGCTAGCCAATGGGACGTAAGTCATCTCTTATCCAATACCTGGGAGCATGTGTGCGCATGATCTCTGTGCATATTCACTACCACAATATCTGTATTATTGTGGCTTTCAATCTTCCTTGCATAAACATACCATTCACAAGACTTTCCTTTACACATGGCACGAAGTCTCTTGCCATCATTCTTGGATACATCGATACAGCGTCTGCTCATTATCGCGTACTGGCGAATGACCTTATAGAAGAAATCTCTATCTTTAAAAAAATCACCGGGTTTCCACTTTGGCAGCTCATTTGTCAGCTTGAAGGGGGTGTATTTGATACCCTTCATACGCAAGCCTTCCAAATCCTCAAGATCTTGGAGATCTTGTATCTCATCAACTGTATCTTGCTCGCACAGAGGGTTTGTATCTGTCGAGTTCCTTTTATCAACAACAGGGGAGAACCTGCGTTTTTTCTTGGAACTTCCACTGCTTTCACCTATCTCTGGCTCCGCACCCCCTTGTTGTCCCGCTTCCTATTTCGAGTGTTGTTGCCGACACAACGACTCGTAATATGAGGTAAACATTTGTTCATCACGACACATGTTGGCCAACGAGATAAAATGGTCGACCTCATCATCACTGCCATCTTCTTCAATACTTCCCTCGTTATGAAGATGACATCCATCGGGAACATAATCGAACGACGGACAATAAACATCTTCCGCCACCTGATGGGGTACATCTTCTACCACTGGTACGGGTTCTTCACATGCGGCTGCAGCTGGAGCTGACTCATGCACTTGGGTGTCAGCTTCGGACATGAACAATTCATGGGTAATATCCTCAATGATCGGAAAGATATCATTGTCAACCCGAATGTCCGGCTGTGACTGACAACCACCGTCCATTACCGGTCGGTAAACGTCTTCATCTGTTGATGCTCCTGCCCTTTCCGAATCTGGTTGGTGAACTAATCCTTCCGGCTCAGTTGCAGGTTCATCCACACTTGGACCAATCGGAATGGAATGGTCCACAGATGAAGGTCTAGCGACATCCTGCAATACACAAATGAGATACACAAAATCACAGATGGACTGCATCACAAATGAGGGACTACATCACAAATGAGACGAACCAAATGTACACATATGAGATACACAAAATGTATACAAAATCACAAATGTGGTACTAAATCAATTGTGTAAATCACAACTTATTACCTCTGGTACGTGTGCATGGGATTCTCCACCTCCAACATCTCCTACTTCTTCAAAACATCCTCCTCCAACCTCTGTTGTACATTCAATGTCGGGTGCTGCTACGAATGCTTCTCCAATCTCAGAGGTCGGGGCTTCGGTTGGTACTGATTCGGTTGATACCGCTTCAAATGCATTCGCCAAATTTTGACTAGCTACCTCCGCGTCCCTCTTCCTCTTAGCACGATTATCGTCTAAACTCTTCGTAAGATATTCCTCGAACTCTATATCCCTATCATACCATCCAATCATTAAAGGCTTATTCCGCTGCCTCCTCATCGGTCTAGGCTTTTGCTTTGGCACACTAGGTTCGGTTTCTTCAATCTCTTCAATGATGACTCCTGGGGGTTTAGCCGCCCTGAATCTGAGAAGCTCTTGCGCTTCATCCTTCATTTTCTTCAATAGAGCGTTAGCCCGGGTTATCTCCACAACATAGATGTGAACTAACTTTGTTGTCATAGACGCCACCTTGAGGAAATCCGTCAGATGTGTATCCTCAACGATGGGCAACAACGAGCCGCCGATTGAAACCCCCGCGCACGCATTACTGTACTTTGGATTGCAATAATAGAACTCACATATCATCTTCCTATCGTACTTCAACTTTAACACCATGCTCGATAGGTCTATGAGCGCGAAATGGTTTATATTGCAGAAGTCGAAGTATGTCAACTTCTCACCAACATACTTGTTGTCATCGTTGGTATTGAAGAATGAACCGCCATAATGGAAAGCAACTGAAAACTTTCCAGGCGCATCCCCTGTTAAGGAGAACAATAATCGGACCGTTAACAATCAAACCAAAACAGTAAACAAAATTCACAACAAAAAATCAAACTCTGGCGCCCTAATTCACCAAATGAGGATTAAAAATCATTTTCCGGAGAAACAAAAATATATTCATAGTTTAAATAAATTCCGTAAACCCTTAATCACAAACCGAGGGTTATAACTTACTGTATTCATCTTCTGGGACGAAAAAATCAAGATCAGGATCGCGGATATCCCAGGTTTCTTCTTCCACATCTATGACCACTGGTGCATGTCTCGGTGATGGTCGCCAGTGTGGTGGTGATGGTCGCCAGTGTGGTGGCGATGGCGGGCGTGTGGGTTCCCTGTTACGGCAAGACGATTTCTGGGACGACGATCCGCCTGATGATCCGGCGCACTTCCGTTTAGGCGCCATTCATGCAAAATAGTTTTTTCACAGATGGGGCAGAGAGAGAGATTAGATTGAAGAGTGAGCACAATGTTTTGCAATTTTTTGGCGGGGTGGGAGAGATAACTCCTTTTTTGCAAAAATTTTAGGCGGGGTGGGAGTGAAGGCCGAAACTAAGGCTTGTGAAATTTTTGAAACTTATTTCATAAATCACACCCAGAGTCCTGAGTACGTGGCGTGTGCGTGTGGTCCATCACGTTACCAACTGCCACTGACGCGCCATCATGACTTGATGGCTGACACCCGCACATCAAATCACGCCAGAGTATGGTGGCCGCCACTGCAGGTCAGATATGGTCTGACCATAATGCCCCTTTAGGGCTGAAGGGTATTTTTGTCCGAAAATACCTGATATGTGATTATGTTAAACGCCAGAGACCTGTGGCGATATTTTTAAACGTCAGGGGCCTGGAGTGAAACAAATGCAAAGGTTAGGGACGTTTTATGTAGTTCACTCTAAGATTTATAATCCAACTATCCTTTATATTGAAAAGTTATGGTGTAATTTTTGGCATATACTACATTTTCAACCTAATAATAACACGTTGGTGAAACATTTTCAAGTCATTATCTCAAATAAGAGTTGGCAAATTGAAATACACCCTTTTATATATTTGAAATATTACAGTATATAAGACAATGTATTTTGTCTAAATTGTCTTAACCTCTCACCAAATTTGTACCATTCCTCCAATCTTTATACATACGATACATACAAATTTTACTTCTAAAATCACATCACTAGAGATTATTTGTTGATGTCCCTGGAAGACTTGGACATTCTGTACATATATAAATATATAAGCTGGACACACCTCTATTGCTCGCTTGGATGATACTACATCCGGTATATCGGTTGTGGAGTCCACTTGAGATGCACGTTGAGTTTCCCAAACTTAGCTCCATCGAGCGGGATGCAATCTTTGTATTCGCCTTCCATTAGAACCCTCGTCAATGTTAAGATGATTCTTCCCATGTAATTCTGCATTAAAACCAAATGTTGCCACAAAACAAGCTTTATGATCCTTGAAAAGTCAGGTGTCAGTAGTTAATTCAACTGTAAAACTAATAACAGATGCTTGTTTAGGAAACCACGGTCCAAACTAATCTCTCACAGTTGAACTATATCCGTCAAACCAGAATGAAACAGATTCTCGTTGAGATGAATCCAAGTTTCCCGTCTAGTGAAAATGGGCTACTCGATCTCTTAATCAGTATCATGTAACTTAGGTAGGTATTAGGTAAGGATACTTGATTCAGCCTCTTAAACCACATAACTTCCTTCACATGATTGGAGTTTATTTCTATCTATCTTCATTCTTCATTCTTCATTCTTCATTAATGTGCGATAGTGCTTCAGTAACAACTTTAGGATTTACTATGTTTTGTTGCTAGACATTAAGGGGGTGTTTGGTAGGCTATATGTCATAACATGTGATAACTCAAAGTGAGATGATTTATCTTAATTTTGTAAGATAACACAATTTTACCATAGTGTTTGGTAGCTTAACATATGAAATGAGATGATTTGTTTATATGTGTGAAAAGATGTGTATGCCTTTCTTATATTTATACACTACATGATTTCTCTTTCAATTATTAATTAACAACATAATTTCCGCCGTTTCGCACCAAATTTTCATGCAAATTGCATTCCGAAATTTATTACTTGTATTTTAAAATTAACCACTTGAATTTTCCATATATTTTACTCTCTAAATAAAAGAGTGGGGAGAGAGGGTGGGGGGGGGGGGGGGTTGGGGGGTCTGGGTTGAACAGCAATTGGGTGGTGGGGGATGGGTTGAATAGCAGTTGAGGGGGGAGAGAGGGGGGGGAGTGATAGCAGTAATGGGGGGGAGGGGTTATAGCAGGGGAGAGAGTAGAGAGAGAGAAAGAGGGCTATTAAACTCATGAGCATAAATTTGAAGAGATAGATACACAATCGCACCTTTTTCTACTGATTATTTATCAGATTGAGATAGCTATTTTGTGTTTGCTTTGATCGGGCTGAGTATTTAATACGGGCCGCACTTATATTTTATCTAGGCTACCAAACGCCCATTTAATACTGATAACTTAACTATCTTACCTTATCTACCCTTACCAAACACCCCCTAATAAGCTTTCTGTTTTGAGCATTTTATATGAACTACCAATATCTTCATACTTTTTCTATGATTTACTCGTATAAATATAATGCACCAATTAATTACGTAGGAAAGAATGTACCTTCCCAAATGTATCATGGTCCCATAATTCGAGAGTAAGCATATCGTGTAGTCCATCCTCAACAACAAAATCAAAAGTCTGATTCCAGACGGGATTCAGACATTCATCCACAACCTAGAAACACAAAGCATGGATTGTAATAATTGACAGTGAGAACAACTATGGTACATCTAATGAAAGATATTCTATAAAAGACAGCAAAGTGCAAATAGGAGAAGAAAACAATTGATGACGTTTTCGGGTGAAGTACTTGACCAAAGAGCAACATACCCTGGTTTTATTTTTCAATCCTGTTTTCTTCATAGTGAGAACCACATAAGGGTCAGCTTTCCCCATCAGGTCAGCTGGCTCCAAGTCTTCGGCAGAAATGACCGTAACAGAGAGTACACCTCTTACAATCACCTCCCTTCCATTGTTGCCTTCACCTCCATTTTCATTTATATTATTCCCACCATCTGATCCATTTTTAAATACCTTCTCCAGTGAAGTCATAGAGTATTTCTGGGCAAAGGGATTGATTAACTCATTCTGCATGCCGTTAGGGCAATACAAAAGCTCCAAGTGCACCTAGAACAAAGAACATGACACCTAGGGTTAAGATGCAGGCATGCACCAAAGTGTAAAATTCATACAGTAAAATTGATAAATATAACTCACTAGCTTATTTAATATACATAATAAGAGCTAAGAGAAACAAGTGTGCGAGGTACACATATTTACTGAATAGTACCATTAGTAGAGTACATTGGTTAGATGTTTTCTCATCAACTTCCTCATCCCCTTGTTGATCAACTTCCTCAATTAATCATGTTGAAACTTGTTTCTTGTCCCAAATCTACTTGATAATGATCTTGTCTCTTTTATATACGGAGTAACTTCTAATAACCCTCCCCTCTTATAAGGCCTTTTAAGGGGTATCAGAGCAGGATGAATATTTATTTCAAGTTTAGAAGTCCAATGATCATTATTCCTGCCCACACGTGCAAGGGCATGTTGAGAACTTGGCAGTGATCCAGTCTATTCTATATAAGAATGGATATGTGTGGCCCATATCTAGACTCCCCTAGTCAATTTCAGTCCCTATTTCATAATCTTCTCCGGGATCACTATCTCCATCTGGTACGAGGGGAGCTTTATAATTATTAATTGGGATTTCATTTTAAAAGGAATTAAACCAACATCAAGGTTTGTCATTAAAAGACTTTCTTTGATTAACAAAGTAAGCATGTGATTTATTGTTTCATGCTGTTCTTCTCCTCTTCCCCATCTTGTCTACACACTACAATCACTAACGCAACACAGATATCTGCCAATTTTATGAATTAAAAAAAAACTCATGAAAAAATGCAGGTGAAAAATATACTAGTTAAATCTATTACCTCCCCCCTATTTTTAGTGTCTCTCTGAATCTCCAAATCTTTCACTAATTTGAGCCACACATCCTTCACCTTGCCAGGCTGAAGCTCAGATAGCTGAACTTGAGCAGCTCCAATTAGTTCAGCTGCCTGAAGCCCTTCATCATCATAGATTTTTACTGTCAAATGCTGGGTTGCAAGATCTTCAATTACAAACTCAAAATGTTCATTCCAGACTGGACTCAACTCGTTGTTCTGCAGAAAAAGTAAACAATTGAACAGATACATCTCTCTGTTCTGAAGTAATGAAAGAATCATGGAGAACTATAGATTTTAAGCAGATTAAGAGTCTTACAATAGTCCTGCTTTTCTTCATTTTATCACGCAAAGGCCGCACATATATAACAGCGTAAGGATCAGATTTCCCTATGATGTCCTTATTTGTTAACCCCTTTGCCTGCACGAGCTTCACCTCCAATTTCCCAACAGGCTTCAGTTCAAGGTCACTGAGGAACAAGAACTTGAATTTAAATAAAAGCTACTCCTATTTCAGATAAAAAAGTAATTCGTGTAACTAATAATGCCACAGAATCATAAATAAAAAAATCAACCGAGGCAGCAGTTTGTAACAAAACTACTAATCACCCCAAGTCCCCTACATACACATATATATTTATACAGGGTTTGGTTCAAATAAAAATCATTTTAACCTATAAAATATGAACCACTTTCAGCCCTTAGATTGTTATTATCATAAGGACCGATTGTTTTAGATCTCCAACTTGTTACCTTCATCATTTCCACAACAAATTTATTATCTTTCAGCAGTTTTTATCTAACCATCTAGTCGTGGGTTCGAGTCCCATGGGAGGCACGAATACACTTAATAGTTCATATTTCATGGAGTACTACTTTAAGTGACATGTTAGGAAATAATAACAAAAGTAATCATGAATATAAAACACGAATGTGTATCTACATCTTGGGGCAATGTGGATTTCACGATATAATTTTCCGATATACAATGACAGAGCCAATATATAGGCAAAACCAGCAAACCCCAAATATAGTAATAATCCCAAAACCTCTAGCTTTTACACAGAGGAGGTCCACCACCTGGGTGTCCCCGAAAGGACATAATGGCCTCTGAAGCTTGTTAATGAGGATTGTGAATAATTCTGGAAGAACAAATTTTCGTACTAACAGGTGTTACTGCTAGCTAAATAATGCATCATGACAACATTAGAATCTCCTCCCAATGATAAAATGCCTCAGTAAACCTCTTATCCTAATGAGATTGAACGGAAACTATCTCAAATACGCGTTACTAAAATTACCTTGTATCTACTTTTCAGTTTTCATATATATTAGCCTTATTATACCTTTAATGTGTAAAGAAATTTGCTTGATTGGAAAAATATCCATGTATGGATTAATAAAGATGATATGAGGCAGGCTCTCCTCACTAATGGCACTGGCGAAGAATGAACTCTTCTTGCTTTTTTCCACTTAACTCTTTCAAGCTCCTTGATTCTCATGTTGGGCGATAGTTGTTACCATGGTATGTGAATATTGTAAAAATAAAAGCAATTGAATAAGTTAATGAGCATGAGACTTACCTATAATCTCCAGGAAATATAGGGATTACTTTTCGAACCGGCCATGTAATAGAATCTTCTACAGCATCTCTTATAGTACTCTGTATAAGCAAACACTCCTCAATAATCCATGTGAAAAGAACATTTAATAAATAAATCAAAATTAGGAGTTTGTGAAGAAATAGTAAGGTTGCAATGGGTAGCTTATATATGAATATTTTGGAAGGTATTAGATCTGGAAATCATCAAGCAGCATCAGGCAGTAAAAAGACCAGACTTTAGACCATAGACTATAGTAGCTATAAAAGCAATGATAATATAATGAAAGAAAACTGCATTTCCTTAGAGTGACTTTATTTCATTATTAATAACACAGAGTCGTACAACATATTCGGCATTATGGCCTCTCAATCTACGAAAAAGATAATCTAAACACCACTTTCTGTATTTATTCTGCATGTGCACAAAATAAATACATGTTCCCAGAATTATATAGGCATCATAAAATAAAAAATTATTGATCGCTGGCACCATTGACAATTCTTCACATGCTGAAGCAGATTATTAACTTGGAAAAAGTAAAGAGTAACAACAGTGGAAAAGTCATAGTAGTGAAGACTGAATAGCTATGGTATTACAAGTAGGAAACAAAATTTGATATAAATTGGATCCAACTTCTGAATCGCATTTTAAGATTTAACAATTCATATCAAAAGTTCTGTACTTGGGCTTTCCTAAATTTCCCCATACGTAATCATACCAAATCTTTTACATCTCTGTTAATCCCAGTTAGCCTTACATGCAGTTCTTATATTCTGAATCAAGCCAAGCCATATTGAATTAAAATGGGCTTAAAATTTATGCCAAATTAGTGCCTTATATAGATAGATATACTATTAAGAGCATCCACAACCCGTTTAATATCAAACAGTCAAACCATAAAATGATCAAGCAAAACATGTGAAATAAAGACAAGATATACAGACCTCAATGGCATCAGAAAGGCCAGGTATCGTTGATATGTCGCCTCCCACAACTTTGAGTGTGAAATCTAGCTTTTTCTGAAAGTAAAAAATGAATTTAATTGAGATGCTTTCAAGTAAAAAATGATTTTAATATAAATGGGCAACATAATATCTTGTTGATTGTGCAATTAGTGCATGGTACAAAAACTTCAATTTTTATTAACATGACCGCTAAGGTGTCATTATGGAGCACTGACAGGTCCCAAAGAAAGTATTGCTACACCGTGCTATTTTCATGATAATAACAATTCCAAAATTTTACATAAAAAACCAGAAACTGGATGGATAAGTACCGTACTTTGTGACGTAATGAAAAGCAAACAGCTCCAAAGCAAGGAATCTCGTCCACTAACGGTCTGAAAATCAACCTGAAGACGCCAGTGAACCCAATATTTTTCACCTAAACAAAGAACAACCATTACAAAATTAAGGACTGTGGAATTTTAATATAAAAAATACTATTAAAGTGAACACAAAACTTGGTGAAATAGCAGGATATCAAAATGTAAACGGCGCAGCTGATAAATTTGCACTTTAGGTCATGTTGATTCCTTTTGTACATTTAGATTGAAGAATTTGTTATTAGTATCAACATGACCTATAGTGCAAATATATCAGGCTTCCAGTTGAAGCCTTTTATATATCCTAACATCAATAAAAAGAGCATACAAGGCAAGAGCAATGCTTATTGACATTAACAAATACGGAAAGTTAGAGATAGAGAGCTCATGAACAGTTTGCACACCAAAAAGCAGCGGTTGGTTGAGACCATAGTCTCTGTAACCAGTAACCACATTGACTTCAGATTCAGAAAATCCTAAAGGTTTGGCCTTTAAATCATCAGACACACTGCTGGGCTTATTCCAACAACAATGGACAAATAAAATTCTAAAGACAGAGAAATGTAAACAAGATACCTGTACGGGAAGACCAACACCAAGATAAGTCTGGATATCAAGTACTATACTGGGGTTACCATCCCACTGCATTTCTAATTCCATAGTGATTCCATCACTTCCATCTTCTACAATTGAAACTCCTGAAGCATCATAACTAGTAAGTATCATATTGCAATTTGCAAGCAAGATGACAGCATTTATAAGCTCATGAGTGAATATCCTAATTTGTGACATTTCATTTTCTTTATCCAACCTTCAGCAATAATTCATCAACTGTTACTGCCCCCTCAAGTTTTGTTGTATATGCACATTAAATTCAAGACAGAAAAGAACATGAGAAAAGGAGGGGGGATTTTGTACAAAAAAAAAAGAAAAAGAACTAGACCAGATAAAGTTGATATAAAACCAAGTAAAGGGAAATACAGAATCAAACCTGTGAATTGCGGGGCTACAGTTCCAAGCGTGAACTTGGAAAAGGTTAAAGAAGCTAATATAACTGGCCTATATTGCTCGAGGACTGGCTCCACATTAGCCTTTATCAGCTCCGACGCAGCCTTCAAACCGCCATAAAATCCAACATTAACACAATGCAACATCGAATTAGAAAATAAGAAATAGATCAAAGTAAAAATACTTAAATTGCACCTCATTCACATATGGCCAGATCTTTTCGAGCTGAACATTAAGCCAAGTCAACTGAATTTCCATTTCCATTCAGAAAAAAAGAATACATTAGTCTCAACGAATCCGCATAGATACGAATTGAACAGGAAGCAAACCTTCTGGCGCTGCGAAAACACGACCCAGGAAGGATAGTACTCCGGCGATAACAACTTCCTCGAGTCCTCCACCGTCATTCTCGCAAATGACGTGACCGTAGCAGCCTTTCAAAATAAAATTTAAAAAAAACATGAATAAATCAATGAAAGTGTAAAATTCAACTATGCAGAAAACAGTAATTGAACTCTAATTTGAAGGTGGAACAGGAAAAAAGAGGTTACGAGATCGGAGCGGTGCTTGGATCGGGCATTTTCGGAGCGGACAAAAGCAACAATGAGGGCTAAGCCGACGACCAATCCGATCACCAAACCAGCTACGAAGGACATGTGGAAGAAAATGAGCTAGCTCTGCGGCTTCTGATTTATGAATTCGAAGCTGGTAGTGAGAGAGTGAGCGGTGTGGATGGGGACTTGATTCTGAATGTCTTCGCAGTTTTGTGATTTAATGGCGGATTATACTCTGGGATTAGTGATTTTTCAGTTGGCTTTCCGCTTCTAATTCTGCCGTTGCAATCAATTCTAAGCCAAATCATTTATTAGCACATGCCTAGTTCACTTTTAATGCTACTCTTCATCTTGAAGATTCAAATTTCTGGGCTTATTTTCTCATTTTTAAATTAAAATCCAAAACATGAATCAAAATATTCCACAACTATGTAGCACTTAGAGCATCGTTAACGGGGAAGGCCGGGCCGCAAAACGCGAGTCCCGGCCCGTCCCACGCGTTGGATGGAGGAGTGTCACGGCCCAGGCCGGTCCCGGGGCCGCATTTGCGGCTCGGTGACGGTTCCGCTAGTCCCGGCCCAGCGTTACATGCTCTTCGGGCCGGGCCGCAAGTCCCCAAAATTTATTTTTTTTTCGATTTTGTGTCTATAAATACGAGACTATTGTGCATCATTCTTGCGTGCATTATCCATTTCAATCCTCTATTATACCCTTTGTTTTGGCGTCAATTGATTGGTTCAACAGGGATGAACGTCAGATGGACGAGTTCGTCAACTCGAACAATTGGTACATATCGGCATCGCCACCATCGCAGCCGACGCCTAGTCCGGGAGTCGATAGCAACGTCAACATAACATCGCCGGTCAACACCGAAGAGTTCGAGATCAGTGAGATGGAGCCAGCTCAAGGGCGTGGCAAGGGCAAGGTCGGCGAGGAGGATGGGCTGAAGAAGTACAGTCCGCAAGAGACAATGTGGCTTGCGAGGAACTACGTCGACGTCACCGAGGATCCTATCATCGGCAACCAGCAGTCCGGCAAGGTTTTCTAGGAGCGGATTGCTGAGAAGTATAACGCTGGGCGTCCAAAAGGGTCGATCGAGCGTAGCTACGTGAAGTTGCGCAAGCATTGGGGTCGGGTCCAGGTGGATATGAGCAAGTGGAATGGAAAGTGGGCCAACGTAGTCCGGATGTGGCCGAGCGGGCACAGCGAGGCGGACCTCGTCGAGAAGGCGAAGGAGGCGTTCTTCGCTGACGGGAAGAAGGCCTTCAAGTACTTCGACGTTTGGAAGCTCGTCGAGAAGAGCCCGAAGTACACCATTGGTGCCGAGCCGACGGCAACTGGGGCGGCGAAGAGAACCAAAGTTTCCACCTCCGGAAACTACTCCTCGAGCGAAGGAGGTCCGGCGATCGACCTCAACGTGACGGACGACGACGTCTTCGACTCCTCTCCTAGCATTCAGAGTCGCCCGATGGGAACAAAGGCAGCAAAGAGGAAAGCAAAGGGGAAGGCAACTGCGAGCAACTCCGCTATGGTGCCATCGCCGATCAACCCGTCTCTGCATAAGATGTCCGACTCTTTGTCGGAGATGAGTATTACATGGCAGATGAGCCAGCTGACGGAGTTGACATCGAGGGATACCTCGACGATATCGGAGTTCGATCTCGAGTTGCACCGTGAGATGATCGCCTACCTTCACGCCCAAATGAAGAAGTAGTAGTTGTGGCCCGAGTTTTCTATGACTTGTATTTTTAATTTGCTTTCTCTAGGATTTGTAATGTTAATTTCTAATGAACAATGCAATTTCCCGGTTTTTATTGTTCAACGTATTGCATTCAACGTATTTCCTCTACAATTATTAGCCGGGTTGTGGCCTGCAGGGTTAGAGCAGTTGTGGCCTAAGCCCCAACTGTAGAGGAATGATGACGTGGAGGGGACTTGGGGCCTGAAACCGGCCCGGGGTTAATGACGCCCTTAGCAGTCAATCGGCCGAATTTTTTAAATTATTTATAATTGTGGAAAATTGTATCTCTAGCCGAACTTTGCAGTAAACTTTCTTGGATTACTAGTATTATTTATTATTGTAAATAAGGAAATACTAATAAATATTTTTTGCAACTAATTAACTAACTAGAACTTTAAAGCCATTAATTACATAAAATCCATTATTCTAGTACAACATTATTCATGGTATCACATCACTTTTTATCTCAAAAAATAGTACATCCCACATCCCACTACTTTACTATACATGTGTTTCAGTACTTTATTTTATTTTCAACCAATATAGTTTAAATTAAACATGATATTAAAATCGCAAAAATGACATTTTATTGAATTCTAAAATTACAATTTATTGCAAGCAATAAAATACTAGTATAATCTAAAATCGAAACACTAATAATGATCGCAGAATTTTGCCCAATTAATTTCGGTTAGATCTTCCATGAGTTGATCATAGCGATGGAATTATGAGATGACTCCCAACTCTTGACGTAGGCAATCAAATAATCCAATTCTTCATCAGATAAATTGTTACCATCAAAGGTCATGCTTGAATTAAAGAAAAAAAATGTTTCGGAAGAGTGAAAGATAGGGGGTTTTAATATGAAAAATTTGTGGATTGAATGAGATATTTAGATGAGGTTTTGAAGTTTTAGATGATAAAAAATGATAATCAGTTGGGCAATGAATATAATTTGAAATTTTGAATAAATTTAGATTAAAACCGTCAAAACAGAAGGTCACTTGGATGAGCTTAATAATTAATATTTTAAATAATAAATTTAAAAATCTCAGTGTGGGTTGATGAAGTTAAGAATTTCCAAATATTTTTTTAAAAAAAGCTCGAGGCTTGACTCGATAAATCAAGCTAGAATTGACTAGGCTTGCTGTTGTAGTCCATTCTAATCCCCCACAACTGCTCTCCCACGGCTTTCATATCCGGCCGATCCGCTCGCGTCGGCGCAGCGCATTGGATAGCCAAACCAAACATCTTCCCCAATATCTCCTTGCCTATCTTCTCATGTAGCAGAGGATCCACCATCTCCCGGAATCTCCCCTCGTTGTACTTGCGAAAAACCTGCATCACCAACCGGACCGTATGGTCCCAATTACGGTTCACCAATCCAAAATAAGCTGACTCCGGACACAAACTTACCCATTTCACCGTCACCCTCTCATCTGGCGCTCCTTTGGGGTCCACGGGCCGGCGCCCGGTTAATATCTCTATAAGCAGTATCCCGAATGAGTACACGTCGCTCTTTGTCGTAAGTTGATATGTCTTCATATACTCGGGATCGAGGTAACCCACTGTCCCTTTTACTTTGGTCGATACGTGAGTTTTCTCCATGTCGTCTCCCAGCTTGGCAAATCCAAAATCCGCGACTTTGGCTCTCAAGCTCTCCGTCAGAAGAATGTTTGAGGACTTAACGTCCCTGTGGATTATCTGCTTCTCTGCAAAATCGTTAACATCATCAGCCATCGAAACCTCCATACAATCAAATCAACTAGATACCGAAGCAAACAAAACTAACACATACGAGTACGACATAGCAGCACCAGAAAGTAAATCCAAATTAATTTACATATTCAAAGCTGTTAAATCTAGTATGTAGAATTTGAGCTGTTACCGGCATATAGATGGAGATACGTTAAGCCATGAGCAACATCGATGGCAATCCCGAGTCGCTGATTGAAATCTAATATCTTTCCCTTGTTACCTACCAGAAACATCACACAAACATTGTGTATTTAACATCACATAACAAGCAAAGAATTGACATTTCCCCAAGTCTAGAGGTTTTACCGTCTAAATACTCCCTAAGGGTACAGTTGGGAACATACTCCGTGATGATCAGGCGTTCGTTTCCTTTTTCAAGATAACCTAGAAGCTTCACTAGGTTGCGATGCTCGATTTTAGCTAGAAGTTCGACTTCACTTCGGAACTCAGTCCGCAGGGCTTCAAAATGCTCCTGCACTCATTCCCACAACAAAATGAAACATATTTACCAGAATAAGCATGACATAGGATCAAAATAATGAAATTTATCGTTACTAATGATAACTCATTATGATTACAAACATAATGTTATTAACATCATGAAAACTCCACTTTGATCTATTCAATCCCGGTTTTCAATATAGAGTTAGGTGCAGTGTATTCGGAACTGCGCATCTAATGAAAATAAATTGATCCAATACCTTTCTTGCTCGTTTGATAGCTACAACCTGGCCATCTGGTAGTTTGCCCCTGTAAACAGTTCCATACCCTCCTTCGCCTATTACTAATAAAGAAGAAAAATTTTGGGTCGCCCTCAAAACTTGGTGCATATTTAAACGAACAGATCCGAGCCTATTGAGTTTCGGAGACATTGAAAATCTTGAAGGACTTGGGGGCACTCTCAAGGGACTCGGAGGCACTCTTTGTGGGCTGCCAACAATCTTTTCAAGTATAGGATTCATTTCTAAAGATGTAAATGCATCAGCTGCAAGAACAGTGCAATTTCAGCAAAACCAAATAAAGAAACGCAGGATCCTTGCTTGCAACTTAAATATGAATAAACGCAAAAAGAGTTCTGCCACTGTGATATCGCAGCATGTGCATACGTTGTTGTATAAAATAGATGAAAGTAATCATCCAAATACAGGCTAACAACTCAATAAAACACAAATAATTGGACCATTAAATCAAGGGTATCAAATTTCAGAGCTTAATGTACAAATTTAACTTCAAAGAAAAGAAAAGAACCACAGTTAACAATCAAGAGAAAAGTATGCGATAAAATTTCTTAGATTCAACATATGCTTATCAGAAGAA
This sequence comes from Salvia splendens, assembly GCF_004379255.2. Lineage (NCBI taxonomy): Eukaryota > Viridiplantae > Streptophyta > Magnoliopsida > Lamiales > Lamiaceae > Salvia > Salvia splendens. The sequence goes on along the minus strand of NC_056037.1, from coordinate 14,260,570 downwards.
CACATGTAGCAAGATTCAACATATGCTTATCAGAAGGAAACATGTAGCAACCGCCATCGCCCCACATCCAAAAGAAACAAAAAAAACATAATAAATGGCTGCAAACATCTTAACAGAATTGGTGATGGATATAACTCACTTGAATTTGGTTCCCTGGAGAGAGTATGACCAGAATCCTTTTTCCTTGCCTGAAAGCACGGACAGACTAAAGTACAACACAAAAGAAAGAAAGCAGGCGCTGCCATGGCTAGCATTTTCGGTTTTAATACAGGATTGTCATATTTATCCTTTCCACCCGAAGTTGTTTTATCAGAATCAATCTCACTATACCCGTCTCTGGCAACAGCGTGGAGGGATTTTCTGCCAGACAGCAAAGGCAGCTTCTCTGCAAGATAAATGATTGGAAAAGTATCAAGTACAAGAACAAAATCTAGGTGATTAATACTGAAATCTCAGTTTTTTCCTGAAAAGCCACAAATATGATTTGTACAAGTTGATACACTAGTAGTACCTAATGACCGGCAATACTTGTTTCTGAGAACAAAGCATTGTCTCCCGTGATCATCGCGCATAGCCTTGCAGAATAAATACCGCTCTACCAATTTGTCGTTGATATAGAAGAGTTGGCGACTAGGATCATTTGAGTTAGTAACATGGTACTTGCCGCAATCCGTTTCATGCTCCAACAAGCCAGAGGCAGCAGATTCCACAAGCAAGCACAATGTTAGCAAAACTAGTCCCATTTCGTTTGGAAGGGCAGAGCAGATGAATCTTCACAAGCTTGGCTACAACCTAGCTAGATGAAGCCATAATTCAATTGCAAACTAAATCTCCATTTAAGGTTTAGAAATTCCTTTTCTCAAACATACACCAAAGTCCAAAGTGAAAAATCATCGGAAAGTGCTGCAGAAACCAATAAACCAGATAAATAAGCACAGGTTCACAGTTTTTAATGGCCAAAATAAATCATAAAATAGATGAATTTTACCAAACCAACAATCAGGGCTCTATCAAAATACAGTGAAGTGCAGCTTAGTTGGTATTGATCATCTTTAAAAAGAAGTAAATGAAGGCTGTCAAACCCACAAACAACACCAGAGCATAAACCTTTGAAATCACAGAAACTGTGCTCTCTCGATTCAGTACGCAACGTAGAAGGACCCAAGAAAGACTGCAACTTTATCGTAAAAAATAAATCCAATAGTAATTAAATAGCGGGACAAGCATTTATTGAAGTCAAATGATCAGACCTGAAAAAAGCGGCTGATAGCAGAGATGCGACGGAAGATATATATACTCCCAACAAACATGCATCACTCTATGTCCAATTTGAATATATCGAGTGATGATGATAAAGCAGAATCAAATGGGAGTTTAGATAAACCGGCCGAATGCGGAAGATTCCCGGAAAATTGGTGGGACGTTATTCAGGAGTAGTATATTTTTCTTTTTCTTTTTTATTCATGAAATTCGGAGTAGAATATTCAAAGCTTGTTTGATGGGGTACAGTGCGCATTGAAATTTCTTCATTCTTCATAGATGAAATTCTTGGTCAATTGAATAGGCGACGCCGTTCAATCAATATTTATCCCAGGACTAAGGCCATCCACGACGTCGTTCATTAACCGTTCCTTAAACTACTATTTGCGAGTCTCACTATACTTTTTAACTTCATTTCTTAACTAAAGAACGGAACTTGCAACCCTTCCTTATTCGTCTCTTAAATTACTATTCATTCAATTTCATTTTTTAATTTTATTTCCAACCAAATTCAATTAATAAAAAACACACTTCATTAAATAAAATAAACTTACAACATAAAATTCGTAAAAACAACATAATTTAATAGTTTCCTAAAACATAAAAGTACACAATTTAATAATTTCATCCCCCAAAGTTTGCCCAAATGTGCTCAATTAGATCCTCTTGGAGTTGGGTGTGGGCGCTAGAGTCGCGTGTCATTGCACGAATAGATAACCGTTCTTGTATGGATGCGCTCCACTTCGAGGCGGACTACTTGCGGTTGAGCTTCCGGGGGATTCGGGGTCAAAGAAAAACAGAGTTTATTTGAGATGAAAATTGGGGTGGAAATAGAGAGGATTTGAGATGAATAGATATGTGTTTGTGAGTGAAATGAGTATGAAATAGGAGTATTTATAGAGTTTAGGGATTTAAAAAAAATTAAAATTAAAACGGAAAAAAAACGGTAACATTACCGTTGCAAAAAAAATTTTTAATTTAATTTTTATTTTATTTAAATTCAATTTTTTTTAAAAATGAATTATTGCGTCACCGTGACGAAACCCACTCGCGGGCTAGCGAGTGGGTGTCACGCATGGCCTGGGAGCTCGCCATGTCGCCTCGGCGCGTGGCGAGACGTCGCGTGCCGGTCTCGCGGTCACGGTCCACGAGACGAGCTGGGAACGGGATGGGGACGGAACGGCAGGCTGCAACGCGTTTCTCCGCGGAGGAACGAAACGCGGGCCGGCCACGCCACCACTTCGAGATGGACTACTTGCGGTTGAGCTTCCGGGGGATTCGGGGTCAAAGAAAAACAGAGTTTATTTGAGATGAAAATTGGGGTGGAAATAGAGAGGATTTGAGATGAATAGATGTGTGTTTGTGAGTGAAATGAGTATGAAATAGGAGTATTTATAGAGTTTAGGGATTTAAAAAAAATTAAAATTAAAACGGAAAAAAACGGTAACATTACCGTTGCAAAAAAAAAATTTAATTTAATTTTTATTTTATTTAAATTCAATTTTTTTTAAAAATGAATTATTGCGTCACCGTGACGAAACCCACTCGCGGGCTAGCGAGTGGGTGTCACGCATGGCCTGGGAGCTCGCCATGTCGCCTCGGCGCGTGGCGAGACGTCGCGTGCCGGTCTCGCTGTCACGGTCCACGGGACGAGCTAGGAACGGGATGGGGACGGAACGGCAGGCTGCAACGCGTTTCTCCGCGGAGGAACGAAACGCTGGCCGGCCACGCCACCCGTTGCGGATGCCCTAAAGAAGTCTATTTTTGGTCCCATGCATTTGTCCTAAATGTCTTTTTGGTCCCTTACATTTAAGTTTATGACTTTTTGTCTCAAACAATATGTTTTGGTCCAAAGTTACCTTTTCCGTTAAAACTAACGGTCAAACGTGTTTGACAATTAATCATTTAATTATAAACTAATTAACATTAATTCAATATTAAAATTTGTTAAAATATTTTTTATTTAAATAAAAATTAATAAATTTAAAAGAAATTTACTTAAAATAAAAAATAAACTTAATTATAATCTAATTAGCTTAATTAATTAGTATTCTAAATTTACTTAAAATTAAAAATTAACTTAATTATAATCTAATAACATTTACAAGACTTCACCCAAAAATAACATGGAATATTGGTTAATTTTCGGGAAGGTTAAAAAAAGTATTGTCTCGTAAATGTTATTTTTATTTTTAAAGGCCAGTAAATGTTACTTTAGTTAAAGTAAAAGTAGTACTATTTTTTATATTTAATTTAGAATAAAAATTAATTAAGTTAATTAAATTATAATTAAGTTATTAATTTGGTCAAACACGTGTGACCGTTAATTTTAACGGAAAAGGTTAACTTGGGACCAAAATATATTGTTTGGAACCAAAAGGTCACAAATTTGATGTAAGGGATCGAAAAGATTTTTGAACCAAATGTAGGAACAAAAAATGGTCTTTAGACTTATAAGAGCTGTAGTTTTCAGATCAATCTTTTCATTTCCAAGTTTGACTAAACTTTTGCACATGATTGGGAAATAAATATCTTACCTCTTCATACATCTTTGTACTTCTATATTCATATGTTTTTTTAAGTATACGTTTATTGCATTTGCAAAAAGAATCAACTACAATATTTGAGATAAGGGCACACTGTCTGTTTCGTAAAATGGAAAGTTTTTATTTTTAAAAGACTTGAATTAAAAAGGAATGAGTTTTTATTTTTAGTAAATTGGGGGAGTATAATTTTCAAAACGAGCGCGAAAAAGAAGCGTCTCACTTTTCTTTGGACCGAAGGAGTATCAATTTCCTAAAACGAGTGCTTAAAAGAATCGTTTCACTCGATGGGACGAAGAAAATGCTAATTATTATGCGTCTATTAGAATGAGGAAGATACTATGATAACCTGATAGAGCTTGAGTTCTCTATCGATGGATTTGTAGAGCACGCATAGATTGTTAGTAAAGAAGAGGCAAGATCTCCTAGTTGAAGTGCTAGGATTTTGACGGAATTTGAGAAGTAAAATAAGTTCTTTATTTCTCAATGATTTTTATAACCTCAGAGTATCCACAATAGGCAGACGTCCCAATAGCCTAGCACTAGGACATCCTAAAAACACTTTATGCCACGTCACTAAGACATCTCACTGCACAATAATAGCCTAGCACTAGGACTAGCCGACGCTCTAGCCAATAAAACAAATTGAAAAATACAATTAATTCATTTTAATTGTTGGTGCTTATCAAATATACAAAAAATGAAGTTCAATGAATTGTAAATATTGAGTATAAATAAAAAAATAAAAATAAAAAATAAAAATCGGGACTCACGTGCTCTTGTCCGCGCAATAGCGGATAAGAGCACGGACGTCCGGTTTAGGCGTGGACAAGCGCTCATCCGTCTTCGGGACGTCCTATATTGCGACGAATACCTCCACGGACATCCAACTAGTCCTACCTGATGTCCTACCTAATATCCGTTATTGTGGATGCTCGATCCTTTGAGAATAAAATACTAATCCTATGCCAAAAAGGAATGAAAACGTGCTCAAAAAGAAATAACCAAAAATAATAAAACTAAACTCTAACTAGCCCGTAACATAATCCTTGGTACTTGCTGGGCCTTAGCGAGTTGCGCTTCGGACGTCCTGAACCTTGTGGTCTGCTCGCTTGTCCCTTAGCACTGCCAACTCTCTTGGCTTTAGGTTCTTCTTCCCTCGTGCTTTCCTTGGCATCTGCTGCGTTCGTTGGTCGACCCCTCGGGGTTGCCTGATAGAGATGTCCGTTGGTTGGAGTCCCTATCATAACCTGTAAAAAAATGTCACACCGTATACCGTATCCAATCTAATGCTACGAGTATATATCATGGATCATTTATTAGCAAATATAGATTATCTATCTAACCTTCGTGTATATTTTCGCTCATTCAAAGAAGAAATCTACTCCTATGATGAAATTCTTTTTGATAGTGTTCTAAGTAGGAATCCTCAAGTGTAATTACATGTACCGTTAATATCATTCGAGTTTTTTTTGTTTTCGTAGCTATAAATTTATGTTGTGTGTATTGACTACTTTATTTATGTTTTTGGGATACTCTGCTCAAACAATATAAAAGTTTAATTTGGAAGATTTCGTTGAATAGTAAAAAATTTAAAAATGCACTTTTTTGTATGTCAGAATAAGGAGGAGTTTAGAGGCAAGGTTGAGAAAAAGAGTGAAAAAAATTAGTGTAGAGAGTAAAAATTAGAAGAAAAAAAATGAGAAAAGAGAAAATTAATAATAAAATGAAAAATTACATCAAAATTATTAAAACAAAAAAAACAATATATAGATGAAATACCATAGTAACAATTAATTTTAGCTGGTCCCGTGTGAATACTACAAAAAATTATATGAAATCTTTCATAAAATAATCACAGAGAGCTTTAAATAATTTGATGAAAAGTAAAAATATAATTTAACCTTAATTTGGAGTAGTAGTAGTAGTAGAAGAAGAAGGACGTGAATATATACTAAGAATTATAAATATTATGAGCTTAATTAGACCTAAAAATACATTATAAATTTAGCTAACCTTGGTGTAAATATCAAATATATTTGTCCTTTTTCTCAAAAACATTATCCAAAAACAATTCCTCAGTCTGATTTCATTTATGAAGTCGCGTAATTTATTAAAATACTAGTAGTGCGCAAGAATTGACTTATGTAACATTGTACATAGACACAAAGCAACGTGTTAATATAGTATGAATTTTGAAAAAAATAATACTCCCACGGTCCTAGTTTAAGAGTCACATTTTATCATTTAAGTCCATCCCAATTTAAGAGTCACATTTAGAATCTACCATATTTTGACATAAAATTTAACCCATTATTCATCAAATTTACCCTCAAATGTCATTACTTTCATAAAAATAAAATAAAACAAAATTCTAAACATACAAAAAGTCAAAAGAGTCTCACTTTCCACTACATCACTTCATTTATTACACACTCTAACAACCATTACCTCACTTCATTTATTAGGCCACCCGCAACGCGTCACGCGGGTGGCCCGTATTCCGTCACGAAGGGACGGGACAACGGCGTGACGCATTGCAGCTCCCGTCTCGTCCCCAGCCCGTTCCGCGTTCCGTCACGCCGCGAGTGGGCATCGTCACGCTGACGCAATAATTCATTTTTTAAAAATTTCGAATTAAATAAAATAATAAAAAATGAAAAACGGTAATATTACCGTTATGTTACCGTTTTTTCAATTTTTTTTTTTATTTTTTTATATTTTTTACTCTATAAATACTCTTAATTTATCCTCGTTTCACACACAAATACACATCTATTCTTCCCAAATCATCTTCATTTCCTCTCCAATTTTCATCTAACCTCTCATCATAAAATATTCGGCGACGGAAACTCTGGCGGTGGCGGCTCCGGCGGGTTCGACATCAACGCGTTCGGCGAGTGGGGGGGCATGTACAATGTCCTCGGTGGTGGTTCCGGCTCATCGACGTCGGTCACCCAGGGTTCGTCGACGCCGGGGGTACCAGCCACCCCATTTTGATGTGGATGCATACGCCCATCCCTCCGCCGAGGTATTCGCAGGGATTATCCCAGATTCAGGAGGATTATTCCGTTGATCCCACTCCGGAAGAAGGACGAGGCGGGGGAGGAGGCCGAGGCGGTGGAAGCTACAGGGCGGAGGTGGAGGCGGACGAGGAGGAGGTGGAGGATCTAGGCCGGCATCCGTACGGCCCCAAAGAAATGCTGGCGGTGTACAACGCCTGGATCAGCGTCTCGTATGATCCCATCGTCGGGAATCAACAACCCCAGAGGTGCTTCTGGGAAAAGGTCACCGAGGCCTACCACAAGATTAAGCCGAAGGGGTCCCGCCGCCGCACATATAAGATGCTCCGCGTTCACTTTGACCGAGTCGACAGAGAGGTCAAACGATTCTGCGCCATCCACAAGAATGAAGCGGCTCATTACCAAAGCGGAGCCAGTCGACATTCTAAGGTCGGCTTTGCGGGTCTACTTCGACGACACCGGCAAACAATTCAAATATGTCGATGTTTGGGAGGTCGTCAAGGACGAGGAAAGGTGGGCCGGTGGTGTCCGGTCCAGCTCGGGCTCGACCTCGAAGCGCACGAAGCACACGGCGGGTGGCCAATACTGGTCTGGTGAGGGCGATTCGTGTAGTGGGCCACAAGAGTTTGCCTCGCAGGAGGTTGAGGCCCCGGCAGACGATGCCTGTGGGTCCTCCCGTGGGCGCCGTCGGCCGCAAGGGAGAAATGAACCAAAGGCGGCTAGAGGGAGGAGGAGCCGAGCCGAATCAAGCCAGGCGGGCTCGGGCTCGGGGGGACCCTCGAACTCCCTTATGTCCATGTACATGACCGCCACAATGGCGGACACTTCCCGCATGACGCCTCCCCAATACCAAGCCTATCTTAACGGAATTGCGTTTATGGCGGCACAACTTGGCATTCCGCCTCCTCACGGCTTCAGTGCACCTCCACCGCCTCTGGGGGATGATTCGCCGGCGGAGTAGTTTTTTTATTTTCTATAAAATTGTGTTTTAAACTATGTCATTTTTTTAAGGATTTTAATTATGTGTTTTTTTTAATTGAATTTGGTTGGAAATAAAAATAAAAAATGAAATTGAATGAATAGTAATTTAAGGGACGGTTAAGAGACGGAGGGTTGCAGGTTCCGTCCCTTAGTTAAGAGATGGAGTAAAAAAGTACAGTGGGACCCATGAATAGTAATTTAAGGGACGGTTAAGTGACAACGTTGCGGATGGCCTTACACACTCCATCAATTTCTTAAAACTCGTGTCATAACTAAATTTTACTCTTAAACTGAGACGGAAGGGATACTATTATACTATATTGATGCAGAGAGTCAATGATTCACATTAATATAGGTTAATGTTGCAATAACTAAGTTAACTAACACCTCCCAACAGTTTTGCCACGTCGCATTCTGTAGACACATTTAATTTTTGATGTATCGAGACTCAAAATATTATGGGGCTGAGGGATCACTCTTGCAATCTCATTACTTAATTAGTTAAACATTTAATGGAATTAAATATGTTATTTTAATTAGAAATACAAACAATTAATGTAAATAATTATGTTACTTTAATTAGAAATACAAACAATTAATGTAAATATTTATGTTATTTTAATTAGAAATGCAAACAATTGGTCAAGCGCTTACCACTATTCCTTTAGGGGATGGGATCTCGTGCTGTGATGGGGAGCACAGCAGGGGCTGTTGCCCTCTCACATACAAATTTTTAATAATAAATTTGAATTATTAAAAAAAAATTAATATAAATTTTTTTTTTTGAGGAGCAGCAATCCCTGCTGTGCTACCTACCCACCACAGCAGAGGATCCCATCTCATTCCTTTAGCAAAATTGATTTAGCACTAGGCATTTTGTTTTTATTTAACTTGTCAATGATGAGTTTTCAATTTTACCTGTTCTGCAGAAACCAATAAAAAGTAGTTGGGGCCTTGGCGGTTAGTAAAATAGATGTATATATGATTGTCTTTACGTATATAACACTAATATAAATTCCATTTTACCGAGATGGAAGGAACTGGATTGGAAGTTTTATACATGTGGTTATTTATGTGTGCAAGAAATTGTGATTCATGGCTTAATTTGGAGTTTCGTAAGGGAAACTCATTTTTTTGCAAAATGTAACATCTAAACCTTTCTTCAGCTAAACTTCGAGTTCGAGTGATGAAAAAGATAAGCAATGCATATATTTTAGTTTTTTCTTTTATAATTTAAGTTTAACTACCATGGCCCTCAAAGCAATCCCATTACAAAACAAACACTCAACATATTTTTACTCCTTCGACAAAATATTTCGAAGGTAAACCAATTTTTCACTTCTTATCATTGTAAAACTGATACGTGCATATCCATTTGAAGATCCTCATATCTTTATTAATTAGTTATTTTGATTTACCGTATCTTTATGATATCTATTTTCTTGCTCATTAAGTTAGTATTAGTATTATAAATAGGGCTATTGTGATTCTCTTCCATCAATGAATGAATATATGAATTTACGCTTCTTTCTTTTTTTATTTTAGTACTTCGTTTAAACCTTGAGTTGTCGACGGGATTCCGCCTCCCGGGACTTCTTGTTTATCGTCTCCGGCATCGTGATAAGGGAAATACCCTTATCAACTGATGCTTTCATCTCGTTCTCATCCTCCAATCTTCGTTCATGGACGAAGTCTATCTCGGAATGGGGAGAATGGAGTCCTTGTTCAGGCCGTGCACCACAATAGCGACGCACGCCCCGGGAAATTCAACAGCCGCAATGCTGGAGAATATTCTCACTAGGTTCGCCCGACTCGAGACCCGATTGATTGAGCATGAGCGTAGGGCAGCAGGCACGCTCCCTCCACTCCGGCCCGAACCTGATCCACCAGACGCAGCCGCGCTGTACATCGCCGCACAACCTTGGCAGCTTGATTGCACGGTGTTTTCTCCACCGATTAACCACCACTCAGCAGTGTCGTTGCCCGCTGCTGTTCCGCAGCAACCACAGCTCCGTGAATCTTCTTTTTGGTTTGATATGCCACAACAAAACGTCCCGAGCTCAACCCCGACATTTATAGCCTCGACAATTTCCCCGAAAGCGACAACAGAAAGCCAAAACTGCCACGGACAGCCAGTTGCTGTGCTGCAGCCTCTGCTCCATCCGACGAGTCTTTGCCACTCAACCATAGTGTCGATGGCCGCTGATACTGCAATTCCGCCACCAGCCTACTTTGTATTGAATGAAGAAGAAGAAGAAGAAGAAGAATATCTTGTTACAAAGGTTATTGGTGAGTCTCAGGATGATGCAGAGGCGGTGGTTGAAACATGCGCCAAAACTGACAAAACACCAAAGAAGTCTTGTGATGTTTTTGTAATGCATCTCATGGACGAGGAGGAAAAACTCTTTTCTGGATCCAAGGAAGACCGCCGGGTTTCTGGACGCCGGGTTTCTGGATGGGTTGCTCAAGAAGAAGAAGAGAAGTTGATATTGCAGAAGAGACCACTTCTGAAAATAATGGTGGTGATAATGGCAAAATGTGGTTTAAAAGAGAACCACAAGTTCCAAAAAAATGGCGTTGGTGACCGGTTGCAGCATGATCTATATGTTTCCTACCACTATACATTTGATCCAGGAGGGGATACCTCGCCAGAGCTTTTGTTGGCCACATTCTTCGATTTGTCGTGGTTTCCACCTTGAGGACAAGGTGGATTTTAACCGTGGGGGAGTTGATACGTGCATATCCATTTGAAGATCCTCATATCTTTATTAATTAGTTATTTTGATTTACCGTATCTTTATGATATCTATTTTCTTGCTCATTAAGTTAGTATTAGTATTATAAATAGGGCTATTGTGATTCTCTTCCATCAATGAATGAATATATGAATTTACGCTTCTTTCTTTTTTTATTTTAGTACTTCGTTTAAACCTTGAGTTGTCGACGGGATTCCGCCTCCCGGGACTTCTTGTTTATCGTCTCCGGCATCGTGACCCTTATCAAAAACCAATATTTCAAAGACAAACCAATATTTCGATAATATTATGCTAGTAAAAAAATAGTTTAATAGGGCCGTTTAGTGTTTCCGATTGGCATCTTAAGAGAATATATACCTTATAATTATATATTTTTTCCTTAAACTTATAATGTTTAATCTATCATATGTATATATATTTTTTAATATTATTAACCGGTTGAGAATTGAGATCTATATATGCTAGCTCAACACCTAGCCTTACATCGACAACTCTCTAAGAAATCTTTATATACACTAATAGGTATGACAATTCATCGATAAAATTAGTAAAATACTAGTACATCATCTAGTGCTATAAGGAAAAAGAATAACATGGTAGGTGTCCTATAATATCTTTGGTAGTAATTAGGACAACAAAAAGTGTTCTCATTCTTTCATTAATAAATATAAACATCTTTTTTGGTTTAACCACAGGTGTATCGAATCCACCTTTTGACGGAATCCGACTAATCCTGCTCGACCGGGCTTGCGGATTAAGGCCGAAAGTCTCCCAATATAATCAACCACAGACTTTTTCATAGTGGCATTAATTACTTTTTTTTATTAATTAACATAATCTTGGAGGACTGCAAATTTATCAAACTCTGCAATAAAAACGCCTCCTTACTGCAACAGTTATTTTTACATATTAATGCATTATCATTCTATATATAAAATGTTATTGTACCTGATTAAAGAAAACCAATCACTTAACAAATTTTCCTCCCAATATACCAGGGTGGAATACAAGGGTACCAATTTAAATCAAACACTATTACACTAAACTAATAAATTTACACAATCCAAAAATACAGAGAATTGAAGTATATATTATAATTACATAACAATATACGTCTAATTAATGTCGTTTGAGATAATACATGTATGTATGTCCACAAAAAATGAAATGAATAAGGCATGGAGAAGTTATTGATAACCTACCCATACGTGAAAACCTAACTCTTGGTACAGTCAAATAATTGAAGCAAGCAACCCTTTATATATTTGGGTTGTTGGTGCAGTCAGTTGCTCATTACTCTCTTCTCCACACACACACACACACACACACTATTCTCTCCCAATATTCTCCAATCCAAAATTTCCAATCCCACATCCGAAATACTATTGCAAAAACACAAAATCGATCAAAGCTAGGGTTTCAGATTTAGTGCTAAACTCATCAAGATTGCACCGTGCATGATAAAACCAGCATGATCACTGTTTGGAGGAGGAAGAAAATCCAGATGGATCACGACAAGAATCAGAAGATTTTTCTCTTGAGTGAATCGAAAGAAGTGATAGAGCCAAAGACATTGAAGAAGGCGAAGACGAATAAGAGGATCGATGATGATGGGAAGAAATACAGGCTTTTATCATTCAACGAGCTCCCGGATTACATGAAGGATAATGAATATATCTTGGATTATTATAGGGCTAATTGGCCCCTCAAGGAAGCCCTCTTCAGCCTTTTTAGGTGGCATAATGAGACACTTAATGTTTGGACGTAAGTCTCAATCGATTTCTCAAATTTCACAATTTCTTGATGATGATAAATTGATAATTCCATGGCCTTATTATTTGCATTAATTTTGAATCTTTTTTTTCAGGCATTTACTGGGATTCTTGTTATTTATGGGATTGACAATAGCCAATGTAATCCATGTGCCTCATGTGGCAGATTTCATTGCCATGATTTCTGAGTAAGATTTCAAAAACTGATCATAATTAATTATGCCTCTTTTTTTTAATTGGAAATGAACTCGAATCTGAGACCTTTGCCTTACGTATTATACTCTATCATTAGGCCAACTCACACACAGACTGTTCTGTCTTGTTTATGCAGACAGTTTCCATCGAGTGCAGAAGCCAACGCATCGAAGAAGCTGTCAGCGGTGAGCGATGACTCATTATTCATTCTCCAAGAAATAGAATCAAGCCTCCTCGAAGCGAGCGGGGCATCACCGGAGACGCGGTGGCCGTTCTACGTGTTCCTGTGCGGATCAATGATGTGCCTCCTGTGCAGCAGCGTGTGCCACCTCTTCTCGTGCCACTCGCGCCGCCTCAGCCTCCAGCTCCTCCGCCTGGACTACGTGGGCATCGCGGTGATGATCATCACCTCCTTCTTCCCCCCGATCTACTACATCTTCCAATGCAGCCCGCGGTGGCAGCTCATCTACCTCACAGGGATCTCCGCAATGGGGCTGTGCACCATCGCGGCGCTCCTCTCCCCGTCCCTCTCCACTCCAAGGTACCGCCCCCTCCGAGCCCTCCTCTTCGTCTCCATGGGCCTCTTCGGCCTCTTCCCGGCCCTCCATGCCCTCGTCATCAACTGGGGGGACCCCCACCGCGACCTCATCCTGGCCTACGAGTCCGCCATGGCGGCCTCCTATCTACTTGGGACGCTTTTCTATGTCGCCCGGATCCCTGAGCGATGGCGACCAGGTCTATTTGACCTGGCCGGCCACAGCCACCAGATCTTCCATGTCTTTGTGGTCATGGGGGCCCTGGCCCACTACGCCGCAGCCCAGGTCTTCCTGACCTACCGGGGCAGGACCGGCTGCGGCGCATTTGCTTGATTGATTATTTGTGAGATTGATTGATTAATTATTGATTACGTGGCTATTTTAAGTGTACACTGTGGTGATTCTTTTGCTATTTCCTGTAATTTGATTGAGATAATATGGGAATAGTTATATGTACATGTTCTTATCAATTATTTATATACATTCTCCTTATAATACAATCTCATATGGTTATAAAATTGATTATTACTACTGTTTGATGTAATGTTAGTGAAACTGATCATCTGTTTAATGATATTATGAATTAATGATTAGTACTTTCATGTTAACAGGGGCGTTTCATTTTCTGCACTCGTTTAGAAAAAACAATACTAATAAATAAATAGCTAAAGTGAAAGAATAAATGATCTACATTATTTTCTCGCTCACTTTACTCTACATTATTCTCTCTTTAATTTACCTTTTCTCCACCTTAATTAGTTATTTATATTATTTTTTAAAAACAAGTGCAGAAAATGATACGTATCTATTAAGGTGGAATCGAATGAAAATATGATTTTGGTGGGTTTGAAACTCGGCCACGAAAATACTTGGTGTAAAACAAAACCTAAAAATTAAGTGAGATGAAATACTTGGTCTGAAACAAAACCCAAAAATTAAGTGAGAGGACCGGTTAGGGAAGTCAGCAACCACATATGACAGAGTAAGCATTAACCAACATAGTTGTTGGTGGGAAAGTTAACCTAATGAGATCCTCTATTACCAAATTATAGTTGAGTTTACTGGGTGGGTTGTTCTGAAATATTGTGAATACATGGAGCGTACGTGAATGTTGAAATTGAAATGTGAGATGTCATGTTTTTATATATATGTGTTTTTTTATTTATTTTGTATAGTTTATTATTTTATTTTTTTACTGCGATCATTATCTCCTAATATTTTTAGTTGTATATTAAATATTGTATATTAATTTATATGATACAGTAGTTGTATATTAAATATTGTATATTAATTTGTATGATACAGTAGTATTTTAGTATTAAAGTGTGTGATGTTAATTACAACATTTATATAGGTCTGAAGAGGTGCCCACAATTCCGGAACCGGCGGTTACAGTTCGGAACCGTCGGTTTCGGTTTTGGAAATTGTTGAACCGGAACCGAACCGCTAGGGTGTTTCGTGGTTACCGTTCTGGTTCCAAAACCGCCGGTTTCGGTTTCGGTTCCGAACCGGCGGTTTTCCAACGGTTTTTTACGGTTTCGAATGCGGTTCCGGTTTGGTTTCAAGGTTTTTCGAGAGTTGTTGTCGGTTTTTTGCGGTTCCGGCATGGTTTCAAGGTTTTCCGACGGTTGTTCGCGGTTCCGGTTTGGAACCGCCCGGAATCAACTCGAAAACTTTTGAACCTGAACCGAACCATGATTCAAAAATTGAAGGTTTCGGTTCGGCGATTACAGTTTCAACCGCCGGTTCGGTTCAGTAAACCTTGGGCATGTCTATAGGTCTCCACAATAAAGAAGAAAAAAAAATCACTCTTAACAACACAGTTACTCTATTGAGTACATTTTTTTATCATGATGTCATGATGTTGTTTCGAATCGTGGTGCCTCCATCTTCACTCTGGAGGACTGGAAGTCTTGGTTAAAAGCCCCTGAAAAGAGGGCGTTGAGGCGGTGGGCCCCAACAAGACAAAGGGTTCACCGTTTGAGGCCGCTGCAGGGGGATGCGGTCCTGAGGAGGGGCAGTCAGGCTCGGGTACTGCCAAGGCTGAGCTGACGAAAATGCATGCAAATCGCACTCACCGTCGAATCCATCATCCCCGATTGTCCAAACAGCGGGTGTTGGATCGCGGAAGCGGAAGTTGGTGTCACAGTGGTGGCGTAATGAGACCCCAAGGTCAGCGGAAGGGACGTGAAGCCGGCGCCAAATAAAGGCGGTGAACGGAACTGGAAACCCGACGTGGGAAAAGAAACCGCTGGCTCGCTAGTCTGCGGCACAAACCCGAAACTGAACGGCATCGTCGGTCGAGGCCCGGTCAAGAAAGAGGCATCGCTGGTGCGATGATCCGGCAAATCCAAACGGGATTGGATTTCGCATACGGCAGTCGATAATTTCTCCAATTGGGAAGCGATAACCGCCATCGGTTGAGGCGGGTCGACCATCGTCGATGAAGAGGGCGATGTCACACCCACTGGTTCCGTGAGACTCACGGAAGAGCTAGTAACCGTCATGAGTACGAGGTGAAAGCACCCGATGATACGAGTAAACTCGTATATAGCAAGGAATCGCCTGATAAAAGGGGTCCGTTCGCATAAGGAATTCCGTCGAGCAACCGATGAACAAAGACGGGAAATGTAAATTGCAGAAAAGTAAAAGACAATAAAAGATAAATTATATTTCTTCAATATATAATCCAAAAGATAACAAATGCGCATATTTATAATAGAATTAACCTAACTTAATGACCAATAAATAGAAAAGATGTGTTAAATCAATTATATATTAAATAATAGAGATATTATGTGTATATACTCGTATCAGTGTAACATTGACTTGAAATTTTCGCCCCCTTATCCGTGCGAATTCCAAGTTATTCGGATATTGCGTAATACTTCTTTGTCAGAATGACTTGAAATTTGCACGGTATTTGTAGCAAATTGCGTTTTATTTAAATTAAAATGATGAATGGCAATTGCAGTAGATGCAATACTGTGCACTACAAAGTTGAAAACCATTCACATTATTTATTAAGAAAATCGACCTCTTTCTTTTGAAACTCGAATAATGTTTACTTCAACACATCTCCAAAGCTAATTCGACTATAGGAGTATATTCCGAAGCAACAATGAAATTTTGATATGACGTGAGGGAATTAAATTAGATGCGTCTCAAAGCAGCTAATATTCTCGAGAGTGATTAATTTTAATTAACCGACATTTAATTTAGACATTAACAATATCGATCATCTTTGGTATGAAATGTGTTTGTTATTTTTTCCTCCAACAAGTGATAGAGATTAGCTTTACACATGGTTACATGGACATGACAATTTAGAACAGAAAAATCTTCGTAGGAATCAATACCACTTTGAGTGAATGTTGGGACAAATTCATATCATTTCTCATTTCTTGGGGATTTTTTGAGCACCTCTATTTATAAGCAGAATAGAGAGCCCTAATTTTAGTCGAACTAGGAAACATATTCCATAAGAAAATATCTTCTATAGAATAAATCTATCACAAGGAAATATAAACAAATCCTAACAGCATATGTAATTACCACTGACAAAAAAGTCAAAATTGATCGTTTACTCTTATTGGATTATTTTTCATAAATTGAACTTTTGTTTAGTTGAATATTATAAGTTGTGCACTAATTAATTTGTATTGATTGTATTTTAGTTTGCCATTGGAGTATAACTCCTATGTTTGTATTAGATACTTAATGGGTTTTAATCACTTTTTTTCTTTTATTTTTTAGAAAAAATTTACACTTAATTAATTAAAATATTTATTTATTTTTGGTAACTATTTTTCATTATTTAATATAAACGTGTAATTATAAAGTAAAAATTATATGACTATGCATTGCACGTTATTAGGGGTGCTTATTCGGCCGGTTCCGGTTAGAACTCCGGTTGACCGGTTACAAAATTTTCTAAATTTAAGAACCGGAACCGACTGGCACCCGTTTGGAAACGGTCGGTTAAGAATCGGTATGTTCCGGCTTGGAACCGAAGAACCGGTTTGTCATCTAATTTTAATTCAAAATTTCACTCGAATAAAAATTTAAATAATTCTATACCAAAAAAATTATTAATCCAACATCAAAAAATGTAAAAAATCATGAACTTAATACCTAAAAGTATGAATAAACACAAGTCAAATAGTAAAAACTAACAAAGCAACAATATTCATCATCCAATAACTAAAAATTTAGACAATTAAATACCTAAAAAAGTCCAACACCTAAAAATATTCGTTAAGTCAATACCTAAATTATAAAATAGGGTTAAGAAAGTTGAATAATGGTAATAGTTTAATAAATTATATTAATATGAAATTATAAAATATAAATTTAAAATTAAATTAAAATTTAATCCGGTTCCCGATTAGGAATCGATCAGTACCGGTTAGAACCTGAACCGGTTTTATCAAAAAATTTGAAACCGATACCGGAACCGAATATTCGGATTCCAATTCTTCAATTAACCGGTCAATTTCGGTTTTGATTCCGGTTAACCGAGAACCGGAGAACCGGTTAAGCACCCCTAAATGTACTAGTTTTACTATACAAGATTAAAAATAGGGAGTACCAGTAAAAACATTAGGGCACCCACAATGGGGCGCCCGATGGCGGTCATCGTCCTCGGGCGCAGACGATGCCTCCATTGTGGGCTAGGCGGACGATGGGCGCGAACGATGGCACGCTTTTTTATTTTTTATTTTCTGAATTTTGTCTATTTAAACCTCGTTTCTCAATCACTTGTTCATACGAACATCTCACCTCTCTCATTTCGCTCATCTCTCACATTTCTACCTCTCTCGCATACCAAAATGAACCACGACGACGACACCACTAGTTCTAGTTCCTCGGAGTCAGGTAGTTCGACCTCGGAAGCCTTAGATGCAGCCGTTGAAGAGGCCATGGCGGAATGCTTAGTCGAAATGCAGAACGAGGAGGCGGCGGCGGCGGAGCAGATCCACAGGCCTATTCGACGTCGGACGTCTGTCCGACGTGACCACACGGCAGCTCACCAACGTCTAGTTGCAGACTATTTCGCCGATCAACCACGGTGGGGACCGACTGTTTTCCGCCGCCGGTTTAGAATGCCGCGTTACCTTTTTCTCAGCATTGTCCGAACGTTGTCGTCACGTGATGAATACAAGACGTATCGGGAAGATGACATTGGCAGACCCGACCTTACACCGTTGCAAAAGTGCACGGCTGCAATCCGTCAGTTGGCCTACGGCACCACGACGGACATCTTCGACGAATACCTCCACGTCGGGGATACAACAGGCCGGGAGTGCCTGATGAGATTTTGTAGGGGAGTTGTGGAGGCCTACGTCGACACATATTTGCGCAAGCCGACTGTCACTGATTGCCAGGGCTTGATGGAGATGCACGAGACGACGCACGGCTTTCCTGGGATGCTAGGGAGCATCGACTGTATGCACTGGCAGTGGAAGAATTGTCCGACGGCGTGGAGAGGCCAATTCACTAGTGGATACAAGGGCAGCCACCCGACAATGATCCTCGAAGCCGTCGCTGACCATCGGCTCTGGATCTGGCATTCTTACTTCGGCGTAGCCGGGTCGAACAACGACATTAACGTCCTCAACTCATCCACCATCTTCACCGAGCAATGCAATGGCAACGGCCCCGCCATCGAGTTCATTGCCAACAGGTGCCAATACCACATGGGGTACTACTTGGCCGATGACATATACCCACGGTGACCTGTTTTTGTGAAGACGATCAGCTGCCCAATTGGTGAGAAGAGGGTTTTATTTGCGCAAAAGCAGGAGTCGACACGGAAGGATGTCGAGCGGGCATTTGATGTGCTCCAAGCACGGTGGGCAATTGTGAAAGGGCCGGCTCGTCTCTGGTTCAAGGAAGTCATCGTCGATGTCATGTATGCGTGCATACTCATGGACAACATGATAGTCGAGCATGAAGGTGGGAGCATCACCGAATGGAACGATGATGACGGTGCATCTAGCTCGTCCAACACGGCGACCGAGCCCCCCGCTAGAGGATTACCGCCGGGCTTCAATGAGATTCTATCTAGACAGGCCTCAATGCGCAACCAACAAGACCATGCTCAGCTCATGAACGACATGATTGAAGAAGTGTGAGCCCGTAACCGCCGTCGCTGAGTTTGCGTATTTTTTTTAATTCGTATTGTAATGTATTAATTTTTATAAATGAAATGGAGTTTTTTTTCCAATTTTTGTAGTTATTTAAATATTTAATTAAAAAAAATGGATAGTGGATGGCAGTAAACATTCAAAATATAAATTATACATTCGGATCCATACCCGGATCCGACCCAGCAATTTTGCCGAACTCCATAGCAACACACAGATTCCTCCTCACTCGCTCCACTCTCACAGTCTTCACTCACAAAAAAAAACCTCGGAATCTCTCGTCCACTCTCTCTCACACACGCACACGAACTCACGGAACGGGTTACTGAAAAGCGACGAGTTTGATTATGGCTGAAGCCGACGGAGGAGGGGACGCGAAAGCACCGTTAAACTCTTCCATCCCTTCCGGAAAGGACACCGTTTGGTTTGATGTCTCCTCTCTCCTCCATCGCGCCTGCCACGGTCCGTTCCTCTCCATATCTCTTTCTCAATTGCGATCACTATGTTTTTCTGGCATTTATTTTAATTTTAAATTGGCCTGAGAGGGTTGCCCCAGCCTTACTCTAGGGGGTAACATTCGCTGATTTCTTAATGTATATGGTTAATTCTATTCAATTGCTGTATGGATTCCCGTTTTCCGGTGTAAACGGTGTATTTTATTAGGTAATATTTCGAAGTATATGTATGTTTTTCCGATGCAACGAAAGTAAGCCGGGAGTTTCCATTTCCATATAAGTAGAAGCTGGTGTGATTTGATTTGAAAAAGAATTACTAACTTGGAGACATATTTTAGTTTCTTATTTAACTCTGTTCTGCACCTTCTTTGGTGTGATTGATTTAATTTTCTACTTATATGCTCTCGCTCAATTCCACCCCACCCCCTAGAAAATTAATAAGAACCGCAACATCTTAATGATTCTTTTCTTGTAATTTATTTTATAGATCTTCGAAATGATGAACTCATCAATGGGGAGAATTTCAATCTCTTTGCCGCCATGTCTGCTTTAGAGGTAATACTGCTCTTCTTTTGAAAGACCTATGTAATTACTCCTAAGGTTTATTGCAAGTACGATAAGGTAGAGCTCAAGTGATTCAGGAAAAAAAATCAGAAATCTCAGCGATGATGTCAGTTTTATTTGGTGAGAAGAGAATGTTAATGCAGCATATTTTCAGGAAAAAGAATGTTTTTATTATATTATGTAAACAATGTTAAAAAAAGGTGATATTTTTTTTCTCATCTCATTAGAAGTTATGACAATATTGTTTGTAGAAAGCGAATTTACAATTATCATGTGACATGAGGCTAGAGTGTATCCTGAACACACTCCTATTAATTGGTTGAGGCATGAGGTTTTCTAAATATTATTTTGCCTCTTTTAGATGTTGATGCCCGTGAGCTGTATTCAGCTATCTTTGTGCCTCATTTAAACTTCAGGTATAGATATGTTGGTAGTGTTTGTCTAAAGTTAGCATTTACTAATTATGGTTGATGAAAAATATCTTTTAAATATGGCTAGCACGGAACAGTGAATAGTGGTCTAAAATGCTGTATCATCAGTCATCACTAGCTAATGAGACCCATTTAAGTAAATTTGGAAATATTCAAATTTCTTCCATCTCGTTGTTTTTGATAATTGAATGAAATGCTTACCATTTCTTTATGTTTTGCATCATAAGTTGAGAAATATATGGAAATCCACACATGAGGACTATTCAAAGATACTTTGGAGGATAGAATAGGTACATAAGATTTACTCATGTCATGGCTACTGCCCTAAGTCCTTTCAGTTTGGGGGAAGGTTTTAAAACTATTTTTCAAAATTCAAATAAATTTGTGAAGAAAAATTATGTTATCGTGTCAAAAGTGGTTAGAAAGGCACATTAACTTTAGTTATTTTCTTTGCTAATGGTAATTTCATCTTGCTTCATCTGTTTTTCCTTTCCTCAAATTTTAAAATACATTACATCTAAATATGCTGGGTTCAGACTTCAATGTAGCACTAGCTTGCTATAAACTTATAGCAGTGTAATTTAGTTTATTCCGGTCTTCTTTATTTTGTGATTCCTTATCTTATAAGTACCTTTCTAACAGAGAAAAAAAGTACCAACAGCTTATTAACGCATCTTCTTGTCATTGGTATGCAAGAGCAAGAATACTTGTTCCTCATACTTATAGAGGACATTTTTGCTTCCTTTCATGTTAAATAGTATGCCACATGTAATTTAGCACTATCATAATGATCTCTGTATTAGGCTGTAGTTCCTACTATATTGTGTTATGTTTTATTGATAAAATTTCTCTTTTTACTAGATAATGGACCCGAAGATGGATTCAGGTATTGTATCAACCTATTATTCTGTTGATGAAGCCATTGAGAATGGTGCTGCTCCTATTCCACTGAGCTTTGATAGAACAATTGATGTTCAATGTGTTATTGATATAATGGACCATTTTCTTGCTTGTGAGGTATTGTTGACACATCTTTCTGGAGAATCAGTAATTCAGTAGCCATTCTAGATAGCAGTCTATAAATGGTTACAATTATACCCATCTTAATTTATTTTCTACTGATGCAGGCTACATGGCATAAAGGAGGTTCGTTAGCGCAAACAGTGTTTTCTTGCATCTACCTCTTGAGGCCTGAGAGAACATCATCTCATGCCCTACTGCATTCTTTCTGCAGAGTTATACGTGCTACTTGCAGTGCCCTTGTTTCAGCTGTCTCAGAGGCACGCACAAATGAAGTAAAGTACTTCAACGAATCTTTGCTCATTATTTACTGATTGATACTCCTAGTGCTTCATAAATTTAGCTATTGTTTCATAAGTACTTAAATGAATCTTCAGCTCTTTTCCTCAAGGAGATTAAATTGTCAGAAGTACCTCGCTACCTCATTAGCAAAAAAAAAAGAGTAAAATTGTATGGGGATCGGGGGGTGATTGTTTCAGCACTGTGAGCTGAAGGGTTTCTGAGGGTCAAGGGGAATACCTAGAGAAGGTATGGTATGGGGCTAGGTTTTTACTAGCTTGGCTGATGTCAAGTCATGATGAGCTCCAAGCCTATTTTGTATCAAGGGGAATACCTAGAGAAGGTATGGTATGGGGCTAGGTTTTTACTAGCTTGGCTGATGTCAAGTCATGATGAGCTCCAAGCCTATTTTGTATCAGATTTAGAGATGGAGTTCTGTCATCTAAATAGGATGATATTAATATTTTAAGGGATGACTCGTACCTTTTGCTGCCTTTATTCTCAGTAATAAAAATTCTTTGTTTCTTATTTTATTTTTTAGAAGCTAAACATTTAGCCCTTTTTATGGCATCATCTTCTCTCATGTCATAAACTACCCACTAGGAAGAGACGCAGGATATTGGTACTGTAATTCAATATTTTTTGTGTGCCTATGCATCATTCCTTTAGTCTGAATTACAGCCCTTTCTGTTTTTTTGGGTATCATGCTCTGGTCTTCAAGTGTATTAGACTTTCTGTGTCTATATTGTTAATTCTGTCCAATAACAAAGTATGGATGTACAGGAAGAAGATCTTTTTACCATGGCTTATGGTCTACCGTTAAAGGTCAATGGAGATGAAAAATGTTTATCAATGATACATGCAGTGGATGAAACACTTTGTCGACAACTGAAGGCATGTAAAGCACCAGTGTCAAAAAAAACAGTTCTCGAAGGTATGGACCTCATTTCATAGTGATTACTAGACTTCCAGTATGGTTTTGTACTGGCTTCTCAGTTTCCCTGGAAATAATTGTATATGTGCAAATTGGCACACTTGAGTTACCTTTGGCATAAGAAACATATACAAGAATCAGAATGACATAATATGCTTTTTCGAAATGGTTGTGAAATAATTTATCATTTTCCAAACTACTACAGTATATCTAAATATCATGGTAAATGTGGTTGCTTTGTGCAGATGTAGAGCCCCTGCAAACTCATCTCGATCTTGAAGAAGGCTTTTGCAAAGCTGTTTTGTGCCGCATACGTTTTCGTAAGGTCTTATCTTGTATTATCTTAATTACCAAGTCCATAGTATTTCCTTATTGTGAATGTGAGATGCATTTAGATGCTTTTGAATTTATTGCACATTTGCACTAGAATGCTTCATCAAGTGCCCCATGATGGATTTAGGTGCTACTTGCTAGCCATAGCAGTTTAGTGGCTGGCTCCTGGGGAAGAATGGCCACATACACATGCCTGTCACGCCCCTAATGTTCTTTATAAATTACCACAGAAACTTATTTTCCTACCATTTTCCGTTCTTCCATGCCATCAGTATGTTGCCACATTGAAACATGTGGTAATGTGTTCTTTTTTCCTGGATTCTTTGCTTTTGTCATTTATGTTTTTCCAGTGTTGGATTTGTTGTCCTTTTGTCTCATCTGAAACTATTGCTCTTTCCTTTCCTAATGTGACTTCTTTTGCATGTGATGTCCATCATTTTTCCTTCAATAACATTTAGAGATTCTTTCATGTGCTCAGCACTTTTACCATGTACTGACATGCTTGAGGAAACCCCAAGGAAGAGGCTTGGAGTTAGCAAAGAAACATATTATTTCCTGCTTATCTGAGCTAGATTCCATGCTTAAAACTGAGGAATTCCTGAGAGACAACTCTGCACGTGGAACTGTTGAGAATGAAGATGAGAAAACAACTGCCTCAGGTTGTCAACCAGTTGGTTTCGATTCTACATTAAACAGCAGGTCAGCAGCCCCAACTCCACCCCGTGCAATTAAACTACTAAGCTGGAAAAAGGTTAGTTTCTGTTGCTGTTATTTAACCTTTTAATCATTCATTCCAGACATGGAAATAACTTTGCTATCTTTTCCTCTTCTGTTTCTGTCAGGCAGTTGATTATTTCCGGAAGCTTCTGCATGATCTAGATGTTATATGTTCCTACTCATTGGATCCTGTTTTTGAAGGTGCCCTCCGGTTTGTGGTTGATGTGCAGAAGTTTCAACCAGATTTGGTTGCTCGAGCTCATATCCAGGTTTGAGTCTGGTACTTCTCTTCTTTATAATTTTGTTTAAATATTGATATTTTGATCCCACTATCTATAGCTGTACCACTCCAAAATAAAAATAAAAATAATCATTAATTTATTGAGAGGGTGTTTTTTTTACTGGATAAGGTACTAAATAAAAAATGTCCAAGGCTTCTTGAAACGATCTTACTTAAAAAGATGGTTAAGGGGACATATATTGTGCAGCATTTATGCCAAGTATTGTGTGGGTTCCAATCTACAAATTTGCATGTTATGACAGACCCTGCTGTCTGACGTAACGCTACTAAGTGAGCCAAGCTACAATTTAGTCAGTGGTCCCAGGTTTAATTTGGGCGGTGGTCATTGCCTCCCATCTTTTTCTGTCTTGATCCATAAAAGTAAATTTATTGGTCACAGATTTGTATAGAAATACACTGAGCATACTCAGCGTACACAAAAGTGGTCAACTCTATACAATGATGCAAATGGACAACTTAGAATTTCCCTAAGCAAAAAAAAACAATGGAATAAAGCAAAAGGGCCTAAACTAACCAAGTGAGAATGTGAGATTTGTCTTCTTAAAATGCCCCAAGAAACAAAAGCCAATGGATTAAGCAAAGGGGCCTCAATTGAACACGAATGATCTCAAATGTTCACGATGCCTTTGTGGATGCAAATTGATTTTGTTTGTACTATGTGGAAGAGGAAATTAATTTAACATACTTATATTTAGGCTTATGAATTGGTTCCTTTTTATGCTCTTTTAGACAATATATAATCTACTTATAAAGAGAGATCTGTTTTACTTATATGTGGTGCATTCATGATTTTGCCATTTTATTGAGACTAATGTCAAAATAATGATTTATGCCTTATATTTCATTTTCTTTGAATCCCGTTTTTGAATAGTGAACTTTAATGAGTTTCAGCCCCTTTGTTTTCCATTCGTGCATGATATATGTTTAGTCTTCTATAAGATTGTCCTTCTGCAATTCTACTGATTAGTGATTAAAGTCGTATGCCTTATGCAATGTTTTCTAACACGGATAGCTAATGAACAGCTTCTGCTGGTACAAGATGGGAAGCTTTATGGACGTGAATCTTTATTTGCTGTCATATGCAAGGCTGCCCTATTACCTGAAGGCGCAAAGAATCATGATATCCAAAAGAATGAGAGTGTTCAACAACTAGGGCAGGTAGAGTGCCACTTGTCTTCCTGATAAAGCTTTCCCGTGTATTAAAAAATACTGCTACGATCTGAAGTTTAGATTGTATTTTAGGAATTTCCATTATATAACCAAGCTTCAAAAAGTGTTGTGTGGGCTTTTAAAAATATTTCCCCCCCCCCCCACAACAAACACTTTAGCTGAAAACATACCTTGTCGATGCAGTTACTTATCACTTTGCTCCTTCCCATATTGGCATAATATGGGCTTTTATAAATATCTTTCTCCTCAGCCTTTCCTCTATAATTTAATGAAAACATACCTTGTTGATGCAGTTACTTATCACTTTGTTCCGAGTCCTATGTACAAACACTGCATGGCAGAGGCGTAAACTAGGGAAGATCTTACAGGATTGGCGAATAATATATGTTCAGGTTTGCTGATATTCACAATAAAACTATAGATCACAATGTATTGGTTCCATGAACCTGTTGTTTTTTTTCCTTTTATTGTTTTTGCATCCATGTTCCATTGTGAATCTTACCTTTGGCTCATAACTCCTAGACTTACACGTTGTAGCTAAGTTATGGTATTTCAAAAATGAAAGCATTTTATCTGAAGTTTTGGTTTATTTAGTTTGAATTGGTTAGTGCCAAGAAGGGATAGACATTTCTTTCCAAGAGTGGGTAGTTGGAATAGGTGTATCTGAAGTTCAGAAGTGATTAGATGCAGGTGTGATAAAGAAGTTGACAACGATTGTTGTTGAAATTATCCAATCCTGGGGTGTCCAACCCGAACAAAATCGCGGTCTCTATCATCTTGATGTGTAATTTAATAAATAGCAATGTTGGCCCCTCTTTAATGTATTTGGTTGATGACTAGAGTTAATGCTGCTTCAGTCTCTTCACAGCTTTATCTGATTGACCTATAATTGTGGCTGATTAGTATTTTGTTTGCATTCTTCTTAAACAGCTTGAGTTGGCTTTTAGAAAGGAGTTTGGGGAGACTGCAAGCACTTCAGTTGAACAGGTCGATATCTGCATATTTGTGATCATCATGTCGCATGTTATTTTCTGCACCAGTGCATGCCCGTTCTTTGTTGTAGTTTGGTAAGACTTTAAGAGTCAGCTTGCATTGTCCTTGAATCTTTTATTCCCTTCTTGCAGGACTTGTTGTTAAAGGTCTGCAAACATATCCTCATTTGGGTAGAGGAGCAAACATATTGGATAGCTTTACGTTTCCTTATGGTTGGCTTTGAATTAGAGCTATATTCAACTGATGAATATTGCATGGTATATTGGTACATTTATATTATCCTGATCAAGCTAGCCGAGAAAACTCATCTCAAAATAATGCTGAGCAACGATTCTAGTGAGTAAATCCAAAGATTATCTTCTTTCACGTCGCATCATATTGTCAAATATTCACTTTTCGTATGAGCTTTATCAACTCCTTTGCTCCATGAGCAGGCCGACGAAAATCAAAAAAGAAGAAAGGTTTTGTAAAGGATGTTGGCAAAGACTATCAAGTTCCACCTGTGGTCCTGTTCCTTCAGTGCTATATACATGTTTCACAAGGTCTTATGATGGTAATTATCCTCTTGTAGTATGTCTTATATGTTATCTCAACCCAGTTAATTAGATCAACTAATTCTTTATATGCCTGATTATGTGAGACATCTATTAGAGTGAGTATGGATTTGAGACTGAGTAACAGTGGTCGGTTCAATCAGATGATAGCTTAGATGCTATTATTATCAACTGTATATATAATAGATTGTCGCTAATCTTTAATTATGTTACAGGGAGCTATGGTCCCCTAATGTATTAATCAATGGACTCTATGTTCTTTAACTTTTAAAGTATAGATTAATATTTGCTTCAATTAGAACCTGCTCTAAATGGCAATGCTATGTACCAGAGAACTTGGGTGTAGGAAACCTCAATCTTATCATTAGGGTGTGTTAGTCCAAGTTGAATGACTTATCTTTTACAAAAATGATATTAATTGCACACTAACTGTTCTGATTCTTATTCAACAGATACTTGCTTCCTTACGGAACGAAAACAATATCATCTTGTGTCAGGGTCCTTTCAACACTGAACACGAGGTATCTATATAATACTTGTTCCATTGTTTGTGCTTGAGTTCTTTAGTTGGAAAACACTCCTTTCATCACAAGTTACCGGTGTCATATTCTATTTTGGGTTGTCCCACGTTACATGAGCCATTTCCCTTTATGGCAAAAAACAACACATTTAATCTCTGTCTTACTTTATTATCTCCTACTTTACCTCTCTATTCTCACTCCTACTTTAGTCCCTCTCCACTTAATCATACTATACCCATAAGTCGCTAAGTTAAACTTTCCAAAACTCATACCTTACCTTTAGAATCTTTGTATTTTTCGCAACTATATATCATTGTATGAGTCCTTCTTGGAAGAACCTCATCTTCCACTCCCCTGAACTCCTTAGTTTTGAGATTAAATGGCATGCATAGGAGGGGTGTGTCAGCATCAGCATCATTCCACAATTTACTTTTGTCCATTTTTTATATTTGTATATTAACAGTTACAAACAATGATGGTTCCTTGATGTTCAAAATTTTCAGAGATTTGTCCAGCACTTTGAGCTGCTGCAGAAGGCTTCCCTTCCTGATCATGCATCCTTCTTTTCCTTCACTGAGACTGTAGCTAATACTCATTTTTCTGTAAGTATTAGTCATTAGTCATTGTATACATCCTCAAACAATCCTCTTCCACAAATTTTGACCCTTATCATTTCTCAGACTCTATCCATGCATAACTGCTTCAAAGACGCACAAAAGATTGCAAAGGAGCTGCGCGGTAGTTTTGCAAATGATCCAGACAGATTGGGGGAGCTTCGCCAGATAGAGCAGGTAGCAGAACATAACCACGTTGCTCTAAACCTTCTCTGCCAGTTAGGAAGCCTTGAACCGTCGCTCAAAATTTCCTTCGATTTTATTCACCATCCACATTTTGCCACTGCTTCTGTGAAGAGGTCTTGATGACTCAAAATTTTGATTTTAATCACTACCCCCTTTTGAGTCATTAAACTTTGTTTCCTTTGGCATTAGTTTTTCTCATTTCACCATTGATTTGTCTGACGACCACCCTGAAAGTTGAAAATATGAATTGTACTATTATTAGAAGGTAGAGATTATTTAACGAATACACAACAATTATAGTCTAGAAGCTTCTAGCAATTTTGTGATATTGGTTTTGGCTCCTACTCGTCACTATTTTCCTAAACAATGATAAATTAATAATGAAAAAACATATCCATGTGTTTGACTTTTCTGTGTGTAATGATGAAAGCTTTTACATTCAATATAAATTAATGATGCCATGTTAGGTAGTAATTAGCATATCTATCAATTGTATTAACAACAGCTATGCTTAGAGCATCCCCATGGAACCCATCCATGTTCTCCACAGAGCATGGATGTGCCGTCCTATATTTATTAATTTTTTACTCTCTGCTCTTCCTCAAGAGCACAACACTCACATTCATGCTCTTTGTTTAAGGGTCCCATCATTCCATTATTTAATTTAAATACTTCAATTATTAAAAGCATTTCTACAATATAAAAATACATTAAAAATACTCGAACTACTATTACAAATTTAAAAAAAAAAAGATACTTAAATCCTAAAAAATAAAAATTACTTAATTAAAATCCTAAAAAATAAAAATTACTTAATTAAAATCCTACAAATTAAAAATTACATACTTAAAATCCAAAAAAATAAAAATTACTTAATTAAAATCCTACAAATTAAAAATTACATACTTAAAATACCTTCGTGGAAGACTATTCTATCCTCAATGTTTTTCGGAGACCTTGTATCATTGCATAATGTGCATCAAGTTTTTTTTTAAATTAACTCTTATATAAGGCAGGAAATTACAAATAAACTCCTATACATCAAGTTGCTTGGGAGACATGTGCGACGTATTTTTTTTTTCGAGTTCGAGATACATTGGCAAGCGAACTAGCCTCCCCCAGCCCCTCGTGGCCGCACGAACTAGCCTCCCCAGCCCCTCGTGGCCGCACGAACTAGCCTCCCCCAGACGGTCCATGCCCGTAAGTTGTCCACCCTCAGACGGGTCCATGCCCGTAAGCTTGCAAAGCCCCAAGGCAACAAGCCTTGTTTAGGCCCACAGGGGGAATTAATCCCAAGTTGCGCCATCCAGGAGTCGAACTCGAGACCTCCAGGATGACACGGTATCCTTGCCACCCTCCTCAACCACTTGAGCTAGGGGGCTTGGATCATGTGCGACGTATTGGCCATATTGAGTTGAGCCAAAAGGGTCCACAACGAGTTGGTGGGCGGTTGAGGTGGCACAAAGGGAGAAGGAGCGAGAGCGGCAGTGGCGCGACGGCGGTTGGCCGCCGCCTGTTTCCTTCCTTGCGGCCGGCATTGGGAACTACTCAGACTGGCGTCGGGGCTACCCAAGTTAGTTGCGGCAAGCTGGCTAGCCACATCATCCGAGTCGACGTCGGGTAACGACCTCAACCGTTTGTTGGAGGAGCTGGAGGAGGATGATAAATCTCCCTTATACTTCGGATGCGTACGCACCTCCTGCCAAGTGCTGAGGTACTTGAATGCTTTGTAAAAACAAGATTGGTAGGTCGCCATGGATGCACTGATGATGTCGAGCTCGCTCTTGCCGCTCCCCGCCGACTCTTGTTCCGGAGGTAAATCCCCTAGAACTTTTGGATTTCTTCGTTGGCTTTGAAGATGACATTGCGCACCATACTCTCATTGCGCTTGATGGTTCCCTCCGGTCGGGTGGCATTATACCGGCGAGAGACGCGGAACCAAAACCTATCCCCGGTTTAGTTCGTGCCAACCTCCGGATCTTCGAAGATTTCCAAATAGGCTTTGAACATCATATCCATCTCCCTCGGAGTGTACGGGGTGCGGACGTGAGAATCACCGCCACGACCCATGACATGAGTGCTATGAGGAGGAGGAATAGGAGGAGTTTGGGAACTGTCCCTCCCTCCCGATCGTTGTTCGGGTGCCCACCCGTATCGCCCGTCGGAGGCATCTTGCTCGTCCACCGGGTATGGACGGTAGCCACTCGGAATTTGAGAACCTTGGGTTAGAGGAGAGGGTGAGAATTCCATTTCCGGACTAGGGAACCATTCGTGGTTCCAACCACGGGAGCCTGAGGGGTGATTGCCGGAGCCGGACATTTTTTTTTGCAAGAGTAAAGTGAAAGATTGAGAATTGATGAGAGAATTTAGATGAGAGAATTTAGGTGAGAATTGTATAGTGTGGTGTACAATTTTTTGTGTGGAAATGGAGGTATTTATAGATGAAAATGTGAATTTTGGGGAAAAAATTGAAAAATAAATTAAAAGTAGTGAGAAAATGGATATAATTTATTTGGAAGTGGGAAAATATTTTTTTTAAAAAATGATTTTTAAATTAAAATTTGATTTTATAAAAAAATGAAAAATGCCAAGGGCTAAGGCGTTGGCCAATTGTGTGCTGCCACGTCGCCCTGCTCAGCGGCACGGACGTGCTCGATGTATCGAGCAGCGTCATGCCGTCGGCAAGTGTGCAGCGGCGGACGAGGCACTGTCGCGCCGTCAGCACGGACGCCGTCCGTCAGTGGCGTAGGTAGACTTTTTGGATTGGGGGTGCGAATTTTATGTAAAATACTCTATCCGTCCAATAATAGATGACACACTTAAGTAATGGTACGGGTTTTTAGGGGATGCTATTTTATGTGTTAAGTAGAGAGAGAAAATAAAATATTTATATTAATGTGAGAATGAACTTTTCTTAAAAAAGGAAATGTGACATTTTTGTGGGATAAACAAAAAATAAAAGTATGACATCTATTATGGAACAGAGAGAGTATAATATATTTAAAATAAAATATTATTTAAAATAGCATCTTACAATAATATTCAATTTTTAAAGTCATTTTATAGCATAACTAAACTTAGAGTTAATATAACCACAGAACAAAAAAATAAAAATTGTAACTAGCTGAATTTCTAAATTCATACTAAAGAAGTAAAATGTTCATTATAAATAAATAAAATGAAACTACCAATATCTAAAATAAAAAATAGAAAAATAATCATACACATACATTAAAAATATAAATGAGAGATAAAAAAATAATCAAATATAGTAGTACTACCTAATATTTATAAATCCAACCTAAAATCTGCAAACATAAGAACCAAGTACTTGTAACTAAATTATATAATAAACAAAAAAAACTATACTACTACTACTTTAACAAAAGGGCAGGGAAAAGACCATAACGCCATGATTTGGAATCGAACTCGGCTGAAACCTGTGCGAAAGTGCTTCAGCAACCACTAGAACACTTAACATTTTTGAAAATTCAATATAAATATTACAATAAGAACACATTATCTTGGGGGTACAATTGTCCCCCCTTGTTCTTAGCTGCATACGCCACTGCCGTCCGTCCCAGCAATCACCGTTATGGATGCTCTTAGGGATTTAGTTTTTTGGTTGTGGGCTTAATGGGCCCTATAAAGATTACAACATCTACCAATTGGTGCTTATTTGGTCAATCACATTTTATAACCCGATATATCATAAGTTTTAGTTTGAGAGCATCCATAATAGGGACTGATGTCCCGATGGACATCCCAAAACATCTCCTGCCACGTCATAAGGACATCCCACAGCACTGCCATATCATAAGGACATCTCACTCCACAATAGCGGACATTCCCAAGGACATCCTGACGGACATTCACAATAATCAAAATTCACAAATATACAATTTTACGGGATTAAAATTTCGACACGAATAAGGAAAAAATGCAACAATTTTTTTAAAAAAAGCATACATATTTAAATTAAAAAAATACATAGTTCACCAAAAAAAACATCCCAAACCAAAAAACGATTCAAACAAAGTACATGTTATGTCTTGAATCTGTATAGTTTGCCGCTAGCCGAACGGGGGTATGATATGTTTTTGTTTTAGGCCTTTATTTTCGACGATAATACATGCGTTAGAGTTTTTTAAAAAATCGTATATATAGAGTTTGCAACGAGCTGTATATATAGAGTGTTTTTTTTTAAATTAAAAAATTTGGACGTCCGCTATTGCGGATGCTTTAAGTATGGTTGATCAACATCAGTAACTAGTTACTTTAAAATACAATAGAAGTGAAAATTTATTAATTTAGAGATGCTGATGTTGTCTTTTATTTGAACTTTTAAGCGTTCAATAACTACTCATTATTAACCTAGTACCCTCCCTTGGTCCCACAAAGTTTGACCCGATACAGATTTGAAGAAATTGTTTGACTTACTAAATGGAGGTGTGTAGTGAAATAAGAGTCTCACATTGAGGGGATTGGTGATGTATTTAATGGAAAGATTCTGATTGGGACAAACTTTATGGGACGAACGAAAATAGTAAAATGTGACAAATTTGTGGGACATGAGGGAGTACTTTATACTCCACCTGTCTCATTTTAAATGATACATTTTTCTTTTTTGAATATTTCACCGGGGGGTATTTTTTGAAATGGAAACACCACTCCTACTTTTTCCCACTCTTATTTTATCTTTTTTTCACTTAATTCATAAAACAACATTACATAAAATCTCGTGTTGTAAAAGAAATGCTCTACTTAGAGTGGGACGGAGAGAACAGTTTCTACTTTTGGATAAACCTGGCATTTTCAGTTAGGATGGAGGTGCTAAGTACAATTCTACAATCATTTAATTTTTTAAATTTGGTGGGTGACTTGTAACTGTTGTTTAATATTTGATAGGCTAGTATATATTTAATTTGAGGAACATGGTTTGAAGACCAACTTAACAAAAGACTGTCAACGTGCCCGTTGATTAGTATTTTTAAGAAATGCACAAAAAAATTTAATAGATATATAGTCCAGTCTTCTAGATTTTTTTATATATACTTCAACCACTTCTTACACTAATGGGTTTTAAATATTGTTCTTATAGGTTTTAAATATTGTTCTTATATACATTACTCTAAGCAAGAAGCCTATTTTGTTGTGTGCGTTCTCGATTAGTTGAAGTAGATCTAATACTACTATGATATTTACAAAAGGGTAAATCCTTTAAAAACTACTACAGTATTAGAGTACTTTTTTTTACTAATTATTGACAAATCAAATATAAATCCACCGAACTGATAAAAATAAATTAGCAGTATAACGTAGGTCATATTTGATTGTCAGAATTTTATCTGAAAAAAGTAATTTAATTTCTTAATTTTGAAAATTTAATATTTATTTTGATTTTTAAATTAAATACTATACAATTAAAAATTTTGATTATTTTTCAAATACGAAAAAGTAAAATTGTTAAAAATCAATTTCTCAAGATTCATTTTCCTAAGAATCTTTCCCTACCAACTTTATTTTGCATTAAACAAACAAGGTCATAGGCTTAAAATATCTCCTTCAATAAAATATCAACACATACATGATTTTCCAGTTAAGTACTCGTAAACAAAGAATCCAAAAGAGAGGAAAAACGATGCAGAATGGCATAAAATATTTAACATTCTATATTATGCTATACCTCTTTTAAAAATCTTTAACAAAAAAAACAATATTTTGGGATGAGATAAAAGTTGGTGGTCGAATTCTTAATAAACAAAGCAATATCTAAGAAGAGATTTTTACTGAACCGTATTAATACAGTTTCTATTACATCCATCCAGTTTCATCTGATACGTATATTTTTTTCGGTGTTTTATTATCTTTCGCATGTGTAAATTATTCGATATTTGATTTCATATATACGAAGCATATCGGTTAACATCTTATACCAAGAGCGATACAGTTCACACAACTTATTTATTATTCACGGATACAATCTTTTATAAACTCCTCTTAGAGCATCCACAATGGTGCCCGTCCGTGCCGGAGTTCCACGCGGGACGTCCGCCATTGTGCAACGGTGACGCGGATACGGACGTCCGCTGCAGACACCGGAGTTCCGCGACTTCCGTCGCGACGTCCTTGCGGACGTCCGTCATTGCGTTGACTCCACGGACGTCCGCACGGACGTCCCGATTATTTTATTATTATTATTTTTGAAAATTCTATAAATACGGCTCGTTGAACTTCATTTCATTCGCGCCACTTGTATTAACAAGTATCTCTCTCTAAATACTTTTCTTTCGAAGATAAATGGAGCACCACGATAGTGATTCCCCCGCCACGAGCGAGTCACAGAGACCGATCTTTCCCGTTGGCGGAAGTACCCCAATGTCCGCCACGATGTCCGGAATGGCGGAGATGATGCTCCAACCCCAAATGACGGCGGGGATGATGCCCGGGTACTACAACATGTACCCGCCTTGGTATGGGATGATGCCCCAAATGCCCGGGGTGAGTGCCGGAATGACCCTAATGCAGGGGATGATACCCGAAATGCCGGGGATGATGCCGCCCCAGATGACCGGGATGATGATGCCGAGGATGATGCAGGGCTCGCCTGTCGCTGCAGGGGGATTAGGCAGGGGGTCCTCCAATCACCGGTGGACAATGTCTATCGCCCCTATATGGATTTACTGTCGACGGACAACCCCCCGAGTACTCCTCTCGAGACTCAGTTCACTGGCATCGAGACGTTCTCGTTGGAGGAGTTGGGGCTATCTTCGATCTGGGATTCTCCCACAGACGCACCAACGACGACATGGAGGAGGGGGAGGACAAGGAGAGGGAGGGGCAGGGGACGGGGCACTACCTCGCCTGCGTAGGGGTACGATGGTGAGGCGGTGGCCGCTGAGGTGGGAGAGGGATCCAGCGGGAAAAAGAGGACCGTCTGGAGCACATAGGAGTGCATCGCGCTTGCGGAGGCGTGGGTCAGTATAGTGGAGGATCCATATATCGGGGCTAACCAGCATATCGACAGGATGTGGTAGCGCATTTGCCAAAACTACCCCCAATTCAAACCGCCAGGGGGGCGACGAGGGGACTACCGGCGGGGACCACGAGGGTACTGGCGGCGGGGAATCCAAGGAGTGAGACGGCGGTTTTTTTTTACTATGTACTCCCTCCGTCCGCGAATAGAAGTCCCGTTTTTCCGTTTTTGTCCGTCCGGCAATAGGAGTCCCGGTTCTACTTACCATATTTGGACAATTTAATTACCCTCACCCTTCTCAACAAATTACACTATATGCCATTAATTAACACACCCACCCAAAATCTAATTTTTTCCCTCACTCTCTCTCACTCTCACTCTCACTCTCATTCAACCTCATTTTATCTCTCTCTCTCTCTCGCTCGCTCGGTCTCTCACCCTCTCTCTATTCCAAAACCCTAGATCTACTCGCCGCCTCCTCCTCCTCACACTCGCCGCCTCCTCCTCCTCTTCACTCTAGCCTAAATGGACTATGTACCCTCTGAAACCCTATCCCCCATCAATGGGTTCGATTCGGTCGATTCGATGTCCACTGTGGTTGATGAAACTCCGATGGTGGAATCGAAGGTCGATTCGACCGATTCTAAGCCATCTATGTCCGTTGAAACCCCAGATCTGGAATGTAAGCTCGATTCGGAGCTAGTCGTTATTGATACGCCGGAGACCATGCTCGATTTGGAGCTATACGTCCCTGATACGCCCGATGCTTGGCTCGATTCGGAGCTCATCGTCCCTGATACGCCGGGTTATGGTGTTGATGACTCCACCGTGGTGCCTGAAACACCGCGGGTGAAGAGGCGACGTCGGCCTGTTGAGGAAGAGGAGTGGTTCAAGGAGATCCTCTTGATTCTCTTGCCTGGCATGAAAGACCTCCTCTAATGTTGTGAGTTTTTAAGAATCACCCCCTATGTAGGGTTTGGAGATTCTCGTTTGGTCTGATTTTGGGGGTTTCTGTAGGGTTATTTTGAGTTGTTGCTGTTTAAGCCACCCCCATTTTGGGTTAGGAGGTTTGATCTTGCCCTATGTGCTGAAATTAGGTTTGTTGGTGGAATTGAATGTTTGTTGGTGGAATTTGTGCATTGGGCTGTTCTGTGGTTATTGTATTCTGTTTAAGCCACCCCCAGTTTGGGTTAGGAGGCTGAATCTACTGATATGTGATGCAATTTCGAAAATTAGTCTCTGCTGCTTTTATGATGATGTATGTGCTGGTTATTGTGAGTGAAAAGCACCCCTTGGTTAGGTTTGGAGGCTTTACTTGCTGAACTATGATGAAATTATTCTGAGTTGCTAATATGATGGTGAATTGTGGCTATACTTGGTGGAATATGCTGTTTGTAGTCTCTGTGATGATGGGGTTTGTATGTGTTCAATATGGTTAAGTTAAAAGCCGCCCCTTTAATAGGTTTGGAGGCTTTACTTGCTGCAATATGATGAAATTATTCTGAGTTGCTAATCTGATTGGAATTGTGGCTATACTTGGTGGAATATGCTGTTTGTAGTCTCTGTGATGATGGGGTTTGTATGTGTTCAATATGGTTAAGTTAAAAGCCACCCCTTTAATAGGTTTGGAGGCTTGTGTCCATACCATATGATGAAATATTTCTGAGGGTCTTGTATCATCATCCTATGTGCATTACATTAGGTTTGCACTATGTCTATACACCAAAAAAACAAAAACAGCAGACCCTAACCCAAAAATAATAGGGGCTGACCAACACACCAAAAAAATCAGACTACCCTATTCCAAAAACATCACTTTGGCTTACTTAGATGCCAAATGCACTTGACAGGTGGCCTATATCATACACTGACCCATAATTGTTCTCTGGCATTTGTAGCCATTGTAGCACCTCTCTCACAACATCCTCCTCCACCTCAAGCTGATTGGGCAGTCCCACTGTTCTTTGTAGCCTATCTTTGTTGATGTGTGGAACTTTGTAGCCATTTCCACCCCTGCACCTGAGGATTTCAGTGAGGCAAGCCTGCAAACTTAGGAATACTCTGTTGAGTGTTTGTGGTGAAAGCTCTGCAAAAGAGCTACACACATTCCCCACAAGTTCATCCACAATCTTGCATGGTTTCTCATACTGCAGTGACTGAATTGCTCTAAAAAAACCCAAGTCTAAGATGTTAGTGTCAGGGGAATTAGCTGGTTGACAAATCAGTTGGATTCTAAATCCATCTGAATTGGCAACAGCTTGAAACTCTGGATCCATGGCTGTTATGTGTGGGGTTGCATTATCTTGCTGAATGTAGATGTCTTTACTTGCCCAAACAGGCCACCTGGCCTTTATTGCAGGTATAATATGTCATGGAGAACAATATGGTTAGCTAAATGATGATCTTTCATGAGTTGTTAAGATCTGATAGCATGAAAAAGTTGGATATACCTTGTTGATCAGGCAGTCCCTCATCACTTCCTTTGTTACTGAATGGACTGCCTTGGTTTCCATGGTCCCTCCCTGTTCTTTGATCTCCTCTGTGCTGGCATTACTTCAGTGAAGGGAAATATTCCCACCTTATGTTGGCTGCCCATCCATACCAAAATGTGGTCTACTGACAGCACACATAAACATAACTTTGGTTATGAATCTCTTGGATTTGCATGCCCTATATGGCTCATCCTCATCCGGCAAGAGGTAGTACCTGTCTGAGGCCTTGGTCATATAGAACCATTTTTCATCTATATGCACTACATTGTGCATGCTTTGATATGGAACTCTACCTTGAGTAATTTGTGGCTGAAGTTGACTAAGACTCCATCTAACCCTTGCTATCTTATTGACATTGGTGAGTGCAGGTTTGATTGCATTTGTATGTGGCCTTAGTTTACCATGCTTTACCCACTGACCTAATGTGCTCTTGCTAACATTTAATTTGACAGCCATTTTTCTCAGTGAAGCTCTCTCAAGAGTAGTTAAGTTTCTAACCTTTTCTTCATCAATTTTTAATTGATCAGCATGATGGTATCCTTTAATCTTTCCTTGCATAATTGCAGGTTCTCCCCTTTGCACCAGCTCCTTTGCTGCCTTCCATACCCTGTACACGGTTTTCCTACTAACTTCAAATGCATCTGCTGCTTCCATAACAGCCCCTCTTGCGAGCACTCCATCATGGCTGTGCTTGAGTAGAAACTGTACCATGTTGTTCTTGATGCTGCTATTCAAGTGTTTTGTTGGCCGCTGCCCAATATCCATCCCTATGATGAATTTTTTCTGAGGGATTTACATCAACAAAACTGTTGGGAGCTTTTTTTGGGAGTTTTTCAGATTGAGGTGGTTAGAAGTGGAGTAAATGAGTGTAGGTGAGGTATTAATAGCAGCTTTGAAGTTGTACTTTTAGGAGTTCAAATTTCCCTCATTTTTTTTGTAGAGGGAAATTTGATTTTTAGCTTTCCCTCTTTGTACTTTGAATCAATAGCAGTGACTGAATTGTGTATGGTGAACATATTTCAAGCTAATTTGATGAATTATGATTTGAAGGGTTTTTTTATTATGTTGAATGTAAATTTTAAATTCAGTTTGAAGGGTTTTTTTATTATGTTGATTTAAATTCAGTTTTAAATTGTGACTTTGGGAGCAAAAATCGAATTTTGGAAGCATAAGTAATGCAATTGAATTGCATTGAAGAAGCATATTTAATGCATATATGAAGGCAGCAATTTTCGAAATTTTGAGAGCCAAAAAATTAACAAACTTGAAGTGGGTCCCAAATTCCACTATCACA
The DNA here is from genome assembly GCF_004379255.2 of Salvia splendens. Taxonomy (NCBI): domain Eukaryota; kingdom Viridiplantae; phylum Streptophyta; class Magnoliopsida; order Lamiales; family Lamiaceae; genus Salvia; species Salvia splendens. The sequence continues at coordinate 14,221,521 of NC_056037.1, read as the reverse complement.
CACCATTTATTACACACTCTAACAACTTTCTTAAAACCCGTGCCATGGAGAAATGGGACTTTTAATGCTGGACGGAGGGGAGTAATTTTTTTATAATAATTATGTATTTTTTTGTACTATGTATGTTTTTTTTAAATAAAGTGGTTGTAATTTCTCCGTATTTGTGTCGAAATTTTAATTCCGTAAATTGTTTAATTTGGTGAATTTGTGAATTTTTATTATTGTGGGAAGTCCGTCGGGATGTCCTTGGGGATGTCTGCCACTGTGCAGTGGGATGTCCTTATGACGTGGCAGTGCAGTGGGAAGTCCTTATGACGTGGCAGTGCAGTGTTTTTGGGATGTCCGCATGGATATGTGTTCGGACATCTGTACCACTGTGGATGCTCGTGTTACTACTATTTGACAATTTTTACTACTAATCAGTCTAGTCTCAACAATACTATTACCCTTTTGTCTATTTCCCACTCAGAAATTCTCATCTGAAAAATGTCAAAAATCAGAAAAGCAGATCCAAAACATGTTTATCTTAAAAGTGAAGTCCAGATTTGTTTTAATATTATACTCCCTCCGTCCCGGGCTACTCGCTCATTTCCTTTTCGGCACGGGGATTAAGGAATGAGTGTATAGGAAAGTCAAAAATGACGGTTGTAGGTGAAATTTTTTACTAAAAATGGAAAGAGTGCAAGTAACTTGGGACGCCCAAAAAGGAAATAAGTGCGAGTAGTGCGGGACGGAGGGAGTATGAGGTAATTATTTTGGCAGAAAACGATCGATCTAATATTCGAATTAAGCTACTGTGAGACAGGGACAGAATATAGAAGCTGTACAAACAGAATAACATTCATTAATATAATAAGTTATTAATAATGAAAGAGTGATGCTAAATGGCCATAATGTGGCCAGCCATAAAAGTTAATTTAGTCCATTTACATGTATAAAAAAATTAGAATTACCGATATAAACTTATATGTGTGTGAATGGACTTGTGAGTTGATACTTATCTTTGAATTCCATTACGTAAAACACATTAATATCACGAATTACTGTATACGTTGAGCAACAATCAAGAAATGACAGTAGTAATAAGTTGAGTAAAAACTACGAAAGAACAACACTAACATGTTGAGCAACATATAATGAAGATGATATAAAAGTAAAATCAAATAGTATTAAACCAAAAATTTGAAAAAAAATCAATTTTTTTTGTTATTTACTTAATTTATGGCTGGCCATAATGTGGCCGCATGGCATTATTCATAATGAAAATATAAATAATTATTGATCGAAATAAAAAAAAATGAAATATTGACGCCGACGGCCAACCAGAACAGACACAGTCTTTTCTTTTTGTAGAGACAACAAACAAATAACACCACCATCTCTCTCTCTCTCCACCACATTTCCAAGCTAAAAGTGGCAACATTTTTCGGCTCCTGATCTCTGTATTGCTTCTTCTGATTGAGGTGTTTTCTGCCTTTTTCTTACTTTCTTGCGTTTGAGGCTGTGAAGGAAGGATTTGAGCTGGAAAAAGTGAGTGTTTGTGAAGAAATTTGCTCTTGCTTTAGATCTTTTCTCGTGTTTGAATCAGTGTTTGTTAGTGATTTATATTTAAGTGTTTAATTTATGCAGATTCTGTGTTACTATGTCTAACTACTATGTCTAACTGCACATTATTTTGTGGAGAATAGTTTTCTTGCTTCTGATTTCACCTTTTTTTCCCATGGCATAATGATAAGAGTAGGCAAAATTCCAAGAAGGGACGTTATGGCAAAATATATCCGCCATTTGGACCCTGAAAAAAAAAGTTTCCAGCCATGGTAAAGACGCGAGAAGCTCTCGCGTCTTTTAACTAAACACGCGTGAAGCTCTCGCGTGTTTAATTAAACACGCATCAGGCTATCGCGTGTATACGTAACACGCATCAGGAAATCGCGTGTTTAGATAAACACGCAACATGCTCTCGCATGTTTCGTTGTACACAAATTCCAGCCCAGACGGCAGAGACCTCACTTTCCACTCGCGACTTCAGTTCCAGCTCGCTCATTCTCTCACTCTCAGCGACGGCTAACGTCTCTAGCCAGCGAAAATCGAAGTGAATCCGATATTTTGATGCTCTAATTCCTATTTGAAGTGGTGTTAGGTAATTTTTGACTATTAATTTCAATTATCATTGCTATATGTTAGTTAGGTATAGATTTAGGGTTTATGGCATTGAACTTGGTATTGATTTTCGGTTTTAATTTTGTTCAATATTTATTTAAGTATGTTGAATTTATAGTATATGATGTTATGTCGTACTTATTTTGCAGGTTTAATGGTGTTTGTTAGTTTATATTGGGATGGGAAAATTATTCAGCTCTCAGGTTTGGGTGTTGCTTATGATCCCCCTCGTGCAAAATCATTTATTATATTGAATGAAAAGATATCTTATTATCAGCTTGTTTCAATGATATGTGAAAAAATTGGAATTGAGTTGGATGCACATACGATTGATTTAACATGGAGGCATCATGTGGTTTTTAGTGGAGTGGTGAATTATATAGCTACACCAGTGGATGCTAATTTGTTGGAGTATATGTTTGCTGAAAATCCACGTCAAATTGAACTTTTTATTGAATATACTCCGGTTACCACTGCGTTGCAATTTGAACCACCTATCACTCATCATGATGTTGGAACGTCTAGGAGAGATGGTTATCCTAGTTTTGATGTCGGGATATCTAGGAGGGATGATGAATATCATAGCTTTGAATTCAACACATCTGAGAGGGAGGTTGATGAACCATTAGATGTACCAAATATGACATGTGATGGTTCAGATGGTTCTGATAATTGTGATGGTTCAGATGGTTCTGATAATTGTGATGGTTCAGATGGTTCTGATAATGGTGATGGTGCAGATGGTTCTGATAATTGTGATGGTGTAGATAATGTTGATGGTGCAGATGGCTCTGATTGTGATGGTTCCGATGGTTCTCAACCAAGTGATCTTGATTATAGTGCAGAATCATGTGAAGATCCTACAGACGACGAGTCACTTGATATGATGGTTGAGAATTATGTACAACCATCTGTTCGTGGGGAGCAATCTGTTCCCGACTATGTGCCTGAAGGGTTACCATTTTTCGATCATTACCATGTGAAGGCAGCCGATGTTACTTTTCAGAAGACCATGGATTGGTTGACGAAGATATGTGGTATTGGGATGAGGATAATCCGAGACATATAGATGTGGGAACAAAATTTGATAGCAAATTGCAGTTGAAAACTGCTATCACATTATGGCATGTGGGAACAGGTCGGATGTATGAGGTTATGGATAGTCATTCAAGAAGATGGCATGCAGTATGTAGGGACCCATTTGGTCCGAAAAGAAGAGGCAGGGACCTTGGGCAACGCTACCCATGTAATTGGGAGGTTAAAGCAACGTTTAAGAAACATGATGGTAGCTGGTCGATCAACTCATGGGTTGATCGTCATTGCTGTATGGGAGATCACGATCCAAGTGAACATGTTAATCTTACATCATCCATGATTGCTCTCTGTATTCGAAGTCAAATTGAAAACGATGCTGAATTCAAGCCTTCTGCAGTGCTTACATATATCAAAGATAAATTTCACGTGAAAATCAGCTACAAGAAAGCTATTGAGCTTGTATATGGTGGGTGGGAGGGAGTTATTTCAGAAGAATGACCGTCGAGGGAGGCGTCATCATGTTAGGACTACAAGCATAGCACGTGGAACTTATGATGTGCTAACCTATCACAGAGGTCCGGGTAGAGGCCATAATATACATGTTGTGGATTACCGTAAAAAGAGATGCTCATGTGGAAAGTGGCAGACCTGGAGAATGCCTTGCTCTCACGCTGTAGCGGTGCTGAGAGAACGCAGTGATGACATCTTTAGTCATGTTGATACATGATACCACACAGATGTTTGGATTCACCAGTACGCAGGTATGTTGTTTAGATACTTTTTATTCTTACATTTTTATCATGTATTACAATTGCACTTTTATGCAGCTGCGTTCCGTCCACTGAGACATCAAGATTATTGGTATGAACCTGAATGGACACTGGAATGTTCACCAGCACGGCTACTTCCTCGTTCACGTGGGCGGTACAACAGAAGCAGGATACACAACCAAATGGATGAGCGCGACGATGATGCGCCAAGAGCTCCTCCTCGATGCCGCATTTGTGGAGAGACCGGCCATAATAGAAGAAAGTGCACTTTAGAACGTGTTGTGTAGTTATATTATGTTTGAGACTCGTGATTGAGGGTTGAATATTATTATGTGTTTGAACCAAGTTTAAGACTGAAATGACATTCTTAAGTAATATTGCTTAAAAAATTTTCAACAGAGTTTACTTTATTTATTGATCAATCCACATGTAATGAACAAACATTACATCTCAAATCAATCAACATATAATAAGTCAACAGTACATCTCATCACATGCACCTGTAATAAATAGTCAATACATCTAATGATAATATTCTACTTAAATGACGAAGGTGTATATTTACTCGGGCCTTTTCCTCTGTTGTCACGGCTAGACCTTCTACGTGGGAACATACCCAAAATTGTCTGAGACAAACTTGGTCTGGAGCGTTCCTTATCGGGACGGGATGTATGTGAACTGCTACTAGGCCGTTCAAGTTGAACACTACTCCTAGGAGGGTCAATATGCTCTCTCCTCGTGGGGCGCTCTATGTAGGCACTACTCCTAGGAGCAACATCAGCTTCATCAGCAGCAGCATCATCATCATCATTTGTCGGAGAGTGCACGATATGGACATCCGAAAAGAATGAATCCTGTGTAGTAGGATTCCATGGTAGCCCAACTCTATCTAATGGAGTCACCCAACTAGACTGTGGCGCGTCTGACCAAGTAGGAAACCAACTAGAGGGATCTGGTGCCGGTGGATTTTTCAAAACCAAATTCAATAATTCAAAATAATAATATCAACCACATTCAACAAATCAACACCAAATTCAACAAATTAACACCATATTCAACCATATTCAATAATTCAACAATAATTCAACCAAATTCAATAATTTAAAACCAAATTCAATAATTCAACAAAATATCAATCACATTCACCAAATTAACATCAAATGCAACAAAATAACACCAAATTCAACAAAGTAACACCTTATTCAACCGTATTCAACACTTCAACAAAACATCAACCAAATTGAATAATTCAACATCAAATACAACCAATTTCAAGATAAAATCAACCAAATTGAATCATTCAACACCAAATTCAACCAAATTCAACAAAATACTTCCTACCCCATGAACCCTAACTATTATACCCAACCAATAAAAATCGAAAATAAAGGTTGAAAGTTACCTAACAACACTTCAAATTGGAATGGGAGAGCTAAATATTGGATTAGGCTTCGAATTTCGCTGGTTGGGAAGAATTTTCGCCGATTTTCGCTGCTTCTTAGCGTTTTGTGGTATGTTCTGCCTTCTGAACGGATTTTGTGAAGCAAGGGAGACACGCGAGAGCTTGTCGCGTGTTTGCTTTAAACACGCGAGAGGAAGACGCGTCTCTTTTTTAATACACGCCAGAGGAATATGCGTGTTTTACTTTAAACACGCATTAGGCTGATGCGTCTACACTTTTAAAACACGCGAGAGCTTCACGCGTGTTTAGTTAAAAGACGCGAGAGCTTCTCGCGTCTTTACCATGGCTGGAAACTTTTTTTTTCAGGGTCCAAATGGCGGATACATTTTGCCATAACGTCCCTTCTTGGCAGAGTAATGGTTTTTCTATTTTAGAAATTTTGCTGTTTCACTGTTTTGAGTGAGTAATCTGCGTTTGTGGTGGTGGAATTTTGTTTGAGATTCAAGCATTTATGTGTAAAGATCAACAAGCTTTGTTTATGGTATTTCGAATTTCGATTCTTCATTTTGGTTAGGGTTTACTTTTTATTGGCTGATTGAAGTATTGCTGAGTTTATTAGTCTATTTTGTTGAGGAAATACAATGGGAACATGTAACTTAAATTTTCATTTATTTTTCTTCCATAATTGTTTGAGTCTTTCAAGATTTGTTATCTGTAGATGTTTGACATTTAGAAAAAGCACGTTATTGTGGTTTTGGTAGAATGAGCTGTACTTATAAATTCATTTATGGTAGAATTAATTGAAAGCTGAGATATACTTAAATGAAGTAAGCAGTGATAATGTAAAAGTTCATTTAATCCATGTTTGTAGAATTTGTAGACACAATGTCACGAGGTGGTACACATAGCATTTATAAGAGCATCTACGATAGGAATAACCCAGCAACAGCCAGCCATAGCCTAGCCACAAACTCCTTCTGTCATATCATCAGCCCTAAAAATCCTCCTGCCACATCATCAAGATAAGCAAATAGCTCAATCATAGCTCAGCCATAGCCTAGCCACATCACTCAAAATTATATAAAACAAATAATTAACAATCACAACATACGGAATTAAATTTACGACACAGATACGAGAAAATTTAATAATACTATTAAAATTTTAAAAAGTACATTAATTAAAAAAAGTACAATAAAATAAAAAAAAGTACATTAATTAAAAAAAATACATTAATCTAAACAATTCACTCCTCGTCTCTGTCGCCTCCGTCGTCGCCGCCTCCGTTGCCACCGTCGCCGCCGCCTCCACCCAAATCGTCACGCATGCTCACGAGCAATGTGTGAAGAAAACTCTTCTCCTCGGGGTCTGTCGCCACCCGCCATTCGGCTAACGTCTTGACCATCTGAGCGCGCGTTTGTTGACGCGCGAAGAATTTGAGATCCTCTGTGTACTGGCCAAGGGGGATGCCGACTGGACCTCCTGGGAACCCCCGACGACCCCCCTCGCCTCCCGTTGCGCCCGCTTTTGCCCAGCCGGGCGAGGTCGGCGAGCGAACGAACGAGGAGTGGGGATCACCTGAGCCGTCTCGGGGAGGTCGTGGGGACCACCGCTGCTGCCGCTGTAATCACCGGTGTAGTTCAGTCGTTGTTTCTTCGGCCAGCCAGCGTCGACACCTGCTCGAAACTTCTCGGATTCGTTCAGCACCACAAAGTAGTTCCAGTAGGTGAAATCCTTATACAACCCTGGCTGGGGGAAGGCTTTCTCCGCTATCCTCCTGCAGTCATCCTCCGTTTGGCCACTGCTTTGCATGCGGAGGGCGTTGGTGTACAAGCCCGAAAATTGGAAGACCGCAGCCTTGATTCGGTCCCACGCCTTCCGGCAATCCTCCCCCGTGCGTGGCCTCCCCTCCGGGCAAAAGTCTCGTAGGCTGCTGCTATTTTAGCCCACAAGTTGACGATCCTCTGATTGTTCGAAGTGAGGGGATCATCGCAAAAACTCACCCACGCCTTGGACAGCGCGACGTTCTCCGCATCCGTCCACCTCCTCCGTACCGAGTAGTCGTCCTCACCCAGCTGCGAGGACTCGCCGACCCTCTTCCCCTTGCCCTTCTTCTTTGGGGCGCGACGACCCCGCACTGCTCCCCCCGTTTGAACGGGAGTATCCGGAACTCCGAGAATATCAAACCCCAACTCCTCTAAGGAAAAAGTCTCAAATTGCGTGAACTGCGCCTCCGTTGGGGTCGATGTGTGCGAAGAAGCAGTCGAAAAATCAAAACTGGGGCGATAGACGTTTTCCTCCCCCGACATCCCCTGCGTCACCGGTACCCCTCCTGTCAGGGGCTGCATCGCCGTCCCCCCGGCATCATCTGCATCCCGGGCACCCCCGGCATCATCTGCATACCGGGTTGCATCTCCGGTACCCCCTGCCACGCCGGCATACTCCCCCCAGCTGCCATCCCGGGCATATTCCCCCCCGGCTGCCATCCCGGGCATCATCCCCTGCCACGGGTACATGTTGTAGTACCCTGGCATCGGACCCCATCCACCTCCCACGGGTACCGTGGGAGTTTGAGACCCTCTCGTCACTGGAATACCTTCGTTGTTGTTCTCCATTTCGCGTTGTTGCTCTTGTACAGAAATTAAGATAGAGAGAAAACTCGTTAAAACAAGTGGTGCGAATGAAAATGACGTGCAAAGCGCGTATATATAGTGTTTCGAAAATTAATTTTAGAAAAAAAAATCCGCTGGGCGATGCGCTCGGCGATCCGGACCCTGCAATGGCGCCGAGCGCCCGTATATCGCCTAGCGCTAGGCGATATTTTTTTCGGAAAACTGCTAGGCGGTTGCAATGGTTCGCCGAGCGCACTGCCTAGCGCCGGGGCTCGACTAGGCGGTGCGCTAGGCGCCATTGTGGATGCTCTAAGAAAAACTCTCGGTGCTCTCAAGGACACCACGACTGTTAGTTTGGCGAAAATAAACAGCGATTACAAGGTATTAGTTAGGTCGTCTTATGTAATCAAAAGTTCCATTCCGTTGTGATTGCTAAAGATTCTGTTTCATTCCTGCTTTACAGGAGTTGGACATTGCCATTGTTAAGGCAACAAACCATGTTGAACGCCCTGCAAAAGAGAGGCACATAAAGGTTGTTATTCATAAAAAATTTTATATACTTTCATTTATTGCGTTTTATTAGATTCCGAGTTTGAAGGTGACGTCTTTAACTGTATCTGCAATCTGACTTCCAGCCATCTTTGCTGCTGTATCGGCCACCAGGCCTCGAGCTGATGTCGCCTATTGTATACATGCCCTTGCAAGAAGACTGGCAAAGACTCATAATTGGGCGGTATGTGATCATGACCATGTCGATCATTGCATGATAATGATTTCATGGATGGTTGTAGGTATCTTTTAATTACATCCCTTTCCTGAGCTTCCTTATCAGCCCTTTTGCTTTTAAAAATGTCAAAAGATTCTATCACCATCTGGTTCAAGACTGGATCTGCACACCTCTCCTAATCGAATCCATAAATGACTTGTCTTTGTTCTCCGAATGATTCAAATATCAAGCCACCTATATAGTGACGTCAAATACTGCAAATAGATGCTTTAGTTTTGTGAAGTTTCATGCATTAAATACATACCTTGGTATTAGAGATGCTGCTTACATCATGAAAACATTGTGATGCTTGTCTTTGTAAAAAGAAATGTACTGCCTAGTTCTGATACATGTATATTTCTATTTTCAAACTGCATAGGTTGCTTTGAAGACTCGAATTGTTATACATCGTGCGTTAAGAGAGGTGGACCCGACATTCCAGGAAGAAATCATTAATTATGGTAGGAGCAGAGGTCATATGCTTAACTTAGATCATCTCCAATGGCGGACGTCCGGTCAGACGTGCGCGACGGGCGACTGGGACGTCCGCCATTGTGACAGGGGAGGTCGGATACGGACGTCCCGTGAGGACGTCGGGTGTCCTCGGACGTCGGCGCGACGGGCAGGCGGACGTCCGCCATTTTTTTTAAACTTTATATATACGGCTCGTTGAATTTTATTTCATTCGCACCACTTGTGTTAACAAGTTTCTCTCTCTACATCTCTAATTTCAAGTATATCTAGAATGTCTAGTGACAGTGATAGCGAGAATGAATTGTAGGTCGCTGTGGAAGGTGCGATAGATAGACTGCTACAGCAGAGGGCGCAGCAGCTGCAGCAGGCTGCGGTACCTCGGCCGATCCATCTTCGAACTACAGTACCCCGTGACCACATTGTTGTACATATTCGGTTGTATGCAGACTACTTCGCTCCGCAACCGCGTATTGGGGAAGCCTTATTCCGGCGACGCTTTAGGATGCATCGTCCGCTGTTTCTGCACATCGTGTGTGCTTTAGAGAGAAGATACCTGTATTTTAGAATCAGGGAGGATGCAGCTGGCAAACCCGGACTCACGCCCTTGCAGAAGTGCACTGTCGCAATCAGACAACTGGCGTACGGAGGCGCGGCCAACATGTTCGACGAGTACCTCTACATTGGCGCGTCGACAGCCGTCGAGTGTCTGCAGAAATTTTGCGCGGGCGTGAGAGCGATATTCGGTGAGCGGTATCTTCGGAGTCCGAGCCCCGAAGACTGCCAGAGTATGGTAGATATGCATGGGTCTGTCCACGGGTTCCCTGGGATGTTGGGCGGCATAGATTGTATGCATTGGGAGTGGAAGAACTGCCCCGCCGCCTGGAAGGGGATGTACACTACTGGCTTCAAAGCCAAGCATCCTACGATGATCCTAGAAGCTGTAGCTGACTACCGGCTGTGGATATGACATGCTTATTTTGGAGTCGCCGGGTCGAACAACGACATCAACGTTCTCCAGTCGTCGCCCCTGTTCAATGCTCAGTGCGCGGGCGTTGGTCCCGCCATCAGTTTCGTCGCCAACGTCAACCAGCACAATATGGGATACTATTTGGCGGATGGGATATACCCAAACTGGCTCGTATTTGTGAAGACAATCAAGCATCCGCTCGGACAAAAGAAGTCATACTTTGCGAGCCGTCAGGAAGCAGCGCGCAAGGATGTGGAGCGGGCATTTGGTGTGCTCCAGAGTCGATGGGCGGTAGTCAAGGGTCCTGCACGGCCGTGGTATATTCCCAACATCGGCGATGTCATGTATGCATGTATCATAATGCACAACATGATTGTCGAAAATGAAGGTGCGGAACTGACTCAGTGGACCAATGAAGATGATATGGATGCAGGTCCAAGTCACGGCGTGGCCACCGCGAATGTGAATATGGGGGTACCTCATGGAGAGGTCGAGCGGATGCGTGCATTTGCCGACATGCGGCAAACAGATGCCCATGTTCGACTTCAGAACGATATTATCGAAGAGGTTTGGACGCGGAAGGGTTGACGTTGATGTTAGTACTTTTTTTTGTTTTATTACTATGTAATTTTTTTTTCAAATCATGTATGTTTTTTTAAATGAAGTTATTAATTTTTCCCGTTCGTATTCGTGTTGAAATTTTATTTCCGTAAATGTAAATTGTTTTATTTGTGAATTTGTGATTTTTTTTATTGCGGGAAGTCCTAGTGGGAAGGGCGATGGGAAGGGCGGATTGTGAAGGGGATGTCCTAGTGACGTGGCAGTGGGATGGGAAGTCCTAGTGACGTGGCGGGAGGTGTTTTCGGGATGTCCTAGTGGATGTCCGAGTGGGACATCCGCCCACTGGAGATGCTCTTAGCCCACTTCAAGGATGACTCCAGCCCTAATGGTATGGTTTCATTTTCTTTTTAGCATTATAGAAAAGTTAAGAGAATAGGCTTCTTTATTTTTGGGTACGCTGTTATGCACTATTTTTGGAGGAGAGGATGGAATGTTACCGAGTGTTAAAATACGACATAGAAACAGACCGTCCGGTGGGTTCCTCTTGTAAATATACATTTATTTTGTTTTTATCCAAATAATTTATTTTCTTCCTTCACATACTGATGAAACTCTATTTCGTCATGGTCTAAGTGCTGAGTTTTGTATCATCAACTGCAGAAGTTTAATATATTTCATCGAATTGCAGAGAACAAAAGATCTCGACACTCCGGACCTACTTGAGCATTTACCAGCTCTGCAGCAACTTCTTCATCGTGTGATTGGCTGTCAGGTAGATGCATAGTTAATCAGTTCAATGATGGTAGATCACTTGTAAACATTATTCATATCGATTTTCAAATTGGTTCCGTTGCATGTGGATTAAACTAATGATGTCCTCGTTTAGCCTTTCCGTTCCTTAATACAACTTGAAGTGCGACATTTTCAAAATGCAGCCACAAGGAGCAGCTCTTCATAATTTCATCATTCAATTAGCGCTTTCCATGGTGAGTACCATTTATACTCTTGCCACCTGTAAAAATCGGTTTATACAGACTGTCTATAATCCTCTACCTATATTTTCCTTGCCCTCGTAGGTTGCTTCAGAAAGCATAAAAATTTACAGTGCAATAAGTGATGGTACAGTTAACTTGGTTGACAAGGTAACAAAATCCTTCTTAGTTCTTACTACAAATATCTCCTACTTTGTTGGAAACATACTTACGACCTTCATTTCCGACAGTTCTTCACGACGCTCTTAAAGCTTTGGATATATATCGAAGAGCTGGAAATCAGGTACAGCCTTCAAACAGTTATGTATCATGCAGCATTAAAAAAAGCAAGACTTTGTCCCATTATTAACTGTGTTGCAATGCGACTTTTCTAGGCGGAGAGATTGTCAGAATTCTATGAAATATGTAAAAATCTTGATGTTGGGCGTGGAGAGCGATTTATCAAGATCGAACAGGTTTGGCCTTTGAATGCTATTTTGCCAACTGCATCACTTCTATTAGCTGTCGATATGTGTCTCATGTCGTTATTGTGGCGATGAATGATTAAGCCACCAGCATCATTTCTGCAAACTATGGAAGAGTATGTTCGAGAAGCACCACGCGCTTCCACTGCCCGCAAAGATCTGGTACTGATCTTCAGAATTCTCCAAATCATATATAGGCATTTCTACATATAGTACTATTATATATGTTCACATGAAACATGGTGACGATAAGCCCAATGCAATTTTGGCTATTGAGTACAAAACGAGTTCAGAGGTAAAAGACGAGCATCTGCAGTCGCCACCTCCAGCTGAACCCGAACCAGAACCTGAACCTGTCAAAGTGGAGACTCCAGCTTCTGAACCACCGCCCGATTTGCTGATGATTATTCAGTATATTTGATGCATGGAAATACTGGTTCATTCAGTTTCCTGTCTTAATATTTTCAGCATTTAAGTGAGTGACTGTATGCATCGTTCGTTGTGTAGGGCCTGAACGAGCCTGCTCCTGCCGCAACTGAGCTGGATGAGAGAAACTCTCTGGCTTTGGCCATTGTTACTACTGGTAAGTTTTCCTCGAGCCGGGTTTAGCTGTGTCGGGCTTTGTCTTTGCTGCAACTAATGAAGGAAAGGGTTTATTGTTTACATATTTTTAGTCGAGTTTTCAATTTTCACGACTTCTACAACCTTGCAACTATAACACCACCGTGCAATTTTTTGAAAGGCTTAGTCGCTAAAAGATTCACGAACTTTGATCTGATTTTAGTTTCCGACACATTTAAAAAAAAGTTGTTGCAATAGTTTTCAAATTGAGTATTAGGCACGCTAATTTTTTTTCTAACGACTGAAAAAGTGATGTGGCATGAGCGTTTACAACGATATGAGTCAAGGAATGACATACGCCCTACAAATCACAATGGTTTTATTATAGCTACAAATTTATAAAACATTCAGAACCCAAAATTAGGTCACCTACACTGGACTAGCCTTAAGTTTTCGGGTATGGTTTGCAATGCCGTCTTTGTAACTGCTCGCTTTCTTGCCAATGCACGTGTTTTAGAACAACCAGCCTCAACCGGACCACACCTCTCAAATGGAGCATCCGGATGGGAGCTAGCACTCGTTACAGCACCAAGCTCCAATGATACCGCTTCTGCAACGAGCAAACTGGTATGTTTCTCGTCACATCGATTTTTCATCTACCTTTTAAAGCATTCTTCACTGACCAAATGAACCCTTTTTTTTGAAAAGGCTGGAGGGCTGGACATGCTCACGCTAGACAGTCTATATGACGACGCAATCAGACAAAACAACCAGAGTCACCAGGCCGCGAGCTACAACCCATGGGAGCAAGGCCCGATGGGGAACTCCATGATGACACACGATCCATTCTACGCGTCCAATGCAGTGGCTGCACCAACAAATGTACAGATGTCAAACCAGCCGAATCCGTTCATGTTCCAGCCACAGCAGCAGATGATGATGATGGGGCCGCATCACCCCATGAACCTGTACGTGACCGGGGTCCAGCCCCACCCTTATGGCACAGGTATGCCGGTGCAAGCATACAATCCTTATTCAGGCCTCATTTGAAAGAAAATTCATCATATTCATTTGTTGGAAATGCTAGGGTTATAAGATGATTAGAGCATTCCCAAAGGTGAGCAGCAGCTCACCGTCCGTCCTTGCCGCTGGCAAGGACGCGCTCCGCCACCATTGCGCTTTTGCCGCTGGCAGGGCGCTGCTCTATGCATAGAGCACGTCCGTGCCAGCGGCAAGAGCACAGCGCGTCGACGTGGCAGCTTCCGATTGGCCCGTTGATTTATCATTTTTTTTATTTATTTTTTTAAAAAAATCGAAAAAATCTGAAAATTTTAAAATTAATAAAAAAAAATATTGTCTCACTTCCTAATAAAATATATCCATTTTTTCCACACTTTTAATTTATTTTTTTCATTATTTTTACCCCAAAATTCATACTTTCATCTATAAATACTCTCATTTCAAACACAAAAAATGACACTATACTAAACAACTCTCTCAATCTCAATTTTTAGGATTTTAATTATGTAATTTTTAATTTTTAGGAGTTTAATTATGTAATTTTTAATTTTTAGTATTTTAATTATGTAATTTTTAATTTTTAGGATTTTAATTATGTCTTTTTTATTTTATTTGTAATTTGTAATATTTATTGTGGTTTTTTAATGAATTTTAATATTATGGAAATGTTATTGTTTAATTGAATTTTAAATTAATTGTGCTCGTCCTTGCGGAAGAGCACAGTTGTGGGTGTTGTGCTCTTGCCAGAGAGCATGCATGAATAGTACCGCCCGGGCCCACAACCGTGCTGGCAAGAGCACGGTTGTGGATGCTCTTAGCTCTCTTGATTATTATTATTATTATAATATGTATTGGAGCTAGATATGGTTGTTTGTATCATATGTTGTGCGAGTGAAATAGTTTAGATCAAAATTCATTCTTGAATAATCAAGTAAGTATATAATCATTTTGTATTTTTTGGAGTTGCATAAAATTTGTAGACCGTGTTGGTCGAGAGGAATGTATTTGTTGTTGTTGATGGAAATTTATTGGAGCGGTTGATGTTTTTCTGGTTTATCTGTTAGATAATTGCATTTGTTTCATAAATCTTGCAATGGAAGAATTATAAGTATGTAATATGAAAACGAATTCCACCTTATTACTTTTTATTACTCCATCCATTCCACAATAGTAGTTTCAAAGTCGATACAGTTTATGTAATGTTAATAAAAGTTGATAAAATAAATAGTAAAATGTGGGGTTGCATTTTTATACTGTATTAGTTTTATTATATACATAACCTTTAATGGGGTACAAAAATCTAGGCCTAGGTTAAAACTGGCGATAATGATGAATCGCATAACAGAGTGGGATGAATTTGCCCTGAATAAGAGTAGAGTATTTTGTGTTTCATTTTTTATCAAAAAGAATGAAATAATTCAATTTAGTTCATCCAAAAAATTAATATTCTGGAATTGGATAAACACCCGAATGACCCGGAGCCAGGTCATTGCTTATTGCCAAACTCATTTGAGTCCGAATTCTGCAGCCCATAAATTTATTTAGTTGGGCCTGTTTGATGCTTTATTTTTCTCCTCAATTTTAATTGGGCCTTCGGGAGCAAATTGTCCATAAAACAATCCATTAGAGATTTATTATATTCATTTATCATTATTTATTGAGTTATAGTCATGCTATTTAATTACATTTGTCCTAGTAACACCACATCATTGTCCTAGTAAAACAAGAAAATATGATAGAAGATGATTATATATTTTACTAATTTTATATTTTATAAATTTGGTAAGTTAGTATTTTGTGAATCGATTAACTGAAGCTACCATAATTCATGAGTATAAATCCATATCCATACAATAATAAAATTCCCAATTTAGCGTTGGTTTATTATAAATAGAGATCGAGAGAGGAGAGAGAAATTGAAAACCTATCTGTGGATATTGCTTTATGTTTATGGTTCTGGAATCAGATCATCGCGATTGATCTGATCTGATTCGATTCGTTTCATTTTTTCTGGAAATAATTTGCAAATTCTGCATGAGAAAATCGGAGGTAGAGGTACTGGAGACATAGTAGAGATAGAAATTTTCGTTTTTTGGTAGCGAAACATGTCTGCCGTAGTGTGCGGAAAGAGATCGAACATCTTTGAGGAATCGCCGTCATCGCCGCCTGTCACCAAAAGGATCCGCTGCTCATCGTCGTCGTCGCCTGGCCGTACTTTTTCTCCGCCGAGGGCCCCCGCCTCCGCTTCTAATCATATCTCCTCCATCGATCATCTTGTCTCCCTCTTTCCTGATATGGACAGACAGGTTAGTGTTGTTTCTCAATTTCTTCTTAAATTGATGTCACGCTCGCGGAGCCAGACGTGTTCTTCTAGCTTTTCTATTATTGGGGGAAAGCGGTGGTGGTGAAATTTTGATCTTTATTCTTTTGTGTGTATCTGTTGGATATTAAATTAGTAGACTTGTGCGTTCTATATGCATATTGAATTTATATTATGGGCTTTATTACTTTAATTATTGAAAATGAAATGTTATTAAGCCTCGTGTGAGTCGGCGTTCTTGTTCATAATATATGTTGCTTCTGAGTTTTCTTAATGTCATGTTTGAGAAACTAGGCCTTGCACCATTCATTCCCTTTTCATGGTCAAATTGTGATTATCTGATGTTATGAAATGGGGGATGCGTCCTTAGGAAATATTTCATGTTACGTTCTTACCTTGCAAAATGTTAAGTAGATATGCAAATTAACTTGCTCCTATTCTACACACAACACTTGCAATTTTCATATGTTTTGAAGGAGCTAGTTTGAAAGGGTCAGATTGTAGTTTTGAAATGGTTGTTTTACTTGTCAGATTCTCTACTACCGTCAAGTTTGACTTGCACAAGTAAAAACAGTGAAAATGTGCTCCATATTAGCAACCTATATATGAAACGTGTGGTTACTCTTCCAAAAGAATTTCAAACACATTTTTTGCCTCTTCTTAGTATTAATTAGATTTTGCCATTTTGTGCTGGATTTTGATAATTTTCCCAGGCTTTCAGGGAACTTTCCTTATATAATCCATCATTATTTCTTCGGCTAATGACTTTATCCAATATATGTTGATATTTTCTCATTTTTTTTCTTTCTTTAGCTTAAGACTTTCACCAATATATGTAATGCTTTCTTATTTTTTATGCCAATGCTTTGCTTAATGCCCATTACATGTTTAGTTGAATCATAATATAGTAACTTTAACAATCATCAAAATATGGTATGACTGTATGAGAATTGCTTTTCATTCTATGTGAGTGGATTAGGGTCTCACTAGGTTCTGATTTACTCTGTGAATGGAAGTACTGCTTAGCCATAATCTGATATACATTATTCTTATTTCTTCTGCTTGAAATGTTAAACTTATTAACTCGTTATGAATCGTTTCGGCTTCTAGTTTGTTGAAAAGGCCCTTGAAGAGTCTGGTGATGATTTGGATCTGGCTATCAAAAGATTAAATGATCTTCGATTGAGTGTTGCCGCAAGTTCATCAGATCTTACCCAGGATATTGACACTCAGTTTTTGGCTAGAGGTGTTTTTCTCAAATTTTGTGCTTTGTTTGGTAACTTATGCTTCGTAGTATATTTCTCTATGCTTTCTGAAATAACACTTTTCTAATTCTTGTAAAATCATTAGTGTATACCAATTAGTGGATATTAAATTTATGAAGATGTTTAGGCTCTAACCTACTGAGTGAATCATCTTTGGTTCTCTATGTATCCATTAAGTTCTTCTGCCATTTCTGAATTTTGTACAGCATGATGCCACATAATCTTGGCATGGCCTACCTCATTTTAATTCACTCTGGTTCTGGTTTATTAATTATAGCTTACGCCTGAAGCTTCTTCTCCTGGAGTCCCCTAGATCTGTTCTGGTGGCCCTTTCTCACTGAACAGAAACACTGGACTTGCATATGATTTTCGACATCTTAGTGTTTAACTTTTTCCCTGTTCTTCTTGCTGGATGACTGAGTTGTTTTTGCATCCTTTGGTTAAAAGTCTTTGTGATATTTAATTTCTTTTTCTTTTTTTCTTAGACTATTTAATGATTATTTTATTTAGCGCTTCAAAGCTTCACATGCCATGAATGTCACTAACGCATGTGTTCCTTTGTTTAGTCCCCCCCCCCACCATCATTTGATTCTCTCACCCTTCATCAAAGAAAGCACCCTATTCTTTTTCATAGTTGTCCCTTCATTTATATCTATTTTCTGTTGTGTGCTTTGTGACTGGCCAAACGTGTACTTTTATCATAAATAATTCTGTTTCATATTCATGTACAGTGGTTAATGATGGAGGGGCCGCTTCAGGACAGGAACCACCTGTTGTAAACAATCTTCCTGTAAATGGAGCAGAGTGGGTGGAGCTATTGGTTAGAGAAGTCTTGACTGCAGCCAGTGTAGAGGATGCTAAGGCACGTTTGTCCCAAGCACTTGAGGCATTGGAGAAGTCTATTTATGCGAATGCTACTGCAGAGGCTGCAAAAAGCTTCCTGAAGGTGTGTGCTTATACCTACCTCTAGAAGACATATGACACATTCGTAAAGTAAATTATTTTTTAAGGAATCTCTTCTAAGTACTTAAGGTAGTTGAAATGAGTATCAGCATGAATTAATATATGAAAAATGATTATATAGTTGAATTTACATTAGTGTAATGCTTTTTAGGAGAACGTAGTGCTGAAGCAGCAACTAGAAGCACTCCTACAGGAAAATACTATTTTGAAGCGAGCAGTTTCTATACAACATGAACGACAGAAGGAATTTGAGGAAACTGGCCATGAGTTGCATCAGCTGAAGCAGCTAGTGTCTCAATACCAGGAGCAACTACGGACCCTCGAGGTCAGTTTTACAGTGTCATAAGCATGTTGATAGTTTGGTTGGCTAGTGAAACTACATTATTGTTTTCCTTGCTATGATCAGGCTATATGCAAATGAACAAAATATTCATTTCAAACACAACATAATTAAGTTATCTGTATTTTCAGAAGCCCGTCGGATCATCTTAATAGAATATGAAATTTTATGGAAAGAAGGTTCAGTATATGATTCATTCATATGTTTTCTCCAGGTCAACAATTATGCCCTTACAATGCATCTAAAGCAGGCCCAACAAAGCGGTTCACTCCCTGGACGTTTTTACCCGGATGTGTTTTAGTTATTCGGTTACGAGTGCTATACTAGATTCAGGATCAAGCTAGATTCCTGGTCCTAGTTGGTATGTGTAGTTTTTACGAGTGAGATCACATTACTATACGTGCTGGTTTCTGATGCCGGTCACTACTGACATCTTAACAATCCCTGTTATACTTACTAAAGTTAATTAATTGCTCCTTTTGGCTTCATTTCTTCTCCTTCACCCTCACCCTAATAATGCACAGCATCTTTATCATTAAAGCAGCATACATCGAGCTTGAATATTCTCTTTTTGATTGATGTTAGCATCATCTCTTGTCAATTCGCTTCCATTATGGTTTATGCATTTCTCTTTGGAGAATTTATCCTTGTATCAAAGCTGAATTGGATACCTCTTCTCACACTTTATGATATTCTTTCTACTCAAACATTTATATTCCTACACCCTTTGACTTTTCTGGGTGCATTATCTTTTCCTTATGCAGATTTCGTCTTTTTGGTTGGTTGAACTCATTTACTTAATTGGGGTTTTGGTATGGAGCCCATTTTTCATTAATCTTTTCTAAAAATTAGTAAATATCAATCGGGTCAGCCTAACGGATTGCTTATGATTTTTATCGTGTATAAATATTTAATTCTAACTCGAAAAGGTCGGGTTTCGAGTTAATCCAATGTGTTAATCAGATGGTTACTGATAAAATTACTGTGACATATCTAATACATAATGAATAATTAGGATCATATTTTAATTATGATGATACTCAGATATATACTTAAATCTAAAAATAATTAAATACCAAATTTGTATAAATAGAATAAAACAAAACATCAGCGTAGTTAAAATAATTCTAAAGCGTGATTTAGAATACAAAATATTTCTTATAATCAATTAAAAATTTTAATATATTTATTTATTATTATATCAATAAAAATACAATACTTGTGTATATGGAGTAATTTTTTGTATAATTATCTACGTCATAAATAATTAAATATAATCAATAAACGGTCAAATTAGGCTATCAAACAAGACATAACAATAGACAATAGTTGCATCTGAGTTCAT
Source organism: Salvia splendens (assembly GCF_004379255.2). Lineage (NCBI taxonomy): Eukaryota > Viridiplantae > Streptophyta > Magnoliopsida > Lamiales > Lamiaceae > Salvia > Salvia splendens. Next base: position 14,201,504 of record NC_056037.1, on the reverse strand, counting down.
CAACCCACTTGGTTAACTTATCGGATTCCGGGTCAGCTCTACTCGAGTTGAAATTAATTGAGTGCAAACTAATTGGATTTTAATTTTATGAGACTAGAAATTTTCAAACATAATCCTCTAATGTAAGTGGACTATTTCGGGCAAGGAGAGGGGGTGCAGGAGGAATAAATATGGAGGTGTTCAATGATCATTCAAATTGCATACAAACTATCACAACTGTAAAATAAATAATCACCGTCTCATGATAGTTGGGTCGCATTCATTTTGGTTCGTTATAAGGTAGTTGAATCATTTATATACTTCATATGTACTTAAAAAATAAACAAACTGGTAAATGAATAAAGTAAGAGAGAGAAAGAGAAAATGTAGTGGAATGAGTGTTATTGGATTGTGGAGTCCACATTATAAATGATGTGTATGATTATTATTTGCCGAAATTTTTTCATATTTTGACTTGGTCTAATTTTGGGGGACGACTAAAAATAGTAAAACTAGTCTATTTTTTTAGGACGGAGTGAGCACTTAACAAAAAAAACTCCATTTACTCTCATGTTATATTCTCTCTTTCAGGGCTCTCAAAATGGATATCGGGTATCCAATACCTGATATCCAAACCCGAAAAATCAGGTAATTGTATACCCGATATCTGATTTTTTGGGTTTCGGGTTCGGGTACTCAATTTTTGGATTTTTGGATAACATGTAACCCGATACCCGATCTGGCATACCCGAATTTCCTGATTATTTTTTAATTTTATACTATATTGCTAGTTTATTTTAATGTTAAATAACAAATTACTATTATTAACTAATGAGTCAAAAACAAATTCTGACTTAGAGCATCTCCAATAGAGATAGGCCAGCCATAGTCTAGCCACAAACTCCACCTGCCACATCATCAACACTAAAAACTTCTCCTGCCACATCATCAGGACAAGCAACTGGACAAGCAATAGGCCAGCCATAGCCTATCCACAATAAACAAAATTATAAAAAATAAATAATTAACAATCACACAAAATACGGAATTAAATTTACGACACAAATACGGGAAAATTCAATAATAATATTAAAATTTTAAAAAGTACATTAATTAAAAAAGTACATTAATTAAAAAAATTACATTAATTTAAAAAAAAACTCCTCCTCCACACACGAGCCCCCCACCTCCGCCTCCGCCTCACTCCTCGCCGTCGTCGCCGTCCCCGCCGCCGTTGTCGCTGCTATCCGGGACCCCCAAATCTGCGGCATCTGAGCCCGCGTTTGAGCCCCCCAACTGTGCCGCGGCGGCATTCAAATCGGCCCGCATACTCACGAGCATTGAGTGAAGAAAACTCTTCTCCTCGGGGTCAGTTGCCGCCTTCCAGTCAGCTAAGATCTTGTACATCTGAGCCCGCCTTTGTTGACGCACGAAGAAGGCGAGCTCGGCTGTCGACCTGCCAACAGGGGGGATGCCGACTGGACCTTCTGGGACCCCTGGCGAGCCCGTTGCGCCCGCCTTTGACCAACCGGGCGAGTGCGGCGAGTAAACGTGGGAGGGGACGGGAACTCTTGAACATCCTCGGGGAGGTCGTGGGAACCGCCGCTGTAATCACCGGTATATAGTTCAGTCGCTGCTTCTTCGGCCAGCCAGCATCGACACCTGCCTGAAACTTCTCGGAGTCCATCAGCACCTCATAGCAGTTCCAGTAGGTGAACTCCTTATAAAGCCCGGGCACGGGGAAGACTTTCTCCGCTATCCTCCTGCAGTCCTCGTCAGTTTGGCCACTGGTCTGCATGTGGAGGGCATTGGTGTACAAGCCCGAAAATCATGAGACCGCAACCCAGATTCGGTCCCACCCTTTCCGGTACTCCTCCCCGTTACATGGCCTCCCCTCCGGGCAAAATGCCTTGTAGGCTGCTGCTATTTTAGCTCACAAGTTGACGATCCTCTGATTGTTCGAGGCGGGGGGATCATCGCAAATACTCACTCACGCCTTGGACAGCGCGACGTTCTCCGCATCCGTCCACTTCCTCCGTGTCGGGCTCTCGTCATCAGTCGGCTGCGACGACTCGCCGACCACCCTCTTATCCTTGCCCTTCTTCTTCTTTGGCGCGCCCCGACTCCGCCCTACTACCCCCATTTGAACGGGAGTGTCCGCATCCCCGAGATCTATCCCCAACTCCTCTAAGGAGAAAGTATCACACCCAGTGAACTGCGTCTCCGATGGGGTCGATGTGTGCGAAGAAGCAGTCAAAAAATCAAAACTGGGGCAATAGACGTTGTCCCCCCCGGCGTTCCCTGCATCCCCGGCTGCCACCCCGGTATCATCTGCATCCTGGGTGCCCACCCCGGAATCATCTGCATCCCGGGTTGCATCCCGGGTACCCCCTGCCCGTCCGCCCTGCATCCCCTGCCATCCCGACATACTACCCTCGGATGCCATCCCGGGCATCATCTGCTGCCAAGGGTACATGTTGTAGTACCCGGCCATCGGACCCCAACCATTTCCCACGGGTACCGTGGGAGTTTGAGAGACTCGTTGTTGTGTTCCATTTCGCGTTGTTGCTCTTGTACAGAAATTAAGATAGAGAGAAAACTCGTTAAAACAAGTGGTGCGAATGAAAATGACGTGCAAATCGCGTATATATAGTGTTTCAAAAATTAAATATAAAAAATAAAAAATCGGCTGGCCGATCGCTCGTCGATCGGGAGCCGGCAATGGCAGCCAGCCGATCGGCGAGCGCATCGGCCAGCGAACAGGAATCGGCGTGCGCTCGCTGTTTTTCTCGCCGATTTGGCGCTCGCCTGCTGCAGTGGTTCGGCGAGCAGACAGGCCAGAGCCGGGAATCGGCTAGCCGGTCCGCTCGCCGCCATTGTGGGTGCTATTAGTAAAATTAGAATAACCCAAGGGCCCAAACGGCCAAACCCAATTCCCAATTCGAATTCTTATTCAGTTGAAGAACGAAGTGGGCGCCGCTCCCTCTCTGTCTCCGATCACCCTCTTGACTCTCCCTCTCCCTCTCGCCCCTCTCTCATCCACCGTCCACCTCCGCCTCGGCCCTCTCCCAGCGGCCAGCGACATGGCACCCTCTCTGCTAACGTCCCGCTCAACCGCCATCCATAGCCGCCGCCTTCGCTACCGCCGTCAGCTACGATGAGTGAAGGTAAAAAAAAATCAAAATCACAATTGGGACTGGATACTCGATTTTTCGGGACTGGATACCCTAGTTGGGTATCCGGGTACCCGAAATCAAATTCGGGTCGGATATCAGATATTAGATTTTGAGAATTTCGGGATCGGGTACCTGTAAATTTCGGATCGGGTATCCGCGGGTACCCGATTTAACAGACCTACTCTCTTTCATGTTTATTTCTCGTTCATTTTAAACTTTAAACATTAATTAATTTCTTGAATCCTAAGGGGGAAAAGGCCACAAATTATCTTGGCATACTAATTTTTAAATCAAATGGAGACATCTTATACAAGTCAAATCTTTTGGGAAAATCGGGACACCGGGAGGAATAGTCACTGGGCCTGCTGATGGATACCCTAGGTAATAAAAAAAAAGCAAAATTACGACAATTCCAGAGACCTAGTGATAAAGTAGACCAAACCAGAATTTTGACATAAAATTTGATTAGAAAGTGCTAACCCAAACTAAATTGTATGGGCCTTAATTTGTGGCCTCTATTTTGCTTTCAGTTTTGTTTAAGTAGAATATAGGTTGATCATCAATGGTGAGAGACTTGACACAATGCGATTTTCTCAACACATAAACAAAACGAGATAACAAGAATTTTCCCTTTATTCGTTATAGCAAAATAAATTCATCAAAGCATGAGATGCCCTCTATTTTAAATGTTTGATGCATGAGATGCCCTCTATTTTAAATGTTGTTTATATAAAGGTGAAGATACCTCTTCACATTTTGTATCTCCCCAATAGTGAGGTAAAATTTTATAACTACCATATTTGTCTTCTTTTCATGAAAAACCTTTCTCCAAGAGGAAAAGTATTTGAGAAGGTATTACACTTTATGTTTTTAATGCATTTTGTACCATTATTTTATTTTTTAAAAAAAATTTCCTTTCTATATACCTTTTTTTCCCTTTGAAATATGTTACTTTATAAAATAGTATATTCCATTTTCAAGAAGGTAAATATATAATATACATTTTCTATATACCTTCTCCCTTGTCTTAACATTTTTGACCTGGAAATTGAACACAACATGTGATCTATGTGTAGTATCGATTACAGCTATTGATATCCTAATTACCCCAAATTCAATCAACCAATGGGATTTAAGTTATTTAGCTCAAGAATCTAGTCCTATTTCTTCAATAGTATCAACTGTCGGGGGACGTAGGCAGAGGGTACACGTGTCATGATATGACTGGAACTCATACACATTTTGTAGATTAACCAAATTAGTACTATAAGATTGAACCATGCATATCTTATCACATTCGCAATTAACTTACATTCTGTAGATTATGATATCGATAGGTCACAGTTTTGAAAAGGAGTTACTTATATGATGATGAGGTAAGTATATATACATTATACATATATATATATACCCCACAATAAAATCAGGCTACATGTGGGGAAAATTGGCCTTGTTTGTGAGTGAACCCTACTTTGTTTCATCTCCTTCCTCTATAAAGTTGCCTTCTCTCTCCCTCTCACACATAACAATAACACACACCTTGTGCTATAGTGGTCCTTCTCACTATGTATGGGCTTGCAATTTTTAATTTCTTCCTCTCTCTCTCTTCTTTCCTCCATTTCTGTTATCACTTTTTTTTTTCTTGCCTGTTATCACTTAACTGGCTAGTCAAGAAGAATTAAAAAGCTCACTTCATGCTTTTCCACAGCTTTCTTGAACTACAAATTGCTAATTGATCAAGATCAAGAATTTGGGGTTTTCAGTTCAAGAAAGTTGTGGGAAAACATGGTGATTCTGGGCTACTTTTATCTCCACCAATGCAGCCACATTCTTGAATAATTCCACATTCTTGGAGAGGTATAATGCATGATTTATAATTCCATGATATACCAACATACTTTTTGGAACCTATATTTACGTATCACAACTCCCCCCCAAAACTGAAGGTTAATTTGTCATCAACAGTTGATATATGTCGTGATAAAATGCAAACTCTAAATATTGTACAAACTTCAAACTATGATCTGAACCGTTATAAAATGTCAACAGATAACAAAATAATAGCAACAAAAAATGTCAACACAACATCAACCGTTGACATTGTGATGACATTTTTTTGTTGTTATTATTTTATCATTTGTTGACATTTTCTAACATTCCAGATCATAGTTTGGAGTTTGTACAAAATTTAGAGTTTGCATTTGATTACGTCCATGTATATGTATATACATCAATTGTCACTGAAACTACCCAATTATGATCCCTCTTATATACTCCTTGCATAGTTGCAGCATTAATACGCATGAATTTTTGAACTACATTGCTTCATAAATGCTTATATAATCTTTAATTTGAGATGATTTTAGGCAATTATTCGTGTGTTGTAGGTAATGCGTGAGTCATAACTTTGTTGGAGTATCATATTTTACAATAGAATGTATATTTTCATGCGAATGAGACAGTTGGTTAGTTGAAAATGAATGATTTAGTTTGAGAAGATCGGACAAAGAGGTATGGCTTATATTTTGCAAAGGTCATAAATAGTACACCCTCCATTTCACCATAGATGAGGCGAAACTTTTCGGTATGGAGTTTAAGAAGGGGATGTTGAGTGTGTTGAATGAATAGATAAAATAAGTAAGAGAGAGAAAAAGGTTGAGAGAATAAAGTAGAAAGTGGATAAAGTAGAGAGAAAAAAGTAAGAGAGAGTAAAGTAAGAAAGATAAAATAATTATTATATATGGAAATGACTCAACTATGAAGAAACGGAGGGAATACTAATAATAGTTCTGTTGCAAAAGCAATCGCCTTTTTGTTGTTCGAACTTTCCCCGTTATTTTTGGAGGGATTTACAATATGTTGGACCACTTTAGGCTTTCAACTCTCAATTACTACTTTTATTTAATTTTTGTTACCCTTGTCATTTTTTAAAAAGATTTATTGAGCTTGATAATAATCAAGCAAGCAGCATTTCTTTTTCTGGTTTGATTTCGGACACAACAAAATGGATGCTGGAGGGAGCTTCAGCACCCCCAATTGCACTCTTAAAATTAAGTTGGTTTTAAATACAATTTGGGCTGTAAAAAACAATTTTAGTTCCCTTTTACTATTATCTATTGAATAAATTTCATGGGTATGAGTTGGCCCCACTCAGACTCAGGTCACATTTCCCTTCCATTTGACTTATTAACTGTTTACAGTTTCAGTAACAACTTGAGGGCTTGACCAGAAAAACTAGGTCAACTGCATTTACTGTCCCAAATTCCCAAAAGAATTTGAATTATTTCCAACCGGGTCTCCTTTTTTAATTTCAATACCACCCCAAAAAATCTCTTTTTCAAATAATGACATTTTTAAAGATGATATGTAACGTAAATGGGAGTGATCGCTAATGCATAGGCATGGACAAAGAGATCCTCTTAAGGAGTGAACATTGGTGCATGGACACAGACAAGAAGCGGCGCATACTTTTAGAGCGAATGGGAACATGAAAGAGTCAAAATACATTAGAAAGAGAGGAATTTCAAGAATATACAAATATGAGACTGCATATTTGAGGAAAACTAGATATATTTGTTAAATGCGTGTACTCTAAATAGTAGTAATTAATAATCTACTTTTACAACGTTTCCATCTTACAAGTTGGAGTGTATTGTTGTGTGACAAGTTATTTTCATAATCATAAAGGGAAAATTGAAAAGGCGCCTGAAATTGTATTGCAGATATCGCTATGAGGCTATTACTATTATATTTGTAATATCCTTTATTTTAGTTTATTAGGTTACTAAAATAAGAATTTTTCGTATCTACAACTTTTTAATGTTTTGACAATTAGAACTTTTAGAGCACCAGTAATGGGGGCGATCTCAAGGGCCAATCGATCGGCCCCTCTATTGGCTCGGATAGGTCACTATTGTGGGGAGGGAGCCCATCTTCACCCCCAATGCCTCCACCCCTGGGCCGAGTGATCGCCCCAGCTGATGGCATATCGGCTCCGCATATGCCTGCGATGGGCCTCTATTGCGGGGGCTCGGGCCGATGATGGAGCCGATATCCACTTTTTTTAAAAGAAATTTAATTCAATTTTTAATCCATTATATATACCTCATTCTCCATCAATTCACATTCATCCCTTTCCAATCTCAATTTCAATTTTATTACTTCTCTCCACAGTGTTATGAACTTCAGCAACAAGGTGTACGACATGAAGGGGAAGAAGAAAGAGACAGTCGGGGGAGGCGTCTGAAGCTAGGCGGACGATGAGTACCTACTCCATAGAGGAGTCGATTGCTTTTGCTCATTGTTGGACATAGATCTTTGAGGACCCAATTGTAGCCAACAATTTCGAGGGCGGTTTCTGGAGGCGTATCATGAAAAGATACGAACAAGTAAAGCCCGCAGGGGCCCGACACACCAGCCCGACGATCTACGCAAGCATTGGAAACGGCTGGCATATGAGTGTGCTAAATTTCATGATTTCTACGATGGCAATGCGAGAGGGTTCAAGTACGAGGAAATATATCTGCAACTGAAGGATTGCCCCAAATTCATAGGGTTAATGGGTCGTGTCGGGGAGGACGAGCCGGAACCCGAGTGCTTCTGAGTTTGTGCTTCCGTTGTTTTTTATTATGCTTTCTATCTTTATCTTTTTTTAATGTATGATGTTTTATTTTGTTTTTAATGAATTTGTTTTTTGTCGTATATTACGTTGTCTTTAATTTACACCAACAATTACAAGTGAAATATATAAAAATAATGATGATATGGAAATGAGATGAGCTCTAAGATAGGCTCTGTGATGGGCTCTCATTGCATGGAGATAGGCTTTGAGATGGGCTACGAAGATAGGTCACCATTGCTAATGCTCTTACATATACAATTATTATGTCAAACGTGAAATATAACGGTGAAAAACGGCGTGGGTTAATACCGACGGAGAGCCAACAATTCCGTCGCAATGTGTTTGGAACGTTATCATAGTCATTGTCACATCTACTCATCTATCCAACTTGTAATTATTCACCAAATTAGCCTCACAAAAATTATAACAACCACAAATCTGTTTTATATCTATATGCTATTTGGTTGTGGTGGACCATATACAGTTTTTCTTAGAGACTAACTACTACAAATGCACTAGTAAACAATAAAAGAATGTAAGAATGTAGGAGTAATTGTTATTAAACAATTAAGGGGATTATCTTCACAAGAGAAAAAATGATTGTACACAATTAGTTAGATTAAAAGCAGCAACTCAACAACAATATTGCATTGTTCAATCAATCAAAACGCTGCCAAAAGCAAAGATCTCTCTCTCTCCTTAGCAAACGCACTACCAATCCTAGTAAATGAATAATGGAAAATGGAAGTAACTTATTGTATGCTGCAACTTCTAACTCCTAATTCATTTCTGCACCAAGAAAAGGTGATAAAGTACAGACAAATTAAGATATGTAATTGAATAATCTTTGAGGTAAAATAATAAATAGTCCTATAATTGTTCATTATATTGATTAATTAATTTACTAAAACCCATGAAATGAGAACAAGAAATTAAAGATTGAATGCAAACGAGATCATAACTCACTGCAAATCTTAAAGAACCAAGTAACAGTCACGTTTCGTAATCATTAAAACACAAATTAATATGAAATAAGAGGTCAATATTGCAAAAATGAAAATCGACACACATAACTCGATAATGCCTTGAAACAAATGATGTAAATTGTAATAATCAAGATCTGTACAAATATGAACAGTAATTAATCAGATAACATTTACATTTCTGAAAAGATTCATTAATTCGAAAAAGGAAAAAAGGATCGGGCGGAAATTTAAAAAAAAAACCCTAGTTTTCCTAGAATTGTTTGGTTTTCCTATGCAAATTTAATTTCTTATCTTTCAGTTTCCCAATGGAATATGAAAATCTAAGTTTTTTTGCGAGTGAAAAATGCTGGGAAATGGAGGGTGCTTGAATAAACTTCGTGGTCCAAGAGACATATATACTAAAAGAGAAATTATTGAGAAATTTATGGGGTGTTGTTGCAATTTAGTTGATGAGATCAATTGATTGCATTAACTACTCCTTCATAAATTAATATTGAGTGAAAGTACAGCCTGTGCCAAAGGTTTTCTGTATCTTATTGAAAACAACAAGGGTTAATTTTATTTTATTTTTTGAAAAAACAAGTAACTAAAAATCATCAATTAAAAAAATTCAGTTACTGAGCCTTTTCCATTCATAATTAATTAGCATAACATAATTGAAGATCTGAAATCACAAATAATCTGATCCACCAATAATGTGCGGTTTAGGAAACACCATTCTCTTAAAGATTCAGAAAGGAATAAATCACAAAAAGGTGAGTAAACTGATTGTAAAAACACAGATAGGTGTAAAATCAAGATCCGAATCTAAAAAATTTATAGCTGTATTGGCTTTCAACATAGAAAATTGATGAATCGAAAGGGGTCTTACCAGATCTACTAAAAACAGGAGAGAGAGTGAGTGAGTGAGTATACATATAAATATAGCATGGAAGGGTATAAATTGAGCTATAGAATTGTGGTTAATTTTGATTTTTGACCATCATCGTATCTTCCCACAACTTTATTGAACTACAGAGATGGTTATTGAGTGATCAACTAAAGTGATCTGCAGTTCAAGAAAGCTGTGGAAGAATAAGAAGAGGGCCATTTCTACAATCTGATGTAAACCTAAATAGGGTTTCTAAACAAATGACAAAGGTATAGGAATTGTGAAAACTGTAGGTTTAGGGAAAGAGTAGCAGTATTTATAGGAGAATTGGAAGTCTTTTCCACCAATCCCGAGAAGAATATTGGCCTATTCAAAAGCTGACTACTTCATCTATATATATATATATATATATATATATGGATGTATTCATTTCCTTTTCCTATATTTCCTCCTTTTTCCTTCTTAATATCAGCCATTAGATTAGAGAAATGGACGGTCAAGATCAACATTGGGTAATTAATCCCGTGTTGCATTATTTGTCCTATTTTGTGCATTATGAGGGTACAATAGTAATCTAATAATGGCTGGAAACCGCTACGAATAATGCACCACATGGTCACGAGTAATGCATATAATTGCCTATATAATGCACAATATGTGAACTGCAATGCATACGAACAAGATGTGCTGTGTTATGATGTTTGACACACGTTTCTTGTTTCCCCTAAGGGTTTAATAAGCTTAGGGGCTAGGGTATAGTACGTAGACATGTATGTAATCTTCACATTGTAACGAGTAATGGATATAATTGACTATATAATGCACAATTTGTGAACTGCAATGCATACGAACAAGATGTGCTGTGTTATGATGTTTGACACACGTTTCTTGTTTCCCCTAAGGGTTTGATAAGCTTAGGGGCTAGGGTATAGTACGTACGCATTAATAACAAATTATAAAACGATACGAATAATTCACCAAATTGTCACGAGTAATGGATGTTATTAACTATATAATGCACAATATGTGAACTGCAATGCATACGAATAAGATGTACCATGTTATGATGTTTGACACACGTTTCTTGTTTCCCCTAAGGGTTTAATAAGCTTAGGGGCTAGGGTATAGTACGTAGACATTACTAAATGCACGTATGTAATCTTCAATCTGTTGATTAACCCATATACACAATACCTCTAATAATGCATAATATACTGAGATAATGACAATTAACAGCTACATAATGCACTACCTAAACCAAATAATGCACATACGTATATTCCAATAACAACAATTTGTTAGTAATGTCTACGTACTATACCCTAGCCCCTAAGCTTATTAAACCCTTAGGGGAAACAAGAAACGTGTGTCAAACATCATAACATGGTACATCTTATTCGTATGCATTGCAGTTCACATATTGTGCATTATATAGTTAATAACATCCATTACTCGTGACAATTTGATGAATTATTCGTATCGTTTTATAATTTGTTATTAATGCGTACGTACTATACCCTAGCCCCTAAGCTTATTAAACCCTTAGGGGAAACAAGAAACGTGTGTCAAACATCATAACACAGCACATCTTGTTCGTATGCATTGCAGTTCACAAATTGTGCATTATATAGTCAATTATATCCATTACTCATTACCATGTAAAGATTACATACGTGTCTACGTACTATACCCTAGCCCCTATGCTTATTAAACCCTTAGGGGAAACAAGAAACGTGTGTCCAAACATCATAACATTGTACATCTTATTCGTATGCATTGCAGTTCACATATTGTGCATTATATAGTCAATTATATGCATTACTCGTGACCATGTGGTGCATTATTCGCAGATACCAAAATGTGGCAGTTACTTTTCCGTCAAATGTCAATAATAACCCTGTAATGCATACAACCACCTTCTATAATGCAACACGGAACCAGTTTTATAGAATCAATCTGATCCGTTGATGCCTTAGATCTAACGCGTAATATTAAGAAGGAAAAAGGATCTAAGATGTGAAAAGGAGAATAACGCTCCCCTATATATATATATATATATATATATATATATATATAGAGTAGTGATCTATGGCAAACACCTCTTAACCATATAACTAGAGAACAAATAATAGCCACAAGATCAAAAAAATCAAGGACTAATATTAATTTTCGAATTTAATGAGATATTAGCTCCCTCAATCACAAATTTACTCCATAATAACAAGTCAGGGGTATTATTGTCATTGCACAAAAAAATTAGATTATGTAAATTTTTACTTCATTTGAAGGTTAACTTCACGGACATGAAGCGAGTGGATCTGATCAAGGAGATCGCGGCGGAGTTCGAGCTGATCGCGAACCGGCTGTCGGAGACGGAGGTAGCGACAGTGGCGTCGGTGATGGAGCTGGAGCCGCAGCATCTGGCGGAGATCGCGAAGCGCGCGCAGAAGCTGACCGGGCCGAAGAATGTGAAGCTGAAGACGGTGATCGACAAGTCGCTGCTCGCTGGAATCATCATCCGCTATGGGAATTCCGGCTCGAAATTGAGTTTAATTACTCTTAGGTTGCTGAATGTTGTATGTGAATTCAAGAATTATTGAAGAATTCGGAGCTCTGTTCATCAAAGCTAGAATTTGCCCGAGCAAAGGCGGCGATCGGTTTCAGCTATAAATACGGCGAATTGAGCTACGAAAATTCTTGTAATAATAGTAATTGAAGTTCATCCTCTTCTAATTCGGCTAAATTTTCATTCTTAATTATTTATTTGATCAGAGAGAAATTTGTAAATGTTGATGCTAGAAGGTGTTTGATCAATCTGATTTTACTTCACTCTTGTTTAGAAAACGCTTCACTCTTGTTCACAAAACACATCACTCTTATTCTGATTTTACTTCACTCTTGTTCACAAAACACTTCACTCTTGTTCAGAAAACACTTCACTCTTGTTCACAAAACACATCACTCTTATTCTGATTTTACTTCACTCTTGTTCACAAAACACTTCACTCTTGTTCAGAAAACACTTCACTCTTGTTCACAAAACACATCACTCTTATTCTGATTTTACTTCACTCTTGTTCACAAAACACATCACTCTTATTCTGATTTTACTTCACTCTTGTTCAGAAAACGCTTCACTCTTGTTCACAAAACACATCACTCTTATTCTGATTTTACTTCACTCTTGTTCACAAAACACATCACTCTTATTCTGATTTTACTTCACTCTTGTTCACAAAACACATCACTCTTATTCTGATTTACTTCACTCTTGTTCACAAAACGCTTCACTCTTGTTCACAAAACACATCACTCTTATTCTGATTTTACTTCACTCTTGTTCACAAAACACATCACTCTTATTCTGATTTTACTTCACTCTTGTTCACAAAACACATCACTCTTATTCTGATTTACTTCACTCTTGTTCACAAAACGCTTCACTCTTGTTCACAAAACACATCACTCTTATTCTGATTTTACTTCACTCTTGTTCACAAAACACATCACTCTTATTCTGATTTTACTTCACTCTTGTTCACAAAACACATCACTCTTATTCTGATTTACTTCACTCTTGTTCACAAAACGCTTCACTCTTGTTCACAAAACACATCACTCTTATTCTGATTTTACTTCACTCTTGTTCACAAAACACATCACTCTTATTCTGATTTTACTTCACTCTTGTTCACAAAACACATCACTCTTATTCTGATTTTACTTTACTCTTGTTCACAAAACACTTCACTCTTGTTCAGAAAACACTCCACTCTTGTTCACAAAACACATCACTCTTATTTTGATTTTACTTCACTCTTGTTCACAAAACACATCACTCTTATTCTGATTTTACTTCACTCTTGTTCAGAAAACGCTTCACCCTTGTTCACAAAACACATCACTCTTATTCTGATTTTACTTCACTCTTGTTCACAAAACACATCACTCTTATTCTGATTTTACTTCACTCTTGTTCACAAAACGCTTCACCCTTGTTCACAAAACACATCACTCTTATTCTGATTTCACTTCACTCTTGTTCACAAAACACATCACTCTTATTCTGATTTTACTTCACTCTTGTTCACAAAACGCTTCACTCTTGTTCACAAAACACACCACTCTTATTTTTTGAAAATCTCTTCAAACTAAACAATTTACATTTCATAAAATGAATAATTGATCAAGCTTGGGACCAAGGGCCACCTACCAATATACATACATGATACATCCCCTTTCATCACCACATTCTGATACCACAAACCTTACTTCCAACAATGCCATCCGAAAAACACAAGCCCAAGAAATCATCCATCACTAACACACCGCAGTCGCTGCCGTATCGCTCTCAACAACAGTGTCCTTGGACGGAGTTTCTCTCAACTAACATCACCGCCGCACACAATCCGTGGCGCACCAACGCAGCTCCGCTCCCGCTGTCACCAAATCACGGCTACCACCACCAACATCAACACGATGCGACGCCCATCATAACCAACCGCCCCAACTCTGCCACGTCGCCAGTGCCTGCATCAGCGCCGCCCCAAATCGAAGGAGATTTGATCGCAGATTTGGAAGGAGAAAGAAAGGAAATCACGTAAATTTGAATTTGATAATGTAATTTCCAAAAATACCCTTGGCCTATTTTATATTATTAAAATAAATAATATTTGTTCCATTAAGATGTGTGGCTGAGATTTGTTCTCTAGTTATACACTTAAGATTAGTTGTATCTTGATCACTCCCCTATATATATATATATATATTTATATATATAATTTATTTTTTTTTACTTTTTTTATCTTTCGATCTGTTATTACAAAATAAGTGATTTTTTTTTATTAATGTTTATTCTTTACTTCTTCTTTTTCTCTCCCTCATTTCAAGAGTATAATTGTAGTTGGGTTGTATATTTTTTAAAACTATCTCATTATAGTTGAGTTATTCTTTTTTTTAAAAAAATATTTCCTCTCTTAGTTTATTATTCTTATATATCTATATTATTTTTTCCACTTAACTTACTTAACATAATTTTATTAAATTATATGCTAAAAACAATAATGTACTGTAAAAGATGAAGGGGTTATATAATAATAATAATAATAATAATAATAATAATAATAATAATAATAATAATAATAAGACAAATAGCTAAAAAATCATTAAAATTTTGGTATGACCATACTTTTAAAAAAGAAATGGTAAATTACTAAGTTTGAAATAATCGCAATTTCATCCTATACTTTCTATTTGTGTGAAATCAGTGATGATTTGTAAACCAAAATATCTAAGTGGACAAAACTGCAAAAAGACAAAACGACGTTATTTGATAATGGTTGGCTAAATTAATCACCAAGTTTGATTAAGTTATGTTAGATACCATACTTTTCAAAACAGAACTATAAATCACCAAGTTTTAAAAATTATCTTTCTTAATTTGGTCGACAGCAAGGATGGTGTGTCACCTAAAATATCTATGTAGACAAAACAACTATCTTTCGACAATTCAATAACACTAAAAAATAATTTCAAATATGACTCTTATTTAAAACCCACATTTCACTAATTATTTTAAGTCACTATTATGTACATTTCTTAAGTCCTTGCCCAAAGCAAATATCACTCCTATTATAGGATCAAGACAGTTTAAAATATGTTTATATTTATTGCTTTCTCTTTTCTTTTATTTTCTTTTTCTTTCCTTTCCTTTCATTTTCTCTTCTTTTTATTCATATCACATGTTTATCTATCTCTCACCATCACATATTTATGTTCTGTGTCAATAATATTGGTTGGTTTTGAGATAAAAGGAATAAAAGAAATTGAAAAAAATACCAATTTTATTTAAAATAATAAAAAAAGAAAAAGAAAAAAATACTTATTTTAATGAAAACAATGTCATTTTGAGCGTGACAAAAAATGTTGTTTTGTATGCGAAATATTCTACTCCCTCCGTTCATAAAAAATAGATTAGTTTTACCATTTTGGGGTGTCCACCCAAATTAGACTAAGTTTAAATATAAAAAGTTTTCAACCAATACTAACCATACACATCACTCTAAATATGGACCTCACAATCCACTAACACTCATTTCACTACCTTTTCTCATCCTTCTCTCTTACTTTTTCATGTCTCTATATTACTTTATCAATTATATATTAAAACCCGTGTCATTCATAATCTTGTTTATTTTTGGTGGATAGATGGAGTATTTTATAAATCTTACCAGACATACCAAACTCGTTTTTAAATACTCCATCCGTCCCACAATAGGAGCCACTCTTGTTGTGGGCACGAATTTTAAGAAAAGTACAGAATAGTGGTTGGAAATTAGTTAGTGGAATGTTATGCCAACTTTTTTATAATAGTTTTATAGTAAAATGTGAGTGAAGTGAGTTATTGAAATGTGACACCTATTTATTATTTATGGTAAAAAAGTGAAATATGACTCTTATTGTGGGATGGACCGAAATGACAAAGTCTGACTCTTATTGTGGGATGGAAGGAGTATTGTTAGTGAGTACATATATTTGTATCTTTTAAATTAGTACAAATGTACGTCATGTCACTAAAATTAATACACACAGGCTACCGGAAAATTTTGGATGGAATAATTGCAAAATTTTCAAAATTTGGTGGTTTGTTGTTCTGCTTTTTAAAAGTATGAACTTAACCAAAATTTGATGAAATTACATAATTTACTTGACAATTTGTCCTAAGTATAATATAGTACCACCCAAAAAATACTTTTGGAAATGGATGACCTTGATTAAAATACAATTTTTATAAAGTAAGAGAGATATAAAAAATAAAATAATTAAAGTAATATAAATATAAAATAATATACATTTCATTATAAGAAAATAAATAGATAGACATTAACTTTGGTGGATATACTAAATCTAGAAACATAAGATGATTTTTTTAATGAATTTTTTAGGTACTCCGGTAAATATTTTACGCGGTAGTATTCAGTTATGTAGTTTACGTTATCAATTCAATTATAATAGTATGCAACTATGTATAATGAATATTGGGGGAAAAATTATCCATTTTTTATTTTCTTAAGATTACAAATCATGCATATATTTTAGATATCCGTACTCTCTATCTATTAAGATTAAAATCAGATTTGATTTTTTAATAAAAAAATAAATTTGTAATCGAAATTTGTGGATTTTACATTGAATGAAAACGGAAAGGAGTGTGATGGCAAAGATTTTTGGGATACTTTATTTATTAATGAATGAGTACATAAATAATTAGTGGAAAGTAAAGAAAAATGATGAATGAAGCACATGGTGGCATGTGAGCGTGTCCCACAGATGATACATGCGATGCAATCCGTATTTACCGGACTAAGGTCTCTCTGTCGGATTTTCTCTCTAAAATGTTGATTTCCTGTAAAATTAGAGACTCCTCGAGGGGTTAATGTCCACATTTAAATAATAATATTATCTAATTCTTAGGAGTATCAAACTTGGTTAAAGTAACAATTTTAACAGTGGGCATATATAGTACCTTAAATTTACTAGACATTGTCGAACTCAATACAACTCTTTGAGAATCAAGTAAACAATGCTTATAGGGATGTGTAAAACAAGAGGTGAGTTTTAACTTTTAACATAAGAATTATAAAGGTGATCTTTTCTAAAATTCAATCCATATATAGATATATCATATATAGACTATAGGGAAAATTTAAAAAGTCTAATCATCAAGTCATATCAATATCTTATAGAGATTACGATTAATTGAAAGGCAAAAAAGCCTCCCCAATCGAAAAACCAGAAGCCATTCCATTAATTTCCACCCATATACTATCCAGTCTTTGAAAAAAAGAAACTTTTGAAATGACATTCGTTTTAATGAACAATTGGTAAAATAAGATAGGAGAATTGATAAAGTGAGATCGAAGGGTTGAAAAATGAGTAAATAATAGATAAGAAGAGAAAAATAGTGGAAATAGAGTTAATGGATTGTGAAATCCACTTCTTAAAATAGAAAATTTATAAAGTTTCTATTTTTAAGAGACGAAGATTGTACATATATTCCCTCTGTCCCAAGGAAGATGACTCATTCCTTGGGCGGCACAAAATTTTATACAGTTTTACTTTATGTATTAGATGGAGATAATAATATAAAGATAAAATATTTTATTTAGTAATATAATAAATTAAAAATAAAAAGTTAATTATGTTCATTTCACCCAAATAGAATATGAGATCCGACAAAAGAAATTTAAGCCGTCCGACAGGCTTACACAAATTATCATGCAATTGTTGTGTTGAAATGTGACTTGGCGTTCTACGTTATAATGTGTTAATGGTTTGGATTAGGCTGGCAAACACTAATTCTTGGCACATATACTATTAAGCAGCTGTAACATTATAATTAAATACTTCTCCTTGGATTGATTAGATGTTACAACTAATCTCTTACATCCTTTTCCAACCATCCTTTTCTATTTTAATTCTTGTTAGTTTATCTGGCAATAGATTACAGGTTGATCAATAAAGTTGGTTCGTTTAGTGGGGAACTAATGCACATGGATCCGTTTGGTTTTATATATCGTCTTTAAAGTAGTATCATGTTTTTCTATATTATATCCCCATTTTTATGGTTTTAATTTTGCCAATCGGGTTAGTTTAAATCAGGGCAGTCCCGACAAAATCAGAGGCCCTGTGCAAAAATCTAAAATGAGGCCTACCACTATAGAAAAAAAGACAATGCATTTTAAAGCTATATGATAATTAAAGAAATATACAATTTCGAACCTCGATTGCATAGTCTTTACTTGAACAACATCATTCTTTTGGTGTTCTTTGAAATGAAATCTTCGACGATGTTCTCATATGCAATCTTCTCCAGCATCTCACTCTCGAGTGCGATTATGGCCAAATCATTAAGTCTATCTTGTGTCATTGTAGAACGCAAATATGACTTCAATAGCTTCAATTTAGAAAAGCTTCGTTTTGCCGATGCAACAGTGACAGGAATAGTTAACAGAACTCTATATGCAATAGTTGCATTGGTAAAGCAGCCGTGTTGCTATACAAGAGAAATAGCTTTGTTGGGCTGAAAAAATAGGAATACATGTATATGGGCTGAAATATTTCAGAGGCACCTGAAAATTGGGGGCCCTGTGCGGTCGCACAGGCCGCACGGGCCAAGGGACGGGCCTGGTTTAAATCATAATTCGACGAAACCCTTTCTTAATTTTGCTTATGTAATTTTTTAAATCTAAGGCCTTATTTCGTAGTATTACTAAGTTAATTGGCCTTATGTATTGTTATTTGATGGATCCAAGTAAGATAGTACTGTAAATGAGGTGTTTAATAGCCTCTATTATTTCATGGATCCAACTAAGATAGTAGTACTACAAATTAATTAGGTGTTTAATTAATACCTCCATTATTTCATGGATTAAGATGTAAAATTAATCTTTGCCAATGCAAAAGTTTTTACATATTTATTTCAAAATATATTACTTTCCTCATTTATTAAAAACATGGAGTATTTCATTTTTTTTTTATTTTAGTACATCCACCAGAATTACTCATATATTCTATTTATGGAAACTTTCTCATTATTTTTTTCTCATTTTTTCTCTTACTTTTGTCTATTAACTCGAGTACATTGCATCTCGGGAAACAACAATTTGTATATGAATTTAGTCATCGATATTACGTAAATTATATACTAAGTTTATTTATGTTAATAATAAGATTAACTGCTACTGATTAATTAATAAATAGGTGTAAAATTGTGGCCCTTTTATGCTGGAGGCCCAAGTTATAAAGTCCCGGGCCCAATATCCACTACCCAGCTACTGGCCCAAGTCTTTGTAACCCAAAAATAAGTGTATATTTGATGTAGGATGAATTTCAAATGTAAAAATTGTGTGTCAATGGCCGTATGTCCAACCAAATTAAGTGAGAAATGAATTAAGGATCTTCTCCATCACCCAAAAGGTTATTTCTCACATTCTCAAGATAAGGATTCTTAATATATCTAACTAATTTATCACCCCTTAAGGATTAATTATATTTGCAAATTTCTGTAACTAAATTTATAAAAATTGCAGCTATGTCATGTGGCAAAATAAACAATACAGTATATTTCATACACAATTATGAGTAAATATAAAGTGCAAATGATAGTTTCATAAAAGCTCCAATTAGTATTGAAACATTTAATCAGAAGAAAATTAATCTATGAATCTCATGGAAAAGGACGATGATACAAACCTCTATTATTATTATTATTTAGTTTAGATATTATAGGGATTTAGCATATCTTTTTCTATATCTTTGTTTTCTTGTTCATTAAGTTAATAACATTATAAATAGGATAGACTGTTATCTTTTTTATTCATTCAATCAATATATGAAATTATCATTCTTTTGGCTCAATTGAGTAGCAAACAAGAAACATCTCCTAAGGTTGCCGATGAGGTTGATCTCACGCTCAACCGCCCCTTTTTGCCGTCCAAGTCACAACCCAACGTTGGGCACTCGACAATGACGACATCTCGTTTCTTGATTTTGTGTGGAAATCGAAGTTAAGGATTTAGGTCCTTAACAACTGGTGCTTTCATTGAGAGGTGACCCTCCCACCATCTCGAACCGAAGCTACACCGCTGCCCGACGGAAAACATTCCGCGCACAGCAACTGCTTTGGTTGTCGAGTCCCGCCTGTCCGCCGAGCTCTAGCCGCAGGACAACACTACTTCTGCAACGCCGACGGGAAGGATTCCCGCGTGCCGCGTCGAAGTCCGACAATCATCATCCACCACAGCCACGCCTCAGTCCGTCAACATGTCATACGACTACGCCGGCTATCGCCGTCGTCAATACGACTTCCCTCAGGCCACACAGCCATTCCGTCCCTACCAGCCGGCCCAACCTCGCGGTGTAACCAGTTGGGACCCTCCGAGCAGCCGGGTGGAAGTACTATGTCCGCCGTCGTGGCCTGATCCAGAATCACCCTACGTCTCACACCACTTGGATCCACCTAATCGTCACCTACGGCCGAGATACCAGCCCATCGGGTACCGCGATCGCGCGCTAGACGCCTGGCCCCGGCACCGCGGTGGCTACGTCGAGAGGGGTGGCCACCTATCTGATCGCGGAGCTCATCAGACCCAATTAGGGTTTGATCGCTACCCGACAACCGCAACGCAGCGGCACCGCCCAACGTGCTGGGACCCACCAGCGCAACAGCAGGACCGCGGCTACCCGACTGTTGACCGGGCCCGACGCTCAGAGACGTGCTGGGACCGACCTCGCCCTCGGGAGGAGGTAAGAGCGCGAGTCCAGCCCGCCTCCCACCAGCCCCGCTACTCCACCGAAAAGCCAACGCGGGACCTGTACAGTCAGCCCGCGCTTGTGACTAGTCAAACTCCAGAGCAGCCACGCCTGCCGCTAATACGGGTCTCCCAAGCGGAGAAGTCAGAACGGTCCATGTTGGGTCTCTGCTGGCACTGTCCCGAGAAATGGGTGAGGGGACATGTGTGTAAACAACGCATTCTATGTTATGCAGATGATGAGGATGAGTTTGAGGAGAACATTCCAGATGAGAATTTAGCCGAAGAGAAAACTAATAATACTCACACGATAGTATTCGGTGATGATGTTCCCAATGACGTTACTGATGTTCACAATGATGGCGCTCCTCTTGATGTTCCAAACAACGAGTCCCCTGGAGAGTTCGTCAAGAACAAAGGGATTGTCAAGAACGACAATGAGTCACCGCAAATGCTCGTTGGGGTATATGATGAGAAGATTGGTGAAAAGGAGGAGACATTGCTAAAAGATAAAGAGGATGATGGTTCTATTGGTGAAGTGGAGAAGATAATCGCCTCACTCAATGTTGTTCAAGTGTCATCCAAAAATGTTGTTGGAAATTGTTGGGGCAAGAAAGGAGATGGTGCTTACACCGAAATGCCCGTAATTGCTTGTGTCTATGTGGATTTGAATGTCGGTGATATTCCAAGTATGAATCATCGATCAACATCGCTCGACAAAGATGCAAGGTTGATCCCTCCGAGTAATGACATGCCATGCTTGGGCATTCTGGGAGGCGTGGACAAGCTTTTCGATTTGGCAAGGAATTTTTCGGATAAAGTTGGGTCTCCTTTGTTGATTTTTTATGGAAGTGAAAAAGGGAGACGTTCATCTTTCGGTGTGTGTTTGATCCAGGAGGAGTTGCCTCGCCGAAGCTTCTGCTTTCAACTCTCCTTTTTGCTTCGTGGTTCCCACCTTGAGGACAAGGTGGATTTTAACCGTGGGGAGTTGATACGAACCTCTATTATTATTATTTAGTTTAGATATTATAGGGATTTAGCATATCTTTTTCTATATCTTTGTTTTCTTGTTCATTAAGTCAGTAGCATTATAAATATGATAGACTGTTATCTTTTTTATTCATTCAATCAATATATGAAATTATCATTCTTTTGGCTCAATTGAGTAGCAAACAAGAAACATCTCCTAAGGTTGCTGACGAGGCTGATCTCGCGCTCAACCGCCCCTTTTTGCCGTCCAAGTCACGACCCAACGTTGGGCGCTCAACAACGACGACATATCGTTTCTTGATTTTGTGTGGAAATCAACGTTAAGTATTTAGGTCCTTAACAGACGATTGATAGTGCAAAAACAAAATGTTCCTGGAAACGTATACTCAAAACCACAGCCGTACTTAATAACCTTAAATTCCTTTGGAGCTGCCTTATGGCAAGAAGTTCTGCAAGTTTCTATATTGTATACATCACAATTCGTACCGGTACGATGAAGCTCAAAGGTAAAGTATCCGTCACTACAATGATCTTTAGCACCTACACCAACAAAAATTACGAGCATTCTATTATATGTATATATAGGGTTATGATATATGCAAAATTCAGTCTTATTGCACAACTCTGGGAAACAAATGTACAGAGCTTATTTTAAAATAAAAACATCATTTATTAGTTTAAACATGGTGTGAAACAGTGGAAAAAGAATTACTAATATTTTTTAAAAAGAGACATTAAATTATTGATGAAGTGGAAGAACAAAATTTAATTTTGAAATACCGAAATTGAAAGGTACTACAAATATTTCGAATTTTAAATCGTGTGATTGGACTGATGTAAAAATGACTTTTATTGATTTTGTAAATAGAATGCTAATAAATTATAAACGGATGAGAAATTATAAAGTACAGAAACGATACCTGTCTCTAAACTGAAGCAGAAAATCATAACCATAGCAAAAATTACTAAAGATGTTACTTTTCCCATTTCTGAAATAAGATATCAAGATGTGTGTTTTGATTGTAAGTGAAATTGTAGGAGTCTAATACAATGCGAATTAAACAGGAAATTATATTTTTTTCATAAATGGAAATAAGATAACACGTTATGGCAATTAAGATTTATGATGGTATAATGCATTTTATATTCGGAATGTGACATACTACTATTAAATTAGTTAGCCTCGATCGGATCTTTTTAATTAGACGAAATATTTTGGTACATAAAATTATTCACGCAATGTATCATATATATGATTCATATATGATCGAATTTAAAAAGAATCTAAGTTATTTAATAAAGGATCTTTTGATGACAAAAGATATAAAAGGATACAATAAACATTGATTTTAAAACGAATCTGAGTTTTTAATAAAGGATATTTTGTTGGACAAAAGATATACTGAAACACAAAGCATTGGTTTTTTGGTCAAATTGTAGTTCTATATTTTTCAAAATTTGTTCATGTAAATAACACGAATGATTTTGTAGCATTTAACTTAGTTGGAAAGTATTAATGTTTTAATATACACAACTTGTGTTATTATATGTATAATATAAAATTTATAATTTTGAGAATAATATGATTGCCTTAAATAATTAATATTGGCTAAAATAACATTTGGTGCTTTTTTGTTATCGCAATTTTAAACAAATAATAATTCTACAACTCAATTTTAAGCAAATAATTATTCTCGGTGAATTATATGCAACATAGTTAATGTACGGGACAAAAATTTGTAGCTAAGTTTTATTCAAAGGAGTGATAATAATGAAACGCTAGTCCATAATTTGTGAGAGACTGATTTGGAATTACTTTAGCATACAGTTGTCATGGGCTACACCGGCATAACCGGGCCCCCACAGGGAAATTAATAGGGCCCGGTCTGGCCCAGGTCCACCACTAAAGAGGATGGACTGAGTTTTTTCTTTTTCTTTTTTTTCTATAAATTCTAATACAGCCCTAGGCCCATTTAACTTTTTTTTTTGGTTTAACTACAGGTCTACCGAATCTGTCTTTTGGCGGAATTCGACTAATCATGCTTGACCGGGATTGCGGATTAAGGCCGAAAGTCTCCCAGCAGGTGGCGGGGTTTGAACCCGTGACCTGAAGGTCACCACAGCTCTGCGCTGCGACCCGTTGGTCCATTTAACTTTCTTTAAATGTGCAAATTTAATTGAAATAAATGAGCCTAAGATAATTGGTCATTTTGGAAGAGATTTAGTTATGCGTTTTGTTTACTTACCCTATATTCCATTAATGAATGATGTCTTGATTGTATACATTCAGTAACAAATTTTCACAAAAGCTAAAAATTATATTCTTAGTTTCAAAACATGATGATTAGTCGAAAAACAATTATCATCTAGCATTTCGTAAAAATTATGTAAGACATTATATACACAAATTAATTATTTTAACAATATTATTGTATATTTCAATTTCAGCATCTGCTTATATAAATTTCTGTCATCGTATAATTATATGGTAATGCTCGATTTGCGATTCACCATTGTGGCGCGGAAATACCACGACATGACTCCGTGGGTGGCGCACTCTTCTCCGGTGGAGGCGGAGATCCCGACTTGAACCTTCTGCGGGAGAAAGCTGCTCAAGTCTTTCTCATAGCAGACTTCAAACTCCTTCTCTCCCGCGGTGACGTGTACATTGATCTTGCCCGAGAAATCATAGGTGAAGGAGTCGTTTGTGAGCACGCGGTGTTCGCGGCAGCCAGGATTAAGACGATGGAGGGGAGGATTGGATTAGGGTTTGCACAAGTTTGGTCATGGCTAGTGTTGTGGAATGTGGATCATGGTGCTACTGTGCCTCCTTTTATAGTGGTTTAGAGCATATGTATATGTTAAATACGTACATAAGGAAGGTTAGAGCATCCATAACCGTGCTCTTGCCAGCGAGCACGGTTGTGGGCCCAGCGCCACTATTCTTGTCTGCTCTCTGGCAAGAGCACAACACCCACAGCTGTGCTCTTCCGCAAGGACGAGCACAATTCAATTTAAAATTCAATTAAACAAAAACATTTCCATAATATTAAAATTCATTAAAAAACCACAATAAATATTACAAATTACAAATAAAATAAAAAAGACATAATTAAAATCCTAAAAATTAAAAATTACATAATTAAAATACTAAAGATTGTTATGTTGTAGGGTGGAAGAAAGATTGAGAATGGATATGAGAGAATGAAGATGAGAATGGATATGAGAGAATGAAGATGAGAATGGATATGGGAGAATGAATATGAGAATTGTGTAGTTTGATGTGAATTTTTTGGTGTGAAAGTGAGGGTATTTATAGATGAAAGTGTGTATTTTTGGGGGAAAAATAAAAAAAATTAAAAAGTGGTAAAAAACGGTAATAAACGGATATATTTTTTTGGATAGTGAATTTTTTTTAAATTTTTAGTCGGTTTTTTTAATTAAAAACTGATTTTTAATAAAAAAAATATATATTCAAAGGGTTGCCCAATCGCCGTTCGCCACGTGTCCTGCCGCTAGCACGGCGCTGCTCGATGCATCGAGCAGCGCCGTGCTAGCGGCGGCGAGCCTCGTCCTTGCCAGCGGCGCGGACGGACGCGTGGCCCGGCGCCACCGTTGTGCATCGTTACTAGAACCATTTTTCAGTTATTTGAATCCTCGATCGTCTACGTTGGATGTATGTCTTTTATATTGGATGTATACTGAATTAATTGGCTTCGAATTATTTGAATCCTCACTACCTACGGTAGATGTATGTTTTTATTGAATGTATACTGAATTTGGGTGTGATTCCGATGAAGGAAAAAAAAATTAGTATTTTATTTAATATTTTCAATTTTTATGCAAATTTAATAACTTTATAAGTTCGGTGCAATACTTTATGTCACTTGGAACGTATGTGCATAATTTTTATAAAATGGAAATTTAACCAAATTAAATTCTAAAATATATACATTTTTTGATTGTGTTACTTGTGTATGTGATGGTACTGCTCTAAATTAATCTCCAGTGCAATTACCAAAGAAATAGGTATTATTATAAGTATAAAAAATAATTTTCTAGATGAAAACCAATAATGCCGATTAAAAAAAACAAAATTGCGGATTTCTATCTTGAACCCTTCATAGCTGCTGATGTCAAATAATTGTAGGAGACATCACACAAGACGCTACAAGTACTGAAATTTCAAAAAGATCCAATAACCATAACCATTTGCTACTACTTTTTGTGAGCACCCTGGTTGTGTGCTCGCAAACTTGCGAGCAGAGTAGCGAGCATACACCCAAAACAATAACCATTTCTTGTCAACTGGAATAAAATGACGGATTTGCGAGCACACCTATAGTGTTCGAAAGTTTTCGAGCAAACGGTACTCGCAACGTGACAACTGTGACAACTAAGTCGAATTTCTTCCATTTTGCGAGCACGTGAGTGTGCTCGAAATTTTATTCTTACCAAAAGAAAATATAATTACTTTCCGTCTACAAAAACACAACGTTGTTGCTATTTTTTTCGGAAATTTTTCGGAAAGTACAAGTGCTAGCAACTTTTAAGAGAGACTTAGATGAAGAAGAGGAAGAGGAAAAAGGAAGAGAAAGAGGAAGGAGAAAATGAAAATGAAGATGACGAGTTTTGGGGCATTCATGCTATTTTCAGCTCAAAATGTAATTGGAGTCATTTTTATTCTTTCGTCTAGTTAATGAAATTTTGTAAAATCTGAAAATATTAATAGTAGTAATATTTTAAAAATGATAACTGTAGGGATCAGACTATCCGGGTTCACTATTTACCGATACCTCTTTGGTCTTGTTTACAAGATAGCTCAGTCAGACCATCAGCAAAGCAACTGAGTTCAACCTAGCTATTACAAGTTATCAAGCCGTAAGAGCTGTTGACTCAATTAGAGTCTTCTTGGTCAGAAGCTCCAAGAAACTCCAAGTAATCTCCAATGATCCTGCACACTAGGAAGCTAGTTAGACTAATATGAAAGATCCTCTCGGATCATGACAAAACATGCAGTAATCAATGAAATAACAAAGGAATCGCATAGATCAAATAGCTATGGCTCAGAAACCCGCCAATAGTACAGATCTATTCACCAAAATCACATCCAAGGGAGCAACGTTGAGCACAATGGTGAGACTCTTCACAAACCACCGATTGCAACTCCAAACCACTCCACTACACCGGATCTAGCTGCTCTCAAAGCTCACAACCACAGAAACCTCTCCACAAGAAACCCTAACTTCTCTGGAACCCTAGCAACCGAAGTAGTTGCTAATCTCAAACCCACACACCGTTTATTCACACAAATATCAGTGATAAACCACAGTGGAACAACCAGAGAAACATCAGAAAAGGATAACCCAAGGGAAACTCAAGAACTCGAGAGAGAAGTGAGAGAAATCAGAGAGTAGAGAGTGAAAAGTGAGGCGGTGAGTAGAGGGAGAGAGTATATCAATCCAGTAATGGGCTAGGGCAAATGCAGCCCCAACTTACCTGATGGGCCAAACAAAATTCCAGGCCCAGCAAAAAATAATAGTCCACCAAATTAACCAGCCCAATAGTCAACATACTCCACCTTGGACATTAATTTTTGGGAAACCAATTGCACTATTAGCTAAGGTCTTTAACTCATCATAGCCTACAAGGCAGTCCCCACAGCACCAAGGAACCAAGTTCACTAGCATAGGGAAACAACCAGGTTTTGCCTACAAGGCTCCAGAGGGGCTGACACCCATTAGCCTTTAGGACTTACTGCCATCAGCCACTAGCCACCCTTACCACAGTAGTTAAGAGGATGAGGTCTTTAACCCCGGGACATGCAGCTATCCTAGGTCAAAATGCAAATGCTTAATGCAAAAAGAAAATTTTTCAAGTGGTAAGCATTTAGTCCCCATGTCAGCTGGGTTCTTATCAGTGTGCACTTTAAGCAAAGAAACCTCATTCTTTTCAACAATATCTCTGATGTAATGAAACCTTACATCTATATGCTTAGTTCTATCATGGAAGACAGGATTTTTACACAATTGAATTGCTGACTGAGAATCTGAAAACACAACAGGAGGAGAATTCACAAATTTGAGTTCAGAAAGTACTCCCTTTAACCATACAGCTTCCTTCATTGCTTCAGTGATAGCAATGTACTCAGATTCTATAGTAGACAAAGCAACAATGTGTTGTAGCTGAGACTTCCAACTTATGCAAGATCTGCATAGAGTAAAGACATAGGAAGTGGTGGACTTCCTCTTATCTCTATCATTAGCATAATTGGAATCAACATAACCAGTCAGTTTCACACCATCTTCACATCTAGAATAGCATAAACCATATTTGGAGGTATTTTTCAGATATCTCATCAACCACTTTAAGGCTTCCCAATGAACTGGACCAGGATTAGACATGTATCTACTCAAGCAAGACACAACATAGGCAATATCAGGCCTAGTACTAACCATTAGGTACATAACAGATCCTATAGCATTAGCATAGAGAACCTTCTTCATGGCATTGATATCATGTTCAGATTTAGGACACAAGTCTTTACTCAACATAAAGTGTGCAGCTAATGGCACAGAGGCTGGCTTAGCATTAAGCATGTTAAATTTTTTCAGAATTTTGAGCACATAGGGTTCCTGATGCAAAACAAGCACACACTCTTTCCTATTTCTGAAAATATTAATTCCTAATATCTTCTTGGCATCCCCTAAGTCTTTCATATCAAAATTCTCACGCAAAGAGGTTTGCACAGCAGTTATGGATTTCAAACAAGGACCCATAATCAACATGTCATCCACATATAACAGCAAGAAAACAGGAGCAGCAGAGTCAAGGTTCTTAACATACAAGCAAGCATCAAAAGTGCTCCTAACAAAGCCTAATTTCTGCATGCAGGTGTTAAACTTTATATTCCACTGCCTAGGAGATTGTTTCAAACCATACAAAGCTTTTTTGAGCAAACAAACATGATTAGGAAACTTAGGATCAATAAAGCCTTCAGGCTGTTTCATGTAAATGGGTTTATCCAAATCACCATGCAAAAAAGCAGTTTTAACATCCATTTGCTTCAGTTCCCAATCAAAATGAGCACATAGAGTAAGCATCAGCCTTACAGTTGTAAATTTAACCACATGAGCAAATATTTCAGTATAATCTACCCCCTCTTGTTGAGTAAAACCTTTGGCCACTAATCTGTCCTTGTATCTCAGTCCCTCTACCTCACTTTTAAGCTTATAAAGCCATCTGCAGTCTACAACAGAAGCACCAAGAGGGAGAGGTACAAGTATCCAAGTATGATTAATTTTCAGAGAGTTCATTTCCTCTAACATGGCTTTATGCCATTCATTCCAGAATTTTGACTTAGTAGCATGCTTGAATGATTGAGGCTCATCTCCATCAGACTCATGGACATTAAAGGCCAAGTTTATCAAAGCAATTAACCCCACATAACCATCATATCTAACATGTTTAGAAACATTTTGCCTTCTGGGTCTATCTCTAGCTAACACATAATCACTGAGGTTAGAAGCATCAATAGCATTTTGGACACCAGGTGGGGAATTCAAGACATTCTGGACAGGCATAACAGGAGGATCACACATAGGACCATCAGGCAAGTTAGCATCATTGTTCACATTGTCACAGATGGGTACAGTTTCAACATTATCTTGTAGACCCCCCTCATTAGGTGTTTCATTAGGAATATAGACAGGTGTGATGTTCCAGAATGGCTGCTCCGCCTCACTTGGAACATCCGTAGGATGCTCCACATCAGTGGGGTTATCTGTGGACTCCACCTCAGTTAGAGTGTCCTTGTCCACATTCTGAGAAGCAGGGGTTTGAGTCACATTCAAGCAAGGGAAGTCAGTTTCATTAAACACTACATCCCTACTAATGATGACTTTAAACCCTGGCTCATCTCTTAGCCACACTCTATATCCTTTCACACCCTCAGGGTATCCCAAAAACACACATTTTCTAGATCTAGGCTCAAGTTTATCATTTCTAGTATGAACAAAAGCAGAGCATCCAAACACTCTTAGATTAGAAAGGTTAAGGGTTTTTCCAGAGAACACAAACTCAGGACATTGTCCTTGCAAAGGCACAGAAGGAGATCTATTCACAAGATAAGTAGCAGTCATTAAAGCTTCACCCCAAAACTTTTTGGACAAACCAGATTTTGCTAACATGCATCTTACTTTATCAAGCAAAGTCCTATTCATTCTTTCAGCTACTCCATTTTGCTGAGGAGTATAAGGAACAGTTTTATGTCTTTTAATGCCATGCCCAGCACATAAATCATCAAACTTATGGTTGCAAAATTCTAAACCATTATCTGTTCTGATAGCCTTAATCCTCTTACCAGTCAGATTTTCTATCAAGGTTTTCCAAGTAGTAAATTTTCCAAACACATCATATTTATGTCTCATCAGAAAACACCAAACTTTTCTTGAAAAATCATCAATGATAGATAAAAAATACACAGACCCAGAGTGGGAAGGCACAGGGGCAGGGCCCCAAACATCCATATGCAAGTATTCCAAGATATTAGAGCTAATATTTGCAGGCACTGGAGAAGGAAAGGTGACCCTGTGCTGTTTACCTAGCACACATGTGTCACAAAAAGGCAAATCACCTTGAACATCTGAGTCAGATAAGATGTCATGCTTTTTCAGAATATGCAAACCCTTTTCACTCATGTGACCTAGTCTATTATGCCACAGCATCAATTTATCAGATTTGGCAACATTTGCATAAGCTTTCTCACAAGTCAGAGGCACAGTAGTACAGACATAAAGACCACATTTTCTGTTAGCTTTAAACAAACACATAGAACCCTTACAGATTTTCATGCTCCCTTCCCCCCATTTACCACTCATGCCATCACTTTCAAGGGCAGTACAGGACAACAAATTGTAGCATAACTCAGGCACATATCTTACACCCTTCAAGTTCAACACATAGCCATTTTTAAATTGCAAACACACATTGCCTATACCAAGAATAGCACACTTCTTGTCATCAGCCATAGACACATATGTATTAACCACAGGCTTAATATCAGAAAACAATTGCTTGAAGGGACTAACATGATAAGTGCAACCAGAGTCACACAACCAATCATTAGAGATAAACTGACATACAGGGGAAGTATTCATATACACCATATCATGCAACATAAAGACAGTATCATTTTCAGCATCAAGTTTTGCAAGATTGGCAATATTTTCAATCTGAAAGTTTCCACTATTGTTAGGAGACTTGTTCTTTTTAGGCTTATTACAATCTTTCTTAAAATGCCCAGGTTCCCCACAATTATAGCATTTCCTCACAAACCTAGAGTCTCTACTGTTGGACCTAGGTCTGTATTTCTTTTTAGAATTAGACCTAGAACCAGAATTTCCATTTGACTCAGAACCCCCTCTGGAATTAGGTCTACCTCTAACATTAAACACCTTGTTAGTAGCAGATTTATCAGAAGCCCTTTCCCTTAATTCAATTTCCTTAGACTTAAGAGAGCTAATAATCAATTCAAGAGGAGCAGTATCTCTGTCATATTTAATAGCAGCTTTAACATCACTGTAAGAGTCAGGGATGGCATTCATCAAGGCAATACTGGTATATTCATCAATAGTTTTATCCCCTGACCTTTTAATATCTTGAACCAGCTTTTGAAACCTATCCACATTGTCATCAATATCTTTTGACAAATCAAGCTTGAATTTAAAGAGTTTTTCAAGCAAATACATCCTTGAAGACATAGAAGTTTCAGTGTACAAAGTATCAAGGTGTTTCCATATTTCAGAAGCAGATTCAATATGATTAACCTTCCTAATCACAGAGTCAGACAAATTGAGAATAATGGTGGCCTTGGCCAATTCATTCATTTCATCCAGTTTTTCTTGAGGGGTATCAGTGGGCAAAGTGCCATCAACACATTTGAAGATTTTTTGTTGAATAAGAACACACTTTAGTTTCTGTTTCCAAATCACAAAATCATTTTTACCATTGAAAAGGACCAAGTTGACAGGCTGAGCCATTTTAAAACCAAGAAAATTTTCTGGCAACACACAGAGCAAGAAAACTAACACCAACACACAACAAGCAGCCAGCCAATCACAAAAGGCAGAACACCAAGGCAACAGACAAACACAGATTCACAGATTTCACCAGATTTCACACAAAGAACCTCAAATCCTTGACTGTCACGAGCAAGGTCGGCTAAGGCTATCCCAGTTCGCAATCACTCACTTCTGGAGGGCGCAGGGGGTCACTTAGGCAGCACAATATGCTTGGTGGTCAAGCAATAGGAGATTTTCAAGCAAAGAGCACAAGAGAGAAAAAGAAAAAAAAAAGAGAACACTCCACGGAAGCTAGAAACACTGAGAAAACTCACAAGGAAAACCTAAGTCTTGCCAAGACTGTCTACCAGAAACAAAATCCCAATCCTATAGTTGGCACTAAACAGAAAACAGAAATATTCAAAAAGATTCAGCCAATTTACCAGAGCAAACCCCCACTCGAGGGAGGGTTCCACTTGCCCACCTCCTTTTAGCGACTCGGCGTGCCGGAATAGTCCCCCCGTGGCTCTGATACCACTGTAGGGATCAGACTATCCGGGTTCACTATTTACCGAGACCTCTTTGGTCTTGTTTACAAGATGGCTCAGTCAGACCATCAACCAAGCAACTGAGTTCAACCTAGCTATTACAAGTTATCAAGCCGTAAGAGCTGTTGACTCAATTAGAGTCTTCTTGGTCAGAAGCTCCAAGAAACTCCAAGTAATCTCCAATGATCCTGCACACTAGGAAGCTAGTTAGACTAATATGAAAGATCCTCTCGGATCATGACAAAACATGCAGTAATCAATGAAATAACAAAGGAATCGCATAGATCAAATAGCTATGGCTCAGAAACCCGCCAATAGTACAGATCTATTCACCAAAATCACATCCAAGGGAGCAACGTTGAGCACAATGGTGAGACTCTTCACAAACCACCGATTGCAACTCCAAACCACTCCACTACACCGGATCTAGCTGCTCTCAAAGCTCACAACCACAGAAACCTCTCCACAAGAAACCCTAACTTCTCTAGAACCCTAGCAACCGAAGTAGTTGCTAATCTCAAACCCACACACCGTTTATTCACACAAATATCAGTGATAAACCACAGTGGAACAACCAGAGAAACATCAGAGAAGGATAACCCAAGGGAAACTCAAGAACTCGAGAGAGAAGTGAGAGAAATCAGAGAGTAGAGAGTGAAAAGTGAGGCGGTGAGTAGAGGGAGAGAGTATATCAATCCAGTAATGGGCTAGGGCAAATGCAGCCCCAACTTACCTTATGGGCCAAACAAAATTCCAGGCCCAGCAAAAAATAATAGTCCACCAAATTAACCAGCCCAATAGTCAACAATAACTATAGTTAATTAGTGTTAATCAAATTATTACATGTAAAATTAAAAAGAGAAAAAAAAAATGAATGAAAATATAGACTTGATTTGTATTGGGAGAAGGAAGTGTGAAGTCCGTGTCCGTCCAATTGTATTGAAAAATAAAGTAAATATAGTCCAGTTGTATTGAAAATGAAAGAAATTATAGAGTTAATTGTATTGGGAGAAGCAATAATGAAGTGAAATATAGAGTTAATTGTATTGGGAGAAGCAATTGTGAAGTCAATACAATTTTCACCGCCTCCCCCCTCAATTCTCAATACAATTCTCACCGATTCTCTGCTCTCGTTTTTCCTCACACTGACCGCCGCGCGATCGCCTGCCATAGGTGATTCCTCTCTTCCTTCCAAAGTGTTGGTCTGCATTTGCTTGCTTATTTTCTATCTGCAACTTGAATGAGTGTATACCGTGGTGTTACTTTTTAGCATCTGTCTATACGTTATTGATTCTCTCCAATACATTCATAGTAGCTGAATTTGATTATATATCTTAATCTCTTCGTGGAGTTGCTTGATTTGATTGGATATCTTAATCTCTTCGTGGAGTTCTATTTGATTTGATTTGCATAGTTGCACTTTAGACTTGGATACAAGGCTGAGAGGCCAGTGATAGTTGTATTGTAATTACGAGTTGTCTATCACAGATGTTCTACAAGTGCTCAACGGGGATACTCTGTAATTGTGTTGTGCGCATGATACTTATGCTATCTGTTTTTGTTCTACAATCCTTGGTATTCATTTCCTTGTCATAATTCGTTAGAGGCTTCCCCCAAAATGTATTTGGTGATCCCCTTCTTAGTCTATTAGATATGGATTGTGGACTAAAGCTTGTCACTATTATGAAAATGTGGAAACAGTTAATAGATTCATTCCAATACATTCATAGTTGCTTAATTTGATTTTGTAGATCTTAATCAAACATTCAAAGTTCTGTGTGATATTTCTAGTTAGGCTACCGATTTAGCTTATTGTTCTTCATTTATGCCAGAATATTTGTGTGCTTCATGCAGAATTGGAAATTGATGTTCATCATTCTGACTGGATTGGGCACGTCTCTTTGAGTGGTTCAAACCTCTCCATGAAAGTATCATAGTATTGTCTAAATTGAATGAGATAATCATCCTAGTTGAATTGATTAAGTAACTTCTTTGAGCCACCTGAATGATTGAGCATCACTACTCTGAGTGGTTAAGTATCAATATTACCGATTAATAGTGATGTATCCAAGGTTTTTAATTTAGAAGTTTGATAAATAATCATAATGACTTGTTAATAAATATTCAACCTATATTTTTAGCTTTGGATGGTGTATTTCAACTTCTAAAAAACATAGCAAAGAAAGAGATGACAAATTTAGATTGATGGTGGAGTTAGAAAAGACAAATTCTAAAATGGAGATACATGAATTTTTTTGGAATTTCGTATAGAATTTTGAACATAAATTGTACCGGTAAAGAAAAAATTAAGAAAAAAAAGTGGTACGTCAAAAAGATATGAAATTTAATCTATATCTATACATATATAAGAGGGGAGTTTTGAAATATTTACAGAGAAAAATTATAATATTAAAAAAACATATTAATAGATTTGTAAATGTATATGTAATGTGCATACACATGTAATGTTTCATAATTAATGTATATGTAATGTGCATACACATAAACATGCAATAGAGTTGGTCATTGGACAGGTAGAAATTCATAATTTCATTAAAATTGTTTTGCTTTTTTTTTGTTTTTTTTATGCATAAAGGAGCAGGCTCAAGCCATCCAAAAACATCTAGCAAAACAATAAAGCTAATTTAAAGAAAAAGCAACAAAGCTAATCTAACAAAAAAAACTAACACCACCAAGCAGATTCGAGCAAAGACTCACAGCAGCAGGTACATGATCTAGAGCACCCACCTGTGTTTGTAGGAGGAAAACCAAAAACCAAGCCAAAGTTAAAGAAGTCATGCTTCGTACCTTAATCTCTGATTAGTCCTTGCACTCGTTCACTCCCTGATTTCACCCAACTTATCAAACAAATTTCTCGGAGATATAGATGTAATTCATTACATCAACAATAAATTGTGCTAGCACATTTATTAGTAAATGATAACGGGATCA
This sequence comes from Salvia splendens, assembly GCF_004379255.2. Lineage (NCBI taxonomy): Eukaryota > Viridiplantae > Streptophyta > Magnoliopsida > Lamiales > Lamiaceae > Salvia > Salvia splendens. The sequence goes on along the minus strand of NC_056037.1, from coordinate 14,166,008 downwards.
TAAAAAGTCGCAAAAGAATAATAAAAGCTACCCAATCTTCCATATTTTCCAATGTAATTATGGCTACTACCTTAATTAGAGAGCTCGCTTAGATGAGCAATATACCTTGTCTTATTACTTTATTCCGAATTTTGAATGAAGTTTAATAAGCACATATTTTAAAATTATCATAATTAAATATTTTTTATTTTCTAAATATGATTAATTTTCCTAAGTATAAATTTGATTTCATATTAATTTTATTGGTAGCAGTCCAAATAGGCTTACGGGTTAACACGAAACCGAAACAGAAACTTTTAGAGTTTGGTTTGAATATTTATTATCCGATAAAAGCGTGACTAACGAACTCGAACTCAATTATCTGCAATTCAGATAAGGTTGATTTGAAACCCGCTAGCCAACTACTGCCTCCCTCCGTTCCACAATAGGAGTCACCTTATTGTAAGCACAAATTTTAAGAAATGCAAATAATAGTGGGTTGAAAAAGTTAGTGGATATGTGACCCACTTTTTTACATTGGTTTTATAATAAAATATGAGTGAAGTGAGTTAGTCGAATGTGAGGTCTACTTACCATTTATAGAAAATGAAGCGTGACTCTTATTGTGAAACAGAACAAAATGACAAAGTGTGACTCTTGTTGCATAATAAAATGTGAGTGAAGTGAGTTAGTCGAATGTGAGGTCTACTTGACATTTATAGTAAATGAAGTGTGACTCTTATTGTGAAACAGAACAAAATGACAAAGTGTGACTCTGGTTGCGGGAACGATGGAGTAATTAACTTACTGTAGTAAAAAAGTCAATAGACTTTATAAAAGTGCTTAAATTTTCCCTCCCAAATAAGGCGCCAAAATCACAGTGGTCGGACTCACTGAATTAGGGCATCTAAATCCAACCAAGAAGAATCTATCTATCAAGAAATGAGGGATTTCAGAGAGCAGATTGATGAGATCAATGGTCTTTTACTATCAGATGACAAAGCTAGGGCATACTCGAATCTACTACAATTGCAGGAAATATCGTCCGCCGATTCTTCCGCCGTAGTGACACTCGCCCGTTCATCTAGCACCATCATATCCTCCCTCGTCGCGGATATATCCTATAATGATGAAGAAATGTATGTGCTGTTTCGTTCTCTTATTGTTCAAACAACCCTTTGTCTCATATTTTTGTATTGAAAAATTCATTATTAATTTCTTGTGATTTGCCACTCTCTCTTGGGTTATTATCAGAGCTGCGCAGGCTTTGAAGTGTTTGGGTTTTATGATTTACCACCCTGCTGTTGTGGCTTCCATCGGAGGTAGTTATTCAAAATTTTTAGCTTTGTGATGTTTTGCATCGATTTTTCTCTTTTTAAAATTATGTTGATTTTAGAAAAGTAAAGAAATATTGCACCGCCATAAACTACCACTATTTACTTACCATTCCAGCAGTTCATAGAAAGAGAAGGAACATCAACATATTTGTTAAGGCCTGATAGACATGGAGGTGTATTGCAAAAATGGAACCTCATTGCTTAATAGCAAGGGCTTATTGTATTAATTTAACTATGGGAATATTTACTGGAGAGATTGGCGTGAGACTATGAGATGAATGTTCTTTTTTCTGTATGCTATAGGTCACGATGCTGATGTACTAATTGAATCCCTGGTTAAGGTCATCACAACAACTAAAATCAAGGTATATTGATTTTTTTTACATTATACTTAAGGTTGTGCTAATTTTGTAGGTGATGATTAACAAACTTTTGCTTGGTTGACTGCAGACTGTATGCAATTTAGGCGTGTGGTGTATATCAATCCAACAATTGAGTTCATCCATGTTGGATCAACACTTGCATTCTTTGCTAAGGGCAGTTACATATGCCCTTGACAATCCAATTGGTTCACTTTCAATAACTTTTGAGGCAATGCAGGTGCTTAAGTATTTTCATTTGACAACATTAACTTGCTTTATCTTAAATATGTTGGATATTTTGCATAAAGCTTGCTTTGGCCTTGTAACTACCAGAAATCCCGTTCTGGTAATTGTCATGTTATGTAAAGATTGAATTTAGTTCTACTACTTGCAGAACTACGTGGTTTACATCTCCATTATTCATCTTTGTATAATTTTTCCTACAGACTCATAATGATATTCATGACGATACTTATTTTATATAATAGGCCGTGGTGAAGTTGGTATCTTCCTTGACAGAACAAATGAGAGAGACATCAAGTTTGTGGATTCCACCAATTTATAGAAGGCTTGTCAGTCTTGATAAAAGAGACAGAGATATGTCAGAAAGATGTTTGCTGAAGATTGTGCCCTTAATATTTCCTCCACCAGTTTCTCTCTCTAAGGTGCCATGTGATATATAGTTCTTTTGTTACCCATCAACTTGATTTCCTTTCCTTTTTCAAAATTTAAACAAACACCACACTTTTAGGTTTTAACTCGTGTGAGGATATTCATTTGTTGTTTAGATACATACATAGACCGATAAACATTTACTTCTTCAATACCTAGTGCTTTTGGCAACTGATATCCTGTCATTTCAAACATTATATCATCCGATACTGTCTTCCCCTTTTTTTTCATTAATACTTCCATTTCATACCTTTTTCTATACTTTGCTTCATTATTTGTGAAGTCGCTTTTTGATAACTTGAGATGAAGTAACATTGGACTGGAATTATCTAAAATTTTCCATACTTGATGCTTCGGAAGCAGGCACTTGCTGTGGATATGAAGAAGAAATTGCTTGGCACTATTAAAGAGTTGTTGGGCCAAGGGATGAAGATTCCTTGTCTGCAAGCATGGAGATGGTTTATTCGTTTGCTTGGGCCACATGCTTTGAAAACTAAACATTTGGTTAATGAGATGTTGGAAATTCTGAAGCTTACTTTCTCAGATCTTGACTCACAAGTTCAGATTGCATCCCTGGTATAGTGCTGAATCATAGAGTTACTAATTTCTTTTGCCTTAGGATTGTCTTTTCAATTCTGGTAACTGTGAGTATTTTTTAACTGGATCAGCTAATATCTATTGTCATTTTCTTCCATCATGATGTGATATTGTTTAAATAAAATTTGATAATATAAACGTTTATACTTTCATTAGGTCTTTTCACCTGCTTGTTCATAGGGCAGTGCATATATGTTGAGATTTGTTTTGTCGAAAGTGATTAACATGTTTGTCATCAGCATAATTCACATTTATAATCATTTCTAGCCTTCCCATTTGGCTTTCAGTAAACTTATTACTATCTTCCCCAGATTATCTTTTGAATAACCCAATTGGTTGAAGCAGTTTCATGGGTAGGTATCTTTTGTTTAACATAAAGAGAAACACTACCTATAAACTAGTTTCTTTTGTTTTAAATAACTTATCTTCTTTCTCACAATCGGAAGTATCTTTTGCAATAGAACAGGGAAGATTAGCTTCTTTTGTTGGAGTTGGCTGGTGTGGCGTGGCCCATGTGGGTAGAATTTTTAATAGGATCTCAATTTCTTTCTTGCTCCTTGCAGGTCGCCTGGGAAGGCCTCATTGATGCTTTAGTTGAGCTCGTAGTTCTCAACAACACTGAGGCTGAAGCTGAGAGACATTTAAAAAAGATAAAGCTTATAATGGCACCCCTCGTAGGAATTATGTCAAGTAAATGTGATGTATCTGTTCAGGCTTCCTGCTTGAGCACATGGTCTTATCTACTACACAAACTTGAAGATTCTGTTAACTGTCAGTCACTGATCATAACAGTCTGGGAGCCTATTATAGAATTAGTCTTCCAAGCTGGACCAGATAATAAGAACATCTGGTTGTGGAATTTCTGTCTGGATCACTTACATTCTCTACTACGTGGAGTAAATCAGCAAGCATCTGTCAATCAACATAACAAGGAACCACTACATTTACCTGATAAAAGTTCAGTAAATGATCATATGGGTATTGAGAAGTGCCAATTGAGGCATTATCCATTAAAATGTTCACCTTTGAAGCTTTCTCAACTGGAGTTCTTTATTAAAACAATAACCATCATTGTAGATCGAGGATCAAATGAGAGTGTTGCACCTGAATTTAGAGAACTGGCAAGTAATGCAGCTCTAAGGTTATTTGGATGTCTTCTAGAAGCAGTTCAGAGAGCTTTCAGATGTGTATCCATTACATATGACAAGGTTATGCAATCTATTAATACTTTATTTGGATTCCTGGAGAAAATGTGTGATAACATGACTTCACAAGTTGATAACAACTACTATGATCCTCACATATGCCTTAAATTTGTAAAGGTGGTGACTGAGAGATTAGAACCCTCCATTCTTGAGTCTCCTCTCTACAAGGTGGGATTAAAGCTTAAGTGCATTAAAAATATGGAACTTGCTACTGAGACTACACGTGGGTTGGTGGCAGATATCTGCTTTAGGGGTCTCGACGACAAGGTTCTTCCAGTTGTTTATCTGAGTAACAACTATTTTTCTGTAGTTGCAAAGTCATTATCCAATGCCCCTGAGTGTGAATCTGTGTTTGAGCATATGCAAGGATATCTGAAGTTTTTGTTAACTTCATACAATCCTCATGAAATTCTTCATGCGCTTACTTGTTCACTTTATAAGAACATCAGGCTTAACACCTTACAGAGCTGGGTAGTTGTAGCTAATTGTTTTAAAGAATTGATAGATGGCAAAAAGGATCTGTCACTATTGAGAATGGAGACTGACAACATTGGTTACTCTATTTTATTGCGTCTCTTTTCGTATCCATTTGCCTTGCTGTCAGTCTCTGATATAAATCCCAAGGTCCATACTGTCGTGGAAGCATGGGATTTGCTTTATGTGTCTGTTGACAGAGCTTCACAATGTCTCCATCTCGCTGCCAAGAGTTTCTCTGTAGATCTTTGTGCAGTACTAAATGGACTCATTGATCAAATTGCATCAGTTGACGCCAGAAATGAGCTGAAAGAAAATAAATGCAGTGATGAATTTGTTCTACTCTATGGGAATGTTATGATATGTGTCATGAAGCAACTGGTTTGGGGCATGAGGTCGGAAGCCAGACATTATATGGATTCTGAATTCAGAAAATTCAGCTTCACGAGCTGGATGTTATTAGCAGCTCGGTAAGTGTGAATCTGTTAAAAAACATATACTCTTGAAATTGCCACATGTTTTATTACCAGATCTCATACCCTTCTAGTACAGTTAAATATGGATTGTGCAGCCTCTCTCTGTAGTGGAACTTCTTCAAGAGGTGGAAAGAAAATAGAACCAGCATGATCAATTTAATTGTAGATAAATCTATATTTGATTTTAAATAATAATGGTCTTAAATTTTTGTATGGTGAACATGTATTATGAAAGTAAGACTGCTGTAGGCATAATTGGAGTCAAGGGATCCCATTGGTGTTAAACAAATTTCTGCTTTGCTATGCATCAAACTGAATCTAGTTGTGAACATTATGAAGTGAGGAATTATTTGGCATTGTTAGAATAGCAGGATCAAGTCAAAATGTGGAGAGGTCTCCTTAGTCATGCATATGCATGATAGAAAGTAGTTACAAAATGTGTAACACTCATCACATCTGGTTTTCTGTCTGTCACCCTTAGTGGCTTCTCACTCTCCAAGTTTTTGGAAGAACAATTCATTTCCCTTGAACGCAAGTTATCTAGTTGTGCTGATGTGATATATGCTTTTATTAATGCCATTTAGACATACACCGACTTAGGTTCTAAGCACCATTCAGTCTTGGAAATTTGAGACTGCATCATCTGTCAGATATTCTTTTATTATCCAGTCTAATTGTTTGTGTAGATTTTTAACATCACGGGGATATTCCAGGTTTATGAAGCTTTTTTGGATGAATATACACAATACTGGCCAATCCCTTCTCTCTGTTTCTTCAAGGTAGACTACAAATCCCCATCCATTTCCATTGATGAGCATGTCTTACATTTGCGATTCTTAATTTCAGATTTCTGGGGGAATTTGTCCAATTTGTTGCATGCCTACACCACAAGGAAGATGTTCTGATATTGGTTGAGGTCCGATTCTCATCTCTGCATTTTACTGTTGAATAAATAATTTTAAAGCTCATACCAGCCTTTAAAATAAGTCTCTACATCACATACATCCATAAATTCTTGACATACCACTTTCTAACATTTTCTAATTGATGAGGCTTCTGTTCATTTTCCTGATTTTCCTTCCATTTATGTTTTCTTAAGCAAATTTTGAATCTTTCTTGTTAACTCCTCAGGCCGTATCAAGCCCATTGCTCGAATGGCTATCCGGAATGCATCTTCTCGACAGCAATTCTAGGCATAATCTTCAGATTTTATGGTCTCAAATGCTGAAATGTTTGCAGCAAGGTCAGCCATCAGTCCAGTTCGATTCTTCATTCCTCAATTTCCAAGCGCCTCTCCTTGAAAGAACTCTCGATCACCCTAATTCAGTCATCTCCGCGGCCACAACTAACTTCTGGAATTCAACTTATGGCCTCCAAAGCAAGCTTGAATTTCCTAAAGCCTTAGTTCCGACACTGGACAAGCTGTCCAGAAACGGAAAATTAAAAATCTGTAGCAGAAATCACTGCGTGGAAGACTGCACCAGCAGCCTAGACAGATACAAGGTGACGAATACTCTAAAGAAATGCTCAAAGAGAGTTGAAATATTGAGCAATCCTGTCCAAGAATCAAAGGGCTGTGATAATATCAATCTGGGAGCAAAAAGAAAACGCTGTCAACTGACAGAACACCAGAAAGAGGTGAGACGAGCACAACAAGGACGCACAAGGGATTCCAACGGGCATGGCCTTTGTATCCAGACTTACACTGCTCTTGATTTCTCTCAAGGAAACGAAGAATCTCAAGATAGCCAGATATGAAGAGATTTTGTGTGATTTTTTAGTTTCCAGGTTGCAGTTTACTTCAAGCTGTATATGATAGCACCAGACAACTGCAATCTGTTAAATTAAATGAGTTTTATAAACTAATAGTTAGATAGGTGTTGTAAGTTGTAGTTGCAAGTTATAAGTCTTTATTCATGCAAAACGTTTCATTAGTGGGATGCTTCTTTCCACTTATTTAACTTAACTATACATATTGTAGTTCAGAATTTGCTAATTTGATGTACTTTTTATTATTTGGTTGTATTAGGTGTTCATCCATTTTCAACTTCGGAAACTGTTAACGCATTTGTCATATTTTTAATCTGAAAGAGGCCAAAAGTTTTACGAGTTTGTAGATGGGCTAATGGCTCATATAAATTTATTTATTTTTTTTGAAAAACCGTCTATATATTAACTTGGGACGGAGGAATAATAAATAAGCTAATGACCCATATAATAAATGTATTTTTTAATGATAATGATTAACATGCCAAAAATTACGTATATAAATTATCTTCTCATGTATGAAACATCACTCATATATGTCATGTTAATCAAAATAAGGTTCACTAGTAAATGTGTTGGGGTTGGTACAATGAAAATTGTACAATTAAATAAATTTGCAAAAATAATCTACTTAGGTTGTAGATAAAGATTCATCTGAACTTAGATCATGTTCAGACCTTGTTGGTTTTTTAGGTAAGAAAAGATAAATATTCAGACTAACACTACACTACAACATTTACAATAGGTAGGCCAAAGTCTATCTACGTTGTAAAAATATTTTTTTTCTACGAGGGACTAGTCGAGTCACCTACTCTGATGACATGTTTCACTACTCAGCCTACAATGCTAAAGATTTAGACTCGTTTTTTCCATAATCCCACTGTTCCACTAAATATGAAAAATTTAGTTTTCGGTATGAGATTTTATGTAGTGTTGTTTTGTGAGTAATTGAAGAGAGTAAAGTAAGAGAGAAGAAAAAGTAGAGATGATGCTATTTCCATTTTAGGAAACGTTTTATTTTAATTGGACAATCCAAAAAGAAAACATTTTATTTTTAATGAAACATAGAAGAGTATATGTTTTCATATATTTATAATTATTAAATAAAACCATCATGATAATATTACTTTATCTCATTTGGATGAGAAATGGATATAGGGATACTCAAAAAAGTATCTATGCAAGTATCATGGATACTCGAAATATTTTTTTTTAGTATATCAACCCTAACAAAATTGTTCATATCGATGGAAAGTTTGAGATATTTTCATTTTACTATATTGGAAACAATAAAAGGAAAAAAAGATAAATGATATTTGCCATCATTATTTATATTTTGATCAGCATATTAAGATCATGCCTACCATCAAAGCTAAGTGAATAGTTGCGTCAAGAAAGATAATAATCATTCAACACGATATTGTAAATGACTAAATTCAACATTAAACTAGTTTGTCAACCACCTAAATTTCTATACACAAGTGTAAATTATTTTAGTTTCTTTAGAGCAATATAATCAATGCAATATGACTATCATAAATAAAGAATATGGATGATGTTTTGAAGAGTATGATTTTTTTCCTTTAAAGAATTATTTCCCCACACTCGACAACGTGTTCCTTACCTTAAATGTTGTTTTACAAAGAACATGAGAGCATCCGCAACGGTGCTGGGGTAGAAGGCCGCCGTCCGTGCCAGCGGCGAGGACGAGGCTCGCCGCCGCTGCGCTCGCTCCGCTGGCACGGCGCTGCTCGATGCATCGAGCAGCGCCGTGCCAGCGAGCAATCGACGTGGCGGCACACGATTGGGCAACGGCATAGCCGTTGCCTTTGAATAATTTTTTTTTAAAAAAAAATCGTTAATTAATTTTAAATAATGATAAAAAATAGAAAAAATATTTTCCAAATCCCAAAAATATGGCCGTTTTTTTGCCTGTTATTCTGAATTTTTTGATTTTTTTTTATTTTTTTTCCCCCAAATCATCTATAAATACACACATTCATCATTCATTTATCACATCAAATCATCTCTCATTCATAATTCGTGAAGACGCTCCACAACCCGCACGACCCGAGACGGGTTCTTTTTGCGCAGCGTCAAGAGTCCGCGCGGAAAGACGTCGAAAGAGCCTTCGGGGTCCTTCAAGCCCAATTCAACATTGTGAAGGCCCCGGCTCGGCTGTGGTACGTGAATAATATCGCCGACATCATATTCACGTGTATTATCTTACACAACATGATTATAGCCGACGAAGAGCCAAGGGCGGCTAGCTTCTACGACGAGGATGAAGCCGGAAGCTCAACAGCGAGGTCTCCCCCACGCCGAGTTGAGCATACGACGGTTGGCCAGAGGATCGAGACAAGACACACAATGCGCGATACCCGAACCCACATTCAATTACAAGAAGACCTAATCAACCACATGTGGATGAAATTCAGCAACGAGTAGTGGTTTTTTTAATTTTTAGTATTTTACTTATGTAATTTTTAATTTTTAGGCTTTTAATTATGTCGTTTTTATTTTATTTGTCATTTGTAATTTTATTTAGGTTTTTTTAATAAATTTTATTATTATGGAAATGTTATTGTTTAATTGAATTTTAAATTAATTGTGTTCGTCCTTGCGGAAGAGCACAGCTGTGGGTGTTGTGCTCTTGCCATAGAGCAGGTAGAAAAAGTGGGGTCGGGTCCACAACCGTGCCGCTGGCAAGAGCACAGTTGTGGATGCTCTGAAAGAAAAACGGGAAATAGTTAGTACAAAATTCCACACACAAGCTGACGAGCATGATAAGACTAATGATAACTTCTTAATGTAATATTAAATTCAACAATAATTTGGTTTAAGGAAATATACCTTATGTTGCCTGAATGAATACTACTCCTTTTGTCCAAAATTAAAATAAAACACATTTGTCATTTTTTATTATCAACATAAAATGGAGTTTCTCTTATTTTTTTTCCTCTTTCTAGACCCTACTTCTCTTACACACTCTCTTCCTCTACAACATACAGACTCTTTCAATTCTTCACTCTCTCCAAATGGACGTATCGCAGTAGAAGCACATTCACACAGACGTATATGCATATATGTGTGCATGTATTGCTGCTATATTATTCGACCACATCCGCTTGTATTTGAATAGTTAGGGTTTAGAATTAGAATACACATCTCTAACGCACATTGGGGAATGAGTTGAATGTCACTCCAGATACGGAAGTGAAATCAAAGTTAACAGCGACTTGAGGATTTCACTTTCATCCCCCATTCCTCGATCTGCTACAATGGATTCAGTATCTTCGTCATTGCCACTTGCTGCCAAAGCTGGGTCGCCGGAAGCGGTCTTCACTAAGGAGGCTGCTCTGCTCTTTCAGGCTGGAAAGTTTCTGGACTGTTTGAGAGTATTGAATCAGTTGTTGCAGAAGAAATCGGACGATCCCAAGGTTATTTTTTTAATGCTCTTTCCCTCCTTAGAAGTTGAGGAATTTGGATTGGTAGTGTTCTGGGGTTTTTTCTATTTTTGTACTAGAATAGAGTTATCATTCCTCGTTTGTTCTAGAGTTTTTTTTTGTTCCGGGTTTGGGAGAGACGCATGACCCTCATGCGTTTCTTTTTAATGAGACGCATGACCCTTATGCGTCTTTTATAGAGACGCATGAGGGTCATGCGTCTCTCTTTTTTTTCATTTTTTTATTAGACGACGTATGTGGCTCATGCGTCTTAGGGAGAGACGCATGAGCCTAATGCATCTCTCCGTTGCTTAAATCATCACATTCATGCGTCTCTAGTGCATGAGGCTAGTGGCCTATCTTATATTTATTATTGTAAGAGAAAATCGATGTCTCGAGCCCACCCTTCATGTCTCTGTCTAAAACGTGGACTTATGATCAATACAACTCCCTTCCCATTTTCCAATACAACTTTCCACGCTGCATGTCTCTGTCCAAAAAGTTTTTGTCCCCTCCCTTCCCACTTTCCACGCGCTCTCTCTCCCTCAATTTTCCCATTTCTCAATACTCTTTTTTTAACTACTCATTCCGTTTTGAGTATAAATTTTGGAATAAACGTGGACTTATGATCAATACAACGGAGAGACTCATGAGGCTCATGCGTCTCTCCCTAAAACGCATGAGCCACATGCGTCGTCTAATAAAAAAATGAAAAAAAGAGAGACGCATGACCCTCATGCGTCTCATTAAAAAGAGACGCATGAGGGTCATGCGTCTCTCCCAAACCCGGAACAAAAAAAAACTCTAGAACAAACGAGGAATCTAAGTTCTATTCTAGAACAAAAAAAGAAAAAACCCTAGTGTTCTGCTCCTGAGAATCCAAGTTGATTGCCCAATTGCACATGCTGATAAATTTTCGTTGATCAAGTTGATGAAACAAATAGCATTGCTTAATGTAACTTTGTTTTTACTGCTTTCGAAATTCCGCGGGATGGATTTAACTATCTCTTTTATTGTTACTGAAAATTAGGCGCATACCAGGGGTTTGGACTGGTTAGCAACTGAAAGGACATATTAAATACAGTTGCCGTTGTTTCTGATCAAATATCCATGTTGTCCTTTACGAATGGACTTTTGCGTCTCATTTAGATAGTGAACTGTAAGCAAACATGAAAGTATTCATTTCAATGTCTGTCTTAAGATTCTTAACTTGACCCAGTGTCATTATTGATGGACTAGGATGGTGAAAGGGATTTGTAAGTTTAACTAATAAGCTGAATGAGTTTAATCTTATCACTAGCTGCAACATAAATTTGAGGTGGGTGCATTACGTTTTCAGTTACTTATGCCTTTCTTCCCTTTTCTGTTATTCTTTTTCACATTATAGGTTCTTCATAATATAGCTATTGCTGAGAGTTTTCAAGATGGATTTTCAGATCCTAAAAAACTTATTGACGCACTTCAGAATACCCAGGTTTGTATTTTATCAATTAATGTACTCCGTGTATGCCTCTCTCTCTCTCTCTCCCCATCACACACTCACACTCTAGCATGCTGCTATTATTAACTAGTAACCTCTTTTGTCCACTTCCATATATGATTGTCACTCCCAGGCAACAATGGAAAATTCCACAGGATCTAAAGATTCTGACTAAATAACTTTAGTATTACTTGAAACAGTTCAGCTCTGGACTCTCTTTTGCCTTGATCTGTTGGTTTAGATAAATCTTTATGTATATGTTCATACTTCATATCCAATTTTTATATGTAATCTGATCAGTGTTGTCATCTTTAATTTAGAAACAAAGTGAACGGCTTGTTCATACATCTGGAGAACACTTAGAGCTTTCTAGTGATGATTGAAGAGCACCTATAACTGGACAGAAGGGCAAGAATCATGCTTTACATCAATTTTCTAGTCCACCAGTTGTCTACAATGACGGGTTTGACGCCTCAGTGGCAATGTTCAATATAGTATGTTTACTCCCCAGGATATTGCGAGCTCCTCAATTAGGTTGATAAGTTGTTTGTCTATATTCTAACATTTAAGCACAAATCTGATTGCAGGCTGTTATTTGGTATCTTCTTCATGAATATGCTAAATCATTCTCATATTTGGATGCATTATATCAGAATATTGAACCGATTGATGAGGTGACAATAACAACTAATCACTATTCAGATTTAGCGATGCTGGAGTCTATCTTTTGACTCTTGCTATGTGATATGCAGGGAACAGCTCTTTGTATATGCCTTTTGTTTTCGGATGTCACGTTGCTTTCTCATCATGCATCAAGATCTGCTGTAAGTCCCCTCCTATGATGTTGATGTTTTCCCCCAAGACCCTAATGCAATTATGAGCAATGTCTTTATTACACATCTTAAACTGACTGAATAACATTTTTGGAGGAAATAACCCCTTTTATGAGCTTGTTGGCTACATGGGTGTTGTTTTAGCAACCATACCAATGAACCAGTCTTTAAAAATCTGATCTGGAACTGGAACTGGAACTGGAACTTGTAGAGTGATTCTTGTTTTACACTATATATACCGAAAATATGCATTTGATTATGATGGCTCCCAGATACCTTAAGTGTTATATAAGATCTGACTGCATGTCACATTAAATGATTACAAGAGTATCCATAATGCACATCTTCATATAAGTCAAATTTTATTTTCTTTATTTCTAACTTATGAGTCTCTGTTTTCTTCGTTTTTCTTTCATTGTTCAAATCTGAAGTTACAAAATTGTTAAAGTTGAACAGGATAAATACACCTTCTCGAAAATGCATGTAATAGAAAACTACCCATACAAAATTTTAAGAATAAAAGTATATAAGTAATAACATGGGTGACTGGGTTACACTACTGAAACCATGAACTGTCGCCATGATAATTATGAAATGAGAACTGGCGGTTTTGAACCATGAACTGTCGCCAGTTCGTGAACCCCAGACATGCCTAACTAGACTAATAGTAATCATTTTTAGGGAATGCACATAGCATGCATTAAAGTATGAAGAGCATTATGATTTACATATCTTCAGTGAGCACTACAACGGAAAACTCTCATTTATGGGAGGTTAAATGGAGAATGCTGGTAAATGTTTAGAAATATAGCAGTATAGCACTATAGCAGTAGAAAATTTGCAAGTGTTTCTATTAGACTGTTGATATTTTTATGATGAGCTTATGAGTTTATTTCCTATTCCACTAATCCATATCTTAATGAAACAAGTTTACTAAGTATTTGAATTTCTGGTTCTGTACTACTGTGAGTAATTGATAGAGTGGTTTGATCTCTCTGGTCTCCCCCTGTGAAAGGTATCAGATGTCCAATATAGTGATACAAATTTCAAAATTCAAATACTCTGTAAAAGCCAGTGGTCAGCTATATAGCTGTTCCAAGTCCATTTTAAGGCATTGAAGGACTGAATATGTCTATTATTTCTGTCACCCTATCGTTTCATTAAATTTCAGTGGCAAGGATGCAAAGACAAATTGTATGGTTCAGTGTCTCTCAGGGCTCTCATCTAATGTATCCCTTTGAAAGCTAACAGTGGATTGCAAGTTTCATCTGGGTGTTTGATACTTGATATGCTATATGCTATTGACAAATGGAGAGCATGGTCTGGAAAGGAATTCTAATAATATTTCTGATAGATAGTATGCTGCTGAATCAATGTTATAAAAAAGCGGCCATGGCACTTGTCTGCAGTGGGATTTTGTAAAAACGTCATCACCGTGGCGATTTTTGGCAGATTTTGATGGTGACCACCATGGCATTTATGGCTGCATTTTAGACTGGCTGAGCTCTAAACCCTGCCCAAATGACCCAGCCTATTTACCCAAAACCGACCCATTTCCTTAAATCTGACTAGTTTTACATTTGAAATAGGGTTTTAATATGTTTTCAGACTTCCTCCATATTTAAACACAAACCCTACTACTTCCCTATCCATCCCCCACCGCCTCTGGTCAGCCTCCAAGGACTCGCCGCCCTATCAGCCTCCTGTGCCACCAACACCGCCACCCAGTCACCGGCAATGGTATGTTATGCTATTTGAGCGAGAACGTGTTGGTGTATCTGAAGGTGAAGAGGGAGAATGATTTGTTTCTATGGATGCCAATGATAATGAGGAGGATGACTCGTTGAGGTTGATGAGGATTGAGGAGGATTTGAAGTTAGACTTAATATGCATTGATGTATGATGACTTTACATTTTAATTATTGAGCTAAGACTTCAAGACGTATTATGTAATGGTTTATGACTGTTTTAATTGGTGTTTTCAGATTTGAAATATCATATTTTTATCATTTTCTAAATTTTTGTCTTTTGTATTTCATAATTATATACTATTAATTATATTTTATTCATTTATTTATCGAAAGCTATATCCCGCTATTGATGTTTGATATGGATATAGTTACCCTTTCACTTTTTATTTTCATTTTATTGGATTGAAAGAGGGGGATGCTGATATTCTTGAACAGTAAAGTTTAGCATTTTGAAGATTTTTCCGACCTCTGAATTATTTTTTAGATGTGATTAGGTTGAAATTTATTGTTCAGGATGTGATAAGCTACATGGAGAAGTCTTTTGTGTGAATGGCTTGACCAATCAATCAACTAGAGAATGGAATCTCACTGCAGCAGCAATCTACGTTAGCATCAAAGTCTCCTCCATCTAATTCAATCACCGTTGATTCTTCTCACCCTGATTCAGTTGTTAATGCAAATATGCCGGATAATTCTTTATCTATGACTTTATGTGAAGAAGCACTTGAAGATGAGTCATTGCAGTTACTATCTTCCCTGGAAATAGGTGGACAAGGCCTCCAAAGACTTTCTGGTATTGCATCTTCTAACGATCCTTTTTGAAGCCAAGGGGAGGAGTCCCTTTCAGTTGTTGATTTAAGGCTTAAGGTTCATCTTTACAAGGTTCGACTTTTGCGTCTCACAAGGAACCTCAGAACAGCTAAGCGTGAATTGAAGATGGCCATGAATTTAGCCCACGGAAAAGATTATCCGATGGCTCTTTATTTGAAATCACAGCTTGAATATGCCTTCCGAAATCCTCGGAAGGCAATCAAGCTTTTGATGGCATCTAGCAATCGGACAGAAATAGGAATATCAAGCATGTATTACAACAATCTTGGGTGCATGTATTACCAATTGGGGAAGCATCATACATCAGGTGTATTCTTTTCCAAAGCCCTGAAGAATAGCTCACTTGTACAGAAGGAAGAATCTATAAAACTCCTAAATTTGGGACCGGATAAATCCCATCTGATATTATACAACAGTGGTATGCATTCCTTGGCTTGTGGTAGACCTCTCCATGCTGCTCGCCGTTTTCAAAAGGCCAGCAAAATCTTTTACAACCGACCTCTGCTGTGGCTGCGAATTTCTGAGTGCTGTCTGATGGCCCTAGAGAAAGGACTGATAAAGCCAAAAATATCTGCAGTTGACAGATCTGATATCAAAGTTAATGTCATTGGAAAGGGTAGATGGAGACATTTTGCTTTAAGGCCACCAAATGGCTTGGAAAGTTTGATTTGTGTCCAGGGGACGGGAAAGAACCTGAACTTTCTCTCTCTCTTGCCTGTCAGTGTCTTGTAAATGCTCTGTATTTGTTGGACTCTCACGAGGGAAAATGTTCTAGATCTAGCTTGGCTCCCAGTACAGAGCAAAATGAGTTGGGAGAAACATTTTCTCGTGGTACAAATCACAAGAATGGCAGTGGTGGCAATCAAAAGGAATCTAATGTACCATCTGGTTCGAGTACAGTTAATTCAAATGGTGGAAGTAAAAGAAGAAAAGGTAAACAACCAGAGTTCATCAGTTCACAATTGTATTGTTGATCCGTATGAAAGAAAATCAGATGATGAAGCTGATTTGGCTTATGTAGAGCTGGCACTAGGAAACCCCCTGAAATCCCTATCTACCACAAAGTCACTTTTGAAAATTCCCGAGTGTACTTCTTTTGGGGGACCATGTATGCAGCTGAAGCTCTGTGCCTGCTCAATCAGCCAGAGGAAGCTACTCATCTTTTGAGAATGTATGTATGTATGTATCTAGTGGGAATAACATTGAACTTCCATATAGCTGTGAAAAGTGGACAGCAGACAAATTGATTGATAGTGAGGATACAAATGGGGGTGAGGAGGTAGCTTGTAATGGTGTCTCAGCGCCCGCCCGATGAGCCTCAGATACTGTTTTCCAGACCTGAAGAGGCACCTGGAACTTTTGCTGCGAATTTCGCTGGGAGATTTTGACCTGGCAGGCACACCACTTTGTACTGAAGGCATGATCTGATATACCTAACAGTCCCCAGGCTATTCTCACCGCGATTTTTGAAACATCACAGTGCCATTAGGGGGCAACTTTCTGTTAAATGGCTCTTCTTGATGGTTATTAGATCCTTCCATCCCACACCTACAGAGAAGGATGTGTAAAATATATATAGCGCGATTCGGGATACAAATTTTTGGTTCGATTCCTTTACTGCTGCTGTGGCTTAATTTTGGTAGTTGTGATATCTCTAGAATTTGGAATTGATTGATAGTGTGTTGTTGTTAGAGGTAGAGTTCAATGTTACACAGGGAAGCAGCAATTTTCTTGTACAGTACAGGTAATAATATTCAGGCATTTATATTTATTTGCATTTTCATCACGTTCTCTTATTATCTTCCAAGCAAATGAACAAAATAAAATAGAAATAACGTTCTATTCTATCATTTCATTTAATCATACCAACCAATGTATGCTTTAATTGTAAGTTGAGCTAACAAAGAAATTCGTGCACAATAATTATTGAAAATTGATGGTTTTCAAATTAATTAGTGCACCTATATTATCCTCCTCAGTTTATCCAAGTCAAAGAGGAGTAAATGTATTGTTAAATAGCCTACATGCCGAGTATTAATGTGGATTGGAAGCAGCTACAACAACTCTGTTTTATTGATTTCCCACTTCTATTCAACTAGATACACGTGCATTTGAATTTAACTTATTTGTACATTGAATGAAAAATTGGGTCATTAATAATTACATATATCTTCATCTTAGGTTATTTAAATAGTTTGTTTTAAAGAATTAATTGCAAAGAGAATAAAATACTAGTAATAAATATTAAAATAAGTATTTTATTTGTTTTTATTGAGATACTCCCTAAATGAGAATCTGAAAATAAAATCTTGGCGGAAAAGGTAATATGGTTTTACAAATTGGGAGGGGTGGGTGGAAATTGGAATTAAAAGAATTGGAGGTTGTAAATTGAAATAATAAGAGAATACGTGATTTGCACGTGGGATGTAGATGACTTTCAAGGAAAAATGGCTCCTTTTCTTCGTCATTAGGGAACACGATCAACTATTTCCAAAGCTCTCCCTTTCCAATTTCTCATCATTTTCCATTTGGAAAAGGAATTTCGTCAGAACAATCCCCTCTCGCATCTCTCCCATTCGCGTTCTCTGTTTTCATCGCCGCGTTTCTCCGTGCCGAATTTCAGCAGAGGTATAATATCAAATCAACCACTACAATTTCTCCGCTTGGGGTTTATCTCTGTTTCTGTTCAAATTATCGATCTTTCCTCATCTTATTGGAGTTTCTGTGAGTGAAATGGTTTGTTTGGGGATAACTTTGATCATGTTCTGTAGCAAAGTTGATTTGTTGGTTTGGTATTTTTTTATGATCTTGGATTCTGTCAGATTTGGCTTTCTTGCTGTGTGAATCCCCATTTGTTTCTATTTCCTTCTCATCGCGTTTGTTTTTCCTTTCCTTTGGCAATCACTGAATTCATTTATTTCCATTTTCCTTAGTATTTATTTGGTTTGGGTTTGTGTTGCCATCTCCGTTTTGTGATGAAACATATCATTTTGACCTGGTTTGACTGAAATGTCAAATTAACTAGTGACATAGTATTTGATCATTACTTCCAACTTCTTTAGCTACAATGCTACATACTGGTAAAAAACTGATTCCTTTTAACTGAATAAGACATGGAATATCTTGGGTAGAGGATCAAAAGATGTATTAATGGTTTTGGTTTAATCATGTTGAAGAAACTTGAAACAATTGTCTTGCTAGTTCGGAATATGTGAGAAACGTTCTAACCTGGCATGTGATATGCAGAAGATGGCTGAAGAATCCAAGAATGATCAACTGGAGCCTGTGACGTCTACAGATACTGAGATTAAGAAGACCAAGAAAAAGAAAGGTGTCCTATCTAGATTGTGGGGAGCGGTATTCAGACTAGGTAGTGATGACTTTGAAAAGAGATTGCAACATATATCGAAGGAAGAGGCTGCTGTTCTTTCCAGAATTACAAGGCGTTCTCAAAGCTCTCAGAGAACGACTAGGCAATTTATTATAGTGTCTATTGTTTCAGAGGTAAGCCCTACCTTTTATGACTAATTTTAGGGAAAGAATTCCATATCACATAACCTGATATCAGATGTTAGAAAAACTATTTTAGATTGTTACATTCCTAAACTTGATTATTAAAGTACCCGTAGAGCTCACTCATGGTATGGTAACTATATTACTTTTTGTAATATTCAGCGAGTAACGTCTCTGTTCCATATGCTGCTAATGTTTGTAAATGGTTGTCTATGTTTTTAATTATCACCCTCTGTACCAGAAGATCTGCTCTTCCATATAGTCTCTGTCTATGATGATGCCCTGGTTTACATGCAAACCAGGTTCTGAGTGCCCTAGTCTAGATGCTTGTCTTGCAAAATGGGTGTCCACTTGCCAGCAGTTGCATTACAATGCAAGAATATGATCTTCTGTATCATCGCTAGAGTCTCCATGATATGTGTATATGTTTTTCCTAACTGAGGTTGATTTCAACTAACAAGGATGTATTCATTTAAATCTCAGGTTTTGCATTTGTGGTAGAAATACTTTTTCTGCACTCTATTGCTCCATTAGTTTGAAAATCAGAGTGATCGTGTGTCTGTTAACTCTGAAGATCAAGTACCCCTTTAATTCCAATGGACTGCTCCTGATTATCAAATTATATATGCTTATAAGGTAAAAAAAGCTTGAATTATGACGTGTTAAATCAAAGACAATATACAAAATATGTGTGCGTGAGCTTGTGTGTGTGTGAGAGAGAGTGAACAGTGGTTCCTACTAATCTTGACTATTTTGTTGCTAGAAAAATGCACTGCTATTCTGAATGTTTCTGTTTATAATGAATGTGCTGTTGCCATTATCTTCCTCTTGCTCCTGAAGATGGGTGACCCACAAAATTGATTTTTACCCCCTTTCTTTATTCCAGGCAATTGCAGTAGGTTATGCAATAATGACCACAAGATCATTACACTTGAATTGGCATATAAGGGCATTGAGGGTTTTACCTATATTTCTGCTGCCAGTATTATTTTTCATTATCTACTCAGCATTTAGAGGCTACACAAAGATGCGTAAGTATTTTTTTAGTGCTCTTTGTAATGACTATACCGTAAGGTTATAGTATCTATCAAAATATGAAACTTGTTGCCTAGACAAACAAACCTGCATTATGGCTGGAATAGACTATTTGATTTCACTTTTGGCTTATGCTATTTGCTTGTTATTATGGTAGAATTTATTATGTAATGCAAAAAAAAATATCAACTTATATTTACCAGGATTGTTGATACAGTTTCATGAAATTGCTTACTTTTGTTATAACTTCTTGTATATGAGAGCAGCTTCCAAAAAAATGCTTTTGTGAAGTTTATTCTGATGAGGAGGCCATAAGTTTGAGCCATAAGAACAATCTTGTTGTGCTTATGCATGCTGGAACTCCTGAGAAATTAATGGAATAATAATTAATAAGGTTGTTCTTTCTAAGGGCATTAATTTGTTAATCAAGCTGCATGAAATTCTAAGATGAATCACAATTATCTTATCTGCATTTTGGTGTCAAAATAATCATAGATCTACTTGTTTTCAAAACTTTCGAATTGATGGATTTGAGATTATTGTTCAGACAAAACATTATGGGAAAAGTTGTTTCTATGTTATGGTAGAGCTGTTGGTACTCCGTAGATCGTAATCCAAATGTGACCTTGATTAGCGGCACCCTGCTACTGGCATTAATATTACTATTACATTTCTGGGTATCTTATTTACAGGTGATACCAAGGACCGCAAAACTTTGGAACATCTCCGGGCCGAGAGACAGGAGAAAATCAACGAACTGAAAGAAAAAACAAATTACTACACAACTCAACAGCTAATACAGGTAAGGAGTGAAAGCTAGCTAGCTTTCTTGTTTAAATTGATGATTCATATCTTGTTTTACGCATCTGCAATCACCTCCTTTTTCTTGAAAGAATGAGCTAGAGGCAAAGTCTTAAAATAGAACTTGCTATCTATAAGAAAAGGTCTTAATAGGTATGGTCTGAAGCAGCGGCAGGGCTACGTTGATGAGTGGTGGGGGTATTGCCCCACCTCAGTTTTGTTCAGTTATACTCTATATATCCCTGAGTATAGACTCCCTTCGTCCCCTAAAAATAGAGACTATGTGAAATTGGTAAAGCATGAGAGAGAAAGAGAAAAATTAGTTGAAGTAATCTTAGTGGATAGTGGGGACCCACATCATTAGTAGTGTAATGTGTGAAAAAAATTTCAACAATAGAAGTGGACTAATTTTGTT
The DNA here is from genome assembly GCF_004379255.2 of Salvia splendens. Classification (NCBI taxonomy): domain Eukaryota; kingdom Viridiplantae; phylum Streptophyta; class Magnoliopsida; order Lamiales; family Lamiaceae; genus Salvia; species Salvia splendens. The sequence goes on along the minus strand of NC_056037.1, from coordinate 14,145,034 downwards.
GGACGGACCAAAATGGCAAAAAAAGATTATTTTTGGCGGTGGAGGGAAAAAGTATAATCCCCCCCCCCAACCCCCCCAATCGTCTTTGGCTAAGTTTCCTTCAAACGGTCTTGTTTGGAAGTTTGTACTTTTTGTGTAGCAATAAAACTAGTTTATGCAAAAAATTAAATATAAATCTTGCCCGCCATATTATTGGGGGACTGGCTTTTTCTTGTGTCAGATTATATTATGATCATGGTATGAAAAAACCTTCTATTTTCATCTAATGACAACTGACCGAAAATTATTTTGACCTCCCTTCACTCTAAAACTGTCCTAGTATTAGGCACCGCTCTTTGTAGATATTGTATGCCTGCAATGTTTGCAAGTCATCATTTTTACGTAATAACGGTGCAAAAGCTAATAACAAATGGCTGTGGTTAGTTTTTACATGACAAACCTCATGGGGTGATGGGAGGAACAAGGCTGTACTTTCATTTAGACCAAAACATAGATTGACGATACTTGTGGGGTTTAAGTCACCTCGAGAGTTACGAAGTGTCATTTGTATTTCTTTTAATAATAAATTTGAAATAATAAAAAAGAAATATATGATTTGAGTATTTGAAGGATTAGATAATCATACAAGTTCCATTAAAGCGTGTGGTAGATTAGTCTGTATCATTTTTATCTATCTAAGTTATCACTCAAAGTTTACGTCCTAGTGAGTATATTGTATAACTCCAATTTCAATTGATTTATTATCAACAAGATTTATTAGATTCTTACATGGAGTCTTCAGTGCAGAGGTATGACCCTGATCCAGCAGCCAAAGCAGCAGCTGCAACTGTACTGGCGTCCAAGTTGGGTGCAGATTCTGGACTGAAAGTATATCTGGCAGATGATCAAAGCCACGTTGCCACTGCCGGAAAGAGCAATGATGTGGAAGTTGCAGCTACTACTGGACTGCGGAATAGAAAGCAGTCCCACTCGAGAACCTATAGCACGGAAAGTGGATTTACTGAACATCCTGAAGAAGCTATGCTTAGCCCATCTGGGGTTGATGATGTAGGCATGTCTCATCAACACCCAACGGTTGTCGAGCATCATCCTCAATCAGGCCCGAATGCACATGATGGAGGTTGGATTGCTCGAGTTGCTGCATTGCTTGTGGGAGAGGATCCTACCCAATCCTATGCTCTAATATGTGGAAACTGCCATATGCACAACGGTAGATAGAATCTTCGTGCACCTATCTATATGAACTGAATCCATGAGGTATAAGGAGGTTAATATGCTATATATCCTTGTATTTGTAGGGCTGGTGAGAAAAGAGGAGTTCCCATACATCACTTACTACTGCCCACATTGCAATGCGTTGAATCGGCCAAAGCAGGCCGATGATCGTCTCTCAGGTACCAGTACCCCCTCTCTAACGTCTAAGGCATCTGTGCTCTCGGAAGCTGCACCAAGTGAAGGAGGTTCAACGGCGGATAAGGCCTTGCAGAGCAGTACTCCTCCAGCCGCTCATGCTGAAGAAATATCTGAAAGTTGAGTGTTTCTTGATTGTTTGTGTGTGTGTGACTGTGTGTTTGTGTGGTAAGAGAAGTATGAGCTTCACTTTCCTCTTTGATGCGAAAAGTGTCAGTAAACATGGCAATATATGTAATTTTATAATCTTACTACCTTCTTTCTCCTCTGTTCTGCGCACTTCTATAAATCTACATTTTGCTGTTCTTGTACATGATCTTCTGCAAATTGCAAAATGTGTTGGGTTGGTTGAATTGAAATGAAAATCAGATGAATGAATTGTCTATTGTTTGCGTGATATTCAGTCAGCATCATAGATCAGAACAGGAAACTCAGTCCATTTCAGTACGTTTACCGAGTTCTGATGGAATGAGAAATTTAAGGGGTGTTCGGTTTGTAAGATTGTATTTCATGATTAAATTTGTACTATTATGTTTGGTTTATGAGATTGAATCTCCTGACTTAATTCTAGATGGATAGTTATATGATAATTAGTCATAGCCTCCTATTAAATAATCTCACAACTTAGGTGGTGTTCGATTTTTTAAATAAAATAATATTATAGATATAATCTAAGATTGAGTTATGAGATTATTTTAGTCATAGGGGTTAGCTATGACTAATAATTCTATGATTATTCATCTAGGATTGAGTTATATCATGAACCAAACACACTAATATTTAGTCCTAGGATACAATCTTACAAACGGAATACTCCATTAATCTTAGATTATATCTTGCTATTATTTTATCTAGCAAACTTAAAAATATTATTTATGGCAAATTTGATGCGGCTACCATTTAAATTAGACCTCTATAAGCTAGTCATAATTAGAAGCAATCATGTTACAATTACATAAAACTCGTACAATCCAATCAAAGATTGACAGCACCGATATTTTATATTGTATTAGACGTAAATGCTTTAGTTGACCGAACCCTTCAAATGTAATGTGCATTCCACAATTAAATACAATAAATATAAAGTATGACCCCTAAGTGATTAATTGCAGCTTAAAGAAAATAACTTTTCTAAGATGGCTTCTCATCCGATACTCTTCTAGAACTCCTTTATGACAATCAATATTTGAGATTATTCTATACTAATTCGACGGTGTAAATTCGAGTTGGTAATAAAATAAAGAGGCAAAACATATCCTTAAGTTCTTGTACTTCGATTGATTATTTCAATAAGTCTTTATACATTTTTTTTGTTTTAGTAAGCTCTTATACTTTTATATTCGATATATTCCAATCCTTATTTGACGGAACCGTTAACTTTTCCGTTATAAAATAACATAACACATCATATATTAATTATTTGAATATATTCCACCTAATATCCTAGTTGAAAAATATGAACATAACATAAATATAAAAAAAATAAAAACAAAAAAATTAAAGAATTCCAAATCGTTAAAAGAAATTAACAACAAATTTCTTTTAACGATTTGGAATTCTTTAGTTTTTTTATTTTTGTTTTTAATGTTTTTTTATATATATATTATGTTATGTTCATATTTTCTAACTAGGATATTAGGTGGAATATATTTAAATAATTAACATATAACGTGTTATTTTATAAGGAAAAGTTAAGTCAAATAAGGATTGAAATATATCGAATATTAAAGTACAAGGACTTACTAAAACGAAAAAATTGTATAAGGACCCATTGAAATAAATAATCAAAGTACAAGGACTTAAGGATGTGTTTTGCCTAAAATAAATTTGGATCTTTTCTCGAGCTGATCAAGTGATCTAAACGTAAGTAAAAATGTGGATCAATATTAAAGCAATAGTATCAGTTAAGAAAAATCAAATAAACTCGAGAAGAAAGTTAAATTTAATAGAAATTTACAACCAAAGCATGGTATGTAATAATATATGATTAATTAATACTACTAATAACGATGTGGTGTATTGGTATTGCAATTACATGATGCATGTGAAACCAAACTTTAAAAAAGTTGGGACTAAATCATGCAGTTTCTGTTACATATATATATTCACTTATTAGTGGGACAAAAATCATACCGATTCCCTCACTTTTGATCACAGAATTGTCTGCTGTGGATATGTCACTACTAAAGTTTTTAACTTTTTTTTCAAAATAATTTACAGAATATTTTGAGGTCACTCCAGATTCCAGCTTGAATTTGACACTGATAAGAATCTTTAGCACAAGGAATATATCTCATTTATATTCCACTTAAAATTCAAGCTGTGAATCACAACTAGGCATGGTCAAAAAGGCTATGGTGTTTCTGCACAAGATGCTCTATTTTAATGTGATCTTTTTTTTTTTCGAATTTCAATCTATTTCAAGAGATGTATGTAGCTTCTGCAAACCAGCACCGTCACACTAAAACCTCATAAAACATTCAAATCAGGGATCAACATTCCTTTGCTAATACAAATATTTGAGTATTCAGAAAACTTACAGCATACACAAGACAAGTACTAATGGTTGTTATAACATAAAAATTACACACAAACAAAAAAAACTAGGATCCTTATTTACAATAATGCTGAGCAGATGTTAGGTTGGAATCTCTTACAGTAGCCTTTGGTTGGTTAAGGTTGGGTTGATGGCCAGTGTCTGTCTTCCTGTCGCGCTTCCCGGACGGAGGGAAGTGGCGTCTCCCAGCCTGAGAGAAGCGCGTGTGGTAGTTTAGTATGGCGAGATCATTGAGGTGTTGCAGCGGGGTGAGGACCTTGACGACTTCCTCCATTGAAGGCCGAGACTTGGTGTCCTTGCTTAGGCAGCTGTGAGCTAATTGAGCTACCTTGTGCACACCTTTGATTGAATAGTTGAGCTCGAGGCGAGCGTCCACTACTTGATACACCTTCCTCTTCTCGGACAGATAAGGCCGTGCCCATGTCACGAGATTCTGTTCTCCACTTGGCCGTTTCTTGTCCATGGATCGCCGGCCAGTCAAGATTTCCAGGAGCACGACTCCAAAACTATAAACGTCGCTCTTTGAGGTCAAGTGTCCTGGCACAATAAAGAATAAGTCGAGAATGAAGAAAGACTAGAGATAAATGGTCACACAATTACACAAAAATCATAAAAAATATGTACCTGTCATTACATATTCGGGAGCAGCGTAGCCATAGGTTCCAACCACCCTAGTAGAAACGTGCGTTTTGTCTCCCTGAGGACCGGCTTTCGCCAAACCGAAATCTGAGAGCTTAGCATTGTATTCCTGAGGGAAATGGGAAATATTACATCAAGATTGTTTGGACTATATGATGAGGCCATCTATCAAGTTCCTAGTGATCAATTTCACTCACATACCGAGTCAAGCAAGATGTTTGACGTCTTAAAATCACGGTAAATAACAGGTTCAGGCCCAGTGTGGAGGACAGCTAGCCCTTTGGCTGCTCCAAGTGCAATCTTGATCCTGTTGGACCACGGAAGAGGTATGGTCCCTTCAATGGGTATTCACATATCAGTATATCCTCCACTCAACAAACAGCAATATAGTCGATCGGTTCCAAGAGTAAACATCATGTTGAAATTCAATTTGCACCAAATGGTCACAGAACTAGCAAGTACACCTCAGAAATTTGTACAAAGAAAGCCATCATAGCATTCTTACCACAGTAATTTTAGACTCATGAAAACAGGAAGGCTAGATATCACATTAGTGCACATTATCCTATGATTAAATCTTGGGCAATATATGCAGCACTTACTTCTAAAAAGATGGTTTTCAAGGCTTCCACGGGTCATGAATTCATAAACAAGTAGCCTTTGATCATCTTCAATACAATATCCGATGAGCTTAACGAGGTTAGGATGGTGAAGTTGCCCGAGAAAATCAACCTCAGCCTGCACTAAAAAAGAATGTCATGAGCTACATTACATATATATATGCCAATCACTTCCCAATTCAAGCCAACAATCAGCTCACCACCCATTCTCTATGGCCTTGAAGGCCATCAGGCTTCAAGCTCTTGACAGCCACCGTGGTCCCTGAGCCGGGCTTTGCTGGCGCCGTCCCATTCTCCTCTATCCACCCTTTGAACACATATCCAAAACCACCCTCCCCAAGAATGCTATCTGGCCTAAAACTACCGGTGGCTGCTTTCAGCTCCTGAAAACTAAACTGAAGCAGCTGGCGTGGGGGTTTCTTTTCTAGTGCAACTGCATCCGAATTGGGATCTTCGGATACCGAGTTTCTAGCCTCATCGGGTACACACATTTCCCGGTTGCTGGCATTCAAATAACGAGTCTCTGTTGCTGTATTATTATAGCAAAAAACGCAGGAGATTAAACCAAGTTGAAATGCCCAATTTTAACATGAAGAAACACATTAGATAAATCTATATATGAACAAATTAGATAAGACATAACATAAATATGATGGAAAAAACCTAAATTTATTATTAAAAAAAACATAAATCTAGCAAGATTAGATAGAATATGATGAAAAATGAGTATACCAGCATCATAGACAAGGCTGCTTCTAGGGATGGAAGTGGTGGAGCTTCTTGAATCGGAGCTTTTGCAGCCTCTCACACTGCTTCTGAGAATAGCCCAGCAGCCGCAGTTGTTGCTGTTGTTGTCCATGATTTTCAAAGCCCAGAAAAAAGATTAGATTTTGTTTCAGTTCATGGGCTCTGAGCTACGCATTGGAACAAGGCGATCAGTTATTAACCATGCTCGAGTTGAGGAGAGGGGGAAAAGGGCAAGAGAGGGAGAATTGTTTGTTAATGTTGTTACTGTGGAAAATTGAAGGCATAATCATCATCATCACCGCCATCATCACATTTGTGTACAAAAAGAACTTTTTTGCCACCACCTTTTTGTGCTTTGCTTTCACTCTCAGATAAATGAGATTGAAGAATTACGGAAAGAGGCATCATTTATTGTTACTGGTATTTTACTATTTGGTCACCTGATTTGAGATGCATAATCTTTCGATTTATTACTAGCACTGTTTTTATTTTGCACAAATATATGAGATAAAGACATTTTCACAATATTAAAATTTCAAATTGATTGAAAGTTTTACAATAATAAACAACCTTGCTTGATCCACTGTGATATTATGTCTCACCAGCATAATAATCACCAATTCCTCTTTCATTTGAATTCATCTCATGTTCCATCATTACTAATTCCCCAACCTTGCCTCATTGGATGGCTGAATATTAAATTTACCATAAATAACGCAATCTTCTCATTAAATCAAACTGAAACCATTTCATCAGTTTATGTTATTTTAATATTGTAACCAACAAAAGTATTGTGATTGAAATTGTCGGCTACTGACTTCCTGGCCTATGAATTGTAAAGGTATTTGAAATTCAAAATATAGCTATATTTATCGGAACTAGATCCTCTGCTGTGCTCTTTAGCACAGCAGGATATACGGTGCATTAAACGCACAACCCACAACATAAAACGCAGCAGGTATGCTTCTTTTCCTTCATTTTCTTTTTATTTTTTATTCATCTTTATTTACTTTTTTAGTTATAATTATTTATGAGAATTTATTCCTAAATCATACTAAATCATACTCCATTTGCTAAATGAACTAAGATTTTATTTTAAAATATACATTAATTAAAATGTTAATAAGGAGAGATAAAAAATGTAAAATAATTATAACTAAAAAAGTAAATAAAGATGAATAAAAATAAAAAGAAAATGAAGGAAAAGAAGCATACCTGCTGCGTTTTATGTTGTGGGTTGTGCGTTTAATGCACCGTATATCCTGCTGTGCTAAAGAGCACAGCAGAGGATCTAGTTCCATATTTATCGGCTTGCAATTATTTAATTCAATTGGATAAAAACACCTCATTGTCTTAATATTTAGAGATTGGGAAACTCACTTGGAACTGGATTGAGAGCCTCAGTCTGGAAATTAATCCAAAAGACATGTTATTTGTGTGTTTTACAATAAAAAATTATTCATTTTAATCTTTTTTACCAAGGAGTTTTGATATTAATTATTACTCCTTCCGTACCTCAATAATATGCACTCTTTTTTTTAGTCCGTCCCATAAGAATATGCACTTTCTAATTTTATAAAGTATTTTCGCTCTAATGAGGTGGAACTCATTTTCCACTGACAATACTTTATTTATTTTTTCTCTCAACTTCTCTCTTACTTCACCAATTTTACATTAAAACTCGTACCGATCCTAAAATACATATTCTTTGGGGACGGAAGGAGTAGTACTATAACTAGTACTAGTACTATTAGGTAACAAAACTAGTCACTATAATTGTGTGGTCAAAACCCATATAAAGATAGTCAAGAGAAGTATGATGGCAACCACCCTCCTAGCCTAAAAAAATATAGTAATTCCTTTTGGGGGTTATGAAAGTATGAATAATTGCATTTTTTATTATAAACAATAATATTAATACACATAATTAAGCATGAGAAATATTGATATTATATATTATATGAGTGTGGACTCTTATGAGAATGCAATCACACATTTATTCATAATATTTGCCATTTTTATTTAGCCACGCCATGCATACATCTTCATTCTTCAAGGGAATATGTGTGATATATTATACTAGTACAAACTATATACTTGGCCACTCCATGTTTTTTTGGCATATAAAAGGACTGAATGATCCTATTCTTTTATTTGCGACTTCATTAGAGCATCTCCAATGGCGGACGTCCGGTCGGACATCCGGTCGGACGTCGCGAAGGGCGACCGGGACGTCCGCCATTGTGGCGTTTAGGGTCGGATACAGACGTCCCGTGAGGACGTCGGGTGTCCTCGGACGTCCCGGCGACGGGCGGGCGGACGTCCGCCACTGTGGCAAGGGTCGGACGTCCCGGTCGGACGTCCGGAAATTATTATTTAAAAAAAACTCTATATATACGGCTCGTTGAACTTCATTTCATTTTGCTTTCCCGTATTCCGTGTCAAAATTATATTTTCGTTTTTACGTAATTAAATTATTGTGATTTTTTTTTATTGCTGGGTGTCCTAGTGGGAAGGGCGATGGGAAGGGCGGATTGTGCAGGGGATGTCCTAGTGACGTGGCAGTGGAATGGGAAGTCCTAGTGACGTGGCAGGAGGTGTTTTTGGGATGTCTTAGTGGATGTCCGCCCACTGGAGATGCTCTTAATGCCTTGTTGGAAAGGAGTTATACCATTTGTTCCCACTAAGTTTTTAGAGTCCCCACTAACATCCTTTGCATGCCAAAACAGTGTTTGAAAAAATAGTTTTTAAGTTGGTAGGCCTTCTAATTAAGTTTGAAATAATTTTGAGCTTGTAGGATGCTTATTAAAATTGTGGTTGTAAGTTTAATATAAGTAATTAAGTCAACAAATTTGCACATAGACAAATTAATGCCTAATTGTTAAGTTAGTTGATTGTCAATCGAATTTCTACAACTTTTTGACAAGTAAGTTAATCATATTAGTAATAAATTGTATAAAAGGGAAAAATGCTTCCAACCAATGAAAGTGTTAAACATAGTATCACAAACAATATAGTCTGTATACAACCTAACATAACATCGTACGGAAGAATTAAGGGGTATTCCAGCCAAGACAAGAATAAGAGTATACTACAAAGCAGTGGCGACGGACGAATCACAATAAAGGACATACACAAGACAAATGAAAGTTGATCTGAAAGGAGACGACTTACACCACAAATGTGTAGCACCCAATGTACCCAACTCCTTCAGCCTCTCTATCTCTTGCATTGCTCTAATTTTCTACTATTTGCCTAAATGAAAAGGGAAAGTCCCGACACCAAGCATACACCAATGCTTATAATGAAGCAAAAAACAACAAAAGTTTTAACTGATAGTATATGTTAGAAGATAAATATTACAATGAATCAATTAAGGATCATCATTGTAAAAATACTTCTGTTAAAGGAGGATTACTACATAATGAGAATAACACCTTAAAGTAAATAACCTTGTCTGTCCATGTTCACAATACCGATTAACATGGTATCAAGAGCAAGATTTTTTTACTTATAGAATCTCATCATCTATACCTTTCCCAGTCCTTTTGAAACCAAAGCATGTGAAATCCACAAACAAAAACATGTTAGAATGAGAAGAACCCAAACCGATTGTTACTAGTATAATCGAAAGAGTTTGCGAGGAAAATTTCATGCGCAATAGTTTGGCCATGTCAAACCCAAGTTCACTGTCTCCACTAGGTATCGTAGCTCGATGTGGGTTGAACTGATGGAGAAAGCCATCATCGGCAAGGGAATGATCTCCTAAATCACCGGGGAACCATCTCCCCATCGAGGACAAATCCGACCTTTGCACGACGACAACATGCAAATCATTGTATTTTCACGTTGTTGGTTCAAAACATTGACGCCAAACTTGTAAGCTGAGTCTCTCAACCGCAACAACCAAAGACGTGTGGAAGAGTATGGTCGTAACGTACTCTAGTGGTGGAGATAAGATCCAAGTCTACGACCTCCATCGACAAGCGAGCACCCTGAACGGTAATCCGCCGGAAAATAATTCCAATAATGGATGATACGAATTTAAAACTTAGTATGGTAAAAATGGATATAGTATCAGATAAAATGATAAAGAAATACGAGAACACTTAGAGCATCTCCAATGGCAGACGTCCGGTCGGACATCCGCGACGGGCAACCGGGACGTCCGCCATTGTGGCGTGGCAAGTCGGATACGGACGTCCCGTAAGGACGTCGGATGTCCTCGGACGTGCGGGCGACGGGCGGGTGGACGTCCGCCATTGTGGCGTGGGTCGGACGTCCGGTATTTAATTTTTTTTTAAAACTCTATATATATGGCTCGTTGAACTTCACGGGGACGACAGGGGCGGCACGGGCGACGAGGACAACGCGGAGTGAGCCAAGAATGTATGACTGTGTTTTTTCGTTTTATTACTATGTAATTTTTTTCGAAGCATGTATTTTTTTAATGAAGTTGTTAATTTTTCCCGTTCGTATTCGTGTTGAAATTTTATTTCCGTAAACGTAAATTGCTTTATTTGTGAATTTGTGATTTTTTTTATTGCGGGAAGTCCTAGTGGGAAGGGCGGATTGTGCAGGGGAAGTCCTAGTGACGTGGCAGTGGGATGAGAAGTCATAGTGATGTGGTAGGATGTGTTTTTGGGAAGTCCTAGTGGATGTCCGAGTGGGACATCCGGGCATTGAAGATGCTCTTAGTATGGTAAAAATGGATATAGTATCAGATAAAATGATAAAGAAATATGAGAACATTTCTTTACATAAACACTACGTATAAGAATAATTTTAATAGATGAATCAAAATTAACATATAAAATTACTAGTAACACCATCCGCAACGCGATCACTAAACCGTCCCTTAACCGTCACTTAAATTACTATTTACGGGCCCCACTGTACTTTTTTACTCCATCCCTTAACTAAGGGACGGAACCTGCAACCCTCCGTCCCTTAACCGTCCCTTAAATTACTATTCATTCAATTTAATTTTTTATTTTTATTTCCAACCAAATTCAATTAAAAAAAACACACTTCATTAAAATAAAATAAAATTACAACATAAAAAAATACAACTTAAAATTCAAAAAATAAAAAAGACATAATTAAAATCCTAAAAAAATAAAAATGACATAATTTAAAATACAATTTTACATAAAATAAAAAAAAACTACTCCGCTGGTGAATCATCCCCCGGAGGCGGTGGAGGTGCACTGAAGCCGTGAGGAGGCGGAATGCCAAGTTGTGCCGCCATAAACGCAACTCCGTTAAGCCAGGCTTGGTATTGAGCGGACGTAAAGTGGGAAGTGTCCGCCATTGTGGCGGTCATGTACATGGCCATAAGGGAGTTGGGGGTCCCCCCGAGCCCGCCTGGCTTGATTCGGCTCTGCCCCTCCTCCCTCTAGCCACCTTCGCCGCATTTCTCCCTTGCGGCCGACGGCGCCCACGGGAGGATCCCCGTGCATCGTCTGCCGAGGTCTCAACCTCCTGCGAGGCAAACTCTTGTGGCCCGCTGCGCGAACCGCCCTCACCAAGCGAGTATTGGCCACTCACCGTGTGCTTCGTGCGCTTCGACGTCGAGCCTGTGCTTGACCGCACACCGCCGGCCCACCTTTCCTCGTCCTTGACGACCTCTCAAACATCGACATATTTGAATTGTTTGCCGGTGTCGTCGAAGTAGACCCACAAAGCCGACCTCAGAATGTCGGCTCCCGTGGCTCCGCTTTGGTAATGAGCTGCTTCATTCTTGTGGATGGCGCATAATCGTTTGACCTCTCTGTCGACTCGGTCAAAGTGAGCGCGAAACATCTTATATGTGCGACGTCGGGTCTTTTTCGGCTTAATCTTGTGGTAGGCCTTGGTGACCTTTTCCCAGAAGCACTTCCCGGGTTGTTGATTCCCGACGATGGGATCGTACGAGACGCTGATCCAGGCATTGTACACCGCCAGCGTTTCTTTGGGGCCGTACGGATGCCGACCTAGATCCTCCTCTTCGCCCGCCTCGGCCTTCTTCCGGAGTGGGTTGAACCGGATAATCCTCCCGAATCTGGGATAATCCCTGCGAATACCGCGGGGCGGAGGGACGGGCGTATGCATCAACATCAAAATTGGGTGGTTGGTACCCCCCGGCGTCGACGAACCCTGGGTGCCCGACGTCGACAAACCGGAACCACCCAATGTGTTGTACATGCTCCCCCAGTCGCCGAACGCGTTGAGATCCCACCCGCCGGAGCCGCCACCACCGGAGTTTCTGTCGCCGGACATTTTGTGATGAGATGTTAGATGAAAATTGGAAAAGAAATGGAGATGATTTGGGAAGAATAGATGTGTAGTTGTGTGTGAAATGATGATGAATTAGAAGTATTTATAAAGTAAAAAATAAAAAAAAGAAAAACGGCTATTAACGGTAATATTATTGTTTCAGATTTTTTATTATTATTATTTTTATTTAATTTCAATTTTTTAAAAAAATTGAATTATTGCGTTAGCGTGACGATGCCCACTCGCCATCGCGGGACGGCGAGTGAGCGTCACGCATGGCCTGGGAGCGCGCCACGTCGCCTCGGCGCGTGGCGAGCCGTCTCGCGTTTCGTTGCGGCAGAACGGGACGGGTGACGGGCTGGGGACGAGACGGGGCACGGCAACGCGTCACGCCACCGTCCCGTCCCTGAGTGACGGGATACGGGCCACCCGCGTGACGCGTTGCTGGTGGCCTAATACTCTCCCCCGTCTCTTATTAATTTCACTCATATTTTTATTATAAAACTAAATATAAACGTGAGACCTCTATTCCACTAACTTTTTATATTCAATTTCTTTTATATACTAATTTCTTAACTTTCTCAAATTTATTTCTTAAAATCTATGCCGGAATCAAAGTGGATAACTATTTGGAGACGGATGGAGTAGTAATTAGAGCATGCACATCGGTGCTCGTTGCGACGAGCACCCGCCGTGCCGTTGGCGCAGCGCAGGCCTGCTCGCCGCTGTGCTATGGCCAGCGGCCCAGCCCTGCTATGCATCAAACACAGCCGTGCCGCTGAGCAGGCTGACGTGGCGCTCCATGATTGGCCAACGGATTAGCCGTTGGCATTTTACTTTAAAAAATGAAAATAATATAAAAAAATTCGGATTCCCAAAAAGATGGCTGTTTTTTGTAATTTTTTTGATTTTTAAAAAAAAGAATTTAATCCCAAAATCATCTATAAATACACACATTCATCATCCATTTTAACATCAAATTATCTCTTAATTCATCACCTACATCTTCCTCTCTCACTCAAACACTCTCTAAGGACCGAGGGCGGCTAACTTTCACGACGAGGATGAAGCAGGAAGCTCAACCGCAAGGTCTCCCCCACGCCGAGGTGTGGGTACGACGGTGCGCGAGAGGATCGAAACAAGACACACAATGCGCGAGACCAAAATCCACATTGAGCTACAAGAAGACATAATCCAACACATTTGGGTGAAATTCGGGCATGAGTAGTGGTTTTTTTAATTTTATGATTTTAAATATCTAATTTTTATTTTTTTAGTATTTTGTAATATTATTTCGGATATTTTTAATGTATTTTAATATTGTGGAAATGTTTTTATTTAAATTGAATAATAGAATTGTGGGACCCTTGAGCATGCTCTTGCGGAAGAGCATGGATGTGAGTGTTGTGCTCTTGCGGAAGAGCATGGAGTAAAAGTGGGTCCGGGCACACTTCCATGCTCTTAGCATCCGTAATAGGAGTGGACTAGCAATAGCCAAGCTAAAAACTCCTTCTGCCACATCATCAGCCATTCCCACAACTTAGCCACTGCCCTAGCAAAGCAACAACTTAGCAATAGCCTAGCCAATGCCCTAGCCCTCACAAGAAAAAACTCCAAAAACAACGAAATCAATTGGAGAAAAAACTTAGAAACAAAAAGAAATGGGAAAGAATATTTTAGAAAAAATTTAAAATAAAAAATCGGCTAGCGATCGGCTAGCCGTGCTCGTCCACGCCCTAGCTCTAGGGTGTTGGTTTTTCGTCCACTCGGCTAGCCTACTGCAATAGCGAACTAGTCGAGAGCACTAGCCACACGCTGATGGTTAGGACGTCAGTTAGTCCTCTATTGTGGATGCTCCTAGTTTCACAAGTTTTAGGGCGTCGGTTAGCCCTAGCCGCACTAAAATAAATCCTGGGTAGATAATTTAAAGAGCAAATGAGCATCTCCCTCCCAAATTCACCTTAAACCCTATTCTTCTGCACACTCACACCTCTCTACGTCTACTCTACTCTTCCACCTCGGTGCCGCATTTTAGCTTCCGATTTTCTTCAATCAGAGGCGGCGGCGGGAATGGCGACCAGTAACCGCTGGCGAATGGCCGGTATGGAGGTCCCGCTGCTCAGCACTGACTCAATCGAATGGCGTCAACTCTCCGTTCCCTCCACATCTACATATACAGCCAACAGCGACGACTCTATTGCCAAAGACTTCGCCTCTTCCTGCGCCGTTGGAAATCCCCCTTCCTATTTCCTCTGGTTCTGCAATTAACCCACTCTCTCTCGAGCACTACTGTTTTTTGTTAACGTGGCCTAGGTTTATGCATTCAACTACGATTTTGGTTTATTGCTTTTATTCATCGATCGCGTTTTTGCAGTGTTTCTTATTCTCTGACTTTGTATTGCAGGAAAACCAGTAGGACTAAGGCACACGTGCTGGAGATTCTACAACTTCAAGATACACCAACTATAGGGCTGCGGCTTGTATTTTCTGATTCTCTTTTTCCGTTTGCTTTCATCTGCAAATCACGCGAGGTGTGCTTGGCTTTGAACTGACTACTTAACCTTCCCCACTCCCTTAGTATATAGGCTATGCCATTAATACTGTCTTTTGCATGTAGACCAATGTTGCTTCTGGGGATTGTTTGGTGCTCTATGCTTTGACGATCTCAGGGGTTGCTTATGTCATCAGATTGAAGAGCAATTTTGACTATGGAACTTCTTCTGTTGTCCCCGCTAGTGAGGTTCTCGAGTATAATACACACGTTCAACCTCATAGTGGGGCAATAACCACTGTTGCAGCGTCAGAAGGATGCTTGCTCATCGGAAGGAGTGATGGATCTATTAGCTGCTTTCAGCTTGGCATACTTGATCCCAGCACTCCAGGTCCATAAGTTATATCCTTTTAAATGCTTGCTCAAGACATGTGTTTGCCACTCTCCTGCAGCTATTAAAATATTATGGACCATTCGATTCTCTTATATCTGATACTTTCTTCTTCCTTTCTGATATGCATTTAAGAAGTGCAAGTTAATGATTGCATGGTAGACCTATACCAAATTATTTAGTGTTCCGTAAAGTTAACTTGATTACATTTTGGTGCGGTGCTTTGCATTTCTAACGTTCTCAAAGTTCACATTTCTAAATGAATTGCATGGTGTAGAGTGTGGATTCCATTGCTTGTTGTTTAATTGATGAACCACTCTTAATTATTATTTTCCTGGTGTTTCTTATGATATAATTTGCAGGCTTTGTGTCTGAATTGCGAGACGATGCTGGATTTGGTCGGTTGTGGGGCATATTGTCAAGGTAAACTTTGCTTCTAATAAATGAAGTTTCATTCTGTCACTATCTTTACCTTTAATGCTCTCTGCGTTTTATTTCACATCAGAAAGGTCTTCATCAGTTTTATACAGAATCTAGGTCTTAAATAAGCACTTACTTTTTTCATGAAGACAGAGAGATGCACCCGGCGAAGAGGCTTTCTTTTAGTAGAACAAGTCCTGTTAGTTTTAGGTTATTAGTCACTATGACTACATTTCTTCTGAAATTCTATAAAAATCATAGTTGATATCTTTCCCGAGAAACTTCTTGTTGCTTTTTTGTGCTGATGGAAATATTGTGTTTGCTTTTTTCAACTTTTCTAATAAATTTTACTCCATGAGTTAAATCGAAGGTAGAAACATGATGCCAACGGAAATTTTTCTCTTATATTCATCTACTAATCAAAGCACCTATATATACACAAGAGTCCTTTGAACTAGTAAAGCGCTAAGTCACTAACTTGCTCTGCAATTTATACCAGATACTATAAAGTTATAAACTTCAATTTTAACATTATGAAAAACATGCTTTGTCAAATTAGATTTATAATCTGCTTGACATCTCCTAAGAATATGTGCACCTGAAATTCGTTCTGTAGTGAGACACTAAGTTGTGATCTGTGGACTCTTTTCTCTCTGTTTGCATTAGTTTGAGGTGGTGTCTTCAGCATCATAAGCTGGTGACCAAGACGGTAAATGTTGACCCAACCTGCTTACAAATTGCTGCTCTCCATTTCTCCCCTCATCTCTCTTGCAAACACATATTCTCTCCGTAATGAATTAATCTCCTCTATTTTCAACAAATAACTATGGATTAACTTAGATGCTTTGAACAAACTGAAGCCAGTTATATATGGTACTGAGTGTACCCTCTAACGCAGCCTTTTTATTTTCACCAAAAATTGTAATGTAGATACTTTGAACTCACTGAGCTGGGCATATCTACAGTACTAGGTGCTCCCTCATAATGTTGCCTTTCTTAACAAGCTACATGTAAAGCTGTCAATTTCTCAAATGAACCTTCTGTTTTACTTTACAGACCTTATGCCTCAGCTTTTAGTTTCTCGTGATGGTAATCCCATATTAGAATTCAAAACATGAAGTTCTATATTAATGAAAAAAGTCTTTTGTAAACCAACCTGGCAACCTACAGGTTTTTATGTGAAGAGGAATTTCCAGAGCTTCCTGCGTTTAAGAAGTTATATATTTTGTTTGGGTAATTGTATATTATGAATTCCAAAATGTCAATGTTAAAATTGATATGGACAGTTTAAATCCTGCAGATTGTCTTAAGCCTCTCCTCCCCTTTTTACTCCCATACAAATTGCTCCTAGATCTGTTTAATTATGAAGCACAAAACTGAAGGTAATGTAATCCAAACAATAAAGCTTGCTGGTGAAGACCAGTCAGATGGAAAGTTTTCTCGTAGGGAAAATTCTTATATGATTGATTAGAAATAGGGCCGTAGTTAAGGCTTTAAGCTAACTATGACATGTACTGGTATAAACATCTAATCTGAGTTACTTATAGATATTCACTGGCTCACTGCTTGGTGGGCTGCGATGTTGACATAATTATGAGCTGGTTGATTTCCTGCCTTTTTAACATTGTGCTCCGACCTATAGAAAAGAGATAGCTGGCTCCACATGTTTGGAGATGTGGATGAACTTTTAGTAATTTAAACTTAGGCCACACAGTGCCATAAGAGTTCAGCCTACGAGGAAAAGACTTATCCCACTTTTTGATTAATTGTGTATATGGTGCACTATAGAGTGGGACAGAGAAGGGCACTAGTAATTCTAGTTTTTGTTTAGAATCTTTTGATTACTTTTCCTTGAGTCGATTTTTTTCTTATGATTGGCTTGTTAACTTCTTGTACTACGTTATAATATATGGGTTTGTAAAAACTTACATCATTATTATTTTTTTTGTTGAACTTAATGTCAGAAATGCTGTTCCATATGTACTCCAGGGACATAAAAAACTGTGCCAGAGGCAACCACTCCTTTATAGAATAATGCTTTTTTGCTCTATCTTGTCTTCTCTTAGTCTCTTGTGATTTTTATTTCTCATACTATTTCATGAATATTTTTCGTGTAGGAGCCCTAACTTGGGTGCTGTAGTGGATTTAGTGGTTTCAGAGGTAAACCAGAGAAAGCTTCTCTTTGTACTTCATTCCGATAGTAGTTTTCGGGTATGGGACCTTCTTAGCCGCAGTAAAATTTTCAGTCATGCCACGCCAGTTCCAGCAAGCACAGGCAAGTATCCAACCTTAACTTTTATATCCTAATTGCAACTTGGTTTATTGTTATGACTTTATTTATGTTTCCATGCATGGTACAAAACTATAGCATTCATTGATCATTATAACATGCATTTATTCTTTTAGACATATTGTGGAGACTTAGATGCAGGCACCAGTTTTATTACTTGCTATAGAATTTGCATATTTGCCTCACTAGTCCAATTATTCATAGCCAAATTTCTAAGAACCATTTCTCTGAATTGTTTATTTTTTTTACAATCCGTTTATTCCTAATGCGCGTTTCATTCATCTAATACTTCCAGGTGCATTTGTTAGGTTGTGGGTGGGCGAAGCAAATATAGTCACATGGGTAATCCCTTTGGCAATGCTTCACGGACACAATTTGGTATGTGACAATTAGGAAGCACCTTTCTTTTTCTTGGCATATAAACCTGTCAAATACCAATAATATTCTATTTGTTCTTATTATGTCGCTCTGTTCTCTGATGTTTTCCTGCTTTCTACTCTGAACTTTATGCCCACAAAGTTAAGTATTTCCTAGTTACCTCATCTGACTTAGAAAATTTTCTGGTAATTCTGTAAGCAAACCATATAAAAATAACAACTTGATGATCACAAACATTTCTAGGATATGGATAATTTCAGATTTGTGGATTAATACTTGTTCATGTGGTAAAAGCTTGATATGGTATGACTCAAAATATCAGATTTGGTGCCGATGTTTTTTTTAAGTTGGTCACTACTCACATTATATGGAAAAAGATAGATACAGTTATTGTGGTTCCTCAATATAAGTTGTTACATTATACTTGAGGCCATACAGAAAGGGTCTTGAATAGAACAATTTTGGTTTCTTTATGTTAGTCTGTCCAACTTGATGTTTTACTATTCCCTTTGTCCCATTAAGCTTGGCAAAGCTTTCCATTTAGGGGTTTCCCATTTGTAATGGCCCAAACCCAAAGTGGAAACAAAAAGGTCCTAATATCCCCTTTTTAGTATTTAAATTTATGGTATTTAAATTTTCAATAATACATCTAGTAAGTGGATCCATATCGCTTTATTCCTTAACAAAGCATTCCTTAGCCTGATATTTCACACTATATGCGTCTTTTTTGGTTGTGTGGAGGATGATTGTTGCTTGTTTAGGAAAAAATGAATTATGCTTTTCTTTTTATAGTTTTATCTGATATTAGTGGGTGAATTTGTTTATGGAATGATTAATTAGACTGGGTGATCTATAGAATTTCTTTTGCACTTTAGTCATGCATGCAACAGTCCTGACATTTGTATATACTTGTTCATTTCTGTAAAAAAATGTAAAGGAAGTTGCTACAGAAACAATCTATCTATATGGACTTCGTCTTAATGTGGGAGAAAGGGCACGATTGTCATTGGAGCCTTCATCAAGAAGAATCTCCTTAGGAGAGGTAATTCAATGACTCACCTAATAGTATGCTGCTGTACTTTTACAGTCTTCCAATTGTTAAATAGTGGCTTACATCTATCTGCTTAATGATTTTTTTAAAGGTTGGACCAATTGATGTTAAACTTACTTCGGACAAAGTGTGGATTCTCAAGGAAGATGGGCTCATAATGCAAGAATTACATAGTAATGACTCCACCGAGTAAGTTCACTGAATGTTGCACTTTGTTACTGCTCTTCATTTTCTGTGTATTTTAAATGGATTGCATATTTTCTGCCGAGAATTTTTTCAAAATCAAATAGTTTGAGCATAGGTCCCTGCTTCGAAATGGTACAGCATTAGTTGCTGTTTTCTGGCCTTTGGGAATATTTGAATTAGTTGATTTTCTGTTTCTGGTATCCCTGGAGTTATATCTTCTTTTATCACCTAACCTTATTTGGACAGCTTTGATCAATCATTTCTCTTTCAAGTTTGACTTACAGAGACCTTAATTTTTAGGGGGTTAGCCCATTGCTATGCATTGCAAGAAAATTTGGTTGCTGACCTGCTATTTCAGAGTTCTAAACATTCTTCAGATGATCTTCTTTGGCTGGCCTATTCAGCATTTTCTTCAGCAGAGGTACATAATAATTACATTTGTACCTGTTTGTCTTTATAAATTATAACAAATCAATGGTAATCATATATCAAGTCCTAGTCTTTTCTGCCTTTATGAATAAATGAATATTGGGCATTCTTTGAGAAGCTTGCCCATACTTCATCAGAATATGTGAAATGCTAAGTGGTGAACTTGGTCACTGGTTGAAAACCGTTGTGCTGCCAGTTCATACTTCACAGTCTTGGTGTTCTTCTTGTATGCCTCTAGAAATTTAGTTTGTGATATACCTTAGGCATGTGCTGTTTGCTGGGTTTACCAAATTTGATGGACTGTGTAGGCTGAAATTAATCTGAATACAGTGTGGCGCTATGATTCGGAGGTTATGTGTATTATGATGAGAGTTTCATGAACAAAATAGTTATTTCATTTTGGAGTACGGCAGCAGAAAAACATTTTTTTGGTGCAAAATTAGCATACCAACATGTGAAACAATTTTGTATATGTCGTTATGTGACAATCTTGGTGCTATTTTGTATGTACAAGGAGTTATGTTGATGGCATTTCAGTCACAAGAAATAGAGAGATTAAGCATCCTAAAATTTGCCAAGCAACTTCATGTTTGATATTCTCGAGCTTCAAGATTATATATGTGCTGTTATATGTGAAACTACTGCATAACTGCAAGCTTGTTGGTAAATATTTCTTGATATGCAGGAGGAAATCGCACCATTTCTCTCTTCTGTGTTTTTCCAAGCATTGCTTTCTCCTGGGGTTCATTGCAATGCTGTTATCAGACAAACTTTAGTAGATTACCAGAAGCACTTCACTGATTCTGAGTTTGGTTCATTCACTGTTGAAGGTCTGAAGTGTGAGATTTTGTCGTTGATCGAACATCAGGTATATTAATACATTTCATGATAATCGGTGGTCCATTCATAACTCTATTTTTGTATCCCTCCTCTCCAAGACAAGTTTCTGCACCTTTGGTTTAGTGGAATTCACCCTTCAGTCTTTATTTCCTTAACCCTACTTTGGACCTTTGGAAGCCACATGCATGAATTGAATAGCTGCCTCTATAAGTATTAATTTTTTTTGCCTGTTTTTATTGGTTAAGCTCGAGTTAAAAAAAATTCTATTGGCCACTACCCATATAAACTACATATTTTGTTACTACAAGGGTCAACTTGAATGACACATGATGAATGGGCTGTCTGCCTCTATTGGCCACTGCCCGTATAAACTAGTACATATTTTGTAACTACAAGGGTAAACTTGAATGACACATGATGAATGTGCTGTCTGCCTCTATTGTCTTTTATTTACTTATCGTAAAAAGGATGAAAGTCAAGGATACTGATAATTGATGCATATCCTTGTGTAGGGTGGAAGTGGCAGTCCAGTTTCCATTCTTCAATTTTGGAAAGCTTTCTGCACCCGTTATGTGAATAATTGGTTTAAATACAATGCAGCATATGGTTTGGTCATGGATCCATCCACAGGTGCTTTTGTTATAGTTAGGAACTATACAATCTCTCTATGCCGTGGCTTGGAGGATGTGGAGCATATCATATATGGTAAGCCTGGCTTTTTTATCAGCGTCGAATTATTTGCTTGAGCTCTGCGACCTTGTAATCAAATCTATTTACTGCAAGTTAATCTAATGCATAATCTCCTTGACATATATGACTCCAGATTCTTTTGAGAACCAGAAAAAGTATATAGGCTGCGAGCTGGATGATTTGGGTGATGAGTTTGAAAGAAAAATTCTCTTTGAGTTTCTACAATGTGTTCAAAATGTGAGCCAGCAGTTGGGAAAAGCTTCATCAACTATATTTTGTGAATCACTTCTTAGAACACCTCATATATCTTTCGAGGAGGTTGTTACCCGTCTTCTAAAGATTCTAGAAACTGGATACAGTTCTTCAACTGCAGCAATTCTAATACCAGAACTTGGAGGTGATGCTGCCCTGGAAAAAGAATTGTCAAATCACAGAAACCTAAGAAAATTCTCCACAAATATGTTTTTGTCCTTTCATGAATTGTGCCATAAAGCTAACTCATGGAAAAAGGTTTTAGACGTGGTTGAGAGCTACTTAAAGTTTTTAGTGCCTCATAAAATTGTACTTAAATCAGATGCAGCTGGACCATTCCGTATAAATGGTTCTGCAATAGTGCAGTCCATGTCCCAAATTGCTAAAGTGATGTTTGATTCCGGGTTGGATATTTGTATGCTGCTAAGCTATATGTCTAGCATCAGTGGGCAGGTCAGTTTGCATTATATTGTACATATGGTATATTGCATTATTTCTGAAATAACTTTTGGTCATGTGTAAAAGAAATTATCGTATTTTTATTCAGCATTTGTGGTGTAGCTGCCTTCAAAAAGGTTATGGTTTCCCTGTTAACCTACCCTTTTAACTATTATGTTGTCACTAGACTCTTGATGAACAAGCCTTGAAATAGAAATAAAAATTTTGAAATACCTAGAAGGCTTTAAAGACCTTCTATTACCTGGATTCTTCATGTCCAGTTTTATTTTATTAGTTACAAGCTATTCTTTTGGTACATTTCCTTAATGAAGAACACAATGTTAATTTCTGGCCTATGAAATTATAACTCTGTCCTGTAAATGGCTACATTAGTGGGATCAATTTCCCTTCCATTTGTATTCTGTTCCTTTGCACAAAATATCATGGATTATAGATGCCTCATTTCCTCTGTCTGAATTATTTTTTTGCTACACAAGTTTCTGACATTATTGGCATGCATTATTTGTTAAATGATGATGGTTGTGTCTTAATTTGATTTGCTTTAACAATTCATTTACAGTTTAGTGCAATGTAATAATATTAAGCAATATCTGCCATCTCTCCAGAGCTCCCTTTTGATGTTGAAATTTTTTGCTATCCATGTGATTTGCTCTTTTTTAGTTCAATGGAATAATAATTAAGCAATGTGATTTGCATTAACAATTCATTTACAGTTTTTATAACTATTGGTCATGCATATGTTTAAGTGGTGCTTTCTTAGTGGTGAGAGCCTCTATTAGAATGGAACTAGTGTGTCCACCCCACCCTACCGCACCTGATTTTTTCTCAATAGTTCTGTTTTGGGAGGTTTAACTGTTTGTATAAACCATTTCTAAAACTTTAGTTACAGTTCCCTTTTTCGGTAAGAAACATAAGTTTGGTTAGAGCTTACAGCTCAATATGATTTCAGTGAAGCAACTTAATTCCCTTTCTTATGCAGCTTAAAATGTCATATGGTGACGTTTCACGGATTAAAGTAGAGTTAATACCAATGATTCAAGAAATTACGACAGAATGGCATATTATCCATTACTTGGGGACCACACCATGTGAATCACATTCACCGGCAATTGAAGATTTCAGTCATAAGCTTTCATCCTTACAAATTGGTAGGATCAAATCAGATGTGAATTCACTTTCTGTTGCTCCCTTTGCTTCTAGATTACCATTTGTAAACTGATGATTAGACATCAGCATTAGATATTAATGCGCTTCATCACTATAGTTTTATTTTACTAGTTTAAGGTGAGAGCTATGTGTAATTAGTTGGCCTAACTTCTGTTAATGGTCTCTCTCTCTCTCTCTCTGTGTCATCAGATTGCAGTGGGGATAAAAGATTGTGGAATGCAAAGCTTGGGAATTTTGAATTTTCATTGGCACATATCCTACTATTGAGCATGCAAGGTTCCTCCGGAGAATTTGGAAAGCTCTTTTTCAGTCAACTTCCAAATCCTATCACCTTGGTTACTTTAAGTAGAGGGCTTATCAGCTGGATAATTTGGGGAAGAAGTGGCGAAGAATCTTCTGTATTTTTCAGCAATTCAACTGAACTTGCACTGATATTACTTAGGAACAATCAGTATAGTGCTACTGAGGTTTATTTCTTTTATCCCTAATCTCCTGTACTCTCGTGTTGGATTTCGGAAGGATTCCTGAGATGATGCCTTACTTTTGCTAGTATTTGCTCACTTTGGTGGATACGTATTCACGCAAGGAGAAAAGTTTTGGAAGTCTTCAAGCTATGAATGCCAAATTGGCTTTGTTGTCCCATCTTCTTGGATGTTGTCTAGTTGTTCAGACACAATATGGACTGCATGGACCAGTTAAGGATAGGAAAATTGCAGAAGCGCTTCCCTGCTTTTTCAGGTATCAGATGATTTTACCGCTATAGGTCCGTGTCTTTTTGAAATGAATTAATATGTTAGGGTGATGGAAAATGATTGGAGGAAACTATAATTCACTTCTATGAATCGCCTCTCCTTTGCACACCTGGACATTTTATGTAATTTATTGCTTGTACCTTTCTGATTGTCCATGTGGGACTTACTGTTCACAAGGGTGGCCTAGTGATTGTTTTTTCTTGTTCTTGTTTTTGATGTATTTTGTGTATTTAAGCATTTTTTTGGTTCAAGTGACATGTTGCTTTAGCCAGATAGCTGTCAAACCTTCCTACACTTAATGATTCTTATTATGTTTGTTGTTCAGAGCTGCATCAATAGAAAGATCTTCAGAGGCTATACAAAGTCTGCCACCTGAAGCAGGATGGTTCAAAGTTGATTTCAGTTACGTTAGCAGTTAAAAGAGTCTTATTGTGAACATTCCATAGCCCCCCTGGCTTCTTGCTTCTTTGATTCATGTAGTTTATAATTTCTCTCTTGCAGGCAGTCCCCCCTCAACTGCAGCATGGAAGCTTCACTATTATCAATGGGTGATGCAGCTCTTTGAACAATATAATTTGAGTGAAGCTGCTTGCCAATTTGCTCTGGCTGCACTTGAACAAGTTGATGAATCTCTTGGCAATGAGGGTAGCACCTCTAATGGGAACCTTGGTGAATCAGTGACTACTGTCAAGGGGAGACTTTGGGCTAATGTTTTTAAATTGACGTTGGATCTTAATAACTACCATGATGCATATTGTGCTATAATTTCAAATCCAGATGAGGAAAGCAAGATCATCTGTTTGAGGCGTTTCGTTATAGTTCTTTATGAGCGTGGTGCTATAAAGGTTTTCTGTCTATTTCTCATCTGTCACTCTATCTTTCCCACTCTCTCTATTTCATTCTGTTCTTTTCTTGGTCGACTACCTTCCTTCCATGTGTTTCCTGCTTAATTGGTATTGAAGCAATCTAGCATTGAAGTTGAACCAGTTAATGTAATAGACTAAACCCAGTTTAGGATTTTGTCTTCTGTTATTAAGTGTTGTGCTTGTGATGGTGAAACCTATTGCCTCATGTATGAATTGTGTTGCTTTAGTTCCTTTTTTTTCCAGTAAGGTTACATGATACTGAGAATTTTTAATGCGATGGAGCTAAGCTAGCAAATTTTCTTTTGTTCCCTCTCCTTTTCATCTATTTCATTTCTTCCCATCTTATTTTGAGTAAGTGATCTTGAGGTGGATGTGTATGTTCAAATGCTTTCACATATAACTGTTTGCTGTTCTTTTATTCCTTGCAGATACTGTGTAATGGCCAGTTGCCACTGATTGGTTTAGTGGAGAAAGTAGAGCGAGAGCTTGCCTGGAAGGTTCGCTATTTTGATTGACAAGTGAACTGGAATATTTTATTCTAGAATACCTTGTATCTCAATGTTATTAATTATTTTCCTTCGCAGGCAGCGCGTTCTGATATCTCAGCAAAGCCAAACCCTTTCAAATTACTTTATGCATTTGAGGTGCATAGGCATAACTGGCGAAGAGCCGCAAGTTACATTTACCGTTATTCTGTGCGTTTGAGAGCCGAAGCAGCAGTAAAAGATCATCAACTCAGGTCTTTTACTCTGCAAGAGAGGCTGAATGGGCTTGCTGCTGCTATCAATGCCCTCCAACTTGTTCATCCATCATATGCTTGGATTGATGCCCCTGTGGATGACATCTCTTATGATAAAGAAATCTATCCTAATAAAAAGGCTAGAATAACCATGCCAGAACAATGTAGATCATCATCTAAAATGAGTCCTTATAAAAAAACTGAGGCTGGGTTGGATCAATGGATTTGGGGTGAATAAATCCGAATTTGAACTGATCTATGGAGCTTGATTATATAATTTCATGTTGAGTGGATTTCAAAATCCCTCAAGCCACCTTTTGGCCTTTTTTGAGCCAACTGATATGATTTGTCCCTCAAATCCAGATCCTACACGTCCTAAAAATCTTTGATTATTGTGATATGTGATTATTGTCCTATATTCCTTTCTGTTTCAGCTCTCACTGGTGATTCTCTGCCTCAAAAGCTTCCATCTTATTTAGATATTGAGAAACTTGAAAAGGAGTTTGTCCTTGCATCGGCGGAATACCTGCTTTCTTTGGCAAACATCAAGTGGAGCTTTACTGGTATTACAATGCAAAGCCTATTCACTGTTACTTTTACCGTAGACTTGAATTTGATTATTTTAAAGTATTTTCTGCTGCTAAATACTTAGCTAAGTGGTCTCATATTCTGTCTATGGATTACGTCAAGTCTAGATCTGCTCAGACATCTTCTCATTTCCGTGTCCTCTATCTTGATAATTTTCATTCAGGAACTGATAAACCATCAGCCGACCTTATTGATCTTTTGGTGGAATCAAGCTCATATGACATGGCGTTTACGGTGATCCTCAAATTCTGGAAGGGTTCTGGTCTTAAAAGGTTATGCACTGCTTCCTAATAACTTTTTGCCCTAGAAACTGTTAGCCACATGAATGTTTCCAGCGTGTTGGTTTTCAAAATATAAATGTTTCAGGGAGCTTGAAAGGGTATTTATCACAATGGCACTGAAATGCTGCCCAAGCAGGCTAGGTGCCTCATTGCCCGGGTACGTAAATGTATTGTTGCTATATGCTCCATCCGTACCTTCAAACATTGCCCATTTTGTCATTTTAGTTTGTCCCCCCAATACACTTCCCAATGCCCATTCCATTTTTGATATGTATCCTCCACCACCCTTATTTTTCTCCTCATTATATCAACTTATTTACATAAAAACCAAGTATGGCCCACATTATTACGTAATATTTACAATTAAATACAATACCCCTAAAATAAATGTGGGCCCCTTTTTTTACTCATCTACACACTTACCTAACATTTATTGGTGAAAAGAAATGGGTAATGTTTTAAAAGATGGAGGGAGTATATGATTTAAATCTTATTTTCTCATTTGACCAGTAGTGAAGATGATATTTGAATTATTATCACTTAAGCCATTGAATGTAGATAACCTTTTGAGGTTTCTAAAGCTATATATCATTATATCCATTCAAGTATTCAACTAGAAAAATTCTTGTTTTTTTCTCAGGAAAGATCGTAAACAATATGGTTTGCTGTTGACTTCATCAGAAGATGAGCTTGTACATGACTCGCTTGATGCAGCTGCGGCATCCCAACAATTTGTCGGAAGTAGCCACTGGGGAACACTGGAACACTATCTTGTCCGTACTGCCTATTTTTTTCGTTATGCTATATATTATGTTGTCATATTGATGGTTTACCCCTAATTGATACATTCTTAGTTTATATATACTTCTCCAGACAATATTACATGATCTGCCATGTTCTTTTACTGTGTGGTTCTGCGTCCTGTTGGGATGGTTTGTTAACACATTCATTGTATTTTTGGGTCATATTTGTAGGCTTCTAGTGATTTCAGCAAAACTAAAGAATTTTATTACTCCCTCCGTTCCACTTTAGGAGTCCCGGTTTACCATTTTAGTCAGTCCCACATTACGAGTCCCAGTTTCCATAAATGGTAATAGGCCCCACATTCCACTAACCTCATTTCACTCATATTTTATTATAAAACTAATATGTAAAAATGAACCCACATTTTAGTATATCAAACTCTTCAAGATGAGAGTAGTTTCCTAATGCTGTCATGCAATGGTGAAAGAGGTTAAAAGTAGTTTTGATTTATGGTTTCCTGCAATCTCCTGTGGGAATGTCTAACAAAATCCATACTGTACTTCTTATGTCTCTTATATTTTGTTTGTTCCTTCATTGCAAATCTCAGTTCACTTATTCATTGTTCTTTAAATTTGTTGATATATCTTAAAGTAGGTAAGAATGAGGTGGGGGGTTGTGTTCTATCTGAATTTATAAATTAGCTTGCTCCTATCCAGCTATCTCTGTTGGTTTGAAGTTCTAGATAACTTACTTGGGTCCTGTATTGCAGGATAAGTACAGGGCATCTCATCCCAGATTGCCATTAATTGTTGCTGGAACTCTACTTTCAGCTGATTCCCAAATTGACTTACCACTATGGTTGGTCCGACATTTTAAGGTAAATATTGTACAAACTTCCTGCATTTTGAACAATTTTTTTGTGATCTGCATTCTAATAACAAGTATGTTTAAGAAATTATGGCTTTTGAATTGTGCTTCACCTTTCTCAGAGCTAACTTCGTAATGTTGGGATCGTTGGATAAGTTTGTGATTCTCTATCAATCCAACTGTTTTGGCATGCATCATTCTTTCGTAATTTGTCATTGATTGAAATTGAACAGGGTGATCGCAGTGAAAGTGGTTTTGGCATGACTGGAAATGAATCAAATCCAGCATCTCTATTTCGCCTGTATGTTGATCACGGAAGACACACAGATGCTACCAATTTGCTGATCGAATACATGGAAAACTTGGCATCTATTGTAAGTTTATCCAAACTGGCTGATTCATTATGGTGTCTACTATTGTTTTGAAATGCATGATCTACGTACAAAATTATATGGTACCTTATTATAATTGTCTGTCGGAGGCTAAGATTGTCCTGTGTTGATTCATCATGGTGTCTACTGTTGTTTCAATAGCCTTTCTTGTTGCCAAGAAGTGAATTGGTTTTTTGCAATTATCTGCAGCGACCAGCTGATATTATCCATCGTAAAAAGCCTTTTGCTGTTTGGTTTCCATATACTTATGTGGAACGCCTATGGGGCATGTTGGAGGAGTCAATACAAATGGGCCACAGAAGCAACCAGTGTGAAAAGCTGAAAAAATTATTGCATGGGGCTTTGTCAAGCCATCTAAATCTCGTAAGTTAATCTCTGTTGGCTCTTGTTTTCATTTTGCAGTTGAGCGACACATGCGCTAATAAATTATTTTCCTTTTCTTACTGGGACATTTACAGCTGAAAGTGGAGTCGGATGATGTTAAATCTTGTTCAAGCTAGTGCTAGATCGTGTAAAACTTTTGGGCTTACCAAACAATATCTTGCTCTTCCAACTTCGGCACTTCTAAGCTCCAAATACTCACTCAGGTTGGTAACAAAAAAATTTCAAAGCGATATCTAATTATCGGCCTATTTCATTAACTAGTCGACTGGTTTCTGGTGGTTTGCCCTGTTTATAAAATATGCATCTTTTTCATGTCTCTCAGTGCTGCCCAAGTGGGAAAAAATTATTGCTCATCCTTGATGTTGCTCAATGCGATGTCAGATTAGTCGTATCATTATGTAAACTCCGAAACTGTATATACTTTTTTTTTATGAAACGCAGCTGGCTGAAATATCTCTTCTTTCTCCCCCTTTACAACATTTCTTGGGATGTTGCGTTGCTAATATATGTACTTAAGTTTATGTCATATAATGTGTATTTTACCTTTTTCAAAAGTAAACCTCAAATAAATGGTGCCATACATCTGAGGTCTGAGGATGCCCAAGAATCAAATACTATAAAATCTCAAATGGTGATGATGGTATGTAGTGACAATTTACTAAAAAAAGCAGTTGAATGACGAGTGTTGAAACCTCAGGTTTACACAGTAAAGCTAGACGTCTCCAAACCGAACCGGCCCGGATGAACCGGCCCGGAACCGTCGCCGGCGGTTCCGAACCGGAACCGGAACCGTCACCGGCGGTTCGAACTGGCACCGGAACCGCTGGAACCGCCGGTTCCGGTTCCGGTTCCTCATTTTATGCAAACCGTAACCGGCGGGTCGGAACCGGCGGTTCCGGCGAAACCGGCGGTTCCGAACCGGCGGTTCGGCGGTTTCCGACACAATTTCAGGCCTACTCCCTAGCCTTTTCACAATTTCAGGGTTAAACCGGCGGTTCCGGGCCTAAACCGGCGGTTTCCCACCGCAATTTTCAAAATTTGAAAATTCAAACGGTCCGTAAACCGCCGGTTCCACTGAAAACCGGCGGTTTCGGCGGCGAACCGGCGGTTTCGGCGTTATTTTTCAAAATTTGATTTTTTTTTTAAATTTTTAATCACAATTTTCCCCTATAAATACCCCCTCCTCTTCCATTTCTACTCACCCAATTCTTGTGTTAATAAGAATTTCTCTCTCAATCTCAATTTCTCTATTCTCCATCCTCATTCTCTCAAGTTGTGTACGTTGTTTGCGCTCATAATTTACTCACGTTGTTCTTGTTCACGTTATCATATAGTCATATTCACATAAACACTACTATCTATTCTCTACTTCCAATTTCCATAATATCATGTCTTCATCTCGTCGTGGTGGTGATCGGGGCAAGGGCATTGCTCAAGATCAAAGTGACTCTCGGCGTCGTCGTGCCCCTTCTAGAGCACAAGTTGCGGAGGAGGTGGGAAGACGAGCCGCTCTTCGATTACAAGTAAGTTCTAAACTTCTAAATTAAATGTTTTACTATGTTAATATGTTATAATAAGTTTTAATATGTTAGTAGTTTTTTAATATGTTTTATTATGTTATATGATATAAGTTTTAATATGTTAGTAAGTTTTAATATGTTATATGATAAGTCTTTAATTTGAGAGCACCATTTGGTATACTTGCTCGGAAAAAGATTATGTGCGGACTACCGCCTTTTCTTATATCCTTGTGCAAGATGGCCTATTGTGGAATGCCTCAGCGTGGTCCTTCCTTTGATTTATATGTTAGTATGTTTTAATATGTTATATGATAAGTCTTTAATTTGAGAGCACCATTTGGTATACTTGCTCGGAAAAAGATTATGTGCGGACTACCGCCTTTTCTTATATGCTTGTGCAAGATGGCCTATTGTGGAATGCCTCAGCGTGGTCCTTCCTTTGATTTATATGTTAGTATGTTTTAATATGTTTTAGTACGTTTTAATATGTTAATATGTTTTAATATGTTTTAATATGTTTTAGTAAGTTTTATATGTTTTAATATGTTTTAGTAAGTTTCATCAGGGACGGAAGTATGGGTATTATGTGATCTGGTACGCATTTTTTGGTGGAAGAGGATCAAAAACTCGCTTTTATCACAGTTTTGGATTTCTGTGTTCCCACAGACGGCGCCAGTGATGATTTAGCGAATTTTTGATGGGAATAAATGCAAGTAATAAATGAAGATCACAACACTGAAAATTACGTGGTTCGATTTACTGAGGTAAATCTACGTCCACGGGAAGAATAGAGGGCAAATTTGTATTGCTTGATCTAGCTTACAGATTACAATACTGATTTGCTATATGAGATTCAGGATCTAGAGAACTTAACCCTGGTCTATCTGATCTAAGTTCTATTTATACATTCGAACTAAGATCGTGGTTTGCAGCCCTGGTAGGGGGGTTGATAACTGCTTAATACCACTAAATAGATCGTGGGTGTAATGGAGGTCGTGGAGATCCTGCATGGGTCCACTATCTCCTTGTTCGGTCGAATACTGAGACCGAACTGCTGAACTTTGCCGATCAGCTTTTGCCGATCTGAGAGTTGAGCTCGATTGGTCGGCTTTTACCGAGCTATAGGCTGTGACCGAACTCTTTGGTTGTGCCGAACTGATACTCTTTCTTGGGTTTTGGGCTGATGGGCCGTCACTGCTATTGGGCTCGCAATTATTGTTTAGTTGTTTAGTTCGTATCCCATCACCACCCCCCCCGAAAAGCGAAGTGAATCACTTCGGCATTTTGGATAAGTGTAAGGGGGAGGCTGACGTCAGGGGACGTGCTCTGCACGTGTCTGCATTAAATGTGACAGCAAATCCGGCCAGAGAATCCAGAAAAAGTGGGATTTGAAACGGTGCGACGAATTTGAAACGCCTCTGCGAATTTGAACACTTTTGCGATTATTTCTTCTGCATTCTCTCTCTTTTTCGTAAAATTTTCTTCCGCTTCTTCAAGAATTTCTTCAGAGACTTTCGACCATCAAAGAGTAAGAATCATGTCTTCTTCTTCTGAAACTGTTTCTGAATCAGGTAGTGGTAGGAAGGGGGGTAAGGGATCTTCTGGCCGGAAAAAGTCCGGGGAGAAGACGGTAGAATATTTTCACAGCATTTTGAGTAAGGATACTGTGATATCCTTACACAGAAAATATTTTCTTCCTGGGGGGTTAGTGGTGATTCCCGACGACACTCATAGGGCTAACTCGCCGCCGGAGGGTTATGCCACCGTTTACGAAGCCTGCTTAGAATGCGGGCTTCGTTTCCCTCTTCCCCCCGCCTTTGTAGAGCTTCTTGATTTTTTCCAACTTCCTTTAGGTCAGGTGACTCCAAATTCTTGGAGGCACTTATCGGCCTTTGCTGCCGAGCTGCGTAGACTAGAAAAGGATCTGTCTCTGAGGGCAATCCTTAATTTCTTTCAGTTTAAGAGAAAGGGATCCTGGTTTTACTTGATCCCTTTACAGCCCTTTAGAGCCTTCTGTAAAACCAAATGGCCGATGTGGAAAAATCGCTTCTTTTTTTACAATAGGACAGCGGCTCCGGACTTTTCCTGGAGAGGGCCGAAGTCCGTAATTCCTCATCCTCGGGTAGAACCGTTGGACGAGCTCGAGGGCGGGCTCAATAAGATTCCCATGATTAGGAAACAGTATTTGGAATCTGAGCTCGTCAAGGGTGACTTCGTGTTCGACTCCTCGTCTTCGGACGAAGAGACTGAGGGTGAGGATTTCTTTTTTATGCTTTACTGCTTTAGCGGCGAAAACTAACTTTGTTTTCTTGCTTTTTGGCAGTGAACATGCTAAGCAAGCTTGGTCGCAAATCCTCCGAATCAAAGGAGCCGGAGAAACAGAAAACCACCAGCTCGGCGTCTGATGCCGAGAAGAATCCGAAGAGGCAGAAGACCTCTTCGAGTCAGTCTTCGGATCCAAAAAAGCCGGGATCGACCTCGGCAAGGGGGAAGGCGAAGACTCAGAAACCCCCAAAAGCGCCAGAGAGAGACATTGTCCAGGGGGGTTATGGATCAGGAGTGGTTACGGCCACTTCGGAACATATCTCTGAGCCCTTTTTATGGCCAAAGGACTTTGTAAAGGTGAATTTTCTTCTTGATTTTCTGGCTTTGCTTCTTTCCTATATTTTTTTTTTGTGGCCCCTCTGTTGACTTTTTCCTTTTTCCATTTTCAGAGGAACAATATGCTCTGCAAACTCGTCACAGTTGAACTCTCTAAAGCGTCCAGCGATTATGATGAGATGCAGAGGAATTTGAATGCTGCTCGTCACCAGGCCGAACAGGCTCGGGCAGACTTTGAGAGGGCAAGGGCCGCTATGATTTCGGCTCAGGATGAAGCCCAGCGTGCCAAAGACCAGCTCATCATCCAGAGAGAGCGGTCGAAACAGAGGGAGGCGGCTGCCGTGGTTGCTCAGGGGGAGGCTCTCCGTGTTTACACGGAGAAACTCTTTTTGAGCAATCAATTTTCGGCCCTTATCGGTGATCTGCTGAAATTGATGACCGATAATGTTGAGCAGGAACCCGAAGTCGTCTTGCCGCTGTATGGCCGAGAGATTGCAGCGCGTCTCCAGAGTCTGCCGCTCCTTGAGGAGCTTGCGTCTTCATCGGTCCTGCTTTCTGCTGAACGAGTCCGTAATTGCCGTGCTGACCGTGACGAGAACATGGAGGCCATCTTTGCCTCCTTGGGGCCTGTTTCACCCGCTTCAATTTTCAAAGAAGAGGGTGAGCAGGAAAACGAGGCCGGCAAGGAGACCGAGCAGAAGGATCAGCAGACCGGCGACGGGCACGCCGAGCAAGAGGTGCAGCAGATCGGCGATGGGGGCGCCGAGCAGCAGGGAGGGAGGAGGGAGGCCGAGGCTGAGACCGAGGTCGACAAGGAGAAAGAAGCTGAAACCCACAGGGAAGCCGGAGACGAAACTGGCGGAGTATGATTTCGTCTCCCTTCTCTTAGTTTAGTTTCTTTCTTTCTATTTGTAAAATGGCCTTGAAGCCCTCCTTGTGTAAATTTTTTCTTGTGAATGAAAAAAATTCTTCTTTCTACACTCGTGTCTTCCTTATAGCTCTTCTTAATCTCTTTTACTCCTATTGTGGTTTACTGCCTGCTCGGTAAACTGAAATGCCGAACTGACATAGCTGCTTCGTATTCTTAACTCTAAGGAGCTGGAGGTACTTCACTGGAAGCGGCTATACTCTTTGGCTTTAAATGAAGCTGAGAAAAAAGCTATAGATGACCAGATGAAGTATGATGAACTCTTGGCTCGTTTAGTGGAGCTGGAGTCCAACAATAAGGACTTAGAGTGCATAAAGAAAGATCTGGAGGCCGAGCTGAATACTGTCATCGCTGAGAGGACTGCATATGAAGATTTCATCTGCGGGCGCGGGGGAATGACTATATCTGAAGTTCAGAATCAAGTTGATGAACTGTGGGAGAAGCTTCATGTACTCCGGAAGAACAATGTGCTGGAGAGCTCGGCTTGCCAACAAGTTGTGAAATCATTGCGGCGCTTGGCTTCTCTGTACGACATCATTCTTTCCCGGCGTCCCTCAATCGAGAGATTCCTTAGCCGTTTCCCGCTAACAGATGCTCACACTCCAACTCAAACCTCTAATCCACTTACTCAAAATTCTACTCCAAATCAGCAACGGACTCAGGAGCAACCGGAAACGTCAAGACAAGAACGCCCTGAAGTTCGTAGAGGAGTTGTGAATATGAGTGAGCAAGATCAGCGAATGCTTCGTGAAGAGACTCTTCGCCGCCGAGGTGCTAGAACTTCCCGGACTCAGGGAAGAGGCGGTAGGTCGATCAGAGCATCTCGTCCACCTACTTATTCTTCAACTGCTCGGAACGCCCGAACTCAGCATCATGAGGATTTTTCGGATAGGTGGCTCAACTTTAGCAATCGTAGACAGTAGAATAGTCCTTTGTAATGGTGTAACGCATTCTCGTAGGGCAGCGGAATTGTATGCCCAACAAGACTTAGTAAATGAAATTTTTTCATTTCGCTTCTATCACTGCGTATTTACAGTTCAGCGATTTTTTATTTCATTTATTGTACTCGTCCTCGGTCTTATGAAGTAAACTCTTCTTTGACCGGACTTAGTTAGTGTCCTTATTTGGCGAGTTTTATCGCTTGGATTGGACTTTCCCTAGTTAACCGGAGTGGTTTTCGGCTTATTGCAGTTCGTTTCAGACGAATTGCTTGTTTCTTAAGCTGAATTGTGGAATCTTGTATCTTCCTTAGAAGCTTGGACTCACAATTGTCTTTAATACATGATCTAAAAAAGGGGATCAGCCTTTAAGGAACAATATACCTCAGTAACATTTATAAGAGACAAAACGCACATAGAGAGACAAATAAAAAGGACGAAAAAGATTTTAATCTTTTAAAAAAACGACAAGTATAAAGAACAATAAAAATATGAAAGCACATAACCCTAGGACCGAACTAGACACAAGACTGACCGGACCTTGTCTCTTACAAATAGAACTTCTTGAGGTTGGAAATATGCCATGTTCGGGGTACTTGTTCTCCTGACATGTGAGTTAATTTATAAGACCCTTTTCCCAGGACTTCTGACACCCGATACGGACCTTCCCATGTGGGTTCAAGTTTGCCCAGCTTTTCTGCTCGGCTTACTTCATTGTTTCTTAATACGAGATCTCCCACTTGAAACTGCAGCTTTTTCACCCTTTGGTTATAATACCGGGTTACTTGCTCCTTGTACTTGGCTTCTTTTATGAAGGCCAATTCTCTTCTTTCTTCGGCAAGATCTAGTTCGGCTCTCAGTCCGTCGTCATTCAGTTCTGTTGAGAAATTAAGGGTTCGGGGGCTGGGTATGCCGATCTCAACCGGAATTACGGCTTCAGTGCCGTACACTAGACTGTACGGAGTTTCACCGTTGGAGGTTTTTGGTGTAGTTCGGTAAGACCATAGGACTTGAGGAAGATTTTCTACCCATTGTCCTTTGGCTTGTTCTAACCGAGTTTTTAATCCTTTCACCAAAGTACGGTTTGTTACTTCCGTTTGTCCGTTTGCTTGTGGGTGAGAGACTGAAGTGAACCGCTGTTGAATATTCAACTCTTGACACCAATTCTTGAATGTTTTGTCAGTAAACTGAGTCCCATTATCTGAAATGAGGATATGGGGTATGCCAAATCGGCAAACTATGTTCTTTCAGACAAAATCTAATGCCTTTGAGCTTGTTATCGTAGCTAATGGTTCAGCCTCCACCCACTTTGTGAAGTAATCCACGGCAACGATCAAGAATTTCATTTGCCGGGGAGCTTGTGGTAGTGGTCCTACTATGTCTATGCCCCATTGCATAAAAGGCCAAGGGCTTTGCATAGCACATAGATCAGTCTGCGGCGTCCTTGGGATATTTGCATGGATTTGGCATTTCGTACATTTCTTAACTAGCTGTACTGCTTCTTGTACCAAAGTTGGCCAATAATATCCCCATCTCAGAACTTTTTTAGCTAATGCTCTAGCTCCGATGTGGCTACCGCAAGATCCTTCATGAACTTCTCTAAGGATGTAATCCGTCTCTTCTGGTCCTACACATCGCAATAACGGTTGAAGGTAGGACTTTCTATATAGGACTCCTTCATGAAGTTCATACCGACGTGCTCGGCATGTGATTTTCCTTGCTTCTCTCTTATCCTCGGGCAGTTGTCCTTGATCTAGATACTTTAATATTGGCGTCATCCAGTTTGGTGAACTGGTTACTGAGTGTACTTTAGCTTCATCAATGCTTCTGTGGGGTAATTCCTCCACCTTTGAGCTCGGATATGAGGCCAACTTACTTAAAGTATCTGCTCGGCTATTTCCCGCTCTGGGAATGCGGATTATCCGAAAATAAGAGAAATTTCGGCTAATACTTTGCGCTTTGTCCAAGTATTTTTTCATCCTTTCACCACGGGCTTCACTTGTACCCAGCATGTGATTCACTATGACTTGTGAATCACAATGAATTTTGAGAGATT
Organism: Salvia splendens; assembly: GCF_004379255.2. Lineage (NCBI taxonomy): Eukaryota > Viridiplantae > Streptophyta > Magnoliopsida > Lamiales > Lamiaceae > Salvia > Salvia splendens. The sequence continues at coordinate 14,108,103 of NC_056037.1, read as the reverse complement.
TGACAAGTAGACGTTGCGCTAACTGAAGTCCGGCAAGAAGGGCTTCGTATTCGGCTTCGTTATTAGTGGTTGGGAATAAGAACCGAAGTGAATAAGTTACTTCGTGTCCGTCGGGAGCGATAAGTAGAATACCAGCTCCACTTCCTGTCTTATTCGAAGCTCCATCTACGAATCCAATCCAACAGTCCGGCGGCTCTACTTCGGGTTTCTGGGGCTGTGTTAGTTCATCATTGGTAGGATTTTTCTGTTCGGCAATAATAGGGATTGCCTGATCGAACTTTGCCTCTACAAGAAAATCTGCCAAGGCTTGTCCCTTGATGGCTTTCCGAGGTAGATATTCTATTGAATGTTCTCCCAACTCTATGGCCCAATTGGCAATTCTGCCTGATGCTTCTGGCTTAGTCAAAACTTGCCGAAGTGGAAGATCGGTTAAGACGCATACTTTGTGAGCATAGAAATATGGCCGCAGTCTCCTTGCTGCATTTACTAATGCCAGAGCAATTTTTTCCAGAGGTTGATACCTTGTTTCGGGACCTCTTAATGCTCGGCTTGTAAAGTAGATAGGACGCTGTTTTAGGTCTTCTTCTCGTACAAGCACCGCGCTAATGGTTTGATCTGATGCTGCTAAATATAAGAATATCACTTCGGCATCTGTTGGAGCAGAGAGAGTAGGAAGTTCGGTTAAATAACTTTTGAGTTCGTCAAAAGCCTTTTTCTGTTCGGCTCCCCACTCAAACTTTGGTGCCTTCTTCAAAACATTGAAGAACGGCATTTGCTTTTCGGCTGCTTGGGAAAGGAATCTATTCAGTGCGGCTAGACATCCAGTTAGCCTTTGCACATCATGTATGGACTTCGGCATTGCCATGTTCTGAACAACTTGAACCTTTAGGGGATTTGCCTTGAGTCCTTCCTTTGAAACCCAACAACCCAGAAATTTTCCCGAATCTACCAAAAAGGTACATTTTTGGGGATTGAGTTTGAGGTTGGCTTTTTTGAGCACGTCGAGAGTGGATTTGAGATTATTTTCGTACTCCGAAGTGCTTCTGCTTTTAACAACTATGTCGTCAACATATACTTCAACCTCTTTTCCGATCAGGTGCCGAAATAGCTTATCTACCATCCTTTGATATGTGGCTCCGGCATTCTTTAAACCAAATGACATCTTTTTATAAGCAAAAATACCGAAGTCAGTAATGAAAGCCGTTTTTGAAGCATCATTCTCATCCATTAAAACTTGGTGGTATCCTTTATACAAATCAAGAAAACAGAAAATTTCGAAGCCTATCAGAGCTTCTACTTTTTTATCTATGTTGGGAAGGGGGTAGCAATCTTTAGGACAGTGCTTATTTAGATCCGTAAAATCTATGCACATCCGCCATCCTCCTTCTTTTTTCTTGATCATCACAGGATTGGCCACCCAAGAAGGATATTTTACTTCAAATAATACATCCGCTTTCAGTAATTGGCGGACTTCGTCATGGATGACTTGATTTCTTTCTGCCGCAAAGAGTCTTTGCTTCTGTTTTATAGGCCGGACTGAAGGATCAATATTTAACCGATGTGTAATTACCTCGGGAGACACTCCAGTCATGTCCAACGGAGACCACGCAAAGACATCTTTGTACTCTTTGAGGAGCTGGATGGTCTTTTCCCGGAGTAGAGGTGTTCCCGCGAAACCGATCTTGACCGTTCTGGATGGATCATCTTCGTATAACTGAACTTTCATCGAGTTCGGCTCCGGTGTGACTTCGTTCATTTCGCCTGCCTCTGACTCCGGTTGCTGTGATTGCTATGCTTGATGGTGCCGATCTGATTGTTCGGCACTTTTAAGCGCAATCTGCAAACATTCTTTTGCTCTCTTTTGATCACCTCGGATGACTGCTATCCCTCCTTTAGTGGGGATCTTGATTGTGAGGTGATAAGTAGAGCAAATGGCCCGAACTGTGTTGAGCCAGTCTCTTCCCAGTATAATGTTATACGGGGATCGAGCTTTTACCACAAAAAACTCGATCACCGTACTGGAGCTAGTAGGCGCTCTTCCTACCGTAATCGGAAGGCTGATAATACCTTCAGGGCGGGTGTCCTCCTGGGCGAAACTTTTCAGAGGAAGTGGGGCCGGACTGAGCCGAGCTGGATCCACTTCCAGTTTATCAAAACATTCTTTAAAAAGAATGCTAACCGACGCTCCTGTATCCACAAACACTCTGTGGATCAGTTTGTTTGCCACTCCAGCTTGAATGACAATAGCGTCTTGATGAGGAGAAATGGCCGGGACGGGATCTGCATCTGAAAATGTAATTACTTCCTCCTTCTTCAGCCTTTTATGTGTTGGCTCCTCTCGATTGAAGCCTCTGCGCTCTGATTTTAGAGACGATTTAGTCTTCCCGGCTGGGAGAGCGTCAATAGTCTGGATTACTCCATCATATTGCGGCTCGTCATCGTCTTCGGGATCCTGTTGCCTTTTAGGATCCTGAGGAGCGCAGTTCGCACTTCTCTGTTTCTTATTCTTTTTCGGCGGCTTGCTTTGGTATTTTTTTAACGTCCCTGCTTTCACAAGAACATCAATATCTGCTGCCAAATTTCGGCACTCCTCGGTATCGTGACCGTGGTCTTGATGGAAGGAGCAATATTTATCCTGACTTCGGCGCGTGGCCGATTTCGTCATCGGCTTTGGTTTTTCGAACATATCAGAATGCAGTTCGAAAATTTCCGCTCTCGACTTGTTCAATGGTACGAACTGAGCGGGTGGTTTCTCAGGATTGAGACGTGGTCCCAATCTGTCTTGTACCGGTGCCCTTTGAATTCTTTCAAAAGGAGTTCGGCGAGGATGTCCCTGATCGCAATGATCGGGCTTCCTCTTGTCTCCTCTGGAAGAGCTGTCTAAAGACCGTTTTCGACGGTCTGCCTCATCAGCACGAGAAAACTGGTCCGCAATGTCCCACATCTCTTGAGCTGTTTGCGGACTGCATTCAACGAGCTTTCTGTAGAGAGCTCCTGGCAGAATTCCATTTTGGAATGCCGAAATGACAAGTAGATCATTGAGATCATCTACTTGTAGGCATTCCTTGTGGAATCTTGTCATGAAGTCGCTAATCTTTTCATCGCGACCTTGACGTATAGAAAGCAGCTGAGCCGAAGTGATTCGGGTTTCAGCTTTCTGGAAGAACCTCCTATGAAAAGCATCCATTAGATCTCTGTAAGATCTAATGCTGCCTTGAGGGAGGCTATCAAACCATCTTCTTGCGTTCCCGATGAGCAGCTCGGGAAACAGCTTACACATATGAACCTCATTGAGACCTTGGTTCGCCATATTATACTGATAGCGTCCCAGGAAATCATGAGGATCCACTAACCCGTCATAAGTCACTGACGGAGTTCGGTAATTCTGTGGCAACGGAGTTCTGGTGATATCATCCGAAAATGGAGTCTTCAGTGCTCCATACATAGCGAATCCGACATCTCTACGGTATGGTGGAGATGGAGTTCTCCTGTGATTTCGGTAACAAGGAGGAGAAGGAACATATCGGTGGTGAGGATTCTTTCTCCTGGAAGATACGACACTACTGCGGTAGTGACTTTCATGTCTGGAGGGGGATGGAGAATCCGCCGTTTTCTTCTCCGGCTTCTGGCTCTTTTGCAGGAATGTTAAGAACTCATCCTGCTTCTCAGCCAAGAACAACTTGACAGCCTCATTCAAATCGAGCTGCTGGGGAGGCTCGGTGCGATGACTTTTTGAGTGGTTTGTTCTTTCACCGTGAGAACTGAAGGCAGATTTCTCCAGAGGCTGTTTTCCAGACCTACGGGCTGGACTAGCTTCCTCACGTTCATCACGGACGGAAGTATGGGTATTATGTGATCTGGTACGCATTTTTTGGTGGAAGAGGATCAAAAACTCGCTTTTATCACAGTTTTGGTTTTCTGTGTTCCCACAGACGGCGCCAGTGATGATTTAGCGAATTTTTGATGGGAATAAATGCAAGTAATAAATGAAGATCACAACACTGAAAATTACGTGGTTCGATTTACTGAGGTAAATCTACGTCCACGGGAAGAATAGAGGGCAAATTTGTATTGCTTGATCTAGCTTACAGATTACAATACTGATTTGCTATATGAGATTCAGGATCTAGAGAACTTAACCCTGGTCTATCTGATCTAAGTTCTATTTATACATTCGAACTAAGATCGTGGTTTGCAGCCCTGGTAGGGGGGTTGATAACTGCTTAATACCACTAAATAGATCGTGGGTGTAATGGAGGTCGTGGAGATCCTGCATGGGTCCACTATCTCCTTGTTCGGTCGAATACTGAGACCGAACTGCTGAACTTTGCCGATCAGCTTTTGCCGATCTGAGAGTTGAGCTCGATTGGTCGGCTTTTACCGAGCTATAGGCTGTGACCGAACTCTTTGGTTGTGCCGAACTGATACTCTTTCTTGGGTTTTGGGCTGATGGGCCGTCACTGCTATTGGGCTCGCAATTATTGTTTAGTTGTTTAGTTCGTATCCCATCAGTGATGGAGTCGGAGATGGTGATCCTGACATTGGTGTTGGTGACGGAGTCGGAGATGGTGATCTTGGCATCTGTGTTGGTGGTGGAATCGGAGATGGTGATCCTGACATTGGTGGTGTAGAGGCCGGGGTTGGGGTTGGGGTTGGGGTTGGGAGCATAGGGGGGGAAGGAGGCGGTGTCGGAGAGGGGGCAGTGACGTTGATAGCCAACTTCTGGGCCAAGGAGCAGTGCCTGCCAAAGGTACAAATGTAGTAGTGTTCTCCGGTGGAGTTGAGAGTAGTGTTCCACGGCCCGACGGTAGACAGCAGGATGGGGTCGTTGGAGCTACACTCATCGTATGCTGCCTTTCTCACTTCAGCCACATCATGTTCCCCTGTCACGAAATTGAACACTGCCATATATATTTTCACCAATTTGTTAGTCTTCCCACAATTCTCAAAACTAACTCTTCACCATTTCAATTACTGCTACTATATGTTTCCGATTATTAAACTTGTAATTAATTTTGTACTGATTTCAATAAGTTAGTTATAAGAAAATAAAAAAATTGAAAAGTTAGTTACTCCATAAATAACAGAGATGGAGAGAGAGATTACTTAGAACATCCCCAGGCGTAAAAACATGGCGACTAGCCCAACTGGAGTACTCATCGACGCTACTAGGGACATTCCATCCTAGATTATCTCCGACAACATAGGTGGCCGCGGTAGCTCTTCCCACGAGCTCAGCCACCGCGGCCAGCAGCACCGCGCACAAAACAAATCCACCACCCAATTCCATCCTTGTATTATAGTATGTTCTCTGGTTGCCCCTGCCTGTATCCATCTCTATGCTACAGAATATATCTATTTATAGAGTAGTCCTTTTGATATTTTGAGAGGTGGAGTTGGAGAGTAGATATGAATGAATGAATGAATGAATTCCATAGAGAAAGATAGAGCTTGACATATCAAGCTCAACTCTTTAACACCAGTCACATTTGTGTGATAGTGGAATTGTCCTCGGATGCAATATCCTATGTCTGTCTTTTTCCATATAATATTATTTCATCATTTTTCTAACTTTTTGCTTAAATTGTGACCAATGCATGTACCAATGTACCACTATACTACCATACATATAGCTGAAATGATAATGCCTGTATAATTCATTACACTCACAAAAATATACTATGCCTCGCATTTTTTTTATTTGACTACAGGTGTACTGAATACCGCCTTTGGCGGAATCCGATTAATCCTGCTCGACTGAGTTTGAACCCGTGATCTTAAGATCACCACAGATCCACGCTGCCAACTGCGTTGCGACCCATTAGTACTATGTCTCACATTTTCATGTCACAATTTTTAAGAAATTATAAAGAAAAGTAAATAAAAACGTAAATATACTATTGTAGAAACCATAAATCACAATTATAATACGTTTGGATTAAAAGACGAAACAACGTTCACAAGAATATCATCGTACGATTGGATTAGTTGTTTGGGATAGTTGTTTATTAGTGGCACTAAAAAGGAAGGAATTATGCTCTACCCCCAAAAAGAAGAATTTTTACTCTTTTTTACTTTATTGAAAAGTAAGGGTATTACTATATTGGTGTCATATTATAGTATTGTGCATTTAATATTGTTGAATAACTTGAATTGACCAGACATGATAATATTGGTTTCATATGTATTCTACATTTAATTTGTTGAATTGGCCGAATTTGGATTTTAGGACGAATTCAACAATTAACTTAGTAGGACACTAGACCCTACCCAAATGGTAGGATATGAATTATTCCAATATAATCATTTAAAATTCATACTATGAATATGAAAAATATCGGAGTATACTTTTTTACTTTAATTGTATTCAAAATGAGAGTATATATTGTTCTTTGTTACTTGATTATATATGTGCGCACATAATGCAATGAATATTTCGTATCTAAAAAATACTTCCAAGATAGATGATATTGGGTTAAGGAAAGAGAGAATAAAATAACAAGATAAAGACAGTTTAAAAAAATTGAATGTATCACTTTTTACTATAAAAAAAATGATTTAATTATAATAAAATAATTCAAAAAGGAATACTAGTTACATAGGGACGAAGAGACAAGAGAATACTATAATCTTTCTTACACTTACAACTTACAAGCATGTATCTAGTGTGATATATTCCTAAGTTCCACAAGAGTATGCACTCTTTCCTTTTTAGTCTATTCAATAAGAGTACTCACTTTTTTAATTTTTGAAAACAATTTTCTCTCTAAGAGCATCCACAGTGGAGCGGACGATAGTCCGCCCGATGCATCGGGAGGGCTATCGTCCGCCATTGTAGCTTCGCGGACGATGACACATCCATCGTCCGCGGTATCCTCCGTCCCATTGCGGGTCACGCGGACGATACCGCTGACGATGCAACACGTTTTTTATTTTATTTTTAATTTTTTTAAATTTCTTATTATCTATATATACCTCACATTTCTCATTCCATTTTCCACACTTTTCTCTCCCATCTCTCATCAGTTCTCTTTTCCCCACGCACCAATATTTTTCTCACTCTAAAAATGAGACCTGACGACGACTGGACTACCTCGTAGGGCATTACTCGGGCCTTGACTTGGGCCTTATTCAATTGCGTTCATAAGGCTGCGGCGGAATGCTTGGCCGAAATGGAGCGCGACCGTGAAGCGGAGGAGCAGGTCCAAGCGGAGCAGATGCAACCGATTCGACGTCGGACCTTTGTCCGCCGCGAGCACGACTTAGCTCACCAACATCTAATCGTAGACTATTTTGCCGAGGAATCATGATGGGGCCCGACGGTTTTTCACCGCCGATTTGGAATGCGGCGAGATCTTTTTCTAAGCATTATCCAAACGCTGGAGGCGCGTGATCCTTACTTACAGTATCGGGAAGGTGGCATCGGCAGACCCAGACTTACGCCGTTGCAGAAGTGCACGGTTGCACTCCGGCAGTTAGCCTACGGCACCACGACGGACATGTTCGACGAGTACCTTCACGTCGGGGAGACAACTGGCCGCGAGTGCCTGAAGAAATTTTGTAGGGGAGTTGTGGAGGCTTACAACAACACATATTTGTGAAGGCCGGCTGCTGAGGATTGCCAGGCCCTGATGAAGATGCACGAGACGGTGCAGGACTTTCCTGGAATGCTAGGGGAGCATATATTGTATGCACTGGGAGTGGAAGAATTGTCCGATGGCGTGGAGAGGCCAATTTACTAGTGGATACAAGGGCAACCACCCGACGATGATCCTCGAAGCCATCGATGACCATCGGCTCTGGATTTGGCATGCTTACTTCGGTGTGGCAGGGTCAAACAACGACATCAACGTCCTCAACTCATCCTATCTCTTCACCGAGCAATGCAATGGCAACGGCCCGGCTATCGAGTTCACTGCCAACGGACGCCAACATCATATGGGGTATACTACTTGGCCGATAGCATATACCTGAGGTGACCTATTTTTTTGAAGACGATCAGCTGCCCAATGGGTTCGAAGAGAGTTTTATTTGCCCAAAAGCAAGAGGTTGCACGGAAGGATGTGGAACGAGCATTTGGTGTGCTCCAAGGGCGGTGGGCAATAGTGAAAGGTCCGGCGCGTTTTTGGTACAAGGAAGTCATCGTCGATGTCATGTATGCGTGCATCATCTTGCATAACATGATAGTCGAACACGAAGGTGGAAGACTCACCGATTGGGGCGATGATGAAGCTGGATCTAGCTCCAGCACGGCGACCTCGCCCCACGTTCGAGGATTACCAATGGGCTACAGTGAGGTTCTATCTAGACAGACATCAATGCGCAACCAACAAGACCATCTTCGTCTCATGACCGACATGATTAAAAAAGTTTGGGAACGTAACCGCCATTGAGAATTTGTAGTTTTTTTTTATTTCGTACTGTACTATTTGAACTTTGAATGAAATGAAGTTTTTTTCTTCAAATTTTGTAGTGTTTTATATATTCAAATAAATAAAATGCTTAGGACGGACTATATGGCGACCTATAGGGCATCCCTACTGTAGGTGAATGGGTAGGAGGATAAAATGATGATGTGATGGAGCATAGGGCGCCCCATTATGGATGCTCTAATGAGGTGAGACACATTCTCTGCTAATAATATTCAATTACTTTTTCTTTTCGTCTTTCTCTTACTTTATTAATTGTGCATTAAAACAAGTGTTCAACCAAGAGTGCATAATCTTGTGTGATGAAGGAAGCATAATCCGTTAGGAAGAAGTGTGATTTGGAGTATTATTTTATTGAATAAGGCAAGAAAAAATTGAGTCCAGTTGTTTGTGAAATATGGGGTGTGAGATGAGCCGATGTGTTGTTATGGGACCAACTCTATATCTATATTCGTCCATAACTATGCACCACTTGTTCAATTTTAGTGGTTTTCGCATTTAATATTGGCATTTTTAGATTGACTAGTGAAGTGTAAAGGTCTCTAGCTTTTCGCTTTGTAACAGCATAGATTCATAATATTTAAAAATCTCATCACAGCTATTTAATAAAATATATAATCACAAATCTTGTATTTTTTGTCATTTTTTGGATGAAAATATCCAAATGGACTGAAGGGTAGTTTAATCTCCTTACCTACCAAACCTACCTTTCTAAACGCCCTATGCTATGCTGCACATCTAGTCTGCTGTGTTTTCCGTTGGCCCTCTTCTCTATATAGGATCTCTTTCTACAGTATATTTGTTTCCATCGTATTCCTTACCTCTCTTCCACCAAACAAACCTTTCCCACTTTTGATTTCTGTTTTAATCTCGTAAAGTTTGAGTCTTGCGAAATGGGTTTCTCAGTTCTTGACTCTTTCTTGAGGTATTGATTCATTTTAGATGTCGTTTTGGCTTTTTAGGGTGTCCACTATAAGGCGCCCACGCCCAATAGCTCCGCCCCAGTTTTTTGTCCATAGCCCCAGTTTTTTGTCCATAGCCTCAAAATTCTATTTCCGCCACTATAGTGGACACCTCCAATAGCCCCCAAATTTTATAATCAATTTTCATTTTAAAATATTTTTAGTTTTAATCAAGTATAATTTAAATAATTGCAGTGCAAATAACTAGAAAACGAGGTAATTAGGACCGAATATTCGTTGTATTGCAAGCCGGTAAAAAATTTCCCCACTATAATAAAAATAAAAGCAACTGTAAAAATAAAAATAAATGTCCACTACTACAAGCTCAGTCAATCAAATATAGACAAAAAACATTTTATCACCGAAACAAAAAAGCTCCAAACATCATTGAACTCAGAAAATGACAATTAGGAATAAAAATAAAAATTTTCGCCGCACGCCGCGGCTAATGTCTCCACTATAATCGCCGCGCCTATAGGCGCGGCTATGCCCACCCCCGCCGCGTCCTCGCCCCGAACCCGGCGATCGCTCGTCCGCCCACCCCCGCCACGTCCGCCGCGTCCACCTCCGAGGCGGACACGCTCGCCACTATAAACCGCCCGTCCACCGCCCCAACCCGCGGCTATAGCCGCGGGCGTCCCATAGTGGACGCTCTTACTCCCTCTATTCTGCAGCGTTTCTTCAAATTTTGCTTCTGTAGACTTTTTTAGGTGTCGTTTTAAGAATATAGCTATAGCCGCCCTAATTCCTCCAGCTAGTCTTAATTTATTAGGTTGTTGACTTTTTGAAAAATTAGACTTTTTCTAATCGATTAGCAAATTCGAGTTTTCCTACCTTCTTGGAATTGTCGATCAAGCAAAACTCTTGTCGCGATGTGCAGCGAAAAATACGACGACAATTTGATCTGTGGATCAAATCACGTTTCAATCGAGAAGAAGAGCAAAAAACTGACGCTGTTTGAAGATCTCGTAGAAGATTCAGACGCCTTGGATTCGAATTCTTGCCCCTCCGACTGCGAGAGCGGCGTTTCCGGCCGCGAAAACGACCGAAATTCCGGCGGCGGCGGACAAGGGATTCATGGGATAATCGCGAAGAAATCGACAATTAATTTTACCTACTTCATTCATCATATGAATATGTAACGCCTTAAAGAAAGAAGAAAGTAACAAACATAGTTATAATTTAATTACTATATGTTTAAAATCAGTTGTCACATACCTAAGTAATAATTGCAAAACTTATGAAATTCAAAATTTATAATTTTATTATCTTTCGTTATTTATTTACTAATTTAGAAGAGATGAATAAGTGAATTACAACTATATTTCAATTTTTAAAAAGAAATGTGAAACAGGCCCTAATTTGTTGATCTTTTATTATTTAATTTAGTTTGTTTTAAAAGCCCAATCATGCAATAAAAACCCAATTGGTTTTTTTCAATTATACATATAAATATATGTATTTTGTTTCACTACAAACTTATATTTTTAATGATTTCGTCATACTATAAGATAGTACAAGTCTCTAGAGGTGTAGATGTCTACCGTGGGAAGAGAAGAGAGAGGATAAAAGACATGATGTTTCTGTCACATCAATTAGGATTGACGTCTCATCCACGGTACATGCAGCAGGTGGGATGCAGTGGCGGCTCACAAAAGGTCGAGTTTGCCCTTTCAAGCCATGAGGGTTTTATGGTCTGAAAAAACAAGGTTTGTGATTATATAATTTGTTAGATACCTGTGATTGGATAAATGTCAGGGATCTCTGCTGTTACAAAGCCAAAAGTTAGGGACCTTTTGTGCAGTTCACTCTAGATTGATTTCTCCTATGATACTAGCATATTCACAAACTTACATGTGTATTTTACGTTGAAAAGCTCATAAATATCACCCCAAATAGTTACCTTGTCAAACTGTCCAAATATTGAGTTGCTACTAATTTTTACATTGATTTTACAAAGTCCAACAAATTCTAACCTTTTTAGGTTCTTTGTTTGGATGAAAACCGGAGAGAAGTTTTAAAAAAATGTAAACTAAAACAATCATAAAGTATTGATGAGCTAATTACAACATTACATAGTTTTTTGGTGATTTTACATAACTTGCTGTGTAGTGTGTACTATGCATAAATATAATCATCCCACTCATAAAATTAGATTAAAAAATTAAAATTATAAACAAGAAAACACCCGAATGTACGTATTTCTAGACAAAAACCTTTTTATACTACACCCTCAGTCCGCCATTAGAGTCCCGGTTAACTATTTTAGTCCATCCGACATTAAGAGCCTCGGTTCACTTTTACTATAAATGGTAGGTAGACCCCACTTTCCATTAACTCATTCCACTCACATTCCGTTATAAAACTAATATTGAAAATGGGTCTCGCCTTCCACTACCTTTTCCCACTTGCATTTCTTTATACTTTCTTAAAACCCATGCCGAACCCAAATGAGAATCCTAATGACGTACTTAGGTCTGTAACAAAAGAGATTATGGTCCATACCAATTTTTTTCTAATTTTAATTTATTGGAGGCGAATATAGCAAATAAATTTTGAGCAAACATATTCCACCAGTTGCACTTGTTATAATCTCAAGTCTACAAACTAATCACTATTCCCAAATATGAGTGACTCGAAATAGATATTACCTCTCTATGTCTATGCAAGTTAGAATAGATATGACAAACAAAATGGGTGTAAACTTTCCATTTCTCGAATCACAAATAAAAATATAGTCACCACTTTATTACTACTATATGATTGAAGATTGCTACTATTATAATCTCAAGAGCAGAATTAATGTGGAACCTGAGATTGTCAATAACAAGAAACACCATCTATACCACTTTCCAGCTCCAAGCTCCTGCAAACAATCACAAATTTATCGTAAGAATAATAAACGCATCGTCATACCTATCACACAAACGTCAGATACCAAACAGGCCTCAAATGATCTGTATCTCTAGAGATGTACACTTTTTTTTTAATGTGGTGATATTTTCAACCAATTTCAAGTGTTCTAACATCAGCAGTCCTCATGTGAAGTTTCTGTGCTGTTGGTTGCATCATTCATATTAATACATTTTTTTAAAAAACTACATTCAAATGTCGCATGTCACTATGAATAAATTAAAATACTACATTGCAGTTAGTGAATATAGAAAGGGAAGTAGATTTATGCACAAATAATTATAGAACAATTTATCTAAGAAGAAAACCAGTACCTTAAAGGATAAAAACGAATATGAAGTAGACGAAGATTTAAGTCCAGGGAGACCGAGATCATATGATATACTCCCGTCTGCTTTAAAAAGTCCATAATATTTCTCAGAGCCAGCACCTTGTTTCAAGTCCTCGTTGAATAAGGCAAATATGTACGCTTTTAATATATGTTTCGGCCTAAGTGGGGTCCCTTTCCTCTTGGCTAACCTTTTACGCAAATTGAAGTGGTACGTCCTCGCATTACTTGGCGTAGCAGCAGCCTCACTTTCGTCCCCATGAGAAGCCCAACCCGTTTCCGTGATTATAACTTCCATTTTCTTGAATCCAGCATCCTCTAAAGCTGCATAAGTTGCATCGATCTGAGCATCCAGCAAGTTATCATAATGTAAATCAGTTTTCTCATCATCTATTCCCTTATTCGGCTGAAATAGAGCATAGTTTATGTCGATTTTCCCCTTGTTGTAAGTATAGGCCAGAAAGGGATACGCATTAAGACAAAACGGAGATCCAATTTGCGAAAAGAACTCCAAGAGAGGCTTCATCAACGGAGAGACAGCATCCGTGAAAGTACAAGAAGAAGGAGGGTAAGAATTCTCAAAGACAGCCTGTGAATGAGCTGTGGAAATCTGAACTGCTCTATCTATTCCGAGCTTCTTCGTGGCATTGTATACATTCTTCACAGCACCCAATAAAGCTTGTGAAAGATCAGCATCATTTCCCAGAACTTCATTCCCTACAGCAATCCCAACTATATGCGTGTCGGGAAGAAATGCCTTCACATTGTCCTCGACCCAATTCAGGGCATGGTCGGGATTAGCATTCATCTCTTTCAATAAACCATTGTTAAGTCCAACCACCAACTCCAGTCCAGTTCCTTTAAAGGCATTGAGTACACTGTGATCTGCATCGTAAATCCTAACGTTCTTGATCTTTGCAGCCTTAAGCAGCATTACCACTTTATCGGGTGAAGGGATGTTATCTGCTATCCTACCGTAGTTGATCCCAAACGTTCCAGTAAATGCCATAGCTGCAGCAGATATATAGTGGAAAATAAGATAAGCAACAAAGACTTCATCACTTGCAGCATTAAACATGTTATAATAGCAAAGTATTTAAATCCATCACTGCACTAGAATTGCCCCATTCATGAGGATACAACCCTAGCAAGATAATAAGCAAGTTATTCAAAATTACAAAATCATAAAGCCAGAGTTTACAAAATCACATTCAGCTCAACACAAATGAAGGATTTAACAACACCTAATTGAAGTAATAAGCCAAATCTCAATAAAACTTGATTCATAAAACCTAATTTCATATGCCGAGGAAAAAGTACCTACTGATCTGATTTCAGGTTCAAAACCAGTAACATAATTTTCTAAAAAAAACTGATAAAAAACATACTTATAAAATTAAAATTATAAAACATGAGCTTTCTTGCAAAAGCGACCGTGATCGATGATCTAAATCAATAGCATATTTGAAATAAGAGCTCCAAAACCATATATTTCAATCATGTTCTTCCCAAAAACGCGAAACAAAAGGTGCTGAATTAATGAAGAAATCAATAGTTACCATCGCGCCCGAGAAAGAAAACGAAGAACAGAAGTCCAAGAATCCTCATCGCTTCAGGAAATTCTCGATTACTTCAAATTAAAAGCTTCTAAAACTTCATCCCAAGCAGAAAACGAGCAACTGATTTCTCAAGTTTCCAATAGGCTTTACAAAATGTTTGAAAGCAAGAAGACGCTAATGATCTCACAAAACGGGGGAGGTTTAAGGGGGATTTGTAACGGTCGTTTTCTTCAGCAGTGAGTGAAGAATCGAGTCTTAACACATAGCAAAAAATTCAATAATAGAGCGTAGAATTATATGAATGAATAATAAAAATATATGCAATTTTTGTCGGGCGGTGATTGGATTTTTCTGCTCCACTTTGTCTCTTGTTTTTATAGTCTTCAAATATTTCTCTCTCGTTTTCCTTTTTAAATATATGCCCGAAATATTTTTATATCTATATTTTAATTTTTAATTGTTTGATTTTTAAAAAAGGAGTATTAGTAGTGTTAGTACTATTATATTAGGGCAACTTTGTAGCTGATCGCGGTGGGTCTCACGCTCCATCAGATTCATCACTTTCCTGATGCCCTTTATATACATGCAATCCCGCGTGTCTCCCACACTGGAACATGGGCTCTAGTATATTTTTACTTATACTCCCTCCCTCCTAATCAAATTGAGTCGTTCTCTCTGTCTCATTTAAGATGTTCATATGTTTATTTTTAGTTTGTCTAATTCAAGATATCCATTTACTATATTCAGAAATAAATCACTCTCTCATTTCTTCTCATTAAAATATTCAACCATGTTTTTCTCTCGATTTACTCCACCTATCAAGTCCTCTTAAAATCTCGTGTCACTCAAGAATATTGACATCTTGAATGAGACGGAGGGAGTATTTCTTTTCGGTATGTCTCAACTAAGTTGAGTCATTTCCTTTTTTTAACAAAAAAACAAAATATTCAATCACTTCTGCTTTATTCTGTTACTTACTTTATACTCCCGCTGTCCACGAAAAATATGACACATTGTGAATGACACGGGTTGTAATGTGGAATTGGTGAAGTAAGAGAGAAGGAAAAAAAATAAGAGAGAAGTAATGTTAGTGAAATGTTGGGTCCATATTATAAGTAAGAGAGAAGGGGAAAAAGTACGAGAGAAGTTGTTAAGAATTTTCCTTTTTTATATATGCTCTATTTTTCGTGGACAACAAAAAATGACAATTGTGCTCTATTTTTCGTGGACGGAGGGAGTACTACTTTCTTTATCTTTCCTATTTTATTTCTCTTTCATATTTTTCTACACAATTTTTTAATCCTTGTATCTAAAAGACTCAACTTTGTTGGGACGGAAGGAGCACTATACTACAACTTCCGTTCAAAAAAATAGATAAATTAGTAAAATAAGAGAGAAAGAGGGAAACGATGGTGGGCCGTAGGAGTAATATTAGTGGAATGTGAAATCCACATTTAAAATATTGTGTATAATTAATATTTATTTAAAATTTTCCATATTTAAATTTGATCTACTTTTAGTGGATACCCTTAAATAATTACATTAATCTATTTTTTTTCTATACGGGGAAGTAGAATAAACTTCAAATCATATCTCTAAAAGAAGAGTGTACACATTTTAATTCTTAAAACAAAAAAATATCACCACATTTCTCTAGAAATTATTGTCATTCTCAATTTTTACTTTCTCTTCTTACCCCTGGCCTCTTCAATCCATAATTGATCTAATTAGGTAATCTATTAGCATTTTTAAAATTAAATCTAACATTTATATTATTTTTTAATTATTAATTTATAATATATATATATAGTAGATAATACGTAGTACATCTTCATTTTTAATACTCCCTCCGTCCTCAAAGAATATACACTTTGGGTTAGACACGGTTTTTAATGCAAAATTGGAAAAGTAAGAGAGAGATAGAGAGAAAAAATAATTAAAGTATTGTTAGTGGAGAATGAGTCTCACCTCATTAGATTGAAAAGAGTTTCCAAAAGTAGAAAATACATATTCTTATGGGATGGACTAAAAAGGAAATAGTGCATATTCTTATGGGATGGAGGGAGTATATAATTACTACATTTATTTGTTCTATATTTTTAAAGAATGTACTACAATGTAGTATATGAATTTTATATAATAATAAAAATATCAGTCGTCGTCATCAAATCTAATGTATATACATCTAAAATTATAAAAACATTTATAAATAATAATTTATTCAAATGGTCAAACTTTAATTTTGATTTAAATTCAGATGATATTAAAATTTAAACTAGTTATACGTGATGGGTACGAACTAAACAACTAAACCCTAGTTGCGAGCCCAATAACAGTGACGGCCCATCAGCCCAAAACCCAAGAAAGAGTATCAGTTCGGCATGACCAAAGAGTTCGGTTCGGCACAACCAAAGAGTTCGGTCGCAGCCTACAGCTCGGTAAAAGCCAACCAATCAAGCTCTACTCTCAAAACCCAAGAAAGAGTATCGGTTCGGCACAACCAAAGAGTTCGGTCGCAGCCTACAGCTCGGTAAAAGCCAACCAATCAAGCTCTACTCTCAGATCGGCAAAAGAACCAATCAAGCTCTACTCTCAGATCGGCAAAAGCTAATCGGCAAAGTTCAGCAGTTCGGTCTCAGTGTTCGACCGAACAAGGAGATAGTGGACCCATGCAGGATCTCCACGACCTCCATTACACCCACGATCTATTTAGTGGTGTTAAGCAGTTATCAACCATCCACGATCTAGTGAGTGGTGCTGCAAACCACGATCTTAGTTCAATGTATAAATAGAACCTAGATCAGATAGACAGGGGTTAAGCTCTCTAGATCCTGAATCTTATAGCAAATCAGTATTGTAATCTGTAAGCGAGACCAAGCAATACAAATTTGCCCTCTCTTCTTCCCGTGGACGTAGATTTACCTCAGTAAATCGAACCACGTAATTTTCCGTGTTGTGATCATTTATTACTTGCATTTATTCCCATCAAAAATTCGCCACATCATCACTGGCGCCGTCTGTGGGAAACAGAGAACCAAAACTGTGATAAAAGCGAGTTTTTGATCCTTTTCTACCAAAAAAAAATGCGTACCAGATCACATAATACCCATACTTCCGTCCGTGATGAAGGTGAGGAAGCTAGTCCAGCCCATAGGTCTGGAAAACAGCCTCGGGAGAAATCTGCCTCCAGTTCTCACGGTGAAGGAACAAACCACTCAAAAAGTCATCGCACCGAGCCTCCCCAGCAGCTCGCTTTGAATGAGGCTGTCAAGTCGTTCTTGGCTGAGAAGCAGGATGAGTTCCTAACATTCCTGCAAAAGAGCCAGAAGCCGGAGAAGAAAACAGCGGATTCTCCCTCCCCCTCCAGACATGAAAGCCACTACCGCAGTAGTGTCGCACCTTCCAGGAGAAAGAATCCTCACCACCGATATGTTCCTTCTCCTCCTTGTTACCGAAATCACAGGAGAACTCCATCTCCACCATACCGAAGAGATGTCGGATTCGCCATGTATGGAGCGCTGAAGACTCCATTTTCGGATGATATCACCCGAACTCCATTGCCACAGAATTACCGAACTCCGTCAATGACTTATGACGGGTTAGTGGATCCTCATGATTTCCTGGGACGCTATCAGTATAATATGGCGAACCAAGGTCTCAAAGAGGTTCACATGTGTAAGCTGTTTCCCGAGCTGCTTATCGGGAACGCAAGAAGGTGGTTTGACAGCCTCCCTCAAGGGAGCATTAGATCTTACAGAGATCTAATGGATGCTTTTCACAGGAGATTCTTCCAGAAAGCGGAAGCCCGAATCACTTCGGTTCAGCTGCTTTCTATACGTCAAGGTCGCGATGAAAAAATTAGCGACTTCATGACGAGATTCCACAAGGAATGCCTACAAGTAGATGATCTCAATGATCTACTTGTCATTTCGGCATTCCAAAATGGAATTCTGCCCGGAGCTCTCTACAGAAAGCTCGTTGAGTGCAGTCCGCAAACAGCTCAAGAGATGTGGGACATTGCGGACCAGTTTTCTCGTGCCGATGAGGCAGACCGTCGAAAACGGTCTTTAGACAGCTCATCCAGAGGAGACAAAAAGAAGCCCGATCATAGCGATCAGGGGCTTCCTCGCCGAACTCCTTTTGAAAGAATTCAAAGGGCACCGGTACAAGGCAGATTGGGACCACGTCTCGATCTTGAGAAACCGCCCGCTCAGTTCGTACCATTGAACAAGTCGAGAGCGGAAATTTTCGAACTGCATTCTGATATGTTCGAAAAACCAAAGCGGATGACGAAATCAGCCACGCGCCGAAGTCAGGATACGTACTGCTCCTACCATCAAGACCACGGTCACGATACCGAGGAGTGCCGAAATTTGGCAGCAGGTATTGATGTTCTTGTGAAAGCAGGGACGTTAAAAAAATACCAAAGCAAGCTGCCGAAGAAGAATAAGAAACAGAGAGGTGCGAACTGCGCTCCTCAGGATCCTAAAAGGCAACAGGATCCCGAAGACGATGACGAGCCGCAATATGACGGAGTAATCCAGACTATTGACGCTCTCCCAGCCGGGAAGACTAAGTCGTCTCTAAAAGCAGAACGCAGAGGCGTCAATCGAGAGGAGCCTATGCATAAAAGGCTGAAGAAGGAGGAAGTAATCACGTTTTCAGATGCAGATCCCGTCCCGGCCATTTCTCCTCATCAAGACGCGATTGTCATTCAAGCCGGAGTGGCAAACAAACTGATCCACAGAGTGTTTGTGGATACAGGAGCGTCGGTTAGCATTCTTTTTAAAGAATGTTTTGATAAACTGGAAGTGGATCCAGCTCGGCTCAGTCCGGCCCCACTTCCTCTGAAAAGTTTCGCCCAGGAAGACACCCGCCCTGAAGGTACTATCAGCCTTCCGATTACGGTGGGAAGAGCGCCTACTAGCTCCAGTACGATGATCGAGTTTTTTGTGGTAAAAGCTCGGTCCCCGTATAACATCATCCTGGGAAGAGACTGGCTCAACACAGTTCGGGCCATTTGCTCTACTTATCACCTCACAATCAAGATCCCCACTAAAGGAGGGACTGCAGTCATCCGAGGTGATCAAAAGAGAGCAAAAGAATGTTTGCAGATTGCGCTTAAAAGTGCCGAGCAATCAGATCGGCACCATCAAGCATAGCAATCACAGCAGCCGGAGTCAGAGGCAGGCGAAATGACCGAAGTCACACCGGAGCCGAACTCGATGACAGTTCAGTTATACGAAGATGATCCATCCAGAACGGTCAAGATCGGTTTCGCGGGAACACCTCTGCTCCGGGAAAAGACCATCTAGCTCCTCAAAGAGTACAAAGATGTCTTTGCGTGGTCTCCGTTGGACATGACCGGAGTGTCTTCCGAGGTAATTACACATCGGTTAAATATTGATCCTTCAGTCCGGCCTATAAAACAGAAGCAAAGACTCTTTGCGGCAGAAAGAAATCAAGTCATCCATGACGAAGTCCGCCAATTACTGAAAGCGGATGTATTATTCGAAGTAAAATATCCTTCTTGGGTGGCCAATCCTGTGATGATCAAGAAAAAAGGAGGATGGCGGATGTGCATAGATTTTACCGATCTAAATAAGCACTGTCCTAAAGATTGCTACCCCCTTCCGAACATAGATAAAAAAGTAGAAGCTTTGATAGGCTTCGAAATTTTCTGTTTTCTTGATTTGTATAAAGGATACCACCAAGTTTTAATGGATGAGAATGATGCTTCAAAAACGGCTTTCATTACTGACTTCGGCATTTTTGCTTATAAAAAGATGCCATTCGGTTTAAAGAATGCCGGAGCCACATATCAAAGGATGGTAGACAAGCTATTTCGGCACCTGATCGGAAAAGAGGTTGAAGTCTATGTTGACGACATAGTTGTTAAAAGTAGAAGCACTTCGGATTACGAAGACAATCTCAAATCAACTCTCGACGTGCTCAAAAAAGCCAACCTCAAACTCAATCCCCAAAAATGTACCTTTTTGGTAGATTCGGGAAAGTTTCTGGGTTGTTGGGTTTCAAAGGACAGACTCAAGGCAAATCCCCTAAAGGTTCAAGTTGTTCAGAACATGGCAATGCCGAAGTCCATACACGATGTGCAAAGGCTAACTGGATGTCTCGCCGCACTGAATAGATTCCTTTCCCAAGCAGCCGAAAAGCAACTGTCGTTCTTCAATGTTTTGAAGAAGGCACCAAAGTTTGAGTGGGGAGCCGAACAGAAAAAGGCTTTTGACGAACTCAAAAGTTATTTAGCCGAACTCCCTATTCTCTCTGCTCCAACAGATGCCGAAGTGATATTCTTATATTTAGCGGCATCAGATCAAACCATTAGCGCGGTACTTGTAAGAGAAGAAGGCCTAAAGCAGCGTCCTATCTACTTTACAAGCCGAGCATTAAGAGGTCCCGAAACAAGGTATCAACCTCTGGAAAAAATTGCTCTGGCATTAGTAAATGCAGCAAGGAGACTGCGGCCATATTTCTATGCTCACAAGGTATGCGTCTTAACCGATCTTCCACTTCGGCAAGTTTTGACTAAGCCTGAAGCATCAGGCAGAATTGCCAAGTGGGCCATAGAGTTGGGAGAACATTCAATAGAATATCTACCTCGGAAAGCCATCAAGGGACAAGCCTTGGCAGATTTTCTGGTAGAGGCAAAGTTCGATCAAGCAATCCCTATTATCGCCGAACCGAAAAGCCCTACCAATGATGAACCAACACAGCCTCAGGAACCCGAAGTAGAGCCGCCGGACTGTTGGATTGGATTCGTAGATGGAGCTTCGAATAAGACGGGAAGTGGAGCTGGTATTCTACTTATCGCTCCCGACGGACACGAGGTAACTTATTCACTTCGGTTCTTATTCCCAACCACTAATAACGAAGCCGAATACGAAGCCCTTCTTGCCGGACTTCGGTTAGCGCAAAGTCTATTTATCAAATCTCTCAAAATCCATTGTGATTCACAAGTCATAGTGAATCACATGTTGGGTACAAGTGAAGCCCGAGATGAAAGGATGAAAAAATACTTGGACAAAGCGCAAAACATTAGCCGAAGTTTCTCTTATTTTCGGATAATCCGCATTCCCAGAGCGGAAAATGGCCGAGCAGATACTTTAAGCAAGTTGGCCTCATATCCGAGCTCAAAAGTGGAGGAATTACCGCACAGAAGCATTGATGATGCTGAGGTACTTTCAGTAACCAGCTCGCCGAACTGGATGACGCCAATATCAAAGTATCTAGATCAAGGACAACTGCCCGAGGATAAGAGAGAAGCTCGGAAAATCACATGCCGAGCACTTCGGTATGAACTTCATGAAGGAGTCCTATATAGAAAGTCCTACCTTCAACCGTTATTGCGATGTGTAGGACCAGAAGAGACGGACTACATCCTTAGAGAAGTTCATGAAGGATCGTGCGGCAGCCACATCGGAGCTAGAGCTTTAGCTAAAAAAGTTCTGAGATGGGGATATTATTGGCCAACTATGGTACAAGAAGCAGTACAGCTCGTTAAGAAATGTACGAAGTGCCAAATCCATGCAAATATCCCAAGGATGCCGCAGACCGATCTATGTGCTATGCAAAGCCCTTGGCCTTTTATGCAATGGGGCATAGACATAGTAGGACCACTACCACAAGCTCCTCGGCAAATGAAATTCTTGATCGTTGCCGTGGACTACTTCACAAAGTGGGTGGAGGCTGAACCATTAGCTACGATAACGAGCTCGAAGGCATTGGATTTTGTTTGGAAGAACATAGTTTGCCGATTTGGCATACCCCATATCCTCATTTCGGATAATGGGACTCAGTTCACCGACAAGACATTCAAGAATTGGTGCCAAGAGTTGAATATTCAACAGCGGTTCACTTCGGTCTCTCACCCACAAGCAAACGGACAAACGGAAGTAACAAACCGTATTTTGGTGAAAGGATTAAAAGCTCGGTTAGAACAAGCCAAAGGACAATGGGTAGAAAATCTTCCTCAAGTCCTATGGTCTTACCGAACTACACCAAAAACCTCCAACGGTGAAACTCCGTACAGTCTAGTGTACGGCACTGAAGCCGTAATTCCGGTTGAGATCGGCATACCCAGCCCCCGAACACTCAATTTCTCAACAGAACTGAATGATGACGGACTGAGAGCCGAACTAGATCTTGCCGAAGAAAGAAGAGAACTGGCCTGCATAAAAGCAGCCAAGTACAAGGAGCAAGTAACCCGGTATTATAACCAAAGGGTGAAAAAGCTGCAGTTTCAAGTGGGAGATCTCGTATTGAGAAACAATGAAGTAAGCCGAGCAGAAAAGCTGGGCAAACTTGAACCCACATGGGAAGGTCCGTATCGGGTGTCAGAAGTCCTGGGAAAAGGGTCTTATAAATTGACTCACATGTCAGGAGAACAAGTACCCCGAACATGGCATATTTCCAACCTCAAGAAGTTCCATTTGTAAGAGACAAGGTCCGGTCAGTCATGTATCTAGTTCGGTCCTAGGGATATGTGCTTTCATGTTTCTATTTGTCCTTTATGCTGGTCGTTTTATAAAAGTTTAAAATCTTTTTCGTCTTTTTTATTTGTCTTTATGTGCGTTTAGTCTCTATGTGCGTTTTGTCTCTTATAAATATTACTGAGGTATATTGATCTTTAAAGGCTGATCCCCTTTTTAGATCATGTATTAAAGACAATTGTGAGTCCAAGCTTCTAAGGAAGATACAAGACCACAATTCAGCTTAAGAAACAAGCAGTTCGTCTGAAACGGACTGCAATAAGCCGAAAACCACTTCGGTCAACCAGGGAAAGTCCAATCCAAGCGATAAAACTCGCCAAATTAGGACACAAAAGGAAAGTCCAATCCAAGCGATAAAACTCGCCAAATTAGGACACAAAGGGAAAGTCCAATCCAAGCGATAAAACTCGCCAAATTAGGACACAAAAGGAAAGTCCAATCCAAGCGATAAAACTCGCCAAATTAGGACACAAAGGGAAAGTCCAATCCAAGCGATAAAACTCGCCAAATAAGGACACAAACTAAGTCCGGTCAAAGAAGAGTTTTCTTCATAAGACCGAAGACGAGTCCGGTCAAAGAAGAGTTTTCTTCATAAGACTGAGGACGAGTCCGGCCAAAGAAGAGTTTTCTTCATAAGACCGCGGACGAGTACAATAAATGAAATAAAAAATCGCTGAACTGTAAATACGCAGTGATAGAAGCGAAATGAAAAAATTTCATTTATTAAGTCTTGTTCGGCATACAATTTCGCTGCCCTACGAGAAGGCGTTACACCATTACAAAGGACTATTCTACTGTCCACGGTTGCTAAAGTTGAGCCACCTATCCAAAAAATCCTCATGATGCTGAGTTCGGGTGTTCCGAACAGTTGAAGAATAAGTAGGTCGACGAGATGCTCTGATCGACCTACCGCCCCTTCCCTGAGTCCGGGAAGTTCTAGCACCTCGGCGGCGAAGAGTCTCTTCACGAAGCATCCGCTGATCTTGCTCACTCATAATCACAACTCCTCTACGAACTTCAGGGCGTTCTCGTCTTGACATTTCCGGTTGCTCCGGAGTCCGTTGCTGACTTGGAGTACGTTCTCGTCTTGACGTTTCCGGTTCATCCTGAGTCCGTTGTTGGTTTGGAGTAGAATCTTGAGCAAGTGGATTAGAGGTTTGAGTTGGAGTGTGAGCATCCGTTGGCGGGAAACGCCTAAGGAATCTCTCGATTGAGGGACGCCGGGAAAGAATGATGTCGTACCGAGAAGCCAAGCGCCGCAATGACTTCACAACTTGTTGGCAAGCCGAGCTCTCCAGCGCATTGTTCTTCCGGAGTACATGAAGCTCCTCCCACAGTTCATCAACTTGATTCTGAACTTCAGATATGGTCATTCCCCCGCGCCCGCAGATGAAATCCTCATATGCAGTCCTCTCAGCGATGACAGTGTTCAGCTCGGCCTCCAGATCTTTCTTTATGGACTTTAAGTCCTTATTGTTGGACTCCAGCTCCACTAACCGAGCCAAGAGTTCGTCATACTTCACCTGGTCATCTATGGCTTTTTTCTCAGCTTCGTTTAAAGCCGAAGAGTATAGCCGCTTCCAGTGAAGTACCTCCAGCTCCTTAGAGTTGAGAATACAAAGCAGCTATGTCAGTTCGGCATTTCAGTTTACCGAGCAGGCAGTAAACCACAACAGGAGTAAAAGAGATTACGAAAAGCTATAAAGAAGACACGAGTGTAGAAAGAAGAATTTCTTCATTCACAAGAAAATTTTTTTACACAAGGAGGGCTTCAAGGCCATTTTACAAGGAGAGAAAGAAACTAAACTAAGAGAAGGGAGACGAAATCATACTCCGCCAGTTTCGTCTCCGGCTCCTCTGTGGGTTTCAGCCTCCTTCTCCTTGTCTACTTCGGCTTCAGCCTCGGCCTCCCTACTCCCTCCAGCCTGCTCGGTGCCCCCATCGCCGATCTGCTGCACCTCCTGCTCGGCATGCCCGTCGCCGGCCTGCTGATCCGTCTGCTCGGTCTCCTTGCCGGCCTCGTTTTCCTGCCCACCCTCTTCGTTAAAGATTGAAGCGGGTGAAACAGGTCCCAAGGAGGCAAAGATGGCCTCCATGTTCTCGTCCCGGTCAGCGCGGCAGTTACGGACACTTTCAGCAGAGAGCAGGACCGAGGAAGAAGCAAGCTCCTCAAGGAGCGGCAGACTCTGGAGACGAGCTGAAATCTCTCGGCCATACAGCGGCAGGACGACTTCGGGTCCCTGCTCAGCGTTATCGGTCATCAATTTCAGCAGATCACCGATAAAGGCCGAAAATTGATTGCTCAAAAAGAGTTTCTCCGCGAAAACACGGAGAGCCTCCCCCTGAGCAACCACGGCGGCAGCCTCCCTCTGTTTAGATTGCTCTCTCTGGATGATGAGCTGGTTTTTGGCACGCTGAGCTTCATCCTGAGCCGAGATCCTAGCGGCCCTTGCCTTCTCAAAGTCTGCCCGAGCCTGTTCGGCCTGGTGACGAGCAGCATTCAACTTCCTCTGCATCTCAGCATAATCGTTGGACGCTTTGGAGAGTTCAACGGCGACGAGCTTGGAGAGCATATTGTTCCTCTGAAAATGGAAAAAGGAAAAAGTCAACAGAGGGGCCACAAAAAATATAGGAAAAAAGCAAGGCCAGAAAATCAAGAAGAGAATTCACCTCTACAAAGTCCGTTGGCCATGCAAAAGGCTCACAGACATGTTCCGAAGGGGCCGCCAAGACAATGTCTTTCTCCGGCGCTCTTGGGGGTTTCTGAATCTTCCCCTTCCCCTTTGCCGAAGTCGACTCCGGCTTTTTTGGATCCGAAGAAGAGGTCTTCTGCCTTTTCGGATTCTTCTCGGCATCGGACGCCGAGCCGGTGGCTTTCTGTCTCTCCGGCTCATTAGATTCGGAGGATTTACGACCGAGCTTGTTTAGCATGTTCACTGCCAAAAAGCGAGAAAACAAAGTTAGTTTTCGCCGCTAAAGCAGTAAAGCATAAAAAAAAATCCTCACCCTCAGTCTCTTCGTCCGAAGACGAGGAATCGAACACGAAGTCACCCTTGACGAGCTCAGATTCCGAATACTGTTTCCTAATCATGGGAATCTTATTGAGCTCGCCCTCGAGCTCGTCCAACGGTTCTACCCGAGGATGAGGAATTACGGACTTCGGCCCTCTCTAGGAAAAGTCCGGAGCCGCTGTCCTATTGTAAAAAAAGAAACGATTTTGCCACTTCGGCCATTTGGTTTTACAGAATGCTCTGAAGGGCTGTAAAGGGATCAAGTAAAACCAGGATCCCTTTCTCTTAAACTGAAAGAAATTAAGGATTGCCCTCAGAGACAGATCCTTTTCTAGTCTACGCAGCTCGGCAGCAAAGGCCGATAAGTGCCTCCAAGAATTTGGAGTCACCTGACCTAAAGGAAGTTGAAAAAAATCAAGAAGCTCTACAAAGGCAGGGGGAAGAGGGAAACGAAGCCCGCATTCTAAGCAGGCTTCGTAAACGGTGGCATAACCCTCCGGCGGCGAGTTAGCCCTATGAATGTCGTCGGGAATCACCACTAACCCCCCAGGTAGAAAATATTTTCCGTGTAAGGATATCACAGTATCCTTACTCAAAATGCTCGGAAAATATTCTACCGTCTTCTCCCCGGACTTCTTCCGGCCAGAAGACCCCTTACCCCCCTTCCTACCGCTACCTGATTCAGAAACAGATTCAGAAGAAGAAGACATGATTCTTACTCTCTGATGGTCGAAAGTCTGAAGAAAGTCTTGAAGAAGCGGAAGAAAATTTTTCGAAAAAGGGAGAGAATACAGAAGAAATAATCGCAAAAGTGTTTCCAATGATGAAGAAAGGAAATATTTATCGGATTCGCAAAGGCATTTCAAATCCGTCGCGCCGTTTCAAATCCCACTTTTTCTGGATTCAACGGCCGGATTTACTGTCACATTTAATGCAGACACGCGCATGGCACGTCCCCTGACGTCAGCCTCCCCCTTACATTTATCCAAAATGCCGAAGTGATTCACTTCGCTTTTCGGGGGGGGGGTGGTGATGGGGTACGAACTAAACAACTAAACCCTAGTTGCGAGCCCAATAACAGTGACAGCCCATCAGCCCAAAACCCAAGAAAGAGTATCAGTTCGGCATGACCAAAGAGTTCGGTTCGGCACAACCAAAGAGTTCGGTCGCAGCCTACAGCTCGGTAAAAGCCAACCAATCAAGCTCTACTCTCAAAACCCAAGAAAGAGTATCGGTTCGGCACAACCAAAGAGTTCGGTCGCAGCCTACAGCTCGGTAAAAGCCAACCAATCAAGCTCTACTCTCAGATCGGCAAAAGAACCAATCAAGCTCTACTCTCAGATCGGCAAAAGCTAATCGGCAAAGTTCAGCAGTTCGGTCTCAGTGTTCGACCGAACAAAGAGATAGTGGACCCATGCAGGATCTCCACGACCTCCATTACACCCACGATCTATTTAGTGGTGTTAAGCAGTTATCAACCATCCACGATCTAGTGAGTGGTGCTGCAAACCACGATCTTAGTTCAATGTATAAATAGAACCTAGATCAGATAGACAGGGGTTAAGCTCTCTAGATCCTGAATCTTATAGCAAATCAGTATTGTAATCTGTAAGCGAGACCAAGCAATACAAATTTGCCCTCTCTTCTTCCCGTGGACGTAGATTTACCTCAGTAAATCGAACCACGTAATTTTCCGTGTTGTGATCATTTATTACTTGCATTTATTCCCATCAAAAATTCGCCACATCATCAATACGTCAGCTGATTTTGCGTGAACTGCATCATTAGTCTCTAACATTTTGGATTGTGATGCCACATTTATCTAATTTTAGGAAATTCAGAAAAAATCGCAGTAGAGGCTGAACTATTTACTTTCTATAATTCCTTAGGCCATCCACAATAGGAATAGCCCAGCAATAGCCCAGCCATAGCCTAGCCATTGCCACATCATCAGCACTAACAATCCTCTTGCCACATCATCAAAACAAGCAAATAGCCCAGCAATAGCCCAGCCATAGCCTAGCCACATACTATCCACATCACTATTAACAAATATGTACAAAATGAAATAATTAACAATCACACAATATACGGAATTAAATTTACGACACAAAAATGAGAAAATTCACTAATATTAATAAAATTTAAAAAGTACATTAATTTAAAAAAATTACATAATAATAAAAAAAAACTAACGTCGTGCAGTCCTCCGCGCCCATAACTCTTCAATTAAATCCTTTTGGAGTCGAATATGAGCCTCCGTTTGGCGCATGTCGGCATGTGCTTGGAGGCGGCCGTCTTCATCGTGGGGTACCCCACTCCGTACGTTAGGGGCGGCAACGCCGTGGCTTGGACCAGCTTCATTATCGTCGCTGGCCCAATCAGTCAGTTGTCCACCTTCATCTTCGACAATCATGTTGTGCATGATTATACATACGTACATTATATCAGCAATGCAGTCGACGTGCCACAAACGCGTTGGCCCCTTAACTGCCGCCCATCGAGCCTGGAGCACACCAAATGCGCGTTCTACGTCCTTGCTCGCCGACTCCTGCCGTGCCGCAAAGTAGGTCTTCTTCTCATCTCCTGGGCATCGGATCGTCTTCACAAAGACGGGCCACCTAGGGTATATCCCATCCGTCAAGTAGTAGCCCATATCATGTCGGTTGTCGTTGGCGACAAAACTGATGGCCGGACCGACACCCTGACACTGCTCGTTGAAAAGTGGCGACGAGTTGAGGATGTTGAGATCGTTGTTCGAACCAGCTATCCCAAAATACGCATGCCAAATCCACAGCCGGTAATCAGCTACGGCCTCGAGGATCATCGTGGGATTCTTTCCCTTGTAGCCGGTAGTGTACATCCCCTTCCAGGCGGCGGGGCAGTTCTTCCACTCCCAATGCATACAATCTATGCTGCCTAACATCCCTGGGAACCCATGCTGTTCCCCGTGCATCCACAGCAGATCCCGGCAGTCATCGGGGGTAGGGCTTCGAAGGTACTGATCACCGAATATTTCAATCACGCCCTGACAGAAATACTTCATACACTCCAGGGCAGTCGTCTCACCGATGTGGAGGTACTCGTCTCACATGTCTGCAGCGCCTCCGTAGGCCAACTGCCGGATTGCCGCAGTGCACTTTTGAATAGGAGTGTGGCCGGGTCTGCCAGCCGCATCGTGCCTAAAGCGGAAATAAAGATATCGTTGCTCCAATCCGTTAACAATACGCATAAACAGGGACCTGCGCATCCTAAAACGGCGCCTGAAAAGGTTGGCGTTGAACCGCGGCTCCTGTGCGAAGTAGTCTTCGTATAGGCGCTGATGTGCAGCTACGTGATCACGATCAATCACCGCTCGACGGTGTACCACTGGTCGAGGTCGAGGTACCGCCGGCTGCAAGGCCCCTCTGCATCCATTGATCAATCTCACGGTTCGTATAGGCATCTAGCGCTTCGTTCATTATACGCTCGTACTCCTCAGCATCCCCACCACTCCCACCACTACCACCGGCGTTACTCATTTCTAGGTGTTGATCTTGTACAGAAATTAAGATAGAGAGAGTACTCGTTAATACAAGTGGTGCGAATGAAAATGACGGGCAAGTCGCGTATATATAGTGTTTCAAAAACAAAAAAAAAATTTAAAAATTCGCGCTAGGCGGTGCGCTAGGCGATCCGGACGCTGCAATAGCGCCTAGCGGATCGCCTAGCGCACCGCCTAGAGCCACGGAACCGCCGAGCGCTAGGCGGTTTTTTTTCGCGAAATCCGCTAGGCGGCTGCAATAGATTGCCTAGCGGACCGCCTAGCGCCGGCGCTCGGCTAGGCGGTGCGCTAGGCGCTATTGTGGATGCTCTTACTGGTAAGGTAGTTCGTTTTTATATATCTATGACATCCACTTTTTGTGTATTACTAAAAAGTATTGATGCCCGGTAGAAATCTATGTGAAAACATACTTGGATATGAGACATAAATAGATGCAGATTTATGATTGGTTATGAAATATTTTAAAGACTGAAATATGACATTCCTATATTTGAAATAAGATTAAAGTCTAATTTTGGTCCCTTACATTTGTCCTAAAATTCTTTTTGGTCTCATACATTAAGTTTGTGACATTTTAATTCCTAACATATTGTTTTGGTACCTTTGGTCCCAAACAAAGCCACAAACTTAATGTATGGAAGCCGAAAAGAATTCTATGGAAAATGTACGAAACCAAAATTGGACTTTAGTCCAGATTATAATTAAGTTATTACATTGATCAAACATTTTGACTGTTAATTTTAATAAAAAAATGGTTATTTTGGACCAAAATAATATGTTTGGGACCAAAAAATATCAAAATAATATGTTATGGACTAAAAGGTCACAAACTTAATGTAAAAGACCAAAAAGAATTTTAGGGCAAATGTGAATGACCAAAATTAGACTTTAGTTTGAAATAAAGAGTAATTTTGATTAGATATAGTAATATTAAAATTTTTATATGAATAATGGAGGTTGGAATGTGTGTGTTAGTTAGGTGGGTGTGTATTGACGGAATTAGCCTTGGAAAGTGATGGGATACGAACTAAACAACTAAACAATAATTGCGAGCCCAATAGCAGTGACGGCCCATCAGCCCAAAACCCAAGAAAGAGTATCAGTTCGGCACAACCAAAGAGTTCGGTCACAGCCTATAGCTCGGTAAAAGCCGACCAATCGAGCTCAACTCTCAGTTCGGCACAACCAAAGAGTTCGGTCACAGCCTATAGCTCGGTAAAAGCCGACCAATCGAGCTCAACTCTCAGATCGGCAAAAGCTGATCGGCAAAGTTCAGCAGTTCGGTCTCAGTATTCGACCGAACAAGGAGATAGTGGACCCATGCAGGATCTCCACGACCTCCATTACACCCACGATCTATTTAGTGGTATTAAGCAGTTATCAACCCCACTACCAGGGCTACAAACCACGATCTTAGTTCGAATGTATAAATAGAACTTAGATCAGATAGACCAAGGTTAAGCTCTCTAGATCCTGAATCTTATAGCAAATCAGTATTGTAATCTGTAAGCGAGACCAAGCAATACAAATTTGCCCTCTCTTCTTCCCGTGGACGTAGATTTACCTCAGTAAATCGAACCACGTAATTTTCCGTGTTGTGATCGTTTATTACTTGCATTTATTCCCATCAAAAATTCGCTACATCATCACTGGCGCCGTCTGTGGGAAACAGAGAACCAAAACTGTGATAAAAGCGAGTTTTTGATCCTCTTCCACCAAAAAATGCGTACCAGATCACATAATACCCATACTTCCGTCCGTGATGAACGTGAGGAAGCTAGTCCAGCCCGTAGGTCTGGAAAACAGCCTCGGGAGAAATCTGCCTCCAGTTCTCACGGTGAAAGAACAAACCACTCAAAAAGTCATCGCACCGAGCCTCCCCAGCAGTTCGATTTGAATGAGGCTGTCAAGTTGTTCTTGGCTGAGAAGCAGGATGAGTTCTTAACATTCCTGCAAAAGAGCCAGAAGCCGGAGAAGAAAACGGCGGATTCTCCCTCCCCCTCCAGACATGAAAGTCACTACCGCAGTAGTGTCGTATCTTCCAGGAGAAAGAATCCTCACCACCGATATGTTCCTTCTCCTCCTTGTTACCGAAATCACAGGAGAACTCCATCTCCACCATACCGTAGAGATGTCGGATTCGCTATGTATGGAGCGCTGAAGACTCCATTTTCGGATGATATCACCAGAACTCCGTTGCCACAGAATTACCGAACTCCGTCAGTGACTTATGACGGGTTAGTGGATCCTCATGATTTCCTGGGACGCTATCAGTATAATATGGCGAACCAAGGTCTCAATGAGGTTCATATGTGTAAGCTGTTTCCCGAGCTGCTCATCGGGAACGCAAGAAGGTGGTTTGATAGCCTCCCTCAAGGCAGCATTAGATCTTACAGAGATCTAATGGATGCTTTTCATATGAGGTTCTTCCAGAAAGCGGAAACCCGAATCACTTCGGCTCAGCTGCTTTCTATACGTCAAGGTCGCGATGAAAAGATTAGCGACTTCATGACAAGATTCCACAAGGAATGCCTACAAGTAGATGATCTCAATGATCTACTTGTCATTTCGGCATTCCAAAATGGAATTCTGCCAGGAGCTCTCTACAGAAAGCTCGTTGAATGCAGTCCGCAAACAGCTCAAGAGATGTGGGACATTGCGGACCAGTTTTCTCGGGCTGATGAGGCAGACCGTCGAAAACGGTCTTTAGACAGCTCTTCCAGAGGAGACAAGAGGAAGCCCGATCATAGCGATCAGGGGCATCCTCGCCGAACTCCTTTTGAAAGAATTCAAAGGGCACCGGTACAAGACAGGTTGGGACCACGTCTCAATCTTGAGAAACCCCCCGCTCAGTTCGTACCATTGAACAAGTCGAGAGCGGAAATTGCTCTGGCATTAGTAAATGCAGCAAGGAGACTGCGGCCATATTTCTATGCTCACAAGGTATGCGTCTTAACCGATCTTCCACTTCGGCAAGTTTTGACTAAGCCAGAAGCATCAGGCAGAATTGCCAAGTGGGCCATAGAGTTGGGAGAACATTCAATAGAATATCTACCTCGGAAAGCCATCAAGGGACAAGCCTTGGCAGATTTTCTTGTAGAGGCAAAGTTCGATCAGGCAATCCCTATTATTGCCGAACAGAAAAATCCTACCAATGATGAACTAACACAGCCCCAGAAACCCGAAGTAGAGCCGCCGGACTGTTGGATTGGATTCGTAGATGGAGCTTCGAATAAGACAGGAAGTGGAGCTGGTATTCTACTTATCGCTCCCGACGGACACGAAGTAACTTATTCACTTCGGTTCTTATTCCCAACCACTAATAACGAAGCCGAATACGAAGCCCTTCTTGCCGGACTTCAGTTAGCGCAACATCTACTTGTCAAATCTCTCAAAATTCATTGTGATTCGCAAGTCATAGTGAATCACATGCTGGGTACAAGTGAAGCCCGTGGTGAAAGGATGAAAAAATACTTGGACAAAGCGCAAAGTATTAGCCGAAATTTCTCTTATTTTCGGATAATCCACATTCCCAGAGCGGGAAATAGCCGAGCAGATACTTTAAGTAAGTTGGCCTCATATCCGAGCTCAAAGGTGGAGGAATTACCGCACAGAAGCATTGATGAAGCTGAAGTACACTCAGTAACCAGTTCACCAAACTGGATGACGCCAATATTAAAGTATCTAGATCAAGGACAACTGCCCGAGGATAAGAGAGAAGCAAGGAAAATCACATGCCGAGCACGTCGGTATGAACTTCATGAAGGAGTCCTATACAGAAAGTCCTACCTTCAACCGTTATTGCGATGTGTAGGACCAGAAGAGACGGATTACATCCTTAGAGAAGTTCATGAAGGATCTTGCGGTAGCCACATCGGAGCTAGAGCATTAGCTAAAAAAGTTCTGAGATGGGGATATTATTGGCCAACTTTGGTACAAGAAGCAGTACAGCTAGTTAAGAAATGTACGAAATGCCAAATCCATGCAAATATCCCAAGGACGCCGCAGACTGATCTATGTGCTATGCAAAGCCCTTGGCCTTTTATGCAATGGGGCATAGACATAGTAGGACCACTACCACAAGCTCCTCGGCAAATGAAATTCTTGATCGTTGCCGCGGATTACTTCACAAAGTGGGTGGAGGCCGAACCATTAGCTACGATAACAAGCTCAAAGGCATTAGATTTTGTCTGGAAGAACATAGTTTGCCGATTTGGCATACCCCATATCCTCATTTCAGATAATGGGACTCAGTTTACTGACAAAACATTCAAGAATTGGTGCCAAGAGTTGAATATTCAACAGCGGTTCACTTCAGTCTCTCACCCACAAGCAAACGGACAAACGGAAGTAACAAACCGTACTTTGGTGAAAGGATTAAAAGCTCGGTTAGAACAAGCCAAAGGACAATGGGTAGAAAATCTTCCTCAAGTCCTATGGTCTTACCGAACTACACCAAAAACCTCCAACGGTGAAACTCCGTACAGTCTAGTGTACGGCACTGAAGCCGTAATTCCGGTTGAGATCGGCATACCCAGCCCCCGAACCCTTCATTTCTCAACAGAACTGAATGACGACGGACTGAGAGCCGAACTAGATCTTGCCGAAGAAAGAAGAGAATTGGCCTTCATAAAAGAAGCCAAGTACAAGGAGCAAGTAACCCGGTATTATAACCAAAGGGTGAAAAAGCTGCAGTTTCAAGTGGGAGATCTCGTATTGAGAAACAATGAAGTAAGCCGAGCAGAAAAGCTGGGCAAACTTGAACCCACATGGGAAGGTCCGTATCGGGTGTCAGAAGTCCTGGGAAAAGGGTCTTATAAATTAACCCACATGTCAGGAGAACAAGTACCCCGAACATGGCATATTTCCAACCTCAAGAAGTTCTATTTGTAAGAGACAAGGTCCGGTCAGTCTTGTGTCTAGTTCGGTCCTAGGGTTATGTGCTTTCATGTTTTTATTGTTCTTGTGTCTAGTTCGGTCCTAGGGTTATGTGCGTTTTGTCTCTTACAAATGTTACTGAGGTATATTGTTCCTTAAAGGCTGATCCCCTTTTTTTTAGAGCATGTATTAAAGACAATTGTGAGTCCAAGCTTCTAAGGAAGATACAAGATTCCACAGTTCAGCTTAAGAAACAAGCAATTCGTCTGAAACGAACTGCAATAAGCCGAAAACCACTTCGGTTAACTAGGGAAAGTCCAATCCAAGCGATAAAACTCGCCAAATAAGGACACAAACTAAGTCCGGTCAAAGAAGAGTTTACTTCATAAGACCAAGGACGAGTACGCTAACTCAGTCCGGTCAAAGAAGAGTTTACTTCATAAGACCGAGGACGAGTACAATAAATGAAATAAAAAATCGCTGAACTGTAAATACGCAGTGATAGAAGCGAAATGAAAAAATTTCATTTACTAAGTCTTGTTGGGCATACAATTCCGCTGCCCTACGAGAATGCGTTACACCATTACAAAGGACTACTCTACTGTCTACGGTTGCTAAAGTTGAGCCACCTATCCAAAAAGTCCTCATGATGCTGAGTTCGGGCGTTCCGAGCAGTTGAAGAATCAGTAGGTGGACGAGATGCTCTGATCGACCTACCGCCTCTTCTCTAAGTCCGGGAAGTTCTAGCACCTCGGCGGCGAAGAGTCTCTTCACGAAGCATTCGCTGATCTTGCTCACTCATATTCACCACTCCTCTACGAACTTCAGGGCGTTCTTGTCTTGACGTTTCCGGTTGCTCCTGAGTCCGTTGCTGACTTGGAGTAGGTTCTTGTCTTGACGTTTCCGGTTGCTCCTGAGTCCGTTGCTGACTTGGAGTACGTTCTTGTCTTGACGTTTCCGGTTGCTCCTGAGTCCGGTGCTGATTTGGAGTAGAAGTTTGAGTAAGTGGATCCGAGGTTTGAGTTGGAGCGTGAGCGTCTGTTAGCGGGAAACGGCTAAGGAATCTCTCGATCGCGGGATGCCGGGAAAGAATGATGTCGTACAGAGAAGCCAAGCGCCGCAATGATTTCACAACTTGTTGGCAAGCCGAGCTCTCCAGCACATTGTTCTTCCGGAGTACATGAAGCTTCTCCCACAGTTCATCAACTTGATTCTGAACTTCGGATATAGTCATTCCCCCGCGCCCGCTGATGAAGTCTTCATATGCAGTCCTCTCAGCGATGACAGTATTCAGCTCGGCCTCCAGATCTTTTTTTATGGACTCTAAGTCCTTATTGTTGGACTCCAGCTCCACTAAACGAGCCAAGAGTTCATCATACTTCATCTGGTCATCTATAGCTTTTTTATCAGCTTCATTTAAAGCCAAAGAGTATAGCCGCTTCCAGTGAAGTACCTCCAGCTCCTTAGAGTTAAGAATGCGAAGCAGCTATGTCAGTTCGGCATTTCAGTTTACCGAGCAGGCAGTAAACCACAATAGGAGTAAAAGAGATTAAGAAAAGCTATAAGGAAGACACGAGTGTAGAAAGAAGAATTTTTTTTCATTCGCAAGAAAAAATTTACACAAGGAGGGCTTCAAGGCCATTTTACAAATAGAAAGAAGGAAACTAAACTAAGAGAAGGGAGACGAAATCATACTTCGCCAGTTTCGTCTCCGGCTTCCCTGTGGGTTTCAGCTTCTTTCTCCTTGTCGACCTCGGTCTCAGCCTCGGCCTCCCTCCTCCCTCCCTCCTGCTCGGCGCCCCCATCGCCGATCTGCTGCATCTCTTGCTCGGCGTGCCCGTCGCCGGACTGCTGATCCTTCTGCTCGGTCTCCTTGCCGGCCTCATTTTCCTGCTCACCCTCTTCTTTGAAAATTGAAGCGGGTGAAACAGGCCCCAAGGAGGCAAAGATGGCCTCCATGTTCTCGTCACGGTCAGCACGGCAATTACGGACTCGTTCAGCAGAAAGCAGGACCGATGAAGACGCAAGCTCCTCAAGGAGCGGCAGACTCTGGAGACGCGCTGCAATCTCTCGGCCATACAGCGGCAAGACGACTTCGGGTTCCTGCTCAGCATTATCGGTCATCAATTTCAGCAGATCACCGATAAGGGCCGAAAATTGATTGCTCAAAAAGAGTTTCTCCGTGTAAACACGGAGAGCCTCCCCCTGAGCAACCACGGCAGCCGCCTCCCCCTGTTTCGACCGCTCTCTCTGGATGATGAGCTGGTCTTTGGCACGTTGGGCTTCATCCTGAGCCGAGATCATAGCGGCCCTTGCCTTCTCAAAGTCTGCCCGAGCCTGTTCGGCCTGGTGACGAGCAGCATTCAAATTCCTTTGCATCTCATCATAATCGCTGGACGCTTTAGAGAGTTCAACTGTGACGAGTTTGCAGAGCATATTGTTCCTCTGAAAATGGAAAAAGGAAAAAGTCAACAGAGGGGCCACAAAAAAAATATATACGAAAGAAGCAAAGCCAGAAAATCAAGAAGAAAATTCACCTCTACAAAGTCCTTTGGCCATAAAAAGGGCTCAGAGATATGTTCCGAAGTGGCCGTAACCACTCCTGATCCATAACCCCCCTGGACAATGTCTCTCTCTGGCGCTTTTGGGGGTTTCTGAGTCTTCGCCTTCCCCTTTGCCGAGGTCGATCCCGGCTTTTTTGGATCCGAAGACTGACTCGAAGAGGTCTTCTGCCTCTTCGGATTCTTCTCGGCATCAGACGCTGAGCTGGTGTTTTTCTGTTTCTCCGGCTCCTTTGATTCGGAGGATTTGCGACCAAGCCTGCTTAGCATGTTCACTGCCAAAAAGCGAGAAAACAAAGTTAGTTTTCGCCGCTAAAGCAGTAAAGCATAAAAAAGAAATCCTCACCCTCAGTCTCTTCGTCCGAAGACGAGGAGTCGAACACGAAGTCACCCTTGACGAGCTCAGATTCCAAATACTGTTTCCTAATCATGGGAATCTTATTGAGCCCGCCCTCGAGCTCGTCCAACGGTTCTACCCGAGGATGAGGAATTACGGACTTCGGCCCTCTCCAGGAAAAGTCCGGAGCCGCTGTCCTATTGTAAAAAAAGAAGCGATTTTTCCACATCGGCCATTTGGTTTTACAGAAGGCTCTAAAGGGCTGTAAAGGGATCAAGTAAAACCAGGATCCCTTTCTCTTAAACTGAAAGAAATTAAGGATTGCCCTCAGAGACAGATCCTTTTCTAGTCTACGCAGCTCGGCAGCAAAGGCCGATAAGTGCCTCCAAGAATTTG
This sequence comes from Salvia splendens, assembly GCF_004379255.2. Classification (NCBI taxonomy): domain Eukaryota; kingdom Viridiplantae; phylum Streptophyta; class Magnoliopsida; order Lamiales; family Lamiaceae; genus Salvia; species Salvia splendens. Next base: position 14,070,675 of record NC_056037.1, on the reverse strand, counting down.
GAGTCACCTGACCTAAAGGAAGTTGAAAAAAATCAAGAAGCTCTACAAAGGCAGGGGGAAGAGGGAAACGAAGCCCGCATTCTAAGCAGGCTTCGTAAACGGTGGCATAACCCTCCGGCGGCGAGTTAGCCCTATGAATGTCGTCGGGAATCACCACTAACCCCCCAGGAAGAAAATATTTTCCGTGTAAGGATATCACAATATCCTTACTCAAAATGCTGTGAAAATATTCTACCGTCTTCTCCCCGGACCTTTTCCGGCCAGAAGACCCCTTACCCCCCTTCCTACCACTACCTGATTCAGAAACAGATTCAGAAGAAGAAGACATGATTCTTACTCTTTGATGGTCGAAAGTCTCTGAAGAAATTCTTGAAGAAGCGGAAGAAAATTTTACGAAAAAGAGAGAGAATACAGAAGAAATAATCGCAAAAGTATTCCCATGATGAAGAGAGGAAATATTTATCAGATTCGCAAAGGCATTTCAAATTCGTCGCACCGTTTCAAATCCCACTTTTTCTGGATTCTCTGGCCGGATTTGCTGTCACATTTAATGCAGACACGTGCGGAGCACGTCCCCTGACGTCAGCCTCCCCCTTACACTTATCCGAAATGCCGAAGTGATTCACTTCGCTTTTCGGGGGGGGTGGTGATGGGATACGAACTAAACAACTAAACAATAATTGCGAGCCCAATAGCAGTGACGGCCCATCAGCCCAAAACCCAAGAAAGAGTATCAGTTCGGCACAACCAAAGAGTTCGGTCACAGCCTATAGCTCGGTAAAAGCCGACCAATCGAGCTCAACTCTCAGTTCGGCACAACCAAAGAGTTCGGTCACAGCCTATAGCTCGGTAAAAGCCGACCAATCGAGCTCAACTCTCAGATCGGCAAAAGCTGATCGGCAAAGTTCAGCAGTTCGGTCTCAGTATTCGACCGAACAAGGAGATAGTGGACCCATGCAGGATCTCCACGACCTCCATTACACCCACGATCTATTTAGTGGTATTAAGCAGTTATCAACCCCACTACCAGGGCTGCAAACCACGATCTTAGTTCGAATGTATAAATAGAACTTAGATCAGATAGACCAAGGTTAAGCTCTCTAGATCCTGAATCTTATAGCAAATCAGTATTGTAATCTGTAAGCGAGACCAAGCAATACAAATTTGCCCTCTCTTCTTCCCGTGGACGTAGATTTACCTCAGTAAATCGAACCACGTAATTTTCCGTGTTGTGATCGTTTATTACTTGCATTTATTCCCATCAAAAATTCGCTACATCATCAGAAAGTGAGGAGGAAAAGCTCGCAATCTTATCTCGTGCAGTCTCACAACTTCTCCTTTGCCACCAAAAACACAAATTCATCAAGCAAAAATGTTGCTCTCAAACGCCAAAGTGTTTCTCCCTTGCGTTCCATCCACATCTTCATCTTCATCTTCATCTTCGCATTCAGCAATTCAAATTGTGTGTAGATCTGTTGCTCCTTCTGAGACATGCTCCATTGTCACAAGCAGGAGAGCCATCGCTCTCTCTCTCGCGACCGCTGCCGGTTTTCTCTCCGGCACCAATTACAAGGCCGGCGCCGCCATTTTGGAGGCGGATGAAGATGACGAGCTGATGGAGAAGGTGAAGAGAGATAGGAAGAAGAGGCTCGAGATCAACTCATCAACTCAGGAAAAAGGTTCATTCAGTTTTTGAATTTATTAGTAGATTTCATTAGCCTTTGATTGCATTGTTAGTATAATTGGTATACATGTTTGATGCAGCATACCTGCAAGATGCTGTTTGCAAACTGAGCAAAATAGGGCAGGCTATTGAGAAGAAGGACCTTGCTGAAGCAAATTCTGTTATTGTGTCAGCCAAGGATACAACTGAATGGCTCCAGAAGGTTAATTCTGCCCTCAACAAGGTAGGTAGGTGTGTGTGTTAAAAACTAATACTATCACTTTGCTTTGAATGCTCATTTCCAACTTGATTGAATGGCAGTTGAGTTCTAGTGAAGAGGAGAAGACACAGGCTGATCTGTTCCAACTGTCAATGGCCTCCTTATTCTCATCCAGTGAGTTTTAACTATAATTAATTTCCAAATTATGTGCTTGTATTAGAATTGGAGACATATTTTTGGATTGGATGCAGTTTCTGAAAAAGATGAAGAAGGGTCTAAGATAGCATTTGTGGCATCTGCAACTGCCTTTGAGAAGTGGACCACTCTATGTGGGTTGGCTGGACAACTCAAAGGCCTTTGAACTTCCAACACATTCCCATTCTTCCCTTGTAACTCACTCAATTTAATTATTGCAACATTTTCTATTTTTTTAAATCCCATCCTTGCTCCTTGAGAAAAATAAATACTACCAAGGCCTTTTTGTAGAACGAAACTTCATTTGTGCATGTGTATATGTAAATGTATGTGTTAAGCCCAAACTCCACATTACATTATATTACTAGTACTTGCATATCTTTGAATATTTTACCTTTATGCAGAATCTTAATCAACGGATTGAACTCTTCTGTTCGTCAATTTGTAAAGCGTGATATTTTCAGTCATATTCTATTCTATTTTTTATTCGAGGAGAATCACATTCTTAAGTATGACTTTACATCACAATCTTCACCCAGTATACCATCGGACAAAAGATGCTAATTTGGCAACAGGATAATGTATCCCTTCAATATAGTTTCATTTCCAAGACATTTATTTTGAATAATGAAACAAACTGAACAGAGTTTATTATTTCAAACACAGGTAATTAACATCCATCCTAAATTTCTCCACCACCAAAACACTAATAAATACTATTTCCTTGTCAATTTAAGTGAATGTCAAAATTAGAGGTTGCAGAGTTCATCCTATCTATCAATACAAAGGTCGGCAGCAGCATATAATACAATACAAGAAGCAATAAACTTGAGAAATCGTGTAACAAGCATGCTAGAAACTTAGATGAAACTAGCTGAATATATGATCTAGCACCTAAAAAAGAATAATTTTTACACTCACTGCAGAAGACGAAGTTGCAGCTTGTTATAGTTCTGAAAGAATGGCTGGAATGTAGTGGGACAATTCTGCAGTTAGCGACTGAAATCCATTGACAAGCTGTGTGTGAAACTCTTCGTCTTCGTCGCCAATCAAGCGAAAGTGGACGCTGATAGAACGCTTGCACACTGCCATGAATTCTAGGAGTGCGGCAATGAGCTGCTGCAGCTCCTGCGACCGCAGTCTGGTAGCAGGCTCACCTGAAAGGAATGCCGTGCAAACACTCAGAACTCCGCTGTTCACTTGGACGGCGACAGATCCCTGGAGTGTTGATCGCCTTCTGAGCTGCGAGGTTCCTCGAGCTCGTTTCTCAGTGCTGCTGTTCTCGTTTCAATCATCCCAATCGCATTCTCCACGGGAGAGAACTCTAGTGATTCTGATTTTATCACCTGCAGACGGTTTACTAGGGACGGGAATGAACCGTCGGTGTGTACTACTGTACGCCGTTTCCATTTTTGGTGAAAGGAGTATCAAATAAAAACCTATCAAAGACACGCGCACGCACACAAAGTGGAAATGTTGTCTCCCTTCGGCTTCCCAAATCCTCATCTTCCATAACTGGATCTACAGCTGTTATCTGCAGGTAGCAAACTTCTGCCTGTAGTTTGTCTAGAGTCTGGTATTACGTGCAATGTTGTACCATCCATTCTCGACTCGTATATGTGACTGAGTTTCTCCATTATATCACGTCTCGAGCTTCTCTATATACATACTCTTTCCTGTCAAGCTTCCCAAAATTTTCACCATAGAACCCTACTCTATAATATGTTGCATCTGCAAAAGGTATGGGGCTCGATTCCTGCTCAAGAATTGACTCGTATATGTTTGTCAGCATCGTGTGGCACTTGGCTAATTGTCCGTATGCCCTCCTGCTTTTGTACACTGGAATCGAATAACTAGTTCTAGGATGCTGGCGCAGAAGTGGTGGAGAGAAGAGCTTATTTACAAGTTGCAGGTACTTAAGAGCTGACTCAACCGTAAGTTTTGAAAGCATGCGCAGCGGTGGCGTCCGTCGCCACCGCCGTCCGCGCAGCTGGCACGGACGCCATCCGCCGCCGCTGCGCTCGCGCCGCTGGCACGGCGCTGCTCGATGTATCGAGCACGTCCGTGCCAGCGGACGCACACGTGGCGCGCTCCCATTCGTCAACGGCGTAGCCGTTGCATTTAAACGTTTTTTATTTTTATTTTTTTAAAAAATCGTTTTTTATTAAAAAAACCGATAAAAAAAAATTTCACTTCCCCAAAAAAATATATCCGTTTATAACCGTTTTTTACACCTTTTTAATTTTTTTTTCATTTTTTTAACCCCAAAAATACACACTTTCATCTATAAATACCCCCAATTTCACCCCAAAAATTCACATCAAACTACACAACTCTCATCATCATTCTCCAATATCCATTCTCATCTCCATTCTCTCATATCCATTTTCATCTTCATTCTCTCATACCCTACAACATCACTATGTCCGGCCAAGACGATAACCCTTCGGGCTCCCACGGTTGGAACCCCGAATGGTTCGGTTCACAACCGTTTCCTAGTTCGGAAACGGAATATTCGGCCCCTCCTCAAACCCAAGATTCGGCCGTTCCGGGTGGCTACCGTCCATACCCAATCGACGACCAAGGTGCCTCCGAAGGGCGCTACGGGTGGACACCGGAGCCTAGGCCTCGCGCCCCTTCCCAAATGCCGATTCCTCCATCTCGCGCCGGTGTCCGCACACCGTACTCACCGGCGGAGATGGAAAGATTGTTCAAGGCGTACTTGGAAATCTCCGAAGATGCGGTGGTTGGAACGAACCAATCCGCCGATCACTTTTGGTGGCGTGTCTCTACCCGGTACAATGCAAACAGGCCGTCCGAAACGATCGAGCGCAACGAGAGTATGGTGCGCAACTGCATCGGCCGAGCCAACGAAGAAATTGGCAAGTTCAACGGCTATTTCATCCAGGAGTCCCGGAATGCCGGGAGCGGCCGAAGCGAGGTCGACATCATCACCGCCGCGCTGAGCACCTACCAATCCATGAACGGTAAGTCGTTCAAATATCTTAACGTTTGGCAGGAGACGCGGACGCACCCGAAGTATAAGAGAGGCATAACATCCTCCTCTAGCGGCTCCTCCAAACGATCAAGGTCGGTAGCCCTATCCGACTCCGGCTCGGAAGAAGTGGCTAGCCAACTCGCCGGAGCTAACTTGGGTAGCCCCGACGCCGGACCGAGCGGTTCCCAACGCCGCCCCCAAGGAAGGAAGAAGGCGGCGGCCAACCGTCGTCGCGGCTCGACTCCCGAAGCCGCTCCCGCTCCCTATGTGCCACCTCCACCCCCGAACAACTCGCTGTGGATGCTCTTAAGCCAACTCAATATGGCCGATAGGTCATCTATGACCCCCACGCAACTTGAAACACACGAGACCATGATAAAAGGTCTCCAAAAATAATTGGGGTTGATCCCGCCGGATGCGTAGTCTTATTAAGAGTTTAATTATGTAATTTTTAATTTTTAGGATTTTAATTATGTAATTTTTAATTTTAAGGAGTTTAATTATGTAATTTTTAATTTTTAGGATTTTAATTATGTATTTTTTAATTTTATTTGTAATTTGTAATATTTATTGTGGTTTTTAAATGGATTTTAATATTATGGAAATGTTTTTGTTTAATTGAATTTTATATTAATTGTGTTCGTCCTTGCGGAAGAGCACAGTTGTGGGTGTTGTGCTCTTGCCAGAGAGCAGACATGAATAGTACCGCCCGGGCCCATAACCGTGCCGCTGGCAAGAGCACGGTTGTGGATGCTCTGAAGCGCCATATCCTGGGTTTTTTTCTTTTTTTATTCTAGACTACTGGACTTTTTTTTATTCTACCTTTGGGAGAGACGCATGACCCTTATGCGTCTCCTTTTAATAAAACGCATGACGGAGAGCGTCTTTCATAGAGACGCATGAGGGACATGCGTCGTTAAATTTTTTATTTTTTTCTTTATTTTTTTAAAAAACGCATAAGCGTCATGTGTCACAGGCAAAGACGCATAAGCGTCATGCGTCTTTAACTTTTTTATTTTTATTTTTTATTTATTTTTATTTTTAATAGTGTCTTTAACTTACATACATATAGGGATGTTTTTTAAAAGCGTCCCAAAATTAATTCACCGACACTCCTTCTTTGCGTCCTTATTTTAATTTGACACGCCCACATATTTCCACCAAACCAACATTAGATTTTCTGAACCACTCTAATCCTACAACATCATCACATGATTCAACCCTTTTCAATTTCAATTCAAAATATTTATAAATAAATACACTTCAAATATACATACCATAGCATTTGTTCATCACGCTTACAACACTCCTCTCCCATCTAGATTCTTCGTCCACCATCAAAATAAATTTCTGCAAAATAATCAAATACCAATTCATAATATGCCTTTGAAAAGTAAATAATCAATCAAGACATTATTTGCTTACCACACGCATCCTTGAAGAAGAATTTCTCATTGGAATAAATGTTTTAGAGGATATAAAGATAGTTACTGTTCGTGGAATTAACTGTCTCATTCATTGCTATTTATAAAAGAGAAAAAAAGTATTTTAGAATTAGATTACATAGAAAATCTTCAATCCAAAAGGAGACAGTTATGTGTCTTCTAATAAAATAAAAATAAAATAAAATAAAATAAAATAAATAAAATAAATAAAAAAAGTTAAAGACGCATGACGCTTATGCGTCTTTAGAAAAAATTAAAAATTTAACGACGCATGTCCCTCATGCGTCTCTATGAAAGACGCATCTCTGTCATGCGTTTCATTAAAAGGAGACGCATGAGGGTCATGTGTCTCTCCCAAAGGCGGAATAAAAAAAAGTCCAGTACACTTGAGGAATGTTAAGTGTAGTCTAGAATAAAAAAAAGAAAAAACCCGCCATATCCTTCTACCTCGGCAGCTGAAGCCTCACAAGTTATCTTACCACTTACCATGGGACATATCCTGTGCAATGCTGAGACATGATCCGAGCTCCACACTCCATCATTTCTATATACGAGGGCCTAAACATAAAATCGTTTGTCACACAGGAACCAGATTCATATATTTCATACAAGTGGCTATTATATTTGAGATAATTCAAACCAACTGTGTAAAAATGGGTCACTCATCCCCTTAAAAGGCCTTATAACAGGAGAGGATTATCCAAGCATATAGAGAGAGGCACAATCATTATCAAGTCAATATGAGATAAGAAACATGGGTCTCAACATGCCCCCACACATGTGGGCAGGAATGATCATCGGTCTCACACACGCAAAACAAAAGAAAACCCATCATCAACTTGAGCTTACTCTGATACCATGTAAAAATGGGTCACTCACCCCCTTAAAAGGCCACACAACCAACAAATTTTTAGATTCAACCCGTAGAACAAATATGAATGTAAGATCTTCCCCGTGTCATCAGGCATAGTAAAATAACACTTGAAGGAAGGAACCAAGAAATGTAAAAAAGCAGAATCTTACCAGCATCACTACTCCAGCAACTGCAACAGCCACAGCACACTGCGCTGCTTCAGCCCAAGACTGCATCTCCTGGTGGGCATCACACAGGTGCAACAACCACATGATATGAAGATCTGGAACTGGAGCAAATGCCATTGCAAGTTTGTAGAAACTCTCTGCAGCAGCATATCTGTCAACTGTCATAACAGATGCCTAGAAGAAAACTAAATCAGTAAATAAGTTTACTTAAAAAAAGAGGTTGCACAAGTTTGAGATCAGTAACCAGGGTGGATAAGCTCTACCAGTAGCGCGTGTTCCAGGCTAGCATCAAGAGCCAGAAGTAGACTATCAGATAGTACTTTAACTTCTGACCAGGACCAATGATTATCAGACAATTGTTCACTGCTGGAAACAAGAGCTGTTTCTGGAAGACCACACTCTCTCAGTACAGAGGGGCTCTTAGATTCATCTGCCATCTCCTCCAAAGATTTCCGAAGACGGCACGCTTTGCCACTTTCTTCTAGAGTCCCATCAGTTTTCATATGTATAACTTGGACTTCAGACATCAATTCAGACATTGTAATGGTGAGCACAACACGCAATCTTGAAAGAGCTCTACAAAACAATTACACCTAGCTTTTGAGCAAGAAATAAGACAAAAGATTTGAAGACCAAGCAAGAAATAATATATACCTACCTGAACAAGTATCTGGAGCCCAATAACAGCTCTTTTCCTAATATTCTCATTACGAAAAACTCCAAGCCGAAGAAGATGGAAGGCAATTTGCTTTAGAAAACGATCATTTTCCCTCGACATTAAAGTTGCTCCATGACGCTCAAAGACATTATTGAAAACTGGAAACATAGCTTTCCAGAAAGCCAGAGGTTGATTATGAGAAAAGACTATCATAAATATAGATGTAATACAATCAAGTTTTCCATAATCAGTAGCAATGACACGGGATGCTACTGCTCCAGAGAACTTCTCAATTATTACAAGAACTTGAAGACTGACAGCAGCGCTAAGGTTTTCTTCCCAAAGTTCCTAAACAACACAGATGCATAGGATATTATAATAATATCGAACAATACCAAGGGTATTACTATCAGCATCAAACATCATACCAATTTTTGCCTCAATATTGGGTGCAAAGATTCTCTTAATGCTTGAGTTGAAGCTCCAATTCTAGAAGATTGGGCCTGAGCAAGAGCTTCCCTTAAGGAATATGGCTGACTAGGAGAGCTAAGCTGAGAGTTGACTCTTTGCCACAAATATCCATTTTCAGGTGTTCCCTGGGGCTGCATCAATCACACTTTTACATTTATAAAAGAAGTGATATATAATATTGAACTGTGAAAAGACACACATTTAGAAAAACATGACAAAATCAGATGATATGCATACTCCAACTTCTTGGCGTGCAGCTTCCAAAAGATACTGATTAATTGCAGGAGGAAGTCTCTCAGAATACTTTGATGAGAAGGGCTTATATCCAAATTGACTGTGAGAACTACTGCCCATGAGCAAGGTATCGTCAGGCTTCCTTTGCTGCCCATTATATAATCAACAACATGATAGTTAAGATCTATATTCCAGGAGGAGAATCACAGACATGTAAAATACCAAAACATCTGTTAACTGAAGGTGTAGTTTAATATCTGGACATTTCATAAACGTATATTAAAACTTGGCATAGATATTAACCATATTTTTCTCAATTGATATAATTAATAGTCCCTCCGTCCCAACTAAGTTAAGTCGTATTCCTTTTTGGGATGTCCCAACTAAATTGAGTTATTTCTTTTTTTGACAAAAAACAAAACATACAATCACTCTTACTTTATTTCATCACCTACTTACCCCCTCTTTATTTTTCCTATTTTATTCCTCTCTCCTATTTTTCTACACAATTTCTTAATTTCCATGTCCAAAAGTTTTGACTTTGGGAGTTAGGGAGTGTATCAGATAAACCAAACACAAACGATATATACCCCATGAACCGAGATGTCCAAGCAGACAACAGAGACATCCTTTACAGCTAATATGATAAATAAATTGGATCTTTCGCATTTATCTTCCCCTATTAGTGCTAAGAGCATCAGTCGTGGCGCGGAATTCCCGGCAAAATTCTCCGCAGAATTCCCAAAAACACCTCCTGCCACGTCATACGGACTTCCCACTGCACTGCCACGTTATAAGGAATTCCCACTGCACAATGGCGGACGTCCGCCGCGGAATTCCGGCACGCCGGTCGGAATTCTGCCGGGACGGGCACCATTGCTGATGCTCTAAGACCATCCACTACGGGTCTCGCCGGCGTCTCGCGTCTCGTCCCGGCGAGACGGGACGCCGGCGCGACGCGTTGCAGCCTCCATCTCGTCCCGTCTCGTCCCGCGTCTCGTCCCGGCGAGCCACGAGACGGGTTGTCTCGCCACGCGCCGAGGCGACGTGGAGCAACCCGGCGTCGTGCGTGACGCCCACTCGCCGGCCCGCGATTGGGCGTCGTCACGTGCTGACGCAATAAATATTTTTTTAAAAAAATTCGAATTTAAATAAAAAAAAATTTGTAACGGTAATAATACCGTTTTTTTGTTTTTTTTTTATAATTTTTTTGATTTTTTATTAATTTTTTTACTCTATAAATACTCCTAAACTCATCATCATTTCACACACAACTACACATCTATTCTTCCTATCATCTAAATTTTCTCTCAAATTTTCATAAACCAACTCAAGATGTCCGGCGACGGCGACGACAACTACGGCGGTTCCGGCTCCGGCGGGTGGGATCTCAACGCGTTCGGCGATTGGGAGACCATGATCAACACATTGGGCGGTCCCGGTTCGTCAACCCCTGGGACTCAGGGTTCGGCGACGCCGGGGGGGGTACCAACCACCCAATTTTGACCTTGATGCATATGTCCGTCCCTCCGCCACGCGGTATTCGCAGGGATTATCCCAGATCCGGGAGGATTTTCCCGGTGGCACTGGCGGTGGAGGTGGCCGAGGCGGTGGAGGTGGCACTGGCGGTGTACAACCCCAGGCGGGCGAGGACGAGGAGGAAGAAGAAGAAGAGGATCTTGGTCGGCATCCGTACAGCAACTTCGAAACGATGGTGGTGTACAACGCCTGGATCACGGTCTCGTACGATCCCATCGTCGGGAATCAACAAACCCGGAAGTATTTCTGGGAAAAGGTTTGCGAGGTCTACCACCAGATAAAGCCGAAAGGCTCCCGCAAGCGCAAAGTTAAAATGCTCCGCTCTCACTTTGACCGAGTCGACCGACAGATCAAAAAATTCTGCGGCATCTACTCGACTGAAGAGGCGCGGTACCAAAGCGGCGCCACGGCCACCGACATTTTGACGTCCGCTTTGCGCGCCTACTACCAGGACGAGGGTCATCAATTCAGATTTGTTGATGTTTGGCAGGCCGTCAAGGACGAGGAACGGTGGGCCGGAGGTTTCCGCTCCAGCTCGGGCTCAACCTCGAAGCGCACGAAGTATACGGCGAGTGGCCAATACTCGTCTGGTGGTGCGTCTGGTGGTGACACCGATGGCATCAGCCAACCTGAGGCTGAATCCCGGGAGTTTGCGGGTACGGTCGGCGATACTGGAGGATCCACGCGTGGGCGCCGTCGACCGCAAGGGACGAAGGCGGCGAAAGCGCTAGAGCAAGGAAGGGCCGAGGCGAATCAAGCCAGCCGGCCTCGGGCTCGCGGGGAGGCTCGGACACACTTATGGTGGCGTACATGACCGCCACAATGGCGGACACTTCCCACTTCTCGTACGCCCAATTCACGGCCTGGTGGAACGGAATTGTTGCTATGGCAGCACAACTTGACCTTCCGAGACCCCCTAAACCTCGACCGCCTCTAGAGGATGATTCGCCGGCGGAGTAGTTTTTTTTTATTTTGTGTGTTTTTTTTATTTTGTGTCTTTTTTATTTTGTGTGTTTATTTAGTTTGTTTGTTTTTTAATAAAGTGTGTTTGTTTAAATTGAATTGGGTAGAAAAAAAATTCTAAATGAAATTGAATGAATAGTAATTAAGGGACGGTATAGAGGCGGTTAAGAGACGGAGCGTTGCAGGTTCCGTCCCTTAGTTAAGGGATGGAGGAAAAAAGGACAGTGGATCCCTCAAATAGTGCTCAAATAGTAGTTAAGAGACGGTTTAAAGGACGGTATAGAGATAGCATAGTGGATGGCCTAAGCATATATCATATGGTTGCTATTGTAGGCTTTTCCACGGGTAGTATTGGTAGAGGGAATATGAAGCCTGATTAGGGACTAGATTAGACGGTCAAATCATAACAGATTTTCTTGTCCCTTTAACCCATCAGTTTCCCTGCATACCAAGATCCAGAAATGTAAAAGAAAAAATAATACATGGCATTATATTACCTCAAAATGCATTAGACATTCCTCCAAAAGTTTGAAGAATAATCTGGTCCGGGCAATGCTTTGTGTAGGAAAAACATGTAACATGTGGGAAATTAGAAAGGTCTCAAAACCTTTCATTTCCTAAGTCTTTTGGCTTTCCAACGTCCATGTGTTTATGAGGTGCCTTAAACCCGAGACCTCTCGTGTGGCCACTCCTAGCCTATAAATAGGCTTGTTTTGAGAGATGGAAGACACACAACACAACCTACAATCATTCTCTCTTCTCTCATAGCTCAAGCACTCTAGTTCGCATCTTAGGAGCATCGCATTGCTCGGTTCTCGCCTCCAATTCAAGTTCGCCGGAGCCTACGAGTTTGAGGTGCTTCAACTCGATAGGAGGAAAGTCGTTTCATCTTTGGGGACATTACGCCAATCCGTGAGCACTAGCCGGGGCGTATTTCGTCTTGCGGAGAGAGGGATACCTCGACTCGACTTGAAGAATACTATAGTTTGCATCTCTTTACTTTCGTTGTAATTTATATTATTATATTTACCTTCCAGTTTTGTTCTTTTGTAATAGCAAGAGTTTTCCAGTGTAAAGGCTACAATATTTCCAACAATCGCAAGACGAAATATTGTACTCTTGTTGAATTCATGTCGACCGATGCCGGAGGAAACATGAAATTCAAAGCTGGAATAAAGCAACGAACGGTCGCAATGTCGATGCGCTATGGAGTGGTTAATTCCTTGAGATCTATTCTCTTGAGAATGATGTTTATCGTTTGTCATTTGACAAGCAAGACCAATTTAGATTTGGTAGTAGTAATTGGGATGCATGGGTTGATGAATATGCCAATGCACATTTGGTTCAATATAATTGTGTACTTATTGTTGGAAACAATACTGTACAAATTATTTGAACGTGTTGTTATAAACAACAAAGATCACGAGGTGATCGCAATGGTCTCCGACGTGGACCATGGTAATAATCCAAATGAATGGTTTGTTGATAAGGGTGCCACATGTCATGTGTGCTCAGAGAGAAGCGTTTTTTCTACTTACAAATCTGTTGGAGGTAGAAAAGTACGTATGGGAAACCAAGCCTCTTCCGAGGTGGTTGGTGTGGGTAATGTGTTCCTAAAATTAGGATCCGGAAAGGTTCTTACCCTCAAGGATGTGCTGCATGTCCCAGACATCCGAAATAATTTGGTGTCAGGCTCACTTCTCGTAAATCATGGATTTTCACTAGAATTTGAGTGTGAAAAGGTTATATTGACCAAGTATGAAAAGTTCATAGGTGAAGGTCACCTAGTGAATGGGCTTTTTGAGCTGAATGTTACGGTCATTCACCGTGGAAAAGGATTAAGAAATAAGGAAGATGATACATCCTCCTATTTGCTTGAGTGCTCTGATTTATGGCATAAAAGATTGGGACATGTAAATCTAAATGCCATAAAAAGATTAGTAAATCTTAATTTACTAAAAGTAGATAAGTTTAACTCACAAGAAAAATGTGAAGTCTGTGTTGAAGCAAAAATGACCAAGCTACCGTTTCGCTCGGTAGAACGGAGCACAAAACCTCTAGAGTTAATCCATACAGACGTATGTGATTTAAAATTTGTGCAAACTAGAGGTGGTAAAAAGTACTTCATCACATTTATAGATGATTGCACAAGGTATTGTTACCTTTACTTATTGAGAAGTAAAGATGAGGCAATTGAAGCGTTTAAAGACTTCAAAAATGAAGCTGAAAATCAACTTAATTGTCGAATTAAGTGTGTTCGAAGTGATAGAGGTGGTGAGTATGTAGCTCCGTTTGCAGAATTATGTCATGCAAGTGGTATAATTCACCAAACCACAGCTCCATATTCTCCTCAATCAAATGGTGTTGCTGAACGCAAAAATCGAACACTTAAAGAGATGATGAATGCTCTGTTGATTAATTCTGGTTTATCCCAGAACATGTGGGGGGAGGCTGTGTTAACAGCGAATCATATCCTGAATAAAATTCCACTAAAAAATAGGGATGTGACTCCTTATGAGTTGTGGAAAGGGAAGAAACCTTCATATTCATACCTCAAAGTGTGGGGGTGTTTAGCGAAGGTAGAAGTGCCACCTCCGAAACAAGTTGCAATAGGCCATAAAACAGTCGATTGCATCTTTATTGGCCATGCACTTAATAGCAGTGCCTATCGTTTCCTAGTCTATAGGTCAGCTGTGCCTGGCGTGGCTGAAGGAACAACGATTGAGTCAAGGAATGCTATATTCTTTGAGAATGTTTACCCTTGCAAGAGGCAAGAGGATCGTTCTAGTGAAAGAATGATGGATGAATCCACTAGTTCTAATCCTCCAAAAAGGACGAGGTCAAGTCCTGAGGATGTTGAAGCAAGACGTGGTAAAAGAGTTAAAGTTGCTAAAACATTTGGTCCTGACTTCATAACTTTTATGTTGGATGACGAACCAAAGTCATTGGCGGAAGCTCTGTCTGGCCCAGACGCGGCGTGGTGGCAAGAAGCTATCAACAGTGAAATTGAATCCATCATGAGAAATAACACTTGGGTGTTAGTAGACTTGCCTGAAGGCTGTAAGCCTTTAGGGTGCAAGTGGATTCTGAAAAGGAAATATAAGCCCGATGGTACTATAGATAAGTACAAAGCTCGCCTAGTTGTCCAAGGCTTTAAGCAGAAACAAGGGTATGACTTTTTTGATACCTATTCACCTGTTACGAGAATCACTTCCATTCGGGTGCTTCTAGCGATTGCTGCTTTGCACAATCTCGATATTCACCAAATGGATGTGAAAACTGCGTTTCTGAATGGTGATCTGGAAGAAGAAATATATATGGAACAACCCGAAGGGTTTGTTGTGCCTGGGCAAGAGCGTAAAGTATGCAAACTGGTAAAGTCATTATATGGGTTGAAGCAAGCACCATTACAATGGCATTTGAAATTTGACAACGTGATGTTGGCAAATGGATTCACTATCAATGAGTGTGATAAGTGTGTTTACATTAAGAACACAGATAACGGGTTTGTTATTGTGTGTCTGTATGTTGATGATATGTTGATAATGGGCAGCGATAGTGCCATTATTAACGAGACAAAAAACATGTTGAAAAGAAATTTCGATATGAAAGATATGGGTCTAGCTGATGTGATTCTCGGAATCAAAATATTGAGGACTAATGAGGGAATTGCCTTAACGCAATCTCATTATGTTGAGAAGATGCTTAAGAAATTCAACTCATTTGATTGTAAGCCAGCAAAGACTCCTTTGGAGCTCAATGTCCATCTAAGCAAGAATATGGGTGATTCCGTTGCTCAAGAAGAGTATGCAAAGGTCATAGGAAGTTTGATGTTTAGCACAAACTGTACTCGACCTGATCTTGCTTGTCCTGTAAACAAGTTGAGCCGATTTACGAGCAACCCAAACAAGGAACATTGGAAAGCTCTGTGTAGAGTTTTGAGATACTTGAAGTATACTATTAACTTTGGGTTGCATTACACAAGATATCCCCAAGTACTTGAAGGGTACTGTGATGCAAATTGGATCTCTGATTCAAAAGACTCATTTTCTACAAGTGGGTATGTGTTCACTGTGGGGGGTGGTGCTGTCTCGTGGAAATCAACGAAACAGACGTGTATTGCTCGTTCCACCATGGAATCTGAGTTTATCGCTTTGGATAAAGCAACGGAAGAAGCCGAGTGGCTTAGAAACTTCATAGAAGATATTCCATGTTGGAAGAAGCCAGTGCCGACAGTAGTGATACACTGTGATAGCCAAGCAGCTATAGGTAGAGCACACAGTGGCTTATACAATGGTAAGTCTCGACATATTCGTCGGCGACATAATACCGTCAGACAATTGATCACAAGTGGTGTTATCACAGTTGACTATGTAAGGTCAGTGGATAACTTAGCGGATCCGTTGACAAAAGGTTTAAACCGTGATCAAATGCAAAAATTGCTAAAAGGAATGGGACTGAAAACCACATCTTAAAAGATGAGTATAGTGGTAACCCAATCATACGATTGGAGATCCCATGGGATTGGTTCAATGGGAAAACGAAGCTATACAAATCTAGCTGTAACACTCAGAAGATTTTAATCTTCGCCCATTCTTTAGAAAGCATTGAGTGTTGTAACCTGCACGTGGTAAGAGGTTAAGTCTTTTGACTTTTAATGATTCTTGAAATCTCAAGGAGATGCAGTATGGCAGGATACTCATGAAAGAATCACATATATAAGTGAGAAGTGAGGCCGCTTCGTGAGAGTAAGTCACTTATGAATTCCAAAGAGGTGTTCCACGGCCGAAACGGACACAAACGTGAGAACTGATGGAGTTGAGACTATATTGTGTTGATACTATTGACTAGGCATACACTAAGGAGGAATAGTTCAAGGCATCGCGTCCACTAGCCCGCCGGTATGTCCGATAGTATTGACTATGGAAGGTTCAAAACCACAAGTTACCTCTCCAAATACAGTATTGTTTCTCGAGAACTGAGCAAAGAGTCTGCATACATGCATTTGTGTCTGGTGTTGGTTTGAGCTTGCAGCGCTCTAACCAATGTGGGGGATTGTAGGAAAAACATGTAACATGTGGGAAATTAGAAAGGTCTCAAAACCTTTCATTTCCTAAGTCTTTTGGCTTTTCAACGTCCATGTGTTTATGAGGTGCCTTAAACCCGAGACCTCTCGTGTGGCCACTCCTAGCCTATAAATAGGCTTGTTTTGAGAGATGGAAGACACACAACACAACCTACAATCATTCTCTCTTCTCTCATAGCTCAAGCACTCTAGTTCGCATCTTAGAAGCATCGCATTGCTCGGTTCTCGCCTCCAATTCAAGTTCGCCGGAGCCTACGAGTTTGAGGTGCTTCAACTCGATAGGAGGAAAGTCGTTTCATCTTTGGGGACATTACGCCAATCCGTGAGCACTAGCCGGGGCGTATTTCGTCTTGCGGAGAGAGGGATACCTCGACTCGACTTGAAGAATACTATAGTTTGCATCTCTTTACTTTCGTTGTAATTTATATTATTATATTTACCTTCCAGTTTTGTTCTTTTGTAATAGCAAGAGTTTTCCAGTGTAAAAGCTACAATATTTCCAACACTTTGTTGCCAAGCTTTTATAAGAGAGGCATCATCCAAATTGCGTATGATTTGCAATATAGCAATCAAGACCTCACGCTTTTCACTTGAACCCATATTGTAGAACACGGGCATTTCATCTAGTATCTACAAGAATGCAACAAAAATTGAGTAACTGACTAAGGCCATCCGCAACGCTGTCACTTATCCGTACCTTAAATTACTATTCATGGGTTTCACTATACTTTTTTACTCTATCTCTTAACTAAGGGACGGAAACTGCAACCCTCCGTCCCTTAACCGTCCCTTAAATTAGTATTCATTCAATTTCATTTTTTATTTTTATTTCCAACAAAATTCAACTAAAAAAACACACTTCATTAAAAATAAAATAAAATTACAACATAAAATAAAAATACAACTTAAAATTAAAAAAAATAAAAAAAATACTTAATTAAAATCCTAAAAAATAAAAATGACATAATTTAAAATACAATTTTAAAGAAAATAAAAAAAACTACTCCGCCGGCGAATCATCCCCCGAAGGCGGTGGGGGTGCACTGAAGCCGTGAGGAGGCGGAATGCCAAGTTGTCTGCCATAAACGCAATTCCGTTAAGATAGGCTTGGTATTAAGGTGACGTCATGCGGGAAGTGTCCGCCATTGTGGCGGTCATGTACATGGACATCTGTACTAGCATGTAAAAAAATAAAAAGCGGAAATTGAACGCCTCAAAAATCAGAGGTAATTTTTCGAGCATCTCTAAGGAGGGAAGATACGTATATAGAAAAGTATATCATCTATTTATCTTCTCAAAAAGAAAAATGTACCCTTCTAAAGTAACAAATTCCAAAGGGAAAAAGGTATATAGAAATATTAATTATTTTCTAAAATAAAAATGCATTCCAAAACATAAAAGTATAATATCTTCCCGATAATGAGTTTTTATGAAAAGAAGTCATATATGATAGTTATAATATCTTTTTATAATGAGAAAATGTATAATACCAGTTCTCAAATAGTATATTTCAATTCGAAGCAAATATGGTCTCTTAGTATTCAAATGGGTTGCGTTTTGAGGAGCTGGGATTATAATTTATAAACATTAATTTAAAACCATGTCAGGGTCACCCAAGCAAGATCCTGGTAAAACTAACTTTTATTTTTTCTTTAATTTTTTTCATCAATACTTGAATACTCTTTTAATAGGGACGCAATAAACTTGAACTTTCAAAAAAAGAAACTTCCCACTCGCAGAAAAAAGTTGACCTACAGACTACAGTGTTAATAATTACTAGCATTAACTTAATTTATGATAATCGTATGTATTCAATTTTAGTCGAGCTTTTACAATCGCGAGTTTAAACTAAGGCCATCCGCAATGGGCGGACGATGGCACGCCCGATGGCGCGCATCGTCCGCGCCATTCATCGTCCGCCCCCACTGTGGGTGTGTGGCATATGCCGCGGACGATAGTCGCGGCCTATGCTTCGGGCGCTGATGGGGTACGTACTAAACAAGCCCAATAGCAGTGACGGCCCATCAGCCCAAAGCCCAAGGAAGAGTATCAGTTCGGCATTACCAAAGAGTTCGGCCCCAGCCTACAGCTCGGTAAAAGCCGACCAATCAAGCTCTACTCTCAGTTCGGCATTACCAAAGAGTTCGGCCCCAGCCTATAGCTCGGTAAAAGCCGACCAATCAAGCTCTACTCTCAGATTGGCAAAAGCTGCTCGGCAATAGTTCAGCAGTTCGGTCTCAGTATTCAACCGAACTGGGAGATAGTGGACCCATGCAGGATCTCCACGACCTCCACTACTCAATCTATTTAGTGGTGGACCCATGCAGGATTTCATGACCTCCACGACATCCACGATCTAATTAGTGATGATGTAAGCCACGACCTAGTTAGTGATGATGTAAGCCACGACCTAGTTAGTGGTGATGCAAGCCACGATCTTAGTTCAATGTATAAATAGAACTTAGATCAGATAGACAGGGGGGCTCTCTAGACATCAAATATCATATAGCAAGTCTGTATTTGTAAGCTGGAAAACCAGATCAAGCAATACAATCTTGCCCTCCTTTCTTCCCGTGGACGTAGATCTATATTCATTACCTGCATTTACTACCATCAAAAATTCGCCCAACCATCACTGGCGCCGTCTGTGGGAAACAGAGAACCAAATTTGTGATAAAGCGAATTTTTGACCCTTTTTCCACCCCAAAAAAAAAAATGCATACCAGATCACGTAACACCCATAATACCGTTCATGATAACCATGAGGAAGCTAGTCCAGCCCGCAGGTCTGGAAAACAGCCTCGGGAGAAATCTACTTCCAGTTCTCACGGAGAAGGAACAAGCCGCTCAAAGACTCATCGCACCGAGTCTTCCCAGCAGCCCAATTTGAACGAGGCTGTCAAGTTGTTTTTGGCCGAGAAGCAGGAAGAGTTTTTAATTTTCCTGCAAAAGGGCAAAAAGCCGGAGACGAAAACGGTGGATTCTCCCTCCTCATCCAGACATGAAAGTCACTACCGCAGTAGTGCCGTGTCTTCCAGGAAGAAGAATCCTCAACCCCGACATGTTCCTGTTCCTCCTCGGTACCGGAATCACAGGAGAACTCCATCTCCTCCATACCGAAGAGATGTCGGGTTCGCCATGTACGGAGCATTGAAGACTCCGTTCTCGGACGATATCACCCGAACTCCCTTGCCACAGAACTACCGAACTCCGTCGATGACTTATGACGGGTTAGTGAATCCTCATGACTTCCTGGGACGCTATCAGTATAACATGGCGAACCAAGGTCTCAATGAGGTCCATATGTGCAAGCTGTTTCCCGAGCTGCTTATCGGGAACGCAAGAAGGTGGTTCGATAGCCTCCCCCAAGGCAGCATTAGATCTTACCGAGATCTAATGGATGCTTTCCACAGGAGGTTCTTTCAGAAAGCGGAAGCCCGAATCACTTCGGCTCAGCTGCTTTCTACACGTCAAGGTCGCGACGAAAAGATCAGCGACTTTATGACGAGGTTCCACAAGGAATGCCTACAAGTAGATGATCTCAATGATCTACTTGTCATTTCGGCATTCCAAAATGGAATCCTGCCCGGAGCTCTCTACAGAAAGCTCGTGGAATGCAGTCCGCAAACAGCTCAAGAGATGTGGGACATTGCGGACCAGTTTTCTCGTGCCGATGAGGCAGACCGTCGAAAACGGTCTTTAGACAGCTCATCTAGAGAAGACAAAAAGAAGCCCGATCATAGCGATCAGAGGCTTCCTCGCCGAACTCCTTCCCCACTAAAGGAGGGATAGCGGTCATCCGAGGTGATCAAAAAAGAGCAAGAGTTTGCAGATTGCGCTTAAAAGTGCCGAGCAATCAGCTCGGCACCATCAAGCATAGCAATCACAGCAGCCGGAGTCAGAGGCAGGCGAAATGACCGAAGTCACACCGGAGCCGAACTCGATGGTGTACGGCACTGAAGCCGTGATTCCGGTTGAGATCGGCGTACCCAGTCCCCGAACTCTAAATTTCTCCTCAGAAATGAATGATGACGGACTGAGAGCCGAACTAGATCTGGCCGAAGAAAGAAGAGAATTGGCCTGCATAAAAGCAGCCAAGTACAAGGAGCAAGTAGCCCGGTATTATAACCAAAGGGTGAAAAAGCTGCAATTTCAAGTGGGAGATCTCGTCTTGAGAAACAACGAAGTAAGCCGAGCAGAAAAGCTGGGCAAACTCGAACCCACATGGGAAGGTCCATATCGGGTGTCAGAAGTCCTCGGCAAAGGGTCTTACAAATTGACTCACATGTCAGGAGAACAAGCACCCCGAACATGGTACATTTCCAACCTCAAGAAGTTCCATTTGTAAGAGACAGTCCGGTCAGTCAGTCTTGTGTCTAGTTCGGTCCTAGGGGTATGTGCTTTCTTTGTTTTTTACTTGTGTTTCATGTTTGTCTATGTGCGTTTTGTTTATCTATGTGCGTTTTGTCTGTCTATGTGCGTGTCGTCTCTTACAAATGTTACTGAGGTATCTTGTTCTTCGAAGGCTGATCCCCTTTTTAGAACATATATAAGCCAACGATTGTGAGTCCAAGCTTCTAAGGAGGATACAAGACCACAATTCAGCTTAAGAAACAAGCAGTCCGTCTGAAACGAACTGCAACAAAGGGAAAGTCCGATCCACGCGATAAAACTCGCCGAATTAGGACAAGGGAAAGTCCGATCCACGCGATAAAACTCGCCGAATTAGGACAAGGGAAAGTCCGATCCGAGCGATAAAACTCGCCAAATTAGGACACAAGCTTAGTCCGGTCAAAGAAATTTACTTCATAAGACCAAAGACGAGTCCGGTCAAAGAAGTTTACTTCATAAGACCAAAGACGAGTCCGGTCAAAGAAGTTTATTTCATAAGACCGAGGACTAAGTCCGGTCAAAGAAGTTTACTTCATAAGACCAAAGACGAGTCCGGTCAAAGAAGCTTACTTCATAAGACCGAGGACGAGTCCGGTCAAAGAAGTTTACTTCATAAGACCGAGGACGAGCACGATGAAATTTTTTTCGCTGAGCTGTAAATACGCAGTGATAGAAGCGAAATGAAGATTTCATTTATTAAAACTTGTTCGGCATACAATTCTGCTGCCCTACGAGAAGGCGTTACGCCATTACAAAAGACTATTCTACTGTCCCTGGTTGCTAAAGTTGAGCCATCTATTCACAAAATCCTCGTGAAGCCGAGTTCGGGCGTTCTCGGCAGCTGAAGAATAAGCAGGTCGACGAGATGCTCTAATCGACCTACCGCCTCTTCCCTGAGCCCGGGAAGCTCTAGCACCTCGGCGGCGAAGAGTCTCTTCACGAAGCATTTGTTGATCTTGCTCACTCATAATCACAGCTCCTCTACGAACTTCAGTCCGTCCTTGTCTTGACGTTTCCGGTTGCTCCTGAGTCCGTTCTCGTCTTGACGTTTCCGGCTGTTCCTGAGTTCGTTGCTGACTTGGAGTAGGGTTTTGAGCAAGTGAATCAGAGGTTTGAGCTGGAGTGCGAGCATCTGTTGGCTGGAAATGCCTAAGGAATCTCTCGATTGAAGGACGCCGGGAAAGAATGATGTCGTACCGAGAAGCCCAGCGCCGCAATGATTTCACGACTTGTTGGCAAGCCGAGCTCTCCAGCGCATTGTTCCTCCGGAGTACATGATATTCCTCCCACAGTTCGTCAACTCGTTCCTGAACTTCAGAGATGGTCATTCCCCCGCGTCCGCAGATGAAATCCTCATACGCAGTCCTCTCAGCGACGGCAGTATTCAGCTCGGCCTCCAGATCTTTCTTTTCGGACTCTAAGTCCTTATTGTCGGCCTCCAGCTTCACTAAACAAGCCAAGAGTTCGTCATTCTTCATCTGGTCAGCTATGGCTTTTTTCTCAGCTTCGTCTAAAGCGGAAGAGTACAGCTGCTTCCAGTGAAGTACCTCCAGCTCCTTAAGAGTTAAGAATACAAAGCAGCCTATGTCAGTTCGGCATTTCAGTTTGCTGAGCAGGTAGTAAACCACAACAGGAGTAAAAGAGAGTACGAAAAGCTATACGAAGACACAAGTGCAGAAAGAAGAATTTTTTCATTCATAAGAAAAAAATTTTTACACGAGGGCTTCAAGGCCATTTTACAAGAAGGAAGAAACTAAACTAAGAGAAGGGAGACGAAATCATACTCCGCCAGCTTCGTCTCCGGCTCCTCGGTGAGGTTCAGCTTCCTTCTCCTTGTCTGCCTCAGCTTCAGCCTCGGCCTCCCTGCTCCTCCCAGCCTGCTCGGTGCCCCCATCACCGATCAGCAGCACCTCTTGCTCGGCCTGCCTGTCTCCGGTCTGCTGATCAGGCTGCTCGGTCTCACCCTCTCCGTGGAAAATTGGAGCGGGTGAAACTGACCCTAAGGAGGCAAAGATAGCCTCCATATTCTCGTCCCGGTCAGCTCGGCAACTACGAACTCGGTCAGCAGAAAGCAGGACCGAGGACGAAGCAAGCTCCTCAAGGAGCGGCAGACTCTGGAGACGAGCTGCTATCTCTCGGCCGTACAGCGGCAGAACGACTTCGGGCCCCTGCTCGGCATTATCGGTCATCAGTTTCAGCAGATCACCGACAAAGGCCGAAAATTGATTGCTCAGAAAGAGTTTCTCCGCGAAAGCACGGAGAACCTCCCCTTGGGCAACCACGGCGGCAGCATCCCTCCGTTTCGTCTGCTCTCGCTGGATGACGAGCTGGTTTTTGGCAAACTGGGCTTCATCCTGGGCCGAGATCCTAGCAGCTCTGGCCTTCTCAAAGTCGGCCTTAGCCTGTTCGGCCTGGTGACGAGCAGCCGCCAACTTCCTCTGCATCTCAGCATAATCGTTGGACGCTTTGGAGAGTTCAACGGCGACGAGCTTGGAGAGCATATCGTTCCTCTGAAAATGGAAAAAGGAAAAAGTCAACCGAGGGGCCACAAAAAATACAGGAAAAAAGCAAGGCCAGAAAATCAAGAAGAGAATTCACCTCGGCGAAGTCCGTGGGCCATAAAAATGGCTCACAGATATGTTCCGAAGGAGGCGCCAAGACCACGTCTTTCTCTGGCGCTCTTGGGGGCTTCTGGGTCTTCCCCTTCCCCTTTGCCGAAGTCGACTCCGGCTTTTTTGGATCCGAAGAAGAGGTCTTTTGCCTCTTCGGATTCTTCTCGGCATCATGCGCCGAGCTGGTAGCCTTCTCTTTCTCCGGCTCCTTAAGCTCGGAGGATTTGCGGCTAATCTTATTTAGCAAGTTCACTGCCAAAAAGCAAGAAAGCAAGGTTAGTTTTCGCCACAAAAGCAGTAAGGCACAAAAAAGAATTCCTCACCCTCGGTCTCTTCGTCCGAAGACGAGGAGTCGAACACGAAGTCGCCCTTGACGAGCTCAGACTCCAGGTACTGCTTCCTAATCATAGGAATCTTATTGAGCTCGCCCTCGAGCTCGTCCAACGGCTCTAACCGAGGATGAGGAATCACGGACTTCGGCCCTCTCCAGGGAAAGCCAGGAGCCGCTGTCCTATTATAAAAAAAGAAGCGATGCTGCCACTTTGGCCACTTGGTTTTGCAGAAGGCCCTAAAAGGCTGTAAAGGGATCAAGTAAAACCAAGATCCTTTTCTCTTAAACTGGAAAAAATTAAGGATTGCCCTCAGAGACAGATCCTTATCTAGCCTACGCAGTTCGGCAGCAAAGGCCGATAAGTGCCTCCAAGAGTTCGGAGTCACCTGACCTAAAGGGAGTTGAAAAAAATCTAGCAGCTCTACAAAGGCAGAGGGAAGAGGGAAACGAAGCCCGCATTCCAAGCTGGCTTCATAAACGGTGGCGTAACCCTCCGGCGGCGAGTCAGCCCTATGAAGGTCGTCGGGAATCGCAACCTTCCCCCCAGGAAAAAAATATTTTTCGTGTAAGGATATCACAGTATCCTTACTCAAGATGCTGTGAAAATACTCTACGGTCTTCTCCCCGGATTCTTTCCGGCTAGAAGACCCCTTACCCCCTTTCCTACCGCTACCTGACTCAGAAGAAGAAGAAGAAGACATAGTTCTTACTCTTTGAAAGTCTGAAGAAATTCTGAAGAAATTCTTGAAAGCGGAAGGAAATTTTTACGCAAAAGAGAGAGAATGCAGAAGAAGCAATAGCAAAAGTGTTCAACTGATGAAGAAAGGATGTACTTATCAGATTCGGAGAAGATTTCAAAATCATCGCACCGTTTCGAATCCCACCTTTTCAGGATTCAACGGCCGGATTTTACTGTCGAATTTAATGCAGTCACGCGCAAGGCACGTCCCCTGACGTCAGCCTCCCCCGTACCTTTATCCAGAATGCCGAAGTGACTCGCTTCGCCGAAGTGATTCACTTCGCTTTTCGGGGGGGGTAGTGATGGGGTACGTACTAAACAAGCCCAATAGCAGTGACGGCCCATCAGCCCAAAGCCCAAGGAAGAGTATCAGTTCGGCATTACCAAAGAGTTCGGCCCCAGCCTACAGCTCGGTAAAAGCCGACCAATCAAGCTCTACTCTCAGTTCGGCATTACCAAAGAGTTCGGCCCCAGCCTATAGCTCGGTAAAAGCCGACCAATCAAGCTCTACTCTCAGATTGGCAAAAGCTGCTCGGCAATAGTTCAGCAGTTCGGTCTCAGTATTCAACCGAACTGGGAGATAGTGGACCCATGCAGGATCTCCACGACCTCCACTACTCAATCTATTTAGTGGTGGACCCATGCAGGATTTCATGACCTCCACGACATCCACGATCTAATTAGTGATGATGTAAGCCACGACCTAGTTAGTGATGATGTAAGCCACGACCTAGTTAGTGGTGATGCAAGCCACGATCTTAGTTCAATGTATAAATAGAACTTAGATCAGATAGACAGGGGGGCTCTCTAGACATCAAATATCATATAGCAAGTCTGTATTTGTAAGCTGGAAAACCAGATCAAGCAATACAATCTTGCCCTCCTTTCTTCCCGTGGACGTAGATTTACCTCAGTAAATCGAACCACGTAATTCCTTGTGTCGTGATCTATATTCATTACCTGCATTTACTACCATCAAAAATTCGCCCAACCATCAGGCGCGACTTAAACCGCGGACGATGGCCATCGTCCGCGCCATCGTCCGCTCCATTGCGGACGTCGCGGACGATGGCTATCGTCCGTGACATCGTCCGCCCCATTGTGAAGGCCGCGGACGATGGCACGCGGACGATGACACGCGGTTTCGTTTTTTTATAAATAGCGTTCATTTGTAACATTTCATTTCACACGATTTCATCTTCGAAACTTACATTTACATAATTACTACGAAATGGATTCAAGCCCCAATAGCCCTACGTTTAGCGGAGAGGCGCATTGGCCGGGTACAGAACCCGGCGATTATCGTTCGTTCGGCGACAACACCCATTACGATCCCGATTTCAGTACGGAATCGTATGGGTTGTCTGATATAGAGCCGTTGCCGCACCGCCCAACCGCATCGGCCGATCCCGCCCCCGCAGCGACCGGTGCCGCCAAGGGGAAGGCGAAGCGGAACCGGCAGCGGGCGCAGAAGTTGCCGCCTCTCGGTCCGTACGAACTACACCGACGACGAAACTCTCACTTTGGCCCGGTGTTGGGTAGATATATCGGAAGATCCGATATTCGCCAACAACCAGAGACAGACCGCGTACTGGGAGCGCATCGCGGACCTCTACAATTCGGTCAAGCCGCCGACCGCGTACAAGCGCAAGAGTGAGCAACTCCGTAAGCACTGGGATCAAATCAAGAAGCAAGTGAACTTGTACTCGGCGGAGTTCGAGAAGTGCGTGCGGTCACAGGGGAGCGGCGAGAGCGTGCACGACGTGCGCTCTAAAGCGATGTTGTCGTACCGGTCGATGTTCGGCGAGTTCAAGCACGAGGCCATCTGGGCGCTCTTGAGGGAGAAGCAGAAGTTCCAAGGTGGAATTCTGCACACTGGTGCGCCGAAGAGGACGAAGGTCACCGAAGCTGGTGACTACACGAGCAGCGGCAGCGGCACTAACCCGGTTGACCTCAACCGGACGTACGTGGATGAAGGGAGTTCCGGCACACCGGTGTCCTCCCGGCGTCCTCCCGGCATCAAGGCTGCGAAGGCCAAGGGGAAGGCGACCGCGACGTCATCGTCGACCGCTGCAACCCCTGTTCCGGACCCGGATGAGCTCCCGACGCAGACGGCCACCGCGTTTGCGTCGTTAGCTACAGCGTCGATGACAAGGACGATGTTGCAGACGCACAAGGCCCTCGAGAAGTGCACCGACCCCGAACAAGCCGAGTATCTCCGTGCATTACTCGATGAGTTGCGTAGGAAGTTGGGAATTGGCCCGACTTAGTTTTTTTCTTTTTTTAGTTGAATGGTGTAATTTTTTTTATTATTAAAACTTCGCCGCTAGTTATTTAGTCGTTTTTTTTACTCGTTACGTGTTATTTGAAAACAGTTAAATTAATTAAACAAAACAACAAAATGATGATGTGACGCGTCATAGGGCGTCCCACTGCAGGTGGAGAAGGAGGAGGATAAAAATGCTGACGTGGCGCACCTTAGGGCGCCCCACTGCTGATGGTATAAGTACTTTACAAACATTGTACGGTTATACTTAAAATTTTTTAAATTTAGTTAATCTTAACTTTAAAGAACTCAAAAGTTTCTCCCAATTTAACAGTTTTAGGACGGCGAACCCCTTTAGAAAGTCGGAATTATGTCAGATATATACACTTCAGTGAAATTAAATTTAGCACACACAAATAATATTAATTGTAATGTAAACCAAACACACACACTCTCCTCCAAAAAATGCAAGTGTATGCCATAATCTAAACCAAATGATATTCATTGTAACTAAACTTTAATATGCTGTAATTAATAAAACTTGATTATAAATCAATAAATTCAAAATAAAACATACACAAATATTTCGAGAGGAAAAAAACGCCGAATACACAGCACAAATGATGTCATAAACAAATAGTTCGGGAAAACCAAGCAGAATACACAGCACAAATGATGAAATGTCATTAGCAGAGCGTGTCTGCTAATTACAGATACGCAAATTGCACGTTATATTATCAAACTTAACAGCTAACGCATCCGATAGAAATAGAGAGAAAGCGAGTCATTCAACGATACTTGAACCAAAAAGAGAGGGAAAACTAGATCAATTATACCTATCCAAAGTATAAAAAGGTCAAACTCAAATCTTATATCTGAATATAAAGGCCTGCAGATTAATAACAAATGGAATCTTCTCCAAAAGAGCTAAAACACAATCTACCCTTGTCTGATCCAAAACTAAATATAGGATCAGAATCATCTTGGTTTGATGCACTACTTGTCGTTGATGGAAACGAGAACACTACACTTGGTGCTGACTTGTTAGAGCCAAAACTGTAAGAAGGAATACTAGGAGTATCGCTTGGTTGGGATGTTAAATTTGGTGAAGAAGATGGCATGATAGAAGGCGTTGGCGGTTCTGAGAGCACACCTGCAGAAGCAGAAACAGGGAAAGTGAACCCCACTCCATTGTCCGAGGAAGCTGCACGTAGTATAGTCCTCTGGGTAAATATTGACGGCAATGAAGGTTTCATCCCGTGACTTTTCAAAGCTTCTGCTTCAGTTGTTGTCTTTGCATCCTGTCCATTACTTAGAGGAGGAAGAGAAAACTGCGAACCTGTCTTGGTCTCTCTATCATTAGTCGTGGCAAGAGCATTCTGCAACAAGGACTTAAGGCAGGAGAACAGATTTAAATACCATTACCAGGAAATATGAAACAAGAACTTCTAGTGCATAGAGAAGCAACATAGGAAGAGAAGTACATACCTTATTCCAATTTCGGGGCTGAGGACCAGAAGTTTTATGACCGAAAAGAGGAATTGTATCTGCACCTGCAGTGCTGTTCGAAGAGCCACTAAAAATTGAGCCAGAACCTTTAGTGATTCCGGTAGCTTCATCTCTTGCTTCATTCATTCCTTTGGCATGATAATTTCCTGAAAAATTAAACTTATTGCTACTTTTATTGAATTCCGAAGGGAAATTTGGGCCGGAAGTGTCAGTATTCTTGTGGGAAGCAGGGTCTTCAACGTGTGCTGAGCTTCTACTTTCTACGTTACTGACATCAGTTGCATCAGGAGAAGATCCCCATCCAGTCACCAACCTTAATTCAGCCTCCTTTTGCTTAGGGGTTGGCTTGTTTCTATCGAGAAATTCCAGTGCTTTCCTAGCTGCCTGACTAGCAGATAAGTTCATGCTAGACATACCTATATCAGAGGGTAGTGAAACATTGTCCCCTGACAAGTATTTAGGTACACCGCTAGTTTCACCTGGCACAATATTCTTTTCTACACTAGGTAAGAAACCTTCAAATTCTTGGGTTGTAGGGGCTTTTAGAGGAATTTCTTTAGGCGAACTCAGGAAAATGGATCCTCGTGGACGGATTTCAGAAGCAAATTTATTCCTCATACGACGAATAGGTCCCACTGAACCATAAGCATCAACTGTCTCACCCCTTGATTTCACCTGAAAGTCATTTAAATTCATTATATGCTAAAACCACAAGTCTAAAACATTTTGTTTGCCCCCTCAATAAATCTGACCATGCAAACTGATCATAGGAAACATATACTTATTACGTATTGATTATAGTACTCCTTATATAATGAAAAACTCCTTTGGAACTATGGAATCATAGATGGGAAGAGCATAACTATAGAGCATGGAATTATTACAAAAGCAAATAATACCTGCTCATAGGGGGATTCTCGAGATTGTCGAAAGGGAGTTGATGTGTTTGCATACTGACTATCAGCTTGTAACTGAATCACAAAAAAATGCACGGTTAAAATGAGTAACCCTAGTAATAACATATTCTGCCAATGTAATGATGCCTACCTTGGTTTTGGACTTTGACAGTATGGTTCTTGAATAGGGGGTTCTAGGAAAATCTTGAAGCCTGCTCCTCCCCCTCTGACCCAGTGGTGTAGTAAGACCATGACGTGTGTGCACCACAGAGCCAGGCCAACATATGGATGGCTTAGGTGAAGGTGATGGAAAAGGTAGTGGCTTTCTTGTAAACTCATTGGTTTGTTGTGCTCTTTCACTGTTAGATATGGAATTATGAAGATCTTGGCCTTCTTCAGTGGTACGACGAGACATGTATGCACGAGCAAGATCAATTGGGGAAGCACTTACACCAACAGGAACCTGTGCCATTTCTCGACATAGCAGTATTTCTACTCATAAGAATAATTACATGAGTGCATACAATACTTAAAAAAAAAGTTGTATCAACTGCATTAATTTTCAAATAAAACTAATAAACATTATTACCCTAAAAGGTTTAACAAGTTTCACCACATTTCAGGCCTGGCAGGTTGTAAATTGTACTGAAAGAAAGAAAATTCTGAATGATATACAAGAAATATGCACTCACATCTGACTTTTCACGAGAATAGCCAATCACAGTTCCCTCAGTATATCTCTGTCTCCCTTCAGAAGGTGTTATGAGTATTTCAGGCCTCCATGGAACAAGCTGACCATCATCTTCAGCATTACTGCTTAATTTTTGTTCCTCCTCCTTATTCACTCTTGAATTTAATATCTCCATCAAATGAGTGATTTCCTCCCTGCAGTGTACCAGACGAATCAGATGCAATTCCTGGGTTATTAAGAAGAAACTAACAAATACTCCCTCCGCATTAAAAAAAATAGAAACATTTGAAACGGCACGGGTTTTAATGCACAATTGGTAAAGTAAGTGAGAAAAATTGGTAAAGTAAGAGAGATGAAAAGAAAAATGAGTAAAGTAAGAGAGAGGAAGAGAAAAAGTAGTGAAAGTAGAGTTATTGGATTGTGGGGTCCATGTCCTAAAATAGAAATATTCTAAAGTTTCTATTTAAGGAATGGCCCAAAATGGAATAGTTGCTATTTTTAAAAAACGGAGGGAGTATATTTCTAAATATACCTAGCAGTGACTACATACACTATAGTACATTTCAAGAAATTTAAACGGACACTGAGGGGAACTTGTTTATGAGAAGATATCCATGTTAGGCATCTAAGTTCCACCACCCACCAATCACAATTGTAAGTAAACTATAAAACTCACAGCCAGACAGCAGAAACTCGGAACTGATCAAGATAAGCAAGATTGGGAATAAGCTTCATAGTCATAACCACTACATCACTAGCACTTCCTATAATTACAATATGTTCTGCTTTTGATGAATTCTCTGACCCAATGGTTTATGTGATCAGACATGCATATGTCAGAAGATTTCAGATTGGTGACTGTGCTTCGATGACGATGAGAGAGAAACAAGTTCAACTACATGAAACTAGAGTAATAGAGAGAAATGTTCAAAATGGGAAAAACACAGTGGATAGATGTGTTCTCCCAGTTGTTCCCTATGCTTCTGCATTGGAGTCTGAAGATAAGACAAAAAAGTGCACCATGTATAATTCAAATGTGTAAACTGCATGCACTGCTCAAAACTGAAATGAATGCTGTCTTTTTTTAATACTTCCATTTTCCCTCACATGTAAATCATATTGAAAGAGGGGAAATCACACAACAATCTTCATCGTAATACATAATTGTCTGAAGGATTACTTTGATTAATCTATATTGAGTTAATCAATCGCAATACATAATTATCTGAAGGATTACTTTGATTAATCTATATTGAATTAATCAATAGTTCAATGCACGTTAGAATGCTGGAAACCCTTCATTCTTAAAATCACACAAAATACACCATCAATGTGAAATAAAAACAAATAACATATACTATCTCGACACTAAAACTTAGAAATCCCAAGGACTTTTTATATAACAATGATCAACAAAAGCCCTAAAATCTTGCAGTTCCGTATAGTTCAGAAATTTCCTCATAGAAATAGTTGCATTCAAAATAATCAGTTGCTACGCATTCAGAGTCCAGCAATACGACATGTTTGCTTATACATCAGTTGCTAAATTAATCACCAAAAATCGAACTTTCAACTCTAAAGTTAGGGCAAAGGCACCGATATACGAAAAAGTACCTAGTGAAAGTGTTGCCTTTAATCAGCTGCTCGATTCTGGCAAAATCGGAATCATACCGAGTTCCATCCTTTTCTTGGGTAGATCTTAGCACCATAGACTGCACAAAATCATATAATATCACAAAAAAATCAAATTCAAATTCATTCCAAAAAGAATACATATTGATATAAACAAGCACTTGCAAACTAGAAAATCCGAGAAAAACGAGGAGAATAATAAGGTGAATGCATCATTCAGGATCGGAACCTGAGTAGTGTCGTGCAAATTAGCGCCGGAAATATTCATGATTTTACAACTCAAAATTCAGAAGAAAATAGTGAGCTGTATTATTTGTTATGGCTGCCGAATTGCAATTGGCGCACACTTTTTATTTACTGCCGATTTCAGTAATTACGTTATTTGGTTGCGGTTTGAGTCTTGGCCCACTTATTTTTCACATTTTTTTTATCAAATTACACATGCTACAAAATACAATAAAATACTACTTAAAGATGCAAATTGTAATTTAAAAAAAAGAACTAAGTTTGTCTTATAAGGAAAGCATAATTAACAGAGTGATATATAAACTTTTCGACCTTGCAAAAGCATTCATTTCATACACTATTACTCTTTTGAAATTGACTTTGAAGTTGAAACTAGTCCTGTTTATTAAAGTCAAAAAGTAAGTACTCTAAAAATTAAAGAATTGTAGTGCATCATATACATTCTTTAAAAATACGCTTAAAGTATACTATACAAACTAAAATTATTATAAGTATACACAAATAATAGTAGTATATGTGTTTGACGTATCGAATATGAAGTGCATTACCAATTGAGTTAGAGAAAAAGTAAAACAAAAATTAGATGTAGGGTTTATTAAATTCAATATATAGAATATCAAATATAAAATTAACAATATGTCCCCAATCAAGCAATCATGGAATCACCATTCATTTCTCGAGTGTGAATCACTCTGACTCAGTGCACTACGCGCAGTGCTCATTTTAGGCGATCTCTTGAATGATGTACTAAATAAATAAACAAAAACAAGAGAGAATTCTAAATAATAAGAAAATATGAAAATGTAACGTTTACACTGAATAGTTTGAAATTCTTCTTTTACAACATCTTCAATCGATTTATGATACATATCAAAACATCCAAATTCTTAAAAGTTAATAAATTTTCTATATGAAGCCAGAATACAACCACATAGGTTGGATGCAGACTCGGAAGTAACCCTCATAAGAATAGAGGTAGTTTAACTCGTTTTTATTTTTATAAGAGTAGTCATATGTCAAATTTAGATTGATGTTTTTATAATTCATATTGATGTTTTTAATAGTAAAATGTTGTAAAATTGTTATAGGTGAACGTGATCGGTGGTTGGGACTTTGGTTCTACTTTAAATTGAGTAATTATAGTATAATTTTGAGAGGTCAAAGTAGTCTCGCAGCGTAAGTTTTGTTAGTACTCCAGCTTAAACATCAGCTCCAGCTCCAGCTCCAGCTCCGGCGACCGGATCTGCTTCTGGCGGCTATACTCCCCGATTGACGGTATTAGCTCATCTCAAACGACGTAACTGCTATTGCAGCGCCTCATTCTGTCTCGTCTCTCCTAATTCTCTTGCTTTTTGCTCATCTTTGTGGAGAGGATTACAAGCTTCTACCTAGTGCATTATATACATATATCTACATGAAAACATGATTTTGCGCTCCTTTTGTGTGATTTCAATCTCCAATTTAATTTCTTTTCAATTCAATTGGATTCTTACGACTTCTGCAATTGGTTGGAAGAAGAATCCTATCTGATTGCTGTAAATTAGCGCGCTAATCAATCATGATGATTAATTTGTGCAGTTGTTTTCTAGTACCTTTTTATGGCTGCTTCATAAGGTTGACTTCTGTATGCAATAAAACTGGTTCGTGATTGTCAGGATTGGATATTTTTGGAACTTTTGCATTTCCAAACACAAAATGATGGGAGCGAAGAGAAAAGTTGGAAAATATGAGCTTGGAAGAACCATTGGAGAGGGAACTTTTGCAAAAGTTAAGTTTGCGCACAACACAGAGACGGGTGACAATGTGGCCATTAAAATCTTGGCCAAGAGTACTATTCTCAAGCACAAGATGGTCGACCAGGTATACACTTTATTTGTAGATGTTGCTATTGTTACAAATTTTACTGTTATCAGTTAGATTTCAGCACTGCAATCAGTAATCCCTTTTCTTTTTCTTGAAAAAAGAAACAAAACTATGGTGCAACTTGATATATAAAGCTTCTTTAGTCTATTCCTTTTGTGAAGAATCTCCACTCTCCCAGAAAGTACAGGAGATTTCTTCAAGCAAGTGGAAGAATCTTATATTTCTGAAAATTCTAGTTGGGGTATTGTTTTAATGAACTCGAAGCGCATTATGCTATTCCCGATCTGCGTATCTGGAGCTATATGGTGTTTTTTTTCACTTTTCTTTATTTATTAAATCATATTGGTGACACATTTGTTGGTTCACAGATAAAACGAGAGATCTCAATAATGAAGATTGTCAGACATCCTTGTATAGTAAGGCTGCACGAGGTATACTTAGTAATTGTCCATTTGGATTTTTTTATTAGAACCCCATTAGAGCATCAGGATCCATTGCTTGCTGACCTTCTCTTATATTTATCTGCCTACTAGGTTTTAGCCGGTCAATCAAAGATATACATAGTTCTGGAGTTTGTGACTGGCGGAGAACTTTTTGATAAAATTGTAAGTACTTGTGTAATTTTTGAAAAAATGATGTTATATTTCCCATTTGACTGTGTTATGGTTAAATGAGCACTGAAACCGTCTATCTTACATGCAAACTGAAAATATTGTTTGTGCTGGATATTACATTAAGCAAATATGCATATCTGGACTTGTATCTTTAATCATGTCATAAAAAAATTGGGAAGATCTAATGTGGATACATTTGGGTCACATTATATTTCTATGCATTTGTGTATATCTATTTTCGGAGCCCTCTGATCATGTAGAACCGATGATTGAAGTCATTATATTGGGGTCATACCTTTTATAAACCTTGTGATGCGGAATTTATCTTCTTTTCCAATCATATGCATGATTAACTGGCCTACTTGTATTTCTTGATGCCCAGGTTCACCATGGTAGGCTTTCTGAGAATGAATCAAGAAGATACTTTCAACAACTCATCGATGTAGTTTCACATTGCCATAGTAAGGGTGTGTACCACCGTGATTTAAAGGTAAGCGGAAGTCTTTAATGATGATTGAATTGATATCCATTACTACTATTGTATTTCTAATGTTAATATTTATGTGTATAGCCTGAAAACCTGCTCCTTGATTCCCAAGGAAAGTTGAAGGTTTCTGATTTTGGACTGAGTGCATTACCTCAAAAGGTAAGCACTGTAACCATTTAAAATTAGATGATTCTTTAGTGTGGTACTGCCAATTGTGTTAATATTGGGGCAATAAATGTGATTCACTGTTTTCTCCTATTTTCTGGAACCATGTCCAGGGAGTTGATCTTCTTCACACAACCTGTGGGACTCCAAATTATGTTGCACCCGAGGTATGATTTTCATATGATGCTATACTCTGTTGGATAGATATCTTGCACGTAGAGTCTGAGTATTTTGTGCTGCACTTTCATGAATAACATACTGGTTAGTTGGATTCCTTATTTTTTGGAATAACATACTTTTGGAAAAGTTGCCTGTACCATTTTATTGCTATCTTTTCCTACGCTTGTATTGCAGATCGATCATTAGAGAACTAGAATATAATCTGCCCCTTTCTTCTTGTTTTACTACCAAATCTACTTTTCTATCTGTACAACCATCACATGGACTAGTCTGAAAAAACAATCTGTGAGTTTGTGTTGTGTGAGAGAGAAAGAGAAAGGGAACAAAGATTAATACGGATCTGCACGGCTAACCTGCCACATTTTCAGCATCATTTGGAACCATCTCTGGAAGGGCTATATTTAAGTCTAAAAGAAACCTTCTGAACTACAGAACAGCAAGGGCTATTTAATTCTTAAAGAAACCTTTTGAACTGCAGAACAGCTAGATTGGCTTCAAGCCTTTGTGACTGAGGCAAATATACGACAAATGTGTGGTTATTTTGGACTTAGTTGATATGGAAATAGTGTATCACCTTGCCTTCTATTTCTTGTATATGATTGTGCAGCATCTTCTAACTTTATCTAGATAGAAATATCATGAAGTTGCTTTAAAAAGACTTGACAATAAGCTGTACTTAATGTATACTGGTGACAAAGGTCATACCAAAACCATACAATAGGTAGGGATTTCTAATCTGGTGAACTGCCACCCTGATATCTCATGTCAATTTACATCTCTATGTTGCTACTGTCTATGCTGCTATGAACACAAACAATGTAAATTTAAGAGTAAAATTAGGTATATGTCTTAGAAGCATGGGTTTGTAGATCTTGAAAATTAATTTAGATGGCCATATAACATGTCTAGTTGTGCAAGAATCTCTCTCTCTCTCTCCTCTTGAACTCGGGCGATGGGAAATTTGATTTCTTAGCAGGACTGATCTATTGCGGTTGCTAATTTATTTGCTTGGCTTCATTTCCCCACTTGTTGCGACCATTTCTTTTCACATATGTATCTGAGAAGATATGCTGTTGAACATCCATTAATTTAATGTAGAAGCTATTGAATAGTTGTTCTCCTGTCCGCTTAATCATAACCTTCTGAAATCTGCACGCTTGTGGGGCCTTAGTTATTTCGATAAGTTGTAAGTTTTCTTAATTCATTACCTGAGAAATCCTTATTCTTATCTGCTGTCCTTAATCATGCTTGCCATTTATGGACCTTTGTTATTATAATGCTTTAGGTACTAAGCAACCGAGGTTATGATGGTGCAGCTGCTGATATTTGGTCATGCGGCGTGATCCTTTATGTTTTAATGGCAGGATATTTGCCATTTGAGGAAATAGACCTTCCTTCCTTATATAACAAGGTTAATAAATTCATTATATTTTTTAATGTTACAAATATTATATTACATTTTTAGTATGGATCTGTACTAAGTTATGGACAATGATTTATTAACACGTGAAAAAATTATATTTTTCAAAGCTTCATGAATTTCTTATCCAATTGGTTTAGGTTTTCTATCAAAACGATCATGCTAGGTGATTCAGTGAGGTGCTAAATCTATCGTCAGTAGTTAACACAAAAACATTTCAGTGGCTTCCTTTAATCTTATATAGTGGATTGTATGATTTACTCCCATGAATATGAGTGGCATGTTTTGACTACAAACAGAAAAAAGGTTATATCTGCCATTAAATTGAATTCAAACTATAGTTAAGAATCTCTAACTATAGTTTGTTTTAGTATACCTTGATTTTCTTTTAGTTTCATATAATATCAATAGCATTATATTAGCTTTTCCAGAGAAGCTCTGTTGTAATTTGTGAGGAATATCATTTAAATTGTGTTTCGTCATTTTCCTGTTTTGCAGATTAATGCTGCCCAGTTCTCATGCCCGTATTGGTTTTCTGTGGGTGCAATTGCATTGATACATAAGATCCTTGACCCGAATCCTGAAACAGTAACTACAGAAACCATGTTCATATCCAATTGTTCACTGTTCCTGGCATCTCTTAACTCTACGTTTGATTTTTCAAGCATTGCACACACTCTTTTACTCATTCTAAAAATCAACTGCTGTATCCTCAAATCTCCACTTGTTCCTCCTTATCATCATTCTACCGTAATAAGAAATCACGAGTAGCATAGTGAGTTTTACAGTTGTCGAACATTGGAGCTCTAGAATAGCAGATCAGACACAACCATTGAACCTTATAGATCATAATATACCGTAGATGCAACTTTTTTTTAATAACTGGGACCTTAGCCTTCGTAAAAATATTTTAAATAATCCTCGTAATCTGAGGTAAGATATCAACTGGATCCATTAGGAATGAGTGTGATTGCAAAGTTGGTCACAATAAAAATTAATGAAAAATCTTTTTATAGTTAGTCAGAAGATATATAGCAAGTTGAATTTTACACATTAGAACATTTGATACGAGTTATAAAATTTGCACTTAGGAGTAACTTAATAATATTGGATCAACTGAGTTATAAACTCAAACTGAATAATGTTTCTGCACCATTTTTTTCCTGCAGAATTAGCAAGTGTAATTTTGATTTCTACAGAAATGTGGTATTATTTAAATTATCTCGTATAAAGAGCATTCAGATTTTATTGGATGGTGTTCGATCCTTTCTAAAGCCAATTGGGTCTCATTTTTTCCAATCCATTTGGACTTCTATCCGACTTTGAATTTGTTAATATTATCATGAAGCTTTTGCAACATCTTGCAACTTCTCATTGACAATACAGTGTTTCCATTAGTTCTTAGTGTTGTTTGATCACTTCTCCCTTTCCCCTCTCCTGTTTCTTCCCCTAGTTGCTGCATTCCATTTTGACCCACAAGAAAGGGCTTGGCCCTTCTAAGTAACCACTATTTGCAGCGAATAAAAATTGAAGGAATAAAACGAGACTCATGGTTCCAAAAAAGTTATGTCCCTGTCAGACCCAGAGATGATGAAGTGGTGAATCTGGATGATGTTCGTGCTGTTTTTGATGACATTGAGGTTAGTTTGTTCTCTTCTTTTATATAGTTTCTGTGCTGAGTTGATTATTTATGGTTTGATGAGTTCCATGAGCTGTTACTTTATCTGTAAGTTAGCAATTCAATTAGAAATATTATGTCATTTGTTCTATAATACCAATTGCTACCTACCATTTTTTCATGCAAAGAATGACAATCACATTCTTTGGTCTAGTCAGTATATCTTCATTCAGTGTAGCAATTTTATCAACAGTTTTTACTCTTTCAAATTTCAGGACAAATATGTAAATGAGGAATCTCGGAATGATGATGGTGGTCCTTTGATAATGAATGCGTTTGAAATGATTACACTTTCCCAAGGGTTGAATTTATCGGCCTTGTTTGACAGGCGTCAGGTATAAAAATTCAATTATGACATGACATCTGCAATATTATTTTTTCAAGGACGAAGGCTCTCAATTTGTTGTTACTCTACACACCATTGTTGTGTTTGGCTTGACTTGACTCAAAATTGGTCTATGCATATATGCAGGATTATGTCAAACGACAGACTCGTTTTGTTTCCCGACAACCTGCAAAAGTTATAATTGCAGCAATTGAGGAAGCTGCTTGTTCAATGGGACTCAAGGTTCACACAAGAAGTTACAAGGTCTGTTTCCCTCGAATTCTGTGGCTGAATGTTGTAAATAAATTTTTGGATTTTCTGTGCCATCTCAGAAGAGATTTCTAGATGATGAGCATCATTTCCCCTTCTCCTCGTACTCTTTTGGTAACTGACAACGGCCTTATTCAGTAATGTGATGGGCTCAACTATGTCTCCATAGCAAGTCTAGGTTGCAAATATGTTGGGTCTGAGGTTACCGTTCTCTACTATTCCGTAATCACTTCCAATTCTATACTTTTAACAGACGAGACTCGAGGGCGTATCTGCTAATAAAACCAGTCAATTTGCTGTGGTGCTCGAGGTAAATCATAAATGTTAACTCATGGTTGCTTTCCAAATGCTTAATATCTCAACATGTCATGCATCACATGCTTGACTTCATACTTGTTCCACAAAGGTATATGAAGTTGCACCATCCCTCTTCATGGTGGATGTCCGTAAGGCTGCTGGAGACACACTTGAATACCACAAGGTGACTCTGTGCTTTACCATTCCAAACCGAGCCCTGCTCCATCCAGCGCAAAATGATCCATTACTCACCCTTTTGTTTCTGAGTATCTTCTGCAGTTCTACAAGAATTTGTGCGAAAAGATCCATCATATTATCTGGAGAGCAAAGGAAGGGAGTCCTGGTCCTGCTTTGCTTAGAACCATGACTTGTTGATCCAGTTTCGAAGCAAAGCAATACAAAAACCCTTTGTAGAACGGGGGGTTGCGCATTTGTGCTGTAAGTAACTCTGTTTTCGGAAGCAAATTGCACAATCTTGAGCTATTATATATTACTTAGAAAGCAATAAAACCATAGCTTAGATACCATCTAAATCATTATTGTTATCAATGATGTATGTATGCATGTGTGATAGCTTCATGTGTGGGAAAAGATAAGGTTGTTCGTAGATTTATACGTGACATAAGTTATGTTGTAAGCCGATGTACAGTCAATAAAAATAGGTGAACTTTTTTCTATATAAGACTGGCTAGGAAGAAATCTGTTTTACCTTTTTCTTTGTGTACATTTTCGGATAGAATGTTATGCATATGCAACCACTAATTGTCTCACTTTTTACTAACTAGTATTATCACCCGTGCTATGCACGGGCCATATAATTTTCACGTACTGATTATACGTACACATTCTTAATAAATCAACAAAAATGAGAAATATAATCATTATGCAGACTTTAAAGAAAGTATTAAATTGAGAGAGGACGTGAGATCTTCAACAATAGAAAACCCTATAAATCTTAATATGTTCTCTTCGTTTCAAGGTTCATATTGTTTAATCATAATTTAGTCTAGTTTAGTTAGAAAGGAATTAAGTAGTCATGTAATTTCAATCAAATAGTGTGGACAGATAGATATACATTTGTAGTGTTAAATTTGTTGAGAAGTAAACGAAAAAATTAAAATAAGTGCATTACCTTAATTTTTTTTCCTTTACTAAAACGGAAACGATCATACCATACGTATATAAGAGCCTTTCTTTATTTACCCTTTAATGGGCTTTATGAGAAAAATATCAACACAAAACTTGTCATGTGGAGTACATATATATATACCTTGCTTATCTCTTTCTAGCGTTAAAAAGTGCCTCCCAAATCTCTCCATCGCTGACACTCTTCGTCATACAACAATGTTTGTTTATTCAGTCCATTCGATTTCAATTATACTCCCTCCGTCCCAATAAATATGAAACGTTTGCTTTTCGGCACAGTGCAAACAGATCTTGTCACTCTCAATCTCTATTTTAATATCGCATAGCGATCTCCGCCCTTTGCTTAAAGTATTTTATTTTTCTTTCAAATCTACTAAATTTTTTCAATTTAAAAATTTCTAATTTCACCCTTGTTCTCATTCAAGTAATCTTTTTTCTTGTGGAGTTGTTGATTTTTGGACTGTTTAAACCTTGCATGGTCTATAATTCACAGGTAAAAAGTTCAGTACATTGAATTTCTTTCATAAGAACGATAGTAAAAATGAGATCCTATAAAAATATAATTTCAATTTTACCTACCTTCTTTGAGAATATCTTTCGTTTCTTTTCGGGCTTCATAATGTTTAACCTGCTTGCTATATAATTGTGTTTCTCGAGCTTCGTCTCAACTTTTTACCTCTTTTATGTGAATTGTATATACTGTCTTTATTCCAACATCTGTGATACAAAAAGATTTTTTACGGTTACTTTCATCACATTTCTCATATTTTATTGTTTGCGGAACATTTTCCTCTTGTCTGTTCTCCTTTTGACCACTTCTTCATCTTCCTCTCGATCCAAATTCTTGGTTTGAACATTCCTCGAACTTGTAATCTTTTTCTAATTATTTACATTATTTATACTTACATTAGTGCAGAAAAATAGGAGTATTGAAAGAAAAACAATTTAAACATAGCATAATAATTTTCTAAAAATGGGAACCATTAGTTTTTCCTACACCAAATTGAGAGAAAGGTATTTGATTTCTGATTTTGAAAATAGGCATGCTCTTGTTTCTGAAAGCTGGTATTTATAGGTGAAGATTTAGTTATTTTACCTCTATTTTGATTTTAAATTTGATAAATTCTAGTAGTAATATTTTTCTGATAAGCTTGTTATATACGCAAACCTCTTAATGATTGAAATGAAGTTGTTCACCCCGATTGACAAATATCTATTGATTCAGAGCACATAGCTCAATATGTATTATCACTACTCCCAAATATTTAATCAATGACAGTTTAGTAATCAATGTATTATCCATGTGTTAAAGCATATTAGTCTATG
This sequence comes from Salvia splendens, assembly GCF_004379255.2. Lineage (NCBI taxonomy): Eukaryota > Viridiplantae > Streptophyta > Magnoliopsida > Lamiales > Lamiaceae > Salvia > Salvia splendens. Next base: position 14,029,077 of record NC_056037.1, on the reverse strand, counting down.
GATATTTTGTATCGATTTGAAATATTTATGACAAACTCAACAGAAAACTTTTCAGTGTAGTGTCAACTTTTCACTTGGCGGTGTGATCATTGCACCACAAATCCTTCAAGAAACATTAAATAAAGATTATACTATGTCCTATAATTATTAATACATGAATAGAACTTTTTACAATATGCATGCAAGCACATTTTATTAAACTGGGCGCCAAAATTGAGTTAACCAAAACGGTAGCTTTATATATCTAGGACTAAAGTACAATTTTGATCCTTAACATATTGGGATTTTTTTATTTTGGTCAAAAACATTATCTTTTGAATTATTCGGTCCCTCACATTTGAAATCGGATCACATTTAGTCCGAAATGGACGGAGCTGTTAAAATTTAACAGTCAACGTGGATTTATCAGATTTTGACCAGATTAATCATTTTTAATTAATTCAAAAATAATAATTATTATTATAAATAAATAAACTTATATATTATAAATAAAAAAATAACCCCCCCCCCTCCTCCCCCCTCCAGCATCTCCATCATCTCCGCTGCCCTCCCCGCCTCCCGATTCCCCCTCATCGCCCCCACCACCGTCGTCACCGTCTCATCCCTCAGCCTCACCCCCTCCTTACATCATCACCCCCTCCGTTGAGAATGCAGCGGCGTCTCTTCCGATTTCAACCCCACTCCTCCCCTTCCCCCTTCCTCCCTCACCCAGAAACACCCACATTTCTCTCAATCCAATCCGCCGCCTTCGTCCTCGCCTGGGCCCACTCCCGCCCTCCAAATCCTCATCAACGATGAGAATCAGCAGCAACTGAAGCAGAATGACCCTTTTACCCCCAATCCCACCCCCTTCAAGAGACCCCATCTACAGCAACAATTCTCCCGTTCCCTCACCAAGACTCTGACTCTCTCCAACGCCCTCCACAGATACGTCGTGGACCCACCTGCAAAATTCAGTCTTTTCCACAATAGGTCTCAGAAATTCTTGACTCATTTCCGCCACCACCTCCGCCACCTGCACCGCCATCTCCGCCTCCGCCACAATAGCAATCCCGAGGCTCCCCACGATTAGGTTGTTCCTTGCCAAGTCCTTGGTTCGAGGCAGAAGGCGGATAAGAAGGCCATTTTCGGGTGTTATGTTCAAGCATACACCAACGGGGATGTCTATGAGGGCGAATTTCATAAGGGGAAATGTAGTGGCAGTGGGGTTTATTACTATTACATGAGTGGGAGGTATGAAGGTGATTGGGTTGATGGCAAGTATGATGGCTATGGCGTTGAGACGTGGGCTCGGGGCAGCCGGTATAGAGGGCAGTACCTGCAAGGCCTTAGGCATGGTTTCGGAGTATATAGATTTTACACTGGTGACGTACATTCTCAACGGAAGGGGTGATGATGTAAGGGCATCCACAGTGGGGCGCCCTAAAGCCCGCTCCATGCACCGCCACGTCAGCATTTTATCCTCATACCCTTCCACCTGCAGTGGAGTGCCCTAAGGAGCGCCATATAGGTTTTACTATTGTTTTGTTAGTTAATTTAAATGTTTTCAAATATATAAATGCAAACTAATTAAAAATACAACGATTAAATAGAAACGGCAAATAATACATTGATTAAAAAAAGTTACAATGGTTATAAATAAAAAATTGACTATTCTACAAAAGCCCCAACTTCCGGCGCAACTCATCGATCAACCCCTGGAGGTATTAGGCTCTGGTCGGATCCGTACACTTCATAAGGGCGTTGTGCGTATTCAACAACGTACGCGCCATCGAGGCTGTTGCCAAATCCGAGTAGGCAATTGTCGCCGGGGTCGGGGTCGGGATCGGCGATGGAGAGCGGCGGCCGAGGAGGATGTCGCCTTTGCCTTCCCCTTGTTCTTCGCAGCCTTGACGCCTATGGGACGCCGCCGGGAGGACATCGGTGTGCCGGAACTCTCTTCCACCATGCACGTCCGGTTGAGGTCCACCGGACGAGTTCCGCTTTCGCTGGTCGTGTAACCACCAGTGTCGGTGGTCTTCGTCCTCTTTGTCGCACCGGTGTGCAGAATCCCGCCTTGGAACTTCTGCTTGTCCCCCAAGAGCGCACAGATGCTGAAATGCTTAAAGTCACCGTACATGGACTGGTATGACAACAACGCTCTATCGCGCACGTCACTCAAGCTCTCGTCGCTTCCCTGATCCTCGAGGCTCGAGCACTTCTCGTACTCCGCCGCGAACAGGTTGACTTGCTTCTTCACCTGATCCCAGTGCTTGCGGAGCTGCTCCCTTTGGCGCTTGTACGAGCTTGGCGGCTTCGCCTCATTGTAGCGCTCGGCGATACGCTCCCAGTATGCGAGGTGCTTTTGTTAAATAATGAAAAAAGAAAAAAAGAACAAATAAAAAACACACGTATAGTGAAAGGCAGAAAAGAACAAAAAGAATTATTTTAAAATACGCAATATTATTTGAATGAAAAACTAATAAACCAACTTCTAATTCGCCTGTTCATGACAAATCTGACGAGCTAAATATCGAACCACAGTAAATTATGAGAAAGAGCAATTTTTTTGTAGAAAAACGTCATTATATAGCTCAAAGCTTAATTTTTTTTTATCTAATAGTTTATGTATATGAAAAAATAATTTGAGTTTACATAAATTATGTACTGGGGTTCAGTGTTGGAAAACAATAGAGATATTAGTTCTTGTAAATTTTCAGGTGGAAAGGAGTTCCTAATAAACAATCCAACACAGATTTTTAATGTGTTCATATTAATGCTCAAAAGTTAATCAAAAAATTTAATAGGAGTATATTGGTAAATAAATTGAAGCCAATAATGCAAATTGCAATTAACTCTCCGTATTAAGCTAATGATAGCCTAATTAACAGCACAATACATAACCAACACTATACAAAATAAAAATATTGAAGATTTGTATAATAAATGAACTTTTGCATGAGAGTATGGCAGTGAATCTAGAAACCCATCCAGAGAAATAAATCATCTCTAAAAATAGAAAAGATGAGGGTTAGAGATGGGCCTAGCAAAGCTAGTTCATTGAATCATAATAATATATACTATTAGGTGTATGTATGAATATGACTTCATTCACACAACCTTCTGACTCTGGGGTTTCAGTGCTTACTCCTAACCCAACATTATCACATTTTCATTATCCACTATTTAATAGTAGTATTTTTCAATCATTCCAAATCCCTCATCAAATTATGTTTTCCACTTCAGATAGCATCATGTTATGTATACCAAAAAAAGACTAGAATAATAGAATCAAAAGATGAAATAGAAACAAGAGCAACACTAGTAGTAGTAAGACACAAAACACAATTTCATTTCCTTATTGAACATAAAAGGGAGGTAGTGAGTGAGGTAAGGTGCAGAAATAGGATTTTTCAATCCTATCAAAAATGAAGAAGACACAAAAAAACAGCCTATAAAGGCTGTAATGGCAACAACAGGCTGCCATGGTCAAGTCCTCTCTCCATCACAGAGCTTAACACCTCACTCTCATGGACTACCACCCATACACAACTCAAGCTCAACAAACAAACACACACTACGAATCCATACTAGCTAGCAACAGCTTTATCAAGACACGACTACGACGACGACTAGACGAGACATGGAAATGAAAACGGAACGAGCAAATGCTTTATTGACACAGCATGGACCGGGCAGAGCACTGGTGGGAGCTTAGGAGGAGCATCATAACACTCGACATCAAGGTCGATCGCAAGGGGCTTAGGCAACAACGAGCGCGGAATGGTAGGACCGTATTCTCAAGAAACCAAAGGCAGTCAAAGAGGCAGACTCTCCCACAAGAGAGGTCTAAAAAGGGGTGCTTTTAACAGGCTTGTTAAATACATAGAAGCCTGCAAAAATAGAGAAAAACTGATTCGCCTTGGTCTCCATGGAAACAACCCAACCAAGCCCGCGCTCGCTAAAAAATCACTGATTTTCGGGTGATGCTAACTTGCTCGATCACACTTACGATAGTATATCGCATCTCCACAATTTCTCAGTTAGCATCTCCACCTTGCTGTTGCTGATGGAATTGCAGTGTAGGATATTCAAGCCCACGAGCATCTTCCCCATTCTCTCCAGAGCGGGGACGCTCTTGTTCGACACCATCGAGCACCCTGACAATGAGAGAACTTGCAGATTGGATTGCACCCCATGCGACAATGCAGCGACACCAGCATCCGTTACCAAGCACTTGGACACGTCGAGATCATTGAGCAACGGGCAGCTATCAGCCAGCGCCACTAGCGTTGCATCAGTGATCTTCTGGCACCCATCGAGATTCACCAATTCAAGTGTCGTACCGTGCAACCTAGCCAAAGCCAAGACCACTTCGTCACTCAAATTCGAGCACTCACTAAGATTAACCTTGGTGAGCCCTGACTCGCAACACTCGAGGAGTGGGAGAAGCCCGATGTCCGTGATCCCGCAAAGTCCACTCAGATCCAAGTTATGCAGATGGGGGCATAACTTCCCAACCATAGCCAAACTAGTACTTCCGAATCCGGGACAACTTCGTATCGACAAAGAACGAAGAGACTCGCATGGGGAGAGTGTCGAAAACTCAGCCGATAGATCCTTGATTCCCATGCACTTAACCAAAGAAACAGACTTCAATTTAGAACTGATGCTGGAAAGAGCAGTCAAGATCCCTACTTGTGTAATCCTATTGCACTCCTCCAACTGCAAGCTTTCAACAGAGCTCGTCGACTTGGCAAAAGCCACAAGCCCGTTATCGGACACAAAGCAACATTTGCGGACACACATGTGTTTCAAGTTCGGGCAGCCTTTCCCCACTGCTTCGATGCTCAAGTCAGTTATTCCCCTGCATGAGCTAACGGTAAAAGACGACAGTGATTGAAGACCTTGTGCGTTGCCCATCACCCAGAAGCCCTTTTGGCTCACGTTTTGAAGCCCGCATAGAACAAGATTCGTAATTGCTTTTCCGTAGTGTCCTATCACAGCAACCGAGTAATCTGTGATGTTAAGTGACTGAAGTTTCACCTTTGTCAAGGCAGAAGCCGATGACAAGAGGCTAGCGATACCCTGATCCCCAACACGTGCACAATCTTTGATAGTGATTGACTGCAACTTCGAACAGAATTTGGCAAGTGCTTGCAGGCCATCATTGCCAATGTTTGAACAGGATTCAATAGTCACTGCAGTCAAACTCGGACAGCTCTTTGCAACTGCGGCCAAACCCTTGTTTGAGATTGAAGGACATTGGCAAAGGTCTAGCTTCTCCAACGAATGGCACTCTCTAGCAATCTCGAATAGCCCTTCATCACCAATGGAGGGCACGTTCCACAACGAGAGTGCCTTGAGGGAAGGGCAACCACGAGCAATTGCTGACAAACCAAAGTTAGAAACACCCCTCAAAGAGTTGCTTCCCCGGATAGAAAGCTTCCCAAGCCCCCCACGGCTAGATGTTCCAACTGCAATGGCGGAAAGCCTCACATCTGTTGCTTTCTTACCTTCCACACACCTAGTGAGGCATCCATTGCATTCCATTTCTATGTCGTCATCCGCAGAGACGTGTTCCTTGTTGTAAAACTCAGAACTGCGAACACTGCTCAAGATTGTGAGCCACCGCTTTGAAACACTCGCTGTTGAACTCCTCTCTCGACCACCAGGCAAGCGCCTGAAGATCTCGAACAGGCATTCATCTGGGAGGACATCAATAGATGGCCTCTTGTCATCGATGATGTTCCCACTGACGACACAAGGGCCACTGATCCGCGAGCGCTTCCTAGGCGGGCAATAGATCTCCACGTGGGAGCCGACGGAGAGTAAGAGGCCAGAATCTCCGGAACATAATGAAGGCCCAGAATACAAATCACCATCCCCTGATAGGGCAAAAAATCAATGTCAGCTATATTGTATCATGATTATTCTCAAATGGGAAGATAATTTACCCTAAATCAGTCAATCCAAAAACCCAATTACATTAATGCTTCTTTCCAAAATCCTAACACAATTAGGCAAGCAAAATCATGATTGGAATAATTACTTAGGTCAATATCGTGATCTCTTTAGTTCCAATCAAATTATTAAGCCTTTAATCCCAATTACCTACCTATATCATATACTGGATTCTAAATCTAAAGATTTGTTGAGCAAGCTATATGTCATCTAATGATTATGATTGCATATTCACCACTAAAGAACTTAATCAGGTAAGCACACCATTGGTAATCCCAAATCCAGTCCACTTTCTTACTTAGGAAAGAATCTCATGAATTCAAATAAGACAATTCCCATTTCTAGCCTAGATAAGATTCCTATAAACTAATTCAAGAATCCATTGACGGCCTCATACACAGCAATCAAGAAATAATTTACAGTAAAATTAAAAGTCCCGCGATTAAAAAAATCAAATCTTGATGAATCAACTCACCTCTGTAATTGACAAGAGCAGGCATGGCTGTTTCTCACAAGAAAATCCCCAAAGGAGAGCCAAAAAGACAAAGCTTAGCAACAAAATCAACACAACCCAGATGAAGATTAGAGCCCATCTTTGCATTCCAAGAATAAAAATCACCCAGAATCTTGATGAACAACCCAACCCTAGGTAGTTGGGCAAAAAAAAGGAGAGAGAAAACAAGAGAAAGAGAAGAGATGGAGAAAAAGGAGGTGGTTTTGAAGAGCAGTGGTGTGCTGAGAACATATATAAATGAAGAATTGGGTGAGGTGTCAAAAGTCTTTAATTCATGATTATGGCCGGAAAGAGCTCAAGGCTGATGAATTATAAGTTCTAACCTCGTTCAATGAATCATGCCCGCAAACCGGTTTTTTAGGTCACACAATTTGCCTTATTTTTCTTTATTTTTTACTCACACAGCTCTGCACTTTTGCAACCATTAAATTCAATTAACATAACAAATTTTATTACCTTGCATTTCTGGAATTTTTACTAAATTAGACTAGTCTTTGTTCAATGGATCATGTCCCATTTTAGTTGGGAGTGTCAACAAATTACTATATGTAGCTGAATAATTAATTCGTTATAAATGAGTGAATCACTAAATATTTAAATTGATCTATTTTTACTAACACAAGTGAATGGGGTGTTGTCTAGAGGAGGCGAAGGAGATCTATGGAAATTTTCATTTAGATTTTAGTGAAATATTTTGAATGTGGTACTTTACCATCTTACTATCATTATGTGCGTATGTATAGTGAAATATTTTGGGCGTGGTACTTTATCATCTTATACTATCATTATATGCTCAAATTTTATTGTGTATATATATTTACATAGTGGAAAATTTAATTAATATTGATAAAATAAATATATATTTTTAATTATCTATATGAAAATATAAGTTCTATAAATATTATGACCAAAATTATCGTAGCAAGTTACACATATTATACGGTCTCATGCCAATTATGTATGTATTATATGACAGTATCACTCGTTATCATTATGGTTACGTAAGAGTTACACGTTCAGCACTAGGTTACATGATCATGTTATATGTTAGAAGGGAATAACGCGTGAAGTACATAAATATCGACCATTGTCAACTAATCTAAGTAACATAATTGAGATATTTTTCATACTTAAAATAGGTAAACTTCATATATTTAAAAAAAAGGGCTAAAAGAGTATTATCTGCTACCTATATAATTGTGACATTATTATTATAGTTGTAGTTATTAGTTATATTACAGTTACACGTTGGGCAGAACATTGCAAAATTATATTGCATGCCAAAGTGGAATGACGTGCGAAGCACATAAATATCAACCATTGTTGATTTATTTGGATAATCGAGATACTTTTCACTTTTCATACGTAAAAATAACTAAAAGAGTATTCATCCTATATAAGTATGACATAATCATTATAGTTATGTTACAGTTACACAATCGACAGTTCATATGTTGCAGTTACACATCTGACAGTACGTTACATGATCATGTTTGAAAGAGTATTTATCCTGCTACCTATATAATTGTGACATTATTATTATAGTTATATTACAGTTACACGTTGGACAGTACGTTGCAAGATCATATTGCATGCCAAAGTGGAATGATGTGCGAAGCACATAAATATGTACCATTGTCAACTAATTTATTTGGATAATCGAGATACTTTCCACTTTTCATGCGTAAAAATAGCTAAAAAGAGTATCCACCCTATATAAGTATGACATAACCATTATAGTTATGTTACCGTTACACATTCGGCAGTACATATGTTACAGTTACACATTCGACGGTACATATGTTACAGTTACACATTCGACAGTACATCACATGATCATATTTGAAGTCGGCTATATAGTTAGTGCGCGTGTATGCAGATGCTAGCATGGTCAAGACTCAAGAGGGACACCCTAGACCTAATCGCGTCGTTGGGCGCTTGACTCTAGCCTATCAAAACCTTAACCCACTAGCATCTTAATAGCTAGTGGGTGCTAGTGGGTTAAGGTTTTGATAGCACAAGTTAAATTTTCTTCCCGCTGGCATCAAATGTATACCGATGAAAATTTTGATTTGGCATTCAAATAAAATAATAATAACATCACAATAAATTATACCAAAATTCATTGAGATCAAGATATTTTATTAAGTTGAGTAAATTGACAAACTCTTCAATCTTTTATTTAATATAATAATAATAATAATTAAAAAAATGTAATGAACACAAAAAAAATGAAAGAATTGTTTTTTATAAATTAACTAAAATTGAAAATAAAACATAAATGAAAATACATAAGATGAAACAAAATGTTTCGCCACCATTTTGGTATTGAGCCATTATTTATTCTTGCGCACAGCCAACAACATTGGTAGCCAAAAAAGAGCATTTATAACAGTAATGCGAAAACACCAGTTGCCTAGGTCTGCAAATAATATGCAAGTGGCTTTTACACGTTGCAACCATTGGAGGTTCAAACATGTTAGACGAGTACTTACGCGTTGCCTAAAGCACGGGGCTCGAGTGCTGAAGCATTTATGAAAAGCCATTCGAGACACATTCGGCACGTATACTTGAGATCGCCAACAACTAGAGATGTCAAGTGGGCCGGGCCGGGTGAGGCCCGGCGAGATTTGAGCCCAGCCGGGCACAGACCCATATCTATGGCGGGCGGGCCAGGTCTAGGTTTTGGTTTATAGATTGAGCCCAGCCCAAGCCCGGGCCCAGTTGGTAAGTGGGCCGGGCTGGGCCAAGTTGATAATTTTTAATTGTGCTAATTAAACATTAATTAAACTAAAAAAGTGGCTGTTGGAATTTGATTACTCAATATTTATAGCTTGCTTAAATGAATTTATTTTTATATATTTTTAGGGTGTTAAATTGATATTGGTCGAGACATATTTAAATATGTATTGGCAATTCTAGTGAAATTAGTTCACCCTTATTTACAACATTATTAGACATTGTTCATAATGAATAAAAAGATAGAATCGATTGAATATTCTAAGATTTATATAGTATAGTATGTATAAATAACTAATCAATCACTATATTTATCGAACGATATTTGATAGAGATAAATCATTGACAACTAATCTCTATAATTATGTAAATCAAAATTATTATAACACAATCAATTCTGGGATTCACTATTTTTGAAAAAAAAAAGTAAATAACTAATCTATGTAATTATATTTTGTACATATAAATAACTAATCAATCACTATATTTATGGAACTATATTTGAAAGAGATAAATCCTTAACAACTAATCTCAATACATTAATTTATTTCGTTTCTAATTTTGTCAAAATATTGAAACAGACAGTTGTTTTTAATGTAAATCTTGACATTCTTTTTAACCCATATACTAGTCATAATATTTAATTTCTATTGAATTAAAATCACGTAAAATTTTTATATACGCTCCTATGAAATAAGACATATTAAGAAACAAGTTTTACCTATTTGGAAAGAAATGAGGTATACATACTAGTCCACATATATATGGTGCACGTAAAAATTGTTAGATAAAATAAAATATTCATAAATGAATAAAAAAAGGAAATTGTCAAAATATTTTAGACACAAAAAACATACTTTATATCAAAATAAGTTAAATTTAATTATATGTAATATTTATGCAAATCAAAATTATTATAACACAATCAATTCTAGAATTCACTATTTTTTTTAAAAAAAGTAAATAACTAATCTATGTAATTATAGAAAATAAATATACAAATATAAGTGCATAAGTTAGATTCTGTCGGGCCTGGGCGGGGTTTGGGCCGGTCCTGCGCCTGGGCCGGGCTTCGAGTGGGCCTAGGCTCGGGCCGGTCCTGGGTTTGTAAAAAGGCCCAATTGGAGCCCGATTAATCTATTGAGCCCAGCCCAAGCCCGCTTCGTTTCATTGGTGGGCCGGGCTTGGGTCGATCTGACCTATTTGACATCTCTACCAACAACCGATAATTATGCACGACTTCCTTGATATGTTTGACAACATCATAATTGGGAAGTTGTCCATCTGCCGCGAGGGGCACATATACTAGTGATCATGGATCACACTGACCATCACCAACGACTATAGATTTGATATGTGTTCTTCAGAGTCACCGGGTCGAATAATGACATCAAGTATTGAACCACTCCGACATCATCAATAATGTCTTGAAAGGACGGGCGCCCTCTATAAATTACACTGAGCTATTACTTCAAAGACAACATTTACCCAAGGTGGCCGACTTTCACCAAGAAATTTCAGTATCTAACTAACCCCAAAATAGCTCTATTCACCAAAACTAGGAGGCCACAAAGAAAGACGTGAAACACGCATCTGGGGTGCCCCAAGTTCAATTGAACATCATTAAGAGTCTGAGCTGTATGTAGCATAAAAACGTCCTTGCAATATAATGTATGCGTGGATCATAATCTACAATATGCTTATCGAAGATTAAGGGGCCAACATTGATAATTGGAGAACGAAGAAATGGTCGGCTCCTCGATTGCAAGCGACCCTCCCATTTAAGGTGCTCCTCTAGAATTATGAGCGTACGCAACTCGTCATGAGTCGATACGCGATAGAGATCATCATGATCTACTCGTACAAGTTAGTTGAGAAAATCTGGAAACACTTCGGCCACGTCGATTATGTGCAAAACTTTAATTGAATTATGCAATGGTTTTTTATTTGTTTTTTAATTATGTATTTTTAAATTTAGATTATAATTTTTTTAATTGTGCAAGTTTTAGTTATTTTAATAAAATTAAATCATTTATCTTTTATTCATAAATTTTAATTGTTTTAATTATCTAAGAAAAATGTAATAATAAATGTAAATAGTGTTAGCTGCTTTTGCACGAACAAGAATATATATATATATATATAGGTTGTGATCAACGTCGAACCAATTTTAAAGACCGAACTAGAGACCAAATCTGGGCCATTAGATCTAGTTTTTTTGATGAGATATGCTGCTGTGTAAATTTTTCGGTCTTCATTACAAGCCCATTTTACTTCATTGTATAGATTTATTACTTCATTCCGTACGTAATACCTTGAAACTACAACATGTTTTTACTTTCTTCCAGTAGATTTTGAAATGATTCAACATATGTTTCATTTGAATTCATTGACCTGAGTTTTTACTTTATTTACATTAAAAAATGTAATTTATTCAAGTGCGTTTATTACTTCATTCAGAAACGTTATTACTTCATTGGATAAGGTTTTTACTTCATTCCAGTAGGACTTCACATACTTCATTCCAATAATTTATTGCATCATTCCATGTGTTTATTACATCATATCAGCGTTGTGGCGGTGGTGATAGATATTGTAGAGAGAAAGAACGACACGCGACGGCGAAACCGCATTTACGTACTGGAATGAAGTAATAATCCTACTGGACTGAAGTAAAAACCTACTGGAATGAAGTAAAAATCTACTGGAATGAATTTAAATCTTTGTAACATGTTTGTATGACTTATTTACCTTCGGATGAATTAAAATAGGCTCGTGATGAAGGTGAAAATAAATTATAAATTTGTGCCTCTCATCCATAAAAAACTAGATCAAAAAACCCTAATTTGGTATGGTTCGGTGGTTCGGTCTTTAAGAGTGGATTTGTGAATAATGGAACTATATATATATATATATATATATATATATATATATATATAAGATAATCACATGAATAGTTTCTTTCCACGCAGTGAGATGTCAATATTGCCCTTAACTCACAAATATCCATCTATGACTTTATACAATGCAAGTTATATTTGTTATAAAATCAAGACGTATCAGGAATGAACAAGCCACAATTGCAAGAATGAATGAAGAACTTGATTTGTGATAAGTATGGAGTAACACACGATATTGAGAAAACAATGAAAAACTCTTATTGAATATTGATCTTGATACAATGGATTACTCTCTCTTCAAGTAGAAGTAGAGTATATGTAGCTGAGCTAGACTACTACAAAAAAACCGCGCTCAACAGCTCACTAACTACACACTGCAGTTACAAACTAACTCTAACCGAAAATTAACTAATACTTCAACGGCTATGACTGAGCAACGGCTACTTCACAACGGCTACTTCGCCGATCTTGATTAAGCTCGGCTAATCACCGAACTCGATGAAGCTCGGCTAATCACCGAACTCGATTCAGTTCGGCTAACAACCGATATGTAATACCGAACTTGTCATGCAGCGCCGAGCTCGTGGATTCCATCTTCACAATTCTCCACCTGAATCCACAGCTCCTCCACTGCTCAAACTTATAAGATCCTTGCAATACTCAAACTTGTCTTTGCCAAGACATTTTGTTAGCATATCAGCCGGGTAGTCCAAAGTGCTTATCTTCAACACTTTCACTCTTCCTCTCTCAACCTCGTCTCTGATGAAGTGAAGACGAACGTCTATATGTTTGCTACGCTCATGGAAATACTGATGCCGAGCTAAGCAAATTGCAGAACTACTATCACAGAAAATTACCATAGTTCTTTGATTTATCCCAAAATCAGAGATCACACCTTGTATCCAAAAACTCTCTTGCACAGCTGATGTGAGTGCAATGTACTCTGCTTCGGTCGTGGATAAAGCCACAACACTTTGTAAGCCGGACTTCCAACTTATAACAGAACCATACAAAGTAAACAAATATCCAGACTGAGACTTGCGGTTGTCCAGATTAGTTGCATAATCAGAGTCGCAATACCCTTGAACAGCTTCCTCACCCTCCTTATGACTTCCCTTGAACAAGATCCCACAGCTCCTAGAACTCTTCAAGTACCTGAGAGTCCACTTGAGTGCATTCCAGTGCTCCTTTCCCGGATCAGCCATGTATCTACTTGTGACTGAGATGGCATGTGCAAGGTCTGGCCTTGTACAAATCATGGTATACATGACGCTTCCAACAATATTCGAGTAAGGAATTTGCTTCATCTCCAAAACTTCTTGCTCAGTTCTCGGAGACTGCTCCTTTGACAGTTTGAAGCTTTGTGACAGAGGAGTGGAGGCTGCCTTAGTATTTTCCATGTTAAACTTCTTCAAGATCTTCTCAATATACTCTGACTGAGATAGCAACAGTAACTTCTTGCTCCTATCTCTCAAGATATTCATCCCCAAAATCCTTCTAGCTTCACCCAAGTCTTTCATTTCAAAACTTTTCTGTAAATCAGCTTTGATCTTCTGGATTTCAGCCACAGATGGACCAGCTAGTAACATGTCATCTACGTAGAGCAAGAGGTATGCTACAGGAGTATCTCCAGCCTTCTTGATGTATATACAATCATCATACTCAGACCTGAGAAAACCATGAATAACCATCTGCTCATTGAACTTCTTGTTCCACTGCCTTGGGCTTTGTTTCAAGCCATATAAACTCTTCTTCAACAAGCAGACTTTGTTCTCCTCTCCCTTCTTTATAAATCCCTCAGGCTGACTCATGAATACGGTTTCCTCAAGGTCCCCATTAAGGAATGCAGTCTTGACATCAAGCTGCTGCAATTCCCAGTTTCTGTGGTTCACAACAGCAAGTAAAATCCTTATTGAGGTGTGCTTTACCACTGGAGCAAATACTTCTGTGAAATCAATACCTTCTTCTTGTGTAAAGCCTCTAGCTACCAACCGAGCCTTAAACCTGATCCTACCTTTATCTGTTGTCTCCACCTTTTTCTTGAAGATCCACTTACAACTTATGAGTTTTCTATCCTTAGATTCTTGCTTCAAGCTGCTTTTATCCACAAGAACCCAAGTGTTATTCTTGAGTAAAGAGTTCATCTCCTCATTCATAGCCTCTATCCATCTTTCTCTGTCCTTGCTCACCATTGCTTCTTTGTAAGACTGAGGATCCGCATACTCCAGATTTTCAGCAGCACACAATGCATAGTATACCACATCTGCTTCAGCATACCGAGCTGGCTTCCTTATATTTTCTCTCCTTACTCTGTCTCTAGCAAGTTGGTAATTCCTTAGGTTGCCATCAGCAGACTGCGGATTTACTCCACCTTGATCAGAAATGGAGTCTCCTTGTTGCTCATCACTGAGCTCATCACTCTCTGAATCACTGTCACGCGCAGATGGATTCAGGCTTAGCTTCCCTAGCTCCACCTCAAACATATCATAGGGAATTTGATCTTTCTGTTTTCCCTTGCTCAAGTAAGGCATCTGGTCTTCAATGAAAACCACATCCCTACTCAATACAACCTTCTGATTACCAGGCTCAACACTCCATAGCCTATAACCTTTCACCCCCTTCTGATACCCCAGCATCACACACTTTATTGCCCGAGGCTCAAGCTTACTCTTTCTGTCATGTGCATATGCTGCACATCCGAAAACCCTGAACTTTGAGTAGTCACCATGAGTCCCATACCACCTATAATCTGGTGTATCTGACTTTAGGCTAGAAGAGGGACATTTGTTGATAAGATATGCAGCAGTACAAACTGCTTCTCCCCAGAATTTACTGCTCAGACCAGAAGCGAAAAGGAGACACCGAACTCTTTCCAAGATTGTTCGATTCATTCTTTCAACAACCCCATTTTGTTGGGGATTTGTGGGTACTGTCCTATGACGCTTGATCCCTTTCTCCTTACAAAACTCATCAAAATCTCTAGAAAGAAACTCCATTCCATTGTCTGTTCTAAGACACTTCACCTTGCTGTCTTTCTCAAGCTCTACCTCCAAGCACCAATTCTTGAACTTAGAGAAAGTGTCTGATTTTTCTTTTAGGATATAAACCCATAGCTTCCTTGAATAATCATCTACAATTGCCAGATAGTACTTCCCTCCACCAAGAGTGGTTACTGGAGCTGGCCCCCATAAGTCAGCATGGATATACTCTAAAGGAGATGTAGATAAATGCATACCAGATGGATATGGCTTCTTCTTTGATTTGCTCAAGATGCACTGTTCACAGGAACCAAGGTTGCTTGATGTGTTTCCAGAAATAAGACCTTTCTTGGCTAGTTCTTTGAGGCTTCCTTCAGCTGGATGTCCCATCCGTAGATGCCATAGATTCAAGTTTTCAGCAGCCACAGCATTTGAATCACCAATCACAACCTCTCCAATCAGATAGTACAGGCTGTTTCTCCTTTCTGCAGTCATAACCATCTGATCTCCTTTCTTGATCATCATCTTGCCTTCATGAGATGAGAATGAAAACCCCTTTACTTCCAACAAGCCTAATGATATGAGATTCCTCTTAATCTCAGGAATGTACCTCACATCACTGAGCAATTTCACAGATCCATCCATCATTTTGAATTTTATCTTTCCTATTCCTCTAACATTGCAGACTTGGTTGTTCCCTAAGAGCACCGTTCCAGTAGCAGGACTTAGATCTTGGAACCAATGTTCATGTGGGCACATATGAAAACTACACCCCGAATCCATTATCCAAGATCCGCTAACTCCACCATCCATTACATTCATGATTTCTGGAAGCTCTACTCGCTCAACACAATCCGCATTGTTCAGTTTCTTCCCCTCAGATGCTTGCTTCTTTTTCCAAGCAAAGCAATCGTTCTTGAGGTGTCCTGGTTTCTTACACCAGAAACAGGATCTTGACTCCTTTACTTCAGAGCTTGAAGGCTTAGAAATCTCAAATTTCTTCTTGAATTTTGGCTTCTTGAACTTCTTGATGTGTAGGCTCTCAGCTGCACTCTCTTGAGATCTTGAAGCACCTTTCTGCAATTCCTTTGCTCTCAATGCGGCCTTTACTTCAGATAAGGTGATGGTTTTCTCCCTCCCATACACCATCGCATCTCGAAGATGATCAAAATTCTTTGGCAACGCGTTGAGCAGCAGGATAGCTTGGTCTTCATCTCCTATAGTGACATCTATGTTTTCAAGATCATCAATCATCTTCGAAAACTCCTCCATTTGTTCACAAATGCCTTTATCTTCCTGGAATCTATAGGCGTATAACCTCTGCTTCATGCACAACCTGTTAGCAAGAGAGCGAGTCAAATAAAGACTCTCCAATTTTGCTATCACGCCTGCTGCAGTGGTTTCTTTTGCCACTTCTCGTAGCACCTTATCGCCTAAACAAAGGATCACAACACTGTGAGCCTTAGCTTGAATTTCTGCCAACTTGGCCGCAGCCTTCTCATCCAACTCGGCCTTCCCTTCATCACCTTCCTTTTTCTTTTCAAGGGCAGCAGACAACCCCTGCTGGATCAACATTGCACGAATCTTCATTCGCCAAAGTCCAAAGTCGTTGGAACCGGTGAATTTTTCAGCCTCTAGCCTTGCAGTAGCCATTCTTCAAACGGATGATGTGCAGTAGCAGAAATAACCTCAAAACAGCCAGGAAACAATTTCAATTGCCTAAGCTTTGTTCTTCGTTCCCACAGACGGCGCCACTTGTTATAAAATCAAGACGTATCAGGAATGAACAAGCCACAATTGCAAGAATGAATGAAGAACTTGATTTGTGATAAGTATGGAGTAACACACGATATTGAGAAAACAATGAAAAACTCTTATTGAATATTGATCTTGATACAATGGATTACTCTCTCTTCAAGTAGAAGTAGAGTATATGTAGCTGAGCTAGACTACTACAAAAAACCGCGCTCAACAGCTCACTAACTACACACTGCAGTTACAAACTAACTCTAACCGAAAATTAACTAATACTTCAACGGCTATGACTGAGCAACGGCTACTTCACAACGGCTACTTCGCCGATCTTGATTAAGCTCGGCTAATCACCGAACTCGATGAAGCTCGGCTAATCACCGAACTCGATTCAGTTCGGCTAACAACCGATATGTAATACCGAACTTGTCATGCAGCGCCGAGCTCGTGGATTCCATCTTCACAATATTAATCATAATTATTTTGACAAGTTCTTAAGACATTATAAGTATCTTAAATTATACTCTCCGTCCCTCAAGAATATGCACTCTTTCCTTTTTAGTTCATCTCACGAGAATATACACTTTTTAATTATGGAAAGTCTTTTCTCTCTAATAAGGTGAGACTCATTCTCCAATAACAATACTTTATTTACTTTTTCTCTCTATATCTCTCTTACTTTATCAATTTTACATTAAAACTCGTACCGACCCCAAAGTGCATATTCTTTGGGGACGAAGGGAGTACTAGTATTAAATTGGTGGAGCTTATAAGCTCTCTTCGATCTACCAAACAACCTAAGTAGCAACACAACAAATCAAGTTTTGATTTTTATAAATTTTGTAAAATTAAAAATCCCAATAATATTTTTAAATGTATTAAAATCAAACTAAATATATAAAACAAAACGAACAACGTTAAAAGTGCGTCGGACATGGATAGTGCTCATATAAGTTGGTCACATAAGTACGTGTAGCATATCATTTCCCAATATATTAAATCCAAATATATATTAAATGCAAATATCCTTAAGTTGGTGCAACAATATAACTTTGTCACGACATAAGTGTGAGGAGAATAAGTTTACCACAACAGATAGAATAGAATCATTGAATTTGGTACAATAGTATTCAAGTAGCACATTTTTATATCGTTGTAGTTGTAATGGAATTGAATTTGTGATTGTTGCCTCGATTTCTGCAAATTACCAACTTGCGTTTGTGTGCGACAGTACATCGTATGCGTTCCACAAACCAAAATCCCTTCCCTTTATAATCAATCAACATTCAACAAACTTGTTTTATTAGTAGTATCCCATTAATTTGTTATCTTTAACAACACCTTCAAATAACCCTAGTTTTTCAAGTGAAAAATATTTTTTTATTTGCAGAAGCAGGTCTATAATAGAGCTGCAATATTTTTTCTCTAATAATTAATAGATTCGGTTTTTGTAATTTATTTACTACCTAATCGTTTTGAAAAAAAATTAAGTTCAGAAAAATATGCATCAACACTCAATTATATTAAAATGGGCTGGGGTCCACATGAGATTGGATGAAAACGAGGGATATACAATGAACTTAGAAATTGAGTATATGAAATGATTAAATACGGTGGTTTATATGGTATGCAGAATAAAAGAAATGACCATTGCCTTCATTCAATTTCTATGTTTGATATATAGAAATAAGTTTCGAAATGAAATAATATCATTTTATATTATTAAATTATCTTTTATTATAGCATAAAATTTCCAGCATTATTTAGCATCTCTATCGAACTTGGATTGTTGGATTACGTTAAAATTTGACTCTTTTTTTTAATAAATATTACTACCTCCGTCCCACATTAAGTGTCACATTTAGTGCGAGCGCATATTTTATGAAATGTAAAGAAAAATGTGTTGAATAAGTAAGTGGACTATGAGTCTCACTTATATATATATATATATATATATATATATATATATATATATATATATATATTAGTTTTATAATCAAATGTGAGTAGAATTGGTTGGTAGAAGAATGTAGGATCTACTTACCATTCATGTTAAAAGTGAAATGTGACTCTTATCATGGGACGGATCGAAATGACAAAATGTGACACTTAATGTGGGACGGAGGTAGTATGAAATTAATGAAAGAATAAACATTTATTTTTGGTCTGCGAACTTTGTTAAGGTATTATTTTTGGTACTTAACGTTTCAAAATAGCATTCGAGGTTCATAAATTTTGATTCAATATTATAAAAGCTACTTTTTCACTACTTCAAAAAAATTTGGATAAAAATACCTCAAGGTTATGGAGGAAATTTCAATCTATTTACATATTTGTTTCTTTTTAGGTGAAATATGCAAATATAAATCTTGCGGTATCTTAAAAAGAGTTATGCATTGTACTATAAAAAAATATTGGTGATTGCATATATTGGGTCGGCGGATTGTATGGGTTGCCAAGTTTGGGCCTTCTGCTCAAGGCCCATTTGGAGGGGAATGGTATCGCCACCTTTTATTTTCTTCTCTTATTTGCTTATTCTCTATTGCTCATGAGCGCTACTATTACTCATGTTCTAAATTAATCCAAAGAATAAAAGTTAGTACTACATAAATAGTAAGATTCAGCCTGATCATTGATAAGGACCTGATATTCTATTTTATTTCGAAAAGGAGCTGATATTCTCTCCGTATATTTATTTAATTTATTTATATTTAAGTATTATTTAGTTGTTATAATTTTATTTACTTTTCATAGTGGTTAGGATTTGATTTGCTTTTTTATTTGATTTCTTAATTTATAGAAGATCTTTTTGTACCACATATATTATAAATATGTGTGGAATCTTTTATTATTATCAAGCAGAATGAATTAAATTAATATTTATCATTCTCTCGATCCCGGTTTTTCTTTATAGAGAAAATCGATATGTCTCACAATCTCTCTCAAATTAACGCCAATCACCACTTTTCTTCAAGATAGGCAATTAAAGCCTATCAAATCATCTATTTGAAAGAATTATACAAAGACAAGGATTAGTTGAAAGCACGCAGCTACACATTGCGATAATCAATACGACGTCTAATTTTCAACCAACTTATATTACTTATTTACTGATTTCTTTTCGTACTAGAAAAAAAAAAAAGCAATTCCAGAGTATGCTTGATTTAATTTGTGAAAAAAAATCAAAATTGCAGGTGCAATTTTATACAATAATTAAAGTACAATTTCTTATAACAAGTAGTACTATAATTATATTGAACATAACTTACATAAGTGGGTGAGATGTTTTGAGGCTAAAACATAAAAAAATGTAAATAATCGAATCAGTTATCTGCAATTACAGAACTTCTAATTGTTGGAAAAAGAAGGGAAACGGAAAAGGCGAATAAAAGACGATAGAGAAAACGGAGAAAGAAGAGAGACATGTGTACATCGACATGTTTCATTATTAATTATTTGCAGTTTTGTTCATTTTTTAGAAGTGAAAGTTATATAAGCCTACAAAATAAACTAATTAACCTAAACTGTTTAGCCTAATTAAGTGACTGGCCTAATATCTCTAGAAATACAAAAAAGGCAAGTGTGATTAATTGGATAATAGCTTGAAGTTGTGAATTGGATCCTAGGATTCTATATTCTTTCGTATCATCTTTTTACATTATATTTAATTGCTTAAGTTTTACTTATTTTTAATTTGAATTTGTTTAACTAGCTGTTTTAGAACAAAAATCCAATTTGATTGTTTATATAAGAGTTGAAGTTGGTCCGTACTAATTAAGTTAGACACATTAATTTCTGTGTGATATTATACTTTGGTGCATTAGTCCGTACACTAATAAAGTATCTTAATAGTGATAAAATAAAAACGAGTCAATAAGGAATGATATAAATAATTTTTATATTAAAATAATAATTTTTAAATTATCACACACCATGTGAATCCAATAAAATATGATTAAAGGCAGTTAAGGCTTAATTTTCATTTGAATACAACTCTGTCATAATATTACTATTGTATATATAAATATTATGAGAAATGATATGCTACCTACTTTATGTGAGCACCGATCTCGTTTGACGCACGTTTAGTGTTGTTCGTCTCGATTTTATATATTTAGTTTGATTCTAATACATTAAAAATTGTTATTGAGATTTTTAATTTCACAAAAATTATAAAAATCATAGCTCGATTTGCTCGTTTTCTCTATAATTTCAAATAAATTAATAAAATAACAAATTAAGCTTTGATTTTTATGAATTTTGTGAAATTAAAAATTTCAATAACAGTTTTTAATGTATTAAAATCAAATTAAATATATAAATCAAAACGAACAATGTTAAAAGGGCGTCAAACAAGATCAGTGCTCATATATGGAGCTCACATAAAGTATATAGCATATTATTCCTATGCGTACTACCGAATAAAGAACACTTTCGTAAGTGCATTCTTTGAATAGCAAAAGCTACTAACATACTATAACTAATGATGACAAAATTTGAATAAAAAATAAAAAATATATCGACAATAATCGATGAACGTCACCAGCACTAATCAACTACTAAGTCGTCTTAGGAATTTGGGTAATTATTGTGAATATGCCATCATCCTTATCTTAATCGCTTTTTCTTTCTACTTTCTCAAATATAAAATGATAAACCCTACCATTTTTTCCATCCCTCCAATAAACTCATCTCAATTGCTAATCAAATGCTAATGATAAGTTATTCTATCTCGAGTTTGTGAAGTGAAAAGTAAAAGGTTTGTATAATTTGTTTGATTTTTGTGGTCAGGGTTAGAAATATAGTAAATCGATGCTTTATTTGGTAGTTACGTATATTTTCAGAACGACAGAAATCATAATAAATTTGATAATACGAATCATATATAGTAGTGTTTCTCAGTGACGCCAATTTGTGCTCGTATATCCACAAATTATATTTAATTGATTCATTATTTTCTTGAATAAATGTCAATTAATTATATGGCTGTTTGGTGTGACGATAGAGGTGAACATTTGGGGTTCATTTTGCAGAAATAGAATCGAACTGAAAATTCATTTTTTTTAAATGAATACCGAATCAAATCAAATTATTCAAAACATCGAAATTCAAACTAAAAAAATTGAAATAGTACAAATATATTCTAAAAAAATGAAAATTCAAAAATCATTCTTTCCTGAATTTACATCAAAGAATATATTGTACTGTCAACAATTTAACATATCAACAATCTTAATAAAATTTAAATATCATCCTTTAACAGATAGTATATTATTAAATTTAGCTTTTTTTCTTCATTTTTTATATATCCAAACACAAAAATTATTATTTGGCCAAAAATTAAATCAAATCTAAACCAAATCCAAAAAACTAACAAAATTTTGAATTGGTATACATATAATTTTTGGATATTTTGCTGACCTTTATAAATCGGTCTGCACCAGCAAATATCATCATCTCTTTCTTCATTATATTAAACTACACATATCACATATATGTCTTCAATTCGGGAAATTGGCATATGTATATTACAACCGTTCAATTATTATAAATATTTAATTTGGAAGATGTGCTATATATGAAATGATTATTTTAGTTTAGAACTTTATCAAAGAAATTGATGTTGCAATTGTGACCACATATATGATCACTAATAAAATAATACTAATTTAAAAATATCTGGTCATGATAAAAGTAACATTAACTTTAAAAAAAGGCATAATCATGAATATAAATGTGTGCCTCTTGCCTTTATAACTGCTTTATGAAAAGCGACATGACATGAAGCAAGTACAATATTTGATGAGGTTGTGAGGTCACGGACATGGGTTTCTAAAACATTGGATTCGCATATGTCATATTGCTTTAAATATTTCATGAATGTGTCATCTTCCACTGTAAAAAGCCTTTCATGTAGTAGTACCTTTCGTAGTCAGATAATGAAACGGTTGATGTTACAATAAAGTCTAATTTTACTCCCTTACCTTTGGTCTAAAATTCTTTTTGATTCTTTACATTAAGTTTGTAATCTTTTGATCGCTAACATATTGTTTTAGTATCTTTTTTATCCCAAACATATTGTTTTGATCCAAAATAACCATTTTCTATTAAAGTTAACAGTCAAAATGTTTGATTAATTTAATAACTTAATTATAATCTAGGACTTAAAGTCCAATTTTGATCTCGTACATTTTCCATAAAATTCTTTTCGGATCCCATATATTAAGTTTGTGACCTTGTTTGAGATAAAAATGTATCAAAACAATATGTTATGGACCAAAAGGTCATAAACTTAATGTAAGGGACCAAAATTGGATTTTAGTATAATTTTTATACAGTAATTAATTATGTAACTTCAAATTGAAGGATTTAAATTACAAACTTTTATGCCAGGATTTCACATGAATTCAAAGATTTCAAGTTCATTTAAGAGTTTCAAAGAATAGTACACATAGCTAATTTAAGATAGAGTTAGCTAATTTTATGTTAATTAGTTAATATGGATAATGATGAGTTAAATTTTATTTTCTTAAAAGATAGCTGTGCAAAATGAGGATGAATAAAGTGCAAATGAAATGTGTCGAATAAAAGAAAGATAAGAAAGACAAGTATAAAGGAAATGTGTGCACTAATAGTCACAAACCGTTCATTCTCTAGCAGTACACGATGATAATATTTATAGCATCATTAACCTCGATCAGGATCTAGGCCCTAAGTTTCTTCCACGTCATTATTCCTAATTTTCTGAGTCAGGCCACAATTCCTATAACTCTATAGACTCCATCCAGATTCCAACTATTAAATTACACTAGTTAAAATTATAAGCTATTTTTACGGTAATCTCTATTCGTTTACGGTATTACTTGGTCAATATAAACGTCTTCCGAATATTCAAAACAAGGGAAAGGGAAATAGAAGTGAGGAAAAAGATGATGCCACATGCATCAATTAAGTACATTATCCTCTCATAGAGTTTGTAGAATTTCAAATTTAATTTTTTAGAGAGTAAATATTTTTCTTTGCTAATTGGTCTGTCCACTAATCTTTTGACACTTGACAGCAGCATATTGATGGAAGTAGTAAAAGAATAAGTCAATCACAAAATTAAGTTGATTGGTAGTATATACTAGTACCCAAATAGTGGCCTCTATGCAGTTGTTAAAAGGGTGAGAGAAATTGGCACTTTATACTAAGATAGATGTATTATGTATACCTCTTGTCAATTGTCATACCACACTAGTTAATTAGTTCTTTGAGTTCTTTTAAGGGGTTTTTTTGTGGTCATGAGAAGAAGTAGGAGTATAAAAGTACTAATGAATTTTGGGAAGATAGACAAAGCAAATAAGAAGATCATGTGCAATATTATCCTATCCCCTTTGTTTTTTTTTACATGCAAACTCTCTAACAAGTAGAGTTGATGTGTGCGAATCTTTCAAATTGTAGTGCCAAATTGAGAAAGAAACCTTTGTACATGATCTCAACCGACCTAACTAATTCCTAAGAGAGGTAGACTTCCAACTCATATCAATTCCCCAACTATATTAACAAACCAAATCTTGTTACAAGAAGAAAAGGGGAAATTAATCTGAATCAACATGAATATGCAACCTTTTGGTGGACTCTATCTCTCAAAATGCCATTGTAAAGGGCCACTCTATTGGCTGGCATTTCTTGAATTCTCCCACCTTTGCTTAAAGTGGTTGAATTTGAATATTTATTGAAATTAGCTTTCTGTGATTTCCTGTATTCTTCGCTGTTTCCTCTTGGGTCCACCACATCTTCTGCAAAGTGCACCTTCTTCTTCTTCTTTTTCTTTCTTTTCTTCCCCTCATCTGTACACATGCACTACATTTATTCATTTTTATAATAATTTTATTGGATTTTTTTTATAAATAATACTCCAAATACCACGTAAACCAATAACACATTGCATAACATGGTATTGATAAAATGCAAACTCTAAATATTGTACAAACTCCAAATATGATATGGACCATTAGAAAATGAACCGATGACAAAATAACATTAACAGAAAATATGTCAACACAACATTAATCATTGACATTATGTTGACATTTTTTATTGTTATTATTTTATCATCTATTGACATTTTATAACGATTCAGATTATGGAGTTTGTATAATATTTAGAATTTGCATTTAATTATATTCTTTACCCAACATAGTGTCCAAATAAAATACAATATACTACTATAAATCATTGCACATACACAAAAACAAACACATAGATTAATATCCATGATTCTTGGACAAATAAATTGAACATTCGAGATCAGTTTCCCTACTCCAAAAATGTTGTCTTTTCATTACCCGTTTAGAAGCAAACTATATATTTTTAAATATTTGTAGAAGCACAAAATAAATTGAATTCGGGAAAATTAAAGTTGATACAAATACATACCTGAAGAAGAGATGATGCTAGATGGTGGCAGTGAATAATTGACAGTCGACGACGGCGGCTTCTGGTGGCGGCGAGCGGCGAGAAGAATTACTGTGCCGGAAACCGCCATGGCGGTGGCCAACACCACGCTCTGTGCTGATAGGATCGAAGACATATATGAGAGAGAGAGTTGGTATTGGAATTGGAATTGGAATTGGAATTGGAATTGGAATTGGATGAGAGATGGAGAAGAGAGGGACAATGGTTGTTGATTTAATGTGGTAGTTTGGCTGATGCAGTTTTTTAATTGCTTTTAACATTTGTTGGTCATTTTTCATTAGTGTTATCTAAGTACGTTGAAGGGTTCATTAGTCTTTTATAATCATATTGGTTTGCCCAGGAATTAAAAAGTCAAGAAGTCGCTATTTTTTGGTTGTTAGAATAAAGGTTTCAATTCAGTAACTATTCACCGATTGATATATAGAAATATCGGAGGATAAGATAATTGATTTAAGGATTCAAATTTGCTTTATACCTAGAAATTAATCTTCTAACTATTTGATTAAGGATGGATGGGTGTGATGACATTCGATTACACTATTTAGTACTCCATCGGGCCCAAGAAAGTTGAGTCACTTCTTTTTTACACTCATTTTAAAAAAGTAGTACTAATATATAGTTAGAGTGAGTAAATACTAAAGTAAAAGCGAGAATAATGTAGATACGAGTATTCTCTATATTATTCTCATTTTTACTTTACTATTTACCTATTCTAACTATTTATTAGTACTACTATTAATATAGTGCTCCCTCCGTTCAACGGTAGTAAATGGATTTCTTTTCGGCACGTGATTTAAGAGAAAATGTGTGTTAAGTGAGGTAAGTTAAGGATGGAATAAATAGAAAATGGAAAAGGTAGAGAGATGAAGAGAGAATAAAGTAAGAGAGAGTAAAGTAAATGAGAAGAAATGTGTTGACTTTTACTAAAAAAATGAAATCTCCACTATTATATAATGTACCAAAATAACTAAGGGTGTCCACTATAAGGTGGACACGCCCAATAGCCCCGCCCCAATTTTTTATCCATAGCCCCAATTTTTTGTCCATAGCCCCAAAATTCTATTTCCGCCACTATAGTGGACAACTCCAATAGCCCCCAAATTTTATAATCAACTTTCATTTTATAATATATCAAGTAATTATTAACAAATTTATCGGGCTCTTAGTGGATTAGAAAAGGCCGACTATACGAATTAAAAATAAAAATAAAAATAAAAATAAAAATAAAAATAAAAATAAAAATAAAAATAAAAATAAAAATTGTCCGCCGATGAGTAATGGTGAGAGGGATCAGAGCCTCCGCATCCTCCGCCAAACGGGCCGCTACCTCCTGGGCGGCCTGGTGTTGCACCTGTTGAATCAGAGCATTCCAGTTGTCTCTCCACAAATTGTTCATTTCCGACCCCAAATTGTAGTGAGAGAAATTTGTATAGATGTTGTGTTTGAATGGTGTGAAAATAATGAATGGAGTGGAGTGTATTAGGTGAATTGAAATGTAAAAAAAATATATATATTCGCATGCAATAGCCGCGGCTTCATCTTCGTGCCACTATAGGCGCCGCGCCTATAGGCGCGGCTATAGCCCCCTCGCCGCGTCCGCCGTCCCTCCCCTCACCCGCCGCGTCCACCCTCGCGGCGGACACCCCATCCACTATAATCGCCGCGCCTTCCGCCCCGCCATCGCCCCGCTCGCGGCGACCGCCGCGTCCACCTTATAGTGGACGCTCTAAATGTCTATATTAATATGGAACAGAGAGAGTATGCAGAACCATAATCTTGGCTTAGGTGAGATACATGCTGATAGTGCCACTTTCCACCTCCAACGGGTAAGATTTGGGAATCAAACTTCGTCACTCTCTCATTCTTAAAATATGTAAAATTTAAATAAAGTAAGATAAAAAACTACCAAAAGTTCAAATTATCTTCTAGCCTATTTAATTTATACTTGATAAAAAAGCTAAAACTTCTTCTAAAAGAAGCACGCACGCACGTAATGCCATTATTTTTCAAAAAATTAAATGAAAAGTAGCTAAGGATAGGAATGGTGGTTGTGTGTGTAAGCATATAGGAAAATTTAGTTACACCAGTGATCGATTAAAGTGAAATGTCGCCTATCTCCGCCCTTACGTAAGTCCAGTCCCCACCAACTTTCCTTTTACTTAATATGAAAAATATATATCCACGATAAATAATTTTATTTCCCATTTTAGACGGTCTGATCTTTATTTAATTACTACTATAATTTTATATCTAAAATAGGTGAATCTCCTTTTACATTATCAATACTTTAATTATATTTTTTTATTTATCTCTCTTTTATTGCATAAAATTGTGTCATTACTAATAAAATTATTTTTTAAACACGAATGTATAGTATACTATTTTTTTAATCGGCAAATGTATTTTTAGGTACTTCCTAATGTTATAAGTAAAACTCCCCTCATTTTGTATTTGGTTTCTTTGACATTTTTTTGTTTTCCATCCTATGAAAATAGAGAATTTGAAAACAAAACAGATTTTATTACTAATTTGGTAAGTAAAAGAGAGCTAAAATAAAAGATTGTAGTTTTTTAATGAAAAATGAGGTTCATCTCATTAGAAAGAAAAAAGTTACCAAAAATAGAAATGTATAGAGGACCGTCCAAACTGGCAAAGGTGGACTACTTTTTGGAAATAAGGTAGTATTATTTGGAATGGATTTTGGTCCCCAAAAATCTGCTATTTCTCATGAACTATAAAAGCAGTATGAAAAATCACAAACTTTGGTGGAGCTTGTTTTTTCATAGACCAACCTGATTTAAATTTTTACGGAAAAATAGGATCTATGTAGTCAATCATAAAGTCTTTCACACCAGAAATTTAAAACCTTGCAACATTGTTTTCTTTCCTAGTTTTTTTTATAAATACAAGTATTTGGCTGACAAATCAAAGTTTGAAGCTTTTCTAAGTTAAGAGTACTTTGAATCAGGAAAATGGAAATGGTCAGCGTATTTTAGAAAAATGTTTCGTGTATTTGAGGAAATAACTGAATTACTAGAATAAAAAATGTCACGTAATTCAGTAGGATTCGCCTTTTGATCTGTCGGGAGGAAAAATCAAGTGATGCCAAAATTTGTGATTTTTCAGACTACTATTATAATTCATGGAAGATAGTAGGAGTAACATATTTTGCAAAATTTAATGATTTTATGGAACAAAATCCCTATCTGAAATTACTACCATTTATTATGTAAATGATGAATGAGAAGACTGCCAACTAGGTATTAGAGGTGACTTTGTCACTTGGATAGTTTGATTCATCGGAGAAGTAATCGAATTCGTAAATTTTGAACGCGTGGTAAGTCGGGCCTTCTTCGAATAGTTGGGCGACACAATCCAAATAATTCACACTAGAGTGGTAAGTTGGGCTTTTGAACAGTGGGCCAACACAAAGCAAATAATTCCAACTAGTTTTAATAAATCTGATAAAGCGTGGTAAGTTGGGCCTTTGTCCAAATATGACCTAATAAAATACTATGTTGCGACAGTCGACAACAACTAGCAAATTTAAAGAGGGGAGGATTTACTCAATGCACCAAAACGGTGTATAAAATCAAGGCAACGGCATACCTGAAACAAATTGATTCGTTGATTTAGGGCCAATTGCGATGGTCATCTGTTTTCCAGAATTTAAATGACATGATAACAACAAATAACCAACAAAAAAAAGACGAGCAAAACAAAAACTGGATCATGGCTTCAAATTGTGTCAGTTGACAATGTATATATACTTTGTTAAGGAGAAACTCCCCTAACAACGAGTAATTCCTTCGAGAAGTCGCGGGAGCCTTTGCCCGACGATCAATCGCGAGAAGAATAGGTTTGAACGTGAACAAAAGATAGCGTAAAAATATTTTATTCCTTGATGGTGAAACAAAATACACGCCTATTTATAACTAAGGACCCTAGGGTTGATTCGACCTACGATCCGGGAAAGAATCAACGAAGAAAACCCGGAAAGGAGCTTAAAGCCCGCTCAACTAGAAATATCCAATAATTAAATAAAAGATTAGGAAAATAAAGCAACGAAAAATAAAGACTCTAACTAAGCCAAAAAAATAATACTAACTACTCCTCTTCACTTTCGGCCGGTGGAGAAGTTCGCCAGATGCTCCGGCGGCCGCCTCTGTCGTCGTGGGCGATCCCTCGCGATCGTTCTATCCGGTTCCTTGTCGACCTTCTCCGACGTGTCGAAGTCCGGTTCTTCCATCAGATGCTCTGGCCTCGTCTCCTTTAGCCTCGCGGAAGGTTGCACCGTATCAACTCTCCCCTCCTTAACAACCTCCTTGTCCTCAAGGAGCAGCCCTGGGAATCTCCTCTGCACCATCGTAACCGGTTCCCAAGTCGGAGCAGCTCCACCATTATCCTCCCATTCCAGCAGCACTTCCTCCACGGTACTACCCCCGCTCCACACCACGCGCCGATCCAAGATCCGCCTAGGCTGGACCACGGGACTGCCATGCGCGAATGCCGCTGGAAACGCCGCCGTGCCTCCAGACGCCCTCTCCACAAACGGTTTCAACAAGTTCACATGAAAGACGTCGTGAACCCGACTACCCTCTGGCAGCTTTAAACGGTACGCGACCTGCCCGATTCGCTCGAGTATCTCAAACGGCCCATAAAAACGTCTCGCCAACTTAGTAGATAACGGACGTGCCACGGAGTGCTGTCGATATAACTGTAGCTTCAACAACACTCGGTCCCCCACATCAAACTCCACGTCCCTGCGATGCTTATTTGGCATCCTCTGCTGAGCCTGCTCCAAGTTCTTTCTCAACGTCACAATCAGCTCCCCGCGCTGCCTTATCATCGATGCGACATCAGGTGGGGTAGGTCGCGTTCGACGGTTCGACCGCGATCAGCGACGGCGGCTCCCTGCCGTAGAGTGCTGTGAACGGCGACGTCCCCAAACCTTCGTGATAGAAACAATTCAGGGCCAGCTCCGCCCACGGGAGGAAATTCACCCACTTGGACGGCTTATCCGCAGTAAAAGCCCTCAAGTACTGTTCTAAACCACGGTTACGCACCTCCGTCTGACCGTCGGACTGCGGGTGATAAGCGGTCGAAAAATGGAGCTTTGTGCCGCTCAAACGAAGCATATCTTCCCATACTGCGTTCAAGAATACCGGGTCACGATCTGACACCAACGTTTTCGGGAACCCGTGATGCTTTACCACCGTGTCTATGAAGACGGATGCTACCTTCAACGAATTATAAGTGCTTGGCAATGGCGCAAAGTGTGCGTATTTGGTGAGGCGGTCTACCGCGACCAAAATGGCTGTGTACCCCCGAGATTGCGGCAAGCCGGTGATGAAATCCATCGACACGTCCTCCCAAACACGAGCTGGGATTGGTAAGGGCTGCAATAATCCCGCAGGTTTCTGCGTCGAATACTTCGTCGTTTGGCAATCATAACAGGCATTCACAAAGTTCTTCACATCCTTTCGCATCCCCTTCCAATAAAAGACTGCTGCTAGGCGTTTAAATGTTCGGTCCACCCCTGGGTGCCCCGCGGTTGGCGCCGCGTGATACTCCTGCAACAACACATCCTTCACTGCAGAATCCTGGCTAACATAAATACGCCGTTTAAAGTAGATTAGCCCCCCTGACATAGATACACCCGGGTCCGTTGTACCTAACTCCAAGGCTGTCTGCAGCGCGATCATATCCGACGTCTGCTGGACCTCGTCGCGCAGTATATTCAGCAGCTCGGGAGCCGGGCTGGAGATCGCCATCAGCATGCTCGCATCCTCTGCGGGGTCGCTGGCTCGCGGCTGATCCGCGTTCTCTTCCCGCGACACAAGCGGGTCATCCACATCTCGCCTAGAGAGCGCGTCGGCCACCCTATTTGAGACGCCCGTCTTGTACTCAATTCGGAATTTATACCCCATCAACTTCCGGGCATAGAACTGTTGATCCGGCGTCTGGATTACCTGTTGTAATAACTCTTTCAAACTTCTCTGATCACTCCGGATGACAAACTCCCGACCCAACAAATATTGGCGCCATTTCTGAACCGCCTCCACAACAGCGTAGAGGAAATGCGGCGCCTTGGGCCCAACTTTTTACTGAAGAACGCCACTGGGTGCCCATCTTGTAGTAATACTGCCCCTATGCCGAAATCTGACGCATCCGTTTCTAAGTAAAAGGTCCTCGCGAAATCGGGGAGGCGCAGGACATGTGCGGTTGACATTGCCGCCTTTAATGCCTCAAAACTCGATTCCGCTGCCTGCGACCATACGAAAGCATCCTTTTTCAATAACTCGGTAAGAGGGCCTGCGATGGACGCATAGTGCTCCACAAAACGCCTGTAATACCCCGTCAGGCCCAAGAAACCCCGCAATTGCTTGACAGTCGAAGGCACCGGCCATGATCTCATCGACTCAATTTTCGCCGCATCCGCCTTGAGTTGGCCGTCCGTGATGATATGCCCTAAGTATTCGACTGTTGTACACGCAAAGATGCATTTCGAAAGCTTCACAAAGAACTGGTTCGCCTCAAGGATTGCCAGAACCTCGTTCACGTGCCGCACATGAGCCGACAATGTCGGACTGTAAATGAGTATGTCGTCGAAAAAAACGATGACAAATTTTCGCAAGAACTGACGGAAGAGGGCATTCATCGCGGCCTGGAATGTAGACGGGGCGTTCGTCAGGCCAAACGGCATTACCAAGAACTCAAAATGCCTGTCGTGAGTCCGGAACGCCGTCTTATACACATCCTCTTCGCACATTCGGATCTGGTGATATCCCGATCTCAGATCTAACTTAGAGAAAAACCTCGCCGATCCCAATTCGTCAAATAACTCATCTGCCGTCGGTATTGGG
Organism: Salvia splendens; assembly: GCF_004379255.2. Lineage (NCBI taxonomy): Eukaryota > Viridiplantae > Streptophyta > Magnoliopsida > Lamiales > Lamiaceae > Salvia > Salvia splendens. The sequence goes on along the minus strand of NC_056037.1, from coordinate 13,996,925 downwards.
AAGTTGTCCGGCACCGTCGCTGCGTTCAATGCCCTGTAATCAATGCAAAATCGGAACGACCAATCCTTCTTCCGTATAAGCAACACCGGGGATGAAAACGGGCTTTGACTTGGGCGAATAATACCCGAATCAAGCATCTCTTTGACCTGGCGCTCGATCTCCGTTTTCTGGAAGTACGGATATCTGTAGGGCCGTACAGTGATCGGCTTTGTCTGAGGAAGTAGATGAATCCTGTGATCAAAGATGCGCTTCGGCGGCATCCCCGTGGGTAACCCAAACACCACGTTGTGCGACTCCAACACGGCTAACATAGCCTCCGGAAGATCCCTCGGAAAAGTGCCCGCCTCCCCCACTGCCGCGGCGGCGGGCTGCTGCTGAGGCAGAGGTACCATCTCAAACACATCGCCGACACCCTGCAGCGTGAGCAAGGTAGAAAAACGCCGCAGCGAGACGGTCTGGGCGGCCGGTGGCACCAAATTCAGGCGGATCTGCTCTCCATTCTTCACAAACTCCAACGTGTCTGTGTCAAAGTCGTTAGTCACACGACGGAGTGACTTCAGCCACGCTCTCCCAAGAATAATATCCGGCCCATGCACCGGCAAAATGTGCAGGTCTACCGGAAACACATGCTTCTGGACGACAATCCTCGTTTGCTTACTAACCCACGAACAAAGGAGTGATTCGCCGTTGCCAACATATACTCTGAACGGTCGAACTTTCAGCAGCGGGAGGGCCAATCGCTCAGCCACCCGAGGATGGAGAAAGTCGTGTGAGCTTCCTGTATCCACCAAAATCCGAACCTCCATCGATCCCACAGTCCCGACCAGCTCAATGGCGTCCTCCTTTTGACGACCCTCCAATGCATAGATATGAGATATGTCTGCAGTAATCAACTGTGTGTCGTGAGGAACCTCTTCCCCTTCACTCTCCTCCTCCGACTCACCGTCCGCGCCCATGTACACCAGGAAACGCCCCCGACAGTTATGGCCCGCTACCCACTTCTCTGGGCACCACCAACACAAACCCAGGCGAGATCTTTCTGACTTTTCTGCCTGTGACAACCGAATCACCGGAAGTTTTGAAAATTCAGAGAACTTTTGTTGAGGAGGGCGCGAAACCTGTTGTTGGGGAGCCGGCAGGGCCAATTGCGGTGGTTGGCCGAGCTGTCTGTTCTCATAACGATTCCCAGTGCGTCGGGAAAAACCTTCTGCAGGTGGCGGCCGATCGATGCAACCGCCGCACTCCACCGCCAGAGCCATTGCGGCTGCCACCGAAGACGGATGTTGAAGACGCACCTGGTTCTTAACAGGCTGTGTGAGGCCCTCTATATAGATCGGAAGGAGAATGTACTCAGGTACCCCTCTCACCCGATTCAACATGGTCTCGAAAGTGGTATTATACTCCGCTAGCGACCCAGTCTGACACAACTTCGCGATTAACCCAATAAAATTCTGAAAACACTGCGGGTCAAAGCGACGTCGCACATCCTCCAAGAAATCCGCCCAGTTCGCATTCGGGTTATTATCCCTGTAGTTAAATATCCACTCCGATGCCGGACCCTCAAACATCATGACCACGTAATGCAAACGGTGATCCTCTGGCGTGCCCATATGGTTGAAATAGTACTGAACCCTCGAAATCCAGTTAACCGCCTCGGACCCGTTGAAACGAGGTGGCTTCATCTTTTCATAGCGCGGTTTCTCATAGCGTTGGTGATCATACCGCATAGAGTCCGAATAATGTCCCCCATCCCGCTCACCCAATGGAAGATCCCAGGCCGAGGGTCGCGCGTCGTAGCGCTCCTCCTGCCTAACGGCCGGATGATCCCATGCAGATGGATGGTTGTTCTGAACAAGCGCGCCCCCGTATCCTGGAGGTGCCCAGGGAGAACTATCCATCGGCGCCGAACGTTGCGGCCCCCGCGTAGTCGACGGCCCCGCAAACCCTAGTTACGGCAGCGCAGTCGTGGAGACCGCCGCCGTGGGTATATGACGCCGATTCGGTGATCCTCTCCTCCACCCCGACGGTCCATCGTATGGCGGGTCAGGTTCAGGCCGCGATCGTGGTGGCGCGTTCACGGGCTGACGGCCCTCCGCATCCAGGCGTGCCTCGACCCTCGCGATCGAAGCCAGAATGTGTTCAAAGGCCAGGGCCTGAGCATTCAACGGCACAGATGCCGCCGCCAACGGCTCCAAGCCGGCGATATACGGCGGTGACGAAACAGGGCCCGAAACAGGCAGCCCTCCCTCCGAAATCGACATGGATTGCTGAGTACGTGATGAAAGCACCACTTGTTAAGGAGAAACTCCCCTAACAACGAGTAATTCCTTCGAGAAGTCGCGGGAGCCTTTGCCCGACGATCAATCGCGAGAAGAATAGGTTTGAACGTGAACAAAAGATAGCGTAAAAATATTTTATTCCTTGATGGTGAAACAAAATACACGCCTATTTATAACTAAGGACCCTAGGGTTGATTCGACCTACGATCCGGGAAAGAATCAACGAAGAAAACTCGGAAATGAGCTTAAAGCCCGCTCAACTAGAAATATCCAATAATTAAATAAAAGATTAGGAAAATAAAGCAACGAAAAATAAAGACTCTAACTAAGCCAAAAAAATAATACTAACTACTCCTCTTCACTTTCGGCCGGTGGAGAAGTTCGCCAGATGCTCCGGCGGCCGCCTCTGTCGTCGTGGGCGATCCCTCGCGATCGTTCTATCCGGTTCCTTGTCGACCTTCTCCGACGTGTCGAAGTCCGGTTCTTCCATCAGATGCTCTGGCCTCGTCTCCTTTAGCCTCGCGGAAGGTTGCACCGTATCATACTTCGTCACTTCTTCCGATTAAGTTTTTTTACCTTCTAAATTCTCAGTTAATAATTTTAAGCAGGGTTAGTTATTACATAATTAAACTTTTATTATCCATATCTTATCAGAGGAAAATATATTATACCCAGTTGTTTAAACTATCTCTCTTCTCGTGCTACAATTAGTAAGTTGGATGTCATGTAATTAACCATATAAACTCAATTTTAATTCATGATTTTTTGAGACAATTAATTCAGAAAATATCTCCAAGGAAAAGCACCTTCAACCAAATCATATATGGTACAGATAAAGAGAGCAATTTTAATATAAAACCAAAATGCATTTATTTTTATTGAGTGTAGCGACTCTTCACAGGGAAAAGGGAAGTGGAGTTTTATCATTATTATAATATAATTATCTTAAATTAGATTTCCCTTGAGTAAACTCAACCTTTTTAGACTTACTAGTAACAAATTTAAATAGTGCAATCTCTACCTTAATGTTTCAAACAAAATTAACGTCTGCACAAATCTCATGAAATCACAAGTCAATAACGAAAGTAATATCCCTAACTTTAACAGACCTCGAAGAAATTAATTTATGCATATAGCACCTGGATTCACCCCATTAATGGAGACAACAGTGACGACAAAAACGGCAAAAGTGCTCTCATCATTTTCTACTCATAAAAACAAATTTTTCAATAAGGTTTCTCCCTTATTCAGAACTGATCAGTAGTCAGACTTGCCAACTCATGGTGTTAGTTAGAGATTTTTATTTTTTATTTTTAATTTAAAAGTTATTTTGTGGCGCACCCCTTTCCATTATAAAGGAATCGTGTGGATGGTAGAAATTTTTACATGGAAAAAAAATAGAATTTTAAATATTTTTCGCGGTTGCTTTCGTTATTACATAGAAGTGACAGATATTTGTCTGTGTCTTGCAAATAAGTATATCAACCAACCTTCAAACAAAGTTCGATTGTTGTGAAATTTTAAACGGCTTAGCTAGTATCAATACTAGTAGTAGTTTAAAAATAACTACTCTATACGTTCCATAATAGTAGAGTCATTTTATTTTCTGCACTCGTTTTAAAAAAAATAATACTAATAAATAGTTAAAATTAAAAAATAGTAGTAAAAAAAAAGAATAATATAGATAAGAGTCTAATCTACATCATTCTCTTTCTCACTTTACTTTTTAGCCACTTTAGTATCATCTCTTAAAAACAAGTGCAGAAAATGAAATATAGTACAGGACTATAGAATGGTGGGAGTAAATTGTATGAACAATGAAGAAAAAGTAGTCATAATACGAGGATTAAGTAAAGAATCATATTGAAGCCAAAAAATATAAAATAGTTAGAACTCAAATGTCGGGTGATTTATTATAATGCTCAATTTGGGGAGTAGAAGTTGGTGTGGATAGAATATTGTGTGTTGGGTTGCGATGCCGCTGATCTCACACACGTAATCGAGAAAATAAAGCACGCAAACGATATAACGTGGTTCGTGATAAACCACCTACGTCCACGGAGAAGATGACCGGAATCTTATTGATGAACTCTTTACAATTACAATGAACTCACACTCACACTCTACCGCTCACAACCGCTCGCTATCTTGAGAATTAATCTCTCTGGGTGTGTGTGTATATGGTGTAATTCTGCTACTTCACTACTGAGCTCTATCGAGCTATTTATACAAGATGCAATCAAGAAATAAAATCCAACTAACTCTATTTCCCAAAGTTAGTTATAACCGCTACTCGGCTCAAAACCGAACTCCCTTCTCGGCTCAAAACCGAACTCCCTTCTCGGCTCAAAAACCGAACTCCCTTTCTCGGCTAGCTCAAAGCCGAGCTTCATTTCTTGATCTCTTCTTTGAGCTACAGAGGCTCCACCACTCGATCAAATCAGTAGTTTGCATGGACACACTTTCACAAATCTCCACCTTGTCCTTGCAAAACTCCATCAATATCTAGATTCCCTTCTCAATCCTGTTCCATACTTCAACATTCCACAATTTCCACCAACTTCAAGCAATGCTTGAACTTCAAAGTTGGCAGTGACTTGGTTAACATGTCTGAGGCATTTTCTTCAGTGGGAACCTTCACCACATTGATCTTCCCACTCTGAATTTCGTCTCTGATGAAGTGCCTCCTTACATCGATATGTTTAGATCTCTCATGAAACATTTGGTGCTTGGCTAAGCATATGGCTGAATTGCTGTCACAATTAATCATTACTGCTCCCAGCTCTATCCCCAGATCTTGTAAGATTCCTTGTAGCCATTTTCCCTCCTTTGCGGCCTCTGTTAGTGCAATATATTCTGCCTCAGTTGTGGACAATGCGACCACCGGTTGTAGATTCGACTTCCAACTAATGGCTGTACCAAACAAAGTGAATATGTAGCCGCTTTGGGACTTCCTATTATCCAAGTTGGCCGCATAATCAGAATCACAGTAGCCTACAAGAATCTCATCTTTCTCAGACCATGCTTTTCCACCAAATCTCAAACCAATCATAACAGATCCTCCCAAATATTTCAAGATCCATTTCAGAGCCATCCAGTGTTCTCTACCCGGATCAGCCATGTACCTGCTAGCCACGCTTATAGCATGAGCCACATCCGGCCTTGTACATATCATCAAGTACATTATGCTTCCCACTATATTCGCATATGGTATCGCACTCATTTCCCTTCTGATTTCATCGGTTTTAGGCGCCTGTTCTTTGCTCAACTTAAAATGGCCTGCTAATGGAGTAGAGACTGCCTTTGCATTTGTCACCTGATATTTCCTTATCACTTTCTTGATGTACTCAGCTTGCACAAGCCTCAGTTCCTTCTTCTTCCTATTTCTGACAATGTCCATGCCTAGGATTCGTTTTGCCTCCCCAAGATCCTTCATCTCAAACTTTTGTTTAAGCTCATCTTTTACAATCTGCAATTCACTCAAGCTTGATCCAGCTAGTAGAATATCAACTACATACAGTAACAGGTAGGCTATTATCAAATCTCCACTTCTTGTGTTTTCATCTGACTGAGAACTGGAAGCTCCACCTTCTTCTTGGTGTTCAGAGATTTCAACATCCTCATCAGCATCAGACCAAGCAGATTTCTCATCAAACTCAAACTCTTGTATGCTAGAGCTACTGTCACCACCAGGGGGTGCTCTACTTTTCTTGAATGGCATTTCTCCTTCATCGAACACTACATCTCTACTCACAATGATATTCTGACCCCCTTCATCCATATTCCATAACCTATACCCCTTCACTCCATCTTGGTATCCCAACATCACACATTTTCTTGCTCTTGGTTCCAACTTATTCTGCTTGATATGTGCATAAGCCGCACACCCAAAAATCTTCAAGCCTGAGTAGTCTCCCAAAGTTCCATACCATCTCTGATCAGGAGTCTCATTAGAAATTGATGAAGAGGGGCATTTGTTAATCAGATCAGCTGCAGTAGAAACAACCTCTGCCCAAAATTTCTTTGGCATTCCAGAGTAGAACAACATGCATCTCACTCTTTCTAGCAACGTCCTGTTCATCCTCTCTGCCAGCCCGTTCTGTTGAGGGTTCCTTGGCACGGTCCTATGCCTTCTTATCCCTTTCATTTTACAGAAGCTATCAAACTCAGTAGATAAGAACTCCATCCCATTATCAGTTCTTAAGTACTTCAGCACTGACCCTCTCTCATTTTCATATCTAGTATGCCATTCTCTAAACCTCTCAAATGCTTGAGACTTCTCTTTGAGGATGTAAACCCATACCTTTCTTGAATAGTCATCTATAATAGATATGAAATACTTACCTCCACCTATGGATTCTGCTGGAGAAGGCCCCCATAAGTCACTGTGAGCATATACAAAGGGAGCTGTTGTAGTGTGCTTTCCACCAGAGAATGGTAGCCTTTTTGCCTTTCCAAGAATACAAGACTCACATTTGTTGAGCCTCTCTGATGTCCCCAGCCTCATTACACCCAGCTTAGCAAGTTCCTTGATGCCTTTTTCCCCCACATGCCCAAGTCTAGCATGCCACAGATCCAGGCTCTCTGACTGAGTAACATTTACTGCATTGATCACGGTTTCACCCACCAAGTAATACATGCTATTCTTTCTTTTGGCCTCCATGACTATTCTGGGACCCTTTGTCACCCTGAGCACTCCGTTACTGGACTCAAACCTGTAGCCCTTGGACTCCAGCAGCCCTAAAGAAATCAAGTTTCTCTTGATCTGAGGTATGAACCTCACTTCTGTGAGAGTTTTTACACTACCATCACTCACCTTCAGCTTGATTTCTCCAATCCCTCTAACATCACATGTCTGATCATTCCCCAACATTACTGATCCTGTGTGTGCTGTCAACTTTTGAAACCAGGATCTGTGGGAGCATATATGAAAGGAGCAACCCGAGTCCATGATCCAACATTCTTCAATTCTTGCTCCTGAGAGTATATTCAAGGCCTCATTGGCCTCCACTTCCTGAGCAAGATCTGCAGTATTTGAACCTGCATTGATCGCTTGTTCTTGCTTCCTTTTCCAAGCAAAACATGCCTTCTTCAAGTGACCCGGCTTTCTGCAATAGTAGCAGCTTCTAGTCTCCCTCTCTCCCTCAGCCTTATCTTTGTTTTGTTTCTTTTTGTTGAAAACTTTCTTGTTCTGACCCTTCTTCAAGAAAAGACTCTCAGCCACTGGATCATTTTGTCTAGTAGAAGTGGAATAATCATTCTTCTGCGATTCCTTCATTTTCAGAGCAGAATGAATTTCTTCATATGTAACCTTGGACTCTCTTCCAAGTAACACCGCATCCTTGAAGTGTTCAAAACTCTTAGGAAGCGAATTCAGCAGCATCAAGGCTTTATCTTCATCCTTGATCATTTCATCGATATTTTCCAAATCATCTACACACTTACCAAATTCTTCAAGTTGCTCTGTAATTCCTCTCGCATCTGAGAATCTGAATGCAAGGAGCTTCTGCTTCAGGTGTAAACGATTTGTAATGGACTTGGTCATGTACAATGACTCAAGTTTTGTCCATACTCCCGCAGCTGTCTCCTCTTTGGAGACTTCCCTCAGAACCCTATCTGACAAATTCAAGATTAGGGTGCTGTAGGCTCTATACTGCATATCCTGAAGCTTTCCTTTCTCTTTTTCATCGACCTCCGCTTCTTTCTCGGCATCGACTTCATTCTTCAAGATATTCCATAGGCCCTGCTGCATCAAGATGGCCTTTATCTTCAACCTCCACAGCCCAAAGTCATTTTTCCCGGTGAACTTCTCCACCTCAAACTTAGCTGTAGACATTTCTCAAACAGACGGTGGGCAATCGCCAAGATCAGCTCAAGTACCGGAATTCTTGGACCCTAACTATCCCAGAAAGCAATCAAGAACTCCTTTGGGAAATTCCCACAGACGGCGCCACCTGTTGGGTTGCGATGCCGCTGATCTCACACACGTAATCGAGAAAATAAAGCACGCAAACGATATAACGTGGTTCGGTGATAAACCACCTACGTCCACGGAGAAGATGACCGGAATCTTATTGATGAACTCTTTACAATTACAATGAACTCACACTCACACTCTACCGCTCACAACCGCTCGCTATCTTGAGAATTAATCTCTCTGGGTGTGTGTGTATATGGTGTAATTCTGCTACTTCACTACTGAGCTCTATCGAGCTACTTATACAAGATGCAATCAAGAAATAAAATCCAACTAACTCTATTTCCCAAAGTTAGTTATAACCGCTACTCGGCTCAAAACCGAACTCCCTTCTCGGCTCAAAACCGAACTCCCTTCTCGGCTCAAAAACCGAACTCCCTTTCTCGGCTAGCTCAAAGCCGAGCTTCATTTCTTGATCTCTTCTTTGAGCTGCAGAGGCTCCACCACTCGATCAAATCAGTAGTTTGCATGGACACACTTTCACATTGTGTACCAAACAAAACTATCGAAAACGTTAAATTTGCAATCATTAAGTATATATGTTGGATTATCAATCTAGCTAGAATGGCATAATAATTTAATAAATTATCTATTGAAACACCCACCCTTTAAATTAAATTCAAGCTTTAATTAATGTAGAAATTATTACAATTTCAGTTAATTTTAAGTAAAATCATAGGGATAATTGTCAATTGAAGGTATGTCACTTTTCTTAAATATATACATAAGCATTCCAAGAGTAGCAAGTAAAATTCAAATTAAGATACAATGAATTATTTATTGAAAACAGTCTTTATTTGAATTACTCTCTTTATATATACAGATATGCACGTACATTAATCAGTCACCATTTCCCCCCACCACCACCAATATGGCGGAGAACGGCCTGAAAATCCGCATCCGGCGCATGCTCCGATCATGCAAATCCAAAGACCAAATCTCCGACGTGGTTGCGCCGCCTCATTTCTCCCCACGATTCAGCTACGCACTCCTCTCCCCCGACGTCGTCAAAGGTCGAAAATGCCCCCCGGCCTCCCCCATCATCAACTTCTACGATTTCCCGAGGGGCAAACAAGGCAAGAGAAAAGCGCGTTACAAAAAGCGCGCTTTCGAGAACCGATTTCCCGATTGCAAGTATGTCAACGGGCTGTTTAGCAGCGACGGCGAGTACGAAGACGACACGGGGCAGCGGCAGTCAATGCCATCCTCGGTGGAGGACAGTTTGGCGGTGGTGAAGCGCTCCAGCGATCCGTACACTGATTTCAGGAATTCAATGGTGGAGATGATTGTAGAGAAGCATATCTTCGCTGCTACGGATTTGGAGAATCTGCTGCGCTGCTTTCTCTCTCTAAATTCATACCATCATTATAATCTTATTGTTCAGGTCTTTGCTGAGATTTGGGAAGCCTTCTTCTCCTCTAATCATCAATAATTCAATTATCATGTTTTATTCCACCATTAGTTTGAAATTGAATCATGGAATTATAATACAAAAACGTGTTTGCACATCTTTCATGTTGCACTTTTTTTTTATCTTGTATTAATTTGAACTTCATCGTACCAAATTCTGAAATGTCGCTTTTGGTTGGATGACAATTTTTAATTACTAGATTTATTGATTGTGTGACACAATGTAAAATCAACTAAATGTTTTTATGTTGAATGATACTTAATTATTTAATACAGTTATTCTTCGAGCTTTGAAATAATAATTTTTATTGGTAGAGTAACTTTATTTGGGAATCTGGTAAAATGAGTGGTGGACTCAAACAAGCCAGAATATAGGGCCACCATAATTCAAGAATCAAAAGGTGACAAAAAGTAATTTTCAATAATGGTCATTTGACAAAGAAATACTTTCAGAAAGTGGGGCTACATGTTATAGTATATAAAAATACTAGTAATAAATAGTAATGCCTTTTTTTGAATAATAAATTATTTTAATTAGGTTATACGAAATAAATGTTACTCTCTCTACATATATAGTATACTCCATGTGCTTATACTTTGATTCCATATATAAAATAATAATGGAATATAGTATGAGATAAGTTATAATAAGATTTATCTGAGATAAATTAATCATATGAATAAAGAAGAGATGGTTAATCACGAGATGCGATGTAATTTTGACCTCATGGAGGAAGATAAGATACATTGTCATCAGCCAATTTTTTTTTTTAAAAAAAACTATTTGAACAAAATATAAGAATAATCATGACCTTCCATCAGAAGTTCGAACAGCCCGATTATGTTCCCCATAATATAGTATTAGTACCATACTATATATATTGAGGTCTTATTATTTCATGTTTGTATCAATGCAAGAACCTTACGATCATTTGTCTCGACAAATTCTTGATGATTTTTTATGATTAAACTATAAACTAATAGCTCCGTCCAAAATTCTTTGTAAAGTCGAAGAAAATGTATGCCTAATAATTTATTAATTAATACTCTTGTGTGTCTAATCAAATAACACGATGCGAATAATGATAAACTAATATTATGCTGTATTCTAAATTATGTAGCTCCAGGGACGGAACGAGGATTTTAAGGAAGCAGGTGCTGAATTTAAAAATAATATTAAAATATTTAATTTTATTTTTATTTGTAATATTTTATAGTTTTTAGGAGTAGTAATTGTATTAGACGGATCAACATGACTTTAAACTATAAATAATAATCTTATTATCAATTGTTTTTCAAAAAAATATTTCACTGATATTTGGATCACTTGAATACTCTATATACTCTTCTACTATAGTATATGAGAGAGAAAGGTCTTTAACTTTACCATCAATATTTTTATAGTAAAAAGGAAGTAATTGTCTCAAAACTTACACTATAATATGTATAAAAAGTAGTAGTATATAAATATTCATAATATTGAAAAAATAGATGAATATAAAAAAGAGAGTAAAGAAATATCCTAAATAAAGTATACACTATAATATTAAGAAGAAGATCACTAAAATATTAAACTAAAAATGGTGCGTGGAAACTTGGAAAGTGAGAGAATATTTATTATCGCATCTTCTTAATAATGTGAAGTTGTATAAATAAGATTTAATATACTAATTAATTAGATACTTAGAAATTTAGGCTTCCATTCCAATCACTAATCTCTAATGACCCAAGCCCAACATAAAATATAACTAATAGCCCAGTAAGACTATCTTCTTCCCTAAATCAAATTTCTCACACCCACAGTTGCAGAACGACGATGGCGGCCAGGGCGGGATACTGGGTCCGGCACCAGCCAAGCCCCCGCTGGAGCGGTGGCTTGGCCAGTGCTATCTCCGTCCCTGTGTAGCTCGTACCTTCAAAATTAAAGAAAAGGATTGGGAAGTATATTTTTCTAAAGAAGATTGGGCATGGCCCATGTGGATGATAGGAGGGATAGTCAAAGACAAATTGTCTGAGCAAACTATAGAATCCCCGTATACATTTAACAATAAAATGTTAGGTTTCCGTTTTACCTGTACTCATTATTAACTAATAATTAACACCATTATTCCCTTTGGACATGGTTCTTTATGTCTATGTCCTTTTGTTTGATAAGTTTGTAGATAAGCTTTAAAGCTTTGATGATGTTTTGATGAAATTTTGTATTATTTCGTTCATTTGCATCTTGCAGTTTCAATCATTGTAATTATATAGAAAAATAACAATATTCTTTTGCTTGAATTCTACAGAATGAATTCCTAGAAGAAGGTAGTGGGACAAAATCATGTTCTAAACACATTATATATCTATTTTCGCTACAATCTATTTGCAAAACTGAAGATGCAATTTCTTGTGTTAGCAATTTTCGAATTATTCAGGACACAAAAAAAAACCGTACTTACATTTAGGACACTTGCAATAACCATTTGTGTCTCTAATTACAAGAGGAAAGAGTAAAAAAACACTAATCGATCCATCCCCTCGTGAAGTAAATTGTATGTCCGGGAATATCAATTTATTACAATTTCACATAGGCCTGTCAAATCGGGTACCCGCGGATATTCGATCCAAAATTTTGGGTACCCGATCCCGAAATTTTCACACATGATTAAACATATATACGTTTAATTTTTTTATTGATTGATGATGAATCGTAGATTGATTAGTTGGTAAGACATTTTCTCTTCAACTAGTAGCTAATATGATGGGAATTAGAGTCACGATGTATGCACCATGTAACTTAAAAAAGTTATCAGTTCAACATTTCATTGTTATATGATTTTCATATCATTCCTGATATATGTTTGTATATTTATGTTATTTTTATTCTAAAGGAAATTTCATAAAAGTGAACCATGTGTCAAATCAAGAAAAGGGCAATTCAGTGTGATTTCTACTATAGGTTGTATTCAAACCGTAGAATATTTTTATCTTATTAGTAGCTAATTGAACTCTTATAAAAAAAATATTTTTAATTCGAAAATACTAAAGCAAAAATTACTAAGAAAAGCCTTCTGTTTGTAATCCAAACATTTTATCAATAATAATTATTAAAGAATGTAGAGCAAGACAAATACAGAGATGTCAGATGATTGAGAAATACTCCAAAAGTGAAATGAATAATTGACTAATAATGATAAATCCAAAATTTGGATTCCAAAGTTATTTATGGAAGTAGCTGATGGTGACATGTCATTATCTAAATTTATGTACATTATTTTTAACCAGGTGAGTTAAATTGGTTAGATTGTACTCCTGTATCTCATTCTATTTGAAACATTTCTTTTTTATTAAACTAAGCAAATGATCCCTGAACTATGTGTTTTGCACGCAAATGATACCTAAACTTTAAAAATATCGTGGATAGTCTCTGAACTAAGGTGTAATTACATTTTTGATACTTTTTCACTATTCGTCACAATTTTACATCAAAAATGCCCCCAAGACATGAAGGACATTTTTGAACTTTCATATCACGATATTGGATTTGATATTTTCTTTATCTTTCTCTCTAGTACTAAATATGATATTTTCTTATAGTTTGAGTACCCTTCATTTTTTCAATCACTTTATGTCATATCTTCTTTCTCTCTCTTTCTTTAAAAATTTTAGGAAGTAAAAAATTAAAATAAAAAATAGTATGAAATTCTTAAATATATTAGTTATAAAAATTAAAATTATAAATTTAATTATAAAAATAATTTGTCGCAAAATTTAATTTTGATTGTGATTTGATTATTTTTTTAATATTAAATGTTAATTTTTTAATTAAAACTAAATTCTTAATTTTTAATTAGTCATAATATTTAATATTAAAAATTATTGAATCAAAATCAAATTAAATTTAGCTAAAATTTATTTTGATAATTCAATTTATAATTTTAAATTTTATTCCATATTTAAGAACTTCATAGTGTATTTTTTTATTTTAATTTTTACTTCCTAAAATTTTTAGAGAAAGAGAGAGAAAGAATATATGAAATAAAGTGATTGAAAAAGTGAAGTAAATAATATCATTTTAGGTACTCAAACTATAAGAAAATATCATATTTAGTACTCAGAGAAAGATAAAGAAAATATCAAATCCAATATCTAGACATGAAAGTCCAAATATGCCCTTCATGCCTTTGGAGGCATTTTAGGTGCAAAATTATGATGAATAGTAAAAAAGTATAAAAAATGTGATTACACCTTAGTTTAGGGACTACCACGATATTTTTAAAGTTTAGGTGCCATTTGCGTGCAAAACGCATAGTTGAGGGACTATTTGCGTAGTACACTCTTTCTTTTTTACAGCCATTATAGAAAAATGATACTAGTAGGAGTAATAAATATTTAGTTAAAAAAAGTAAAGTAAGAGAGAGAATATTGTAATAATGTAGAGACGAATTTCTCACTTTACTTTTTATTCACTCTCCTCTACATTATTCTCTCTCATACTTTACTTTCTTTACACTTTAACTATTTATTACTCCCCCCGTCCCCAAAGAATATGAACTTTGGGTTCGACACGGGTTTTAATGCAAAATTGGTAAAGTAAGAGAGATGTAGAGAGAAAAAGTAATTAAAGGATTGGTTGTGAGAAATGGGTCCCGCCTCTTTAGAGATAAAAGAGTTTTTAAAATTGGAAAGTGCATATTCTTGTGGGACGGATAAAAAAGAAATAGTGCATATTCTTGTAGGATGGAGGGAGTATCATTTATTCAAAACAAGTGCAGGAAATGAAATGTGACAAATTTTCAGTGACGGAGGGAGTATCATTTTTATAAAACGAATGCAAAAAAGCAAATGCGACTCCTAATATTGGACGGAGGTAGTATATTATTTTTCTAAAATAACTGCGAAAAAGAAATGTGTCAAGTATAATTAGATGGAGGAAGTACATGATAAGCTTGAGTTGTGTAGAAAAAGAGGTCCAAAATAGTTGAATAATGAAGTAAAGAAATGAATGAGAACTGTTCGGATCGAAATCGGAGCAGAACAGTGAAGATGCACGTCTCGACGACTCGCTGACATGTTTCATTCAATCATTCACTTGATAAAAATTAACAGTTTTGTCTTTTGTGTTATAATCGTATTTTTAATAGTAGTATACAAAATTTTAACTTGTAGGTATTTTCAAAAGACATTTCGACTTCAACATAAAACACACCATGCATCATGAACTAAAAGGCTGTCTCAAACTGAAAAAAACTCTGACAATATAGTAATTGGTTGAAACATGTGATTAATTACTTGAATTTGAAGTTCAATTCTTGATATTTAAAGATGACTTTAATTCATTCATTTTCTACATATATATTTGCTAATATACCAATATTATCACTATGCAAATCGAATGAGCAGTAAAAACGGAGTATTAAAGTTCATGCAAAAATACCACCACTACAATAAAAAAACCAGATAAAGACGCTAATTTATTCTTTGGAAAAAAAATTGCATAACCTTGTTGGACAAAGGGTGTAATATTCAATTTGATTGATTTTAAACTAATATATTTTAATACTAAAATTAATTTAGATTCACTTTTGTATCAACTTATATTCGATTAGGGGATTTGAATTGATCTTGAATTTAATGAAGAATTTTGATTGGTCTTAGATTTATATAAATCTTGGGTATTAAATATTTTAAATTATTATTTTAATATTTAATCGTGTTTAATATTCAATAGTACTGAATATTGAACTGATTTTCCTACCGATTATTCATATTTCTAATGAATGTTCTAATTATACTATGGCCAGTGACTTATTATAATTATTAATTATTAAATTATCATTGTTTTTTTTTCCAAAAAATCTTGAATTCTTCAAGTGAATCATAAATTAATTGAATCTAAAATCAATTTAAATTCCCAAATATTCAATATAAGATCATTCATTAGTTATTTGATAATAATTCTAAATTGCTACACTTCATAATATAATATAGTTTGGATGGAAGATCAAATAAATTACTATGTAATAAAATAATAGCGACAATAATAATAAGCCATAATATTATATGGCACTATGTTGTATGTATTTGTGATAATATATAAAATATGGTGTTGTATCTTTAATTCTTCTGGCTAAATGAATTTGAATTTAAAGGCCGTCCAACAGAAAATTTATCTCAGATTAAAGTTCTCCGGAGCGAGACCATTAAATTTGAATTCGTTTATTCATAAAAAAAATACTATTAATATACTTGCATACCATTACGGTCAAACCACCTATTTTCTTCTTTGTAATTATTATTTATCTTGTTGTAGTCCCACATTCGTAATAAGTAAGTACGTAAAAATTAAAACTTACAAAAATAAAATATTTGATGTTTTATTTTTATGACTTATGTCAATGGTATCTCTTACAAACTAAATAGTTCGATAGGAATGATTCACTTTGATCTATTTATTTGTTATGTATTAGATCTTAAGTACATTAAAAAATTAATCTAATTTTCTCTTGACATTTACTCTTACCATTTACTATGTGCAGTATTCACCTTGGTAAAGGACATTTTCAAGGAAGGAGATTAATAAATAAAAACTACTACTACTACATATTTAGTTCTTTTCATAAAAACTCATTTTCTATTAAAAAAAAAGTAAATAAGAACTATACCTTCTCAATTTTTACGGATATACTCTTATCTATTAGGTAAATGAGAAGTGAGTCAACGACTAATCTATCCTAATCTAAAGTGCAAGTTGGGTAAAAAGACTTTAATACCATTTTTGGAGGGAAAATCGAAAGATGAAGTTACTTCTATTCAAAAATATTTTTTCAAAGCAAAAACAATTGGACAAATAATAATCCAATAAAATGCTAGCTTCTTGAAGAAGTTTTAAAACACATTAAATAGTGTACTACCATTAATTTTTTTATAATTAAGTTAATAAATTTATATACTAATTAGCCTTATATTTGGGTTTAAATTGAAATTGTGCTAGAGAGTTTAGTTTGCCTTCCATTTATTTAAGTTAAAATTGAGATTTAATCCTTTATTGCAATATTTTTTCTCCGAATTAATTCCTGAGCTAAATGCAACACATATGCAATGTTTGCAATTTTCATCCTATATTTACTCAATTAAAAATTTTAATTCTTATATATTGATTTGCCTCTAATTAATTAAAAAATACTACTAAGTTTATAGATTAAACTACGGTATCAGATGAAATTATATATATTTAAAATTAAATCTAACTTATAAAGTTTGTACTTCTTAACATAAAGAGTAGTGTAAATTGTCAGATTATTCAAAACAAATAAGATGCATAAAATATTATCGTTATTTTAAGTGATAATTTACTTTTTATATGTACATGTGGCTTGAAGTAAGAAATTTATTCTTTTCAATAAAAAATATTCATTAGTCTTTGGTCATGTATATCAAGTTATGCTATGTTCTGAAATTAAACAGAAGAAATAAATAGTCAACTAAAATGTAATTATTGGATAATACGAATTTTCTAACTTGACTTCTCAAAGAAGTTTTCAATTTTTATGATTTAAATCATTCATATATTTAATGTGGGTATGTTTAATATTCCATATATGTTTTTCAATTTTTTTTCAAAATTAAGCTATTAAATTTATATATTAATTTACCTTTTGTTTGGATTAATGATTTGCATAGCACTGTCAATAATCATCTTTACTCACACATATTTTTTTTATTTTATATCTTATTCTAATTAACTCATTCTTTGATCATTAGTCACACAACTTCTTGTTATCATTAATTTTATAGTTTTTACTCCACTTAGATTATAAATTAAAATTGCATAAATGTTTCATTCATTAGGGAATAGTAAATTCTTCATTTAGAGTGAGACAAGATTAGTACATTTCTATTTTTTTAAATCTTTACATTGCTTTTTTGAATTCTTATTTTCTATATATTTATTATATTTTGAATTCATTACGTGAAACTCTTATGTCCCGTGCATAGCTCGGGTGTAAATACTAGTGAAATCAAACGCTCCACTCTAATCTCCCTTCTCTTCTCTTCTTTCTGTTTCTATGAACTGATCTTGAATACTATACAAATTGTCTCTCTCACTCATATTATTAGTGAAAAATAGGTAGAAAATGACAAGGAATCACATGGTTTTCATAATTGGAACCTTGTTACCGTGTATTACTCCTTCCATTCCACAATAGGATCACTATTATTTTGGGCACGAATTTTAGAGTGAACTACATAAATGGTATCTGATCTTTCACTTTCGCACATAAATGGAACCTGATCTTTATTTTATATCATTTTTGGTACCTATAAATCACATTTTTTGTTGTTGGTTTAATTTTCACCCCAAAATGCCCCCTAAACACATATATTATCCCATTTGTGTCATAAAGAATATTTTGGGCATGCATATAACTAGTACCAAAAGTGATATTATAATATCTTCTCTCATTCTCCTCACTCTTTATACTATTATTATTAATCAATATTAATATTATTATTTTGATGTTATAAATTAATAATTAATTTATTTTTTAATATCATTCAAATATACTTAATTATAATTATAGTTATAATTTTATTTAATACTAAAAATTAGTAGTAATTAATAAATAAATTATAGTATAATTATTTAAATTATGAATCATATAATATTATATAATAATAATTAATAATAATAATAATAATTATTTTATATTAAATTAATAATTAATCAGTATAGTCTTAATGAAAATTTAAAAATAGAGAATTCTATTCATAACGATATAAAGAGTTGAATATTTTAAGTTAGGTGTTTCAACTCTAAAATGAGTATAAAATAATTTAATAAAAGATATTCAATTGATTTAATTATTTTAAATAATTAATTTGGTTAGGTGTTTTGTTCTTGATTTATCTTATATTATGAATGTCATTAGATGTATGTATAAAACACAAAAAAGAAAGAAGAAAAAAAAGATTAGAGAAAAAAGAGGAAACATAAACAATGAGAAAAAAGAAAGAAGAAAGGAAGACAAAATACTAAAAAGAAAGAAGAAAATGAAGAAAAAATAAAGAAGAAGAAGAAGAAACTAAAGAAGAAACAAAGAAATAAGAAATGAAGAAAAAAAATCACATATTTGGTACTATTTAATTGAAATTTCCAAAAATATCATCCATAACAAAAAAATTACATTTTTGGTACCTAAGGTTATTTTTGTCACATGATACCAAAACGATATAAAATAAAGATCAGGTACCATTTACGTGCGAAAGTGAAAGATCATGTACCATTTATGTAGTTCACTCTTTTAAAAAATATAAAAAATAGTGGGTTGGAAAATTTAGTGGAATATGAGACTTACTTTCTTATATTAATTTTATAATAAAATGAGAGTGAAGTAAGTTAGTGGAATGTGAGACTTATTTAACATTTATGATAAAAATGAAATGTGACTCTTATTGTGAGATGTATTAAAATGATAAGTACTATTCTTATTCTGGGACGAAGAGAGTAGTTAAAACCTGGTTATTTTTGCGTTTTCTTTGACGCTAGTTAAAAGGTTGTTAAATTTGCAGGTGGCAGTAACCAACGGCATTTGTCAAGCTTCTTACATGGGGTAACAACCTTCACTTTAATTTGGTGAAATATTGAATGGCAAAATTCGTCTTTTACTAATTCAAGCCCCCTAGCTCAAGTGGTTGAGGAGGGAGGCAAGGATACCGCGCCATCCTAGAGGTCACGAGTTCGACCTCTGGGAGACCAAACTTGGGGATTAATTTCCCCTGGGAGTTCTTGATTCCTGGCCTGGATCCCAGGCACTGGGGGAGATAGGTTAACTTGGGTACCTGTGGGAGATAGGTTACCTTGGTACCCTTGATTGGGTTGATACAGTTAACTGGTCTGGACCCGTGCTTGGGGAAAGGTTGGCTGACTCGTTCCTTCCCATCCCGACAACGAAGCGCAGCTCGGTGGTAAAACGCTTCACCTCCGACCGTTAGGCCGGGGGTCCGAGTCACTTCGGGGATAGATGGGGAACCATCGTCGATCCTCCTTTAAAAAAAAGCGTCTTTTACTAAAAAATAAATAATTCCACTAAAAGGATAATATACCCAAGTTTGTCACGTGCTCGCCACGTGTCGTTTGAATTTACCAATTATTTTCAAATTTTAAGAATTCCAAATTACTTGATAATGTAACGATTTTAAAAATTCTGAAAGTGAAAGCTGATGTTATTTTTATTATTAAAAGATTGATATTTATATGGAGTATAAGATTTACCGGAATCGATATTTATTCTTTAAACACAACTCGCCAAATCGAACCACCATTTCTTGATTCATTCTGGTGCCTTCATCCTCTCCTTAGTTTGTCGCAATCACACGTATTGAGGAGTGTATATTGCTTAGTTGATCCATGATTTATGTTTCATCCTCTCCTTAGTTATCATCCATGTTTTATTAATTGGGATTTGAATTAAGGAGAATTAAAATTTGAATAGCAGTAAAGAATTGTAAGAATAATAGAAAAAATACAAAAACAAATAATAAAACTAGGGCTAAAGATAACACTACGCAAAATAAATAATCTCCGTTGATTTACCAAATGTTATTACAATAATACATTTATAATGTCCACACAAACACCTGCTATGATGAGCAGACCAACAGGAGGCATTTGAACAACGCGGGCGGGCGGCCCATAAAAGTTTGGGCCTCCAAGGACCAAGATCTTCTCGGGGCGGAGCAGGCTGCACCATAGCTTTGGTGGATCCAAGTGTCATATCTCGATCATCCAATTTAAGTGAGTAGTTATAAGAGTCCGTTTTTTCATTTTAGTCTGTATGCGAATAGGAGGCCCGGTTTATTTTTACCATAATTGGTAATATTCTCACATTCTACTAACTCATTTCACCCACATTTCATTTAATATTAATATATACAAGTGAGACCACTATTTCACTAACTTTTTTCATCAACTTTTGTTAACATTTTTTAAAATTCGTGCCGCCAAAAAATGACTCTCCTAATGGCAGACGGAGGGAGTAAATCTCAATCCCTTATCTCAAATTTCATAAAAGTAACTTGGAACGGAGGGAGTACTATATCTTGTTCATAATATTGAATTTGGCTCGTATTTTTTATCCACATCCGTGCTTTTGCCAAGAGCATAGATGTGGGTCTAAACTCACCTTTATTCATTTTTAATTCTATGTTCTTCCGCAAGAGTACAACACCCACATTCATGCTCTTCAGCAAGAGCATGCTCAAGAGTCTCACCATTCTATTATTCAATTTAAATATTTCAATTACTAACAATATTTTCACAATATTAAAATGCATTCAAAATACCCGAAATATTATTACAAGTTACTAAAAAAATTTAAAATTACATAATTAGAATCCTAAAAAAAATTACATAATTAAAATCCTAAAAATTGAGATTGAGATAGTTGTTTGGTGTAGTGATTTTTAGTGTTGATAATGAGGATATTTATAGATGAAAGTGTGAATTTTGAGGTAAAAATAATGAAAAAAGTTAATTAAAAGTGTGGAAAACGGATATATTTTATTGGGAGGTGAGAAAATATTTTTTATTAAATCTGAATTTTTCAGATTTTTTCGAATTTAAAACAAACAAAAAAAATGATAAACCACGACCAACCAGAACATGCCACGTCGGCCACTCGTGCTCTTGCAGTCGGTACGACGGTGCTCGATGGTAAGAGCTCGGCCGTGCCGTCGGCAAGAGCACAGTAGCGAGCACGGATGTGCTCTTGCCGACGCACAACCGATTCTATGCTAAAGTTTTAGCATTAGCAATAGTAGTGCAGGATTATGTTGTGGATGACGTTCCATAAAATTCTAAGAAAAGAGATTACATGACCCCACACCCCAGCATGGAT
The DNA here is from genome assembly GCF_004379255.2 of Salvia splendens. Taxonomy (NCBI): domain Eukaryota; kingdom Viridiplantae; phylum Streptophyta; class Magnoliopsida; order Lamiales; family Lamiaceae; genus Salvia; species Salvia splendens. The sequence continues at coordinate 13,975,377 of NC_056037.1, read as the reverse complement.
GGAACGTGAGGCCCCAATTCTCTGCTCAAAAAACTCACCTTCTGCTTCTCCCCCTCTTTTCTCTTCTTCACACACACACACACACACACACAGCGGAGGCCAAAATGCAGCTGCTTCAGGCTCCTCTGCCATTCCGATGCTCCATATCGCAATCAAACGCCAGTGAGTTTGATTGAGCTTCATACTTCTTCATTCTCAAAACTAACTTTAATTTGTGTAGGAGCGGCGCATGTCGCCCCGAAGTCATTTTCCGAACCAATTTTTGCTGCTTCCGCCTTACCTCCTAGGCATTTTAAGCCTGCCTTCATTTCTTCTGGCGATGCACTATCTACCTCAATTTCACCTAAAGCTGCTTCATCCCAAGGTCATCATTACTTTCCTTCATTTATGTTTTTGCTTTCACAACACAGGGGAAATTAATTAACTTATCTATGCTCATCAAATAAATTATCTCGCAATCGAAGATACTATAACCGAAGCATGAATTTTGATAGTTTGCTTCTGTTATCTTTATTGGTAATTGAAAATTTTGTCATGTTGTTTCTTCTGCTGTAATCGCCGAAAGCCTTTTAACTATGAAAAACATTCCTCCATAACTTGACGAATTTCTCTATAACGAGCAGCGGCCTATGTAATTACAGTGTACCATTACCTATAAGATACATGTATGTGTGTTTATATGCCTCAGGGTTGATGAATGAGTTATAGATTGCTTGTGTCCTGATCCTTGATTTGGTTATGAATAAGTGCTTGATCGAATATCATGAGTTTTACATGTTGGTAAAGTTGGAATTCTAGCCAGATCCATCTCAACTAATATAACCAAATTACAATTGCAGCGCCTGTTACTGAAGTATCAAGTCAAACAGTCGAGGCGGAGGTACTAAAGGCTTTGTCTCAGATCATCGATCCAGATTTTGGTACTGATATCGTCTCATGTGGGTTTGTGAAGGATCTTGATGTCAACAAAGAATCTGGAAAGGTCTCTCAAGAAATTGTATTTGATGAGCTCTTCATTTGCATAATACACTACATCACCTTATCTAATATTAACACTTTGAATCTCAGGTTTCATTTCAGTTAGAGCTCACAACGCCAGCGTGTCCAGTGAAAGACATGGTAATTATACTAATAAGAACTCCTAAATCACATTATAACTAGAGAGGTAGAAGTTTTTTGTTTTTTTTTGTGAATGTTATGTATAAATAAATCTGCTATATAAGGAAATTTCACCGTGCAGTTTGAGCAGAGGGCCAATGAGGTGGTTGCAGCTCTTCCCTGGGTTGAAAAGGTTGAGGTGACTATGTCCGCTCAACCAGCAAGACCTCGTTTTGGGTCACAACTTCCAGCTGGTCTACAGACGATATCAAATATAGTGGCTGTTTCAAGTTGCAAGGTAGGTGTTCGATAACATGTGACATGTCTCAGTATTTCATTGAAGTAATTGTCCTGCTCTTTTGTTGTTTTTGTTTTATTAATACTTGCTTCTGTATTTTACATTCATTACAAATTAAAAAATTATGTTCTCCCACCTGATGTACAAAAAGGTTTGAGGGTACATACATTCTTTGGATTTGTTTTTATTCTGCAAATCATTATTCTGCTATTCACGTATAAGAAAATATAATAGCCGTATAGAGCTTCCTCCGGATAGGATCCTTTAGATACAAATTGCCCAATATTGTGCATTGTTAGATTCAATGCTCGGCTATCTCCTTGAACTTCATAACAGTTTGATTTTCTAAATAAATACTCCAACAACTCCAGGGAGGTGTGGGAAAATCAACTGTAGCAGTAAACCTTGCATATACTTTGGCTGGTATGGGTGCAAGAGTTGGTATATTTGATGCTGATGTATATGGTCCTAGTTTGCCTACAATGGTATCTCCAGAAAATCGGTTGCTGGAAATGGTAAGTCATCAAACTCTTGCATTGCAATTGCTCTTACCTGCCTGCATTTCTGCATGACAACTGAATGGCTCTTTAGAACCCAGAGAAGAGAACTATAATTCCAACTGAGTACATGGGAGTCAAGCTCGTTTCTTTTGGATTTACTGGACAAGGTCGAGCTATTATGCGTGGCCCAATGGTTTCAGGTGTGATTGATCAACTACTGACTACTACTGAATGGTATGCTGTGGTTCCTTGAGGATGACCAAGCCTTTTTATTTCATAAGAATGTATTCGCCCATAATATCCATTACCATTTGATGCATAAACTTGCTTTTTTCTTCAAATTTTCTATCTCTGTTGTTTCCAATATTCACTAATTGTACTGCCACTGCCAGTATTACCTTGCCAAGATTTCTGTCTAAATAATTTTTCTCTGGTTCATATGATTAAATTTCTCTGTTTGTTCCCTTTCTCATTTGTTCACCTTTTCATTTTGGCTGAATAAATACTAAGTAATTTTGATTACTCAGAAAATTTTCACACTGTGTTGCTACTCTAGATTCGAATTAAACAGCACCCATGTCTTCAATGCATGTTGCAATTGTACAGAGAACCTGTCTAGTACATACTACATACTACATACTATTAGCCTCATCCATGTAACTTGTATATGTATCATTTTATCGACATCATTATCAAGATTTCGATTAAGTTTCACATTCCTAATGTGTAGGGGTGAACTTGACTACCTAGTCATAGACATGCCTCCTGGAACAGGTGACATTCAACTTACATTATGCCAGGTGCTATTATAATTTGGAATATGAAGTATTCTTCTTCTGTTATGCTTTGCCTGACTGCAAAATTTCCTTGTGAACTAACTGGGGTTGGTCAAACTGTAATTTTAGGTTGTCCCATTGACTGCTGCCGTTATTGTTACCACACCTCAGAAGCTAGCATTCATAGATGTTGCAAAAGGAGTCCGCATGTTTTCTAAGCTAAAGGCTGGTTCCTTCTCTACTATCACATACTTTCAGTCCCATAAAACCATTGACTGCCTTTTTTCTTGTAATCTAAACAATGGAAGATTACATCATAAAATAGATTATTTTTCCAGAACTTGCATAGTCTGGGATTTACCCCTTTGGTGCTCTTTGAGAACTGTGACTTATATCTTCAGGTACCATGTGTTGCAGTGGTTGAGAATATGTGCCATTTTGATGCTGATGGAAAACGATATTATCCTTTTGGCAGAGGTTCAGGTTCCCAGGTTTCCCCATGTTTTAATATCTTAAAAAGTTCTTATTTTTTAAATCCTATTCTTCTTGAAATATTATGGAGACTGAAACAGCTCATGAAAGGGTGGTAGTAAAATGCATATACATTTTAAAGTGGGGTAAAATGCATGGAATTATTTCACCATATTTCAAACAGCTATGCTGATCCAGATGGCCAGAGTTGCTAACTAGATATGCTTATTTGCAGGTGGTTCAGGAGTTTGGGATCCCTAATCTGTTTGAGCTTCCTATAAGACCAACTGTGAGTTCCTTTTAGGCCATGTTAGCATGTTGATATACATTACGATAGGATCAATGTTTATTAAACATTTGAACTGAAGAAAAATAAAATTCTATACCAAGAAAACATAGATGTGCAGCATATGATGCCAACATACTTATATATATTCAGATGGGCTGTTCATGTGATATCATTGTAGATTTCTTGCAAAAATCGTCTGGATTGATAGTTCTATTCCTAAAATGAACTATTGTTTCATCTTATCTGAAAAATATAAACTCATAATTTACCAAATTCATATTTCAATATCAAGCACATATCATTGGAAGTGTATTTTGTGATATAAATAAGGTGCTTGCTTGACAGCTATCTGTTTATGGGGATAGTGGAGTACCTGAAGTCGTGGCTGATCCCCAAGGTGAAGTAGCAGGAACGTTTCAGGATTTAGGTGTCTGTGTAGTGCAACAGTGTGCCAAAATCCGCCAACAAGGTATCTTGATATTCTTCTTCAATGATGTGATGGTAGATTCTGTTCAATTCGTGATTGGTTGATACTCTCGACTCTTGAGGCCCGGTCATGAGTTGGATGACAGATATCTAATAATTACTTAAATATACTGGGATTGAAGGAACTTCTTATGCTTGTTTCAATGCAGTGTCGACAGCAGTCACTTACGATAAATCTATGAAGGCAATCCGAGTCAAAGTACCTACATCAGATGAAGAATTCTATTTGCACCCGGCAACTGTGAGGCGAAATGATCGATCTGCAGAAAGTGTGGTATGGAAAAAGTTCTTCATACTGAAACTTTTGGATGACAATTAACAAATAATGAACTAGCAACAAAGTAACTGACCAGAAAGATTGGGGCTTGTTAACATAAATCTGGCAGGTGCTAGTTAGATCATTCAAGTAAAATGATAATGCTCCAGTGAAACCCACTTTTTAGAAATAATCTTAGTAGATAAAAACCAGTAGCTCTGGAATATTTTACTTGCAACATTTGAAAGTTCGTATTATGGTACAACCAGGATGAATGGACCGGTGAGCAGAAACTGCAGTATGGAGACATACCAGAGGATGTCGAACCTGAAGAAATCCGGCCAATGGGGAACTATGCAGTATCCATAACATGGCCTGATGGATTTAACCAGGTAACCAATCTACCAGAAATGAGCTTCATTTTTATATCCTCAATCAATCATAAACAACCTTTACTGAAGTGACATGCAATACAAGACATCCTATTCATCAGAGCCAAAGCTTGATACTAGTTCATTATCTTGCAGATTGCACCATACGATCAGCTTCAAACGATGGAGCGTTTAGTTGATGTTCCTATACTCCTGGACTAAATAGCATCTTTGAAAATCCACCACAAATTTGTATCTGCGGAGAGATGCTTCTCAATCCATTCTCTAAGTTATTTCTAACATGTTGGGCAGCAGTAAAAGCTCATATTTCAATTTATTTTTTATCTGTTTAGTCATAGGCTATAAAACCAGTTCAAGTTGTATATAGATAGCGCTCAGAATTAAAGATCTTGTGAAAGAAAATACTCATAGCACTAAATTCTTCAACATGTACCTTTACTCATTTATACCCGAATTTTGTCACGCTTCACTGCGGAAGGAAGAGAAGTGCTTGGATGAGTATGTCTGGTTTGTTTGTATTTGGAGAAAATCGTGTATGATGTGGAATCTGAATTCCATGATTGCAAAAGCCATTAATTTATTATAAAAAATAAAGCTAAAAGTATTTTACTTCCAAATAATACATAATTTTTTCCTAAATCTAAATCAATTGGACAAATGAGAAATATCAAAGTTATGATGGTAAAAATTAACTAATTTTATATTGATCAACCATACTTTTAGATTTTTGTGACAATTTAACAATATGTTATTTTAAAGCATTGGATATACTAAAAGTATTGGAAAAATCAGAAGTTGCCTGTGAGAAATAATGGTAGAATTATATTTTATGCGACAATTATAATCATTGAGTATTTTAATTCGAAACAAATTAACCTTTATTCGATTATTCCATTCAGAATTGGAGAGTTTCATTTTGTTCCCTTTCCGCAAACCAAAACAGTGCCCCAAAAATCCCTTTAATCTCAAATCAGAACCCTACGCCGATGAAAACCCCCAATTTCTACGCTTACAGAAGCCCCGCCGTCGATTACGACAACGACGAAGACAACGATTTCGACGACAATGAAGACAGCCCCGACAAGTCCTTCGCCCAGAATGGCAATTTCTACAATTTCGACAACTCTAAGCGTCACCCTAAGAAGCGGAAGCTCGAATCCTTCGTCTCCAACTACGAATTTTCCCCGCACAGCGAGTCCTGGAGCGAAGACGAGATCTTCGGCCTGCTGGAGGTCTGGGGGGAGCGCTACGTAGAGCTCGGCAGGCGCAGCCTTCGCGCCGAGGACTGGGTCGACGTGATGGAGAAGGTCACCGAGATTAGTGGGCGCGAGAGGACGGAGGGGGAGTGCAGGAGCCAGTTGGATATGCTGAAGAACAAGTATAAGAAGGAGATGGTGAAGGTGGAGAGCGGGGGTGCTATCAAGTGGGTGTTTTTTAAGAAGATGGATGCGTTGCTGAACCTCAGGGCCCGAGGGTACGGCGGATTGGGGTGTGGTTTGGACTCCGGGGAGTACGTGTTTATGAATCCGAGGGTGTATTTGGACATGTCGAATGTGTTGGATGAGATGAGGGATAGCCCGGGGCAGTCGGATGAGGATACCGATGAAGACGGGGGCGAGGACGGGGAGGAGGATTTTAGTGGGGATGATATGGTGGATGGTGAGTCTGCTAGAATGTTGGCCAATTCGATTCAGAAGTTTGGAGAGGTGTATGAGAAGATTGAGGAGAGTAAGAGGATGCAGATGGTGGAGTTGGAGACACTGAAGCAGGATTTCCAGAGGGATTTGGAGTTGCAGAAGAAGCAGATTGTTGAGCGTGCGCAGGCGGAGATTGCTAAAATACGAGAAATGGATGATGACGAGGATGAGAACACTGATACTTCTGCTGAGAATTCCGGAGATTGATATGGTAATTTTTCAGCTCAACCTCAACATATGAGTGGTTCTGGAAGCTTAATGCTCTCTCGGTTTACTCGTGAATATTTTTCTTTTCTGGTTGTTTTTGGTGGCCTTTGGGTTCTATATTAAGATGAAAACTATTGACAATATTATTGACAATGCTTATTAAATTTCCCTTTGAAAATTGCATATGTAAGTAGTATTTCATATTAATATTGATGTTTTTATTGAGTTCACATTTTTTTTCTTATAAATTTTCACTATATTAGTTTGTGCATTTATCCATTGTTTGAAATTAGAGAATTATTTAAATTAGTAAGCTGGTGACGATAAATTGAATGAATAGTCTTTGTTATTCTTTTACGTATTTCCTAATGTTGCATTTCTCAAACTTTGATCTTATTATTTTCTAGGACTGTCTGTCAACTTACCTTCTAGCTTAGTTTATTGGAGATAATCAGCATACTGTGCTCTGGAATTTAAAACTAACGAGAATAGGGAAAACGAAGATATAACTTATGTAGGATGAGATGATGTTCATTTTTTGTTCATATCTATAGGAAATAGGAATACAGTTTACCTTACATATAGATTGCTGAGAGAATGCATAGGGCTGCTTCATAGCTGCTTTTATATGAATGGTTACAACTTGCAACTTTACAAGTTACAACAACTAGTTCTCTTCATGAAGAACTGAAAAATATTTTATAGAATGAGACAGTGATTCAATGAGAGTGCTCTTTGACAATTCCAAGTACCTTGCATCTGTGATTCTCTCTATGGTAACCAGAGTGTAGCAGAGAAAAAATATTAATGAAAATAATGCTTTACAAAATATTGTAGTTTCTTTCTAATTTTGCAACTTCCTTTCATTCCTTTCTCTTTAACCTTTTCATTTCCCTTAAGAAAAGGAGGAATGCATTAGCAGAGTAATGCCTCTGACGAAGTGTTGAATCAGAAAATGTTTTAGTTTTGTGATTTAGTAATTTTATATCTATTTTCAGATTTTAGTGCCAGCATGACGCCTTTAGCTTTCCTTTTCTCTTTTCCCAATTATATTTAACCTGTTGTTATTTTATTTCATTTTACAAATATCACCTTCCCTTTTCCTTAGATTTGATTAAGCCTCCATTTTATCCTGTAAATGTGGACTCTAAGCTCTACCGAGGTGCAACTAGGCTTCAAAAATTCCATGGCATTCAAAGTCGTTGGATTGGAAGTGTGTAAGTGTTCGAATCAAACAACACTAATGTTTCATTAACTAGTACAATCAATAAGAGAGATGGACGGTTTTGGGTATCCATTTTTGTTTGGTGGAAGAGCTATGGCTGGTTAAGAATGTGAAGCCGCCCTGCCGTATTACAATTTACAAGCCGTTGGTAGTTGCTAAAATAATGTCATAGTGATATTGCCAGTTGGGCCTGCATACCCCTGGTAGTAGCTGTTCTTACAACTATGACATTTCCCATGTATAGCAGCATCAGGCTTGATTTGGATGATCCTTCATAGGGATGTCAATCGGGCCGGCCCGTCGGGTTTCGGGCCAGCCCTACTCGGGTTGCGGGTCAATCGGGTGCGGGCTAATCGGGTTGTCATTTCTTTCGGGTTATAAAAGCTCAGCCCTAACCCTAAAAGCTCGGGTTTCGGGCCAGCCCAGCGGGTTAATCGGGTTGCTACCGATAATATTAACGTGCGATCAATCCAATAAATAATGATTAAAATTACTAATATTCATACAATGTAAAACATTTAATTATGATATATTTGAGATATATGCTTAAACTCAATCATAAAAATGATCAAATACTAATATTTGAGATATTCGTAGAATTTTAATGCATGTTTTAGAAATTTAAATATTTTTTTGTGAATTTGAAGTTTTTAATTTATTTATCAATTATTATATTAATAAAAATTCAATATATAATTTGTATATTTAATATAAAAATTGAAAGTTATGTTTTTAGTTAAAATTAATCAATAAAATGTCGAATTAATATTTTATTAACATGCGATCAATCCAATAAATAATGATTAAAATTATTAATATTCATACAATGTAAAACATTTAATTATGATATATTTGAGATATATATGCTTAAACTCAATCATAAACATGATCAAATAAACATGATCAAATACTAATATTTGAGATATTTCGTAGAATTTTAATGCATGTTTTAAAAATTTAAATATTTTTTTGTGAATTTGATGTTTTTAATTTATTTATCAATTATAATATTAATAAAAATTCAATATATAATTTGTATATTTAATATAAAATTGAAAGGTATTTTTTTAGTTAAAATTAATCAATAAAATGTCGAATTAGGAGTAAAAAATAGAATAATATAAATTTTATCGGGTTTTCGGGCCAGCCCATCGGGTTTTCAGGTATGGCCCTAATGGGTTGCGGGTTAATCGGGTGCGGGCTAATCGGGTTTTGATTTTATCGGGCTAGAAATTTCTAACCCTAACCCTATAAATTTGGCGGGCTATTCGGGCCAGCCCACGGGTTACGGGCTACATTGACATCCCTAATCCTTCATATCGCTCATTATGTGATTTAAATGATGATCATCAAGTGCTCAAGTGCCACAATAGAGTTCTACATTTGCCGCCTACAACCTGGACCCAGCTTGAGTTACCATAAAGTTTGTCTTATTTGTAGATTTGTAAACATTGAAATCACACTGGGCCCAACTTTACTAAAGACAGAGAGAGTGAGCGTGCAAGCACAGGAAGTGTTCAGTAGATTTCAATGGGTCAGCTGTTTCAGCTCAATGTGTTGAGTGAGTTAGAACCGTTATGATAAGTTTTTCTTCTGTGATTCATGAAGTGTCAAAATGGCTGTAATTTTACAGATTTACTGTGCATTGGATTCGCAGTGACTGACTTTTCACTACTCACAGTCACATCAATTCATGAATGCATCATTTATCCTGTATTAGGGTGCCCTTACAGTTGATAAATTTCTGCAAAAAGTTGTTCCACATGTTACTGGACCTTTTCATCCCTGCCCATTTGATCTTTATCCATGCATCTATTATGGTTCTGTAGCAGACGTGCCAGTGTGCCAAATAACTTCCTAGTCCATCTATGGCATATTGATCTGTTGGGTTTGCTGATAATATAGTTGTCATGCCATCTTAATCTCTGGCAGTAACAGAGAAGTAAAGTTTGTGTTACTTGTTGCAGTTTTCCAGGTCGGTGAAGGTGACAAGTTCAAGCCTGGCGAAAAAGCCATGGGATTTCTCCATGCGCAGTAGTATAATGATGCATATGCAGGTAAATTTATTCCGGTAGTACTAGACTCTAGATGGGGCTGGACATTTGAATCCGGCCATTGGTTTTTGGTGAAGCCAATATATCCATGTACGTTTATATAGTAAACTCAAGGCAGTTTTGCTGTTGCAGACTGCATATATTATGTGTAGAAGGATGGATCCTTGTTATAATATGCTAATATGCTGTCAATATTTCTAGGTTAAAAAACATGGTTCCAGGTTACATTTATTCTTAATCTCATATATGTTTCATGAAAGAGAAATGTTTGTGCTAATGACGTTTATAAAAATCTAATAATGTCCTTCACAAGAAACATCTTTAGGCATGGACTTAGTTTATTCAGTTCCAATTTTCTCCAAGCTACACAAATGTTTTGGCTGGGATAAGTTATTCTGGTAACTCGTCAAATTACAAGGAAAAACCGTGACTCAGTCAAATTTTAAAAAGCCAACCTAATCAAAGAGAGTTTCGTTGATTATAAACATTTCACCTAATTGCACGGGGTTACTAAAAGTAATTATCAAACAATTCATTTTCAAAACTTATTATAATAATTTTCATTAAATAAGCTTATTATAAAAGTTTAAAGGGTTATTAGAACACTCACTATGCTAGGCCACAAATGAACAACCTATAATATTATGATATCACATTAGATTGGGATAGTCTTTTGTGAGCCACTCTTAATTACTAGCAACTTAAATATTGCTCCATTTGTCTCACTTTAAGTCATATAGTACATTATTCTATTTGGAACATCTCATTTTAATTGACACAATTTCTAAAACAAAAATCATTATGTCTAATTTATTCTCTCTTCTATTTTTATTTTTTCTCTACTAAACTCAAAATAAAATTACAAATAGAAATCTCGTGTTGAATAAGAAATGTTCCACTTAGAGTGAGAAGACATATAAAGTATTTATTAGGGAAAAATTTCAATAACCTCATAATCAAACTACTAAAATGGAGATAGTGTGATGCGTGTTGCACAATAGATTTTAAAAGCCACAATTCATAAGTCACAATCGAATCAAACTGATCAAAGTACTAAAATGGAGAGAGTGTGATGCGCGATAAATTTTGTCCAATAGTTTTTAAAAGCCACAATCCATAAGTCACAATTGAATCAAACTTTCTGTATTTATACTTTCTCTAATTATTTTCTAACTTTCAAACATTTACTAAAAAATTATATTTACAAAATTAATTTTTTTTAAAAAAAGACTAAAATCCTAAAAATCACTTGGCAAGGAATAGTATTTTGGCGGCAGTTTAACACCATCACAATTTCCAACGAAGCCCTCCCTCGCATATCTATATACTCTGCATTTGTGATTTGGGGATTGTATTACTATTTTGGCGCCAGTTTATGACCTAAGCTAGCAAGCCCTCGTCACCGGAAATCCAAAATGCAGCGACAGAAGTCCATACTCTCATTCCTCAAGAAACCGGAGCCCTCCACCGGAGCCAAACCCGCCGTTTCCGACGCGGAAATCACAGGAACCGACACTCCGCCCGAGAAAGTGCCCCGTCGGATATTTCCGGACAGCCGTCCTTCTCTCTTCTCCACCATTCAGCACAAGTTCGCTAAACCTCACAGCTCCACCAGGTGCGCCTGCTCATATGTTTACTTTTTATTGTGTGCCTAGAATTAGATGCTTCACTGAACTGTTTGGCGTTTTTGTGATATTTTATGTTGATTCTCTGTGTTTAGTGTGAGTGCCCTGGCACGACGGTATTCGTTATACTTCATGCTCTTCCGTTCCAGCTTTAGCTTTATTTGTTTTTGTAATTCAATGATCGTGCTGTTTTCCCCCTAACTTTTTCGACATTGATTTGTATTGGCTCATGGTATGTGACAAATGAAGTCTGATAGCATGACATGGAGATTTATATGCAAGTGTATGCTAGCTGTTGTGGACGGATAAAAAAGGAAAATATGTATTCCCCCATTAATAGCTATTGTGCGTGTTATGGAGAACATTGATATAACAGTTACTGAGTTTAGTTCAGCGTATTTTTCAAATTTTTTTGTTCTCTTTCCTCTATTGTTTTTGTGGTAAAAGGTGTTTAGGAAATTGCAGATACTGGAATACTGGTTTGGTCAGGGGTGTCAAAGCAAGAGGACTTTGGGTACAATTGTAACATACTATGATCTTTACTGGTGCAAAGCTTTGTTAAAGTGGAATACGTGTTTGCAGTTAACTAGCCTCTTTTTTTAATTTTTGTAAGTCATCTATACGTCTGATGAAATCTAATTTTTGGACACATTAAGGGTGAAGAAAATTTCAGCATGCTCTGGGCTCATATTCAAGTACAATATTTTAAATTTTTTTGGTGCAACGTGCAGGTGTGATGGGGGTGAAAATTTTATTATTCAGTCTCTCCCCCTTGGGTTTGATGCATCAGAGGATTCAGGAAATGGACATTTGGTGGTCTCCAAGCATCCCAGTGAACAACATGCTTTAAATTCCAGCAGAACAGTGTTTCCTGGAGGGGACAAAGGTTCTTTGCTCCTAAACAATTTGGAGGATGACCTTCCTGGCCCAGAGACGCCAGGCATGAGACCGCTTGTTCCTAGGGTAAAGCGAGTGCATGAGGATGTCTGTGATTTTGAGGCTAAGGCTGATTTTTCTTTGCAAGATAATAGGAAAAGAATGAAACTTGAGCAAGCTTCTGGTGTTTCAAAGAAAATTCATGATGAGGACTCGGATACAATTAGCAAGTTTGAATGGTTGCATCAATCCCAAATCAAGGATGCCAATGGAAGAAAGCCAGCAAACCCTCTTTATGATAAGAGGACACTTTACATCCCTCCTAATGCACTGGGAAAGATGTCAGCATCTCAAAAGCAATACTGGGATGTCAAACGCCAGTATATGGACGTGATTCTCTTTTTTAAAGTGGTCAGTTTCATTTTTGTTCCATCTTCATTTGCTCAGTTTGCATAGAAAGCGATTACTAATCTATGTTTCCTGTCTATTGTTTTATGGTGTTCTTGATTATTTTTATACAGCCCTCCATGTGCTGAGTAACTTTCTGGATTAGACAAAATGCATGTATGAGAAGATACTTTGCAATAGATTAATTTTTGTTTGGTTCTTTCAATCACAATCCCTAACTACAATATACGATTTTGAAATGTTTAGTCATCATAGGACATGCTTTTATCCCATAAATTGTCATCATAGGAAGTGTATGATGTTCTTCCTTAATGTTATTTTTCCAAAGCTATCAAAGTTCTATAAATTGTTCTTTTGAACAATCTTCATCTATGAGTTATGGCATTCCTTCACAGTAGTATCATCATTCTGTACAGGGAAAGTTCTATGAGCTCTATGAAATAGATGCTGAAATCGGTCATAAGGAACTCGATTGGAAAATAACACAAAGTGGTGTCGGGAAGTGTCGACAAGTGAGCTCAATGCCTTCATCTTATGTTTACACGCCTTTAGGAAACCTGATCTCTCCATAAATTATTGCTGTTTACTTTAGGTTGGTGTATCTGAGAGTGGAATTGACGATGCTGTTCAGAAGTTGATAGCTCGTGGGTATGAACATTTCCCCAATTGCATTGATTACTTTTAAAAATATGTTCCATCTCAGTTGTTGAAAATAACTTGGCTTTGATATGTCTACCGACTCTACTCCTTATTCTTCAGGAAACCCTTTTTAGCGAAAAGTAAATTGGAATAACATTTTAATTTCTTGCATAAAGCACCAATGCACCATCAGTTGAGAATATCTGACATTTTGTACTGATTTTCCAGTATATTTTTAAGATTCAAAAACTACTTTTCTAATTGTTAGAAGGTAACAACCTAACTATGGAAACTAATATAATGCCATTGCTTCTGTGGCATCCTTTCTGGAAGGTACAAGGTTGGTCGAATAGAACAGTTGGAAACCTCAGAGCAGGCGAAATCTAGGGGCTCTACATCTGTAAGTACCTCAAAAACTTTTATTTGTACAATGTTCTGTGACTTCTGTGTTCTGTCCACCTGCTGGAGATTGAGTATCGTATCATGCTGTTGTAGTCTTAGCTATGAGCAGTTTACATCTCTGCATTTCCATCGATATGAAGAAATGAAATAGGGCATCCGAAAAAGTTTATTTTTGAGTCTTGTAGCTAGAGAATTCAGAAGTACAATCACTTTCAACTTTAACCTGAAAAAACACACTTAATATGGCTTGATGATGATAACAGGGCTTTTAAAATGATTGCTGTCTCCTTCTTGATTTGATTATACGAACACTTCTGTAAATGACCTTGTGAGGTTGGAAGGGTGGTGGTAACAAACTTAGGATGTGCAGTTGTGGCTACACATACTTGAGGCTTTCTCCCCCCCCACCCTTCCCCTCTCTCCCCTTTTTGTTCTTTTTTCTCCCTCACATAAAATTTTCCATTCGTGATATGGTTGGTGCCTGAGGCAAACTAATGAGAGTTGGTTTGTATAGGTCATTCGAAGAAAGTTGGTTCATGTGCAAACTCCTGCTACCACTAGTGAGGGCAATATTGGGCCTGATGCGGTTCATCTTCTTGCTATAAAGGAGGTTAGATGTTTTGCTTTTCCTATATACTCCCTCTTCCCATAAAAATATGTGCATATTCCATTCCGTCCGTCCCATAGACATTTCCATTTATGGAAAATTGTCCTAAACTTATTACCCACATATATCAATTTATTTACAACATATACCACTCTGCCCACCATTACAAATCATTAAACACTAATAATAATGTGGGAACCGCTATCCACTAACACTACTTTAACTACTTTTCTCCTCCCCCTCTTACTTTACCAAGTGTGCATTAATTCTTGTGTCATTTCAAATGCACATATTTTTATGGGACGGGGGGAGTATTTTTTTTCTTCATCAAGATCGAACGTTATTTGCAACATATTATGGCTACCTATAGACGTAAAATTAAGATTTACTGCTCGCTTATGCTGTTTTTTTGCATCCAGGGTCGTATGCTGGAAGATGGTTCAATTCTGTTTGGGTTTGCATTTGTTGATTGCGCTGCATTAAAATTTTGGGTTGGTTCTATCAGGGATGATGCTTCATATGCAGCGGTGGGGGCTTTGTTAATGCAGGTATGCTCTTCTATCTAGTATGAGTGTTCAATATAAGCTACTAGTGAATATGCAATTTTAATAACATAATGTATCTTATATTACTTTCAATTTCACCTTAGGTGTCTCCTAAGGAAATTATTTATGAAGGACAAGGTAAAAGTGTTCTATGTACAAGATTAATGGACATGAAATTTTCTTTACATCTTGCGGATGTGCTTTATCTGTGGTCTCTATTATAGGGCTGTCTAAAGATGCTCAAAGAGCTCTCAAGAAGTTAAATTTGACAGGTAATAGTCAAGAAAACCATTTTATCATATTGTCACGGCATCAATTTTTTTATCTCATGTGAAATTCTCTCCATCCTAGTTTGCTTAATTCATTATCTTTGCATGAACTCTCACATGCTGAAACCATCCTTTTCTCTGTGCACAGTTTGGTCATTTTGTCTATCTTGTTTTCTGATGCTATCTTATCCTTCTTTTCCGTTTTGTAGAAGAAATTTATAAACAAATCTTCTGTCTTTGGCTGTTAGGAAATAATTTTCTTTCCTCAATCCACTTGAACATTTTTTTTTTGTGAATTGTTCATTCACATGTTTTTCTTTCCTTGCTTATAGGTTTTAGATGCTTTACATGCTTTACATGCTCAGTCAGCAACACGTGGATAGTCTTATCAAAGTTGTTTGTTTGATAACTGTATAGTTGTAATGACGCTACTTAAATAAACATAAGTACCAAACAAGCAAGTGGTAATTTTATATAATCTCTAATATCTTTAGGATCAACTTCATTCCAATTGAATGCAAGTGACGCTTGTGGAGATGCCTTTGAAGTTAGAAGTATTATTGATGCAAACAAGTACTTTGCTGGGTCTTCTGATTCATGGAACCAAGTTCTTGATGGAGTTGTGCACTGTGATCTTGCGTTGTGTGCCTTGGGGGGACTTATTAGTCATCTATCAAGATTGATGGTAAAGAGATGTATTTTTGTTTGAATTGTGTGCTAAGATTAGAATTTACTTTTTTTTTCCTACTTATAACAGCTTTTCGTTTGCGATTTGTCCAGTTAAATGATGTCATTCGCAATGGAGATATTTTTTCTTACGAAGTTTATAAGGGTTTCCTTAGAATGGATGGTCAGACTCTGGTAAATTTGGAGATCTTTAATAATAGCGCGGATGGTAGCCAATCAGGCTAGTGACTCCCTCTCTCTCTCTCCCTCTTACCCCACCCTCTCTAGTATGTAATATCCATTAATAAATCTACAGGCACTCTGTACAAGTATCTTGATAATTGCATAACTTCATCTGGGAAACGGCTCTTAAAGAATTGGATATGTCATCCCCTTCAAGATGTAGATAAAATAAACAATAGGCTTGATGTAGTTGAAAACATGATGGCTGATTCAGAAATCGTCTCACACATTGCCCAATTACTTCGCAAGCTTCCAGATGTGGAAAGGTTACTCGGACGTGTAAAGTCGAGCTTTCAATCTTCTTATGTACTTTCATTGCCCTTACTTGGTAGCAAGTTACTGAAACAGCGAGTAAGCACTTTTTTCCTGAAACTGATTCATTCTTTCTATTTGGTCTATAACTTTTTCTACTTTGGAGAGAGTACGAGAGCGTTTATTTTTCCCTCACTTTTTAAAGTCACCTTTCTGTATCTTGTCTTTGAAAAATTGACACAACACACAAGTTCTTAGCTTCTGTATTTTCTTAATGGAGACCATTGCCTATTCCCCTGATTGGCTTTAACATTTTTATCACTGTTGAATATTGATGGATGACTTATTTAAAGGGTTGGTTTCACTAGTAGCTCTAAGAATCACCATTACAATCACATCCTTCTCTTTTGGGCACGCTTGATTCTAAGTTATACTTCAACTTCTTACAGGATTGAGGTAATTGTCTCCTTAATTCAATAATTTCTGTTACCGATAGATTATAGTAATTCTTTAAAATCACAGTAAATGTTTGGAGTACCTATAAAGTATACCTACAAAACATACCACTTTTTACTATTGTGCAAAATGCGTACTTCCTTTTGCATTGCTAACCATCTGTTTTTTGCATTGCTAACCATCTGTTTTTTGCATTGCTAACCATCTGTTTTTTGCATTGCTAACCATCTTTAAGCATTCTCATGTTGCTACTCAGTTTGTCCTTCTGTTTCAACTTAGCATCTCCAGCTTTTGTACATCATAGGTTGCATTTTATAAAAACTCAGAACTTATATCTAACACATAATGCCTTGGAATAATCAAATATGAACCATGCTTCCACAGCTAAAAGCTTTTGGATCTCTTGTAAGAGGACTGCGAATTGGAATGGAAATGCTAATGCTATTGCAAAACAATGATGTCATGACGGCATCATTATCAAAAGTTATAACTGTTCCTGTTCTAAGTGGCAGTGGGGGGCTTGATGAATACCTTTCTCAGTTTGAAGCAGCAATAGATAGCGAATTCCCCAATTACCAGGTCTGCTTTATTGATTCTCGACATTATGCATTTGAAGTTATATAAATTCTTTTTTGGTGCTTTTTCACTGTTCTTTATCCATGGGATCTTACTCAGTCTTGATACTTTTTATGTATACTGATGCTTATGTCTTGGAAAATAAAATCACGGAAAAGATTTGGTCAATGAAATTAATTCTTGATCTAATTCTCAAAACATTATTATAAGCATGAAAAACTGGAATGAAAATATTTAGAAAGTTTCCAAAACATTACAAACATACAATAACTCTCTGTGAATGCCCTCTGGAGTTGCTAGTTGTATGCTATTCTCTGGATTTTGTTGTGGTGTTCTTATAATGCTTTGTGGTCTCATTGTTTTCTTGATTATGTCAACCATTAAGCAACGATGCTGATTGAGATCCCTCTTTACTTTTCTCTCCCAGCACCATCTGCAAAATATCTAAATATCTCAAGCATTTATTTTCTTTCTTTTAGACTGAATATATGACTAGTATGCAATTCATATGATTTCATTCTTAATGCTACTAGTTATCTCCCTTACTTTCTCTCTTGCTTGCTCTATCATGATTTTATTTACTAGTTGCTTTGATCCGTAAGAGTAAGCCTTGTGGAAAGTAATATCTTTATATTGGTAAGTTGTCCTGTTTTGTAATGACAGGACCATAACGTTTCAGACTCAGAGGCTGAAACATTAACTATTTTGATTGAGTTACTTGTCGAGAAGGCAGCTCGGTGGTCTCAAATGATACATGCCATAAATTGCATTGATGTATTAAGATCTTTTGCCATATCTGCGATTTCTTCTTGTGGAGCGATGTGTCGACCTAATGTTTTGTCCCACGCCACCGTTACTAACTCACTCACGGCGACAAACCCAATACTTCATATGGAAGGGCTATGGCATCCTTATGCCCTTGATGAGAATGGGGGGGCACCTGTGCCCAATGACATTATTCTTGGAGAAGATGGTAGTAGTTGTACTCCAGTGACATTGTTATTGACCGGGCCAAATATGGGTGGGAAGTCAACACTCTTGCGTGCAACTTGTCTGGCTGTTGTACTGGCACAGGTTTGTTTCGTCAGTCAGAAATTGGTGGACGCATGCAGTTTCATCTCAGTTTCATAATATCATTGCTTAACAACAAGAGTTTCTGTTCCACAGCTAGGTTGTTATGTGCCGGGCAGAACATGCACTCTATCAGTTGTCGACATCATATTTACCCGGCTTGGTGCAACCGATCGTATTATGACTGGCGAGAGTAAGTTTCTTCGTCTAGTAGTGTACCTTTTCTTGGATGAAGAATCTCGAAAGCTAAAACTTGTGAGCATAGTACATTACATGGTAATTGTGACAGCATGTGTCTGAGGATAATAAATACGAACAACATATAATCGATGGAAGAAAAAGGTTATTGTAGAAATATGTCAAACAATTTGTCTTCTGCCTATCTTGGATCTATTTGTTCTTAGTACATTCCTGACTCAATCACACGATCCTAATGATAATATGAAGTTGATTTGTTTGATATAGGATTCAAACTTTAGTATTGAGTTTTAATATCACTCAGATAAAGTATTCATAGAAAGTGACTTGATGATTCATGATTATATCTCTAGAATTCCCAAGAGACAGATTCTAGGTTGCTTTGAGAGTTTGAGTTGATACTATTACTTCTTGTGATCACTATCGTCCTCACAGAAATAAACTCTGCCAGTTATCTTATACTATTTTAGAATTGATATCCGAAATAGTTCTTCAGATATAGTTCTGCAAGAAACATAAAACTCAAAAGATGTTGATGAAGCTTCTTCCTACTAATGTAGAGATAAAAACATCTTTCTGCAGGTACCTTCCTAATTGAGTGCAGAGAGACAGCATCAGTTTTGCAAAATGCTACTAAGAATTCACTGGTTATTCTTGACGAATTGGGTCGAGGGACTAGTACTTTTGATGGATATGCTATTGCCTATGCTGTGAGTTGCTTATCCTCCATTTGGTTAAACATATCTGCTAACACAATGTTTTAGGGTTTAGGGTTAAACATATCTGCTAACACAATGTTTTTAAAACTATGTGGAAGTCATTGCTTAATTTTTTAATGTGCGCTCACCAATATTTTGGCCAGGTGTTTCGTCATCTTGTGGAGTCAGTCAACTGCCGATTGTTATTTGCAACACATTATCACCCTCTGACAAAGGAGTTTTCAGCCCATCCTCGTGTAAAACTGCAACATATGGCATGCTGTTTTGATCGGACTTCTGACACATCATCAGAAGTCGACCAAAAGCTGATTTTCCTCTACCAGCTGGCCTCTGGAGCGTGCCCACAGAGTTATGGAATGCAAATAGCAGCTATGGCTGGAATTCCAAACACAGTGGTTCGAGCAGCCTCAAAAGCAAGACAAGTCATGAAAGAAATTGTGGGAGAAAGCTTCAAGTCAAGCGAGCAGAGGGAGAATTTCTCGACATTGCATGAAGAGTGGCTGAAATCAATTCTATCTATTTCGAAGACAAAGGAAACTGATTTTGACGACGATGCGTTTGATTTCTTATTTTGCCTGTGGCATGAGCTGAAAAGATCTTTCAAGGAGAACTGATGACGAGAGGAAACACGTCCTCAGCCTGCCTCGTAATTTCTTCCTACTGCTGTATGTATGTTATTATGCACTTTCATCATCTACTGAATTCAAGCGTCGACTATGTAAAGTTTTCTTTCTTTTTTTAGGTATGTCACACTCTTGAAATATGCTATATAATCTCTATCTTTAATGTAAATGTTTCTTCACCTTTGATTGGCTCTAGCATAGATAAGGAGAGTGTAGGTGAAATCAGTTTTCTCTTTTTCTCTACAGAGGGAAACTGATGATGCGTTTGATTTATTATCAGAATTGTAGAGGTTCTTGTACATAAATGTATGTATATGTATAGGATTAGAGCCAAGGAGAGTTGTGAATGGGCATGGCCACAGATTTAGTCTGAAGGCAACACTCGAGAGACTCCATTCCCATATCTCTACCAAAACCACTCATCTTATAACCTCCGTAAGGAAGAGTATCACTAAATGCGAAGTAGCAGTTTATCCACACTATCCCTGCACGAATCGACCGAGACACCGTGTTCACAATGTTCAAATCGTTGGTCATCACACCCGCTGCTAGCCCATACTTAGTCGCGTTCCCTCTCTTGATCGCTTCCTCCACGCTCCTGCGCCATCACAATTTTCAATCTCCTATTTCTACTTGAATTTTACTTAAATCACCATACCACAGAGTTACTTACTTGAATTTCATAAGTGACATCATCCTAAAATCCCCAAATGGAGTATATGTTTATAACCATACAAGTATAATTAGTACTAGTATAGTAGTATTTGAATTTGGATTTTGGAATACTTACTGTTACATCAGTGAAAATTGTAGGCTCAATGTAGTAGCCTTTGTTGGCTGCAGGCTTACCACCTGTTGACAAAGTGGCTCCTTCCTTTTTCCCAATTTCTATGTATGAAAGAATCTTGTTGTACTGCTTCTCATCCACTTGGGTGGCTTGATGAACACTTGGATCGAATGGATCTCCGACCACCAATGATTCGACCTTCTCCAACAACTTAACTACAAACGCATCGTATATACCTTCTTGAACAAAAACGCGCGAACCAGCAACACAGATTTCCCCCTGATTAAAGAGAATTGGGATGATGAAATGATTGACGAATATAAGTATTGGATTTGCCTTGTTGTATGTAATTGCACGCAGAGCAAGAGCAGCAACTTTATCGACATCAACATCGTCAAATATGATGAAAGGCGATTTCCCTCCAAGTTCTAGTGTCACGGGTTTTAGGTTACTAGCAGCCGCCGCCTGCATCACCAGACGCCCTACTTCCATCGACCCTGTGAAACTAACCTGACACACGACATGCGCATCAATACTGCTGATATATAGAAACCAATAAAGTTCCATCCCAGAACCAATTAACCAATTGGTGGTAGGAGTGGCGAGGGGCCCATGAATATATAAGTAGTTTCAGTTCTCTCTTTACATTGATGTTGGATAATGTTATACATCATTTTTTTTTCTTTCATTTTACCAAGAAATGCATGAATGGATGATGACCTTGTCTATATCCATGTGGGAGGTTATTGCAGCCCCAGCAGAGTGGCCATACCCCGTCACCACATTCAACACTCCATCGGGGATGCCAGCCTGCACGCACGCACGCATGAAAAATCAACAAACTTGACAAATGTGTAAGCAACCAAAAAAAAAGTCCAACCAGCTTGGCCAAATGGGCGAGGAAGAGAGGGGTCTGCTCGGCGGCCAACGCGGGGCCCACCTTCATAGGGATGATAAGCCCCACCACCCCTATGGGCTCCCGAAGCGTGTAGCAGTGTCGATCCGTGAATCTTGTCGGCTGCCCCCGCGTAGTACCGGAGCTTCTCGGCCAGCTTTCCGGCGTCGAGACTATCAAGTGCTGCCAATTCTTCCATGTTTTGGTGGATCAAGTCGGCAAACTTGAGCATCATTTTTCTTCTTTCCTGTAAATTTAGATGATTAAACTAACTAATAAATCTACAACAAAATAAAAATGAGAAATGGTAGATGAAGTTACGGAAGGAGGGAAACGAGGCCATGGGCCATTGTCAAAAACATGACGAGCAGCTTTCACAGCCAAATCAATATCATCCTTATCCCCTTCTGCTATTTTTGCTATTACTTCTCCATTTCTTGGATCTATTGTCTCAAATGTTTTCCCTGTTTTTCGTTCACTATTTTACACAAATTACCACTACAAAAATATTGAATTCTCAAGCAAACAAACTAGTATTGAAAATTATCAAAATGTCATTCAAATCATAATTTTTCGTTTACTTCTAATCAATTTCAGAACTTTTGGAACTAATATATCTATAGCAAGTAACTTTCATATTTTTTTGCAATTGTCTCCTACAACTATCAAAATCAAAACTAGTAGTATTATGAAATATCATATGATGTGACAAATCACGATATTGATTTGGATGAAACAACATCATTCAGTTTTTGATAGTTAATTAAAACACTACCGATTATTTTATTGTTACGTTATATTTAATTTTGCCGTATCGATTTTGAACAGAATAAGATAATTGTGAAAAATCGAAAAAGTTATAAGTAAGTATTATGTTCTAATTTTTTAAAAAATATGGAGTTGATAAAAAATTAAGAAAAAAATATAATTTAAATAAAAAATATAAGCAGACTATTTTTATCCAACGATAAAGTGACAAAATTAGCATTTTTTGTTTGAGAATCAGCCATGTTAAAACATTGTACCCAAAACAATCTCTTGGAATATAGTAGTAACATTTTTCTAATCTACATATATTTCCGGACTACATTATCCAACTCACATAATTAAGCTAACTAGCTAGCTTTAAAATAACATTATTACCAACTATTTAAGCTATGGGTTACCTTCATTTATATCTACAATTAAAGTGGCCGAGGTGTCGAGGTCTCAAAAAAATATTACCATACGATCAAGACAAAAATCAACCATCAGTTTGGTAAGTCTAGAACCTTAGTACTTTTATAATTTTATTGCCTCTGTTAATATAGCCCTCTATGCCCATTAACCTCAATTAAAGTATAAGCTAAATTTTAAATGAAATGCTGACTGCCATGAAGCAATTTCCAATCATGCGGATCATTCGAGGTTCTAAATCGAAACTAAATTTAGCATAAAAGGTACTCCATTTAACAGAAAATAATGTTTTCTATAGAATTACACGTACAGACGATTGATACAATCAAATGATAACTAGCTTAACATCAAAATTTTGATAATTATCAACTCAATATATTAAAAATAGCAACATAACGACATAAGTATATCAATAAAAATTTAGATTCACGTTTATAAATAAATGTCAGTACAAAGGCGTCAATATGCTAATATAAATTTTGCATTGACATTTTTAATATATTGTGTTGATTAGTTGTCAAAGTTATCCTTAAGTATATAATTTTATGTAATTTTACCTTTTATAACATTATTATCACAATGGGTGCATAAACTAATTAATTATAAAATTAAAAGAGATATTACAGATATGAAAATAAACTCTTAAATTCAAAATGAAAGACTTATGAAAAACAAGAAAATTAACACTCCCCTATATACATATATTTTTTTTTGACAGAAAGAGAAGCTCAAATCATTTAATTAAAAATGGTGAACAAAGGAGATGGAGTATATATATATATATATATATATATATATATATATATATATATATATATATATATATATATATATATATATATATATATATAGGGATGTGATCATACCCCAAATCACATAATAACTCTATAACCAAATATGAACCACACATATTTTCTAATCTTGTGGCCGAGATTCAAACTTATATTTACTTCATAAAAAAGGCGCAGAGGGTAAATATGTCATTTCCCTCATTTAATTTCTGAATTTCGCTCCATTCTTTCACTCTCTCTCAGTTCGATTCTCTTCTCTTCTCAGTGATTTTGTTTCCATATTCCTTCTCAGCGATTTTGTTTCCAGATTTTCTTCCGATTTGGTTTCCAGATTTTCTTCTGATTTGGTTCATTATTCCATAATCTCCAGATTTTGTTTCCATATTTCTCGCATAATTGTGACCGGGAAGATGTTTTCAATTTTGCGTTCTTATTTTCATTGATTACCTGTTCAATTGTTATCAGAATTTGCTTCGATGGAGTCTGTAGCAAATAACGAAGGTAACAAACATTATCTATTATTTAGCTTATTGATTGTGTTCATATTTAATTTATTGATTGTTTTGCTTCATGTATTGAATTTGATTTTAGATTAATATTAGTTGTCGATTGGTTTATGTTTCTGATGTACTGAACTTCTTATTTAATTATATTATGTATTGCCGATTATGTGTTAAGATGATACTTTTGGCTTATAAATGTTAGGTTTACTGCATAAAATGATAGTTTTGCCGGATAGAATGATACTCTGAGTTGATAAAATGATACTTTTACTGATTTGTAGGTATGTACATTCCTGTTTGTGATGATGCTTTGAAGCCAATGATTGGTATGAAATTCAATACATTAGTAGAAGCAGCTGATTTCTATGAACATTATGCTCGTTCAGTTGGTTTTGGCATTCGTAAATTGGGCAACAAATCAGTTCATGGTATTATTAAGTGGCAGTATTTGGCTTGCAGCAGACAAGGCTCTAAGAATTTTATACCTGGTGATGCATCCTGAAGTGGGAGGGGGGGAATGCACTGGCCAGTATGACATGTGTACATATGTGTTATCTATGTTTAAGTGTCTGCGTAGTGTCTAGGTCTAGTTTTTATGTGATTGGGCTTAAAACTCAACAGTCTTGAGCTGATGGTGAGGGGAATTGAGGGAGATAAGACATGCTGGAAAATGGAAACCACCCCCCTTAGTATCTCCTAGTCAGTATGGATGATGCGAGTATGAGAGAAAAGCCCACACTTAGAGCCAAACACGAAAGCCCTCTTAAAATGTGAGTTATAAGCTTAAAGTGGAACCACTTTCCACAATATCCAGAAAAGAAAATGATGAATGCGTTTTGGGAATTGTGGTGATATTCTGGAAAGGTTTGGTTAGCTACCACGCTTTGGGTTGAGACTTATCTAGGCTGGAATTTAAGGTGGTACTCTACTGACTAGGAGGCGAGAGAGATGTTAAACAGACGGTTGTGTACGTGTGAGTGGGGAACATTTTGGCTAATAAATGTGGAAGGTACGAGTTTACTATAAAAGGCTAAACGGAATATCAGAGGAAAAGAGGTAGTTAGGTGACTAGACCTGCAGATCTGAAAAGTAACAGCTGAAAAGTAAGGACAAAAGTAAAAAGTTGTTAAAAAAAGCAAAAGTGGTCCCAAACTTGGATGGAGATGTTGTCTTCTTCAACATAAATCAAATCAGATCAGCAAAACCAGATTCATCACCATAAAAACACAGATTAACAACTTCAAGAACACAGATCTACAATCAAAACTTCAAATAAAAAAGACCGAACACTGAAACTGCAATTATGCTTACTGGTCAACATGCAGGGTGACAGAAATCACGTAAACTGGGTTTTCGCACTTAACTAATTTAGATCTAAAATCTAACAGCTATCTAGACTTGCAAACTCAGAGAAATTAACTACAGAAGTTAAAACATGCGATTCCACACTGGAAATTACCGTAACAGCTAGATCTAAGCTATCTAGGCAGAAAGAAGCGAAAACAAACATGAACCGATGCTGGAAAACAACTTCATATTCAATAAAACATTTGGATCACAACTAATACTTCAAAGTAAGCAAATATTTAAAGTGCAACAAATCCAATCGTAAGAAAACAGAATGCGATTAACTAAGAAAGCAATAAAGATTGTTTGCCACTCCGGGCGATGAAACTGTTGACACTGCGAGACACGCTGACTGGAATGAGAGAATGGAACTCCGGCGAACTGATGATCTTCAAGTGACCATGGCTGTGGCGAGGAACGAGAATTACGAAGGATAATGCTGAAGGAGTGATCTACCGAAGAGAGATTGCTAACTAAGCGTAGGAGTTAACTAACTAATTGATGATGATTCTATCTCCAAGTGGCTTCCTTTTATATTGAGGCCTCCCTTGATTTTTAGGGTAGACTTCAAACATGAAATGACTCTTTTACCCCCTTGCTTGCGGCTGATCTTTCCAGCTATCCTTCTTCTCCATCTCGAGCCTTTTTGGCATGCATACTGGTCAGGATAACAACATCCCGACGCCCTTTTCACCTGAATTCTCCGAACATTCCCGTACTGGCTAGAACACTTCCCTGCACACTTTAGCAACTGTTTTGCAGAATATATTCCAATTATGCACATTATACTGACCAGTAACCAAGGCCTAGAATACGACTTATCAAACTGTTCACACTTACCACATGCTTGTCCTCAAGCGTGAAGAACAAACAAAAAGAAGTAAGTCGAATTCTAGCCTGGTTACTCCCCTGACCGACTCTATCCTACCCTAGACTCTAACCATGACTCAAAGAAAACACATAACAAAGACAAACACATAAAAGAAAACTAAAACACTTAGACACATTAACACAGTAATTGGGCTATATTTTCAACCATCCCTCCCCTCGGGATCAGGTGCAATCCGGCCTTAGACAGCTGACTCGACTTATTTTAACACAAGTAATACCCGCAAGTGTACGGGGCTAGTGTAGCAATCAGTAAGCAAGAGTATCGTATCCCACAGAGACAATTTTGTATCAGCTTAACTACCACGAACAAAGATCAACTACTATCTAGACAATCAAGTGCAGTTTTGTTTGTTCTAACAACTAATAAAAGCATATAATAAGCAAGTATCAATTAAGGACTAGAAAAGACGGTGCGATGATGATATGAGAGATAATATGGAGAAAATGTAGGACTCAAGGATCCGATGCATAATTCCAAGCTCTTATCCAATTGATTCGCCTTACCTTTTGGTGTCTCTAGAGTTACTAAGTCAACCACGATTATAGATTAAACCCCCTCCCGAGGTGAAAAACCTGTAGATTAGATGCTAGAATTGAAGTCCCCTTCTAATCCTAAAACCTCTAACTCCCAAAAGTTTGATTAGGTTAATGACCTCACTCAAAACCTCAACTCTCCCGAGGTCTATTGTATTAAGGTGTGAATTATTCTTCTTTCCGGATTAACTATTTCATCTCCCGATTAATCTAATTAATCCTACACAATCAAATGGTGATCAAGCAATTGAAAGGAATAAACCCAAGAATAATCAAATAACTACAAGAGCAAGGCAAGAACAATATCAATCGGATAAAAACTATGAAATTAGTGCATCATCACCAAGAATTCTACAAGAGATGTTTAGCTACTCATGTTTATGAAGAAAATCATGTTCAACACAAAGAAATTCAACAAACACATGAAATATAGAAACTAAGTACTCCTGTGAGAGCAAGCTATGGAATGAAGCTTCAATCTTCCGATATAGAGTCTTCAATCTTCAAATCTCTCTCTCAAAGGTGTTCTTGGGGTGTGTGTGAGTGTTGGAGGCGGTAGGTGTGGTATATTTCGCGTGCCTGCAACCCTAGCCTTTTTCTCGTTTTTTTTTCGTCAAAGTCGCGTTTTCAGCTTTTCAGACGTGTCAGACATTCCTACCAGGCCGGGTTGTATTTTTGAACTGGAAATTAAACCCGGCCGGGTCCCCATTTTAGAACCGTTGCTGGACTTTGGCTCTACCCGGCCGGGTCGGATTATTGCACTGTAAATCCACCCGGCCGGGTCCTTCTTTTCGTGCCCCTGCTGCCTCTGAACACTTTATGCTCCATTTTCTCCTCTTTTCAGCTATCTTTCCTAGAACACTCAACAAAACGCATAGAACTCCAAAGGTATAATAATCGGTTAGCTGAAATCAAATTCGAGTGATAAAATTGACATTTAGCACTTCAACATACCAATTACACCTACGAAAATATGAGTTTGTCAACAGCCTTGAACTTCCGCCGCCCCCCTTTTCTCTCCCAGTCAGTATATCTGCTCGTCAAGATCGCCCAAACTTTCGGCCAAACACTAGGTTCACTCAGTCACTCATACCTCTCCGGGAATGTTAGGACTGTTCTCTCTAAACGCTAGACCACAGATGCTTCGGACTTAGATCTCACGTGCAGTTACTGAAGGGCTTTAAGGTTTGTAACGGGGCTATTGGTTGTAGTGTTTGGCGTGGATGTTCCTAAGGCTCTAAGGTTCAAAAATTTCCACTTTATTTGGTGCGTGGGAACTGTGTGTACTCGGGCTCTTGGTTGTTGCCTCTTTCGGCCTGTGTTTCTGACATTAACCTCCAACTGGTCAGTAGCTCCTTGAGGCTTCGCCACTCTTATTCCCTCTTTTTTGTGGTCAAGTATTTCTGACCATTTTTCTTCATATTATTTCTTCTTTTTTTTTTCTTTTGTGGCTTCGCCACCCTTATTCCTTCTTTTTTTTGTGGTCAAGTATTTTTGACCATTTTTTTTCTTCTCGAGCTTCCCAATCTTCCCTCCATTTGAATTCTTCTTTCTTGCACACCTTTCTGGCCAGTTGCTTTCATGCCTTGCATACACACAGTCCCAGTGGCTAGGGGTGTATATCTGGGTATATATGGTTAGGAAAAGGGGTTCTACTGGTAGTTTTTTTTAAAGGGGGGGTTTCCTACTGCCTTCAGTGTTTGCCACACGCGGTCACTTCGCCCTAATCATTCTGTGGCAGCCACTCTTTTCTTTTCTGGATATTGTGGAAAGTGGTTCCACTTTAAGCTTATAACTCACATTTTAAGAGGGCTTTCGTGTTTGGCTCTAAGTGTGGGCTTTTCTCTCATACTCGCATCATACATACTGACTAGGAGATACTAAGGGGGGTGGTTTCCATTTTCCAGCATGTCTTATCTCCCTCAATTCCCCTCACCGTCAGCTCAAGACAGTTGAGTTTTAAGCCCAATCACATAAAAACTAGACCTAGACACTACGCAAACACTTAAACATAGATAACACATATGTACACATGTCATACTGGCCAGTGCATTCCCCCCTCCCACTTCACAATGTATGTCCTCAGATGGGGCTGTGAACTGGAAAAAGGTAATGGCCAGTATGGTTGACGCACAGAAATACCAAAACACAACAAAACATACTTATACTGGTACGCTGTCCAGAATCCTAGATGTAATTTCCTTCCGTGCTTCGCGCACCACAGAAGGTATAACTCTGTCATTGATGTTCTTACCGCGGAGTTCGACTGCCCCAACACATCCCAATCAACTGAAGTGTCTGTTAAGAAGCGTAGGTGTCGGTCATTTAGGTGTGAATGTCTTGCTAAGCTCAACTTGAGATATTTTTCAGATGGCATGAGCAAAGGGTATGATGTTTATCAGTTTGTTGAGTATCATAATCACTTAATGGTTACGGATGAGCATAGGCATTTTATGACGACCAATCGCAGTCTGGATCCTATCCATCGGAGGTTTATGGAGGATTGTGGCAGGTGTAATATTGGTCCCACTCTCACATTCAAACTTTTGAAGGAGATAATGGGTGGACCTGAAAATGTTGGATGTGATATTATTGATATTAGAAATGGTTATCGTGGTATTATGTCCAATATTGATGGTTCAGATGCTCAAATGATTTTTGATTATATGCGTTCTCAAAAGGAATCATCTGATGCCTTCTATTATGAAATTGAGATAGGATCTCATGAAAAGTTAACTAAACTCTTCTGGGCTGATGCATTTTCAAGACGAAATTATCATATATTTGGAGATGTAATTTCATTTGACTCAACATACAACACTAATATGTATATTACTTTTGTTGCTAAAAGACATAAAATGATACTTTTTGCTGATTAAATTATATTTCAGTAGATAAAATGATACTTTTGGCTGATAAAATGATATTCATAGCTGATAAAGTGATACTTTTCTGTATGTATGAAAATATAATTCATTTTTATGTTATGTTCTGAAGGTATTGCATGATTTTTGCTCCATTCACTGGAAAAGATAACCATCCCAGAGCAGTTACATTTGGAGCTGGCTTGTTATCAAGTGAAGGTAGAGACTCATATTCTTGGTTGTTTAGCTGTTTTGTTCGATGTATGGGGGTAGCACCCAAATTGATTATCACTGATCAAGATTGGGGGATCAAACTTGTTGTTCAACAAGTACTTTTACAAACAAGGCACCGATGGTGCATGTGGCATATTATGGTTAAGGTGTCAGATAAGTTGCCCAAATCCTTGCTTGGTAATGAAGATTTCAAAAAAGAGTTGAATGCATGTGTTTGGTCTGATTTGTAAGAGCCTGATGAGTTTGATATAATGGAACGGTATGGATTAGAAGACGTGCACTGGTTTGGATCGATGTTTGAAGATAGAGAATTCTGGGTTCCTGCTTATTTTCGAGATTTTCCCATGGGGTCGCTTCTTAGGACTACATCGATGTCTGAATCAGAGAATAGCTTTTTTAAAAACTACACAAAGCCTCGTGCAAATCTTGTACAGTTCATCAATTTCTTTAACTGTGCTGTGTGAGATCAAAGGAATGCCAATTCACGATTGAACTACTTGGATTACTCAACTATTCCTGATTTGTCAACCCAATTGCCTATTGAGAAGCATGCATCTACAATCTACACTGATTCTATTTTCAAACATGTATAACAGGAAATAAGTATGGTATGTGAGATTGTTTCTATAACTGTTGAGGATAACATCAAGATGCATAAGGTCAAGGACCAATATGGTAGAACATGGGATATTAAGTATGATTGTAAGCAAGACACATTCGACTGTAGTTGTAAGAAGTTTTCCAGAATTGGTTTGCTATGTTGTCATATATTTGTTTGTTGAAGAATAAGGCTGCTAATCTTATTCCTGAGAAATATTTTGGTCGAAGGTGGTTGAAGAGCTCTTTACTAAAGGCAGCCCATGGTCTACCATCTGAGGAGCAACAACCATTTGAACGTGTGCTCCATTTTTAACCTTATTTGTAAAAACGCTATTTTTCAGTCAGAGAAATGATAGTATTTATTGTAATAATGTTATCTTTTACCTTGCTTATTTGGATGAAAAGCAGGAAGTTAAGAAAAAGTTGTTCTCCAACTTTTATCGATTAGTCCAAAAGTCTGAGGGAAGTATGGATCATCTGTCTTTATTATGTGCTGGTCTTGATGATTTGGAAGAGCATATATTTGGAAATTGTGCAACACCTTCAGTCATTGAAAAGAAAAAGATGGTTGAGGATTTTTATGGAATGACAGTACCTGATGTAATTGGTGTACATCCTCCAGACGTTGTTAGTACCAAAGGATCAGCTAGTAACAAGGTATCGAAGAGGGAGAGTGCAATAAAGAAAGCAAATAAGCCTCTACGACGGTGTGGTAAATGTCATCTCTCGTCATGATTCAAGAAATTATGGTAGAGTCAATGAGAAGGCAGATTGAAGCTATTTGATATACAATGACACTTTCAGCTGATAAAATAATACTCGCAGCAGATAAAATGATAGGTATATTTGGTGTATAAAATAACATTTTTGTTTAATAAAATGATACATTGGGCTTATAAAATGACACTTTGGCTGATAACATGATACTCTTTTTGTTAACAAAATGTTACTTTCAGCGCATAAAATGATACTTTTGTTTATAAAATGATACATTGGTCATAAAATGACACTTTAACCTGATAAAATGATACTCTTAGCAGACAAAATGACAGTAACCTTATAAAATGATATATAAGCTGAAGAAATGACATATAAGCTGATAAAATTATACTTTAACCTGACAAAATGACATATAAACTGATAAAATGATACCTTAACCTGAAAAAGTGATATATAAGATGATAAAATGATACTCGCAGCAGATAATATGCCAATAACCTTATAAAATGATAAAATGATACTCGAAGCAGATAAAATGATACTTCTGACTTATAAAATGGCAAAATGATACTTGAAGCAGATAAAATGATACTTCTGACGGATAAAATGATAATCTTGGGTGATTATATTCGAAACCACTATTACAAAACACTAGTATCAAGTCATACAAGTTACTATTACAACTACTAGCTCTCTTTAGGGGGTTCAAATTCTCTAATCATCTTTTCAACATTGATTTCCCCTTTTTTCTATCATTCTGAAACTTCTTTTGTATCATTGTAAATGTCTCAAAAGCCTTCTTGTTAGTATCTCCAATAAGCAATGCTTCAGTATATTTGACACGGAGTTTTGTGAAAGACTCTGTCCCCTTCTTCGTTAAACCCGAATTTCAGTTACGAACAACACCACCCATGTAAGTATCCAAATGGCGCATCACATAAACTCCACAGTCAACTTTATTTGTATCGTTCTGCCATGGCATATTCATGTGTCTGATTTTTGACAGTTTGACAATTCTCCCCATTGATGGATTAACTCCATTTCCAAGATAAATTCGGAAGAAAAGTTTCTATTCAAATAACACAAAACATACATGAGGTTGATTAAAAATGATATTTATTACTGGTAAAAATGATATTATGTTCCGTACTAAATGATATTCAATGCATTTTAACTAATAAATATTGAATGCATTTAACTAAACATACCAGAATACTTGGTGTATCTCCATATTTCTTCTCAATCAACTCTTTACTAATCAGAGCATTGTCAATCACATCCATCATTTGCATTTTGAGATTGAAGCACATGATATAAAAATGTTCGTACGCCCAGATCGGAAAGAATATCTAATTTTAAAAACATTATATTCAAATGTCATTTTTAAAAATATAGGTATGTTGTTCTGTAATGTATATCTCATTATGACTTACCATGTCATAATTTTCCCATTTGAAATTTTCAATCTTTGACACAAATTCATTTAACGCCGAGCAGAATCTTTCTTGAGCCTCGGCTTCAGTCCATTCAGATTTCCTTGCAGTAATATTGTATACCTGTCATGTTTACATTTTTGTAAATAAATTTAACTTTTAATGTAATACTATTATTTATTTACTCGTTTACTGTACCGTAGGTGTGGTGTTGATGAAAAGACGACTCGGTGATGCCTTTGATTTGAATTTTTTATGGTAGTTGAGGTACACAAACCATGCATCTATGATGTTGATACTGACGGGTGTACGTAGAGCAAGGCTGTGGAAATCAATCTTGAACATTCTCATCATGTTGTTCTCATAAACTATCTCATAACTGATTTCAAATTCATATTTAATGTTAGTTAAAAGAACTTAATAAGAATATAATTATGTAATTCAAAACTTAGTATTCACTTTCTTCATGTGTCATCAACCAGTACAATATTTCTTTCTCTTCTTTATTCAGTTTTCCTTTTAGATTTACTGCTCTGACATTGTAGGGAGAGCACAATGCTTCAACAATTTTCTTTGTTGTTCTGACCACTTTCTCCTTTTCAACTGGAGGTTCTTGGGAAACCATCTTCTTCCCTTTGTCCTTTTTCAAATTTTCTTCTATTTGTTTTAAAACTTCATCATCTCCTATTTCACCATTTATATCCTCCATGATAGTGGATATTATGGTATCAACTCTGTCATGCTTTCATTCAAAAATATAAATTGTTATTGACAGAAGGGATATTATTTTACCCAATGGAACTCATATTATCAGTCAAAAGTATCATTTTATCAGCAAAAAATCTAAAACTATCATTATGAAACAAAAATATCATTTTATCACCGAACCTATCATTTTACCCACTGAAACTATCATTTTATTCCCCGAAACTATCATTTTATCCAACCAAAGAACTCAAACAATCAATTTATC
This sequence comes from Salvia splendens, assembly GCF_004379255.2. Lineage (NCBI taxonomy): Eukaryota > Viridiplantae > Streptophyta > Magnoliopsida > Lamiales > Lamiaceae > Salvia > Salvia splendens. The sequence continues at coordinate 13,941,705 of NC_056037.1, read as the reverse complement.
ATACAAAAGTATCATTTTATCATTTGAAACTATCATTTTATCCCCTTAAACTATCATTTTATGATGCAAAAGTATCATTTTTCAATTAAAACAGAACAACCAAAAAACATCATCAAACCTATATCATTTTAACCATATAAACAATATTTTATGTACTTAAACTATCATTTTTAAAAGTTACCTCATATTCTTCATTTTGAACTTCTTTCTCTAGAATTTTTTCCTTTTCTTTTCGAGCTGCTTTATTAGCCATTTCCTTTTCGCTTTCATTCTGTTTCTCTTGCTCGTTTTCCACCTCATCATCTTTTTCCTTCTCTATATCCTTTTCCCGATTAAAATTTTGATTCTCATCAGGAGTGTAGTCATATTCCGGTATCAGAGTGAAGGTAGGGAACTCATTCCTATTTTTCAGTATACATGTCCTCTCAGCAGCTTTAGTTAGCTCAATCATGATATCGATCCATTCAGGATCATCAACTTCATTATTGTTCATAGCATGTGTCATTGTTTTCTGACTTTCTATAACATGATGCACACCTTTCTCTCTCAATCTCATTGCATTTCTTGTTGTATCACATATTATCTTAAAGCTATTAAGGTTCCTGAGTTTATCCGGCGTTGCTTCAAGGACATCAACCATCTTCAACATTGAGGCTTTACAATCCCTGGCAGCTTCCTTCCATTCATCTATGAAAGTCTTTTCTTGACTTCCACTGGTTGTCCCCTCTTCATCATGATCATTCATCTTCAAAGCTTCTACATCTTCAGGTTCATCATCTTCATCTTCAGATTCATTATCTTTATCATTCTCTTCATGTGGTTGCTTTTTATATCGGTCATACTCATGACACAGACCAAAATCTGAATCATTCATTTCTGCTCTTTGTCTTTCTTTCAACAGTTCGGCAGTCCATCCTTTAACTGTTGGATAACATCTTGACACCATTTTTTTTCAAAGACAATTCTATCCACGTAACAAGCCTACCTTAACAAAAACTAAATATTAGTTTTTCTGTAAATAGATTCATAGACAATGGAAAACAAATATATTCTTACCACTACAAAGATAACTGGTCCGGTAAATATCTTTGCTGTGTTTCTTTTCCATCTCTTTTGTGTTTCATGCAATTTAGATATGACATAGCTACACCAATTGTATTGTTTGATCTTCTCAACATAAGCTTTGTAATCTAAAATTTGTGGGCTCATATTTCCATCAGCAGGAGTATTAATCAAGGCATACTCCACGAGAACCATAAAATTCCATTTGAACCACTCACCACCTTCTTCGTCTTTCTTCATCTGCTCTACAACATACTTCGGCAACATTTTTTTCTCTCCATCTTTACAGAATCTAGCAATTTGAGTTTTGATATTGATATTTTTCTGAAATTTGATCCTATTCATAGGTAAAGATCCGATCGGGAACCCAAGAGTTATGTGAACATCTTCATCATCTAAAAACAGTGATTCCCCGCTGTTCAATTTAATTGATGAACTTTTAGGGATAAAGTTGTAAATCAGATAATATGCCAATGCTCTTGGGAAACTTCGTATATTGAAGTTTAGGAGTGCACCAAACCCAATCTCTCGAACAACTCTTCTTTGATTCTTGTTTAGAGATTCAAGCATGTCAACGAAGAAGTCAGTATTCCTTCTTCCTGCCAAAGTCGTTGTCTGAATGACTGTATCAACTTGAATAACTTTTTCCTTGCCCTTTAAAGCTGCCTTTGTTGGGGTTTGAATCCCCTTGCACAGCGGAAGACTTGTACAAAACAAATTAATCAGACGTGGGATCTATTTGACCGATTACGGGATTAATCTATTCACATGTTAACACAGAATTGCATGCTAGAACGCAAATAATTCATGCTCATAGAATATAAATCATAAACATGAATTCTACTGTTTAGAGTTACCGATTTGATTCTCCAAAGAATCGTCGATTGCTCGCGCCTTCTCCACGATGATCTTCAATACTAGACCACGGATCTTCTGGATGGTCTCCCGAACTGTATTCCGACATCAGGGTGAGCTGATCTTATCGAAACACTAGGACTCGAATAAAGAAGACACAAATTCCTCACGGAGGATGAGCTGAAAAACTCACGGAGGAGATTTTTCTAAGGAAAAATCATCCCTCTCTTTAAATTAGAGTGGACGAAATTTTCCACTTCAAAATTCTTATTTTCTGTCTCCTTTATTCTCCTATTTATAATAGTTACATATTGGGCCCAGTCAGGGATCTATGGAAGGCTTTGGATATGGGCTCCCCCAATTAGCTTTTTACTAATTAAAGTGAACCCACAATTTAATACAAGCTTATATTGGAATATTACGAGCAGCCACTACAGACGTAATATTGACCTCCCACTCCAAATCTGAAATTACAAGTAATCCGGGTTTCCATTTTTGTTTATTATTTATTTCCCTCGCTTAAGATATAAATGTCCATTAATTAATTAAAGTCTGCTATGGACTTAATTAATTAACATCTTATTAATTCCAAGAGTGGACTTAGCAAGAAACACTTATTTATTATTCATGGAATAATTAAATTCCAACTGGCCAGTTTCCGAATAATAAAACCTTGTTCAAGCTCCTCTTGAGGACATTATCAAACGAGACTCACCTCACGCACGATTCAACATAATAGCAATCCTAGCACCGCTAGATAATGATCACCACTACCCAATATACCTGGATCGTTGGGTGACGAAAAACCCGCACCTTTGGTAAGTCAAAGTAGTAGATACTCAATGTCGTATGCTCAATGCTAACGTATGTAGATTAAGAAATTAATTATCAAGACCTCGTCTTTCAGTAGATAGCATAAAGACTCGTCTTGCTGTTAGATTCATTCAGTGCTATACCACACCAACGTCATCTTATTTCAATAAGGCTTAGAAATAATCGGGCTGACATTGCAACTTTTCACGATAGGTAGCCAAAGCCTATCTAGGTTGTGAAATTCTTCTTTTCTTTTGCAAAGCATTGCTTAGAACCGACTGTAGTACCTTAAAGTGAGCGCAGCCCACGACCAGTCTACTAAGCAAAAGACTTAGGCTTTGTTTACTTCTTATGCATTTAAATGTGTATAAAACATCTTATAAAAGCACAAGCAAACACAATGTAATAATATATTGATTATATTCGTGCAAACTGCTCGAATGATACTGAATCAGGTCAAAAGTGGATTGTAGAGTTTTTCCGTACACAAGCAAGATTCTATTCGTGCGAACTCGCTCGAAATATGCTTTTCAGTATACTAAACCTAACAGCCTTTCCATTAGTTGCATCATCATTCTTTCTTTTCTTCTTATTTCTTATATTTTCTATTTCATCTGCTAATAGTCCATCATCATCATCATCATCAGCATCACGAATGTTCTTTCCTAATAAACTAAAGATTTCAGTGTGTTAAACGGTTTATGTCATTAGATAAAGTCAAAGTATCATTTTATCCCCTGAAACTATCATTTCATAATTTAAAACCATCATTTATCTACACAAATATCTTTTTATCTACCCAAAGTATCATTTCATAATCTGAAACCATCATTTTATCAAGTGCAACTATCATTTTACCTTCTGAAACTATAATTTGCTAGATTTCAATGAGTTCAAAGTAAATTCATCATGCTGTCATATGTAACTCTAAATCTACACTAAAAAACTATAGAATCTAAAAAATGAGAATCTCTGGCAAAATGATAAAATCGAGCAAAAAAAAAGTGAAATAAGTAATAAACTTCATCCAACCTTTCTTCGATGATGCTTGAGCTTTTCCTTCGACATATTCCAGAATTTGGATGATTTTTCCTTCGAAACTGAAGAAGTAAGGGTTTGAAATGCGATTCGGAGGGTTTGAGTGTGAGAGAAATTGAATGCAGCGTTTAATTCACGTTTTCTTCTTACACGCCCAATTTTATAACGAAATGACAATTTTGCCCTTAATATATCCGAAATATGATAGTTTTATTTGATAAAATGATAGTTTTGTTAGATTAAATCTAGACCACATATTTTAAAAATGTGTGGTGGAGATTTAGTTATAGGGTTATCACACAAATTGGGGTTATCATTATAATGCACCTATATATATATATATATATATATATATATATATATATATATATATATATATATATATATATATATATATAGAGTAGTGATCTAGGGCAAGTGCTCATTAACTACATAACTAGAGAATAAATCTAAGCCACAAGATCAAGAAAATCAAGGGTTATTATTAATACATGTAATTTTTGAATTTAAGGAGAAATTAGTTCCCTCAATCACAAATTTACTCCACAATAATAAGGCGGGGGTATAATAGTCATTGCATAGCCAAAATTAGATTTCGTCGGCAAATTGAATTCATTTGAAAAAAACCGCGATTACTCTTCTCTCTTCTCCTCTTCTCTGTTCTGGAAATTCACCAGAAATTAAGCTCCGTTGCTTGATTGAAACGAAATTTCTTTAAGAATTCATGAAATTGATGCGAAATAGCTCGCTCGAGCTGAAGATATTTATGAAATTGGCGCGGAATTGCTGCAGGTGACGGTAGAGGAGGAAAACACGTTGGTGATAAAGAGCAACTGGGAGAGGAAGAGAGAGGAAGGAGAGGTGGAAGGTTGCGTGTGTGTGTAAATCATGCGTGTGTGTGTAAATTCGGAGGATCTTTGATGAGCAGAGTGAGGATTTGTCTTCTTCCTCTTCTTGTGCAATTCAATTGTCTTTTTAGAGAGAGAGAAAGAGAATAAATACATATTTAAGAGCAAACTGGGTAGTTGGGTTGTCAAATAGTGTTAGAAGATTTTATCGATTATTAATTCATAAAAAAAAATACTCCTACGTGGATCAATCCAATATATATGAATCAAAATATGTAAGTTCATTTCTTAGAAAATAAATTTAATATTTTTAAATTCACAATCGTTGCAAATTTACCGAGTCAAATTACATGCATGCTAATAGTGATGTGTTTTATTAACACCAGTGAAGTAAAATCATGCTAAGAGTGATGTGTTTTGTAAACAAGAGTGAAGTAAAATCATGCTAAGAGTGATGTGTTTTGTAAACAAGAGTGAAGTAAAATCATAATAAGAGTGATGTGTTTTGTAAACAAGAGTGAAGTAAAATCATAATAAGAGTGTTGTGTTTTGTAAACAAGAGTGAAGTAAAATCATGCTAAGAGTGATGTGTTTTGTAAACAAGAGTGAAGTAAAATAATAATAAGAGTGATGTGTTTTGTAAACAAGAGTGAAGTAAAATCATGCTAAAAGTGATGTATTTTGTAAACAAGAGTGAAATAAAATCATGCTAAGAGTGATGTGTTTTGTAAGCAAGAGTGAAGTAAAATCATAATAAGAGTGATGTGTTTTGTAAACAAGAGTGAAGTAAAATCATGCTAAGAGTGATGTGTTTTGTAAACAAGAGTGAAGTAAAATCATGCTAAGAGTGATGTGTTTTGTAAACAATAGTGAAGTAAAATCATGCTAAGAGTGATGTGTTTCGTACCACTTTATTCTTGTTATACAACTTTCTATCTCAACAAATAAAGCCTGTTTGAATAAAATAGATGCGATAGATGATTGCCAGTACCAATGAAGCATCATTTAATGAAGTCATTTTCAAGCACAAAATATCTTTACAACACCCAAGTATACATCAAGTGAGATAAAAAAGCAACTCCCCTTGGGACATTATACCACAGCAGCAAACTTCCACTCTACAAAACAAAACAACTATGCCCTCAAACCCAAACAAAACAACTATGTCCTCAAACCACTTGTTCGCTAGATCACTGATGCGGCGCGCGGTTGCCGGCGCTAACTGCCGCTGTTACATGGCGACTACGCCGGGGAGGCCTGCGCCCGCTGCACAGGTTGAAGGTTTGAGCGCGGTGTTGGTAGGGTGGAGGCGGATGATGAGTTCGGCGGCGGAGCCTACATCGTCGCCGCCTTCATCGGTGAAGAACAACGAGTCGCCGGAGGAGAAGGCCGAGAAAGGTGGCGTTGTGGTTTCGAGCAATTGGGGAATTTCAAGACCTAAGATTACGAGGGAGATTTGGAAGGAGATTTGGAAGGAGATTTGAAAGGAAATTTGAAGATCTGGAAGGAAATGACACGTGATTTTGAATCTCTAATTTCCAAAAGTACCCTTGATCTATTTTACATTATTAAAATATATAATATTTGTTCCATTTATTTGTGTGGCTGAGATTTGTTCTCTAGTTATACACTTAAAAATAGTTATATCTTGATCACTACTCTATATATATATATATATATATATATATAGAATTATATTCAATGTCGAACCAATTTTAATGACCGAACTAGAGAACAAATCATGTCCACCCATTTTGTTAATCTTATGGTCATAATTAATTCTCTCAAATATTATTAAATATTGTCTACATTGAACATGATATTATAAAATAGCATGTGGGTCCATTTTGTAATTTTAACTTTGGCAATCATTTCCTTGATTTCAGACCAGTTAATTTGGAAATGCATTTCACACGATTTTAAATTGTCCTCTTCATTTGCAATTCAATCTTGAAATATATTCATAACTGATTTAATATGATTGCATAATATTCACACGATTCTAATACTCCTCTTCATTTGCAACGTGAAGTTATTATAAGTTATTTCCAGTTCTCGAGTGAAGTTATTCTATTATAAGATGAAGCAACATGATTATAAGATGAAGATATTATATCACAAGATGAAGTTATTTGTTTTGGACTGTTCAAATTTTGTTCATTTTAATCGAAATATTTTCATTTCTCGGGGAAGTTATTTCATTATAAGATGAAACAATGTGAGTATAAAATGAAGTGAGTGGATAATTAATTTCTAATTTTGATTCATTTTTAGTGTATTTTGTGGCGAGTTCTGATTTCTCAATGGTTTTCAAGATTTGAGTTTCGATTTGTTTGATAGTTCAAATTTGGTTCATTTTAGCTATATACCGTGAATTAATTACATTATAAGATGAAGTTATTTCGTTAAAAGATGAAGAAATTTTATCATAAGATGAAGCTATTTGTTTTGGACTATTCATAATTGGTTCAATTAACCAAAATATTTCCATTTCTCGGGTGAAGTTATTTCATTACGAGATGAAGTACAGTGATTATAAGATGAAGTAGTATTATATTTTCCATTGTATACAATTTTCAGATCTGGAACTTGTGGATTTCCTGACATTGACATGAAGCTTCCCATCCTCGCCAACTTCAACCTGCGTCTCCAGCGGCTCTTTCCCGTCTAGCGAAATGACATCCGTGTCGACGCGGAAGGAGATGATCGAAGCAGTGGTGTCGGGGAACTGCTCGGAGATTAAGGATCGGGCGCCGCGGTACTCGAAGAGGAAGAGCATGAGCGTGTATCAGATGATGCACTAGAGGACGACGATCTGGACCATGAGGCTGCCGGAGTCGGCGCCATACATGTCTTTGAGCAAGGGGATGCCCATGACGAGGGTGTTGGGGAGGGTGGAGAGGTAGAAGACTAGTGTTGATGAAAGGAAAAGCGCTACGGTTGAGAAATGGTGTAGTGAAACGACGGAGAAGAGAGTGGTGGTAAAGCTGAAGCGGCGGAGAATAGAGTGGGAAGTGGAATGGGTGCGATTTTTTACCCTAATTCATAATACCATCATTAACGCCACCCTCATTTTTACCATATTTAACCACATTAAGAAATGACTAACATGCCCTTTGGATGAACAATTTAATTCACAAGATGAAATTCGAATGTATGATGTAGGCTCTCTAATCTCAGCCACTAGATTAAAATCCATTGGCTAATATTTAGTCTCTAGTTCTACACTAAGAAGGTGTTGTGGGAATAAGGGGACCCTATATATATATACATATATATATATATATATATAGGATAGTGATCAAGATATAACTAATCTTTAAGTGTATAACTAGAGAACAAATCTCAGCCACACATCTTAATGGAACAAATATTATTTAGTTTAATAATATAAAATAGGCAAAGGGTATTTTCGTAAATTACATTATGAAATTTAAATATGGGATCAAATTACTCGGTTTGTTCTTCCCTCACGTCTAAAATGGCAATCTCCCTCTCGAGCATCTCCCCCGTGGAGGCCGGGTCGTAGCCGCCGCGGTCTTGCCAGCTGCTGCGGCTGCCGGCCCGGCTGAGAGGGCTCCAGCTGGTGCAGCACGCGAAGAAGTTCGTGGCGGACGTGGGGCGGCGGGAGATGGTAGACTCCACTGTCGACATCAGTGGCACCGCCAAGGTGCTCTGGTGGAACCACGGATTCAAGGTCCACGTCGACAGCCGCGTTTTCGTCGATCCGGTCTATCTTGATGTAATTGATCAGGAAAATCAAGCTAAGTTGGAATTGTTTGTCGATTCCTGAAGATTAATTTCAATGTTTCCATTCTGCAATGTTGTTTTCCAATCTGTTATTTCATTCATGTAATACTCCATTAAAACCAAATTACATTCATTTTCGACATCCTATCACGTAAGACTGTGATGACTTGTGTATCTATTTGTTTAAATATGAGGTTTAACGATTGTTTCTCATTCGTATAAGAATCAATGAATCACAATTAAGGAGGTGGGTGTGTTTCTCATTTCTGGTTTGCTTTTGAATATCACGTGGAGTTGGTAACAATTGTTAACGGGTCGGGTTTTCAGTCCTGGAGGCTCGTTTTGTTATGGGCCTCTACCCAATATACATCACTCTTAGCATGATTTTACTTCACTCTTGTTTATAAAACACATCACTCTTAGCATGATTTTACTTTACTCTTGTTTACAAAACACATCACTCTTAGCATGATTTTACTTCACTCTTGTTTGTAAAACACATCACTCTTAGCATGAGCATGATTTTACTTCACTCTTGTTTACAAAACACATCACTCTTAGCATGATTTTACTTCACTGTTGTTTACCAAACACATCACTCTTATCGTGATTTTACTTTACTCTTGTTTACAAAACACACCACTCTTAGCGTGATTTTACTTCACTCTTGTTTACAAAACACATCACTCTTAGCATGATTTTACTTCACTCTTGTTCACAAAACACATCACTCTTAGCATGATTTTACTTCACTCTTGTTCACAAAACACATCACTATTAGCATGATTTTACTTCACTCTTGTTCACGAAACACATCACTCTTATTATGATTTTACTTCACTCTTATTCACAAAACACATCACTCTTATTATGATTTTACTTCACTCTTGTTCACAAAACACATCACTCTTATTATGATTTTACTTCACTCTTGTTCACAAAACACATCACTCTTATTATGATTTTACTTCACTCTTGTTCACAAAACACATCACTCTTATTATGATTTTACTTCACTCTTGTTCACAAAACGCATCACTCTTAGCATGATTTTACTTCACTCTTGTTCACAAAACACATCACTCTTATTATGATTTTACTTCACTCTTGTTCACAAAACACATTCATAATCACTTATTGCCATTTTTTTCTGGTCGGTGATATTCTACTAATTAATCTAGTTTTTGTGTCAAAACAAATGCTTCTTATTAAATACAAATTTGTTAACTGAAATCGATATATTCTCATTTTTTGTTGACACATCAAATAGGAGTATTTAATTTCATCATCAATAATGTTCTCAACTTTCATCATTTTGGATGATTCCACTGCCACGGCAAATTCACGGGCTCATCATATTTTGCGAAGACAAACCAGTCAACCACGCAGCAATTATTAAAATAATGTGATGATTAAAGAAAAAGTATAACATGAATAAATCAACAGATTCAATAAGCAAATGGATGAATAAATCATCATAGCATAATGCAAAATGGAACAAGAATTCAATCTCAATGTCATGAATACTAGTAGTAAGAAATTCGGTAGGGATGAAATAAATAAACCTATATACCGAAATCTAAAGAACTAACACCATCCTTCTCAGCACAAAAAGTTCCCTTAATCCGGCCTTGCTCTTAGAAGAGAGCGAGCGACGCGGCGGCTAAGACGAGCAGGGAGACAGAGGCCGCGAGGGGGGAAGCGGCCGAGTGAGTAGAGGCCGGTGCCGGGGCTGCTATCTCGATCAAGTTCTTCTCGCGCTGCAGCCGCCGAATCATCGCCATCGCTTCCTCAGCCGCCGTGGCAAAGGTCGCCCTCTCTCTCTCTCCACCTCCGCGCATCCGCTCTCCGCCGCTCCATCTTCACCAATTTCCTCAATGCCGACACCTCCAAATCGCAATTTCGCCTCTCTCCGATACAGAGTCATGCTTTCCATCTGATTTTCGCTTCAATTTCGCATCAATGACCTTTTTTGATCTATCAACACTAGAAATATCAATTGGAAACCAGAGAGAAGAGAAGGTTTTGAAGCCGAAGGAAATCAGCAATAAGAGGGTGAAAATCTCGGATATTTCTTTGAAATTTCAAACGCAAAAAATCCGAATCCGAAATGATAATAAACAGAGGATAGATGATCCAAACATATTACAGAATCCATTGGATCCGTGTGATACTAATTGATTTTGGAGAAGAGGGAAGAGGAGAAGAGAAGAAGAGGAGAAGATGCGACGTTGTTTCTTTCGAACGAATTGAATTTGACGTAACCTAATTTTGGTTTTCAATGACCATTATACCCCCGCTTGGTTATTGTGGAGTAAATTTGTGAGAGAGATAACTAATTTCTCCTTTAAATTCTAAACTTACAAGTATTAATACTAGCCCTTGATTTTCTTAATCTTGTGGCTGTGATTTGTTCTCTAGTTATATGGTTAAGAGGTGTTTGCCATAGATCATGACCCTATATATATATATATATATATATAGTAGTGATCTAGGGCAAGTGTCCATTAAGCACATAACTAGAGAACAAATCACAGCCACAAGATCAAGAAAATCAAGATCTAGTATTAATACATGTGATTTTGGAATTTAAAGGAGAATCAGTTCACTTTTATCACAAATTTACTTCACTGTAACAAGGCGGAGGTATAATGGTCATTGCACATAAATTTACTTCACCACCCGCTGCTCTTGACTCACGACGCCACTGTAAACCGTCCCGGTGATTTCTACTGCAATAATTACGAGGACGAAATGAATCCCAATGTGGATGTATCACTGCCGAAGCTGCGATATATCCTTCCATCCAAGATGTTTTCCAACTACAACCGGTGAGTATAGAAACATCAAGTTTGGTAAAAAATGCACTGCCATCCTCTCACCTTTCAACTTCTCACTACAAAACTCCACTGCGACGTTTGTGGTGAGGATTCACATGGAAAGGATGGATTTTACTGTGCATCATGCATCTTCTTCATTTGTTTCCAAGCTTGCGGTGAAGAAATGATCGAAGATGGCAAAATTGAGGCCGTGGACTGACAAAACAAGTTCAATATTGACATTTTTCTTCTTGTTTACTAGTGATTTTATCTTACCGTTTATGTTTGTGTGTGTTATGTTTAATTCAATCAAGATTGCAGCTTGTTTTTAATTTACAGTTTCTGATAGTTCATTTTACTTCTTCATTGGTAATTGACTTGTGATCATTCAACTTCAGTTCAAACTATATTTTAATATTCAAATTTTTAGGACCGTAAAATCTTTGAGTTGAATTCAAAGAAAAAAGCAAAAAGTAAAGACAATAAGATCGAAGTAAAAACATGATTATAGTGATGTTAACAAAATATATCACTATAACCATGTTTTTACTTCACTGTTAATAAAATACATCACTATAGTCAAAAATCAAAGAAACATCACTCTAACTCTAAATTACATCACTATAACTATGTTTTTACTTCATTGTTGTTAATAAAATACATCACTATAGCAAAAAATCAAAGAAACATCACTTAACTGTGGAACACATCACTATAACAATGTTTTTACATCACTGACGTTAACAAAATATATCACTATAGCAAAATATCAAAGAAACATCACTCTAACCCTGGAACACATCACTATAACCATGTTTTTACTTCACTGATGTTAACAAAATACATCACTATAACTATGTTTTTACTTCACTGCTGTTAATAAAATACAGCACTATAGCCAAAAATCAAAGAAACATCACTTAACCGTGGAACACATCACTATAACAATGTTTTTACTTCACTGATATTAACAAAATACATCACTATAGCAAAATATCAAAGAAACATCACTCTAACCCTGGAACACATCACTATAACCATGTTTTTACTTCACTGATGTTAACAAAATACATCACTATAGCAAAATATCACAAAAACATCACTCTAACCGTAGAACACATCACTATAATCATGTTTTTACTTCACTGATGTTAACAAAATATATCACTATAACCATGTTTTTACTTCACTGTTGTTAACAAAATACATCACTATAGCAAAAAATCAAAGAAACATCACTCTAACCCTGGGTTACATCACTATAACTATGTTTTCACTTCACTGTTGTTAATAAAATACATCACTATAGCAAAAAATCAAAGAAACATCACTTAACCTTGGAGCACATCACTATAACCATATTTTTACTTCACTGTTGTTAACAAAATACATCATTATAGCCAAAAATCAAAGAAACATCACTCTAACCCTGGATTACATCACTATAACTATGTTTTTACTTCACTGTTGTTCATAAAATACATTACTATAACCATGTTTTTACTTCACTGTTGTTAACAAAATACATCATTATAGCCAAAAATCAAAGAAACATCACTCTAACCCTGGATTACATCACTATAACTATGTTTTTACTTCACTGTTGTTAATAAAATACATCACTATAGCAAAAAATCAAAAAAATATCACTTAACCGTGGAACACATAACATTGTTTTTACATCACTGATGTTAACAAAATACATCATTATAACAAAATATCAAAGAAACATCACTCTAACTCTGGAACACATCACTATAACCATGTTTTTACTTCACTGATGTTAACAAAATACATCACTATAGCAAAAAATCAAAGAAACATCACTTAACCGTGAAACACATCACTATAAGATTACTAGTGTATTCGATCCCTACGCATCAGACAACTCCCATTCCCAGTCTCCGCTGATTATTATGGATGGGATTTCCGTGCCTAATTCCAAGAAAAGAAGCGGTGAAGTGAGACTGAGGTGGTTGCCTTTGATGCCATCGAACTCTCTCAACTGCAGATTTGTGAAATCGAATTCGAATGCTACTGCTTATAAGAATAGCCTCTGCCATTACTGGGAAACTTCTCATATGTGCCAATTTGGTTCCCAATGTCAGGTCTCTCTCTCTGTCACACACACACGTACACATAACACATCACTCAGCTATTCAACAGTGCTAATATTTCCAAATGGAACAGTTTGCACACGGAAAAGAGGAGCTGCGCCATCATCGGTTCTCAGGCAAGACCAAACTCGAGGTATATAGCTAAATCCAACTAATTCTCTGTGTGTGTAGACTGGATGTCCGGTTTACGAAGTTGAAACTGGAAGAAGAGACGGAAGGGTTTCAAACCTTAACCTGGCCAGTGATATGCCTGATGTCGACGATGATATCTAATTCAAAATATGGAACAATGTATTTCCCAAAATACCCCCATACAGTTTTTATTAGTAGAAAATGAATACTTAATTTAGTCATTAAATGAGTGGCTGAGATTTGTTCTCTAATTATACACTTAACATTAGTTATACTTTGATCACTTATCTATATATATATATATAGGGTCATGATCTATGGCAAACACCTCTTAACCATGTAATTAGAGAACAATTAATAGCCACAAGATCAAAAAAATCAAGGGCTAGTATTAATTTTCAAATTTAATGAGATATTAGCTCTCTCAATCACAAATTTACTCCATAATAATCAGACGGGGGTATAATGGTCATTGCATAGCCAAAAATAGGTTACGTCAGCAAATTGAATTCATCTCCTCTTCTCCTCTTCGAGTGGCCGTCGCGACCACTCCAGCCTCTGCCTCGCGTTACTTTTGAACCCAGGGATTTCGTCGCCACCGGTCAACACGACATCACCACTGCCCCACCGCTGTGCTTACTGTCGCATCAAGACGAAGTTGTTGGGCGCTCATTGCCATTCATTGCTGTTCGGACAGTTGAATCTCCGTAGAGTCCCTGTGTCAGCTGCTGTCACCGCAGGTTCGCGAGGGTCGCTATTTCCCGATTCGCCACCGTCTGTGTCCGCCTGCTGTCACAACGCAGCAGCTGTGCCGGGGGCCGCCTCTGCTCTCTCTTCGGCGTGTTGATTTTTGGACTGCCATGCATCGCTACTCAACAGCCCCAAATCCCCACGCTCTCTCGGTCAGCCCCGCAAATATCCGAACAGCCCCGGCTAACCCCGAAAGATAAAGGACCAAAGGAAAACTTGTATATACTGATTTCTTTGAATTGTGAACTTGTGAAGCAGAGCTGGAAAAGAGCAAATATATCTATGTCGTTGAATGTTTATTGGACATCAATGTGATAATAAATTGTGATTAATGGTGGATTAAAATCTTACTTCACTGTTGTTTACAAATATATATATGTCGTTGAATGGTTATACTACTTCACTGTTGTTTACAAAACACATCATTCTTAGCATGATTTTACTTCACTCTTGTTTACAAAACACATCACTATTAGCATGATCTTACTTCACTGTTGTTTACAAAACACATCACTCTTAGCATGATTTTACTTCACTCTTGTTTACAAAACACATCACTCTTAGCATGATTTTACATCACTCTTTGCATGATTTTACTTCACTCTTGTTTACAAAACACATCACTCTTAGCATGATTTTACTTCACTCTTGTTTACAAATCACATCACTCTTATTATGATTTTACATCACTCTTGTTTACAAAACACATCACTCTTGTTTACAAAACACATCACTCTTAGCATGATTTTACTTCACTCTTGTTTACAAAACACATCACTCTTAGCATGATTTTACTTCACTGTTGTTTACAAAACGCATCACTCTTAGCATGATTTTACTTCACTCTTGTTTACAAAACGCATCACTCTTAGCATGATTTTACTTCACTCTTGTTTACAAAGCACATCACTCTTACCATGATTTTACTTCACTCTTGTTTACAAAACGCATCACTCTTATTATGATTTTACTTCACTCTTGTTCACAAAACACTTCACTCTTGTTCACAAAACACATCACTCTTATTATGATTTTACTTCACTCTTGTTTACAAAACACATCACTCTTGTTTACAAAACAAGAGATTTGAATAGAGATATAAAACCTACACAGAGAGAAATCAGGAAGCAATAGCAGCTCCTACCACCACGCCTCCAAGCGCTCCCGCCAGCGCCGCCGCCCTCGGCCCCGAGGCCGCCTTGTACAGCGCTCCAGTGGCCAATCCCGCCACGACGCTGTTGATCACGTCGTCCGTATCCCTCCACGTGACCATGCCGCTCTCGAGCCCAGCGTACAACAGCTCGATCACGCCGCAGCGGTTCCCGATCTGGCACCCCTGTGCCCCAAGCCGTTGAGGATCCGGTTGATTTTGAGCTTCGTGGTATCGGTTGGCTCGATCGCCTTGACCGCGGTGGAGAGGCCCTGGGCGGCGCCGGCGAGGTAGCCGATTCCGGTGTAGTAGGTGATGTTCTCCCCCCAGGAGCGGCGCTACGCGATTGATTCATCGGCTTGCACAAGAGGAAATTGGGGAAGTACTCAGCCGAAGTGAGGGATCGTCGGCTCAAGAAACGTATCTGGCTGGGCACTTTCAACATCGCCGAAGAGGCCTCCGCGGCTTATCTCGCGGCGAAGCTCCTCTAGCCGATCGGATTTGCCCATGAATTTGGTAAGATTGGATCACGATGATGATTATATGTTATGCAGCAATTCATGTTGAGATATTGAATTCCCAAAATGCCCTTGGACAAGTGTTTTTTCATAAAAATCTGAAAGTTTGTTTAAGCCATAGGATTAATTTGGAGTAACAAAATGTATGGCTGAGATTTGTTCTCTAGTTATACACTTAAAATTAGTTATACTTTGATCACTCCCCTATATATATATATATATAGGGTAGTGATCTATGGCAAACACCTCTTAACCAAATAACTAGAGAACAAATAATATCCACAAGATCAAAAAAATCAATGGCTAATATTAGTTTCCTCTCTCACAAATTTACTCCACAATAACCAAGCGGGGTATAATGGTCATTGACAATCCTCTTCCTCTCTTCTCCTCTTCCATCTTCTCCAAAAGCAATTAGTATCGCACAAAATGGTGGTGAATTCCTGCTGCAGCTCTTCCTTCGCCGCCGCCACCATCGCCATTTACGCCGCCGCCGGAGCTGGAGCTCCATCTTTCTGTCTCTTACGGCGGCGATCTGTTGGTTTTTGTGGAGGAGGAGAGTATTTTCAGTTATACGGACTGTTGAAACAGAATCTTGTATAACAATGGCAAACATTTCACCTACACAGAGCAATTAGTTTCAAGAATATGGATTACAAGAAAGAATTACTATTATCTAAAAGGAGGTCATTGATTTCGCAAACAATCATTCCGCGTGAAACATTAAATGCAGTTTAATTACGAAATGTGTTTCAATAATGGAGTATCGTAATTCATTAGTAGCCCTTAACCTCCAAAAAGAAAAAAAATTAGCACATATTTATCCCACACGTACTTGAAATTAAATTGAAACTTTTTTAGATTTCACCTGATGAGGATCGAGGTATTACCTTAAATGACAAAGCTAAGGTAACCAAAGATCTGTAATTATTTTCATTTTAGAATTTTAGTGATTAAAACAACTTATAACCAAAGTAATGATTCAGCTGTCCCTGAGATGAAAAATCAGAATAAGAGTGATGTGTTTTGTGAACAAGAGTGAAGTAAAATCAGAATAAGAGTGATGTGTTTTGTGAACAAGAGTGAAGTAAAATCAGAATAAGAGTGATGTGTTTTGTGAACAAGAGTGAAGTAAAATCCGAATAAGAGTGATGTGTTTTGTGAACAAGAGTGAAGTAAAATCCGAATAAGAGTTATGTGTTTTGTGAACAAGAGTGAAGTAAAATCCGAATAAGAGTGATGTGTTTTGTGAACAAGAGTGAAGTAAAATCCGAATAAGAGTGATGTGTTTTGTGAACAAGAGTGAAGTAAAATCAGAATAAGAGTGATGTGTTTTGTGAACAAGAGTGAAGTAAAATCATAATAAGAGTGATGTGTTTTGTAAACAACAGTGAAGTAAAATCATAATAAGAGTGATGTGTTTTGTAAACAAGAGTGAAGTAAAATCATGTTAAGAGTGATTTGTTTTGTAAACAACAGTGAAGTAAAATCATGTTAAGAGTGATTTGTTTTGTAAACAACAGTGAAGTAAAATCATAATAAGAGTGATGTGTTTTGTAAATCAATAAAAAAATATAATAAAATAAAGGAAAAATCTGCCATCAACATCATTGATCTCAGAAAGTCCGATTTTCATGAAATTACAAGGAAATTTCCTACTCGAATAATATAAAGTCACCAATTTTGTCTTGTAACATGATTCATAATAATTTCAATAATAAACATAGTTTGGCGGTGGTGGTTCTGCCGCTAACGAAGCTCGGCGGGGCAGCTCTGCTTCTGATGGTGTCTTTGCTTTGGCCATTCGCGGTGAAGTTTGGCTTCAGCTACGGGCCGCTCCGGGAGATCTGCTGGGACATGGCCGACGCACTGCGGCTGTTGATGTTTCGGGTGAGACCGGCTGTATGTTACCCCGCCGTCATCGCCGTGAACTGCCCGGCGGAGGACGCCTTCAGGTGAAGAACAGGCGCATGTGCGGCGGCGGCGGAGAGGCCGGCCATGGCGGTGGCTGGAGACAATTCAGATTCAGATTGTACAAATTGCGGAGAAGACAATTCACGTTGATACATTTGAGATTTTGAATTCCAAAAATGCCCTTTGACTATTATTTTTTATAAAAATCTGCAAGATTATTTATGCCATAAGATTAATTTGGAGTATTAAAATATGTGGCTGAGATTTGTTTTCTAGTTATACACTTAAAATTAGTTATATCTTGATCACTAACCTATATATATAATCTTGTATTTAGCACGATATTAATTGTTTGTCTCAAATGATAGTTATAAACTCTTATTAAATGGAATTATGAACACAAGGCCCAAAAAGGGAAGCATGTGATTTGCAAAAGTATGAATGTCGGTGCTCGTGTATCTTGCATTAATCTCCTTTGTAGTACTTCTTCTCCGCACAATATACTTAATTATTATCCAAAATGTTAAACGATGAACTAGATTGGTAAGAATGGCTTTGTTAAACGATGAACTAGATTGGTAAGAATGGCTTTGTATTATTCGTTGATCAATTCATCATACATTAGGCACTATTATATAGGACTAAGATAGATTATGCAAGGAAAACACTAATTAATTACATTGATTGATATCTCCTATGTTTGGTAAGATATTATCTAGCATATCTTCCGTGTGATTTGGAGCATATCTTCCGTGATCTTCTCCAACACTCCCCCTCAAGTTAAGTAACTGGATTAGCGATACTCAACTTGCACAATACTTCTCGAAATGACTTCGAGTTCACCGCCTTTGTCAATATGTCAGCCAGTTGATCCTCGGATTTGACATAAGGCATCTCGACTATATTTGCCTCAATATTATCCTTTATGAAGTGCCTATCAACCTCCACATGTTTAGTACGATCAAGTTGAACTGGATTCTCCGAAATACTAATGGCCGCCTTATTATCGCATAACAACTTGCACGTTTGAGATGAAGAAAGTTCTAACTCCCTCATAAGCTTCCGCAGCCATAGTAATTCAGTCAGTCCACCACCTTTTGTTTCTTGCTTCTCCATGTCACAAGATTACCTCCTACAAAGGTGAAGTACCCTGCTGTGGACTTCCTATCATTCGGGTTTCCGGCCCAATCAGCATCAGTAAATCCATGTATTTGTAGGTGCCCATGTTTCTCAAACAGAAGCCCTTGTTTGACGGTCCCCTTCAAATATCGAACAATCCGCAGAACTGCCTCTTAGTGCTCTTCTTGGGGTGCGTGCATGAACTGGCTTACGACCCCCACAGCATAAGCAATATCTGGTCTCGTATGTGATAGATAAATTAACTTCCCGACCAATCGTTGGTATTTCCCTCTGCCAGTCTGCTTTGCTTCTTCCTTCATTTGCAGTCCGTGGTTTTGGACCATTGGAGTGTCTGCGGGTTTACAATCTACCATCCCGACTTCAGCTAGCAAATCTAGCACATACTTTTTCTAATTTATAAAAATTTCCTTCCTCGATCTCAGTACTTTTATTCCCAAAAATACTTTAATGGTCCCAAATCTTTCATCTCGAACTCCCTGAATAGATTTTTCCTTAGTTCGGCCATCTCCTCTGTGTCATCCCCGGTAAGAATCATGTCATCCACATATATGATCAAACATGTAATTTTATCTTCCCTTTTCTTGATAAACAATGTGTGGGAGTTACTCTACTTGTACCCAAACTTCTTCATCACCTCTGTGAACCTTCCAAACCATGCTCTCGGGGACTGTTTCAGCCCATATAAGGTCTTCTGCAGTCTGCATACTTCTCCTCCTCAAAACTCGTCAGTGAACCCAGGTGGAGGCTCCATAAAAACTGGTTTTGGTAACTCTCCATGTAGAAAGGCATTCGTCACATCAAATTGATGAAGTGGCCAATCCTTGTTGGCAGTAATCGAGAATATAGCACCCTTACAGTGTTAATTTTCGCTTTTCGCCACTCCGTATCTTCTCTTCTTCCCAATCTTTTCGGGGGAATATCTCTTTGGTGGAACTCCTCTTGTACTTCGGGAAGGAAGAACATACCTCCCGGTGTCACTGTCAATCGTATTGTTTTCTTCCGATGGTTCTGCACTCATCGGGTCAGTAGAAACAGTATGGAGATACGGTTCAGTAATTACCTTGGTTATCGGCCCAAGAGGATCGAGGGATCGTGGATGAGATGACTCACTTGGCGAGACATGCTCGGCGGCAGTGACAACTAGTTCTGTTAGATCCTCAATCGAAGAGTTTGGAAGTGGCACGACCCAACTTAGATAGTCCAAGGAATTATCGGGATCACTCTCCCCCTGACTACTAAGGTGGGTGTGGTAGAAGAATTCGGTCTCTAAGAAATTACAATTCATGGTGGTGGTTATTTTTCTGGTATTGGGATCATAGCACCGGTAGCCCTTTTGGTTCACCCCGTACCCGACAAAGACACATTTGGTAGCACATGGGGATAGTTTGGTCCTTTCGTGTTTGGTGATATGAACATAGACCGTGCAGCCAAAGATTTTGGGTTGAAGGTTCAAGTATGGAGGAATTTCGGATAGAGAGAATAGGATATTGATGGGGTTTTTTTTGTTTAGGATTTTTGTTGGTAGGCGATTCATGAGGTAGACGGATGTGGCTATTGCTTCTGGCCAAAAATGTTGTGGAACTTTGGATTCAATCATTAGGGCTCGGGCTATTTCTAGAATTGTCCTATTTTTCTGTTCGGCCACCCCATTTTGTTCTGGTGTATAAGCACACGAAGTCTGATGAACCATTCCCTTTTCTTGAAAAAATTGAGTCATGGGGCTATTAATGAATTCCCTCCCATTATCGGATCGAAGAGTTTTGATTGAGGTATGAAATTGGGTTTGAACCATTTTAAAAAACAAAACAAACTTATCCATAACCTCAAACTCATGTTTCATAAAATAGATCCAAGTCATCCTGGTGCAATCATCAACAAATATAACAAAGTATTGGAACCATTCCCTCCGGCAAAAGGTGCGAGACCCCACACATCAGAATGAACTAAAGAGAAAATAGATTGCATACGAGTGTTCGAGAGTTTAAAAGATTGTCGGTGGCTCTTTTCCAAAACACAAGTCTTACAAAAGAAATTAGTAGGAATATAGAGGTTGGGAAAAAGTAGTTTAAAGTAACCAGGAGAAGGATGTCCTAGTCTTCGGTGCCACAGCCAAATTTCTTGTCTCATGGATCCGTGAGCCAGCATCGCATACCATGTTGAGCTATCTCGTCCACGTAGTAGAGTCCACACTTCTCAGTGCCACGCCCAAGTATCTTATTCGTCCGAATATCCTATAAAATGCAGAAATTGAGGTGCATCAGAAGAGTACAATTTAATTCCTTTGTCACATGACTGATAGACATCAATCGCTGAGATAAAGTCGGAACATATAGGCAGTTTTGGAGACGGAGTGTAGAAGAAATTTCAATCGTTCCAGACCCTTCAGCAGTAATCAATTCCCCACTTGCCGTTTTAATATAGGTTTTAGTGATTTTGCTCATGCTAATAAAATCATTCCTATCTGGAGTCGTAGTATCAGTGGCCACACAATCAAAGATCCAACCCTTCGTTATATTAGCCTCTTTATTTACATGAAATGCAGCGAAAATATTTTCTAAGGGAGCAAAAGGGTTTTTTGTCACATATTCACATATATTGGGGCTAATATCAGAATTTCCAACATAAGAGGGGTCAAAATTTAATTCTCCATAGTTTAGGGGAGGCGAATGAGATTTGAAGAAATTTCTAGGGTTTGGTTTAAAACCAAACCCGATACCTCCTGAGTCTGGCGCCGTTCCCTCCCGTTCGGCGAAATTGTCGGCTCCACGGACGTTGCCGCCACCGGTTGATGCCTCCAGGTTCACCGCCGGTCCATGGCTGGTCATTCCCCCATGGTTTCTATTCTAATTCCGTGGTTGCCCCTCCTCGGTTACTCCGACGGCCATTTTCGCCTGAGGTTGCGCCGCTCTCATCCTCTGCCTCTCCTCCCACCATTCAGGGTATCCTAGTCGTTTGAAACACATCTCGTACGTGTGCTTGGGTTTCTGGCAGTGGGTGCACCAGAGGTCGGATTTATCTGGCCGGCTTCCCGGTCGGCTGGCAGCGGCTGCGGGGTGCGGTGGTCCTCCATTCTGGTATGACGGTCGTTGGCTCTGGGCAGCGAATCCACTCCCGATGCCATCCCCAGATGATGTATCACCGGTGTTGCCGCTGACGGTTTCAGGGGTGGGGGAAGACGACGCCGGTGGCATGATTTGGCGTCGAGCCGCCTCCGTCTTCACCCACCCGTAGGCCGATTCAACTGATGGGTAGGGGTCCTCCTTGAGGATGTCTCGTTTGATCGAATCATATTCTTGATTCAATCCGGCCAGAACTTAAATAATCTCTTCTCATTTGAATGGGTTCGGTATTGATTGACTCCCTTGTCACAACAAGTAATCGACTGCTTCTGGCAGAGGTCGACGTTGATCCACAGTCCGTGAATCCTCCGGTAATACGTTTCCAAGTCCATATTTCCTTGTTTGATCGTGATTATTTTCTCCTCCAGGTCGTAGATGAGATATTTGTCTGCCTTGTCTTCGAACGTCACGGTGAGACAATCCCATAGTGCCTTTGATGTTTGATGATGAGCAAAATCGGTGATAATTTCATTCTCAATGTTATCGACAATCCACGAAAACACCACCAAGTCATCCTCTTCCCAGTCATCATACCCCCTGCTTCCCGGTTCTGGGGGTTCTTTCCGGATGTGTGAGTAGGCGCCCCGGCCTCCTATCTTGACTTTCATGAGTCTTGACCACAGTGGGTAGTTCTTTCCATTGAGCTTGAATGCCACAGTGGCATTCTTGCTATTCTTCAATTTCGATGGTTGCTCTGGATCGGTTTTGTTATCCTCTGTATCTGACATTTTTATTGTAGGGTTGGTTATTCTGGTTCTGGGCTAAGGACAGTCGGGATTGGTATCGGCTGTGATGAGAATTTTCTGAGCCGAAGCTTTGATACCATGTTAAACGAAGAACTAGATCGGTAAGAAGGACTTTGTATTATTCGTTGATCAATTCATCATACATTATACACTATTATATAGGACTAAGATAGATTATACAAGAAAACACTAATTAATTACATTGATTGATATCTCCTATGTTTGGTAAGATATAATCTAGCATATCTTCCGTGATCCTCTCCAACACAAAAGTCGACAAAAAAATATGTACTGTATACCCGAAAGTTAAAACGCTCAATCAAACAAAAATACACTAGTGGATTAGTCATTTTTTTCGATTTCAGCTCGAATATATTGTTGGATCAATTAAATTTGACCTACAGTCGGTGACCTGCTCTAATACTATGATAAAAATCAATGGGTTACGTTCTAAAACCGATTGGTGATAGGAAGAGGGCTATGAGACTACTAAGAGAAGATGAACAAGTTGTAAAAGCAAAGACAAAAAGACAAAAAAGAGCAAGTTATATCAACAAATCCGTAGGAAGCAAGGACGACTGTGCAAACTACCCAGCCTCATACACTTGGCCACACAAATACAAAAGGTAAGTGAGCCGAGATACTATTTATACATACATCACAATGCTAAACACTAAATTGGATTGTTATCCCAATCAATTATTCAAGAAACCAAGAAGAGAGCGTAGCAAAGTAAGCAACCCATGAATTTTATTTCATCACCAAGAAACCCATAAATTTTATTTCATAATCATCAAGCCAAACATTAGCTAGGATATGCCACAGCTTTTGCAGCCAAACAATATCTACAATGAACGGAAACGACGCCTATAAAAGTAAATAACTGGCGTTATTGGTGTGTAGTTTAAGTATCACTACAAAGCTACATCCATAAGGTCATGAGTTTGACTTTGTGTGAATTTGCACGCATTAAGTGCATCCTCTGTTGATAAATACACTGCTTCCCTCCCAATCTTATCCACTGTTCCCATTAGTATCAACTTATCCATCACATCAATTCTTGGGTTCACTAACATTATCTGCAACCACACATCATTTACATATATATTTTTTCTCCAAATCCATTGCATAATTAATTAATTACCTTGATCCCTTTGCTACCTAAGGTTTTCCTAACTTCAAGTACAGCCTCCACTCCGGTATGATCGATCGCCGTCACACCTATCACACAATTAAAACTTTAGATACATATGTAGTATGCAATTTCATCTTGTATTTAGAGTAATTTAATTAGCCTTGACCTCCTAGGTCGAGCAACACATATTCGATGTCTTGTGTAGTGCTTGACGACTCATTCTCATCCCGAACCCATCTCAAGATCCTGCAACATATTCATGTTCATCCAATCAAATCCAGAAACATGAGTTATTTCGTTAAGTAACAACCTTTCTTTTATATAATTCGCGTTCGCAAAATAAATGGGCGAGCCAAGTTGCAAAATCAATGTTCCTGAATGGCCAATAGTCCCAGGATACTGCTCCACATCGCGGTACAAATTCGAATTAGGTATGTTTCCTAGCTTGCAAGTAGCGGGCCTGGCCACGTACAACATTGCGCGGACCAAGGCCAGTCCCACCTAACCAGGACGACCGATTGAATCAGTGAGAAACTAATTAAGCATAATTGAAACGTTTGGAGAGAATAAAATAGATGGAGAATTACTGAAAGGATGAGTCCCATGTCCATGCTGATGAACGATACGCCAAAGAAAGCAGACATGCAGATGACAAAGTCGAATTTATCGGTATGGAAGAGGTGATAGGCCTTCTTGTACTTGATGAGGCCTAGCATTGCGGAGATGATGATGGCGGACAGCGCCACGTGAGGCGTGTAGCTGAAGAGCGGGGCCAGGAAGAGCAGCACCATTAGCATGCACACCGACTGCACCACGTTGGCCATCGGAGTCTTGCAGCCCGAGTTGAAATTCACCGCCGTTTTTGAGAATGGGCCTTCGATTTCATTTCATTCCATTAAATACTGTATTTTGTTTACCAATAAAGTTCAGATAATATATATTACCGGTAGTTAAATAGCAAGATGTCATGGATCCAACAATGTTCATCACGCCATAAGCTATCATCTCCTTGTTACCATCAATTTGCTCGTTTGTTGATAGTGCAAAACTTCTTCCAATGGCTATTCCTTCCTGTTATTCCAAATTGGTCAACAGGCCAGATGTCTCCACTTCCAGTTTTTCTATAGCGCCACCTTTAAAATTTAAATTCATTTATCCATAATAATTAAAAAAAAACACTTACGGTGAGAGCAATCACTCCGGTGATTATTCCAGCTTTCAGTGGCGCAAAAACATAGTTGGAACTGAAGATTAGACGATTCAAGGAAAATGCGTTTAATCCTCTCTTCAGAGGCCCCACCTGCAGCAATTACTTACTAATTTAGTAATTAATTAATTTGATTAGGTCAAAATCAAACGATTAGTTGATAATTGAAAGTTACCGTGGAAAGGCCCAATTTGGGACCAATAGAGTAAGCAAGAAGGCAACCGGAAGCAACCACCACCATTGGACCGATCGCCGACACCCAAAATAGGTTGGACTTCAGCTTTTTCTATTAATTCCATATTTTATACAGATATTATTATGTAATTTTTGTTTAATTGACAGTTATTGTTGTAAAAATTTAACATGAATAATACTTACAACATATCTACTGAGTTGGAGAAATACGAGGAATGACATACCAATGAGTGTACATTTCCAGTTCAACTGCAATCAGTTCAACAAAAATTAAAACATGTCGCTAAACAATTACACTATTTTATTTTACTACACCAGTCCTTTAAAAATAGAAAATTTTTAAAAATGACACAATGAATAAAATAACCACGACAGAAAGAAAAAGTGATTAAAGTAGAACACTAGAGCTAGTAGAGAATGGATCTCGTCTCAAATAAGTTTCCTAAAATAGAAAGTTTTTAATTTTAAAGGATGGACAAAAATGGAAATACTCCCTCCGTCCATCATTAAATGTCTCATTTTTCCTTTTTCGTCCGTCCGCCAATAAATGTCTCATTTCACTTTTACTATATTTGGTAAGTGGACCTTACATTCCACTAACTCATTCTACTCACATTTTATTATAAAACGGGAAATTGGTCCCTAAAACCATAAACTTTTCCTCAAATTTGGTATTTCCCACGAACTTTAAAATTGACAATCCCTCCGTTATATAATAGTGGATGCGTTTCTTTTCTGCACACGATTTAAGAAAGATTATGTTATGTGAGTTAAATAAAGGAAGAAAATAAAGTAGGAAATGAAAAAGGTAGAGATATGAAGATAAAATAAAATAAGAGATAGTAAAGTAAGTGAGAAGAAATATGTTGACTTTTACTAAAAGGGGAAATGACTCTATTACTCTGCAATGTACCAAAATGGCAAAATGGCTCTACTACTAATGAACAGAAGGAGTATATAATATCACAAACTTTGCACTTTATTTGGTATTTTCCACGGCATGTCTATACTATATTTGACTTACGGGTTTTTTTTTATCATACTACACAATTAAATCAACGTGGTTTTCAACGTGACTTTTTATCCTACATGTTATGAACTTAAAAAGTGGTTTAAAATATCATAAAATGTATCACGGTTGCCTACGTAAAATAAGATTTTGGTGAAGATATTTTATTTGAGTGAGTTTGGGAAATACCAAACAAAATGCAAAGTTTGTGATATTATAGACCAATTTCAAAGTTCATGGGAAATACCAAATTTTAGGCAAATTTCATGGTTTTAGAGACAAATATCTCTTATAAAACCAATATATAAAAGTAGGCTCACATTACACTAAATTTTCTACCCACTTTCTGCATAAAGTCAAACAATTTTTTAAACTCCGTACTGATCAAATATGAGATATTTAATTACGGAGGGGGGATAGTTTTTATTTTTAAAGAACGAAAGAAAATAACCTCGTTCCTATTTTCGATAATTGCACGCATAACATGGGGAACGCCGGTGTGCGTGGTGAAATGCTTTAAGCCAAGCAATCCCTTCATCTGCTGAAATATTATAAGCACTGCTGTTCCTCCCATGAATCCCGTGATTGTCGAATGCGACAGAAAATCCACCAGTATACCTAGCCTGCATAGGTTCATTTGAATCGATTGATCAAAATCAATAGACGACTAATGCAATAGTAGAGAGGAATAATAATAATAATAATAAAAAGACCTCAAGAGTCCAAGAACTGTCTGAAACAAACCGGCGAAGAGAGTGGCGGTGAAGACTAAGCTGACGTAAAGGTCTGTGGAGGGCGCGGCTTTCTTTTCAATAGTTTCAGAAATAAGCAACGAGCAGGCCGCCACCGTTCCCACGGCCAGGTGCTTCGAGCTTCCGAATACAGCGTACAAGAGCGGTGGGACAAAGCTCGAATCTGTCAATTAATATTTATGAACCAAATTGATCTAATAATTGTTATTTAAAAATGGCATCCGTGTCTAGTAGCTTACTAAGCCCGTGATATTAAAATTAGAACTTTGAGAATTAAAAATCATATCAGTTGTTTGATACATTAATATCACTTAGCATCACAAAACATATCAGTTATTTACTGATATTCATGAATCAACCGAACTAATATATAAGTAAAAAAGCAATATGTTTTGTGATACCAATGAACTGATATAGTTCTGCGTTCTGATTTTAAGAAAAGTTCTGCCAGAAAAAGAAGAAGCTTACAAAGGCCGATAATGGGGGGTATTTGGGCGAGGTTGGCGTAGCTGATGCCCTGAGGAATGGCGAGGCTGGCGATGGTGATGCCGGCGAGGAGATCGTACTTGAATAAGTCGAAGGAGTAATTTGGCAGCCATTCCAAAATAGGGATGAAATATTGGAGGGCCTTGAGGGCCCCACGCCCGACCGACTTCTCTCTCTTGAACTCGAAGAAAGGGTCGTCCGGGAAGAAGGTTTCCTTCATCTTGGACTTCAGCATGATGCCGAAGCTTCGTGCTGGCCCGAAGTTCACGCACCGAGGATACTCCTCATCCGCGCCCATATTAACTCTCTCTATCGTTACTAATTAATTCACCTGATCATTAATCAACTTGTAATCTACTCCTTATATCTTGTGTAGGAATAGGATTTGTTTTTGGACATCATTTAAAACGTTTTTTTTTTTGGATATTTATGTGTTGGTTTACGTTTAGGTTAGTACATGTGAGTATATAAAAGGAGGAAAGATATGAGGTTCTTTCTTTCAGTTGCAAGAGAAATGTGTTTCAAAACAACAAATGGGAAATATCTACATATGTAAGAGATTTCATTAGAAAGAAGAAAGATAGGAGGGACTATCTATACTAAAAAAAGTAAGTATATTATTTAAATTTGTAAAAAGGATACAACTTCTGTGGTGGCATATACATAGATAGTAACTAATAGACATGTCACATGATGAGATTAGGCTAAAATGGGCTTCTTCAAAAATGAGAATACATTCACTAACACATAAAAGTCGTGAAACATTTCATGTGTTATAGTGGCGTTCGGTTTCCTAGATAAAATAGTACCAAGATATAATTTAGGATAGAATTATGAGATTATTTTAGTCACAAGGGGTTAGCTATGACTAATTATTCCATGATTATCCATCTAGGATTGAGTTGTGTATTGAATCTCATGAACCAAATACACTACATATTTAATCCATACATACAATCTTGCAAACCGAACACCTCTATGTTAATTTGCTTTATCCTTTTAATAGACAATACTATATGATTTATTTCAATGAATAAATTTCTAAACTTTATTGGTACATACTCATTTATTTTGAATTAGGGTATCTCATTTCACAGATAGTTGCAGATCAGAGATATTTTAGTGATGTGTGATCAAATACTAAGTAATTTATAGTAATTAATGAATTTGATTAAGAACGGTCCTGAACTGTAGTAGTAGTACAACTAATAGGAGTATTCTGGAAATCACGACAATACTAAAAACTAAAAGAATTTTTTTTTCTCACATTTGATATAATTTTAACCTAGATCTTAGTTTCTAACAAAAGTTAGAACATAGGTTAACAGAGTGAAATCACATAAAAATTCTATATTTTCACGTTCTAAAAAACCCATGAACTAAACAAACAAACACACAACACAAACAAAAGGAAGGTATGAATATTACCAGGGAACTAGAATGTTGAAATGAGAAAGGAAAGAGAATGCGATAATAGTGAGGTGAAAATGGTGGGGAAAACACTATGTATAGTGGATAAACAAGGCAAAAAAATTAGTTAACCGTTGCAAATTTTTTCGGAAGAAATTCTCAAGACATTGATGGACATTGATAGGAGGACATTCAACGCCTTTTTGCATGGGTCAACAAACTTTACCCAAACCAATTAAGGAATTCTGTAAACTTAATAATAAATTTAATAACTAAGACTGCAATGTTGGGGTATATAGGAAATTGTGTATGATACATGGAGTATAATATTTTATTTTTTTATTTTTTTTGGGGGGTGTCTTGCAGCTTACCTAATATTTTGTTATATTTCCCCCAAAAATAAATTTAATTTTGTTAATCGCTATAATTATTCCCTCAAAATAAATTATTCAATATCCATGATATAATATCTTATTCAAAATCTTATACTCCGTCAATCCGCCATTTATAGTCTCATTTTAACTTGGCACGGGTTTAAGAAATTGTTTGACTTTGTGAAGAAAAATGGAAAAATGAATTAGTGGAAAACAACTTTAATTTTATATATGGGTTTTACAATAGAATGTGAGTGTAATGAGTTAGACGAATAATGAGTCCCATTACCTAAAATGTAAAAAAAACTAAAATCACGGACATCTTAAAATAGCAAGATGGGACATTATTTATAGAAGGAGGGAGTAGTCATGATCCTAAGTAAAAACATAAGTATAGACTTTAATACGTATCTTAGCATTCAACGAAAATAGAGATAAAAAAAACACGACCCTTATTTAGAATTCAATTAGATTGCACATGTTGAAGTTGTCTGAACCATGTTAGAAGTTGTTATTGCCTCATTAAATTTCTACAGTTTTATCTCTTTTCACGTATTTCAATTCAATTTTAACTAGTTTAATTAAAATTAGGGATAACTGCCTTAAAAGTCATGAACTTTGCCCGAATTCCGGTTTTTCCCACGAGCCATTTTTTTGGTGTATAAAGTCACGAACTTTACTTTTTGTCTGGTATTTCCCAACCCGACCCGACCCTGTGATTTCCGGCAATTTAAAATCCTATGTGGCATGCCTGAATTCCGACGTGTCAGGCATCGGAAAAATTCAAACGACGTCGTTTCTGATGGATAAAACGAGGTCGTTTTATACATCATCATTCAAAATTAGGTTATATCGCCCAAATCAAACGCTATTCACTCCTCCTCTCTCGCTCGATTCATCCACCCCCAATCATTTTCCATTCTTGGATTCAAGTCGCGATTCATCCACCCCCATTGGAAGCGAAAATCCCGTAACAAGGTAAGACCATTGCTTCATTTTAGGGTTCAATTCGCGATTCATCCTACCGATTTTTCGTTAAAGATGCGATTGATTTCGTTGGGTTTAGGGGTCGATTTAGGTTTCCAATTTAGGTTTGCGATTTAGGGTTTAATTTCGAGTATGAGATTTTGTGGTGCCCGAATTGTGCAGTTGGCAACCTGCAATTTAGCGATTTCCCGTGTGCAATTGGCAATGGGTATTTAGGGTTCATGACTGTTAATATGAGTTTTGATTGTTCAAATGCAGGATGTCGAGTTCTTCCCAGCATTCGAGCAGAACGTGGCTGGGGTTTGAGGTAGTGGTATGTGATCACGGTCTTGAAGCTGATGTGGTGACATCCAATACAGATGCCAATCCCGGACGACGCTTCTATTGTTGCCAAATCTGGAAGGAGGACGACTGTAAATTCTTTCGTTGGATTGATCCATCATTGTCACCGAATCAAGAGTATTTTTTCAAAAAACTGAAGCTTGATAGGGACAACGTGCAAAGAGCATTGAGAGATAGGGTTGCTAAGCAGGATGCACTCGACGAGAGCGTCCGTTCGAAAACCGTTGAAGTTGAAGCACTCCAAGGTGTTGTCGCACAGTTGCAGCGTCAAAACCGGAACTTGAAGGTTGTCATTTGCATGTTATGTATCGTCTTGTGGATCTTGTTGTAGCTTAGCTAACATAACTTCGGATCTTGTTGTATCTTAGCTAACATAACTTCTATGTAATGATCTATGCATGTTGAACTCCAATGTAATACACTCCTATGTAGTGAATTTTCTTCTATGAATGCATTGAGTTTTGAGTTCAAAAGCAGCATAGTGTGAGTTATAGTACTCTGCCTCATAGTATGTTTTTGGTGCAACACCACACATGGTTCAGACATATAGGTTTGGTTGAACACAACACACGGT
Source organism: Salvia splendens (assembly GCF_004379255.2). Lineage (NCBI taxonomy): Eukaryota > Viridiplantae > Streptophyta > Magnoliopsida > Lamiales > Lamiaceae > Salvia > Salvia splendens. The sequence goes on along the minus strand of NC_056037.1, from coordinate 13,910,463 downwards.
TTAACACATACAATAGCATCCAATTCCAAAGTCTCATGCTCCCATACAAATTGATACAGTCATTGTTTGGTGTTCACAAAACACATTGCAAAATCACAGTTAAAACAAATTTGTCTTCCAAATACAGTCACTTGACACTTTCAAATACACAAAATATTGTCTTCAAACATTGTTGTTATTGCTTTGCTGCGTTGGGATTGAGCCACGTCCTCCAGTGCGCCCTCCACCACGGCCTCCTCCACGGCCTCCCCTTCTTCCACCTCTCGCCGTAATTGCGGTGGTGCCACTTCCTTCAAGGGGTGGTGTCTTGTGAGGCCTCCCCATCTTCGCCTATAAGTATAGCAGTTGCAATGTTAGTAGATAGTAGTAACATATGTTAGCAAAAATGTTGAAGTATAAACTGGAGTTGATTAACCTTTGGCTTCGGTTGCACTACAACTGGCTCATTCTTGCAAGTTCCGGAGTTGTGGCCTTCTTGTAAACACTTCTGGCATGTCATCACACAGATCTTCTTCATTCTGTTGGGTCTGGCAGGATCCTTCTCGAACAGATCTCTCCTTCTAACCTTCTTCGGTCTGCCGGGCATCTTCTTCACAAGAGGAGGCACAACCGGGTACCCCTCAGCCTGAGGCCAGAGCTTCTCTCCATTCAATGCTGGTAACCCATATCCATATGCCTTCATGTACTTCCTCAAGGAGTAGTATTCATGCACATAATCATCAACATTTTGCTTGAGAAAATGAATAGCAGCGCATGCATGAATACATGGGATGCCAGTCAAATCCCATTTCCTACACCCACACATCTTTAAGGAAGGAGTCACTACAAACCTATCTTCAAAATGTCCAACTTCAAATTTCCCCCCAACCGCAGGAATTGTGGTACAGTTTCTACTTTCATATACCATAGCTTCTATTTTCTTCCTGACCTTTTTGCACACAGTTGAATCACTTCCCATAGTCTCCACTTCTATCCCCTTTCTATAAAGCCTCTCCATTAGTTTGGTTCTCATATCATCTAGCATATCTAACACATGCTTACTCCTTGCTTCGAGTATATAGGAATTGAAACATTCACAAACATTGTTTAGAATGGCATCGGAGCAGTTGCCAGGGGTTAGAAATGCCTTACAGAATCTACTTGGATTCTTATCCATCAAATCTGCATATGCTTGGCCATCTTCCTTCTCAAGCTCTCTGCAAGCAATCTCATACTCCTCCAGGTAAGTACTCCTAACTATCTTCCAGAAATGCTGCTTCAACAGAGGACCTTTGTGTGTTTTCTTCCAGTTTGCATAGATGTGCCTTGCACAGTTTCTATGCTCAGCTAATGGAAGTAGACTTTGTACTGCATTCTCCAGTCCCTATCCAGCAACAATGTTAGTGTCAGTAGACAACATATAACAAGGTAGAAACTGATAATGGTAACTCCTACCCCTTCACCCAATTCCAACTTTTCAGCAACAATTTGATGAACCAAGTCCAGCAAACTTCATTTTCAGCCTCAACCACTGCCCATGCAATGGGGTACATTTGGTTGTTTCCATCAGTCCCAACCGCGGTTAGCAATATACCACCAAGATAAGTCTTAAGGAAAGCCCCATCTAGACCAATCACAGGTATGCACCCCTCCTTGAAACCCTTTCTTAGACCACTGAACCCAATGTACAATGCCTTGAAAACAGAACCTACATCTACATGTAGTTCAAACCTCCCTTCTCTGTCAGACTTGCTCAACTCCAGAATATAGCTCCTTATTTTAGCATAATGAGCTTCCACGGTTCCCCTCAGCATCTCAATTGCCTTTCTCTTAGAGTGGTATAGCCTCCATTTGGTTGCATCAAATGCAAACCGTTGCATCAAGTCCCTACCCAACTCTTTGTAACTGAACTCTGGCCTAATTCTAAACACATGCAAGTATTTTCTGGCTATCCAATTGGAGGTCACAATCTTATTCCTCATAGCCCTAGGACATGTGTGTTCAGGTTCAAGGTTCTTTATCACTACAGATCCATTCATCTTCACTAAACTCCCGGAACAGAACCATTTGCAAGGACTCTTACAACCTGCCTCAAATTGCTTCCTACTTGCTCTCTTAAAATGAATCTCCCAACCATTTTCCACAGCATTGTCTGTCAAAGCATCCCTTGCTTGAAAACCATCAATAAAACCCATACCCAGACACAATTTCAAACTCTTATGATCACACCGTGGATCATACATCACCTTTGCATGCCTTTCTAACCTTTTCCTCCCTTCATCCTGAGAATCAGTTAAGCTAGAGTATATGTCCCCTTCTTCAGAATTCTCATCCTCAGAAACATATTCACTTTTCTTCCCTCCACTCACTGTGCCATAAAATATGTCATCTGTAACAACAAACTCTTTCTCCTTGTTCTCTTTTACTTTCTTCCTTCCCTGAGTGTATTCCTCATCCTCGGATACCAACTCCTCAGCCTCCATGTCATCATCAGTTTCCTCATCTTCAGAAGATGCAATATAACTCCCATCATCCTCACTGTCATCTCCCAGACCCACTCCCAGACTGTAATCAGTCTTATCCCCCACACTCTCCTCAGTTCTATCTCTCATCCCCACAGATTCACTTATAGTTCCCACATTATAACCCAAATCCTCAGCATCATTATCCTCACCTCCCACACCTTCACCCACACTCTTTCCCACCTCCTTAGCTGCTGCCTTCCTATTCCCCACTGAATCACCCATATTTTCAACCACTGACTTCTTGGAAGACTGGAACAAACTTTTCTTAACACTACTTTCAGCATTCTTCTCCACAACATCTTCGGTAGAAATAGACTTTAACTTGCCAGCCCTTGTAGTTGTTTCTTTTCTACTCCTTCTGGTAGACATGCTCTTATTCACAGTCTCAACCTTACTCATTTTCAATGACTCAAACACTTCCACATTGTCTCCCCCACCCACTGATTTATCTTCATCAATGTTCTCAAGCCCACCCTTCCCACCTACAACATACACATCACAAATTTGTTGCCTAACTGTTGTCAGAAACTTCAACATTAACATCACATATGCATCACCCTTTATGTTAAGAAACTCCATTCCCCATTTTCTCTTGAAGCATAGTCTATCCCAGCTATGAAACCCTAGTTTATTCAGTTCATCCACTAGGTCAAAGTACCCAAACCTATCTTGATCAAACCCACTGACTTCCCACATTTCCCCACCTACGTATTTCTCGCAAATCCTCCCATCAGGTATAAATTTACCCCCATGGTAAATCCGCAGCAGAAAGGGTTCACTGAAAGAATCAACGCAACCAAACTTGAGGATACTCCAAACAATTTTGAAAAAATCAACACAACCAAACAATTTTATAGTTTTATCCGGCCACATACTCCAAACAATGGTAAACACAAACTTACGGGTTCGGATTCGGCTTGTCTGGGAAGAAACCCGGCCACATACTCCATGGCGTCGCCTCAACGTTCCTGGTCGATTGGTTCATCGTCGTCGCAGCAAACTCAATGTAGGTTACTTAGGTTTGAAAGCGGCGAAGAAAGGTGAGTTGGGGTGGGGGATATTAGGTTTAGATTAAAAATTATTAATTTTAAATTGTTTTTTGTGTTTTTATTTTTTAATTTTATTACGAAATCAGCTTCCATGTCAGCTGCCACGATCCGCCAGGTCAATTAAAAGCGACACGTCATATCACTCGTTTGCCGGAAAACACACCATGGGAAATCGGCGACAAAAAGTAAAGTTCGTGACTTTATACGCCAAAAAAATGGCTCGTGAGAAAAACCGAAATTCGGGCAAAGTTCATGACTTTTATGGCAGTTATCCCTTAAAATTTTCTTAAAAGCAAATAGTTTGGGAGCTTGTCAAACTAGACTTTTTATTGGTTCAACGCCTAATTACTATATATTTTTGATGCCATTCTCTTGATTGTCTTCATACGCCCATCAATTTACATAACCACAACATGTGCAAGCCTTGTAATTGGAATATTAGCAACATAATTATAAGAGATATGAAGAGAGAGTGTGTAACATAGTATATGAAGCTGCCTTACCCAGGCAGTTATACAGCACAATATAACAAAACCACCATATGTAGTTTTATTTGACCAAAGAATATGAATATCAATGGTTCTTTCACTATGTAAATTACACCACAATAACAACACTAGAAATACTTGAACTTATATTACACATCTCTGGAGCGCAGGTGCCACCACTCACTATGCTACAGACAAATTACTTGTGTCGGAATGTACACGGCCCCGATAGCATAGATTTTTGTTGAGATACACCGAAAACGAAAATTTAAGTCTAAATGCAGCACACTTTACTTTCACTATTTCATCTACAATAAGTTGAAAGGATGCAACAACATTGGGCTCTTACAAAACTGGTTTTTTATTAGTAGTATTATTTTTTTTCTCTATATTTTTTGTAATAGAAAAAAACTGTTTTACCTTTATCTCAACCAAATGGGTTTACACTGGGGGTACTGAAGTTGCCAGAAGTAGGATGAGCTGCTGCTTGAGGATTTGGTTTAAAAGAAGCAAAAGCAGAGTCCTCGAGGCCGAAACCAGGAAATCCATGTGGCCTAGAATATTTAGATTAGCTTTCATCAGTACAGTAGTTTTAAAATAGAAAGGAAATCATTCATAATTTGAGCTAAAACTGTAATACCTTGGTGCCGTGCTACCACCGGCTATTTCATTACCCATGAACGAATCTGGTTTATGGTTAGACATCAGTAACATGCAAATATTTATGCAACCATGCTGTTCCAAAAAAAACTTAAAAAGGAATTTGTATGATTGTTTACTTGTAGGAATTGTCGGTGCATATGGTGGCGCTTGAGCACCTATTTGTGGAGCATATGGAGGGGCTCCATAATTCGGAGTATGCAACAGCCCAGATGGGGTAGCAGTTTTCGGTAAAGCAGCTTGTAAGGGTACCATAGAAGGAAACTGCATCACAATGACAAATCTCGTGTCAGGCAACTTTCTTTAAACAAATAAACAAGCTGTCGACTTATATTATTAATGAAGACAGATAAAAGAGAATAAATCAGTCGAAGCCCTGGCAGTAAACTTACTGTTGATGCTTGAACAGGAGAAGGTGCACTAACATCAAAAGGATTGGTTGATGTTGGCATTGACTGCTGATTTGCTACAGCCTTCAATCAGAAAAATCAAATGTTGCATGAGGTTAATGAACAATGATTTTGGAAAGAGTAAAAGAGGACTAATGTACTTTGTCTCCCTACAATCATGATAGCTAGTATTCCCATTTCGAAATATAACAGTTCATTCAAACTCATTCAATGAGGTAACCCTGCCTCATCTTTTATAAGTAGGCTTTGTCAGAATATGAGTATCAAACCATTTAGCGTAACAAGGCCTGAAGCATATTTCAAATTAGTTTGGACTTTGGAGCATTCCATTTTTTCCTAACAAACAGGTATCAATTCGTAACTGAAAGAGCATTCTTGACCCTTGAGCATATGGTGGTATGGGTGTCCTGATAGGGACCTTGAGAGGTCACCGCCACGAGCCGTCGACGACCATGACGTGGAAGACGGGGAACGTGAGAAGGAGATAGCTCCGAGCAAGCCAAGGGGACGTGCAGCGAGTACAACCCGCGGAAGGAACGACCGGCCCAAACGTGTGACGTCAAGACCGGCCCGTTTCAAAGATTACACGCCATATTAAAGATAGAGATGGAACTTTAAGCATATACTCTTTTGATATTATTTCCTTTTGAACGTTGTTTAATTAGGGTAGATTTTGATAAATCTTTTCGGGTTTTCTTCTTGATTCTTTCCCGAATCGTAGAGTCGAATCAAGCAGGGTTGCGATCCTATAAATAATAGGATCCATTAGAGAGTCATTATCTCGAGAATTAAGCAATAAAAAGGCCTTCTTCTCAAAAACCCTAGTTTCTCACAAACCCTAGCGCAGCTTGGGTGTTGTTTCATTGTTCTTGCTCGTTTAAAACAGGTGCTCGCTGCTCGATAGGCTCTCAAGGCCTATCATGTCCACATCAATTTTATGTTTAAACCAGTGATTAATTGATAAGTGGCCATCCTTATTTGGAATTCATAACCCCCATTTGTATTTTAATTATAATTTTAAATCATTTGTATCCTATCCCTTTCAAATTGAGAGGTCAGTCAACCCAAAATTCTGAGGCAAGAGTCAATTGACTTGGCAAAAAATGCAGAGCAACATCATAGAGGTATTACTTGATGAGCAAAAAGGTAAAAATAGAAATTTAGCTTACCATGGGATTATAGTAATGCATAGGGACTCTGGCAACATAGGGGGCGCCAGGATACCACCCTGGAACTGGAGATGGACTATAAGAGTAATTCATCGAAAATAAGTTCTCAGGAAGTGCATTTCTTCCGCCATGTTTTCCATCAGATGTAGATACTCCAATAGCAGGGACAGGAGCAGGACCCACTTGTGCAATAGAAGCACCAGGCGGAGGCCCATAAGCATTTTGCATAAGTGGATTCCATGACTGTTAGAATCCAGGGGCGAGATTGATTACTCCATGAAGAAGGCAAAATATAGAAACGAAATAAAATAGCAGACACAGGAAATACCTTGTTGACTGAAGATCCTCCAGAAACAGGATGTGGAATACCTCCAGGGAACAGAGGTTGTTGTTGAGGATTCATGGTAGGCCACTGTCCTTCAGTGGGAACATTTGCAGATACAGAGGCAAAGGATGAAAGAGATGCATCACCAGCGGGAGTAACAGATGGTGGAGCAGTATTTCCAAAGGATGGTCCAAACAAGGAGTCTTGTATACTGGTGGAACTGAGAGAAGACATTCCTGGAGGGGCATAGGGACCAGATGAGGATGTTGGAACTGATAACCCAGAAAGTAAAGATTCCACAGAGTTTGAAGCTGGAGTAATTATTTTGGCATCGGACGGAGAATCAAAATTTGCCCAGTCATTACTGCTAGGTTGTTGGACAGCAACTGTTGGAGGTGGTTCAGGAACAGCATCAAAATCAATAAATGAAGCCTCCACTTTAATCTCAGATGGAGTCGCATCTGATGATGCCAAGCTACTGGAGGATGCGGTTCTCTGCAAGAAAAATATTTGCCACTTATATTATCTGGTGAGAATTAGTGGATTTAGTTTTTAAGAGAATAGTACTCAATTATAGTACGCATGTAATAAAACCTGACCTCTCCCTCACTGCCTGGCTTATATAAATAGATGCTATTTTGCATTACTATAACAGTAAAACCATGAAAATTTTACGAATGAAAAAATAATGGTTTGTTGCAGCAGCTGGTGAGCAATAAAATATGACAAAATGAATATGCTCTGCTTTGTTGTCACTGGGGGGTAGAAGGATTATCAAGAAGAAGAGGCACACAACAAAACACATCTTAGAAGGGATACTACTCACCTGTGTAGGTGGCCGACCATCATTTGACTTCCCACCAGTGGCTTTTAGAGGTTCAATAACTCGAAGTGGAGATACATTATCTCCTAATATATCTCTAACAGGACGGACCACAGGAGGACATGATATGTCCGAATCCTTTTGATGATCAGGGGACCTAATTTCAAGCTTAGAGCCTTCTTCAGACATTCTGCCATTTCCAAATCTATCCTCTCGTCTCCAATCATTAACTACTTCTCGGGTAGGACTTTTTCTAAAATCACCACTTCGCTGATTATCTTGATTATATGATGGACTTCTTCCACCCGAACTTGACCTGTCACTATAGCGACGCTCGAAGGAATCATCATAAGGAGGACTCCGACTACCTTGATAGTTGTCTACCCTCCTGTTGCCATTGGAATCATCAGTTTCTCCCTACATAAAGACAGAGATAATAATAAGGTTGTGAATCATCTTTGTTATTCCCCAAGATACGCTATAACTTAGGAAGTATGGTTCATATGAGCATGCACTAGTTATTAAGCAGCTATCACAATAATGGAAACTTTATAACGAATAAGGGTTATAATATATACCATAAATGCCCTTGGAGGTTTTTCCACATTCTTCTCACCAGTATATCTTCTGTCCACATAGACATGCCTGATGAAATCACGTAGTCTGTCTATATTGCTGGGATGAAAAACATGTATATCAGAATATTTAAATCATGAAAAAAATATTTCCAACTGTTGAAAATATATGGCGCCATATTTCTTTAGTTTTACCTGCCATCAGGGAGGGAATTACGCTGAGGATCCCATTCCTTCAAATAAATTTCTCTACCAATCTACCGGGAAAATAATGGTTCAATCATGAGTACTGAAACATGCCTAAAAAAATGAAGGAAATGTGGGCTTTAAAGGGAAACAGTTTCTAGTACCGCATTTCCACCTCCTTGAAGTGCACTGACTTCCTGTGGAGTAAATTTAGCCATAGATACTGACTTCACTCTGTGCGTGAACTCCCGACTGTAATAAGTGAAGAGAAACATCAATCCCTCAAAAATTACATACTGTATCCCAAAAATGAAGGTTGTTATGTAATATAATATGTAAAACTGCTACCCAAAATGACTCACTGTATCCCGCTGCAGGTTGTACAGACAAATGTCAAGAAGCTAGTACATACATATTGGGGGCCCTGATAGGAAGCAAGAAACAGTTAGCCACATCTCTTGAAAAGCCTTGCCATTTCAGCGTGAAATAGCGGGCAAAGCAAAGCTGATTTACAATATACTATAAAAATGCAAAACTAATAGCATTTGCAAATAATTGAAAAACACAATCTGTCATTATCACACTAATCTTAAACATATGAACAGTGCTATATACTTAGGGGAACATGAGTACACTACTCTCAAGGACATGCACAGTTATAAAATCATGCATGAGTAACTTGTCAATTACAAAACCATGCATTAACACCATCATTTAATTATACCCCCTACATTGAGCCTATGTTATAATTCAATAAATACAAGGTTTTGCATCTGCTCCTAGTAACTGAGTTTGCTGATGAAATTAATAAAGCACTTTCATAACTGGCATCCAAACACAAAAGAGGACTGAAGTCTAATCACCATGAATGAAACTGAACATCCACAGACCACAAGTAGGTCATCATTTCATTATCAGTAGTGCATTAAAAGATACAAGCAAAATATAGAACTGATATAATCTGTAAAACTGTCATGCATCAGAATATAACGCGAATCATGCATAAAGAAAGTTACGCTATTGCCTAATGATATTTACCACTCATGCACCTGTGCATGGAAAAACTCTTAAAACTTAAGCACTTACTATTCACGTGTTATTATGCACTACCTACAGTCCTGTGCGTGCAAAAGCACTTAAACTATTCACATGTATATTAGTTTTCCTTTTTCTCCCCCGCCAAGGGATCACATCATCTGGGCTACAAACCCTGGCGCGAATGCGCCAAGGAATTTATTATTTTTCCTTTTTGCTTAGTTATATACAGAATTAAGAATTAAGGATAAAACGAAAAATAAAATATAATTTCATTAAGCAATTAAAAATTACTACATGATTAGAAAACAGAAATGAAAACAATGCATAATTCAATTAAAATTCTTGCATCCTCAAGGCTCAAGGTGGCCGAAGCGTGCCCAAATTTCTTCAACAAGATCATGACTAACGTGTTGGAAAAACTCTTCCCTCGCCGCCAAGGCGCTAACGTGTTGGCTATATGCATGAATAACTTGCAGCCGATACGGAACCAGCGGTGAAATACTCCCGGCCCTCATCGCAGAAATAATACGCCATCAGCCGTCAACTGGCTTCTTCTCTTTCCTGGTGTATGTATTGCTTAAGCCAGCGTTGATTTCGTTTATTAGCCACCATGTGAGTCGTACAGAAAAATTGGTTGTAATCAGTGTCCGGAAGATCGTAGCCGATGGCAGCATTGTCGCCACCGAATAAATCCATATAGAAAACGAGAAAATTTGGTGGACAAAAATTGAGAAATTGGTGTGGGAACAGTTGGGAGTGAATGAATGAAAATGAGCGTGTATGTATATGTAGATGAAAAAGGCAAAAACACAGCCGTTTGAACATATAGCCGATGGCTATTTTAACTTTTTAATATGAGTAAAATATAATTTCAGATTTTTTTAAAAGGTGGCCACATGTCAGCCATCCATTGGTCGAAGGAAATGCATGCTTAAGCGCGCATATAGGTGTAGGTGCCACATGCTTAGCGTGCTGCAGTGGCATGCTTCGTGCGTGCTCAATGCAGCTGCTCACGCGGCTGTTGATGCACTTATTTACAAGCGTTGAGATATTTCGACAGCAATGTATATTTTTCATTAGTCAGCAAACCAAATCAAAGAGAAAACCAACCTATTTTATTGACCACTGTCGATATCACATACTCCAAGATTAAGGATTGTGTGTTAAGAATCAAAAGCGCAACTCGGAACTTCAAACATCATTGCAAATCAGTCAAAGAAATCAGCTAAATTAGAAGAGCTCACAATACAAACTTCCTAGTTCCCTCCATTCAAATGCATTTAAGAATTGTATTGGGGATATACCAGAAGATTATTTGTTATTGCAAGTTAGTCCTACACCACGAAACGTGCCCCAATTCCTAATGCGCACCGAGTAAAGTGATCCATCATATTGAGTGCTCCAAATAACTCAGAGTAAGTGAAATTAAGGAAATTTATTCAACAAAGCAGCAATCAACAATGAAGAAAGCATAATACCAAGCTGTTGCAGTTAATACACCGGCGGTTCTCAGGAAGCTTTAGAAGATTCCTTATTATTCTCTCATTCTTCGCGTCTTCCATCCGGTTCGCCATTTCAATAACAAAGAACAATCCTCGACACTTTTTCCCCCAATTCGTTCACTGTATAAAAGCAACTACACGATCAGCACGAACCGAAAACCACAAAAATCGATAACTAAACACAGAATCTTCAATCTCGGAGACGATCAGATCTGGTAAATTGAACTAGTGAAAGTTGAATTGCCGGCAATACACAACCAAAAAAAAACTGAACAACAGCAAAACCGAGCGCCTGAAACTTCATTTAACTTTAATAATCCAATCGAAGCGAAAGAAATAGATGAATGAGCAAACCTGGTCGGTGAAACGGAATTTCATAAATTAGTGAATGAGAAGCGATCTCGCGTCTATCCTTTACAGCTCAACTTTACCAAAGAGTGGAGAGAGGAGTGAGGGCAGAGAGAAAGACAGCACCCTTTTGCTGTAGAAAAACGATGGAAAAACACGTAGAAAAAGAGAACGTGGAGAGAGAGAGTATTTAATTCGAGGAAGTGAATGAATGCGAATTGATTGGTTGACTCTGAGGGAAAACAGAGGTCTACCCTCACCAGAAATGAATTATTGGATAAGAATATTTTGCAAAATCAAATTAATAGTAGTAACAAGTTAATTTTATTATGTCTAAACTATATTGCTGTAAAAGGACGTGGATAAGAATAATTAGCAAAATCAAATTAATTCTTGAAAAGGACGTGGATAAGAATAATTAGCAAAATCAAATTAATATAAATTAATTTGATAATCTAGCTAAAATTATACTCCATCCGTCTCATTAAATATGCAACATTTAAAAATCAGCACAGGATTTTATGTAGTGTTATTTTGTGTGTTAATGAAGAGAGAGTAAAGTAAGAGAGATGAAAAGGTAGAGATATAATTATTTTCATTTAAGGAAACGTTTCATTTTTAATGGGACAGATGAAGTATGAAATATCGTTGCCTATAAAAAATGACTACACCCTATTCTAATTCATGCATAAAATTTTTTTATAGCTATTTTTATTTTTATTTTCCTTTTCTATCTTTTATAGTATATCATTTATTCATTTATATTAATTATCGTAATATAATAAGAAGTTGGTGGCCATTGATAATTCAATTTTCCTTCATGGATCAATTATTTGAAGCATAATATATGTGTTAATGTGTGTATATTGTAACTAGAAAATGTTAATCAGACTTGGTGTTTTATTGTACCGGTGCAAAATGCTCACTGCTGTGTGCTCAGGTTATTGTAATAGTATGATTTGGTAGTAGTAACTATTTATTGCAGTCGCCTTAATTTAATAAGCGAGATTAATGTCTCAAATTAAATACTAGTAGTATAATATGAACTGGCTAGATTGTATTAATAGATTTCAATGACTTATGCGACATCTTAACTAACTACTAACGAGTATATTAATGCATAAGATGCTTAGCAGTTAGAAGTTAGAACAATCTTTATAAAACTTGATCATGCGGGTTTTTAGGTGCAAATTTATTAGTATAATCAAGAAAATAAAAAATGGAGTAAGAAAATTCTGGGAAATTTTTATCATTTTTTTTTTGTAGTCTCCATATTTTGTATCCCATGAAAATTTATTATTCTGATAGTTTGCGTGGAAAAATATCATTAAATCAATGTCATATGATAATATATCACGAATTGGGGTGAAGATGGAAAATTAATTTTATATTCTAAGCTACCCGGGAAAAGCTATATCCATTCTGCATGACATATGAAAAACAATGACACATAAGTGAAAATACATTCAAATAGAATACGTACACTATTATATGATTTGTGGTTGTCTTTTGTGAAAGTGAAAATACATTCAAATAGAATACGTACACTATTATATGATTTGTGGTTGTCTTTTGTGAAATTTGAGATGAATATGTTAAACTATATTTTATCCCACGTTCATAGTTTAGAAAAATAAAGGTAAGTTTAGTAATATAATCAATCTAATTGTTCGATTTAGTTACCATCCTATTTATTTGAACTCTCGAGTTCTTTTATGAAATTTGAGATGATATTTTAAACTACATTTATCCAAAATAAAAGGTAAGTCTGGACACAGTATAACAAATTTAATTGTTACAAACAGACATAGAGATCGGTGAGGAAATAATTGGGGATCGAAAAAAGAGTGTATTATTATTTCTTGATGAATATGTGCAAGAGATTACAACTTTATAGGTAAGATACAATTTACATATGGAAAATACAATCTCCTAATTTTGGTATATGATCAATTAGAGATCAATTAGAGTCCCGATACTTAACTTGCTTAGTAGCTCTCTGAATGACTTCGCGTTCACAGCCTTGGTTAGAATATCTGCCAGTTGATCTTCTGATTTTACATATGGGAATTCAACAATCTTGGCTTCAAGCTTCTCTTTGATGAAATGTCTGTCGACCTCCACATGTTTAGTTCTATCGTGCTGAACTGGATTTTCGGAAATGCTAATCGCACCCTTGTTATCACAGAACAGTCTGCATGGTTTTGACACGTGAAGGTCAAGTTCTGTCATGAGTCTTTTCAGCCACAATATCTCAGTGAGACCACTCTTGATCCCACGGAACTCCGCTTCAGCACTAGATAGTGATACTACCTTCTCATTCTTGCTCCTCCAAGTGACAAGGTTTCCTCCTACCAATGTAAAGTATCCTGTCGTGGATTTTCGGTCATTTGGGTTCCCTGCCCAGTCTGCATCAGTAAAACCGTTGATCTCTAAGTGCCCATGTTTTTCGAGCAATACCCCATGCTCCGCAGTGCCTTTCAAGTACCGAACAATGCGTAAAACTGCTTCCCAATGATCCTCTTGTGGTGAGTGCATAAACTGACTCACTATTCCCACGGCATATGCTATGTCGGGCCTAGTATGAGAAAGATAGATGAGCTTCCCCACCAGTCTCTGGTATCTTCCTTTGTCTGTGAGTTTCGCCCCTTCCACCATCTGCAGTCCATGATTTTGTATCATTGGGGTGCCTGTCGGTTTGCAGTCTACCATGCCCACTTCTGCTAGGAGATCAAGGACATATTTTCTTTGATTGATGAAGATCCCTCTCTTTGATCTCAAAACCTCAATTCCCAAGAAGTATTTGAGTATGTCCAGGTCCTTCATTTCAAACTCTTTGAACAGGTTTTTTCTCAATTCGCCAATTTCTTTTTCGTCGTCCCCTGTGATGATCATGTCATCGACATAGACAATAAGACATGTGATTTTTCCATTCTTCTTCTTGAGGAATAACGTGTGATCTGAGTTACTCTGCACGTGGTCGTATTTCTTCATCACTTCGGTGAATCGGCTGAACCAAGCTCTGGGGGTCTATTTCAGTCCATACAACGTCTTCTGGAGCTTGCACACTTCTCCGGGTTGAAACTCATCTGAAAAACCAGCTGGAGGATCCATGTATACGGGCTTAGGTAGTTCTCCTTGTAGAAAGGCATTGGTCACATCGAACTGGTAGAGTGGCCAATCCTTATTCGCAGCGACTGAGAACAAAACTCTAACAGTGTTGATCTTCGCTACTGGTGAAAAAGTCTCAGCATAGTCAATCCTGTATGTCTGAGTGTACCCCTTTGCTACAAGCCGTGCCTTATATCTCTCAATTGAGCCATCTGGTCTCCGTTTGATGGTGAACACCCACCTACATCCCACGGCTTTGACTCCTTCTGGCAGCTTTCCTTTCACCCAGGTATTATTCTTCATCAACGCTTTCATCTGAGCATAGCCTCTTTCCAGTGTTTGTGCTTCATTGCTTCCTCGGCAGTTTGTGGGATCTCTTCTTCCTCATAGAGTGCCGCTTCGAATGCTCGTGCCATTTTACTCAAATTTCCTTGCACAAAGTTTGCAACTCCATATCTGCTTTTTGCACCAATCCTCTCGGGAGAATATCATTTTGGGGGAATGCCTCGAGTACTCCGATATGGAAGAACATACTTCCCAGTGTCCCCATCGACGGTGTTGTTTTCTTCTTTTGCAGTGTTAGTATCAACTACAACATTCTCTTCAGAGATCAGCACGGGGCATACCTGGGATATTGGTTGAGGTTGATCGAGAGGTGGTTGAGTAGACTATGGTGGAGAGGCGTGCTCTGCGGCAGTGACCGCAATAGTCTCTGTTGGTTCATCAATTGAAGGACTTGGAGGTGACACAAACCAACTTAGACAGTCCCCATGATTAATTTCAGGATTTTGCTCCCCCTGACTGCTAAGGTGTGTGGGTAAAAGAACTCGGTTTCCAAGAAGTTGCAGTTTATAGTGGTGGTGATTTTTTTTGTATTCGGGTCAAAGCATCGATAACCTTTTTGGTTTACCCCGTATCCCATAAAGACACATTTGGAAGCACAAGGTGAGAATTTGGTTCTTTCATGTTTGGGTGTATGGACATAGACAGTGCAACCAAAGACTTTAGGTGGCATACTAAGGGTTTCGGGTATTTTAGCTTGTTGGGAGAGGATATCAAGAGGGGTTTTTTTGTTGAGGATTTTTGTGGGTAGTCGGTTTATGAGGTAAATCGAGGTTGCCACGGCTTCGGGCCAAAGAAAGGTTGGTACTTTGGATTCAATCATGAGGGCACGGGTGACTTCTAGAATTGTTCTGTTTTTTCTTTCTACTACCCAATTTTGTTCGGGTGTATAGGCGCAAGAGGTTTGGTGAACAAGGCCTCGTTTTTTAAAGAACTCAGACATGTCATTGTTGACAAATTCTCTCCCATTATCAGATCGAAGGATTTTTATGCTGGTTTGAAACTGGGTTTGGATCATATGAAAAAAGACTAAATTTTTCGACTACTTCAGATTTGTGTTTCAAGAAATAAATCCAAGTCATCCTAGTGCAATCATCAATAAAGGTAATAAAATATCTAAAACCCTTTCCCCCAGTAACGGACGCAGGGCCCCAAACATCAGCATGCACAAGTTCAAACACAAATTTCATACGAGTATCTGAAGGTTTGAAAGATTGTCTGTGACTCTTGGCCAAAACACATGTCTCACAGGAAAAATCTCTAGGAATTTTAAAGTTTGGAAATAAAAGCTGAAAATAACCATGGGAAGGATGTCCTAGTCTTCTGTGCCACAACCAAGCCTCCTCTCTCGTGGATCCTTGAGCCAGCATTGCACTACCATGTTGAGCTACCCCATCCACGTAGTAGAGTCCCTGGTTCTCAGTGTCACGCCCAACGATCTTCCTCGTCCGAATATCCTGTAAAATACAACAATTTGGGTGCATTAGAAGGGTACAATTCAGCTCTCTTGTGACATGGCTCACTGACATTAATCTTTGAGATAAGCTTGGCACAAACAGACAATTTGACAAACGAAGATTTGGGGAAATTTCTATGGTTCCGACCCCTGCCACTTTAATTAATTCCCCATTTGCAGTTCTAATATAAGTCTTAGTGACCTCACTAAAGTCACTAAAGTCTGTTTTTTCCGAAGTCATAGTATATGTGGCTCCACAATCAAAGATCCATCCCCGTGTATCAATTTTATCCCTATTTTGCACGTTAAATGCAGCGGAAATTTTCATCAAAGATGCAAAACGATTTCGGGTTTCAATTTGGTCAATATGTGGGTTTATTTTGGATTTTAGGATATTTCTGGGTGACTTATCATAATATAAAGAGTTCACGGGTCGATTTTTGACAGTGGGGTTGTTGAGTAAGTTTTCACAAATTGGAGGACTTAATTGCAATAAAACAGGATTATTAGGGTTTGGTCTTAGACCAAACCCGTTACCTCCATCCATTGCGTCGAAGCTCCATTTTAGTGACTTCGTTGCTCCTCCAGTTCTTGCCACAAAATTCCCGACCCGAACTCCGCCTCCGCCGCCGCTGTTGCTGCCACCGTTGGTTTCTGGGCGAGGGGTATTCGCCTGATTTTCTCCTCCATTCGCTTCGCCCCTGTTCTGATTTTAGGGATTTTGTCGCTGCTCCATCTCAGCGATTCCAACGGCGGCGAATCTCGCATGAGTTCGTGCCTTTTGCTTCTCATCCCACCACTCCGGATAACCTACACGGAGAAAGCAAGTTTCCCTCGTGTGTTTGTTCTTCCCACAGGGGAACACCATAGTTTACTTTTGTCCGGCTTTCCTCCGAAAGGGTGTGCGGCTCCGGCAGGTGGCGACGCTCCTCGGTTGTTCGGTCCTCCTCGATTCGGTCGATCACTCTGAGCCCCGAACCCATAGCCTATTTCCCCCGATGATGCATCGGCGCTCCCTATGCCAGTGGAGTCTCTGGTGGGTGGCGAGGATGTCGGTGGCAAGATTTTCTGTCGAGCCGCCTCCTTCTTCACCCATCCGTAGGCTTCTTCGATTGAGGGGTATGGCTGCTCCTTCAGGATCTCCCGACGGATGTGGTCATATTCTTGATTCAATCCAGTGAGGAATTTGATGAGTCGTTTCTCGCTCGCGTGCTGCCGATACTGCCTGATCCCTTTGTCACAACACGTTACGGGTTGCTTCTGACTTCGATCAATTGTCACCCACAATCCGTGGATTCGACGGTAATACGTCTCAAGATCAAGATTTCCTTGTCTCATGTATATTATTTTGTCATCCAGGTCGTAAATTTGATATGGATCCGCCTTGCTCTCGAAGGTGATTGCGAGATTGTCCCACAAGGCTTTGGACGTTTGATGGTGAGTGAAATCGGCGTTAATATCATTTTCGATATTATTGACGATCCAAGAGAAAACTATCAAATCAGTTTCCTCCCACTCCCGGTACCCCTTGTTGTTTGGCTCTGATGGTTTGTCGTGGATGTGGGAGTATCCCCTCCTGCTTCCAATCTCGACTTTCACCAGCCGAGCCCACAACGGGTAATTCTTCTCGTTCAGTTTGAACGCCACGGTAACGTTCTTGTTTGTCCTCAATTTTGAGGATTCAGTTGCTGGTTTTTCTTCGTCTGAATCTGACATCTTGTGTAGGTGTTGGAGTCTGTTTTGCTTTTAGGAAAAGGTCGAGAATTGGGTATAAACGGCTATGATGAGAATTCTCTGAGCCAGAATTCTTCCTGCTCTGATACCATGAGGAAATAATTGGGGATCGAAAAAAGAGTGTATTATTATTTCTTGATGAATATGTGCAGAGATTACAACTTTATAGGTAAGATACAGTTTACATATGGAAAATACAATCTCCTAATTTTGGTATATGATCGATTAGAGGTCCATTAGAAATCAATCATATTAATTTCTTGATTTCTTTCCAACAATTGGGTTTTGGAGGCTAACGCAGAAATGAACTTGCATTAATTTGGTGGCATTTGCCAATTATGATCTTATCTATTTGGATATACAGTAGTGTTGTTGATTGATTGCTCAAAAAAGGTAGGAATTGATCCATCTATCCCTCAGCATCAGGTTCTTATCCAGCTACCATAATTATTAACATATTACAACGCCACTTAATGTATTATACTATATCACTGCTATTTTTTTTTCTTGTGATCTTGAGGGAAAAATCTGTTTCTTTCTTGCCTCAACTCATTTTAAAAACAATGAGCGAATAATGCAGTTGGAGTAAGTCATCAAACCGGTGATCGGTGCTCAACAGCTCATTAATTTCAAATCAAATCAAATCTAAAAAAGAAGTAAAACAAAATTCTAAAAGAAAAAAAATACAGAAGATAAAAAATCGATAAGAGCGCGTGTAAAACACTTGAACTCCCTCCTAGTATAATCTGCCAATTCCTGCTTAAGTATAAAAACACAAGAAATCAAGCATCATTACCTTTTCACCAATCACACACATAATATCTATTTATATCAATGTATGCGTAGTGTGAGTGAGGGAGAGATTGAGCTGACCTCACTCTCTTGGTGTCTTGCATTTGTAGCATTCGGTCCTGCTAGCGTAATTGTGCATGGCGCATCCTAGTCTGCGTAAAATTCCCGGCATGTTACTTGTCTGAATTTATTGACGTAGCTTTTTCGTATGTATAAATTAAACACGTGATTGACTAATTGTATTAATTTAACAACATTGTTTAAATAGCTGAACATTATATCCAAATTGTTTGCCAAACATTAGTACATAATTTTCCACAAATATGAGATCATGTGACAATTGAGAAAACATTTTTTTTTAAAATGCAGGATTGATCAGAATTTAACCACTTCAATTGGAAATTTGCCCTTAAATATATATAAGTATAAGAATGAATGGAAAAGAGGAAGAGATGGATACCGGTTGCAAATCCAGTCCCCGGTTTTCCAGCCGGGGACGGCGTCGTATGCATAGCCGCAGTAGCTCTTGGCGCCACCGCAGCGGTAGCAGGTGCTTCGGCTGGCGTAGTTGTGGGCGCCGCAGTTCATGGCATCGCAATACCAGTCTCCCGCCATCACTTCGGTTCTCTGCGCCGCCGCGTACGCCTCCACCTCCGCCGGCGTGGAGTACTTGGGGCAGCCGCAGCGCTGGCACGCCTCCCGTTTCTTGAAGTTGATGTGCTGGCACGCATTGCACATCCAATCTCCTCCGCTCATTCTCTCTCTCTCTCTAGAAATAGTAGGACTATATATTATAACTAGTGTGTGTTGTGTTGTTGGACTTAATTGGAAGTGGTATTTGGAAAGGGAAGATCAATGTAGGTGGTGGTGAATTTGGAGAATGGATGTCTTGGGCTTTATATACTAGTGAGGTGGGACCCCAAACTTAGAGTTGATGACACATTTTTCCTTATCTTTTCTTTTCTATGGAGAAACGTGCTTCTCTAGGTGGTGTGGCTAGGTGGCGCTACATATCATCGATTCCTCGTGTTAGATTTTTACGAGGGCTGGAAACTGTCTCATTCGTTGAATCGTATGATGAATAGATATCAACTAAAACCCTAATAAGGTTTTATCTTAAACCTAATTGCTGATAAAAGAAATAATTCAATATCTACATAAATTCTATATGTAACAACTTATATGTGAATATCTCTTAATGCGCTAGCGCTGGTTACCGATGTTGGTTCATCAAAATTCAGAAAGTTAGCTCCCACTAATAATTTTTCCAAGCTGCATGTTATTGATTTATAAAGTAGACATGTATATAAATCTACTATAGGATTGGATGATGATATTAAAACACGAAACGTAATTTGTAACAAAGGGTTCCAAAGAGGTGTGGGGATGTATATGATTAAAACTATGGAAATTGGTAAGTTGAAAAAACACGTGATGACTAGACCAATAATGGAACTTTTTCGATGATTCGATAAGCATTATTACTGAAAAAGAGTTGGAAATATTATTCTGTATTCTATGCCCATTTGTGGGAGTAGCTAGGTATTATGAGGGGTAGATGTTATTTGTGGGGTGGTTCCTTATACTTATAGTATTTCATTTCACGCCATAAATATTTATGTATACTAATTAATTGTCTCAATCAATGAAAGGTATATATATATATATGAGGGGGGTCGACGCCGATCTTGCTAGTAGCTTGATTCTTGTGTTCCGACACCTAATTAAACCAGTTTTATCTCGAATTTCTATATCTTAAATAGGAGTACATACAATAAATTTTAACTATACTAGTACTACTTAATTATGATATCCCTTTTTGTATATTTGAGGAAATGTGAGTATTCTTTTTTCAGTAGCATTATATTTTTCGAAAGATGGAAATATGCATATAGATTTTATATAGTTCCGGTTAATGTGGTTCAGGCTAGTTTTGAAATAAGTATAAAGAAAGGAAACAGATAAAAATGGGAATCTATTCCTCATAATGCACATACATTGTCAAATTCCAATTCATCCTCGCACCGTTTTATATTCCTTCTTTTCTAAATAATTCAATAGCCATCCCGATATGAAACGACATCTCAATCGACACATTTATTTTTTTAATTTTCAAGTTCCTAAATAATAAATCAATTTAATAAAAAGATTAGACTTCTCATTTGATAACATATTAATTATTAGCCAACTTGACCAAGCTAACTAGGTCATGATCAGGACATTGTAGGGACAATATATATACATCAAGAATATTGCTTTTGAAATATGAGAAACACTAAAAAACCGCAAAATTAACCACAAATATTCCATCTTTAATTGAATTAAGCGTATAAACATGGTCAAATGACTCACCGTGGAAATATATTGATAAAACATAGACTAATGCAGAAAACAAAATACTAGAAGAATTATAAAGAAAATAAAAGACTAATGTTATAGAATCTGACATCTGCTTCACCAGGCACATTTCATGTTTTTATAAACTCGATCCGGCTTGAATAATGATGTAGAAGTAGAACCATCATCTTTGAGCATTTTTGTTTGCATACAAATAAGAGTAACTATATGATCATAATGCAATTTAATTAATGATTACGTAAAACCTTTCTTTGACCATTTTTGTTTGCATACTATTGAATAATGCATGCATGTGGTTACTACTCCCTTGCATTTAACATGCTTGAGTTCATTGAGTAACTAGAAAATCTAAAGGCAAATAAAAGTAGAATCTCATTTTCGTCACTAAAATAAGGAGGCCAAATTCCAATTTAATTACAAACAAATGTTCTTTGAAACATGAACAAATTAAGTTATCATCTATTTGCCTCAAAAATAGATAGGGTATATTCTGCACAACTTTTGGCTGTCTGAAATAATTGAGTGAAGGGCTATAAATTTTCATACATGTAAGATTCCTAGTTATTTTACACCAGAAAAGCTGACATTATTATGGGACTGAGAGAATCAAATAGATCGAGATGAATATATAATACTCAATTATAAGATTAATCTATTGTTTTAAATTGGAGACCATTTACTACGAATCAGGTCACTTAATTTGACTCTGGTGATTAAAAAGCTACTTAGATTAAATGTATCTCGTTGGATCAAATATTCTGTTCGCCGCTCTACTTTAATTTGTTTTGAGCCTCATTGCGCACATAAATATATTTTTTATAAATAACAATTCCCGGAAGGCGAATTCCGATTAACTTCTTTTTTAAGTATAAAAAATTTACTAGCATTAGCAAGTTCTTGCTTCAATATTATTTGTAAGCTTATGCTTATAACAATATGCACGCAACAACCATGAGGTAGAGCAACTTAATTAGCTTTTTACTAAATAAATCAATTACTGTAGTATTGCATTATAATCTAATAATAATAATAATAGTATAACTAGACACACAAATTAGTATTTTTAATAGTATTAAAAAATGTAATTAGCTGTTCTTTTTGTTGCAGTGATATAATAACATGAGTACTTTTCTTAATCTATTTAGAAGCGATATAGTTGTAGCATTCACTAAATAAGAATCATAAGAGAATCGTGGTCAACAATTACTTATAAAATAGTGAATTGGCTATAAATATTTTGAAGAGTTCAAAACTATTTTAATGTATTCGACTGAGACATTTATCTATTTGATTTTTTTGTGGCGTACCTGACGTGGCATGATGATAGACTCTAGATCTATCAAACTAGAGCACCAATGATTTATAGCGAAACGAAGAACAAGATAAACCCTAGTTGAGGTGCTAGGATGCGGGAATGAGAATAAATTTATACTTATTTCTCAAAAAATACGATAGAATTCTATTATATAGAATTCTAAACCCTAACATATGTCTTGCTAATAAGAAAGATAATTAAAATAAAAGATTACAAAAGATACGGAAAATAAATAAAGATAACTAACTAAAATATTGGAGATGATCTTCGGAGAGATTTGCTAACATCGAGGACCCTATCACATGACTTCACATTATGACATGTTGCCTTGCCTCGGATTCGATAAGAGAATCGTGATCACCAAATTTTGAGACCATACACAAATAAATACGACCAAAATAAAAATATGAGGAAAATAATTTTTGAATATTTACCGTCCCTTTATTCCTGAAAAAGAGGATGTTTTTCATTCTCCTCAATAATTACATGAAGGAATCCAAATCCTAAGGCTGAGCGACGTGGAAAATAGCCACAGTTTTTTTATTTGTATAATATATGGTCATAGATATAGAGCTGCCCATGAGACCATGTTCGGTACTCAGTGGCGGAGCCATGTGTGAACAAGGGGTACCACTGTACCCCAAAACTTGTCTTCATAAGGTAATTAGATAACTCGGTGAGTTGGTCCAGCGGTATTTTCCACTTCTAACACAGCAAGGGACCGAGTTCGAATTATCATTCGCTCTTACCATTTGCTCTTTTTCTTTTGTTTATTCAATTATCATCTTTAATATTCTAATATGGATTCCAAAATAGAAACTCATCCTTGCAGATATCTTTATTTTTTTGTTTTATTAAATCTTATGCATTTCTTTTGTTTTTTATAATATTTTAATGCATTTGAAAGTTGAAACCTACACAATTCACATATGTATTTATTTTTTCTGTTTTTTCAAATCTCTTAAAGCATTTTTTTATAACTTCACATTTTAGCTTTTTTAAAAATGTTTTATTACATTTAAACCTACACAATTAGCACATATATTTATTCTTTCAGTTTTCAAACCATTAAAAGATTTTTTTTCATATGTTCATCATTTTAGGTTTATCAAAATATTCTAATGTATTTTAATTCCATATATATCCTTTGGTCATAATACATATCTTTTCAATTCTCTTGTGCACATTGTTTTAATAACAAAAATAAAATCATAAATTTTGATTGAGAAACAAATTAAAGAAAATAAAAAGAATTGGCTAGTTTTGAAGCTTCGAAGAGCTATAATAATTTATCGTTCCCCTAAATGAGAAATCATGGATCCGCCACTGTCGGTACTCCATGGTCGACTGCTAGTCCGCCACATCATTCTCAGTTGAAAAAAAAGTGGAAATAATCGGCTATTAAAACTCTTACATCTTGTCCCACATCGACTTGGTGTGTGATCCTAGTTCATCTATATAAGTGTGGATAACTCTTCCCTTTATAAGGCTTTTTAAGGGGTGAGTGACTCATTTCTAATAGCGGCCCTTGTATCTCCTAGACGGAGGCCTCTTCCACGCCAACCGCCTGGTCTCCATCCTATTTTATTTCATCACCAAATGAGATTATGTCAGGATGATGAGATATAGTAGTATTTTTTAAACTTTGTATAGCTTTAATATATATTTAAAAATTCTAAAAATTATATTAAAATTTATAATTTTTCATCCTCTATAAATAGAGACAACATATACTACAGTTTTGCATACAAAAAATATCATCTTTTCTCCTTCTATAATCCTTCTTGTTTGATATAATTTCATAGTATTTTTTAGTTTCCTTTGTTGCTAACTATAGATGATGATGAGAATAATATATTCTCCAAATTAGGGCTGGCAATTTTTGACACGACACGATAACAAGACTCGAACCGGCACAAAATTAATGAGTTTGGGTCAGAGCTTATTGGGTTCGTGTACTTATCGGGTCGACCCACTTATTATTAAAATCAGTTCATTAATTCTTTTTTTTTCTTTCGAAGTCATCAACAATGTAATACCAACAAATGACTTAGCCGAAGACTTTTTAAATGTCAATGACCAAGCTCAAACTGGAAGTTCATAGCCTCCACATCCACTACTTTTGCTACTTCTTGAAAGCTTCATAGGTTAGACTTCATACATGCTTAATTTGTACAATATACAATACATCAATTTAATTGTTACTTCCTTAAATTATGTGTTTGCAGATAGGAAGATCCTGATGGAGTTTGTTGCTTGCTACATTGACCAAGAATTTGTAAGAAAGAATGAAGTATTTTTTGTTGAATTTTGTGAGATTTTTGTTGGATTTTGTTACTAAGAAATTATTGATGTTTTTATGTTTGGATCAGATTTTATAATCAACAATTGGATGTTTTTGGATGTTTTTAATAGGTTTAACCGTTATCAGATCGTGTTGTTATCGAGTCCTTATCGTGTCATCTCATGTACGTGTTGTTATTGTGTCGTGTTGACCCGAAGTGGTTCGTGTCGTTAATGGGTTCGTGTCGTGTTCGTGTCGTGTTCGTGTCTAAGGGTAGCGGGTCGTGTTCGTGTTCGTGTTTGAGGTTTTCTTAACAGGTCGTGTCCGTGTTTGTTGTTATCGTGTTCGTGTCGTTATCGTGTCGACACGATAACTATCCGACATGCACGATTTGCCACCCATACTCCAAATTTCTATCCTTCCCAAAACTTTAACCCTTCCCAAAATTTTAATCCTTCCTAAGATTATTTTCCTAACTTTAATGATTTTTCAAATTCTGATCAATTTCTAAGTTCATTTCAAAACCAACATTCAAGCCAAGACATATCACAAACCAACATAAGTGTTTCAACCATTCCACATGGTTGGAGTGAGCAAGAAGGCATTGCATTAATGTCTGCTTGGTGTTTCATGAGCACGAATGCAATTGTTGGCACCAACCAAACTAGTGCCCATCTATAGCAAAATGTTCTTGATCTATATGAGCAAACAAGAAAAGAAAATCCAAGAATAAGCAAACAAAGAAGTTCGGAGTCATTGAGACAGTAGTGCTACAAACAACTCAATACAAATGTCTTAGAATGGATTGGTCCATACAAACATGCGCATGATCGCTACGAGTGGCCAATTTTCAAATAATCGAGAGATGCAGGTAACTGAAGTGGGTAATTTATAGCGAAATTTCATTTCATAATTACAAATGAAATTGCAATCAATAAGATGTATTTCTTTATTATACTATGTTGTATGTACATGGACTATTAAATCATTTAATATTATCGGTTAGATTCTAAAGGTCTTAAGTTAGTGAACGTGATACAACAAAATAAGAGTTTATTCTAAACAATATTGCTTAGGAACTCTATTCATAATCACCAAACTATCAAACTAAAATTTGGAATTGCATTTTTCTTTATTTTCGTATTCGCCTCCCCTTTGTTTTATTTTTCTGATATTTTTCTTCCTTTTCAATATTTTAACTGACTATGTTGGAGTTTCTAAGCACATCTATTTTTCACAAATGAGAAACCGTTTCTTTAACTTGAAAGAATTAGGTTTAAGGTTTCAAATTGGCAACTAGGATAGCTCGCTCCTCTTGGACAATTTCATTTGAAAATATTAGGCTCAATTGGCTTTCTCTAATGCTTTTTATCCTATGCTATAGCATCGACCAAGTGATATCAAACATCATGCAAGCCAATTTAACACTCTAAAAAATCAATATAAAAAGTGTTAATACTTTTAAGTTCAAAAAGGTAATACTACTAAAATAGGATAAAAATCCACCTATCAAATGGGGTCCTTAACACAAAACCACACCCCAACAACCTTAAGACACAAGAAGCAAAAACACAACACAACCTTAAGACACAAGAAGCAAAAACACAACACAGCCTTCAGCAACCATAAGCAAAATGCTAACCAATTCCCTCCGCAGCATCAGCACAGGACGATTTCCATAGCCAATCATCACAGGAAACATGCATCTGCTATCCGAGGGGTCCTGGTTCGTGATCATCGCGAGCCCCGAGAAATCGCAATCCCACTCATTCTGATCTTTGAGCTGGTAGTACATGTTGAACGCGTACGACGCGTTCCCCTGCACGCTTAAATGATTGCACGACGAGCCGTACCCCAATGCCGTGCAATCAGACAGGCTGCATGCATAGTCCACATTCTTCGCCAAATCCCACTCCACATCCTTGGCGCGTGGGTCCAACACGCACCACCGCCTCATCATATAACCCACCCCTTGCACGGCCACGAGGCCCCTATTCTGCTGCGAGCCCAAGAGATCGAGCTCGTATTTAGGCTTACCATCGAACTCGAATATCCCCCAGTGTCGCTCGAAGCTTCCTGGGTCGATGCTCTTGGCATCCTCGTCGATCAGGCTGAATAGATAAACGTCTATTCGGCCTTTTCTCAGAGGCGTGCCCTGTCCACTCATCACGTGCTGGATTAGACCCTGATTGAACCTTTCAGCACTCTGTACATTTGCATGCCTGTCGCCATCAGTGGGCCATCCCACTTCACCTACCATGATTTTCATATCTGGGTACCCTGCTCTGGTCAGCGACCAGAGCAGGGTATCCAGATTGGCATCAAACACGTTGGTGTAGATGTTGTTTCCGTCCCGGAGCGGCTTGTTGGAGCCGTCGAAGAAGGCGAAGTCGAGGGGGAAGTAGACGTTGGCGTAGAGGCTGAGGAACGGGTAGATGTTGACGACGAAGGGGGCGTTGTTGGAGTAGAGGTACTGGATGATCTGGACCGTTAGATCACGTATCTCAGGGCGGAAGTCGCCTGCGGATGGGACCGGGTTGGAGTCCGGCGAGTTGTAGATGTCGGCGTTGAAGGGAACCGTGGCCTTGATGTTCGATCCGAGGCCAGCCTTGTCGATCGCTTCCTGGATGTTCTTCAACGCCGGCAGCGTCTGGTGCAAGTAGGTCCCGTTGTAGGTCTTCAGGAAAGGCTCGTTTCCAACGGCTACGTACCTTTGAGACGAGATCAATTAGTTAAGTTAATTAATGATTTACTTCCTTCGTTGCATAGTAGTGCAGATATTTCTTTTCGGCATTGCAATTAAGAAGAAAAGTTGTGTAATATAAATAAAAAGATAATAAAGTGGGTCAGAGAAAAAAGTAAAGCTGGAAAAATATGTTACTTTTTACTAAAATA
Source organism: Salvia splendens (assembly GCF_004379255.2). Taxonomy (NCBI): domain Eukaryota; kingdom Viridiplantae; phylum Streptophyta; class Magnoliopsida; order Lamiales; family Lamiaceae; genus Salvia; species Salvia splendens. The sequence goes on along the minus strand of NC_056037.1, from coordinate 13,883,099 downwards.
GAAAAATGACTATAGTACTGTAGAATGAAAAGAAAGGAGTATAACGCTATGCTTGAATTTTTATGTACTTGATGTTGACGCCGCCGGGATGAGCGTAGGAGGTGACGTTGGCGTCGACCCAGGAGGCAGCGGCGGTGGTGTCGGAGCTCATCTCGGCCAGCATGTTGTTGGGGACGGCGAGCATGACCTCGATGGGGGAGCCGGATAACGCGTCCAAGATGGTGTCGTCGGCGTCGAAGAGCTTCACCTTGTTGAAACCATTGGCTTTCAGCATATCAACGACGCTCGAAGGAGACAATAGGTGTGTTGCCATTGTGCCCCAATTCACTCCCACGCTAGTGCTACTGCTTGGTGATGGTGCCATCATCATCACACACAACAAAATTACCACATTTTGATGATGATTTGACTCTGTGATTTTCTGCATCTTGATGCTTTTTTTGCTGGCTGTTTTGAGAGGATTGTGTTGAAATAAAATGGGAGAATTGATTCTTGAATTTCTTAATTCTGTTATTCAGTTATGCATGCAATTGCAAGGAGAGCCACTGAGAAATGTGTGTGAATTGAATTGATGATAATAGAGTATAATGCAGAACATGACAATCCCATGCCAAGGTATAATCTCTGATGCTCAATTTGACTAGGCCACGATTATGTCATGTCACTCTCTCTCCATCTCTACATTTAAGATTTTGATATCATCTTTTTATTATTTAATGTTACATTATCTGTTTGACTATTTAATGTTATATAAGTATAATGTTACATTATTTCTAGTGTCTCCTTATAGCAAAAATCAAATATTTTTTAGCTCTTCGATTTGTAACATTAGATCTCATAATTATATTTGTATTATATTTGATTCATGAGATTGAATTTCATGACTTAATTCTACATACATGGATAGTAATTTGATAATTAGTCACAGTCAGCCCCCTCCTACTAAATAATCTCATAATTTAATTCTAGATTATATCTTGCTATTATTTTATCTAGTAACCTTATGCTAGTAGCATCCATTATTCTTGAAGTTGTGGACTCCGTTAACAAAGCGTTCGTACAAAGGCTTAATAACTTGTCACGAACAATCTGGATTTGAACTTCGTGGAAGCATTTCAATGTCGAGGTCAAACAATACACCTACCATGAGTAGCCGAATAGACAATCAAAATAATGTTGAATATCTATAGTCCATCTTATGACTAACACCAGAGATTCGAGGGGCACGCGATATGCATGAGTATAGAAAGAAAGCGAATGAAAGCACCAATTAATTAATTGTACGTATTAAGTTGTTGACACAGGGGTGTTGATTTGAGTATAGACGTGATTTCTTGAGCTTCTAATATGCTTGGTTGGTGTGATGACTTTGTTACAGCTCTTTCCACCCCAAATCTTCCTTTCTTCAATCACTTAGAATTTCTCATCAATGTTTCAGCTTTCAATTTTTTTCTCAGAAACTTTTTCTATAATAGAATGACTAAAGTCAGAATTCCATATTTTTGGGAAAATATGTTTATATCCACACATTTGATACTCTTTGAATATATTTCAAAATGACTAAAAATGCGTTTGATACAAGTGGGAGTATTTTTTCATGGCAGTATATTCCCAAATTTACCCTTACTTTTTTTTGTTGTGTGGCCAATTTACCCTTCCCAACCCTAGCAATCAACATCAGGCGGGAGACAAATTAAGCACGGCCGACGGCCGACATTCCCTTCTCTTCACTCCAGCGGCGGACAAATCTTAGAAACTGGACAAATCTTAGAAATCAAGGGGTTTATGTTCAGGTATTTCACTCTCGTGCAAGAAGCTTCGCATCAAATCTCTCTCTCATGCGAAAATTGAGGTCCAACAAAGATTAATTTAGATAGGATCCAACCTCGTGTTGTTCGTCTAATGTAGTTTGTAGCTTTCATCCATTTCAAGAGCTTGAATTTGTCGAACCAGAAGCAGCGGATGAGAAGAGAAGAATAGCGTTGAGAAGAAGAGGATAGCTTTGAGAAGATTATTTATTTTCTCGCAAATATTAGAGCATCCACAATGGTTTTGGACAAGCAATAGTCCAGTCATAGCCTAGCCACAAACTCCTCCTGCCACATCAGCAGCCCTAAAAACTCCTCATGCCACATCATCAGGACAAGCAACTGGATAAGCAATAGCTCAGCTATAGCCTAGCCACAATAAACAAAATTATAAAAATAAATAATTAACAATCACACAAAATACAGAATTAAATTTTCGACACAGATACGGGAATACTCAATAATAATATTAAAATTTAAAAATTACATTAATTAAAAAAAGTACATTAATTTTTAAAAAAATTACATAAATAAAAAAAATCCTCCTCCACACACGAGCCCCCCGCCTCCGCCTCACTCCTCGCCGTCGCCACCGTTGTCGCCGCTATCCGGACCCCCAAATCTGCGGCATCTGAGCCTGTGTCTGAGGCCTCTGCCTATGCCGCGGCGGAGGTTAAATCGGCCCGCATACTCACGAGCATCGCGTGGAGAAAACTCTTCCCCTCGGGGTCGGTTGTCGCCCTCCATTCAGCTAAGACCTTCCACATCTGAGAGCGCGTTTGTTGACGCATGAAGAAGGCGAGGTCGGCTGTCGACTGGCTAACAGGGGGGGATACCGACTGGACCTCCTAGGAGGCCTGGCGAGCCCGTAGCGCCCGCCTTTGACCAATCGGGCGAGCACGGCGAGCAAACGCGGGAGGGGACGGGAACTCCTGTGCATCCTCGGGGAGGTCGTGGGAACCGCCGTTGCTGCCGCCGCCGCTGTAATCACCGGTATAGTTCAGGTGCTGCTTCTTCGGCCAGCCAACGTCGACACTTGCCCGAAACTTCTCGGAGTCCATCAGCACCTCGTAGCAGTTCTAGTAGGTGAACTCCTTGTAAAGCCCGGGCACGGGGAACTCTTTCTCCGCCATCCTCCTGCAGTCCTCGTCAGTTTGGCCACTGGTCTGCATTCGGAGGGCGTTGGTGTACAAGCCCGAAAATCAGGAGACCCCAGCCCGGATTTGGTCCCACCCCTTCCGGTACTCCTCCCCGCTGCGTGGCCTCCCCTCTGGGCAAAATGCCTTGTAGGCTACTGCTATTTTAGCCCACAAGTTGACAATCCTCTGATTGTTCGAGGCGAGGGGATCATCGCAAACACTCACCCACGCTTTGGACAACGCGGCGTTCTCCACGTCCGTCCACTTTCTCCGTGTCAGGCTGTCGTCACCAGCCGGTTGCGATGACTCGTCGACCACCCTCTTCCCCTTCTTCTTCTTTGGCGCGCCCCAACCCCTCCCTACTCCCCTCGTTTGAGCGGGAGTGTCCGCGTCCCCGAGATCTATCCCCAACTCCTCTAAGGAGAAAGTATCACACCCAGTGATCTGCGTCTCCGCTGGGGTCGATGTGTGCAAAGAAGCAGTCACAAAATCAAAATTGGGGCGAAAGACGTTGTACCCCCCCCCGGCGTCCCCTGCATCCCCGGGTACCCACCCCAGCATCATCTGCATCCCGGGTTGCATCCCCGGTACCCCCTGCCCGCCCGGCATCGCTGGCCCCCCGGCACACCACCCTCGGGCATCATCTGCTGCCAAGGGTACATGTTGTAGTACCCCGCCATCGGACCCCATCCACCTCCCACGGGTACCGTGGGGGTTTGAGACCCGCTCGTCCCTGGAGTAGGCTCGTTGTTGTGCTCCATTTCGCGTTGTTGCTCTTGTACAGAAATTAAGATAGAGAGAGTACTCGTTATAACAAGTGTTGCAAATGAAAATGACGTGCAAGTCGCGTATATATAGTGTTCCGAAAATTAAATTAAAAAAATTCCGCTCGCCGATCGGGGGCCTGCAATGGCGGCCAGCCGATCGGCGAGCACTTCGGCCAGCGCGAGGGAATCGGCGTGCGCTCACCGTTATTCTCGCCGATTTGGCGCTCGCCGGCTGCAATGGTTCGGCGAGCGGACCGACGACGCCAGAGATCGGCTAGCCGGTGGGCTCGCCGCCATTGCGGATGCTCTTATTCCCGCAAAATATAATCCTACCAATTTTGATGGAAAAGTTAACCGGTGAAAGCTTCTATAGAAGATCGGGCTTTGTGCGGGCTGAGTGTAGTTTAGTGGGCTTTGAGAAAAATCAAGTAGGTATCAAACATTGTAATAATTAAGAAATGAGGCTCTTTTCTGGGTTATTGGATGGTATCAAACCAGCCCTAAGGTGGTATCCAGTTAAGAGGGCGCCAACTGTCAACTTTTCCACTCTCGTTTGATAAAAAAAAGATGAGATATAAGAAGATATGTAAAACAAGATAAGAAATACGGGCTTCATGTCAAGATAAGCAAAGATATGATTTTTTTCATTGTTGTTTGATAGAAAAAAAATTATCTAAATTGTATAGTATATTAAATAACATGGCTTAACTTGACAAATTGATGGGTTACGTAAACTTAGTTAAAGTTATAATTTTGATAAGATTGGAAAGGGCCTTTCTCTTAGATTGGACTTTGAGTTAAGTTTAACTATGATATCACTCATATATAATTCTCTATTTTGATATTACTAACTTATCAAACACGCATGTTTGTTGGAGCGCTGACATCGAAGAGCAAGTTGTTACGCGCTCTCTATCTTCGCACCTTATGTTGGTGTAATTTAACATGTTAATTTTAGTTTTGAGGATCCTCTGTCTATAATCTTCATTTTTGGAGAAATTACTTTCATGTCACGTGTTTATTTTGAAGAAATTTAACTTGCTGCTATTTCTAGGCTACTCCAACATATCCCATTCCTACAAGCACATGCTCTGCCTCGGCCTCGATTCATCTTCGTACCATGCTTTGCCTCGGCCTCTCGTCAAGTCGTCCTAGCCCCCAATCAATCCACAGACATCAGAATCGATGCATAGTTTGACATATCCAAACCATGAGATGTAAAGGAAGATTATGAATTGGTTGTTGGGCTTGGAATTAATTACTCCCTCCATCCCCGAATAAGAGTCGCTAATTTCCTTTTTGGGCCGTCTCCCATTAAGAGTCACTCTTCATTTTTACCATAAATGGTAGTAGGTCTCACATTCCACTAACTCACTCCACTCACATTTTATTATAAAATCAATATAAAAAAATGGGTCTCACATTCCACTAACTTTTTCAACCAACTTTTTTTTACATTTCTTAAAATTCGTGTCTGATCAAACAACGACTCCTATTAGGGAACGGAGGGAGTATGTGCTATTGGCCATTTGAATTTGAAAAATCAATCATGAGACATTACTTTAATTACCGATCATCCTTTTTACTTTTCTTTTCTTATCAATTTAAGAAAAGTTGCACGGATTTTTCAGTCATCCATAAGGCCACCCACAACGCTGTCGGCCGGACTGCACTTGGGTCCCAGCCCGCGGCCCACCGCGTTAAATCCCCCAATTTCCAGCCTTCGGCCCGGCGTTAGGCGTGCCTGTGCCGCAGTTCGAGAGTCTTGGCCCGGCGTTGGATGTCTTGCGGGCCGAGCCGGAAGTCCCCTCCTTTTTTATTTTCAATTTTTCATTTTTTTTGCCGGAGGAGGAAGAAAAATGGAAGAAGAAATGAAGGGGAGGAAGAGGAAGAGGGAGAGGACGAAGAGGGAGAGGAGAGTTTATTTTTATGTTGGGAATTGGGAATTTCGGAGTATAATTAATTAATTTTATATTGGGAATTGGAGATTTGAGATCTCATTTTGATTTTCTCAATCAAAATTTCCACACAAAACTCAGACACGGTAGAATTAAAAATGAAATTTATAATTTATAGTTTATAATTTTCTAATGAAATCAAATTTTTTATTTTTTATTTATAATTTTTGAATTAAAAATGAATATGTCATGTTATAATTATTCAACTCTTTAATTTTTAAAAATAAAATAGGTTGAAGTTATCTATAGTGCAATTTAATAATTATGGTATGGAATAGGATTGTGGGCCAGGGGAGGCTCTAAATATCAAATTAAATAATTCAAATCATAAAATCTAAAAGAGAATACCATTAAGCTACAGATATGGGGTTCCAGGTATTTAATGGCTGTAATAATTGGCGAAAACGCAGGAAGAATTGAATAAATATTATTAAATATCACTAAACCACAGAAATCATTCTCTATAAAAAAAATACTACTCCTAAAAAAAGAATAGAAAAAAAAATTCGACTCAGTGAATTAAATAAGTAATCGCGAGCGCAACAAGCATGAGGATGTAAGCAATTCCCTGATCAATCGCAGTGCCTGCATTTTCAAATACCAAAATATCAGCAAATCTTCCATTTAAAAACCTCAACAAAAAGAAATTAAAAAAAACACACAACTCACCGTCGCTGGAAGGCGCCGGCGCAGGTGAAGGAGCGCCGCCCTGCGCGGCGGCGAATTGAAAAATCGCCAACAGTATAAAGGCAATGATCGGAAGGCAGGCGAAATTCCTCATGGCGATCGAAGTCGGATTACGAGCAGAAAATCGAGAAGAAATTTGGGGATCTGACGACAAGGGAGAGAGAATATTAATTTTTGGAGAAAGAATAATGAATGTATGTTTAATTAGAAAATAGGAGTGGGAAAGGGATATATATATGCAACGTTAGTAGAAGATTCTAAATTCCATGCCGCGTTTGGGTTTGAATAAAATCAAAATCAAAATCAAAATCAAAATCAAATCGTGAGGACGTCTAAACAAGGCAGCGGGATAGTCAATCCATGCCTACTACACCTCATATTTATGATTTTCTCTTAAAACCCATTAATTTTTTTTATATTTTATGTTACCAAGATTTTAATGAATAGATATCACAATAAAATAAAACCAAATAAGCTTTTCCCTAAAGAAATAAATTAATATAACCAGTCTTGGAAAACTTGACCTAACTTAATTATCTTAAAAATTGTGAAAGTCGTTAAACACAACTAGAATCGTTTTCCTTACCTTTGTAGTAGTGTTTGTTTTCAAAAAATATTTTTAATTTTATATAATTCAACAAAATTTGACCGGTACAGGTATACAAGTCCGACTCCTCTCTTTCAACTTGAAATAATTGTTCTAGAATGAATTTTATTAATATCTTTTTTCATATGTCCTAATTTGGTGGAAGTGAATAGATTATTAAGAAAGACTTTCCTCGCAATATCATTTGCAATAACTTGTAGTTTGGCTTATATGTAAACTAATAATCAATTGAACTTAAATATACGATCTACTGCCATGAATAGCCAACTCGATATATATTCTTAATTATGAGTTACTGGCATAACTGAAAGAAATCTTCTCATATCACATTAGGTTTCCTTGATTTAATGTCTCAAAATCAATCTCTAGAAATTGAATATATTTTCTCTGATTATGTGAAAAATATATTTTCTCTATTTAAAACTTGATTTTATTATATCTATTAAAGAGTGATCCCAAAAATTTTGTTATAGTATATTTCAATCAGAACCCACCAATATCCGGTTAAGAGTCATTAACTTTTTTAATTAAAATTAACTTAAAATGAATATAGGGAGTAGTAGTACTAGTATTCAAGTTGTGTTATGACATGTGAATATTGGCCTTATTGGGTTTAAATTGTCTCTATAAATTGGAATTCCGCGTAATAAATTAGCTCGATTAAATCAGAGTAAAAAGTTTACCTTGATTCGGTCAATTTTCAACTCTACTTTATGTTTCGTATTTAAATTTTCTTGTTCGCCTTTCTTCTTATTTCTATCTTCCCATAAATAATAGTAACTCCTAAAAAAAAGGTCTTTCAAATTCAGGTTTGTGACACTCATAAGTCATATCTTCTCACATTATGCACTTTATATTTTAGGTAATAAAATTTGTCAAAATTTATGGCTGCTGATATTTCTATCTATTACAGTATATCACATATTAGGTTGTGATAAGAGGTGCGTTATAATGTTAACTTTTCTTAAATTACAAATTTGCTAACTCATCACGTCTTATTTATAAGTGAAGACAAACATCGAGGGTTCTATTAAGTTTCGATGCTTTAAAAAATAAATATATCAATTTTACCATATTTAAAATAAATGTTATAGTGATTTTACCCTCTAATAAGCATATATAGATTGTTTTTGTATGTTTAAAATTTTTGGGAGGATAAAATTTATTGGTGATAATACTGGTTTTTTTGTACAAAGATCAAATCATAACATTGATCAAATTTAGCAAATTAGATAATGGTAATGCCTCCATCTAAAGGTAGCTAGATCGTAACACTATTTTTATTCAAACAGTCTGAGAGCTTATTTCAGTAACATATGGAGCTAAACAGCATAGAGTCCACCAAAATACACGGGAAGAATAACTTGAAAAACTTTCACCTAATCACTGTTTATCCACACATAAAAATCAAACTCTCTTCTTGTTCCATGATTACACAATTGCAGAGCATCTGTAGTAGTACACCTGGGTATATATTGCAATCACCCTTTACACATTCAATTCCTCGATTTCTTGCCCCAAAGGTTCGAAAAGAGCTTTCACTTCAGCAGGATTCACTTCGTCTAGGCTTGGCGGATTCCACTTGGGATTCTGATAAAAGACAGACATCAGAGATGGACTTAAACGTTGGTTCAAGACTCGCTCGATAATTAAACGCTTCAGTTTCGCTACGCATGTTTGTTGTACTAGAGCAACAAAACAATATAGATCTGCAAATCTAATTGCCAAGCTTCAACAAAACCAGTGAGTTTTCAACTAATAAGGGCAATGGAGGAGTAGGACTTCATTAGATCATAAGTATTTCAGCAAATTATATAGGCAAAGGAGGCAGATAGTTGGATGTGTAAGATGACATGTATACTGAAGATGAATATAATTGAAACCCAGGCAGTTTTTAGGGATTACACCAATCAGATGAGAGTTTCTACTTATTAACCAGGTGCAAAGGATATTAAAGAAAACATGTCATCATTCACCAGATCTTTGTCCACTAAGACAGCCCGCACGCACGCCTTCTGAGAAATCATTTCGAAGAGACGACCTTATTGCAATTCGATATTCAGTTTTCATAACACCAGTCAGCTGGAAAGAGACGGTTACAAAACAAAAGCAACGAGGAAATATGTAGATCAATGTCTGAGTAAGCAAACAAAGTTTTTCTTTTCTCCCTACGAAAGAGAGCTGACGGGGGTAAGAAAAGTAAGGCCACTACCTTGGATAACTCGTCATTAATGTTGCCTTGAGCAGACGAAACTCGTGAAACATGCTCATCTGTGAGGCAAAGAGAAAAGGGGCCTCCTTTCTTGAGCCCTTGCAAGGCATCCTTTGCCCACTTTAACACTGTGGCAATAAGAAGAAGAATGAAAACGCACATTAAATTATTTCCCCGGGAGGAAAAGAAAATAAAATATTTGAGGGCAAAAATAAAATGCATGTTACATTCAAAGATGAGAAAAGAACATAGGGATTGGAGGTTACCCAGTGAATCACCACTTAGCTGGTGATTTTCCAGCTCCTTGATAACCTCCTTCACAGATTTGTTACTTCCAAAGGTTGAAATTATCCGGGGTAAAAGCAACTTCAGACGAGGTTCTGACTCCGGGTTTCTGCTATATTTTTCCAACAGTATTCTGATGTCCTGATCAGGGTCCTCAGAACTACATTGTGTAATAGACAAATTAGAGAATTTATTTAATGAAGGGCACTAAAAAAAGTATCCAAAGAGTATGCACTATTTCCTTTTTCATCCGTCCCCAAAGAGTATGCACTTTCAATTTTGGAAACTTTTTTCTCTCTAATGAGGTGGGACCCATTCTCCACTAACAATACTTAAAAACTTTATCTATCTATCTCTCTCTTACTTTACCAATAATGCATTAAAACTCGTGTCGAACCCAAAGTGCATCATACTCTTTGGGGACAGAGGGAGTAGCATTTTTCCTAGAACAATCTGTCCTCTAGATGTAAAAACAAAAGGAAAAAAGATGGAAAACCACATAGATATCAAATGAGAAACATGTCAACATTTTCAAACCTTTGCATCTCAATAGTGTTAAGATCAAGAAGGTTCCTAAATTTGACTACAAAATGGGATTACACACTCGTGCTAGACCCTGAAGGCAGAAACACAGAAGTATAACATGTAGAACATGTTAGAAGTTAAAATTATAAGCAATTTTCAGTGTAACAGTGTTTATCTTATTGAGACAAACATACAAAGTGATTGCCAGGAGATCGTCCTTTAGTGCAGCCAAGCTCCCAGAAGGCACATAATGAGTTCCCAGACCAACATATAGAGCACAGCTGGCGTTGATACTCTATTTCCAGTCAATCCAAGATAGGCCCCTGAAAATTGGAAAGGGATCAGAAACATAATAGATCATGAAATGAAGAATCCCCAATTCATATCATGATAAAATGGATCGTCTTAGTAAATTTATATATGAATCTCTGTTTTCAAAATATAGAAGTTTTATCATGAGGTATACAGCGTGGCCTTCAAAAATCAGTCAAAAGCTTTTAACAGAAAGGAGTCAGGCTGGGGATTCCCATATGTAACCAATTACAAACCAAAGGACTGACCTACTGCTCCTTCTCCAGGACTTTTTGCTGCTATATATGCAAAACCAACATCTGGAAATAGGCCAATACCAGTTTCTGGCATAGCAAGGACTGTTTTCTGAAACAAATGATACACAACAATAGATACTTTAGATCCTCATCTAATATGCAGCTAGGATGTGCTAGAAAATCAATTACCTCAGTTATGAGCCTGTATCGACCATGACCAGATAGTCCAATGCCAAATCCCATTGTAATACCATCCATGAAGCAGATATAAGGCTTTTTGTACTCAAATATCTTGCATATCAGGGAATATTCTGCAGTAAAGACCTAACAATCAGCTCAAAATGATGAGTGACTTTTTTGAGAAGAAATGGATTTATGTAACTCAACAAAATGCTTCTACCAAAACACACCCTAGACGCAAGAGTTTATCCATATTGGTCTGAACACAATCTTTGCATTATGTGAATAAGCAAGTGCACGCCAATTTAAGACAGTGCAGGAAACTTATTCCAGAGTCAATGGCATGATCATACAAGTTCATTGACTCTAAATGGAAACTTCATGTGATTTTCATAAATTCATTAATAATTTCAACCGCTTCGTTTTATGAGATAAACCAATGCTTTCGAATTCATGTACAAAGTTGTAAGTGCCTGCATGTGTGGCATACACATTAAACCTGCATACAAACAACTAAGTTGACGATAAATTATCACCTCACTGAAACACCACATCTAATGTCTCAGTGCTTGATAAGTACTATTACAAGTAGCATGCAACCCGTTGCAAGTTGTTTAGATGGAGCAGTTATCATGAATCGGAATATGCTTTTATAACATGCAAAATAATTCGATACACATGTTCCTACGGTTATTCTTCATCAATTTTCCACTTTTGGATGCTACAAGACCTTGATTTTTCGTTGTAATCTCCTTCACATCACCACCTGCAAACGAAGTAGTTAACTAAAAGTCTCAGCTGCCAAATCCAGATTCCAGCCAGAAGGCACGATTTATACAACCACAAATCAGGAGGGAAAAGGGGAGGTTCGAAGCAAAACTGTAAAAGTCAGTCTCGCAACAGACAGTTCATGACAATAGAGAAACCTTTTGGACAAGAGGAGTGGATTTATCCTTTTGAATTTCAGCAGCAACACCCTTAATATCCATTCCTACATTGATCATGAATGTTTACCCTCAAAAACTTTCCAACACAACTGGCACAGAGAGTTAACAGAATCGCAATAAGGTAAATATCGATGAGCAACAGCTCTATGACCTGCTGAGAAAGCGCGAGATGAACTGCTTTCAACCAAGACACACTTCACTCTCGGATCCGATTCCCATTCATCAAGGTATGTCTTATATTTGACGTCCATATCTAGGGTTTTTTCTTCTTTTGTTCTAGACTAGAGATATAATTCCGTGTTTGTACTAGACTTTTTTTTTGTTCCGATTTTAGGAGAGACGCATGACGATTATGCGTCTTTCATAACGACGCATGAGGGTCATGCGTCTCTCTTTTTTTTCATTTTTTTTAACGACACTTGATGCGAAGCATATTTCCTATACTTTTCCCCTTAGACTACACATTTTTATGTTAATTATAACTCATCAAGTTGTACTTTTATTGAAGTTTAGGAGGGTTGGAAGCTGGAAGTTCGCCGGAAATGCATGTTGGAGGATTCCAGAACTTACACCCGGCCAGGTGAATTCCCAGATTCAAAACACCCGGTCAGGTGAAATCTATAAAGCATGCGGAGTCCAGAACAAACACCCGGTCGGGTGTTTTGACATCACCAAAACACCCGGTCGGGTGAAATCCACGAGGTGTCCAGAATGCATCGCCCGGTCGGGCGTTATGAATTCTAACTGCAATTCTGTAGTTTCTTGCGGCAGTTTTGGAGGAATAAAAAAGGGAGTACGACTTGAATTTTGCGCGTGACGTTTGGGACAGAGGAACTGGGAGAAAGAAGCAAGAGGAGAGAAGAGGAAGGAACGATCCAAACTCCATCTCGGGGGAGATCAACCATCATCTAGAGTTGGAGAACACCATGGAGTTCACGGTTCACGGTTCTTTTGGTGTAATTCATTTTAGTATGTTTGGCTAAATTTCCTTCGTTGCTCCGAATATGTTGTAGGGTGAATTGTGGATACTTTGATGATTTTTTACGGTTTAATTTATGTGAGATTCTTGTTTATGAATTGTTTAATTATTCTACTAATCTTGAGACGTCTAGATAGGTAGAACTTTGTAGCCATTATTCTATTGTCTCTTTAGCATAGATTTTGGATGTTACTCATATGCAAGGAACTCGAGATTTGATACTTGTTCAGAGAGATAGTCTCGAGTGGATCGATAGTTTTTATCTGTAAATTTGGTTTAGTGTCTGTTGCGCTTCCGTGCGGGCATTAAGTTAATATGATCTAATTATCGTGTTTGACAATTGAAGAAACTAATCTAAAGCTTGCTACGCGACCTAGTAATGGTGATAGGTTAGTGAGTAGAACTTGGGAGACGCATTCAGCTTATCCTAGGTATACAATTCCCTTGAAGTGTTCAACGGATAGGGAGCGTAAAAGAAACTTAATCCTCTTAAGCATAGTCTTGATCGTAGTAATCCATCGAAGTATCCCAATTCATATGCCCGAGACATATAGGAGCAATGCTTTCTTCTTATCCTATTTTCTAAATTTTGTATTTTATTTATCTTTGTGCGTTATCATCTCTTAATCATATTTTTTTTTCAATCTCAAATTAAATAATATATGTCTTCATGTGGTTCGACACTCTTTTACTACAACTACATTTGTACTCTTGCAGAAAGGTTGTAATTTTAGAGCTAATTTATTAAGCTTGTGTGTTATTAGTCCATTGATATAAAAGCTCGAAAAATACACATCAAGTTTTGGCGCCGTTGCCGGGGAGGCAACTGGTTATTTAATTAGGATTCTTTTTGTTTTTATTTTTGTATAGTTTTCTAACATTTTATTTTTTTGTTTCAGAGTTGTAGCTAGAAGACTAAGTCGACCCAACGACTTTAAACAAAGGCGCTAGTTGGGAGGCAACCCAATGAGTTTTTAGTTTTTTATTTTCTCTTAATAAATCGAGGGTTTTGTTTGCTCAATTCTTTCCTTCAATGTATTTAATGAATTGAGTATTTTTCTTTTTATGTTGTTTTATTTTATTTTTTTTCGTGTAGGAGCAACATGGAGATAACAATTACATTGGAGATTATGAAAGAATACACCCGCCCTCCCACCCGAGTGCACTATGGACATTATGCCAAGTTTGGGGGAATATTCTATCCCTTTACTTTTATGTTCTTCTTTGCATGCATTGAGGACAATGAAGCATTCAAGTTTGGGGGTGTTGTTTGAGTTTCAATGATTTTTATGCATGTTTCTTGGGTGTATTGTATGATAAATGTGTTTTGAATCAATGTAATTGACGGGTGCATGCTTTATCTTCGGCTTTCTGGTTAGGAAATCTTGTTTGATTTTACTTGATCTTTGAAGCTTAGGATGGATGGAATTTGTGCATGAATTTATTTGAAAGAGTATTTTGTGATTACAACCGATTTCTTGAGTTGAGGAGAGTATGAAAATCACATGTCTTGTGGAAATTATCTTGGATCGATTTTATGAAAATCACATGTCTTGTGGAAATTATCTTGGAAATTATGAAAATCACATGTCTTGTTTGAAAACCACAATAATTGTCACATCCCACTAACTTTCTCAACCAACTTTTTTTTACATTTCTTCAAACCCGGGTGACTCAACTTTATTTTACCCAATTATTACCCGCAAGTGTACGGGGTTATTGTAGCATTTAACAAGCAAGAATTCAGGGATCTGATGCACAACTCATAGTCTAACCCAATTGAAATAGATTTACCATTTAAAGTCTTTAGAATTGTTGAATCAATCACAATTGTAGATTAAACCCCCTCCCGAGGTGAGAAATCCGTAGATTAGGTGTAATAATTGAAGTCCTCTTCTAATTCTTAGACCTAACTCCTAACAGTTTGATTAGATTAATGATCCCACTAACAATCTCAACTCTCTCGAGTTCTATTGAATTAAGGTGTGAATTATTCCTCTTTCAAGATTAATTATTTCATCTCCCGATTACTCTAAGAAACCCTAACACTTCCAATTGGTGATCAAGTAATTGATAGGAAAAAACACAGGAATAATTCAAACAATCACAAGAGCAAGATAAAACGAAGTCAATTGAATTAAAACTATGAATCAATGCATCTTCACCAAGATTTCTACATGAAAAGTTTAGCTACTCGTGTTCATGGAGAAAACCAAGTTTAACACAAAGTATTCCATCAAAAACATGAAAGATGGATGCTAAGAACTCCTGTGGAACGAATCTATGGAATCAAGCTTCAATCTTCCGATCTAGAGTCTTCAATCTTCAATTCTTTCTCTCAAAGGTGTTCTTGGGGTGTGTGTAGAGTGTGGTAGGCGGTAGGTGTAGAATGAATCTTAACCCTAGCCTTTTTCACCTTCAAAAATCGTGTTTCAGCAAAATTAATTCGCCAAAACAGCGCATCCGGCCGTGTGAATTTATAAGGGTAAAATTCACCGGGCCGCGTGACACTTTCGACCCCTTTCTGTCTCTCCAACGCTGAATCTGCGACACCCGGCCGAGTGCATTTATAGGGTAATAATTCCCCGGCCGCGCGAGATTTTCTGGACAGCGCAGTGTTCGTAAAACGGCCATAACTTCTTCTACGGGACTCCGATTGAGACGTTTAAGATACCCACGCCAAGCTCTTTCGAAGACAAAGAGAATGATATGAATTGGGGGCTGATTGGACTTCAAAATCTCCAGTAAAATAGTCTCAAACCAAGGATGCTGCACATCGACATATTTTGTACCTTTTTCTACAGATTCTTAACAAAATGGTCAACATACCAACATAATATAGAAATAGATATAAACACACCTAATAATAGACGAAATATGATCAAATTCATACAAAACCACCATCTTAAACCATGTAAAATCTAAGTATGTCACCCAGAATGACAATTATTATGGGAAAGAGGGAGTATATTCCAACTATACTCAAAGAAATATTTCCAAGGCTATAATTAAGCCTCTTATCCAGGACCAAAATATTTATAGTTTATTACAAAAATGCAATAATAGTAACAACTAAGCGATATTGATTATACAAAAAAGTCTGCACTCGAATTATGAGTCTAGCACCTGTCTATTCTACTATGTTTATTAGATGCTACTCCAACACACGCTAAGTATATCCTCAACCTTTAACAAATCTATTGTTTGATGTAAAAGTTTATTGGAGATGCATGCAAATCAATGATACAGCATCATCTTGTAACAAAATTTACATTTCTTTAATATGTAATGACATGATCAACCAACCCCCTCCTGCAAATCACCTCCTCTGGAAGTTGAAGGACTTGATGGCGAAGGCGAAAATAACGCCAAATAGCAGGCAGAAACCGGCCACCATGGTTCCTGCAACGCCGATGTAATCATGTCTGAACCCGAATACATGCTTGAGCAATGCCCTTGTTGGCATCGTTCCGACTCCATCAGCGAGTTTCACCGGTGCTTCAATATCAGAGAACTGGGAAGCAACGAGCCCATATAGACTCCAAGCCACAGGGTTTGCCCAGTAATACCATCTCCACCACACTGGAATTCTCTGCAGTGGTTTCATGTACCAGAGTTGTGAATCTCATATTTATCGTGTGGGAACATCGTTCATGTGAGTAAGGATAACCGAGCTGCAAATAATCAGGACAGAAAGAGCAAAAGAATTTGGCTTTGTTACCTTGTGAGGAATCATGAATCCGCTGAAGAGATTCCACAGCATGTAGAAAGGGGCAGCGATGATGGCGGCCACATTGTGGTTGGGTGTCACCGCAGTAGTCATCATGCCGTAGAAGGTGAAATACAACATGGTGAAGTACATAAAAAAGACGTACCACACAAACTTTGTAGTTGTCCACTCGAACGAGGCCATTGAGTAAAAAATGGTGCTGTAAATTAGTGCCTGAGACAGTACATAGGGAAACTCGATTGCAACCTGCAATGGAGAAGCCGGTGTTTATGGACTGGCTGAAAATCAAGGAAAGTGAGATGAGTCGGAGAAGTAAGAGAAGCAAAATACCTGAGCAAATGCAAATGGCAAAGCTGAATATGTTCCTGCTGCTCTCTCTCTATATGAAACAAATCTTTCAACAGAAACAACTGGTTGGACAGCAGTGGCGTTTGTAATTCCAATGAACAGCACTGCAGCATACATCGACCCCATAGCATTGAAAATGTCCTGCTGTGTTTCCCTATAATGCATTAAAAAGAATGAATCTGATAGAATATGGTGGACGTATAAGAAAACAACATGAAAGCTAGATCAACTTCTGAATAATCATAATAACAGCAAGTGTGAAAGGTAAACCTTTTGGAACCGAAGTCCCAGCAAATAGTTCCCAGCATCAGTGCTATCATGACTGTGTAGAAGAACCGAACTGCAGTGTATTGTGGGTTTCGCCAGTAAGAGAGGTGTTGCTTCCAGAGGCAAGCCGCAAATTGATCAAAATGTGTCCGGCAATACTTTGTTGGAAAATCAAGATCTTTCGAGTCAACTGTTGGCTTGCTTAATCTCTCAACCAAACGTTTATTAAACCTGAAACAAGCAAGAGGTGCACATTTATATGGTTGCCACAAACATGAAGCACTCTAGGCAAAACTGTATCCCAGGTACATACTGATATAGGTCCGATTTTCTATAAAGTTCAGCAAAATCAACTCCCAGACGGGTTTCCTCTACTGTTGATGTAACCTCTAACATCCATGTCGATGGATTATATCCAGGCTTGATCTTCGGGACTCCATCAATTGCCTATACAACATGTGTACAGGAAATCCGCAAAGATTAAGTCGATGACTGCATCACCAGATACAAATAGCAAATGGAAAATGTCAAACCTCAAAATACTCGATCAGTTTGGCAGACTTCACACCAAGTGGACCAGCATAAATGAGTTCTCCTCCTCGCTTCATTAACAAAAGCTGCAGCATAAAGTGAGATCACTAGATTATCAGCAACAATCGACATCTTAGAGAAAGATGACCAATTAAAACCAGTATATATGCTCTAATACTGGTGTGGATATCTAAAGATTAAGATAGGAAGAACCTCATCAAAGGATTCAAATATGTCGATGCTGGGTTGATGAATCGTACAAACTATTGTTCTTCCCGTATTAACGATATTCCTGACAGTCCTCATGACAATTGCTGCAGCTCGTGCATCCAACCCAGATGTGGGCTCATCCATAAACACTATAGATGGGTTGGCTACAAGTTCAATAGCAATAGTAAGGCGTTTTCGTTGCTCAGTTGATAATCCATCAATCCCTGGTAGACCTACCAAGGCTCCTTTCAGAGGAATGAGCTCCACAAGCTGCATAACCTCATCGACAAATGCCTGGGAATGTGCATATCCATGAGTTGTCTGATGTGGAGAATATATGATTTGCAGTAACCAAGGTACTATACCTTTTGGGTTTCCAAGTCAATATCAGATGGCAACCGCAGCCAAGCAGAGAACAAAAGTGATTCATGAATGGTTAAGCAGGGAGAATGAATATCATTTTGCTCACAGTACCCTGATATTCTAGCAAATGTATCTTGCTTCTTTGGATACCCGGATATACTGATGTTTCCTTCTATAATTCCACCTGTCTTCCTACCTGCTAATACATCCATAAGGGTGGTTTTTCCAGCACCACTAACCCCAACCAGTGCAGTTAGCACACCAGGCCTGAATGCACCTGTAATGTTATTCAATAATTGCAACTTTTCTTCTGATATGCCCTCCTGTTTCAGTTCCTGAAATCATCAGTACATAATGTTAAATGATGAAACACTTATTCAAAAAATGGTAATTAAAAATCAATGAAGGGCGGGCTCACTATGGGTACATCCACATAGTAACTAATATTGCTGAACGCCATTGAAAGTGGCTCAAACGGAAGCACCATGCCTTTCGATTTAAAGCTCTTCTCTGAGGAATACAGTAAAGTGAAGGTTAGTACGACCAGAATAACTGAGTCTACTACATGCAGGAGAACATGAACAAAATTGCATCTGCATCTATCATACTAAGGTAAAAACCATGTTTCCTTACTAGCAAAAGATCCTGAGTATTGTAAGAAGTCTCTGAGCTGGATAACAACAGGTTCTCCTTTCCGCATCTTCTCCCTGTCATCAAGCTCTTCCTTAGATACAACAGCTTGACGTTTCCCCAGAGCTTAAGGATATTTGAAGTTTTGACAGAATAGAAACGGATTAAGTTAGTAGACTGTGATACAGTAAAATGTTTCTTAACAGCAGAAGTGGGAAATTTTGTAAGGATGTTAGACTTACGATTTAGCTTTGAGAGAAAAAAGGTGAAAAGGGAATTGAATAAGATGGTGTAGGCTGTCAAAGCGCCTATCCCAATCCAATACCAGTAACTTTCTGGGAACAAACTGCGGGATTTTAGCAGTGCAAGGCCTATTGTTGAATTATCCCCACTTATCTACAAAGATAAGAAGTTCAAGTTCAGTTTTAGTTTGATGCATAGCTGACTTCCTTATAAGTGCTACAAAGTACAGTTGTTTTCTGACAGTAACTAACCAAAGAGAAGTCTAACATAAGGGTGGTCTATACATTTTGATGGGTTGATAAACATCTCCAGAATTATCAGAAAGCTCAAGGTACAATTATATAATGTGTACCTTATCCCAGGAATGACCTAGGAATTCGTTCACACTAGCAGCCTCTTGAGCATACATCAATGGAGAAACCCAATACCCCCAGATCCACCATTTAGGAATCCTATCTGTCAAAGGTACAATTGAGACTGAATCTATTAATTTTCAAAGGAATAATAGGCAACATTATCCACTAAGCCATAGGAGATCAATTTACCTCTTGATATGATGTAGCCCCCAAGAGCCATCACTATCAACATAGCAAAGGATCCAAAAGTATTTGCCACAATCATGCTACGGCCCAAGGAACCCATCAGACGGAAAAGAGACAGAGACATTTGATGGAGAAAGAAGTAAAGTAGAAATTGGCGCAGGAATCTGCAATGTCAATTATTACTTGCTTCAAAGTTCAAAGTCTTAGGAAATCAATCATCATTATCTGGAAAAAATCTTACAAAATGGATTCACCTGGTAATGTTTGGATCAAAACCAACCACAAAGTATGTTACTGCTACCCAAAAACCAGATTCTATGAGTGATGTTGGAATGCTCAGGAGCCATGCAGGCATTGTATACGCCCAACAAGGGTATAAGTGCAAGTCCCTGTGCTTGTAAATAATCGGAAGCTTGGCTACCAACATGGAAACCTCAGTGAAGCCATTGAAAAGAATTATCACCATTGAAAAATACAATTCTCCCAAATAAAGTCCTCCATCATCTATTGTATCATGGCTCATTGTAGTCCGGCAAAAGACACTCATGGTAATCAGAGCAACCAAAAGAAGCTGTAAAGAAGCCGTTCCATTTTCATCAGTATATAATTCTTAAGTAACTTAAGTTATGTTGGTGTAGATAGCAAAGTACATTATAATTGTTGATGAATTCAATAACCATGTTAATCATCTTAGTTCATAATTCTTAAGGTTGGGGTTTCCTGATGATATTACCTGTACAAATTTGAAAACATAGATGAACATATTGCGTTTCATAAGCAGCAACTGCCAGTGAAAGTTGGTTCTCAGAAGATCCATCTTTTTTATCCCATATCTCGAAGTTGATAAGGCTGCAGGGTGGCTATACCGCTTATCATATGGGATATCCATCTCATCGGATAAATTCTTCCCAAGGTTGTATGAGCTAAAAGCTTCAGAAAATTTCATAACAGATACGTATCTGTAAGGCTGATCAGGTAAAGCCCAATACTGCTCTTGATCCTTCCTCGAAACAACCTACAAAAGCATACAAATTAAAAACAGCTTGAGCAAAATACACAATTTTGGAAATACAGAGAACTATTCAAATGATCATCATACTTCTTGAAGGAAGTCTGCCACATTTTTCCGCTCCGGACAATGGAAACCCATGTATGCAAAGAATTGAAGAACTGCCGTACGAGGTCCTTGGTATACTATTTTCCCCTCGGACAAGAGAATAACATCATCAAATAACTCATAGGTCTCAGGAGCTGGTTGAAGCAGAGAAATCATAGTGGTTCCTTCAAGTGCATGAGTTGAATGCCTAAGATACTTGATGATTTGGTAAGTTGTTGAACTATCAAGACCATTTGATATTTCATCCATGAATAGCACTCTTGATGGACCCACTAATATTTCCCCTGTCAATATATCAGCTAAGTGAGCTTACAAGTACATAATTTACGTGCTTTAAACCCAAATCACAATTTTAGCACATGTACCTGTTGTCAGGCGCTTTTTCTGACCACCAGAGATCCCTTTAATCATTTCATCTCCAACTAGGGTATCAGCACAAATGTCCAATCCTAAAATCTTTAAGAATACAATGGCTCAACTGGTCAAAAAGACTGGTGTCAAACAAATCAGCTATTATTGCTTATTGCATGAAAAGTTATAGTAGTACACAAACTCATTAGATTGAATCAAACATTCTCAAGAGACAGTTAAACTCTCAGAATTATGATTCAGTATGAGATTCATTTACTGTATGTTAGAATATTGCACACACTAATTTAAAATTCTACAATTTCAATACATATGGAAGACCAAAGCTTGACAGCTACGCCTTGATAGAATTTTAAGTAGTATTAGTGATCCTTGTTCAGTTGAGTCATTATTAGGTGTACAGCATCCGGATAATTCTCAAATGTAATCATAGTTTTTTAAACACACTGCTTCCAAGATCACCATACAGCCAATGCAGGTAGCTTCATAGGCAAATAATACTATAATAAGATTGTTGTAGAGATATAGTATCAGAAAACACCTTCAAAATGTACTCCACTGAAATGTTTGTATCCTTCCCCACCAAAGATAATGCCTGTGGAACAAAACCAAAAACAGTAAAGACAGTTAATAGTCAGGATTATATTGCGCTGTTTCAATGTAATTCTTATATATCAAGGTGTCTTCCAAATAAAGAGTATATTTTTAAGAAAATCAGATTACAGAATCTATATTTCTAACCATGTTGAGAGTTAGAAACAAGATGAAAATAAGTCTTATTTTATCAAGTGGTGACCACAGATTTATGTGCGAGTATTATGCTCATACCTACGGCGGGGCGTGATGTGAAGAGGAATATTATGTATTATCTGTCTTTCGAATTCCTGAATACATCAAATGAGGTTTTGACTTGAGAACATAATGGAGCTATGTTCAAGAACTGCAAGTGTACATGCATTGGGTTTCTAATTTCAGAAGAACAAATGAAATCAACTGATGCTAACGAGAGGTCCCAGTGGTATGGAGGGATAACAAATAAAAGTTAAAAA
Source organism: Salvia splendens (assembly GCF_004379255.2). Taxonomy (NCBI): domain Eukaryota; kingdom Viridiplantae; phylum Streptophyta; class Magnoliopsida; order Lamiales; family Lamiaceae; genus Salvia; species Salvia splendens. The sequence goes on along the minus strand of NC_056037.1, from coordinate 13,861,058 downwards.
ATCTGTTACATGATGATATTACAACTTTGTATGCGGGACAGCAGTGAGCTTACATACTGTTTTGATATTATATGACGCAATTCATGTGTCTATCAAGATCAAGTAGGCTGACATCCAATCAGGTTTATTCACCTTGAACAGAATAGTTTTTTGAGTAATTTTTGGAGCAATACTTTCTAAGATTTAGTAAAACTGAAAGAATCAAGAATTTACATTAAATAGACTTAAAAGTCTCTCAAGATTCATGCACCTTTATGAAAATGTCAAGATCTTCATCGGGTTTAGTTCCAGAGAGCTTCTCCCTTCTTGTAAGTTCCATAAGCATATCTGGTACAAGTTGAGGGGGTCAGTCCAGGAAACTTATGTATTTTAAAGGACCAATATCACTCTTACCATATTTAGAACCAACACCCTGACAACGTGCTGAAAAGTCAAGTGTTTCTCTTACTGTCATCTCTGCAGCATGCCAATCTTGCTGACTGACATAAGCAGATGTCCTTTGAGGCACAAACTCATTAAGGCCATGCCCGTTATAGGTTACTTTACCCGACACCTAATATCAAAGCTTCAGCGTGTTAAACCTTTTAGTAGCATTCAGTCAAATGCATGTATTTCCATTATTTAAGTACATTCTTAAGAACCTTTAGTACCTTGAGATCAGATTTGAGTTGTCCAGCTAACGCTAAGAGCAGAGTACTCTTTCCAGAGCTTGGTGGACCTAATAATAACGTTAATCTACACGTAACAAGCACAGAATAAGGTATAGGAACAAACAGGACTGTGTAGAGTAGTGTGGAGAAATTAAATACATGCCTTCCTGGTCGAATTATTCCACTAACGTCATCCAAAATTGTCAACTTCATTCTGTCACCGGAGTATATTTTTAGCTGCCTTAGTAAAGCCTGAGATATTTGAGAATATAAAAACAGAAGTAAGATACTATCACGGAATCAATCAGACTTAGTAAGTCAAGACAGTCTGTACCTCAGCCATGTTGATGACAAAATTTGAAATTGTAGGCAAAGCTCTACTACCAATGTGAACAGATGATTCAACTTTCAAATGGTGAAATCTAACTTCAACCTTTGGGAAGTCCAGGTCAACTCTGCAATAACATGTAATAGGAATTAAACATCCATAAACTCAATAATTGCATGCTTATGTTTGGACAAAACAGGAGTTAAGGTTGAGGATATGGAGTCATTGAACTTTAGTGATACGAGAACTAGCATAACCGTCGCCTCAGATGATTTTCAGATATACTTCTCCTACAGATTTGAAGAAAGCCAATTCATAGAAATTTATGGTGGTTGCTTCCAGATACAAACCGAATAAAGAAAGAATAAGGGCGGATAATGAAACAAGTATAGAAATTAAACGACTTGTCACGTAAGTACATGTGTGGCAGCAATTAGGCATCTAACCCTATTACTTTATTTCTACCGGTCACACCCCTAACCTTTCATTCATGTATAAATTGGTTTCTTACTTAGGCAATCAAATACATCTGCCGCGACATGTTAACAATATAAACTGTTATAGAATACATGAAATGCATAATGCCAAATTGCAAACGAATTTAAAACCTAAAGTGAAAGGCAGGAGTATGATCTAACCAAAGCAAAAGAATGTGATCAAGTAGGCTTTATCAATTTATTCTCTCTGTCTCACTCACCATCAGCTCCTCCTATTTTCACCTTGTACTTTGCAAAGCACAAGACTATTTCTAGTTCCATTAATACTCTCTACAGAAGATCTACTTCATCTCAAGGAAATACTACAAAGACTTATGTCACCTCTGCCATATTCCAGAATTAAACTTGTGTAACAAATAGAGTCTCATGCATTATGCACACTTCCACTGCCACACATCAAAATGAGGTAATGAGTTTAACAACTATCATGCCATATGCTATGATATGAGTAGCATTTGGCAATACTAGGTGATGTAGAGGTAAAGACCATGTATGTTCTCCAAAATTAGTTGCTATGCCACCTTATGAACTATTAACTGAGGTCAGTGGCCAAGTAACTAAACACAGTTGTTTAGTAATTTGCCTCAGTTGTTTGTATGTTCCAATTTTTATCTAGGCAAAACTTTATCACCGAGAAAAAGCCTGTGTATTGGGAAAAATAGTTGCAACCATCTAGGATATTCATCTACTAATATTCTTAATCTTCTTTGTTCAAGGCTTCCAAAGTAATTGTGTGTGTGAAGACATGAAGTGTTTGGCGCATACAAAAGTCCCACTGTTTCTTCTGTATTGAGAGTAGATACTAGTCCATTGCTAGCTGCAGAGTGAAGGACACTCCCAAAATTTACCACAATGGTTATTGCTGCCAGACACAATATGATAGAGTAAAGGTACCGGTCAGTAGGAAGAGCACAAGAGGTGCTCTGTAACTTTCGCAGAGGAAGAAATAAACTCCCAACACTCACTCAAAATAGAAGAACTCTTGGCTTTATTGAGATGGAGAATGAAATGAACACCCAAAGGAAATCCTCACAAAGGAGGTCTACGATACTGCGATCGTCCAATACTAAATTCCCAAGATGCTTCTCGTCATTTTGGAACTTTAATATATAGACTTACAATAGAGAAAAATCAGCAACAATTAAACAGAATCTGCAACAACTTAAATTTGAATCTAAATCCCCTAACAACCTAACTATAGCCGAGATTGGTGTGCGCCTTCTCTCCTTCATTCTTCCCCCTTTTCCTCTGACTCGGTTGGCCACAATACTTGACGGTTACCCCTTTTGTAGACCCGCCAACTCGTATCAACTGCCCGGGTTGGCGAAATAGCCTTGCCCGCAAGGCGGAGGTAAGGGAATTGACCTTGTAAATTCGCCGTATCCACCCATGGGGCTTCGTCGACCGATTGGCCCGACCACTTGATTAGTAACTAGGGTATCTGACTCACGTCCCGTGTGACCATCCGCTCTCCCAGTACCTCCTCCGGTAGAAGCGGTGGCTCAGCATCCATCAGAGCCTCTGGAAGTTCGTTGTCCGGCGCTGCAAAGCCAATCGCTCATTTCAACAACGAGACGTGAAATACCGGGTGGATGCGAGAGCCATCGGGTAGTTTAAGGCGATAAGCCGCTTCGCCAATGCGAGCTTCCACTGGATAGGGCCCATAGTAACGAGGAGCCAGCTTTCGATTAGGAGCTGGGAACATAGATGACTGGCGGTAAGGACGGAACTTAAAATAGACTAGATCGCCCACTGCGTACTCAACGTCCCTACGGTGTTTGTTGGCCGATGCAGCCATTCGCTGTTGATTGGTGCACGCCTTCTCTCCTTCATTCTTCCCCCTTTTCCTCTGACTTGGTTGGCCACAATACTTGGCGGTTCCCCCTTTTGTAGACCCGCCAACTCGTATCAACTGTCCGGGTTGGCGAAACAGCCTTGCCCGCAAGGCGGAGGTAAGGGAATTGACCTTGTAAATTCGCCGTATCCACCCATGTGGCTTCGTCGACCGATTGGCCCGACCACTTGATTAGTAACCGGGGTATCTGACTCAAGTCCCGTGTGACCATCCGCTCTCCCAGTACCTCCTCCGGTAGAAGCGGTGGCTCGGCATCCATCAGAGCCTCTGGAAGTTCGCTGTCCGGCGCTGCAGAGCCAATCGCTCGTTTCAACAACGAGACGTGAAATACCGGGTGGATGCGAGAGCCATCGGGTAGTTTAAGGCGATAGGCCGCTTCGCCAATGCGAGCTTCCACTGGATAGGGCCCATAGTAACGAGGAGCCAGCTTTCGATTAGGAGCTGGGAACAGAGATGACTGGCGGTAAGGACGGAACTTAAGATAGACTAGATCGCCCACTGCGTACTCAACGTCCCTACGGTGTTTGTTGGCCGATGCAGCCATTCGCTGCTGGGCTCGGAGCAGATGTTGTCTGAGCAAGGTCAGCGCCTCGTCGTGAGACCGGAGGGAGTCCACTACTGCCTGCGCACGGATTTCACCGGGTAAAAAGCTGTGCAGCGAAGGCGGGGGCCTGCCATAAACTACCTCAAAAGGGGTGGTTCCCGACGCGGAGTGGACGCTCGTGTTGTAGCAATATTCAGCCCACGCAAGCCATTTGTCCCATTGTTTGGGGCGCTCGGATGAAAAGCAACGCAGGTAAGTCTGCAGGCATCGATTCGACACCTCGGTTTGGCCACCCGTCTCCGGGTGATAAGCCGAACTCATTCTTAGTTTTGTACCAGTAGCCCGGAATAATTCGCGCCAGAACGAACACAAAAAGATAGGGTCGCGATCCGAAACTATGGAGTTTGGGATCCCATGCAGACGAACGATCTCTTTAGTGAAAAGATCAGCATTTATTTTTTTGACAAATTGCACATGCGGCCACAAAGTGAGTAATATGCTTCATCGACGGTAAGCACGGTATGCCCCTGCATGACCGCCGGTGGGGGTGGCGTGGAACTCGGCAATTAGCTGCTGAAACCAAGGGGAGTTGGCCGGTACAGCGATGCGCCCCTTATAGAAGAGTGCGCCATGAATTAATTCATAGTGAGCTGGTCCCTGCTGGCCTAGTTCCAAATCAGCCTTGATTTTGGACAGTACTGGGTCCGTGGCTAGGGAAGACTGGACCCTTGACCAATCAGGCCATGTAGGTCGGGAAATAGCCGAGAATTCTACCGCTTCGTCGTCCCGCCGAGACAGGGCATCTGTTGCCTGGTCCATCTTGCCCTCTTTGTAGACGATAGAGAAATCATATCCGAGCAATTTCGCAACCCAATTCTGTTGCGCAGGTGTGGACAGAGGCTGCGCAAGGAGGTGCTTTAAACTCCTTTGGTCGGTGTGGACTATGAAACGACGGCCCAGCAGATAAGGACGCCAGTGATGTATAGCGAGAACCAAGGCCATCAACTCCTCATATGCCGACTTTGTAAGCCAACACCCCAATAAAGTCTTGCTAAAGTAGGCCACTGGCTGCCGATCCTGCATAAGAACCGCCCCCAACCCGTGGCCTGATGCATCACATTCAATAACAAATTCCTTGGTGAAATCCGGCATCCTTAGCAACGGGGCAGATTTCAAGGCCGTTTTTAGGGTATGGAAAGCCTGCTCCGCTTCGGGGAGCCAGGTCCATTTTGCCTTTCGGGCGGTGTCGATTGGCTTCTTGAGGAGCTGGGTGAGAGGCGCCGCGATTTTGCCATAGTCGCGAACGAAACGCCGATAGTAGCCTGTCAACCCAAGGAAACCCCGAACTCCTTTTAGAGTGGTGGGTGTCGGCCAACATAGCACTGCCGAGACCTTGGAGGGGTCCATGCTCACCCCTGCCGCTGACACCACATGACTGAGATACTCAACTTGGCGCCGCCAAAGGAGGCACTTCTTTGGGTTAATTATCAAGGAGTGGTCCTCGAGGACGGTGAAAACCAGCCGAAGATTAGATAAGTGTGCATCCCAAAAGTCGTTGTAGATCAAAATGTCGTCGAAGAAAACCAGGACAAACTTACGAAGGAAAGGTCGGAAGATTTCATTCATTAGACTCTGGAAGGTGGCGGGGGCGTTTGTTAGGCCGAATGGCATAACGAGGAATTCATAGTGGCCTGAGTGCGTACGAAAAGCGGTCTTGTGCATATCGGGGGCGCCCACTCGGATTTGATGATACCCGGCCTTTAGATCGAGCTTGCTAAACCAGCAGGACCCATGTAGCTTGTCAAGGAGCTCTTGGATAATTGGAATCGGGTATTTATCTGGCACTGTGCGCTTGTTCAATTCCCTGTGCGTGATTGGGAGCTGCAGGCGACTGACCAGGTGATCCGAGATGAAAGAGTGACTTACCCCGCTGTCGACCATGACCAGGACTTTTTGGGTATCGATGCCGCCGAACAACTACATAGTGCGGGAGGTATCCAAGCCGTTACAAGATAGTTCCGATAGCTGGAGCTCCAGTTGGACCCCGTTATCAATCTGGTTCACACTCTCCGTATCGTCATACATAGGATCATCTTCGTCGATGACGAGAACGTTGAGTCTTTGGGGGACAGCGATGAGTGGGGCCAAACTTGAGGCCACATTTGAAGCAGGTGCCGGCGGCGATGTTCTTTTTATACTCGGAAGATATATTCTGGAAGCGCCTGGGGCGGTTAGGTCCTGAAGAGGATAACGACGCAGGAGTCGGGGAAAAAACCTTTGGATTCGGGCCGGACATTCCCTGTGGCGGCAGAACCGCGGATCCAGTTGCAAGGCCATTTCCACCGCGTTTGAATAAGAAGTAATCTGCGCTGCCTTCAGGTGCATCCAAATCTCTGGGCGAGAGCTGCCAAAAAGAACCCCAGATATTGGTGATCCGCCAGATCCGGGATTTGGGCAAGACGGGCCTCGAAGCTGTTACGAACTCAACGAGGGAGCCCTCTTGTCGGGTTGGGGCGAAAGCCTCGTAGCCATCTAGAGCCATTTTATCACCGAAATGTTTCATTAACTCCCGTTGGAACTGTTCCCAACTGAGAGCCGGAAGACGGCGTCACAGAAGTTGGAACCATGGCAAGGCTGGCCCAGCTAAAGCCACCATGGCAATGTCCAGTCGCTTTTCAGTGGAGGTTTTGGACACCAAGAAATATTGCTCCGAGCGCGCGAGCCACGCAATAGCATCTGTTCCGTCAAACGTAGGCATAGACATGGTTGAATTCAGTGGCGGACGCAGAAATATTTCATGGTAGGGGCTGTACAATAAATTTTTTTTAGTTAACATACACTCCCTTCGTCTATTTTTTGTAGTTAACATACACTCCCTTCGTCTTTTAAAATAGAGATTTCTGCAGCGACACGAGTTTTAAAGTGAAATTGGTATAGTGTGACGTGTAAAATTTAAGTATAAATAACATAAAAATATTATAGAACTCCCTCCGTGCACGACTAATTGGCATGTTTTACTCTACTCAGATTTTAAGAAATATAGTGAAAAATAGCTGGATTATAATAAAATTTTAATGGAATGGGCTAGTGGAACATGAAAATCGTTATCAACAGTAATAAAAAGTACTCCTTTCGTCCACAAAAAAATATATTTTTTGTTGGGCACGAGTTTTAATGTACTATTGGTAAAATAAGAGAGAGATATAAAGAAAATTAATTAAAGTATTGTTATAAGAGAATGGGTCACACCTCATTAGAGAGAGAAAAGTTTTCAAAATTAGAAAGTACATATTCTTGTGAGACAGATTAAAAAGAAAAAAAATGTATATTTTTTTGGGACGGAGAGAGTAAATGAGATAATTAATTGTGGAAGTGTGAAAAAGAAAATTTACGCCAATTAATTGTGGAGGAGTGAAATTACGCTAATTAATTGTGGACTAAAGGAGTACTACTTTATAGAAAAATCTCTACCCAATAATAATATTACTATAATTTTGTGATCAACTCTTTTAAAATATACCAAGAAGGAAATATTACTAATAAAGCTGAATAAATAAGGGCATTGCGAAGCTATAAACATTTGAACTTAAATTGAAGTAAAATAATTAAACTACGTTTAATACACGAAAAATACTAATAGAAGTATAACACGAATATAGGCATAGCCTATAGGTAGGAGACTTGACATTTGCCAATTTAATTATTATTGTATTAATTTAATTATTCATTGTTATCTCATCTTCTTCCTTAAATTGCAACGACAACCATTTTTTTTTAAACTTTCTTCTGCAATTTCAAATTTCAGCCCCTCCTTCTTATTCAGTTTTTCACATTTTAAACTTTACGTACAGTAGTTTGATGAGGGCTGAAGACATTTTTCAGAAATTTCAAAAAAATTTAAAGTACAAAATATAAAAAAAACATTGGGGGAGGGCTTCCTCCCTTGGCCGTGTGTCCGCCAATGGTTGAATTGCCCCGTCGTGCTCCCGGTTGGATCATCATTCGTAGGTGGATCTGTTGATTTGGAAGAAGATCCTGTGGCGAGAGCGGTTCGGACCTCTGCCATAAAGGTCTCGAGTTGAGCCCCAATCACTGTAACTTGCTCACCCGTTTTCGAACACTGGATATTGAGTTCATCGACCATGGCGGTCAATGTCTCTGTTTTTTTTCCAGATCTCCGGTGACCTTCTCTAATCCCTCCAGTCGCGTGTCCGTATTACGCGTGTTAACCATCGTCACCGCACCAATTGATAGAGTTTTGGGTGATTAATGTAATTTGATCTTAGTATAATCACTGTTTCGGATAATCCATAGGTTGGGTGATAATTATTTTTTATATCATCAACGCAGTTAATGTAGGTAGGGTCAGTGTCATTTCTCCTTTCTTGAAAAAATTACTTTATGAAGATAACTGGAAATTTATGTACAATCCCCTTTTGGAACAGCTCAAAGAAAAAAAGATAAATCCCTTTTGGAAATCATAAAGATAATCAAGGCCTATTTAACTTAGTCAGAAGATAGAATATCCACATCTTGGACTCATTAGGCACAATTGAGACATATAACGTGATGTTCGTAAGTTAATTAGAATCTTTGTCATAGTTTCTTAATTGAGAAATTATTGCACACTAAATCGTTATGACTCATTTTCATAATCATATAGTAATTAGTCAGCATGTTGGACTTTTGTCTTAATCTGTCCACTGAATTCATGATTGGGCCTAGGGTCCATGTCTTGTGAAAACATCAAACAAAAGATAGTGCTTAAACAATTCTTAATTTTTTGGACTGTACATCCACTCAACCAAACTTATTTAATCAATTAGCCAATCCAAATCAGTATGAGAATGCATGTATATTTTCCTTTTTTGGACAATTAATGACATTATATACATCAATAAGTACTTTATTAATCCCAACATAGACCAATCTTAACACGTGTTACTGTAGAGTCTTCTACTACTACCGAAAATCGTTTTAATAGTAGAGTCATGGTTTAGGCATAGAGTATCGCTTCTATATGAGCTAAATTCCTTTTAGCTACAATTATTATGTCATTATATATGCTGTTAATTTAAATTCTTGTGTGATTATCATACTCCATGAAATTTCGGAATGATACGAAAACTCCAAGTGCTAAATCAAACACAAAAAAGTTATACCTAAACGAAAATCAATTAAAACACGAACCTATCAAAGCGACGTCGTACGCGGGAGAAAAACTTCTCCCAATCACCGTCAACCGAATCAACAAGGCGGCCGAGAACGATCCTCTGCTCCTCGGCGAGCATCTCTTCTACGTTGATCTCTTTCGAATCGCCCACCATATTGCGGAAGATCCCGCGCCTGACGCGGCGGTAGGTCGGCAGCCTCTCCAGCGCCGCCCACCGCAGCGCCTCCTCGTCGTCCCCATCCTCCCTAAACGACTCCGAGCGCGCCGACAAATTCTCCGCCGAACTCCACATCCACTCTCACTAAACACTAGAGACACAAAAAAACGGTGCAAAGGTAAATAGGAATTGGAGAAATTCAGCATCAAAATACGGCGGTGGACATAAGTAAAAGGCAACTTTGGGTTGGCATTGTTAGTTGGCAGCATTAATGGCGATGAGTGTTGATACGGTTGAGCTTTCGCATTTATGGCCACTGCAATTCACCACCCTCCAACTGCATGTGGTTGTTGAATTTCTGTCTCATTTTTGCGAATTTTCTCAACGCCAATCTTTGCTCCTCTAATTTTCTCAACGCATATGCCCAATTGCATCTCATTCCCCACCATAGAGATAGATCTCCATCATAGCTGCACATGCTTGACATGATTAAAGTACAACCACAGGAGCACAAAGTACTGCCTAGCTGCTGCTATTTGCTAGTAAGTGTCGGCGACGTAGTAAGAGTGTCCACAGCGTCCACTATGGGGGTGGACGCGGCTATAGCCGCGTCTGGGGCGGGTGGGCGGCGGTGGGCGGGCGGCTATAGTGGGAAAGGTGGGCGGACAACTTTTTGGGGCGATGGGGGCGGCGGACACGGGATAGCCGCGTTCGGGGCGAGGACGCGGCTATGGAAAAATAGCATTTTGTATTTGGAATTTGGGGGCTATTGGAGGTGTCCACTATAGTGGCGGAAATAGAATTTTGGGGCTATGGACAAAAAACTGGGGCTATGGACAAAAAACTTGGGCGAGGCTATTGGGCGTGTCCACCTTATAGTGGACACCCAGGTAAGGCGGACACCCCAATAGCCCCGCCCCAATTTTTGTTCACCGCCCTAAAATTATTGTCCACGGTCCCAAAAATTTGTTTCCGCCCCTATGATAGACACTTCCAATAGCTCTAATTTTTTTTTTCATTTTTTATGTTACTTCAATTATAATAAAATTTATCGGAGTATACGTAATTAGAAGAAAACGGTAATACGTGAAGAAATTAAAATTAAACACTAAATTTTCATCGTATTAAAGTACAGGAAAAATTATACAATGAAAATTTAATCTAGTGTAAATCACAAAGGTGTTCACACTGCGCCGCCTCCCCTACGTGCCCAAACTTCTTCAATCAAATCGTCATGGAGTGTGGTATGTGTTGTGGTCCTGCGCATATCAGTAAAACGTTGGATCAAATATTCATTGCTCCGTGGTACGCCCATCTGGATCGGCGCGGATGCAACACCGTGACTTGTACTTGGGCCCTCTTCCGGTGCCCAGCGCTCTGCCGCAAATCCTTCGTCTTCTATTATCATATTATACAATATGATACATGCTAACATAATATTCGCGACATCATCTTCGTGTCAAACTCGTGACGGGCACCGTATAATGGTCCACCGCGATTGGAGGACACCAAAAGCCCGCTCAACATCCTTCCTAGCACCCTCTTGTTTGCGCGCAAAATATTGTTTCTTCGGTCCAACCGGTTGGCGAATTGTCTTGACGAATACGGGCCACCGCTGATATATCCCATCAGTCAAATAGTATCCCCTACTGTACTGCGTGCCGCTAGCTACGAAGCTGATTTCTGGACCCTCCCCCGACACTCATCGTTGAAGAGCGGCGATGACTGAAGAACATTAATGTCGTTGTTCGAACCTGCCACACCGAAATACGCATGTCAAGGCCGCAAACGGTAGTCAGCAACGGCTTCCAGAATCATCGATGGATGTTTGCTTTTGAATCCAGTTGTGAACTGGCCTTTCCAGGCCACGGGGCAGTTCCTCCACTCCCAATGCATGCAATCGATGCTTCCTAACATTCTTGGGAACCCGTGGATCGAACTGTGCATATCCAGCAGTCTCTGACTCTCATCAGGGGTGGGCTTCCGTAGGAACTCCCCACCGAAAATTTCTCGGATCCCTTTACAAAACTGCCTAAGCACCGTTAGGCTAGTCGTCTCACCCATCTGTAGGTATTCATCGAACATATCGGCTGGACCGGCGTATGCAAGTTGCCGGATTGCAGCGGTGCACTTCTGATGCGTAGACAGCCCGATCCGGGCAGCGCAATCACGCCGGAGGGTGAAGCACCTGTAATGCTCTGCCAAATTCTTCGCTATATGGTTGAAGAGCCATTACGACATTCTGAATCGCCGGCGAAAAATCTCGGGTGGATAACGAGGGTTATCCACAAAGTAATCAGCCACTAGACGCTGGTGCGCACCGACGTGGTCTCGTTGGATGTTCCGCCGATGAGTAATCGCACGAGGGATCGCAGCCTCCGCCTCCTCCGCCAAGCGCGCTGCATCCTCCTAGGCGGCCTGGTGTTGCACTTGTTGAATCAGAGAATTCCACGCGTCTTTCCACAAATTGTCTATTTCAGACCACAAATTCTAGTGAGACAAAGTTTGAGTGATGAAGAGTTGAAATGGTGTGAAAATAATGAATGGAATGAGGTGTATTTATAGGTGAATTAAATTGAAATAAAAAAAATTAATTTCGTCGCCCTTCGGCGCGCCGGGCACCGCCCCACTATAGCCGGCGCACCTATTCGCCGCGTCAGAAATGTGTCTTTATCCTCACGCGTTCACGCCCTAGCCTGTTGCCCACGCTCCATGTGCTTCTTTCATCTGCAATTAATTGTCTTTTTAAACATCACACAAGTTTTAATAGTTAGGTGAATGTGCGATGAAAAAATTATTAGTAGTACATGTTTCACTTTTATATGGAGTACTACATTTTTATAACAAAATAGGAGTAAATGAGTTGAGTAAATTTTGTGTAATGAGATATCTGGTGATAACATTCTAAAGCAGATATTATAATCATAATAATAATAATAATAATAATAATAATAATAGTGGCCCTTTTAGATTATTAATTATAACTTAAACTGATAAAATTAAATCTAGTCTATTTAATATGAAAACAAACGGCCAAGATAATATTCATGCAATGTCAACTTATTGTTATAAAAATGTTCAGATTTTGGTAAGTTATTTTTGTTGACATTGTTTATGTTGGGGTTGCGCAACGCAACGTTAACACACATTTGTAAATCAGACCCAAAACAGATCTATTTAGGTGACTAAATAATTAATTTTGTATTTGTATAAAAATAAATCACATAAAATTCACATAATATACGTAGATTTAGATGTGATTGAACGAATATCCTCCAAAGGATCGACATGGATTGCGTCTTCTCCACGTGAAGAATCTTGACTCAACCTCAGATTTTCTAATTTATTCTCTTGCTCTTGATTAGCCATTTGCGTGGGCAAATATTGGTTAATCACAATAAATCTTGATGTAAATGAAGAGAATGCCCTAGTGTTATGTAGAACTAGAAGAATTAGGTCTAGATATGCACAATGAAAGCTAGAAAAAAATTATTCTCTCTTCTTACAAGTAGGCGCGATTTTTAGGCTTTTTGGCTAGTGTCAAAATTTTGTCTTCATTTCATCTCTACCTACAAGAGTCATGTAGGTTAGAGATCCATGGATGAATTGCATTGAGTCAACCCATTGGATAATTACTTGTTAAATTAATCAATCTATAATTTAAATATATCTTATGTAATACTCCATTATTTTTTACCATTATATAAAATAATATTGACTCCATGTCCAATCTCAAAATTACAAATAATCTGAGTCCTATTTCAATTTACAATATTTTCTCTGTCTAAGATGTCAATATTCATTAAAATATCCTTTGTCTTCAATAGACCATGAATTAAATTAATATATTTTTTAAAGAGTTTTCTAGTTAGGAACCTCATTTATTACTAATGGACTAAATTTTAACTTTCCAGGATATTATCATACTTCGCACCCACATGATTTAATGCAATAACATATAGGACATATATTATACAATGATTACTACTCCATTTGTTCTCTCATAATTGAGTCATTTCTTCATTTTAGGAAGTTCCTCCATAGTTGAGTCATTTCTGTATATAGTAATAATTTTATCACTCTTACTTTACTCTCTCTTACTTTACTCTCTCTATTTTATTCATTTTCTACTATATTCCTTTTACTTTTTCCTAGCTCGGAGTACTTTTTTATATGTCTACTTAACACACTAAGCATCTCTTTCTTAAATTCTGTGCAAAAAGTTTTTACCTCAACTATGAGGAAACGGAGTGAGTACTACCTAAAATATTATGTTTACTAGGTTACGAAAAATATTGCAATATTGATAGATCAAAGTGGTGTACAACTAAATGATATATGTTATATACAAGGATTAAGAAATACTTCCCCCGTCCCACAATAATTGTTATTCTTATAATCATATTATGGGCACGGGTTTTAAGAAATGTAAAGAAAAGTTTGTTGGAATAGTTAGTGGAATGTGGGACCCACTTTTTATATTGATTTTATAATAAAATGTGAGTAAAGTGAGTTAGTGGAACATGAGACCTACTTAACATTTATAGTAAAAATGAAGTGTGGCAATTATGGTGGAACAAACCGAAATAGAAAAAAATGACAATTATTATGGGATGGAGGGAGTACTGAACTCCACTAAATTTCTGGGATTGAAAACTTTCAGCACATAGCAATAAGATTCATCCCACTTAGATCATATTTAGTGTTACACCACTGAACATTCAAAAGAGAAATGAGAGAAAAAAATAGAAAATGAAAATAACAAGGAGAAGAGAAGAGTGGAGAGGAGAGGAAAGATACAGAGTAATAAATAATTGCGTAGAAAAAAGAACACATTAATTAATAAGAAGAGTTGATGACGGATAATATAGAAAGAAAATATAATACATATGGACTTAAATGTCCTTTAGTGTCTGTATTTTAGTAAAAAAAAATCAAAAAATTTAATTCTCACAATATTTTTAAAGTAGGATCATAGTCCATAAATATACGAACCCTAAAGTTCATGGACAATTTTTGTAATTTACTTTGTTTTAAAATACAACTTCAATATTTATGATTGATTACATATTAAATACTCTGTCTGTCCTCAAATAGGAGTCCCCTTTTTTCATTTTAGTCCGTCCGAGAATAAGAGTCCCGTTCACTTTTCCCATAAATGGTTATAGGGTCTAACATTCCACTAACTGATTTCACTCACATTTCATTTAAAACTAATACATATAAGTGAGACATATATTCTACTAACTTTTTTCCACCCACTTAAAACTCATGTCGCCAAGAAATGAAACTATTAATGGCAGACGGAGGGAGTAGTGATTAAGGTAAAGATCAAGTAAATAAATAGTGTTGCGATTTGAACTCACGCCATAACCCTCTTCTGATAAGTACTACTCCAGTTCTCAGCTAGCTGTCATCATAATTATCAACATAATTACCCAACAATAATTATGTAACACTTTTTCCACTAGATTACATGCTACTTCTAGAATAACTGTGAATAGAAGATTCTGGTCTAGAATAGTTTAGATATTGTTCACCTAACCCCAACACCAAGATGCCAAGTTTGAATTTTAAATACTTTGTTCCCACCCTACGGTCATCTTTTCTTGATTATTTTGAGTTGAATTGATGGAGATTCAATTAGTCCAAATCAATATCGGTCTCTCATAATATCATGTCGCCTATTGATTTTAAAATCCAGCCATTTTGTTTTATGTGGTGGCAATCTCTAAGCATTTCATAACTAATTGGGAATTCTTGATGCAATTATAAGCCAACTTAAATCGTCAATGGAGTGTTAATTCTTTCATCAAATCTCATTACATAAATAGATCAAACTCTAATGTCCAACAAGTAACCAAATCAAGATAAGGACACCTCACAACATTTTGTAGCAATTCATGATTCATTAGATTTTCCACAGAATTAGCAGCTGGAAACGTAATTAGCAAGTACTTTTGCTTTAAATAGCGCTTGCGAATAGGAACTTTCATTCACTAGTAGCTATGTGATTGTATAATTGAAGAAAAAGAAAGAAAAAGAAAGAAAAAGACCACAGAAGCCAGCATTCAAAAAGGAGAGGTACTTGCAATGGCTTGAAACCGATTATATTTCGTCAAAAGGAATGAAAAAATAACAAAAATTAACCCAAAAAAAAGAATAAACAAAAGAAAAGCATAAATTAGAATGGATATTACATTGGGAGTAAGAGAGCAGAAATGGGAGAGAAGCAAGTAGTATAACTAGACAGTAAGAAACGGCGTGATGCCAAAGTATCATGGCGCACAGGCGTTAAGCGCTTTCGTGTGGGATCTGTCCAAAGCTTCCAATCTTGTCGACAAACTTTGGCCTCCACTTGGTCCGTCCCTTCACAACTTCCCCTCCACCCTCCAATCGAAGCAAATGCTGGCACTCAACAATGCCGGGGTGAGACGTGTCACCACAACCCTTGTCAACAATTGAAGTGAGAGACTGCAGCACACTGTCCCTCATGCACTCCCTCCTGTATTCTAGTGTCATACCAGCAAGCTCATGAGTCTCCAATATTTCCAGCGGAGCACTCTGCAATGGAAGATAACACACACCTTTAACAAAACTCAACTGCAATCGAGCCAGGGCTAGAAGAACGAGTGCACAAAAATAGTAAATACTGCACGTGCACAACTAAATTTTGCAGAAGAAAGTCAACTGTCCCTAATATAATTGAAGCTTTCGGACTGCAACCGCATATATATCTATGAAAGAAACCCTAGAACAATCAAATTGAAGGATATATTGGCCAGAGTTGAGGAAGTCCAAGAAACTAGTTTACTTACAAGAGCCAGAATCAATGATGCCCACTCCTTTTCTGTGGAAATTCAATGAGTTTCAAGTTTTCCTTTTTAAGTGATAGAAAGGTAAGTTGCAATTGTTTCTCTTTACATTTTTTTGACAAACCTTTCAGCAAATAAAATGGCTTTTAGATCATTTTCAAAACATACATCTAGTCTCTTTGCCAACGAATAAATGATATGATTAAATATTACCAGAGTTGTGGCTGTAGGATTATAAATTCCCATATTCAGAAGCATGAAACTATGCCTAGCCAACTAATATTTTTGACATTAGATCATATCGATGCTGAAATACTTTCAAAACCTGGCTTACTAATACTCTCTCAAAGTTGAATGAAATTGCCTAAAAGAAAATTATTTGATTGTGCCTATTCATGAGTCCATGACTAATGAGATACTCACATTCTATGATTTTGAGAAACTTAACAATATGTCAATATACCAATCTAAGCAGGAATTCAGTTTAATGTATAAACATCAAAGAGGAAGAGGCCACACCCTACATCTCTACCAGTAATGAAAAGATGTTTCAAGCTCAAGGTAAATTAACAGGCATATGACTCATTAAGTAAAATCCAAGTTAATGAAATGTTTACCTCAAGTATCCAACCAACATATTTTACATTATTCACATGTTGATTTACATCTAAATCGCTCCATCTAGGCTGCACACAAAAGACAAATGCTTTAGGATATGCAGCAAGAACTGATTCCAAGAAAATTGTATGAGAAAGGAAAAAAATCAACATAAGTATACTGCTACTTACAGTCAAACCAGTACGAATGTGCTCTGCAGTATTTTCGTCAAGCTTCGGTAACTTCCTGCCATCGTCATCCACTAAGGGAGGAGAATCTACAAAATAACTACCTATTTCTCCTCGGACCTCATCCGGAATTTTGGACAGCCTCCGTGTCTCTTTATTCATCATTACCCATAGACTGACATTATTCCAAAAAAAAAAAACACATTTCAGCTTCAAGCGTGGTAAAATGAACAAATTATGAATCTAAAAAAGGAGAGTGGTTTAACTTCCAGCTTTACTTTCCATTTCAGCCCGATTCAATCAAGTAGAGTATAATAAGATTAATTTTCCATTGTTAATCATTCTCAAACTAGTTTACAATAAGAAAACAACTGCTTCACTCTAAAATTCTTCATTGATGTTTTATGAATATACCAAATTTTGCTTGATCCAATATAATTACTAACCTTGTAGCCCTAGTTAATATCTCTCCCGTGTTACTATCACGCACAAGCCAATCTCGACGCATACCATTCTTCCCTGATGCAGCTACCCAGGTATCTACTTGAACAACATCACCCCTGAAAAACAAAGCATCACCCCATCATATTATAATTAATAAGAAAACACTCATTCAAATTTCTTCCACATATAATAAAATTAAAGCTGCTTTGCTAATTGTGTTGAGAGTAAAAACTTACCATGTAGGATAGCGATCAAAAGCAACCTGCATTTTGGTAACCACCCAAATTAAATTCCGTTTGTACATCTCGGGTGTTGAACCAAAGCCATCAGCCAGCAGCCCAACATTCTTTACATGATTTAGAGCTGTTTCCTGTACAAATTGCGCACCAGAACACTCAAACAATTCATGATTACAGAAATACAAAAAAAACATATCAAGTTTCAGCTTGCACCTGCAAATGATTCATCAGTGTTTCTACCGAAGCAGTCCTATCTGCCCCTATTTCGTAAGACCTAATACTGAAGTTTTGACGAAACACAAAACCATCTTGTACAATCTGCCCCAAACCAAAAGGATCAACAAGCATATCTGCCCGTTTTGGCTTCCAATCAAGCATCATCCATTGCTTTTCTGCTGCCAAAAATATAGTAGTAATGGCAGCAAGAAGCATGCTCCAGTCAGGCAATTGGTTGATGAACGTCCTCGGTGGAGGTGACATGTCCTCAGTCCTCAGAGACTCCATAGACCCAACCTTAGTTCCATTGATCTTGGGAGGGGCTTGTGCATTAGCCTTAACCTGCAATCTTCCTGACGATATGGATTTCGACTTAGCATTGGTGGCAGGAGTATCAATACTTGCAGGGACACCCCCAACAGCATTTCCTGATGTTTTTCCAACAGCATCTGAAGCGGGGGAAGGTATTGGGAGAAATGCAGAAGTTGCAGCAGTGGCAACCATGATGTTAGAACACGGAGGGTGAAAGGATAGGAGACAGTTGACTGATATCTAGGCTAATTCAACCAGCAAGAGTACGACCAATTAGAAAATATATCACCAAAATCCTTTCAAGAATGACATGTCCTCCCTGAAAACAGTGCAATATACAAAGATCAGAATGCAATACTGCCTAATTTCTACCAGGCTGTGCAATTTATTCTCAAAAAATGTTGCTTGAAACCTCGATACTCACATGACAAGTAAAAAAAAAGAACGACTAGGGCAAGAATGTCAGTTAGGACATCCACATAATTCAAATGAGCATTGGCAGTGTTTGTTTTCCACACAGAAAAACGATTCAAATACAGCACCAAGTAAATGATTCTACCACTAACAAACCTCTTCTGCTCAGCTACAAACAAAATACACGAACGGTCACGGTTTTCAAATTTGACTGCTCAGCTACAAACAAAATACACGAACGGTCACGGTTTTCAAATTTGAATTATTTCATGCGTGTGAACTACATAGAAGAGAACAAACAAAGCATGAACACAGACGAAAAATAAAACGGAAATCCGCCTAAGCCAATAGAAACCAAAGCAGATCTGAATAATGAACCAGAAAAGGCGAGAAGCCCAATCAAACGACAATGCAATTAAATTCAAACGCAGAAGAGAGAAATTCAAACACAGGGCTAATCCAACGATCCCGATCTCGATACAAGCCACGAAACAAAGGAAATAAATCCCAACGCATGGAATACCGAGCCACACGCACCTTCACAGTCGAAAAAAACACCGCGAAAACGAGCTTCGAAAATCAATGCGATCAGATAATTGAAATCATCAATGTTTGATCGGCAAACCCATAGCACAACGCCCGCGCAATTCCTAGGGTTTGCGATTTCTACGCTCCTTTCTCGCAGTTGAAATTTCAGCTTTTTTTTCCTAATTACGAAGTTTCTAAACGAATTTTTTCTTTTGCGGAGGTTTTTCTAGCAGCACGGAAAATTGTGGAAGAGAGAGAAACAAAGACAGCGCATTGTTGGTGGCCAGCAAACTCCTTTTTATAGTAACAAAAAATATTACCTTGGCCTCCCCTCCCCGTCCCGCCGTCCCTATTAATGGCTATTATACCCGAATTGCCCTTCCCTTAGGCTCTTATTCATCATTGTTTGGATTGTGCAACATTTATTTATGCTATCAATAATAAATTTGGTTGTTTATAAGTACAAGTTTTGTTTATAAGTACTACTTCTTTTTTCTGTTTCTGGCTGGTAGATTGTGTTTGACTAAGTTTATCCAAAATTATTATAAAATTCTTACGTGATGTTGTTTTATAATGTTTCTTAAAATTTTGATTAACAACTTTGTTGTTTCTTCAATTGAAAATTTAAGCTCGTTATCTTTCAGTTATAAGATTACCTACTATATTTGGAGTTCACGTCTTATTGTACATATTGGCCATGATTTTATGAATAAAATATAATGCGTCATTTAAGTTAATCTCACACTATATATAATGATTTTTGGACACCTGGTCATTGGCCGAATTTTGAATTTTTTTTCATAAATTTAAAATTTCTCTTTATGTGGATAACTAGTATTTACATCCGTGCTATGTACGGGGCATATAATTTTTAAATAATGAATATAAATTTTAATGAAATATAGAAATTATGAAGTAAAAACAATATAAAGATTTACAAAAACATAAATGTGATTATAAATAAAACATTTATAATAAATGAAGAATTTACTCATCAACTATAAATGAAATATTTCATATTCGGCAATCAATTTTATACAATTTTAATTTATGATATAAGTGGAGTAAAATAAATGACAAATAAGAGATGTATGACTAATGATCAATGAGTATGAGTTAGTTAGAAAAAGATACACAAATAAAGAACATGTTATTTGAGTAGAGATTAAAGATAAGAATTAGAAAACAACAACAAACCAACCAATAGTTCATAAGTTTTGAAAAACTTCTTTGTAAACAACATTAACAGTAGCATCGCTTCTATTATCCTCTTCATCTCCACAAACTAAAATCTTGAGATCTCCACGACTCGTAACTCTAGATATAGCAACATATAACTGTCCATAACTGGAGACTGATTTTCGTAAAAATAATCCAACATGAGACAGAGATTGACCTTGACTTTTGTTAATGGTCATTACATACGACACAGCAAAAGGAAATTTGTCAAGTTCTTATTCATTTATATACATACATTATATTAAAACAGGCCCAGAAAATATGATGCACCCAAAAAATATATGATTTCGCCTAAATTAAGTTAAAAAAAAGCCCAAACCCTTCAATTAAAAAATCTAAAACAAAACAACCCAAATAGATAAAAAAAAATGGACAAAGAATAAATTAAATAAGAGGCCGAAAACAATAAAATTGTCCCAAACAATTTAACTACAATTAATCCCTAAACCTAGCTATTAATTTATTCATTAATTAAATCAACTAAACCTAACTTACCGAATAATAAGATATTTGCAGAATCGGTTCTTCTCCTCAATAGCGGCGTTCGATCCTTCATCCCTCTCCCATTAGGGCATTAGCAATGGGGCGCCCTATGGCGCGCCACGTCAGCAGTTTTATCCTCCTACCTCCCCACCTGCAGTGGGGCGCCTTAAGGCGCACCATATAGCGCGCCACGTCATCATTTTTTTAATATTTACAAAATCCATACGAATTTTTAAAAAATAATACATTAAAATACGAATTTCATAAACTTCATTTCATTTAATAAAAATTAATACATTACAATGCGAATTAAAAAAACACAAACTCAGCGACGGCGGTTACGAGCCCACACTTCTTCAATCATGTCACTCATGAGCTGTGCATGCTCCTGTTGGTTGCGCATTGAGGCTTGTCTAGATAGAACCTCTTCGAAGCCTAACGGTAACCCTCTATCGGGTGTGTCGGTCGATGTGCCGGAAGAGCTAGATGCACGGTCGTCTTCATTCCAGTCGGTGATGCTTCCGCCTTCACTCTCGACTATCATGTTGTGCATGATTATGCAAGCATATATGACATCGGCGATGACTTCCTTGAACCAGAAACGAGCCGGCCCTTTCACAATTGCCCACCGTGATTGGAGCACCCCAAATGCCCGCTCGACATCCTTCCGCGCCGCCTCCTGCTTTTGCGCAAATAAAACCCTCTTCTCACCAATTGGGCAGCTGGCCGTCTTTAGGAAAACTGGCCACCGTGGGTAGATGTCATCGGCCAAGTTGTAACGACCCGCTAAACCAATATTATTAGAAACAATATTATTAGCCTGATTATCTATATAAGTGGCTTTTATGCGATTAAATCCGATCTACGTTAGATTGTCGTTGTTTGTTTGACGATAGGGAAGTGAAAAAAAAAATAATTAAGACCCCAAAATTTATTTATTTTAATGTCCGATACATCCAACAAAAGTCCAACAAAATATAATTTATACATTGTATGTTTTAAGAAAGCGGGTACTTCAACGCGGACGACCACAAACTTGAACCGATTATACCTACACCAAATTAAATAAACAAGTAAACAAATATTCAAATAATTATTTTTTTTAATAAACAAATAACATATTAAAAAGAGAGAGGGCCGATCTTTTCGGACACAGCATTAAATGCTGCGTTAATGGTTTGCAGAGAAATCATATCCTCTGACACATATAGATAACATCCCTCTGACAAAGAATATTTTAATGATACATGTCCCACTTGCCATCTTTTTCTGTATATGTACAAATCATTTTTTTCAGTCACACACATCACCATTAGACATCCTAAATTCTCTATACACACTAACACCACATCGGATAGAGGAGTCCGAGTAGAGAGATTTGCACACAAGTCATGCACTACAATCTAACAATACTTTATTTCCACATCAAAAGGTAAATCACAAACCCTTCTTTTCCTTCAAATATGTAAGAGCATGCATATATAAATATGGTTGGAAGTAGAATCTGGCACATCAAATTAAACAGCATATTTCAATTTTAAATCTTCATATAACAAGGCATATACCACTCCAAATTCACCAAAATTTAGTAAATCAAAATAAAATAGAATCCTACTGCCTTAACAACTAGAAGGAAGGAGAAAAACTTACCTCTATGAATCTACCGGATTTCGGCAGCGAGCTCGGCAGCCCGGAGACGACGTAGGCAGCCTCACACCTCTATGACTTTCAATAAAATCTTGACAAATCTATAAAGTTAAAACACAAAACAAATAAATGAAAGATTAAATCTTTTTAGAAGATAAAAAAGAGAGAGAGAGAGAAGAAGAAGAAGAAGAGAAGGAAATTTAAGTATTTACCTTCCGGGAGTTCGGCGAGGAGGCGGCGGCCGGGGCTGGAGTGACGCCGGGAAGCTGCTCCGGCTGTGCGAGACGTGGAGGAGGCCGAAGCCGTCACCTGTGCATGCACAGTGGCGGAGTCGGCGGCGGCTGATCTGAACGGGAGGAGATCTAGAGGTGACGGCGGCGTCTGTGTTGCGCACGGTGGTGACGGTGCGTCGTCGGGCTCGCTGCGGTGGTGGTGGTGGAGTGGTCTCTGAGAGAGAGATAGGAGAGGGAGAGAGAGGGAAACCGACACAGAGAGAGAAGAGAGAAGAAAGAAGGTGAGAAGGGAGAAAGAGGGGAGGAGGAAGGAGGACCACCGCCGGAGGTGGCGGTGGCGCGACGGCGGCACCGGAGGGAGGCTGGCGGCGACTGCGATGTGAGAGAGAGAGGGAGGCTGCTGTGTTCTTTTAGGGATTTCAATTATGAAGAATGTGATTTGGGGAAGGGAAAGTCACGTATAGGAGGCAGTGTAATTTGGGCTTCTCACAAATTAATTAGTTGGGCCTAGAGGTTATAAGTTGGGCCAAATTAATTATCTTTGGGTTAGTTCTTCTTTAACTTGGGCTAATGAATTAAATGGTTTTGGGCCATGAATATAATTAGCAATAGGCTATGCAAAATAAATTCGAGCCCAATCCCCTTCAAATTAATTTAGGGCTGCAATACATAGTGAGTGTGAGGCCCATTTTTGAATTTATTTAATTTCTGGGCTTAATAAATTAATTGGATGATCTATTTAAGTTGGGCTCCCCTTAAATTGTTTTGGGGCTTTAAAATATTAATTTGAGTGATAAGGTGGAGAATTTGGGTTTTGTAAATAAATCATTGGGTTGATAATTGAATTAATTGTGGGGACTTGTTTATTTAATTTTAGAATATTTTTACAAGGCCGAAATAAATATAAATTCTCGGTGGGAAATTATTACGATAAGTTAATCATGGGATTGAATAAATTTTTAGGAGTTATTTAATTAATTTCGAAATAATTTTGAAGTATGAATAATTTATCCCAAGCCCGGAAAACATATAATTTTTCTTAGCAAAGGGGAAATAGTTGCGATAATTCAATTATGCGCTTAAATAAATTTTGGGATTTTTGTTCGATATTATGATGGAAAATACGAGGAGCTAACGGAGGAATTATGAGCGTAAGCGGCCGACCGGCATCGCCCCGCGACGCCTCGGGCGGCCGCTAAGGAAATGGAAAGAAAGAGGGAAACGACGTTCTCAAGTCACAGAAATAATTAAGTTTAATAAAGAAGTGCTATTAATTAAATTTTCCAATTTAATTAATATGCAAGTTTCTAAAATTTTCTAACGGTGAACAAATGATAAAAGAAATAAAGTAGGGGCATGCATTTCTATAAGTATGTGAATTTCTATTAAGTACGTTGTTTGTTTTCAAAAGGCTATCTCCGTGAGTTAAGGGTGGAGTCGAAACGAAAGATTCAAATGAAGGAGTTTTAAGCGAACGAGGTGAGCTTTCTTATACTAAAATACAAATCGTATTTTATGAAAACACGAATACATGTTCGTGATCTTTAAAGATGTTGTCATGCCATAAATGTTTTGTGTATGATGCCTATCTTTTTGGCTAAGGCCAAGTGAATTATGAACGATGATATAAGTCGAATTCGAGTCCCAGTGAGGGTGGTGTCCCCGCTCGGACTAGTGTACACAAGCTACCTCTGACATGTTGGGCAGAGCAGGTGACCGTGGAAGGTGGCCACCTTCCCGGCACAAGAATACCTCTGACATGATGGGCAGAGAAGGTGACCGTGCGAGAACACCGTCTCGACGGCACAATGTGATCAGATATGGCTAAGTACCGAAAAAAGGGTTGCAACCCAATGTGATATTTTTAGTAAGATCGGGTCTTTTCAACAACACCCCGAGTGTTACTGTGATGATGGCTTGACAATATTTTCAAATGTATATGTGTAATTTTTGGCAATGTGTTCACTGAGTACTTTTGTACTCAACCCTGTATATATTTCTAAATGTGCAGGTTGAGCAGCGAAGTGGTGGAGGAAGTGCTATTGAGACAAGATATTTAATTCAGTCAGATTTTGACTCTCGGAGGTTCATGTCTTCACACATGGAACCGCGTCCATTTGCTTCCGTTGTGCATCTTAAAAGACTCAAGTCTATTTTGTTCAAAACTCTGATTTTATTTCGAGTTATTCCCATTTGTTTCGAGCTATGGTCGAATTGTGTTTTCCCCTTTCTTTCCCGCTTCTTTAATCCTCCCCTAGTCGCGATCAACCATGTTTTCTATCCTTAGAAAATGCGGTCGTGACAGAGTGGTATCAGAGCATTCTTCCTAGTTCTGAACCCAAGAGTCTTCTTTGAAAATCTTTGGTCTAGCCTTGTTCCACTAGACTGTCTAATCGATGAAAATGCTCTTAGCACTCCCACCAATCGCACTCAACGAGGAAAAAGGTAACTTGTTCTTTTTCAAAAGAAAGTCAAGATGTTTAAAAGTTTGAAATGGAGAAATAACTCATGCAGTTAATTTGAGTGAACAGATGAAAATACTGAGTTTAAAGAAAGATTTGATGTTTCTTGATTTGGTACCGTGCTTAAAGAAAGAGTTAGTATGTCTTTTCTTGGCTAAAGACTGCGAATGTATGAATAAAAGAAGTAACTTTCCTAAATGGAAAAAGGTACTGAAATATGAAAATATAAAGTATACGAGTCTGGTACTAATTGTTGAAATGATGTCTCCTTTTGAGTTTGTGAAATGATACCTCTTTTTGAGTTAGTCATTGAATCATGTTGCTAGAATGGGGAAATCGAAATTTCCAAAGAACATAAAATACTTAGTTATGCATTCCTTTTAGAACACAATATGAACTCGAACTTAGAAGTACAGTATGAACATTTCTCGCTTTCCCGAGCGACGAAAAGAAAGTACGCAATAA
Source organism: Salvia splendens (assembly GCF_004379255.2). NCBI lineage: Eukaryota > Viridiplantae > Streptophyta > Magnoliopsida > Lamiales > Lamiaceae > Salvia > Salvia splendens. Next base: position 13,835,572 of record NC_056037.1, on the reverse strand, counting down.
GAAAGAAACTTCGTCACGAGAAAAGCAATCCAGCATAGAACAAAACAAAACGATGTTTCTCGAAAGATGGTACGGACTAAAGGCCATTTTCTACGTCCAATGACATGAATAATCTGGGTTAGCCATTGTCTTTCTTGACAATCCAATCACTCTCAAGGATCGTACCTTTGATCCAACTAAGCGACGTACACATACATAGCAAGAGAATATGATTACAATGTAAACAAAGAACCTAGCTTTACAATATAAGTAAACAGAAATGACGTGTTACGAGGATGAGCGTTACGACGAACCGGGAGTACCAAAGAGTCATAATCCCCACATATGGTCATCCGACGTGATCGTAAGGTGCAAGTAGCTTGTGACCAAAGTTTTCCATAACTCATTTACCATCTATAAAGAGTTAAACAATGGAATACCACCATTGTAATTAACCAAAAAGATTCATCAACAACGCTCACTTGGATTCCCATGAATTTCATTTTCTCGCCTCCCTATTGATCAAAATACTTTTGTTGAATTAAGAACTTAAATCACTCATTTTGCAGGGTAATATGCCATTATTTTTCCCTCTTCTATGTCAAGGTTGTGAATCACTTTCAGTTTTGAGCTTGCTCCCTCGTGTTTTCAGTTTCTACTCGTTCTCTGAAGAAGCAATATTTTGACTCACTGATTTCCTGCCACCAAACTCCTATGCTAGAAGTTGATTTAGTTATGGTCTTCAGAATGGTCATGCTTCTTAAGCAATTGTATCTTCAATGATACCATGTTCTTTAAAAATCGTTAGTAGACCTTTTGTGATTTCAAAAGTGCTTGTTGACAAGCTCTTTAATTTATAAAGAACAATCCCCTCTTCTTAATTCCACTATGATTATTCCATCATGCTGTGAGATCTTCAGCAACTCCAGGTCTAAAGCAAATTACTCTCTCCCTGAACTAGTTTGCTCTTATTGTCTTCTCTACTAGTTAATTTCCGTGATTTGGTTATAAACTGTGAATTCGTTAACATGATATAGTATCACGATATTGTTGACCCAAAAGGGTAGCTGTTTGTTATTCTTCTTTCTCAAATCCAATTGAGCCCAGTCATTTTCAGTCTTACCATATTGGAGCAGCCATCTGGTGAGACCTTAAATTTTTTTTTTTAATTTGACCTTTTGTGTTTTCAGACATACTTATTGACAAGCTCTTTCTTTTATATGAGTACTCTCATCTTCTAAATTCAATTATGACTATTATCTCTTGATTTGAGCTTTTCTGCATCTCCATATTTAAAGATGGCATATTGCTTCTCCCTTGGCTAGTTTCCTCTTGTTGCCCTCTTTATTAGTTGGTTTCCCTGAATTGCTTATAAACTCTAAAATTTCGTTGATATGATCTTCTATCACAGTGTTGTCGAGCAAATTGCAATTGTTTGTTTTTCCTATTCTTTTCAAATCCATTTGTAAACCACCATCTCAGGTCTTCCTGTTATCATCTGGAGATACTGGAAACTTTTCTACTTCACTGTTCATTTTGATTATTTTATTGGCAACCTATTATTGGTATCTGCATTCTATTCATTATACCCCCCACTTTTTCAATTTATTCCATATGACAAGCTATTCCCACAATAAAATTTTCAAACTCTATGAGTATAGCTCAAGGCCTTTGAAGTAATATCTTTTTCTTTTCTGGGAGTGAGCATAATGAGTCCAATTGAGCCTAGTCTTTGCACTTCCTGAAAATCTTTGTTGCAAGCTACTGATGAATGTTTGCGGTGAACCAAACCCTCACGTAATTGAAATAATTATAATCGTTTTATTTTCATGACTACTTTGGAGCCTACACAAAGCAAGAACGATTCGAATATTTCTCTTGGAATCCCAAATTCAGTTCCTATCAAAGTTAAAACGGTTAGATCAACTCCATATTTCCTCGCGTGAGACCCTCATGGGAGGCAAGACATTGACCACTGCAGAAAACGCAAAAAAAAAAAAACTAAATAATCTGAAGTTGACATCCATAAAAATAATGAGCCGACCAATTGTGTCAAGACTAAAACGACAAGTCGAAGGTACGTGTTCGACCCAAAACATGTGATTCGCCACGAAGAAAATCGCCCTAGAGCCTAACCTGAGTTACGAAGAAATGCCGGTAGAAATACTAGACCGAAAGGTGCAGCAAGTTCGGAACAAGTCAATTACTACATTGAAGGTTTTGTGGAAAAACCACGGACATGAAGAAGCTATATGAGAGCTAGAAGAGAAAATGAAGGAGAAATATCCTGAACTTTTTGCCTAAATACTTTCTAAATTTCGGGATGAAATTTCTTTTAAGAGGGGTAGAATGTAACGACCCGCTAAACCAATATTATTAGAAACAATATTATTAGCCTGATTATCTATATAAGTGGCTTTTATGCGATTAAATCCGATCTACGTTAGATTGTCGTTGTTTGATTGACGATAGGGAAGTGAAAAAAAAAATAATTAAGACCCCAAAATTTATTTATTTTAATGTCCGATACATCCAACAAAAGTCCAACAAAATATAATTTATACATTGTATGTTTTAAGAAAGCGGGTACTTCAACGCGGACGGCCACAAACTAGAACCGATTATACCTACACCAAATTAAATAAACAAGTAAACAAATATTCAAATAATTATTTTTTTTAATAAACAAATAACATATTAAAAAGAGAGAGGGCCGATCTTTTCGGACACAGCATTAAATGCTGCGTTAATGGTTTGCAGAGAAATCATATCCTCTGACACATATAGATAACATCCCTCTGACAAAGAATATTTTAATGATACATGTCCCACTTGCCATCTTTTTCTGTATATGTACAAATCATTTTTTTCAGTCACACACATCACCATTAGACATCCTAAATTCTCTATACACACTAACACCACATCGGATAGAGGAGTCCGAGTAGAGAGATTTGCACACAAGTCATGCACTACAATCTAACAATACTTTATTTCCACATCAAAAGGTAAATCACAAACCCTTATTTTCCTTCAAATATGTAAGAGCATGCATATATAAATATGGTTGGAAGTAGAATCTGGCACATCAAATTAAACAGCATATTTCAATTTTAAATCTTCATATAACAAGGCATATACCACTCCAAATTCACCAAAATTTAGTAAATCAAAATAAAATAGAATCCTACTGCCTTAACAACTAGAAGGAAGGAGAAAAACTTACCTCTATGAATCTGCCGGATTTCGGCAGCGAGCTCGGCAGCCCGGAGACGACGTTGGCAGCCTCACACCTCTATGACTTTCAATAAAATCTTGACAAATCTATAAAGTTAAAACACAAAACAAATAAATGAAAGATTAAATCTTTTTAGAAGATAAAAAAAAGAGAGAGAGAGAAGAAGAAGAAGAAGAGAAGGAAATTTAAGTATTTACCTTCCGGGAGTTCGGCGATGAGGCGGCGGCCGGGGCTGGAGTGACGCCGGGAAGCTGCTCCGGCTGTGCGAGACGTGGAGGAGGCCGAAGCCGCCACCTGTGTATGCACAGTGGCGGAGTCGGCGGCGGCTGATCTGAACGGGAGGAGATCTAGAGGTGACGGCGGCGTCTGTGTTGCGCACGGTGGTGACGGTGCGTCGTCGGGCTCGCTGCGGTGGTGGTGGTGGAGTGGTCTCTGAGAGAGAGATAGGAGAGGGAGAGAGAGGGAAACCGACACAGAGAGAGAAGAGAGAAGAAAGAAGGTGAGAAGGGAGAAAGAGGGGAGGAGGAAGGAGGACCACCGCCGGAGGTGGCGGTGGCGCGACGGCGGCACCGGAGGGAGGCTGGCGGCGGCGGCGATGTGAGAGAGAGAGGGAGGCTGCTGTGTTCTTTTAGGGATTTCAATTATGAAGAATGTGATTTGGGGAAGGGAAAGTCACGTATAGGAGGCAGTGTAATTTGGGCTTCTCACAAATTAATTAGTTGGGCCTAGAGGTTATAAGTTGGGCCAAATTAATTATCTTTGGGTTAGTTCTTCTTTAACTTGGGCTAATGAATTAAATGGTTTTGGGCCATGAATATAATTAGCAATAGGCTATGCAAAATAAATCCGAGCCCAATCCCCTTCAAATTAATTTAGGGCTGCAATACATAGTGAGTGTGAGGCCCATTTTCGAATTTATTTAATTTCTGGGCTTAATAAATTAATTGGATGATCTATTTAAGTTGGGCTCCCCTTAAATTGTTTTGGGGCTTTAAAATATTAATTTGAGTGATAAGGTGGAGAATTTGGGTTTTGTAAATAAATCATTGGGTTGATAATTGAATTAATTGTGGGGACTTGTTTATTTAATTTTAGAATATTTTTACAAGGCCGAAATAAATATAAATTCTCGGTGGGAAATTATTACGATAAGTTAATCATGGGATTGAATAAATTTTTAGGAGTTATTTAATTAATTTCGAAATAATTTTGAAGTATGAATAATTTATCCCAAGCCCGGAAAACATATAATTTTTCTTAGCAAAGGGGAAATAGTTGCGATAATTCAATTATGCGCTTAAATAAATTTTGGGATTTTTGTTCGATATTATGATGGAAAATACGAGGAGCTAACGGAGGAATTATGAGCGTAAGCGGCCGACCGGCATCGCCCCGCGACGCCTCGGGCGGCCGCTAAGGAAATGGAAAGAAAGAGGGAAACGACGTTCTCAAGTCACAGAAATAATTAAGTTTAATAAAGAAGTGCTATTAATTAAATTTTCCAATTTAATTAATATGCAAGTTTCTAAAATTTTCTAACGGTGAACAAATGATAAAAGAAATAAAGTAGGGGCATGCATTTCTATAAGTATGTGAATTTCTATTAAGTACGTTGTTTGTTTTCAAAAGGCTATCTCCGTGAGTTAAGGGTGGAGTCGGAACGAAAGATTCAAATGAAGGAGTTTTAAGCGAACGAGGTGAGCTTTCTTATACTAAAATACAAATCGTATTTTATGAAAACACGAATACATGTTCGTGATCTTTAAAGATGTTGTCATGCCATAAATGTTTTGTGTATGATGCCTATCTGTTTGGCTAAGGCCAAGTGAATTATGAACGATGATATAAGTCGAATTCGGGTCCCAGTGAGGGTGGTGTCCCCGCTCGGACTAGTGTACACAAGCTATCTCTGACATGTTGGGCAGAGCAGGTGACCGTGGAAGGTGGCCACCTTCCCGGCACAAGAATACCTCTGACATGATGGGCAGAGAAGGTGACCGTGCGAGAACACCATCTCGACGGCACAATGTGATCAGATATGGCTAAGTACCGAAAAAAGGGTTGCAACCCAATGTGATATTTTTAGTAAGCTCGGGTCTTTTCAACAACACCCCGAGTGTTACTGTGATGATGGCTTGACAATATTTTCAAATGTATATGTGTAATTTTTGGCAATGTGTTCACTGAGTACTTTTGTACTCAACCCTGTATATATTTCTAAATGTGCAGGTTGAGCAGCGAAGTGGTGGAGGAAGTGCTATTGAGACAAGACATTTAATTCAGTCAGATTTTGACTCTTGGAGGTTCATGTCTTCACACATGGAACCGCGTTCATTCGCTTCCGTTGTGCATCTTAAAAGACTCAAGTCTATTTTGTTCAAAACTCTGATTTTGTTTCGAGCTATGGTCGAATTGTGTTTTCCCCTTTCTTCCCCGCTTCTTTAATCCTCCCCTAGTCGCGATCAACCGTGTTTTCTATCCTTATAAAATGCGGTCGTGACACAAGTAGTACCCCATATGGTATTGGCGTCTGTTGGCAGCGAACTCAATGGCCGGGCCGTCGCCGAGATTCATTTTGGTTGGATGTAGAGAGAGAATATGTAAAGAGATAGTCGATATGTTCGTATGCACAACTGAATGAGAAACGAGATTTAAATAGAAAATCAAAACCGCGTGCCATCGTCCGAGTCGATCGTCCCGACCTTCACAATGGGGCGGACGATGGCGCGGACGATGGCCATCGTCCGCGCTATCCTCCGCGACCGAAGTATAGGGCGCGACTATCGTCCGCGCCCTATGGCACGCACCCGCAATGGGTGCGGACGATGCATGGCGCGGACGATGCGCGCCATCGGGCGTGCCATCGTCCGCCCATTGCGGATGCTCTTAGATGATGATCACAAAGTCCCCAATTGGTGATAATCCTTGTATGAATCGGCGACGGATTAAAATCGACTCGCACCATGGAGTAGTTTCACTCCATTCAGCGAAATACTACCTCTCGAAAACCCTAAACGGATTTGTTCCTACACATCGAAGAGTTTCTCCACAAATCTATACTAAAGGTAAAATCCATTTCTTGATTCATGAATTTTAAACGATTCGTAATTAATTTAGATTTCAGATCTATTCTCATAGAACACTCATTGTTTTTCTACACGATAGCAGATTTGTTCTCATCTGTACAATAGCATATATAAGGCAACAAAATGAACGGAAAGGGCACCGATGAAAGCGGTGGAATGTCATATGGGTTTGTAAACTAACAGAGGACGTAAACTGAAGGTAACTAAATCCTTTTCCCAACCTTTGTATTCATGATTTTTGTACATGATTGTCACATATTGGTGAAAACCTACATAGATCTGAGAAAAAATTCGAAAGCATTCATACTTGGCTTTAAACACCTGGCTCAAAAACGTTTAACAACTTCATAACACATAAATCAATTGTTTTTTCAAAGCATGTTTAATTATTAATTATAGCAAGCTTCACAGATTGTAAAAAAATCATATCTGTGTCAAATTCTAGTCAAAATAGAGAACTTATACTGTTGCTAAATAAGTACCTGAACTTGAATGAGTAAACTTCTTAGATGCCAAACTCTTATGTATTACAGATTTTTTTAATTTCTTCATTGATTCAGAGCTGATAATTGAATCCACAACAGATTATAGTATAATATGAAGCTCGGCAGAAATAAAATTTAAGAAAACAATGAGGGATAATGGATACTGGAAAAGCTTATATTTTATAGGTTTAGAACTCCACATAAACCAAGATGACCTTTCAGTTCATCCAACATTCCAGAACCCTAAATCTTGCAAAATGGGCTTTAAAATGGAAATTAGGTATTACTGTTGGGCTTGTAACAAAAAACCAAAGAATAACTTCAAAATAAACATAAATCATTTATATTTACACTGAATGATTTAAAAACATATTTGACTTCAAAGGTGTGAAAAATATATCTACGACACATTTCTTTAAAAATTATACCAAGTGAACAATATCTATGTCAATCTTGAAATCTTACTTCATACTTGCTTTCAACAGGAAATGCCATGAATAACTGCTCCAAATCAAAATCCCACTTTACATGATTGAGAATAAGAAGAATGCCTAGAACGTCCTATGCCTTACACTTTTGTATTACATGTCTTTCACTTCTTCAATGCTTCCAGATGGGATTTCACTGATCTTGTCTTTACATATGTCTTTAACTTCTTCAATGCTTACATCCAATTGAGATGCAATACTAATATTGGGTTGATAAGCATATAAGTACATAAACTTGAATGAGATTTATGTTGTGATGCCTAACACTTTTGTATTACGTCTTTAACTTAATTTAATGGTTCCAAATGGGATTTAACTGATCTCACCTTTACGTATGTCTTTAACTTCTTCAATGCTTACATCCAATTTAGATGCAATACTAATATTGGCCTTATAAAGCTTGTAAAATATGTCATGCCAAAATAGAGATTTCAAAAAACTGTTGAGAACTTAAAAGATGATTCCATTAATTGCTGCAGAAAGTGTGTCTGCATGTTTCTTGAATTTCTGTAATGCTATGTGACAACTTTTCTTTTAGTTGTTTTGTCCTTAAACAAACTATAACTAACTAAAAATCAATCAATTGTGATTTGCAGCGACGACATGGAATGAGGGGATAGATTCTCTCAATTGGATGTAAGCATTGCCAGATTTGATTCACTCCATTTTTAAATGTTGGCTTCTACAATTAAATCTGAAATTCTGCATCTGATATTGCAGGTTTTGATTGTTTAGGATTAAGGTGAATCTGATTATAAGAAACAATGATAGGCATGGCATGCGAGAGAAGAAACTTCAAACTCATTTGAAAAAGAGGTTGGTGATTGAAACCGAGACTTTGAATAGAAATCTAATAGTTTTATCTCACATAGACATTTTTTCACTATTTTAGCTCTAATTATTTTGGGATAAGATCTGTAATACTCCAACTGATTTCTGAATTGGAGCTTGAACAACATACTCTGCCCCACCAGCTTCTTTTCAATTTCTTTAGCAATGTCCTCCATTGGCAAAACCTGCAATATAAGTGATTTTAGTAAAAGCTAATAAAGAATAAAAGCATCATATCAATATTTTAAATTACAAACCTGATTATCATCCCCTACAAATTCATAAACCTTTTTTCCTATCAGTTGGATCCCCTTCCTATCCCACACTAAAAGTGAAGTGTTGCTTGTATCATCAACAATATTGACAATAAATTTATACCTGCATAAGCTAAAAATTCAAAATATGTAACTTATCAAACATTAAACTTATTGTCCTTTGCTTCAACATTCTTAAGATAAAAATTTAATACTATCATACCTTCTATAAGCATGGGAATAACTGCTCTTACATAGTGAACAGTTAAACTTATTATCCTCTGCTTCAACCTTCTTAAAACATGTCTTACATGACATGTAATACCATGTATCATAATGTGATTCCACAGATACAATCTTTCCAAAAACCCAATATAAACCATCCTGCGAATAAATGGCAGAAAAGAACTAATATTATGTAAGACAGTATAATTAACAAAATAAGTCAAGGTAAACTTTTTCATTTCAGTTGGAAAAAGAAGTATTAAATACCTCTTGACATTCTAAATCCTGTAGGGACTTCACTGTAGGATTATCAAACTCATTGCTAATATTTGGTCCAACAGGACCCAAAGAACCATAGTGAATAAATCTCTCATCACCTACAATTCTATATAAATATCATCTAAAATCAGTTGACAATAAGATAATAAATGTAGTAAAACATATTCATTTTAAAAACTGTGAGAACTATATTACAGCTAATAGCTTATACCTTTTCCTAAAATCAGTAACTTCATCTAATTTTGGATTAATTAGAACATTTGATGCTTGAAAGTGTGTAGATATTCTCATTTCACCTAATAAATAAAAACACATTTGATTAATACAGCTTATGTCAGATAAACAAAGAAGAAAAACAAACAACAAAGAGAACAACGTTAGAGAAATGAAACCTCTAAATAAATTAGGCTTGCAAATTTGAACAATAACAATCGGAATGGTTCTTTCACTCTTTCTGAAATCAGAGAGATAAGAATCAACATTTGATTCCCAAATTGTAAAAAAGATTTTATTATGCTTGTACACACAAAAAAAAGTATTAACTTTAAGACAAATTGTAGTACAGAATTTTAATTTACAACTCTTGATACAACTTACTGTTCATCACTAATTTCAATCTCAATAAGCCTATACTTAGATTGATTGAGAACTCTTCCTGGATTAGTGATGACACCAATAACATCTGTAAAATAAGTAATCAGAAACAACATATGTAATGAGTATTAAAAACAAACATATTACAACATAGAATTTAAATTCTTACCAAAAAAGGATGTTTCATCATAGTGTCTCATTTGTGAAATTTCAGGGAATGGCTTGAAAGAAAACATCATTCTAGGAAAAGTCAAATCTTTGACCTCAAACATCTCAGTGTAGCTATTCATTACCAGCCTAAATTGGTGGCTTGTTGCTTTGTTTTTAAGAGTGTTACTCTGCACCAAGAATTTTTTTATAAAAAGACACCATCTTCCCTAAGTGGAGAGGCCATCTTTTGCATAATGTTATTAGTGAATGATGCTTGGATTCTTGTCTCCTGTAACACAACAGACATTAATAATTAGTTCCATTTAGTTTACAATAAAAGCATAGTTGTTTGGTAGAAAAAAGATCATACCGCATTATCATGCAAAACACACTCTAGGCCGTTATCATTTTTAACCTCTGGAACCCCTTCATACCTACGGACACATCTTACTTTAATGGTGGAGGTAGTGATTGCCTTGGAAAGGTTGTTTAAGCAGGTTACAAAAGGAGCCATTACTTCACAATCTGTTCAATTAGATGTCAATCATATAATGTCAGAAGATGAATTGTAACAGTAAATATATGAATTGTAACACATAACAAAGTCCATTTTTGTGCAGGAATTATGCTACTGAGATGGACATAAAAAAGGAAGAAAAGGAAAGTCAAGAAGATGTGGTAACAATAAGAAAACAGTCAATATTTCAGAAATGACAAAATGGTAAGAAAAACACATTCTATCATTTCTTCCTAGCTGAATATTTACAGGAGATATATATCATAAACTAACTTCTAGACAGATAAGTGCATTTCAGAAATAGGAAGAAATATATAAAGAAGATTCAATCAAGGGGAATGCAGATAAGAATTTGAAAAGAAACTCCACCAAGTTTGTGTGCTGATTCGGTTAAGTGTTTTCAGTTGTGAGGGGTTGGTGAGTGGTTGTAGAAGCAGTTAGGAAAGGGTATTTATAGGGTAAAAAATGGCCAACATGCTAATAATTAGAAAGGCCTTCCAAATAACAAAATTAATATATTCTGACATAAAAATCTATTAATAAATAAGTCTTTTCATTATACTTCTTTTAACTACATATACTTAAATATTAATCACACAATACTAATATGTCACTCAAAGAGAATCAGATTAGGTGTTTCAATACTATTATTAAATCAGATTCAATTTATAATCAGTACTATTAGATTTGATTGAGAAGCAAAATACCCTCATAAAATAATCAGTAGTATTAGGTTTGATTGTGAAGCAAAATACCCTCAGAAAATAATCAGTAGTATGAAACACAAAATAAAGTAATGAACTAAACTTAAAGTAACACAAAAAGGTAATAAAGATTGTCCCTATTTAATATATTAGTGCTTAGCTTTCCTGCAAATATAAGATTGAAGAAGGGCAAAAATAATACTTTGATGAATTAAAGAACACTGAACAAATGAGACTTTAATGAGACTTTTTGTGCAGAGATTATGATATTAAGATAAAAAAAAGTAAGCATGGTTACACATATAGCAATATATTTATCATACTTTATAAGATTTGCTTATAAAGTCTACTTTTGTGCAGGTATTATACTACTGAAGAAGGAGATAAAAGAAAGGAAAGGAATGCCAAGAAGATCTTTTAAAAGCATGGTAAGAGTTCTGGAAAAACTAAAGCCAAAATATGATTTGATAACTCCATTCACATGGAGCATTGAAATATATGAACCTTTCATTTATCTACCATAAAATATATAACAAATAATATTTTAACAGATTTATAATTAGAGTGTGAGAGTATCCGAACAAAATTAGGGTTATTAAACAGCCCAGCTATTTAAAAAAGGAATTAAAAAGAGTGGCAGTTGTATCTGGGAAAACGAAAGCATCATTAAAAGCTATTCATTCATTAAATGGCCCATTTAACTGTCCAATAAATGTGTTATTACTGGATATTTGTGTATTTAAAGAAATCCTATTTTGCAGGAATACAAAAGAGGCTCATTGAAACCCTAAAAAAAGCAGCTGCATCCTCTCTACCCAAACGAAAAAGTGAGACGAAAATATCGACATAGGCTGGTATCTACCTACACAGAGCTTGGAAAGGTGCAGAAGAGTGATTCATCCATGAGAAACTCTTCAGCTACACCTGCAGATGTGGAAAATCGGTGCTAATCAAAAGGTAATAGATCCAAATATAATACATAATTCTAGAGCACAAACTATGCCAATCTACTTTCTAAATCTGATTACATAATATATCGATCAGATTTATCAATCTAGGATTTCAGATTTAATTAGTTTAATTCTATAGTACAATTTTGGATTTCAGGTTTAAGTAATTAATTTACTAATAATAACAGTTTTATGCACATATTACCAAATATTTGAGGATGAGAAACTATGTATCTCTTCACAGTTTAAAGTGGTTAGATATTTTGTATCACTATATTAACAATAATAGTTTTATGAAATGATTAGGAACAGATTTACATGATTCTGGAGCACAATTTTGGATTTTCAGGTTTAATTCTGGAGCACATTATCTATTACAAATAATACACTATTAATTAGTTTAATTCTAGAGCACAATTTTGGATTTCAGGTTTAAGTATATTAACGGCTAAAATTGCTTTTGTATAGTAATACTAAGACAAAGGATTAGGAAACTTTTGAAAGTAAAGGTTAGATAATCAAAAGGTAATAGATCTATTACATCTTTGAAAGCAATATGGAGATTTATTAATGCACCATTTCTGTATTATAACTTTTGGATATAGTTGTGCTCATGTTAATACACCACTCTTTACATATATTGCTTTCATCTATGCTTTAGTATTACTAATTTACTAATAATAACAGTTTTATGCACAGATTACCAAATATTTGAGGATGAGAAACTATGTATCTCTACACAGTTTGAAGTGCAAAGGTTAGATACTTTGTATCACTATATTAACAATAACAGTTTTATGAAATGATTAGGAACAGATTTACAGAAGATAATATACTAACAATTATAGTTTATACACAGGTTACCAAAGGATTTAAGGATGAGAAATTTTGAAACTCTCATCGTCTAAGTGCAAAGGTTATGAATTTATTTAAGGTAATAATTTCATGATTCTTTATGTCATGATTTGCATTTAGAGTTAATTGATTTAAGATAATAATTTCATGATTCTTTATGGCAATATTTGCATTTGGATTTAATATATGATTTCTGTCAGTCAAACAGTGACATTATTGAGTTTGTAATTAAAAAAAATGTTGCACAACGTGTACTGCACAAATGAAATACAAAAGGTTATATAGAATGATTATACTTTATTTCTTAGATATAATCAACCACCTAACAAATGTGATTTTTATTATCAGGTACATATGGAAGGAGTGGTGTATTAACATGAGCACAACTATCAGCAACATTGGGAACCTGGAATTTACATTGTTTATTAAATTTTCACAGATTCACATGTGCAGACACAATTTCTGCATTTAATAGTGTATTATTTGTAATAGATAAATAACTAAATGGACAAAAAAATAAGTACACAGCAACTCCCATTTTTAAAATGACCATAAGGGTAAACAAAGATGCTTTGAAGTTTCCCGCCAAAAAGGGCAAATAAGTCCTTTCAACAAACTGGCACTTTAGATTAGTATAGATTTTAGATTAGTATAGATATGAGGCTGTGCATAATGGCATGACATTAAACTTTGGGAGAGTGCGTCGGTGGCAAACTTGTAGATAGAAATAGGGTGGCGACGGTGAAACTTAGAAAAAGAGATAGATTTTGTTTTTTGAACACAAAATTAATTTTAATTTTAATAAATTTTACGATAAATATTAAGTTTATGGAAAACTTTGGAATTGGATAAAAGTTCGTGATAATAGCAACCATTTCTCCATGATCTTGTAAATGTTTAATCAGACTTTTAAAGCAGGCAAAATTGTAGTGCAAGAATATTAGATTTTTGTTTTGTGCATAAAAACATGTAATTCTCCCTTATAAAGGTTTAATCATCAGACTTTAAAAGCATGCAAAATTATAGTGCAAGAATATTAAAAAAAAATTGCATGAAAACATGTACTCCTATTAAGTTAGTGGAATAAACGTTTTGAACTTTGTTAGATTATTAAATCAATCTTGACACGAGTACAAACTATATCAAGCTTTTTAGTATTTAAATATGGAAGACTGACAACCCACGACAAAATAAAACCAAGAAGAAAAACAAAAACAATTTGGACATTTTGGTATTTAAATGCTTCACATCTAATAATATCTAAAATTTCAGTAAATATGTGAGTTTCATAGTTGCGGCGTGATTGATAAAAACGAATAAAATAAAAACAAAGGAATCATTCATATATTATTTGTAAAACGGACTATGTCATTAGAGCTTGAATTCACCAATTATATGGAAATTTGTTTTCCTAAAATATGCATAGCCAATTTCCTATGCCCTTTAAGAAATCCTAGGTCCTCCATGATTTAGGAATATTTCGCAAAATCAAATGTAATTTATCATATAATGTTTCACATAAAATTTAATTTAATAATCGTGTCTTGTTGTATTTGGAAAAGTAAGTTGACTATTAATTAAATAATTGATTTTTCATAATGAATATGAAGATAGCATTCATATAGTACGTACGTGTTGTATCGAACTTTCATTCCCTCTACCATATCAACCTTTTTTTATTTCATTTTGAGTGTAGAATTATGAGTTTACTGCATTTATTCACATGGTAAATTCCGATTTTGGTGGTGTTAATTTATTAGTACAGTAGTTGAGGTTCGCAAAATAAATTCTATAGAATTGCTCAAGTGCATGTACAAAATAAAAAAAACAGTGCTGTAAATACTAAAAAGTTTAGCACATGTACTAAAGATAGTAGTAAATTGCAATTCAATTTCCAAGATATTTAAAATAAAAATAGTCCAGCAAATTAAAATTTATAGAAATGCATGTAGGAAAATATATAATGCATCTTGCAGATATAAAAGTATATGTACAAAAAAAAAGAATATATTTTGGTGCCAAATTAAAATTTATTGAAGTGTACGTGAAAATTATTATATTAAATGCGATTCAATTTATTTTTGGATTATCTTTTGAATTATTTGGGAATAAACTAAAATGATGAACAATTCAAATAAACTACCACTTTTTTGTATATCAAAATTCGCTACGATGTAATAATCATAACATGAATATCATAAATGATTAAAAGATTATTGGACTAATCTCGGGCACAGATTGGGCAGTTTGTCGAATTCGTCCACAAGACTTTTCCTATGAGTTTGTTCTCACTCCTAACTTCACCTCATGATCAGTAAGAATAGCGTAATGTTGCGAGTCCAAATATATATACAAACTTCTCAAAATTAAGGAAATAAATATCGCATAATTAATCCCCATCAAATAACCATGCAAATCATGATATATGCTAGAGGTCTTTGACTGACATAAATTGTGATAAAACCCTTGTACTATAACATGAATTTCATATATAATTAAAAGATTAATAGTATGCTAACATTATCATAATTAAGTGAGAGAAAAATATCATCATTGGACGTGCAACATTAAAATCGGATAAAAGATAATTACCATAACTTAAATCGAAAATGATAACATACAAACAAATATTAATAAAATCATTACAATGTTCCACAATATATTATGAAAAGTGGTGTTGATTATATACAATACATAACTCTACAATAAACAATGCAAATTATATATCAGTATAAAATTTAGATATTTGGACTGTTAGCTGGGCCTTGGCCCAAACTCGCGAATAAACTCAATACTCATGTATTCACGCTCTCTCTCTCGATGTGTGAATATATCAAGATCATATGTACAAAACGTAAATTAAATATTACTTACAATTCAATCAAAAACGATTTTAATTAATGCTATTATAGAAAAGAAAAGTTTATCTTATCAGATCATTCAGATGTTGTACGTAGATGAATTCTTCACATTTTCAAATAAAACTAACACACTCCAATCAATCTGTGGACAATAAGACAGGCATAGAGATTGTTTTTATATTTATAATGATATTTACTTACGAACTACTCCATATTAATTCACTATCGCCATTAATTGTAAATAATTAAATTCCAAACTATTTATATTAAACCAACAATTTGATAAGGTTAGAATTACAAATTTATACCTAAAAAATGCACAATCCGAATAACTGTAAAACGAATACCCCGTAATTTGTAAAATAACTTGAGTTCCATAGAATTGGCCCGAAATTAGTTCATTCTGACTATTTACTTATCAATTTTCATTATTTTGTAAAACTTTTAAGGTTAGTAAAATACTTTTTTATTAACTTTTTTTTTATTTTTACCCTGATTGGCCGATGGATTAACCTGAAATCCAAATTGTATGGTTAGTGTTAACAAATTTGTAATAAAAAAAAATATAACTGAAATGAGTTAGTAACTGAATACCCCGATAATTGATCAACATGCCCTGATTGACATCCCTCACATCCAACCCAACCTATATCATTTTCTAAGAGCATCTACAATAGACCGGACTAGCTGGCGGACTAGCACTAGGACCAGCCAAAAACACCTCATGCCACATCATTAGGCCATCCGCAATGGGATTGTCCGTCGCCCGCCATCGTCCGCCCCATTGCGGGTGCTTGACATAGGCCGCGGACGATCGTCGCGCCCTATACTAAGGGCGCGGAGTAACTGTGGGCTACGCGGACGATCGACGCGGACGATGGTACGCGGTTTCGTTTTTTTATAAATAGAGTTCATTTTTAATTTCATTTCACGATTTCACTTTCGAAACTTATTATTACATTTACATAATTACTACGAAATGGATTCAAGTCCCAATAGTCCTATGTTTAGCGGAGAGGCGCGTTGGCCGGGTACAGAACCCGGCGAATATCGTTCGTTCGACGCCGACACCCAGTACGATCCCGATTTTAGTACGGAATCGTACGGGTTGTCTGACATGGAGCCGTCTTCTGATCCCGATCCCGAACGCGCCGCGACCGCTTCCGCCCAAGCCAAAAAGAAGCGGAACCGGCAGCGGGCGCAGAAGTTGCCGCCTCCCGGAAATTGCGATGAGTACGCCCCCGGTCGTACGAACTATACCGACGACGAAACCCTCATTTTGGCCCGGTGTTGGGTAGATATATCGGAAGACCCGATTTTCGCGAACAACCAGAGGCAGGGCGCGTACTGAGAGCGCATCGCCGGCCTCTACAATGAGGCCAAGCCGCCGACCGCGTACAAGCGCAAACATGAGCAACTCCGCAAGCACTGGGATCAAGTGAAGAAGCAAGTGAACTTGTACGCGGCGGAGTTCGAGAAGTCCACGCGGGCACAGGGGAGCGGCGAGAGCTTGAGCGACGTGCGCGCTAAAGCGCTGTTGTCGTACCGGTCGATGTACGGCGACTTCAAGCACAAGGCCATCTGGGCGCTCTTGAGGGACAAGCAGAAGTTCCAAGGTGGAATTATGCACACTGGTGCGCCGAAGAGGACGAAGACCACCGAAGCTGGTGATTACACGAGCAGCGGCAGCGGTAATCACCCGGTTGACCTCAACCGGACGTACGTGGATGAAGGGAGTTCCGGCACACTGGTGTCCTCCCGGCGTCAAGGCGGCCGCGACCTCATCCTCGACCGCTGCAAACCCATCTCCGTTCCCGGAAACGCTCCCGACCCAGACGGCCACCGCGTTTGAGTCGTTGGCAACAGCGTCGATGGCGAGGACGTTATTGCAGACGCACAATGCCCTCAAGAAGTGTACCGACCCCGACGAAGCCGAATATCTCCGGGCGTTAATCGATGAGCTGCGTCGGAAGTTGGAAATTGCACCGACTTAGTTGTTTTTTTTTTGTAAGTTGAATGGTGTAACTTTTTTTTATTAATGCGTCGCCATTTGTTATTTAGACGTTTTTTATTTACTCTTTACTTGTTATTTGAAAACATTTAAATTAATTAAACAAAACAATAAAATGATGATGTGGCGCGCCATAGGGCAAGCCTTAGGGTGCCCCACTGCAGGTGGGGGGGAAGGAGGATAAAACTGATGACGTGGCGCGCCTTAGGGCGCGCCTTAGGGCGCCCCACTGCTGATGCCCTTAGTACTAGCCAATGCACTGCCACATCACTAGGACATCCCATTGCACAATAGTGGACTAGCACTAGGACATCCCAACAAACAAAATCACAAATTCACACAAATATGGAATTAAAATTTCGACACGAGCCATATATAGAGTTTTGAAAAAAAAAATTAAAAAATCGCTAGTCCGTCGGGAGCCCACAATAGCGAACCAGCGCACGTACTAGCGCCATATGCGACGTACGAGAGGTCATCCATCGCGCTAGTACGCCAACCGCTTGTCGGTCGCAATAGTGGACTAGCGGCTAGTCTGCGTGCTGGTCACTATTGTGGATGCTCTAATAAAATGAAGTATTTATCTCTCCCACCTTTATGTACAATTAGCAGTGTCATAGTAATTCTATTTCCACTTATAATTAAAAGTTATTTTTCTCAACATAATCATTGTAATATATGAACAGGTTGTACAAGAGCAAGTTATTAGAGCATCTCCAATGGTCGGCGAGCGAGCGGCTTGCCGATTTTTGGCGCTCGCCGAACGGCTCGCCGAACTATTGCAGCCGGCGAGCCCCAAATCGGCGATAATTTCGGCGAGGCTATGCCTATTCCCGGGCGCTCGCCGATTCTCTCGCCGATCAGCTCGCCGCTATTGCAGCCTCCCGATCGGCGAGGAACCGGCGAGCGATTATTTTTTAAAATTTTCGAAACACTATATATACGCGATTTGCACGACATTTTCATTCGCACCACTTGTTTTAACGAGTACTCTCTCTATCTTAATTTCTGTACAAGATCAACAACAACGCAAAATGAGTAACGCGGGTGGTAGTGGTGGGATGCTGAGGAGTACGAACGGCGTTTGAACGAACATTTGGATGCCTATACGTCCCGAGAGATAGACCGGCTGCTACAACGGGCCTCGCAGCCGGCGGCACCTCAACCTTGACCCGTTGTCCACCGCCGAGCAGTGATTGACCGGGATCACGTAGCTGCACATCAACGGCTATACGAAGACTACTTCGCACCGGAGCCGCGGTTTAACGCCAACCTTTTCAGGCGGCGTTTTAGGATGAGCAGGGCCATATTTATGCGTATTGTCGACGCTTTGGAGCGTCGATATCTGTGTTTCCGCTTCAGGCACGATGCGGCTGGCAGACCCGGCCACACACCTATTCAAAAGCGCACTGCGACAATCAGACAGCTAGCCTACGGAGGCGCGGCAGACATATGGGACGAGTACCTCCACATCGGCGAGACGACTGCCCTTGAATGTATGAAATATTTTTGTCAGGGCGTGGTTGAAATATTCGGTGAGCAGTACCTTCGAAGCCCAACCCCCGAAGACTGCCAGGAGCTGATGCAGATGCACTGGGAAAAGCATGGGTTCCCGGGTATGTTAGGCAGCATAGATTGTATGCATTGGGAGTGGAAGAACTGCCCTGTTGCCTGGAAAGGGTTCTACACGACCGGCTACAAAGGAAAGAATCCCACGATGATCCTTGAGGCCGTAGCTGATTACCGGCTGTGGAATTGGCATGCGTATTTTGGGTAGCCGGTTCGAACAATGACCTCAATGTCCTCAACTCGTCGCCCCTTTTCAACGAGCAGTGCCAAGGCGTCGGTCCGGCAATCAGTTTTGTCGCCAACGACAACCAACATGATATGGGCTACTACTTGGCGGATGGGATATACCCTAGGTGGCCCGTCTTTGTGAAGACGATCCGATGCGCATCAGATGAGAGGAAGGCCTACTTTGCGGCACGACAGGGGTCGGCGCGCAAGGACGTGGAGCACGCATTTGGTGTGCTCCAGTCTCGATGGGCGGCAGTTAGGGGTCCAACCCGTTTGTGGCATGTCGACTGCATTGCTGATATAATGTACGCCTGTATTATCATGCACAACATGATTGTCGAATATGAAGGTGTACAACTGACTAGTTGGGCCAACGACGATAATGAAGCCGGTCCAAGCCACGGCGCGGCCGCCCCCAATGTACGAAGCGGGGTACCTCACGATGAAGCCGACCGCCTCCAGGCACATGCCGACATGCGCGAAGTGGATGCTCATATTCGACTCCAAAAAGATTTAATTGAAGAATTATGGGCACGGAGGACTGCACGATGATAGGTTTTTTTTAATTATGTAATTTTGTTAAATTATGTACCTTTTTTTAATTTAAATGAAATTATCGAATTTTCCCGTATATGTGGCGTGAATTTAATTCCGTATTTTGTGTGATTGTTAATTATTTATTTTTAGTGCTGATGATGTGGTAAGACTGTGGCTGGGCTATTGCTTGTCCAGTTGCTTATCCAGTTGCTTGTCCAGCTTAGGGGTGGGTCGATACGATATATCGTATCGAAAACGTTGTATCGTATATCGTATCGAAAATATCGATATGAAAGAATTTCATATCGTTATCGTATCGAAAGTTTCGATATATCGAATTTCGATATATCGAACTTTCGATATGGAGGATATCTATATCATTATCGTATCGATATTTCGATATATCGTACCGAAATTCGATATATCGAAAATATCGATATATATCCTATATTCGATATATATCGTATATTCGATATAAATGATATATCGTACCGAAATTCGATATATCGTACCGAAATTCGATATATCGAAAATATCGATATATATCGTATATTCGATATATATCGTATATTCGATATAAAACGATATATCGAAAATATCGATATATATCGTATATTCGATATAAAACGATATATCGCGATATAAGGAAATTCATATCGTTATCGTATCGAAAACTTACGATACGGTATCGTTTCGTATCGAAAATTACGATATATCGAAAATCCGATAATTTTTCGATATTTTTCAATACGATACGAGCGATATATCATTTTTTCGATATTTTTCCCCAGCCCTAGTCCAGCTGATATGACAAGAGGAATTTAGTGCTGCTGATGTGGCGTGGTTGGGCTATGGCTGGGCTATTGCTTGTCCGCCGACCACTGTGGATGCTCTTAATGGGAATAGATCTACTTTTAACATTCAAAATTGAAACAAGACCTAACCGGGTCAGTCTGATATGTAAACCGATTCGGCCGGTTCATGATCAACGGTCCAATAACTCGACCTATAAATACACACAGTTTTGACATGTGCCCTAACCCTAACGCAAGAACCGATTTTTGTATTTTCACTCCGTCGTCTCCAATCCGCTACCGCGTAAATTGATAATGGGAAGCAGCGCCCCCGCCGCCAACGGCGTCGTAGACAAGGGCGTTGATTTCGCCAACTATTTCTGCACCTATGGCTTCCTCTACCACCAGAAGGAGATGCTCTGCGACCGCGTTCGGATGGACGCCTACTACAACGCCGTTTTCCAGAACAAGCACCATTTCAAGGGAAAGGTATACAATTTTTTAATGTCGAAATCTCTAGCTTTTTTTGCTATCATTATGTTCGGATATGTTTGATTTTTTGTCGAAATTTCGTTATTGTTTGCATGAGATGAGCTGTATATGGCCAGTTTTTAGAATGAAAATATAGAAATTCCGGGTAGGTGTATAATCAGTGCAATTTCCGTGTTCCAGTGATTATTCTGATGGAAATTTGAGAGGTTATGGACTGAGTTTGTTTGCTCGCGGACTAGGTTGTTTTGGATGTAGGAACAGGAAGCGGAATTCTTGCTATATGGTCTGCCCAAGCTGGTGCAAGGAAAGTCTATGCAGTAGAAGCCACAAAGATGTCCGAACATGCGCGGGAACTTGTCAAAGCAAACAAGATCCAGGATGTGGTTGAAGTGATTGAGGGATCGATGGAGGACATTGTGCTGCCGGAAAAAGGTTTCATGCTTATTCATAATCACCATTATTTCACTTTTTTCTCTTATTTTTTATTTCACTCATTCTTAATCTTGCATCTTTTTATGCTTCTAAGAAATTTCCTTCTGTGTGTAGTTGATGTAATAATTTCAGAATGGATGGGATACTTTCTTCTACGTGAATCAATGTTTGACTCGGTACTCTTTGCGCGGGATCGCTGGTTGAATCCCGGTGGTGTCATGTTAGTACTCTTTTTATGAGTAAATTTCCGCTCTTATGCTTCTTGCCTTCTTTGTTTTTTGTGCAAAAAAACTTTTCTTTATTTGGTTAGCAATAAGCATCCCCTGTTGGTAAGCTTCAATTGTGATTCCCCCATATATGAAAACATGGAGTACTAGACTGTTTTGTATTTTCCTATAATCTGAGTCTCAATGATTAAAACTACACTGTTTTGATATATTAAATCAGAAATCTGCATGACGTTGCATTCTGGAGATGTAAAATAGTTCAGACTATGACTTGGATATTACCCAATTTGAACCCTCATATACTAATTTTAACTCAACCACTTGATTTGATTATCCAAGAGGATGTCTTGCTCCTTTAAACCAGCAAAATTGTAGTGAGATTACCACACAGTGCAGCCATTATCATTATAATTAATATCCAACGATTATCCAAGCATTTTAATTAAACCTGCACAACGATTATCCAAGCATTTTAATTAATATCCCAGTGTTACTTACATGCGATTACCACACATCTTTGAGTTGATCATTCAACTGCTAATGTGTTGAGTTTGTAATTCAGTGACTTTAATGTTTGATGATATTTCCAGTTATTGATTATCAAGTCCAATCTCACAGGTATCCCAGCCATGCCCGCATGTGGATGTCACCTATCAGGTCAGGGTTGGGTGATCAGAAAATGAGAGATTATGATGGAGCAATGGAGGATTGGTCTGGTTTTGTTAAGGTGACAGAAGCTTATTATGGTGTAGACATGAGTGCTTTGACAAAACCATTTGAGGAAGAACAAAAGAAATATTATTTGCAGGTTGGTGTCGTAAACAATTTAAATCTAATCTAATAGAATCTTCAAATCGCATATTCAATGTTCCCGCATGATATCTTTTCACCACTTCCGCATGTAGTCTTTATTCTGAATATTCATTTATTGAATCACATTTTATTCAGTTTATACCTGTTTAATATTTATGCATTTTTTTTCCTGCAAAGTCTCCTTATAGGACTAATGTTTACTGTTATTAAACTTTCAGACATCACTCTGGGACAACCTTCATCCAAACCAAATTATTGGTACACCTGTTATCATCAAGGAGATTGACTGCTTGACAGTTACTGTTGATGATATACGCGATGTTCGTGCAAGCATTTCTACATCCATCACAGAAGAAAATGCAAGATTATGTGGCTTTGGTGGATGGTTTGATGTCCATTTTCGAGTGAGTTTTAATATTACTGATTTTATTATCTGATGTAGTATAACACTGCTTAAAAATGCTGTTTCAATTGTTTACTTAGGGAAGCGATAAGAGTCCAGCTCAAAAGGAGGTTGAGTTAACAACTGCCCCACATGAAGATCTTGGCACACATTGGGGCCAGCAGGTTGGTAGTAGCTATGTTCTTCATTTTGTCCAATATAAGTGCCATGCATTTACTTAGTAGTATTCATCAGTAAGCTTTTACGTTGTCAAAAGATCCTTCCCGGATTTGTATTGATGGTTTAAAGCTTTTCTTTTCCCCTGTGACCCTAGGCGTAGGAGAGTGGGCATGAACAGAACCCAAAAATTCCCGTTATATATGTTTGTGTCAAATTATAGTAAAGGACTAAATATCCTGATGGTTTTAATGATCAATCATACCACTCAATATAAACGTCCCCTAGGGTTTTAAAGGTTGATTTTCTGCTCTGATTTAATTTAATGATATTGTATGAAAGTGATAGTCGCATTACATTGTTTTCTGGCATGTAGCTCAAGTGAATAACACTACTACTTCATTATTCCAGGTGTTCTTACTGCATCCTCATCGGAACGTTCAATCTGGTGATGAGTTGAATATTAATTTCTTAATGACTCGCTCCAAGGTGAATCACCGGTTGATGGAAGTTGATTTTAACTGTGAGATTAACCGGCCATCTGGAAAACCAGTGCCTCCAGTACAAAAGAAGTTCTACATCGAGTGAGCCAGCCATCTGCTCGTACATCTCATTCAGATGTTCTTGGCTTGAAATTTTGATGAGGTCCATTTTCAGCATCATCTTCGGCTGTGATATGTTGGTGTTTGTTTGTAAGACTCTACTAGGAGATGCAATTAGAGTAAGTGGTATTGGACTCAAAAGGCTCAACGTACTGCACGTTCTCGGGTGCGAGTTGGCTGATGCCCAGAACCCACTCCAGGTAAAAGAGTAAGGGTCTCATCTCATGTGAGGAATTAGTCGAATCTAGCATCTCCCAAAGAAAGCAGTTTTGTCTTTCTATTTAAACAATTTCCTTTTTATTTAAACAATTGCTATCCGTCTGGTTTGGCAGTTTGATGAAAATGAATGATTTTATATTGTTATTATTCACTACATTTAAGATATATTTCAGCTCAAGGTTATGCACTTCTCTGTTTATAATACTTACTAACATATAGATAAGAAATATACCAACATAATCTTAACATTAAAATAGAGATCAGTGCAAGAACAATTTGATGTTGCCTTTGCTTTCCTTTTGTATATTTCTCATCAACTCAATTCTTAAGATTATACACCATTTCTCCTCAAAAAATAGATGACTTGTGGCAAGGGTTTTAATATGTAATTGGTAAATTAAGTAAGAGAGATTGAAAAAAGTAGGACAGAAAAGAAAAAAAGGTAGTGGAAGTAGTGTTATTAGACTTAAACTTAAGTCTAATTTTGGGAGACTGCCCAAAATTAGTCTTATTTTTTTTTAGAATGGAGGGAGTATTTCATTATAACTTAATGAGCGGAAAACAAATGATGAATTATTATGGGTTTATTTGCCTATAAATACACTAACTTTTAACATTTTCTAGTTTTTTTAGCGAGCCTCTTCTCCTGCAAGAACTCATTGCTATTCGCTTGGCTTCTACCAACCTAAGCGAAGAACCTTTCCGAGATATCAACTCTGCAGTTTTTGCCGTTCCTTCCAACAACAGCCTAGCAAATACTATAAGAAGCGCCATTGGCACCTTGAACGAGTGTCAGAATCCGAGCACCCTAGTTCTCTCAATGAACTTCTATGATGATGAGCTGCCTAGTGATGAAATGCTGGTTAAGACCTGAGGCCTTTAGGAATCTCGGAGTTCTTGCTCGAGGGCTCAGTGGAATCACGTTGTCCCATTGTGGTTGTAGCCAATGTAGTGATTCTACAATGATCTTTCAACTATCTTAGAGGAACGATACCTGGTTGGATTGGAGAGTTTCAAAACCTTTTCTACTTGGATATGTCAAACAACCTGCTCTCGGGCAAATTCTAAATTGAGCTTGCTAGACAACTTTCTGTCTGGTCGAAGTCTAGTATCACATGGAAGCCTGCATTTCTTCCAATGTTGCCTTAGCGTAGAACAATCTTGAAGGTCCCCTGCCCACAGGAGCACAGTTCAGAACTCTCTCTTATTCGAGCTATGAAGGAAATCCAGAGCTCTGTGGTCCGTTTCTACAGACCGTATGCTCTGATCATCCAAGCCCATCTGCAGTGGTGAAAGAGACAAGGAAGAAACTAACGTACACCAAACTTCATTTTTTTTTTGTCGAGCAACGGTAAATGGTGAGGGAGATATTACACTAAGCCAACATCATATTTGCAATCATTTCCACACTGTAATACTCCATTGGTACAAATTTACGTTGGCACATGTTAGATAAACACAAAATTTGATTCTTCAAACACCATTCCAAAACAATATTTGTCTGTTACAAACCAGTGCAGTTACAGAAACTCTTTTGCTCTTTATTTTTCATTGGTTGCTGAAATGAAGGGCTGGTTGAGGAGCCAAAGAGAAAGCTCAGACATTAGATATTGCTAAACAATGTTAGTATTACATACTTGATACAAAATAAAGCTATTCTCTCCCTAGCCAAAAATATCCAGCAGAAGAATCATAGGCGTGACTTTGCCGTAGAAGATGTTGTGGCAGGTGCACTCTGCATATAAATTGACTTCCAACTTATAGTAAATATATACGTGTGTGAATAAGGCCACCAAAATTTGAGCAGAGAAAAATAAGTATCCAAGGAAATTCAGCAATTAGTTTGCTGATTATCTTCCCTTAATTGAAGTAGGTGTTTCAGACAAATATGAAACCAAAAATGTTACCATATCCATATGCAAAAGGGCTCGCAAAATCAGATTACAAAGTTAGCATGCAACAAGTGCAGATATTAGATTCTGATTCGCTAGTTTTCATCATATATCACGGCTATGCATTGCCAAGTCAGATATGAGTTGACCTTTGATCTTCGTCTGATGACAAACCTTTGATCTTGCGAACTAGTATTTAATAATTAGCAAGTAAAACAGCCTATACACTACCATGATATTAGTAATAATTTTTCTTTAGGGACACAACGAGGTCCTTTATTCTAAACATTTTCCTCATTTCTATCTTTCCGCCTTTTTCTTTGTTTATCCAGTCAAGAACAAATCCGTGGCTCGATTTTATGTTTTGTGAAGTTGGATCATATCACAATTCATCGTATAACTAAATTAAAAGAAGATTAATGTGGTATTAAGTGTAAAACAATATTTACCAATGGGATGCCTCTGGTTGCTCTTTCTTCCAGAAACCTTGACGGTTTGAAGAAGTTACCATATAATCCATACCACTTCTGGAGACTTTTGTATATATGATCTGCCCCAATGGTGTCTGCCCAAAAAATAATGCCGCCACTGCCACAGAATACAAAAAAAAATCAGTATTACTTTTCCACCATAAACTTGGGGAGTACTAGTAATCTTGGAAGATCCTGTCTGTATTTTTTTAACATAAACTATAGTACTGTACTGGTTATTTTCTTGGAAAGATCTGTTTGGGTATGTAACACAGGACTTAATTCGTTGCATCATAGCCAGAACCTTGACAATTTATCTCAATTTATCAATTATTTTCCCAAGTTGTTTCTCAACTTCACACTTAAACTCTTTAAATTTATCGAAGGCCTCAGATTTATTTTTCATAAGATGCACATATCCATACCTTGATAAATCATCAGTAAAAGTTATGAAGTACGAATAACCACCTCTTGCTTGAGTTGGAAACGGTCCACACACATCTGTGTGAATCAACTCTAGCAAATCTTTGGCACGCACTCCCTTCTCAGAAAATGGTTTACTTGTCATTTTTCCCTTGAGACAGAATTCACAAGCTCCATAGGATTCTAAATCAAATGAAGTGAGATAGTCTAACTTTCTCAATCTTGCTATTCTTTTCTCATTAATATGACCAAGTCTACAATGCCAAAGATAGGTTGCATTATTCGTATTACTTAGCTTAGGTCTTTTGTTTTGCACATTGAGAATATTTCGTTTGTATTTAAACATATATAATCCGTTTTCAAGAGTGACATTTCCATAAAACAATCCATTAAAAGAAAACGAGCATCTGCTGTTTGCAAAATGGAAGGAAAACTTTCAATGTCTAACATCGGAATGGAAATAATATTCTTTGAAATAACTGGAACAAAATAACAATTATGTAAATCTAGTCTATGTCCTGAGGGAAGATCTAATCTATAAGTTTTCACTCGTTCGGCAGCAACTCTTGCTCCATTTCCAACACGCAAATCAACTTCCCCAGGTCTCACTTTCCTGCAGTCACTTAGACCTTGCACATTATTACAAATGTGTGAGCCACAAGCTGTATCTAATACCAAAGATTGTGAATTATTCATAGACATATTTATCTCAATGACAAACATACCTGAGCTCCCACTTTATGCACCTTGTGCCTTGAATTTTGGGCAGTCTTTCTTCCAGTGTTTCTTCTCATGACAGAAAAGACACTCATCCTTTGATAATTTCGACTTCTTCTTGGCCCTCCACTCTTAGGCTTTAGAACAGCATCCTTAGATGCTTTCTTCTTCTGTTGTTGCTTATTCTTCCATTTCGAAGATTTCGCAGAAGAGCTCACCATGAGCACAGATTTTACCTTAGCAGTGGAAGACTCATAGTCTTAAGCCTATTGTGCAGCTCTGGCAGCCCAACCTTCGTGTTGTTCATGTTGAAATACACAATGAAATTCTCAAAACTACTAGGTAGAGACTGCAAAATTAGATTTGTTGAGACATTTGCGGGGAGCACCGTTCCAATCGATGCTAACCTCTCAATCAAACCAATCATTTTCAGCACATGCTCAGAAACCTTGCTTCCATCACGAAGCTTGCACTTGAAGAGATCGCGAAGTATCTCATACTCCATAGTTTGAGCTTGTGAAGCATACAAACTCTCCAAGTGCTTAAGCATTTCATATGGAAACATGTGTTCATGTTGTCTTTGCAGTTCCAAACTCATAGAAGACAACATGACACACTGAGCATCAGAAGCATTATCAATGTGTTTCTGATGAGCTTCAACGTCAAACGTAGCAAACTCAAGAGATTCCTTATCGGGGATGACACCGATTGGTTTGTCCAGGACATACTCAACCTTGTCATGCCGTAGCACCAAGCGCAAACAACGGAGCCAATCCGTGAAATTTGACCCAGTCAACTTGTTTGTTTCCATCAAACATTTGTAAGCAAAGTTTGACATTTTATCTGAACAGAAAATAAAATGAAAGCAAATCAGAAAAGCATATAAAGATCACATTTGTATCACTAATCAAACAAAAGGTTTATTGTAGGTCGCTTTGGCGTCACTAAATAATTTAAGCAAGTCAACCCCATCACACGATGCCAACCATGCATCTATGAATGATCGATCCTAGGCCTTGTAGATTTAGAGTAAACACTTTGGCGTAAAACTCGTGGTCGAAAAGGCCAAGTACATCAAACAATTATGATGGACGATGCGTTTGTTTAAAAAACAAGACTTATATTTATGGGGAAAAGTGTGATACTAGTTTTGTGAATATAATATCCAATATTAAATTTCAAACAATTACTGGGTGCCGCCTACCCAGACATAGTATAACACGGACTACACATACTGGGCGCCGCCTACCTAAACAATAAAACGGTCTCTAACTACTATAGTTAAATAAATGAGCATAAATCAAATATCATGCTTATCACATAGGATATCAAATAATGCTCAATGAATAAAATCAAATTTTATTCTCTAATTAAATGTGGACTTAAAATTTATGTATTAATTCTAAATTAACATAATCACATATTTAATATTAATTCCAAATTAATATTAACAATATATTTATTATTATTAGTATTCAGTAATCGAATTAATGAATTTAAATAATAATCTATATTATAATAATTGTATATGATTAATCCACAAAAGGCAACAAAACATCTTGTCAAAATGATGAGCCCAAAACCCTAACTAAGGTTTGGGTCGCCACCCCACAGCCTAAGCTGTTGCCGCCGCTACTGCCCTCGTTTGCATAGCCGCTGGCTCGCTCCCACTGCAGTAGACGTCTGCCCCCGTTACCTGGAACACCGTGGCTACTGCCACAACCGAAGTCAGGGCTGCCGCTGTCCACAAGCCGGCAGTAAGCACGACTGTCAGACGTGGTGCAGATTGAAGACGACGTCGCTGCTGCCAAGATCTGGAGCTGATCGCCGCTGCTGCCCGGCGACAACACAGCTGCTGTCCGACGAGGACAGCTCCTCCGTCGCCGCCTAAGGACGACGCATCTGCTGTTCGTTGCCTACCGCCGGAGCTACTGCCTGATGGAGCACGTTGAGAAGGAGCTGCTGTCCAGCCCTTCGCTCGCTGCCTTGGCTGCCCGGAAAGCAAACCGCCGTTGTCCGAAGACTACGGCTGCTGCCCGGTGAAGACGATGAAAGAATTTTGAAATCCAATTTCAGAATTTTGATTTTCAAAATCATCCACAAATTAATTAGGAAACAAAATTAATTTGAATCAAACCCCGGGCTCTGATACCACTGTTAGGAATTTTTGTATTCATCTAATGAGCGCAGCGGAAATTGCATACAAGAATAACAGATCTAGATTCATAATCATATTGCAAGTTGAGCACGTAATACACAACGGAACTAAATCTTACTAGTTGTGTTGTTTTCTTCTAAGATTGTGTCCTGCAAGTTGAATCCACTACTATCGAGGTCCACGTGTATTCTGATCCGATGCAGGAACAATTCCTCGGTACAATCGTTCTGTAGAGAAAGCTAGGAAATCTCTTGGTGAACGTAGCGCTGCTTTTCTCTCTTAGAAAATTAGGTTTCCTGTGTCTTGTGTTCTCCACAATAGAGCATATATATAATAGAATAATTATAACATTGGACCAAACCCAATAGAATTATTTCATATTAATCTAATATAGTCCATTAATCTTTCAGAAATCACCATTCTATTTCCTCACCCAAATCGTCATACCAATAAGAGACTCAAGTGTATTTTTCATTTATGAAAATACTTTTTGTAAATGGACATTTATTGAAAATCCAAACTTAAAATCTAACTTTTTTTTGGCATGTTGGAATGAAATGAACGAATGAGGGTGAATTTGTTTTTGGCATTTTCTTTGCATTTTCATTCTATTTCCTCCTCCACTCCAATCCATCTCACCACACCAAGAATGACCTTATATTTCTTATACTTATTTTGTTTTGCACGAAAGGTTTCACCAAACACCTTAAATTCCCCGTCTATTCATTTCATTAGGAAAAAATTCAAAATCCAATTAAGGATTCTTCGCAAATAAGAAACAACCTACGTTCCACTATAAGCGAGTTGTACTAATTAACTTTTGGGACGTTCCATTTAAAGTTTGTCATTTCTCTTTTTGGAAAAATATTACAGAGTACTGCATAATTATTTTCTCTTACTTTATTTTCTCCTCTACTTTATTTCTTCTCCACTCATCTACTTTATTCTCTCTCCTACTACGTTATCTCTTCTCTTAACTCTCTAAACATCATTTTCTTGAATCATGTTCCCAAATGAAGCGACTCGTTCATGATGAGATGGAGGGAGTACTATATAATTAGGTTCGCTACAAAACTATTGTTTTAAAAGGACGTCACCACTCATCGGACCGAGTGCAAGTAGGAGAAATGATGGATTTTCGGGTACCGGTGCAATATTTGCAGGCCTACACGATGTTAGGATGCCTGGCTTTGAACTGGTATCTAGAGCCTGGTTTTCGAACTAGGGTTTTGAATTCCGCTGCTAGGGTTTTCTGGTAAATCGATCAAAGATATCTGCTCTGAACATGAAGGCTGACAAATTCACCGGGAGGAATAGTTTTGGCTTATGGCAGATCAAGATGCGTTCCCTGCTGAAGCAGCATAGTTTGTGGGCGCCGCTCAAAACAAAGAAGACAATGGAGGATGATGAGGAGTGGAAAACCCTAAACGAAAAGGCCCACTCGACCATCATGTTGTGTCTGTCTGACGATGTTATCATTGAAGTTGCTGGTCAGGAGACTGCTGCAGCCCTTTGGACGAAGTTGGAGAGTCTATATATGACGAAGTCTCTAACCAACAAGTTGCTCCTGAAGCAACGTTTGTTTCGATTAGAAAGTATGCCCCTTCGGGATCATCTGGAAAATTTGAACAGAATTTTGCTGGATTTGCGTACTGCTGATGTTAAAGTAGAAGACGAGGATGTTGCTTAATCTTGCTAGTTTCTTTGCCTGAGTCGTACGAGAATTTCGTTGAGTCTTTTATGACTGGGATAGAAACTCTGTCTTTGAAGGATGTTGGATCTGCTCTTCACATCAGAGAGGATCGTCAACAGACAACGAGTTCAGCCACAGAAAATTAATGGAGTAGCGGAACGCAACACAACAACCAGCTTATTTTCCTTCTTTTCGTCTCTTTAGTGCATGTTACCATCATATTCTGTGTACCACCAAGGAAAATTAATGAATGGTAGTGAAAGCATGAAGAAATGAGCGCGTGAAATAGGGTCATGATGTTTCTATCTTCTATAAAAACGACGAAAATCGCAAGGTACAAAAAGAATCTTTGTTAAATGAGTATCTTGGTTTTGTGCTCGAATATTCAATTAACCACAACAGACGCAGGAAACAGTTAAATTCGTTTCACGAGCTCCAATCAATCACCGACTACAATCATATACTATTGCCATGCGCAAAAAACTAAGGAATAACAATCTATGTTAAATTTGGAGAATTGAAAAAGCAGAGAAGAAATCTATGGAAGAAATTGAAGAAACTGCCATGGAGAAATGAGAGAAACCGTCGGTGAAAGAGAGAGAGGTGATGGGGTACGTACTAAACAAGCCCAATAGCAGTGACGGCCCATCAGCCCAAAGCCCAAGGAAGAGTATCAGTTCGGCATTACCAAAGAGTTCGGCCCCAGCCTACAGCTCGGTAAAAGCCGACCAATCAAGCTCTACTCTCAGATTGGCAAAAGCTGCTCGGCAATAGCTCAGCAGTTCGGTCCCCAAGGAAGAGTATCAGTTCGGCATTACCAAAGAGTTCGGCCCCAGCCTACAGCTCGGTAAAAGCCGACCAATCAAGCTCTACTCTCAGATTGGCAAAAGCTGCTCGGCAATAGTTCAGCAGTTCGGTCTCATTATTCGACCGAACTGGGAGATAGTGGTGTCAACTCATGCAGGATCTCATGCAGGATAGCGGACCAAACAAAGAGATAGTGGACCCATGCAGGATCTCATGACCTCCACGACATCCACGACCTAATTACTGATGATGTAAGCCACGACCTACTTAGTGGTGATGTAAGCCACGACCTAGTTAGTGGTGATGTAAGCCACGACCTAGTTAGTGGTGATGTAAGCCACGACCTAGTTAGTGGTGATGCAAGCCACGATCTTAGTTCAATGTATAAATAGAACTTAGATCAGATAGACTAGGGGAGAGAGCGCTCTAGACATCAAATATCATATAGCAAGTCTGTATTTGTAAGCTGAAAACCAGATCAAGCAATACAATCTTGCCCTCCTTTCTTCCCGTGGACGTAGATTTACCTCAGTAAATCGAACCACGTAATTCCCTGTGTCGTGATCTATATTTTTTACCCGCATTCACTACCATCAAAAATTCGCCCAACCATCACTGGCGCCGTCTGTGGGAAACAGAGAACCAAATTTGTGATAAAGCGAATTTTTGACCCTTTTTCCACCCCAAAAAAAAAAAAAAAAATGCATACCAGATCACATAACACCCATAATACCGTTCGTGATAACCCTGAGGAAGCTAGTCCAGCCCGCAGGTCTGGAAAACAGCCTCGGGAGAAATCTACTTCCAGTTCTCACGGAGAAGGAACAAGCCGCTCAAAGACTCATCGCCCCGAGTCTTCCCAGCAGCCCGATTTGAACGAGGCTGTCAAGTTGTTTTTGGCCGAGAAGCAGGAAGAGTTCTTAATTTTCCTGCAAAAGGGCCAAAAGCCGGAGACGAAAACGGTGGATTCTCCCTCCTCATCCAGACATGAAAGTCACTACCGCAGTAGTGCCGTGTCTTCCAGGAAGAAGAATCCTCAACCCCGACATGTTCCTGTTCCTCCTCGGTACCGGAATCACAGGAGAACTCCATCTCCTCCATACCGAAGAGATGTCGGGTTCGCCATGTACGGAGCATTGAAGACTCCGTTCTCGGACGATATCACCCGAACTCCCTTGCCACAGAACTACCGAACTCCGTCGATGACTTATGACGGGTTAGTGAATCCTCATGACTTCCTGGGACGCTATCAGTATAACATGGCGAACCAAGGTCTCAATGAGGTCCATATGTGCAAGCTGTTTCCCGAGCTGCTTATCGGGAACGCAAGAAGGTGGTTCGATAGCCTCCCCCAAGGCAGCATTAGATCTTACCGAGATCTAATGGATGCTTTCCACAGGAGGTTCTTTCAGAAAGCGGAAGCCCGAATCACTTCGGCTCAGCTGCTTTCTATACGTCAAAGTCGCGACGAAAAGATCAGCGACTTTATGACGAGATTCCACAAGGAATGCCTACAAGTAGATGATCTCAATGATCTACTTGTCATTTCGGCATTCCAAAATGGAATCCTGCCCGGAGCTCTCTACAGAAAGCTCGTGGAATGCAGTCCGCAAACAGCTCAAGAGATGTGGGACATTGCGGACCAGTTCTCCCGTGCCGATGAGGCAGACCGTCGCAAACGGTCTTTAGACAGCTCATCCCGAGGAGACAGGAGGAAGCCCGATCATAGCGATCAGGGACATCCTCGCCGAACTCCTTTTGGCGATCAGGGACATCCTCGCCGAACTCCTTTTGAAAGGATTCAAAGGACTCCGGTGCAAGACCGATTGGGGCCACGTCTCAATCCCGAGAAGCCGCCCGCCCAGTTCGTACCATTGAACAAGTCGAGAGCGGAAATTTTCGAACTGCATTCCGATATGTTCGAAAAACCAAAGCGGATGACGAAATCGGCCGCGCGTCGACCTCAGGATCAATATTGCTCCTTCCATCAAGACCACGGTCACGATACCGAGGAGTGCCGACATTTGGCTGCAGGTATTGATGCTCTTGTGAAAGCAGGGACGTTAAAAAAATACCAAAGCAAGCAGCCGAAAAAGAACAAAAAGCAGAGAGGTGCAAACTGCGCTCCTCAGGATCTGAAAAAGCAACAGGACCCCGAAGACGATGACGAGCTGCAATATGATGGAGTAATCCTGACTATTGATGCTCTCCCTGCCGGGAAGACTAAATCGTCCCTGAAGTCAGAGCGCAGAGGCTTCAATCGAGAGGAGCCAACGCATAAAAGGCTGAAGCAGGACGAAGTGATTACATTTTCAGATGCAGATCCCGTCCCGGCCATCTCTCCTCATCAAGACGCTATTGTCATCCAAGCCGGAGTGGCAAACAAACTGATCCACAGAGTGTTTGTGGATACCGGAGCGTCAGTCAGCATTCTTTTTAAAGAATGTTTCGATAAACTAGAAGTGGATCCAGCTCGGCTCAGTCCGGCTCCACTTCCTCTGAAAAGTTTCGCCCAGGAGGACACCCGCCCTGAAGGTATTATCAGCCTTCCGATCACGGTGGGAAAAGCGCCTACAAGCTCCAGTACGATGATCGAGTTCTTTGTGGTAAAAGCTCGGTCCCCGTACAACATCATCTTGGGAAGAGACTGGCTCAACGCAGTTCGGGCCGTTTGCTCTACTTATCACCTCACCATCAAGATTCCCACTAAAGGTGGGATAGCGGTCATCCGAGGTGATCAAAAGAGAGCAAAAGAGTGTCTGCAGATTGCGCTTAAAAGTGCCGAGCAATCAGATCGGCATCATCAAGCATAGCAATCACAGCAGCCGGAGTCAGAGGCAAGCGAAATGACCGAAGTCACACCAGAGTCGAACTCAATGACCGTTCAGTTATACGAAGATGATCCATCCAGAACGGTCAAGATCGGTTTCGCGGGAACGCCTCTACTCCGGGAAAAGACCATCCAGCTCCTCAAGGAGTACAAAGATGTCTTTGCATGGTCTCCGTTGGACATGACCGGAGTGCCCCCTGAGGTAATCACTCATCGGTTAAATATTGATCCTTCAGTCCGGCCTATAAAACAGAAACAAAGACTCTTTGCGGCAGAAAGAAATCAAGTCATCCATGACGAAGTCCGCCAATTATTGAAAGCGGATGTATTATTCGAGGTGAAATATCCTTCTTGGGTGGCCAATCCTGTGATGATCAAGAAAAAAGAAGGAGGATGGCGGATGTGCATAGATTTTACCGATCTAAACAAGCACTGTCCTAAAGATTGCTATCCCCTTCCGAACATAGATAAAAAAGTAGAAGCTTTGATCGGCTTCGAAATTTTCTGTTTTCTTGATTTATACAAAGGCTACCACCAAGTTTTAATGGATGAGAATGATGCTTCAAAAACGGCTTTCATTACTGACTTCGGCATCTTTGCTTATAAAAAGATGCCATTCGGTTTAAAGAATGCCGGAGCCACATATCAAAGGATGGTAGATAAGCTTTTTCGGCATTTGATAGGAAAAGAGGTTGAAGTGTATGTTGACGACATAGTCGTCAAAAGCAGAAGCACTTCGGAGTACGAAGACAACCTCAAATCCACCCTCGACGTGCTCAAAAAAGCCAACCTCAAACTCAATCCCCAAAAATGTACCTTTTTGGTAGATTCGGGAAAGTTTCTGGGTTGTTGGGTTTCAAAGGACGGACTCAAGGCAAATCCCTCAAAAGTTCAAGTTGTTCAGAACATGGCGATGCCGAAGTCCATACATGATGTGCAAAGGCTAACTGGATGTCTAGCCGCACTGAATAGATTCCTTTCCCAAGCAGCCGAAAAGCAACTGCCGTTCTTCAAAGTGTTGAAAAAGGCACCAAAGTTTGAGTGGGGAGCCGAGCAGAAAAAGGCTTTTGACGAGCTCAAAAGTTATTTAGCCAAGCTTCCAATTCTCTCTGCTCCAACCGATGCCGAAGTGATATTCTTATACTTAGCGGCATCAGATCAAACCATTAGCGCGGTGCTTGTACGAGAAGAAGGCCTAAAGCAGCTTCCCATCTACTTTACAAGCCGAGCATTAAGAGGTCCAGAAACAAGGTATCAACCTCTGGAAAAAATTGCTCTGGCGTTAGTAAATGCAGCAAGGAGACTGCGGCCATACTTCTATGCTCACAAGGTATGCGTCTTAACCGATCTGCCACTTCGGCAAGTTTTGACCAAGCCAGAAGCATCAGGCAGAATCGCCAAATGGGCCATAGAGTTGGGAGAACACTCAATCGAATACCTACCTCGGAAAGCCATCAAGGGACAAGCCTTGGCAGATTTTCTTACAGAGGCAAAGTTCGATCAAGTAATCCCTGTCATTGCCGAACAGAAAAATTCTGCCAATACCGAACTAGCACAGCCCCTGGAATCCGAAGTAGAGCCGCCGGATTGCTGGAGCGGATTCGTAGATGGAGCTTCGAATAAAACGGGAAGTGGAGCTGGTATTCTACTTATCGCTCCCGACGGACACGAGGTAACTTATTCACTTCGGTTCTTATTCCCAACTACTAATAACGAAGCCGAATACGAAGCCCTCCTTGCCGGACTTCACTTAGCGCAAAGTCTATTTGTCAAATCTCTCAAAATCCATTGTGATTCACAAGTCATAGTGAATCACATGCTGGGTACAAGTGAAGCCCGAGATGAGAGGATGAAAAAATACTTGGACAAAGCGCAAAGCTTTAGCCGAAGTTTCTCTTATTTTCGGATAATCCGCATTCCCAGAGCGGAAAACAGCCGAGCAGATACTTTAAGTAAGTTGGCCTCATATCCGAGCTCAAAGGTGGAGGAATTACTACACCGAAGCATTGATGAAGCTGAGGTACATTCAGTAACCAGCTCGCCGAACTGGATGACGCCGATCTTACAGTATCTAGATCAAGGACAACTGCCCGAGGATAAGAGAGAAGCTCGGAAAATCACATGCCGAGCACTTCGGTATGAACTTCATGAAGGAGTCCTATACAGAAAGTCCTACCTTCAACCGTTATTGCGATGTGTAGGACCAGAAGAGACGGACTACATCCTTAGAGAAGTTCATGAAGGATCTTGCGGTAGCCACATCGGAGCTAGAGCTCTAGCTAAAAAAGTTCTGAGATGGGGATATTATTGGCCAACTTTGGTACAAGAAGCAATGCAGCTCGTCAAGACATGTACGAAGTGCCAAATCCATGCAAATATCCCAAGGATGCCGCAGACCGATCTATGTGCTATGCAAAGCCCTTGGCCTTTTATGCAATGGGGCATAGACATAGTAGGACCACTACCACAAGCTCCTCGGCAAATGAAATTCCTTATCGTTGCCGTGGATTACTTCACGAAGTGGGTGGAGGCTGAACCATTAGCTACGATAACGAGCTCGAAGGCATTGGATTTCGTCTGGAAGAACATAGTGTGCCGATTTGGCATACCCCACATCCTCATTTCGGATAATGGGACTCAGTTCACCGACAAGACATTCAAGAATTGGTGCCAAGAGCTGAATATTCAACAGCGGTTCACTTCGGTCTCCCACCCACAAGCAAACGGACAAACGGAGGTAACAAACCGTATCTTGGTGAAAGGGTTAAAAGCTCGGTTAGAACAAGCCAAAGGACAATGGGTAGAAAATCTCCCTCAAGTCCTATGGTCCTACCGAACTACACCCAAAACCTCCAACGGTGAAACTCCGTACAGTCTGGTGTACGGCACTGAAGCCGTGATTCCGGTTGAGATCGGCGTACCCAGTCCCCGAACTCTAAATTTCTCCTCAGAAATGAATGATGACGGACTGAGAGCCGAACTAGATCTGGCCGAAGAAAGAAGAGAATTGGCCTGCATAAAAGCAGCCAAGTACAAGGAGCAAGTAGCCCGGTATTATAACCAAAGGGTGAAAAAGCTGCAATTTCAAGTGGGAGATCTCGTCTTGAGAAACAACGAAGTAAGCCGAGCAGAAAAGCTGGGCAAACTCGAACCCACATGGGAAGGTCCATATCGGGTGTCAGAAGTCCTCGGCAAAGGGTCTTACAAATTGACTCACGTGTCAGGAGAACAAGTACCCCGAACATGGCACGTTTCCAACCTTAAGAAGTTCCATTTGTAAGAGACAGTCCGGTCAGTCAGTCTTGTGTCTAGTTCGGTCCTAGAGGTATGTGCTTTCTTTGTTTTCTTTACTTGTTCTTTGTGCTTGTTTTATAAAAGTTTAAAATCTTGTTCGTCCTTTTTATTTGTCTATGTGCGTTTTGTCTGTCTATGTGCGTGTCGTCTCTTACAAATGTTACTGAGGTATCTTGTTCTTCGAAGGCTGATCCCCTTTTTAGAACATGTATAAGCCAACGATTGTGAGTCCAAGCTTCTAAGGAGGATACAAGACCACAATTCAGCTTAAGAAATAAGCAGTTCGTCTGAAACGAACTGCAACAAAGGGAAAGTCCGATCCACGCGATAAAACTCGCCGAATTAGGACAAGGGAAAGTCCGATCCACGCGATAAAACTCGCCGAATTAGGACAAGGGAAAGTCCGATCCCCAAATTAGGACAAGGGAAAGTCCGATCCGAGCGATAAACCTCGCCAAATTAGGACACAAGCTTAGTCCGGTCAAAGAAATTTACTTCATAAGACCAAAGACGAGTCCGGTCAAAGAAGTTTACTTCATAAGACCAAAGACGAGTCCGGTCAAAGAAGTTTATTTCATAAGACCGAGGACCAAGTCCGGTCAAAGAAGTTTACTTCATAAGACCAAAGACGAGTCCGGTCAAAGAAGCTTACTTTATAAGACCGAGGACGAGTCTGGTCAAAGAAGTTTACTTCATAAGACCGAGGACGAGCACGATGAAATTTTTTCGCTGAGCTGTAAATACGCAGTGATAGAAGCGAAATGAAGATTTCATTTATTAAAACTTGTTCGGCATACAACTCCGCTGCCCTACGAGAAGGCGTTACGCTATTACAAAGGACTATTCTACTGTCCACGGTTGCTAAAGTTGAGCCACCTATTCAAAAAATCCTCGTGAAGCCGAGTTCGGGTGTTCCGGGCAGCTGAAGAATAAGCAGGTCGACGAGATGCTCTGATCGACCTACCGCCTCTTCCTTGAGTCCGGGAAGTTCTGGCACCTCGGCGGCGAAGAGTCTCTTCACGAAGCATTTGTTGATCTTGCTCACTCATAATCACAGCTCCTCTACGAACTTCAGTCCGTCCTTGTCTTGACGTTTCTGGTTGCTCCTGAGTCCGTTCTCGTCTTGACGTTTCCGGTTGCTCCTGAGTCCGTTCTCGTCTTGACGTTTCCGGTTGCTCCTGAGTTCGTTGCTGATTTGGAGTAGAATTTTGAGCAAGTGGATCAGAGGTTTGAGCTGGAGTGTGAGCATCTGTTGGCGGGAAATGCCTAAGGAATCTCTCGATTGAAGGACGCCGGGAAAGAACGATGTCGTACCGAGAAGCCCAGCGCCGCAATGATTTCACAACTTGTTGGTAAGCCGAGCTCTCCAGCGCATTGTTCCTCCGGAGTACATGAAGCTCCTCCCACAGTTCATCAACTTGATTCTGAACTTCAGATATGCTCATTCCCCCGCGTCCGCAGATGAAATCCTCATACGCAGTCCTCTCAGCGACGGCAGTATTCAGCTCGGCCTCCAGATCTTTCTTTTCGGACTCTAAGTCCTTATTGTCGGCCTCCAGCTTCACTAAACAAGCCAAGAGTTCGTCATTCTTCATCTGGTCAGCTATGGCTTTTTTCTCAGCTTCGTCTAAAGCGGAAGAGTACAGCCGCTTCCAGTGAAGTACCTCCAGCTCCTTAAGAGTTAAGAATACAAAGCAGCTATGTCAGTTCGGCATTTCAGTTTACTGAGCAGGTAGTAAACCACAACAGGAGTAAAAGAGAGTACGAAAAGCTATACGAAGACACAAGTGTAGAAAGAAGAATTTTTTCATTCATAAGAAAAAAAATTTTACACAAGGAGGGCTTCAAGGCCATTTTACAACAAGGAAGAAACTAAACTAAGAGAAGGGAGACGAAATCATACTCCGCCAGCTTCGTCTCCGGCTCCTCGGTGAGGTTCAGCTTCCTTCTCCTTGTCTGCCTCAGCTTCAGCCTCGGCCTCCCTGCTCCCCCCAGCCTGCTCGGTGCCCCCATCACCGATCAGCAGCACCTCTTGCTCGGCCTGCCTGTCTCCGGTCTGCTGATCAAGCTGCTCGGTCTCACCCTCTCCGTGGAAAATTGGAGCGGGTGAAACTGGCCCTAAGGAGGCAAAGATAGCCTCCATATTCTCGTCCCGGTCAGCTCGGCAACTACGAACTCGGTCAGCAGAAAGCAGGACCGAGGACGAAGCAAGCTCCTCAAGGAGCGGCAGACTCTGGAGACGAGCTGCTATCTCTCGGCCGTACAACGGCAGGACGACTTCGGGCCCCTGCTCGGCATTATCGGTCATCAGTTTCAGCAGATCATCGACAAAGGCCGAAAATTGATTGCTCAGAAAGAGTTTCTCCGCGAAAGCACGGAGAACCTCCCCTTGGGCAACCACGGCGGCAGCATCCCTCCGTTTCGTCTGCTCTCGCTGGATGACGAGCTGGTTTTTGGCAAACTGGGCTTCATCCTGGGCCGAGATCCTAGCAGCTCTGGCCTTCTCAAAGTCTGCCTTAGCCTGTTCGGCCTGGTGACGAGCAGCCGCCAACTTCCTCTGCATCTCAGCATAGTCGCTGGACGCTTTAGAGAGTTCGACCGCGACGAGCTTGCTGAGCATGCTATTCCTCTGAAAATGGAAAAAGGAAAGAGTCAACAGAGGGGCCACCAAAAAAACATAGGAAAGAAGCAAAGCCAAAGAATCAAGAAGAGAAGTTACCTCGGCAAAGTCCGTTGGCCATGCAAAAGGCTCACAGACATGCTCCGAAGGGGGCGCCAAGACGATGTCTCTCTCCGGCGCTCTTGGGGGCTTCTGGGTCTTCCCCTTCCTCTTTGCCGAAGTGGACTCCGGCTCTTTTGGATCCGAAGAAGAGGTCTTCTGCCTCTTCGGATTCTTCTCGGCATCAGGCGCCGAGCTGGTAGCCTTCTGTTTCTCCGGCTCCTTAAGCTCGGAGGATTTGCGGCTAATCTTATTTAGCATGTTCACTGCCAAAAAGCAAGAAAGCAAGGTTAGTTTTCGCCACAAAAGCAGTAAGGCACAAAAAAGAATTCCTCACCCTCGGTCTCTTCGTCCGAAGACGAGGAGTCGAACACGAAGTCGCCCTTGACGAGCTCAGACTCCAGGTACTGCTTCCTAATCATAGGAATCTTATTGAGCTCGGCCTCGAGCTCGTCCAACGGTTCTAACCGAGGATGAGGAATCACGGACTTCGGCCCTCTCCAGGGAAAGCCCGGAGCCGCTGTCCTATTATAAAAAAAGAAGCGATGTTGCCACTTTGGCCACTTGGTTTTGCAGAAGGCCCTAAAAGGCTGTAAAGGGATCAAGTAAAACCAAGATCCTTTTCTCTTAAACTGGAAGAAATTAAGGATTGCCCTCAGAGACAGATCCTTATCTAACCTACGCAGTTCGGCAGCAAAGGCCGATAAGTGCCTCCAAGAGTTCGGAGTCACCTGACCTAAAGGGAGTTGAAAAAAATCAAGCAGCTCTACAAAGGCAGGGGGAAGAGGGAAACGAAGCCCGCATTCCAAGCCGGCTTCATAAACGGTGGCGTAACCCTCCGGCGGCGAGTCAGCCCTATGAAGGTCGTCGGGAATCGCAACCTTCCCCCCAGGAAAAAAATATTTTTCGTGTAGGGATATCACAGTATCCTTACTCAAGATGCTGTGAAAATACTCTACGGTCTTCTCCCCGGATTCTTTCCGGCTAGAAGACCCCTTATCCCCTTTCCTACCGCTACCTGACTCAGAAGAAGAAGAAGAAGACATAGTTCTTACTCTTTGAAAGTCTGAAGAAATTCTGAAGAAATTCTTGAAAGCGGAAGGAAATTTTTACGCGAAAGAGAGAGAATGCAGAAGAAGCAATAGCAAAAGTGTTCAAATGATGAAGAAAGGACGTATTTATCAGATTCGGAGAAGATTTCAAAATCATCGCACCGTTTCGAATCCCACCTTTTCAGGATTCAACGGCCGGATTTTACTGTCGCATTTAATGCAGTCACGCGCAAGGCACGTCCCCTGACGTCAGCCTTCCCCGTACCTTTATCCAGAATGCCGAAGTGACTCGCTTCGCCGAAGTGATTCACTTCGCTTTTCGGGGGGGGTAGTGATGGGGTACGTACTAAACAAGCCCAATAGCAGTGACGGCCCATCAGCCCAAAGCCCAAGGAAGAGTATCAGTTCGGCATTACCAAAGAGTTCGGCCCCAGCCTACAGCTCGGTAAAAGCCGACCAATCAAGCTCTACTCTCAGATTGGCAAAAGCTGCTCGGAAATAGCTCAGCAGTTCGGTCCCCAAGGAAGAGTATCAGTTCGGCATTACCAAAGAGTTCGGCCCCAGCCTACAGCTCGGTAAAAGCCGACCAATCAAGCTCTACTCTCAGATTGGCAAAAGCTGCTCGGCAATAGTTCAGCAGTTCGGTCTCATTATTCGACCGAACTGGGAGATAGTGGTGTCAACTCATGCAGGATCTCATGCAGGATAGCGGACCAAACAAAGAGATAGTGGACCCATGCAGGATCTCATGACCTCCACGACATCCACGACCTAATTACTGATGATGTAAGCCACGACCTAGTTAGTGGTGATGTAAGCCACGACCTAGTTAGTGGTGATGTAAGCCACGACCTAGTTAGTGGTGATGCAAGCCACGATCTTAGTTCAATGTATAAATAGAACTTAGATCAGATAGACTAGGGGAGAGAGCGCTCTAGACATCAAATATCATATAGCAAGTCTGTATTTGTAAGCTGAAAACCAGATCAAGCAATACAATCTTGCCCTCCTTTCTTCCCGTGGACGTAGATTTACCTCAGTAAATCGAACCACGTAATTCCCTGTGTCGTGATCTATATTTTTTACCCGCATTCACTACCATCAAAAATTCGCCCAACCATCAAGAGGGAAGAGAAAGGGAATTTCATTAATGACTACATTGTGGAAAAGTTGGTTTACAAACTACATTAATTTAAAGATAGATAGAGAGACGGATAATTAAGTAAAAATTGAAGCATACACATCATTTATTCTAGTTGGGTCATCAATGCACAAAGACGATTGTGGTGGTGATAATGACGAAAATCACTTTGACAAGTCTTTGCAGGTTGTTGTTGTTTAGTAGTTGTGCATAAACTTAATTAATTTTGTAGTTTAATTGAATCTAAAAATAAAAAAACTTTTCAGGAGCTGAGGGACTTTAGCTCTCAGCTTTACAAGGCTGCTGAATATTGTGAAGCAAATTTCTTGGCGGCAGAAGACAAGAGAATGTGAGTATTTGGTGTTATTACATAGATTTGGGATTCCAAT
Source organism: Salvia splendens (assembly GCF_004379255.2). Lineage (NCBI taxonomy): Eukaryota > Viridiplantae > Streptophyta > Magnoliopsida > Lamiales > Lamiaceae > Salvia > Salvia splendens. The sequence goes on along the minus strand of NC_056037.1, from coordinate 13,792,008 downwards.
TTTAGTCAATAATTAAGTATTTGGTTGGAAGTATCATGGAAAACACGAAGCAGCATATAGCTGGGGTGGTTGTTTCGGCTGTTGAGCATTTGGTCGGCATCTCAGCTCATCTAGAAACCTCTCTGTTGCAGACCATTTCCATTCCTCAAACAAACTGTCAAATTGAATTGCTCAAAACGGTCACTTTCAACACTCTTAACCAGTATACTATTCTTTTTTTTTCTCCATAATTTACTCATTTAATGATTGTTTCAACAGAGGATTGTGACATGTCAGCAACGCTCTCTCCATAAATTTTGCATCACTACCAATTTATCCAAGCATCACTGCCGCTACATTTTTCCACGTAAAGTTGATTCATAGTACTATTTACTCTTTTTTTTATATATATATTTCTTGGAAATCTTGGTTGTCTGATTATATATATGTACTGCCTTCTTCAGCTTCGGCGATGGCCTATCAATAATGCCAGAACAGCCAGTTTTTTTATATTTCTTGGAAATCTTCTTCAGCTTCGTGGTGATGGCCTATCAATAATGCCAGAACAGCCAGTTTTCCAGTTTGGATTTCATTTCATTTTAACTAAAACTTTTATTTCGTTGAATATTGAAGAAAGCTCTGAAGTTGAAGCGCAACATGTTAAGTTGGAAAGTGTTGCACAACAGAGAGAAGAAGGCATTAGGCATCGCTGGTTAGGCGGGGCAAACGAATCATTGCATAAACATCAAGTCACAGTGTGGTTAATTTAATTGTAATACTCCGTACGTAGGCCAAATATTCCTCACATTTTATGGCAATAATATTCAATTTCTTTGAATAATCGCACATTTAAATAAAAAACATTGAATAGGAAGTAAAGTAGTAGTAGTAGTAATATGAAAATGGCTTGCATACTTAGTTATAAGTGTCGTTGCATGTTCAGGGTAACAGCCCATTACCAGTCACAAATTTTAATTAATGCTCCTACTTCGTAGTAGTACTATTATTTCTTTTGCACAAACTACACTTTTAGCTAGGGGTGAGAAAAAGAATAGGAAAGCTGAATAATCAAAATTGAATCAAACCAAATTTTAAATTTTTTCATATTCTCTCTGGCCCATTTGTTCGCATTTTTTTGTTTCGGCTCAACCCAAATTACTTACACTATTTTTATTTTAAGTAAGAATTATACTAGTATTTAATTAATATTTGAATTAATTAATTCATTTAATAAGTAATCTCTCCTTACATTTAAACTACTAATTTAATTACACTAAAAAATCAATTTCAAATTCACGGCTTAAAATGAAAAGTGTGAGTAACATGAGATGGAATGAGCGTTTCGTTTCGGTTCTTATTTTTTGGAAACTTTCGGTTCAGTTCGATTTGGAAATTTAAAAAATCGAATTAAAACTGATGACTAAATTTACTATGATATATATTTATTTAGGGGTGCGTTATATTGCTAACTACTATTAATGCAGTATATTAAAAATGTCAACACAGTATATTGACGTTCAACAAAAATATGTGTTGACATTTTAATGTCATCGCGTTGACATTTTTAATATACTGCGTTGATGAGTTAGCCGAGTTAGCAATTGATCACACCCCTATTTATTTTTATATATATATGTAATTAATATATACCTACAATATAAGTTAATCAACATTTTTCACTTCGAAATATATGCAAGTCAAATGGAAAATTTTATTTTGAATTTTTTTGGATATTGTTATACAATTTCAATTTGATTCAGTTTTTACTGTTCAGTTTTATTTGGATTTTGATTTGGTTAGGTTTCAATTTTTAGGAAAATTCAATTTTCGATTCAGTTCGATATTAGAAAAAAATACTATCAAACAGAAAATTGAATGCACACACCTACTTTTAAGAGCAGGAGCATCTATTTTCATGAATGATAAAATGTATAATTGACTAATTCACTAATTGAGTATTTTGCAGTATCATTATTATTAGTATTTCTCCAATTACATTATGAATTTATGTCCAAGAGATTTAGATCAAGCAAAATTAGCCAAGACATACTATAATCGAATTGAAATAGGAAAAAACATTGAGATGAAACAATGTTGAAGAGCTTGGGAACTTAATTTTGTGTACTTTATAGGAGAATGCTAATTTTCATCAACCTTATCGAGATTAAATGCAATACTCTATTAACTATTTTGGGAAAATTAACCCTTTATCTTTTTTGTTTTATTTTAATTGTTAAATGAACAAAAATTTTAAAGGCGGTGCACAAATGAGATGTCAGGTATTAACCTCTCAACTGCTTGGCCAATTCACACACACTATTTACCATCTATCATTTGAGGAAAAACAGGTAACAAAGCAAAAAAAGTATACAGATATTAAATAAAAAAATGTGATTTATAAATTATATTCCTAAGATAAATGAAATTGCTAGTGCTGTTTTGCGCAAATTTGATAGTAGTGTGTCATTTATACGGTCATAGAGCTCACAAGTGTGTGTTTAATTGGCTGTTTTTAAAGTTGTCATCATTAGTAGTACTCGTATTTAAAAGAATTGTGCCATATTCTTCGTTGAGCAGATAGACTATCGCCACAATCACCATCACTCCACGTTGTTGGCGTCGCCACCTCTTTTTTTTTAACACACGCCTACATCGGAGTTCGTGATACATTTCATGATTCGAACTTAAGAATCCTGGATGGGCGGTATTTTTGCCTCCCTTCTCAACCAGTTGAGCTAGAAGTCATGGATGCGTCGCCACCTCCTTTCTCTAATCGAATAGCTAAAAAGAAAATAATGAAAAAAATCATTTATTAATAATTCTAAATCAAGCAAGTTTGAAAATTGAAGATCATTAACTATTTCATCTGATCCCTTTTTAATTTTACCATAGAATATTCGTGACTGAAAAGAGAGTAAAATTGCCTAAATCAAATGAAGCAGTGAGCCACAGTTTTAATTCCAGCACCGCCCCCACTTTACTTTTTTCTTAACCACGCAACCTCCATTATAATCACAATTGTTTTTTCACACATTATTCCAATTCTCACAAATTTCAACGAAAATGTCCGATTCTGTTTTCGCCAGCATCGTTCAGGCTCCTGAAGATCCGATTTTAGGGGTAACGCTGCTCTTACTATTTTCGATCAATCCCGCCCTACTTTTATTCCTTTTTTCTTTAATGATCCGATCAGATTGAATGAGTTTTAGTTTTTTGTGATCCTTTGCTTCCAATATCATGCACAACTTCAACTGGTATCATGCTCTGTTTATTCGAGTTTGGATCACTGACTATGAATCGAACAGGTAACTGTTGCTTATAACAAAGATCAGAGCCCGGTTAAGTTGAATTTAGGCGTCGGAGCTTATCGAACTGAGGTGTGTATCATCTAAAGCATTTTGCGCATTGAAAATTAGTATATATATGATGTGGAGAATTAATATTTTTGGCTTTATATTTGGTAAACGACAGGAAGGAAAACCTCTTGTTCTCAATGTAGTGAGGAAGGCAGAGCAAATGCTTGTGAATGATGAGTAAGTGTTTTTAATGCTTTTATATTTTGGTAGAGTGGGATTATCAATATAATGTTTCATTTTCATGTTAATACAGATCTCGTGTGAAAGAATATCTTCCAATTACTGGAGTGGCAGATTTTAACAAATTGAGTGCCAAACTCATTTTTGGAGCTGACAGGTATAGAACTAGAATATAATTGAGGTTGCAGGTTTTATTGTGCATAGAAATTCTTTGGAATTTGTTGTGCCCTGATGAATTCTTAGTTGTATTCTTCCAAAGAGTAATTGATTTTTGTGGTCAAGATTCTATAAGATTTCAGTTATATACTTTTGATGTTGTTTTAATATAGAATGGATCAATATGTAAGTATATTTTATATTGTACAAGTTCTTTTTATAATAAATACTCATGTAATAACAATGTAGTATTGCATTTCTATCGATAACTCGTGATAGATTTTGAACTCCTAAGTCTCATTTATAGGTTTTGTTAAGTTAACCCCTTTTGATAAGCATATACCCCGAAGTTTTCTTTCAAAATTTCTTTTCAATAAACGAACATCTGCCACACTCAAGTAACCTTATAATTGCATCATCCTTTTGAACTTACCTTCCTAGCTTTCAATTGATTTTTAGTCTTCTCTTGTGAATACACAGTCCTGCCATTCAGGAGAATAGAGTGACTACTGTCCAGTGCTTGTCTGGAACTGGCTCATTGAGGGTTGGAGGAGAGTTTTTGGCCAAACATTATCATGAGGTAAGTGACATCCTTTTCACAGTATTCCGTCTGTCAAATATTCCAAATATGTGGCCATATTGATAAAATTCTGCAATTTGTTGTTACCAGAAAACTATATACATTCCATTGCCGACATGGGGAAATCATCCCAAGGTTTTTACTTTAGCGGGGTTGTCAGTGAAGACTTATCGATACTATGATCCTAAAACTCGTGGCCTGGACTTTTCAGGTTCTCACTCTTTTGATCACAGAGCCTTTAATATTGTTTTAATGTAAACAGCTAGTGTAACGATGGTATGAACTTCTTTATGAAAGTATGAAATTCTAAAATTGAAAAGTCAAAATATTGGTAATTTGTTTTTTATACATTTTTTTGAGAGGGTTGTCTTATAGTTTATATTTATTTTTTTGACACCACCTCTCTACACAGGACTACTGGAAGACCTTCAAAATGCCCCTTCTGGAGCAATAGTTCTTCTTCATGCATGCGCTCACAACCCAACAGGTGTAGATCCAACCTCTGATCAGTGGGAGCAAATCAGGCAATTGATGCGATCAAAAGCATTATTACCTTTTTTCGATAGTGCGTATCAGGTTAGCATAGATGATGTAGCAATTTCCGATGATAACTTGGACTCATTTCTTCTGGATTATCAATTTATATAGGGCATGCCATTGATGTACAGTGGTTTGTTATATAGGGTTTTGCTAGTGGGAGCCTTGATGCAGATGCAACGCCTGTTCGGATGTTTGTTGCTGATGGAGGAGAATGTCTTGCAGCACAGAGCTATGCTAAAAACATGGGACTTTATGGTGAAAGAGTTGGTGCGCTTAGTATTGTGAGTGCCACTATTATTTGTCATGCTTTTTTTATAACTGCCACTAGTCTAGTTTTTTTTACAAAAGACTAGCAACCTTATGAAACCTTGAACAAATGTTATCATCTAAAATTTGTAATTAATGCTTTACAAAATGGGGCTGCTCAATGCAACATCCTTGAGATGTTGATTATGAGAGCTTGGCTTGTCAAGAAAAAACAGAGAAAAGTATGAAGTAGCTGTAAAAATCTGCTAATCACTTAAAGTCAGCTTTGTTTTATGCTTACTTATATAATGTTCTTTACATCTTTGCAATTATATTCAACCAGGTATAGAGATGAGGCACTGAGGGTTATGAAATAATGGAAATCTAACTCAATTCACTTAGATTCGATTCACATGTTATTCAATTGATGAAGAAGCCTCATTTTGTTGCACAGGTGTGCAAAGGTGCAGACGTTGCATCTAGAGTTGAAAGCCAATTGAAATTGGTCATCAGGCCCATGTATTCCAATCCTCCTATTCACGGTGCATCGATTGTGGCAGCTATACTTAAGGATGGGTATTTTTCTTGTTCATCCACTCCATTAGAAGAAAACCACTATATTATCTTTATATACTAACCAAACCACTATATTATCTTTATATACTAATCAAATAATAACTTCACGTCCTTTGCTGATGCTCATATCTTCAGTTGAATTGAGTTGAAATCCTGATATCCTAAAGGCTAAAACCTATGAATATATGTGCAGGGACATGTATACAGAATGGACAGTTGAGCTGAAAGCCATGGCTGATAGGATTATCAGCATGCGCCATCAGCTTTTTGAGGCTTTGCAAGCCAAAGGTAAGATGATAAACATTTTTATATGATAGCTTGGCTTATCTTGTACATATCAAAGTATTGATTGTTTGCCTTCAAATTGAAGAAGATAAATAATCTTACCCACGTGCAAAGTAGAAACGTGTGCATGCAAAAAATGTTAGTTTAGATGGAAGGTGAACACACTTGCGGCAATCTTTGAGAGCATGGTCAACCCAGTTTTTATTTTCCCTTTTAGATGAGAGCGCAAAATGTGTTGATGGTATTGTTCTTCTAAATTGATGATAGTTGTAATTTTAAATCAAACTCAAAATACTTTTCTATGCAACTTAACTTTGTCTTCTTTTTTGTATTAAATCCCGTTTGTGGTTTCTAAGCTAATGGGAGTGGTGTTTTATTGTAATGGTGTCCATTGGTGGTTTCTAAGCTAACGGGAGTGATGTTTTATTGTAATGGCAGGGACACCGGGTGACTGGAGCCATATCATCAAACAGATAGGGATGTTCACATTTACAGGATTGAACAGTGATCAAGTTGCTTTCATGACAAAGGAGTTTCACATTTACATGACGTCTGATGGGTAAGGAAATTAGATTCTTTATCTACACTTGAGAAGTGGTAAATCCTAGATGTCGGGGGCTGGGTGGAGGTAATATGTGTAAGAAAAGCTAGTATTGTGCACGCAGCAAGGTGTCACATAATAAATGCAAATTTGATGTTATCTGTTCGACATAAATACATAGATTTAGCCTTCAGGTATTGATCGTAAAGGAAAACTCTGACACATGCCTAACATGCATCAGTTTGCACTCTGGAAACTGCAGTCATCATATTTTCGCAATCTTAATAGCTGAAATGAAATTTTTACTATTGAGTGCTCCATGGTAAATGAATCACGAAAGTTAACTCATTGTCCTTCTCTCGCGATCTTTCTGTTTGCAGGAGAATCAGCATGGCAGGTCTGAGTTCAAGAACGATTCCCCATCTTGCAAATGCTATACATGCTGCTGTTACCAAAGCTGCATAGAACAGTCGGTTAACGGCGCGATTTTGAGCAGTGAATTTTAGTGTCTGTTGAATAAAAGGCTATAATGTGATTTGGAAGACAGTGTGATGAGAATGTGAGATTGATTTGAACAATTTCTCTTTTGAATTGAAACCAGTGGCTGTATCGTTTCCGCCTCAATAATATTTCTCTCAATTTCAATATCTGGTGGCATGAGTTTTAACATTGTAAATGCAAGTTCTGTGACAAATCGATTTAGTTTTAAAAATTATGGTGAAAAATGAGAAGGTAAAGTTTCTCTAACTCTACCAATATGAGATTAACATACATATCTACAGCTTAGTGAACTATAACAATGTTGGAAGCTTTTCAAATTAGACCAGACTTTGATGCCCAAATTATGGTATCCTAGTTTTCCCTCACACAACTCTATGTCTAGAACTTCACCCTATCTACAATATGAAACACTTTTACTACATTCTTGTGTACATAAAAACCATTTTTCCAAGTAATCAACGTCTGTTATCATCTGCTTCAGCTTTCATGCAAATGAAGATGAACTACTAAATACACTTCTGTTCTCAAACATCAAAACAACAATTTCTTATTTCACTTGTGCCTCAGGAGGAGGCTCCACTCCCCACCCAATGAAATCCAAAAGTGTCGCTGAAGTTGGTGTGTTTGCAGCATAACTCATCTTCTCTGCTGGCTCGTCTCCTGCGCTCGGGACGTTGTTCTTTGTTGGCGATGTTGCGGCAGCATCAGCAAATAGTACGTCATCTATACGCGACATCACGGTGTTGGCCAAGGTCTCCAGCACTCTCGAATAGCTCTCGAGGATCGCTAGCCCTACATCCTACCTCAACATAACCAAAAAATCGCAGTGAGTCCCAAACAAGTTTGATGAACCCATAAATAGACCAAAAAGAAAAAGAGGAAGTTTAGTACTCCTACTTTGTTGTACTGGATTTTTGTTATGTCAAGTGAAGATTGTGGAAGACCAGGAAACTGATCCTTCAATAGGAGCAAGATTGTCTCTAATCTCTCCTCAAACATCTCTCTCTTCTCTGCACTGACAGTGAAACCCCATGAAGGCTTGGCTTCCTTGGTATTCATTTTCCTCTTCCATATGAGAATAGATGCCTCAATTCTGTTTTTGATATCAACTACTTTATTCTCAGCTGATAAGTCTAAGGTTGAGAGAAACTGTTGAGGATCAAACACCTCATCGGTTATGCTTTTGTAGATTGAATCACCTAGACATGATTTTCCATTCTACAAGAGCAGAGACAAGGAAAAGTCAAGATACAAGTTTGAGCATTTAAATCATTTGAATGTACCTTTGGAAGAGTTTCCATGTAGCTATCAGGAACACTCATATCAGATAAAATCTGAGCATTGATGGCCATGGATGCTTTCAGCACTTGAATGACCTCTTCCTTCTGCTTCAGCAAGAAGAGGCGCGAGTCTTCTGAGAGGCCGTTAGCGGGAACCTTGATCGTAGGCAACCACCACTTGTCTCCTCTCTGAACTCCCTTCTCAGACTCCTCCGCATCTCTTGAGACATACCAATATTCTTGCTCGTTCTTGAAGTTATCCAACGTGCTCTAACAGTTATTTTCATGCAACCAAATCAAATTCCTTTCACACTATTCATTTATGGATTATGACTAGCCTTACAAGGAGCATCGCGTCAAGCTTCCTCAGCGCTGGGATGTTCGTGAGGAGGTCTTTCCTTTGCTGCGTCACCATTATCTTGCAATCACACGAACACGAGTGATTTTGGATACAAAATGCTCAAAACATGGAGTGAGTATTTCATTTTTGTAAAAAAACTACCTCCATGTTAGTTCCATTTTTTCCTTTCTGCTCAGAAGCAACGAACTCGACTACGTAATCTGTGACAGACACAAGCCACGCCACTTCTCTTCTCCACCTTTCCTTCCTCTCTTCCGACATTGGCTCTAGCTTCGATTGTTCTCCAAATACAGAAGCTGTGACAACAACAACAACAATGACAAAAACAATATTAGTATATATTCATCAAAGTTGAGAGACATAGATAAATGGTGGGAGAGGAAAAATGAATGGTACCGGCGAGATTGGTGAGGGCGTTGGACAAGGCGAGCGCGGAAGAGACACCCTTGCCGGCGCCAGACATGTCCTCGCCGAGGAGCAGCTTGGCAAACCTCTCCTTCAAAATGTCCGATTCTAGACCAAAAAATGGAAGCAACGTCAAATTCAGACAAGCATCTTCAACATCTTTGTCGCGTCTTATTTTTTGGCCAATACTAATAATTCGATGAATGCAATCACAACAGAATGCGAGGAACACCTGAAACTTGGTTCGTCTTTGATGGTGAAGGAGCTTCTGCTTGGATTCCTCCGCCGTTACTATTGCTTGGGGAGGAGGAAGAGGGGCTCTTATCACTTGCCTTCTCATCAGAAACAGCTTCTGCTTGCTCAGCTTCCATAGATTCAACACTTTCTCCATTATCTTGTTCACTGCTATGTGCTTGCATTTTTCTCTCTCTCCTTTGATCTCAACAATTCAATTTCCGGCAGCTGCCAGCATTCCGATCATTTGCCAGAGTGCCAGGAAAAAAGACAATCGATCATTTAATTTCTTCTTCTTCTTTTTTTTTTTCTAAAGTTTTGTGCAATAGGTGGAAATGAAAGATGAAATTCTCTAAAATGGAGAGAGGAAAATGAATGGCGAGAATGGCCAAGAAGCCCGGGAAACCCAACCATAACCAACCGATGCATTTCTTTCTCTCTTAACCTTTTCTCCTCCTCACATCACATGCCCTATTGATTATTGAATATGTACATATAATTAATATTTGCTACGACTGTATGCATATTAAATTCCACTTTACTATTTATTTTCCCCTTTTTGAATCGCATTCATTGACTGATCTATGCAAATTCTAACAATGTACGTATAATGATGACTAAAATAACGTGAAACTAATAAATTTTGATATATACTTTTGTTTTCTTTGGTACTTAACTATGAGTAGAATTTAACTTAAAATTTTATCAAAACTAGTAAGTACTACTCCCTCCGTCCCGGGCTACTCGCTCATTTCCTTTTCGGCTCGGAGAGTAAGGAATGAGTGTATAGGAAAGTCAAAAATGACGGCTGTAGGTGAAATTTTTTACTAAAAATGGAAAGAGTGCAAGTAACTTGGGACGCCCAAAAAAGAAATAAGTGCGAGTAGTGCGGGACGGAGAGAGTATTATTTGAGTCAGTGTTCTAAATATTCATAATGCATACTGTTATTGACGTCAAATACTAAAAAGACAAAACTTAATTGGTTTGTATTGGATCGATGTGATGATCGTCTAATAATCAAGTAGAATAATTGATAGCAAAACTATATATTGTACTCCCTCCGTCCCGAACTACTCGCACATTTCCTTTTCGGCACGGAGATTAAGGAATGCGTGTATAGCAAAGTCAACAATTGCGGCCGTAGGTGATAATTTTTACTAAAAATTGAAAGAGTGCAAATAACTTGGAACGCCCAAAAAGGAAATAAGTGCAAGTAGTCCGGGACGGATGGAGTACTGTATAAATATGTGTGCAGTCCAATTGTTGGTCAATTTATAATAACATTGACTTGTAGTATAAAAGCTCATTACAACCATAGCTGTATGGATTTTTCATAGTTGTTTTTAACATCGTACCTAAATACTCTCTGTAGCTATACCTGCCTATTAAATATTTGGATAGACTGTTGTTCAAAAACTTCTAGCAACCTATTTAAAGGAATAGCTATACCTGCCTATTAAATACTTGGATAGACTGTTGGTCAAAAACTTCTAGCAACCTATTTAAAGGGTAAGAAGAAGAAAAAGACGCAAATTTAATTTCCCCACTAAAAGGACCCCAAGTAAAACAAAAAAGTTATATATATATAGGGCAGTGTTAAACTCCTTTTCACTCCTTAAATTTAAGTTTCTTCGCAATCTCGGTCGTTGGATCAGGAGGATGGACGTTCCAAATTAATAGCATATTTATCATCCTGCGCTTCATTATTTGATCAATTTAGTGCATCATGGGGGTGATTTAGTCAATTTGTGTAATCAAAACGGCTGAAAATGAATTGGGCGAAAATTTAGCGGGATCTTTCACCACTTTCATCACACGCATTGACTCACATCTATCATCACACGCATTTAATCACAATCCCGCTCCAGATTCTCTCTCAACAAGAGTCTTCTCATTTTCCAAATCTGGTAAAAACCCTAGCCGCCGCCCACTCAAAATCGCGACGATTTCTCGGAGATTCCCCGCTGGTTCCCTTGAATTTTAGTGCATTACAACAGCAGGTAGGGTTTGGTCATTTTTTTTATCGATTTTCAACAATCGTTTGTTTTAATCGATTTTCAACAAGCGCCGACCGAAATAAATCGCCCACACCAAGATTCAACCGATTACAATCAAATCCTAGACTATTTGTTGTTAAAATCTTGTAGTTTTTTTTATTGTTTGCTGTTACTCGCAGATTTAATAATGACTAAAAGAGGTAGACCTACCAACTCACAACAAACACAGAATAAGGGTGAGTTTCTGTTCGATTAGTTGCTCTATTTTTCTGCTTCACATATTTTATTTTTGATCCTACATGAGTTAGTCGATTTTGTACATTATTTTAATGATTGTGTGCATTAATATACTTGATGTTTCCATTGTTTGTATGTCAGTGGACATTAATGTCACAAAATATGCTGTAGTAGTGAATCATTACGCTTTTGGATCCGCACATCATTTGATTGTTTTATGCATAAAAATATTCTGTATTATGCATCATTTAAATGGTGTTTTTAATTGTAAAAAAGTACCGGTAATATATGTGGGAGTGCATTATTTGTTAATACATATGCATTATCTGTCTGTCTAAATTCATTATATGCATCGTTAGATGAATTCTATATCTGCTGGTGGTGGTCACTGATAATAGTGGATCCAGAAGTGTATTTGTCATTAATAAAATCAGTTTGTTGGTTAAGAAAATATCTTGTATGATTCATCGTGGTTGTGTTATAAGTGCATTATTTGATTATGTGATTTCATTATTTGGATGGTTAAGTTGTTATATATATATATATATATATAGGGGAGCGTTATTCTCCTTTTCACATCTTAGATCCTTTTTCCTTCTTAATATTACGCGTTAGATCTAAGGCATCAACGGATCAGATTGATTCTATAAAACTAGTTCCGTGTTGCATTATAGAAGGTGGTTGTATGCATTACAGGGTTATTATTGACATTTGACGGAAAAGTAACTGCCACATTTTGGTATCTGCGAATAATGCACCACATGGTCACGAGTAATGCATATAATTGACTATATAATGCACAATATGTGAACTGCAATGCATACGAATAAGATCGTCCATTACTGAGTAAATAAAATCCATTACACTGAAATGTTTCCACATTATGTTAATAAGTTATAACTACTCATAAAATCAGAACAAAAACGTCTCTGAAACATATCCATTACAGGACACATATCGTCCATTACTGGGTGAATAAAATACATTACACATAAATATTTTTACATAATGTCTATTAGTTATAACTACTGCCTAACGTTGATGATATCTAAACCCTAGAGGTATGACTGGAACTCGTGGACTTTGCCGACGGTTGTGTTACTTACTCCATAGTACACCCTAGCCCACGAGATTGCTAAACCCTTGGAGAGTAAATTAAAACATCAACCGCCTTCTCTATGTTCATTCTCAGTTGCTTAGTCCCTGTCAAGCAGCAGCAACATGCATCATGAAAAAGAAACATAATTCAAGGATATAGGAAAATAATGCATTCACATATGAACATAATGCAGAGATTATATGAACTAATGAATGTATAAATATTACATTTGTTATCTGACAATTTACAACAACAATGACCATAATGCATTCACATTTTCAAATAATGTAGTCACAATCGCAAATAATGAAGAGATTTTAACAAGTAATGAACAAGCAGATTTTCAATTTACTCTTTCACAATCTATAACCATGCTAACAACATTCATAATGTAATCACATAGGTAAATAATGCATTGATATGTACTTATAATACAAAGAATGTAACACTAAATACCTTTCAGGTTTTTATGTATAACTCAGAATTACACATAATTCAAGGATTTAGGAAAATAATGCATTCAAATATGAACATAACGTAGATATTATATGAAATAATGAATGTATAAATATTACATTTGTTATCTGACAATTTAAAACAGAAATGACCGTAATGCATTAACATGTTACAATAATGTAGTCACATTGGCAAATGATGAAGCGATTTTAACAAGTAATGAATAAGCATATTTTCAATTTACTCTTTCACAATCTATAACCACACTAAAAACATTCATAATGTTATCATATAGGTACATAATGCATTGGTGTACAGTTTTAATACACAACATATTACACTAAATACCTTTCCTCTTTTACTGTATAACACAGAATTACACATAATTAAATGATATAGAAAATAATGCATTCACATATGAACATAATGCAGAGATTATATGAACTAATGAATGCATAAATATTACATTTGTTATCTGACAATTTAAAACAGAGATGACCATAATTCATTCACATGTTAAAAAAATGTAGTCACAATGGCAAATAATGAAGAGATTTTAACAAGTACAGAACAAGCAGATTTTCAATGTACTCTTTCACAATCTATAACCATGCTAACAACATTCATAATGTAATCATATATGTACATAATGCATTGATGTACAGTTTCAATACACAGAATGTAACACTAAATACCTTTCCTCTTTTACTATAGGCTCACCCTCTTGCTGGATATATATACATGTAACCACTTAACCATCCAAATAATGCAATCACAGAATCAAATAATGAAGATGTTATACCAAGTAATGAACAAACAGATTTACAACAGGATCCAACATAATGCAATCACATTTTCAAATAATGAAATCACATCAGCAAATAATGCAATCACATAGTGGAATAATGCAATCATAAGACAAGCATGCTGCAGCATACATGATTTATATATACATGTAACCACTTAACCATCCAAATAATGCAATCATATTTGTTATCTACCAATTTACATCAGAAATGACCATAATGCATTCACATATTAAAATAATGTAGGCACATTTTAAAAATAATGAAGAGATCATGTCTTGTAATGAACAAACACATTTTCAATTTACTTAATCACAATCTAAAACCAAAGCAACAACATTAACAATGTACTCATACAGGAAACATAATGCATTGACATACCAAAATAATGCATAGACCATGTGATTAAATGAATATAAACAAAGTGCATTCGTTATATGCCAATTGAAATCGCATATGCGCAAACTGCATTCACATATTAAAATAATGTAATCACTTTGACAAATAATGCACATTTAATATCAAGTAATGCTGGAACAAGCCAACATTGACTGATTTTATGCACAAAAATTCAAAAACAACACGCATAATGGATACAGTGGACAAATTAATTCACAAAAATTATTAAAATACTGTGCAAATTACGGTAAACCATGTGGGATTACAATCCAAACATACAAAGCAATTACAGTTGAACGCGAAACACAAAAGCTCACCAATTTTGTGTTCGCGAAACACAAAAGCTCACCAATTCGCAGCAATCCCTATATATATATAGGGATGTATTCATTTCCTTTTCCTATATTTCCTCCTTTTTCCTTCTTAATATCAGCCATTAGATTAGAGAAATGGACGGTCAAGATCAACATTGGGTAATTAATCCCGTGTTGCATTATTTGTCCTATTTTGTGCATTATGAGGGTACAATAGTAATCTAATAATGGCTGGAAACCGCTACGAATAATGCACCACATGGTCACGAGTAATGCATATAATTGCCTATATAATGCACAATATGTGAACTGCAATGCATACGGACAAGATGTGTTGTGTTATAATGTTTGACACACGTTTCTTGTTTCCCCTAAGGGTTTAATAAGCTTAGGGGCTAGGGTATAGTACGTAGACATGTATGTAATCTTCACATGGTAACGAGTAATGGATATATTTGACTATATAATGCACAATTTATGAACTGCAATGCATACGAACAAGATGTGCTGTGTTATGATGTTTGACACACGTTTCTTGTTTCCCCTAAGGGTTTAATAAGCTTAGGGGCTAGGGTATAATACGTACGCATTAATAACAAATTATAAAACGATACGAATAATTCACCAAATTGTCACGAGTAATGGATGTTATTAACTATATAATGCACAATATGTGAACTGCAATGCATACGAATAAGATGTACCATGTTATGATGTTTGACACACGTTTCTTGTTTCCCCTAAGGGTTTAATAAGCTTAGGGGCTAGGGTATAGTACGTAGACATTACTAAATGCACGTATGTAATCTTCAATCCGTTGATTAACCCATATACACAATACCTCTAATAATGCATAATATACTGAGATAATGACAATTAACAGCTACATAATGCACTACCTAAACCAAATAATGCACATACGTATATTCCAATAACAACAATTTGTTAGTAATGTCTACGTACTATACCCTAGCCCCTAAGCTTATTAAACCCTTAGGGGAAACAAGAAACGTGTGTCAAACATCATAACATGGTATATCTTATTCGTATGCATTGCAGTTCACATATTGTGCATTATATAGTTAATAACATCCATTACTCGTGACAATTTGGTGAATTATTCGTATCGTTTTATAATTTGTTATTAATGCGTACGTACTATACCCTAGCCCCTAAGCTTATTAAACCCTTAGGGGAAACAAGAAACGTGTGTCAAACATCATAACACAACACATCTTGTTCGTATGCATTGCAGTTCACAAATTGTGCATTATATAGTCAATTATATCCATTACTCGTTACCATGTGAAGATTACATACGTGTCTACGTACTATACCCTAGCCCCTAAGCTTATTAAACCCTTAGGGGAAACAAGAAACGTGTGTCCAAACATCATAACATGGTACATCTTATTCGTATGCATTGCAGTTCACATATTGTGCATTATATAGTCAATTATATGCATTACTCGTGACCATGTGGTGCATTATTCGCAGATACCAAAATGTGGCAGTTACTTTTCTGTCAAATGTCAATAATAACCCTGTAATGCATACAACCACCTTCTATAATGCAACACGGAACCAGTTTTATAGAATCAATCTGATCCGTTGATGCCTTAGATCTAATGCGTAATATTAAGAAGGAAAAATGATCTAAGATGTGAAAAGGAGAATAACGCTCCCATATATATATATGTATATATATATATGGTTGTATTCATATCATTTTTCCACATTTTCTCAAATCTCCTTCTTCATCTCAGTCGTTTATTTCCAAGATCCTAGGGCTTAAATTATTGGCTTTTACAATTAAATTAAATATACTAAAAAACCGAAAAGGATAAAAGAGGGAATCACTAAATTGTTTGTTATGGTAACTCCCACGATTTTCTCCTTTGAAGATCTTGGCGGTTATCTTCTAAAATCACACCCACCAAACGTGTTTCTCTCCCTACTCCGTCGCTGAACTCTTTCTCTCTCCCTATTCCACGCTGCAATGAAACCGTATTATTGGCTTAAATTATTTAGTGCACCATAGAGGAAGCCGATACACATAATGCACCAAATTGTACTACGTAATGCATGTTATGGGTTATATAATGCACGATGTGTGAACTGTAATGTATAAGTCTTCTGAGTCGTTTTGTTTGTGTATGTTATACAATTTCACGAATAGTTTAAGATTGGCATTGTTTGCTTGTTTGGGGCACGTTTCACTCATTCCCCAAGGGTTTAGCAATCCTTGGGGCTAGGGTGTAGTATGGTTCAAGCAACGCAACCGTAACTAAAATACACGAGTATCAGTCCTTCTTCTATGGTTTAGTTATCAGAGTCGCTAGGGTAGTAGTTTAAGCCGATACACATAATGCACCAAATTGTACTAGGTAATGCATGTTATTGATGCAGGATGTGTGAACTGTAATGTATAAGTGTTCTGAGCCGTTTTGTTTGTTTATGTTATACAGTTTCATGAATAGTTTAAGATTGACACTGTTTGTTTGTTTGGGGCACGTTTCAATCATTCCCAAGGGTTTAGAAATCTTTTGGGCTAGGGTGTAGTATGGTTTAAGCAACGCAACCGTAACTAAAGTACACGAGTATCAGTCCTTCTTCTATGGTCTAGTTATCAGTGTCACTAGGGTAGTAGTTTAAGCCGATACACATAATGCACCAAATTGTACTAGGTAATGCATGTTATTGACTATATAATGAACGATTTGTGAACTGTAATGTATATGTTTTCTGAACCATTTTATTTATTTATGTTATACAATTTCACGAATAGTTTAAGATTGGTACTGGTTGCTTGTTTGGGGGCACGTTTCACTCATTCCCCAAGGGTTTAGCAATCCTTGGGGCTAGGGTGTAGTATGATTCAAGCAACGCAACCGTCACTAAAGTCCACGAGTATCAGTCCTTCTTCTATAGTTTAGTTATCAGCGTCGCTAGGGTAGTAGTTTAAGCTGATACACATAATGCACCAAATTGTACTAGGTAATGCATGTTATTGACTATATAATGGACGATTTGTGAACTGCAATGTATATGTTTTCTGAACCGTTTTGTTTGTTTATGTTATACAATTTCACGAATAGTTTAAGATTGGCACTGGTTGCTTGTTTGGGGCACGTTTCACTCATTCCCCAAGGGTTTAGCAATCCTTGGGGCTAGGGTGTAGTATGGTTCAAGCAACGCAACCGTAACTAAAGTCCACGAGTATCAGTCATTCTTCTATAGTTTAGTTATCAACGTCGGGCACTGGTTGCTTGTTTGGGACACGTTTCAATTATTCCCCAAGGGTTTAGCAATCCTTGGGGCTAGGGTGTAGTATGGTTTAAGCAACATAACCGTAACTAAAGTCCACGAGTATCAGTCCTTCCTCTGGGGTTTATTTATCATCTCGATTAGGGGGTAGTATTAATCGATAAATGTAATGTACAAATAATACTGTAAAATGTAATCTATCTAATCAGTGATGTACAATGTATGTATTGTAATGTATAATTTTCCTGATATGTTTTTGTAATGATTGTATACAGCAATTTAGTTTGCTTAGCACTTCCCCACCAGTGGCCATATCTGAGGCTGTATAGATAGTCGACCTTCCTCCCCCTTGGTTTCCTATGCTCAGGCTCTTCCTGAGTTGTACTTGTCCCGGCCTCTGCTAATCTCTCCCGGAATTTCTGGGCAATTCCAACTGGAATCACATCATCGACCGCTTCATCGATGTCCAATCTAAGCTGCTTCACTGTTGTCCAACATACAACATCAGAACATGATTGAATGTATAATACTTACTAAATAATGTACAGAAGCAATCAAATAATGCACAACGGAATATTACATTGCACCAACTAGATTCATATACACAAGCAGTCAAATAATGCATAATACTTGAGAAATAATGTATAAAAATAGATAAATAATGTACAAAGGCATTCAAATAATGCACAAAGGAATATGACATTCACCTATTCACCCATGTACACAAGCAGTCACATAATACCCAATACATGATAAATAATGTAAACTATTAGCTAAATAATGTACAGGTTCAATAAAATAATGCACACAACAATATTGCATTCAACCATTCACCCAAGTACACAAGCAGTCAAATAATGTCTAATACTTGATAAATAATGTAAACTTCTAGCTACATAATGTACAGATTCAATCAAAAAATGCACACATGAATAATGCATTCACCTATTCACTCATGTACACAAGCAATCGCATAATGCTCAATACTTGACAAATAATGTAAATTACTAGCTAAAGAATGTACAGATTCAATAAAATAATGCACACAGAAATATTGAATGTATAATACTTGATATATAATGTATAATACTTGCTAAATAATGTACAAAAACAATCAGATAATGCACAACGGAATATTACATTGCACCAACTAGATTCATATACACAAGTAATCAAATAATGCATAATACTTGAGAAATAATGTATAAAAATAGATAAATAATGTACAAAGGCAATCAAATAATGCACAAAGGAATATGACATTCACCTATTCACCCATGTACACAAGCAGTCACATAATATCCAATACTTGATAGATAATGTAAACTATTAGCTAAATAATGTACAGATTCAATAAAATAATGCACACAAGAATATTGCATTCAGCCATTCACACAAGTATACAAGCAGTCAAATAATGTTTAATACTTGATAAATAATGTAAACTTCTAGCTACATAATGTACAGATTCAATCAAAAAATGCACACAGGAATGGTGCATTCACCTATTCACTCATGTACACAAACAATCACATAATGCTCAATACTTGACAAATAATGTAAATTACTAGCTAAATAATGTACAGATTCAATAAAATAATGCACACAAAAATATTGCATTCACCCATTCACCCATGTACACAAACAGTCAAATAATACCTATTAATTGATAAATAATGAATACTAATAGTTAAATAATGTATAGATTCAATCAAATAATGCGCATAGGAATATTGCATTCACTCAATCACCCGTATACACAATCAGTCAAATAATGGATAATACTTGACGAATAATGTGTAAACAGTGACTAATAATGTACCCAATCAATCAAGTAATGCACAATAGAAAATTACATTCATCTACCCCATTTACAAAAAAACCGCCGACGAATGCACCAAGGAATAATAAATGATGCACATCAACACCAGGAATTCTACATGCAAATGAAATAGATCCCTCACCTTCAGCCAGCGTTGGTTGAGATCTTAAAGGTCGGCCTCTCTTCATCATAATGTATCTGCGAGACGAAACAAATATCAAAACCCGCTAAGATTTCATCGACAAAGTCTGCAACTAAAGCATGGTAAACCAGAAAATAATTTCACACCCAATAATAGGCAGAACCCTAACAAAAAAGGAAAACGAATTTATGATTTCAACAAATCGAGACCAATGTGAGTTTGAAAACAGAGACTTCTTTGGGGATAAATTATTGAATCGACGAGAAGGTGGGGTGGTAGGCGGCGGATATTGCCGATTCACGGTGAGTATTATAGAAAAATTAACCTTTTTGAAACCCTACCTTTTCGTCGCCTTCAACAAGATGGTCGCGCACTACGGGAATAATGTTTGGATGGCAAACCTTCCAAAAATCGCGGTCTCTCTGTAGATTTCCGGTTGCTTCAGGTGGTGGCTAGGGTTTAGAGAGTGGTGGGAATGTGGGGAGACAATTTGCAGTGATGAATTGAGGGAGTAGATGGAAGGTGATAGCAAAATCCCTCTTAAATTTCGCACATTTCATTTTTGGGCGGTTTTGGTATTGTACATTTACTAATTTACCCATATAATGCACAAAAGGGCCCTAATAATGCAAGGACGGGATCATTAGTAAGCTTCTCATCCGGATCGTCCATCCCTCAAATCTAACGGTTCTAATTAAGAAGGAACTTAAATCTAAGGGAGGAAAAGGAGATTAACACTACCATATATATATATATATATATATATATATATATATATATATATATATATATATGGTCTTAATCTATCAAAAGAAGCCCTTAAGTATAGAAATACAGACCAATTATGGACCGTAAGATATGGAAATGAATGGCCACGATGTGGATTTGTCAACAATTTCTGTGGGTCATAATAGGATTGATCTATGTCATGAAAGGGCAATTTAGGTATAGAAAATATAAACAACCGCCCTTCCGTTAATTAAGACCAGATTAATTGGGATCATTACTCCACACGTTTTCTAAGTTGATTCTTCGGTTCCCTCGCCATTCAATGCATCTCTCTCACCAAAATCTCAACCCCATCCCAACAAACCCTAGAATCTACACGACAAAACACCCAAATCTCAACCCCATCACCAAAATCTCTACCCCATCGCCCAAACCATACAAATCTGTAAACATTAGTCGTCTCCTCCACTATCTCAACCTCGTCTGCACCAAAAATCGAGTTTTCCATAAAAACTGATTCCTCTACCACAAAACCTTGGCAGAATTCAAAACTTGACGAAGAAGGATAACAAAAAAGCTACTACAACCATGGTCAACACTAGAGCCTCTGGATCCGCACCTCGTGACGGAAAAGGTTAGTACGATGTTGTAACCCATGACTTAAAGTTGACAAAATCAGGCCGATTTGTAATTTAAATCTGTTGTTCACGTAGTGTATGAGAGAACATCCGCGAAGACAAAGCTACAAAAGATCCCAAAGGCTCCGAGAGTTAATATAATTGAATCATGCAAAAACAATTATTAAAAAAATAGATATGCTTTTGGGTCATACTAAACAATTATATATGTCATATCAGAATATGAGTGTATTAGGTCATATATGTAACAGTTTTGTGTCATGTTTACAAACTGTTATTGTTTCTATAGGTTGCATTCAATTTGGAATCACCTAAAATAAATGTATGGTCATTGATTAGCATTGGAATAGTTTTATGGGTTATGTAGTAGCAATATATGAATTAGGTCATGTTTGTATCACTTCTATGTCATAAGTGAAATATATGAATTAGGTCATGTTTGTATCACTTTTATGTCATAAGTGACTGCAATGTTTATTTTCTCAGATGGAAGTCAACATGGGTGAGAGAAGGCCATTGGAATTGTGGACTATCGACTAGATATAAGGGTGCGCTTAAGTATTTAAGAGCTAAAAAGTATTGTGTTGAAGTTGGCCGAAAATAATCACAGCTCCCTTTCCAATAAAACATCGACATCCAAACATTATGCAACAGACAACAAGAAAATGATGATCGACGTTGAAAAGATGATAGCAAGCTACAGAGCTTCTGTAGTGGCCATGTCATAAATTTTGGATTTTATGTTTTATTGATATAATTATGTGTGTATTTAACATATGGGTTTTCAAATATTTTATTTCATCAATGGGTGATACTTTAAAATGGCTTTGGATTTTATTGTTTCCGCAAATTAGACTTTAATATGAATTATTTTTCTGACTCTATGACCAAGGTAAAAATATAATGGTTGTTTGATCTCTTCTGAAAAGTAAAAACAAAGTATAAGATGACTCTATGTCATACTTCGTACATGTTAGAGTCATTTTGAGCAAAAAAGATAAAAATAAAATCATTAATTTGTTGTGGGAATTTTGTACAATAACCAAGCTAACTCGTGAGAAAAAATTGATTATGTAAATTAGCAGTTCATGTCATAATATATGCATGTACGAGTCATAATAAGCATAATTAGGCAAAAAAACTAATAGTATATGAGAATTCATACATTGTGTCATAATAAATGAATATTTGGGTCATAGCATCATATGCTTAATTTGTGTCATAATAAATGAATATTTGGGTCATAGCATCGTATACTACACCACAATAACTACATCGACAGAGAATTTTTGCATATCTTCAAATGATAAGACTTAGCAGAACTACAGTAAATGGAATAGGGTATGAAAATTCGACGAAAGATTAAAGGAGAAGAAATTATGGGCTGATAACCTACGCTAAAGAGCAGTTAGTGGAGAGAAGTTAGTGGAGAGATGAAGGAGCACAATCATAGGAAATACTATAACTAACGACAATATGCAATTTACTTAATTAACCTTTTTAGATTATAAGTAATTAAAATAATAATATCTTCCTAATAAATCTAGCCGTTAATTAATGTAATATAAAGATTAGATTGTCTAATCCAATTGACAAAAACCAGTCTGCAATTCTTGGTTTAAGACCATTTTTGTTTTGATCAAATACCTATATATATATATATATATAGGGATGTATTCATTTCCTTTTCCTATATTTCCTCCTTTTTCCTTCTTAATATCAGCCATTAGATTAGAGAAATGGACGGTCAAGATCAACATTGGGTAATTATTCCCGTGTTGCATTATTTGTCATATTTTGTGCATTATGAGGGTACAATAGTAATCTAATAATGGCTGGAAACCGCTACGAATAATGCACCACATGGTCACGAGTAATGCATATAATTGACTATATAATGCACAATATGTTAACTGCAATGCATACGAATAAGATGTACCATGTTATGATGTTTGGACACACGTTTCTTGTTTTCCCTAAGGGTTTAATAAGCTTAGGGGCTAGGGTATAGTATGTAGACACGTATGTAATCTTCACATGGTAACGAGTAATGGATATAATTGACTATATAATGCACAATTTGTGAACTGCAATGCATACGAACAAGATGTGCTGTGTTATGATGTTTGACACACGTTTCTTGTTTCCCCTAAGGGTTTAATAAGCTTAGGGGCTAGGGTATAGTACGTACACATTAATAACAAATTATAAAACGATACGAATAATTCACCAAATTGTCACGAGTAATGGATGTTATTAACTATATAATGCACAATATGTGAACTGCAATGCATACGAATAAGATGTACCATGTTATGATGTTTGACACACGTTTCTTGTTTCCCCTAAGGGTTTAATAAGCTTAGGGGCTAGGGTATAGTACGTAGACATTACTAAATGCACGTATGTAATCTTCAATCCGTTGATTAACCCATATACACAATACCTCTAATAATGCATAATATACTGAGATAATGACAATTAACAGCTACATAATGCACTACCTAAACCAAATAATGCACATACGTATATTCCAATAACAACAATTTGTTAGTAATGTCTACGTACTATACCCTAGCCCCTAAGCTTATTAAACTCTTAGGGGAAACAAGAAACGTGTGTCAAACATCATAACATGGTACATCTTATTCGTATGCATTGCAGTTCACATATTGTGCATTATATAGTTAATAACATCCATTACGTGTGACAATTTGGTGAATTATTCGTATCGTTTTATAATTTGTTATTAATGTGTACGTACTATACCCTAGCCCTTAAGCTTATTAAACCCTTAGGGGAAACAAGAAACGTGTGTCAAACATCATAACACAGCACATCTTGTTCGTATGCATTGCAGTTCACAAATTGTGCATTATATAGTCAATTATATCCATTACTCGTTACCATGTGAAGATTACATACGTGTCTACGTACTATACCCTAGCCCCTAAGCTTATTAAACCCTTAGGGGAAACAAGAAACGTGTGTCCAAACATCATAACATGGTACATCTTATTCGTATGCATTGCAGTTCACATATTGTGCATTATATAGTCAATTATATGCATTACTCGTGACCATGTGGTGCATTATTCGCAGATACCAAAATGTGGCAGTTACTTTTCCGTCAAATGTCAATAATAACCCTGTAATGCATACAACCACCTTCTATAATGCAACACGGAACCAGTTTTATAGAATCAATCTGATTCGTTGATGCCTTAGATCTAACGCGTAATATTAAGAAGGAAAAATGATCTAAGATGTGAAAAGGAGAATAACGCTCCCCTATATATATATATATATATATATACTTTTCTTCCTAAACCTTTTTAGAAAAATTTTCTGCGTCCGCCACTGTCTACGCTCGATTAAAGGAGTATTGGACGCGTGCTGTCAATCAAGAGGAGTTCAAATTTCGCATAGCACATGGAATAACAACGACGAAATTTCTTTTATTGTTATTTTGAGCCTATATATATTTCTTGGCCAAATTCCGTTTATCTTTTATCTTCTTTTATCAGAAGAATTCCAAAAAAAAAATTCATGTGATTCATCTCCACCCAGTGACGGACACAGTAAGGGGTGGGGGAGGGCTTAAGCCCTTCCCAATTCATATTTTTTCATATTTTCTATTGAGATTTTTCTCAAAATTTTCGAAATACATACTTAGCCCTTCCCAAACTAATGATACTTCAGACTAAATAAATAAGAGTTGGATGTTAAAAGGGGCTGAATTTGATTATTTAAACTTTAAAGAACAATAACAATGGTTGCTCCTTTATTTGGAGAAGAACACGTATTTTAGAAGAAGTTTAAGAAGAAGAGGAGTAAGACAAAAAAGTTAAATAATATTATTATAATAATAATTTTTTATATAAAAAAATGTGTGTGAGATTTATTTCAGATATAGCTTGTAATTTCTCATATCCCAAGGATATTGCTTTAAAAAAATTTAATGACCTTTAAGGAGTGATTAATCATTCCATTAAGGGATTTTTTTAAAATTAATTACTGAGCAAGGCCTCCTTTAAATTATACTACACTCTAACTGGTTAACCTATGTTAAAATTTCACTAACTTATTTCTTTACATTTAAAATCATCTTTTACTATTACTTTTATAGGAAACTAAGATATAAATATACATCGGTGATAATTGTTAACCCATCATTTAATTGCTAACTAAAACTAATTTAAGACCATAGGATTTTAGAAAACTTTGGTCTACAATTTGCCACGTGTAATTTTCATTTAAATCGAAAAAGATAAACTACCAAATTAGGGTTTTGGATGAAAATGTCAATATAGTGTTTCGAAAATATCAACACAATGCTTTAAGAATGTCAACACAATGCTTTGAGAATGTTAACACATAGCTTATATTGACATTCTACATGTATTATATTGACATATTTTATATATCATGTGACATTTGTTGTTGTACGAAAAAATTAAAAATTTTTGAATTTTTTTTCAAATTTTGAGATCGGAACATTTGCAAGTGAGATCTCGTTATAATCTTTATGAAATTATCTTTAATTTGATATATGTTGTGCGAAAAAAAAATTTAATCGAAAAAGTTGTATGCGTTTTAAAGTTATATGATATTTTTCAAAAGTTAGTTACAACTAATTTGTTGTAAATTGACCTTACTACCCTTATTGACGTTTTTTGTTAATCGTATTGACAATCCGAGGCTAATGATCTAGGCCCTTAATTTGAATATCTAATGGCTATTATTTAGTTGTAGTTAACAATTAACTATTGAATTAGCAATATGTCTAGAGCCTTTGTTCTAGCGGTAAGGAGCTTAGACATTATTGTATGAGGTGCTGAGTTTATAAAAAAAACTATTGAATTAGCAATATAATACTCTCATAAATATGCATAGATATATTTTTGTTAAATACATGTTGGGCTGGTTTTTATGGGTATAAAATGTTTATGTATTTTTATACTTATATGATTATTATTTTATGATTCACAATTTTTTCATATAAAAATGATCCTTTACCTCTTTAGGAAAAATTAAAATATATGATTATATTTCATCTCTTCTACTTTAAAAGACCCAATAATATTTTTCCTCTTTTATTTTATTCATCATACTTTAAAATACTCAACAATATATTCTCTATGTTAATTTATTATTTTTACCTACTTTAAAACATTCAATAACCTTTACTTTCTATTTAAACTCTTTAAAATGAAATTGCATAAAATCTCGATCGTCCTAAGGGTTGTCTATCATGGGAGGAGTGTATATTACAGCCCTTGCTAAAAATATTTTATGCGTCCGCCACTGTCACCACCTCCACTCTGCCGTTCTCGACGTCACTCCACTCCAACTAGCTGAAATAAAACCACAAATTGATTTCTCATTATGTGCAATTAAACCACAAATTAATTGCATAATGATTTCACATTAATTTCCAATTAAACCAAATTATATTCTACTACACCACCACCTGCAAATTTATTTCAATGATTAAATCCACAATTTAATCACATATTGATTCCAATAACCCTTCCAACGGTTCCTTCTCTTCCACTACCAGCAACCATGGCGACGGCGGAGCGGGCAGCAATGCTGCTGACCACGAGACTATGTTACCTGTCCACGAACGGGCAGCACGGGGCAGCTAGCGAACAGCAGCGGCGGCTGCCAGAGACGACGCCAACTGCACCGTAACAGCAGCGGCGCTGCGTTCTGACGGAGGGCGAGCAGTAGCCTGGAGCGGTGATGGGCTGGTCTCAATGCAGCAGCAGCAGTGAACAGCAGCCTGATTTCGAGCAGGAGACGACAGCGCCATTTGCCGCGACAGTGCTGAAGCGATGGCGACATACTCGCCGAGGAGAAGTTGGGTACGGGGCTGTCTGGCCGGGAAGGGCAACAACGACGATGCCGAGGGAGTATCTATAGTCTGCGGCGAAAGAAAAGAAGATGGAGGAGTGCGACGAACTGGGGTGGGTCTCTGATTTGTTAATCGAAAGAGTAAAATAGAGAATTTGGGGTTTGCTGTGAGAGGAATTTTGGAGTCTAATAAGAGAATTGGGCTGAAGTTTGAGCCTAATTAATTCGTGGAGTGAATAATTAAAGACGACATGGAATGGGGGCACAAAAAATCCGAAAGGGAAAAAGGACGATCTCCGCGAGTTAAGAACGGGTTAAGGAAATTCGAGTTAAAGAACTTTAGACGAACGAGGTGGGCTTTCTATTTAACGTACAATTTTATGCAAAGTATTATGGTGGACTTTCGGTTTAAATACAAAATATGTGTCAAGTCTATCTTATATTGAAATTGGTGCGATGTGTGGGTTTTTTGTTTAAGATATTATTGTGGGCTTTCTTTTAAGTACCGTTTATGAAATATTTTGGGTTTTGTTCATAATAATGATAAATTCTTTGACGTGAAATGAATGATTGTCATGCCGTGTTTTGGATTTTGTGGAATACCTATCTGTCCTGGCTTTTTGCTGGTTGTCTGGCTCTGCTAGATGTTTAATCGAATTCGGGTCTATGTGTGGGCCGCAAACCCCGCTTAGGCTAGTGTATCCCATGTGGGGATCGTGTGCCATTTGTCATGCATTTGGCCGGTCCAGTAACCGTCGTGGAATGTGGCCACATCCACGGTTCACGAGGATATTTCAGATAGCGTATGGACAACGGAAAAATGTATGTGCAGACGACTTTGATGAAATTGAAAATACTTTTAGTGTACTTGGGTTATTTTGAAAGCTAAACCCCAAGCTCACTCGAATTGGCTTGACAATTATTTTCATGCAAATATTTTCGGCAACTGTCCACTGAGTATCTTTTCAAGTACTCAGCCATGCATGTGTTTTCCCTACGTGCAGGTTGAGCTATGACGAGTCGTAGTGGGTGTTGAGTGGAGCCTCTGAAGTCTGCTTATTATCTTGTATAGATTGAGTCGTGTCTTCACACATGACGTCATTCTTTTACTCTTGATTGCTTCCGCTAAGACAATTTACTATTTTGAAAAATCCGTTAAGCGCTGAGATACTTTAAACTCGATCACTCTGATACATCTTTTGATGATTAAATAAATTGTTATTCGGTCTATTTCTGTCCAAGTATGATATTGCTTCAATCCCCTTTCTTCCCCGCTTCTTATATCCCTCCCCAGTCGCGATAAACCGATCTTTCTATCCTTATAAAGGGCGAGCGTGAAATATCTGCACTCCTTATCATGTAAAACCATTTTTCATCCATATAAACTATGTTGCTTATGTGATGATATGATACTTTACCTTTCACTTATTATGGGTTGGTGTTGACTGAATCATCATCTCAACCGTGCCAGCTAATTTTGATCAATGAGAAGTGGCTTCACTGCACTTGTATATGGTTTCAGTTGTTTCTCCTTGACATACCTGCAAAGTGTGGTTTTGCTTACTCCCAGCTTTGGTGTCATCTTCCTGTAGAAAGACATCCGAAGGACAAAAAAAAAATTAATCTTTTCCTCATCAACACTCTTTTTTATCTATTTTATACCCTTTAACTTTGCTTACCATGATTGCAAGTTTCTCATTCTTCATTATCTCTGTGGCTGCCTTACATAGCCTATAAATGGTCTTCCTGTGCACACCAAATGCCTCTGCCGCCTTATTTACTGGCCCTGTATTGAAAACACCTCTATGGTTGTTTTTGAGGAGAAACTGCACCATATTAATCTTCATGTTGCTATTCAAGTATTGGTTCACCCTCTTCATATTGCTGCTTCTCTTCCATTCCCAACAATGATGATATTTTTATGAGAAAATGTTAAAGTTAATGCAGTGAAGTTTTTAATTTTGATGGTAGTGATAGCTGGGGTGGAATAAATGAAGAGACAAAATTTGTATATAGAGTGTTTAAAAGTTGAATTTAGTTTTCAAAATAGAACTTCAAATTTTCCTAGAGAAAAATTAATGGTAGTGATAGCTGGGGTGGAATAAATGAAGAGACAAAATTTGTATATAGAGTGTTTAAAAGTTGAATTTAGTTTTCAAAATAGAACTTCAAATTTTCCTAGAGAAAAATTAATGGTAGTGATAGCTGGGGTGGAATAAATGAAGAGACAAAATTTGTATATAGAGTGTTTAAAAGTTGAATTTAGTTTTCAAAATAGAACTTCAAATTTTCCTAGAGAAAATTAGTAAAATGTTTCTTTTTTAAATCTAAGTGACGTTTGGTTTCCCATTTTGTGCATTTTTGTTGTTTATTACTTCATCCATCCTCGAATAGGAGTCTAATTTATTTTCAACACGGGTTTTAAGAAATGTTAAGAAAAGTGGGTGGAAGAAAGTTAGTGGAATAGAGGTCTAACTTGTATATATTAGTTTTAAATGATGTGTGAATGGAACGAGTTAGTGGAATGTGAGGCTCTTTACCATTTATGGTAATTATGAAACGGGACTCCTATTCGCGAAGGGACCAAATTGGAAAAACGAGACTCCTATTCGCGGACGGAGGGAGTAGTATTTAGACTACCGTTCTTCTTAGTTCTAAATATATGGACGTTTTATGAAGTAGGTCCAAAATATTCTTTTTTCAAAATCCTAAATATATGGAATCTTCATTTTTTTACAATATTGTCAAAAAACTGACGGTCAAGACCTTACATAATTTATTAAAATGGAAAAATAAAATAAAATAAAATTGAGAAGGTATATTTTTAATTTTTTGTTTATATTTCAATTCACCTTCTTTTAGAGTTTATTAATTTTTTTAAAAAATATAATAACTTATTTTAAAAAATAAATAAAAAATATACCTTTACAATTTACCTTTTTTCACGTGGAGACCGGATGGTATAAAATTGATAGAGTAGTAAACCCATACGCCGCCAGTTAACCCTAGAAGCTACATTTCTCTATAAGAAGCAAGAAGCCAACGCATCCACAAAAAATTCTTTTTTTTTCTACGAATCCGTTTACATTTCGGCTTTGGCGACCAGCTCTCATATGTCTCGGTCGTCGTAATGGCTTATTATTTGTGCTTCGCCGATCATACGCTTCTATAGCCACCTATAAACTCCTGCCCTCCTCTTCATCTATAAGGTAATTGCTTCCTTTGTTTGTTATCTAAATTCTATTCCCATGGTAATTGTTTTGTGATTTCACTGGTGTGTTAAATTTACCGATTTACAGTTTTTACAAGCTTTCAATTGCTCGATCTTGTAATTGGGATATATCATTTCGGGAATTTCTCCGCATCGTTGTCAATTTTGCTGATATAATTGATTCAGTGGATTTCAATTGAGTTTGGTTTCCTGGTAGGTTAAATTGCAGTATCCGATTGTATAGTGAAGCAGTTCATGAGCTGATCATATGACAGTATAATTGTTTATCAGTGTCTCAAAAATAATATTTTGTTTTAATGTGTAACAATGATGATCGTTGCTAATTATTCTGACACCTCTTGTATGAGAAGAGCTTCGGCTCTTCTATGAGCAGATAAAGCAACTCTCTGAGCCCATCATATTTTCATTACTTAGGGTTTGTTATATTCTACTTATTGTCTCTCATCTTTTCTCCAAATATTCTGTTGGATTCTTTTCTTTTCTACCGGCAAAGTTCTGATTGTTCCTTTGCTTCTCATGTCTGTCTGGCCTGTTAGGGTAGGATGTGCATTTCAGTGCACATGTTTCTATTTATCAGTCATGCCGTGCATCATAATTATTCCTGTATAAACACAAGATTAGTTTTTTAGGATTTTTGGTGGCTGTTTGGTTTATTAGGCAAAATAATCATGAGATGTAGACTAGGATTGAGTTGTGATATTATTGTAGTTGAAGGTGACATGATTATCCATCTAGTTGTGAGATTTAATCTCATGAACCCAACACAATACATATTTAATCCCCATATATAATCTTGCAAACCGAACAGCCCCTCGGTGTATTGTATTCTGCCTTTTTGGATTAAAGATTTGGAGTTTTTAGTATTTTTGGTGTATTGTATTCTGGCTTTTATGTGTAGATTCGACTCCTCAAAAGAAGATAATTTTTACCTAATTTCTTAGCTGTCATAGTGCTGTTTGTCTTGGAATTACCTTTGCTTGTCGGACTGGTTCCTGGATTTTGAATTTCAAGCATTATAATTTTGTGCAGCAGTGCAAACTCAATTTAAAGGACTTGATTTGTAACTTCTATCACTAATCCTGCTCAACCATTCTCTGTTATATTTAAAGTAAAGCTATAAAATACTTGTCTCAATGGCCGGACCATGTTTAAGGAAGTGGCAAACATATAATTTGTTATGTGGGCAGTGGGTTTGTAGGTATGGGTAAAAAAAGTTTAGAGATGAGTGTTAGTGATGATTAACATATAATATATATCCCAATATGTCTCTAACTTAGTTCATTTTTTATTAGCTGCTCACAAGTCAAGGTTGCTTGTTGCCGACCTGCCGTCAGTGTATAACATGCCTAAAGACAGAAGAGAACGTTCCTTATCCCTGGATAGGTCAAGGCTATCCCCTTTCCCTTGTAGCTCTGGTTGTTCTAAACAGTTCTTGCCTATAGATCCCCTTGAAGATGAGAAGAATATGAAAGAATGGGAAGAAGCTAGATGTCCAGTTTGCATGGAACATCCGCACAATGCTATTTTACTTATCTGTTCGTCACATGACAAAGGATGTCGTCCTTACATGTGTGACACAAGCTACCGCCACTCGAACTGCTTTGACCAGTTCCGGAAGTCATTCAATGATTCTTCAGAAGGGATACTTAGGGATCAAGATGTACAGGACTTGGCATCTCCATTGCTGTCTGCCCCACATTTATCTGAAAGTGCTGTTCCTGAACTTGAAGGGGAGGGAAATTTGGATGGATCGTTGTCTGCACTTGCAGAGTCTTCTGAGAAGCCAGTTAAGCCGGAATTACTCTGCCCTCTTTGCAGGGGACAAATAAATGGTTGGACAGTTGTTGACTCGGCTCGCTGTTTTATGAATACAAAAGCAAGAAGCTGTGCCAGTGAGACATGTGATTTCAGTGGCACATACAAAGATCTCCGGATTCATGCAAGAGCTGTGCATCCCCTTGTAAGGCCTACGGATGCTGATCCCCAGAGGCAAGATAACTGGAGGAGATTAGAACGGCAAAGGGACTTGGGAGATCTACTTAGCACTCTTCAATCTTCAATTGGAGAAGAGAGAAGTGGGGAAAGCACGTTAACTGTTGACGATGGTGGCTGGCTGACTGTCTTCTTCCTTGTCCGATTAATTCGTCCACGAAACTCCACTACCCGAACAAGAACCTCAAGAGCTCGTGCTCAGGTGGCTGTGAGAAGGCCATTGAGACTTTGGGGTGAGACGTATGATGGGGCAGCTGATTCCATAGAAGGTAATGAATCTTCTGACAGTGGTCGAACTACCACTCGTAGGAGGCGCTATGTCAGAAGACGCTTAAATGATCCCGGTGACAACGAGTGATTCAGCAACCTGGAGCTCAGGGAGGTTCGAGGACATGGAATCGATGGCTCCGCACTGCTGTTAATCCTTGTTGTAGGAGTATTTCATAATATTTGGTTAATTGTGCTTTTACCATCTTTCCCCATCAATTGTTGTAGTATTATTTATACTTGAAGCCGAATTACAAATTGTTTTCCCCCTCCTTTTCCGGCATCAATGTAATATATTGGATGATATATGTAAATAAAAAGGTGAAAGTTGATTATTCAGTGTGAATAATACAAAAAAAATGTTTGCAGCTTCAGTGCATTTGCAATGCAAAGCGGATCACCTCCCCTTCGGATTGACAAAACCATTCGAAAATTAGTTTTTATTAATTTTTTTTATTTTACATTAAAAATAACCATCTCAATTTCAAATATTTATTTTAATTCTAAATTATTCTTATAAATATTTGTCACATATTTCATCTTCTTTTGCCAGTCATTTTTCTTTTATTTTCTCTAATAATTGCGAATCTTCATGATGGTGTTGAGTGTAACAGTCTGACGATGAAGATGTTAATCACTTTATTTCATTGATTGAACGAGTCAACGAGTATTTCCATCAAAACTGAATCAAACCATAAACTAAACTTTTTCTTAATAAACAAAGCAAAGCAAAGCAAATTCAAATAAAAAACGAACTGCGAAAGTAAAATATCAAACCACTAAGTGTTGGAGGGCTCCTTGAGCTATGTCTCACAATATACAGTATGTCATCATCTCTGATCTAACCTTCCAATAATACATTGCAACGACATCTATAGTTTAATCTTCTAAGCTCATCTATAATCATAACTCTTTCATACAACAAACTCTGAGTTTTCACGCCATACCACAACTTCTACAATTATACACTCATACTACACTACAACATTAATTACTATTGTCCATGATATTATGCTTCTTGGGTTACCAAAAACAGATTTTAAGTATAGAGATTACAAAATCATATTTGTAAACTACGTATTCCCTTCGTATTTCGAGTAAAACCCGGTGGACACAATCGCACATTCTAGCCGCAATATATAAAAATAAGCCTACTTTAATGTTATATCCATCGGTCCCATAGTAGATGTCACACTTTCCTTTTTAATTTGTTCTATAAAATATCACATTTCATCTTTTGAAAAAAGTTCCCTCTCACATTAATTATAAAATTATATTTTTTCTCACCACTTAACGAACAAAATAACATCTCCTAAAATCTCGTGTCATCTCCCAAGTGTGACATCTACTATAGGACTGAAGGAGTACTTTTTTAGACTCTTGAAAATATAAACTTTACATATGAATTTTAATGTAGAAAAATATGGAAGAGAAAAAGGAAAAATAATTAAAATAATACTGTATTGGTGTACAATGAAATCTATGTCAGTATGTTTTGCTAAAAATACCGTATAACAAAACAAATTTTGTGGAGCGCATTGATTGGAATACATTTTTAGAGAAGGAAATATGAAATCATTTTACTAATATATTTATAGGAAAGTAAAAATAAAAATGAGTAGAACACACACACGCCGCCAGTATGTATGTACCCGAAACCCTAGCAGTGTTCTTCATCATTTCTCTATAAATATTACCAAACGCAACACTTGCAATATCATTTGAATTTTTTTTGCTACTTCTCAAATTCATTTTAATTAGCATCCATGTTTGTGTTTGAAATCGTTTATTATTGGGCTATGACGACCAATTGTGATAGGTCTCGTTCGTCGTAATGCCATTTTACAGTGCCTTGCCGACCATCCTGTTATATCACCAAGCCCCCTTTTTTTCTTTTTCTTTTTTTTTTCTGCAAGTGTGGCCAATGATTAATTCAAATTTTGACAAGCATATGTCTGAAATATTCATGTGGATGCTTTTAATTTATGAGGCTGGTTCGATTACTATTTTTAAAGATGAAATGATTTCTTTGGAATGTGCTTTGCTTTCAATTGTTATTTCTGTTTCGTGAATTTTACTCTGCTTGCTATATTTTTGTTAATGGGATTAGAAACGTGGAAGGAGTCATATGATGATGGTAATGCGTAGTTCAAATGATGACATATGATTATAAAACTAATTATTTCTTCGACGATGGAATGGAATTATGAAATGAAATGTGATACCAACTTTCATTCTTTTCATTTGCATTATAAGATGAAATGAAAAAATTCAAATGAAATGATTTAATTTCTTTTTCATTAATAAAATGAAACAAATAAAATAATTGAATTTTTTTCATTAATTTTATTTTATTAATGAAAAAAATTCAATCATTTTATTTGTTTCATTTTATTAATAAAAAAGAAATTAAATTATTTCATTTCTATTTTCCTTCCATTCCATCGTACGAATAAGGAATTAGTCTTTCTCGCTCCTAACTGATGACTCCCTTTATATTCATAAATTTTACTGTTCATTAATTATTCCGTATACATCGATGATGATGGTTGCTAATTATTCTGACACCTCTTGTATGAGAAGAGTCGCAAGGTTCTTCTGTGAGAAGATAAAGCAATTATCTGACTTATTAAATTTGAGACAGTTTATTTATCTCTAGTTCTGTTGACAAAAGCAATAGAAATGGTGTTCGTTTTTGGTATATTGCTGTGAGTGCTCTTGTTTTTGCATTTTGAGAAACACTACTCCTATGTTCTAATGGGGTTGAAGAATTTTTATTGGCTGCAGATTTAAGAAAATGATCTTTAAAGTAGGAAGACCTGGAAGAGTCAAGAAGATTTTTTTACTAAAAAGCTCAATTATTTTGGAATGAACTCAGTTATTTTGAGATTTTTTTTGTTCGTTACATAAAAATAACTAGTGTGACTTTTTGGGGAGTAACTAATCCAATAGTTATTTTGAGATTTTTTTGTTCGTTACATAAAAATAAAAATAAGGAGTATGTGAAACTTTTTTCTCTTCTCTTTTATTTTAACACTTATGTGGCCCATTATTCACTAATGTTTAAACTATTTTTTCTCTTAATGTACTATCTAATTTAAATTTATTGTCTTGAAAAACAAGTATACATTGTGATTGGATATGTAACCCTAATTGTGATAAGTTCGGTTAATTAAAAATTTTATATTTTTGAAATAATGATGTAATTTTTTACTTATTTTTTGTCCAATGGGAACAAAATGGAATCATATTCTTCTCTAGTTAAACAATGTTTTTTTATTTCGAAATTGAAGAAGTAACCAAAAAATAATTCAGCAGCATATGATTTTGATGGACAAATCCGTCTCAAGCAATTCATTATACCAACTACCTTACAACTTTCTTTACATGGATGCATTAAGCGAAAAACATATGTTTCTTTCTAAACACTTTCGACATAACTTTTATAAAAAAAACACACAACTAGTACTCCTAGTATAATGTTAGGGGTCATTTTAATTTTTTCTTCTTCATAATTTTTTACAAACATAAATCACAACCACAAAAGAGCATTAACTTCGTGCATGAATACAAAGAGAGTGCATAAGGATTTATATTCCTAGTAAAAAGGATTAGAATGGCGGGGACACAACGTTTAACAAGCCTAGCAACAAAAGCAGATAAGAATCACGCTATATTCCCTATTCAATATGCTGATAAACATTAAAAGGCAGAAACTTCATTGCGCTCTAACCTCAGAGGATAAACTAACATTCACAACCCGAGGATCTTTGTTGCTGCCCATTTGCCATATCAATGGTGTCGGGAAGATATCTTCATAAGTTCGACCAGTAAAGATACAAGAGTCAGAAAAACATTGTAGAAGTTAATTTACAAATGCACATGAGCTTATAGGATCCTTAGCATGCAAATCATGAAGTGCAAGTTTCGACAAACACTTAGTACAAGTGCCGCATCGTCCCTGAAATCCACTAAGGGTACTGGGTTAACTTACAATTATCTAATGCATGCCCCCAAAAATGTTTACCAATGATCTGAAAGCTCAAAATATTAATGGAGTTTATATCACATTTATTTGAAAATTAGTGAACAGGAAAAACCGGTGTAGGTATATTACTTCATTTCTTTCAGATAGATTAGTAAACTCAATGAGAAGAGTTACTTACAATTCGTCCTCAGGTTCATTTTTTAGAGCATTTTTGGCTATGCATTCAAAAGCAGCATCCACATTGAATCCTTCTTTTGCAGATGTCTCAAAGTAAGGAATACTTCCTTTAGAGGCACACCAAGCTTTTGCTTTCTTCTCAGATACCTAAAAATGGAAGGCATAAGTATGCAAAGTTTAAAAATATGTGCCAAGACAACAATAGAAACCCAGACAAAAATAAAAAATGGGACGACTAGTGGTAATGCAGCTGAATACTATAAACCCAAGATACTAATATTATATGCATATCATAATATCATATGTTTACTTTATCTCAGCATTTTCACATCACCAGAAAGAAGGTTTTCATGCATACACCCAACTACTTGAAGTTTACACCTTCAGCAACATAAGCATATAAGAGTTGATTTCAACACTAAGAAGCTACAAAATGGTACCACTCTGCTGTTGCCACCATCCACATCAATTTTGTTCCCTAAGACAACGAATGGGAAATTTTCAGGGTCAGGAGGGCTAGCCTGCATATTAAAACCAGTCAGTATTAGTGGATCGGGAAGTAAAACTGACAGCAAGAATTAGCAAACTGGATCTATAACCTGAATAAGAAACTCCTCCCTCCAGTTGCTGAGGTTATCAAACGACTTCATGACATTAACATCATAAACAAGCACACAGCAATCTGCACCTCGGTAGAAAGCCACACCTAGGCTTTGAAACCTCTCTTGACCAGCAGTATCCCATATCTGTAACAGGTAGTAAAGGTTTTGGGCCTTGAGCAATGGCATTCAATAAACTCTAATTTGCCAACTATCAATTATAACAATTCATGCAACTATTTAGATATATATGATATATCCTAGTAAATTTAGATGTTTGAGAGGAAAAAGAAAAGCTTTGGATGGTATATTCCAAGAGTCAAAAGTTTCATCACTAATCTTAAATGGAAAATACCATTCATTCAAACATTGCATTTTGCTTAAATCTATATTCCCTCCATCCCACATTACTTCGGTGTTTCTTTTCGGCACATGATTTAAGAAAGTTGGGTGTAGCAAGTTAAATGGAAACAAAATAAAGTAGGGGAGAGAATAGAGTAAGAGAGAGTAAAGTAAAAAAGAGAATAAAATAACATTAGATGTTTTGTTTTTAGCCATAAAGGGAAATGACTTAAGTAACTTGGGACGGAGGGAGTATTTTATAACATCTCACACAATATAAGTTTTCAATTTCTATTTTTAACAGCCGATAAAAATTCTTCCACCAATTTATATGTTAGGGATTTTAGGAGTCAGAAATTGAGCCTAGATCAAACATTTGTTGTGAAATAAATCTAATTTTAAGTTTTGGTAGAAGAAGTTTTCTTAACTATTAGTAGAAATTAAAACTTAGAAACTTAAAAAATATGGGTTTTAACATATTCAGTCAGGACCAAGTTTCAACTCTTAAATAGCGAGTTTGTCCATCAACTATCTAAAACATAAAACCGAAAGCTGCTTATGATGTAACGTAAAGCAAAGCACACTTGAATATAGTTCCTACATGATGACATCATACTTAAATGTTACAACTCCCCCCGTCCCTTTGGGGGTTACACTCGAACTCAAGGTTCATACTAAAAGAGCAGTTATAGCAACTACTAATTGAGCACAACTGAACTGAAGAGCTTATCCGCTTATGTTTGGGTCATAACTCAACTGTCCAGTTATTAAGGCTCAAACCCAACCTAGAATAGGCATGCTCATTCACCGATCGTTTAACTGGTAGCTTGCATCTACCAAACTCAGAGTTTGTGCAGCATGACTGAGAAAAAGTATCTTTGATATAATGATCTTATAAAACTAAAATTGAAATCCATGTAAGTGGGCTTGATTGATCCATTTATAGAGAAATAATAATCATTAAAACTGTAACTCAAAACCACAACCAAAATTATGCAGAAACAAATATTTCAGACTTACATAATTGTGATACAGTCCAACGGTGGTCCAAAGGAGAAAATTTCTTTAATAAATATGGGCACCCTTGCCTTCCAGGTTTTTTATGCATTTGACTGCAATTGTATGAATGTGTCCTCTCTATTCATGTTTAAGCAGACATATCTTTTCATCAAAGAACTATGATATGTTACCTCTCTATTCATGTTTAAGCAGACATATCTTTTCATCAAAGAACTATGATATGTTAAGTCCCAGTACAGTCAAGAATGTTGTATTCAAATGCTACGACTCACAGAATAGCCAATGATATATTGCCATTCGCCAGTCACCTAGTTGCTTACTGATAAGCCTACCGACTACTGGAAATGATAGAACGAATTTTCATATTCAACACATATAAACTATAGCCTATTATTTCTATTGTGAAAAATTAGGAGCTGAAAGAGCAACAAAATAAACTGCATCATGATTCCGGAGGATGAATTCCTAAGACTAGCTGCACTGAACTTATAAAACTGTGTTTTGCATTTGCACCTCCTAATAAATGCATCACCTAATGTGTAACTATACATAAACGGATAAACCTTATGTGAATGCTTGATTTACATCAACACTCATGCCAACAACGCATGATCAACTACTATAGGACGCAGTAAAAAAAGAAAATGAATATTTGTCATTACTTTCATCATGCAAGCACAAATGCTTATAGCCAATCAATGGAAAACAATAAAAGCAGAAGAAGCATCAATTGCAAGATTACATGCTTAGTGGCAAATGAATTACACATCTCAGGTTTGGGATGGAATAACAGCACCACAAAGGTGAAAGGTGAATGGACTTTTTGTTTCTACTAAACTCAGAAAATGAACAACAAGATTGTAAACAAGCATACAAATAAGTAAACTTGTGTAGGCTGACCTGCAAGGTGAAAATCCTATCGTCAAATTGGACCTCTTTGGTCAGGAAATCAGCCCCAATTGTAGCTTTATACTGATTACTGAATTTCCTATTCACATATCTGTTTTAGCTCAATCAAGGCCAAACAAAACTCCAATACCACCTTATCATTTTTTGGCATAGCTAAAATTTGCAGATTTATTTATTAAATCGGCAAACCAACAAAAGGATACTGATTCATCAAAGACGTCTTACCGACCCTGTATATGCACCAATCAATCAATCACACGCGAAAATTTTCCATCAGTATTTAAAAAAAATACATATTGTGCGATTTTTTTTTCGTGTTGGTGTGTATGTGTGAGTAGAGAGATTGAAAGAGAGACCCGCTGTCGCCGAGGATGATGACCTTGAGAAGGACACGGCGACGAGACGCCATTCCGATTCCGATTCTGCAACTGTCAAATTGAGATGCGAATGGTAGAATTTGTGGAGCTCGCTTTTTTCAGGATCACGAAAAAAAAATTCTGCACATAAATAATTGGGCTTGTTAACGTTTACTAGTGATTTAAAGTTGTTCACTTTGAAATTTGTATAAAATTGGCCCAATTTAATTTTGGACGTGTGCTAATATGTACTACTAGTATTCAATAGGAAGGAGTTTCAATTAGAACTAATTCGAATATTTTCTCATGAATGATATATAATGTATATGCATATTTATATACTCCTATTATGTATTTAAAATTTGATACTTATTAATTATAATAAAATTAGGAACTAATAATAATTTAAATTTCAAAACTACAACTAAAATAAAAAGGCCTTAATCTAAAATACTACAAGTGTTAAAAAAACGTCTAAATTCCCAAAAATATTTCGAGGGGCCAGTTCAGTGCATAATACGCTAAGGGCATCCACAATGGGACGGATTTCCCGGTGGACATCCCGACGGACTTCCCAAAAACACCTCCTGTCACGTCATAAGGACATCCCACTGCAATGCCACGTCATAAGGACATCCCACTGCAATGCCACGTCATA
The DNA here is from genome assembly GCF_004379255.2 of Salvia splendens. Classification (NCBI taxonomy): domain Eukaryota; kingdom Viridiplantae; phylum Streptophyta; class Magnoliopsida; order Lamiales; family Lamiaceae; genus Salvia; species Salvia splendens. The sequence continues at coordinate 13,751,482 of NC_056037.1, read as the reverse complement.
AGGATATCCCACTACACAATGGCGGACATCCAGACAGACATCCACAAAAAACAATAAAAAATCGGGACGTCCGTCGCGTCAACGCAATGGCGGACGTCCCGGAAAGCCGCGGAACTCCGGTGTCCGCAGCGAACGTCCGTATCCGTATGCATGCCGCCTAATGGTGGACGTCCCACGCGGACGTCCGGCACGCCGGTTCGACATCCGCATGATCTAAGACACTTGATTTTAAGACATCGGCAGACAGTTATGTTATTTGTGTGGAGGTTCATTAAAAGTTGTTGCATCATTTGAATCTCATCACAATGCATTAGTGTAGGTCATGAAAGCCACTTAAGGACTTCGATTCATAGAAAAAATTTAGAGACAGAATTAGTAGTGGAGAAATTAATTGTGACAAAACTTAAATATAATATTCTAGAAACTAAAGATCATAAACTAATTCTTGCTTATTGTATTTTATGAGAAGCTGATTTTTAAAGTGCCAAACTCATTACAATTTTATCATTTAACTTGGTCTAAATCTCTTCTAGATTGACTCATTCATCTGGATTTAGTTTTTCATATTTTTATTTTTCCTTTGACCTGTTTCTATATTTCATACTCAATATTGAGCATGAAGAGAAGATACTGATTCTCTCCGGTGAATATTTTCACCAATCATCAGATCCCTTACTTTGTCAAACACTAGTTTTGCTTCTGCGGCGCTGAAAGCTGTCATAGTGTTGGCCCAACTTTCCGGCAGGGACAATAGAAAAATTAGAGCAGTGATCATGTTGAACTCGTTCAAATATTGTTGCACTGGTTTTTACTTTGACATTCCAAATTTAAACAATCGTTTTATCAAATGTACACATGGGCGGACCTATGTCTAATGTAAATTATTGAGTAAAAGCCCCTATAATAATCTAAAACGTCCTAAAATATACTTTGAAATAAAATTTAGAAGTTTTAGCCCCTAGTGGTATTTATTTCTGCGTCCGCCCCTGAATGTACATTGTTCACTGTAGATGTTTTCTGATACATATGATACGCCACATCTTTGGACATGATAACCGAACTGCTCTCATCACTTTTCTGTTTAGCATCTCCCACTCCTCATTTCCTTGTTTTCAGCTTAGGATTTTAGTGGTTGATACAAATTTTTACTGTACACTAATCCTCGATCTGCTTCTTCCAAAATCCAAAATTAGATTCATCGAACTTTTCCTTAAAAAATTTCTCATTGATCCCCATAAACCCTAGGCTCTTGATGTCAATTGGTACACATAAATAAAATAATCATAAATATAAAAGGTATGAACAAAGAGAATTATTTATCCCGTTCGATATGACTTGTATATAATCTTTTAGGCAATTTACAATGACAGCGCAATTGGCAACAAATCCAAATTATTATATGAAATATATCCCCAAAAAAATGTACTACTAAGAAATAGTATTAAGTATAATTAAGATAAAAATACATATGGACCTAAAATAAGTCCAACATATCGAATGTCCCTCACTTAAACATATGGACCTAAAATAAGTACTATAACATATTAAACAGTCCCTCGCTTTCATTCAATCATTTTTATAAATTATATCAATACTCGCATTTCTTTTTATATTCACATCTTTAAATCTCACGCATTAAAGTGTCACACCATTTACAGTGCAACAAACATTTTAAATTTTGGTAAATTGACCACATATTTCGCTAATTGATTTTACTCATTTTTATTATAAAATTAGTGCAAATATAATATAGTACTATAGTAGTAAAATCATTTTATCATTTTTGTTCGTTTAGAATCATTTTACTTTTTAGTAAAAGTTAACATATTTTTTCTTACTTATTTTATTCTATCTTCATTTCTCTGTCTTTTTCATTTCCTACTTTATTTTTCATTTACTTAACTCATCTAATACAATTTTTCTTAAATCGCATGCCGGAAAAAACGCCGCCACTGCTGTGGAACGGGGGAGTACTATTTTACTAACTTGTTTTCATTAACCTTTTTTTAAAAAATCTTTATAAACAAAGCATACGTTTTACAACTCTCTTGAGATGACAAAAAATAAAATAGTAAAAACAAATTGAATTATTACTAGTAGTATAAACAAATGGGAGGCCATGTGCAATTTGGTGGCACATGCCTTTTATCAACTAAAAGTATGGTAGTGCATGTGAGGAAACCCAAATTTATTCCATGTGACCACAACCTTAGGTGGACAGTATCATTAGACTGTGACACCCTAATTCTACCAATTTCACCATATTTCATTCCACCCACCTAAACTTCCAGTGACCTTTACCTTTCCTAAATAAAAAAACCTTTGAAGGAGACAAATATCCTTGTTCATCCAAACTGGTGAAGAATTAAATGCCATTCCTAAATAATAATTCCACAGCTGGATCAGAACGAATCTCTAAATAAATACACATGCATATAATAAAGACTAGAGAAAGACAGGTTGTATAACGTTTGTCATCTACCCAAAATCAGCATATTTTCCAACCCAACTGTCAACCATATATATCCATTCACATATACACAAGCAACATCTTCCGCTCTGTCCACTCAAAACCTTATAGAAAAATTCAAACATAAAACAATATAAAAATCCAATGTGAGTTGTGCGTATGAACTATTTTATAAATACAATTTAATACCCAGAAAAATAAAAAGAATTTGAAAAAATCAAGAATTTGGAAAATGGAAATGAAAAACATGCGATCCTTGAAATATTTGCATGAAAATACAGTGTTGATGTTAAGGGAATTAGATGGTCAGGAGCAGGAGTGGAGGTGTCAAGCCACACTGCTGAAACCTTGACTGTCTTTCTTCACTCTTCCCATCTCCATTTCTCTCGTGTGTTGGCCTTCGCTGCTTGAGCCCGACGGGTTCAGCCCGTATTCGCTTGTCGGGTTACTGTATAGGCCACTGCTTCCATATTCTTGGCTGCCCAGTGCCATTTTCCTGAACTTCTTCATGTCCTCGTTGTATTGCGCGGTATCATAGTCTGAGCTTCCATGGGAGCTGTACACAGTGCTGTGTCCAGGTCTGATTCCTTCGTTCAGATCGGATAGCGATACGTCTCCTTCTAAGGCCCTCACCACCTGTGCCACGGTTTACAAACTAGGTGAGTATAATCCGGTTGCATTATAGGCTAAATTAAATGCATAGGTAAGCCGAAAAGAGAGATGGGTTTAAGATCATAAAACAAAATCAATATACCTGGCTCATTCTTGGCCGACGCCTTGCAGAATGACGGACACAGGCAGCAGCACATGCCACCAAGCGAGCCATCTCATTCTGGTTATAATCAGCTCCCAGTCTTCTATCAATAAGAGAATCGAAGTTCCCATCATCAAGGGCGCGCGTCAATAAAGGCCTAGCCTGTATCGGAATCGCTTCACTTTAGCATATATACTCCTCTGGGTACATAATTTACAGATGCTCGTGCAATGAAGTTAAGCAACCGAAGTTGAAAAATACTTGGGGTCACTACAAAAATTGATTCCTACTCACCCAGTCAACTAAACTATCATCCATGTACGTTTGATTTGAGTCAACAGGCCGGCGTCCAGTGATCAACTCCAGAAGCATGACTCCATAGGAGAATACATCAGACTTGTCACTAAGCTTTCCCGAGGCAGCATACTCTGGAGCCAGATACCTGTTACACAGAAATGTTAGCACGCGGAGAACTGAAATAAGTTTAATAAGACATCAAAATGTCCTCCCCTTCGCTCATGGTGCCTTGCAAACACCATTTGTGGGAGAGTGTATCGAAAATTTTATCTATCCATACATATAATCCAACCTTACAGATAAACAGTAAAATGAAAGAGAAGTATTTCATACCCAAAGGTGCCCATCACTCTTGTAGAGACATGAGTATTGGCATCAGAAGTAAACTTTGCAAGACCAAAATCTGCAACCTGAGATTTGAAATTACATAGCATCAGCAAACATTTCGACAGCAAATTATTCGTTAGACATTTGAGAAAAATAAAGATGATCTTGAAGATATTACCTTTGCATCAAAGTTGAAATCCAGAAGAATATTAGAAGCCTTGATATCCCTATGGATAATCTTTGGATGACCTGATGAGGAAAAAAAACATTTTAATACAAAATAGATGAGAAATAGTGTAACTATATTCCACTTTTTTATTGAAACAGGAGGACCACTCTTTATGCATCACAATAGACTTACAATCCTCGTGCAGATATGCAAGTCCTTTTGCTGAACCTAGAGCAATCTTCAACCTCGTTGCCCAATCCATCACCGGTCTTCCCTTGCCTGAAACATGTCAATGCTATAAGGTTCCCTACTTTCAGTTTATTCTTCGATGAAATTCAAACACCAAAGCAACCAACCATGAAGGTGGAATTCCAAGGTGTTGTTTGGAACAAACTCGTAGACAAGCATTCTCTGAATTCCAGCAATGCAATACCCAACCAACGAGACAAGATGTTTGTGATGCACTCTGCTAATGATCTCAACCTCGGCCTGGAACTCACGCTCCCCTTGCCCACTCCCCGCTTTCAGCTGCTTAACCGCAACCTCCTTACCGTTCGGAAGGACTCCCCTGTGCACATAACCAAAACCGCCTTGTCCGAGCAGGTTGGCGTCTGAGAATCCATCTGTTGCCATTGCCAGTTCTTCATATGTGAATGTGCTCTTGGAAAAGCCTAGTGCCATTCCAGGTGAAGGCGGTGGGAGCGGAGTCTCGGGGCCCGAGTAATTGGAACCGGAACCTCCACTGCTGCTCATGTAAGGCAGAGGAGGAGGAGGATGAGGCGAAGGAGCACGCGCTGGCGAATGTGGAGGCCTCGAAGCACCACCGGGCGGGGGAGTAGGCTTCGGAGGCATTGTAACAACATGATGAGGAGGAGGTGGTGGTGGAGCATTCTGTTGCCAATTTTGTACCTGGCCACCATAGGGATCAGCTGCAGAAGGATGTAAAGATGTGGAAAGTAAGCATCTTTAAATCTATATGCTTTCCATATTCATTCAATCAATCAAATCATCTCCAAATGTGTAAGGCTATAACAAATTGTGAACAAGAAACTGAGTTGATTCATAAATTTATGACCTTTATAGCCAGGAGGCGGAGGCGCGTAATACTCAGGCTGCTGTCTTCTCTTCTTCTTGCAGCATATAAACATCAAGCTCAGGATCACCAGCAATGCGACGCCTCCCACAGCAATCCCAACCACCATCCCCATCGAAATCGCCGGACCATCATTTGAAGGCGGCGGAGACGGATTCGACCCGGACGAGCTAGGGGGGGAGACGCCCCTGGTCGGCGGCGCCGGTGGGGTTCCCCTATTGGGTGGTGAGGGAGAGCCGCCGCCGCCGGATGGAGATGGCGGCGACGGAGGAGATCCGGACGGGGCGGGCGGAGATGGGGTGGTGGAGGGTGGTGGGGTGGAAGGCGTCGACGGAGGAGGAGCTGTCGGAGTTGGGGGCGGCGCGGTTGCTGGCGGATTCGGCGGCGGAGACGTCGTGGGAGTGGGCGGCGGAGTGGTGGTTGGAGGAGGTGAGGTGGCGGCGGGCGGTGGGGCAGTGGTGTTTGCTGGAGGAGGGGCGGACCCCGGCGCCGGCGACGACATTTGTGGATAAACTTTACCAAATTAACGACCGAAAACGAATCGAATTAAATCAGTTGAATTTGCTGGAGAATTGAAAAAATAAATCAGTGGGGTGGCTTTTGCTTATGAATGAGCTAACTTTTGGTTGCCGTCTCCAACCAGAGAGAGACAGAGAGAGAGTTGAGTGAAAAGTAGTCGTTGGTAATTATGAAGGGATGAAGAAAGTGGGAAATGAGTTTGCTTTCTTCGGTGGATTTTTGTGGGGTGAATGGGATAGGGTAGGGATAGATTCAAGTAAAAATATAATCCGTATTAATTATGTTTAATTTGTTTCCAAAGAAGGTCTGTTATTTGTGTTTTCTGCTGTTTGGGTAAAGCTACAGCGTGTAAAACGCGTTTTTCTTTTTGTTAATTTTTTTATATCCGCAACCGGCTCTTGCTCATAATAGATTATTCAGGTTCCGTAAAAAATCTGATCTATATACTAGCTTTTTGGTTTATTAGATAAAATAATTATGATAATAGTATAGGATAAAAGTCTGAAGATCTAATCATAAATCAAATATAATATATATTTAATTTTGAGATATATAATCCTGCAATCCGAATCCGAACAGTCCTATAGTATATTGTTCCATAATTCTCCAATTTAAAACATTCAAAATAGAGTTGCCCGAATGCAGGCTATTTCAGCACTAAGTACTGAGCCGCCTGCTTGTCATTCAACCTCCTAGACGTGCGTGAAGCCAGCCATGCGGCGCCATTGCAACGATCGCATCATTAGCCAAGTATTTTCATTTTTATTATTTTTTATTAATTTTGATTTAAACTTAATATTCTCATTCCAAAGAAGGTCTGTTATTTGTGATTTCTCCCTGTCTCTGTTCATCCTTATGCAAAATTGTTGGAAGCTTTTTTGACCTATGCATATGCAATAGGGTGGGATCCCAATTATTCAACCACTTCGAACCAATCGTAGAAATACGTTCCGAAGAGACAACTCTTGATCGCATGGATGGGTACTAGTAGTACCCTAGATACTTGCCAATCCGTAATCAACGTAGATGACTAAGAGATTTCAGATACGGAACTAATTGGTGCGGTGCAACCATCTCCCCAGGATGTAGGATTTAGTTCCCGAGCTAGGGGCAAAGGCAAGGAGAAGGTTCTATAGCGGCACGAAGAAGTACTCGACGTTCCAGAGGACCCAATCATCGACATCGCCTAGAGGGTGCACCAGTTTTGGGAGAGAATTGCCCAAGTGTACAACAAGAACAAAACAAGTTGGTAATTTTCTATTTTAAGTAATACTATGAGATAGTTTCTCTTTTTAAAATGATACTATTGTCAAATTGAATTATGATTAAAAACTAGTTTAAAATGAGATTGACTGCATTGTAGGGATTAATACCATGTCGACATTCAATTTGCCAATAATATAAACAGTAAATTTTTTTAAAAGAAGTTAAGTTTTTTTATCTATTAATGTCACGTTTGTAAGTTCATAGGAGTATTTTTTAGTAACTTAGTTTACAAAAAATATCCCATCTTTTGAAATTCAGTTTTGCTTCTTATTTTATTAGCTCGAAGTAGATGTATAAACAATACTCCGTACATCTATTTTATTAATCCTTTGATTAATTATGAATGATGCTTTTGACTACAAAAATGAAACTATATTGATTGATTTGCTATTATCGTGATCGCCAAATTAAATTTATCGTGGAAAAAGAGCTCGCTGTGAGAAGTACCATAACTATGATATACTATGACTCTTACTTTTACAGTTTTTTACTTTTATTATATCTATTTTTTCTACTATTTCTTTTACTCTATTAATTTTTTATTAAAATTTATATCATTTATAAATAAAATTATTTTTCGTTGACCGATAGAGTAAGATTTTTATGGTTATGTAGGCTAGGAGTGGCGAAACGGGTTACCCGCGGGTACCCGCACCCGACAAGTCGGGTACTCGTACCCGATTTCAGCCAAATTTGTTGTCCCAATACCCGCCCTGCAACATATCGGGAATACCCGATACCCGTGTCGGGTATCCCGTACCTGACATTGCAGGTACTCGTACCCAATCTGAATCCCGGATGCTGAGTATGACTCTTAATCGTGCAGAAAGTTCTTCAAACCAAAGGTTGAGTTCATGAAACCAATTAATGTTTATGCTTTGAGTTTTTTAATAGTAATGAATTTTGAGATTGTTGCCGCACTATGATTTCATATTTTTGTTTTTTAATTTGTTCTTCGGTCTTCATACAAAAATTCCAACTATCAACTATGCACAAATGTGGTGAACTTTAGTCTTAATTACTGAAAATAATCAAAATATGATCAGAGTATGTATGTACATCACATTTGTATATTTTAATATATAATTTGCACATTTCCAAATTTAAAATTTAAAATTAAATGCAAACTAAAATTTATTGTTAATTTTGAATGTAAGCTTTGAATAGATTGAGAATAAAAGTGAGTGGACACTCTATAACTAGCTCTGCTGAGTTTTCAAATGTATATTTGTTGGAATATAAAAATATTTCAAAAAAACTCTTAGAACTTTTAGATTCTATAAAGTATTAAAAGATTGTATATAGCTAATCTTAATAATATCAGGTATTATCAGGACTAGCGGGTATACCCGCGCAGGTGTGTATACCCGTACCCGCAAAACTCTAAAACACACTACCCAATCCCGCCTCGTTTCCTGTTATCGCCGAGTAGCGACTACCCAATACTAGGCAAGTATTGGGTCGAAATGGAATAACCTACTGCCCGCTATCCATTTTGTCACCCCTATAATTGTTGGCTATATCATTTGTTCCTCTATATCTACTTGAATATATTTCTGACCTCCAAAATCTAGTATGTAAATTAAAATGATAAGTATTTATTTCATAGTAGACTAAGCAACCATATACTTAGCATTTCATTTCAATATAATATTGTGTTAGATCATCTCCAATAATATATTAAAATTTTAAATAAGATAGGTAATTAATTATAATAATAATGCAAAATCAACCTCATTTATTTATTTTTGAGTAATATTTCTAGTTTTAATTAAACCAAAACCATTTTTTTCAAATTTTATGAGTAGAAAAAGCATAATATTGAAAATATTTTTAAAAATTTAAGTTTAATGTAATAAAATCCTCTTATTTACTTCCTCCGTCCCCGATTAAGAGTTACATTTTTCTATTTCGGCCCGTCTCCTATTAAGAGCCACAATTCATTTTTACCATAAATGGTAAATAGATCTCACATTCCACTAACTCACTTCACTCACGTTTTATTATAAAACCAATATAAAAAGTGGGTCCCACATTTCACTCACTTTTTCAACTAACTTTTATTTACTTTTCTTAAAACTCGTGCCCGGTTAAAGTTTGACTCTTAATCGGGGACGGAGGGAGTATCTTTTTAATTGGAGTAAAAGAAGACTAGAAGAGTTTATTTAGTACTCCCTCCGTCCCTCTGTAGTAGAGGTATTTCTTTTGGATACGGAATTTAAGAAAAATTATTTTAAATGAGTTAAGTAAAAAGAGAATAAAGTAGAAAGAAAAAAAGTAGATAGATGAAGAATGAGTAAGGTAAGAAAGAGTAAAGTACTTTTTGCCAAAAAAAGAAACGACTTAGGTATAATGGGATAACCAAAAAAATAATAGTACTCAGCTACATAGGGACGGAGGGAGTACTTGTGGAGGCGCGTGGGGTGGAACAAAAAGAAAGGAATTGAGAACAGGCTGGATAGAGTGGGGCCTACACGAGTGGGCCGCGGAATTAGTCCGTTTTACACTCTTGTTTTGTTTCAGCTGCATTCGTTTGGTGGCCGTCCGTAGTCTGATCTGACCTGTTTTACTCTAACGCAATTCTTCCACGCCTACGCTATATTTCTTAAATTCTCCCAACTCTATAACAAAATTTGCAATGTTTAGATATCAAATGGTGAAATATCATCTCCTATAATAGAGAGATTTACGAATTAATCTATACCACTTTCAACTTAAAAAAAATACTATACGTCTATACATAATTAGTTATGTTTTTCATCTCAAGTGAGATTATGGAAAGATTGATAGATCAACGTTACCAATTTTAATTCAAGATCATAGAGAAAGTTTGAGATATTAATGAAATTTAATAGTAGTATTTAATAGGAATATATTAAGATAGAGTTGGACATAATAACTACCCTATATAATAATTAGAACATAGTATAACTGAATATAATTCGTGTTTTCTTGTATACCAATACATTAGAACGAATATAATTGTCTTTACATATCTATCTCATTGTCTAAAAAATGTTAAGAAAAATGTATAAGAAATGTTAAGAAAAGTAGGTAGAAAAAAGTTAGTGGAATATGAGTCTCACTTGTATATATTAATTTTAAATGATATATGCGTGTGATGAGTTGGTGAAATGTAGGACATCTTTACCATTTATAGTAATTACGAACCAGGACTCTTATTCGCGGACGAACAAAAATGGAAAAACGAGACTCCTATTCATGTACAGAGGGAGTAAATAACTTTGATTTTTAGAATATAATGTTTGGTTTGAATTTTAATAAAATTACGAAAATAATCAGCATTCTAAAAACAAAAAAATAGTGCATTTTTTTCTAGAATTTAGATTCCAATCTTTTTCTATGTATTCTTTTTTCAATTTTAAGGTTCTTATATATTTAAGTATTTAATGGAATATAATTTTTATTATTTTATAGAACTATTATCATCATATTTGTGTTAAAATGACACCTCTTAAAGTGACAATGCGACACCTCGTATCCAGCAATATTATAAACGCTACACAACAATCTATAGATTGCTGTCTAGTGTATTGGATATTGTTGACCGAGAAAAATTGATGAGTGTATTGGATATTGCTGCCGAGAAAATTTATCATTGAACATTTTTTATGATTGTTACATGGCAGCTGATTATTCGTCCACGTGTACAAATGATTGGTTAGGAATAGTGGTATGTTGTTACTTTAAGAGGTGTTGTCATTTTAACGCCCCCATTATCATCATGTTATAAATAAAGATAAATTTAAATACGAGAATTGATATATTGCATGTCTTATGAGTGTATGATAGTGATTGTATGTATAATCAGCATAATTTAAAATTGGTAAGGGAACATCATTAAAAAAAAAAATCTGACATACTTCTTCCTCTCTAATTAATTGTTCATTCATTCTGTCCTCATTAATTTTCCAATTCTACTTTTTATTATTTATAGGAGTGAACTGCGTAAAAGTGCTCTAACTTTTCGCTGTGTAACAGCAGAGGTCCATAACATTTAAAAATCCCACCAAAGGGATCTAACAAAATATGTAATCACAAATCGTGTATATTTTGCCATTTTTCGGACGAAAATGCCCAAATGGGCTGAAGGGCAGTTTAGACTTTTTACGTACTACTGCACCCTATGCCTGCACATAGTCTGCATGTGCAGGGGCTGTCTTGTTAATCATAATTCCGTTCTCCTATTTTCTTTCTTCTTTCCCTCCCTCTTCGTTTCATTTTCGCCTGCTTTCATATTTCCCTCTCTAACATAATAGGCGATTATATTTTGTTCGGCATCTGGAAATTAGGGGTTTTCATCTGGATTTCGGTCAATTTATGGTATCCACAAGGGTTTAGGTGATTTCAACTGGAATTTTATTTTGCAATTGGTGGTTGATTTTTTTGTTGTAGCGTTACTGTCGGGCAGCTGAAAAACTAATTTGCAATTCTTGGTCGAATTTAATGGTTGTAGGGTTACAGTTAGGGCATGTGGAAAATTTTGCTATTATTGGTTCAAGTTTACAGTTGGGTGGAAATTTTAGTTTTTGTGCTATGTGCTATCTTTTTCGGCGAAATTGAATTCAGGTCGTGTTGAATTCTTGCACTGTTAATTTGAATTTTGTACCGTCGAATTGAATTCAGGTCGTGTTGCAATGTCTTCTTCTTCTTCTCAATCTTTTGGCTGAAGCTTCAATTGGAATTGGCCTCGTCCCGAAATTGTGAAATGTAATCACGATCTTGAGGCTGAGCTTGTGACATCTAGGACGGCTGCTAACCCGGGTAGACGATACTATCGCTGCCCAATATGGAAGGTTAAAACCATGTATTTTGGTCGTTTTTCCATTAATTTTGTTGGCATAAAGATTAATGAGAAAGTATTATGCAGGAAGATGATTGCAAGTTTTTTCGATGGGTTGATGTGAGTCTATCCCCAAGCCAAGACAGTTACTTTCAGAGAGTGAAACTTGAGCGAGACCAATTCGAATCTGAACTTCGAGCCAAATCGGTACTTGAAGGTGTTCAGCACGAGAAATTGCGCATGAAAACTGTGGAGTTTGAAGCCTCGAAGTTACAACTGGGCATGAAAACTGAAGAGTGTGACGCATTGGCGCTAACAATTGGTAAAACGGCAAAAACTCTCTGACGGTTAAAAATCACAATCTTGTTCTTATGTATTGTAATTTTTCTACTGTTATAACACAGCTATGTTGTGTTCACTCCGTCGTTATCTTCTGATGTTGACTGATTACGCTTTGCAAAGCTTTGTTTTAATCTACGCCTGAATCACTATGAGGTTACTCAACTATGACTGAAATCACGAATGAGGTTACTCAACTATGACTGAAATCACAAACCATGTACACAGATGAATACAAACCGACGTAGTACTCTATCAAATGCCTGATGTTGATTGACCACGTTTTGTCTTCATCTATGCCTGAAATCATGAATGAAGTTACCCAACTATTACTGAAATCACAAACCATGTACAGAAATGAATACAAACCGACGAAGTACTCTTTCAAATGCCTGATGATGATTGTTTTCTCTATGCCTGAAATCACGAATGAAGTTACCCAACTATGACTGAAATCACATACTATGTAAAAGAATGGATACAAACTGACGAAGTACTCTATCAAATACCCGCAAAATATGTCATGATACCATTTCCACCAAAATACTAGAGTAATTTGTTACAAACTAGTCTGTAACATACATAACATACATATTCAATCATCACTGCCACCAAAATATAAAAACTCGTAGTTAGCATACACATCATATCAACACTGCCACTTTAAATTGTTCACCCATCCCAAACAAATACAAAGTTTTAAGATTAAGTAAGGCCAGTCAATCTTGATCACCGCGACAGCCGCATCTCTGAGGCTGAGTCCTAGTCCGAGTGCTTGGTTCCGGATTCGAAATATTAGGCTGCAACAATTAATATTTAGTAAGTATATATGAGAAATCACTGTGTACAATTAGAGAATATAGTTGTAGATGTTTATTACATAGTACCTCGTGGCGTCGACAATTATTTGACGATTCAGGCAAAGTACTCTCTCCCCGTTCGCGCGACCCGTTGTGCTGCGAAGTCTCCCCAACCTGAGAACGGGCATCTGTTCGAGGATCATTTCCGCATGTCCTCCTATTATGACCTTCTTGACCGCACCGATGACATTTCATCATGAAGGTGCGACGCAATGACTCACCTCCGTCCGCATGAAGACGAATATGGGGCTCCTCCGTCTCAGTTTCTTCGGCCTACCACGCTGTCGCCTTGACCTCGGGGGCGCCAGTTCCACCGCATCATCAGAAGTACTCTTCGGCCAATTGTCCACCCCATTGATGGGGTAAAGGACATTCTCGTACAACATGCTCATTGTTGACTTCAAATAATATCGGGAAACGAATCGCGTCACGTCGTCGCCATTCTTGTTGATTGTTGCGATAGCATGCGTGCACGAGATTCCGGTTAGCTGCCACAATCTGCAGGAGCATGTAAAATCGCACATGTTGACAACATATTGGCCAGACGGCCCAGTTACTTGGTACGAAGACTGTCCGTTCCATGTAGCCCTCCACGATGAAGCCCTCGCGTACCACTTATCAACAAGCTCCTTGATAACAGGAGGGACTGCGTGATCGTAGCTTTTGATCCACTGGCCTCTGATCTGAATTCTTTCCATTTAACTTGTTCGTATGTCCTCTAACATGCTAATAATTGTTTTCTCTCGAGCCAATGCAATCTTCGAATTGAATGTCTTACAAATGTTGTTGAGGAGCACATCACAACAAGTGTGTGGAGAGAAAAATGCCTTGACCCACTTTTCTTTGGGAGCAACTCCAGAAAGCCACTGATGTGCTTGGGAATACTCGGTCTGCAAAGCATCCATCTTGTCCACATAATGTTCGAGGGTGGTACTCGAGGCAATCTCCTACAACCTGTCTTTGAAATTTTCTCCAACATATCTCTTCTTGAATTTGTTGTATATGTGCTGAACACAAAAGCGATGCTCGCTTTGTGGGAATTCCTCAGCAATCAACTTTGCAACCCCCTGATGCAACACAACAAAACATTACCACAAAATCACAGTTCCAGTACATAATGTATTGATCAAATCACAGATAAAATAAAATCACATACCACGTACATTATGTAATATTGAAATCACAGCGACCATACCTTTTGTTGGTCAGACATAAACACATATCGTGGCTCATTTGCATGCAAGTTTAGGTCATCAGACAAGTACTCCACGAACCACTTCCACTGGACATAACTCTCGGCTTCAGTCACAACCCAAGCATTCGGCCACCAGCCATTGTTGGGATCTATCCCCATTGCTGTCATGAGATGTCCTCTGTATATCCCTTGCAAGAAACAAGCGTCGAAGAAGATAATTGGCCGACATAACTGCATCCATCCCTTTTTCAATGGTCCCAGGCAGCAGTAGAACCTCAGGAATCTCGGACCCACGGCGCCAGAATCCCTCGTATTCTCATAATGTATATGAATGCTGGAATCAGGGTGCGGCGCCCCAATTCGGCTTTGTAGTAGAACAAGTTTCTGTATTGGGTTACCGCCGAGCCGAATATACCGTCCAGTGCGTGCTCTCTGGCCCGATATGCCTTCATTCTACCTATCTTCAGGCCAAAATCTTCATCGATACACTGTCGTATAGCTGCAAGTGGAATTTGAGGGTTGGCTTTGATCTTCTCCATATAACGCTCACCTAGCCACTTTGCCGTCAGCCACTTCGAATCCAACACCTGAGAGCATGTGTGCGCATGATCGCGTTGCATATTCATCACAACGTAATCATGACCGTTGTGTATTTCGTGCTTCCTCAAGTACACATATCACTCACACCCTTGCCCTTTACAAATCGCACGAAGTTTGTCGCCGTCATTTCTTTTCACGTGCACCCGCCTTCTGGTCATTATTGCGTACTACCTCAACACGTCATAGAAGAAATCTCTATGCTTAAAAACATCACCGGGCTTACACAACGGAAGCTCATTACTCTCGAGCTTGAACGGGGTAAACTTTATGCCGCTATTCTTCAAACCCTCCAAACCCCCCAAATCCTCGAGGTCGTCAATATCTTGTAGCTTGTCCACAACTTCTTCCTCGAAAAGTGGGTTGTCTGTCATGTTCCTCTTGTCCACATAAGGAGAATACTTCCTCCGCCGTTTATCCCCTGACCCCCTGACCCCAGCTGGTCTTCGCCTTCACCCGGATGGTCTGCATTCTCTGGCTCCTGTCTCGCCTGTTGTTGTTGGAAAATGGATTCGTAATATGAGGTGAAAAGCTGCTCATCTCGGCACATGTGTGCCAACGAGATAAAATGGTCCATCTTATCATCTTCATCATCATTCGGCGGTTCCTCGTTATGTAGATGGCAGCCGTCCGGAACGTACTCAAACGATGGAATGTATACCTCCTCTTGAGGTTCTACTCCCGGACCATCATGTACTTCCGGGATACCTTGTACTTCGGGTCCAGCTTGCACTTCCGGTCCACCATGCACTTCAGGCCCATCATGCACTACCTGTCCAGCTTGTTCCACATCACGTTCAAGTCCGGACATAAGCAATTCATCCGGAATCTCCTCTATAATGTGAACTTTCGACTGCAGTTGACATTGGGGTTCAGCTGAAAAATCCAGGGTTGGGTTGTACACACGTTCGTCAACATGCTGAACATCTTCACTATGCATAGATTGCCCCATCTGATTTAACATAAAATCACAAATGAACACCATACATACAAGCATAAATCACAACTCTATTACAAAGGTGGGCACTAACCTCTGCCACGCTATCAGGGTCTACAATTGCTTCATCTTCATGCTGTCCAATCTGACCAAAAGATGAATCACATATGAATACCAAACATAAACAACAAATCACAAACATATTCCACAGTGGTGTACTAACCTCTGCATGGTCTATAACTGCTTCAACCTCAACCTCAGGTTGTTTAACGTGTTCACCATCTTCTACCTCAACCTCATCTCCATCTTCGCATTCATGGACATCTCCTTGTCCAATAACTCCATCGACTGCATCATTCTCTTCAACCTCCACCACAACAACTTCTGCTTGGTCTGCACTACATGATGCAAATGCATCCATCAAATTTTTACGTGCTGCCTCCTCTTCCCTCTTCCATTCGCGACGTTTGTCTTCTAAACTTTTGGACAAATACTCTTCAAACTCGACATCCTTAGGGTACCACTCAAGCATCAGTAATGGTGCCGATGGTTTCCTTTGTCGTGCTGATGTTTCTTCCTTTTCAGTTTACTCTTACTCTTCGGCACAATTGGGTCCGGTTAGTCAAGCTCTTCAATGACCACAGTGGGTTTTTTACAAGCGTTCACAAATTTTAGAAACTCCTCCGCTTCTTCCTTTCGCTTCTTGAGCAAGGCGGCCGCCTCTGTCATCTCCACGAGATAAATGTGAGAAAGCTTTGTGCTAGTAGCCGCGACTTCGAGAAAAGGGACCAGATGTGGATCGTCCGTAATGGGCAGCAATGGACCTCCTATTTCCACGCCCATACAACCATAACTGTACATTGGATGAACGTAATAGAACTCACAGATGGTTTTCCTATTGTACCCCAACAGCAACACCATTGCGGAAAGATCTAAGAGCTCGAATTGGCGAATCCAGCAATAGTCGAAGAATGTCAATTGCCCCCCAATATACTTCTTCTGTCCATTGATTTCGACGATTGACCCTCCGTGATGAAAAGCGACGGAAAATATCCCTACATGGTCCCCTGTTAGGGTTTGTATAGAATTAGAAAACTTTCAAATTTAAACCAACAAATTTCACATACAAAGTCCTAATTTCCCATGAGCGACGACATCAAAACAATTTCACAAAACAACCAATTTTTGGAGCCCTAAATCACAGTCAAAATCGCTTGCTTGGAATTTTAAACTTGAACTTACTATATTCTTCTTCCGGAACAAAGAAATCCAGTCGGGGATCGCGAATGCTCCACGTTTCTGGGTCTACGTCGATTATCTCCGGTCCTCGAGCCCTTCTACCGTATGTAGGTGATGGCGGAGGTGATGGTGACGAAGACGATGGCGTTGGCGGCTTCTTTTTGCCCCTTGAAGAACTACGGGCGGAGGACGCTCCAGCGGAACTTCGTCTCCTTTTTGGAGGCATTGATGAAAATGGCGTGAAAGGCAGGCAGCGGCGTTGTCCGAGAATTAGTGGGAAATTTTGGTGAGATAGGGTTATGGCAGACGAAAATGATGAAGTGAAAGTGGATAGGAGGGAAAAATAAAAGAGAAGCAACCGCCTAATTGTTTTGGCGAAATGGCAAAATATTGGAAATTACAATGCAGGTCCGAGCGTGGCGTGGGAAAATAATAGGGTACAAGATCCAAGCTTTGCTGTCACATCAACTGCTTTTCGCCATCACTTCAGCAGTGCATGCAGCAGTGGCGGCCATATAAAAGGCCGATTTTGCCCTTTTGAGCCCTGAGGGTGTTTTGATCCGAAAAAACACGATTTGTGATTACATATTTTGTTAGATCCCTTTGGTGAGATTTTTAAATGTTAGGGGCCTCTGCTGTTACACAGCGAAAAGTTAAGGCCCTTTTGTGCAGTTCACTGTTTTTATAAATAGTAAATAGGTCTTACATTCAACTAACTCATTTCATTATCATTTTATTATAGTAAAACTAATACATAAAAGTGAGACATTTATTTCATTAATTTTTTTAATCCACTTTTATTTATATTTTTTAAAATTCGTACGGGAGCTTAAGTGGATAATTATTAAAGGATGGAGGGAGTATTATCGATAAAACCGTTTTCATACTAACATATGCAATAAACAGTATTATCGATAAAACCGTTTTCATACTAATATATGCAATAAACACATACAGCCAATCGAATATATCCGACTCACGGTCTTGTCCAATTCCAGGAGTAAATATTGTGTTAAATCAGATACTTAATGGATTAAAGATGGATGGGTCGAAACAATCATTTAATGGAAGTTTCATTAATTTCATACAGTAATCAAAGCGTACTCATTAATTTGATTTGAAAATTGAAATGCTAGGAAAATGCTTAAACAACATCATGAATAATCATGATGCAACTATCATTTTTAGTTTTTTTCTATTTTATTTCAAATGCCTTCTGCCAAAATACATCCATCTAAAATTGAAAATTATAAAACGTAGAAATAGAGTTAGTCTACTTTCTTCTTCGTCCTCCAATACCAGTTTGATTATTGGGAACAATAATGTTCGTTAAATTAGTACTCCAGTATATTTAATTTATTGACTGACTCCATTAAATTGATCTTCGTTCGCAAATTATTCCGATTATGTGTTGGAATGTTCTCATCGTCTGTAGAACATTGTTTTATTTTGATATCAGATTCTTTATTAACAATTAAGTATGTTATATTTCTTTAATTTTCAAATTATCCATACTCACCATGTATATTAATGATATTTTAATTTTGTATATTATTGTAAGACAAATTTACCACAAGACCAAAAGATTGAGACTTAATAAAATCGACACAATCTCTAATTTTCTTCAACTGAGTACTTTTTGTATGAAAATAAATCATGTGCAGCATATTCAACACAAAAAGCACATGGGTACATGAAATTATAACCAAAATTTTATGAAATTGAATTTGAAGAAATTGAATTATAATATGATTCTAAATTATTTGTTATGTAAAATAATATACTCCACTTGATATGAAAATAAATTTGAAGAAATTATATAGTGTGTGAGTGTGTGTATTGTGTGAAGATGCCTAATTTTATAACTATTTGAAATTGCAAATATATCTACTTTTGATATATAATTCAAATTCTAGAATCGGAATGGTGTTGAAATTAGAATTGTAACTCAATTTCAAATTCAATTATTTTGCAGTACCAAAAAATTGAATTTGGAATTAAAGGTTCCAATTTTAATTTCGAAGCCCCAGTTCCGTGATATTGGACATTATATCGTGTCATTAATTTTTTTATTATTATTATGGCAAGTTAGGCCAAATGTTAATCAGGCAATCCCTAATAGACCTCCCAACATTAATTTTGAGACTTAGTTGAAGCTCTCGGTCTCCAAATTTAAAGCAAATACTTAATAGATTAAAATCAAACAATCAATTATCTTAAATTGACTCGCTTGGTTTCCAAATTTTGTATAAGGAAGTAATACTCCATCCATCCCACAAGAATATGCAATCTTTCATTTTTAGTCCGTCACACAAGAATATGTACTTTCAAATTTTGGAAACTTTTTTTTTTACTTTAGTAAGGTGAGGTCCATTCTCCACTAATAATACTTTAAATACTTTTTCTCTCTACCTCTCTCTTACTTTACCAATATTTCATTAAAACTCGTGACGAACGCAAAGTGCATATTCTTTGGGGACGAGGTGAGTATTTATAAATTAAAACCGATTTTATTATTAGTAAAATGGGACCAGAAAAGAGACTTTTATTTTATGGTAGCATAATTTGAGGATGCGGTGTCACGCCTAGCACAATTAACGGCGCGACGGCAGAGAGAGATGAAGGTGGCATATGCATATGGAAGATGTGTGATTAAAGGGAACGAAAATTACGGAAAATATGATAGAGAAGAATTCCACACATGCTTCTTCACAATTTTCTACCTTCTTGATTCAAGTTTGTTTCATTTTTGCATCACACTTTCATCATTGAATCTTCCAATTTGCAAGTGAAGGAAAGAAAGAGAGAGACAAGTGCGAGACATAGAGAGTGTTGATTTTCAAACAATTATGAAAAGAGTATGAGTTTTTCATGTAAATATTTACAAACAATTATCTTGGGCCAAGTTGAAAATACTCCAATTATAAAATGAGCCCATTGTCTCTTTAGCTTAACAATGACGAATAATTTATGCCTACTATGTTTAGATTGAAAATTACACAATTTTTTATTAGCGGCTAGACACAATCATATCACAAGGGACTTTGGCCTCTATAAAAGATTGATTTTATAATATTATATGACATAGGAGTATTTGATATTGTTGTGTAAATAAAAGTTGCAATAATCAAAATTAAGTATAAGTACTGTAATATTCTTCTTTCAACATTTCTAATACAAAATATGGATGGTGATAGAGGTAGAGATCACGGAAGAGAGGATAGTTATGATCGGCACCGTCATCATGATGGACATAGGGATAGGTCTCTAGACCATGAAGAAAACAGGGAGAGAGGCCATGGTCGGGCACATGGTCATGATCGCATGAGGGATCATTATGTGGATGAAGACTATAGCAGGCATGTAGATGATGTTGAGCAGGATCATGGGAGAAAGCGCGAATGGGATAGAGATGGTGAAAAGAATACTGAGATAATGAGCAACAACATCATTATCCGAAGTGGTAAATCTTTCTGGGGTTTAGTCCTGGGCTGCCTGCTTATTTAATTTGCATTACTCATTCTCATTATCTTTGTATTTAATGTTGCCAGACAATGCATGATTCTGTCCTACATATTCAACTCATAGCTGTTGCTTGTAGTTAATTGATCATTAGTTTTCTGATGGAAAACTGCTAATTGGAATTGTTCGCTGTGTATTCCCGCCAGATCCAGATTTGATGATCATGGGAGTAGGGAGATTTCATTGGATTCTTTCAATGATGAAATTGATCAGGTTGAACTCTTTACTATATATATGTCTAGATCTAGTCATGAATACATCTGGTAACTGCTATGCTGATTATTTCTTGTGTTCAACATGGAGAAAACCAATTAGCAGTTTTAAGTCTGAAGCTTCAAGAACTTTGTAAAGAGGTATTCATTGTAAATGTAGAATTAAACCATCCAATATTATATGGCATGCCTATTTTTGTAGCTTGGCCTCTATAATTCAATAAGTTTGAAAATGGGGAAAGATGTAAAAGAAAGCCCTGGTTTAACCTCAATCCAGTTAGGGTGAAATGGTGAACCCAATTCAGTTTTGTTCTGTTAATTTGGGCAGAGCCACCACATGAGTTATGTTCTGTTAGTTTGGCAGAGGCATCACATTTCATCTTAGATCTCATCTCTGGTGGTGGCCTGGTACAAACTTGTTGCCAGTACTATTACATGTCTGTCTGCATGTCCTTATGATAAATACATTGAATTCTGGTTGCATGAAACGAGTTTTTTCCATCATGTATCTTGATTGGCATCATATTCTTAAAAGCTTTCAAAATCAGCTCATGAGTGTATTAGAAATGTATATCCATTCAATATTCTACATTTCTTTTGATGTATGGAGTAGACCTGTCACTTATTTCATAGTTGTATGAACTGATTTATATGTCTAATTGTTTAGTGAGAGAACTTCATAATAAATTTGGAACTTGGTTAGGTGCCAACTATAATAGTGAAACATCAGTCACCATTCAGGTGGTAATAGAAATACATTGTTTTATTGATCAGAGATCTGAGATGGAAGAATTAGTTGCAGAAAAACAGGAAGTTGTTTCTCAGTTGCAAGAGAATTACCAGGTAAGTAGTTCGTTTTGGTATAGATTTTATTTAAGTACTATATTTTTGTAGTGCATCATTCATTGGCATTAGTTTTGTAGCTTTCCATGATAGTTATTTGTTTGACCTCAGAAATAGGAGGATTCTGTAATTGCTGCGAAGAAGCTAGCTAACTTCACGTCGTCACATACAATTAACCAAGGTAGTGCGATGTGCAATTAGACATTATATTTTTGAAGGTAGAAATTCTTATGTTTTGATGCTGTATCTAAATGTTATAATTTTTGCAGCTGCACAAATGTTATAATTTTTGCAGCTGCACAAATGTTATCTGCACATGAGAGACTGTGATGAGAGATTCAAACAAGCGGAACAAGAACTCCAGGTTTGCCTGCTTATCCTTCATGGTTTATATGCATCCAAATTTTAGTTATCCATATTTTCTGATCTATCTTTCAGCATTTTTTATTGAGCTTCTCCGCTTGTTTGCTAAAAAATTTAGCCTCAGTAGATCGCTTGTGCTCAAACTTCGTTCATAAGCTATATATACCTGTTGCTGGGAAATAAACATTGATTAGTTCACATAATATACCCACCTATTATGCCAAAATCTCAAGTAAAAAAGATCATTGCTGTTTACCCTTTAATCAGCTCTTCTTTCTGTTTCCTTTTAAAAGCAAAACAATCATGATATGCAAGTAATATAGGCAACTAGTTTGTCAGGCAGTTTCTGGAGACATATTTTTTTATTTCAATGAACATAGTATGATTGCTGAAATTGGCTCCAATGTGTTTGTTTTTGAAATCAAATCAGTACCTCTTATGATAATCCCTTCTGCTCCAAACAACAGTTACTCAAAACGTTTTCCTTGCAGTGGCTTGTGGATTCAACTGCAACTGAGTTGGGAAACGACGGGGGAGGTGTAATCACAAATGGGAGGGCTGGGAAACGACGGGGGAGGTGTAATCACAAATGGGAGGGCTTGATATGTTTCTTAGGCATCAAATATGAGTGTCATGTGTAACTTTCTTTAAACTCAGCTCTAACCAACAACAAAGTGCAAGATATCTGTTCCATCATGATTCTACGTTAATATCACTATCCATAACTGATTGCTTGGCCTAGATCACATAAACAATCAAGTCAAAGCCGAACAAATGATGCAAGGTAGGGCAGTTCTACAGTTCTTGAGTTGTAGAACCCAGAGTTTCTCTTATCAAACAATCACCCCAGCTAAGGCGCTTAGCTCATAACTCACAGAATAACAGTTTGGAGAATGATTGTATTACTTCAACTGTTAGACAATAGTACTTAGTTCAGATGTAAATGTTTGTTCAGATTATATATTGATTGTTTTGCTACTTGTTATTAGTAGAGATATTAGGTATAGGCATGTAAACAAAGGAAAACAATGATGTATTGCAGCAAGATGATGGCGAGTGCTCAAGTATCTAATTAGAGTTATATCCATGCATATAAAAGGGTATATTTATGGATCAACAATACGTAAATGGTAGTAAATAATAATGAACAATACGTAAATGGTATAAATAATAATGAACATAAGTAAATTACAACCCATGTATGAAAAGAAAGTACGAAAAAAGAAATATAGTAGAAACTAAACTAAAATGAGATTACATTCTAATACCTAGTTTCTTTTTACCAAGTGATTTTGCATTCTCCATACCCAAATTTCTTTTAGGTGAAAGAAAACTTGGAGTGAAAAGAATAGAGCTGAAATATAAACAATCACCATCTATTTCCCCCATCAAATCAATTCCTATAACATTTCTCTTCTCCTTGGAATAGTAAAAAAAACATCTATCGTGTAACATCAATATGCCACCATTTCTGTAAATTTTGATAGGTTGACTACACTTTCTGTAATCATAATGATTACAATGCTCTTCCCCAATGAGTTGTATAGTCGTCCAAAAGTTTTCAAGTTGTTCATATTCATTCAACAACCATATCAGATTATTACCTAGTGTATCATTATGAATACATAGGCAATCCCCCAAACCATACAACTTCCCCCTTGTAAATGTGACATTAGTAGGAGGCGCAAGAAAGGTGTTAAAACGTTCAGTTTCAAGATCAAAACAACAAATATGAATATCCCCCGTCTTACTTTTAACTAACCAATGGAGATTGCCACTAAAAAATGCACCACAAATGGAGGAGTCGCAGTAATCAGAAAAAGGGGGGGCGGCTTCGACGACTCTCCACATAGATCTCGCTTTAAGAGTGTACACATGAATTCCAGATTCATGGCTATGACAGACAACTTTATGTTGTCCACTGATTTTGCTCACACCAAATCCAAAACGATCTCCCTTCCGAGTAACAAGCCCACGAAGCTCAACAAATTCACGGGTGATGGGATTACATACATAGAGATGATCATCCATGCAAGCATTTTTTAAAAGAAGCAGACCATTGGCAGAACATTGTATTGTTGATTCTAGACGAAAATCAAACTTGGTGATTGGACCATGCTTGGCATAAATATCGAACCAATTTGAGAACGGCTCAAGCTCGTCTTCCAATTTGAAAACACTAAACCAATTTGAATCCCACTTGGTAATGGAAACAGCTAGGGCAGGGGCCGATTTAGAAAGATGGGACTTGACAAAAGCATCACTCTCAATGAGATTAAGCCATGGTTTGCAAACGCATTTGCAAGTTGCAATGCTTTGAGTAGAGAGTCTCAAGAGGATATTTGTGATGATTTCTAAAGGTAGGTATGGCTTCATTTTTTGGATGGATAAATTTGGTAGACGACTTTCAATTTTTCTGTAAAGAATAAACAAAATATATACTAATATACATAAGCAGAAATCATGAACACTAACAAAATCTTCAAAAAAATTAATTTCAACCAAATCTATGCGTATGCCATAGATTACACTTTACACACCTAAAAAACAAACCACATGTGTCGTATGAACTATGAGGATTTAATCTTAATCAAGGACGTAGTATGCATGTTCAAATTAAAATTCAAATTTATAACAACACTACATATAAAATTTACATGAAGGATTACCTTGATTAGATTTGCACACCACTGCTCCCTTTCTGTCCACCAAATTTCGACTCTTCTCTGGAACATAATATGGCATATTTGTAAGATTTATGGGCTAAGCTAGGGTTTCCTATACTAAGTAGGGTTAGGACGTATAATGCGATTTAATCTGTTGAGCTTAATCCAATTTAATTTAGTTTATTAATATAAATTCAATTATCTACTTGATTCATATGACTAATTAGAGATATGTTCAAACTAAAATTCAAATTTATAACACTACATATTAAAGAAAGTATATCAAAGTTTACCGTGATTAAACTTTACACCACTGCTCTTTCTTTCCACCAAAATTTAACTCTTCTTTGTAAGATAAATAAGTACCGTGATTAGGAAATAAATAAATATGCGTAACTACACACCTCAGATAACATAATCACATTAATTCACGCAACATATATATTATGTCTACCACATTACAAGTATATAGTAGTAATAAAGTTTTTTTGGAATACTCCATATTATACTCCGTTTAGAGGAAATATTTCATATGCATTGAATCTTCCTAAAATGATGCTGATCACATATTAATTACAAGAGCCATCCAGCCCTAATGACCTAATTGTGCTATTTTTGTGATTCTAGTTGATATTTTAATGGTGTGCTAAGTAAATTCTGTAATTTCTATGTTTCCTCGTTTGTTTTTGAGATTATACAAACACACAATTAATTAATTGGTGTATTTCTTGATGAGGCGTGTTGCGTAAGTTGTATTTAACGGCTGGGATTAAGTTGCCTCTTTGGTTGTGTTACCAGATTCAGCCTTTTTGGAGAGTGCATCCCAATTTCGGAAAGCCAAAATCTGCATACAAAATTCAACCTTTTCTTTGACAGGGAAGGCAAGAGAGCGTTAAATTATCTCCGCCGGCCGGCAACCAGGTTTAGCTGCGGCTGATACGGAGTTTGAGAGTGTTACTTTACAGAGAGAGAGTAGAATTGTAGCGTTTTGATTTTTGGTTGATATGGCGTTGAGCGGCGTGAAGGAAGCCGATGCAGCGGATTTGAAGCTCCACGATACGATCCCCGGCGGCGTGGTGGTGCCGGAGGAGTTCACATGTCCTATTTCGAAGAAGATCATGAAAGATCCCGTCATTGTTCCATCAACCGGAGTGGTACTTTCTCAATCCTCTCTCTCTCTAACAAAAGTATTTAGCTAAAACTAACTATGATTGTGAAGTTGGAATCTCCAAGTGTGTGTGAAATTATGTATGCTCATTGCTCGGTTTTGTTGTTTTTCGGCCAAGAGGAATTGCTCTAATTTGGTAATACTATTTGCGTAGTTGCTCTGTTTTCGTGTTTTGTAATCTCTGTTTCGTTATTTTGAATTGCTGTTTAGATTTTGTTAACGAATTGGGATGAATGGCATGCAATGTATTACTTATTTGAAATTGAAAACATAATACTTCCATTTAATTATTGTACATAAGAAATCGGGCCAATCTTCCAGTTAATTATCGTAATCATTGAATTTTACTCTTTAGTTCTTTTAAAAAGGCTATTTATACGCAAACACACTGACTTTTAGGATTTTATGATTTTTCTTATGACTTTTAGTCTATAGTATATAACTGTGGATTATTTAATAATTAATTATATATATGTGCTTCGGTTCATAATATATTTTTAATTTCTTTATGTGATTCTATTTAGGGTGTATTGTTAAGGATTTATCTATTGATTTGTGTATATTTTGTTGTTGAATTTGGATAGATGACTCATTTTTTTTAATGAATACTATTTGTGTGTCCAATCTTGTGTTAATCCAATCTTGTGTTCGTCTTGGCAGACATATGACCGTGATTCCATTCAGAAGTGGATTGAGGATGGGAATGCTACATGTCCTCAAACTGGGAAGAGGATACAGTCGTTGGCTATGCTAATCCAAGACAATGTACGCAAAGATATGATATCTAGCTGGTTTGAAAATCCTTCACTCAACAATGAGTTCCAACAGGCTGATTTCCAGGCCACAATGGAAATAAACTTAACAGCCGAGACATTGGAAGGCCAGAGGGAACTTTTTGAGAGATTGCGTCGCTTAACAAAGGAGAATCATGCATTTCGGAAGCATTTTGTTGAATCAGCTGCTGTTCATGTCCCAACACTATTCAATGGCCTCTGCTTAGCTATTGCTGCCTCTAGAAAGGGCATCTTTCTGGATGATCTTCGAGAGTCCCTTATTGCCACTCTTACAAACATAGCTATCCGCAGTGACAATATCAAGAGGCTGGTGGCAAACAAGCCTCATCGTATTGGAATTATTGCTGAAGCAATGGATGTTAGGGGTGATATAAGGTTTAGGACAGTAGCTGCTAGTGCCATTAAGACGCTGTCCACTCTCGACTTATTCAAGGAAAAGGTTCTTGAAGCACATATGGGTCTTTCTGGGTCCCTACTAGGAGGTGTAATGGTGTACCTCAAGGGCATGTTGGAGGTATGTGATGTTTTGGCAGTGGAAGAGGCGGTCGGCGCTATAATTATTCTGTGTTCCGTCCCAGGTAACATGAAGCATGCTCTTAATTGTGGTACGATTGGCGTGATCATGGATAATATTAAGTACAAGGTGTTTCCGGGTTATATGTTGCAAGTTCTTGCAATGTTTTCGACTGACAAGATTGTGATTGAGGAGATAGTTAGGTGAGAAGCAATCAGCTTCTTGTTCAAAATCATAAAGGGTGACTCTAGTCCGCACAACAGAGAGAATTGCGTGACTATCATGCATGAGATTGTCACTCGTACCGAGTCCATGACTGACCAAATCAGATGCCAAGAGAAGACTCATCGTCTGTTGGCTAGCCTTGTTAAGGAAGGCACTCCATTTGCCCAAACCAAGGCTCGTGACATCCTTGCGAAGATATTCCCTAGGAACATGAGAGAGAGAAAGCTGAAGGGTGAATAACAGAGAGTGTTACACAGCAGCCAAGCCCCTTGCAAAAAGGTACTATAACCTAGCCTTTTTCATTTAGTTGGCATACTACTGAACTGAACAACAATTCTAATTAATCATGTCTTCCTAATTAGTTTATGCCTAAATGATTTATGTTGATGATAACTTATTTTAGTACCTTTTCTTGTCGTCTCAATAGCATTTCACTTCTTGTTCTGAACTTGCAAATGAATTGCAAATGACTTCTGTTCACTGCCACAAATTGATTACATAATTGAAAAAGAATTTTGTAAAACTTTTAAAACATTTATTTTGATGCTTGAAAAAGAATATTTGTTCCAACTTTCGAAATTGTTGTATTCACCCCAAGGCCTTCATGAAAGTATATATGTTCATGTTTTACATTATTGATTTGAAACTGAAAATTAGTGATTTTTCACTAGCATTCCTTTCAACTATTGTGGATAGGAAACCTGGTCTAGCAAATATTACTGTAATCATGGGATTTATCAGTAAATCGTCGAGATTGAAATCAATCTTCTTTTTTTTGTTCTTATATCGGCAGGTACATGGACAAGAGGCAGAGTTATAATTTTGAACAACACTATTTGTTGGTGTTTTAGTCATTAAATTCATATGCTACTTTGTTACTATCACTTTCTCATTTGTCCCTATCCGAACATAGTGATGCTTTAGTTATGAAATTCTTCTGCTACTATCATTTCCTTAGTATTATTTTCTCCTTTGTCCCTACTTGGTTATCAGTAATCTATGTATAATTGTTTGTGTATGCTCTGGGGTAATTCTATAGATATAATGAGTTGGCTTTGTTTAAGTCTAAATAAAGGCCCATAGATCCATTTGTCAAACAATAAACAGGATGATGTCTTCTTGGAAAATCAATTATCTTGACTGTGTATGATATGATTAAATATTTAAATGAATATGAGGTTAATAGTAAAAATCGAAGCTTGGATATAATTGTGCACATTTATCTTTTAACTTGGTTGGACACTCCATTTTGCTAAGTTTGATAGAAAGTTGTAGATCTCTTTGTTTTGGTACATCTGGAATTGAATAATATTGAAGGACTAGAACCAAAATTGGCACAAGAAAAATAAATAGCTAAATTTGCATATTTTGTTCATGATTTGGTGCCTCACTCCAAGCCCCAAGGTACTTTATTGATTGAAAATTTGTAGAAGTAGTCTTGTTACGTGACATAGGGATGTTAGTCCTTGCTTGTGTTTATTTGTGTCGTGAGATTATGAGCTTGTTATAGATAACTTTTTTTACATATTTTTTTTAGTTCCAAAATTTGATATGAAGTATCATTATTACCTGGGGTAAATGTTTAGAGAATCCATCGATTCCTAAGCTAGCATCTAGAGGGAAAGGTTCCACGCTTGAGATGCTTGTACCTTGCAGCGCTGGTGTGGTACATTCTGGTTATGGGAGATTGAGTACAGTTAATGCTGATACATCTGTGGAATCGAAATTGGACACATCAAATCATTTTTCCCAGAATTGTGTGTTCAATCAAGAGAGAGATAATGAGAAATTACATCTTTGGATAGAAGGTTTTCCATGTTGAAATAGAAGTCTGGATTCACTGATGCCAACTTATTAGACAAGAACTGTTATAGAAACACAAAATTAGTCAAGAATTAATTCAATTTAGTCAATTTATTTTTACCTCGATTTGTCTCTGCAGTGATTAGACATAATAATCCCATTCCAACAAATAACAATTTCTCAAAATCTAAATTAATCTATACAAACCTTATTGCAACCTGGTACCAGATCTTGAAGAAGCTTCATTCTCTCAACAATTTTCTCTCTCCTAACCTAATAAATTAGACACAATTAAAATTCAAAATCATGAAATATGAGATAAAAATAGAAGAAAAAAGGGTGTTTTTTTTTCACTCTTTCTGCTAAGCTATGGCTGCCAGTGGCTTGGCCTCTTCTGGCTCGGACATGAATGTAATCCTTCGGCGGCTCCGGCGGCTTTTGGTCGGATTTATTACATTCTTCCTCGTTTTCGCTGTTTTCCGATTGCTTCGATCGCTTTGAGCTCCCGTCATCGGCGGCTTCCCGAAAAAATTGAATCTTTGAATTTGATTGATTAATTGATAAAATGAGAGTTGAATTCGAACCTGAGTGGCGTGTTTACTCAGGCTGATATAGCAGGCGTTCCTCCCCCAAATCGCGAAAATCTCACAATACACACCTTTCGCGATTTCTCCAGCTGCGCGCCTCCTCTCCGTGATTTCGGCCTACATTCATCAATCGGTGCTATTCTCCCCGAAATTCATCTATTTTATTCGGTTAGTATGCTTACCTTTTACATTATTAGAGTAATTGGTGGATAGCTAGGGTTTGTAATGGGTTGTGAATTGAGTAGAAATATTATGCATTTTGGATTGGTTGAATGATATTATTGTTGATTATTATGTTGGATTGTTTGGGTTTAAGTTAAATTGTGTATAAATTTGATTATAAACCTAAACCCTAGGGTTGTTATAGCTAAAAAATTGGGCAAATTGTTTTGGTTTATGTGGGTTTTGGTTGATGTATGTTGATTAGTTTAGATTGTTAAATTTGTTTATATTGTTAGGTTTGTCAAATTGAAATTGGACAAATTGAAAATGTTAGGTTAGGCAAAATTGAAATCGGTAGGTTGGGCGAATTGTTAATTGAAATTGTTAATTTTGTGTAGGTGAATTGGTTTATGATTTTGAATGTGCAATGTTGTGTAAGTGAATTATTTGATGTTGGTGTTCAATTTTGTGATATTGGATTAAATTATATCTAATTATAGAAATGGTTTAT
This sequence comes from Salvia splendens, assembly GCF_004379255.2. Taxonomy (NCBI): domain Eukaryota; kingdom Viridiplantae; phylum Streptophyta; class Magnoliopsida; order Lamiales; family Lamiaceae; genus Salvia; species Salvia splendens. The sequence continues at coordinate 13,721,246 of NC_056037.1, read as the reverse complement.
GGTTGGTTATTGTTGAATTTGGATTATGAATTTGGATTAAATGTTATGGTTGGTTATTGTTGAATTTGGATTATGTAGGTAAATTATGGCATCATCTTCAACCTCTCGTCGTCGGCTTGCATGTGGTCCTGCGGATCCATCTGTATTATATTTTTAGAGACAACACGTCTCTAACAACATATGGGCAGGAGTTCCATCCGAGGATGTACGCTGCCGACGATATGAATGAATAATTTGGGATGTTCCCATCCATCAATATGTCTTGGCAATAGTGGACCAGATGGGGTTTGGGGGTATATTAAGGTGTGGTAAACCAAAAGACATTGACCACCATCTTATCACAGCTATGATTGAACGTTGGAGGCCAGAGACTCACACGTTTCACTTTCCAGTCGGTGAAGCAACTGTGGCACTGGAAGACGTGGAGGTCTTATGGGGCCTGAAAGTTGATGGAGAGGCTCTGACAGCTTACATCCCCCCGACGAAAGCGGGATATTGGAAGGACAGGTGTTTGGATTTTCTAGGATTCATACCGGACGCATCCGAGTTGAAGGAAATGGCTTTTAAGCAGACGAGCTTATCGCGCCAATTGAGGATTGAGCTGTCTGGTGACCACGAACACTACATATATGCTCAGCGGGCTCGTATCTATTGTCTGCTATTACTTGGTGGTCTGATGATCCCCAACGCCTCCGGAAATAAAATTCCGTTCTTCTACCTACACTTTTTCATGGATATAGAACGGTGTTCTACATATAGCTGGGGTGGGGCGACGCTTGCTTGCTTGTACCACAATTTGTGTGAAGCGGCCGTTGCTAAGAGGACAGATGTAGGGGGAGCCTTAACTCTATTACAACTTTGGGCTTGGGAGAGAATCCCAAATATTAGACCGAGGATGCTAGATCCCGTGCATACAGACTATCTACCACGTGCAAGCGCGTAAGTTGTTCATTAATTCATTTTTTAAACTTAATGTTCATCAATTTTCGTGTTCCTCGCTCATAATTTAAATTTTTTAGATGGAATGGTCCGGCGTCATATGTAAAAGCACCTGGCCATTGTATTGAAAATTTCCGAGATCAGTTCTCCGTGATGCATCCTAATCAGGTACTTCATATATTTATAAAATGTTTTTGGTTTTTTGTTTTTTGTTTTTATGGAAATTATTTTGAAAAATTTGTATCACATGTAGTTTATTTGGAGGCCTTATCTCCACCGGGAGTTGCAGGAAAGTTGTGATGCCGGTCGTCCTATATGGATGTCGATAACAACGCTTATTTGTTGGAATCTGGCTGAGCCACACCTTCCACACCGAGTGTTGCGCCAATTCGGGATTGTCCAACCGTATATCCCGGATCTCCCTCGGTTCCACGGTTCTGATTTTTTGAAACAGGATCGCCGTGGAAAATCTGGTCGGAATTGGGTTCAATGGCACGCGAATTACATACAGGAGTGGGACAACAGGCAGTTTACGATATGGACTGATATGGAGGACAGTACTGAGCCTGTTGCAACGGAAGAATACATGAATTGGTTTCGCCGGATCACTGTTGTGTATTTAACCAAACCCGGCGTGCATGCTGAAGAGGGTTTCCACGAAACGGCATCTTCTCATAACTTTACGGTACATTATTTATACTTAACTAAACCCTGATTACTTATTTAAATTCATATTAACTTTGAAAAATTGTAGGTGGAGACGCTTCACAATATACGCCACTTTCTAAGTGGCCGAGCTACGACAGGACATTTCTGTCCGGATATGGAAACCATTTTGAGGATGGTTGAAGAAGGACTGCAGATATCCGGGGAGCCTCAGCTGATGGACTACCCTCCTTCGCAGCGCTCTGCAATGGACGTGGACGTACCCATAAGGCAAAAGGCAAAACGACGAACCAAGCAGAAAACCGCCCGCGGAGAGTCGTCATCTCAGTTCGTACACAACTCCGATGACGATTTTGTGGAACCATCTCCACCGAGCTCTGTACTTCGAGGCCGTCATTCTATCAGCCATACCGGTGGTACCGGAGAAGATATTGGCCTCAGTGATGTCCCCGCTTCTCCACCGCGGTCGTCTGTGCAGGAGGATCTTGAGAACGCTGTTGTTCAAGATACTCCTCCCTCAAGGATCCCTAAATCTACATCCACTATTGGGAAGGGGATACGTCGTCTGTTTATGCGGAAATGCCGTGACGATTGAACTAATTTGAACTCTTGATATTAGTGTAATTTGATATTGATGTTTTTTCATTTGATTTGAACTCATTGATTTTAAGTCTTTATGATTAAGTCTTTGGATGTCTGAATTATTAGTTCCTAGTTGAAATGAAAACAAGCAAATAAAGAGATATAGGAAGAAATTTTGGTAACGTAAGTTAGAAGAAATTTTGTGAAATTTTGGATGCAAGTCTTTGTGAAAAACGCCAATGGTATTGGCGTTTATAAGTTAGAAGAAATTTTGCTCGTTTTTTCCACGACGGTTCTGAACAAAAACGCCATTCCCGTTGGCGTTTTTGAGCTAACACGCCAACGGGAATGGCGTGTTATTAAAAAACGCCAATGTCATTGGCGTGTCTAAGTTAGTCTTTTTTTTGCTCGTTTTTTCCACGACGAGTGCGGACATTCTGAATAAAGACGCCAGTCCCGTTGGCGTTTTTGTTAAGACGCCAATGCAGTTGGCGTGTTATTTAAAAACGCCAATGTCATTGGCGTTTCTAAGTTAGTTTTTATATCACTCGTTTTCCACGACGAATGCGGACATTCTGAATAAAGACGCCAGTCCCGTTGGCGTTTTTGTTAACACTATTTAAAAAACGCCAATGTCATTGGCGTTTCTAAGTTAGTCTTTATTTTGCTCGTATTTTCACGACGAAAGCGGACATTCTGAATAAAGACGCCAGTCCCGTTGGTGTTTTTTAGCTAAAAGACGCCAGTCGCGTTGGCGTGTTTAAGTAAAAACACGCCATTTAAGTTGGCGACTCTTTAAACACGCCATTCCCATCGGCGTTTTTTAATAAAAAACGCTACCCCAGTTAGCCTTTTTAGCTGATCATTTCATCATTACTCAATAAATAAGTACATACAAATATTACCCAATACATTAGTCCAAATATTGCTAAATACAGAAATCCAATATTACACAATGCATACGTTCAAGTTTCTCGCCTTTTCCGCGTAAAAAAGCTACGGATCCCCTTCCCGATTCTGGCGGTTGAGAGTCTAGACGGAGGAGTCTCTCGCACAACGACATTCTCTAAATCAACCCCGAAATATTCGTCTCGCACAGAAGACCGAGGTGGAGAATGTGGGACATCATTGAGACCGATGTCTTCGCCTGTACCACCAGTGTGGCTGACAGAATGACGACCTCGAACTGCAGATCTTGGTGGAGGTGGAGGCATAAAATCGTGACCGACATCATCAGTGTGACTGACAGAATGACGACCTCGAACTGCATATCTTGGTGGAGGTGGAGGCAAATAATCGTCAGCGGCATCATCTACCAACTGAGTATCCATCCTTGGTGGAGGTGGAGGCATAAAATCGTGATAGGCATCATCAGTGTGACTGACAGAACGACGACCTCGAACTGCATATCTTGGTGGAGGTGGAGGCATAAAATCATCAGCGGCATCATCTACCAACTGAGTATCCATCCTTGGCTGAGCATTCGGGCAGTTGCGCCTGTCGTGACCTGGTTGACGGCAATGTTTACATCGGCGTCGGGCTCGTGGCTGATCAGCTTCACAGACATCCATCTGATTAGGAATCCTAGTAGTACGGTATCGACCGCGACTTTTAGGCATTAACTGAGCTCGTGAACATTGCAAAGTCCATTCAGGCACGGCCCAATAATCTTGGTGTCTGGGTGGATTGAACACCGTAGAATATTGGTGTACCCAAACACTTGTGCGGTATACGGGATCAACAAGCGACAGCATGTTGTCGTTTCTAAAACGCGCAACTGCCGCTGCATGTGAACATGGAAGTCTCCACATCTGCCACTTTTGACATTTGCAGTGCGAGTCCAAGTACTTTACCTTCCACTTATTAGCGCCCTTTCCACCAATTCGACGCTTTGTTCGAACCACATAATGCTCTGCAATTGTGTTGGGTGCTCTCACATTATGTAATTGACCTTTTGCATCATTTTTGCACACCTTTTCATGCGCCCACGGGGTAAGTGGTGTGGCACACTGTGTTGATGCAATTGACCGGTCATTGAACCATTCTATTGTCCTCCAGAATATCATATCAATGTAAGCTTTAATTGGGAGTTGTCTTGCGCCTCTCAACACATTGTTGTAAGATTCCACCATATTAGTGGTCACCTCACCCCATCTTTTGTGTTTGTCATACGCCAGATTCCATTTTTCTAACTTCACGGCATCAAGGTACTGCAAAGCCTCGTTGTTGACGTTTCGAAGTAAACGACGTCTGATCTTAAACTTGCACTTCTTGGTAGCAATACCAATTTTCCAAACAAGTCTTTTGACCATGATACCTTTGTGATTCTGCAAAACATTCTTTCTAACATGTACCAAGCAAAATCTGTGATGACCTACATTGGGTTCTTCTTTCCATATGGGAGAATTCATTGCATCTATGATTCCCACATGCCTATCAGATTTGACACATATTTCATGCTTTGCTACATGAAGTCTAATGCGTTCCATAAACCAATTCCAACTTTCTTTGGTTTCCTCATCAACAATGGCATATGCAACAGGCAAACATTTCTTATTAGTATCAAATCCAACGGCAATAAGAAATTTACCTCGACATCGTCCACGTAGATGAGTTCCATCAACCGTTAAAACTGGCTTGCATAGTTGAAAAGCCTCCACAGCTGGTCCAAAAGCCCAGAATACGTACTTGAATACCTTGTTCATACCATTGCTTAATATGTCATCGTGCATCCATTCCACAATTGTGCCAGGATTTTGTCTTTGCATTTCATTCAAATAAGCTGGTAAAACTTTGAACGACCACTCCCATCCACCGTATACAAGCTCAATCGCTGTCCTCCGAGCATACCATGCTTTCTTGTAACTAACTTTGACATGAAATCTATTTTCAATATCCGCCACAATTGCTTTTACCTTGTAGCAAGGATCGTTTTCTATCTGATGGCGAACACTCAACGCTATCATACCCGACAAAAGATTAGCGTGGCCATTATAGTTATGATCCCCCATGCAAGTATGAGCAGTGCTAAACACTCTAATTTGCCAGTGTTCATCATGCTTCCTCAGTGTTGCTCGGCACTCCCACAAACATTTAGGTAAGGACGTATCTTTCGGATTTCCTTGTGGCCACTTACAAACTGCATGCCATCTCTTTCCTTTACTTTCAACAACTGTATATTGTCGGATTTTTTCCAAATGCCAATGAGTCACAGCTGCCTTCAATTCCAACTTCGTTCTAAATTTAGTATGCAAACCGACATTGGTAGGATCTTTTTCACTCCAATAATGCACACTGGGATCATCACGCTCAAAGTTTTTGGGATCAAAACTATCATATGGACCTGGTAAGGTGCGAAAGTAGTTGATTCCAGGCTGTGGGAACTGTGGAACTACTCTTCCTCCAACTGCCCTTCCACCAACTGATGTTTCTCCAACTGCTGTTTCTCCAAGTGGAATGGATGGTCTTGAAGCAACAAATTGTTCATCATCCGACGGATCACCATCTGAGTCTGTACTAACCGTGTCGGAATCTTCAGAATAATAAGGTGATTGTGGATCAAGAAAGTCGGCTTTATCAGGACCTATTATGTCCTCAACCACATCACAATTGTCACGTTCCCCTAAATGCACGCCTCCAGCTTCAAAATCTTATGTTGCAGCTAAATATGGTTCTTGGGCTCTCGTAGACGTACCAACATCAAAATCTTGTGTTGCAGCAAAATATTGTTCTTGGGCTCTCGTAGACGTACCAACATCAAAATCTTGTGTTGCAGCAAAATATGGTTCTTGGGCTCTCGTTGACGTACCAGCATCATAACTTATGACATGATGACTATGATGTTGAGTAATTGCCGAATACTCAACATATAATTCAATTACACCTCCAATAATCATACTCTCACTAAACATTAGTTGCATGCATACTTCTTCTAGTTGAACACCTATAAACGTGACTCCGGATCCAAAGCATATAGTACGTTTCCATATTATTTGAATATTGTTTTCATATATGCTTATCCCCATCATTTCACAAATTTTTTCCACAAGCTCATCGTACGAAATTGTTTCATCCAACATAATGAATCCTTTAGCAAAAGGAGGATCATAAGAAATAACTGCTCCGGGAATTATCTTTCCACCCCAATATAAATTGACACACCACGTCATACTATCTGCAATAATGTAAAACACAAATAAATATGTATTATTTTTACATTCATCATTATGTAGAGTCAGCCAAAAAATTGACAAAATAATTCTGTTAAATACACTACAATATATATTATCATAACAATCCATTAAATATTGGTAACAAAATTAGATATACAACAACATATAATAGCATAACAATTGGTCAAAATATTTCTATTAAAATATATACTATCATAATAATCCATCAAAATATTAGTGTGCCCATAACAATTGGTCAAACTATTATATTAATTGCACTACAATATATATTATCACAACAATCAATCAAATATTGGAAGACTAATGTTTAGAAGAATGAGTCTAAAATTTGATATACTAACCGATTAGAAGGACTAATGTTTGGAAGAATTAGCCAAATTCAAAATATCCACGCTTAAATCCACCACCGGGTCGACCCGAGCGAAAGGTTTTTCCGCCTTGGGAAGAGTTTTCGCGTTTTGGGGAGGGAAAGTGTTTAGGGTCGCGATGTTGGGCGAGATCTGATAAGGATATGGTTCAACAGAAACACGCCGACCGAAATGGCGTTTTTAAAGTAACACGCCAACCTCAGTGGCGTTTCTATTATTAAATACGCCTACTGCAATGGCGTTTTAATAATTAAACACGCCGACTATATTGGCGTTTTAGCCTAAAACACGCCAATTAAGTTGGCGTTTTTCATATAGCTGTATTTGGCGAAAATACACCTACAATACGACGCGATAATAAAACGCCAATGATGTTGGCGTATTTACTAATAGAAACGCCAATGTGGTTGGCGTTTTTCCCATTTTTGGAATAGATAACAAAATGGGTACATTTACGTAATCTTTAGTGTAAACTAGCCTATATACCCGATTTTCCCCTCTTTGTTTTGGTACATCTGGAATTGAATAATATTGAAGGACTAGAACCAAAATTGGCACAAGAAAAATAAATAGCTAAATTTGCATATTTTGTTCATGATTTGGTGCCTCACTCCAAGCCCCAAGGTACTTTATTGATTGAAAATTTGTAGAAGTAGTCTTGTTACGTGACATAGGGATGTTAGTCCTTGCTTGTGTTTATTTGTGTCGTGAGATTATGAGCTTGTTATAGATAACTTTTTTTACATATTTTTTTTAGTTCCAAAATTTGAAATGAAGTATCATTATTACCAGGGGTAAATGTTTAGAGAATCCATCGATTCCTAAGCTAGCATCTAGAGGGAAAGGTTCCACGCTTGAGATGCTTGTACCTTGCAGCGCTGGTGTGGTACATTCTGGTTATGGGAGATTGAGTACAGTTAATGCTGATACATCTGTGGAATCGAAATTGGACACATCAAATCATTTTTCCCAGAATTGTGTGTTCAATCAAGAGAGAGATAATGAGAAATTACATCTTTGGATAGAAGGTTTTCCATGTTGAAATAGAAGTCTGGATTCACTGATGCCAACTTATTAGACAAGAACTGTTATAGAAACACAAAATTAGTCAAGAATTAATTCAATTTAGTCAATTTATTTTTACCTCGATTTGTCTCTGCAGTGATTAGACATAATAATCCCATTCCAACAAATAACAATTTCTCAAAATCTAAATTAATCTATACAAACCTTATTGCAACCTGGTACCAGATCTTGAAGAAGCTTCATTCTCTCAACAATTTTCTCTCTCCTAACCTAATAAATTAGACACAATTAAAATTCAAAATCATGAAATATGAGATAAAAATAGAAGAAAAAAGGGTGTTTTTTTTTCACTCTTTCTGCTAAGCTATGGCTGCCAGTGGCTTGGCCTCTTCTGGCTCGGACATGAATGTAATCCTTCGGCGGCTCCGACGGCTTTTGGTCGGATTTATTACATTCTTCCTCGTTTTCGCTGTTTTCCGATTGCTTCGATCGCTTTGAGCTCCCGTCATCGGCGGCTTCCCGAAAAAATTGAATCTTTGAATTTGATTGATTAATTGATAAAATGAGAGTTGAATTCGAACCTTTGCCGAATTCGATCTGTTGTCTTTTCTCTTGCCTCTGGAAATCCCCTTTCTTTTCCGGGAATTCATCTTCGCCGGAAACGGGTCGGAGACGGAGGATTCTACGCCGGATCCGGGAATTTCGCCGGAATTTTTAAGGGCTGCGGCGAGGCCAGGGTGCCGAAACGGGAGAATTTCGCGGCGCGCTCCGCGAAGCCCGGATCGGCGGCAAGGTGCGGCGGAGCGAGGGCGGCGGCGGAGGAGGAGGAGGAGGGAATTGAAGTCCAAGATTGAGACAAAATGAGGGAATTGGTGGATTAGGGAGGAATTGGGGTTGAAGAAGGATTGATCGGAGCTCCATGGATTTGGCTTTGGGGTTTCGAAGTGGAGTGGTTAAGGTGGGTGGGATTCCTGAGCTAATAAAGTAGTAGTTGTCCATTTTTTCAAGATTTTTAGAGCATCCACAACGGTGGTGGGAGTGAAGGCCGCCGTCCGTGCCAGCGGCGAGGACGAGGACCGCCGCCGCTGCGCTCGCGCCGCTGGCGACGTGGCGGCTTATGATTGGGCAACGGCATAGCCGTTGCCTTTGAATTATTTTTTTTATTTTAAAAATCATTTTTAAATTATATAAAATGATTAATTTTTTTTTTCCAAATCCCAAAAATATGGCCGTTTTTTTTCCCGTTTTTTCTGATTTTTTTTATTATTTTTTTATTTTTCCCCCCAAAATCATCTATAAATACACACATTTATCATCCATTTATCACATCAATTCATCTCCCATTCATCTCTCATTCTTAGTTCTCATACAATCTATCAACACATTCATCCCTCATTCAAAACCTCAAATGGATTTCACCCATATTATGGCGGAAGCGGAACGCGAAGAACAAGAATACTACGAACAACATCGTGCCGCTTACGAAGCATATGTCACGGCGAATACCCCCGCTCCTCCTCCTCAACGAACCAGATCAAATCGGCGCTACATTCATCGTGACCGGGAGGGAGCCCACGAAAGGCTCGTTGCCGACTACTTTGCCGACCAGCCGCGGTTTCCGGCAGATTACTTCAGGCGCCGTTTTCGCATGTCAATGCGCTTGTTCATGTGAATTGTCAACACATTGTCCGCACGTGTTGAATTCTTCCAAACAGGTCCAGATGCAGCCGGCCGGCAAAGTATCACGCCGTTGCAGAAGTGTACGTGTGCCATCCGACAACTCGCTACTGGGCAAACGGCCGACATCTTCGACGAGTATTTGCATATCGGTGAGTCCACTGGAATCCTTTGTCTAAAGAATTTTTGCGAGGGCGTTCGTTCAGCTTTCGGGGATGAATTCCTTCGTGCACCCACCACCGATGATTGCCAACGGTTGCTTCGTCTTCACGAATCAGTCTATGGCTTTCCCGGAATGCTTGACAGCATTGACTGCATGCATTGGAGGTGGAAGAATTGTCCGACTGCTTGGAGGGGGCAACACTTGAGCGGTAACAAAGGCGGCGGCCCAACGCTTATCCTTGAGGCGGTCGCCGACTATTGCCTATGGATTTGACATGCATATTTCGGCGTTGCTGGATCCAACAACGACTTGAATGTACTATATTCTTCACCACTCTTCACTGATGTGATGAATGATGTAGCACCGGCGATTGACTTCACCATCAACGGAAATAGCTACCACATGGGTTACTATCTCGCCGATGGTATCTACCCAAGGTGGTCGACTTTCGTGAAGACGTTCAACAACCCACACGACCCGAGACAGGTTCTTTTTGCGCAGCGTCAAGAGTCCGCACGGAAAGATGTCGAAAGAGCTTTCGGGGTCCTTCAAGCCCGATTCAACATTGTGAAGTCCCCGGCTCGGCTATGGTACGTGAATAATATCGCCGACATCATGTTCACTGAAAGCGTATGAAAGTAACAGAGAGGCTCTTTCGTACGTATGCACAGAAATTGATCAATGCAAGCGCTCGGTCAAGACACCATGCTTCTTAAGTCCACTGGAGCACAGGGTCCAGGAACTCAAGAGAACATACAGTGCTTCAGTCGTTGGGCACTCTCAACTCCCCTTTCAAAAAATAATATAAATCCCTCAACCCGAATACTATGAATTAGTATAGGGAAGTGGGGTCGATCCCACAGAGATGGACTCGCAAATTAGTGCTCAGAGGCTTTGGACAAACAAATGGCTGCTGCCACGCAAAAGGGTTGAGAATTTTAAACTAACTCTAGACCTAGGCAGGAAATGTAAATGCTAGACCTAGGACATATTAAACTTGTAAATTCAGACTTCAACAGCAAGAAACATAACCACTTCCTAGACAGTGTAAACAACTACCTAATCTAGCTAAACAGAAGATAACTGAAAGTGGGGACCATAATTCCAAAAGTGGCAAGTACGGAAAAAACTGCAGATAACAAACTCTGACGCTAGCTCGCAGCGAAATGTATCCTCTCAACCGAATTAAACTTGCAGATGAACAAAACAGAGCACAAAGCGAGATTCGAACAGAATATAGAAATTTGGTCGTCGGAAACTTGCCACAAAACGGAAACACATCAGATCTGCGTACACTAGACGGAATGAAAGAAAAACTCGTAAACTAAGCATGAAAATCAGATCGAAACTACTCAGATTCACGTCAGAATACTTGATCCACTCCGGATCCAAGACATCCGAACCCAACAACCAACAAATCCAGCAAATCCAACCAAAGTTCTTCCACAATCCAACTCCAACTTCCCAGATCTGACCATTAACCTATAATAACTCAGAAAACAGCTGCGAAACGCATCCAACTCAGACAATTTAAAACACCAAAATCTCAATAAACGAAGCAATCAAACTAGAAATCAACACAATCACCATAACGGAAAATCAAACTTGCATTTAAACCAGAAACTATTTGGTGAAAACAGAGAACCGAGCTTCGAACAACGAAGCTCGGCAGAGTAAGTAAAATACGGAAAGCGGAAAATAAATTGTTTCTTCGCTCCTAACAAGAGCGGTGTTACACCATATCGGAAACTAAGATGAAACCCGAACGTGTGAACTGAGATCTCCTCAAACTAGTATCAAGTGTGTGTGTGGGAAAGTGAACTAGGCAACAAGCTGTGGTGAGGTCTCCACCGAGAAGATCCCTCCAGCTTGCATGCTTCTGCCTTTTATAGATGCGGACATAGCCCTTGAGTCTTCGTAGAAATCCCTATTCTACCCTTCAACTCTAGAGCTTCCTCCGTCGAGCAATTCTCTTCATAATCGTTCACTAAATCGCCAGTTCCTCGACCTTGTGATTTTTTTGTCTTCTTTCTTGGACCTGGCGAATTCCTTTACACACCTGGCTTAAAACGTGCGTTAGCCCCAGTAAAATCACGAATTAAATCCCTAGACCCATGCATGAAATTAGCCTTATCATTCACGTGTATTATCTTACACAACATGATTATAGCCGACGAAGGGCCGAGGGCGGCTAGCTTCTACGACGAGGACGAAGCCGGAAGCTCAACAGCGAGGTCTCCCCCACGCCGAGGCGAGCATACGACGGTCGGCCAAAGAATCGAGACAAGGCACACAATGCGCGATACCCGAATCCACAATCAACTACAAGAAGACCTAATCAAACACATGTGGGCGAAATTCGGCAACGCGTAGTGGTTTTTTTTTAATTTTTAGTATTTTAATTATGTAATTTTTAATTTTTTAGGATTTAAATTATGTCGTTTTTATTTTATTTGTCATTTGTAATATTATTTAGGTTTTTTTAATGTATTTTAGTATTATTGAAATGTTATTGTTTAATTGAATTTTAAATTAATTGTGCTCGTCCTTGCGGAAGAGCACAGCTGTGGGTGTTGTGCTCTTGCCAGAGAGCAGGCAGAAAAAGTGGGGCCGGGCCCACAACCGTGCCGCTGGCAAGAGCACGGTTGTGGATGCTGTTAGAGCCCAGATATAAAAATATGATCTTTTTGATTTCCCACCAAAGATAAAAGGAAATAATATGTGGCGGCCAATATTGAGTTTTTTGGTGTTTAATAATGTGGAGACTTGTTGTTGTTCTTCTTCAAAGACTATTGTTGTGATCGAACTAGTCGAACGTAATCGTTTGGAACATCAAGAACAAGGAACGAGATGAATTTCAGCAAAACTCTTGCCGAGACTCTTTTTCTATTGATAATTTGATAGATAACTCCTAATATGACAATAACCCACTTAAGTAAAATGCAAATCACAATAAAGCCACTACTCCATTATTCTATAACTACTCGACTAACTGCTATGCTAATAACATAAAATAACATAATAAACAAAGCATAAAATAACTACTGCATCCACCATTCCCACGTCTCCCACTTCTTCCACCTTATTGTCTTAGCTTCCAAGTAGGTCTAGTAGTGCGTGAGCTGCGAAGAACCCCCGCTGGCTCAGCTGAACCAGACCCATCACTCTCCCCCTCCAGAAGACTCAGCTTGTCCTCAAGCATGAAGTTTGGAAAGCGTTTCTTAATCTCATCAGCTATCTCCCACGTCGAGTCATCCTCTAAAAGATACTTTCACTTGATTAATACCTGACGTTGTGGTGCCCCCCTAACCAAGATTGATCGGTGAGCAAGCACCCACTCCGACTCCACACTAGGCTCCCCTTGCTCTGAGAGTGGAGGTAAGGACACCAGCACCACATCCCCATTACCCAATCGTCGTCGCAGCAACGACACATGGAAAATAGGATGAACACGACAATTTTCTGGCAGCTGCAACTCATATGCTACCTTCCCAATCCGACGCAAAACTTTATAGGGCCCAAAGTAACGACTTGCGAGTTTCTGATAGACACGTCGGTAAACCGATTGCTGTCGATAAGGTTGCAATCGAAGATATACCATATCACCCTCCTCATACTCCTCATCTCGACGGTGCTTATCTGCTTGAGACTTTTGTTGCTGCCGTGCTAACTCCAGATTAACCTTCAGCTGTCGGAGTAATTCATCACGAGCTCGCAGGGCAACATCTACTTCTTGGACCATTGACGAGCCCAGCTCATAAGGGCAACAGTAGGTGGAGTCCGCCCATACACCGCCTCAAATGGGGACATTTTAATGGAGCGATGGTATGTAGTATTGTACCAATATTCAGCCCAAGCAAGATACTTCTCCCACTGCAGCGGTTTGCTCGAAGCATAGCAACGAATGTATTGCTCAAGACTTCGATTAGTGACTTCCGTTTGGCCATCAGTTTCCGGGTGATACGCACTACTCATCCTTAATTTAGTTCCCATTTGACGAAAGAGCTCCTGCCAAAACATACTTAGGAAAGCTCGATCACGGTCAGAAACTATGGATTGAGGCACTCCATGTAGCTTGATTATGTTATACACAAAAGCATCTGCGACCGTGCGCGCATAGTATGGATGCGAAATGGCTACAAAGTGAGCATATTTAGAGAGTCGGTCAACAACAACCATTATCACATTCTTCCCTACTGATTTTGGCAGTCCTTCGATGAAGTCCATCGATACATCGACCCACAAAGCTTCAGACACGTCCAATGGTTGAAGAAGTCGACTTGGCATCCTCATATCTGATTTGTTCCGTTGACAAATATCACAACAACGTACATAGTCAAGGACAGCTGATCGCATTCCCTGTCAATAAAAAACTCGAGCGAGCCGGCAATACGTGCGTAAGACTCTTGAGTGGCCGGCAACAGTGGAGTCATGAAATTCACGAAGTATAGCTAGTCGCAACTCCTTATCCTCTGGTACAACCACCTTACCATCTCGCAATAAACATCCCCGACTCACTGTATATCGAAGATCCGAACTCACACCCTTTCTTGAATTTCAGCCACACGTTGTTTGAGCGCAACATCCAGTTGTGTAGCAGCCCGGATGGAGTCCCACATCTCTCTGACTTAGGCAATGAAATAGAAAGCAATTCACCCGTATTATCTCTCCTTGACAAACCATCAGCGGCATTGTTCTCGGCTCCTGGCCGATAAACTATCTCATAATCATATCCCATGAGTTTTGCCATCCATCGCTGCTGCTCGGGTGTTGAAACTTTCTACTCCAGTAGAAATCTGAGACTCCGCTGGTGTGTAACTATCTTGAAACGGCGACCAAGCAAATAAGGGCGCCATAGTCGTACCGCTTCCAAGATGGCGAGCATCTCATTCTCATATGTGGAACGGCCACATTGCTTATCACTCAAACCACGACTCAGATATGCAAGAGGTCGATGTTGCTGCATAAGTACTGCTGCTATCCCGTAACCGCTAGCGTCGGTCTCGATCACAAATTCTTCATCAAAATTAGGTAATGATAAAACTGGAGTAGACGTCATAACAATTTTAAGCTTATCAAATGCCTCTCCTGCCTCCTTACTCCAACCAAATTTACCTTTTTTGAGAAGTTGAGTGAGGGGTCGTGCGATTGCCCCGTAATCACGCACAAACCTCATATAATATCCAGTTAAACCCAAAAATCCGCGTAGCTCAGTCACATTTCTTGGAGTCCGCCATGTTTGCATTGCTCCTATCTTTCTCTCATCCACCCTTACTCCTTGGGCCGAGATAAAATGACCCAAATACTCAAGCTCCTCTTGCCCGAACACACACATTGATGGCTTTAAGAAAAACTGATTATTTCTCAAAACACCCAAGACCATCTGCACATGTTTCAAATGCTCGTCCCACGTCGAGCTATAAATCAATATATCGTCAAAGAACACCAAAACAAATCTTCGAAGATAGGAGCGAAAGAGGCCATTCATTGTAGATTGGAATGTAAATGACGCATTACACAGTCCAAATGGCATAACAAGGAATTCATAATGGCCATTATGTACTCTAAATGCTGTCTTCTGAACGTCCGTCGGCGCCATTCGGATTTGATGATACCCGGCTCGAAGGTCCAATTTGGTGAAGTATTTTGCCCCAAATAATTCATCTAACATGTCTTCTACAGTTGGTATAGGAAATCAATCCTTTACCGTAACTTCATTAAGCTTTCGGTAGTCCACACAAAACCTCCAAGTTCCATCCTTTTTTTTAACCAAGAGTACTTGTGATGAGAATGGACTAGAACTCAATCCAGAACGTAGCATCTCATCGACTTGACGTTCGATCTCATTTTTGTGAAAGTGAGCATAGAGATAAGGTGCCCCATTCACAACCATCTTCTCATCTTTTAGTTGAATACGATGATCACAATTTCTCGTCGGTGGTAAGCTCGTCGGCTCAACAAACACATCTTTGAAATTATTCAAAATCAATTCCATGTCCGGCTGCACACTTTCCTCAACATGACAGGTAGAAGAGCTTTTTAATAGAACAAATGCAGCAGCTCCTCCTTGTATCTCCGCATCCATCTCCACCCCATTAATAGCTACAATTTGATTCTTGGGACAAACCCCCTTCAATATACACTTCTGCCCTTTTCTTTCAAATTGCATCGACATATCAGCATAATCAATAAAAAATGGACCCAAGCTTTCTAACCAAGGCAATCCTAACACCACATCTATATTACAAATAGCTAAGCCATATAGAGTAGTGGTAAATGAAATACCTTGATTTTATAATATTATATGACATAGGAGTATTTGATATTGTTGTGTAAATAAAAGTTCCAATAATCAAAATTAAGTATAAGTAATATTCTTCTTTCAACATTTCTAATACAAAATATGGATGGTGATAGAGGTAGAGATCACGGAAGAGAGGATAGTTATGATCGGCACTGTCATCATGATGGACATAGGGATGGGTCTCTAGACCATGAAGAAAACAGGGAGAGAGAGGCCATGATCGGGCACATGGTCATGATCGCATGAGGGATCATTATGTGGATGAAGAGAGATTTCGAGACTATAGCAGGCATGTAGATGGTGTTGAGCACGATCATGGGAGAAAGCGTGAGCGCGAATGGGATAGAGATGGTGAAAAGAATACTGAGCAACAGAGGAACGCCATTCATCATAGAAGTGGGGACAAGGATAATGAGCAACAACATCATTATCGGAAGAGGTAAATCTTTCTGGGGTTTAGTCCTGGGCTGCCTGCTTATTTAATTTGCATTACTCATTCTCATTATCTTTGTATTTAATGTTGCCAGACAATGCATGATTCTGTCCTACATATTCAACTCATAGCTGTTGCATGTAGTTAATTGATCATTAGTTTTCTGATGGAAAACTGCTAATTGGAATTGTTCATTGTGTATTCCCGCCAGATCCAGATTTGATGATCATGGGAGTAGGGAGATTTCATTGGATTCTTTCAATGATGAAATGGATCAGGTTGAACTCTTTACCATATATATGTCTAGATCTAGTCATGAATACATCTGGTAACTGCTATGCTGATTATTTCTTGTGTTCAACAGGGAGAAAACCAATTAGCAGTTTTAAGTCTGAAGCTTCAAGAACTTCATAAAGAGGTATTCATTGTAAATGTAGAATTAAACCATCCAATATTATATGGCATGGCTATTTTTGTAGCTTGGCCTCTGTAATTCAATAAGTTTGAAAATGGGGAAAGATGTAAAAGAAAGCCCTGGTTTAACCTCAATCCAGTTAGGGTGAAATGGTGAACCCAATTCAGTTTTGTTCTGTTAATTTGGGCAGAGCCACCACATGAGTTATGTTCTGTTAGTTTGGCAGAGGCATCACATTTCATGTTAGATCTCATCTCTGGTGGTGGCCTCGTAGAAACTTGTTGCCAGTACTATTACATGTCTGTCTGCATGTCCTTATGATAAATAAATTGAATTCTGGTTGCATGAAACGAGTTTTTTCCATCATGTATCTTGATTGGCATCATATTCTTAAAAGCTTTCAAAATCAGCTCATGAGTGTATTAGAAATGTATATCCATTCAATATTCTACATTTCTTTTGATGTATGGAGTAGACCTGTCACTTATTTCATAGTTGTATGAACTGATTTATATGTCTAATTGTTTAGTGAGAGAACTTCGTAATAAATTTGGAACTTGGTTAGGTGCCAACTATTATAGTGAAACATCAGTCACCATTCAGGTGGTAATAGAAATACATTGTTTTATTGATCAGAGATCTGAGATAGAAGAATTAGTTGCAGAAAAACAGGAAGGTCTTTCTCAGTTGCAAGAGAATTACCAGGTAAGTAGTTCGTTTTGGTATAGATTTTATTTAAGTACTATATTTTTGTAGTGCATCATTCATTGGCATTAGTTTTGTAGCTTTCCATGATAGTTATTTGTTTGACCTCAGAAATTGGAGGATTCTGTAATTGCTGCGAAGAAGCTAACTTCACGTCGTCACATACAATTAACCAAGGTAGTGCGATGTGCAATTAGACATTATATTTTTCAAGGTAGAAATTCTTATGTTTTGATGCTGTATCTAAATGTTATATTTTTTGCAGCTGCATAAATGTTATCTGCACATGAGAGACTGTGATGAGAGATTCAAACAAGCGGAACAAGAACTCCAGGTTTGCCTGCTTATCCTTCATGGTTTATATTCATCCAAATTTTAGTTATTCATATTTTCTGATCTAGATCTTTCTTTCAGCATTTTTTATTGAGCTTCTCCGCTTGTCTGCTAAAAAATTTAGCCTCAGTAGATCACTTGTGCTCAAACTTCGTTCATAAGCTATATATACCTGTTGCTGGGAAATAAACATTGATTAGTTCACATAATATACCCACTCATTGCTGTTCACCCTTTAATCATCTCTTCTTTCTGTTTCCTTTTAAAAGCAAAACTAGCTATCTCATAATCATGATATGCACGTAATATAGGCAACTAGTTTGTCAGGCAGTTTCTGGAGACATTTTTTTATTTCAATGAACATAGTATCATTGCTGAAATTGGCTCCAATGTGTTTGTTTTTGGAGATCAGTGTAATGAAAAATCAAATCAGTACCTCTTATGATAATCCCTTCTGCTCCAAACAACAGTTACTCAAAACGTTTTCCTTGCAGTGGCTTGTGGATTCAACTGCAACTGAGTTGGGAAACGGCGGGGGAGGTGTTGGTGATGACATAATCACAAATGGGAGGGCTTGATATGTTTTTTAGGCAT
Organism: Salvia splendens; assembly: GCF_004379255.2. Taxonomy (NCBI): domain Eukaryota; kingdom Viridiplantae; phylum Streptophyta; class Magnoliopsida; order Lamiales; family Lamiaceae; genus Salvia; species Salvia splendens. The sequence goes on along the minus strand of NC_056037.1, from coordinate 13,702,848 downwards.
CAAATATCAGTGTCATGTGTAACTTTCTTTAAACTCAGCTCTAACCAACAACAAAGTGCAAGATATCTGTTCCATCATGGTTCTACGTTAATATCACTATCCATAACTGATTGCTTGGCCTAGATCACATAAACAATCAAGTCAAAGCCGAACAAATGATGCAAGGCAGTTCTACAGTTCTTGAGTTGTAGAACCCAGAGTTTCTCGTATCAAACAATCACCCCAGCTAAGGCGCTTAGCTCATAACTCAGAGAATAACAGTTTGGAGAATGATTGTATTACTTGAACTGTTAGACAATAGTACTTAGTTCAGATGTAAATGTTTGTTCAGATTATATATTGATTGTTTTGCTACTTGTTATTAGTAGAGATATTAGGTATAGGCATGTAAACAAAGGAAAACAATGATGTATTGCAGCAAGATGATGGCGAGTGCTCAAGTATCTAATTAGAGTTATATCCATGCATATAAAAGGGTATATTTATGAATCAACAATACGTAAATGGTAGTAAATAATAATGAACAATACGTAAATGGTATAAATAATAATGAACATAAGTAAATTACAACCCATGTATGATAAGAAAGTACGAAAAAAGAAATATAGTAGAAACTAAACTAAAATGAGATTACATTCTAATACCCAGTTTCTTTTTACTAAGTGATTTTGCATTCTCCATACCCAAATTTCTTTTAGGTGAAAGAAAACTTGGAGTGAAAAGAATAGAGCTGAAATATAAACAATCACCATCTATTTCCCCAATCAAATCAATTCCTATAACATTTCTCTTCTCCTTGGAATAGTAAAAAAAGCATCTATCGTGTAACATCAATATGCCGCCATTTCTGTAAATTTTGATAGGTTGACTACACTTTCTGTAATCATAATGATTACAATGCTCTTCCCCAATGAGTTGTATAGTCGTCCAAAAGTTTTCAAGTTGTTCATATTCATTCAACAACCATATCAGATTATTACCTAGTGTATCATTATGAATACATAGGCAATCCCCCAAACCATACAACTTCCCCCTTGTAAATGTGACATTAGTAGGAGGCGCAAGAAAGGTGTTAAAACGTTCAGTTTCAAGATCAAAACAACAAATATGAATATCCCCCGTCTTACTTTTAACTAACCAATGGAGATTGCCACTAAAAAATGCACCACAAATGGAGGAGTCGCAGTAATCAGAAAAAGGGGGGGCGGCTTCGACGACTCTCCACATAGATCTCGCTTTAAGAGTGTACACATGAATTCCAGATTCATGGCTATGACAGACAACTTTATGTTGTCCACTGATTTTGCTCACACCAAATCCAAAACGATCTCCCTTCCGAGTAACAAGCCCACGAAGCTCAACAAATTCACGGGTGATGGGATTACATACATAGAGATGATCATCCATGCAAGCATTTTTTAAAAGAAGCAGACCATTGGCAGAACATTGTATTGTTGATTCTAGACGAAAATCAAACTTGGTGATTGGACCATGCTTGGCATAAATATCGAACCAATTTGAGAACGGCTCAAGCTCGTCTTCCAATTTGAAAACACTAAACCAATTTGAATCCCACTTGGTAATGGAAACAGCTAGGGCAGGGGCCGATTTAGAAAGATGGGACTTGACAAAAGCATCACTCTCAATGAGATTAAGCCATGGTTTGCAAACGCATTTGCAAGTTGCAATGCTTTGAGTAGAGAGTCTCAAGAGGATATTTGTGATGATTTCTAAAGGTAGGTATGGCTTCATTTTTTGGATGGATAAATTTGGTAGACGACTTTCAATTTTTCTGTAAAGAATAAACAAAATATATACTACATAAGCAGAAATCATGAACACTAACAAAATCTTCAAAAAAATTAATTTCAACCAAATCTATGCGTATGCCATAGATTACACTTTACACACCTAAAAAACAAACCACATGTGTCGTATGAACTATGAGGATTTAATCTTAATCAAGGACGTAGTATGCATGTTCAAATTAAAATTCAAATTTATAACAACACTACATATAAAATTTACATGAAGGATTACCTTGATTAGATTTGCACACCACTGCTCCCTTTCTGTCCACCAAATTTCGACTCTTCTCTGGAACATAATATGGCATATTTGTAAGATTTATGGGCTAAGCTAGGGTTTCCTATACTAAGTAGGGTTAGGACGTATAATGCGATTTAATCTGTTGAGCTTAATCCAATTTAATTTAGTTTATTAATATAAATTCAATTATCTACTTGATTCATATGACTAATTAGAGATATGTTCAAACTAAAATTCAAATTTATAACACTACATATTAAAGAAAGTATATCAAAGTTTACCGTGATTAAACTTTACACCACTGCTCTTTCTTTCCACCAAAATTTAACTCTTCTTTGTAAGATAAATAAGTACCGTGATTAGGAAATAAATAAATATGCGTAACTACACACCTCAGATAACATAATCACATTAATTCACGCAACATATATATTATGTCTACCACATTACAAGTATATAGTAGTAATAAAGTTTTTTTGGAATACTCCATATTATACTCCGTTTAGAGGAAATATTTCATATGCATTGAATCTTCCTAAAATGATGCTGATCACATATTAATTACAAGAGCCATCCAGCCCTAATGACCTAATTGTGCTATTTTTGTGATTCTAGTTGATATTTTAATGGTGTGCTAAGTAAATTCTGTAATTTCTATGTTTCCTCGTTTGTTTTTGAGATTATACAAACACACAATTAATTAATTGGTGTATTTCTTGATGAGGCGTGTTGCGTAAGTTGTATTTAACGGCTGGGATTAAGTTGCCTCTTTGGTTGTGTTACCAGATTCAGCCTTTTTGGAGAGTGCATCCCAATTTCGGAAAGCCAAAATCTGCATACAAAATTCAACCTTTTCTTTGACAGGGAAGGCAAGAGAGCGTTAAATTATCTCCGCCGGCCGGCAACCAGGTTTAGCTGCGGCTGATACGGAGTTTGAGAGTGTTACTTTACAGAGAGAGAGTAGAATTGTAGCGTTTTGATTTTTGGTTGATATGGCGTTGAGCGGCGTGAAGGAAGCCGATGCAGCGGATTTGAAGCTCCACGATACGATCCCCGGCGGCGTGGTGGTGCCGGAGGAGTTCACATGTCCTATTTCGAAGAAGATCATGAAAGATCCCGTCATTGTTCCATCAACCGGAGTGGTACTTTCTCAATCCTCTCTCTCTCTAACAAAAGTATTTAGCTAAAACTAACTATGATTGTGAAGTTGGAATCTCCAAGTGTGTGTGAAATTATGTATGCTCATTGCTCGGTTTTGTTGTTTTTCGGCCAAGAGGAATTGCTCTAATTTGGTAATACTATTTGCGTAGTTGCTCTGTTTTCGTGTTTTGTAATCTCTGTTTCGTTATTTTGAATTGCTGTTTAGATTTTGTTAACGAATTGGGATGAATGGCATGCAATGTATTACTTATTTGAAATTGAAAACATAATACTTCCATTTAATTATTGTACATAAGAAATCGGGCCAATCTTCCAGTTAATTATCGTAATCATTGAATTTTACTCTTTAGTTCTTTTAAAAAGGCTATTTATACGCAAACACACTGACTTTTAGGATTTTATGATTTTTCTTATGACTTTTAGTCTATAGTATATAACTGTGGATTATTTAATAATTAATTATATATATGTGCTTCGGTTCATAATATATTTTTAATTTCTTTATGTGATTCTATTTAGGGTGTATTGTTAAGGATTTATCTATTGATTTGTGTATATTTTGTTGTTGAATTTGGATAGATGACTCATTTTTTTTAATGAATACTATTTGTGTGTCCAATCTTGTGTTAATCCAATCTTGTGTTCGTCTTGGCAGACATATGACCGTGATTCCATTCAGAAGTGGATTGAGGATGGGAATGCTACATGTCCTCAAACTGGGAAGAGGATACAGTCGTTGGCTATGCTAATCCAAGACAATGTACGCAAAGATATGATATCTAGCTGGTTTGAAAATCCTTCACTCAACAATGAGTTCCAACAGGCTGATTTCCAGGCCACAATGGAAATAAACTTAACAGCCGAGACATTGGAAGGCCAGAGGGAACTTTTTGAGAGATTGCGTCGCTTAACAAAGGAGAATCATGCATTTCGGAAGCATTTTGTTGAATCAGCTGCTGTTCATGTCCCAACACTATTCAATGGCCTCTGCTTAGCTATTGCTGCCTCTAGAAAGGGCATCTTTCTGGATGATCTTCGAGAGTCCCTTATTGCCACTCTTACAAACATAGCTATCCGCAGTGACAATATCAAGAGGCTGGTGGCAAACAAGCCTCATCGTATTGGAATTATTGCTGAAGCAATGGATGTTAGGGGTGATATAAGGTTTAGGACAGTAGCTGCTAGTGCCATTAAGACGCTGTCCACTCTCGACTTATTCAAGGAAAAGGTTCTTGAAGCACATATGGGTCTTTCTGGGTCCCTACTAGGAGGTGTAATGGTGTACCTCAAGGGCATGTTGGAGGTATGTGATGTTTTGGCAGTGGAAGAGGCGGTCGGCGCTATAATTATTCTGTGTTCCGTCCCAGGTAACATGAAGCATGCTCTTAATTGTGGTACGATTGGCGTGATCATGGATAATATTAAGTACAAGGTGTTTCCGGGTTATATGTTGCAAGTTCTTGCAATGTTTTCGACTGACAAGATTGTGATTGAGGAGATAGTTAGGTGAGAAGCAATCAGCTTCTTGTTCAAAATCATAAAGGGTGACTCTAGTCCGCACAACAGAGAGAATTGCGTGACTATCATGCATGAGATTGTCACTCGTACCGAGTCCATGACTGACCAAATCAGATGCCAAGAGAAGACTCATCGTCTGTTGGCTAGCCTTGTTAAGGAAGGCACTCCATTTGCCCAAACCAAGGCTCGTGACATCCTTGCGAAGATATTCCCTAGGAACATGAGAGAGAGAAAGCTGAAGGGTGAATAACAGAGAGTGTTACACAGCAGCCAAGCCCCTTGCAAAAAGGTACTATAACCTAGCCTTTTTCATTTAGTTGGCATACTACTGAACTGAACAACAATTCTAATTAATCATGTCTTCCTAATTAGTTTATGCCTAAATGATTTATGTTGATGATAACTTATTTTAGTACCTTTTCTTGTCGTCTCAATAGCATTTCACTTCTTGTTCTGAACTTGCAAATGAATTGCAAATGACTTCTGTTCACTGCCACAAATTGATTACATAATTGAAAAAGAATTTTGTAAAACTTTTAAAACATTTATTTTGATGCTTGAAAAAGAATATTTGTTCCAACTTTCGAAATTGTTGTATTCACCCCAAGGCCTTCATGAAAGTATATATGTTCATGTTTTACATTATTGATTTGAAACTGAAAATTAGTGATTTTTCACTAGCATTCCTTTCAACTATTGTGGATAGGAAACCTGGTCTAGCAAATATTACTGTAATCATGGGATTTATCAGTAAATCGTCGAGATTGAAATCAATCTTCTTTTTTTTGTTCTTATATCGGCAGGTACATGGACAAGAGGCAGAGTTATAATTTTGAACAACACTATTTGTTGGTGTTTTAGTCATTAAATTCATATGCTACTTTGTTACTATCACTTTCTCATTTGTCCCTATCCGAACATAGTGATGCTTTAGTTATGAAATTCTTCTGCTACTATCATTTCCTTAGTATTATTTTCTCCTTTGTCCCTACTTGGTTATCAGTAATCTATGTATAATTGTTTGTGTATGCTCTGGGGTAATTCTATAGATATAATGAGTTGGCTTTGTTTAAGTCTAAATAAAGGCCCATAGATCCATTTGTCAAACAATAAACAGGATGATGTCTTCTTGGAAAATCAATTATCTTGACTGTGTATGATATGATTAAATATTTAAATGAATATGAGGTTAATAGTAAAAATCGAAGCTTGGATATAATTGTGCACATTTATCTTTTAACTTGGTTGGACACTCCATTTTGCTAAGTTTGATAGAAAGTTGTAGATCTCTTTGTTTTGGTACATCTGGAATTGAATAATATTGAAGGACTAGAACCAAAATTGGCACAAGAAAAATAAATAGCTAAATTTGCATATTTTGTTCATGATTTGGTGCCTCACTCCAAGCCCCAAGGTACTTTATTGATTGAAAATTTGTAGAAGTAGTCTTGTTACGTGACATAGGGATGTTAGTCCTTGCTTGTGTTTATTTGTGTCGTGAGATTATGAGCTTGTTATAGATAACTTTTTTTACATATTTTTTTTAGTTCCAAAATTTGATATGAAGTATCATTATTACCTGGGGTAAATGTTTAGAGAATCCATCGATTCCTAAGCTAGCATCTAGAGGGAAAGGTTCCACGCTTGAGATGCTTGTACCTTGCAGCGCTGGTGTGGTACATTCTGGTTATGGGAGATTGAGTACAGTTAATGCTGATACATCTGTGGAATCGAAATTGGACACATCAAATCATTTTTCCCAGAATTGTGTGTTCAATCAAGAGAGAGATAATGAGAAATTACATCTTTGGATAGAAGGTTTTCCATGTTGAAATAGAAGTCTGGATTCACTGATGCCAACTTATTAGACAAGAACTGTTATAGAAACACAAAATTAGTCAAGAATTAATTCAATTTAGTCAATTTATTTTTACCTCGATTTGTCTCTGCAGTGATTAGACATAATAATCCCATTCCAACAAATAACAATTTCTCAAAATCTAAATTAATCTATACAAACCTTATTGCAACCTGGTACCAGATCTTGAAGAAGCTTCATTCTCTCAACAATTTTCTCTCTCCTAACCTAATAAATTAGACACAATTAAAATTCAAAATCATGAAATATGAGATAAAAATAGAAGAAAAAAGGGTGTTTTTTTTTCACTCTTTCTGCTAAGCTATGGCTGCCAGTGGCTTGGCCTCTTCTGGCTCGGACATGAATGTAATCCTTCGGCGGCTCCGACGGCTTTTGGTCGGATTTATTACATTCTTCCTCGTTTTCGCTGTTTTCCGATTGCTTCGATCGCTTTGAGCTCCCGTCATCGGCGGCTTCCCGAAAAAATTGAATCTTTGAATTTGATTGATTAATTGATAAAATGAGAGTTGAATTCGAACCTTTGCCGAATTCGATCTGTTGTCTTTTCTCTTGCCTCTGGAAATCCCCTTTCTTTTCCGGGAATTCATCTTCGCCGGAAACGGGTCGGAGACGGAGGATTCTACGCCGGATCCGGGAATTTCGCCGGAATTTTTAAGGGCTGCGGCGAGGCCAGGGTGCCGAAACGGGAGAATTTCGCGGCGCGCTCCGCGAAGCCCGGATCGGCGGCAAGGTGCGGCGGAGCGAGGGCGGCGGCGGAGGAGGAGGAGGAGGGAATTGAAGTCCAAGATTGAGACAAAATGAGGGAATTGGTGGATTAGGGAGGAATTGTGGTTGAAGAAGGATTGATCGGAGCTCCATGGATTTGGCTTTGGGGTTTCGAAGTGGACTGGTTAAGGTGGGTGGGATTCCTGAGCTAATAAAGTAGTAGTTGTCCATTTTTTTCAAGATTCTTAGAGCATCCACAACGGTGGTGGGAGTGAAGGCCGTCGTCCGTGCTAGCGGCGAGGACGAGGACCGCCGCCGCTGCGCTCGCGCCGCTGGCACGGCACTGCTCGATGCATCGAGCAGCGCCGTGCCAGCGAGCAGGCGACGTGGCGGCTTATGATTGGGCAACGGCATAGCCGTTGCCTTTGATTTTTTTTTTTTATTTTAAAAATCGTTTTTAAATTATATAAAATGATTAAAAATTTTTTTTCCAAATCCCAAAAATATGGCCGTTTTTTTCCCGTTTTTTCTGATTTTTTAATTTTTCCCCCCAAAATCATCTATAAATACACACATTTATCATCCATTTATCACATCAATTCATCTCTCATTCATCTCTCATTCATCTCTCATTCTTAGTTCTCATACAAACTATCAACACATTCATCCCTCATTCAAAACCTCAAATGGATTTCACCCTTATTATGGCGAAAGCGGAACGCGAAGAACAAGAATACTACGAACAACATTGTGCCGCTTACGAAGCATATGTCACGGCGAATACCCCCGCTCCTCCTCCTCAACGAACCAGATCAAATCGGCGCTACATTCATCGTGACCGGAGGGAGCCCACGAAAGGCTCGTTGCCGACTACTTTGCCGACCAGCCGCGGTTTCCGGCAGATTACTTCAGGCGCCGTTTTCGCATGTCAAAGCGCTTGTTCATGCGAATTGTCAACACATTGTCCGCACGTGTTGAATTCTTCCAAACAGGTCCAGATGCAGCCGGCCGGCAAAGTATCACGCCGTTGCAGAAGTGTACGTGTGCCATCCGACAACTCGCTACTGGGCAAACGGCCGACATCTTCGACGAGTATTTGCATATCGGTGAGTCCACTGGAATCCTTTGTCTAAAGAATTTTTGCGAGGGCGTTCGTTCAGCTTTCGGGGATGAATTCCTTCGTGCATCTACCACCGATGATTGACAACGGTTGCTTCGTCTTCACGAATCAGTCTATGGCTTTCCCGGAATGCTTGACAGCATTGACTGCATGCATTGGAGGTGGAAGAATTGTCCGACTGCTTGGAGGGGGCAACACTTGAGCGGTAACAAAGGCGGCGGCCCAACGCTTATCCTTGAGGCGGTCGCCGACTACCGCCTATGGATTTGACATGCATATTTCGGCGTTGCTGGATCCAACAACGACTTGAATGTACTATATTCTTCACCACTCTTCACTGATGTGATGAATGGTGTAGCACCGGCGATTGACTTCACCATCAACGGAAATAGCTATCACGTGGGTTACTATCTCGCCGATGGTATCTACCCAAGGTGGTCGACTTTCGTGAAGACGTTCAACAACCCACACGACCCGAGACAGGTTCTTTTTGCGCAGCGTCAAGAGTCCGCACGGAAAGATGTCGAAAGAGCTTTCGGGGTCCTTCAAGCCCGATTCAACATTGTGAAGTCCCCGGCTCGGCTATGGTACGTGAATAATATCGCCGACATCATGTTCACGTGTATTATCTTACACAACATGATTATAGCCGACGAAGGGCCGAGGGCGGCTAGCTTCTACGACGAGGACGAAGCCGGAAGCTCAACAGCGAGGTCTCCCCCACGCCGAGGCGAACATACGACGGTCGGCCAAAGAATCGAGACAAGGCACAAAATGCGCGATACCCGAATCCACAATCAACTACAAGAAGACCTAATCAAACACATGTGGGCGAAATTCGGCAACGCGTAGTGGTTTTTTTAATTTTTAGTATTTTAATTATGTAATTTTAATTTTTTAGGATTTAAATTATGTCGTTTTTATTTTATTTGTCATTTGTAATATTATTTAGGTTTTTTTAATGAATTTTAGTATTATTGAAATGTTATTGTTTAATTGAATTTTAAATTAATTGTGCTCGTCCTTGCGGAAGAGCACAGCTGTGGGTGTTGTGCTCTTGCCAGAGAGCAGGCAGAAAAAGTGGGGCCTGGCCCACAACCGTGCCGCTGGCAAGAGCACGGTTGTGGATGCTCTTAGAGCCCAGATATAAAAATATGATCTTTTTGATTTCCCACCAAAGATAAAAGGAAATAATATGTGGCAGCCAATATTGAGTTTTTTGGTGTTTAATAATGTGGAGACTTGTTCTTCTTCTTCTTCTTCAAAGACTATTGTTGTGATCGAACTAGTCGAACGTAATCGTTTGGAACATCAAGAACAAGGAACGAGATGAATTTCAGCAAAACTCTTGCCGAGACTCTTTTTGTATTGATAATTTGATAGATAACTCCTAATATGACAATAACCCACTTAAGTAAAATGCAAATCACAATAAAGCCACTACTCCACTATTCTATAACTACTCGACTAACTGCTATGCTAATAACATAAAATAACATAATAAACAAAGCATAAAATAACTACTGTATCCACCATTCCCACGTCTCCCACTTCTTCCACCTTATTGTCTTAACTTCCAAGTAGGTCTAGTAGTGCGTGAGCTACGAAGAACCCCCGCTGGCTCAGCTGAACCAGACCCATCACTCTCCCCCTCCAGAAGACTCAACTTGTCCTCAAGCATGAAGTTTGGAAAGCGTTTATTAATCTCATCAGCTATCTCCCACGTCGAGTCATCCTCTAAAAGATACTTCCACTTGATTAATACCTGACGTTGTGGTGCCCCCCGAACCAAGATTGATCGGTGAGCAAGCACCCACTCCGACTCCACACTAGGCTCCCCTTGCTCTGAGAGTGGAGGTAAGGACACCAGCACCACATCCCCATTACCCAATCGTCGTCGCAGCAACGACACATGGAAAATAGGATGAACACGACAATTTTCTAGCAGCTGCAACTCATATGCTACCTTCCCAATCCGACGCAAAACTTTATAGGGCCCAAAGTAACGACTTGCGAGTTTCTGATAGACACGTCGGTAAACCGATTGCTGTCGATAAGGTTGCAATCGAAGATATACCATATCACCCTCCTCATACTCCTCATCTCGACGGTGCTTATCTGCTTGAGACTTTTGTTGCTGCCGTGCTAACTCCAGATTAACCTTCAGCTATCGGAGTATTTCATCACGAGCTCGCAGGGCAACATCTACTTCTTGGACCATTGACGAGCCCAGCTCATAAGGAACAACAACAGGTGGAGTCCGCCCATACACCGCATCAAATGGGGACATTTTAATGGAGCGATGGTATGTAGTATTGTACCAATATTCAGCCCAAGCAAGATACTTCTCCCACTGCAGCGGTTTGCTCGAAGCATAGCAACGAATGTATTGCTCAAGACTTCGATTAGTGACTTCCGTTTGGCCATCAGTTTCCGGGTGATACGCACTACTCATCCTTAATTTAGTTCCCATTTGACGAAAGAGCTCCTGCCAAAACATACTTAGGAAAGCTCGATCACGGTCAGAAACTATGGATTGAGGCACTCCATGTAGCTTGATTATGTTATACACAAAAGCATCTGCGACCGTGCGCGCATAGTATGGATGCGAAATGGCTACAAAGTGAGCATATTTAGAGAGTCGGTCAACAACAACCATTATCACATTCTTCCCTACTGATTTTGGCAGTCCTTCGATGAAGTCCATCGATACATCGACCCACAAAGCTTCAGACACGTCCAATGGTTGAAGAAGTCGACTTGGCATCCTCATATCTGATTTGTTCCGTTGACAAATATCACAACAACGTACATAGTCAAGGACAGCTGATCGCATTCCCTGTCAATAAAAAACTCGAGCGAGCCGGCAATACGTGCGTAAGACTCCGGAGTGGCCGGCAACAGTTGAGTCATGAAATTCACGAAGTATAGCTAGTCGCAACTCCTTATCCTCTGGTACAACCACCTTACCATCTCGCAATAAACATCCCCGACTCACTGTATATCGAAGATCCGAACTCACACCCTTTCTTGAATTTCAGCCACACGTTGTTTGAGCGCAACATCCAGTTGTGTAGCAGCCCGAATGGAGTCCCACAACTCTCTGACTTAGGCAATGAAATAGAAAGCAATTCACCCGTATTATCTCTCCTTGACAAACCATCAGCGGCATTGTTCTCGGCTCCTGGCCGATAAACTATCTCATAATCATATCCCATGAGTTTTGCCATCCATCGCTGCTGCTCGAGTGTTGAAACTTTCTACTCCAGTAGAAATCGGAGACTCCGCTGGTGTGTAACTATCTTGAAACGGCGACCAAGCAAATAAGGGCGCCATAGTCGTACCGCTTCCAGGATGGCGAGCATCTCATTCCCATATGTGGAACGGCCACATTGCTTATCACTCAAACCAAGACTCAGATATGCAAGAGGTCGATGTTGCTGCATAAGTATTGCTCCTATCCCGTAACCACTAGCGTCGGTCTCGATCATAAATTCTTCATCAAAATTAGGTAATGATAAAACTGGAGTAGACGTCATAACAATTTTAAGCTTATCAAATGCCTCTCCTGCCTCCTTACTCCAACCAAATTTACCTTTTTTGAGAAGTTGAGTGAGGGGTCGTGCGATTGCCCCGTAATCACACACAAACCTCATATAATATCCAGTTAAACCCAAAAATCCGCGTAGCTCAGTCACATTTCTTGGAGTCGGCCATGTTTGCATTGCTCCTATCTTTCTCTCATCCACCCTTACTCCTTGGGCCGAGATAAAATGACCCAAATACTCAAGCTCCTCTTGCCTGAACACACACATTGATGGCTTTAATAAAAACTGATTATTTCTCAAAACACCCAAGACCATCTGCACATGTTTCAAATGCTCGTCCCACGTCGAGCTATAAATCAATATATCGTCAAAGAACACCAAAACAAATCTTCGAAGATAGGAGCGAAAGAGGCCATTCATTGTAGATTGGAATGTAAATGGCGCATTACACAGTCCAAATGGCATAACAAGGAATTCATAATGGCCATTATGTACTCTAAATGCTGTCTTCTGAACGTCCGTCGGCGCCATTCGGATTTGATGATACCCGGCTCGAAGGTCCAATTTGGTGAAGTATTTTGCCCCAAATAATTCATCTATCATGTCTTCTACAGTTGGTATAGGAAATCAATACTTTACCGTAACTTCATTAAGCTTTCAGTAGTCCACACAAAACCTCCAGGTTCCATCCTTTTTTTTAACCAAGAGTACTTGTGAAGAGAATGGACTAGAACTCAATCCAGAACGTAGCATCTCATCGACTTGACGTTCGATCTCATTTTTTTGAAAGTGAGCATAGCGATAAGGTGCCCCATTTACAACCATCTTCTCATCTTTTAGTTGAATACGATGATCACAATTTCTCGTCGGTGGTAAGCTCGTCGGCTCAACAAACACATCTTTGAAATTATTCAAAATCAATTCCATGTCCGGCTGCACACTTTCCTCAACATGACAGGTAGAAGAGCTTTTTAATAGAACAAATGCAGCAGCTCCTCCTTGTATCTCCGCATCCATCTCCACCCCATTAATAGCTACAATTTGATTCTTGGGACAAACCCCCTTCAATATACACTTCTGCCCTTTTCTTTCAAATTGCATCGACATATCAGCATAATCAATAAAAAATGGACCCAAGCTTTCTAACCAAGGCAATCCTAACACCACATCTATATTACAAATAGCTAAGCCATATAGAGTAGTGGTAAATGAAATACCTTGATTTTATAATATTATATGACATAGGAGTATTTGATATTGTTGTGTAAATAAAAGTTCCAATAATCAAAATTAAGTATAAGTAATATTCTTCTTTCAACATTTCTAATACAAAATATGGATGGTGATAGAGGTAGAGATCACGGAAGAGAGGATAGTTATGATCGGCACCGTCATCATGATGGACATAGGGATGGGTCTCTAGACCATGAAGAAAACAGGGAGAGAGAGGCCATGATCGGGCACATGGTCATGATCGCATGAGGGATCATTATGTGGATGAAGAGAGATTTCGAGACTATAGCAGACATGTAGATGGTGTTGAGCACGATCATGGGAGAAAGCGTGAGCGCGAATGGGATAGAGATGGTGAAAAGAATACTGAGCAACAGAGGAACGCCATTCATCATAGAAGTGGGGACAAGGATAATGAGCAACAACATCATTATCGGAAGAGGTAAATCTTTCTGGGGTTTAGTCCTGGGCTGCCTGCTTATTTAATTTGCATTACTCATTCTCATTATCTTTGTATTTAATGTTGCCAGAAAATGCATGATTCTGTCCTACATATTCAACTCATAGTTGTTGCATGTAGTTAATTGATCATTAGTTTTCTGATGGAAAACTGCTAATTGGAATTGTTCACTGTGTATTCCCGCCAGATCCAGATTTGATGATCATGGGAGTAGGGAGATTTCATTGGATTCTTTCAATGATGAAATGGATCAGGTTGAACTCTTTACCATATATAAGTCTAGATCTAGTCATGAATACATCTGGTAACTGCTATGCTGATTATTTCTTGTGTTCAACAGGGAGAAAACCAATTAGCAGTTTTAAGTCTGAAGCTTCAAGAACTTCATAAAGAGGTATTCATTGTAAATGTAGAATTAAACCATCCAATATTATATGGCATGGCTATTTTTGTAGCTTGGCCTCTGTAATTCAATAAGTTTGAAAATGGGGAAAGATGTAAAAGAAAGCCCTGGTTTAACCTCAATCCAGTTAGGGTGAAATGGTGAACCCAATTCAGTTTTGTTCTGTTAATTTGGGCAGAGCCACCACATGAGTTATGTTCTGTTAGTTTGGCAGAGGCATCACATTTCATGTTAGATCTAATCTCTGGTGGTGGCCTCGTAGAAACTTGTTGCCAGTACTGTTACATGTCTGTCTGCATGTCCTTATGATAAATACATTGAATTCTGGTTGCATGAAACGAGTTTTTTCCATCATGTATCTTGATTGGCATCATATTCTTAAAAGCTTTCAAAATCAGCTCATGAGTGAATATTAGAAATGTATATCCATTCAATATTCTACATTTCTTTTGATGTATGGAGTAGACCTGTCACTTATTTCATAGTTGTATGAACTGATTTATATGTCTAATTGTTTAGTGAGAGAACTTCGTAATAATTTGGAACTTGGTTAGGTGCCAACTATTATAGTGAAACATCAGTCACCATTCAGGTGGTAATAGAAATACATTGTTTTATTGATCAGAGATCTGAGATAGAAGAATTAGTTGCAGAAAAACAGGAAGGTCTTTCTCAGTTGCAAGACAATTACCAGGTAAGTAGTTCGTTTTGGTATAGATTTTATTTAAGTACTATATTTTTGTAGTGCATCATTCATTGGCATTAGTTTTGTAGCTTTCCATGATAGTTATTTGTTTGACCTCAGAAATTGGAGGATTCTGTAATTGCTGCGAAGAAGCTAACTTCACGTCGTCACATACAATTAACCAAGGTAGTGCGATGTGCAATTAGACATTATATTTTTCAAGGTAGAAATTCTTATGTTTTGATGCTGTATCTAAATGTTATAATTTTTGCAGCTGCATAAATGTTATCTGCACATGAGAGACTATGATGAGAGATTCAAACAAGCGGAACAAGAACTCCAGGTTTGCCTGCTTATCCTTCATGGTTTATATGAATCCAAATTTTAGTTATTCATATTTTCTGATCTAGTTCTTTCTTTCAGCATTTTTTATTGAGCTTCTCCGCTTGTTTGCTAAAAAATTTAGCCTCAGTAGATCACTTGTGCTCAAACTTCGTTCATAAGCTATATATACCTGTTGCTGGGAAATAAACATTGATTAGTTCACATAATATACCCACTCATTGCTGTTCACCCTTTAATCATCTCTTCTTTCTGTTTCCTTTTAAAAGCAAAACTAGCTATCTCATAATCATGATATGCACGTAATATAGGCAACTAGTTTGTCAGGAAGTTTCTGGAGACATTTTTTTATTTCAATGAACATAGTATCATTGCTGAAATTGGCTCCAATGTGATTGTTTTTGGAGATCAGTGTAATGAAAAATCAAATCAGTACCTCTTATGATAATCCCTTCTGCTCCAAACAACAGTTACTCAAAACGTTTTCCTTGCAGTGGCTTGTGGATTCAACTGCAACTGAGTTGGGAAACGGCGGGGGAGGTGTTGGTGATGGCATAATCACAAATGGGAGGGCTTGATATGTTTTTTAGGCATCAAATATCAGTGTCATGTGTAACTTTCTTTAAACTCAGCTCTAACCAACAACAAAGTGCAAGATATCTGTTCCATCATGATTCTACGTTAATATCACTATCCATAACTGATTGCTTGGCCTAGATCACATAAACAATCAAGTCAAAGCCGAACAAATGATGCAAGGCAGTTCTACAGTTCTTGAGTTGTAGAACCCAGAGTTTCTCGTATCAAACAATCACCCCAGCTAAGGCGCTTAGCTCATAACTCAGAGAATAACAGTTTGGAGAATGATTGTATTACTTGAACTGTTAGACAATAGTACTTAGTTCAGATGTAAATGTTTGTTCAGATTATATATTGATTGTTTTGCTACTTGTTATTAGTAGAGATATTAGGTATAAGCATGTAAACAAAGGAAAACAATGATGTATTGCAGCAAGATGATGGCGAGTGCTCAAGTATCTAATTAGAGTTATATCCATGCATATAAAAGGGTATATTTATGAATCAACAATACGTAAATGGTAGTAAATAATAATGAACAATACGTAAATGGTATAAATAATAATGAACATAAGTAAATTACAACCCATGTATGATAAGAAAGTACGAAAAAAGAAATATAGTAGAAACTAAACTAAAATGAGATTACATTCTAATACCCAGTTTCTTTTTACTAAGTGATTTTGCATTCTCCATACCCAAATTTCTTTTAGGTGAAAGAAAACTTGGAGTGAAAAGAATAGAGAACAATCACCATCTATTTCCCCAATCAAATCAATGCCTATAACATTTCTCTTCTCCTTGGAATAGTAAAAAAAGCATCTATCGTGTAACATCAATATGCCGCCATTTCTGTAAATTTTGATAGGTTGACTACACTTTATGTAATCATAATGATTACAATGCTCTTCCCCGATGAGTTGTATAGTCGTCCAAAAGTTTTCAAGTTGTTCATATTCATTCAGCAACCATATCAGATTATTACCTAGTGTATCATTATGAATACATAGGCAATCCCCCAAACCATACAACTTCCCCCTTGTAAATGTGACATTAGTAGGAGGCACAAGAAAGGTGTTAAAACGTTCAGTTTCAAGATCAAAACAACAAATATGAATATCCCCCGTCTTACTTTTAACTAACCAATGGAGATTGCCACTAAAAAATGCACCACAAATGGAGGAGTTGCAGTAATCAGAAAAAGGGGGGGCGGCTTCGACGACTCTCCACATAGATCTCGCTTTAAGAGTGTACACATGAATTCCAGATTCAGGGCTATGACAGACAACTTTATGTTGTCCACTGATTTTGCTCACACCAAATCCAAAACGATCTCCCTTCCGAGTAACAAGCCCACGAAGCTCAACAAATTCACGGGTGATGGGATTACATACATAGAGATGATCATCCATGAAAGCATTTTTTAAAAGAAGCAGACCATTGGCAGAACATTGTATTGTTGATTCTCGACGAAAATTAAACTTGGTGATTGGACCATGCTTGGCATAAACATCGAACCAATTTGAAAACGGCTCAAGCTCGTCTTCCAATTTGAAAACACTAAACCAATTTGAATCCCACTTGGTAATGGAAACAGCTAGGGCAGGGACCGATTTAGAAAGATGGGACTTGACAAAAGCATCACTCTCAATGAGATTAAGCCATGGTTTGCAAATGCATTTGCAAGTTGCAATGCTTTGAGTAGAGAGTCTCAAGAGGATATTTGTGATGATTTCTAAAGGTAGGTACGGCTTTATTTTTTGGACGGATAAATTTGGTAGACGACTTTCAATTTTTCTGTAAAGAATAAACAAAATATATACATAAGCAGAAATCATGAACACTAACAAAATCTTCAAAAAAATTAATTTCAACCAAATCCATGCGTATGCCATAGATTACACTTTACACACCTAAAACACAAACCACATGTGTCGTATGAACTATGAGGATTTAATCTTAATCAAGGACGTAGTATATATGTTCAAATTAAAATTAAAATTTATAACACTACATATAAAATTTACATGAAAGATTACCTTGATTAGATTTGCACACCACTGCTCCCTTTCTGTCCACCAAATTTCGACTCTTCTCTGGAACATAATATGGCATATTTGTAAGATTTATGGGCTATGCTAGGGTTTCCTATAATAAGTAGGGTTAGGACGTATAATGCGATTTAATCTGTTGAGCTTAGTCCAATTTAATTTAGTTTATTAATATAAATTCAATAATCTATTTGATTCATATGACTAATTAGAGATATGTTTAAACTAAAATTCAAATTAATAACACTACATATTAAAGAAAGTATATCAAAGTTTACCGTGATTAAACTTTACACCACCGCTCTTTCTTTCCACCAAAATTTAACTCTTCTTTGTAAGATAAATAAGTACTAAAACTAATTCAAAAGGTGTGTCTTTATAGTCTAACAATGATGCCTTTATATATAGAATCCTAAACTTATAAGGAAATAAACTACAAAGGAAACTATAATTTGATAAAAATAAAAACAATCAGTATATTTTTCCATCTACAAATTCTACTAACTAGGAAATAAATAAATATGCATAACTACACACCTCAGATAACATAATCACATTAATTCACTCAACATATTATGTTTATCCATATGTATTAAATATTATATTAAGTGCATTAGGTACTACAAAACTCATTCTTTTAGGATTAAAATATAGTACCACATTACAATTATATAGTAGTATTAAAGTTTTATTGGAATCTATTATACTCCGTTTAGAGGAAATATTTCATATGCATTGAATCTTCCTAAAACGATGCTGATCACATATTAATTACAAGAGCCATCCAGCCCTAATGACCTAATTGTGCTATTTTTGTGATTCTAGTTGATATTTTAATGGTGTGCTAAGCAAATTCTGTAATTTCTATGTTTCCTCATTTGTTTTTGAGATTATACAAACACACAATTAATTAATTGGTGTATTTCTTGATGAGGCGTGTTGCGTAAGTTGTATTTAACGGCTGGGATTAAGTTGTCTCTTTGGTTGTGTAAGCCAGATTCAGCCTTTTTGGAGAGTGCATCCCAATTTCGGAAAGCCAAAATCTGCATACGAGATTCAGCCTTTTCTTTTGACAGGGAAGGCAAGAGAGCGTTAAATTATCTCCGCCGGCCGGCAACCAGGTTTAGCTGCGGCTGATACGGAGTTTCGCGGCATCACTAGTTTTGATTTCCGGCAACCACTCTTTAACTCTTCATTGCCTTGCGAGAGAGAAACTACTTTTTTTAGTTATGATGTAATTAATTAATTTTGACAGAAAAACTAATTTAGTGTGTGAGAGAGGGAAGAGGAATACTATGTGTGAAAATCCACGTCATTTCAACGCACAAGTTTTGTTGGAGTAAAAAAATTAGGCTCTAAAACAATTTTAAAAGGGAAAATCAGTTAGTACCCCAACATTTTTATTTAATTCAATGTTGTGCTTAAATTGTTGATGCTCTAATTTCTAAATATGTGTACTCCTACTTAAATGTTAAATTTTATTTGTATAAAGTAATATATAAAATAAGATTAACCTTTCATTTCAATTAGCTATCCACTATATTTATTAATTAATTAATGGGAGGGAATACATAAAATAACCATTTCATTCTAAGAAAATTGCAATTTTCATTATGTGATTACAGTACACGGATTATAATTACAACTGCAGAGAGAGAGAGTGTTGAGTATGGATGCTCAAATGAATAACTAAAAGAAGAATGGGGACTGATTTGCAATATGAAGAGAGTATTTGAAAAGTGGTTACACAACGGCTATGCAGTTTGAAGAAGCGGTTGAGCTCAGTTTGCAGCTCGGTTTTGATCAGCTATAAAAGCAGCTGAAACGGTTGATCAAGAAGCATAACTGCATCAACTCAATAAAGAGATACACTATCTTTGTGAGGAGTTAGTGAGAAAGAGGGGTTTTGTTGTTAAACCGAGAGCATATTTCCATTGTCATTTCTCGTTGTGTGTTGTTTTGATTCCTTCGTTGTACTTGTAAATCAGTGAGATTGAATAAAAGAATTTCGTGATTCTCCCGTGGACGTAGGTTCGATTGAGCCGAACCACGTAAACGCATTGTGTGCTTTACATTTCATGCAAAAAAGCTTCTGTGTAGCTTGGGGTTTCGCAGGTCTTGATCCGCTTCAACGTCGAGTTTGAGAGTGTTACTTTACAAATTGGCGCCGTCTGTGGGAAGCGCTACACCGTGAAGATGACGACTTCGAAGTTTGACATGGAGAAGTTCACCGGGAAGAATGATTTTGGGCTATGGCGCTTGAAGATGAAGGCATTCCTCATGCAGCAAGGTCTTTGGGAAGTCTTGAAGAACAAGGGCACTGAGGATAAAGAGAAGAAGGATGAGAAGACCCAAGATCTTTATGATCGGGCTTATAGCACTCTGATCTTCAGCCTTAGTGACTGGGTTTTGAGGGAGGTTTCGAAGGAAGAAACCGCAGCTGGTGTCTGGGCTAAGCTGGAGTCATTGTACATGACTAAATCCCTCTCTAATAGGCTGTTGCTGAAGCAAAAATTGTTCACGTTCAGATTCTCAGATTCGAAGAATATTGGTGAGCAGCTTGAGGAGTTCTCAAAGTGCGTAGATGACCTTGAAAATATTGAGGAGGTCATCAAGGATGAAGATAAGACACTAATGTTGCTTAATTCTCTGCCCAAGAGCTTCGAGCAATTCAAGGATGAGATATTGCTTGGAAGAGACTCAAAAATCACCTATGAAAAAGTGCATTCTGCACTCAAGATGAAGGAATTTCAAAGTGTAGCTGAGAAGGTTATTGATCCATCAAGCCAGAGCCTCAACATCAGATATGATCCAAAGAAGGCCGGAAAGAAGAAATTTAAGAAGAAATCAAAGCCATTCAAAGACAAATCAGTCACCAAAAAGGAGTCAAGATCATGTTTCTATTGCAAGAAACCTGGGCACATAAAGAAGGATTGCTACTCTTGGAAGAAGAAGCAAGCTGAAGAAGACAATGTGCAAGATACTGCAGATATCACTCAAGAAGTGGAGATGGCTCAAGTAATGAATGTGACAGAGGATGAAGCTCCAGATGTGTGGGTAATGGACTCGGGTTGCAGCTTTCACATGACTTCAAAGAGAAGATGGATCATGGATCTTCAAGAAGCCACTGGATCTGTGCTCCTAGGCAGCAATCAGGTGTGTCTAGTGAAAGGCATAGGGAATGTGAGGATGCTCGTGGAGGATGGATCACAGAGAATACTTTCTGAAGTCAGGTACATTCCATCCATTAAGAGGAATCTCATATATCTTGGAATGATTGAGAAGAAAGGCTTTACTTCTATTCTAGCTGCTGGTGTTATGAGAGTTTTGAGAGGAAATGATACTCTCATGGTTGCAGAGAGAGTGAACAACCTTTACTATCTCAGAGCAAAGGCTTTTGATGCAGATCAGGTGAATGTAGTAGAGAAGTTGAAGATGGTCAGTTGGCATCATAGACTTGGACATCTGGGATTCAATGGATTGAAGGAGCTTGCCAAGAAGGGTCTGATAACTGTTGAAGGAGAGTCAGATGATAGGGATCTCAAATCTTGTGAGCAGTGCAAAGAGCAAGAAACTGCCATATGCTGCAGGCAAGCATACTTCATCAATGCCACTAGAGTATGCACATGCTGATATCTGGGGTCCATCACCAATTCAGAGTATGGGTGGAGGCAAGTACTTCCTGTCTATAATAGATGATTACTCAAGAAAAATATGGCTCTATGTGATGAAGGAGAAGTCTGATGCTTTCAGTAAATTTCAAGAATGGTGCGTGGAAGTAGAAACTGAAAAGAGTGGTGTTCTGAAATGCTTAAGGACAGATAATGGGTTGGAATTTCTTTCATCCAAGTTTGATGGGTTCTGCAAGAGTAAGAGAATCAAGAGGCATAGAACGGCTCCCCATAACCCCTAACAAAATGGAGTTGCTGAGAGAGCCAACAGAACAATTATGGAAAGGTTAAGATGTATGCTCTTTTCATCAGGAATGCCTAAGTATTTCTGGGCCGAGGCTGCCTCAACAACTGTAGTGCTTATCAACAAATGCCCATCAACTTCAATTGATAATGATACACCAGATATGAGGTGGTATGGATCACCAGGAGACTACACAAAACTGAGAAAATTTGGGTGTAGAGCATATGCACATGCTAAGAAGACAAAGTTAGATCCTAGAGCCCTTAAATGTGTTATGTTGGGATATCAGAAAGGAGTGAAGGGCTATAGGTTATGGTGTACAGAAAAGGGGATGGGACAAGTGGTGATTAGCAGGGATGTTGTGTTTAGAGAGGATGCAATGCCATATCTGCAGAAGAAGTCAGAGAGTGCTCAGTTTGAGGTGGAGCTGACTGGAAATGAATCAAGAAATGCTCATAGTGAGGAATCTGATAAGGAGACTCCAGAGGTGGCTCAGGCTGGAGAGTCTAGTGAAGATTAGAGAAGTCACATTATAGCAAGAGATAGACAGAGAATGCAGATCAAGCTTCCCTCTAGGTTCAGTGATTATGATATGCTCTACTATGCACTGACAGTGGCAGAAGAGATAGAGTACCATGAGCCCTCCACTTATAAAGAAGCAGTGAGAAGCCCAGAGAAGGATAGATGGCTTAAGGCAATGCAAGAAGAGATTGACTCCCTCTATAAGAATCACACGTGGATATTAGTTCTAAGGCCAAAACATCAGAGGTGCATTGATTGCAAGTGGGTGTATAAGAAGAAGATAAAGGCTTTTAAGAACAATGAGGTGAGATTTAAAGCAAGATTGGTGGCCGAGGGCTTCACTCAAAGAGAAGGGATAGACTACAATGAAATCTTCTCTCCGGTGGTTAAGCATACCTCCATAAGGATTATGTTATCCATTGTTGCTCACAGAGATTGGGAGCTTCAACAAATGGATGTGAAAACAGCTTTTTTGAATGGAGAATTGGAGGAAAAGATATATATGGAGCAGCCAGAGGGCTTGATAAAGAAAGGAGAGGAAGATAGGGTTTGTCAACTGAAAAGAAGCTTGTATGGCCTCAGACAAAGCTCAAGGCAGTGGTACATCCGATTTGATGATTTCATTCAGACAGCAGGCTTTGAGAAATCCTTGTATGACAATTGTGTCTTCATTAAGAAGAGCAAAGGGACTCCATTAGCTTATTTGTTGTTGTACGTAGATGATATGTTGATTGCAGCAGCAACAATGGAAGAGATTCAAGAGATAAAGAATTGACTAGAGTCAGAATTTGACATGAAGGATTTGGGAGATGCTAAGAGAATCCTAGGCATGGACATCATAAGAAATAGGAAAGAAAAGAGATTATGGCTCACTCAGAGGGATTACATCAGTAAACTTCTTGAAAGATTTCAGATGAAGGAATCCAGATCAGTGACAATTCCACTTTCACAGCAGTTCAAGCTATCATCTTTGCAGTGTCCAAAAACGGATGAACAGAGAAAGGAGATGCTCAAGATACCCTATGCCAGCATAGTTGGAAGCATCATTTATACAATGGTATGCTCAAGGCCGGATGTGAGCCATGCTATCAGTGTTACAAGCAGGTTCATGGCAGATCCTGGTATGGAGCATTGGCACGGTCTGAAATGGATCTTGAAGTATCTCAAGGAACATCTGATTATGCAATTCTATTTGATGGTGGAGGAAACTCTGATAATGAAGTTGTGGTGGGATATTGTGATTCAGACTTTGCAGTAAGTCAAGACACTAGGAAATCTCAATCTGGATATGTGTTCTGCCTTTATGGATTGGCTGTGAGTTGGAAATCAAATTTGCAGTCAGTTGTAGCACTCTCCACGACTGAGGCTGAGTATATAGCCATGGCTGAGGCAGTAAAGGAAAGCTTCTGGTTGAGAGGGATATTATCAGATTTTGGAATTGAGCAAGATGCAGTGAAGATCATGTGTGATAGTAATAGTGCAATATGTTTGTCGAAGCATCAAACATTCCATGAGAGATCTAAGCATGTGGATGTGAAGCTACATTTTATCAGAGATGAAGTAACAAGGGAAAGGTGAAGATAGAGAAGGTCTCCACCGAAGAGAATGCAGCAGACATGTTGACTAAAATGAGAGTTGAATTCGAACCTTTGCCGAATTCGATCTGTTGTCTTTTCTCTTGCCTCTGGAAATCCCCTTTCTTTTCTGGGAATTCATCTTCGCCGGAAACGGGTCGTAGACGGAGGATTCTAAGCCGGATCCGGGAATTTTGCCGGAATTTTTAAGGGCTGCGGCGAGGCCAGGGTGCCGAAACGGGAGAATTTCACGGTGCGCTCCTCGAAGCCCGGATCGGCGGCGAGGTACGGCGGAGCGAGGTCGGCGGCGGCGGAGGAGGAGGGAATTGAAGTCCAAGATTGAGTCAAAATAAGGGAATTGGTGGATTAGGGAGGAATTGGGGTTGAAGAAGGATTGATCGGAGCTCCATGGATTTGGCTTTGGGGTTTCGAAGTGGAGTGGTTAAGGTGGGTGGGATTCCTGAGCTAATAAAGTAGTAGTTGTCCATTTTTTCAAGATTGTTAGCGCCCAGATACAAAAATATGATCTTTTTAATTTCCCACCAAAGATAAAAGGAAATAATATGTGGCGGCCAATATTGAGTTTTTTGGTGTTTAATAATGTGGAGACTTGATGTTCTTCTTCTTCTTCTTCTTCTTCAAAGACTAATGTTGTGATCGAACTAGTCGAACGTAATCGTTTGGAACATCAAGAACAAGGAACAGGATGAATTCCGGCAAAACTCTTGCCGAGACTCTTTTTGTATTGATAATTTGATAGATAACTCCTAATATGACAATAACCCACTTAAGTACAAATGCAAATCACAATAAAGCCACTACTCCACTATTCTATAACTACTCGACTAACTGCTATGCTAGTAACATAAAATAACATAATAAACAAAGCATAAATTAACTACTGCATCCACCATTCCCACGTCTCCCACTTCTTCCACCTTATTGTCTTAACTTCCAAGTAGGTCTAGTAGTGCGTGAGCTGCGAAGAACCCCCGCTGGCTCAGCTAAACCAGACCTATCACTCTCTCCCTCTGGAAGACTCAGCTTGTCCTCAAGCGTGAAGTTTGGAAATCGTTTCTTAATCTCATCAGCTATCTCCCACGTCGAGTCATCCTCTTGGAGATACTTCCACTTGATTAATACCTGACGTTGTGGTGCCCCCCGAACCAAAGATTGATCGGTGAGCAAGCACCCACTTCGGCTCCACACTAGGCTCCCCTTGCTCTGAGAGTGGAGGTAAGGACACTGGCACCACATCCCCACTACCCAATCGTCGTCGCAGCAACGACACATGGAAAATAGGATAAACACGACAATTTTCTTGCAGCTGTAACTCATATGCTATCTTCCCAATCCGACGCAAAACTTTATAGGGCCCAAAGTAACAACTTGCGAGTTTCTGATAGACACGTCGGTAAACCGATTGCTGTCGATAAGGTTGCAATCGAAGATATACCATATCACCCTCCTCATACTCCTCATCTCGACGGTGCTTATCTGCTTGAGACTTTTGTTGTTGCCGTGCTAACTTCAGATTAACCTTCAGCTGTCGGAGTATTTCATCACGAGCTCGCAGGGCAACATCTACTTCTTGGATCATTAACGAGCCCAACTCATAAGGAACAACAACAGGTGGAGTCCGCCCATATACCACCTCAAATGGGGACATTTTAATGGAGCGATGGTATGTAGTATTGTACCAATATTCAGCCCAAGCAAGATACTTCTCCCATTACAGCGGTTTGCTCGAAGCATAGCAACGAATGTATTGCTCAAGACTTCGATTAGTGACTTCTGTTTGGCCATCAGTTTCCGGATGGTACGCACTACTCATCCTTAATTTAGTTCCCATTTGACGAAAGGGCTCCTGCCAAAACATACTTAGGAAAACTCGGTCACGGTTAGAAACTATGGATTGAGGCACTCCATGTAGCTTGATTATGTTATGCACAAAAGCATCCGCGACGGTGCGTGCCGAGTACGGATGCGAAAGGGCTACAAAGTGAGCATATTTAGAGAGTCGGTCAACAACAACCATTATCACATTCTTCCCTGCTGATTTTGGCAGTCCTTCGATGAAGTCCATCGATTGACATTTTAATGGAGCGATGGTATGTAGTATTGTACCAATATTCAGCCCAAGCAAGATACTTCTCCCATTACAGCGGTTTGCTCGAAGCATAGCAACGAATGTATTGCTCAAGACTTCGATTAGTGACTTCTGTTTGGCCATCAGTTTCCGGATGGTACGCACTACTCATCCTTAATTTAGTTCCCATTTGACGAAAGGGCTCCTGCCAAAACATACTTAGGAAAACTCGGTCACGGTTAGAAACTATGGATTGAGGCACTCCATGTAGCTTGATTATGTTATGCACAAAAGCATCCGCGACGGTGCGCGCCGAGTACGGATGCGAAAGGGCTACAAAGTGAGCATATTTAGAGAGTCGGTCAACAACAACCATTATCACATTCTTCCCTGCTGATTTTGGCAGTCCTTCGATGAAGTCCATCGATACATCGACCCACAAAGCTTCAGACACGTCCAATGGTTGAAGAAGTCCACTTGGCATCCTCGTATCTGATTTGTTCCGTTGACAAATATCACAACAACGTACATAGTCAAGGACACATGCTCGCATTCCCGGTCAATAAAAAACTCGAGCGAGCCGGCTATAGGTGCGTAAGACTCCGGAGTGACCGACAGTGGAGTCATGGAATTCACGAAGTATAGCTAGTCGCAACTCCTTATCCTCTGGTACAACCACCTTACCATCTCGCAATAACCATCCCCGACTCACTGTATATCGAAGATCCGAACTCACACCCTTTTCTTGAATTTCAGCCACACGTTGTTTGAGCGCAACATCTAGTTGTGTAGCAGCCCGAATGGAGTCCCACAATTGTGACTTAGGCACTGAAATAGAAAGCAATTCACCCGTAGTATCTCTCCTTGACAAACCATCAGCGACACTATTCTCGGCTCCTGGCCGATAAACTATCTCATAATCATATCCCATGAGTTTTGCCATCCATCGCTGCTGCTTGGGTGTTGAAACTTTCTGCTCCAGTAGAAATCTGAGACTTCGCTGGTCTGTAACTATCTTGAAACGACGACCAAGCAAATAAGGGTGCCATAGTCGTACCGCTTCCAAGATGGCGAGCATCTCATTCTCATATTTGGAACGACCATGTTGCTTATCACTCAAACCATGACTCAGATATGCAAGAGGTCGCTTTTGCTGCATAAGTACTGCTCCTATCTCGTAACCGCTAGCGTCGGTCTCGATAACAAATTGTTCATCAAAATTAGGTAATGATAAAACTGGAGTAGACGTCATAACAATTTTAAGCTTATCAAATGCCTCTCCTGCCTCCTTACTCCAACCAAATTTACCTTTTTTGAGAAGTTGAGTGAGGGGTCGTGCGATTGCCCCGTAATCACGCACAAACCTCATATAATATCCAGTTAAACCCAAAAATCCGCGTAGCTCAGTCACATTTCTTGGAGTCGGCCATGTTTGCATTGCTCATATCTTTCTCTCATCCACCCTTACTCCTTGGGCCGAGATAAAATGACCCAAATACTCAAGCTCCTCTTGCCCGAACACACACATTGATGGCTTTAAGAAAAACTGATTATTTCTCAAAACACCCAAGACCATCTGCACATGTTTCAAATGCTCGTCCCACGTCGAGCTATAAATCAATATATCGTCAAAGAACACCAAAAAAAATCTTCGAAGATAGGAGCGTGATAAGTCGTATTCTAGGCCTTGGTTACTGGTCAGTATGATGTGCATAATTGGATTATATCTGCAAAACAGTTGCTTAAGTGTGCACGATGAGTGTTCTAGCCAGTAGGCAAAGCTTCAGATACTTCAGGTGAAAAGGGCGTCAGAACGATTACATACTGACCAGGATGCATGCAAAAAAATATGGCTCGAGATGGAGAAGAAGGATAGCTGGGGCTGGTCAACTGCAATTAAGAGCAGAGAAGTCATTTCGCAATGAGGTTTTACCCTAAAATCAAGGGCAAGCCTCCCTATAAAAGGAAGCCACTTGGAGAGATAAAAAGGAGGATCATCATCCACTCTTAGGTAGAAATCTCTCGGGAGTTCAGTTCTTCAGTCCAGTCCAGAGTCTCATTCCTCGCCATAGCCATGATCACCTGAGTTCCAGAAACCTCCGGAGTTCCAGACGTTCTCTTTCCAGTCAGCACGATCGTAGTTAGCAGTTCCATCGCCCGGAGTGACAAAAACAATCTTTATTTGCTTTCTAGTTAATCTTGTTTGTTTTCTCTACGTTGGATCTTTCACATTTCCAGTATTTTGCTTATTTTGAAGTCTTGGTTGTGATCCAAACGTTTTCTAAATGATATGAAGTTGTTTCGTTTATGTTGTATAGTTGTTCTTTCTTCTTTCTACCTAGTTAGCGTAGATCTAGTGTTTTCGGTTGTCTCTAGTGTTAAATCGCATATTTCAGTTTAGTAGGTAATTTCTCTAAGTTAGCTGGTTGTTTACTGTTTGATCGCGTTTGAAGATTGTTACATGCGAA
Organism: Salvia splendens; assembly: GCF_004379255.2. NCBI lineage: Eukaryota > Viridiplantae > Streptophyta > Magnoliopsida > Lamiales > Lamiaceae > Salvia > Salvia splendens. Next base: position 13,674,547 of record NC_056037.1, on the reverse strand, counting down.
GCTCAGTTTACGTGATTCTTACCACCTTGCATGTTGGCCGGTAGGTAAAGTTTCATTTTCATTGTTTGAGTTAGAGTTGGAATTTTGGTAGTAGATCTGTGTTCTGAAGATGTTAATCTGTGTTTTCATGGCGTTGAATCTGGTTGGTGATCTGATTATTTTCATGTTGAAGAAGATGACATCTCCAACAAGTTTTGGGACCACTTTACTTTTTAGTTGCTTTTTACTTTTGTCCTTCACTTTTTAGCTTGTACCCTACAGATCTGTCAGCCCAGTCACCATAACTACCACTTATTCTCTGACCTTCAGTTTAGTCTTTTATAGAAACCCAGTACTTTTCACATATTTTTTCTGTTACACCTCATAAACCAATTTCCACGTACGCAACCACATGTCGACCACCCTTCTCCCGTCCTAGTCAGTAGAGTACCATCTTAATTTCCCGTCTAGGTAGAAACTCAACCCAAGCGTAGTAGCTAACCAAACCTTCCAGAATATCACCACAATCACTCCAAATCGTCACCATCTCTGTGGGATTCGACCCCTACCTTCACTATACTACCCAGTAGAAGAGGGTTGAGGAATTATTGATACCAGGTTCAGGATTAGCTGGGGCTTGTTTTATCTTGATCAGTAGGATACACCTGGGCTTGAACGACACCTGACGCAAACCTGCTCTTTCAAACGGCGCCGTTGCCGGGGATTAATGGCGTTATTAACTGTTATTGTGAGTGATACTTTGGCGTATATACTGTGCATAATTTTTCTCTTTTCCTTTCGTTTCAGTTTATGAGCAGCAGCTCGGCTCCTGACCATCGGGGACCGAAGATACTCGAGCGAGGGACTATACTCGTGACCACTCGTTCTGGCCTGTCAACAACTTTGTCTGACTTAGGTTCGAGTAGTGACGAGGAGCAATACATCATAGAAGGACCAATACCGGAAGAGATACCAAGGATAGAGGGAAACCCGATAAGGATGGCCACTCAAGGAGAAGAAGTTCCTGAGATCGGGACGCTGAACGCACATACCGAGAGAGAACCACCTCAAGCCATAGTTGTGACCCCAGGGCAAACTGCCTGTGATGTAAAGCCTCATGTGATCGCAATTCTGCCTACATACTGCGGGAAGAGTTACGAAGGGCCATATGAGTTCCTTCATGAGTTTTGTAAAATTTGTAGGGCACAGAGAAGACCAGCAAGAGTGACTGAGGATGATTATAGACTGAAGCCCTTGCCGTTCGTACTGAAAGGGGAGGCTAACACCTGGTTCATGCGCCTGCCCCCGACTCCATTGAGAGTTTTTCCCGTCATCCAAGACAAGCGCGCTGAAAAGGGAAATAACTAGTGTGAAGCAAGGGTACGATGAACCTTTGAGCGATTATTGGGCGAGGTATATGGGCCTTTTAGATGCATGTCCCAATCATCGCATGGCAGACATTGAGATACATCATACCTTCTATGAGGGGATGAACATAACAACCAAGGACCTGGCCAATTTGTCGTCGGGAGGAAGCTTCACGCAGCTACGGGTCAGCGAAGACAAGAGGGTCCTAAGGAAACTACCGAGTGCGAAGAAGGAGTATGACCATTCAAGGGATGGATACAACCGAGAAAGGGTTGCAAGTGCCTCGTCTACTGACCAGGAGCAAAAGCTTGAACAGAGGATGGATTTGAAGATGGATGAGCTGAAGAAGTCACTCCTGAGCGCAATCGAGAAGAATACACTGCCGACTTCCCCAATTGGGAACTACAAGGGTACAGAACAGGGAAACCAAGAACCGAGCTATGATCAGCCAAACGACTCGGTCAGTATAGAGCAGGCTAATGCTGCCGGGTATTTTAACTCAAATGGGAATTGGATCCAGGGGAGACAACGGGACGCACCATGGAGGGATCACCCAAATTTTCGAAGGGGAGATGGGAACCAAAATCAAAACCAAGGTCAAGGTCAGAACTAATATAACCCCCACTCGAACCAAAACCCCAACCGTGGGCCAGCAAACCCGGACCACCAGTTCAACTGGTCAGTAAGGAACCAACAATCCCAAAACCAAAACCCACACCACCAAAACCCAAACCCTGTTTACATACCACCCCACCAGAGAAACTTCCAAAATTACCAAAATCAGCCGAATCAAGCACCCCAACACCATCAGAACCAAAATCATTTCCAAAACCAGAACCAGAACCAGAACCAATATCACCAAGACCAGTATAACCCTCCTGACCAGTATAACCAATACCCACCTAACCAGAACCAGCAAAACTTCCAAAATTTCCAGCCCAACCAAAGTTCCCAATATAACCAGCACCAAGGCCCTAATCAGTCACAATATTCCAACAGGACCAAACGATCCATGGAGGACATGATGGGAGAATTGCTCGCGTTGCAGCAAGGTATCAAGGGCGAGTTGCAATCCCACAACGAAGTAGTGCAGGGGATGCAAAATGCCCACAAGGAACATAAAGCGAACATGGATATGATGAATAGGCAGTTGGCCCAGCTGGCCAGTTTGGTGGGTGATTTGAAAGGAAATGCAGGGAAACTCCCGTCTACAGTCTAAATACCCGAAAAGGCGAATGTGAGTAAGTACTTCCTGTCTATAATAGATGATTACTCAAGAAAAATATGGCTCTATGTGATGAAGGAGAAGTCTGATGCTTTCAGTAAATTTCAAGAATGGTGTGTGGAAGTAGAAACTGAAAAGAGTGGTGTTCTGAAATGCTTAAGGACAGATAATGGGTTGGAATTTCTTTCATCCAAGTTTGATGGCTTCTGCAAGAGTAAGAGAATCAAGAGGCATAGAACGGCTCCCCATAACCCCCAACAAAATGGAGTTGCTGAGAGAGCCAACAGAACAATTATGGAAAGGTTAAGATGTATGCTCTTTTCATCAGGAATGCCTAAGTATTTCTGGGCCGAGGCTGCCTCAACAACTGTAGTGCTTATCAACAAATGCCCATCAACTTCAATTGATAATGATACACCAGATATGAGGTGGTATGGATCACCAGGAGACTACACAAAACTGAGAAAATTTGGGTGTAGAGCATATGCACATGCTAAGAAGACAAAGTTAGATCCTAGAGCCCTTAAATGTGTTATGTTGGGATATCAGAAAGGAGTGAAGGGCTATAGGTTATGGTGTACAGAAAAGGGGATGGGACAAGTGGTGATTAGCAGGGATGTTGTGTTTAGAGAGGATGCAATGCCATATCTGCAGAAGAAGTCAGAGAGTGCTCAGTTTGAGGTGGAGCTGAGTGGAAATGAATCAAGAAATGCTCATAGTGAGGAATCTGATAAGGAGACTCCAGAGGTGGCTCAGGCTGGAGAGTCTAGTGAAGATTAGAGAAGTCACATTATAGCAAGAGATAGACAGAGAATGCAGATCAAGCTTCCCTCTAGGTTCAGTGATTATGATATGCTCTACTATGCACTGACAGTGGCAGAAGAGATAGAGTACCATGAGCCCTCCACTTATAAAGAAGCAGTGAGAAGCCCAGAGAAGGATAGATGGCTTAAGGCAATGCAAGAAGAGATTGACTCCCTCTATAAGAATCACACCTGGATATTAGTTCTAAGGCCAAAACATCAGAGGTGCATTGGTTGCAAGTGGGTGTATAAGAAGAAGATAAAGGCTTTTAAGAACAATGAGGTGAGATTTAAAGCAAGATTGGTGGCCGAGGGCTTCACTCAAAGAGAAGGGATAGACTACAATGAAATCTTCTCTCCGGTGGTTAAGCATACCTCCATAAGGATTATGTTATCCATTGTTGCTCACAGAGATTGGGAGCTTCAACAAATGGATGTGAAAACAGCTTTTTTGAATGGAGAATTGGAGGAAAAGATATATATGGAGCAGCCAGAGGGCTTGATAAAGAAAGGAGAGGAAGATAGGGTTTGTCAACTGAAAAGAAGCTTGTATGGGCTCAGACAAAGCTCAAGGCAGTGGTACATCCGATTTGATGATTTCATTCAGACAGCAGGCTTTGAGAAATCCTTGTATGACAATTGTGTCTTCATTAAGAAGAGCAAAGGGACTCCATTAGCTTATTTGTTGTTGTACGTAGATGATATGTTGATTGCAGCAGCAACAATGGAAGAGATTCAAGAGATAAAGAATTGACTAGAGTCAGAATTTGACATGAAGGATTTGGGAGATGCTAAGAGAATCCTAGGCATGGACATCATAAGAAATAGGAAAGAAAAGAGATTATGGCTCACTCAGAGGGATTACATCAGTAAACTTCTTGAAAGATTTCAGATGAAGGAATCCAGATCAGTGACAATTCCACTTTCACAGCAGTTCAAGCTATCATCTTTGCAGTGTCCAAAACGGATGAACAGAGAAAGGAGATGCTCAAGATACCCTATGCCAGCATAGTTGGAAGCATCATTTATACAATGGTATGCTCAAGGCCGGATGTGAGCCATGCTATCAGTGTTACAAGCAGGTTCATGGCAGATCCTGGTATGGAGCATTGGCACGATATGAAATGGATCTTGAAGTATCTCAAGGAACATCTGATTATGCAATTCTATTTGATGGTGGAGGAAACTCTAATAATGAAGTTGTGGTGGGATATTGTGATTCAGACTTTGCAGTAAGTCAAGACACTAGGAAATCTCAATCTGGATATGTGTTCTGCCTTTATGGATTGGCTGTGAGTTGGAAATCAAATTTGCAGTCAGTTGTAGCACTCTCCATGACTGAGGCTGAGTATATAGCCATGGCTGAGGCAGTAAAGGAAAGCTTCTGGTTGAGAGGGATATTATCAGATTTTGGAAATGAGCAAGATGCAGTGAAGATCATGTGTGATAGTAATAGTGCAATATGTTTGTCGAAGCATCAAACATTCCATGAGAGATCTAAGCATGTGGATGTGAAGCTACATTTTATCAGAGATGAAGTAGCAAGGGAAAGGTGAAGATAGAGAAGGTCTCCACCGAAGAGAATGCAGCAGACATGTTGACTAAAATGAGAGTTGAATTCGAACCTTTGCCGAATTCGATCTGTTGTCTTTTCTCTTGCCTCTGGAAATCCCCTTTCTTTTCTGGGAATTCATCTTCGCCGGAAACGGGTCGTAGATAGAGGATTCTACGCCGGATCCGGGAATTTCACCGGAATTTTTAAGGGCTGCGGCGAGGCCAGGGTGCCGAAACGGGAGAATTTCACGGTGCGCTCCTCGAAGCCCGGATCGGCGGCGAGGTACGGCGGAGCGAGGTCGGCGGCGGCGGAGGAGGAGGGAATTGAAGTCCAAGATTGAGTCAAAATAAGGGAATTGGTGGATTAGGGAGGAATTGGGGTTGAAGAAGGATTGATCGGAGTTCCATGGATTTGGCTTTGGGGTTTCGAAGTGGAGTGGTTAAGGTGGGTGGGATTCCTGAGCTAATAAAGTAGTAGTTGTCCATTTTTTCAAGATTGTTAGCGCCCAGATACAAAAATATGATCTTTTTAATTTCCCACCAAAGATAAAAGGAAATAATATGTGGCGGCCAATATTGAGTTTTTTGGTGTTTAATAATGTGGAGACTTGATGTTCTTCTTCTTATTTTTCAAAGACTAATGTTGTGATCGAACTAGTCGAACGTAATCGTTTGGAACATCAAGAACAAGGAACAGGATGAATTCCGGCAAAACTCTTGCCGAGACTCTTTTTGTATTGATAATTTGATAGATAACTCCTAATATGACAATAACCCACTTAAGTACAAATGCAAATCACAATAAAGCCACTACTCCACTATTCTATAACTACTCGACTAACTGCTATGCTAGTAACATAAAATAACATAATAAACAAAGCATAAAATAACTACTGCATCCACCATTCCCACGTCTCCCACTTCTTCTACCTTATTGTCTTAACTTCCAAGTAGGTCTAGTAGTGCGTGAGCTGCGAAGAACCCCCGCTGGCTCAGCTGAACCAGACCTATCACTCTCCCCCTCTGGAAGACTCAGCTTGTCCTCAAGCGTGAAGTTTGGAAATCGTTTCTTAATCTCATCAGCTATCTCCCACGTCGAGTCATCCTCTAGGAGATACTTCCACTTGATTAATACCTGACGTTGTGGTGCCCCCCGAACCAAAGATTGATCGGTGAGCAAGCACCCACTCCGGCTCCACACTAGGCTCCCCTTGCTCTGAGAGTGGAGGTAAGGACACTGGCACCACATCCCCACTACCCAATCGTCGTCGCAGCAACGACACATGGAAAATAGGATAAACACGACAATTTTCTTGCAGCTGCAACTCATATGCTATCTTCCCAATCCGACGCAAAACTTTATAGGGCCCAAAGTAACAACTTGCGAGTTTCTGATAGACACGTCGGTAAACCGATTGCTGTCGATAAGGTTGCAATCAAAGATATACCATATCACCCTCCTCATACTCCTCATCTCGACGGTGCTTATCTGCTTGAGACTTTTGTTGTTGCCGTGCTAACTTCAGATTAACCTTCAGCTGTCGGAGTATTTCATCACGAGCTCGCAGGGCAACATCTACTTCTTGGATCATTAACGAGCCCAACTCATAAGGAACAACAACAGGTGGAGTCCGCCCATATACCACCTCAAATGGGGACATTTTAATGGAGCGATGGTATGTAGTATTGTACCAATATTCAGCCCAAGCAAGATACTTCTCCCATTACAGCGGTTTGCTCGAAGCATAGCAACGAATGTATTGCTCAAGACTTCGATTAGTGACTTCTGTTTGGCCATCAGTTTCCGGATGGTACGCACTACTCATCCTTAATTTAGTTCCCATTTGACGAAAGGGCTCCTGCCAAAACATACTTAGGAAAACTCGGTCACGGTTAGAAACTATGGATTGAGGCACTCCATGTAGCTTGATTATGTTATGCACAAAAGCATCCGCGACGGTGCGTGCCGAGTACGGATGCGAAAGGGCTACAAAGTGAGCATATTTAGAGAGTCGGTCAACAACAACCATTATCACATTTTTCCCTGCTGATTTTGGCAGTCCTTCGATGAAGTCCATCGATACATCGACCCACAAAGCTTCAGACACGTCCAATGGTTGAAGAAGTCCACTTGGCATCCTCGTATCTGATTTGTTCCGTTGACAAATATCACAACAACGTACATAGTCAAGGACACATGCTCGCATTCCCGGTCAATAAAAAACTCGAGCGAGCCGGCTATAGGTGCGTAAGACTCCGGAGTGACCGACAACAGTGGAGTCATGGAATTCACGAAGTATAGCTAGTCGCAACTCCTTATCCTCTGGTACAACCACCTTACCATCTCGCAATAACCATCCCCGACTCACTGTATATCGAAGATCCGAACTCACACCCTTTTCTTAAATTTCAGCCACACGTTGTTTGAGCGCAACATCTAGTTGTGTAGCAGCCCGAATGGAGTCCCACAATTGTGACTTAGGCACTGAAATAGAAAGCAATTCACCCGTAGTATCTCTCCTTGACAAACCATCAGCGGCACTATTCTCGGCTCCTGGCCGATAAACTATCTCATAATCATATCCCATGAGTTTTGCCATCCATCGCTGCTGCTCGGGTGTTGAAACTTTCTGCTCCAGTAGAAATCTGAGACTTCGCTGGTCTGTAACTATCTTGAAACGGCGACCAAGCAAATAAGGGCGCCATAGTCGTACCGCTTCCAAGATGGCGAGCATCTCATTCTCATATTTGGAACGACCATGTTGCTTATCACTCAAACCATGACTCAGATATGCAAGAGGTCGCTTTTGCTGCATAAGTACTGCTCCTATCTCGTAACCGCTAGCGTCGGTCTCGATAACAAATTGTTCATCAAAATTAGGTAATGATAAAACTGGAGTAGACGTCATAACAATTTTAAGCTTATCAAATGCCTCTCCTGCCTCCTTACTCCAACCAAATTTACCTTTTTTGAGAAGTTGAGTGAGGGGTCGTGCGATTGCCCCGTAATCACGCACAAACCTCATATAATATCCAGTTAAACCCAAAAATCAGCGTAGCTCAGTCACATTTCTTGGAGTCGGCCATGTTTGCATTGCTCATATCTTTCTCTCATCCACCCTTACTCCTTGGGCCGAGATAAAATGACCCAAATACTCAAGCTCCTCTTGCCCGAACACACACATTGATGGCTTTAAGAAAAACCGATTATTTCTCAAAACACCCAAGACCATCTGCACATGTTTCAAATGCTCGTCCCACGTCGAGCTATAAATCAATATATCGTCAAAGAACACCAAAAAAAATCTTCAAAGATAGGAGCGTGATAGGTCGTATTCTAGGCCTTGGTTACTGGTCAGTATGATGTGCATAATTGGATTATATCTGCAAAACAGTTGCTTAAGTGTGCAGGATGAGTGTTCTAGCCAGTAGGCAAAGCTTCGGATACTTCAGGTGAAAAGGGCGTCAGAACGATTACATACTGACCAGGATGCATGCAAAAAAATATGGCTCGAGATGGAGAAGAAGGATAGCTGGGGCTGGTCAACTGCAATTAAGAGCAGAGAAGTCATTTCGCAATGAGGTTTTACCCTAAAATCAAGGGCAAGCCTCCCTATAAAAGGAAGCCACTTGGAGAGATAAAAAGGAAGATCATCATCCACTCTTAGGTAGAAATCTCTCGGGAGTTCAGTTCTTCAGTCCAGTCCAGAGTCTCATTCCTCGCCATAGCCATGATCACCTGAGTTCCAGAAACCTCCGGAGTTCCAGACGTTCTCTTTCCAGTCAGCACGATCGTAGTTAGCAGTTCCATCGCCCGGAGTGACAAAAACAATCTTTATTTGCTTTCTAGTTAATCTTGTTTGTTTTCTCTACGTTGGATCTTTCACATTTCCAGTATTTTGCTTATTTTGAAGTCTTGGTTGTGATCCAAACGTTTTCTAAATGATATGAAGTTGTTTCGTTTCGGTTGTATAGTTGTTCTTTCTTCTTTCTACCTAGTTAGCGTAGATCTAGTGTTTTAGGTTGTCTCTAGTGTTAAATCGCATATTTCAGTTTAGTAGGTAATTTCTCTAAGTTAGCTGGTTGTTTACTGTTTGATCGCGTTTGAAGATTGTTACATGCGAAGCTCAGTTTACGTGATTCTTACCACCTTGCATGTTGGCCGGTAGGTAAAGTTTCATTTTCATTGTTTGAGTTAGAGTTGGAATTTTGGTAGTAGATCTGTGTTCTGAAGATGTTAATCTGTGTTTTCATGGCGTTGAATCTGGTTGGTGATCTGATTATTTTCATGTTGAAGAAGATGACATCTCCAACAAGTTTTGGGACCACTTTGCTTTTTAGTTGCTTTTTACTTTTGTCCTTCACTTTTTAGCTTGTACCCTACAGATCTGTCAGCCCAGTCACCATAACTACCACTTATTCTCTGACCTTCAGTTTAGTCTTTTATAGAAACCCAGTACTTTTCACATATTTTTTCTGTTACACCTCATAAACCAATTTCCACGTACGCAACCACATGTCGACCACCCTTCTCCCGTCCTAGTCAGTAGAGTACCATCTTAATTTCCCGTCTAGGTAGAAACTCAACCCCAGCGTGGTAGCTAACCAAACCTTCCAGAATATCACCACAATCACTCCAAATCGTCACCATCTCTGTGGGATTCGACCCCTACCTTCACTATACTACCCAGTAGAAGAGGGTTGAGGAATTATTGATACCAGGTTCAGGATTAGCTGGGGCTTGTTTTATCTTGATCAGTAGGATACACCTGGGCTTGAACGACACCTGACGCAAACCTGCTCTTTCAAATGGCGCCGTTGCCGGGGATTAATGGCGTTATTAACTGTTATTGTGAGTGATACTTTGGCGTATATACTGTGCATAATTTTTCTCTTTTCCTTTCGTTTCAGTTTATGAGCAGCAGCTCGGCTCCTGACCATCGGGGACCGAAGATACTCGAGCGAGGGACTATACTCGTGACCACTCGTTCTGGCCTGTCAACAACTTTGTCTGACTTAGGTTCGAGTAGTGACGAGGAGCAATACATCATAGAAGGACCAATACCGGAAGAGATACCAAGGATAGAGGGAAACCCGATAAGGATGGCCACTCAAGGAGAAGAAGATCCTGAGATCGGGACGCTGAACGCACATACCGAGAGAGAACCACCTCAAGCCATAGTTGTGACCCCAGGGCAAACTGCCTGTGATGTAAAGCCTCATGTGATCGCAATTCTGCCTACATACTGCGGGAAGAGTTACGAAGGGCCATATGAGTTCCTTCATGAGTTTTGTAAAATTTGTAGGGCACAGAGAAGGCCAGCAAGAGTGACTGAGGATGATTATAGACTGAAGGCCTTGCCGTTCGTACTGAAAGGGGAGGCTAACACCTGGTTCATGCGCCTGCCCCCGACTCCATTGAGAGTTTTTCCCGTCATCCAAGACAAGCGCGCTGAAAAGGGAAATAACTAGTGTGAAGCAAGGGTACGATGAACCTTTGAGCGATTATTGGGCGAGGTATATGGGCCTTTTAGATGCATGTCCCAATCATCGCATGGCAGACATTGAGATACATCATACCTTCTATGAGGGGATGAACATAACAACCAAGGACCTGGCCAATTCGTCGTCGGGAGGAAGCTTCACGCAGCTACGGGTCAGCGAAGACAAGAGGGTCCTAAGGAAACTACCGAGTGCGAAGAATGAGTATGACCATTCAAGGGATGGATACAACCGAGAAAGGATTGCAAGTGCCTCGTCTACTGACCAGGAGCAGAAGCTTGAACAGAGGATGGATTTGAAGATGGATGAGCTGAAGAAGTCACTCCTGAGCGCAATCGAGAAGAATACACCGCCGACTTCCCCAGTTGGGAACTACAAGGGTACAGAATAGGGAAACCAAGAACCGAGCTATGATCAGCCAAACGACTCGGTCAGTATAGAGCAGGCTAATGCTGCCGGGTATTTTAACTCAAATGGGAATTGGATCCAGGGGAGACAACGGGACGCACCATGGAGGGATCACCCAAATTTTCGAAGGGGAGATGGGAACCAAAATCAAAACCAAGGTCAAGGTCAGAACTAATATAACCCCCACTCGAACCAAAACCCCAACCGTGGGCCAGCAAACCCGGACCACCAGTTCAACTGGTCAGGAAGGAACCAACAATCCCAAAACCAAAACCCACAACACCAAAACCCAAACCCTGTTTACATACCACCCCACCAGAGAAACTTCCAAAATTACCAAAATCAGCCGAATCAAGCACCCCAACACCATCAGAACCAAAATCATTTCCAAAACCAGAACCAGAACCAATATCACCAAGACCAGTATAACCCTCCTGGCCAGTATAACCAATACCCACCTAACCAGAACCAGCAAAACTTCCAAAATTTCCAGCCCAACCAAAGTTCCCAGTATAACCAGCACCAAGGCCCTAATCAGTCACAATATTCCAACAGGACCAGACGATCCATGGAGGAAATGATGGGAGAATTGCTCGCGTTGCAGCAAGGTATCAAGGGCGAGTTGCAATCCCACAACGAAGTAGTGCAGGGGATGCAAAATGCCCACAAGGAACATAAAGCGAACATGGATATGATGAATAGGCAGTTGGCCCAGCTGGCCAGTTTGGTGGGTGATTTGAAAGGAAATGCAGGGAAACTCCCGTCTACAGTCCAAATACCCGAAAAGGCGAATGTGAGTAAGGTTACATTCAGGTCAGGAACTACTTATGATGGACCTCGACCGAAACAACCAAGTGGAGAGCTGAGTGGAACGAAGATATGGGACGACACCATCTCAGTGGAAGAGCTTAATAGATCCATACCTCGGATGCAGGACCCATTTTTCTTGGAGGAGACGCCATGTGGAGGAGGTGAACCCGAGAACGTACTGGTCAGGAAGGAACCCCATCAAGAGGTAGAATCCAGAACGGAGGCTTAGTTCCAGAATTTGCCCAAGGAAGATTCCAAGGAGGTTGCTGAGGGACCGATAGAGGAGAGAAAGGGGGAGAAACCATTCCCTTTCCGCTTTGTTACAAAAAGAAAGAAGGAGAACCCGGTGGATTACTTGTCGATTTTTGGGAAATTGGATGTCACCATACCATTCCTCCAAGTCGTGAAGCTACCCTCTCTTGGGAAATTCATTAAGGAGTTCATAGCCGGGAAAGCCCAGGAGGATGGGAAGATCATGGTGGAAGGGATAGCATCGGCGATTGTGCAGGAAAAACTACCACCCAAGAGAGCCGACCCAGGTATGTTCACTCTACCCATAACTGTAGGAGATGTAAAAGTCGAGCATGCAATGTGTGACCTGGGGGCATCTATAAATGTTATGCCATTGTCAATCTATAACCGATTGAAGGGAGTTAGATTGTCGAGTACTAGGGTGTTGATCCAACTGGCTGATAGGTCATGCATAAGTCCTGAGGGTGTTTTAGAGAATGTGTTAGTTAGAGTGCATGATTTTACCTACCCTGCTGATTTTTATGTGATTAAAATGAGTGAGCCTGAGGCTAGGGAATCTAGTGGCATATTGTTAGGGAGACCATTTTTTAGAACGGCCAATACAATAGTAGACATGGCTGAGGGGACAATTTGCATTGATTTCCATGGGGAGAAATTTACTTTTGATATCAATGAGGCCATGAAGAAGCCTATTGATTCTGAAAACTTATGCTATGTTGATGTGATTGACCCCTTAGTCTAAGATTTTCTTGAGACCGAACTATTGCAGGAGAAAGACTACATTCACTTGCCCATTCGAAACCTATGCATACAGACGCATGCCTTTCGGCCTATGCAACGCTCCAGGCACGTTTCAAAGATGTATGATGAGAATATTCTCCAATCTAATTGAGGACTGTATAGAGATATTTATGGATGACTTTACGGTCTACGGAGATTCTTTCGACTCATGCCTTCATCACTTAGACATAGTTCTCGAAAGGTGTCAAGCAAAGAGTTTGGTTTTGAACTTTGAGAAGTGTCATTTTATGGTCACCGAGGGGATTGTTCTAGGACACGTGGTCTCAGAGAGAGGAATCCAGGTGGATCGAGCCAAGGTGGACGTTATATCCAAATTGTCGTTTCCTACTGATCAAAAGGGGATAAGGGGCTTCCTGGGGCACACCGGATTTTATCGAAGATTTATCAAGGATTTCTCCAAGACCGCCCAACCCCATACCCGACTTCTTCAGAATGAAGTGGAGTTCGTTTTTGATGAGCAATGCAAGGCTGCTTTCAACTTTCTCAAGGAAAAGCTGATATCCGCACCTATCATACGGGCTCCTGACTGGGACTATCCTTTCGAAGTAATGTGTGACGCCAGCGACTATGCAGTGGGAGCCGTACTGGGTCAGAAGATCGATGGGAAGAGGTACGTAATTTTTTTTATGCATCTAAGACTCTGAATCAAGCCCAGCGGAATTACGATAACACTGAAAAGGAGATGCTGACAGTGGTGTATTCTTTCGAGAAGTTCCGGCCATACTTGTTGGGATCCAAGGTCATCGTATATACTGACCATGCAGCGATTAAGTATCTGATTACCAAGAAAGAATCCAAACCCCGTTTGATCCGATGGGTACTCTTGTTACAAGAATTGATTGGGAAGTGGAAGATAAGGAAGAAGTCGAGAACTAGGTGGCGGACCATTTGAGTAGAATAGTGCAAGATGGAAACAACAAAGAGGTGCACGACAAGTTTCCAGAGGAGCATTTATGTGAGGTGATTTTTGAGGTCAGGAAAATTGACTGGGAAGAAGTGATGAAGCTTACTGGCCAGTACGATACATCAAGAGGGAAAGAAAAGGTAGGGCAAGAACCATGGTATGCAGACCAAGCCAACTACCTATTGACTGGAGAGCTTCCAGAAGTGTCGAGTATTACCAAGGCCCAAAGAATGAAGATTAAGAGTGAAGCAAAATACTACTTTTGGGACAACCCCTATCTGTGGAGAGTGGGATCCGATCAAGTGATAAGGAGGTGCATTCCTGACTGGGAGCAGCGGGATGTCTTGATCCATTGCCATTCGTTAGCGTGTGGAGGACATTTTGGGTCCAAGAAGACGGCAAGGAAGATTCTGGATAGCGGTTTTTATTGGCCAACCCTCAACAAGGATGCATACGAATTCTGCAGAAGCTGTGAACGTTGTCAACTGACCGGAGGAATATCTGCCCGGGATGAAATGCCACAGGTACCCATCATCGTTTGTGAGCTGGTCGACATATGGGGAATGGATTTCATGGGGCCTTTTCCTTCATCCTATGGCAATCTGTATATCCTAGTCGCGGTGGATTACGTTTCTAAATGGGTAGAAGCAAAGGCCACGAGCACGTGGGAAGCAAAGGAGGTGGCCAAGTTCTTAAAGAGTCAGATCTTCAGCCGGTTCGGAGTTCCGAGGGCGATCATATCTAATCAAGGTACACACTTTTGTAACCGTACAATTGAAGCTGTAATGAAAAAGTACGGTGTGCACCATAGACTTTCGAGCCCCTATCATCCGCAAGCTAATGGTCAAGCGGAGATTTCTAACCGAGAGATAAAGAAGATTCTGGAGAAGATTGTAAATCCTTCTAGCTAACCGAGAGATAAAGAAGATTCTGGAGAAGATTGTAAATCCTTCTAGGAAGGATTGAAGTGTGAGGTTAGAGGATGCTCTATGGGCCTATCGTACAGCCTACAAGACCCCCATAGGAATGTCCCCGTACCGGATCGTTTTGGGGAAGATGTGCCATTTACCGGTTGGAATTGAACACCGGATATACTGGGCAGTACAGAAAGTGAATATGAATGCTACAGCCTATGAAGAGGAAAGGAAGCTGCAGCTGTAGGAGTTGGAGGAACTCAGATTGGAATCGTTCGACTCAGCCATGTGGTACAAGGAGCGAACCAAATTGTGGCACGATAGGAATCTGAGGACCAAGGATCTCCATGTTGGGCAGAAAGTACTACTTTTCCAGTCAAGACTGAAGCTCATGCCTGGGAAACTCAAGTCGAAATGGACAGGGCCTTATGTCATCACCTCACTCTGTTCCAATGGAGCAGTAGAAATTTCAGGGAGTCCTTCTAACTCTGAACCTTTTGTTGTGAATGGGCATAGGCTAAAAGTATTTAGGGAGAATAGTGAGGTGGGTGTAGTGGATGAGATTCCACTACAACCACATACTTTATCCGCACACTGACCAGTAGGATAGGAATTTGGAATTCCACTGGGCCAATTCTTTTGAAAGTCTACATATACTGGCCAAGTAGAGTTCCAAATTGCCTAAGAGAAATGTAAATATTGTAAATACATAGTTAATTTTCGTTTGCAAAATAAATTTTAGAAAATCCAAAAATATTTTCGGGCCTTAATTATTTTGGAGTATGCATTGACTACGAGATTACTTTTCTGGTGCAACTTCAATTTTATTTAAGTGCCGAATAAATTGACCTACAACCGCACTCTCCCTCCCAAATAACCATACCGTCTCACCCATTCTCCCTCACAAACCCCCATTTCCATTTTCTCTCTTCCAAATTTCTCTTCCATCTCCTCCAGAAATCGAACCCAAGTCTCCACCAACAAATCACCACTTTGAAACCTTGGGAAAGAAGGCGTTTGCAACCAAAATTAAACCCCCTTCAACCCGCCGAGAAGAACCACCGCCGAACCCACAACCATCAGAGCCGGCTCCGCAAGCACCAGCGATGGTCTCTTTAGACGCAATGGCGGAGTTTCTTAGGCTACAAGATCCGACCAGAAATTGGGCGGCGGAATTGGCAAATTTCAGCCGAATCGGAGGACAGGGGAGCGTCACCGGAGCGGGCCCGACAGTAACCGCATCAGAGACAAACGCGCAGCCCACGGCATAACCTCCATCTACCATGCCGACTTCCCCAACGACTCCACAAGAAGAGGAATCTCCCACTGAAGCAGCTCCGTCAGAACCCTCGGAACCCTCTCCGAACCACCGAGAGGCAGAGCCATGGATGTTAACCCTATTGCGGCCTATTATAATTCTGATCCACAAGGAGAGGGATGAAGTGCAGCTGAGGAGACGCCGGTCACAGAAACCGTCCATCATGAAGTGGCTAGGGGAGAAATAGATCTGAATGAGACGGCCAAGAAGCAGGGCATGATGACGGATGACGAATTTCAGGCGATTATGGATGGAGTGAACCAAAGAGTAGAAAGCACTGCCTCGATGGCCGAGGATCTGAACCTCGCTTCGAGGGCAGTAGGAGAGAGCGAAGAGACAGGGGTAGTACGTGTACCAGAAGGGCCAGCCTACCAGCCTGGAGACCGAGCAGATGAAAGCCAAGCTGGGGACGATGAGATGCAAGTAGAGGAGGAAGAGCCAGTAACAGAAATCCAGGAACCAGCACCAGCGGCGCCTCCCGTCTTGATACCGAAAACAGTCAAGAGGCAGTTGATTTTGAAGAGCGGTCCTGCGGCAGAGCGGCAGAAACCAACACGGGTGTCTCAGAGATGCCTGGGTAAATGGGCAGCAAATAAAGCCAAGGCAAACACGGCAGAGAATCCGGTGGAAATTGTAAGCGAAGAGGAAAAGGACACTCCCAAAAAGTCTGGGGATGAGCCTATACATGCTACTGGCTTAGAAGATACCGCGGTTTCTCCAGCCCAGAGCGAGCAAGGCGAAGAAACTGAAAGGGTGGCTGAGGGTCTGGACCTCACACCCGAGTCAGTAGGGCCTGATGGATCTGAGAAAATCGATGCTCGTGTCCACGGAGAGACCACTTCTACTGCCCAAGATGAGTCTCTACTTCAAGCGGAGGAGGAAGCTAGATACCAACAAGCCAGAAAGAGGAAAGGGAAGGCCCCGATTCAAAGAAAGTTGGTAACCAAGAAGTCCCGAGTGGTGAACACTGGAATAGTCATCACTGAAACTGCTCGGAGAACACCACCGAGCCGACAGGAATTGAGCGACAGTGAGTATGCGGCCAGCGAGGAATCCGCCTTCGACGGCGATATCTCTTTGGAGGATGAAGAGCACGGGGAACAACTACTTTCGGACGATCATCGCGAACTTGTACATCCCCCAATAGAGAGGTTAAGATACCGGCGGTGGACAGTGGACTTTACTGACGAGATAGCAAAGGAGATGAAGCTTTTTGAAACCAAGAAATTGCAGGATACTTTTGACAGCATGGATGATGGAATAAGGACGTCAAGTGCGGGAAGGTAATGCATTACCCCTCTTTGGATGAGTTGGGTGTTCGAGAGCAGTTTGTAGCCTATTTGCATGCACTAGGGTTTAAATGGTTGCTGCCGAATGGAAACCTAGATATTTGTGTTAGGCTTGCGAAGGAATTCTTCACTACATTCAGGTTCAGGGTAACTACAGATTTAGATGAGGTGTCTATAAGTTTTAGGTTATTTGGAGGAGAGATCAGTATGAGTCTAATCGAGTGGACGGTTCGGTTGGGGATGTGCAGTCTTGAGGAGGCCATAGGGCCAGATTGGAGAAATAGGGAACGAGGAATCCCCCGCAGACATGTCGATTTTGACCCACAGGAGGCTTGGACAGAGTTAACTCATCCAGATGCTGGAGAGTTTGTTTCAACCATCTCTCGCTCAACCCATTTCAATGACCCCATTTTACGTCTAGTGCAACTCCATCTAGATTTCAACTTGTTGGGCCAGTCAAACTCAGCCGTCCGTACCTCAATGAAGGAATTGTATCTGCTGTAGTGTGTAAAACATGGACGGAGATTGCATCTAGGTTTCTGGACTGCATACCAATGCCATTTGATCGCCACCCATCCTGCCCGAAATCTCACCCTATGCAATATTCTGGGAATATTTGTCGGGAACAACATTATCGTCACAAAGGCTGAGGATTTGTCCCCGCTGACCATGGTACGCCCTCCTGGGTTGTTTGACATACCATTCTTCGTCCGCACAAATGCCGTGTACATGAGGGAAGGTGTTCCGCATTTCTACGCAATGGGACAGGAGGCTATACCAGCTGGTAGAGCTTCTGCGGGACAAGGGATGCAAGCTCAGAGGCAAGCGACTTTGGAGAGGACCGTGGCAGAGATGGGAGAGGAAAATCGACAAATGAGATCGGAGATGACCCGTTTAGCGTCAGTGATGGAAGGAATTTTAATGGAGTTAGCTCAGAGAAGGCAAGAGGAAGCGGCTGGACCGAGTGGCCATGGAGGCCAGAGTGATAAACCACAGGTACCCGAAACAGAAGCTGCAGAGACAGAGGAATGAAAGGCCGAGGTGCCGGCGGATGCTGAAGAGCCGGCGAAGTCTGATGAGAACCAGTCTGGAACTGAGAAGGAACAACCGGAGGAACCACCTGCACCACCTGCGCCGCGAAGGAGCAGACGACACCAATAGACCCCCCATGACGAGTTAGTTTTCTTTTTAGTTTTTAGTTTTTCGTATTTTAATTGTGTTTTACTTTGTTTAGGTAGTATAATTTGTGTATGTGTGCAACCCCCATTCATAACACTTAGCCTATTCTATAGTCTAAGTGTGAGAAGTAAAGGGTTTGTTTCTGTAACGCATGTTCTATTGTTTTTATGCTTTCGTAAGCATGTTGGCTCACACTTAGCCCATTGCATGGTCTAAGTGTGAGAAGTTTATGTATATATGTGTTTTGTAATTGTTGGTTTCTGTTTAGGTTTTACATTCTCCCACTTAGCCTATTCTATAGTCTAAGTGTGAGAAGTTTTCAGTTTTAGTATGTCGTTGTGCTTGTTTTGTCTGTGTGTCAACATACTGGCCATTACCTTTTCCACTTCACAGCCTTATCTGAGGGCAGACACTTGTGAAGTGGGAGGGGGGACGCAATGGCCAGTATGATGTATGTGTATATGTGTGGTTTGTGTTTGTGCTTATGTTAGTGTCTTGTTAGGTCTAGTTTTTTTTCTTTTGTGTGTTGATTGGGCTTAAAACTCAACTGTCCTGAGCTGACGGTGAGGGGAATTGAGGGAGATACGACATGCTGGAAAACAAAAACCACCCCCTTAGTACCTCCTAGCCAGGATAGATGATGCGAGTATGAAAGAAAAGCCCATCCTCAGAGCCAAACACGAAAGCCCTCTTAAAATGTGAGTTATAAGCCTTAAGTGGAACCACTTTCCACAAATCCAGAAAAGAAAAGAGTGGCTGCCACAATTTACCTAGGGCGAAGTGACCACAGGTAGCAAATACTGAAGGCAGTAGGAACCCCCCCTCAAAAAAAAAGAAACCACGTTTAGAACCCCTTTTCCTAACTTTTTTATACCCAGATATACACCCCTAGCCATTGGGATTATGTGCGTGCAAGGCATAAGATGAGTAAAGCTCACTGGCCAGAAAGGTGTACAAGAAAGCAGAATCTAACTAGGCAAGAGTGATTGAAGGCTCAAGGAAGAAAATCGACCAGGGAGTCATCCCAGGTCCAGAAAAAGAAGGAATAAGGGTGTCAAAGCCACAAGGGAAAAAGAAAAAGAAGAATATGAAGAAAAATGGTCAGAAAAACTTGACCACAAAAAAAAGAAAGAGAATGAATAAGGGTGGCGAAGCCACAAGAAGCTACTGACCAGTTGGAGATCAAAGCCAGAAGCGCCAGCCAAGAGAAGCAACAACCAAGATCCCAAATGCACACAGTTCCCCCACATCAAATAATGTAGAAGTTTTTGAACCTTAGAGCCTTAGGAACATCCACCCAAAACACTACAAACCAATAGCCCCGTTACAAGCCTTTAAGCCCTTCAGTAGCTGCACGTGAAATCTAAGTCCGAAGCAATTGTGGTTGAGCACTATGAGAGAATGCAGTCCTAACATTCCCGGTGAAGGTATGAGTGACTGAGTGAACCTAGTGTTTGGCCGAGAGTTTGGGCGATCTTGACGAACGGATATACTGACTGGAAAGAAAGGGGGGGCGGCGGAAGTTCAAGGCTGTCTAAGGCCGGATTGCACCTGATCCTGAGGGGAGGGATGGTTGAAAATATAACCCAATCTTTGTGTTTAGTCCTTCTGTGTTCGTTTATGTATTTTCTCTTCTGTGCTTGTTTTTGGTGTTTTTTTCTTTCCGTTGTAGTCTAGGGTCTAGTTTAGGATTGAGTCGGTCAGGGGAGTAACCAGACTAGAATTCGATTTATTTCTTTTTGTTTGTTCTTCACGCTTGAGGACAAGCATGTGGTAAGTGTGAGCAGTTTGATAAGTCGTATTCTAGGCCTTGGTTACTGGTCAGTATGATGTGCATAATTGGATTATATCTGCAAAACAGTTGCTTAAGTGTGCAGGATGGGTGTTCTAGCCAGTAGGCAAAGCTTCAAATACTTCAGGTGAAAAGGGCGTCAGAACGATTACATACTGACCATGATGCATGCAAAAAAATATGGCTCGAGATGGAGAAGAAGGATAGCTGGGGCTGGTCAACCGCAATTAAGGGCATAAAAGTCATTTCGCAATGAGGTTTTACCCTAAAATCAAGGGCAAGCCTCCCTATAAAAGGAAGCCACTTGGAGAGATAAAAAGGAGGATCATCATCCACTCTTAGGTAGAAATCTCTCGGGAGTTCAGTTCTTCAGTCCAGTCCAGAGTCTCATTCCTCGCTATAGCCATGATCACCTGAGTTCCAGAAACCTCCGGAGTTCCAAACGTTCTCTTTCCAGTCAGCACGATCGTAGTTAGCAGTTTCATCGCCCGGAGTGGCAAAAACAATCTTTATTTGCTTTCTAGTTAATCTTGTTTGTTTTCTCTACGTTGGATCTTTCGTATTTCCAGTTTTTTGCTTATTTTGAAGTCTTGGTTGTGACCCAAACGTTTTCTAAATGCTATGAAGTTGTTTCGTTTCGGTTGTATAGTTGTTCTTTCTTCTTTCTACCTAGTTAGCGTAGATCTAGCATTTTCGGTTGTCTCTAGTGTTAAATCGCATATTTCAGTTTAGTAGTTAATTTCTCTAAGTTAGCTGGTTGTTTACTGTTTGATCGCGATTGAAGATTGTTACATGCGAAGCTCAGTTTACGTGATTCTTACCACCTTGCATGTTGGCCGGTAGGCGAAGTTTCATTTTCAGTGTTTGAGTTAGAGTTGGAATTTTGGTAGTAGATCTGTGTTCTGAAGCTGTTAATCTGTGTTTTCATGGCGTTGAATCTGGTTGGTGATCTGATTATTTTCATGTTGAAGAAGATGACATCTCCATCAAGTTTTGGGACCACTTTGCTTTTTAGTTGCTTTTTACTTTTGTCCTTCACTTTTTAGCTTGTACCCTACAGATCTGTCAGCCCAGTCACCATAACTACCACTTATTCTCTGACCTTCAGTTTAGTCTTTTATAGAAACCCAATACTTTTCACATATTTTTTCTGTTACACCCCATAAACCAATTTCCACGTACGCAACCACATGTCGACCACCCTTCACCCGTCCTAGTCAGTAGAGTACCATCTTAATTTCCCGTCTAGGTAGAAACTCAACCCAAGCATGGTAGCTAACCAAACCTTCCAGAATATCACCACAATCACTCCAAATCGTTACCATCTCTGTGGGATTCGACCCCTATCTTCACTATACTACCCAGTAGAAGAGGGTTGAGGAATTATTGATACCAGGTTCAGGATTAGCTGGTGCTTATTTTATCCTGTTCAGTAGGATACACCTGGGCTTGAACAACACCTGACGCAAACCTGCTCTTTCAGAGCGAAAGAGGTCATTCATTGTAGATTGGAATGTAGATGGCGCATTACACAGACCAAATGGCATAACAAGGAATTCATAATGGCCATTATGCACTCTAAATACTGTCTTCTGAACGTCCGTCGGCGCCATTCGGATTTGATGATACCCTGCTCGAAGGTCCAATTCGGTGAAGTATTTTTCCCCAAATAATTCATCTAACAAGTCTTCTACAATTGGTATTGGAAATCGATCCTTTACCGTAACTTCATTAAGCTTTCGGTAGTCCACACAAAACCTCCAGGTTCCATTCTTTTTTTTAAACAAGAGTACTTGTGATGAGAATGGACTAGAACTCAATCCAGAACGTAGCATCTCATCGACTTGACGTTCGATCTCATTTTTTTTTTGAAAGTGAGCATAGCGATAAGGTGCCACATTCACAACCACCTTCTCATCTTTTAGTTGAATACGATGATCAAAATTTCTCGTCGGTGGTAAGCTCGTCGGCTCAACAAACACATCTTTGAAATTATTCAAAATCAATTCCATGTCCGGCTGTACACTTTCCTCAATATGACAGGTAGAAGAGCTTTTTAATAGAACAAATGCAGCAGCTCCTCCTTGTATCTCCGCATCCATCTCCACCCCATTAATAGCTACAATTTGATTCTTGGGACTAACCCCTTTCAATATACACTTCTGCCCTTTTCTTTCAAATTGCGTCTGACATATCAACATAATCAATCAAAACTGGACCCAAGCTTTCTAACAAAGGCAATCCTAACACCACATCTATATTACAAATAGCTAAGCCATATAGAGTAGTGGTAAATGAAATACCTTGAATAGTCACGCCAACCGCCTCGAATCGTATAAAACACGGCATTCTTTCTCTATTTGCCACTCGTACAAAAATTGGTGAGATGTGCGTTACCTGTAATTGGAGCTCCTCCGCCCTTCGGGGGTGAATGAAATTAAGACTCGCACCACTATCAATGAGGAGTTGCACCCCACCGTTGTTGATGTCGCCCGTCATCCTCATGGCTTTTCTCCCAATTTCTCCGAGCACTGCTTTGAGAGATATAGAGGCTTCGGTCTCCTCGCAATCCTCGTCGTACCTTGGTGGTGTTTCGCTCGCCTCTTCACCATACATATCGACAATCAAAGCTTGAGCACTTTTACACACGTACCCACGTGTAAATTGCTCGTCGCAGTTGAAGCAGAGGTTCTTCTCAAGCCGAGCCTGCATTTCCGCCCAAGAAAACCGTCGTGGTTGCGAAGGGCTTGCTACTGATGATGACCGTAGAGGTGTAGCAAAAGAAGCTTTTTCAGCAATAATAGCTTTTGGTTGTACACGCACCGAAGAGTATCCTGGACGCCGACTTCTAGATTGTTCATCAGCGTGTCTCGCCAACTCTATCGCATGCTCCAATGAATGAGGTTGAAAGAAACGCATCTCTCTTGCCAACTCATCTTTAACTCCAGCCAAGAACGCCCCTAATATGGCCTTATCCTCCCAATGTGATAGACAATTCACCAATCTTTCGATTTCCGCTAAGTAGGTACGAAAAACACCAGTTTGACGAAGCCGGATGATGGCTTCATTGGTCTCCTCCATCTCTGTGGTTCCGAAACGCTGCAGAAGCCCTCTCTCGAACATACCCCATGATACCCTCTTATGTCGAGTGCTGAACCACCTCCACCATTGGTTCGCCTCACCGTCGAGATGGTATGATGCCCACTGCACACGTTTGTTGGTGGGAATATGTTGTGCACCAAAGTATTGTCGTGCCCTATCGAGCCAATCCCGTGGATCCTCTGTCCCGGAGAACTTAGTGAAGTCCATGCGAACTGGATTCTTCCATTTCTTTCCTTTGTTGCTGCTGCTCTCCGATTCCGATAAATCAGAGTCATCGTCCTCCTATACCTCGTCCTCATCGTCTTGTAGTGTGCTAAAGGGATTCCGGACATGATCCTTCTCCTTCGCCTTTCTCGATTTTGCTGCACGTAGTTCTTGCAACTCCATAAGAACCGCATTAATCGAATTCTGCATCTCGGGCATGTTCAATTCCACCACCTCGAATCTGGCCCTTGTGGCTGCCTTTCCTCTGAGGTTGACGGAAGCGCAAATGGTTAAACGTCGTAACTATCACTGATACCAAATGTTGGGATCGAACTAGTCGAACGTAATCGTTTGGAATATCAAGAACAAGAAACGAGATGAATTTCAGCAAAACACTTGCCGAGACTCTTTTTGTATTGATAATTTGATAGATAACTCCTAATATGACAATAACCCACTTAAGTACAAATGCAAATCACAACTAAAGCCACTACTCCACTATTCAATAACTACTCGAGTAACTGCTATGCTAATAACATAAAATAACATAATAAACAAAGCATAAAATAACTACTGCATCCACCATTCCCTCGTCTCCCACTTATTCCACTTTATTGTCTTAACTTCCAAGTAGGTCTAGTAGTGCGTGAGCTGCGAAGAACCCCCGCTGGCTCAGCTGAACCAGACCCATCCTCTCCCCCTCTGGAAGACTTAGCTTGTCCTCAAGCGTGAAGTTTGGAAATCGTTTCTTAATCTCATCAGTTATCTCCCACGTCGAGTCATCCTCTAAAAGATACTTCCTCTTGATTAATACCTGACGTTGTGGTGCCCCCCGAACCAAGATTTATCGTTGAGCAAGCACCCACTCCGTCTCCACACTAGGCTCCTCTTGCTCTGAGAGTGGAGGTAAGGACACCGACACCACATCCCCACTACCCAATTGTCGTCGCAACAACGACACATGGAAAATAGGATGAACGCGACAATTTTCTGGCAGCTGCAACTCATATGCTACCTTCCCAATCCGACGCAAAACTTTATAGGGCCCAAAGTAACGACTTGCGATTTTCTAATAGACATGTCAGTAAACCGAATGCTGTCGATAAGGTTGCAATCGAAGATATACCATATCACCCTCCTCACACTCCTCATCTCGACGATGCTTATCTGCTTGAGACTTTTGTTGCTGCCGTGCTAACTTTAGATTAACCTTCAGCTGTCGGAATATTTCATCACGAGCTCGCAGGGCAACATCTACTTCTTGGACCATTGACGAGCCAAACTCATAAGGAACAACGACAGGTGGAGTCCGCCCATACACCGCCTCAAATGGGGACATTTTAATGGTGCGATGGTATGTAGTATTTTGTACCAATATTCAGCCCAAGCAAGATACTTCTCCCACTGCAGCGGTTTGTTCGAAGCATAGCAACGAATGTATTGCTCAAGACTTCGATTAGTGACTTCCGTTTGGCCATCAGTTTCCGGATGGTACGCACTACTCATCCTTAATTTAGTTCCTATTTGACGAAAGTGCTCCTGCCAAAACATACTTAGGAAAGCTCGATCACGGTTAGAAACTATGGATTGAGGCACTCCATGTAGCTTGATTATGTTATGCACAAAAGCATCCGCGACCGTGCGCGCCTAGTATGGATGTGAAAGGGCTACAAAGTGAGCTTATTTAGAGAGTCGGTCAATAACAACCATTATCACATTCTTCCCTGTTGATTTTGGCAGTCCTTCGATGAAGTCCATCGATACATCGACCCACAAAGCTTCAGACACGACCAATGGTTGAAGAAGTCCACTTGGTATCCTCGTATCTGATTTGTTCCGTTGACAAATATAAAAACAACGTACATAGTCAAGGACACCTGCTCGCATTCCCTATCAATAAAAAACTCGAGCGAGCCGGCTATAGGTGCGTAAGACTCCGGAGTGACCGGCAATAGTGGAGTTATGGAATTCACGAAGTATAGCTAGTCGCAACTCCTTATCCTCTGGTACAACCACCTTACCATCTTGAAATAAACATCCCCGACTCACTGTATATCAAAGATCCGAACTCACACCCTTTTCTTGAATTTCAACCACACGTTGTTTGAGCGCAACATCCAGTTGTGTAGCAGCCCGAATGGAGTCCCACAACTGTGACTTAGGCACTGAAATAGAAAGCAATTCACCCGTAGTATCTCTCCTTGACAAACCATCAGCGGCACTGTTCTCGCTTCCTGGCCGATAAACTATCTCATAATCATATCCCATGAGTTTTGCCATCCATCGCTGCTGCTCGGGTGTTGAAACTTTCTGCTCCAGTAGAAATCTGAGACTTCGCTGGTCTGTAACTATCTTGAAACGACGACCAAGCAAATAAGGGCGCCATAGTCGTACCGCTTCCAAGATGGCGAGCATCTCATTCTCATATGTGGAACGGCCACGTTGCTTATCACTCAAACCACGACTCAGATATGCAAGAGGTCGATGTTGATGCATAAGTACTACTCCTATCTCGTAACCGCTAGCGTCGGTCTTGATCACAAATTGTTCATCAAAATTAGGTAATGATAAAATTGGAGTAGACGTCATAACAATTTTAAGCTTATCAAATGCCTCTCCTGCCTCCTTACTCCAACCAAATTTACCTTTTTTGAGAAGTTGAGTGAGGGGTCGTGTGATTGCCCCGTAATCATGCACAAACTTCATATAATATCCAGTTAAACCCAAAAATCCGCGTAGCTCAGCCACATTTCTTGGAATCGGCCATGTTTGTATTGCTCCTATCTTTCTCTCATCCACCCTTACTTCATAGGCTGAGATAAAATGACCCAAATACTCAAGCTCCTTTTGCCCGAACACACACTTTGATGGCTTTAAGAAAAACTGATTATTTCTCAAAACACCCAAGACCATCTGCACATGTTTCAAATGCTCGTCCCACGTCGAGCTATAAATCAATATATCGTCAAAGAACACCAAAACAAATCTTCGAAGATAGGAGCGAAAGAGGTCATTCATTGTAGATTGGAATGTAGATGGTGCATTACACATACCAAATGGCATAACAAGGAATTCATAATGGCCATTATGCACTCATAATGTTGTCTTCTGAACGTCCGTCGGCGCCATTCGGATCTGATGATACCCGGCTTGAAGGTCCAATTTGGTGACATATTTTGCCCCAAATAATTCATCTAACATGTATTCTACAGTTGGTATAGGAAATCGATCCTTTACCGTAACTTCATTAAGCTTTCGGTAGTGCACTCAAAACCTTTAGGTTCCATCCTTTTTTTAACCAAGAGTACTTGTGAAGAGAATGGACTAGAACTAAATCCAGAACGTAACATCTCATCGACTTGACGTTCGATCTCATTTTTTTGAAAGTGAGCATAGCGATAAGGTGCCACATTCACAACCACCTTCTTATCTTTTAGTTGAATACGATGATCACAATTTCTCGTTGGTGGTAAGCTCGTCGGCTCAACAAACGCATTTTTGAAATTATTCAAAATCAATTCCATGTCCGGCTGCACACTTTCCTCAACATGACAGGTAGAAGAGCTTTTTAATAGAACAAATGCAGCAGCTCCTCCTTGTATCTCCGCATCAATCTCCACCCCATTAATAGCTACAATTTGATTCTTGGGACTAACCCCTTTCAATATACACTTTTGCCCTTTTCTTTCAAATATCAACATAATCAATCAAAACTGGACCCAAGTTTTCTAACCAAGGCAATCCTAACACCACATCTATATTACAAATAGCTAAGCCATATAGAGTAGTGGTAAATGAAATACCTTGAATAGTCACGCCGACCGCCTCGAATCGTATAAAACACGGCATTCTTTCTCTATTTGCCACTCGTACAAAAATTGGTGAGATGTGCGTTACATGTAATTGGAGCTCATCCGCCCTTCGGGGGTGAATGAAATTAAGACTCGCACCACTATCAATGAGGAGTTGCACCCCACCAATGTTGATGTCGCCCGTCATCCTCATGGCTTTGTTCCGAATTTCTTCGAGCACTGCTTTGAGAGATATAAAGGCTCCGGTCTCCTCGCAATCCTCGTCGTACCTTGGTGGTGTTTCACTCTCCTCTTCGCCACACATATCGACAAGCAAAGCTTGAGCGCTTTTACACACGTACCCACGTGTAAATTGCTCGTCACAGTTGAAGCAGAGGTTCTTCTCAAGCCGAACCTGCATTTCGGCCCAAGACAACCGTCGTGGTTGCGAAGGGCTTGCTGCTGATGATGACCGTAGAGGTGCAGCAAACAAAGCTTTTTCAGCAATAATAGCTTTTGGTTGTACACGCACCGAAGAGTATCCTGGACGCCGACTTCTAGATTGTTCATCAGCGTGTCTCGCCAACTCTATCGCATGCTCCAACGAATGAGGTTGAAAGAAACGTATCTCTCTTGCCAACTCATCTTTAACTCCAGCCAAGAACGCCCCTAATAAAGCCTTATCCTCCCAATGTGATAGACAATTCACCAATCTTTCGAACTCCGCTAAGTAGGTACGAAAAACTCCAGTTTGACGAAGCCAGATGATGGCTTCATCGGCCTCCTCCATCTCTGTGGTTCCGAAACGCTGCAGAAGCCCTCTCTCGAACATACCCCATGATACCCTCTTATGTCGAGTGCTGAACCACCTCCACCATTGGTTCGCCTCACCGTCGAGATGGTATGATGCCCACTGCACACGTTTGTTGGTGGGAATATGTTGTGCACCAAAGTATTGTCGTGCCCTATCGAGCCACACCCGTGGATCCTCTGTCCCGGAGAACTTAGTGAAGTCCATACGAACTGGATTCTTCCATTTCTTTCCTTTGTTGCTGCTGCTCTCCGATTCCGATGAATCAGAGTCATCGTCCTCCCATCCCTCGTCCTCATCGTCTTGTAGTGTGCTAAAGGGATTCCGGACATGATCCTTCTCCTTCGCCTTTCTCGATTTTGCTGCACATAGTTCTTGCAGCTCCATAAGAACCGCATTAATCGAATTCTGCATCTCGGTCATGTTCAATTCTACCACCTCGAATCTGGCCCTTGTGGCTGCCATTCCTTTGAGGTTGAACGGAAGCGCAAATGGTTAAAAATCGTAACTATCTCTGATGCCAAATGTTGGGATCGAACTAGTCGAACGTAATCGTTTGGAACATCAAGAACAAGGAACGAGATGAATTTCAGCAAAACACTTGCCGAGACTCTTTTTTGTATTGATAATTTGATAGATAACTCCTAATATGACAATAACCCACTTAAGTACAAATGCAAATCAGAACTAAAGCCACTACTCCACTATTCAATACTACTCGACTAACTGCTATGCTAATAACATAAAATAACATAATAAACAAAGCATAAAATAACTACTGCATCCACCATTCCCACGTCTCCCACTTATTCCACCTTATTGTCTTAACTTCCAAGTAGGTCTAGTAGTGCGTGAGCTGCGAAGAACCTCCGCTGGCTCGGCTGAACATGACCCATCCTCTCCCCCTCTGGAAGACTCAGCTTGTCCTCAAGCGTGAAGTTTGGAAATCGTTTCTTAATCTCATCAGCTATCTCCCACGTCGAGTCATCCTCTAAAAGATACTTCCACTTGATTAATACCTGACGTTGTGGTGCCCCCCGAACCAAGATTGATCGGTGAGCAAGCACCCACTCCGGCTCCACACTAGGCTCCCCTTGCTCTGAGAGTGGAGGTAAGGACACCGACACCACATCTCCACTACCCAATTATCGTCGCAACAACGACACATGGAAAATAGGATGAACGCGACAATTTTCTGGCAGCTGCAACTCATATGATACCTTCCCAATCCGACGCAAAACTTTATAGGGCCCAAAGTAACGACTTGCGATTTTCTAATAGACATGTCAGTAAACCGATTGGTGTCGATAAGGTTGCAATCGAAGATATACCATATCACCCTCCTCACACTCCTCATCTAGCGATGCTTATCTGCTTGAGACTTTTGTTGCTGCCGTGCTAACTCCAGATTAACCTTCAGCTGTCGGAGTATTTCGTCACGAGCTCGCAGGGCAACATCTACTTCTTGGACCATTGACGAGCCAAACTCATAAGGAACAACAACAGGTGGAGTCCGCCCATACACCGCCTCAAATGGGGACATTTTAATGGAGCGATGGTATGTAGTATTGTACCAATATTCGGCCCAAGCAAGATACTTCTCCCACTGCAGCGGTTTGCTCGAAGCATAGCAACGAATGTATTGCTCAAGACTTCGATTAGTGACTTCCGTTTGGCCATCAGTTTCCGGATGGTACGCACTACTCATCCTTAATTTAGTTCCCATTTGACGAAAGAGCTCCTGCCAAAACATACTTAGGAAAGCTCGATCACGGTTAGAAACTATGGATTGAGGCACTCCATGTAGCTTGATTATGTTATGCATAAAAGCATCCGCGACCGTGCGCGCCTAGTATGGATGCGAAAGGGCTACAAAGTGAGCATATTTAGAGAGTCGGTCAATAACAACCATTATCACATTCTTCCCTGTTGATTTTGGCAGTCCTTCGATGAAGTCCATCGATACATCGACCCACAAAGCTTCTGACACGTCCAATGGTTGAAGAAGTCCACTTGGCATCCTCGTATCTGATTTGTTCCGTTGACAAATATCACAACAACGTACATAGTCAAGGACACCTGCTCGCATTCCCTGTCAATAAAAAACTCGAGCGAGCCGGCAATATGTGCGTATGACTCCGGAGTGACCGGCAACAGTGGAGTCATGGAATTCACGAAGTATAGCTAGTCGCAACTCCTTATCTTCTGGTACAACCACCTTACCATCTTGCAATAAACATCCCCGACTCACTGTATATCGAAGATCCAAACTCACACCCTTTTCTTTAATTTCAACCACACGTTGTTTGAGCGCAACATCCAGTTGTGTAGCAGCCTGAATAGAGTCCCACAACTATGACTTAGGCACGGAAATAGAAAGCAATTCACCCGTATTATCTCTCCTTGACAAACCATCAGCGGCACTGTTCTCGGCTCCTGGTCGATAAACTATCTCATAATCATATCCCATGAGTTTTGCCATCCATCGCTGCTGCTCGGGTGTTGAAACTTTCTGCTCCAGTAGAAATCTGAGACTTCACTGGTCTGTAACTATCTTGAAACGACGACCAAGCAAATAAGGGCGCCATAGTCGTACCGCTTCCAAGATGGCGAGCATCTCATTCTCATATGTGGAACGGCCACGTTGCTTATCACTCAAACCACGACTCAGATATGCAAGAGGTTGATGTTGCTGCATAAGTACTACTCCTATCTCGTAACCGCTAGCGTCGGTCTCGATCACAAATTGTTCATCAAAATTAGGTAATGATAAAATTGGAGTAGACGTCATAACAATTTTAAGCTTATCAAATGCCTCTCCTGCCTCCTTACTCCAACCTAATTTACCTTTTTTGAGAAGTTGATTGAGGGGTCGTGCGATTGCCCCGTAATCATGCACAAACCTCATATAATATCCATTTAAACCCAAAAATCCAAGTAGCTCAGCCACATTTCTTGGAATCGGCCATGTTTGTATTGCTCCTATCTTTCTCTCATCCACCCTTACTCCTTAGGCTGAGATAAAATGACCCAAATACTCAAGCTCCTCTTGCCCGAACACACACTTTGATGGCTTTAAGAAAAACTGATTATTTCTCAAAACACCCAAGACCATCTGCACATGTTTCAAATGCTCGTCCCACGTCGAGCTATAAATCAATATATCGTCAAAGAACACCAAAACAAATCTTCGAAGATAGGAGCGAAAGAGGTCATTCATTGTAGATTGGAATGTAGATGGTGCATTACACAGACCAAATGGCATAACAAGGAATTCATAATGGCCATTATGCACTCTAAATGCTGTCTTCTGAATGTCCGTCGGCGCTATTCGGATTTGATGATACCCGGCTCGAAGGTCCAATTTGGTGAAGTATTTTGCCCCAAATAATTTATCTAACATGTCTTCTACAGTTGGTATAGGAAATCGATCCTTTACCGTAACTTCATTAAGCTTTCGGTAGTGCACACAAAACCTTTAGGTTCCATCCTTTTTTTAACCAAGAGTACTTGTGAAGAGAATGGACTAGAACTCAATCCAGAACGAAGCATCTCATCGACTTGACGTTCTATCACATTTTTTTTAAAGTGAGCATAGCGATAAGGTGCCACATTCACAACCACCTTTTCATCTTTTAGTTGAATACGATGATCACAATTTCTCGTCAGTGGTAAGCTCGCCGGCTCAACAAACACATTTTTGAAATTATTCAAAATCAATTCCATGTCCGGCTGCACACTTTCCTCAACATGACAAGTAGAAGAGCTTTTTAATAGAACAAATGCAGCAGATCCTCCTTGTATCTCTGCATCCATCTCCACCCCATTAATAGCTACAATTTGATTCTTGGGACTAACCCCTTTCAATATACACTTCTGCCCTTTTCTTTCAAATTGCGTCTGACATATCAACATAATCAATCAAAACTGGACCCAAGCTTTCTAACCAAGGCAATCCTAACACCACATCTATATTACAAATAGCTAAGCCATATAGAGTAGTGGTAAATGAAATACCTTGAATAGTCACGCCGACCGCCTCGAATCGTATAAAACACGACATTCTTTCTCTATTTGCCACTCGTACAAAAATTGGTGAGATGTGTGTTACCTGTAATTGGAGCTCCTCCGCCCTTCGGGGGTGAATGAAATTAAGACTCGCACCACTATCAATGAGGAGTTGCACCCCACCGTAGTTGATGTCGCCCGTCATCCTCATGGCTTTGCTCCCAATTTCTCCGAGCACTGCTTTGAGAGATATAGAGGCTTCGGTCTCCTCGCAATCCTCGTCGTACCTTGGCGGTGTTTCGCTCTCCTCTTCGCCACACATATTGACAAGCAAAGCTTGAGCGCTTTTACACACGTACCCACGTGTAAATTGCTCGTCACAGTTGAAGCAGAGGTTCTTCTCAAGCCGAGCCTGCATTTCGGCCCAAGACAACCGTCGTGGTTGCGATGGGCTTGCTGCTGATGATGACCGTAGAGGTTCAGCAAAAAAAGCTTTTTCAGCAATAATAGCTTTTGGTTGTACACGCACCGAAGAGTATCCTGGACGCCGACTTCTAGATTGTTCATCAGCGTGTCTCGCCAACTCTATCGCATGCTCCAATGAATGAGGTTAAAAGAAACGTATCTCTCTTGCCAACTCATCTTTAACTCCAGCCAAGAACTCCCCTAATAAGGCCTTATCCTCCCAATGTGGTAGACGATTCACCAATCTTTCGAACTCCGTTAAGTAGGTACGAAAAGCACCAGTTTGACGAAGCCGGATGATGGCTTCATCGGCCTCCTCCATCTCTGTGGTGGCGAAACGCTGCAGAAGCCCTCTCTCGAACATACCCCATGATACCCTCTTATGTCGAGTGCTGAACCACCTCCACCATTGGTTCGCCTCACCGTCGAGATGGTATGATGCCCACTGCACACGTTTGTTGGTGGGAATATGTTGTGCACCAAAGTATTGTCGTGCCCTATCGAGCCACACCCGTGGATCCTCTGTCCCGGAGAACTTAGTGAAGTCCATACGAACTGGATTCTGCCATTTCTTTCCTTTGTTGCTGCTGCTCTCCGATTCCAATGAATCACCATCATCGTCCTCCCATCCCTCGTCCTCATCATCTTGTAGTGTGCTAAAGGGATTCCGGACATGATCCTTCTCCTTCGCCTTTCTCGATTTTGCTGCACGTAGTTCTTGCAGCTCCATAAAATAACTACTGCATCCACCATTCCCACGTCTCCCACTTCTTCCACCTTATTGTTTTAACTTCCAAGTAGGTCTAGTAGTGCGTGAGCTGCGACGAACCCCCGCTGGCTCAGCTGAACCAGACCCATCAACTATGTATATGGAGAGAAAGAATGAAGGTTGAGGGTAGAGTTGTCAAGTGCGCTGGGCCAGGCCGGCCCGGGCCGGCTGCTGAGGCTCGCTTATATTGAGGGCCAAGCCCATGTCTGAGACAAGCTGGATTGGGCTTTTCTAATTTTGCTAAGCTCAGCCCGTCCTAGCCCGTCTTCCATGTAGGCCCGAGCTAGGCTAGGCTTTGTTTAATTTTTTAAAGATATCCTAAATGTATTATATGCAAAAATAAAACATATAACTTGTATATATATTTCATTAACTAAATATGGATTTAATTAATGTGTTTAAATTCATTTAATGACTTTGTATTAACAATATTTTTCATATATTTTTATTCTATTTAAAAGTAAGTATATAACTAAAGGAATAACCAATATTGTTAGTTTTGTTAGTAGATGATGACATATGAGTTGATGTTGTATTTTCAAAACTACAAGTATATGAACTAACTAACAAATTAAAAGAATTCTATAATTATTCATCAAATATTAAGGTTTGAATACGTAATATTTTTAAAGTTAAACTTCAGAACCATCATTTTTACATCTTGGATAAAAAATATATAAAAAACATTAGATGTAGTCAAGATTGAAGGTTGCATTCATGATTTAATTGGAAACCTATGTTGATATTAAACTATTACTCCACTGTTTGAGTCCACTTGGAGACATCCAAAAAATTGGAATGCTATAGACAAAATTAACATCTCTCGTGCACAAGATGACATGCATGAAAAGGGAAATATACTATTATTAGTCACTAATTATATTAAAATAGTTTGTATATAAATGTTTTTTGTTTTTGAACAATATTTATCATATAAATATGAATACATTTTGATAGTTAATTTAAATGGATCAACAATACGTTAATGGTAAATAATAATGAATACGTAAATTAAAAACTCTGTATAATACTCCCTCCGTCCCATGTTACTTGAGGCGTTTTTTTCGCCACGTGATTTAAGAAAGTTGTGTTTAGTGAGTTAAATAGAGTAGAGGAGAGAATAAATTAAAACAAAGAAGAGAGAGTAAAATAAAATAAAGAATAAAATATGTGATATTAGATGTTTTGTTTTTAGTGAAAAAAGGAAATGACTCAAGTAACTTGAGACAACCGAAAAAGGAATACGACTCAAGTAACTTGAGACGGAGGGAGTAAGAAAATACGAAAAAAATATTATAGTAGAAATTAAACAAAAATGAGATTACATTCTAATACCCAATTTCTTTTTACTAAGTGATTTTGCATTCTCCATACCCAAATTTCTTTTAGGTGAAAGAAAACTTGGAGTGAAAAGAATAGAGCTGAAATATAAACAATCACCATCTATTTCCCCAATCAAATCAATTCCTATAACATTTCTCTTCTCCTTGGAATAGTAAAAAAAGCATCTATCGTGTAACATCAATATGCCGCCATTTCTGTAAATTTTCATAGGTTGACTACACTTTCTGTAATCATAATGATTACAATGCTCTTCCCCGATGAGTTGTATAGTCGTCCAAAAGTTTTCAAGTTGTTCATATTCATTCAGCAACCATATCAGATTATTACCTAGTGTATCATTATGAATACATAGGCAATCCCCCAAACCATACAACTACCCTAGTGTATCATTATGAATACATAGGCAATCCCCCAAACCATACAACTACCCCCTTGTAAATGTGACATTAGTAGGAGGCACAAGAAAGGTGTTAAAACGTTCAGTTTCAAGATCAAAACAACAAATATGAATATCCTCCGTCTTACTTTTAACTAACCAATGGAGATTGCCACTAAAAAATGCACGACAAATGGAGGAGTCGCAGTAATCAGAAAAAGGGGGGCGGCTTCGACGACTCTCCACATAGATCTCGCTTTAAGAGTGTACACATGAATTCCAGATTCAGGGCTATGACAGACAACTTTATGTTGTCCACTGATTTTGCTCACACCAAATCCAAAATAATCTCCCTTTCGAGTAACAAGCCCACGAAGCTCAACAAATTCTCGGGTGATGGGATTACATACATAGAGATGATCATCCATGAAAGCATTTTTTAAAAGAAGCAGACCATTGGCAGAACATTGTATTGTTCAATCTCGATGAAAATCAAACTTGGTGATTGGACCATGCTTGGCATAAACATCGAACCAATTTGAGAACGGCTCAAGCTCGTCTTCCAATTTGAAAACACTAAACCAATTTGAATCCCACTTGGTAATGGAAACAGCTAGGGCATGGGCCGATTTAGAAAGATGGGACTTGACAAAAGCATCACTCTCAATGAGATTAAGCCATGGTTTGCAAATGCATTTGCAAGTTGCAATGCTTTGAGTAGAGAGTCTCAAGAGGATATTTTTGATGATTTCTAAAGGTAGGTACGGCTTCATTTTTTGGCTGGATAAATTTGGTAGACGACTTTCAATTTTTCTGTAAAGAATAAACAAAATATATACATAAGCAGAAATCATGAACACTAACAAAATCTTCAAAAAAATTAATTTCAACCAAATCCATGCGTATGCC
Source organism: Salvia splendens (assembly GCF_004379255.2). Lineage (NCBI taxonomy): Eukaryota > Viridiplantae > Streptophyta > Magnoliopsida > Lamiales > Lamiaceae > Salvia > Salvia splendens. The sequence continues at coordinate 13,638,670 of NC_056037.1, read as the reverse complement.
ATATATTACACTTTACACACCTAAAAAACAAACCACATGTGTCGTATGTGTTAGGGAGTTTAAACAAAAACGTAAACAAATCGGATGTCCTGAAAGGCGTGAAATACTTTCAGATCAAATCAATTTGGCGGTTCTACCAATATTTGATCGGATACAATTCAGGTTTCGAAGACATATTCGTATGTTGATTTCTCGATCAAACTTTGAACCGAAAATGATCATTAAGTCGAGGCAGAAACGAAGCATCGCGTCTCTTCACGAAGCATCTTGTCTGTTCATCAGTTAACCGATTTTAACTGATTTTTGGCGGGTTTATCAAATTGCAAAATAGTCCTTCAACTTTCGGAAATTTCATTTCCCGATGAATTTTCTGTACAGCAACATTAATTAAAATAAAAAATTTTCAGCTCGACCCCAGCCAGGTGCTGCCGCCCCTTGGACCCCGCTACTCGGGGGCGCTGCCCCCGAACCCTGGTCTAGTCATAACGAATTCAAATAAGTGTACACTCCACACTTCCAACTTATTTGATGTCTCATTATGATCACGTTGATCAATCAAGTTAATCCAATTACACTAAAATATCCAACAATCCCCCCCTATTTTAGTGCAATCCTTGATTAACTAAAACAAGTCATCTCAAAATTCAAACTTTTGCATAAATGAAATATCGTAACGATTGAATTTCGCCTTAACACATTATTCATTCCATACATTCGAATACACATGGTGTCTCTAAGGATTGAACCATGGGAACTCACTTTGAATACACGAAGATAATGTACACAAAAGTTTACACTTTATTTACTAGCCTATGTCCTTATCCTTCATAAACATGTCGAAGCCAAGTCCTAGCTTCTTGAAGCGGCTAACCTTCATGCTTATATAGGTAGTTCCTTTATTCTTGCACCTACATATGCAATTTTTCAAAAGAACTATTAAGAATATATACATTCAACCTTCTTAACTAGTAGGTTTGAACACATACCTTGGGATGATTCTTCAATGTGTTCCAATCTCAAAATATTAAGCCTTCCTCATTGAATTCATCATCTAGTGTCATACTAAATGGGAATTGGGCATCTTAATATCAGAGATTTGTAGTGGACTTTAATCCCATCCCTATAGTCGACTTGTGCACAAGATCTCTACTTTACCCTTTGGTTAAATGATCGGCTAAATTGTTGTGAGTTCTCACAAATTCCACAGATATCCCACCATCCGTAATAAGTTCACGAATCATGCTATGTCTAACACCTAAGTGTCTTGACTTTCCATTATACACTTGACTATATGCCTTAGCCAAGGTAGCTGCACTATCGCATCTGATAGATATGGGCGATATCGGTTTAGGCCACAATGGAATTTCATAAATTAAATTTCTTAGCCATTCAGCCTCTTTACCGGCTGCTGCTAATGCCACAAACTCTGATTTCATTGTTGAATTTGTGATAGAAGTTTGTTTCTTTGATGCCCAACATATAGCACCACCTCCAAGACGGAATACTCAAACACTTGTGGAAGAATGATCTTCCATATTGGTAATCCAACTTGCATCCGAATAACCTTCAAGAATGGAAGAGAATCCAGAATAAGACAAACTATAATCCATGGTTCCTTTTAAGTATTTAAATACTCGATTCATTGCTTGCCAATGGATTAAACTTGGATTGTGAGTATATCGACTCAATTTTCCAACTGCAAAGGCTATATCAGGTCTAGTACTAATCGTGGCTTACATGAGTGATCCAATAGCCTTTGAATATTCAAGCTGATTCACAACAACTCCTTTATTAGGCACGAGTTTTGCACTAGGATCAAAAGGAGTCTTAACTGGAGAACAATCTTTGAAATTGAATTTTTCCAACACCTTCTCAATATAGTGTGATTGAATAATGGAAATTCCTTGTTTTTCATGTGTGATCTTTATTCCAAGAATCATATCAGCCTTCCCTATGTCTTTCATCTCAAACTTAGATGACAAAAATTTCTTTGTTTTAGCCACTTGATCTTGGTCTGTACCAAAGATCAACATGTCATCTACGTATAGGCAAATGATCACCTCTTTACCAGTAGTGTCGAATTTGCTATATACACACTTGTCTGCTTGGTTTAATACAAAACCATTAGACAACACCAAGTCATCAAACTTTTGATGCCATTGCTTGGGGGCTTGCTTTAGTCCATAAAGAGATTTTACCAATTTACATACCTTATGTTCATTACCATGCATGACAAAGCCTTCTGGTTGTTTCATGTAAATCTCTTCATCTAATTCACCATTCAAAAAGGCAGTCTTAACATCCATTTGGTGAATTATTAGATTATGTATAGCAGCAAGTGCTAACAATAATCTAATTGTGGAAATCCTTGCAACAGGAGCATGGGTGTCAAAGAAATCAATTCCTTTCTTTTGTTTAAAGCCTTGGATAACCAGTCTGGCTTTATATTTGTCTATGCTTCTATCCACCTTCAACTTCATTTTGAAGATCTATTTACTATCCAAAGTTCACACCCAGGTGGTAAATCAGTCAGTTTCCATGTATTATTTTGGATTATGGAATCTATCTCATCTTGGATTGTCTCTTTCCAAAATGCAGCATTCCTTGAAGCCATAGCTTCTTTGTAGGTCTTTAGATCATCACCAATATTAAAACAATATTGATATTGAAAATTAATTTAATTCATTGATTCTTCTACCAAGTACAATTGGAAATCATCACCAAAAGACTTAGCTTTTCTTGCTCTACCACTCCTCCTAACCTCGAGAGGTGAATCAGTCACTTTGTTAGACATATCATAGTTACTAGAGCTTGCAATCATGGCTCCAGGTTTAGGTAAAGATGTGAATCTATCCTCATTCCCAAAATCAGCATCTCTTGACTCAATAATAGAGTGCACGGATACATAGTCATTAGGTTCCATGACATAGAACCTATAACAAACAGAATTTTCAGGATATCCAAGGAATACACAATCTATCCCTCTTTGACCTATGGTCTTTATTTTAGGATCAGTCAGTCTTACCACAGCTCGACAACCCCAAACTCTGAGATAACTCAGTTTCGGTGGTTTCTTATGCCAAAGTTCATAAGGAGTTATCTTGTTCCTTTTATTAGGAACTCTGTTCAATAAGTAACAGGCTGTTAACATAGCCTCACCCCAAAATCCTTCACTTAGGCCAGAATAGCACAACATTAAATTAACCATTTCTTTCAATGTTCTATTCTTTCTTTCCGCTACACCATTTTGCTGTGGTGTATATGGAGCAGTGGTCTGATGTACTATACCGGTAGATTTGAAATATACTGGATCATAATACTCACATCCCCTATCAGTGCGAAGAACTTTAATCTTCACACCATGATGAAGCTCTATACTTTCTTTGAAGATTTTAAATTTATCAAGAACTTCATCTTTTGAATGACACAAATACATATTGCAATATCTAGTAGCATCATCAATAAAAGTAACTACATACTTTTATTTCCAAGTGATGGAGTAGAATGAAAGTCACACAAATCACTTTGTATAAGTTATAATACCTTAGTATATTTACTGATATGTTTATTGAAAGGTTGACGAGTAATCTTAGTTAACATGCAAGTTTTACCCCTTTCATTATTCAATTCAAAAGCAGGTATTAAACTCATTTTCGACATGTCTTTCAATCTCTTGTAATGTACATATCCTAATCTAGCATGCCACAATTCTGATTTACTAACATGATTACTAGAACTAGTAGAAGTCATGCAAACAGAATTATTAACAAAAGAAACATCTAGATTTAACCTAAACATGCCACAAAGATAACCAAAGCCAATAAAAGTACCATGTCTTGACATAATATATTTATCACTTTCTAAAACTTGTTTGTAACCACAATTGTTTAATACAATACCAGACACCAACTTTTTACGAATGCCAGGTACATATACTATATTCTTTAACACTAAAGAGTTTCCGGAAGTAAACACTAGGCTAACAGTTCTTAATCCTTTGATTGGTTCAGTTGCAACGTTGCCCATCTTCAACGGAGATCCATCTTCAATTGGTTTGAAATCTTTGAACCATTGACGATCCTAGCACACATGACACGTTGCACCCGAATCAACCCACCACGAGAGATCATCATCCTGCACATAAAGTGCTTCAGAAATTATTGATGCATAATAATTTTCATCTGAATGATCATTAGGTACAGAAAACGAACCTGATTGTTTTCCCGGATCCTTGGATCCACTTGTACCAGCCACGTTCTTTCTTTTACTTCCACCGTTTCCAGACTTGCAGTCCCTTTTGAAGTGCCCAGATTTACCGCACTTCCAACACATCAGTTTAGGCTTCTTATCCCCAGCCTTAATGTAGTTTCCTTGAACAACGATCTTTTCTCTTTCCCAGCCTTGGAGGATTCACCCTCTTCCACCATGTTCACAGAAGAACCAACCATTGTTTTCCCATTACCGACAGAGCCCTTTTCCATATCACGTATGGACTGTTCGATTTGGAAGTCACTTCCAAGTTCGACCAAATTCAACTCCTCCTTCTTATGTTTCAGATTGTTTTTAAAATCTTTCCACGAGGGTGGCAGTTTATCGATAATGCTAGAGACAGAAATGAATTCATCCATTTTCATATCATATTGGGAAAACTGTCCCAATATCCTTAACAATTCGTTGTATTGTTCCATGACAGGCCTCGAATCAACCATTTTATAGTTAATAAAATTACCATCAAGGAATATCTTGCTAGAGGCATCTTCTGTCATATATTTGGCTTCGAGGGAATCCCACAACTCTTTAGCAGACTCTACGTTTTGATATACATCAAAAAGGGAATCAGACATATCGTTTAAGATGTGACCACGACATATGTAGTCGTCGTTCTCCCACTTCATCCGCCTCCTCATCTGTTCCAGAGTTTCATTATCAATAGCCTCGAGCATGGGAGTACTCAGAACATACACGACCTTCAAACCCGTTAACATGAAATGCATCTTCTTCTGCCAGCGTCTGAAATCCTGGTCAGCAAACTTGTCCAACTTCGCAAAACCTTTCGTTGCTTCCTTTGCCGTTTCCTTGTTCGACATTTTCAGAAAAGATTTGATCTTTGTTAGGGAGTTTAAACAAAAACGTAAACAAATCGGATGTCCTGAAAGGCATGAAACACTTTCAGAGCAAATCAATTTGGCTGTTCTACCAATATTTGATCGGATACAATTCAGGTTTCGAAGATATATTCGTATGCTGATTTCTTGATCAAACTTTGAACCGAAAATGATCATTAAGTCAAGGCAGAAACGAAGCATCGCGTCTGTTCATCAGTTAACTGATTTTAACTGATTTTTGGTGGGTTTATCAAATTGCAAAATAGTCCTTCAACTTTCGGAAATTTCATTTCCGGATGAATTTTCTGTACAGCAACATTAATTAAAATAAAAAAAATTTCAGCTCAACCCCAGCCAGGTGTTGCCGCCCCTTGGACCCCCGTCTAGTCATAACGAATTCAAATAAGTGTACTCTTCGCACTTCCAACTTATTTGATGTCTCATTATGATCACGTTGATCAATCAAGTTTATCCAATTACACTAAAATATTCAACAGTATGAACTATGGGGATTTAATCTTAATCAAGGACGTTGTATATATGTTCAAATTAAAATTCAAATGTATAACACTACATATAAAATTTACATGAAAGATTACCTTGATTAGATTTGCACACCACTGCACCCTTTTTGTCCACCAAATTTCGACTCTTCTCTGGAACATAATATGGCATATTTGTAAGATTTATGGGCTAAGCTTGGTGTTAGATGATTGATTGTAGCTTGTGATATAGAGCTTAATCGAGCTCGTTGTTGGCTGATATAAAGAACTACTGCATGGACCAATGTGAGCCATCGGATGCAGATTAGTTAGCTAGTTTAATGACAGCCGTTAGATTTGTTTTGAGTAGTTAGAATTTGAATGTTAGTTAAAGGAGCCAAAAACCTGATTTCAAAAGCTAACTACTGTTGTATCTTCGTTTTCTCTTCTTCGATTGAATAGAGAATTCCTTTCATTGATATTGTGTTCTTGAGCTATGGGGATTTAATCTTAATCAAGGACGTTGTATATATGTTCAAATTAAAATTCAAATGTATAACACTACATATAAAATTTACATGAAAGATTACCTTGATTAGATTTGCACACCACTGCACCCTTTTTGTCCACCAAATTTCGACTCTTCTCTGGAACATAATATGGCATATTTGTAAGATTTATGGGCTAAGCTTGGTGTTAGATGATTGATTGTAGCTTGTGATATAGAGCTTAATCGAGCTCGTTGTTGGCTGATATAAAGAACTACTGCATGGACCAATGTGAGCCATCGGATGCAGATTAGTTAGCTAGTTTAATGACAGCCGTTAGATTTGTTTTGAGTAGTTAGAATTTGAATGTTAGTTAAAGGAGCCAAAAACCTGATTTCAAAAGCTAACTACTGTTGTATCTTCGTTTTCTCTTCTTCGATTGAATAGAGAATTCCTTTCATTGATATTGTGTTCTTGAGATTAATTGTTCATCAATATTGATCATCACAATTGGCGTTGTCTGCCGGAACGATTGTTGTGTTCCCCAAATTCCAAGCTGAGAATCGGAGCGAGTTTTTCAATCGCGATTCTTGAAGATGGTCACTCGTCTTGAAGCTGAAAAATTCACCGGCACTAACGATTTCGGACTATGGAGAATGAAAATGCAAGCAATGTTGACGCAACAAGGACTCACATCGGCTTTGGAAATGAAGCAGAAAGATCCGAAGGAAAAGGGGGTTCTCGATGAGAAGACGATGTTGAAACAAGCCGAAATTGAAGCCAAGGCCCATAGCACGATTGTATTGTGCCTCGCCGACAAAGTATTGCGGGAGGTGGCAAAGGAGACAATTGCTGCGGGCATTCTATCCAGGTTAGAGGATCTTTATCTCATGAAATCTTTGGCCAATCGGTTGTATATGAAGCGTAAGTTATATTCCTATAAGTTCTTGGAAAGTAAGGGGGTGCTAGAACAGCTAGAAGAGTTTAATAAATCGATAGATGATCTGGAGAATATTGATGTGGCTATAGGAGATGAGTAAGGCCATTCTGTTGTTAAATGCTCTCCCTAAGTCTTTTGATCAGTTGCGTGATGCTATACTGTATGGGAGAGATAAGGCTATTACATTTGTGGAGGTTCAAACTGCTGTGAGAGCCAAAGAACTCAAAGAGGGAATGGGAATCGAGGCTAGTTCATCTGTGGCAGAGAGCCTGAATGTGAAGAAGCATAAGTTCAAGAAACCCTTTAAGAATGATCATGATGCTCCCAAGTTTGTCCAGAATAGCCAGAAGGAGAGTAGGTCTTGCCATTGGTGCAAGAAACCTGGACACCTAAAGAAGGATTGCTTTGCTTGGAAAAAGAAGTAAGCACAATCTGGGGAAAAATTGGTAAATGCTACTGACAGTATGGATAATGGTGATGATCAAATCCTGAATGTGATGGAGAATGGGATTGGTGGATCTTGGATTATGGAATCGGGCTGTAGTTTTCACATGAGTTCTAACTTGATGTGGTTTCAAGATCTAGGAGAGAGCATTGGATCAGTGGTTCTAGGCAATAACCAAGTTTGTCAAGTTGAAATTAAAGATGAATGATGGTTGTATTAGAACTCTCACTGATGTCAGGTATATTCCTTAAGTAAAGAGGAATTTGATTTCCCTTAGACTCCTTGAGAGAAAGGGGTGTGTGTTTTCATCTGCTGAGGGCAGAATGGTGGTTAGCAAAGGGGGAAAGGAGGTGATGGAGGCTGGGAGAAGAGGCAGCTTGTACTATCTACTGGCAGAAGTGCAGGTTCCTATGGCCCAAGTGAACTCAGTGACATCAGATGTGAGATTGTGGCACATGCGGTTAGGCCATCCTGCCGAGGGCAGTATAAAAGAGCTTGTGAGAAAGGGAGTTGTGCAGGCACAACTTGATAAGCAACCACTACAGTGTGAAGAGTGTGTGCTTGGAAAATCAAAGAAGCTATCCTTTCCAAAGGGGAAGCATCTATCCACTCAGCCATTAGACTATGCCCATAGTGACCTATGGGGGCATGCTCAAGTCAACTCCATAGGAGGTGGCAAATCCTACATGACCATAATTGATGACTTCTCAAGGAAGATCTAGATCTATATACTCAAGGAAAAGTCAAAGGCCTTCAAGAAATTCTCCAATTGGTGTTCTAAAGTTGAGCTAGAAAAGGGGGATGTGTTGAAGTGTCTCAGGACAGATAATGGTTTGGAGTATTTGTCAAGAGAGTTTGATGATTATTGCAAGAGTAAGGGCATTAAACGACACAGAACAGTCCCTATGAACCCTCAACAAAATGGTGTTGCAGAAAGGGCAAATAGGACTATTGTTGAGAGAGTAAGGTGCATGCTATTGTCAGCTGGATTGGAGAGGAAGTTCTGGGCTGAAGCTGCTTCCACAGCTGTTAAATTGTTGAATATGTGCCCAGCTTCAAGTATAGGTGGTGATGTCCCTGATTATAGATGGCATGGCACATTAGGTGATTACTCTAGATTGAGAGTGTTTGGCTGCAAGGCCTATGCCCATATCAGACTTGGAAAGTTGGAAGCCAGAGCACAGAGAAGCATAATGCTTGGTTACCAAAGTGGAGTGAAAGGATATAGGCTATGGTGTATAAAGCCGGGGAATGCAAAGATCATAATCAGTAGAGATGTAATCTTTTGGGAATCTGAAATGCCATTCCTTAAGGGCAAAACTGAGGCTGATCAGAGGAATGTGACTGCTGATTTTGAGGTGGAGCCAATGGAAGCATCATCTGAAGTTGAGAATGTTAGCAAGGATCAAGACTCTAGTGGAGATCATGGAATTAATATTGATTCTGATCATCCATCAGCTGATCCAGAATCACTTTTTTTTTTAGAATTATCAACTTGCAAGAGATAGAGTGAGGAGAAGAAATGTGAAGGCTTCTGCACGTTTTTCTGATTGTGAAATGCTGTTTTATGCTCTCTGTGTTGCTGAGGAGGTGGAGTATAATGAGCCAGCATCTTACAGAGAGGCAATCCAGTCAAAGGAATCAGTCAAGTGGATGCTTGCTATGGTGGAGGAAATAGAGTCTCTTCTCAAAAATAGGACTTGGATACTAGTTGAAAGGGTGGAGGGGAGGAAGGTTGTGAGCTGTAAGTGGATTTACAAGAAGAAGATTGAATCAGCAGCTCAAGGTGACCATATCAGATTCAAAGCCCGACTAGTTGCAAGAGGATTCACACAAGAACAAGGTGTGGATTTCAATGAAGTATTTTCTCCAGTTGTTAAACACACTTCTATTCGAATATTGCTTGTTGTGGTTGCACAAAAGAATTGGGAAATGGAGCAACTTGATGTTAAAACTGCCTTCTTGCATGGTGAGTTAGAAGAAACGATTTATATGTCTCAACCTGAGGGTTTTGTCAGCCCAGGAGATGAAGGGAAGGTTTGCTTGCTCAAGAGGAGCATTTATGGGTTGAAGCAGGCAAGTAGACAGTGGCACAAGAGGTTTGATAATCACATGGTCAGTTGTGGTTTTGAGAAATTCTTATATGATGAATGTGTGTATATCAAAAGGAAGGATTGAGTGTCTGTTGCTTATCTTCTATTGTATGTAGATGATATGTTATTAGTTGGAGCATGCAAGAAAGAACTCCAATCTGTGAAGGATGATCTGACAGCAGCCTTTGATATGAAGGATTTGGGCTCAGCCAAAAGAATATTGGGGATGAACATTGTAAGAGACAGACAGAAAAAGCTGATTTGGCTGACTCAATATGATTATGTGTCAAGGCTTTTGAGAAAGTTAAAGATGGATAACACTAAGGAGACTGCAACTCCTTTGGCTCAACAATTCAGGCTGTCTGTAGAGCAGAGACCAAAATCAGAGGCTGAAGCTATTGAAATGCAGAGAATTCCATTTGCCAATATAGTTGGGAGCATAATGTATGCTATGATCTCAACAAGACCAGATGTAGCTCATTCCATCAGCGTGATTAGCAGATATATGGCCAACCATGGAAAGGAACACTGGAGAGCACTCAAGTGGCTGATGAGATATCTGAGGGGAGCTGGTGATTTTGGTATAATATTCAGAGGTGATGATGAGTACAAAGGGGATGTGATAGTGGGTTTTTGTGATTCTGATTTTGCTGGGAACATTGATAACAGAAGATCACAAACCGACTATATATTCACAATGTTTGGAGCAGCTATAAGCTGGAAATCAAGCCTTCAAAGTGTAGTTGCACTATCAACTACAGAGGCTGAGTTCATGGCCTTGAATGCAGCAGTAAAGGAGAGCTATTGGTTGAAGGGAATAGCTACTGACTTTGGTTTCAGATAGGAAGCAATCTCAATAGGCTGTGATAATAACAGTGCATTGTGTTTGGCAAAGCACAAGGTCTATCATGAACGGAGCAAACACATTGATGTTCGTTTACACTTCATCAGAGAAGGCATAGAAAGGGGTGAAGTGAAGGTTTTCAAGGTGCACACGGATGACAATCCGGCTGATATGTTAACAAAGTCACTGCACAAGGATAAGTTTGAGAAATGCAAAGCTTTGGTGAATGTCTGCAAGTTGAAGACAGATTGAGCTTCATTCAATCAAGGTGGAGACTGTTAGATGATTGATTGTAGCTTGTGATATAGAGCTTAATCGAGGTCGTTGTTGGCTGATATAAAGAACTACTGCATGGACCAATGTGAGCCGTCGGATGCAGATTAGTTAGCTGGTTTAATGACAACCGTTAGATTTGTTTTGAGTAGTTAGAATTTGAGTGTTAGTTAAAGGAGCCAAAAACCTGATTTCAAAAGCTAACTACTGTTGTATCTTCGTTTTCTCTTCTTCGATTGAATAAAGAATTCCTTTCATTGATATTGTGTTCATTGATACTGTGTTCATGAGATTAATTGTTCATCAATATTGATCATCACACTTGGGTTTCCTATAATAAGTAGGGTTAGGACGTATAATGCGATTTAATCTGTTTAGCTTAGTCCAATTTAATTTAGTTTATTAATATAAATTTAATAATCTATTTGATTCATATGACTAATTAGAGATATGTTCAAACTAAAATTCAAATTTATAACACTACATATTAAAGAAAAGTATATCAAAGTTTACCGTAATTAAACTTTACACCACCGCTCTTTCTTTCCACCAAATTTAACTCTTCTTTGTAAGATACTCCTAGTAAGGGAGTACTAAAATTAATTCAAAAGGTGTGTCTTTATCTAACTAACAATGAGGCCTTTATATATAGAATCCTAAACTTATAAAAAAAGAAGGAAATAAACTACAAAGGAAACTATAATTTGGTAAAAATTAAAACAATTAGTATATTTTTCCATCTACAAATTCTATTAATTAGGAAATAAATAAATATGCATAACTACACACCTCAGATAACATAATCACATTAATTCACGCAACATATATATTATGTCTACCACATTACAAGTATATAGTAGTAATAAAGTTTTTTTGGAATACTCCATATTATACTCCGTTTAGAGGAATATTTCATATGCATTGAATCTTCCTAAAACGATGCTGATCACATATTAATTACAAGAGCCATCCAGCCCTAATGACCTAATTGTGCTATTTTTGTGATTCTAGTTGATATTTTAATGGTGTGCTAAGCAAATTCTGTAATTTCTATGTTTCCTCATTTGTTTTTGAGATTATACAAACACACAATATCGTGGTATGAAATTGATAAAAAAAAACTTAAGTCCAATCATCTACCGGGCCGGGCCCAAAATATAGTAGCAATCTCAAATTAATATTGGGGTGAGTTTTTAGCGTTTAATCTATTCTATTCTATTCTATTCTATTCTATTCTAATCTAATTTAATTTATTCTGTTCTATTCCAATTAAATTTAGCTCCGGCTGATACAGAGTTTCGCGGCATCACTAGTTTTGATTTCCGGCAACCATTCTTTAACTCTTCATTGCCTTGCGACTTGCGAGAGAGAAAATAATTTAGTGTGTGAGAGAGGGAGGAGGATCACTATGTATGAAATGAAAAATCCACGTCATTTCAACGCAAGTTTTGTTGGAGTTAAAATTTAATTTTAAAAAGGGAAAATCGATTTGTATTATCATTTAATTAATAACTAAATCATGCATAAACTAAATTATTTACAATTCTCATCATTATCCCTTTTTAAAATATTAAATAAATTTGTATAAAAGGTTAATTAAATTTATATGTGACGTGTGATATTACAAATTAAAGTTAAAGAATGAAGTGAAAATTTGGCTATTGGGAAAATTTGTAACTTTGTTCATTAAAAAATGCCTTCTAGCTAGTTTGGGGACAGGCAGATGCAGGGTGTCAAAATAGGTTGCTACTACTTGGATAAAATATTTTTTTACAAAAAATAATAACGCAAATAGATGGTAAAATACTTTAGAAAAAAAAAGTAGAAAAAAGGATTTTTTTTTTTGCGAGACTTTCGTTCGTATACAAATTAGGTTGCTACTACTTGGATAAAATATTTTTTTACAAAAAATAATAACGCAAATAGATGGTAAAATACTTTTAAAAAAAAAGTAGAAAAAAAGATTTTTTTTTTGCGAGACTTTCGTTCGTATGCAAAATTTGTACTTTCTGGATTTTGTAGAATCTTATACAGAGAGCATTAAGGCGCATCCTTAATTAGAGTGCTAATATATATCTAATCACGTGTTGCCACGTGGCACGAAAGATGCAATATTATATAGAAAAATGCAATATACATTTGTCAAGCTGTATATGCATTTCCGTAGATTGCATTTTAGTTATAGGCAAATTGCATTATATTGTTGAGTTTTGCATGTCAACATAAATTGTTTACAATGCAAAATAAACAACCTATATCTAAAATGCAAAACTCAACAATAAAAATTCAATTTGCATATAACAAAAATGCAATCTTCCGAAATTTATCTATAGCTTCTATAAATGTATATTGCATTTTTGTGCTATGTGGCGGCACATGATTGGATGTACATTAACACTCTAAAATCAGTTAGCATATTAGTATATCTCATCTTATACATGTATATAGAAATGTCAATGTGTCATTTGAAAATGACCTAATATTACATTTATATGAATTGTTGGAAAAAGTAGCACAATCTTTTTCGTATAAAAAAAACTATTAGCAAATTGATGATCAAATTAAAAATAAATAAATATTTGACAATACATGTAACAAATTCAAGAATATATCGTGATTGATGAATGGCAAGTTCCATCATGATTCTACCTTATCACTATCCATAATTTATTGCTTGGCCTAGGCCACATAAACAATGCAGTAGTGATCTAGGCAAACCATAACTTAAATACATAACTAAAGAACATGAATTTAGTTTACTATTATAAGAGTGATTTAGTTCACTACACGAAGGAGTGAACCAAAATGCCATTACAATAAACTAAATCCTTCGCGGAGTAAATACCTTACTATAATGGTGTTTTGGTTCACTCCTTGTTTTCAAATTCATATTGTGAACTAAAACGCTCATATAGTTAACTAGATCGTTTTGATCTAATGACTGAGATTTATTCTCTGGTTATGCACTTGATATTAGTTATATTTTGATCACCTCATTAGGTATATTTATGTATAATAAAATTAAAATTGTGTACAAAGGGATTGAAATACTAAAATATTAATGAATAATCAATCCAAAAATAGTAAATTAATGGATATGCGTGAGAAATGTGTATAGACTAAAAATTTCCTTTTGGAGTTGAACTAGTGAATCGACTCAGCACTAATGTATTCAAGTGTTATATGGTTTAAGCACAAAGGCTTTAAATGGGGCATATAATGCATAGTGACTCACATTTTGCTTAGCTCTATCATGAAATTGCTACCCAAAAAAAAGTGGAGCACTCATCATAATGGTAAGTCTTTTGCAAGTAAATAGTACTCAACATGAGGGAGGAGACTAGCTAGAATTATTATCTTGCAACTGAAAATGTTAATTAACACGTGGATGAATGGAAAAGAGGATAGAGAGTTAGTAATTAAAAGAAGTTGGGTTATGGAATCTAAATATTTGAATTTGTAGTTTTCCCCTTTAAAATAGTTTAAATATTGTAATTTGGGTGGCCTCTAGCTAATTAACTTCATGTTCATATAGTTTTTTTACAAACATTTTAACGAACCACTATGCAACTCCAAAAAACTGAATTCTTTCAATAAAATACATGATACTAGCAATACATACATATCATGACACCTTATTTTTCCTTTTGTCAAAACCTTGGGTATATTAGGTTCTTACCAACAACGTTTTCATTACACAATCAAATGACAACTAAGCGTCTACTTATCTAGATTTGAAGATATTTAAAAACTATATTGTCGAAAATTTCTTCGAAAGAAACCCAACAAGGAAAAGTAACACCGACATGAATTTTATATCCTCAACACTCGACAGCATAAATCTATGTATGAGTAGTTTCATTCATCTATAAGATCAATAGCTATTGGTGAAAATACATTGGTTTATCAAGATAAAATGATATTATCATAGTTTGACTCAAGCAATTATTGATACATCACTCAAGGCCATTAAGTTGGATTTAGGTGAATTTTGGTCCAGATTAAATTTTCGTTGTTATTGGATAATTCTCTTTGTTATTGGATAAGATGAAGGTGAATACTTTGGCAGCTAGCCGTTGATTCGCCCAACTATTATTGAGGCTAAAGCTTCCACTAAATCACATTACTAAGCTAAACCAGTTTTCATGTACGTAGGAGTACTATTTTGCACATTTGGTTGTCAAACAAAATTTATGATACTCCATTTCTTGAGGTTAATTATAAAAAGTACCCATGTTTCATCTTAGTCTAGTGCATATTTTACACAAGTAGTAGTATTCACAGATAAATCACGAAACTATACACCTTAAATTAAAATCACTCCACTAATGAAAATCATGCAAATGCAACAAATCCAAATACAAAATTCTCATGCTTCACACGTCTAACCTCCACTAATTCAAATATCGATCGATCAATAATTGAGCCAAAAACAACAACACACACAAACACTCATATATATATATATATATATATATATATATATATAGGGTTTTGATCTATGCAAAACTAGATTTAAATACAGAAACGCAGAACAATATCATAATTAGGGCACTTTTAAGTCATAATTAGGTAATTTTTAGGTCATGCTAACAAAGCATGACCTAAAACGATCTTAACATGACATTAAACCCAAATATTATAATATGACCTAAAATTGTTTAATTATGACCTTCCGTGTTTTTGGTTAATTATTGACCATTAGATCATCTAATCCTAGGGCCAAGATTTGGTCTGCATTTCTGGATTTAAACACATACTTATTTTGATCATCTCCCTATATATATATATATATATATATATATATATATATATATATATATATATATATATATATATATATATATATATATATATAGGTGCATTATAATGATAACCCCAATTTGTGTGATAACCCTATAACTAAATCTCCAACACACATTTTTAAAATATGTGGTCTAGATTTAATCTAACAAAACTATCATTTTATCAAATAAAACTATCATATTTCGGTTATATAAGGTCAAAATTGTCATTTCATTATAAAATTGGGCGCGTAAAAAGAAAACATGAACTAAACGCTGCATTCAATTTCTCTCACACTCAAACCCTCTGAATCTCATTCAAACCTTGCTTCTTCAGTTTCGAAGGAAAAACCATCCAAATTCTGGAATATGACGACGTAAAAGGATCAAGCATCATCGAAGAAAGGGTGGATGAAGTTTTTTACTTATTTCACTTTAGTTTTTGCTCGATTTTATCATTTTGCCAGTGATTCTCGTTTTTTTAGATTCTATAGTTTTTTAGTGTAGATTTAGAGTTACATATGACAGCGTGATGAATTTACGTTGAATTTACTACACACTTGGTTTTGTATCATCAATTCATACCTTATTCCATATTATTGTGTACAGCAGTAATGCAGATTCGAAGCAGTTTATTTGAGTGCTGATTTTGTGAGTAGTGTTTTATTCTACTTAAGTGACAAGTTATGCTCTCTCTGCTGTTTTGAACTCATTGAAATTTAGCAAATGATAGTTTCAGAAGGTAAAATGATAGTTACACTTGATAAAATGATGGTTTCAGAGGATAAAATGATAGTTTCAGAAGGTAAAATGATAGTTTCTGGGGTTAAAATGATAGTTGCACTTGATAAAATGATGGTTTCAGGGGATAAAATGATAGTTTTAGAGATAAAATAATAGTTCAATCCTTTAAAAGTTTGGATTTGTCAAAAGTTCAATCCTTTCAAAAGTATCATTTTATCACTCAGAGTATCATTCTATCAAGCAAGACTATCATTCTATGCGGCAAAACTATCATTTTATAAACCAAAACTATCATTTTATCAACTAAGAGTATCATTATATCCGGTAAAACTATCATTTTATCAACTCAGAGTATCATTCTATCCGGCAAAACTATCATTTTATCAACTCAGAGTATCATTCTATGAAGCAAAACTATCATTTTATGCAGTAAACATAACATTTATAAGCCAAAAGTATCATTTTAGCAACTCAGAGTATCATTCTATCCGGCAAAGCTATCATTTTATCAACTCAGAATATCATTCATTCGGCAAAAGTATCATTTTATCAACTCAGAGTATCATTCTATCAAGCAAAACTATCATTTTATGCAGTAAACCTAACATTTATAAGCCAAAAGTATCATCTTAACTACCAATCATTGGGTTCAAAGCATCATAACAAACAGTAATGAACATACCTACAAATCAGTAAAACTATCATTTTATCAACTCAGAGTATCATTCTATCCGGCAAAACTATCATTTTATCAACTCAGAGTATCATTCTATCCGACAAAACTATCATTTTATCAACTCAGAGTATCATTCTATGAAGCAAAACTATCATTTTATGCAGTAAACATAACGTTTATAAGCCAAAAGTATCATTTATCAACTCAGAGTATCATTCTATCCGGCAAAGCTATCATTTTAACAACTCAGAATATAATTCATTCGGTAAAAGTATCATTTTATCAACTCAGAGTATCATTCTATCAAGCAAAACTATCATTTTATCCAATAAACCTAACATTTATAAGCCAAAAATATCATCTTAACTACCAATCATTGGGTTCAAAGCATCATAACAAACAGGAATGTACATACCTACAAATCAGTAAAACTATCATTTTATCAACTCAGAGTCTCATTCTATCGGGCAAAACTATCATTTTATGCAGTAAACCTAACATTTATAAGCCAAAAGTATCATTTTATCAACTTAGACTATCATTCTATCAGGCAAAAGTATCATTTAATCAACTCAGAGTATCATTCTATCCGGCAAAACTATCATTTTATCAACTCAGAGTATCATTCTATCCGGAAAAACTATCATTTTATCAACTCAGAGTATCATTCTATAGGCAAAACTATCATTTTATCAACTCAGAGTATCATTCTATGAAGCAAAACTATCATTTTATGGAGTACACCTAACATTTATAAGCCAAAAGTATCATCTTAACTACCAATCATTGGGTTCAAAGCATCATCACAAACATGAATGTACATACCTACAAATCAGTAAAAGTATCATTTTATCAAGCAAAACACATCACTCTTATTTGTATTTTACTTCACTGTTGTTCACAAAACACTAGTTCCTTATTCAGTGAAGTAAATAGATACAACACAACAGTGAATTAAATAGTAAACAAGATATTAATGTACAATAAGTACTTGCTATTGAATTTAAATGAAGTTTTCTACAATAGTTCATGAATGCTTGAAGTTTACAATCATTTTTTTCACATCTATTTTATTTGTTTTCCCATATTCTTCATAATGCTTTGATGCTAGTGACAAGATATTCAATGCCTCATGGTTTTTTTCCGACAATAATAATGCGCTGAAATACTTTGCCCTTAGTCTTTGGAGTATTCCCTTGCTTCTTGCAGTTAATCCACACTTCCAATCTTGTTCACGCTTACCATAATAACATTCCAAATGTCGCATCAAAAAAACTCAACAATCTTCTACATTTGATGTTGTTCTCCAAGGCATTTTGAGCCTTACTATGATCACATCCTTTATTGATTTGCTTTGGTTGTGATACCCCATTTTTGTCAAAAAATGACAAAAATACAATCTATGCAATATATCATTATGAATATCAGATGTAGTTCACTATAAAGAGTACTATACTTCACTGTAATCACAAAAATACTTCGCTATATATCATGTATACTTACCACATTTGCAGGTATGCTACCATATTTGATTAATACGTCTGCATCGTCAGCATTCTTCGAATTGTCAATCACCACTATACTTTTAGTACTAAATCTGAAGCATATGGTATAGTAATGTTCTGCAGCACATATTGGAAAGAACACCTACATAGATAATAATAATAATTTCAGAATAAAAATAATTAGTGAATATAACAAAGAATCAATTGTGTTCAGTATTTACCAAATCTACATCGCCCCATTTGAAATACAGAATTTGTTCAACCTCAGTTTGTAAATTGTCACAGAATCTATCAATTAGAGTCATGAGGTCGACCCCATCAGGCCGGTGAACAACTGTATACAGCTGAAAGATGAGACAAGTCAAATCTGGATGGAAATAATTCACTTTGTGTCCTGTTTTATAGAACTAATGAACTGTGTATTGTGTAAAATAGTGAAGTGAAATCAGAATAAGAGTGAAGTGTTTTGTAAATAAGAAATAAGAGTGAAGTGTTTTGTAAACAAGAGTGAAGTAAAATCGAAGTAAGAGTGATGTGTTTTGTGAACAAGAGTGAAATGAAATCGAAGTAAGAGTCATGTGTTCTGTGAACAAGAGTAAAGTGTTTTCTGAACAAGAGTGATGTGTTTTCTGAACAAGAGTGAAGTGAAATAAGAATATAGTGCATATATACTTATGAAGTTTAAATATCATATAGTGAAAAGAATATAATTAGTAGTGAAGTAAACATGCTTTATAATGAACATATACCATGCAATAAATTTTTTAAAATTTATATTATTCTTACTGATGGGTATGTAGTGAAAAAGAGGCGCCTTGATGAAGATAGAGCCATGTATTCTTCCATATTATTCAAATAAGAACCCCATGCACTGATCACACCCACTTCTATTAGCGTACGTGGCAATAGTGAACAGAATTCTCTTTTTGTTAACATTATGACATTATCATCATACACTATGACGTCCCTGTTCAAATATGTGTGTGTGTTAGCACATCTTTTGTATATTTTTCTTCTAAATCAGAACTATAATATAAATCTTACTCATTTGATTCATATGTTGTCATAATCCACAAAAAGATTTGTGACTCCTTCAAGGTAAACTTGGTTTTGGCCTGGACCACCCTTTCATGGAATGGAGATTTCAATGCAGCTGATATTCTCTTCTCAGCTTTTGAACGTATCTCCATTTGTTCAGTCCTAGCAGTTGCCTGTCAGGGCAAGAATGATATGAAAACTTCACTATATAAGACATATAGTTCACTTGATGTTTGTTAAAAGTGTTGGTGAATGGATGAGATATATCACTGCTTAACACTTACCATGTCTGGATTGTAAACTACTATTTCGGTTGAAGGATTTTTGCCAGATACATTCAACTCTGATTGATCATCAGTATATATCTACATGCATGCTTCTATTGCATATGCAATCTGGGCATCTACAATGTCTTCCTATTTTCATAATAAGAAATGAAAACACATCAATATTAACACGATTTTTACTTCAGAATAAGAGTGATGTGTTTTGTGAACAAGAGTAAAGTGAAATCAGAATAAGAGTGATGTGTATTGTTCACAAAACACATCACTCTTGTTCAGAAAACACATCACTCTTATCTGATTTCACTTCACTCTTGTAATAAACACATCACTCTTGTTCAGAAAACACTTTACTCTTGTTCACAAAACACATCACTCTTATTCTGATTTCACTTCACTCTTGTTCACAAAACACATCACTATACACATGCAAAACAGAAACCTCACTTAACAATGGAACACATCACTCGAAGCACTTTTTTATACCTTCATCTGTGTGTTTTGTGATGTTGTTTTAGCTACATCTTCATAAAATTCATTTGTCTCCTGCAAATAGTGAAATGTGATATAACATAAGAATAAAAACTCAAAAAAGTAAATAAATTGTTTCCCAAATCTTCAACTTACTGGTTTCTTTCCCAAGTTAATATCAAGCAAAATTGATGTGCCTTCATTCACTAATTTGCATTTTTCATCATGGGCTTCCATCATTTTTTCCATAAGCTGAATCCATTCTGGATCATCTTCTTGATCCTCTTACATATCTTGTGTCATGTTTTCAGTTGGCTTAGACACAGCTTGGTCCCCTTGATCAACCTCCACATCAACCATCTTTAGTGCATTTATAGCTGCAACTCTGAAGCAGTTGGTGTCATTGGTATTTGCTGGAGCATTCTTTATATACCTCATCAGTTTACTAATAGCATCTGCAGCCTCCCTAATTGAACTTTTAATATCATCAGACGAAGGAACTTGATCAGTTAAGGGGGGCTTCATCAGTTGAAGGGGGGGCTTCATCAGGTAAAGGAGCTTCCTCAGTTGAAGGGACAGAGGTAGTGACAGTTATTGAATACTTGTTGGCATATAAAGATTCAATGGAGACAGGATCAATGATACTTTCTGTGCTTCCTCTTCCAATGGTGCCTCCATTATCGAATTCCATCTATCCTCTCTCCTTAAGAATGGATTCTGTCCAGTTACGGACAGTTGGGAATCTTCTAACCGCCAGTCTTGTTCTGTAGACAACCCTATTTACATAGCATGCCTGCAAAAATAAATCAATAATAAAATGCATTACAAGGACTTCACTCTTATTATGATTTTACTTCACTCTTGTTCACAAAACACTTCACTCTTATTCTCATTTTACTTCACTCTTGTTCACAAAACACATCACTCTTATTCTGATTTTACTTCACTCTTGTTCACAAAACACATCACTCTTGTTCTGATTTTACTTCACTCTTGTACACAAAACACTTCACTATTATTCACATTTTACTTCACTCTTGTTCACAAAACACATCACTCTTATTATGATTTTACTTCACTCATGTATAAAAAACACATCACTCTAACCATGCATTTACTACTTAACCGTGAAAAATATCACTCTAAATATGATTTTACTTCACTCTAAGCATGTTTTTACTTCACTATAAAGGAGTGGTTAAGATAGAAAACTCATCAAGAGGAAAGTGATTGGTCCAATGAATGGGGTGGATTTGTTCTTGAGTTTCCAGCTATCATGTGCTGTGATTAGCGTATCCAACACGTAGCTGCACCAATTGCACTGCCTCACATTTGAAATGTTGCCAATATCGTCCAAGATACGGCCAAGACATTTTTCGTTGGCAGTTGGTGAGATCAGAACATTGTCTAACAGAATAACAAATATTTTCTTAAACCACTCACCACCTTCTAGATCACTATCAAGCTGTTCTTGCAAATCAGCTGGGGTTATTGCTTTTTTCTTCTTAGTCTTGACAATGGTCTTCATCACATCATTCATTTCATGCTTCTTTTCTCTTTTAATCATCAACTCTCCTCTTGGCAGTCCCAATGTAGCATACACATCCTCCTCAGTGATGTGTAATGGTTGATCATCAACAAGTTTTATTCTGGAGCAGTTGTCATGATTAAAATTTTCAAGTAGTGAAAATGTCATGTCAGCAGGAATACATCGTATCTTCAAATGCACAAGCTGTCCAAAACCCATCTCTTCCAGAGCAGCTATTTGTTTGCAGTTCATTTTCTCACTGGCATCAACCAGAACTTTCACCCCTATCTTTACGACCAATTTAGGTCTTCTAATTTTACAACTAATATCTTTAACACTCTTTCTTTTATCATGTTTCTTTCTGGCAAGCATTTCTTCTTCGTCGTTGGTTTGTGACCTCCCACGCTTTGAGGCTGGAAGACATACAAAAAAAGTGGTGAAATTCATGAATACACACTAAATATAGCACAAAATTATTCACTGAGATACTAAATAATTAAATATTTCAGTTGTACTAAATATTTCAGCAATTTGTTGCGGTCTATCCTCATGCATCTTAAACCTTATTTCGGATGCAGCAGCTTCATTGATATGAGAAAAAAAATCAATATAGCAAAAAACGAAAGTGAAATAAGTAAAAAACTTCATCCAACCATTCTTCGATAATACTAGAGCATTTTCCATCGTCATATTTCAGAAGTTGAAAGGTTTTTCCTTCGAAACTGAAGAAGCAAGGGTTTGAATGCGATTCAGAGGGTTTGGATGCGATTCGG
This sequence comes from Salvia splendens, assembly GCF_004379255.2. Lineage (NCBI taxonomy): Eukaryota > Viridiplantae > Streptophyta > Magnoliopsida > Lamiales > Lamiaceae > Salvia > Salvia splendens. The sequence continues at coordinate 13,616,197 of NC_056037.1, read as the reverse complement.
AGGGTTTGAGTGTGAGAGAAATTGAATTCAGCGTCTAGTTCACGTCTTCTTTCGACGTGCCAATTTTATAACGAAATGACAATTTTGCTCTTATATAAACGAAATATGATAGTTTTATTTGATAAAATGATAGTTTTATATGATTAAAATGATACTCTGAGTTGATAAAATGATAGTTTTGTCGGATAGAATGATACTCTGAGTTTATAAAATGATACTTTTGCCGAATAGAATTATACTCTGAGTTGATAAAATGATAGTTTTGCCGGATAGAATGATACTCTGGGTTGATAAAATGATACTTTTGGCTTATAAATGTTAGGTTTACTGCATAATGTATCGAATTTCATGTCAATCATTGGCTTCAAAGCATCATCATAAACAGGAATGTACATACCTACAAATCAGTAAAACTATCATTTTATCAACTCAGAGTATCATTCTATGCGGCAAAACTATCATTTTATAAACCAAAACTATCATTTTATCAACTCAGAGTATCATTCTATCCGGCAAAACTATCATTTTATTAACTCAGAGTATCATTCTATCCGGCTAAACTATCATTTTATTAACTCAGAGTATCATTCTATCTGACAAAAGTATCATTTTATCAACTCAGAGTATCATTCTATCCGACAAAACTATCATTTTATACAACACACCTAACATTTATAAGCCAAAAGTATCATCTTAACACTGCATAATATAATTAAATATGAAGTTCAATACATCACAAACATAAACCAATTGACAGCTAATATTATTCTAAAATCAAATTCAATACATGAAGCAAAACAATCAATAAATTAAAATATGAACACAATCAATAAGCTAAATAATAGATGATGATTGTTACCTTCGTTATTTGCTACAGACTCCATCGAAGCGAATTCTGACAACAATTTATAAGCCAAAACTATCATTTTATCAAGTGCAACTATCATTTTACCTTCTGAAACTATCATTTTATCCCCTCAAACTATCATTTTATCAAGTGCAACTATCATTTTATCCCCTGAATCTATCATTTTATCCTCTTAATCTATCATTTTATCCCCTTAAACCATCATTTTATCAAGTGCAACTATCATTTTACCCTCTGAAACTATATAAGCTGACATTTTAACCTGATAAAATGATAATGTAAGTGGATAAAATGACAGTAACCTTATAAAATGATATATAAGCTGAAGAAATGGCATATAAGCTGATAAAATGATACTTTAACGTGACAAAATGTCTTACAAGTTACTATTACAACTACTAGCTCTCTTTAGGGGGTTCAAATTCTCTAATCATCTTTTCAACATCGATTTCCTCTTTTTTGCTATCATTCTGAAACTTCTGCTGTATCATTGTAAATGTCTCAAGAGCCTTCTTGGTAGTTTCTCCAATAAGCAATGCTTCAGTATATTTGGCACGGAGTTTTGTGAAAGTGTATGTCGCCTTCTTCGTTAAGCCCGAATTCCAGTTACGAACAGCACCACCCATATAAGTCTCCATATGGCGCATCACATAAACTCCACAGTCAACTTTGTTTGTATCGTTCTGCCATGGCATAGTTATGTGTCTGATTTTTGATATTTTGACAATTCTCTTCATGGATTGATTAACTCCATCACCAAGATAAATTCGAAAGAAATGTTTCTATTCAAATAACACAAAACATACATGAGGTTGATTAAAAATGATATTATGTTCCGTACTAAATGATATTCAATGCATTTTAACTAATAAATATTGAATGCATTTGACTAAACATACCAGCATACTTGGTGCAGCTCCATATTTCTTCTTAATCAAATCTTCACTAATCAGAGCATTGTCAATCACATCCATCATTTGCATTTTGAGATTGAAGCACATGATATAAAAATGTTCGTGTGCCCAGATCGGAAAGAATATCTAATTTTCAAAACATTATATAAAAATGTCATTTTAAAAAATATAGGTACGTTGTTCTGTAATGAATATCTCATTATGACTTACCATGTCATAATTTTCCCATTTGAACTTTTCAATCTTTGACACAAATTCATTTAACGCTGTACAGAATTTTTCTTGAGCCTCGGCTTGAGTCCATTCAGATCTCCTTGCAGTAATATTGTATACCTGTCATGTTTACATTTTTGTAAATAAATTTAACTTTTAATGTAACACTATTATTTATTTACTCGTTTACTGTACTGTAGGTGTGGTGTTGATGAAAAGACGACTTGGTGATGCCTTTGATTTGAATTTTTCATGGTGGTTGAGGTACACAACCCATGCATCTATGATGTTGATACTGACGTATGTACGTGGAGCAAGACTGTGGAAATCAATCTTGAACATGCTCATCATGTTGTTCTCATAAACCATCTCATAACTGATTTCAAAATCATATGTAATATTAGTTAAAAGAATTTAATAAGAATATAATTATGTAATTCAAAACTTACTATTCGCTTTCTTCATGTGTCATCAACCAGTACATTATTTCTTTCTATTCTTTAGTCAGTTTTCCTTTTATGTTTACTGCTCTGACATTGTAGGGAGACCACAGTGCTTCAACAATTTTCTTTGTTGTTCTGGCCACTTTCTCCTTTTCAACTGGAGGTTCTTGGGAAACCATCTTCTTCCCTTTGGCCTTTTTCAAAATTTCTTCTCTCTCTTTTAAAACTTCATCATCTCCTATTTCACCATGTATATCCTCCATGACAGTGGATATTATGGTATATGCTCTGTCATGCTTTCAATCAAAAATATAAATTGTTATTGACATAAGGGATATTATTTTACCCAATGGAACTCATATTATCAGCCAAAATTATCATTTTATCAGCCAAAAATCTAAAACTATCATTATGAAACAAAAATTTCATTTTATCACTGAACCTATCATTTTACCCACTGAAACTATCATTTTATTCCCCGAAACTATCATTTTATCATTTTATACAAAAGTATCATTTTATCATTTGAAACTATCATTTTATGATGCAAAAGTATCATTTTATCACTGAACCTATCATTTTACCCACTGAAACTATCATTTTATCATTTTATGCAAAAGTATCATTTTATCATTTGAAACTATCATTTTATCCCCTTACACAATCATTTTATGATGCAAAAGTATCATTTTTCAAATAAAACAGAACAATCAAAAAAACATCATCAAACCTATATCATCTTAACCATATAAACAATCATTTTATGTATTTAAACTATCATTTTTAAAAGTTACCTCATATTCATCATTGTGAAAGAATTCAACTTCTTTCTCTAGAACTTTTTCCTTCTCTTCTCGAGCTGCTTTATTAGCCTTTTCCTTTTCGCTTTCATTCTGTTTCTCTTGCTCTTTTTCCACCTCAACAGGAGTGGTCATATTCCGGTATGAGAGTGAATGTAGGGAACTTATCCCTATTTTTCAGAATAAATGTCCTCTCAGCAGCTTTAGTTAGCTCAATCATGATATCGATCCATTCAGGATCATCAATTTCATCATTGCTCATAGCATGTGACATTGTTTTCTGACTTTCTGTAACATTCTGCACACCTTCCTCTCTCACTCCCATTGCAATTCTTGTTGTATCACATATTATCTTAAAGTTATCAAGCTTTCTGAATTCATCTAGCGCTGCTTCAAGGACATCAAGCATCTTCGACATTGACGCTTTACAATCCCTGGCAGCTTCCTTCCATTGATCTATGAAAGTCTTTTCTTGACTTCTACTGGTTGTCCCCTTTTCATCATGATCTTTCATCTTCAAAGCTTTTACATCTTCAAGATCATCATCTTCATCTTCAGATTCATTATCTTCATCTTCAGATTCCTTATCTTCATCATTTTCTTCATGTGGTTGCTTTTTATATCGGTCATACTTATGACCGAGACCAAAATCCGATTCATTCATTTATGCTCTTTGTCATTCTTTCAACAGTTTGGCAGTCCATCCCTTAACTGTTGGATAACATCTTGGCACCATTTTTTTTTCAAAGACAATCCTGTCCACGTAACAAGCCTACATTAACAAAAAATAAATATTAGTTTTTCTGTAAATAGATTCATATACAATGGAAAACAAATATATTCTTACCACTACAAAGATAACTGGTCCGGTAAATATCTTTGTTGTGTTTCTTTTCCATCTCTTTTGTATTTCAAGCAATTTAGTTATGACATAGCTACACCAATTGTATTGTTTGATGTTCTCAACATCAGCTATGTAATCCAAAATTTGTGGACTCAAATTTCCATCAGCAGGAGTGTTAATTAATGCATACTCCACGAGAACCATAAAACACCATTTGAACCACTCACCACCTTCTTCGTCTTTCATCATCTGCTCTACAACATATGCTGGCACCATTTTTTTCTCTCCACCTTTACATTAGCAATTTGAGTTTTGATGTCGATATTTTTCTGAAATTTTCTCATATTCATAGGTAAAGATCCAATGGGGAACCCAAGAGTTATATGGACATCTTCATCATCTAAAAACAGTGATTCCCCACTGTTCAATTTAATTGATGAACTTTTATGGTTAAAGTTGTAAATCAGATAATATGCTAATGATCTTGGGAAACTTCTTATATTGAAGTTTAGCAGTGCACCAAACCCAATCTCTCGAACACCTCTTCTTTGATTCTTGTTTAGAGATTTGAGCATGTCAACGAAGAAGTCAGTATTCCTTCTTCCTGCCAAAGTTGGTGAATGAATGGCTATATCATCTTGAACAACTTTTTTCTTGCCCTTCTTTGAAGGTGTCTTACTATTACTTGCACCATCATTCTTTCTTTTCTTGTTATTTCTTATACGTTCTACTTCATCTGCCAATAGTATATCATCATCAGCAGCAGCAGCATCACCAATGTTCTTTCCTAATACACAAAAGATCCAGTGTGTTAAACGGTTTATGTCATTATATAAACTCAAAGTATCATTTTATCCCCTGAAACTATCATTTTACCAACTGAAACTATCATTTTATACCCTGAAACTATCATTTTATACTCTGAAACTATCATTTTACCTTCTGAAACTATCATTTTATCCCCTGAAACCATCATTTTATCAAGTGCAACTATCATTTTACCTTCTGAAAATATCATTTTCAATTTAAAGATTTATCATTAATACACATGAGATTTATCATTTTACCTTCTGAAACCATCATTAATTGTCTATCATCATCAGCAGCAGAAGCATCACGAATGTTCTTTCCTAATACACAAAAGATTTCAGTGTGTTAAACAGTTTATGTTATTATATAAAGTAAATTCAAAGTAAATTCATCATGCTGTCATATGTAACTCTAAATCTACACTAAAAAAACTATAGAATCTAAAAAAACGAGAATCGGAGGCAAAATGATAAAATCGATCAAAAACAAAAGTGAAATAAGTAAAAAACTTCATCCAACCATTCTTCGATGATACTAGAGCGTTTTCCGTCGTCATATTTCAGAAGTTGAATGGTTTTTCCTTCGAAACTGAAAAAGCAATGGGTTTGAATGCGATTCGGAGGGTTTGGATACGATTCAGAGGGTTTGGATGTGAGATAAATTGAATTCGAAGGGTTTGAGTGTGAGAGAAATTGAATTCGAAGCGTCTAGTTCACGTTTTCTTTCAACGCGCCAATTTTATAATGAAATGATAATTTTGCCCTTATATAAACGAAATATGATGGTTTTATTTGATAAAATGATAGTTTTGTTTGATTAAAATGATAGTTTTTCCGAATAGAATTATACTCTGAGTTGATAAAATGATAATTTTATTGATTTGTAGGTATGTACATTCCTGCATACAATGATACTCTGAGTTGATAAAATGATAGTTTTGCCGGATAGAATGATAGTCTGATAAAATGATGGTTTCATGGGATAAAATGATAGTTTTGTTTGATTAAAATGATACTTCTGTCTCATAAAATGATAGTTTTTCCGGATAGAATGATACTCTGATTTGATAAAATGTTTTGCCGAATAGAATTATACTCTGAGTTGATAAAATGATAATTTTATTCATTTGTAGGTATGTATATTCCTGCATACAATGATACTCTGAGTTGATAAAATGATAGTTTTGGGGTTGATAAAATTATGGTTTCATGGGATAAAATGATAGTTTCAGGGTATAAAATAATAGTTTCAGGGGATAAAATGATAATTTCAGAAGGTAAAATGATAGTTGCACTAGATAAAATGATAGTTTCAGGGGATAAAATGATAGTGTCAGGTGATAAAATGATAGTTTCAGGGTATAAAATGATAGTTTCATGGGATAAAATGATAGTTTCAGGGTATAAAATGCAAGAAAAAAGTTGTTCAAGATGATAAAATGATATGGGACAAAACACATCACTCTTGTTCAGAAAACACTTCACTCTTGTTCACAAAACACATCACTTTTATTATGATTTCACTTCATTCTTATTTGCAAAACAACTATAAATATAATCATTTAAACATAATACAAAGGCCATACGATTTTCATAATCAGTTAACATTTATTAAAACAACTATAAATCTAACCACAGAAACTACGGTTTTCATAATTACTTAACATCAGTGAAACAACTATAAATCTAAACACAGAAACTACGGTTTTCATAAATATAAACACAGAAACTATCATTATATAATCTGAAACTATCATTTTACCTTCTGAAACTATCATTTTATCCCACAAAATGTCATTTTATACACCAAAAATACCTATCATTTTATCTGCTAAAAGTATATTTTATCGCCTGAAAGTGTCATTTTATATCAAATGGCTTCAATCTGCCTTCTCATTGAATCTACCACAATTTCTTGAATCATGACGACCCATCTTATGACATTTACCACACCGTCGTAGAGGCTTATTTGCTTTCCTTATTGCACTCTCCCTCTTTGATACTTTGTCACTAGTTGATCCTTTGGTTCTAACAACATCTGGAGGATGTACATCAATTACATCAGGTACTGCCATTCCATAAAATTCCTCAACCATCTTTTTCTTTTCAATAACTGAAGGTATTGCACAATTTCCAAATATATGCTCTTCCAAATCATCAAGACCAGCACATAATAAAGACAGATGATCCATACTTCCCTCAGACTTTTGGACTAATTGATAAAAGTTGGAGAATAACTTTTTCTTAACTTCCTGCTTTTCATCCAAATCTGCAAGGTAAAAGATAACATTATTACAATAAATACTATCATTTATCTGACTGAAAAATAGAGTTTTTACAAATAAGGTTAAAAATGGAGCACACGTTCAAATAGTTGTATCTCCTCAGATGGTAGACCATGGGCTGCCTTTAGTAAAGAGCTCTTCAACCACCTTCGACCAAAATATTTCTCAGGAATGAGATTAGCAGACTTATTCTTCAACAAACAAAATATATGACAGCATAACAAACCAATTCCAGAAAACTTCTTACAACTACAGTCGAATGTGTCTTGCTTACAATCATACTTAACATCCCATGTTCTACCATATTGGTCCTTGACCATATGCATCTTGATGTTATCCTCAACAGTTATCGAAACAATCTCACATACCATACTTATTTCCTGTTGTACATGTTTGAAAATAGAATCAGTGTAGATTGTAGATGCATGCTTCTCAATAGGCAATTGGGTTGACATATAAGGAATAGTTGAGTAATCCAAGTAGTTCAATCGTGAATTGGCATTCCTTTGATCTCCCACAGCATAGTTAAAGAAATTGATGAACTGTACAAGATTTGCACGAGGCTTTGTGTAGTTTTTTAAAAAGCAATTCTCTGATTCAGACATCGATGTAGTCCTAAGAAGCGACCCCATGGGAAAATCTCAAAAATAAGCAGGAAGAATTCTCTATCTTCAAACATTGATCCAAACCAGTGCACATCTTCTAATCCATACCGTTCCATCATATCATTCCATATTATATCAAACTCATCAGGCTCTAACAAATCAGACCAAACATATGCATTCAACTATTTTTTGAAATCTTCATTACCAAGCAAGGATTTGGACAACTTATCTGACACCTTAACCATAATATGCCACATGCACCATCGGTGCCTTGTTTGTAAAAGTACTTGTTGAACAGCAAGTTTCATCCCTCAATCTTGATCAGTGATAATCAATTTGGGTGCTACCCCCATACATCGAACAAAACAGCCAAACAACCAAGCATATGAGTCTCTACCTTCACTTGATAACAATCCAGCTCCAAATGTAACTGCTCTGGAATGGTTATATTTTCCAGTGAATGGAGCAAAACTCATGCAATACCTTCAGAACATAACATATAAATGAATTATATTTTCATACATACAGAAAAGTATCATTTTATCAGCTAAGAATATCATCTTATCAGCCGAAAGTATCATTTTATGTCTTTTAGCAACAAAAGTAATATACCTGTTAGTGTTGTATGTTGAGTCAAATGAAATTACATCTCCAAACATATGATAATTTCGTCTTGAAATAGCATCAGCCCAGAAGAGTTTAGTTAAATTTCCATGAGATCCTATCTCAATTTCATAATAGAAGGCATCAGATGATTCCTTTTGAGAACACACATAATCAAAAATCATTTGAGCATCTGAACCATCAATATTGGACATAATATCGCGATAACCATTTCTAATATCAATAATATCACATCCAACATTTTCAGGTCCACCCATTATCTCCTTCAGAAGTTTGAATGTGAGTGTGGGACCAATATTACACCTGCCACAATCCTCCATAAACCTCCGATGGATAGGATCCAGACTGCGATTGGCCGTCATAAAATGCTTATGCTCATCCGCAACCATTAAGTGATTATGATACTCAACAAACTGATAAACCTCATACCCTTTGCTCATGCCATCTGAAAAATGTCTCAAGTTGAGCTTAGCAAGACATTCACACCTAAATGACTGACACCTACAATTCTTAACAGATACTTCAGTTGATTTGGATGCATCACCAGGTATAAAATTCTTAGAGCCTTGTCTGCTGCAAGCCAAATACTGCCACTTAATAATACCATGAACTGATTTGTTGCCCAGTTTACGAATGCCAAAACCAACTGAACGAGCATAATGTTCATAGAAATCAGATGCTTCTACTAATGTATTGAATATCATACCAATCATTGGCTTCAAAGCATCATCACAAACAGGAATGTACATACCTACAAATCAGTAAAACTATCATTTTATCAACTCAGAGTATCATTCTATCGGGCAAAACTATCATTTTATTTATGCAGTAAACCTAACATTTATAAGCCAAAACTATCATTTTATTAACTCAGACTATCATTCTATCCGGCAAAAGTATCATTTTATCAACTCAGAGTATCATTCTATCCGGCAAAACTATCATTTTATCAACTCAGAGTATCATTCTATCGACAAAAGTATCATTTTATCAACTCAGAGTATCATTCTATGAAGCAAAAATATCATTTTATGCAGTACACCTAACATTTATAAGCCAAAAGTATCATCTTAACTACCAATCATTGGCTTCGAAGCATCATCACAAACAGGAATGTACATACCTACAAATCAGTAAAAGTATCATTTTATCAACTCAGAGTATGCGTCAAAACTATCATTTTATAAACTCATAGTATCATTCTATCCGGCAAAACTATCATTTTATCAACTCATAGTATCATTCTATCCGGCAAAACTATCATTTATTAACTCAGAGTATCATTCTATCCGGCTAAACTGTCATTTTATCAACTCAGAGTATCATTTTATCCGACAAAAGTATCATTTTATCAACTCAGAGTATCATTCTATGCGGCAAAACTATCATTTTATACAGTACACCTAATATTTATAAGCCAAAAGTATCATCTTAATACTACATAATATAAATAAATATGAAGTTCAATACATCAGAAACATAAACCAATTGACAGCTAATATTATTCTAAAATCAAATTCAATACATGTAGCAAAACAATCAATAAATTAAAATATGAACACAATTAATAAGCTAAATAATAGATGATGATTGTTACTTTCGTTATTTTCTACAGACTCCATCTAAGCGAATTCTGACAACAATTGAACAGGTAATCAATGAAAACACTTCACTCTTGTTCACAAAACACATCACTCTTATTCTGATTTTACTTCACTCTTGTTCACAAAACACATCACTCTTGTTCAGAAAACACATCACTCTTATTCTGATTTTACTTCACTCTTGTTCACAAAACACATCACTCTTGTTCAGAAAACACTTCACTCTTATTCTGATTATTTACTTCACTATTGTTCACAAAACACATCACTCTTGTTCGGAAAACACATCACTCTTGTTCACAAAACACATCACTCTTGTTCAGAAAACACTTCACTCTTTTTCACAAAACACATCACTCTTGTTCAGAAAACACTTCACTCTTGTTCACAAAACACATCACTCTTATTATGATTTCACTTCACTCTTATTTGCAAAACAACTATAAATCTAACCATGTAAACATAATACAAAGGCCATACGATTTTCATAATCAGTTAACATCAGTGAAACAATTATAATGCACGAAAATAAAAAAAATTATCGAAGAAACAACAGTAATTATGAAGAAGCTTGAATCACATCCCACAATATGCAGTAATAAAACATATAGTGTTGGAAATCTTAAACGATTACCAAAACATGGAGTATGACTCAACTTATTTTAACACAAGTTATACCCGCAAGTGTACGGGGCTAGTGTAGCAATCAGTAAGCAAGAGTATCGTATCCCACAGAGACAATTTTGTATCAACTTAACTACCACGAACAAAGATCAACTACTATCTAGACAATCAAGTGCAGTTTGGTTTGTTCTAACAACTAATAAAAATATATAATAAGCCAGTAACAATTAAGAACAAGAAAACACGGTGTGATAATGAAAGATAATATGGAGAAATTGTAGAACTCAAGGATCCGACGCACAATTCCAAGCTCTTATCCAATTGACTCGCCCTACCTTTTGGTGTCTCTAGAGTTACTAAGTCAACCACGATAATAGATTAAACCCCCTCCCTAGGTGAGAAACCTGTAGATTAGATGCTAGAATTGAAGTCCCCTTCTAATCCTAAAACCTCTAACTCCCAAAAGTTTGATTAGGTTAATGACCTCACTCAAAACCTCAACTCTCCCGAGTTCTATTGTATTAAGGTGTGAATTATTCTTCTTTCCGGATTAACTATTTCATCTCACGATTAATCTAATTAATCCTACACAATCAAGTGGTGATCAAGCAATTGAAAGGAATAAACCCAAGAATAATCAAATAACTACAAGAGCAAGGCAAGAACAAAATCAATCGGATAAAAACTATGAAATTAGTGCATCATCACCAAGAATTCTACAAGAGATGTTTAGCTACTCATGTTTATGAAGAAAATCATATTCAACACAAAGAAATTCAACAAATACATGAAATATAGATACTAAGTACTCCTGTGAGATCAATCTATGGAATGAAGCTTCAATCTTCCGATATAGAGTCTCCAATCTTCAAATCTCTCTCTCAAAGGTGTTCTTGGGGTGTGTGTGCGTGTGGTAGGCGGTAGGTCGAATCTTTTTCGAACCCTAGGCATTTTCTCTATTTCATTCACTTCAAAAATCGCGTTTTCAGCTTCAGACGCGTCAGACACTCCTACCCGGCCGGGTTGTATTTTTGAACTGGAAATTCAACCCGGCCGGGTCCCCATTTTAGGGTCGTTGCTGGACTCAGGCCCTACCCGGCCGGGTTATATTTTTGCACTGTAAATTCGACCCGGCCGGGTCCTTCTTCTCGTGCCCCTGCTGCCTCTGAACACTTATGCTCCATTTTCTCTTCTTTTCACCTATCTTTCCTAGAACACTCAACAAAACACATAGAACTCCAAAGGTATAATAATCGGTTAGATGAAGACAATATCGAGTGATAAAATTAGCATTTAGCACTTCAACATACCAATTGCACCTATGAAAATATGAGTTTGTCAGAGTATTAGTGTTGTGTGAGTTGGGCTAGTGGGTGTGGTGTTGAATTGGTTGTTGAGTTGAGAAAGAGGCAGGCCACTGCACAGTCATCAACCTCTGAAGTTGGATACTTATTCATCCATGCAATTCAACTATCATTTCAGGGGATAAATTATAGTTTCAGGAGATAAAATGATAGTTCCAGGGGATAAAATGATAGTTCCAGGGGATAAAATGATAGTTTCAGAAGGTAAAATGATAGTTGCACTTGATAAAATGATGGTTTCAGGGGATAAAATGATAGTTTCAGGGGATAAAATGATAGTTTCAGAAGGTAACATGATAGTTGCACTTGATAAAATGATGATTTCAGGGGATAAAATGATAGTTTCAGGGGATAAAATGATAATTTCAGAAGGTAAAATGATAGTTGCAATGGATAAAATGATAGTTTCAGGGGATAAAATGATAGTTTCAGAAGGTAAAATGATAGTTGCACTTGATAAAATAATGGTTTCAGGGGATAAAATGATAGTTTCAGGGGATAAAAGTAAAACTATCATTTTATCAACTCAGAGTATCATTCTATCCGGCAAAACTATCATTTTAGCATCATTAAAATGAAGAGCATGTAGACAACTATGTATTGGATAGCTCATCAAATATACAAAAAATGATTTTCTATGTTTAACTACTAGGCAAGATTACAGATAAAAAAGATACTAAAACCTTTTTCAAATTTTTTTTACTGAACAAATAAAGAAGATCTCACCCATTCGAATAAAATCATCATCAAATTAACTATAAAACTGAGTTGATGCTGAGTTTAGTTTCAGCTGATATTACAAAAGAAAGATATATATAGAGTTTTGAGGTGTACCAATCAAATTGTACATGCACCCTCTTTCTCATTTTTTATGGTACAATTATTTTTGGAACGAAATTAAGACTCTCTAACTTTGTCTAACGAAGGTGGCGAGGAGAGTCAACATTTCTCGGCCGGCCTTCTTCCGGGAAGAGACGGTGAGATTCTGTTCCATATCCGGCGTCGTCTGCCTCTTCAGAAGCTTCATCAACCAGAATTCTTTCCTCAACACCATCAAATCTGGGAACAAAATCGATGAGAAGAGGAATATGGAAACAAAATTGCTGAGAAAGAGGAGAGAATCGAACAGAGAAAGAATGAAAGAATGGAGCAAAATTCAGAAATTAAATGAGAGAAATGACATATTTACCCCCTGCGCCTTTTTTTATGAAGAAAATCTAAGTTTGAATCTCAGCCACAAGATTAGAAAATATGTGTGGTCCAGATTTGGTTATAGGGTTATCACACAAATTGAGGGTTATCATATGATCACAACTCTTTCTATATATATATATAGGAGAGCGTTATTCTCATATTCATCCCTTAGATCCTTTATTCTTCTTAATATGGGCAGTTAGATCTCATTCATCAACGGTCCAGATGATCTGCATTATTACACTATAATGGTGCATTATTAGTCGGTGTGCATTATTCAATTGAAAATCTGCATTGTTACACTATAATGGCGCATTATTAGTCGGTGTGCATTATTCAACTGAAAATCTGCATCATTAAATGACACGTGGCACCAATCTAACTGTCGGATGACAAAATCGTGGGGCTGAGATTAAAAAGAACAAAGAACAAAAGATACAAAAAGGAAATGAATACATCCCTAATATATATATATATATATATATATATGAGCACAGAGTTGTAGTGAATCTTAACAAAAAATGGAGTGCCTACACTTAGTTTTGATGGTGGCGATGACAATGGTGGTGGTAATGTATGGCGAGGGCGATATAAAGACCGGCTTCTACACTTCATCATGTCCAAAATCCGAGTCAATTGTTTGGTCCACGGTTGAGAAGTACTTCGACAAAGACCCCACTCTTGCTGCTGCCTTGCTTAGGCTCCATTTTCATGATTGTTTTGTTCAGGTAATTCAACCAAATTCATAACAAGCTAGCTATTTTGATTTTATGTAGTGAAGGGTTGATTTATCGTACGTTTCAGGGTTGCGACGCGTCTGTTCTGATCGATTCGCCTTCATCCGAGAGAAAAGCATTGCCTAATCTGGGGCTGAGAGGCTTCCAAGTGATTGATGATGCCAAGTCTCAGCTTGAGGCAGCATGCCCTGGCGTCGTCTCCTGCGCTGATATCCTAGCACTGGCTGCTCGCGACGCTGTCGATTTAGTAAGCATTTTCACACATCACAAATAAATAGTAGTACTACTATGTTTTTATCATTATATAATGAAAACACATTATTTTGTTAATTAGTACTTACCACTTTGTTACATTATTTTTTTAGAGTGGTGGCCCAAGTTGGGGAGTGCCGACTGGGAGAAGAGACGGCCGCGTTTCTTTATCGTCCGACACCTCCAACTTACCCGGCCCTGCGGACTCCGTTGCTGTCCAGAGGCAGAAGTTTGCAGCCAAAGGCCTAGATGACCATGATCTTGTCACACTTGTTGGTAAACGTACTTAATTTTGAAAACAACATTTTCCTCTTTTCATTGCTTATAACATTAAGATCAAACCCTCTACATCCATCCACTACAGCAAAAAAAAATCGGGTCGAAGACACTTTTTAATGCTATTAAGGATGTTAGTCTTTGTGTCTAATTATACCACCAACGCTTCATAAAGTGTTCTTATTGTTAGTGGCCCAACAAAAATTAGGAGATACAAATAGAAGCATCCTAAAAATATAAAATATTAAGATAATTTGCTCTCAACTTAGACACGCTTTCTTTTGCATCCTAAATTATGATTATTTTTTAAAATTTGCGGACATACATGTAAGCAGGAGCACATACGATAGGGCAAACGGACTGTCTGTTCTTTCGATATCGACTCTACAACTTCACCATAACGGGGGGGTGCGGATCCGAGCATAACCCAAGCATTCCTGCAGCCGTTACAAACGCTCTGCCCAAAAGCCGGCGATGGCTCACAAAGAGTGGCTCTCGACAAAGACAGTCAGCTGAAATTCGACGTTAGCTTCTTCAAGAACGTTCGAGATGGCTATGGCATTCTCGAGTCGGACCAGAGGCTATGGGGTGACGCGTCCACGCGACGAGTGGTGGAGAATTATGCGGGGAATGTGAGAGGGCTGCTTGGTGTTAGGTTCAATTTTGAGTTCCCAAAAGCTATGATCAAAATGAGCACCATCGATGTGAAGACTGGTTTGGAAGGGGAGATTTGAAAGATATGTTCCAAATTTAATTGACTCGATCATTTGGATTCATTTCCATCATCTAGATTCATTTCTATCATCTATTAATGACTAGTTATATTCGATCTAGTTTGCTTTTCTAATTTACCTTCTTTTATTTCAACTGATACAATTGAATATATATAGTACCATCTCATTAACTTGTAAATGCATTAATTATTAGGACGTGATGCAACCTTTAAATTTAAATTCATTTATATTAAAAAAAAATATGAAGACATCCACTAAGTATCGGCTTGACATAAATAAATAGTGAAGTTATCCTACTCCTATTGTGTCGATGGTTTAAAGCAGTAAGTCAATAATTTATGAGTCTGTGTCGTGCTCTTTTATTTGTGTCAAAACTGATTGGATGAACCCTAAATTTAGGGATTGTTCGGTTGTATTGCTAGGAAAAATCAAGACTGAAAATTACAGTTATTATAATTAGTTGTAAAGATAAAGATTAAATTAATAGTACTATTACTTTGTATGTTGTTTGGAAGATACTATGATTAAATTAAGATAAGAAAAATGAAATTATTTTGTAGATTACGCCACAAATGATTTATTTTTTACTAATTTCATTACTTTTTTCTTCCTCCTTACTTTGCTCATTTTTTTTCTCTCTTACTTTACCAATTGTGCATTAAAAATTAAAACTCATAGTCATTTTTAAAGTTTCCATATTCAAAAGATGGAAGTATTAATGAATATTCAAATGATTTATTTAGGGATGGGAACACGGTCAAGGAGACGCAACTAAAATTAAGATAGTAGTACTACCAGGTTTTTGTTAATTGTATACAGACAATAAACTTCTCTCTCAAGCTCAATAATTTTAAGCAACTAACATAAGATAATCTCTACTTATTAAATTTGCGTTGACTTATATATATAGGCGACCAAGGAAGGAGAGGGGGACCTTAATTTTAACCAAATCATAATCAATCTTATTGATTG
The DNA here is from genome assembly GCF_004379255.2 of Salvia splendens. Classification (NCBI taxonomy): domain Eukaryota; kingdom Viridiplantae; phylum Streptophyta; class Magnoliopsida; order Lamiales; family Lamiaceae; genus Salvia; species Salvia splendens. The sequence goes on along the minus strand of NC_056037.1, from coordinate 13,600,035 downwards.
CAAAATCCAAACTTACAAATGAGGATTCTATAAAGAAAGGGAATCAATCTTATTGATTGCAAAATCCAAACTTACAAATGAGGATTCTCACCTATTTATACAAAGAGCCATGAGCTAAGATATTAAAACAAAATATCTCTTAACTAACTTTGTAACTAACTCTTCTAACAAACTTGTTAATGTTGGGAAATGCTGGAATTACAAGATATAAAACAATATCGGGCGTAATACAACCCAAGAAGGAATAACTGAAAACTGAGAATTACAACAAAATCGAAACTGTAAAAGTAAATTAAACTTAGCCGAGTCGAGGAAAGCCCTCTTTCCGCAAGACGAGATATGCCCCGGTAGTGCTCTCGGTTATGTCGTGTCGTCCCCAAAGATAAAACAGCAAACGTCTCTGGTGAAGCAGCACCACTATCAGCAGAGCTCCGGCGAACTGGATGGAGGAGATGGCAGAGCTTTCGACAGAAAGATTATGCAGAGGGAGTATGATGTTTGTGTGTATGATATCGTATCTGATGATCTGGTATGGATGCAAGGAATGACTGGTCTATTTATAGGCTTGGTCCACTGCGGGGGTCAACTCAGCCTTGATGGCTGTCATCATGGCTCATCATGGCGGGCATGTAACCGCTGGCCGTTACGAGTTTGAAAGCTGGAGTGGTCGACGAATCTAGATGTTTTACACGCCCAGTTCAACCGTCACATGTGGACTTCGTGAAGGGACTTGATCAAGACACTGATCAAGCCATCGCTCAAGGCGCAGCAGGCCGAGTTGATCAGGCTGCTGATCAAGGCGCAGCATGTCGACTTGATCAGGCTGCTGCCCAAAACTGAGGTGGTCCAAATCATTCGGTCTGGATCCAGGGACAAGCCCAAAGACCACCCAAAGACCAATTTCCAAGTCCAAGTCCAAGACCAAGGGCAAGGGCAAGGGCAAGGGCAAGGGCACGGGTGCGGGTGCGGGCACGGGCACGGCTCGGCTCGGCGCGCGCGTGGGCTCTTTCACCCATCTTAGTCCACAATAATTACTATGTGTAGTAATTCACTTAATAAATACACATTTAAAGATGTGTCTCATCTCCTATGTGGGATAATTAACATTAGTTAATTACTCCCTACACTTTCAACTCATAGCTTTATCAAAAGCTACAATGTGACCAACTTTAATCTACTATTTCTCACTCACCGGTAATCGGATTTGAGAAAGTGAATACATTACGGTCATCTACGCGGAATGTAGATCGACCCTATATCATTTAATTTCTGAAAATTAAATGTCTCGTCACATTTATTATTCGTCAAATTTCATTGACCGGACATCTTAAATTCAAGATTCCAACAATCCCCCACATGAGTGGAAATAGCCAAATGCATAAGCATGCAGACACAAGATCAACCCTCACGAGGTATATAAGCATAAGGATATGTAGTTTTTGGCTTTGAACCCTCCATAGTCGAAATCATCGGATACACAGGCGGCTTAGTAGCGCGATGCTTTGAACTAATCCCCCACGGCATGCACCGAGACAATGGTGTTAACGCTTAAACACCCCAACCCCATCCGTTCTCACATTTTGTGTCCTTTGCGGCCTTGGAAACCACTTTAGATTCATAAGTGTGTTATTTGAAGCGGCCTCACTTCACACTTATATAGGTGATTCCTAATCGAGTATCTTGCCCTACTCGGTCTCCTTGAGAACTCAATCTCCTCGAGATCCTTAGGAGTCATTAAAAGTCATAGACTTAGCCTCACCACTAGGCAAGTTTTCCAACACTCTATTGCTCTCTAGGGAATAGATATAGTTGAGTGTTTCTCATGAACTCTCATAGCTTAGTTGTCCCTTTGAACCAAGTTCTTGGGATCTCCAGTCATCATGGTTGGTTACCACTATGACAATTCTTTAATTTGTGGATTTCAAACTCATTCCCTCTAGCAACTTATTCATTTGATCACGGTTTAACCCTTTGGTTAGTGGATCCGCTAGGTTATCTATTGACTTCACATAGTCAATTGTAATCACCCCTGTTGTGATCAAATGTCTCACGGTGTTATGTCATCGACGTATATGGCGAGACTTACCGTTATAGAAGCCATTGTTTGCCCTTCCAATATCCGTCTGGCTATCGCAGTGGATCAGCACTGGCTTAGACCAACATGGAATATCTTCAACGAAGTTCTTAAGCCACTCGACTTCCTCACCAGCCTTATCTAAGGCAATGAACTCCGATTCCATCGTTGATCGGGCTATACAAGTCTGTTTTGTGGATTTCCACGATACAACACCACCCCCAATAGTAAAGACGTATCCACTTGTAGAAAGTGAGTCTTTGTTATCGGATATCCAGTTCGCGTCACTGTACCCTTCAAGTACCGGGGGGTATCTCGTAAAGTGTAGCCCATGATTTTGAATATATTTTAAATATCTCAAAACCCTTACAAGAGCCGTCCAATGATCGTTGCTTGGATTGCTCGTGTAACATGCTAATTTATTCACGGCGCAAGCAATATCGGGCTGAGTGCAATTAGTCAGATACATAATGCACCCAATGACCTTCGCATATTCTTCTTGTGCGACAGGTTCGCCTTTGTTCTTGGTTAAATGAACATTTAGCTCTATAGGCGTCTTAGCCGGCGTGCTATCATAAGCACTGAATCTTTTTAGCACTTTCTCAACGTAATGAGATCGTGTTAAGGTGATTCCTTCAGATGTTCTTAGAATCTTCAATCCAAGAATTACATCGGCTAGACCCATGTCCTTCATGTCAAAGTTTCTCTTTAACATGGCTTTCGTGTCGTTAATCACTTGGGTGTTACTACCAATGATTAACATATCATCAACATATAGACACACTACAACGTATCTGTTATCAGTGTTCTTAATGTAGACACATTTGTCACATTCGTTGATCTTGAATCCATTTGATAACATCACGTTATCAAATTTCAAGTGCCATTGCAATGGCGCTTGTTTCAATCCATAGAGGGATTTAACCAGTTTGCAAACCTTTTCCTCTTGTCCAGGTACTACCAAACCTTCAGTTTGTTCCATATAGATCTCATCTTCAAGGTCACCATTAAGAAACGCAGTCTTAACATCCATTTAATGAATCTCAAGATTGTGCACAGCAGCAATCGTGAGAAGCACTCGAATTGATGTAATCCTCGTTACAGGTGAGTAGGTATCGAAGAAATCGTACCATTCCTTTTGTTTAAAGCCTTTGACTACCAGTCGAGCTTTATACTTGTCCACTGTTCCATCGGCCTTAAACTTTCTTTTAAGGACCCATTTGCATCCTAAAGGTTTAGCACCTTCAAGTAGATCAACCAACATCCACGTGTGGTTTAGTAAAATTGAATCAATTTCGCTTTGAACAGCTTCTTTCCAATGTAACTCGTCTGGGCCAGCAAATGCTACTTTTATCGATGTTGGTTCTTCATCCAACAAAAATGCAATATAGTCAGGACCAAATGTCTTTAGTGTTCTGACCCTACTACCACGTCTTAGTACCACATCGTTTGGATCAGGCCTTGTTCGCTTGCGCGATTCTGGCTCTTCATCCACTGATTTAGGACTAGTGGTTTCATCCTCAATTCTCGTCTCAGAATTGGATGCTACATTTTCCTTCTTTTTACAAGGAAATGTATTTTCAAGAAATACCGCGTTTCTTGACTCAATTGTTTTTCCCACGGTCACAGTCGGTATTTCAGACTTGTGGACAACAAATCGATATGCACTACTATTAAGTGCATATCCAATGAAAATGCAATCAACCGTTTTAGGTCTGATTGTAACTTCTTTGGGCGGAGGAACCATCACCTTTACCAAACACCCCCACACTTTGAGGTATTTGTAGGATGACTTCCTTCCCTTCCACAACTCATAAGGAGTAGCATCTTTTCCTTTGAGATGGATTTTATTCAAAATATAGTTGGCTGTCAAAACAGCTTCCCCCACATATTATGTGGTAATCCTGAAGTCAGAAGCAGTGCATCATCATCTCTTTTAGAGTTCGGTTTTTGCGTTCTGCAACTCCATTAGATTGTGGTGAATATGGTGCAGTCGTTTGATGGATTATACCACTTGCATTGCATAATTCCTCAAACAGGGCTACATATTCGCCTCCTCTATCGCTTCAAATCGTTTTGATTTTACAACCAAGTTGATTCTCAACTTCGTTCTTATAATTTTTGAACGCTTCTATTACTTCATCTTTACTTCTTAAAAGATAAATGTAGCAATACCTTGTGCAATCATCTATGAAAGTGATAAAGTACTTTTTACCACCTCTAGTTTGCACCAGCTTTAAATCACATACGTCCGTGTGAATTAATTCAAGGGGTTTAGTGTTTCTTTCAACTGAATGAAACGGTAACTTAGCCATTTTGGCTTCAAGACAAATCTCAGATTTATCTTGGGTATCCACTTCATTAGCCTTTAGTAAATCTAAATTCACTAATATTTTAATGGCTTTTGAATTTACATGTCCCAATCTACAATGCCACAAGTTTGAATACTCAATCAAGTAAGAGGAAGTAGACGCATTGTTATTGATAGCCAAAGGCTTGGGACCATGGCACGTTGCCACACTAAGCTTGAAAAGCTCATCCGTTACATAACCTTTTGCGATGAATTTTCCAAACTTATACAATACAAACCTATCAGACTCAAATACAAGTTTAAACCCCTTATTAACTAGTATTGATCATGACACTAGGTTCTTGCGGATGTCGGACACATGCAGCACATCCTTCAGCGTGATAGAGACGACATACGTCATTTTGAGGATCACATCTCCAGTTCCTTTGACTTCAGATGATGCTTGATTCCCCATGTTGATCTTCCTCCCATCAACAGGACTGTAAGTTGAAAACTTACTCCTATCGGCACAGATATGAGCAGTTGCTCCAGTGTCGATGTACCAGCCTCCCTTGTTTTCAATCAAGTTGGCTTCTTCAGTGACCACGGCAATGAGGTCATTCTCGTCCCAGTCTTTGAACTCTTTTTCGACGACGTGGGCAGCAGGCTTCTTGCATTTGCTTCGACAATCCTTGGCGTAGTGCTCGGGTTTGCCACATTTGTAGCAATCGCCTTTCACAGGCTGCCTTGCCTTTGTCCTTTGACGTTTGGCGAGGACGTTTGTTGGAGGGACCGTCTCGCTCCAACAGGTTGGCCTTAGCCTCAAAGGGGCCATGGCCTCTCGCCTTTGGTCGTTTTTGCTTACGTCAGATTCATGCGCAACTTCATGATCAACTCTTCAAGAGTCATCTCCTTTGTCTTGTGCTTAAGGTAGCTCTTGAAGTCCTTCCAACTAGGTGGAAGCTTCTCAATCATCGTGCCTGAAGTAAAAGCTTCTGCCAGATTCATCCCCTCAGCGGCGAGGTCGTGGATGATAATTTGAAACTCTTGTACTTGGTCTATCACTGGTCTTGAATCGACCATTTTGTAGTCCAAGTACTTAGCTATTACAAATTTCTTAGTACCGGCATCATTGCTACGGTACTTCTTCTCTAAGTTTTCCCACATTTGTCTAGATGTGGTTACATTAGAGTATACATTATAGAGGCTATCATCTAATGCACTTAAAATAAAGTTTTTGCATAGATAATCCCCTTTGTGCCATGCGTCGTAGTCGGAGAAGACCTCTAGTCTTAACTCTTGATCGCTTGGCGTGGGTGGCTCATCTTCCTTGAGATAATGCACGACCCCCAACGTTGTCAAGTAGAACAACATTTTCTGTTGCCACCTCTTGAAGTCTGATCCTCCAAACTTGGAGGGCTTCTCAGCGGCGCATCATCCTCGGCATCAAAGGCACCGAGCCTGGTCCATGATATGAACCATTCACGTTGACTCCACTTGAGCCAGCGGCTGGGTTAGGCATGGAGCCTCCCCAATTCGTGTTGGGCGAATTGCCCCCCACATTCGTGTTGACCATAGATGGCCCTATATTCGTGTTGATCCCAAGAGATCCAACACCAGTATTGAGCCCGGAGGCACCAACACTCGATCCATTAAAGGATCTAAACGAACCACTAAAAGTGGAACCCATCAATTCACCAAAGGTGGATCCAGTGGACGCCCCAAAGGGGTTGTCCCATACCCAATGGGTAGTTGATCCAGGTGTGGGAGTGCCTTGACCCATCAAGGTTGATGGGAAAGCGGCAGTGGCCGGAACAGTGGAGGCGGCGGTGGCCGGAGTAGTGGCAGCGGAGGTGTTGGCGTTGGTCGACATCTCCAAGCTAAGGATTAGGTTTCGATAGTTTTAAGTTCAGTTAAAGTTCAATCTCCTTCTTCAACGGCAAGTATATCTCGTCTTGCGATTGTTGGGGAAATGCTGGAATTACAAGATATAAAACAATACCGGGCGTAATACAACCCAAGAAGGAAGAACTGAAAACTGAGAATTACAACAAAATCGAAACTGTAAAAGTAAATTAAACTTAGCCGAGTCGAGGAAAGCCCTCTTTCCGCAAGATGAGATACGTCCCGGTAGCGCTCTCGGTTATGGCGTGTCGTCCCCAAAGATAAAATGGCAAACGTCTCTGGTGAACCAGCACCGCTATCAGCAGAGCTCCAGCGAACTGGATGGAGGAGAGGGCTGAGCTTTTGACAGAAAGACTATGCAGAGAGGGTATGATGTTTGTGTGTATGATATCGTATCTGATGATCTGGTATGGATGCAAGGAATGACTAGCCTATTTATAGGCTTGGTCCACTGCGGGGGTCAACTCAGCCTTGATGGCTGTCATCATGGCTCATCATGGCGGGCCTGTAACCGCCAGCCGTTACGAGTTTGAAAGCTGGAGTGGTCGACGTTGAATCTAGACGCTGTACACGCCCTATTTCAACCGTCACATGTGGACTTCGTGAAGCGACTTGATCAAGACACTGATCAAGCCATCGCTCAAGGCGCAGCAGGCCGAGTTGATCAGGATGCTGATCAAGGCGCAGCATGTCGACTTGATCAGGCTACTGCCCAAAACTGAGGTGGTCCAAAACATTAGGTCTGGATCCAGGGACAAGCCCAAGAACCAAGCCCAAAGACCACCCAAAGACCAATTGCCAAGTCCAAGACCAAGACCAAGGGTGCGGGCGCGCGTGTGGGCTCTTTCACCCATCTTAGTCCACAATAATTACTATGTGTAGTAATTCACTTAATAAATACACACTTAAAGATGTGTCTCATCTGCTATGTGGGATAATTAACACTAGTTAATTACTCCCTACACTTTCAACTCATAGCTTTATCAAAAGCTACAATGTGACCAACTTTAATCCATTATTTCTCACTCACCAGGAATCGGATTTGAGAAAGTGAATACATTACGGTCATCTACGCGGAAAGTAGATCGACGCTATATCATTTAATTTCCGAAAATTAAATGTCTCGTCATATTTATTATTCGTCAAACTTCGTTGACCGGACATCTTAAATTCAAGATTCCAACAATCCCCCACATGAGTGGAAATAGCCAAATACATATGCATGCAGACACAAGCTCAATCCTCATTAGGTATATAAGCATAAAGATAGGTCTTTGTCCAATTCCAGGAGTAAATATGGTGTTAAATCAGATAATTAATGGATTAAAAGATAGAGAGGGTCGAAAAAATCATTAAAGATGGAATCAAAGCGTACTCAATAGTTTGATTTGAAAATTGAAATGCTACGAAAATGCTTAAACAACATCATGAATAATCATGATCGCTATTACCAACACGTCCTGCAATTATCATTTTTAGTTTTTATTCTATTTTATTTCAAATGCCTTAAGTAAAAATACATCCATCTAATATTGGAAATTATAAAACGTAGAAATAGAGTTAGTCTATTTTCTTCTTCGTCGTCCAATAGCAGTTTGACTATTTGGAACAATAATGTTCGTTAAATTAGGACTCCTAGTATATATAATTTGTTGTTGGATGTATTAATTGTAGAGAGAAAGTTCCAAAAAGAAAGAAATGTATCATATTAGTTGGGACAAACTAAAAAAAGAAAACGTGTCATCTTAAGCGGGACAGAGAGAGTAATTAACTTTCAAATTATTTGTTATGTAAAAATAATGTACTTGATATGAAATTAAATTTGAAGAAATTTTATACAGTGTACGTGAGTGAGTGTAGGTGCATTGTGTGAAGGTGCCTAATTTTATAACTATTCATATTTCCAAATATCTACTTTTGATGTACTTATAATTCAAATTCTGGAATCGGAATTCGTGTAGGAATTAAAATTGTAACTCAATTTCAAATTCAAATATTTTGCTATACCAAAAATTGGATTTAGAATTAAAAGCTCAATTTCAATTCCTGATGATCCGTTGAACTGAACATTATATCATATCATTAAAAAATTATTTTTTATATTACCGGCAAGCTAGGCCAAATGTTAATTAGGCAATCCCAACATTCATTTTGAGACTTAGTTGAAGCTGTCGGTTTCCAAATTTAAAGAAAATAATATATTAGATAAACATTAGTCGTTAATTAAAACTGAATTTATATTTAGTAAAATGGGACCAAAAAAGACTCTTTTATTTTATGGTAGCATAATTTGAGGATGCGGTGTCACGCCTAGCACAATTAACGGCGCGACGGCAGAGAGAGGCATATGGAAGATGTGATTAAAGGGAACGAAAATTACGGCAAATATGAGAGAGAAGAATTCAACAAGGCTTCTTCACAATTTTCTACCTTCTTGGTTTCATATTTGCATCACACTTTCGTCATTGAATCTTCCAATTTGCAATGATGGAACAATTAAGAAAGAATGAGATTTTTCATGTAAATATTTACAAACAATTATCTTGGGCCAGTTAAATATACTCCAATTATAAAATGAGCCCATTGTCTCTTTAGCTTAATAATGAAGAATTATGCCTACTATGTTTATATTGAAAATTACACAATTTTTATTTGCCCAAGGCCGGCACTAACTGGAGTTTTTCTTTCTAAGAAAACCAACCCCTCTTCATAAACATTGGCAGACACCATCTTATATCACAAGGGACTTTAGCCTCTATAAAAAATTGATTTTATAGTATTATGACATAGGAGTATTTGATATTGTTGTGTAAAAATAAAAGTTCCAATAACAAAAAAACAAGTATAAGTAAAATTGTTGTTTCAACATTTCAAATACAACACCTACCAAAACTCAATTTTTGTGTATTAAACCGGTTTGTTGGTTGAGGTGTTGGACTCCAACCGTCGGCTTCGAGAAAGAGGGTCAACCCCAACACCATGGTTTGTTGATCCCTGATAAGCTATTTCTTGTAATGTTCATTCTGATGCAACGAGCCAACTGATACCCGTCTTCCCTAAAATAAAGAAATACACAATCGACCAAACGATTCATTGCTCATCATTTTCCTTCAAATGTAGTTGCCACAATCTCTATATTCTTCTCTAGTTACACATTAACATATTCATGACTACAAAATTAATTTATTCTTATATACTGGGATTCTTAATCATAATCTACTTCTAAATATTCTAACGGTTTTATCCACATATAACTAAGAGCATCCACATCCGTGCTCTTGCCAACGAGCACGGATGTGGGCCCGGACCCACTTTTACTCCCTGCTCTTAGGCAAGAGCACAACACCCACATCCGTGCTCTTCCGCAAGGACAAGCTCAAGGTCCCACCATTCTATTATTCAATTTAAATAAAAACATTTCCGCAATATTAAAATGCATTAAAATTACCCGGAATAATATTACAAATTATAAAAAAAATTAAAAATTACATAATTAAAATCCTAAAAATTAAAAATTACATAACTAAAATCCTAAAAATTAAAAATTACATAATTAAAATCCTAAAAATTGATATTGGGAGAGTTGTTTGGTATAACGTCATTTTTGTGTTTAAAATGAGAGTATTTATAGATGAAAGTACGAATTTTGGGGAAAAAATAATGAAAAATAAATTAAAAGTGTGGAAAAAATGGATATATTTTTTATAAGGCCCATTTCATGAATCGGTTTAGGGGTAAAATGTACGCTTCTTGATCGGTTTATCGCGCAAAGCAAGTGTTAAATGTGCAGGAATGCCGATTGACAAAGGCAACAAGGCCAAACTGATCAAGCAAGTACAATAGATGAAAAATGCCAAAAATCGGGGGAGTTGATCAAGGGGAATGACCAAGCAGTCAAGGAGGGGACCACTGGCTTCCAGAAGAAGGACACGTGAGGCTAATGAGCTGGATGGTGCGCATCATTTTGTTATCAAGAACAACGTTCTGGAAGGGGACATGTGCTGATATATGAGACGCAAGGACGGAGCTGAGTCATGAAGCTGTTACTGAAAAGCGTCGTCATTCTAGAAGGAAAACACGTAGCAATCAATGAGTCGCTCACTCTCAGCATGAGCGAATATTCTTTGCCAAGATCGTAGGGGTTAGATGTCATTTCCTACGTCCCAATGACATGAGTAATCTAGGTTAGCTTTTGTCTTTTGTGACGATCCAATCACTCCAAAGGATCATACCTTTGATCCAACTAAGCGATGTACACATATATAGCAAGACAATATGATTACAATGTGAACAAAGAACCTAGCTCTACAACATAAGTAAACAGAAACGACGTGTTACGAGGATGAGCGTTATGACGAACCAAGAGTACCAAAGAGTCGTAATCCCCACATATGTGGTCATCTGACGTGATCGTGAAGTGAAAGCACCTTGTGACAAAAGTTTCTCATATCTCATTTACTATCCTCTATAAAGAGTTAAACAACGGAGTATCACCATTGTAGTTAACCAAGAAGATTCATCACCAACGCTTACTTGGATTCCCATGAATTCCATTTTCTCGAATCCCCTGATCAAAATACTTTTGTTGAATTACGATCTTAAATGACTTCCTTTGCAAGGTAATTATCTTCCCTCTCCTATGTCAAGGTTGTGCATCACTTTCAGTTTTGAGCTTGCTCCCTCATGTTTTCTGATAACCTCCAGTGACTACGGTCCTTCTTTACTCATTCTGTATAAAAGCAATACTTTGACTCTCTAAATTCTTGCCACCAAACTCCTATACTAGGAGCTGCTTTATTTATGGCCTTCAGAATGAACATGTTTCCCTAAACTATTGTCTCTTCAATGATAATATTCTTCAAAGATCATTAGTAGATCTTTACTGTTTTCAAATGTGCTTGGTGACACTCATTAATTTATAAAGAATAGTCACCTCTTCTTAATCCCACTATAGTTATTCCATCCTGCTTTGAGCTCGTTAGCAACTCCAAGTCTAAAGTAATTTGCTCTCTTCCCAAACTTGTTTGCTCTGATTGTCTTCTCTGCTAGTTAATTTCCGTAATTTGGTTATAAACTTTGTGAATTCATTAACGTGATATAGCATCACGATGTTGTTGACCCAAAAGGGTAGTTCCTTGTTGTTCTTCTTTCTCAAATCCACTTGAGCCTAATCATTTTCCATTTTACTATATTGGAGCCGCCATCTGGTGAGACCTTAAACCTTTTAATTTGACCCTTTGTGTTTTCAGACATACTTATTGTCAAGCTCTTTATTTTACATGAGTACTCTTATCTTCTGAATTCAAATATGATTGTTGTCTCTTGATCTGAGCTTCTCTGCAAGCTCCATGTTAAAGTTGGCACATTGCTTCTCCCTTGGCTAGTTTTCTCTTGTTGCCCTCTTTATTAGTTAGTTTCCCTGAACTGCTTATAAACTCTAAAAATTCCGTTGATATGATCTTCTATCACAGTGTTGTTGAGCAAATTGCAAATTTTTGTTTTTCTTATTCTTTTCAAATTCATTTGTAACCAACCATCTCAGGTCTTCCTGTTATCATCTGGGGATACTTGAAACTTTTCTACTTCACAGTTCATTTTGAGTATGTTATTGGCAACCTATTATTGACATCTATATTTTATTTATCATACCCTCACTTTCACAATTTATTCCATCTGGCAAGCTCTTTTCATAATAAAATTCCCAAGCTCTATGGGATAGCTGAAGCCCTTTGAAGTTGTATATTTTTCTGGGAGTGAGCATAATAAGCCCAATTGAGCTTAGTCTTCGCATTTCATAAAAACCTTTGTTGCAAGCAACTGCTGAGAGTTTGTGGTGAACCAAACACTCATGTAATGGAAATAATTATAATCGTTTTATTTTCATGGCTACCTTCGAGCCTACACAAAGAAAGAACGATTCGAATATTTCTCTTGGAATCCCAAATTCAGTTCCTATCAAAGTTAAAACGGTTAGATCAACTCTATTTTTTTGTTCCTCGCGTGAGACCCTCATGGGAGGCAAGACACTGACCACTGCAGAAAAAAAAATCCTATGCCGACGAACGTCGAACCGAATGGAAATTTAACATTGGAGAGAAGGTCTTTTTGAAAGTAGCCCCTTCCAAAGGAATAACCAGATTTGGACTCAAGAGTAAACTAAAACCACGATTTATTGGACCCTATGAAATTCTAGAGGAAGTGGGCCTAGTAGCATATCGCTTGGCATTACCACCCAACTTTGAGAACGTACACAACGTATTCCACGTCTCCCAATTTCGAAGGTATGTGTTCTACCCAAAACATGTGATTCGCCACGAAGGAATCGTTCTAGAACCTGACCTGAGTTACGAAGAAAAGCCAGTAGAAAAACTAGATCGAAAGGTGCAACAGCTTCGGAATAAGTCGATTACTACAGTGAAGGTTTTGTTGAAAAACCACGCACAGGAAGAAGCAACATGGGAGCTAGAAGAGAAAATGAAGGAGAAATATCCCAAGCTTTTTGTCTGAATACTTCCTAAATTTCGGGACGAAATTTCTTTTAAGAGGGGTAGAATGTAACGACCCGCCAAACCGATATTATTAGAAACTATATTATTAGCTTGATTATCTATATAAGTGACCTTTATGTGATTAAATCCGAGCTACGATAGATTGTCGTTGTTTGTTTTGACGTTAGGCAAGTGAATAGAACACGTAAATATATTACATCTATGTGAGTATAATAAATTTAAATAAATAAATAAGATCCAAAAATCAAAATTTTAATGTCCGATACATTCAACAAAAGTCAAACAAAATTTAATCTATACATCATGCGTTCTAAGAAAATAGGGTACTTTAACGCGGACAGCCACGAGCTTGAACCGAGTTTCTTCCTGCACCAAATTAAACAATAAATATACTAATAATATAATAAAAGAGATTAATCATAAAGAAAGGAGAAGATAGACTCGATCAGATTTTTTTCGACAGCAGCATTTAATGCTGCATTAAATGCATTTAATGAGTGCAGGATGAAATCATATCCCAGACAACAAGATAAGTCTCACTTGCATGTTTTATGTATATGTACATATATATATAAATCTTTTTGTCACTCACCCACACAAATCCTAACTTCTCTACGCACACCAACTTTTTTTGCACACGCCAACCCAACGTAGGATAGAGAAGTCCAAGAAGGGATATTTGCACAAAATTGTAGGGTCAAGCACTGCAAATTACAATCCAACGACACTTTGTTTCCATATCAAAAAGGTAACCCCAAGCCTCCTTTCATTTTCTTTATGCATATACATCCATTCACACTAGATATGAAATATAGGAACACACATGCTAGGCACAACCGTATCACATATTACATCAAGAACTCACAATAACACAACAAATGCTCCGAGTTTCACCAAAACTTACAAGTAGCATGCTAAAACCAATATTTCCCCAAGCTATTGAAATAGGAGAACTAACATAGGGCAGTTAGTGAGACTTATCTTAGAGGTTGAATCTGCCGGATTTCCGGCACTCCGTCGTCGATGAAAACAGTGTCATACCCCCAAATCAACCATCAAAATTGTAACTTTCACCCATCTACATGTTTCAAACACCTAGAACTTTATCTATGTATAATTTAACAAAGTAAAAGTCTAGACAACATAGGATGAAATTCTTACTGTCGGGAGAAAGTAAATGGTGGTTGTGGTGTTGTCGGAGAGGGGAGTCAGTAGCCGTAGCAGTGTTGGGGAGGCTGCCGGTGGTGTAGTAACGGTGTAGGGGAGATGCTAGAGCCGCCGCTTGTGCATGCACAACGGCGGCAGCGACGCGCACGAAGGGGAAGGCGACGGTGGCTGGGGCTGAGCGAGGTGACAGCGGCCTCGGGGCGGCGGCGGCTGACCTGAACGAGAGGGAGATCTGGAGATGGCGGCGGCGGCAGTGGCTGCGCACGGTGGTGGCGGTGCGTCGCCGTGCTCGCTGCAGCGACGGCGGTGCTGGAAGTTGCAGAAGCAGAAGTGAGGAGAAAAGGGGGGGCCGTTCCATTTTGTGGAGAGATTTAGGGATTTAGTGGTGAAGGAGGAAAGGGAAAGTCTGTATGTGGGTCTCTTTTATTTTATTTATCTTGGGCCATGAAGTAATAAAATAGGGAATAAGTTGGGTTGTAGTAAAATAATCCCACAAGCTCTTCCGAAAACTTATTTAATTAAGCTACAATTTAAGAAGGTAATTTTGGCTTATTTTAAAATTAGCTCTTTACGAAAGAGATGTTATCATTTTTTTTGCCTATGTTGAGTGCAACTAATTTTTTGGACTAGTGTACACAAGCTACCTCTGACCGTGAACGGCAGAGCAAGTGACCGTGGAAGGTGGCCACCTTCCCGGCACAAGAATACCTCTGACATGATGGGCAGAGAAGGTGACCGTGCGAGAACACCATCTCGACGGCACAATGTGATCAGATATGGCTAAGTACCGGAAAAAGGGGTTGGAACCCAATGTGATATTTTTAGTAAGCTCGGGTCTTTTCAACAACACCCCGAGTGTTACTGTGATGATGGCTTGACAATATTTTCAAATGTATATGTGTAATTTTCGGCAATGTGTTCACTGAGTACTTTTGTACTCAGCCCTGCATATATTTCTAAATGTGCAGGTTGAGCAGCGAAGTGGTGGAGGAAGTGCTATTGAGACAAGACATTTAATTCAGTCAGATTTTGACTCTCGGAGGTTCATGTCTTCATACATGGAACCGCGTTCATTTGCTTCCGTTGTGCATCTTAAAAGACTCAAGTCTATTTTGTTCAAAACTCTGATTTATTTCGAGCTATTCCCATTTGTTTCGGGCTGTGGTTGAGTTGTGTTGATTTTCCCCCTTCTTCCCCGCTTCTTTAATCCTCCCCTAGTCGCGATCAACCGTGTTTTCTATCCTTAGAAAATGCGGTCGTGACATGATCGAAGGAGCGCTGCAGAATACTTGATATCTGTCGGCGTATTCTTAAGTTTCCCGCCGAGGATCTCCTCGGTTTACTTGCTTTCGTATTTCTGAAGTGTTAGCTTAGTTTAAATTTCACGCTATACTGTTCTGAGCTTTAGTTTTAATCAAAGTTGTTTTCGTTTTCGTCATCGTGTTTACTGTTCTGAGTAGTAAATTTTCATTGCAGTCTGAGATTCACTTGACCCAGTAGTTAAAATTCCCTTGAGCAAGTAGTTAGTTACTTTTCTGTTTAAAGTAAAACCAGTAGTTAAAAACTCCCAAAGTTAAAGCGTGGCAGCAGCCAACCCCCCTGTTCACTACTCACACACTTGATACACTAGTTTCTCTGTGGGATCGACCCCGAACTTGCCGATTTACTGTTAAAGTAGTGCAAAATTGGGAGTTTACAAATTACTTTAGAGGCGAGCAAGAGCGAGAGCGCTTGATCAAGTGGCAACGACATTTGCTAACTTATCCATCCGGTTCAGTTATCTTTCCATATAACTTGATCCAACCTATCCACTTTCTCAAGCCGTTCCAAAATGGCACCGTTGTCGGGGATGCATGGTGTTATTTTATGTTTGTGTGTAGTGCGTAGGAGTATATAATCTTATTTCTTTCTTTTCTCATTTGTTTTTCTTACTGTTAATGAGAAGGTACCACCGCGACTACCACTGGAACCACCCTCTTATATACAGAGGCACTAACGCTCATTGGAGAGTTCAGGAAGCCGGCGTAGTTACCACTCGTTACAAAGCTGAACTAGCAGCAGCCGCTGATCAACTGACCAGCGAAGAAGAAGGGGAGCAGAACGCGCAACCTAGACCACCACCGCTTGAACAAGCAAAAGAAGAGATGGCCCTCGTCGACAATGACTCAGGAATTGGCTCTCTGCACGCTCATGACGAGAAGGAGCCCACACATGCCATTGTCGTTACTCCTGGGATGCGGACCATAGCAATCAAGTCAGGAGTACTGGCCGTTTTGTCCCATTTTTACGGTCTTTCAAAAGAGTGTCCGTACGCCTTCTTGGAGGAATTTTACCGATAGTGTGATATCCAGCCCGTGTCGGCTGGATCTACATCCGAAGACTATAGGCTAAAGGTTATTCCCTTCGTCTTGAAGGGTGATGCTGGAGTATGGAGTTCCGAATGATCTTCCTAGATCGTTTCTTTCCTGCGTCAAAGACAAGTGCCCTCAAGAGGGAGATTACAAAATCCAGACAGGAGTACGATGAGCCCCTCGGTCAATACTGGGATAGATTCCAAGGGCTGCTTCAAGCATGCCCCAACCACAAGCTGGGGGAGCGGGAGATCTATTCGATCTTCTATGGTGGACTGACGGTCGACAGCAAGAATGACCTCAACCTCGCAGCTCAAGGGGATTTCTCAAAGACCCCATTCAGCCAAGCCAAAAGCATCCTAGAGAGGTTGATCGAAGCCAAGAGGTCGTATGAAACATCTCGAGGGCAGTATTGAAGAGGGGCATTGCACGCAGCAGAGGCACGCAATGATGAAAAGTTGGAGGCTCGATTTGAGCAAATGGAGAAGGAGCTGCTTGAGGCAGTAGAGAAAGCCAGACCGCCTCCACCATCTGCACCGACGGAGAAGCAGTACATTCCACCACCACCGCCAGAAGAGCATCACTATTACTATTGCGAGTTCCCCCCTGAGGCAGAGCCGCAACCGCAAGTGAATGTCGTGGGCCACTGGAATGCGAATGGCAACTGGATCCAGGGTAAACAGAGAGACGCTCTAGGGAGGGACCACCCTAACTATAGGTGGACTGATCAGAGTCAAAGCCAACCACCTCAACTAGCGCAACAACACTTACAATTCACCGAAGGGAAGCATAATTGGCACGCACGCGTTCAGGAAAGGCAACGTGATGGAGGCAACAGGATACAAGGCGGTCAGGGGAGCTGGTCCACAGGACAGCAGGGCAACTGGTCAAGCGGAGGTCAACCTAACTGGTCAAGCCGACAACATGAAGGAAATTGGAGGTACCAACACCAAGGCCCTCAGTCAAGCAACCAGGGAAGACAACCAAATAATCAAGTGGTCAATTATGTTCCGCCGCACCCTAGAGGAAATCAACAACCCCAAGGGAACCCACAGTACTTCCAAGGGATCCAACATAATCATTTCCCCCAGAACCAGCCAGAACAGTATGGACCTTCCGGCTACCATCAACAAGGCCATGGAGGAGGTCGTTTTAATCAGAGGTATAACAAACAGCAAAATGAAGGTCCAGAAGATATGATGATCCCACATCAGTCCCACAATGCAATGCGGGAAATACAAGAAGCCTAAAGAGAACAGAGGGTTGCACTAGATATGCTTACAAAGCAGTTATCTCAGGTCGTCATGTCGTTGGGCGAGCTGAGGGGAAATGAAGGAAAAATTCCGGCTACAGTGCAGCCACCTACTGGGCGAGAGAATGTCAATACAATATCTCTTAAATCAGGAAGAGTTTACCAAAGCCCACCTGCGAGTTCTCCAGCACCCACAGACAGACCCAATCATGAAGAAAGCCCTGAGTCCAGCGCCTTTGATCAAGTCACAAAAGAAGGAGAGTCTAGTCCCCTTGAACAAGTCACTGAGAAAGGAAGGATGGTCCAAGCAGAAAATGTAGCCGTGGTGATCCAACCAAGTGATCTTCCACTGAAGAAGACTGACCCAGGGGTGTTCACACTCCCAATTTCTATCAGAGACATTCGAATGGATCACACAATGTGCGACCTAGGGGCTTCCATCAATATTATGCCGTATTCTATATACGAAAAGCTGGGAGAAGCTAAGCTTGTCAAAACCGGTATGGTGATACAGCTAGCAGATGGGTCTTACATTCACCCAGAGGGAATTCTGGAAGATGAAATCGTCAAGGTAGAAAAATTCATATACCCTGCCGACTTCTTCATCATAAAGATGACAGAGCCAGGAGCGGAAGAGTCTATTGGAGTCCTTTTGGGAAGGCCATTCTACAGCCAGCACAGTCATTGACGTCCGCCATGGGACGATGAATCTGAATTTTTATGGAGAACAACTTACTTTCGACATTGATAAAGCTGTGAGGAAGCCACAGGACAGTGAGAGCATACAATCGGTAGACACTATCAGACCTTGGGAGAAAAAGTACCTAGAAAAGGAACTCTTCAAAAGACCGTCCACTGACTCCACTGAAGACGAACAGCTTAAGAAGGAAGCAGCTGAATGGTTCGATGCAACGATGATTGGGAAAATGGATGATCGAGCCATTAAAAGGGCGATTATGGATTTCTGTACGCCGCCACGACCAGTTGAGCCAAAAGAGATCACTCAAGCAAGGGTCGAAAAACCACCTGACCAAGCCGCCACATTGAGAAAAATGTTGAAGGAAAGTCCCGCACCTACAAGGTAACTATTGTCTTTACCTGCATCGCCAGTTACCCTCAAGAGCCTGTCCAACCAGACGTATCAAAAACGAGTCAAACCAAATCTGCAAGAACATGGAGGATTGAAGGAAGAACCGAGGCTGGGTCAAGAGGTAGTCAAGTGGAAAACAGTGGACATGATAGAGATTAACTCGGATCTGTGCATACATCCCGCCATGTTAGAAGAAGGAGTGACACTCCACCTTGATCAACAACGCAGACTCGACCCCCCTTTGAGAAAGAAAGAGCTCAGAGTGGGGCAGAAAGAGCCACTCTTCCAGTGTCAACTCAAACTGATACCCAGGGGGCGGAGTTCAAAGTGGGCAGACCCTGGTACCATCATGGCAATGCACACACAAGAGGCAAACATACTCCAAGGAGACCCCCCGATTCGTTCTCCTTCGTGGTAAATAGTCATCGGGTTGAGCCCTACAAAGACAAGACCAAAGTGGGCATAGTGGAAGAAATTCTACCGATCCTGCCTAATCTTCTCCAGTGAGCAGGTAAAAGGAGTGATCAGGTACTCATGGGTAGTCTGCTTGATCAAGCAACAAATTCTTAATCTATTAAACTGATCAAGTGACGTCCTAGGGGAACCCGGTCAAATCCTTTGTAGTTAGTGTAAATAGTTTTCGTGTGTTAGTTTTTAGAAATTAAAAGACGGAAGAAATGAAGGAAACTGATCAAGTGGAACTATTTGAGTTTTCATCTGGAATTAATTATCCACTTGATCAGTGCAATTTGAATTTAATTGGTGGTACAGTGATTGAGCTGGTCAGGGCAGGTAATGAAAGGACGTGCCAGCCACTAAAAAGGTATCAGGAAGCGCCAACTGCTGCATTGGACAGAACGTCCTGGAGAGAGGGAGGAAGCGTATCGGAGAAGCTAAGCCAGTTGGCGCTCTGAAAGGACGCGCTTGTACGTGAAAATTTGCAAGGATCTGAACAGCCGCAAGGATCTCAATAGTAGAGGATCCCAACAGCCGTGACATCAATATAAAAGGCAGTTTTCAGATCCGGATATCACTTTTAACCAAATCACCTAGAGTACATTCTCTTTGCTCTCTCATACCGCTCAAAATCCAAACTCTTGCCCCAAATCATCATCTTCTCCACCAAAACCTACCACCATTACCAGAAACAATGTTTCTTGAACAACTCTCAACTCCATCCTCCTCCAGTTCCGGTGCCGACAGTGAGGACCGAAGAACCTCACCTCAAGCCCAAGAAGAAAGCCCTAGCCCATCTTCTCAACCACCACCACAAACCAGCGCCGCCGCTCCACTTCCCGAGGTGGATGAAGAGGCCCAACGGCGCCTGACCAGAATCCTCCGGAGCATGCCCTCCGATATGGATATCGCGACGATTTACGCCACCGTGAAAGCCCACCTTGGAATATCCCTGTTAAGGGACCGAACCACAACTTCCACATCCCAAAATCCTCCCCGACACCCTCCATTTATCTCCCAAATACAAGCCCCCCTTCGCACCCCTGAACCTACGCCCGTCGTCCCCCTTGTACAATATAGTGGGGACGATTCTGAAGAAGAGGGAGGGGCGCAGCCCGCCACCGTTCCAGCCGAAGAAGCATTGTCCGTGCCGCCGCCACATGCAGAAGGCACGACCGCTCCCAACGCTCCGACACCACCAAGTGGCGGAGGCTCCTACTCCCCTACTCTCCTAGGGTCGGCACAACCAATCGAGGTTGTGCACATTGATGACGATTCTACGGAGGACCTTCTGCCTCCTCCCAGTGAAATACTACAAGGGGAGGGGAATGGACTCATTCCTCATGCAGAGGATGAATCGGTCTCGGACAGGGAGGAGGAGCCGCTGTGCCGCCGAAGGCTCGGAATGGAAGTCAATCGGCTAATGGATGAGGTGGAGGCCAGGGTGGCCAGCATGCACAGGGCGGAGGAGGAGCAGGTGGAAAGACCGCTCGCAGTGCGGCGGCTGTCGACTGAGCCGGAGAACCAAGGAGCCGTTGGGACGATAAACCAAGAGGACGTAGAGGAGAGAGAGGCAGAGGCCGAGGCTGTTGAGGACAACCGTCAGAACGCTGAGAGGGAAAGGAAGAGGAAGGGGAAGGAAAGTGTTTCTCCTCCTCCTAAGAGGATGCGCCCTGCAACCCGGGGCATTATTATTCCTGATACAGACCGACCTGCCCCGACACAACAAGGAGATGAGGGCACTGAAACCGAGGAGAGAGAGCTTTGGTGGGCTCGAACATCCCGCAGGCAACAAGGGAGGCTTGCAACACCCCCCACCGTCAACTATTCCAGGCGAACTGTGGTTTTGACCACGGACCTCCTCCAGCGGATACTGGAATTTGAAAACCCCAAATGGGCTGAGGAGGTCCACCAGAGGGTGACGCCCACGAAGCGGCTAAAGGCGGTCAAGAAAATCCACCAGCCAGCCCTGGAGACTATCCGAGTTGAGAAGAGATTTACCCAGTATATTACTGGGATTGGTTTTGAATGGCTATTGGAGATCGAGGATACCCTCGTGCCCGAGGACCTGGCCAAAGAATTTTTCACGTCCTTCCGGTTTACCGGAAGCACAAACTTGGAGGCTAGGAGCGTCTCCTTCCTGGTGTTCGGGCGTGAGCAGACGATGAGCCTGAACGAGTTTTCTGTGAGGATGGGACTCTATACAGAGGCCCATGTCGCTAGTGGAGAATGGTTCGGGTGCGATATTGGCCTTCCTCAGAGGAAACCGGAGTTTGATCAGCAGGACGTCTGGCAGGCCGTGTTCAACGGACGTGCCCCCGACTTTAAAGCCTCTGAGTCTAGAGGAACCCATATTGCTGATCCGGCTCTCCGCCTTGTCCAGGTCTACCTTGCCTGCAATCTCCTTGGCCAAGCCAATACACTGGCGATCATTACTCTGGCCGAGCTCTACTTTATGTAGAGCATGAAGGAGCAGAGGAGGGTGCACCTTGGCTACTGGCTGGCCTACTTGATGAATCAGATTGCCACTTGCCCTGCCCGCCACCTCAACGTCTGCCACCTGCTTGGAGCTTACTTAAGGCAGAATTGGACCATGGTGTTCTATAGGGACGTGGGGCGTCCCAGTCGTTGCCATAAGCCCGAATTATTTAACTTGGATTTATTTGTAAGAATACATGTACTTGAGCGGCTACCCAGCGTGAAGCTTCGATTCTACTTAAAGGCTAGGCAGGAGGGACAGGTGGAGCAGCAGGAGACCAGGCGTGCGGAAGGAAGGAGGCCGGCCGATCGCCCGGCCAGCCCAGCGAGGCCACAGAGGCAGAGATTGGAGTTGGTGCTAACCACGAATGGAAGCTCCGCATGGAGCAAATGCTTACGCAGCTGGTAGAGAACTCACACGCCCAGCTGACAGGCTATCCGCCAACAGACCCTTGCCAGCCAACCACCACCACCTCCCTCTACAAGCTCTCCTCCGCCTCGGCGCCCATCGTCTTCCAGGCCACCCTCAGCATCTCCCAGTCAACCTCCCAGGAAGCATTAAGTATAACCCCACCGATCTCTACTCATTTCAAGTTTCAAAACAATTTTTATTTTTATTTGTTTTTGGTATGTATAACTGATATTCTGCTTCAGCTCACACATAGACCTGTGTTGGGTCTAAGTGTGAGAAGTTATGCATGTTTGTTTTTGTCATGTTTGTTCGTCTGTCTATATCTGTTTTAATTGTTGTTTTTCTGTGTTTATTGGCATGTTTGATTGTTGGCACTGTCTCACACTTAGCCCAGTGTCTGGTCTAAGTGTGAGAAGTTTTCCTTTTGTTTCTGTTGTGCCGTTGCCTGTACCTAACCCTTTTTCCACTGCATCTAGTCCCTTGAGGACGAGTTCATATGCAATGGGAGGGGGGTTAGTTCCAGAAAATAAAATAAAAATCATACATGTCAAAATTTGAAAATACAAAATATCAGTTAGTATTAAATAGGTAGTGTGCATGAAATTGGATAAGTGGAAGATTTGATTACTTTGGGAAGAGTTAGAAAAATGAATCAGTAAGTTTACATGTAGAAACTTGATTGCAAAAACTTGATCAGTTTGAACGACGCAAGTATGATGGAAGTGCTCAATTTTTAAACTTACTGTGAAGCCCTCTATATGTGAGTTATAAGCCAAAGTAGAACACTTTCTACTATTGTTACAAAGAAAAAAATTACGAGAGGCTGAATTCTTGATATTTACATGAAAATTGCACAAGTAGTAAGGACTAAAGGCATTAGGACTTAACCAATTTGAGCATTTTCTTCTTTCGCTCCACGAACCCGCCTCGTTAAGCAAGACACCCCTTAGTTAACCAAGTTGAACCCATACACTTTGACCCGTTCTTTTTAAACCAGAACCCACATCCATACACTTTTTCTTTTCTTTTACAAACACGTGAGGAAAAGAGGTCAAGAGATGAGTCATTTCCAAGTAAGGGGTAGTACGATAGAAAATTAAAGGGTAGCCGGGTTGAGCGAGTTAGTCAATCAGGTTGATCAAGTCAGAAATCAAGTCAAAAAAAATTTATTATTGAGAAAAGTTGAGAAAAAAAGGGCAGGAAAAATTTGTAACCTGACCCAGCAAGTCGGCAGTTAGAAAAATAAGCCAAAGAAATTTTTAGGGCTAAAAGTCGCCACTTGACCACGTGAGATATCTAGTGGCAAAATAAATCTTTGGTCTCTTAACTCATGTGTTTTTCTCTTTACAGTTTATATTTTTAAACTTAGAACCCCTAGGACCCTACCCTGATACATCACTGCCCTTAAGCCCCATTACACCAGAAACAAAGACCTTAAGGAACTATCTTGTGCAGTCCGATTCGAGGTATTAAAAATGCGGCAATACCGAGTGAACAGTCCTAACACTCTCGTGAGAAATGAGTGACTAAGCGAATCCAACAGTAGTTTAAAATTGAGCAATCTTGACAAACTGACACATTGATCAAGTAAAAGCGAAAAGGAAGAAACATAAGCTGCTGGCAAATGGATTGACCTCGACCTCGGGTATGATTGTTGGAAATTTATTCGGTCTAATGCATCTATGTGAATATGTGTTTTTGTTTCATGTCTTGTTTTCATTTTCGTTTTCTTTTACTTTCTTGAAATGAGTAAACCATGCCTGAAATTTGTCTTATCTTTTTCTTTTCTTTTTCTTTATACTTGGGGACAAGTATGTTTTAAGTGTGAGCAGTTTGATAAGGCTCATTTCATGCATCGGTTTAGGGGTAAAATGTACGCTACTTGATCGGTTTATCGCGCAAAGCAAGTGTTAAATGTGCAGGAATGTCGTTTGACCAAGGCAACAAGGCCAAACTGATCAAGCAAGTACAATAGGCGAAAAAGGCCAAAAATCGGGGGAGTTGATCAAGGGGAATGACCAAGCAGTCAAGGAGGGGACCACTGGCTTCCAGAAGAAGGACACGTGAGGCTAATGAGCTGGATGGTGCGCATCATTCTGTTATCAAGGACAACGTTCTAGAAGGGGACACGTGCTGATATATGAGACGCAAGGACGGAGCTGAGTCACGAAGCTGTTACTGAAAAGCGTCGTCATTCTAGAAGGAAAGCACGTAGCAATCAATAAGTCGCTCACTCTCAGCATGAGCGAATATTCTCTGCCAAGATCGTTATCCAGCTGGAGGTCGTGCCGAGCCTATAAATAGAGGATGTGCCACTATATTAAAAGAATCGGATCATTTACTTTCCGTCTTTAGTTTAGTTTAGCTTTCTAGTTTAGTTCAGTTCTCTAGATAGCTTAGCTTAGATAAAGTAATGCTTAGTTAGAAAGGGCGATCGAAGGAGCGCTGCAGAATACTTGATATCTCTCGGCGTATTCTTAAGTTTCCCGCCGAGGATCTCCTCGGTTTACTTGCTTTCGTATTTCCGAAGTGTTAGCTTAGTTTAAATTTCACGATGTACTGTTCTGAGCTTTAGTTTTAATCAAAGTTGTTTTCGTTTTCGTCATCGTGTTTACTGTTCTGAGTAGTTAATTTTCATTCCAGTCTGAGATTCACTTGACCCGGTAGTTAAAATTCCATTGAGTAAGTAGTTAGTTACTTTTCTGTCCAAAGTAAAAATAGTAGTTAAAAACTCTCAAAGTTAAAGCGTGGCAGCAGCCAACCCCCTGTTCACTACTCACACACTTGATACACTAGCTTCTCTGTGGGATCGACCCCGAACTTGCCGCTTTACTGTTAAAGTAGTGCAAAATTGGGAGTTTACGAATTACTTTGGAGGCGAGCGAGAGCGAGAGCGCTTGATCAAGTGGCAACGACATTTGCTAACTTATCCATCCGGGTCAGTTATCTTTCCATATAACTTGATCCAACCTATCCGCTTTCTCAAGTCGTTCCAATTTTATTAGGAAGTGAGAAAATATTTTTTTTATTAAATCTGAAATTTTCAGATTTTTTCGATTTTTTAAAAAAATAGTAATAAAAAATTATAAATCAACGGGCCAATCAGAGCATGTCAAGTCGACGTCTCGTGCTCTTGCCGACGGCAGGGCGCTGCTCTATTGCATAGAGCACGTCCGTGCCAACGGCAAGAGTACAGCGGCAGACAAGGCTTGTCCTTGCCGACGGCAAGAGCACGTCCGTCGGCAAGGACACCGCTGTCCAAACTCATAACATTGTTGCTTTTTTCAAAACAATAATAATAATTTTTCATCCAACCTCGTAATTACTCAAAGTCCTAATAACAGTGTTTGCCAAAATGAGAATCCCAACGACTAAGCAATTGTAAATTGTAATAATCGTTTTAAACATGCACGAAGCTAAGGTAAGATTCCAAAACTAATAACTAAATATATGATTTTAAATAGATGAATAAAATAACAAATCAAGTTTGATATATAATTTATAAAATTAATAATATCAATAATAAGTTTTTAATAAGTTAGAAATAAATTTAATATATAAAACAAAATGAAAAATGCTAATCATAGATTAAACAAAAGTAATGAGCCATATACTCATATAAAATACACTTCATCCGCCCACCAAAAATAATCTTATAGCATAATTACATATATGTTTAGAATTTATTTCCATTACAAACTACCCCTCATTTGTCTCATAATAACTCAATACATAATCTTATCAAAATTTGTTTTACAAAATAGAGCTTCCTTACTACAAAATTGAAAATCCCAATGCTATGATTTTTTAACGGGACCAGGGAATGGTAAAATTGAAGAACATACTCTTGAATTTCAATAATTTAAAGTCATTATTTCAGGTGGAAGTGATAAGGAAAAAACCCCCCAAATTACAAATAGCTTGTAGGCACAATTAGGGCACAGATCGTCTCCTCCAATTAGGGCACAGATCGTCTCCTCCAATTTTGGCGCAATTGCTGTGTATTCTTATTTCTCGACAACAGATAAAGCATGACAGTGGACGACAACAGCTCCATATACGTCGGTGGCCTCCCCTACGACATTACTGAGGACGGCCTCCGCCGCATATTCTACGTGTACGGCGCCGTCATCGCCGTCAAGGTTCTGTTTCTATTTTTTTCGATCTGCTGCTTATCAGTTGCATTGACGTCTCTTTTTATGGAAGGATTTGTAAACTCTTATGCTAGCAATTCCAGATTTTTCTAATTCCACGTTTTTTTATATATATTTTCGCTGCGAAATAATCGTTTTAAGTTGTGTATATCTCTAGCTGTACCCTGTAGATTGAAGCCCCTGCTTCAGTATATTTTTCAGATCTTGAGTTTAAGTTTCATGTCAGTTAGTTATTCATCAAGAAAATCATTTTTAGCTCTTGAGTTTAAGTTGCAAGTTAGTTAGTTATTCTTCAAGAAATTCGGGGAGAGAGATTGTTTGCTTTGGGTGTTGCTCCTGGAGATATTCCAGTTTTCACTCCTAAAAACTAAGAAATTTTTACTGATTATAAACTGATGCTGAATTTCGAAAGCTACCTTCTGTACATATTCTGCGCTTCTGATTAAGAGAGCTGGAGTACTTTAAACTAATGATTTGAAAATATAGTTTTTGAAACCCAGTTAAAACAAATCATGAGAAGCCTCTAAAGAGCATCTCGAATGGGTGCCATTTCAGATTCTATATTTATTTCATTTGGTATGCCAAGTGCCAACCCATTTGCTCCCCTCAAGAAACATTATTCTGCAGAGTACAGACATTAACAGAAAGCTTTTTACTTATTTCTAGATTATAAATGACCGAACTGTTGGGGGAAAATGCTACGGGTTTGTTACTTTCGCTAATCCAAGGTCATCGGTGCAAGCCATCAGGGAGATGGACGGAAAGGTATTATTTTTTCCCTTTTATTTTATCTATTACTGTATGATGATATAGAACCTACAAATAATTCTCTTATCATGTCTAGGTGGATTTCTTTTCCTTAGATTTTGGTGTATAACTAGTTCTTAACCCCTCAAGAGAATGATGTACATAATCTTTGATTCAGAGCATTCATGGGCGAGTTGTCAAGGTCAATGATGTTAGAAGTAGGAACGGGAAACCGCACTTTAATCGTGACTCTCGGCGTGACTCGGATAGAAGTATAGATGGTGATAGAGGTAGAGATCACGGAAGAGAGGATAGTTATGATCGGCACCGTCATCATGATGGGCATAGGGACAGGTCTCTTGACCATGAAGAAAACAGGGAGAGAGGCCACGATTGGACACATGGTCATGATCGCATGAGGGATCATTATGTGGATGAAGAGAGATTTCGAGACTATAGCAGACATGCAGATGATGTTGAGCAGGATCATGGGAGAAAGCGTGAGCGCGACTGGGATAGAGATGGTGAAAAGAATACTGAGCAACAGAGAAACGCCATTCATCATAGAAGTGGGGACAAGGATAATGAGCAACAACATCATTATCCGAAGAGGTAAAACTTACTAGTCCTGGGCTACCTGCATATGGAATTTGCATCACTCATTATCTTGGTATTTAATGTTGCCAGACGATACATGATTCCTTCCTACATATTCAACTCATAGTTGTTGCATGTAGTTAATTGATTATTAGTTTTCTGATGGAAAACTGCTATTTGGAATTGTTCACTGTGTATTTCCGCCAGATCCAGATTTGATGATCATGGGAGTAGGGAGATTTCGTTGGATTCTTTCAATGATGAAATGGATCAGGTTGAACTCTTGATTATATATATGTCTCGATCTATTCATTGAGAAATCTGGCAACTGCTATGCTGAGTATTTCTGCTTGTGTTCAACAGGGAGAAAACCAATTAGCAGTTTTAAGTCTGAAGCTTCAAGAACTTCGTAAAGAGGTATTCATTGTAAATGCAGAATTAAACCATCCAATAATATGGCATGGTTATTTTTGTAGCTTGGCCTTTATAATTCAATAAGTTTGAACATGGGGAAAGATGTAAAAAAAAGTCCTGGTTTAACCCCAATCCAGTTAGGGTGAAATGGTGAACCCAATTCAGTTGTGTTCTGTTAATTTGGGCAGAAGCACCACATGAGTTATGCTCTGTTAGTTTGGCAGAGGCACCGCATGTCATGTTAGATCTCATCTCTGTTGTGGTGGCGTGGTAGAAACCTGATGGCCTGGTAGAAACTTGTTGCCAGTACTATTACATGTCTGTCTGCATGTCCTTATGATAATACATTGAATTCTGGTTGCATGAAATGAGTTTTTTCCAGCATCTATCTGGATTGGCATCATATATTCATATTCTTAAAAACTTTCAAAATCAGCTTATGAGTGAATATTACAAATGTATATCTATGCAATATTCTATACTCCGATTTCTTTTGATGTATGGAGTAGACCAGTCACTTATTTCATAGTTGTATGAACCGATTTATATGTCTAATTGTTTAGTGAGAACTTCATAATACATTTGGAACTTGGTTAGGTGGCAACTATTATTGTGAAATATCAGTCACCTTCAGGTGGTAATAGAAATACATTGTTTTATTAATCAGAGATCTGAGATGGAAGAATTAGTTGCTGAAAAACAAGAAGTTGTTTCTCAGTTGCAAGAGAATTACCAGGTAAGTAGTTCGTTTTGGTATAAATTTTATACTTTATTATATTTTTGTAGTAAATCATTCATTGGCATTAGTTTTGTAGCTTTCCATGACAGTTATTTGTTTGACCTTAGAAATTGGAGGATTCTGTAATTGCTGCGAAGAAGCTAACTTCACGTCGTCACATACAATTAACCAAGGTAGTGCGATGTGCAATTAGATAATATTTTTCAAGGTAGAAATTCTTATGTTTGTTAGCTGTATCTAAATATTGTAATTTGTGCAGCTGCATAAATGTTATCTGCACATGAGAGACTGTGATGACAGATTCAAACAAGCGGAACAAGAACTCCAGGTTAGGCTGCTTATAATCCTTCATGGTTTTATATGAGTCCCAATTTTAGTTACTCATATTTTCTGGTGTAGTTCTTTCTTTCAGCGTTTTTGATTGAGCTTCTCCTCTTGTTAGCTAAAAAATTTAGCCTCAGTAGATCACTTGTGCTCAAACTTCGTTCATAAGCTATATATACCTCTTGCTGGGAAATGAACAGTGATTAGTTCGCATAACATACCCACCCTTTATGCCAAAATCTCTCAAGTAAAAAAGATCACTGCTGTTCACTCTTTAATCAGCTCTTCTTTCTGTTTGCTTTCAAAAGCTAAGCTAGCTATCTCATAATCATGAGATGTACATATTAAATGTAGGCACCTAGATGTGGTACAGAAAAAACTAGTTTGTCAGGCAGTTTCTGCTGACATTTTTTTTTATTTCAATGAACATAGTATCATTGCTGAAATTGGCTCCAATGTGTTTGTTTTTGGAGATCAGTGTAATGAAAAATCAAATCAGTACCTCTTATGATAATCCCTTCTGCTCCAAACAACAGTTACTCAAAACGTTTTCCTTGCAGTGGCTTGTGGATTCAACTGCAACCGAGTTGGGAAACGACGGGGGAGGTGTGGGTGACGGTATAGTCACAAATGGGAGGGCTTGATATGTTTTTTAGGTGTGGGTGACGGTATAGTCACAAATGGGAGGGCTTGATATGTTTTTTAGGCATCAAATATCAGTGTCATGTGTAACTTTCTTTAAACTCAGCTCTAACCAACAACAAAGTGCAAGGTATCTGTTCCATCATGATTCTACATTATCACTATCCAAAATTTATTGCTTGGCCTAGATCACATAAACAATCAAGTCAAAGCCAAACAAATGATGCAAGGCAGTTCTACAGTTCTTGAGTTGTAGAACCTGGAGTTTCTCTTATCAAACAATCACCCCGGCTAAGGCGCTTAGCTCATAACTCAGAGAAACAAGAGCTCTAATAACATTTTGGAGAATGATAGTATTATTTTAACTGTTAGACAATAGTACTTAGTTCTGATGTAAATGTTTGTTCAGATTATATATTGATTGTTTTGCTGCTTGTTATTAGTAGAGATATTAGGTATAGGCATGTTACAATGATATATTGCATCAAGATGATGGCGAGTGCTCAAGTATCTAATTAGAGTTATATCCATGATGCATATAAAAGGGTATATTTATGGATCAACAATACGTAAATGGTAAATAATAATGAACACAAGTAAATTACAACCCCTGTATGATAAGAAAGTAAGAAAGAGAACTATAGTAGAAATTAAACTAAAATGAGATTACATTCTTATACCCAAATTTGTTTGAGTGATTTTGCATTCTCCATACCCAAATTTCTTTTGAGTGAAAGAAAACTTGGAGTGAAAAGAATAGAGCTGAAATATAAACAATCATCATCTATTTCCCCAATCAAATCAATTCCTATAACATTTCTCTTCTCCTTGGAATAGTAAAAAAAGCATCTATCGTGTAACATCAACATGCCACAATTTCTGTAAATTTTGATAGGTTGACTACCCTTTTCTGTAAGCATAATCATTACAAGGCTCTTCCCCGATGAGTTGTATAGTCGTTCAAAAGTTCTCAAGTTGTTCATATTCATTCAACAACCATATCACATTATTACCTAGTGTATCATTATGAATACATAGGCAATCCCCCAAACCATACAACTTCCCCCTTGTAAATGTGACATTAGTAGGAGGCGCAAGAAAGGTGCTAAAACGTTATGTTTCAATATCAAAGCAACAAATATAAATACCTTATGTCTTACTTGTAACTAACCAATGGAGATTGCCACTAAAAAATGCACCACAGATGGAGGAGTCGCAGTAATTAGAAAAAGGAGGGGCGGCTTCGACTGCTCTCCACAAAGATCCCGCTTTAAGTGTGTACACATGAATTCCAGATTCAGGGCTATAATAGACAACTTTATGTTGTCCACTTATTTTGCTCACACCAAATCCAAAACGATCTCCCTTTCGGGTAACACGCCCACGGAGCTCAACAAATTCTCGGGTGATGGGATTAAATACATAGAGATGATCATCCATGAAAGCGTTATTTAGAAGAAGCAGACCATTAGTATAACATTGTATTGTTGATTCTTGACGAAAATCAAACTTGGTGATTGGACCATGCTTGGCATAAACATCAAACCAATTTGAGAACGGCTCGAGCTCGTCTTCCAATTTAAAAACACTAAACCAATTTGAATCCCACTTGGTAATGGAAACAGCTAGGGCATGGGCCGATTTAGTAAAATGGGACTTAGACAAAAGCATCACTCTCAATGAGATTAAGCCATGATTTGCAAATGCATTTGCAAGTTGCAATGCTTTGAGGAGAGAGTCTCAAGGGGATATTTGTGATGATTTCTAATGGTAGGTATGGCTTCATTTTTTGGATGGTTAAATTTGGTGTCTCTATCAAGACCACTTTCTACTTTTCTGTAAAGAATAAACAATGTATATATATTAGCTGAAATTACCAACACTTAACAAAATATTAAAAAAAACCACTATGAGGATTTAATCTTAATCAAGGACGTGATATGTTCAAATTCAAATTCAAATTTATAACACTACATATAAAATTTATATGAAAGTTTACCTTGATTAAACTTGCACACCACTGCCTCTCTTTCTATCCACCAAATTTCGACTCTTCTCTGGAAGATAATATGGCATATTTGTAAGATTTATGGGCTAAGCTAGGGTTTCCTATAAAAAGTAGGGTTAGGACGTATAATGCGATTTAATCTGTTTAGTTTAGTCCAATTTATTTCAATAATTTATGTGATTCATATGACTAAGAGATATGTTCAAACTAAAATTCAAATTTATAACACTACATATAAAAGAAAATATATCAAAGTTTACTGTGATTAAACTTGTACACCACTGCTCTTTCTTTCCACCACTCCTTTTTGTAAGATAAGTCAGTACTAAAACTAATTCAAAAAGTGTCTTTATAATCTAACAATGATGCCTTTATTTTATATATAGAATCCTAAACTTATAAAAATAAATAAAAGGAAATATACTACTACAAAGGAAACTATAATTTGGTAAAAATTAAAACAATTAGTATATTTTTCCATATACAAATTCTACTAACTAGGAAATAAATAAATATGCATATATAACTACACACCTCAGATAACATAATCACATTAATTCACGCAACATATTATGTCTATCCATATGTATTAAATATTTTATTAGGTCCACACTACAAAACTCATTTCATTTATGTTTAAAATATAGTACCACATTACAATTATATAGTAGTAATAAAGTTTTATTGGAATATATTAATACTCCGTTTAGAGGAAATATTTCATATGCATTGAATCTTCCTAAAACGATGGTGATCACATATTAAGTACAAGAGCCATCCAGCCCTAATGACCTATATTGTGCTATTTTTTGATATTTTAATGGAGTGTTATCTGTAATTTCTATGTTTCCTCATTTGTTTTTGAGATTATACAAACACACAATTTCGTGGTATGAAATTGATAAAATTAAGTCCAATCATCTACCGGGCCGGGCCCAAAATATAGTAGCAATCCCAAAATAATATTTATTTTCTGGAGTTTGAATTTAGGTTATAAAGAAATATTGTAGTTTATGAAACTAGTACTATTAATTTTGTAGTAGTATTTGAATTGAACAATTAATTAATTGGTGTATTTCTTGATGAGGCGGAAGTTGTTTTTAACGGCTGGGATTAACGTTTTTATTTAATTCTTAAAATGTTGATGCATTTCATTCTAAATATGTGTACTCCTACTTAAATGTTAAAAAGAGAAATTCTAATTGTGTGTGCATGTGTAATACAGTAACAAACTTTCTTCACTCGATCTTATACACGTGACACTACATTCTTAGCACTAACACTACTTAAAAAAGAATGATAGTAGTGATTTAGTGAAAACCCAAAAATATTATGTGAGTATATCCTCTGTCGTCCACGACACCAATTTAATTTTTCGTGCGTCTTTACCTTTTAGTAATAAACCCTACATTATATTTGTATAAAATAATATATAAAAATAAGATTAACATTTCATTTCAATTAACTATCCACTATATTAATTAATTAATGGGAGGGAATACATAAAATAACCATTTCATTCTGAAAAAATTGCAATTTTCATTATGTGATTATTATAGTACACGGATTGTAATTACTACTGCAGAGAGAGAGAGTAGAATTGTAGCGTTTTGATTTTTGCTTGATATGGCGTGCCGATGAGAGAGGCGCAGCTGATTTGGAGCTCCACCATACGATCCCCGGCGGCCTGGTGGTGCCGGAGGAGTTCACATGTCCTATTTCAAAGAAGCTCATGAAAGATCCCTTAGTCGCGCCCTATGCACTGCCACATCATCATTTTTATCCTCCTACCTTCCCACCTGCAATAGGGCGCCTTAAGGCGCGCGCGCCCTATGCATTTTCTTTTATTTGAATATTTAAATAACTACATTTGAATATTTAAATAACTACAAAAATTGGGAAAAAACTTCATTTCATTTATAAAAATTAATACATTACAATAGACAAGATGCCGACGCCGCCTCCTCGCACTGCAGTTCGGCTAAGCATTCCACCATGGCCTCTTCAACGGCTGCATCTAAGGCATTCCCGGTCGGACTACCTTCCTCCGAGGAACTAGTGGTGTCGTCGTCGTGGTTCATTTTGGTATGTAAGAGAGGTAGAAATGTGAGAAATGAGAGAAATGAGAAAGGCGAGATGTTCGTATGAACAAGTGAATGAGAAACGAGGTTTAAATAGACAAGATTCGGAAACAAAAAATTTCAAAAACGCGTGACATCGTCCGCGGAGCCCATAATGGTGCCCGATGGGGCGGACGATGGCCTATCGTCCGCGCTTCTTCCGCGCCCGAAGCTTAGGGCTTGGGCGTAGGGCGTGCCATCGTCCGGACACCCACAATGGAGCCATCGGTCGCGGCCGAGGACGATGGCACGCATCGGGCGTGCCATAGGGCGCCCCATTGTGGGTGCTCTAGTAATTTGGTACTCCGTTTAATACTATTTGCCTAGTTGCTCTGTTTTGTATTCTCTGCTTCGTTATTTTGTTAGATTTTGTTAACGAATTGGGATGCAATGTTTTACTTATTTGAAATTCAAAACATAATTAATGATTTTGCACTAGTAGCATCCCTTAATACTTCCATTTAATTATTGTACATAGGAAATCTGGTCAATCTTCCATTTAATTATCGTAATCAATTGTATTTTACTCTTTAATTCTTTTTAAAAGGCTATTTACACTGTCTTTTAGGATTTTATGATTTTTCTTATGAACTACTCCATATTTTTAGTCTATATACAACTGTGGATTGTCATTATTTAATAATTAATTATATATATGTGCCTCGGTTCATAATATATTTTTAATTTTCTTTGTGTGATTCTATTTAGGGTGTATTGTTAAGGATTTATCTATTGATTTGTGTATATTTTTCTGTTGAATTTGGATAGATGACTCATTTTTTTTAATGAATACTATTTGTGTGCCCAATCTTGTGTTTTATGTTGGTCCAATCTTGTGTTCGTCCTGGCAGACATATGACCGTGATTCCATTCAGAAGTGGATTGAGGATGGGAATGCTACATGTCCTCAAACTGGGAAGAGGATACAGTCGTTGGCTATGCTAATCCAAGACAATGTACGCAAAGATATGATATCTAGCTGGTTTGAAAATCCTTCACTCAACAATGAGTTCCAACAGGCTGATTTCCAGGCCACAATGGAAATAAACTTAACAGCCGAGACATTGGAAGGCCAGAGGGAACTTTTCGAGAGATTGCGTCGCTTAACAAAGGAGAATCATGCATTTCGGAAGCATTTTGTTGAATCAGCTGCTGTTCATGTCCCAACACTATTCAATGGCCTCTGCTTAGCTATTGCTGCCTCTAGAAACGGCATCTTTCTGGATGATCTTCGAAGTCCCTTATTGCCACTCTTACAAACATAGCTATCTGCAGTGACAATATCAAGAGGCTGGTGGCAAACAAGCCTCATCGTATTGGAATTATTGCTGAAGCAATGGATGTTAGGGGTGATATAAGGTTTAGGACAGTAGCTGCTAGTGCCATTAAGACGCTGTCCACTCTCGACTTATTCAAGGAACAGGTTCTTGAAGCACATAAGGGTCTTTCTGGGTCCCTACGAGGTGTAATGGTGTACCTCAAGGGCATGTTGGAGGTATGTGATGTTTTGGCAGTGGAAGAGGCGGTCGGCGCTATAATTAATCTGTGTTCCGTCCCAGGTAACATGAAACATGCTCTTAATTGTGGTACGATTGGCGTGATCATGAATAATATTAAGTACAAGGTGTTTCCGGGTTATATGTTGCAAGTTCTAGCAATGTTTTCGACTAACAAGATTGTGATTGAGGAGATAGTTAGGTGCGAAGCAATCAGCTTCTTGTTCAAAATCATAAAGGGTGACTCTAGTCCGCACAACAGAGAGAATTGCGTGACTATCATGCATGAGATCGTCACTCGTACCAACTCCATGACTGACCAAATCAGATGCCAAGAGAAGACTCATCGTCTGTTGGCTAGCCTTGTTAAGGAAGGCACTCCATTTGCCCAAACCAAGGCTCGTGACATCCTTGCGAAGATATTCCCTAGGAACATGAGAGAGAGAAAGCTGAAGGGTGAATAACAGAGAGTGTTACACAGCAGCCAAGCCCCTTGCAAAAAGGTACTATAACCTAGCCTTTTTCATTTAGTTGGCATACTACTGAACTGAACAACAATTCTAATTAATCATGTCTTCCTAATTAGTTTATGCCTAAATGATTTATGTTGATGATAACTTATTTTAGTACCTTTTCTTGTCGTCTCAATAGCATTTCACTTCTTGTTCTGAACTTGCAAATGAATTGCAAATGACTTCTGTTCACTGCCACAAATTGATTACATAATTGAAAAAGAATTTTGTAAAACTTTTAAAACATTTATTTTGATGCTTGAAAAAGAATATTTGTTCCAACTTTCGAAATTGTTGTATTCACCCCAAGGCCTTCATGAAAGTATATATGTTCATGTTTTACATTATTGATTTGAAACTGAAAATTAGTGATTTTTCACTAGCATTCCTTTCAACTATTGTGGATAGGAAACCTGGTCTAGCAAATATTACTGTAATCATGGGATTTATCAGTAAATCGTCGAGATTGAAATCAATCTTCTTTTTTTTGTTCTTATATCGGCAGGTACATGGACAAGAGGCAGAGTTATAATTTTGAACAACACTATTTGTTGGTGTTTTAGTCATTAAATTCATATGCTACTTTGTTACTATCACTTTCTCATTTGTCCCTATCCGAACATAGTGATGCTTTAGTTATGAAATTCTTCTGCTACTATCATTTCCTTAGTATTATTTTCTCCTTTGTCCCTACTTGGTTATCAGTAATCTATGTATAATTGTTTGTGTATGCTCTGGGGTAATTCTATAGATATAATGAGTTGGCTTTGTTTAAGTCTAAATAAAGGCCCATAGATCCATTTGTCAAACAATAAACAGGATGATGTCTTCTTGGAAAATCAATTATCTTGACTGTGTATGATATGATTAAATATTTAAATGAATATGAGGTTAATAGTAAAAATCGAAGCTTGGATATAATTGTGCACATTTATCTTTTAACTTGGTTGGACACTCCATTTTGCTAAGTTTGATAGAAAGTTGTAGATCTCTTTGTTTTGGTACATCTGGAATTGAATAATATTGAAGGACTAGAACCAAAATTGGCACAAGAAAAATAAATAGCTAAATTTGCATATTTTGTTCATGATTTGGTGCCTCACTCCAAGCCCCAAGGTACTTTATTGATTGAAAATTTGTAGAAGTAGTCTTGTTACGTGACATAGGGATGTTAGTCCTTGCTTGTGTTTATTTGTGTCGTGAGATTATGAGCTTGTTATAGATAACTTTTTTTACATATTTTTTTTAGTTCCAAAATTTGATATGAAGTATCATTATTACCTGGGGTAAATGTTTAGAGAATCCATCGATTCCTAAGCTAGCATCTAGAGGGAAAGGTTCCACGCTTGAGATGCTTGTACCTTGCAGCGCTGGTGTGGTACATTCTGGTTATGGGAGATTGAGTACAGTTAATGCTGATACATCTGTGGAATCGAAATTGGACACATCAAATCATTTTTCCCAGAATTGTGTGTTCAATCAAGAGAGAGATAATGAGAAATTACATCTTTGGATAGAAGGTTTTCCATGTTGAAATAGAAGTCTGGATTCACTGATGCCAACTTATTAGACAAGAACTGTTATAGAAACACAAAATTAGTCAAGAATTAATTCAATTTAGTCAATTTATTTTTACCTCGATTTGTCTCTGCAGTGATTAGACATAATAATCCCATTCCAACAAATAACAATTTCTCAAAATCTAAATTAATCTATACAAACCTTATTGCAACCTGGTACCAGATCTTGAAGAAGCTTCATTCTCTCAACAATTTTCTCTCTCCTAACCTAATAAATTAGACACAATTAAAATTCAAAATCATGAAATATGAGATAAAAATAGAAGAAAAAAGGGTGTTTTTTTTTCACTCTTTCTGCTAAGCTATGGCTGCCAGTGGCTTGGCCTCTTCTGGCTCGGACATGAATGTAATCCTTCGGCGGCTCCGGCGGCTTTTGGTCGGATTTATTACATTCTTCCTCGTTTTCGCTGTTTTCCGATTGCTTCGATCGCTTTGAGCTCCCGTCATCGGCGGCTTCCCGAAAAAATTGAATCTTTGAATTTGATTGATTAATTGATAAAATGAGAGTTGAATTCGAACCTTTGCCGAATTCGATCTGTTGTCTTTTCTCTTGCCTCTGGAAATCCCCTTTCTTTTCCGGGAATTCATCTTCGCCGGAAACGGGTCGGAGACGGAGGATTCTACGCCGGATCCGGGAATTTCGCCGGAATTTTTAAGGGCTGCGGCGAGGCCAGGGTGCCGAAACGGGAGAATTTCGCGGCGCGCTCCGCGAAGCCCGGATCGGCGGCAAGGTGTGGCGGAGCGAGGGCGGCGGCGGAGGAGGAGGAGGAGGGAATTGAAGTCCAAGATTGAGACAAAATGAGGGAATTGGTGGATTAGGGAGGAATTGTGGTTGAAGAAGGATTGATCGGAGCTCCATGGATTTGGCTTTGGGGTTTCGAAGTGGACTGGTTAAGGTGGGTGGGATTCCTGAGCTAATAAAGTAGTAGTTGTCCATTTTTTTCAAGATTCTTAGAGCATCCACAACGGTGGTGGGAGTGAAGGCCGTCGTCCGTGCTAGCGGCGAGGACGAGGACCGCCGCCGCTGCGCTCGCGCCGCTGGCACGGCACTGCTCGATGCATCGAGCAGCGCCGTGCCAGCGAGCAGGCGACGTGGCGGCTTATGATTGGGCAACGGCATAGCCGTTGCCTTTGATTTTTTTTTTTATTTTAAAAATCGTTTTTAAATTATATAAAATGATTAAAAAAAATTTTTCCAAATCCCAAAAATATGGCCGTTTTTTCTGATTTTTTAATTTTTCCCAAAATCCCAAAATTATAGTATATAACTGTGGATTATTTAATAATTAATTATATATATGTGCTTCGGTTCATAATATATTTTTAATTTCTTTATGTGATTCTATTTAGGGTGTATTGTTAAGGATTTATCTATTGATTTGTGTATATTTTGTTGTTGAATTTGGATAGATGACTCATTTTTTTTAATGAATACTATTTGTGTGTCCAATCTTGTGTTAATCCAATCTTGTGTTCGTCTTGGCAGACATATGACCGTGATTCCATTCAGAAGTGGATTGAGGATGGGAATGCTACATGTCCTCAAACTGGGAAGAGGATACAGTCGTTGGCTATGCTAATCCAAGACAATGTACGCAAAGATATGATATCTAGCTGGTTTGAAAATCCTTCACTCAACAATGAGTTCCAACAGGCTGATTTCCAGGCCACAATGGAAATAAACTTAACAGCCGAGACATTGGAAGGCCAGAGGGAACTTTTCGAGAGATTGCGTCGCTTAACAAAGGAGAATCATGCATTTCGGAAGCATTTTGTTGAATCAGCTGCTGTTCATGTCCCAACACTATTCAATGGCCTCTGTTTAGCTATTGCTGCCTCTAGAAACAGCATCTTTCTGGATGATCTTCGTGAGTCCCTTATTGCCACTCTTACGAACACAGCTATGTCAAGAGGTTGGTTGCAAACAATGGATGTTTGGGATGATATAAGGTTTCGGACAGTAGCTGCTAGTGCCATTAAGACGCTGCAAGGAACAGATTCGTGAAGCACATAAGTCTGTTTGTGGGTACCTCAAGGGCATGTTGGAGGTATGTGATGTTTAGGCAGTGGAAGAGGCGGTCGGCGCTATAATTAATCTGTGTTCCGTCCCAGGTAACAGGAGGCGTGCTCTTGATTGTGGTATGATTGGCCAAGTACAAGGTGTTTCCGGGTTATATGTTGCAAGTTCTTGCAATGTTTTCGACTGACAAGATTGTGATTGAGGAGATAGTTAGGTGCGAAGTAATCAGCTGCTTGTTCAAAATCATGAGATCCTCACTCGTACCGAGTCCATGACTGACCCAATCAGATGCCAAGAGAAGAATCATCCATGACTGACCAATTTTTAAGGGAAGAGATTGAGAAATACACTTCATTTTTTGGCTATTGGGAAAATTTTTAACTTTGTTAATTAAAAAATGCCTTCGAGTTTGGGGACAGGCTGATGCAGGGTGTCCGTCAAAATAGGTTGCTACTACTTGGATATAATATTTTTTTATAAAAAATAATAACGCAAATAGATGGTATAATACTTTAGAAAAAACAAACAAAGATTTTGTGAGACTTCCGTTCGGATGCAAAATTTGTACTTTTTGGATTTTGTAGAATCTTATACATGTATATAGAAATGTAATTGTGTCATTTGAAAATGACCTAATATTACATTTATATGAATTATTGTAAAAAGTAGCACAATCCTTTTCGTATAAAAAAAACTATTAGCAAATTGATGGTCAAATTAAAAATAAATAAATATTTGACAATACATGTAACAAATTCAAGAATATATCACGATTGATGAATGGCAAGATATCTGTTCCATCATGATTCTACATTATTACTATATATATCCATAATTGATTGCGGCGCTTAGAGCATCCACAACGGTGGTGTCCGTCGCCACGGCCGTCCGCGCCGCTGGCACTAACGCTACCCGTCGCCGTTGCGCTCGCGCCGCTGGCACGGCGCTGCTCGATGCATCGAGCAGCGCCGTGCCAACGAGCAGCTGACGTGGCGCGCTGGGATTCGTCAACGGCATAGCCGTTGTGTTTAAATTTTTTTTTAATTAAAAAATCGGTTTTTAATTAAAAAAACCGATAAAAAATATAAATAAAAAAATTCACTTCCTAAAAAAAAATATATCCGTTTATAACCGTTTTTTTCCACTTTTTAATTTTTTTTCATTTTTTTACCCCAAAAACACACACTTTCATCTATAAATACCCCCAATTTCACTCCCAAAAATTCACATTAAACTACACAATTCTCATCTTCATTCTCTCATATCCATTTTCATCTTCAATCTCTCATATCCATTTTCATCTTCATTCTCTCATACCCTACAACATCACTATGTCCGGCCAAGACGATAACCCTACGGGCTCCCACGGTTGGAACCCCGAATGGTTCGGTTCACAACCGTTTTCTACTCCGGAAACGGACTATTTGGCCCCTCCTCTCACCCAAGATTCGGGCTTTCCGGGTGGCTACCGGTCATACCCGGTCGATGAGCAAGGTGCCTCCGATGGGCGATACGGGTGGACACCGGAGCCTAGGCCTCCCGTCCCTTCCCAAACTCCGACTCCTCCATCTCGCGCCGGTGTCCGCACACCGTACTCACCGGCGGAGATGGATAGATTGTTCAAGGCGTACTTGGAAATCTCCGAAGATGCGGTGGTTGGCACGAACCAATCCGGCGATCACTTTTGGTGGCGCGTCTCTCAGCGGTACAATGCAAATCGGCCACCGGGAACGATCGAGCGCAACGAGAGTATGGTGCGCAACTGCATCGGCCGAGCCAATGAAGAAATTGGCAAGTTCAATGGCTATTTCCTCCAGGAGTCGCGGAATGCCGGGAGCGGCCGGAGCGAGGTAGACATCATCACTGCGGCGCTGAGCACCTACCAATCCATGAACGGTAAGTCGTTCAAGTACCTAAATGTTTGGCAGGAAACGAGAACGCACCCGAAGTATCTGGGAGGCGTAACATCCTCCTCTAGCGGCTCCTCCAAACGGTCACGGTCGGCATCCCTATCCGACGCCGGCGAAGAAGTGGCTAGCCAACTCGCCGAAGCTAACTTGGGTAGCCCCGACGCCGGACCAAGCGGTTCTAGACGCCGACCGCAAGGAAGGAAGTAGGCGGCGGCCGAACGCCGTCGCGCCGCGACTCCATCTGCCCCCGCCCCCGAACCCGCACCCTATGTTCCACCTCCACCCCCGAACAACTCGTTGTGGGCCCTTTTGACCCAACTCAATATGGCTGATAGGCCAACTATGACCCCCACGCAACTTCAAACGCACGAGGACATGATATTGGGTCTCAAAAAACAATTGGGGTTGGTGCCGCCGGATGCGTAGTCTTCCTCGGTTAATATTAGCCAATAATCATGTAATTTTTAATTTTTATGATTTTAATTATGTAATTTTTAATTTTTAGGATTTTAATTATGTCTTTTTATTTTATTTGTAATTTGTAATATTTATTGTGGTTTTTTTAATGAATTTTAGTATTATGGAAATGTTTTTGTGTAATTGAATTTTAAATTAATTGTGCTCGTTCTTGCGGAAGAGCACAGCTGTGGGTGTTGTGCTCTTGCCAGAGAGCAGGCAGAAAAAGTGGGGTCGGGCCCATAAACGTGTCGCTGGCAAGAGCACGGCTGTGGATGCTCATAACTTGAGAAACAGGAGCTCTAATAACATTTTTGAGACTGATAGTATTATTTGAACTGTTAGACAATAGTACTTAGGTCAGATGTAAATGTTTGTTCAGATTATGAATTGATTATTTTGCTGCCTATTATTAGTAGAGATATAGGGATGTGAAAAAGGAAACAATGATGTATTGCAGCAAGATGATGGTGAGTGCACAATATCTAATTAGAGTTATATCCATGCATATAAAAAGGTATATTTATGTATAATAAAATTAAACATTATGTACAAAGGGATTGAAATACTGAAATATTAATGAATCAATCCAAAAATAGTAAACATTAATGGATATGCGTGAGAAATGTGTATTTTGAGTTGAACTAGTGAATCGATTCATCACTAAAATGTATTCAAGTGGGGTGATGCTAAATAGCCATAATATGGCCAGCTAGGGATGTCAATGTAACCCGAACCCGTGGGCCGGCCTGAATAACCCGATAAAAATACAGGGTTAGGGTTGTAATTTCGCAGCCCGAATTTAAAATCGGGCCATTCGGGCTGACCCGTTCGGGTTGTCGGGTTAGGCGGGCTGACCCGTTCGGGTTACGGGTCGGCCCGTCGGGTTGAAGGCTTCTGCACAGCGAGCAGTTTTTGTAACGGTCATAACTTTCTCTACAAAGCTCCGATTGAGGCATGCAATATATCCACGCGAAGCTCTTTCGAAGACGAAGAGAATGATATGTATTAGAGGTTTATCATACTTCAAAATCGCGAGAAACATTGACTCAAACAAGGCTGCTGCACATCCACATATTTTGTGTACATTTTCTAATCAATTTTCTATCATTTCTCAACAAACATGTAAACATACCAAAATATAGAAATATAATCAAAATCATCCAAGACAACCCTCTAAAACCATGCAAAATCTAAATACGTCAACCGACTATATAAGATCACAAAAAAAATCACCATGTGGTTCATGGATTCATAAATACGCGTATATAAAAGCTTTCTTTTAGTATATTTCCAATATAATAGTGCAAAGTGTTTTGACGCCGCTTCGTCATTGAATTATGTGTACTTTGATGATTCTTAAAACAAAGATAAATTATTATTTGACTTATTTACAGCTGGAATAAATTAAATTTGACCAATCATAATTCAAGAAAACTTAGAGTTACTCCAATTAGCTAGCATCTTGATAATTCACTCTTTAACAATTCAAAATATTATTGTTACATCTACGATGCACCTCTCACGTTATGAAAATTTTATTTAATTTTCTACGAATTGATTTTTCTTTGAATTTTGAAACAAAGTGTTGATTTATGTTTTAAATACATAAACATAAACATACTATTGATAGATATTTTGTAAATAATTATTTAATGAATAAGTTATTTAAATTTAAATAACTTAATCTTTTTTAAAAATATTAAAGAAAATTTAAAATATGTATTTCATTATTGAATGATTAATTAAAAATATGTATATAATTAAAGAAAATTTAAAATACGTATTATTTTTTAAAAATATTAAAAGAATTAAAAATACGCATTGGCCCGAATAACCCGGTGGGTTAGCCCGAAACCCGAAGGGTTAGGGTTAGGGTCGAACTTTTATAACCCGAAAAAATCATAACCCGAATAGCCCGTACCCGAATGGCCCGACAACCCGAACGGGTTGGCCCGATTGACATCCCTATGGCCAGCCATAGAACTCAAAAAATAATAAAATATTGTACAATTAATGCTAAATCAATGAAGTTAGTGCATCTAAAAAGTATCAATATTTTAAAGACTAATATACCCTTAAATATACAATACTCCATCTTAATATTGTTTTGTATTTTCATATAAAAATGCATTTGTATCTAACCAACAATCTGATAATTCGGACTTCAAACTCAATTCTCCATTTTCGACTTATACCAGAAAATTATTATAAACATGCTTTTAGGTTTATAATTAATATTAAGCTCTTATACCTTCATTTCATTTAATATTGCGAGATTATATCTGGAATCATAGAATAAGCTAGGACCATTATTTAATTTGTTGGTATATAATTGAAGGAGTAATAAATAAGAGCAATTAATTAGTGAGTAGAATATATTATCCACACTTAACCCTTGCTAACACACTGACGCAGGAGTTTCAAGTGTAATTTTGGCTAGCTTAACCCAAAACTACAATGGTCCACCTCTTTATTTGCTTTTAATTAATTATTGAAGGTTAATTACCGTATTCTAATTTATACAAATATTATAACATAGTTTATAAATTATTTCAATTTGAAACGGTACTGTGAAAAAGTTCCTAAAAATAAATAAATTAGGCTAACTAATGGTTAAACTTATACGTCAAATCTCCACTCGGACCCATTCCCCACACACCAATTCCCATTACTCAAACTCCATTGAAGAATTTAATGCTCCATTAATTTTATTAGTAAAGGGTTATTTTGTAAAGACACGTGAACAATAAATAGACTAAACAATTTATTAATTGTTTGTTATGTATATTGACCAAAATATCCTATTATGATCAGCCATAATATGGCCACATAGCATTTCCCATTCAAGTGTTATACGGAATTATGGATTAAGCACGAAGGCTTTAAATGGGGCATATAATGCATAGTGACTCACATTTGCTTAGCTCTATCAAGAAATTGCTAGCCAAAAAAAAAGTGGAGCACTCATCATAATGGTAAGTCTTTTGCAAGTAAAATAGTACCCAAGAGGAGGGAGGAGACTAGAATTATTATCTTGCAATTGAAAACGTTAAT
This sequence comes from Salvia splendens, assembly GCF_004379255.2. Taxonomy (NCBI): domain Eukaryota; kingdom Viridiplantae; phylum Streptophyta; class Magnoliopsida; order Lamiales; family Lamiaceae; genus Salvia; species Salvia splendens. The sequence continues at coordinate 13,555,275 of NC_056037.1, read as the reverse complement.
TAACACGTGGATGAATGGAAAAAAGGATGGGGAGTGAGTAATTAAAAGAAGTTTGGTCATGGAATCTAAATATTTGAATTTGTAGTTTTCCCCTTTAAAATAGTTTACAGATTTCAATTTGGGTGGCCTCTAGCTAATTAAATTCATGTTCATATAGTTTTTTACAAACATTTTAACGAGCCACTATAAACAACTCCAAAAAATTAAATTCTTTCAATAAAAGACATGATACTCATACCATGACACCTTATTTTTCCTTTTGTCAAAACCTGGGCATATTAGTTTCTTACCAACAACACTTTAATTAGACAATCAATTGACAACTAAGCGTCTAATTATCTATAGATTTGAAGATATTTAAAAACTATATTGTCGAAAATTTCTTTGAAAGAAACCCACAAGGAAAAGTAACACCAACATGAATTTTATATCCTCAACACTGGACAGCATAAAGGTATGTATGAGTAGTTTCATTCATCTATAAGGTCAATAGCTAGTGGTGAAAATACATTGGTTTATCATGATAAAATGACTTATCATAGTTTGACTCAACCAATTATTGATACATCACTCAAGGCCATTAAGTTGGATTTAGGTGAATTTTGGTCCAGATTAATTTTCGTTGTTGGATAATGTGAAGGTGAATACTTTGGCAGCTGTTGATTTGCCCAACTATTATTGAGGCTAAAGCTTCCACTAAATCACATTACCAAATTAAACCAGTGTATTTTCATGTAGTACTATTTTGCACATTTGGTTGTCAAACAAACTTTACGATATTTCTTGAGGTTAATTAAAAAAAGTGTACAAGTTTTGAGAAAATTTATATAGTTTGTAGTATCATTTGGTACTTATTTATACAATCTCCATGTTTCATGTTACTAGTCTAGTCTAGTGCACACCAGATGTATATTTTACACAAGTAGTGTAGTATTTACAGACAAATCAAGAAACTATACACCTAAATGAAATCACTCCACTAATGAAAATCATGCAAATGCAACAAATCCAAATATAAAATTCTCATGCTTCACACGTCTAAACTCCACTAGTTCAAAATCGATCGATCAATAATTGAGGACACAACAACAACAACACACACTCATGCATATAAATATATGAGCACAAAGTTGTAGTGAATCTTAAAAAAAAATGGAGTGTCTACACTTAGTTTTGATGGTGGCGATGACGACGGTGGTGGTAATGTATGGCGAGGGCGATTTAAAGACCGGCTTCTACTCTTCATCGTGCCCAAAATCCGAGTCGATCGTGCGGTCCACCGTGGAGAAGTACTTGGACAAAGACCCCACTCTTGCTGCTGCCTTGCTTCGCCTCCATTTTCATGATTGTTTTGTTCAAGTAATTATACCAAATTCATAACAATGCTATTTTGATTCTAATATGTAGTAAAGGGTTGATTTATCGTACATTTCAGGGTTGCGACGCGTCGGTTCTGATCGATTCGCCTTCATCAGAGAGAAAAGCGTTTCCTAATCTGGGGCTGAGAGGCTTCCAAGTGATTGATGGTGCCAAGTCTCAGCTTGAGGCCGCATGCCCTGGCGTCGTCTCCTGCGCTGATATCCTCGCACTGGCTGCTCGCGACGCGGTCGATTTAGTAAGCATTTTCACACATCATAAATAAGTAGTACTAGTAGTACTACTATGTTTTTATCTTTATCTTATGAAAATACAATATATTGTTAATTACTTACCACTTTGTTACATTATTTTTTTGAGAGTGGTGGCCCAAGCTGGGGAGTGCCGACTGGGAGAAGAGACGGCCGCGTTTCTTTGTCGTCCGATGCCTCCAACTTGCCCGGCCCTGCGGACTCTGTTGCTGTCCAGAGGCAGAAGTTTGCAGCCAAAGGCCTAGATGACCATGATCTTGTCACACTAGTTGGTAAACATACTTAATTTTGAAAACATCATTTTTCCTCTATTAATGACGTTAATTTGTGTGTCAAATTATACCACCAATGCTTCATAAAGTGTTCTTATTGTTAGTGGACACAAATAAAAGAGTCATAAAAAAGCAAAAAATTAAGATAATTTGCCCTCAATTTAGGGACGCTTTTGCGTCCTAAAATATGGTTATTTTAAAAAATTTTGGGTATCAATTTTTGTGGCCGAAAATGATAAGTTTTTTGTAGCGATCATATTATTCATATCACATACATGTATGCAGGAGCACATACGATAGGGCAAACGGACTGTCTGTTCTTTCGATATCGACTCTACAACTTCACTGTAACGGGGAGTGCGGATCCGAGCATAACCCAAGCGTTCCTGCAGCCGTTGCAAACGCTCTGCCCAAAAGCCGGCGATGGCTCGCAGAGAGTGGGTCTTGACAAAGACAGCGAGCTGAAATTTGATGTCAGTTTCTTCAAAAACGTTCGAGATGGCTATGGCATTCTGGAGTCGGACCAGAGGCTGTGGGGCGACGCGTCCACGCGACGAGTGGTGGAGAATTATGCGGGGAATGTGAGAGGTTTGCTTGGTGTTAGGTTCAATTTTGAGTTCCCAAAAGCTATGATCAAAATGAGCACCATCGATGTCAAGACTGGTGCTCAAGGGGAGATTAGAAAGATATGTTCCAACTTCAATTGACTCGATCATCTACATTCATTTCCATCATCTATTAATGATTAGTTATATTTTTCTAATTAATTAACCTTCTATTAGTTCGACTCATACAATTGAATACTACATATTGTGCCGATTAATTAACTTGTAAATGCATTAGTCATTTGGCCCGTTTAAATTTGAAGATGGAACACATATTGTACCGATTCATTAACTCGTAGTCGATTTTAAAGTTTTCATTTTCAAAAGATGGAGGTGTTAATAAATACTCAAATGATTTATTTAGGAATGGAACACGGTTAAGGAGACGCAACTAAAATTAAGATAGTCTCAACTTATTAATTTTGCGTTGACTTATATATATATAGGCGACCAAGTAAGGAGAGGAGGACCTTAATTTTAACCAAATCATTCTTTTTCTACTTAAGTTCTTAATGATGAGTTGAAGCTTTTGAAAATCGTAAAGTAAAAGGTTACCTCACTAATAATTAAGTACTACAAATAGAGTAATTAATTTTCTTTCTTCCGCCAACAAGAAATGGAAAAGATATTTTTCACCACTTTCAAAGGCTCGTGTTACATCGAGTAGTATCTATCCTGTTACTCTATAAGTTTATAACTTATAAGTGGGTAACTCTTTGGAAAGGACAAATTAAGTAGATATGCGATAAAAAAAATTGTTAGATCTCTGCGCTAATATCTTAGTTCCTTGTGCAATTGGGAGCATAAATTTTGTTTGTTGCACCTAAATAAAGAATAAAATTTGATGGTACCAAAGAAACCATGTCACTGTTTACACTCCCCAAGGCCCATAAAAAAAAGAGTTGATTTTTTGTACTACGAAAAAATGACGATAAAATTATAGAGACCAAGAACCAAGAAGGTGATACGACGTCGTACGTGGCTAAAACATCCACCCAAGGCCAGAGTTGGCGTAGCGTCTCCCTCTCTCCCTCTCTCCCATTCTTCAATAGAAAAAAAAGGACGGATCTATCCAATTGGAATTTCCATGGCGGAATAACCGTTATTCCTTCTTTTGATTTCTTTTGATACAGACAATCGCGAAATCCAGAAACATTTATTCACATAAAATAATCTTCCCCTCTTGTCTATTGTTTGATTTGAGGCGCAATTCTTCAAACCGCCATTATTGCAGCCATACAAGCGCTTATTTTTCTCCACATTCTTATCTTGTTTGCACTCAACTGCAATATTAAACTACCCGTCTCCATCAACTCTTGACTGCTTCCTTGGATAACAGCTTCCCCACGCTAAATGATGTCTTCTATAACACCCATCTCCCGCGCTCAACCCATCTTCAAGAAACCTCAATTGGGAGCCTCGCAAAAGCCCCAAGCTCACTTTTTGTCGTTGCAGCAACGACGGCGGCGGAGAAGGGGAAAAAGAGGTACCCTGGCGAGGCGAAGGGGTTTGTGGAGGAGATGAGATTTGTGGCTATGAAGCTGCATACCAAAGATCAAGCCAAGGAGGGGGAGAAGGAGCCGCAGGGGCAGCCTCTTGCTAGATGGGAGCCTAGTGTTGAAGGCTACTTGAGATTCTTGGTTGATAGCAAGTTGGTTTATGATACTCTTGAGAGGATTGTCGACAAAGCCGCTTTCCCTGAATGTCAGTTTTTTATTTTATGTGATGTTACTGTTTCTATTTAGTTGGTGCTTGTTTTGATGTCTAATTGAGATGATGTGTTTATCTTTTCCTTTAATTGATGGATTTTACTAATGATGTATGATTTCAATTGCAGGATGAGTTTTGATCTTGTGTTTATGATGTACTGAGATATCCTAAATGCTTTTCATATTTAGACTTGGTTTGGTTAGAGGAAATAAAAGATTGTTTTTCATCCTGATTTTCATGTTTAGACTTTGGTACAACTGATTTCTCTTGCACATATGCTATGCTCTGGCTATTTGTTCTTGGTAATTTGCGCATTGCCCTCGTTGACTTGAGGCTTCTTCAATATTAAGGGGCACCTATTGATTGATTCACATAACAGATGAAATGGAGTGTGACTTGTTATTCTGAAAAACCTTGATACTTGGTGTGTTTTCTTCTGAAATGCATAGCTGGATTTGAGTACTAATAAGAAAGATAGTCTTGAGGACATGGCAAATATCCTTGGTCTCTGTTATTGGGTGAAAGGAACAATTTTTCTTGCTCCAATAAGAGTTCAGTCATTGCGTTGTTATTGGGCTCTGCTGTTGATAGTTGGGTGAAAGGAACGTGTTTGTCGAATTCTGTGATACACTTGTTTTGCTTTAAAATGTTCTTGTGATATATCCATATATCATCCGTTCCTCTTGTTTCTTCCTTTCCCACTTTTATAAGCACTCGCCTTGAGGATAGCAGCTCGTCAAACGTAGTGCAAATTTTTGCAACCCCAGTTGTTTGTTTCAACTTTAGTGATATGAATAACATATACGTGGGAGCAAACCCTTTACCTTTGACCACCTGGTTTTGGGTCAAGCTAGGGCTCCCTAACTTATATGCTTATCAATCTGGTGCGGTGAACGTGGATCTGGATGGCCTATGGAAAGGGGTTATCCAGAGTAATCATCTTGTGTGATTAATATAACTGTACACTTCAACACATTAGTTGTTCCTTGGGATTCCATCATGCTCTTGTTCCATGTATAAGAATGTTTCATTTCTTAAGTTTCTTGTGGACAAAATGTGTTGGTGTTCTTCTTTGCAATACAAATGGAAATTGTGATCAATTTTGTGTTCTCAAATGTTTGCTTCCGTTTGTGGCTTAGGATAATATATCAAATACAGGCTATTTAGTTGAAAGTTGCTTTCGTGCTATCAGATGCAGAATTCAAGAACACAGGGCTCGAAAGATCAGAAAGACTTGCAAAAGATCTTGAATGGTTCAAGGAGCAAGGTCATGCAATCCCGGAACCATCATCTCCTGGCATTACCTATGCTCAGTATGTTGAGGAGTTATCTGAAAATGATCCTCCAGCATTCATTTGCCATTTCTACAATACGTACTTTGCTCACTCAGCCGGTGGCAGGATGATAGGGAGGAAGGTTAGCCGCAATAACATTCTTTTTAAGCCTTCCTGAAAAATGCTTGGGCCCATAATAGTTGATGCTATACTTTCCGATTTCTTCCTTGCACTCGTAATAGATGTGGCAATATGAATTAGATAGTTTATCTTAGACAATAGCGACATAATCAGAAATCTAATGCCTTTTTCAGTCGATAAAGACAACGCTCATGTCAACTATATGACACAATTGTGCATACTAATTAGATAGGGTATAAATACTCACTCTATGCTAGTTTATTGTGATCAGGTAGCCGAGAAGATACTGAATGGGAAGGAACTGGAGTTCTACAAATGGGAAGGCGAGCTGTCCCAATTGCTTCAGAATGTTCGGGATAAGCTAAACCGAGTTGCTGAAGTATGCACCCTTATTTCTCTGTTTTTATGCAGAATTTTATGAGTTTATAGCTAATGTTTAAATGTGTGGATGGTTGGCAGAATTGGAGTAGGGAGGAAAAGGATCATTGCCTCGAAGAAACTGAAAAATCGTTCAAGTTTTCCGGGGAAATTCTTCGTCTGGTGTTGTCCTAACTCAGACTGCAAACTTGTTATTAATACATGTGTAATTCTGAGATGGAATCTCTTCTGTACAAAATACTCTCCATCTACCAATGTATCTTGCAAATTAATCACTTATGTTATAATGTCATCATGTACTATTAAATTAAATTGCAAATGTCTTTATACAGACTTTTGCATCAGATTGTTGGGGAGAGTAGCTAATGAGGAGAAAGAGGCTTGGGCATTTCCACTACTTACAATGCACAACATTTCAAAACTATCCTGGACTATATATAAATGTGTGTATAGCCGCTTAAATTCTTGAACAAGACTATAAATATTTATGTCAAATGAAAATATTTTTTATTCCCGGTATAAACTATATTTTCCTTTAGCTTCACTGAATGGAGGCTTTTTGGGGGAAATAACTAAATGAGGGGTTTGAGATAAATTTGATTCCCAATTTCTTGACTAAACTTTTAAATCCAACTGCAACTGAAGCTCTTTATTGATTTAAATTATTTTTTTAACAAATATATAAATTTAAAGTTAATTTTTAGTAGGAATCAAACTTTTTAATTGTAGATGTCAGATCAAGAAATTTATCACTAATATTTTGTATCACATTCATATTAACATATCTAATCGTACTGGCTGCGTTAAAATGCTAATTTCTCTTAAATTAATAACTTGCTAACTTATCAATGTAGTGTATTAAAAATGTCGACACGATCACATTAAAATGTCAACACATATTTGTGTTGACATTTTAATAAAATGTGTTGACATTTAAATATCAATGTCAACATAATGTATTAAAATATCAAATTAAGTTTATCCTGACATTTCAATATCATCGCGTTGACATTTTTAATACATTGAATTGAGGAGTTAGCGAGTTAGCAAGTTAGCAACTTAAGAAAAGTTAGCAACGGATCACACCCCTCTATCGTACTATATAAATATATTAATATTAAATATGCATAATAACCCTTTTTCACATACAATATCAATATATGCCATAATGTATTATCCTACATGGGGCGCACTACGGTCAATAAGTGAAATTCGGTCAAAAATCAAAGCAAATCTCAGCACTTGGATCCTTGGATTGGATGGTTGTGATAAGCTACATTATTAGTCTAAGATGCTACATTATTAGCCGAGCTACATTATTAGACTAAAATGCTACATTATTTTACTAAAACAATACTCCATCTGTCCCGATTTAGCAGTCTCAGTTGCTTTTAAGTACTCGTTTTGTAAAAATGAAAATAAATAGTTAAAGTAGAGAAATGGTAAAGTAAGAGAGATGATAATGTAGAGAATGGATGGAGGGAGTATATTATTAGACTAATAATCTACATTATTAGATAACATGTGACATTAATCTAACTATTATTAGACTAAAATGCTACATTATTAGATGAAGTATCAGTTTATGGCACACAAACTATCAGTTTCATTTACACAAAATTAGTATACGTATTGACTATTTTCTTCCATAACTACATTAGCTTTGATGGAAAGTTGCACTCTTTTCGCATTAAAATCTTTGATATTATGATACTATCAGACTCCTATAATCTTTTATTTTTGACCCATATACATTTGATTTAAATTCAATAATTTTACATAAACAATGCTTATAACGTGTGAAACTATCCACCAAAATTGAAACGCGTGAGCAAGAATTGAAACTTGAAATGAAATGACAACGGATATACGTGGTTCGGCCAAAATCAGCCTACATCCACGGGAGAACTCGAGTGACTTGTATTAATATGGAAACGAGATTACAAACTACCAATCAGCAAGAATGTACAACTAGAACAGGTTATTCTCTCAGAGACCTCTCAGGAAACTCGACCTTGAGATCTATACACTAAGAAGATAACCAACACCACGACGAAGAGCTGAGACTTCTTCCTCGATCACAAAGATCACCAATCAATCTCTGACTTTGATTGAATAACCGCAGCTCGAACTCTTTCTCTCTGTGTTTCTCTCTGTATCTATGTTGTATCAAGATGATTCTGTTATGCAGCATGCGTGGAGAGTGATCAGCTTATATACCCGACTTCTAACCGAATTCTAGGGCGTGTGATCCCATGCATGCGAGTCTTCATGTACACTCTCGTGCACCCTCACCTCAAAACCACTTCATGCATTTATCTCGTGGTATTTGATGTTGTGAGATGCATGCATCTAACATAACGTGTGTAGAAAACCTTTATTGAATGCATTAACGGAGAAATTTACGCAAGTTGTGGTAGGCAAATTAGTGAGTAGCATAGTTTCAAAGTGGCATGTGATGTGATGAACGATTGACGGATTGAGTACTTCCTCAAATAAATTAATAAAATATGGAGTACATACTATATCAAAAGAAAAGAACAATGGAGGAAAAAATGACCGAGTCAATGTATTGTTTAGTGCTACATTTCTTATTCTGAAATTCCATTATAGTTGTGCAATTTGCACAGTCATTAAATATGGAAGGTTAGCCATGTTTTCTAGTCGAACAACTGACATCATGACATTCTTGACTTGACCAACTTGTCCAATATATTACCGTATTTATCGGACAATTCAAATCTAATTCTTAGAATATAAAATTTATACAGTATTATATAAGTTGTACTGTATATTAATATCCTAAAATTTTGAATATCAGTTTTATCGTGACATAACTAATACTGTCTCTAATAAGTATTTTTTTAATATAATCAATATAATTATGGTTTTTATTTTCCATCCATACACTATTAGTTTAGAAATTATTAACAATAATTGAATACATCACGTCAGTTTTTTAATTATGATTATGAATAAAAACAAATTAAAAAAAATATTGCAAATTTCTAGATTGAAACTGAAAAATATTGTGATGTAATAACAATAAGAAATTTTGAAAAATATAAATAATGAAACTAATTATTTTAAATTATCGAAATAAATGGGGTACCTTAAAAAAACCTTTTTTTGTATGGAATTGGAAATTTCCCTTTCCTTATAATAGGGTAAATTTGTAAAACAAAAACACGGTAAAAAATAGATTAATATGTTAACTTTCGAAAATTAATAAAAATGACAAAATATATCATCCCAATTATGTACTCGTATAGACGAATGATTTAATAAATGTACGTAATTTACTTAGAATTAAGTTCATATTTACGAAAAATTTTCGTGGAAGGTTCACTACCTCTTGGACCAAACAAAAAAAATACAAATAAAAGAAGTCATGTTGGAAATCAAATAAGTGACCTTTCCTGGTAAAACTAATTACAGTAATTTATTTATCGGATATATCACGTTTTCATTTTGAATACTAAGTGATATCGTATGATTAAATCTATGCTTAGTCCAACTAAGAAGAGGAAGAATGATAAAAGGAGAGTGAATAGTCTTATGGTCTATGGATAGTCAGTCAAACTAGCAATTATGGGTTGCAATATAATACTTAATGCTGCCCAGTTTTAGAAGATCTTCAAATTAATGTTTTGAATTTGCAAGTAGAAAGTAATTGATGCTAGTGAAAATATATAATGAACTAGTGTAGTTTACGTTAGAACACATATATAAATTTTTAATGAATGAAACATTAAAATGTTCAAATCGAAATGTGCATTTTGCTTTTAATGAATGAAACATTAAAACAAGCCGTCGCAGACTTAGCATGAGCATGCATCGTTTTGCATGTATGCGTCCAAGAGCACACGAATCCCACGGTTAAACTTTTTTTTTATTTATTTTACATTCAAAAATTAATTTAAAATCATAAAATCATTAATAAATCCAAACAGTGCAACAACTTTTTTATAATTTTCATTTTCCGTTTTTTATCTATAAATATAAATATACTTCCAATATTTCCTGCACATATCACAATATATGTTCATTCTCCATTTCTCAATCTTATTTCTCTCTACCGATTTTTTTCATTTTCGATGGATCCATTTGACCCGAGCTGCCGAAACCGACTGCAACCATTCAGATGGCTCGTAATGCCGTGCGGCGGCGATGTGTCATGTCAAATGAAAGCTTAAGAGGCCAATGAAATCGTTGTAAAACCTACATACATTGGGAAGTGTGACAATAAAAATTGTAAATATTTTTGTAATGTAAAGTGCGGCAACAAGCTTTAGAGCATCTCCAATGGCGGCGTCAACGTAGGCACGCCGATTTTTCGCGGACGCCGGTGCTGACGCCGAACAATTGCAACCGGCGTCAACGAAACCGGCGTCAAAATCGGCGTGCCTACGCCGATTCTTGGTATGACGCCGATTCTGACGCCGATTCTCACGGCGCCATTGTAGGCCCCGAATCAGCGTCAGACCGGCGTCAGAATTTTTTTTAAAAAAATTTGAAACACTATATATACGCGCTTTGGACGTCATTTTCATTCGCACCACTTGTATTAACGAGTACTCTCTCTATCTTAATTTCTGTACAAGATCAACAACGAGAAGAGAGTAATGCCGGTGGTGGTGGTAGTGGTGGGGATGTTGATGTGTACGAGCGTATGATGAACGAAGAGCTAGATGCCTATACGAACGGTGAGGTTGATCGATGGTTGGAGAGTTATATGCAGCCGGCGGTACCTCGCCCACGACCAGTTATCCACCGTCGACAAGTTGTTGATCGTGATCATGTAGCTGCACATCAGCGCCTGTTCACAGATTACTTCGCAGAGGAGCCGCGTTTTAACGCCAACCATTTCAGGCGTCGTTTTAGGATGAGGCAGGACGTGTTTATGCGTATTGTTAACGCTTTGGAGCATCGATATATGTATTTCCGCTTCAGACACGATGCGGATGGCAGACCCGGCCACACCCCTATTCAAAAGTGCACTGCGGCAATCAGGCAGTTGGCCTACGGGACTTCGGCAGACATGTGGGACGAATACCTCCACATCGGTGAGACGACTGCCATTGACTGTATTAAGTATTTCTGTCAGGGCGTGATTGAAGTATTCGGTGATCAGTATCTCCGAAAGCCTACCCCCAAAGATTGTCGGGATCTGCTGCGGATGCACGGGGATCAGCATGGGTTCCCGGGAATGTTAGGCAACATAGATTGTATGCATTGGGAGTGGAAGAACTGTCCCGCTGCCTGGAAGGGGTTCTACACGACCGGCTACAAGGGAAAGAATCTCACGATGATCCTCGAGGCCGTAGCTGATTACCGGCTGTGGATTTGGCATGCGTACTTTGGGATAGCCGATTCGAACAACGACCTAAACGTCCTCAACTCGTCGCCCCTTTTCAACGAGCAGTGCCAGGGCTTCGGTTTGGCCATCAGTTTTGTCGCCAACGGCAACCAGCATGATATGGGCTACTACTTGGCGGATGGGATATACCCTAGGTGGCCAGTCTTTGTGAAGACGATCCGTTGCGCATCAGATGCGAAGAAGGCCTACTTTGCGACGCGGCAGGAGTCGGCGCGAAAGGACGTGGAGCGCGCATTTGGTGTGCTTCAGGCTCGATGGGCTGCAGTTAAGGGACCAACGCGTTTGTGGCATGTCGACTGCATTGCTGATATAATGTACGCATGTATTATCATGCACAACATGATTGTCGAAGATGAAGGTGTACAATTGACTAATTGGGCCAACGACGATAATGAAGCAGGTTCAAGCCACGGCGTCGCCGCCGCCAACGTACGAGGTGGGGTACCTCACGATGAAGAAGCCCTCCTCCAAGCACATGCCGACATGCGTCAAACGGATGCTCATATTCGACTCCAAAAGGATTTAATTGAAGAGTTGTGGGCGCGGAGGATTGCAAGGCATTAGTTTTATTTTAAATTATGTAATTTTTTAAAATGTACTTTTAAATTTTTGTACTTTTTTTAAAAATTAATGTACTTTTTTTATATTATTGTACTTTTTTTAATTTTTAATAGTATTATTCAATTTTTCCGTATTTGTCTCGTAAATTAAATTCCGTATGTTGCTACGTATGTAAATTAAATTATATAATTGTTATTAGTGATGTGGATAGGCTATGGGAGGGCTATTGCATGTCCAGATGATGTGGCAGGAGGATTTTAGTACAGATGATGTGGCAGTGGGAAGGCTATGGGAGGGCTATTGCATGTCCAGAACCATTGGAGATGCTCTTAAAAACTTAGTTGCAAAATTATAATTTCATTTAACTTTATCTTAGAGCATCCGCAGCGGCGGACGTCGGACCGGCGTGCCGGACGGGACGTCCGCCATTAGGCGTGGGAGGGACGGATGCGGACGTCCGCCATTGCGGGTTCCCGGCGGACGTCCCGATTTTTAATATTTTTTTATTTAAAAAAACTATATATACGGCTCGTTGAACTTCATTTCATTCGCACAACTTGTTTTAACGAGTTTCTCTCTCTCTACGTTTCTTTTATATATCCAAAATGGCTAGTGGTAGTCGTAGTGATGCAAAAAAAATAAAATCTATTTATTCTCTTTTCATTAACTCACCAAACAACACTAAATAAAAAATAAAATCATGTGCCAAAAAACTAACATTTCATATTTAATGAAACGGATGGAGTGTTAAAATTATGACCCACATTCCACATACATTTTTCATTCACTTTTATTCACAAAGTCAAAGAATTTCTTAAGAGCATCCGCAACGGTGGTGGGGAAGAAGGCCGCCGTCCGTGCCAGCGGCGAGGACGAGGCTCGCCGCCGCTGCGCTCGCGCCGCTCGATGCATCGAGCAGCGCCGTGCCAGCGAGCAGTCGACGTGGCGGCACACGATTGGGCAACGGCATAGCCGTTGCCTTTGAATATTTTTTTTTAAATTCGTTAATTAATTTTAAATAATGATAAAAAATAAAAAAAATATTTTCCAAATCCCAAAAATATGACCGTTTTTTTGCCCGTTTTTCTGATTATTTTTTATTTTTTTTTATTTTTTTCACCAAAATCATCTATAAATACATACATTCATCATCCATTTATCACATCAAATCATCTCTCATTCATCTCTCATTCATAATTCTCATACAAACTATCAACACATTCATCCCTCACTCAAAACCTCAAATGGATTTCACCCATATTATGGCGGAAGCGGAGCGCGAAGAACAAGAATACTACGAACAACATCGTGCCGCTTACGAAGCATATGTCGCGGCGAATACCCCCGCTCCTACGACGAGGGCGGCTAGCTTCTACGACGAGGATGAAGCCGGAAACTCAACAGCGAGGTCTCCCCCACGCCGAGGTGAGCATACGACGGTTGGCCAGAGCATCGAGACAAGGCACACAATGCGCGATACCCGAACCCACATTCAGTTACAAGAAGACCTAATCAACCACATGTGGATGAAATTCGGCAACGAGTAGTGGTTTTTTTAATTTTTAGTATTTTAATTATGTAATTTTAAATTTTTAGGCTTTTAATTATGTCGTTTTTATTTTATTTGTCATTTGTAATTTTATTTAGGGTTTTTAATGAATTTTATTATTATGGAAATGTTATTGTTTAATTGAATTTTAAATTAATTGTGCTCGTCCTTGTGGAAGAGCACAGCTGTGAGTGTTGTGCTCTTGCCAGAGAGCAGGCAGAAAAAGTGGGGCTAGGCCCACAGCCGTGCCGCTGGCAAGAGCATGGTTGTGGATGCTCTAAAATTCGTGTCAAGTTAAAATGACTTTTTAAATGGTGGACCAATGAAGTATAAATATTAATCTATTTATGATTCTAAGAACAAAAAAAATAGATTCGCCGGTTGTGATTATTTGTCCAATTGAGGCTCCAAAACATTATTTATAATGTTTCAACAGGTAACGTGAGAGTATCACACAGATATACTATAATACTATAGTTTCATACCAATTCCTAATTACAAAAATAAAAGCAGACCCTCATTACGTTGTATCATACGCATGTATTTCGAATTTAAGTAATCTACGAATTTATGTAATCTAAAATAATGTTTTCATACGCGTATATAATTATGTATAATTCATTAATTCTTCATAGGTGTGCAGTGGTTGACTTAGTCAAGAGATAAAATTTACTGTAATTCATATCGCATCGCATCGCATCTCTATAAATTAACATCAACATCTAGTAACTAAACACACACCAAGCCAAAAATGAATCCTCACAGTCACACCTCAATAATCCTCGCCTCTTTTCTACTCCTACTCTCCATCTCAACCGCCGCTAAACCCCCTCCAATCCAAGACTCCTTCCCCAAATGCGTAGCCAAACACACCCATACATTCACACCTTCAAACACCTCCTTCGCCGCCCAAACCTCTCTCTACACCTCCCTTTTACACTCCACCGCCCAAAACCTCCGTTGCCTGCTCCCCTCCATGCCCAAGCCGCTCCTCATCTTCACTCCGCTAACCGAATCCCACGTCCAAGCCGCCGTCCTCTGCGCCGCCAAGCTCCGTGTCCACCTCCGCCTCCGCAGCGGCGGCCACGACTACGAGGGCCTTTCCTACACGTCCGAACTCAAATCCCCGCCCCCGTTCATCCTCCTCGACCTCGGCAAGCTCCGCGCCGTCGACGTCGACCTCCGCTCCAGCACCGCGTGGGCCCAGGCCGGCGCCACCATCGGCGAGCTCTACTACCGGATTTCCGAGAAGAGCAAAACGCACGGCTTCCCCGCCGGGCTCTGCACCAGCCTCGGCGTCGGCGGCCACATCACCGGCGGCGCGTACGGCCCGATGATGCGGAAGTACGGCCTCGGAGCCGACAATGCCGTCGACGCCAGAATCGTCGACGCCAACGGAAACATCCTGGATCGGAAATCCATGGGAGAGGAAACGTTCTGGGCGATCAGAGGCGGCGGCGGCGGAAGCTTTGGAGTTATATTAGCATGGAAGGTTCGGCTCGTCAGGGTCCCACCCATCGTAACGGTTTTCACCGTACCGCGCACGATAGAACAAGGCGCGACAAAAATTTTACACAAATGGCAGCAAATCGCTGACAAAATCGATGAGAATCTTTTTATCAGAGTAATAATCCAGCCTGTCCCGGCGCCAGGTAACAGGACGATTATGACCGCGTACAACGCGGTGTACCTAGGCCGATCCAGCTCGCTTCTCAGAGTCATGAGCTCGAAATTCCCGGAGCTGGGGGTGACGAGGAACGACACGAGGGAGATGAGCTGGATCGAGTCGGTGGTGTACATGGGGAGCTTCCCCGAGGGGACTCCGACAGCAGTGCTGCTGTCGGGGAAGCCGGCGTTCGTGAACTACTTCAAGGCGAAGTCGGATTTCGTGAAGGCGGCGGTGCCGGAGGCGGGGCTGGAGGGGCTGTGGAGGGTGATGCTGGAGGAGGAGTCGCCGCTGACGATATGGAATCCGTTTGGGGGGAAAATGAGCCGGATTCCGGAGGGGGAGATCGCGTTCCCGCACCGGAAGGGGGTGGTGTTCATGGCGCAGTATGTGACGACGTGGCGGAGCGAGAAGGTGGATGTGGGGAAGCGGTACGAGTGGATGCACAAGCTCTATGACTATATGGCGCAGTTTGCGTCCAAGAATCCGAGGGAGGCGTATGTCAACTACAGAGACGTGGAGATCGGGATGAACAGAGGGGTTAATTGCAGCTCCGGTGAGGGTAGGGAATGGGGGAGTAAGTATTTTAAGGGTAATTTTGAGAGATTGGTGCAGGTGAAGGCTAGAGTGGATCCGCATGATTTTTTTTGGCATGAACAGACCATTCCTACCTCGCTCTACAAATAATTCTCATCAACTTTGCTTATCTAATTATCTTTTAGTAGTATTTTATTAAGCTAATTTTGTTTCTTCTTGATTTCTCTCTGTAACTTTTGTTTTGATTCTGAGCTGTTATGTGGAGTGCATCTTATGTTTTGATGATGTATTTGAATTTAATTGTTGTGTCTTCTCATTCGAGATATGATATTTAATGAAGTACTAATATCAGATTTAATGCATGTCTTTCGATATGGATAGTCAATTGCGTCCTAGTCAATCAATTTAATGCCCATTAAACTATTTCACTAAAGTATGTCTTGTTTAACTCAGCTTTGTCACTTAAAAGCTATGTCTGATTGACATTTAGCCAAACTCAGACTAATTCCATAAACCATTTAAGAATTTTTTTTTGACTTTGTAAATAAAAATAAATAGATAAAGTGAATGGAATGCAATACCTGTTTAAAATATTAGTTTTATATTGGATTATGAGTATAAAAAGTTAGTGAATGTGAAGTCCATATACTAAAAATAGAATAAAGTAAATGGTTTTATAAATAATTGACAATTCAAAATGGCAAAATGGTTATTTGAATGATAGACAGAGGAAGTACTATGCATCGTTCTTAACTGATACAGTATACTAGACCACTTACTTAAGCTTTTCACATGGCTTAAAGATATTGTGATCGGAGGTTATGGCATTTAGTCTACCTTATATTCTCGATGTCCACGAAAAATAAGTTTATTTTATTATTTTAAGATATTTATAAAAAAACTGTAATTTTCTAAAACGAAATGTTTCTCATTTACATTCTCTCCGTCCATGATAAGTTGTCCACATTTGTCTCAGCATAAAATTTAAAAGTGTGAAGAAAAGAAAGTTGAAAAAAGTTAGTAGAACGTGAGAATGTGAGTTTAATGAGTTTTATAATAGAATGTAAGTTTAATGAGTTAGTGGAAAGTGAAATTTACTTATCAAAATTAAAAAAAGAAATGGACAACATTTCGTGGACAGAGCGAAATGGCAAAAGTGGATAACTTATCATGGACAGAGGCAGTATTTTACCTACTTTTTCTCCTCTCTCATATTTTACCTATTTTTTCTCTTTTTTTATTTTACCTATTTTTTTCTTTTTCTTATTTTATTAATTTTTTGTAATTCACTGTATTATGTTGTGTTGAGATCGCATGAACCCTGCTGTTATAAACGGAAAATAGCAAATTTTCTCTTATATGAACCGAAACACCCATCTCTAAGTTAAACCAATCTTTATAACTTATCTACATAATCATGATGTGCAATGACGTCATTCGGGAATAGCGACTAAATGTAGCGACTGGTGTGATCCATTGTAAGCCATGTGTAATAAGAGTGTGCAATTAAATATTAATTTTAACATACCATGATTTGTGTAATAAGATTGTGCGATTAAATATTAATTTTTACCATTCCATGATTTTTGAAAAGACGCAAATAATTGAGTTTCACCTAATCATTTGTTTATGCATTCCTTGAAAAATGCAAAAGTGAGCTATCTTGGCATCCTTCGTGTTGTTGCATGTGGACATAGATAGATTATATAGATCGCACTTAGCTTTAACTTTAATAAGATTGATTCTGACTTTGATTAATTACTTTCATATAATTGTTAGTATCATTTAGCAGCATTATTACAATGAAACCACAACGCCACCACAAATCATCCTCGTCCCTAAGAGCATCCACAGTGGGACGGATGTCCCGGTGGACATCCCGACGGACTTCTCAAAAACACCTCCTGCCACGTCATAAGGACATCCACTGCACTGCCACGTACGTCATGACGGACATCCCACTGCACAATGACGGACATCCCCAAGGACATCCCGACGGACTACACAATAATAAAAATTCACAAATTCACCAAATTAAATAATTTACGTAATTAAAATTTCGACACGAATACGAACGGAGAAAGTGCAATGATAATTTCATTAAATTAAAAAAAAAGTACGTTTCAACAAAAAAAAAGTCTAAACAAATTACATTATAAATATCAACGACGACCCCTCCGCGTTCATAGCTATTCAATTATATCGTTCTGGAGTCGAATATGGGCTTGTCGTTGGCGCATGTCTGTAAATGCACGGACTCGATCGACCTCTTCATGGGGTATCCCCATACGTACATTGGCGGTGGCCACGTCGTGGCTTGGACCGGCAGCATCAACATCATCATTGGCCCAATCAGTCAGTGCTGGACCTTCATCTTCGACAATCATGTTGTGCATGATAATACATGCATACATGATATCAGCGATGTTGTCAATATGCCACAGCCGTGATGGACCATTCACTGCCGCCCATCAAGCCTGGAGCACACCAAATGCCCGCTCCACATCCTTACGCGCTGCCTCCTGACGACCCGCAAAATATATCTTATCGTCTGTTGCGCATCTGATCGTCTTCATAAAGACGGGCCACATAGGGTATATCTCATCCGCCAAATAATATCCCATATTGTGTTGGTTGACGTTGGCGACGAAACTGACGGCCGGACCAACACCCTCGCACTGGTCGTTGAAAAGGGGTGACGACTGGAGGACGTTGATGTCGTTGTTCGACCCGACTACTCCAAAATACGCATGCCAAATCCACAGCCGATAGTCAGCTACGCTTCCAGGATCATCGTCGGATTCTTGCCCTTGAAACCGGTAGTGAACACCCCTTTCCAGGCGGCGGGGCAGTTCTTCCACTCCCAATGCATACAATCTATGCTGCCCAACATTCCCGGAAACCTGTGCTGACTCTCGTGCATATCCATCAGAGCCTGGCAATCTTCGGGGGTAGGCTTTCGAAGATACCTATCCCCGAATATCTCCCTAACACCCTCACAAAAATACTTCAGACATTCGCGGGCAGTCGTCTCGCCAATGTGGAGGTACTCATCGAACATGTCGGTCGCACCTCCGTATGCCAGCTTCCTGATTGCGGCAATGCACTTCTGTATGACCGTGTGGCCGGGTTTACCAACCGCATCTTCCCTCATCTTGAAATACTCGTATCGACGCTCTAAAGCGCCCACGATACGCAGAAATAACGGACGATGCATCCTAAAACGTCGTCGGAACATGTTCTCCCCAAACCGAGGCTCCGGAGCGAAGTAGTCCTCTTACAACCGACGGTGTGCAGTGACGTGGTCCCGGGGTACTATAGTTCGACGATGGATGGGTCGACGTACCGCCGGCTGCTGCTGCTACTGCTAGGCCGCTTGTATCGAGCGATTTATCTCCCTGGACGTAACGACCTGCAACTGTTCTTTAATTCGCCGGCGTACGTCATCAGCACCACTACCACCACCACCACCCGCACCACTACCACTAGCCATTTTGGATATGTAAAAGAAACGTAGAGAGAGAAAAACTCGTTAAAACAAGTGGTGCGAATGAAATGAAGTTCAATGAGCTGTATATATAGAGTTTTTTTAAATAAAAAATATTAAAAATCGGGACATCCGCCGGGAACCCGCAATGGCGGACGTCCCGGCGGACGTCGTCGGAAATGTGTCCGCAACGGACGTCCGCATCCGTCCCTCCCACGCCTAATGGCGGACGTCCCGCGCGGTCATCCGGCACGTCCGCTGCTGCGATGCTCTAATAAATGAGAGGGATGAGCACAAAGAGGAAAGAAGTGTGCTTTTTTTACATAAATTTGATGATAAGGAAAAATTGCAAACGACATTCAAGTTGCGTATTGAATAAATTTTGTCCATGTACAATAAATCTACACAATATACAAATTTATACTCAAAATTAAATATGATAAACTCAATTTAAAAGAAATTAATGGGATTTAGATTGCAAATTTTTTATTTAAAATCGCGGATAAAGAAAGTTGTTTGGTATGCCGACAAATATTAAGAGTAGGGTAAGAGTATTTATACAAGTCTAGGTCAAATACGCTGTCAGATTTCCACGTTTTACTTTTGAAATAAAATGTACCCCTTTTATTGAATTGGGCCATAGTTTTGTCCCCTAATTAACTAACCCCGATTTTTATATTAGACCAATTAAAGTTTTGTACCTGCTAATTAAAGTTAATAGTACAAAATAAACTCTCCAAATATAAGAAACGTGGAAATCGGTAAAAAAAAAAAAAAAAAAAAAAAAAAAAAGAAACGTGGAAATCTGACTTACAAAAGAAGTTCATATCAATTTTAAGTAAAGACTACATTGGGAAGATAGTATAAGAAAAGGAGGATTTGGAATTGTAAGGGGAAAAAAGGAGAAGAAAATCAAAATCGCTTTCAAGTTACAGAGAGGGCCTAGTTTAAAGTAGCTTTAATTTTTTACCATAAAATTATCAAATAAATAAATTGGGGAAATATCATACTCCTCGTCTACAAGTTCAATTGTTACTACTTGATTGTGTTTAAATTTTTATCTTGACATGTTAGAGCATCCCCAATTGTTAAGAGTCCAGCCAATTTCAGAGAAACAGTCCTTTTTTTTCTTGTTTTTTTTTCGTGGATTCCTGACGGGCTGACCAACTCTATTGTAAAGATTTAACAAAAAAAAACGTAGTTAATCAGCTCTATATATAAACTTAAACAATATATGTACAAATTAGATTTACATATTAGTACATGTTTGGTGAGATGGAGCCTAAACCGGAGCTGGTAAACTTAGGTGCCGTTTGATTGACAACACTAATTATCATATGATAATCCAATCTAGGATTAAGTGATTCAATAAAGGACAAATTTTTGAGTGCTATAAAGACCGGGATCAATTATAACAGGCTTAATTCTTTGGTATCTACATAACCAATAACATCAAGAATCAAATCACATCAAAATTTTGTATGGATAAATATAGAGGTAATCCATCTACAATACAATCTTACTCCTCCTAACAAGTGTGCTCAATAAAGTTTAGATCCCTTGGCACGGTTGATAAAGTATGCGGAATGTCTGTTCAACAAAGTAAGACATCAAAAGCATTAGCAATAATCATTTCGGATTAAATTGATGAGGAGAGAAGGACATAGAAGAGGGCTGCTAAAGGAAATGAATGGCAACTAACCAATACCAGAATTTAAATAAATAACACCAACCATAAAACAACTAAGAAGTCGATAGATATTTTCAGAATCAATTATACACAAATAATGTAGTAGTTCTTTGAACTTGATAAAGAGATCCCTTTTTTAGATAAAAAAAAACCTAACTTTTTTTTCATTTTTTACGACCTGAAAAGCTCTGTGCGAAAATTGAAAGATAGAACTAAGTTGCAAATGAGGATTCTAAGTACCACTTGATACAATCCTCTTGGACTTGAATCCTTGAATGACCCTAGCTATGTTTTTAAATAGTTGGATAGTTAATGGATATTTGTAACCCACTCTCCACCATTAAATCTATAAAGAGAGATAACCCAAACTAAGAAAAGAAAACATTTGTTAAAGAAAACTTAATAAGTCAATGGAATTTCTATGATAAACGTGCGTCAAATTTCGAGAGAAAAATAGAAAGATTTAAACTCACAAAAATATTATAGATTGTTAGAAAAGGAAAGATTGCGATTAGACTCAATTACTCCAATCAGATGATTGACAGAATATTTTGTAATTAAGAATCTGTACATTGCTTCCTACACCCTATTTAAAGGGTTCTCTATACAATGGAATAATCATCATATTCTACACAAAACAGTTTCTTCCTTTCCACAATGTTTTCTGCACCATTTAACATGATACCAGAGCAGGACTCAGAAAAATTTCATCACTGTCCCTAACCTTTCTCGACCTTAAGCCAAATCTACAAAAAACCATTCAAAACAAACCATGTCAGACGAAAAAAACCCATCCCAGTCGGATGAAATTGCTCGGCAAATTGCCGAAATCATGAACAAAAGTCTTGCCATGATGATACCATCAACACCCAAACCAGAGACCACAGAAAACCCACTAGAAAAACCCCGTTGTGTACAAAATCGATACACAACCCCTCCACATCGGAGGAAGCAAATTGAATGGAGAAAATTACTCCGAATGGGCCGTTCTGATGAAGACGACTATAAGCGACAGATGCATGGTTTCTCACGTAACCGGAGTGCCACCTTCCCCGCCACGAACCGATCCAGCCTTCCCGCAATGGCAACAAGCTGATCACTGCGTGCTTACATGGCTCACACAGAATATCGAACCTCGGTTGGTCAGCCGAGTGTTGAAACAACCGACTGCCAAGCACATATGGGGTGCGTTGGCTGTCACGTACGGGAGCGGAGGAGATAAACTCCAAATCTACAATCTGCATATCAAAGCCAGCATGGTGAAACAAGGAAGCCAATCGTTAGAGGAGACATGGAGTACCCTACAAGATTTATGGATGTTAACTGATCAGAAACGGACAAATCCTATGAAATACCCGGAGGACATGGAAATACATGATAATTGGATCCAAGAACAGAGACTTTATACGTTTCTGACTGCCATTGACGGCATATATGAAACAACCAAAAGGGAGATAGTTAAAATGGAGCCACTTGCCTCAGTTGACCTTGCCTACAATCTGATCAAACAAGAGGAGACACGGTCTCAAGTGTTACAGTTAGGAGCCGGAGCCACTACAGAAGGCATCGGAGTAGGACTTATCGTCCGAGGAGGGTCGAACCAGCACGGCAGCGGCTCAAGGGGCGGCGGCAATCGCGATGGAGGAGGCGGCTGGAACCGACGAAACAATGATGAAGACAAATCGAAGCTTGTTTGTTCCTATTGTAAGAAGAAGCACACGAAAGAATCGTGCTTCGAATTGATCGTATTTCATGATTGGTGGGAGGAGAAACACGACAGGAACTCATCTGCACCACCGCCATCTGCGCCACCATGCGCGCCCTGGAACCGTGGCGGCCACGCTGCTGCAGCTATCGGAGGGCAACCGGGAGACGGAGGAAGCTACCCTATCGCCACCGCCGAGGGAAACAGGGAAGCCACTCAGACTCGGGGCGGCGACAGGGCCTACTGGTCAGATGGGAGCCGCCAACTTCGCCGGAGGAACGGTGGTATCGAATTGGTCAGAGGAGGAGTTTGGGGGAGATGGAGAATCAGCGGCAGCGGCATGTAACGTAGGGTTTGTGGGTTCTTTGGTTAAAGAACCCCAAACTTTACAAAAAACCTATTTTCCACCCCAACAATACAATAAATTACTTAGTGTACCCCATTTATTGCCAAATGACCCCTATTCTCTTGTGTTGTGCGAATCTGACTCCGAATTAAGTAATTTTCCTATTAATACCCCAATTATGTGTAAAAATAGATGTCAGCCCCTAGAAAACATTGGAATTGCATGTTAGGTGTCTAGTGGATATGAGAAAAATGATAGATGGATATCTGAAGGGGACAACAGGACATGGAGTGCTATTCTCTAAAAGTGAGAACGTTGAGATTCATGGTCACACGGATGCTGATTGGGCGGGGAATCCGAATGATAGGAGGTCCACCGCGGGGTACTTTACCTTTGTTGGAGGTAACTTGGTAACTTGGAGAAGTAAAACACAGAAAGGGGTGGCTCTCTCCAGTGCTGAGGCAGAGTTTCGTGGTATCAAAAGTGAACTAACTGAGATAATGTGGCTAAGAAGATTGATGAAGGAACTTGGTCTATCTCCAAGTAAGAAATGCCGACTATACTGTGATAACAAGGCTGCCATAAGCATCTCAGAAAACCCGGTTCAACACGATCGAACCAAACATGTCAAGGTGGATAGACACTTTATCAAAAAAAACATTAAAAGAGGAATTGTGATACGATCATATCTCTTATGATCTTCCAATTATTTAGTTTTCTTTTATTCACCATATCTTTCCCATATTTGTTTAGATATTTGTTTCTTGTTCATTAAGTTAGAGTAGTAGTATTCTAGTATTATAAATAGGAGAGATTATATCATTGTAATCAATCAATCATGAATGAAATATTTTTTCCCTAAATTTGACTTGTGCAACGAGCATATTATCGTTCCCCTGCTCCTCGGAGAACGTCCGAGAACCGGCAAATCGTGAGCTTTCCTTCGAGCACGTCGAAGGTTTGGTCACAGCAACTCGCGCGAAGATCGCCATCCGGACACGTTGCGGAGGACATCCGTAACAACTGTTACTTTCATCCCGTACTCATCCTCCGTCTTCGTTCATCCGTATTCCCCAAACAAACCACCAATATAAAAAAAAGGTCAGCCGCATCACCACCATCTCTACCACACCCATGCTTCAGTCCGTCGACATGTCATACGACTACGCCGGCTACCGTCGTCGTCAATACAACTTCCCTAACGCCACACAACCATTCCGTCCCTACCAGCCGGTCCAACCTCGCCGTGTAACCTGTTGGGATCCTCCGAGCAGCCGGGTGGAAGTACTCCGTCCGCCGTCGCGGCCTGATCCAGAATCACCCTACGTCTCACACCACTTGGATCCTTCCGATCCGTCGCGTTGCTTGTCGGCGATGACCCGTCGCGGGGATGGTCAACCGGGGCTTTCCCTGCGCGATAATCCAAAAGGCAGCAATCCGCCACGCGCCTTCCCGGGATCGAGCGAGATTTTCTCCGCCGGGCTGGAGAAGATCATGGCCCGATTTGACAAATTAGAATCCAGGCTGAAATCACGATGTGAAGAAATCGATCGCCGTGTGAAAAAATTGCATGCGTCAAAACCAGCGTATGGACGACAACCCTATGCGGATTTCGATTCGGGAGCGCCTAGGCGTCGTCCAACTGGCTGGGATCCGCCCTTCCAAACTTCCAGTCACCGTGTTGGAGACACTCGTGCTCCTCCGCTGCCGGAACCACGTCTATACCGGAAGTCGCCCTACACCGACTTGGATTCTTCATACGAGCAGCCGAGGCAATACACGACCTTGACTTTAAGGCACCCACCCTATTCGTCGGACGTGCCCCCACGAAATCCTCATGTCGTGGAATCCCGGCGCCTCTCACGTCCTTATCTCTGTCACGATCCATCTAGCCCCTCGCTACCGTTGTCGCTGCTGTTCCGTCTTCAACTCCACCAACACCGTCGTGCTGCCTTGACGTCAGTAGAGATGAGGGTGAATTGTTACACGATGACCCGCCCCCACCGGCCCCAATTTTGCAGCTGTACAACCCAGATATTAGTGAAGAGGATGAGTCATTGCTAGAAGATAAAGAGGAAGATGGTTCTATTGGTGAAGTGGGGAACATAATCGCATCGTTCAATGTTGCTCAAATGTCATCGACGGATGTTGAGAATTGTTGGTTTAAGAGAGGAGGTGCTCCATGTTTGAGCATTCTGAGAGGTGTGAACAAGCTTTTCGTTGTGGCATGGAAATTTGCCAACAACATTGGGTCTCCTTTGTTGATTTTTGACAAAGGTGATAAAGGGAGATATTCAGTTGTTCGATATGTGTTTGATCTAGGAGGAGACGCCTCGCCAAAGCTTTTGCTTTCAACTCTCGTCGTTGCTTTGTGGTTTCCACCTTGAGGACAAGGTGGATTTCAACCGTGAGGGAGTTGATACGATCATATCTCTTATGATCTTCCAATTATTTAGTTTTCCTTTATTCACCATATCTTTCCCATATTTGTTTA
This sequence comes from Salvia splendens, assembly GCF_004379255.2. Taxonomy (NCBI): domain Eukaryota; kingdom Viridiplantae; phylum Streptophyta; class Magnoliopsida; order Lamiales; family Lamiaceae; genus Salvia; species Salvia splendens. Next base: position 13,529,852 of record NC_056037.1, on the reverse strand, counting down.
GATACTTGTTTCTTGTTCATTAAGTTAGAGTAGTAGTATTCTAGTATTATAAATAGGAGAGATTATATCATTGTAATCAATCAATCATGAATGAAATATTTTTTCCCTAAATTTGACTTGTGCAACGAGCATATTATCGTTCTCTATTGCTGCTCCTCGGAGAACGTCCGAGAACCGAAAAATCATGAGCTTTCCTTCGAGCACGTCGAAAGTTTGGTCACAGCAACTCGCGCGAAGATCGCCATCCGGTCACGTTGCGGAGGACGTCCGTAACAAATTGTTGAGCTAGCATTTGTTCGCTCAGAAGATCAGCTTGCCGACATATTGACGAAGGCAGTCAGTACAAGAACCTTTAAAGATGCTCTTTGAAAATTGAGTATTGGAGACCCCACCACTCAATTTGAGGGGAAGTGTTAGAAAATGAAAGATTGCGATTACAATCAGTTACTCCAATTAGATGATTGACATAATATTTTGTAATTAAGGATCTTACCATATACATTGCTTCCTACACCCTATTTAAAGGGTCCTCAATACAATGGAATAATCATCCTATTCTACACAAAACACTTTCTTCCTTTCTTCCTTTCCATAATGTTTTCTGCGCCATTTAACATAGATCAGTGTACAATATATGTCTAACATAGATCAGTGTACAATATATGTCCAATACAATATATTTATAGCCTTATAGGCAAAGTAAATCATACTAATACATAAGGAAATATAAATACAAGGGAAAACAAAGAAACATGGAATAGTTACTAATATGCACTTTGCAGGACAGAACATAGCAATGGCTGATTAGGTTCTCTTCATTAATATGCACTTTCTTATTCCCAATTTTGAAAATATATTGTTTGTCATTTCTGACTCCGAGCAGTGACTTACTTATATTACTCCTCATCAAAACACAAAATTATAAAATTTTGTGATTGAGTTTTCTGAGTGATTAAGGTTGAATTGTGCATCAAGATTTCTCCTTTTCACTAAGTGGAGTGAAGGCGGAGTAACACAAACGACTACAACTAATGATCAAACACTGTATTTTTAAGGCCATGATTATACAAAGATAAACATTTATCCAAACTTATTGATATGCTGTAATGTAGTTTTGGCCCATTGGTTGTGGCTTATGAATCTCTAATCAGTCCAGAGATTTGCTTGTTGGTAATGTTTTCCTGCTCATACTTTATCATCTTTTTATTTAATTCATTACACACTTTTTTCTTAATTTTCATGATTGAATGAAATGCCTCAACTATTATGGAATGGATGGAGTACTCAACTACCTTCGGACAGGATTAGAGGGTTTGCTCCACAGGATATATTTGGGCAAATAGTGAAAAGAAATGTACAAAAAAGGTAACACAAGGTTTGCTCCCCATATTAAAAGATAGTGACAAGAAAACTGAATTTTGAATTGAAGGAAAATGTTGTGTAGATGCTAAGAGAGATATTCTGTTCACAGCTGCCGGCTGACTGCACTCAAAATCCTAGACTGACTACAACTAGAGTTCTATTTAGAAAATGCATTCAAATATCAGCTCAAATTATATATATATATAAAGAAAACATGATCAACAAAACACATTTAACTTTGCTCTTCACCATTTCCCGCTCTCTCCTCTGCAGCAGCTGCCATTAATTCATCAAATTTCTCTGTCTTTCCCAGCACTATCTCAATCTAATTATCAAAATGTAAACAATGAAAATAAATTAGTAAAGCAACATTATATTAAACTTTAGTAAAATAAATGTAGCAGCATGTGTAACCACCCATGACCATGACAACTAAAGGTAAAGGGTAGCAGAAACAACAAGAGCACACCACAAATTAGAAATTTGTTATCAATATTGGATAGTGAGTAGATGTGATATCCAAAGTTATCAGTCTCAGCCACAACTCAGGATGTGTAAACTGACCAAAATATTTCAGCATCTGTTCCAGACACATGCATTTTTAAATGTATCATTAGGAACTTAATATCATTCTAAAATAAAGTTTTGTAAGATAATCATAATTTGCCCAAATTGAAGAGTTTCTTCAGATAATGAAATTACAATTCAAATCTTCAAGAAATACAACAAAGCAAAAGTGTTGCACAATAAAAATGAGTGCTATAGACTTCCATTATATTTGGGGATGAACAAAATCATGGCTAGTGTAGATTTGGTTGAAGATTAGAAAAAGTAGTTGATTAGTTTTTTAAAGGTAACATAATCAGGAGTGCATCAAATTTTAGCCCATATGAAACATAATCTTATCGGATCGAGACAGAACAGAATCAGTAACCAAGGTGAGGTAGCTATCTCTTCAAAATATATTCCAAGAGAGTGACCTTTTTACTAAATTTGAACCATCCAACATTTAGTAGATATCTTTAATTGCATTTTAGCTGCAGTGCTACAATTGACAGACAAATAGTGCAAACTTACTTTTGCTTTCGAGATGGGTCGTCCTCTAGACTCGTCTCTGATTTCAACAGTAGAAGTCATGATCTCTGCAGTGTGTCAAATCGTTTGTGTCAATAACCTAGAATATGATCTTATATATCAAAAAATGAGCTACATAATGATTAAAAAAAAAGAGTTAAAACTGAGTCCTACTCTTCTCAACTGCAAACCCATTGTTCTTCAGGATTTCAGCAACACTGACAACAGTTGATATGGCTGCAAATATATAGAAATGATCAATTATCAATATTGAAAAACTAATGAAACTCGCATTTTTTATAATTACTGCAATTCAGAGATAGTAGTAGTATGATATATAAGTGAATACTTGGAAACCTTCCGTAAATGCTTTGAGAATTCACTATCAAGAGCATGATGGGTGGGCCACAGTACATATCTCAATAATAAGACAAACAATAATCATGATTCCGGAGATAGAAACCTAAATATAACAGGCTACAATTGTTCAGTTCTATGGAGGGACAATCTCATCACAAGTACAGGAACTAACTCAAAACACCTAGATCTAATGCAACACCTAAGGTCAAATAGAAGAGCCAAGCATACACACAAAACAAAATTAAAGGTCAAATCAGACAGACAACTTCATTTCTAATTAATAAAATCAAATATGAAACCAGTAAAGCTGGCTCGTGGCTCATGATACTCGTAACTAGTAGAGAGACATTCTTACAACTTTTGGAGCAGGAACTTGCTTAATAGAATATTGATACAAGGCTCATGCTCATGATACTTGTAAAGTGAATTCTAGAACACATTTGAAATTTGATGCTAAGAGTAAGGATATTAGTTATTGCATCTTAGCATCACATGTAAATGTAATGTAAATAATCCTCATGCAACAATTACATTAGAAACAGACAGTTAGGGTTATTATTGAGTAGCTATCCATCATCCATGGTTAACAAAGATGAAACAAATATAAATCAGACATTACATAACACAGAAGGTAAACAGCATTTCACAAACATGTAGGATCAACATCCAAACTAGCCAAACAAAAATTTAACCCAATATATTGACAATATATTAGTGCCTCCAACATCATCTCTCGGATCAACCTCCAACAACGATGAGAATGTTAAAATAAACACCTTATATGCATACACCATATACAACCAAAAAAATGAGGCGAAAAGTACCCATTCCAAGAGCCGAAAGCTCCACTTCATTGTGCTGCTGCATGTACCTCTGCACAAAATTCAAATCTCTCTATTTCAGATCCAGAAAATAAAATTTAGACTCACTTAATCGTAACACGCACAAACAAATTAAACCAATAATTTATGAAAATAGAGAGAAATCCAACAATCCGTACCTTAGCGAGATTGACGTAGAAGAAGAGCGGCTTTTTGGTGTTGGACACCTGGATGCGGTTCTTCTTCTGAGTATCTCCAGCGATGGCAATGTTGCTCACTCCCTCTGTGATTTCCTGCATCTTTTACTGAATTTTGAAAGAACAAGGATTGATTGAATTGATCGCGCTACAAAAAACTGAGATGTTTGATTAAGAAGCGACGGATCGAAAGTAGAGATGGGGGATTCGGTTGGATATAAATAGAGAGGCAAAATGGGGATAGGTTTATTTTCTTGTGTTGGAGAGTAGGCTGCGGCACTTTGCTGTGCCATGTGTTTTCCGATTTTGCCCCTTCTAGGGTTTCTTTTATGTTTTCTACTTTCATTTTTGCTAGTGTTAGTTTAGAATTTAATTAAGGGGCAATTAATTATATTGATACTCTCTCGTATTATTGAAGACATAACATATTTCTAATTTAATTAAAGCTTTCAAGAAATAGTATCATTGTCACTATTATGCGCTGAAAGGACACCGAGTATCGAATTTACTATCAATTTCTGACAATACCATATGGGGTACCACTTGGTGGATTACATCTATCCAAAGTGGACGATATTCAGGGAGTCTAGTAGATATCTGATTGGTTGGAAGCAGGGACGGGACTAGTAAGGGACAAGCCCCCACTCCAGCGGGGGCTTGCCGGTGCCGGACACTGTATAATTATTGCATGCTTGGGGTGAAAATTCAAGAGAGTACCCGTACTTTTGTTCTGGTTCTATGATTTTTGGAGAGATGGGGGAGTAGAAAGGAAGAGTTACCGTGTGAAATAGAGATAGAAACAATTGAAATTTGGAAATTGGAAATGTCTGACACACTGTAAGCTAGCTATTTTATCTTTTTAAGGAGCAATAATATTAAATTAATTAGTGGGAGTACTCCACTTCATGACTTTTACTCGGATTAAAGTATTGAATTTAATAATTTACCTAATAAGTTATGAAATATTATAAATATACTAATATCGTACTCATAATAAAAAAGCATATTGCAAATATCTCAACCAAATTTGCAACATATAATATTTTGAACAATAAAAAAGAAGAGTGATGAGGAAGGCATTATCAAATATTACTCATCTTAGTATTGAAAATTGAAATATACATTGCATATTACTTTTGTCCATTTATTTTGGACGATTAATTATTTTGTTTATTGTAAAGTGATAGAAAGGGAAGTACAATTGCTTAATTGCTAACACATACTCATTTCTTTTTTCAAATCTAACTATCCTCATAATCTTAAAATAATACTCCCTCCGTCCGTGAAATGTTGTCCATTTTTACCATTTTGGTTCGTCCGTGAAAAGTTGTCCACATTGTTTTTTTTTCTATTTTTGGTAAATAGTTCCACTTTCTCCAACTCTTTACACTCGCATTCTATTATAAAACTAATATATAAATGTGAGACCCCCATCTCATTAACTTTTTCAACTCATTTTTCTACACATTTCTTAAAACTCGTGCTGAGTCGAACTTGGACAATATTTTGTGGACGGATGGAGTACTACTATTAATTATTTAATAATAATAATAAGTATTATTATTATTATTGTTGTTGTTATTATAATTATTATTTTAATGTAATTTTAATTTATTTTCAGCACCGGCTTATTTGATTTTCTGGTTCCGTCATTGGTTGGAAGAGAGTATTATATGCTCAAAGACGATAGACGCTACATAACTATGTTGGAGGACTATTCCTATGCTTCGAGCATGTTGGATGATAGTGAAAGTTTCAACGCACCTGCGGTATCAATCATACATCATAATGCATGATATAATAATCGAGTATGAATGAGGAAACGCAGTATAAAGTTTGGTGACTATGAAGTTTTTCCATCTCTTCTAACATCTTTATTATCTTTAAATGGATTTGCAATCTATCAAAGAAAATACACACCTTGCAATAAATTATTGTTTCCCTTCAAGTCCTGTGAATTACTCTACTTAAAAAAAGCAGGTGCTAGCATTTTCACATGGGAGGAAACTAAAAACTAACGACAAAAACAAAGGGCACAAATCCTATATATTCATGGATCAACATCGTTTGATATATAATCATGAAATTTTTATACATTGCCTTTGTTTGGTACTTGTTCTCTCCTGGGATAGATAAGACACGAAATTATGGACAAACACTTAATAACAACATCATAACTTATTACTGCAAAAGAAGAAGATAAGAAACAAAAATGTAAAAATGGAAGAATCTCATCCGTTTGTATCTTGTAGAGATTCCACAGCTAGCAGACCAAGTCTCCAATTCAGTCACGAGATTTGAGTCATACTACATATTAGTAGTAAATAATAGCAGCCACTGGACTAGTGTTCTTTAACCATATACTGTGAAAGATTATTTTATTAAGTGTACTCAAATAAACTAATACACTAGTTGACAAAAACAATAATATTCATATTTTCATTTTAGGAGCAATCTTCACTGCTGTGGGATCGGTCCATGAATGTTGTCGGAAAATACTTTAATTGGTTCGTGACACCCCGTAGCTCCATTTCCGACTCCATGGCAGTGCCTCAAGCGTAAATAAACATAGGAGTTATGTTATGACAGAATAGAGCAATTGTGTAATCGACAAACGAAAAGAACGTAAAGATGACACAGATTTACGTGGTTCGCCAATTGACTACATCTACGGGCAGGAACGGAGAACAAATTTTATTCAGAGTGTTTTCAGATTATGGCTACAGATTTCAGATTGGATCTAAGATCACATAATTATGTGCTCTACTCCCATATAAATATGCACACATGGGATCATATCCTAATTTGGAAACATAATCTTATCTCAATTAGGAAACATGATCTGAACATATTCAAGGCATACTAACAAGTTAGGAGACATAAATACATATAAATCATCAACCCGATGGAGAATAATGAACTTAGGTAAGAAATACTATCATCAATGAGTTGAGTTTGTGTTCAAAATAGTTTTTGAAAATATTTTAACATTATTGTTTTTTTTTGAGAAAATCATTCAAATTTGGGTAGGTCATTTAATTTAAAATAATTATTAATTTTTGAGTATATTAGACCCCACAAATTCTAGATACATCGTTGATTTCAGCATACATTTGCATTTACAACATTCTAACATTGAATTTACATCATTATACACAAATTATCATAATAATATAGTACAGTAAGTAATATAACTAACAAAATATTTGACTGCCTACTAAAACCCTTGTCGATTTATTCCCCCGAAAATGATCTACTATTACGTGGTAATTTATTGACCAATTGGATTATACCCTCCGTCCCCCAAATATTGTCGTACTTTGATTCGGCACGAGTTCTAAGAAATGTAATGAAAATTGGGTTGAAAAAGTTAGTGGAATGTGAGTTCTACTTTTATAAGTTAGTTTTATAAAAAAATGTGAGTAGAAATTAGTTAGCGGAATATGAGATCCACAACTAAAAATGATAAAAAGTGAAATTGGTCAAACTTTGTGGGACTGACGAAAATGGAAAAATAAGAAAAACTTTCAGGAATGGAGGGAGTAAGATCTTTTGGTTTAAATTTGGCACTGATTAATTATATATGTGTATGTATGTGTGTGTTTGTTCCTTTGATTCTTTCGGCATGGAAATGTTTTCGTGCATATTAGTGTCTGCTTGCTGCAGATTTTGAAAATTCAATTTTTATAACGTTATACTACACTACTACTAGATAGTTTTCACATAAATTGATTGAAACAAGCAAGAAAATAATACCACTGGCAATAAAAGAACAAATTTTGGAGACGTCGACTGAGTCCACTAATTAACTTTGTTGACAAGGTCCAAATTTTTTTAAAAAAAAATGAAAGTAACAGTAACAAAGGCTATCATAATTTCACTACAAATACATCTCAGTCCTCTCTTTCTCCTACACCAACTCAGCAACTCTTCATTCATCCAAACTTTTAATCTAAGAATGACTATTTTCAATACATTAATATCATTTCTGCTAGCCGCAGTTCTCATAGCCGGGGCCCTTCAGGCACAAGTATCCTGCCAGAACTGCGGCTGCGCAGCCAGCCTGTGCTGCAGCCAACACGGTTACTGCGGCACCGGTGACAAGTACTGCAGCACAGGCTGCAAAAGCGGCCCTTGCTACTCCTCCTCACAGCAGAGGAGTAGCAACGGCAACAAACTCACCGACATTGTCACGGACGCGTTCTTCAGCAGTATCGCTAATCAGGCTGGCGGAGGCTGCCCGGGCCGAGGATTCTATACCCGCGCAGCATTTCTCGAGGCTGCCCGCTCGTATCCCCTTTTCGGGACCACTGGCTCCCCCGAGCGGGAAATCGCAGCCTTCTTTGCTCATGTCACACATGAGACCGGACGTTAGTCACACTTAATAGTAGTATATTAAATTCAATTAAGTTTTTTTTTTCTATTACATTGTGTTTATAAAATTTGATTGCATGCAGATATGTGCTATATCGAGGAATTAAATGGAGCATCAAAAGCAGCAGACTATTGTGACAAGGAAAACAGGCAGTATCCATGCAAAGCAGGGAAGGGTTACTACGGAAGAGGTCCGGTGCAGCTGTCGTGGAACTACAACTACGGAGCAGCCGGAAAAAGCATAGGGTTTGATGGTCTAAACCACCCGGAGATTGTGGCGCGAGACCGCGTTGTTTCTTTCAAGACAGGTCTATGGTTTTGGATGAACCAGTGCCATGCTGTCATAACTTCTGGGAAAGGTTTTGGTGCAACCATTCGAGCTATAAACGGGCCACTAGAATGTGATGGGGCGAACCCGAGCACGGTCAGTGCTCGGGTTCAGTATTACAGAGAATATTGCAAGCAACTAGGAGTTGATCCTGGCACTAATCTTAGGTGCTAGCTTTGCTAGATACATAGTTTTATTCTTATCAAAATGTTGAGTGTCAGAGTGTGGTTGTGTGTGCCTGTGGCCGTGAGCAAGTGCTCATAGTATTAGCTACTGTTGTTTTTCCTGAATAACGAAGACTATAAGAGCAGATGTATGTGTTGCTTTTTGTAATAAAACTAGATCAATGTTTTCTCATATTAAATTATTGACTATGTGAAAGTAACTGTCATTTTAATACCAACTTAACAGTAAAAAAATATTACTGGTAAGAAATTACATCCTGCATCATCTAGCTGATGATTTAACACAGTAATGATTGTCATTCAATTTCTATGTTAGAAAGTTTTTTCTACTTTTCAAGCATAAAACTTATTATTACTAAAAACTAATTAATGATATTTGACAATAAAGTAATAAGATAATTTTCAGTTAATCGGACTCACTCGGTTCAAGCTAGTCAGGCTTAAAAATTTATGGTAGAAACTTTTATCCCTAAACGTTTATAAAAAATATACTCACTCTATCCACCAATAAACATTTCATTTTTGTCATTTTCTTTCGGCCACCAATATATGTTCCATTTGCTTTTTACTAAGTACTTTTAGTAATGAACCTCGCATTCCATTAACTTTAATATACTCACATTTTATTATAAAACTAATAGTGTTATATAAAAGTAAAATCCACTTTCCACTAATAATTTTTCATCCACTTCCTACTATATTTCTTAAAACTCGTATCATATTCAAATGTAGACTTATAATCATGGACGAAGTGAGTAGTACTATATAGATTAATTCAAAACAAGGATATCATAGGTTTAATAAATTTTTCTATATGAATAAACACTTGTAGGATAGTACTTAACAGGTAAATAAAAAGATATGTTATTATACATATTGTACATACATGTAAATTGTAATGGGTAAGCCATATTTTGTAATATAAAATTTTTTGTTAGATACATAAATTATTTGCCATAACGACAAAGTTGACGAGTCCATGGTTAGTTAGACCCATTAAAATTTGTTTCGTAAAAACAAGTCATGAGTTGAATAAATGTGCCTCTGTTTCTATTAATTCTTACAAGCAACAGAAAAAGAGGGGCAGACTAGGTTTACATATACCCATGTGCATTGCAACTTGAGTCTTGAGGAAAGAAAAACCAAAAGCTATTGCCGTTGTTAAGTAGAGACAGAATTGAATTCCAACCGACCAACAGTATCCTGCGCATCAAATAATATTTTGTTAGGCAGTGAATAAAATCGAGTAGTTTGGGCATCAGCCAATCATGATAGAGAACAAAATCATGTCTTGTGCCATGTTAACATTCCCACCACCTACAGTTAAAAAGGCTATGGAGTTAGCTTCTAGTTCAGCTCAGGCATACCCAGTTTTCCACATGGATTGATGGGAGGAAAAAATTTAACCATTCTGAGCAAGGATAGACACCCAATATGGCTATGCTACATCAACTGAGCGTTTATTGCGCTGCAGGTTTCAGTTTATGCACGAGTTGCTAGCTTGCATCGAAAAATCAAACCTCGTCGACAGATATTGAAGTATGGTGGATATGGTTAGTTACCTGCTTCCACCTCAACCAGTTTTGTTGAGCCAAGTCTCTGTACATCAACAAGCTGGTAAAGGTCTCCTCGCCGTTGTGTCTGGAATGGAAGGTATGTTCTGAAATGCAACAAGAAATAGACAAACAGAGATTGCCTAATCAGAGAGCTAATATTGAACTTGGATATAATTGTTAAAAGACTTTAAGTGCATCGATTGTGGTCTATGAAAGAATCAAGGACGGGTAAAAGGTAAAATCTGTTTGGCCAAGAAACAAGATATGGATTTTATACATGCGAAGACATAAATGGGAAAGAATTAAGAGTTCTTTATTAATTTTCCTGATCACCGAAGAGAATGTTTTGCCATACACTCATTTATCATTTCGGATCTGAAATCTTCAAATTCAAGATAGACAGGTTCGCTAAAAAGTAGTGCCAACGCAATTGCAATGGTAAACAATGAAATGAATGCGCAATATAAAGCTATACTTATGCAGTGTAAAAGAGCAACATTACCTTCTTTGCTCAATAAGGGAATAATCAATCTCGGATATGACTATCGCCTCGTCATGTTCTGTGGTTGCAAGTACTTCACCAAACTGCAAGATAGAGTTCCTTTATATGAGTGCGAATTTTACTTTAATTAATTCATATTCTAAATTTTGTTCGATTTTCCAAACTCGTTTTTTTCTCATTATAAATTAATGAAATAAATTTTACCCAAGCTTATCCGTATCATACACAACTCAGTCAACTCATGCTAGTGTTTGCACTAGAGTTGTTGATCCGTCAACACTTTTAATTCATCAGTTTTAGTCTTAGCTTAACTTTAAGGTTAAAAACAACCAATAAATGCTCCACTAAAAAAAACAGGGCTAAGACTCAAAGCACTACTGGAAGAGAAGAACTTTCTTCTCCAGTGAGAGAATTTATATAATAACACCAGGGTAAGAAAGTTAAGCCAACTCAACTTCCTTCCTCTGATATGGGTATTCATATTACATGCACTCATGCCAGTAGAATCAATCACTCAGATAAGATTATTCTACTTCTAGTAAGTTAGGAGCTTACTGAGAAGAGTAGGTTCAAAAAATAATGGCATGATTCAACAACCGATGAATTGTTTATTGCAGGCTATTCCCTGGGTCAGGAAATAAAAAGGTAAGAAAGCTTTGAATCAATTGTGAATGGGTATTGATTTACAGTTTACTACAAGCTGCTGATGGTTCAGCACTTGTGGGTGTCTGAGTAAGTATGCATCCAATTGATCATATTATAATAAGCTAAAATGAGTTTGGAAAATTGACCGAAATTTAGAATAGGAATGAAAGTAAAATGCACTCTAACCTAATTGTATACTTACTGGCCCGACAAGAGTAGAATGCCCCCAAGCCACATAACTAGAACCAGGGTCTCTAGCTGGTGAACAAGTAGCTACATATAACTGCCAAATAATCACAACATCAATTTAGTTCGCATGCATTCATGTACTCCGTACATGGTAATTGATTAATTTTGTGCTCAGCATGTAAATACTGACCAGTTACAATCATGTTATGGTCAAGTTCATAGGAATTGGTCAATTTTATGACTAAACATACACATACATTGATCAGTAATAATCATGATAAAGGTCAGGTTCATGGTAATTGGTTGATTTGGTGGCTTTTACAGTGCAGATATGATGCATTTAACTGTAACAGTTGTAGTTATACTATAAACTGTTTAAGTCATTATATCCTCAAATTTAGGGCTAAGATAACTAGACAGCTCCATTATGGATTAAATGACTTGTTAGTGATAGACTGATTTTAAAACAAAATAACATCCACTATTTTAAGGATTTTTGAATATTGATAAATAGTCATAAGTAATTCTTTGATTGGATGTGTAATGACATTGTTACTGAGAACAGAATCAAGTAACCAAATGTTAGACAGTACTTAAATCAATTTTATTTTCAAATCGGACATAAGGAGTCATACTCATAGATGATAGAGGAACAGAAACAGACTTCCTCAACCTAATAGTTTGTATAACAAAAAATTACAATCACATTTTATGTTTAAATGCTAATAAATGACTCATTTAACCACTTCAAGTATTCATTCTAATGATAGAATAAAGGATTAATGGCAAAATCCTATAGGCCTTCTTATATTGTTCTGAAAATCAATTTTCAGCTGTAGCCCTTTATAGATGATTATAATCTCCAAGCAAATAATTCCATATCTTTTAGTCAGAGACGCAGAAAGAATTGAACTTTGAGAGTTGTAGAACATTAAAATGGATGTGAACATTATGGCTAGCTGTATCATGTAAACACAAGATGGGATTGTATCTGACTAATTTCAGGCTTTCAGCAGTCAGAAGCACATAACTCATAATACAATCAAAAGCTAGAAATAACAATATACCTGACAATCCGCTGCCCTGAATATTAAGAAGAAATGTGTCAGTAATATAATTCAAACAACGCATAACTTGAGGAAAGTAATATATCCGTCAACCTATCCACTCTACTAGGAAGTAAATTTGAACACATGAGTTCCCAAGACAAAAAATTATTGACCATGCAAAATATTTATTTAAAGTTAATTCATCCAAGGATGCTTCTATAGAGTAACTGAGACTAGTCCACATCCACAATCCATATCACTATGTGATCTTCAAAAACCCATAGGCTAACTTCCTCACTGCAAGCATTACATATAATCAACATTTTGGCACATATACAGAATGCTTATGATGTGTTAAAGACACCCACTAATAAGTTATAATCATGTGAAATGTCATTGATGTTATCAAATCAAACAAACATAAATAACACACTGTTAAAGACTCGTTCCTCAAATCAAGCCAGCAATAGATGACCATTCCAAGCTTCTAGCAGTAGGAATAGTACAGCGACTATTTATATTTTGGCTTAAAGGAAGGACCATGTAAAGATACTATAATCATATGTTTGCCATCAATCTTATACACAGAAAGAGACAGGCAATTCAGAAATCAGCAACTGATAATAGTAGTCTAGCATCTGATGTGAACTACGGAAAATTAGCTAGTTCAATCAACCTAGGCAATCCCTCATAATAATACCAAAACGTAAGCTACAGATCTTTGTAATAAGAAGCTTGGCCATTAGCTTACCTTGCCCGCTGCAATAACTCCCAGTGAAGGGGACCAGTAGTCATGTTAAAGGCCCCTGGATAGCAAATCAAGTGGGCGCCTATCAAATTAGAAGAGGCAGGTAATTAGGTGCTACAAGCCATGTGAATAAGAATGCTATTTTCAATTATTCTGAACCTTCTGAGTAGAACAACAAAAGAACTGATATCGGTTAATCAAAATAAGAACCAGATTGACCTTATACTTGTCTAATAGAGCTTTGGAAGAATCATTTGGAAACTTGAAATAGGTAACCTCATAGCTACAACACACTGTACCTCTGGCAGCATATATTGCTGCTAGCTCTTGGAACCGAATGTCATAGCATATGCCTATACCAATACTTCCAACATCTACATAAAAGAGACTCAGGTTATACACTCAAGAAGCTAAAGTGTGTGTTCTGTAGTACAGAAGGTAATGTATATAAACCTCACTAAAGTAAAATCATATTTGACTGTTTTAGTCAGCCAATCAAGGCAAAGTAACAAACTGAGCTTACAATAGCTTATTTCAGCTTTTCATCAAAGAGGTGGCTATGCACACATAATAAGGAAAAGGAAATCTGAATATTCATTAGATGTGCAAAACTTAAAGCACACGATGAGACTGCTATGGAATTAGAAAGTGAAATCGATTGACAAGGCGGAAGAGAAAAAGTCATTCAGTATAAGACAAAAGAACTTTGGTGATATTAAAAAAAGGAACTTCAATTCATAAATTTAAGGGTCCTCAACTTCAAAAAAATGCTAGAAAATTTTGAAAGGATACATTAGAAAACCTAAAAGCACGTTGATCTTAACCTTCCACAACAAATACTTGACAAACAATTAAAATTTGTTATACTGAATTTCATTATGGTATCATAAAGTTATTTAACTATAGTAGATCGAAAGCTACACATAACCTGTGTCGACGATAGTGGGAGTCTCCCCTGCTGTAAGGGTCTTTGATTCTTTGAAGGTCATTTTACCAGGAATGTCAATGTCAAACAAATGAATCTGTAGACAACGAGGACCTTTAATTACCATTCACCACACTAGAATTTCCAACAAGGTGAATGAGTAGTTAGTTGTATCCCAATAATTTCAGTAAATTAATTAAGGCTTTTGAACTGAAAGATTATGTGCTTCTTTAATTTATTTCAAGAAAGAACGTGTACCATCCTGTGCTTAGCTTTAAGCGTTCCATCTGTATCAAAGACACAGCAAGTATTATACAATCTTCCACCACTTCGTTCGGGGATTGAGCCACCAACTATCGTTATCTTTAGACTACGAGAAAGCTCAGATAGCATTGCTGTTGAAGGCGATGCATCACCACCAGCATCAATATCCTCTGCATATACTGGAAAACTATCATTTGAATACGGACTGTTCCAAATTTCCTGACACCAAGCACAAACAATGTAAAAATATATTTAGCATTTCAAATCCAGAATTGCTAGAAACCTAGTATTAACTACAGTACAAGATTACCGAACTAATACAGATTTGAAAGTACTCCGACAGAATGTTAATGGTAACAAAGCTCAGTTTAAGGGGTCAAGATATGGTGGACTCAAGATTCATTATTCAACAACCACTAGAAATGAATTACTAACAAAATAAGATTGTAGGAAACTAATTATGTGAGAACAACAAAGAATCATTTTAAGCTACTATGACTTACAGGAAGAGAAGAATCAGCTTAGCACCCTTTGCTGCAGCACCCTCGATTATATGACGAGCATAAGCAATGTTTTTTTCCTTGTCAGTAGTAACTGCTAGCTGGCAAAGTGCAATCTTGAACTGAAATAAGAAGCAGAAAATTTGTAAATTCATCCAAGTCAATAAATTTTCTATTCTCACTAAGTGCAAAGACATAAATCATCTTACAAATTATATTAGTACTACTACTATGCAACAAAGAGAAACAGAACATAACAGACGACCACACTAGAAACTTGAAGCCTGTACCTAGAAACATAGAATCAACAAAATAGCCTTAACAAAATAAAATATGCCATGCCCAACTCCAAAATTTACAACGAGCCCCAAATTTGAAAATTCGTAATACAAAGGAAAAATGATAGCGCGCCATGTTTGTTCAAAACTTTTGCAGAATATGATAAAGCTGAATCAATATAAGTTGCCTTGGTAACGGGAGGAGTTGGTGGCGGAATTGCAGGTGGCACTCTAGCTTCCTCTGCGGAGGCCATTATGGTGGTTGTAGCCGATGAAATTGAACGGATGGACGTCGGGGGAAAACCATAGCTACCTATTCTGGCGCGCAATGTCGAATCCTTAGATAGGTAGGATCGGATTTTGGGAGAGAGTGAATGGGAAATTGATGAATGGAGAGTTCGAATTTGAGCTGAGGAAGAGGAGAGCATCTTGAGGTAAGTGTAAAATTTAGTACTGACGCACGTCACTCTCTAAAAGAAAAAAGAAAAGTCCATTTGCCGTAAACGACGTCGTTTGGATCACGACACACATCACTCAACAAACGAAATTCAATTCTCTTTTCCGCCTTTCGCATCTATCGACGATCCATGCTACGCACTCAAATTCACCCTCGAAAGCACTCCATCTTATAAACTAGAGAGAAATCAAGGGAGAAGGGCGTGCGTCAATCCATGGTGTTGGTCGTGAGCGCGTTGCTCTATGGAGTTGGCGGAATCGTGGTAGCCGCCATGGCATTGCTCGTGGCTTTCCAAGAAAAGCTCGTCTACGTGCCCGTGCTGCCCGGCCTCATCCTACCCCATCACCCCTGCCCGCCTCCGACTCCTCTACGAGGATGTCTGGCTCACGTCATCTGACGGCGTCCGTCTCCACGCTTGGTTCATCAAGTTCTACCCCAAAGTTCGGTTCTTTGGAGTTGCGATTTAACTTCAATTATGATGAATCTAAATTTTGTGATGATTCGACACTAGATATTTAGGGTTTGTGGCAATGAGTTGAGTAGAAGAAGTTTCCGTATTTTACTTTGGCTAGTGTTATGGGGTGATCTTCTGGATTTAGATGCTGCCTGCTGATTTTGATGAGAATTAGTGGCTTCGAGTTTGGATATTGGACTCTAGGCTATATAATTCACTTATTATGAGCGAATGTATGGCTTGATGAGAAATACTCTCTCCGCCCCACTTAAGATAGACACGTTTTCCTTTTTAGTTTTTCCCAACTAAGATAACACATTTCCTTTTTTGAAAAATTTCTCTCTCCAATTAATACACCCAACCACTTTTTGCAGTGTTTTATATATTTAATTTTAATTTTTGTACTTCTATTTTTCCTGGAGGTTGATATGGGTTGGATGCAACTCATAATAATTCATAGCATTTTCCCACTAAAGAGGCTGCTTTGGACCATCTGGTTCAGAGAGTAGACATAGACACTTCCAGAATTGTGGTCTTTGGAAGGTCTCTTGTTGGAACTGTGCTAGTTAGAAACAACCCAGACAAGGTAATATCGCCCCTACTGGCTGAGAGCCACTGTTCTTTCTCATCTTCTGGATTCTCTCCCTCCTGAGTGATTTTGTATAGCAGGGGAAAACCTTCCTTTAGTTTGAATACTCGTGCCATATTGTGCATAAACTTCTGCTCTATGCATCTAAACTGCCCCTACATATCAACTGATGTATCTAAGCAACCGTTTCTTTTATCTCCATCATTGTACTTATAAATGATATACAGTACATGTTTTGATATCATGCTAATGGAGTAGATAGTGGCATAACTATGGAATGCAGTTGTGAACTTGTGATAATGCGGATTAAAACACACATCAACTAATGTGGGAGTGGGGATACTGTAGTAATATGTACTGGCAGCATGCTCCATTTTCCTCGTACTTTGTACTTATCAGTGTTAGTGTTTGAGCTCATCAAGATCGGATTGAGCTGGTGGAAGAATCAAGTCAGGAAATAGCCGTTGGGAACCAAAACAGGAACTAGCCGTTGGAAACGGTTATAACCGTTTTTCGGCAAAGGAAGCTGTTCGGCAAAAGGAAGCTGTTCGGCAAAAGGAAGCTGTTCGGCAAAGGAAGCTGTTCGGCAAAGGAAGCTGTTCGGCGGTTTTCTTGATCGATACTTCTTAAGGGAGTTGCGATTCATTCCAGAACCAACAACAACAGAAATCAAAAGTGATAGAGAGAGAATTCAAGAGAGGAAGTGTTATCTTTCAGCTGTGCGTTTTTAGCTCTCGAAGCAAGAAGTTTTCGGGCGAGTTGAGGGTTTTCCATCTTGTAAATTCTTGAGAGTTTTGAGTGCTCTTATGTTTGTAATTTCTCGAGTGATCAATAAAGAAACACACCAGATTCTGCCCGTGGATGTAGGCTTACGCCGAACCACGTAATTCGCTTGTGTTCTTCCTTGCATGTTGTCATTTCATTAATTTGCATTTCGATCATCACAACCGTAGGTTCGTTCTTCACAACGTGGCGCCGTCTGTGGGAAATTCGTCCACTGAATTGATCGAGAAGGCATAAAGTTTTGGGAGTTCTTTCTTTGTTTTTTTTTTTTCCTCAAGAAGGCGCTCAACCTGTTTGAATAATGGCTGCAGCAAGGTTTGATGTTGAAAAGTTCACAGGCCGAAATGATTTTGGCCTATGGAGGCTGAAGATGAAAGCAATCTTGATGCAACAGGGTTTATGGGAAACCCTAAATGGTGGAGGCAGTAATGAGGAGGAGAAGCCCGAGCCTGATGAAAAGGAGAAGGCAAAGGCTCAAGACAGAGAGTACAAGGCATATAGTACCTTGATACTCAACCTCAATGACAGAGTCCTCAGAGAAGTTTCAAAGGAGGAGACAGCGGCTGGAGTTTGGTCCAAGTTGGAGTCATTATACATGGCCAAATCCTTGGCAAATCGGCTGCACCTGAAGCAGAAACTTCTCACTTTCAAGATTGCTGATGGAAAAGGTGTGTTGGAACAGCTCGAAGAATTTGGGAAATGCATCGATGATCTTGAGAACATTGATGAAGAGATTAAAGATGAGGACAAGGCTCTGATGTTGTTGAATTCCTTGCCACCAAGTTATGAGCATTTCAAGGATGCTATACTTCTTGGTAGAGAGTCCAAGATTGGATATGAAGAGGTGTACTCTGCTCTAAAGCTCAAGGAAATCCAGAAATCTAATCCAAAGTCCACTGAAATGGTGTCTGAGAGTCTGAGTGTTGCTGATCACAAGAAGAATGTGAAAAGAAAGTCACAGAAGAAGCCATGGAAAAACAAGACAGCTGACTGGAAAGAGACCAGATCATGCCATCACTGCAAGAAACCAGGCCACATAAAGAAGAATTGTTGGGTTTGGAAGAAGAAGCAGGCCGAGGAAGAGAATGGCAAGAACAATGCTGATATTGCAGAAGAGTTGGTGGTCCCGGAGGCTCTGTGTGTGACTGAGGACATGGAAGAACTTCCATGGATCATGGATTCTGGATGTAGCTTCCACATGTGTCCAACTAGAAGTCATTTTGAGGAAATCAAGAATGCAGCTGGATCAGTTTTGTTAGGAAATGACCAGATATGCAGAATCAGAGGAGTTGGGTCCATCAGGCTTAGACTTCATGATGGCTCCATCAGGTTACTCACTGGTGTGAGGTTTATTCCAGAGATTAAGAGGAATTTGATCTCTATTGGAGTGTTGGATGCAGCAGGATATAATTGCATATTATCTGATGGGATTATGAACATCGTCAAGAATGGTGATGTTGTTATGATGGCTGAGAGAAAGAGAAGCCTATACTATCTAAAGGCAAGTGTGGTTACTGGATCTGTGAATCTGGTGCAGGTATTAGACTTAAGAATGTGGCATCTCAGACTCGGACACTTGGGAGAAACTGGAATTAAAGAATTGGCCAAGAAGGAGCTGATTAAGCTGGAAAATCCCAATGAGCAGTTGGGTTTGTGTGAGCAATGTGTGCTCGGAAAGAGTAAGAAACTGCCCTATGGAAGAGGAATTCACAGCTCAAAGTCACCACTAGACTATGCCCACAGTGACTTGTGGGGCCCAGCTACACCAGCTTCATTGGGTGGAGGTAGATACTTTCTATCCATTATTGATGATTTTTCTAGAAAATTATGGGTGTTTATCTTGAAGGAAAAGTCAGAGACATTCATGAAATTCAAGGAGTGGTGTAGGGAAGTGGAGGTGGAGAAAGGGTGTTCTTTGAAGTGTTTAAGAACTGATAATGGGCTGGAATTTCTGAGTGGGGAGTTTGATTCTTTCTGCAAGCAGAAAGGTATGAAGAGGCATAGGACATCTCCATCTAATCCCCAACAGAATGGAGTTGCTGAGCGCATGAATAGAACCATCCTAGAGCGAGTTAGATGTATGCTCTTTGGCTCTGGAATGGCTAAGAGATTCTGGGGTGAGGCTGTGAGTATGGCAGCAGTTCTCATCAATAGAAGTCCTTCTTCAGCTATAGCTTTTGACACTCCTGATCAGAGATGGTATGGAAAGGCCATGAATTATTCGAATATGAAGATTTTTGGTTGTATGGCTTATGCACACATCAGGCAAAGTAAGTTGGAGCCAAGGGCCTTGAGATGTGTGATGATTGGATACCAAAAGGGAGTGAAGGGCTACAGACTGTGGTGCATAGAGCCAGGAAATCAGAAAGTTATTATCTCTAGAGATGTGCAATTTGAAGAAAGTAGGATGCCATTTCTGGAAAAGGCTCAAGAGAGCCAGAGGCCATCTCATTCTGAGAAAGAACCAGAGCCTGAGAGGATGGTGGAGATGGGTGTTCCAGAACCTGAGGAGGCTGAGGAATCAGTTCAGGTGGAGGTTTCTGGAGCAGATAGAATTGCTGAGCCTGAACAGCAGATGGGAAATCATAGTGAACAAGAAGAAGCAGATGCTGATGTCTTGAACCCTGAAGAAGAGCAGCAGGATTTGGGTGACTATGTTCTAGCCAGAGATAGGGTCAGAAGAATCCCTAAACCATCTACAAGATACAGTGAAGAAGAATACTTGCTATATGCACTATGTGTTGCAGAAAACATAGAGTATGCAGAGCCTTCAAGCTTCAAGGAAGCTATGAGTTCTAAGGAGAGCAAGCAGTGGATGGAGGCTATGATAGATGAAATACAGTCCCTGATCAAGAACAAGACATGGGTGCTTGTGAAGAGACCTTCCACACAAAAACCAGTGAGTTGTAAGTGGATATACAAGAAAAAGTTGGAGGTTGGGAACAAGATTAGGTTCAAGGCTAGGCTTGTAGCTCGGGGGTTCACACAAGAGGAGGGAATAGACTATAATGAAGTATTTTCTCCAGTGGTAAAGCATGCCTCAATCAGAATTTTGCTAGCTATAGTTGCTCAAAGAAGTTGGTTTTTGGACCAACTTGATGTGAAGACAGCCTTTCTTCATGGAGAGCTTGAGGAAACTATATACATGAATCAGCCAGAGGGATTTGTGATACATGGGAGTGAAGATAAGGTTTGTCTACTAAAGAAAAGTCTATACGGTTTGAAGCAAGCAAGTAGACAATGGCATATCAAGTTTGATGAACATATGCAGAGTATGGGATTTATAAATTCCAGATATGATAGTTGTGTCTACTTCAAATCAAAGTCTGAGGGACCTGCTGTGTATTTGCTATTATATGTAGACGACATCTTGCTTGCTGGACCAGATAGACAGGAGCTAGATAGGGTGAAAGCCTTATTGAAAAAGGGATTTGAAATCAAGGATCTGGGGAGTGCTAGCAAGATTTTGGGAATGGATATATTCAGAAATGCAGATAAGAGGGTGTTGTGGTTGTCCCAAGAAGGCTACATTCAGAAAGTACTGCACAAATATCAGATTGACAAGAGTAGAGCAACCTCAGTTCCACTATCACAACAGACTAAGCTGTCCAAATCACAATGTCCCAGAAATCAGCAAGAAGAAAGAGAGATGAGCCAGATACCTTATTCCAACATAGTTGGGAGTGTGATGTATATGATGATATGCACAAGGCCTGATATTTCTCATGCGGTAAGCGTGGTGAGCAGATACATGTCCTGTCCGGGAAGAGAGCACTGGTTGGCTTTGAAAGGGATTCTCAAGTATCTCAAAGGAAGTAGTGATCTGGGAATAATGTTCAAATCAGAGAATGAAGGAGATAAGGATAGCATTATTGGGTTTTGCGATTCAGATTATGCAGCTAACCTTGATAATAGGCGCTCACAATCTGGGTACATATTTACCTTGTTCGGCTCCGCGGTGAGCTGGAAGTCTAATCTCCAATCCGTGGTGGCTCTATCGACGACGGAGGCAGAGTATATAGCTCTTGCTGAGGCAGTAAAGGAAAGCTTCTGGCTTAGGGGTATAGTTGGTGATTTTGGGGTGAAGCAAGAGAATGTTGTGATCAAGTGCGACAGCAATAGCGCGATTTGTCTCTCGAAACATCAGACATATCATGAACGCAGCAAACATATAGACGTGAGGCTGCATTTCATTCGAGATGAGGTTGAGAAGGGTGCGGTGAAGATTGAGAAGGTCAGCACCGAGCACAATGCGGCTGATGCACTTACTAAAGCCCTACCAAGATCCAAGTTCCGACATTGCTTGGATTTGGTTGGGGTGGTCCGAAATTTGTAAGTATGGGAAGGAAGGTGGAACTGGTGGTGATGGATCTTAGATTGCTCAAAGGTGGAGGATTTGTTAGTGTTTGAGCTCATCAAGATCGGATTGAGCTGGTGGAAGAATCAAGTCAGGAAATAGCCGTTGGGAACCAAAACAGGAACTAGCCGTTGGAAACGGTTATAACCGTTTTTCGGCAAAGGAAGCTGTTCGGCAAAAGGAAGCTGTTCGGCAAAAGGAAGCTGTTCGGCAAAAGGAAGCTGTTCGGCAAAGGAAGCTGTTCGGCAAAGGAAGCTGTTCGGCGGTTTTCTTGATCGATACTTCTTAAGGGAGTTGCGATTCATTCCAGAACCAACAACAACAGAAATCAAAAGTGATAGAGAGAGAATTCAAGAGAGGAAGTGTTATCTTTCAGCTGTGCGTTTTTAGCTCTCGAAGCAAGAAGTTTTCGGGCGAGTTGAGGGTTTTCCATCTTGTAAATTCTTGAGAGTTTTGAGTGCTCTTATGTTTGTAATTTCTCGAGTGATCAATAAAGAAACACACCAGATTCTGCCCGTGGATGTAGGCTTACGCCGAACCACGTAATTCGCTTGTGTTCTTCCTTGCATGTTGTCATTTCATTAATTTGCATTTCGATCATCACAACCGTAGGTTCGTTCTTCACAATCAGTTCTTAGTTTGTTCTAAATTTTCTAATGTTGGGAACTGGGAAATTGCATGTAAATGCAAACTAACACCAACTCTGACATTTGGCATTTAACTTTTTTATGCAGCAATGTTGGTTTTAATGTGTCACCATCTCCTCTCCTCAAACTTTGATATCCATTTAATTCTATAGTGAGGGGGTGCTAGCCTTTTAGCAATATGATGTAGTTTTGAACAGTTGCACTCCTTGCTTGCCTCGCTCTATGACTAATCAATTCTATAATTCATTTCGTACACCAGCGGCTGGCGATTTAAAATGTGAATTAACCGTGCTTATCTCAATCCCTTCACTCTATCAGATTTGTATTTATCCAGGCTACATCTTGTCAATCATTCCTTTCCAGTAATTATCTGCCATTATTTAATTTTGTCATTTGTGCAAGAGAAGTTGTGTGTTACTATGATAAAGTTAACCCTAACATCTTATGTTCTTAAACTGCACAGGTCAAACAACCAATCCTTCTCCTTTCTGGACTACAAGATGAAACGGTTCCCCCATCTCACATGGAGATGCTATATGCTAAAGCAGCTGCACCTAATCAGCAGTGTTTATTCGTAGAATAGGGCAAATCCTTTGCACAGTAATTTTTTATCTATGGTAGTGTGCTTGAGATTGTAAGGCACCTATAAATAGGGCAAATCCTTTGCAGAGTAATCTTTTTCCGACCAATTGTTGCCTCATACTTTTGCTCTAATATTTTCTGTTTCTTTCAGAGGTTTTGTGCTGGGATGTGGAGTTTTATTCTCGGGACCGAACAGCTCTACCCTTTTCTAAAATTTGCACTAACTAAAAGCAATGTGGTTGAAGATGGCTGCTACAATTCGTCAAATGCAATTAATTTGGTCAAAATATTTGTTATTGTAATTTTTTTTAATATTGACAAAAACATATATCAAATTTAATGTGTAGGACCAATTTTTGTTGAGTCGAATGTAGATTATCAATTTTAAACATAGTCAAACTATACAGCTCTTTCAATAAAAACGCATGATGTAAAACAACATAGTTTTCGAAGGCAAAACATATCTAGAGTGCTTGTATTATTATAAAAATTTTGTATAGTAAGACCATTCTAAAAATTTGGTTTATTAATTTTTCAACCAATGCATTTTATTTCATTAGAGCATTTTATAATTTTTATTTCATTAGACCAATATACTTACATTTTGATATAATAGGTTTTTATATTTTTATTTTTAATTTGGTTGGATATTTATTGGACTTTAGAATTTAATTAGTTTTTTCTGTTAATTAAATTTATTTATATTTCTTTATTTTTTTCCTCATACTTTTCCCGTCCCAGCTCAAGTGATTGATTTTTTTTTTGCAGTGATTTTGGAAAAATGATACATCGTGAAAGTGTAGAGAAAGTAAATTGTGATAGAGAATAATTTAGAAGAGGATTTCCTCTGTATTATTTTCCGTCTTACTTTATTTTCTCTCCAATTTAACTAGTCAATCACTTGAGCTGGGACGGAAGGAATATTTATTTTTCAAAATTAATTCAATTGCAATATCGACTCAAGAATTATTGGCTGAAATGAAAAAATTATTGATATTTTCGTTACCAACTTATAAATTTATTATTTTTAAATGATTATTGAGTCTATATTATAAATAAATTAATTTCTTAAATAAAAGAAAAAAAATTAATAACAAAAATAATTAATTAAAATTATGAATTCAGTTAAATAAAATTTTACATTCTAATTGAAGAGGATATCAGGATACAAAAGATATACAGATAGATTGAACATAAATATTTATGTTTTAATTATAAAATTTGAAAAGTGTGATGTTGACTCGTGAAAGGGGTCAATTTCGTCGCCCTTTCAACAAAAGTTCCGTTCATGCCCCCCAATTGTTTTCCCTCTTCCATAACAATCCAATTCCTCATTTTCACACCATTACTCACTGCAGCGTCTTCCTCTCTGTCATGGACGGAGCTTCGGTCAACAATCCTCGCACAGTTGAGGAGGTTTTCAAAGATTTCAAGGGCAGACGCAATGCTTTGATCAAAGCCCTTACCACCGGTATCTTTTTCCCCCTTCTAAATTCACTTATCTGTACCTGGTGTATGCTCGTGTAATTCACTTTTATTTATGCTTGCTCGAGTTAGGGTTCCTGTTACTTGATTCTATCGCATTCTGCTAATTTGTTTTTCTTCCTCGGCTTATTTCTATTTGTTTATTTATTTTGCCTTTTTCAGAGGTTGAAGAGTTCTTCCAGCAGTGTGATCCTGGTGAGTTAGGTTAAATTTTGTCTTAGGTTACCCGTTTCGTTGATTTTTCGATCAGTTATTTTTTTTTATTTTTGGCATGTATTATCATTTCAGTTATTTGGTATACTTAATTAGCTTTATAGTGTGCTATACACGGGATTTTTATATTGCAATTTTGGGCTTCAGGTTATTTCTTCTTTAGCAAATTCTTGCAGTGTAAATTTTATTATTAAATATGTATAAATCTGTATTTGCTGTGTGTGTCCAAAATTTTCTGTTGGTATATGGTTCTGCTGTTAAATGTTCATTGATTGTTGAATGTAGTTAAGTACTATACTTCAGTAGCATATAAATTACACGGATTAGTTTACCTGCCGACTGCTGCGGACTGAATATTAGGATTCCTATAGTTTCTGCTAATGCTGTGTCAAATTGCTTTCATATCCATACAGTGTGGTGGAACTTTTATGAATATGCTTTGTCTGTCCATGGTTAGCATATTATTAAATGTATACCATTTGTATTGTTGTGTTGAGTCATGCATGAAGATCGGGCTGTTAAACTTCTATGAAACACACAGGTAGCAGAATTTGTTAGGCAATTATTTTATTATGTATCCAGTGTTATACAGTGACCCCCATATGTATGTATGTCATTAGTCTACAGTGAAGGATATTATCGCCTATTTCTATAATCAGCGACCAGATAATCATTCGATAAAATAATTATACTCTAAATGACACTGCTGCTGTCAAAATAATGGATATTTTACAGATAAGGAAAATCTCTGTCTTTTTGGATTGCCCACTGAGCAATGGGAAGTAAATCTGCCTGCTGAGGAGGTGCCTCCAGAGCTTCCGGAACCTGCTTTAGGAATAAACTTTGCTAGAGATGGAATGCCAGAAAAGGACTGGCTAGCTCTTGTTGCCGTCCACAGTGATGCATGGCTACTTTCTGTTGCCTTCTATTTTGGAGCAAGATTTGGTTTCGATAAAGCTGACAGGTACTGATTTTTGTAAGTTTTGAATTATTTGAATACTCATACTCTTTAACTTTTATTTTACCATAAAAAATTCCCTTATTCATTTATTGGTTTTGATATATGATATTGCTCAGGTGATTTCCTCTTCTTATTGTGCAAAGCTAATATATAATTTTTTCTCCATTCCTTTGTTGATGTGTGCTAAATTTCTATCTAGTCAGTCTAAGAAAATATTCTATCTAGTCATGCTACTCTTCCATGTATTGAAGCATGATCATGCGTACCTAAAGTTAGCACTTCATAATCATCTATATGTTCCAAATAAACTTTCTACCCCTAGAGAAAAATGATAAGAATACCATCTGAACTGTGGTCCTGGTATTTTAGGCTGAAGTTTCATTACCTAAACAAAATTTTGGTCTTGATTGCTTAGAGTGTCCACTATGGGGAGCCCGCGGCTATAGCCGCGGGTTGGGGTGGAGGGCGGGCGGCTATAGTGGGGAAGTTATCCGGAGGGCGGGCGTACAACATTTGGGGGCGGTAGGGGTGGCGGACGTGGGATAGGCGGGGTTGGGGCGAGCCCGCGGCTGGGGAGAATTAGCCGCGCCTATAGGCGCGGCGGATTCAATTTCGATTTTTTTTAACCTCTATAAATACCACTCCCCACTACCTATTTTTCACCATTTTCACAAAATCCATCCACTCACTATCTACACAACCACTCTCTAAAAATGCACCGAGGCGACGACGAATCACCCGACTCTCAGGAATCGGGCTATGGCAGCAGCGAGAGAGGAGGAGGAGGAGGAGGAGGAGGAGGAGGAGGAGGAGGAGGAGGAGAAGAAGAAGAAGAAGAAGAAGAAGAAGAAGAAGAAGAAGAAGAAGAAGCCGACGACGAGGAAGCCGACTCCGATACCGAGTAGACGGTGGCGGAGTTTTTAGTTGTATTTTATTTTAATTATTCGTTGTATAATTTTACCGGTTTGCAATACAACGAATATTCGGCCCTAATTACCTCGTTTTCTATTTATTTACACTGCGATTATTTTAATTACAAAATTTGTGGCCTATTGGAAGTGTCCACTATAGTGGCGGAAATAGAATTTGGGGGCTGTGGACAACAAAACTGGGGCTATGGACAAAAACTGGGGCGGGGCTATTGGGCGTGTCCGCCTTATAGTGGATACCCTTACCCCTTCAATTTATTGTTCCTTATACTAAGATAAGGATAATATAGTGATTGTAGATTTGTATATATAGTTTAAGTTAGTTTGTATCTTCTTTGCAGTTCTGTATGATGGCCCTAACTTAATTTCTTTGAATCTGTGATTACTCCAAGCTTCATTCTGTTGGTGGTGGATGCAGGAAACGTCTATTCAATATGATAAATGATCTTCCGACCATTTTTGAAGTTGTCACGGGTGCTGCAAAGAAGCAAGTAAAAGACAAATCGTCCATCTCAAACCATAGTGGCAGTGCATCCAAGTCAAATCCAAAATTGGTAAATGAAATAACCTTTTTCAATTGATATCTTGGCTCTTGCATTGCATAAACATTAGTCCTATTCTCTTATTTTGGAAGACATGAGCTATGAGTGCATTTAAACAAGTTGATAATTATGTGTTAGTGTTGAACTCTGCTCAATTAACCATGGGCCTATATTTTCTTCGGTGTAAAGTGAAGTGAGCTATAAGCTAGCAATCAGATCTTCCACTACCTCGTTACCAAAGATATATCTGTCACATGACTATAACCGTCCATTCTTTTCTTTACTTTATTCAGGTAAACCATTATACTTTTAAGGTAGGATTAGAGATGAATAAAGCTCGACCTTTACACCCTTCCTTCTGGTCCTCCTACTATGCAGAATTTGAAGATCTTTTCCCAGTTTGGTCCCCCATCCTGAATCTTGAAGTAACCGTGTCGAGGAAGTTTAAATTGTTGCCCTGGTTGTAATTTACTCCATATTAGTACTATATAATTTCAGGACCTCAAAATACTTACTAGGAACTCTAGGATCTAACCAGCTAAATATCATATCCTATGGGTTTGAGGCTGAGCTATACCCCTTAATAACTGCATAATTTATTTTGCATCGCATTCTTATGCACTTGAGTTGCAGAATGAACCAAACAGCATATGTCATCACTTGTCATGAGCTCTGGTGTCATAACTCATAGGTTACACCTCATCAAAATGTCTGCAAATTCTGTCAATTACTATTCTTGCTTTTCAATTTGCTAAGGCAGGATCAAGCTGTTCGCTTTACCTACTTTTTCGGGCTGGTTATGTTCCAAAATAACAGATTTATTTTGAGGAAAAACAAGAAATTTTGGTAATTTAATGATGTTATGAGGGCAAATAGTTCAAGCAATTGATGTTTCATAATGACTTTGTTCATTATTGGATATTTGTTAGCTTGTTTCTAATCTTTCGAAGGAAAGTATGAATATTCCATACTTTTAAAATGATGGTTGTGATTACTTTGCTTTATTTCGCTGCACATTATTTCCTCATCTGTATCTATAAAATTGAAACAATCTTGTTTTTTGTGTATTACAGGGGAGAATGTCAAGGCCCCAAGCAAAGGATGAGGACGAGGACGAGGATGAGGGATTGGATGAAGAGGAGGAGGAAGACGAGCATGGGGAAACCTTGTGCGGAGCATGTGGTGAGAATTATGCGTCAGATGAATTCTGGATTTGCTGTGACATATGTGAGAGATGGTTCCATGGTAAGTGCGTCAAGATCACTCCTGCTAGAGCAGAGCACATCAAACAGTACAAGTGCCCAACCTGTACGAACAAGAGAGCCCGGCCTTGAAAGCCCATCTTCTAATACTCGTATAAATCATCTCTAGGTTGAGTACTGCTGCTTATTGCTTTATTTGGATTAGTTAGCTACTTTTTTTCTCGTTGGTTTTAGATCTAACTGTTGATTGTAGAGACTAGTATTGCATTGCTTCGTCTCCACAACATTTTAATTATCTAGTCTACTTTTAATTGTTCTCTCTTAGCAACTAATTACAATTCAACTAGTAAAAACTAAAAGGCTATGGTTAGATGACAGTTTCCCAAACTAAGCTTTGTATGTATATTCTTTAAAAAATAATCGTGCTTAGATGATCAGCTATACAGTAGGAAATTGGAATGCGACAAGATTGCATCGCTGGTCACGTGTGAAATGACCTTTTATTGGATTCATGGAATAATTAACTAATGATTAAATATTCAACTCTTGGATGTCAACTTTCCTTCTCGAACACATTCAAACTTATCCAAAAACCATATGTTAATTTCCATACATATAAGTTTTAAAATCACTTAGCAAATTACATTGAAAATATCCAAAAAAATAAAAATCAAACACTTCCCTTAGACTTACGCACGCCAATGTATATTAAATTGATGAAATGAATAATAATTAATCATTGGAGTGGATGAGTTGGTCGGCATGGCAAATATGAAATAAAATACACTAAATTCAAACCATCCTAAGAAATAAAAGAATTTATTTTCTTCAAGCTTATTGTAAATGAGTCGAGATAATTGGTTAAATATTTTATGTCTTCTAGAATTTCGATGGCAGGTTTTCTTGTTTTATTCCATTCTCACAATATGCTTTCATATCACATCCAGCGAGTCAACCACCGCACTTTCAAAATATATAAGCAAACGCATTTCCTCCGGTGGTCAACAGAGACTTCTTAGAGAGGGAGAATGGAGAAGAAGCTGTCGGAGGCAGCCTTGCAAGGAGATGCAACAGCGCTACAGCAAATCCTAACGCAAGATCCGCTGATACTGGACCGGATCATCGTCTCCTGCCTCTCCGAAACCCCCCTCCACATGGCCGCCGCGCTCGGCCACCTCCCATTCGTCAACCTACTTCTCTCCCGGACTCCGGCCTTGGCTGCCGAGCTCGACTCCCGGGGCTGCTCGCCGCTGCACCTCGCGGCGGCCAAGGGCCACGCCGATGTCGTCAGGGAGCTCCTCAGCGCGGCCGCCGATTCCGGATTTGTCCGGAACGCGGACGGGAGGAACCCCCTGCACGTGGCGGCGGCCAAGGGGAGGGCGGCGGTTCTGGCGGAGATGGTGCGAGTCAACCCTGAGTTGATTCAGGCTTTGACGGACCGCGACGAGACCGGTTTGCATCTGTGCGTCAAGTGGAATAGGACGGATGCGGTTAGGGTTTTGGGGGAGGAGATGAGCCGCAACGGAGACGTTTTGAATTGGAAGGATTGTGAGGGAAATACCGCTCTGCATATTGCAATCACTCACAAGCATCTTCAGGTCACTTCAATTTCTTCAATTTAGCCCTAGATTTTGTGCCTGATCATGTTCTATTTATGTGAATTAATTGGTGGTGATAAATGATAATCCTCTTCTTCCAACCAACTAAATGCACCAATTTTCAATCGTTTTCCAATATATGGATCTGATGAAGATATTTTGATGTGGAAATTGAACAGATCATCGAGTATTTGGTAACATTGAACGGATTGCAAGTGAATGCGTTGAATAAGAGTGGATTGACAGCTCTAGATGTATTGGAACAGAGTCCACGAGGCCTACGAGATATGGAGATTGAGCATCTACTCAGGAAGGCCGGGGCTTCAAATGCTAAGGATTTGCATTTGATCAGCAACGATTGGGCTCCGGCTACAATGAAGAGGACGAACACGAGAGCATTGCCTACGAAGAAGAAGTCCGCGGACTGGCTGGGGAGGAAGCGTAGCTCACTGATGGTGGTGGCTTCTCTGATTGCAACGGTGGCATTTCAGGCGGGGCTGACTCCTCCGGGTGGCGTCTGGCAGGATGACTACGTGATAGACGAGGATGGGAACGCTGTGGCCGACCCTCACTCAGTTGGACACGCGGTGATGGCGTATAAGCAGCCCAAGGAGTACGGAATCTTCATGATATGCAACACGGTGGCGTTCCTGTCGTCTCTGAGCATAATATTGGTACTGGTGAGCGGGCTGCCGTTGACAAAGAGGCGGTGGATGTGGGTGCAGATGGTGATCATGTGGATCGCCATCACCGCCCTGGAGGCCACGTATTTCATCACGCTCACGGGCATGTCGCCTGATGGGGTCGGTAGCATGCTAAGGGAGGTCACGGAGAAGTCGGTGCTGGCGTGGATGACGGTTATGGCCGTTGTGTTCATGGGGAATGTTGTGAGGCTGAATTTGTGGGTTCTTAGGAAGTATGGATGGATTAAAGAGAAGAAGAGACGGTCGGAAGGTGTTGATGATGATGATGATCAAGAAGATGTTTTTGATTAGTACAGTATTTTTTTAATCAGGAAATGCAACTGTGAAGTGCTTGATTTTGTTGAGTGATGTACCATTTTTAGCTTGTTTTGATCCTGCCGTTGTACATAGCATAGCATTTTTCTATGGTTCCACTCTTAATTTATTGTTTGTTTGTAATATAAAAAAGAAATATTCAACAGAAAATTGTTAAGTAAATAGTTAGCCATTTTGGTATTATATATAAAATCATAAAATAGTTAGCCATATATATTTGTAATAATCATTTTATTATTAATTTGATAAACTAATGGAATATATTCCCTCCGTCTACCATTTAAAGAATCTTTTTACCATTTTGGTTTGTCCAGATTTATAGAACCATTTACTTTGTAGATCCCACATCCCACTAACCTTTTACACTCATAATCTAATATAAAACTAATAATTTAAATGGGTCTCACATTCCACCCACTTTTTTCTTTTACTTTTCTTCCTAAAGTTAAACAATTTCTTAAAACCCATATTGAGTCAAAATGACTCTTTAAATGGTGAACCGAGGGAATAACAATAATCAAGGGTTCAACAAAATTAAAAAGGAACAGCGAATTTTTTAAAAAATGACAAAAAATGTGGAACCTAGCTTCAAAATTGAACATAAAGCATTTGAGAAAACAACATATGGCGGGAACTGCATAATCCCTTGGATCCTATATTCCTCCCTCTCCTGCTTCGCTTCAGCCGCCACCATACATCTTAATCGGCGAGGCGCCGGACGCACTACTCAATATAAATGTACGGAAACAGCGAATTTGACGGCAGCGCTGCCTTCTCCGGCGGCGGCTTCATGCCTTCTCAGGCTACCCAAACCGCCGATCCCTCCTTCTCTCCGGCCAAGGTGCGGATTCGCAAACGCATGATTTCATTCTTACCCGTATTCTTTTGTATTTTTGTTGCAACTTAATTATTCCATACTTGTTTCGTCTCTAAACCTTTTCTATAAACCCTAAGCTGCCAGTTTCGTAAGTGCAATTCGTAATTCATATGCATTTTCGTACGATCGGTAAGCTGCTGGGAACACGATCTATGTTTTTCTGTTTTCCGTTCTGGTTTGGACGATTTGTGTTCGATTTGATTTTTTGGGGATAATATTGTTGCATTTTGTTCTCGGGTTTATGCAGAATCGCGAGGCACAAGGTTTACTTCCATTGACGGTGAAGCAAATAAGAGAAGCTTTTCAAGCGAGTGATGATAAGGCCAATTTTTTGATTGATGGAGTATCAGTGAACAACGTAGGTTATGTTTTTCTATATATATTTGTTTTTGGACGAAGAAACATTGAGTAAAATTTGAGTTTTAACTAGGAGAAACACTGATTGGTAGTTATTTAAGTCTTCGTTCATTGATTTTATATTTTAACTATAATACATTTAGGTGAAATTGGTTGGATTGCTGCTTGAGAAAACTGAAAGGGTGACTGATGTTTCTTTCACACTTGATGATGGAACTGGCCGAATCGACTGTCATAGATGGTATGCCTTAGGGGTCCTTTATTATTTTATTATGCTGAAATGTCTACGTTTCATTGACTTGTTTGTGGTATATGGACATTTTAGGGTACAAGAAGCTGTTGATACAAAGGAAATGGAGCTATTATCGTAATCCCTTTTGCACTCAGATTCTTTTTTTATGGCTTATGGTTTTAATCCCTAGTTTTTCTAACTTGTCTTTCATTTACGACTCAATTTAGAAATGGCACATATGTTAAGGTTCATGGGCATTTGAAGGGCTTTCAAGGGAAAAAACAATTGATTGTTTACTCTGTGAGGTATGGGTTTTTTCAATTTGTCCTTGAGATTTTTCCTTTCATATCATGCCTCAGTCATCTAATTCATGCAGAAAACAAGCACTTCAGTCTTAGTTAAGGCATTATTATGTTATGATTACCTTGATATTCTACTTCACTCGACTTGCTAACAGTCTAAATAAAATATTGTTAGGAGTTATCTTTAGCTGGTTCTGCATGTTAATCGAGTTGCTATTCAAATTCTGCATTTGAGCCTTTTTTTGTTGTAGGGTTATTAGCACATAATATCACGTAACTATCAGAAATATGATTTTTTCCACAAACTTTGAAGTTGGTAAAAAATCATGAACTTTGCGGGGTGCCAGTTTCCAACAAAATCAATTTTTCCTCAAATTGGATCTGACATGGCACATCAAGATGTTGAGGTGGACTCGCCAGCTGTTGCACCAAAACAACGTCATTTATGAGTCATAAATTCGTTTGTTCTTCTTCTATCTTTGTTCTTCAATCTCTCTCTCTCGAGATGGGAAAAAGTGCAAGGCCTAGAGTTGAGGGAAGTTGGAGGCAAGCTTCAACAATCTGGCCTAGTTCTTCATCTTGATGGCAGTACGAGTATGCCTGAAAACAGTTTTCGCAGTATGCACAAAGTTATCCTAAGCCTAATCAACCTTCAACAATGGATTCTGTTCATCTACCGGTTTGTTTTTTAGCTAGTGAGAAGCAGGTGGGTTTGGTCAGAGATTAAGAGTAATAAGGATTACTAGGATTTTATTTGTGTGTGCGGCTTTTAATTTGTGTTTGATGGTGCCCTGTGTTTTGCTATTGATTTTTTTCTCTGCTGGAGGATTTGGATTTGTATGCTATGTTGGCCTAGCTATTGATTTTCTTGTGTTGGTTTTTTTGTTGCTTTTGGCACCATTATTTTGTTTGGGGGCTACTATTTTTTGATCTTCCAGAAACTTTATTACTCTCGTTCTGGCAATGAAGGCCGGCTGTGGTGGTGATTTTGGCATGGCATCTCCATGTCACCAAAATTATAGCATCTCATTTCCACATCATTTTTAACTAGCGGAACCTGACGTTGGTGGAAAACTGGCACCCCTTCCAAAGTTCATGGTTTTTTTGCTAATTTCAAAGTTCGTGTGGGAAAAAACCATATTTCAGATAGTTGCGTGATATCAGGCGCTAATCCTTTGTTGTATCTTTGTAGTTTTTCAATTCATTTGTGAAAAGTGCTGCTATTAATTATATGTGCTGCTACTATCAGGAGTGTCACGGACTATAATGAGATTCCAAACCACTTTGCTGAGTGCATGTATGTCCATTGCTACAACACTAGAACACGGGTATGATATCAACTGATGAGAAGTCCTCTTCTGTGATCTGGAATCAAATGAATAGCCCACTTCCTGTTTAATGTTTTGTTTTGTTTTTGTTTCCTTTTACTTCCTCTTCCCCCACTTTTCCCTCTGTAGAAGATGCAGGATGCTCCCCAAGTTACAGGTCAAATGCCAAATCCAGCTCTTAACACCCCTTCAAAGGGTTACCAACCTACCTCTTCAAATCATGTATGTGAAGGTTATATTCCGCAGTTAAATTCTGTAAATGGTTATGCTTCCTAGTCATATAACTGAGGGTACTTTTAATCGCAGTTTTCGGCACAACATGTGGATGCAATCAGGGGCATTGATAAACTTGTCTTGAACTATATGCAACAGCCATCATGCATGTAAGTTCTACAAAATATAATTTATATGCAAATGAGTTTTCTTTTATCTTCTATGTTCACGCAGAAAGGCTCTT
The DNA here is from genome assembly GCF_004379255.2 of Salvia splendens. Classification (NCBI taxonomy): domain Eukaryota; kingdom Viridiplantae; phylum Streptophyta; class Magnoliopsida; order Lamiales; family Lamiaceae; genus Salvia; species Salvia splendens. The sequence continues at coordinate 13,495,124 of NC_056037.1, read as the reverse complement.
TTACATGCTTGAGGGTCTCGAGATTTATAAAACCACGGAACCCTACCCCACATATGATACTTATGTGCCATAGCATTCTTACAATTAATAGAGGTGTTTCATATCATGATATACATTTTGAATGACATTTTTTCCTTTAACAGTGTATAGGCAGTGGAATGACACATAAGGTTCTTTTCAAGTAGCAACATATGACTATAGAGTCTGATAAAACAGTCTTCACTTTTAGTTGACTTTTTCAGTGCAATAGTTATTTGTTTTTCTTATTTCTTGCAAAACATCCCATTCTTATGCAAAAAAATGGAATGTAAGTATTCACCTATATATATACTCAGTTGGTCTTGTGCTGAGGAAATGCTTGTGAAGATGTGTACTTTTAGCAGAAGGTTATCAGGTTATGTCACTGGTGAGCAATAACTAATATAGATGTACACGCACTTCTATTAATAGTTGCTACCTTTCCCCTTCTAATTGTTGCAGTGGCAAAGAAAATGGAGTCCATCGTGTTGAACTTGCCAAACAACTAAATGTTCCTGAGCATAAGATCTTGTAAGTCTCCTTCCCTCCCCAACAAACTCTATTGATCAATGTACTCATTCTTTGATTTTCTGGTTTAATGGCAGAGAAGCTATTGCATCTTTGGAATCAGAAGGTCTAGTTTATTCAACGATTGACGAGTTCCACTACAAGTCCACTGCCAACGGTTGAAATTAAATATAGGAGTGGTGAACTTTGTAGTGCCATCCATTTCTACAGCTCTCAACCTTTAGGTATAAATGACTATGATTTAGTTTTCTTGTGGCAAAAAATGGACAACAGTTGTGTTGGGTGGCATTTGAATGACTATGAATTTCCATTGTATGTCTCAACGATAAGTTCTCGATAGCGTAGCGTTTGAAGATCGCATGTCTCAGCTTGGTAGTGCTTGGTTAACGAGTAGTACTTCAGTGCTCGGGAAAGATTTTTTTTAAAGCATGAACCAAACAAGGGCTGCTCCGTTCAATATTTAAAAGAATTAATGCTGCCATTTCTGTACAAAATCTAGCACAAGCTTCTATCTCCCATACCATCATTAATTCAACCTCATGGCTGTTGGGCTGTCCTGTCCCATACGATCGGATCCAAAGAAGATAAACGTATAATTTTGAGTATGGTGGGCCAAAGATAACTGCATTTTATAATTAGTGTAGTTCAACATATAGGTTAACTTAAATAAAAACTGAATCACTTCTCCAAGCACCAATTAATTTTAATAGGGTCATGGTTGGATTCAGTGAATTAGACTGTATCCATCCTTGGTAAAATTTTAATAATACTATCAGAGTGGAAATGTATGAATAGAGAGAACTTTTGAGGCTCCAATATATTGCGATTGGAGAATAGGCTGCAGCCTGCATGACATGAGTTGATATGCTAATTTAATTAATTGTTGATGTGTGACGTTGCTAGCTTACACTTATATCTTCTATTTTTAAAAATAAAATACACAAATTAACATGCAATAACATAAAAATGATAGTAGAAACTTGCATGCGTGCGGCCATCCAGTTAGTAATTAGTTATTACTGACCTTCTAGATCATCTACTATAATTTAATTTTCAAAGAATGTTGTAATTGGGTGTGCAAAAATAACTTTAAAAAGAAAAAAGAAATGAAGAATAGAAAATGAAATGAATAGTATTATTCCTATATGAAGTTAATACCACAAATAAGTTCCGCGATAAATTAACCACAATTAGCAGCTTAACAAGAACGAACAACATTCATCACAGAGATTACCAATTTTATACGTATTTCCTGCGTTTAATTAATCAGAATAAGAAAGAGAGGCATTGAAGGATCTCAAAACTCACGTCAGGATCTTGTTTTTAAATTTCCCAAGTTTATTGAAACGGAAGAAGCGGGTAATGGCGGACAATGAAGAAATCATGGAGGTGGACGGAGATCGAACAACGGTTAAACAACGGTTGAAAGATCGAACAAAGGTATCTTCTTTTTATACGTAATCATTGTATTGATAATGTTTTTTTCATGAGATTCGTTGTGTTCCATTGTTGGATGATTAGATTCGATTTGATTACGTGTAGAACACAAAATTTAGGATTGTGCTTCCATTTGCGTAGTCTAATTTTAGTTGGGACACCAATAATAAAACGCTTTTAAAAAGCACAAATTAGCGTCCTTAATTGCTTCAAAAAATGTCGTTAATGGTTTTTTGTTGTAGTGTAAGGAGATGCTATCGAAGCAAGCCGGAAAGATTGCTAAACAGGCTGAAGAGCATGAAAACTTCATCAATAAGGTGGGTCGGTGTTAAATGGTAGTAATCTTTAATTCTCATGCACTTGTGGTTCCCTGCATATTTAAATTTGTTGAGAAATGAAATGATTGGTATTTGAAGGTTTTGTTAGTGTTTGATTGGATATGTTAGGTGACGCACTTGCTTGGTGTTCTTTTCTTCGGAGGCTTCTGCTTCATCTTGGGTGCAAGTGAGTACAAACTGCTATGCAACTGTTGGCTGCATTTTTACACTTTTCTCATAGCTTTGGTTTACTTTGATCAGGGCCACAGGATGTTCGATATCTCTACTGTTTATTCTATGTCATTTTTGTCCCACTTCGATGGATTTATTACCGATACAAGAAGTTGCACTATTATCTTCTTGTAAGTTCTTACTCATCTTTGCAGTTGATTTATCAATTTGGGTGCCTCTCGCCTTTCGAGTTGGTAGTTGAAACACCTATATCGCTCGCTTTAACTTTTTGAATCGAACCTTAGTTGCTTGGTACCTGGAAAGTATACACATTGAGTCAGTCCGTTTAGCTTCTTTCGTGGTAGAAAAGGATGGAACTACTGACTCTCACTTAAGTTCCTATTGGGTGCAGGACTTTTGCTATTATGCCAACACAATATTCTTGGTCATGCTTCTGTTTTATCCCACAAATGAGAAACTTTTCTTGGTGTGCTTCTCATTTGCAGAGGTGAGCACTTGGCTTATGTTAATCCTGTCCTATGCAAATGCCCTTGATTTGCTTCGTACGGGCTTTTCTGATATTAATTAATGGATGCAGGGGCCGTTGGCATGGGCACTAATCGTTTGGCGTTGTAGCTTAGTTTTCAATTCCATGGACAAGATAGTAAGCGTCTTTATACATATCTTGCCTGGTAAGAAGCTGTTTTCCTTTGCAGAGATAATTGTTATAAACGTTAGAGATGGTAAAAAGTGAAAAAGGAAAACATTAACTTTAAATGGCAATGGCTTTGGCAGAATGAAATTGTTGAAAGCTATTTTAAGTTTTGGCATAACACAACACCTGTAGGTGGTCATTTCATGCTTCTGTTTTATACTAGATATAACAGTTTTGATAAACAAATAGAAATATAAAGACTGTGTAACAGTGGACTTGAACACGAGACCTTTAGCCTCATGCATCAACCACTTTACCACTAGGCCAACACACGCGCACTTGGTACAAGGGTATTTTAATTGATGGATTGCTAGTATGTGATTATTTTAATTCTGGCATAAATGCAAGGTGAGTGCATCATTTTGTTGCAAGTAGTGGTAAAGAAATTGGTATTCATCAGTTTCACAGCCACCATGTTTAGCTGATGCAGCAGATATGGTTTCCAGGACTGGTTCTGTTCACGATTCGATGGTGGGACCCAGCATTCTTCGAGGCGATGCATCAGAATGGGAATTCTCATACAGGATCATGGCTGTATGCAGAGACGAAATCGTATCTGTGGACATGGCTTTTCTTTGTTCCTTTAGTAGCCTATGTCGTCTGGCAGCTTCTTTATTTTCTCATCGTAAATGTACTACGCGAACAGAGACTGCTGCGTGATCCCGAAGTCATGACCTCCTACAGGTTTCACTATCACATTCTTTCTTATTCACATAGGGAGGCTTGATGAGAGGGATTGTAAAAATCATAGAAGCTGCAACAATATTAGTATTTATTTTCGTGTGATAGGGAACTGTCGAAAAAAGCACAGAAAGCAAACAACATGTGGTGGCGCTTGAGCGGATTGCTGGGAGATCAGAACCGGATGTTTATGTACATTCTGCTCCAGGCAGTGTTCACTGTGGCCACAACGGCGCTTACTGTCCCGATATTCCTATCGTATGAATTACACTTGACGTTCCAACTGCTCAAGGCATCAGCAACTGTATGGAATGGGGGTAACTTTCTTATAGAAGTGATGCCGAGGCAGGTGATTCTCAAGCAGAAAAAGATGTCAGAAATGTGCCCTTTGGTGGTCGAAACTTCACTCAAATTGGGTGAGGTTACACAATCTCAGTAGCACTGTACAATTTTAAGTGTTGCTAAAATTACTCTCTCATCTTTCATTTCTATCTTCTTTTTTTACTTTCTCACTTTTTTTTTTTTTTTTGGTTTAATCTGTAGCTTAGGCACTCTCTTTTCTAGTTTGTTGTAGAATTACTGAATTTTTTTTCTACTTGTTGGAATACACAATTTGTTTTTGTTTTTTTTCAGTATTTCACGTTGGATTGTCATGTATTGATATATAAATTTCAGGCTAAGTCGATTTGTCTGGAAACATCAAGGCAAACACATACACAGTCCCTCATACTTTGGTTATGAATACGTTCTTCTTGTAGTATGATATTTTATTTTAGGGATATTGGCCTCAATATCATGGAATTTTTAAAAAGTTGGGTTTTTCCCACGTACTTTCAACTTTGAGAAATAATTTATGAACTTTACCCGAGTTTGTTATTTCTAACCAACAAAAAAATCATGGCAAATAATATCATGATAAAGATTTTTTTTCATAATTTCTCGACAACAACTTCGAGAGCTTCAAGTTCTTCATTCTTAGAGGATATTTTTGGTTGAAGCACACCAAAATTTTTCTTTAATCCATTAACATAGTCGGAATTTTTTTGCTGGTGGAAAAATAAAAACTTTGGTAAAGTTCATGATATTATTTGCTAAGTTGAAAGTTCGCTATGAAAAATTCAATTTTTTGAAAGTTTCATGTTACTAGGAGCTAATATCCCTTTATTTTATTAGATTCTTCTAATTCGGTTATCATTAATACGTTGTATGACAGTTTTTTATAACTAATCCACTTAGAATTTTGGTCGAATTGTAACAATTAGGTGGTAAGCTAATACCTGGGCTTTAGTTTAGTCGTAAATATCCTACTTATCAACTTAAATGAAAATCCAGACTCCACTCCATGATAAGTAAATACTAACATGAAAATAAATAAATAAATTAAGTTCGAGTTCGAATTGGTAGACAAGCTTGAAAGCATATAAACGAGTCAATTTTTGGAGTAATAAATTACGAATACTCTAGGATTTGGTTTAGAATGTGTACGAGTGCTGAGGTATTATGCATGCTGATGAATTCAACTGGTTATGAGAAGATCTAGACCTAGTCTTTATTGTTGGGAACTTCTAAACCTTATCGAAACCTTAACTCACTTATTATTGACTAGTATAGGAGAGTAAGAATCAATCCATGAAGATGGATGAAACGTGACTTGTGAAGACATTCTAGAAGAGTTGGCGGCTGTCACGCATATGAGTTAAGACTTAACTTCTAATTAAATTAAAAGAAAATAATGTATTTCGTGTATCAAATTAAGTGTTATTATGAAGGAATTAAGCAGCCATGAGGTCCTCCAAGGCTTTCAATAGGGTATCCTTAAAGCGGGCTAAATCAAGATTAACATTTTGTTTAGTCAATAGGAGCATGATATCTTGTCACGATATTTGAGAGGCTTTGTGCATAATAGACTGTCTTTTCCAGCGGATTCATCGCAAAGCATATCCTCCCCCGATGATCCAACCCCCAAGGTATAATTTGGATCACAACTAACAACAAAAAATGATCGGACCCATTAATGTAAATCAATATATTTATCGATTAATAGATCAGCTGATATCTATTTTAAATTAATATTTATTGAAATTGTCACTTATCAATTTAAGATAGTTGTCAACAAAACAAGACCCTACCCCTACCGGCATTTTCAGGTAGAAAAAGCATGTTTGTGAGAGCAGATCCATGAACTGCGGCCATGACGTCGAATGTATTGACGATTTTGGCGGAGGGCTCAAGATGATCTCCCAAATCATGTATGGCAGGGTCGAAGCCCAGCTTCCGTGCTAGCTCGAGCTCATTCGCCAACTTACGATTTTTTGTTCTGGAAACATTGAGCATCCGGGGCCGAATATGATCGCCCACTGAGTCCCTCTTCAAGGAGTAGGTGTTGGGTAGAAGCCTCGTGAGGTTTCGAGTCGAAAGCCTCGAAAACGGGGAGGGATCGATGGATAGGTCGGATGGGTGAGCTATGAGCTCCGCAATCAAATTTGTGAAGCAAAGAGTTCGCTTCTTCTCTCTATCGATGTCGACCACCTCGTATTTGGAAAGCGTTTCTAGGGTTTTTCTTTGCACGGAGGTGACCACCTCGTATTTGGAAATTCGTACGCATCGGATCTTGAGTTAGAGTAGTTTAGCACAGTGCCCTCGCCTCCATATACTGCCATGCCCCATCATTTTATTGTTATAACTGAAAACTATGTCAGCAATCTACATTATAGATGTCAATACGTAGGTTGTTTGACATAGTTGTCAATTATCAATTTTAAGATAGTTATCAACTGATCATATCCCTACTACACCATACTACTTCCATACATATATTAGTTGACTTGGAAACTGCGGTAAAGTCGAGTGCCATTGTTATCATACATATGATTGCTGTAAACGTCAATGTTTGCTGCCACCAGTTGCTCCTTGCATCTATCTTTTCAAACCCCATCATTACCTTATTGCTGGGATATATTTTTGTTGATTGATGTACAAAGTATCAAAATAGATTGAATTTTTTAAGAGTTAAGACAGATGACAAATATTGAACTCATAAAACAACTCAGTGTATATTATTCTACAACATATAAGTAATTACATGTATGTAATCAAGCAAAAGGCCGAGTTCCAAAGATTTGTTATGGAAAACTAAGAGATTATATCAGCGATTAACATAATAATACCTAAAATATGGTAATTTTGGTTTAAATGAATTTGATACTAGTTTTACTGTCCCAAGCTAGGAAATTGATTTAATAGTCAAAACATATAAGAGAAATAATACTAAAAAGGTAATTTTGTTGAAGTTAGAATCAGATGTTGATAACATTACCATTTTATATGATTATAGCGTAGCCGTTTTTTTATTATTTATTGATATTTACTTTGATATATATTTGACACGTTTTATTTTCATTAGCTAGAATGCTTGTTCTTTCACCATTTTTTTATTACATAATAAGTGATTATTTAATTATCTTTAATTTGATATGCGTTATGAAAAAATAATTTAAATTGAGATAGTTATGTAAATTTAAAATTTTAAGATATTTTTTAAAAATTAGTTATAACTAATTCAAACCATACTCGCTATTAACCAAATAATTTAATAAATCTGAGCAATCAGCCCATGTAATTTGTGGGCTAAACATTTGAATATAACTCGGCCCACTTGAAAGATGAAAGGGAAGCCCAAAAGTAAAAGACCCCAAATCCTGAATCTGTTAGCTTCGTTGCCGCCTCCTCACTCTCTTCGCCGGTGAGTTTCTCAAGTGTTAACACTATTCCTTCCAATTTATGGCGTTTCCCAAGTTTTATTCCATCAGGTTTGTTGTATAGAATTGATTTCAGGCCAACTAGATCACTGGAATATGGATTGATTGGATTAATACATCCTTGTCAAATGTGGTAGAGTTCAATCATGTTAAAAAATGAATTTGCAATTTTCAAATAACTTTTAGCTTGACTGTGATTACTGCCATCACTTTGCTATATCAAGAATTTAAGTTTAGAAACTAGAATTTGAGTTTGCTTACTGACTGTGATTAGTGCCTATTGTAGTTAAGGTTATAAATACTTATAATTTCTCAAATTTGTGGTTGAACAATAGATTTTTATGTGTTTGCTGTAGGTTTTATATCTTGAGGCCAAGGTTTATTTTGCTAGTAACCTTGTAGATTCAGCTTCTTCTTCAGTGTTGTAAAGATGGTGGAGACACTATTTGAAGATATATTTTGAATTGATGCGATAGATCCAGATGGAAAAAAGTTTGATAGGGGTATGATTTTTTAAGCCCATCCATTTTACTGCTCTTATTCTAGTTATTGTGTTGTGTATTCCTTTTTAATGTTTAAACTGGCATTATTGGCCAATGGATTTAAAGCATTGTATGTAGAGTTGGTTTATTGATTAGATGTTGCTTGGGTTTTCATCATGCCATTGTTTTCATTCTTGGCCTTGGACATGTTATGACTCTTACATCTTGGTGGTTTTTTCGTTTAGTCTCTCGTATTTCTGCTAGGAGTGAGCAGTTTGACATGCTGATACATCTTGATGTCAACATTGAGATTTATCCGATGCATGCTGGGGAGAAGTTCATGCTGGTATTAGCGTCCACTTTGAACTTGGACGGAACTCCCGATTCTGGTTATTACACTCCGGTATTAAATCATGATCTGAACTGCTTTGGTTTTAATGAGTAGTTGCAATTTTCGACGAGGTAGATTTTTTCTAATACTAGTTGATTGGCCGTAGGTAAACCTAAAATCAACTAGTTTAGTAAATGAATGTTTTGAGACTCCCTCCCTGATGCATTTATGTATGCTCCTAGCTTGATCTCATGGTATCATTAATGGCTATTTAAGCTGAACACCAGGAAAAACTTATGCGACATTTTGGCTTTAATGTTCTGTTATTGTTAATCTAGTTTGAAATAGTTAGAAATGATGATTCATCCAGTGCTCCAAATCTTTGTGGTATCGAGTGCTTGTCAGCTCTTATTTGCTTTCTCATTTCAGGGTAACAAGAAGTCGCTTGCTGACAAATTCGACTTTGTCATGCAAGGTAAACTGTACAGAATCTCTGAGGAATCTAGCGAGAAGCAAGTCAAAGCGTATGTTTCCTTGCCTTTGTCTTGCATTCATCTAAAATATTTCTCCTCATCTCATTTCCTTAACACAGTAGTTAGTCTATGATAATATGTGTTCACACTTCACCTCAACTAAGCTGGGTGTGCTATGAATATTGGACTTGTGTTGAAGAGTCGCCTGTTGTTTTATTTTTAAGTGATATTGTCTCGATCCCTCTGGCTATCATGTTTGTTTCAATTTGGCTCCAGGGATATATACGTCTCATTCGGTGGACTCTTAATGATGCTCAAGGGGGATCCTTCCATTGCTGCTAGATTTGAACTTGACCAGAGGCTGTTTATTCTAATTAGGAAGGTTTGAGTAGAGATGTTACTGGGCAAAGAAATGCCTCAGCTTTCGTACTATGCTATTGGCTAAATTGTTCCCTGCATTTGAATGGCTGATGCCTGATAATATACTAGCACAACTGAGAATTTCGTATGTATGAATAAATGCTAGTTTGTATTAGTATATATGTGCTTGTAGCCCAAACAAGCAAATTATGAAAATCTGATTTTGTGTTTGACTGTAAAGGCTAAAGAGAGAGAGCGAGGGTTGATTTTCCCTTTATTTTTTCTCTCTAAAAGTTGATATATTCACAATGTATACTATTAACCCCAATTAAAATTAATAGTTTAGTATGTACTCAGCATCAAAATTATGATGTAATAATTTTTATTTAGAGTTTTATTAGATGCTAAATAAAGTTAATACTACCATTTGTACTACCCATATTATTGAAGAGGTAAAAGTATAAACACATGCACAATATTTATTAACGGATTTTTTGAGGTTTTTATGGGACAATTAAACACAATTAAAATTTCATCGTCATTTAAATTTTGAATGTTGTGTTCCAGAATTCAACTTTGGTGATTTCAGGGACAATTATATCTGTAAAATACATCTCTGTTTGTTTTTTTATTTATCAAACGAAGATTATCTACCACATGTCAATATATTTGAACTACTACTACTAAATTATTAAGTACTACTACTTGTTACCACTACAGTCTTCAGAGGAGGATTTCGATAACCAAGAATGTTATTGTCAACAGAAAGCTTCAAAACCTAACGTGATATCGGCTTTCCTATTTTTTATTGTATAAAAAATTACTCTCTCCGTCCCTGAAAATTTGTTCCATTTTTCTATTTCCGCTCATCCCAAAAAATTTGTCTCATTTAACTTTTTATCATTTTTTGTAGTAGACAACATATTTCACTAACTCATTCATACTCAGCATTTTATTATAAAATTAGTACTCCCTCCGTTTCACCATAGTTGAGGCGAAACTTTTCGGCACGGAGTTTAAGAAAGCGATGTTGAGCGTGTTGAATAAATAGATAAAATAAGTAAGAGCATCCCCAGTGGGCGGATGTCCCACTAGGACATCCACTAGGACTTCCCAAAAACACCTCCTGTCACGTCACTAGGGACTTCCCATCCCACTGCCACGTTACTAGGACATCCCCTTCACAATCCGTCCTTCCCATCGCCCTTCCCACTAGGACTTCCCGCAATAAAAAAAATCACAAATTCACAAATAAAGCAATTTACGTTTACGGAAATAAAATTTCAACACGAATACGAACGGGAAAAATTAACAACTTCATTTAAAAAAAACATACATGATTTGAAAAAAAATTACATAGTAATAAAACAAAAAAAGTACTAACATCAACGTCAACCCTTCCGCGTCCAAACTTCTTCGATAATATCGTTCTGAAGTCGAACATGGGCATCTGTTTGCCGCATGTCGGCAAATGCACGCATCCGCTCGACCTCTCCATGAGGTACCCCCATATTCACATTCGCGGTGGCCACGCCGTGACTTGGACCTGCACCCGTATCATCTTCATTGGTCCACTGAGTCAATTCCGCAGCTTCATTTTCGGCAATCATGTTGTGCATTATGATACGTGCGTACATGACATCGCCGATGTTGGGAATATACCACTGCCGTGCAGGACCCTTGACTACCGCCCATCGACTCTGGAGCACACCAAATGCCCGCTCCACATCCTTGCGCGCTGCTTCCTGACGGCTCGCAAAGTATGACTTCTTTTGTCCGAGCGGATGCTTGATTGTCTTCACAAAGACGGGCCAGTTTGGGTATATCTCATCCGCCAAATAGTATCCCATATTGTGCTGGTTGCCGTTGGCGACGAAACTGATGGCGGGACCAACGCCATTGCACTGAGCATTGAACAGGGGCGACGACTGGAGAACGTTGATGTCGTTGTTCGACCCGGCGACTCTAAAATAAGCATGCCATATCCACAGCCGGTAGTCAGCTACAGCTTCAAGGATCATCGTGGGATGCTTGGCTTTGAAGCCAGTAGTGTGCATCCCCTTCCAGGCGGCGGGGTAGTTCTTCCACTCCCAATGCATACAATCTATGCTGCCCAACATCCCAGGGAACCCGTGCACCGACCCATGCATATCTATCAGACTCTGGCAGTCTTCGGGGCTCGGACTCCGAAGATACCGCTCACCGAATATCGCTCTCACGCCCGCGCAAAAATTCTGCAGACACTCGACGGCTGTCGACTCGCCAATGTGGAGGTACTCGTCGAACATGTCGGCCGCGCCTCCGTACGCCAGTTGTCTGATTGCGACAGTGCACTTCTGTAAGGGCGTGAGTCCGGGTTTGCCAGCTGCATCCTCTCTGATCCTAAAATACAGGTATCTTCTCTCTAAAGCACTCACGATATGCATAAACAGCGGACGATGCATCCTAAAACGTCGCCGGAATAAGGCATCCCCAAAACGCGGCTGCGGAGCGAAGTAGTCCTGATACAACCGAATATGTGCAGCAATGTGGTCACGGGGTATTATAGTTCGACGACGGATCGGCCGATGTACCGCCGCCTGCTGCCGCCGCTGCTCCCTCTGGTGTAGCAGCCTATCTATCGCACCTTCCACAACGACCTCCAATTCATCCTCGCTATCACTGTCACTAGCCATTGTAGATATACTTGAAAATAGAGATGTAGAGAGAGAAACTTGTTAACACAAGTGGTGCGAATGAAATGAAGTTCAACGAGCCGTATATATAGAGTTTTAAAAAAAATTAATATACCGGACGTCCGACCCACGCCACAATGGCGGACGTCCGCCCGCCCGTCGCCGCAACGTCCGAGGACATCCGACGTCCTTACGGGACGTCCGTGTCCGAGTTGAAACGCCACAATGGCGGACGTCCCGGTCGCCCGTCGCGGATGTCCGACCGGACGTCCGCCATTGGAGATGCTCTAAGAGAGAGAAAAAGGTGGAGAGAATAAAGTAGAAAGTGAATAAAATAGAGAGAAAAAAGTAAGAGAGAGTAAAGAAAGAAAGATAAAATAATTACTATATATGGAAATGACTCAATTATGAAGAAACTTTCCGAAATGGAAAAATGACCCAACTATGAAGAAACGGAGGGAGTATTATATAAAAGTAGGATCTAAATTCATTAACTTGTTCAGTTCACTTTTTATTACATTTCTTAAAACTCGTGCTGAGTCAAAGTGGGATAATATTTAGGGAACGGGGGAGTAATAAAAACTACACTAATTAGGTGGTAAGATATTTGTATTACTATTAGGAGTACAATATTCAGACAACTCGAAAAACCAACGTAAAATAGATTCATACTCCATGAACCTAGACGTATAGCCGACTAAGCTATAGTAATGTGCATGTGATGTTACATATGGAGAGTGTATAAAGGCACGTGTTGACCATTAAGTAATGTGCATGTGATGTTACATATGGAGTAATTTTATTCATCATGTTACGATTTTTTGCTCATCAGTGCGCTGCTTTAACGACTAATTCCATGTGTTTACCTATTTTTAAAAGAAAGATGTATTGAGATTTAGGATAGAGCCGAAATCGAAGCATATTAAGATCCTCATAGAATTTGGCCTTTTAAAGAGATTAAATAAAATTAAAATCTCATTGACCGCACGTTACTTTATAGGAGTAATCCTTTGTCTCATTAAATATGCAACCTTTAGGAACCGACACGAGTTTTTATGTAGCGTTGTTTTATGAGTTAATAAAAAGATAATAAAGTAAGACAGATGAAAAAGTAGAAATAGAGATATTTCTGTTTTAAAAAATATTTTATTTTTAATGGAATAAATATTTCATTTTTAATGGGACGGAGGATGAAATTATAAAAATGTCACCCCATACGAAAGCCTTCCTTCACCACAACCAAAATGGCAACCGCTCAACTCCTCAACTCCTCCTCCTCTTTCCTCCACCACCGGCGCAGCCTCAGCCTCATATCATGCACCGCCACGTCACCAATCACGACCACCCCTCCTCCACTCCCGCGGCCAATCCCCGCCACCGAATTCTCCGCCAGATACGTCCCCTTCAGCTCCATCTCCAGCAACACCCCCACCGCCGAGTCCTACTCCCTCGACCAGGTCATCTACCGCAGCTCCGATGGCGGCCTCCTCGACGTCCAGCACGACATGGCCGCCCTCCGCCGCTTCGACGGCCAGTACTGGCGCGCCCTCTTCGACTCCCGCGTCGGCACCACGCGCTGGCCCCACGGCTCCGGCGTCTGGTCCAAGAAGGAGTGGGTCCTCCCCGGCATCCACGACTCCGACATCGTCTCCGCCTTCGAAGGAAACTCCAACCTCTTCTGGGCCGAGCGCTTCGGCAAGCACTTCCTCCACATGAGCGACCTCTGGGTCAAGCACTGCGGCATCTCCCACACCGGCAGCTTCAAGGATTTAGGCATGACCGTTTTGGTCAGCCAGGTCAACCGCCTCCGCAAATTAAACCCCCGCTCCATTATCGGTGTCGGCTGCGCCTCCACCGGAGACACCTCCGCCGCCTTTTCCGCCTACTGTGCCTCCGCCGGCATCCCTTCCATCGTCTTCCTCCCTGCCAACAGGATCTCCATGGCGCAGCTCGTCCAGCCGATCGCCAACGGCGCCTTCGTCCTCAGCATCGACACCGATTTCGACGGCTGCATGAAATTGATCAAGCAAATCACGGCGGAGCTCCCGATCTATTTAGCCAATTCGCTGAACAGTCTCCGATTGGAAGGGCAGAAGACAGCGGCGATCGAAATTCTTCAGCAATTCGACTGGGAGGTCCCCGATTGGGTGATCGTCCCGGGCGGGAATTTGGGGAATATTTATGCGTTCTATAAAGGATTCAAAATGTGCGAGGAATTAGGGCTGGTGGATCGCATTCCGCGCCTGGTGTGCGCTCAGGCGCGGAATGCGAACCCGCTCTACCGCTACTACGCGTCGGGGTGGGCGGATTTCGCGGCGGTGTAGGCGGAGACGACGTTCGCCTCCGCCATTCAGATAGGGGACCCGGTGTCGATCGAGAGGGCGGTGCACGCGCTGCGGGGGTGCGAGGGGATCGTGGAGGAGGCGGGGGAGGAGGAGCTGATGGACGCCATGGCGCTGGCAGATTCCACCGGGATGTTCGTGTGCCCGCACACGGGGGTGGCGCTTGCGGCGCTGATGAAGCTGCGGAGGAGCGGGACGATCGCGGCGGGGGATCGGGCGGTGGTGGTGAGCACGGCGCATGGACTGAAGTTCACGCAGGCGAAGATTGATTACCACTCGGGGCGGATTCCGGAGATGGAGTGCCGGCATGCGAATCGGCCGGTGACGGTGAAGCCTGAGATTGGGGCGGTTATGGATCAGCTCAATAAGTTGCTGTCTCGCACCAGATGACCACACGTGTCATTGTATTTTGCCACGTGATTCCGAAATCCTGTCTTTTTTCCTATAACAGATATGGTATGGTTACAGTTTTAATAGAAATTTGGTTGATTTGAATTTTCAGAAGGATATTGATTAAGAGGGGTGGGGCTAGGGTATGAGAGTGTCACACACATAATTTGATCAGGATAGATTTATGATGGAGACAAGTACAATCAGGGAAACCATTGCTTGCTCTATGAGGGGGTGCTTTCTCAATTCATGGCCACTGTATGTATCATCATCCTTGTGGATATTTTGGTTTCTGGAAAATAAAAAGAAGAGAGATCATGCTATGTAAAGTAGAAAGCGCCTAAGAAGATATACAAAGTTTACTCCACCACATAAAACTTGTAGTGAAATTCATAAAATGATAGGAGTACTAGAATTAAAATGTGTAAATCTGTATTTGAAAATAATTTTGTATTTTTCTTTGTTGAAGAAATTTGTGATTTTGTTTGCGTATATTTTAAAGCTTAATTTTGTCAGTATTTCATTGTATATAAAGGTCTAGTTTAACCCAGCTTAAATGGAAATTGATTTTCGATTTTTTAAAAAAAGGTCTAGTTAGCCAAAGTGGCTAAGTTTGAGGTTAGTCGGGAGATAAAGATTTATATCAAAATACACAACTTCACTACGAAGAATTATAATTGCTTTAGGTGAAATTAATTATTGATATCACTTTCACAAGGGTAGTAAGTATCAATATTCAATGCACTGTAGAGTTTTGTCTGGTCTTCAGAGTTTCTCCACACGTTTTTCCTAATGCAATTTGATCACTCGTATGACGTATCTATGAGGAAAAGTATCAAACTAATTAATGGAATATTATGTATAAAATGATTAGGACCGAATATTACTATCATTTTCCATAAAATTTACAAATCTTGCACTTATTATAGTGTTGATCATTGAGCTTTTGTATGAATGAAATACACTGAAATTAATAAGTCAGACCAAATACATAACAAATGTTAATAGATTTCGCAAATGAATGATCAGTTTATCTATATTCTACTCCACCCTTTAGTTGGAATTGGCTTCCTTGAGCAATGTGAATTACAAACATCCATGATGTGAACACGAATTGTCAAAATATACTAGTAATTAATTAGACTAGAGGCCGGTGAAGGATAGAGACAAATATATGAATTAATTCGACTTCACTTGACGTAAAGCTAGGTTTTGAAAATAAAAAAGCAAGTTATGCATCAAATTATGCTATTAATATCCAACAAAACACAACACAACACAAGTATAAAAAATATATGCGATCGAACACGTGACCTTCATATCTTCGCTATCCCCGCTATATGATACCTGTACTGCATACATAATTTATGTAAATGTTCATGCTTGCTTACCCAACATTGCACTTATCACATACTGATCGTTTACGATTCCTACGGACTATTTAGAGATGTGTTTTTGAAAGGAAAATATTGTTTAAATAAGTTATACTCCAAACTCTTTAAGTTACAATTGTAAAGGTACATCGACTCAAAAGATGTTAGGTATGAAGCCTTGAAAACTAGTACTAGTATGAAATACATTCACTCGAAATACTTTGCCATTTTAGTACCCACAAGTCAAAACTTGCCATGCATGCACTCCCCTTTTAACAGGAAGAGTTAGTAGGAGTATCGCATGTTTTATAACAGCACTTAACTATGTTTGGATGTGACGATGACAATAGAAACATATCTAATTTACAAAAGATCTATATGAGGTCTAACCGAATCCAGTGAACCAAGAATTCTAACAGCATTTATATTTGTCAAAGTAATAGACAGTCATCATCTTCACAAATTTTGACAGCTGAAGAGCTCCACCCAAGGGCTAACAAAAGCACAAACATTAAGCATAAAAAAATTCACCCTAAATTAGAACTAAAACCAACATGGAGGTATCAGGTATACATACACCAATTTTATTACACTAACAAACACATCCCCTTCCCTAGTACCTCAACCGAATGGGGAGGAACCAATATTCCTCTGTGTTGGCTGTTTTCAAGAATATTTATAGAACGATACGCTCTTGTCATCAGACACGCTAGCAAGCAGGCAAGATCTTACATCTGTCTGCAACGTTGGTCCAAATGCCACTGCCCAAACCTGGTCAGTGTGGCTAGTCAGTATCTGGGTGGCCGCTCTCATCTTCAGATCCCATAGGCGAACGCTTTTGTCACTTGAGCCTGTTGCTATTGCTGCTCCGTCTGGGGATACATCCACACTCAGCACCCAGCTAGAGTGGCCTGACAGCGACGTGATCAAGGTTTTCCTCTCGGCATCATAGACATGAACATGACCGTCGTCTGAAGCAGAGAAGAGCACTCTTGAATCAAGAGGAGCTGATGAGTACACAAGACTTCTGACGGGCATGCAGTGGCCTTCCAAGTGGTGCAAGAATTTGGCACGGGGCACGTCAAAGACAGAGATGGTTCCATCCATTGCACCAGATGCAACTTGTCTACCATCGGGGCTCCATGCTACGGACAGAGCAAACTTCTTGCTCCCACTTCTCTCTGATGGCTTCAATCCTTCGGGTCGAGGAGCTTCTAGTGTGGCAATCAGCTTCCATTCTGCGGTATCCCACAGTTTCACTGATGCACTACCACCTCCAGCTGCTGCTAGTGTTGTACCCTGAGTAAGAAGATGTAGAAGTTTCCAATGAGACTACCAAAAGCAATTCTGCCAGAAACAGGCAAAAGTAACATATAGAGGGGAAAGTTCAAAGATATTATAGCTGATATCATAATGCTTCTCAAAATTGTTTCGAAAAGGCATGGAAGAGTTCCATGAACGAGAATCAGAATACTACTGACACCACAAGTCCAAGATAGAAATGTGTTAACTCAAAGGTTAGCAATGACCATGGTCCAACTATAAATATATATGTATGCATGTAAATATTACAGTATTTTCTTATATATTAATTGCTTGGCAGTCAATCAGAAGAGTGTGCACCAAGAAGAAGAAGATCTCATTAGATTGGGAAACTTAAGATATCTGAACAGGACTTTTCATTTTCACACCACAAACAAATATTATAGTGTTATGGTACAATTCTGGGGCATCACGAGTCATCAAACAGAATATGAAACCAAGTTGCATCATTGTTCTTACAAGATATGAAATTTAAAAAATTGGTACAATTTTTCATTATCAGTATGAGAAAAGTAGCCTCAGGTTAGAATGAGATCAGTGTCTGTTTGATGACTCCACCAAGTAAAAGATCTTGCGAACTACTATGATTAAAGCTAGGAAGACAATAAACATGTATGATCCGTCACCCATTGAATCAATTCATAGCTGCAAAGTTACTTCAAGTTAATCTATAGCTGCTCAGTCAGAGAAGACAAATATCTATCGTGAAATGAGTACAAGAAGTATGTTTCAACTTTCAACTAAATATAAACAGGAACCTTTATGCCCTGTTTTCTAGGAAAGATATGATCAGAAGAGATATGACATGACAGTAAAAGGGATGTGGTGTCTTAGTTAAGGATGATATTTTAACATAACATGTTGTTTGGTAGCAAAGTTGAAATTCCCGTATGGACAGATTGTGTTTGGCATACAAGATTGGATCATATAACAATCAAGATTGACTATTTCAACCTCTAAATGTCATTTGTTGACGATTTTGTGCATGTAACCATGATTCCCAAATTTGCTGAAGGCGCCACAGGTTTGTGGAATTGATCTTCAATTGAAGGAATCCACCGATAACTTTCTTATCTTGGACTTGGAGTTATCACTAACTATTATCACTTGAAGTTTCTCAAGAAGCAAGATTTTGAATTACCTTTCAACCAAATTTTTCAATGCACAAAGTACCACAAGTTCACATCAATTAAGAATCAGCAACATCAGCTGTTAGTTAAGAATCTCTTCTGATCACCAGCACCAGCTCTTGCGTTCTCATTGTTTGTTATCTATGTTTCCTATTTAGCTAAATTTGATAGCAATTGCATCATTATGTATTGCATAACCCCAAATCATCATTACCACGTATATAGAAAAATAAAAAATAAACACAGCAAACAAAAATAATGATCAAAGACGCCCAAAAAAAACCTAATTGATGAATACCTGGGGATTGAATTGCAATTGCCAGACTTCAGAGGGCGGAGCCTCGAGGGTGGCGATGGTGTTGTTGGTGGCGACATCAAAGACTCGAATAAAGCTGTCGATGGAGGCGGAAGCGGCGATCCGGCCGGATGGGTGGGCGGCGACGGAGACGACGCCGAGGCAATGTCCGGTGTTGGTCTGCAACTTGTCGGGGCCATTGGAGTTCCACAGCCTGACAGTCTCGTCAAGAGAGCCCGTCAGCAGCAGCGGCCCGGAATCGTCGGTGGGCGGCACCCAGGCCGCCGCCCAGATGGAATCGTCGTGGGCATTCTGCACGGTGTTCAACGGAGCTAGTTTCATGGTTTTGGGCGGAAAAAAAAACCCTAATTCAGGTGGCAGCAGTGGTCCGAGTAGTGGAGCCGCCAAATCTATTACCCTAGATTATACTCCCTCCGTCCCCTAATAGGAGTCGTTGTTTGACCGGACACGGTGTTAGGAATTCTTGTATTCATCTAATGAGCGCAGCGGAAATTGCAGACAAGAATAACAGATCTAGATTCATAATCATATTGCAAGTTGAGCACGTAATACACAACGGAACTAAATCTTACTTGTTGTTGTGTTTTCTTCTACGATTGTGTCCTGCAAGTTGAATCCACTACTATCGAGGTCCACGTGTATTCTAATCCGATGCAGAAACAATTCCTCGGTACAATCGCTCTATAGAGAAAGCTAGGAATTCTCTACAAAGCTTTACGTATTTTCTCTCTATGTTACGATATTTCTCATCTCCCACAATGGAGAATAAATAACCATATATATAGACAAAGAGTCATTAGGGTTTCATGATTGTTGGGCTTATGGACTAATTATAATTGTAGCCCAACTATAATTATTTAACCCATATTAATCTAATCTAGCTCATATCCTTTCAATCTCCCACTTGGACTAGCATTAGATATAATACACAGTTCCAACTTTGTACCCTTGAGCGGATCAAAATACACTTATAGTGTGACCCTTTAGGCCCTCATTATCGACGACGATCTAATCGAAGTCTGCACAAAACTCCTAGACTGCGTTGGCAGCGTAGCTCGATATATGAAGAACGTTTACGTGAATTCGGTAAACAAGCCTTTACACAAAGTTTATAGTAACATCCTTTCATTCACGAACCACCCGATTGAGCCTAAGATTTGTCATGTGTCATCCAAATAGCTCAATCACTTTATCTCATCTTTATTAAATGACCCATTCGATCATATTCAATTACTTTAATTGAATATATCTTTGCATTGGCCAATGACTTAATGGTCAAGTAATATAGAGAATTTGAGTGTTCTCTCGAAATTCTAATCGAGGAATGAATCTCATTCTTGGCTCAACTATCATTTCCATTTATCTTATGATGTACCCAACACAAGTCCGTGTCTCAATCCTCCTTTGGGAGGCAAAGCATTGGACAAGATCAAAGCACACCACTCAACAAACAAAATGTGTAATGACCTCAGATCCAAGGACTATTACATACTTCATGTACTAATAAACTGTAGACACTTAACAAAACAGTTTAATAGTAGGGTATACCAATACTCTCCAAAGTATACCATGTGTCCATCACGAGTATCTAATATCTCATAGTTGTGAGAACAACTACATTCTCGAAGAATGTGATGCAAACCCCATGCTAACCAATAACATATCATCAATATCCCATTCTTGATGATCATTGGTTAGGGCTATTTTAGAATTATACTATATCATTAATGTCTCAGACCATTAACGACAGTCATAATTCAAGGGAACAAATATTTAGAATAAAATCAAACATTTAAAACAATTATTCCAATAAGTGCACAAAACCCATAGAAAATGAAATTTTCATATAATGTGATCAAGTAATATTGTCTCAACACAAAATGTTTCTAAGACATATAAAACTGTAACTCCCACTGATTCAAAGCCATCTACCAACATGCATAACACCTAAGCTCTCAAAGTGCTTGTTGTGTTTTGCTATACATAACGGTTTGGTGAAAGGATCAGCCAAGTTATCATCAGTGGGTACTCTTTCTAATTTTATGTCGCCTCTTTCAATTATTTCTCTGATCAGATGATATCTTCTGGGAACATGCTTGTTCCTGTTCGTAGCTCTGGGTTCTTTTGCTTGCGCAACAGCACCAGTGTTGTCACAATACAAAGGTATTGCACTATTGGCACTCGGAATGACACCCAGTTCTTTAACGAACTCTAACAAAGCAACAGCTTCTTTGGCAGCTTCAGATGCAGCAATATACTC
The DNA here is from genome assembly GCF_004379255.2 of Salvia splendens. Lineage (NCBI taxonomy): Eukaryota > Viridiplantae > Streptophyta > Magnoliopsida > Lamiales > Lamiaceae > Salvia > Salvia splendens. The sequence continues at coordinate 13,474,044 of NC_056037.1, read as the reverse complement.
GGCTTCGGTGGTGGAATCGGCAGTTGTACCTTGTTTGGAACTATTCCAACTCACTGCTCCACCATTGAGGACAAAAACATATCCAGACTGAGACTTATAGTCGTCATGGTCTGTTTGGAAACTAGCATCAGTGTACCCAGTAACTGATAACTCTGGTTGTCCACCATAGACTAAGAAATATTCTTTAGTCCTTCTAAGGTACTTAAGAATAGTCTTAACGGTTTTCCAATGTTCCTCACCGGGATTTTGCTGAAATCTGCCTGTCATGCTAAGCGCATAGGCCACATCTGGCCTAGTAGAAATCATGGCATACATAATAGATCCTATAGCTGAGGCATACGGGATCCTTTTCATGTTGTCTCTTTCTTTGTCATTAGAAGGACAATCCTTCTTTGACAATACAATGCCATGTCCCATAGGAAGAAAACCTTTCTTAGAATTCTCCATTGAGAAGCGCCTTAGCAACTTGTCTATGTAAGTGGATTGTGATAATCCCAACATCCTATTCGGTCTATCTCGATAGATCTTGATTCCAAGGATGTAGGAAGCATCACCCAGATCCTTCATCATAAAGGAACTAGACAACCATTCTTTCACGGATTGCATCATGGAACGATCGCTTCCCATAATCAAGATGTCATCAACATATATGATAAGGAAGACAACGTTACCATTCTCGCGTTTACTATAAACACATGGGTCCTCTTTGCTTCTGACAAAACCAAACGATTTGATTGTTCTGTCAAAACAAATATTCCAACTCCTCGAAGCTTGCTTAAGTCCATAGATGGACTTCTTTAGCTTGCACACTGCATTCGGCCTTTCTTTCGATACAAAACCTTCTGGCTGTGTCATATAGACATCGCCTTTTAATTCTCCATTGAGAAATGCGGTTTTGACATCCATTTGCCAAATGTCGAAATTGTAGTATGCAGCAATTGCAAGTAATATCCTAATGGACTTGATCTTAGCAACTGGCGAAAAGGTTTCATCATAGTCAATGCCTTCACGCTGACTATAACCCTTTGCCACTAACCTAGCCTTGTAGGTTTGTACTTTGCCATCTGCATCTCTCTTCTTTTTGAAGATCCATTTGCAACCTATGGGGTAAACCCCATCTGGCAAGTCAACTAGTTCCCAGACTAAGTTGAAGTACATCGAGTCCATTTCAGATATCAAGGCTTCAAGCCACTTCTCTCGATCGGTGTCTGACACCGCCTCGGTATAGGTCTTAGGCTCATCATCATCTAAATCAACTTCATCATCTTGGTTCTCAACCATTAGATTCAGTCTCTCAGGTGCACGACGAATCCTTCTAGGCCTATTGAGTTGGTTTTGCTCTGGTTCAGGCTGTTCATTCTGTATGTGAGAAGGTTCAGGAATATCACTATGATCTTCTTGAGGTAGAGGTGATGCAACTATTGTATCATCTTGTCTTTGATGCATCTCATTGTTTTGAGGTGGTCCTTCGAGAGTCTCTCTAAGGTCCTCTCTAAGAGTAATTTCCCCTCTCAATAGATCATCAAAAACTCCCACTAAGTTATTGTCCAATCCAGTGGATAATACTTCATCCTCATTGTTAACTTGTGGTTCTTGAATTTCTTCAAGATCTACTGTATTTTGACCTTGTTCCTTGCAGACATAATTGTCTTCAAGGAACGTCACATTCCTTGATGTTATCACCTTGTGATTTTCAGGACAGTAGAAATCGTACCCTTTAGTTTCTTTAGGATATCCCACAAAATAACATTTCTCACTTTTGGTTTCCAATTTATCAGTCATCATTTTCTTAACAAAAGCTGGACAACCCAGGTCCGGATATGGTTAAGACTTGCTTTCTTGCCACACCATAACTCATATGGTGTTTTCTCGACTGATTTAGAAGGAACCCTATTTAGAATGTAAATAGCCGTTAGTAAGGCATGACCCCACAGGAATAAAGGAAGACTAGCTAAACTCATCATGGATCGAACCATATCTAATAATGTTCGGTTTCTCCTTTCAGATACTCCATTCATTTGTGGTGTACCAGGAGGTGTCCAGTCTGACTGAATTCCATGTGATTTCAAGTAATCAAGAAATTCCCGGCTCAAGTATTCCCCTCCTCGATCTGATCGGAGAGTCTTGATACTTTTCCCAAGTTGTTTCTCAACTTCACACTTAAACTCTTTAAATTTCTCAAAGGCCTCAGATTTGTGTTTCATAAGATACACATATCCATACCTTGTCAAATCATCAGTGAAAGTAATGAAGTACGAATAACCACCTTTTGCTTGAGTTGGAAACGGTCCACACACATCTGTGTGGATCAACTCCAGCACATCATTAGCACGCACCCCTTTCCCAGAAAGTGGTTTACTTGTCATTTTTCCTTTGAGACAGAATTCACAAGCACCATATGATTCAAAATCAAATGAATTTAGATAGTCTAACTTTCTCAATCTCGTTATTCTTTTCTCATTGATATGACCAAGTCTACAATGCCAAAGATAAGTAGCATTATCCGTATTACATAGCTTAAGTCTTTTATTTTGCACATTGAGAATATCCCTTTTGCATTCAAGCATATATAATCCATTCTCTAAAGAGGCATTTCCATAAAACAATCCATTATTAGAAAACGAGCACCTGTTGTTTGCAAAATGGAAGGAAAAACCTTCGATGTCCAACATCGGAATGGAAATAATATTCTTTGAAATAACTGGAACAAAATAACAATTATGTAAATCTAGTCTATGTCCTGAGGGAAGATCTAATCTATAAGTTCCCACGCGTTCGGCAGCAACTTTTGCTCCATTTCCAACACTTAGGTCTACTTCCCCATGCCTCACTTTCCTGCTGTCAATTAAACCTTGCACATTATTACAAATGTGTGAACCACAAGCGGTATCCAATACCCAGGATTGTGAGTTATTCATAGACATATTTATCTCAATGACAAACATAGCTGAGCTCCCACTCATTGCACCTTGTGCCTTGAGTTTTGGGCAGTCTCTCTGCCACTCCGTGAAATTTGACCTAGTCAATTTGTTTGTTTCCATCATACACTCATAAGATAAGTTTGACATATTATCTGAACAGAAAATAAAACGAAAAGCAAATTAGAAAAGCATACAAAGATCACAATCGCATCACTAATCAAACAAGGGTTTATTGTATTGATTAGCTCCCACTAATTTTAACATATATTATGTCCCCCAAACATAAAATACGAATTTATATCTAATATAAATTTTAGTGGTCCAAGATCCAAGTCTATATTATTGCAGCCTCTGCGAGGGCTGATGACTACAATAATATCACCAGGTAGGCCTCCAAGCCAATTGTAACAACAATTTTACAATTCTTGGTTTATTAATCTAATTAATATACGTCCATAAATTATTCTGGCTGCGAGGGCTACTCAAAATAATTTAAGCAAGTCAACCCCATCACACGATGCCAACCATGCATCTATGAATGAGTCTAAACCTTGTAGATTTAGAGTAAACGCGAGGGCGTAAAACTCGTGGTCGAAAAGGCTAGGAGCATCAAACAATTGTGATGGACGACGCGTTTGTTTCAAAACGAGACTTATATTTTGTGGGGAATAATTTTGTGATACTAATTGTCAATTTAATATCTAATATTAAAATCTTAAACAATTACTGGGCGCCGCCTACCCAGACATAGTATAACACGGACTACAAATACTGGGCGCCGCCTACCCAGACATAGTATAACACGAACTACACATACTGGGCGCCGCCTACCCAGACAATAAAACGGTCTCTAACTACTATAGTTAAAATAAATAAGCATAAAATCAAATAGCATGCTTATCACATAAGATATCAAATAATGCTCAATGAATAAAATCAAATTTTATTCTCTAATTAAATGTGGACTTAAAATTTATGTATTAATTCTAAATTAACATAATCACATATTTAATATTAATTCCAAATTAATAATAACATTATTTATTATTATTAGTATTCAGGAATCGAATTAATGAATTTAAATAATAATCTATATTATAATAATTGTACTTGATTAATTCAAAATCAATATTAGATACACAATATCATTATCTTTTAGTTGAAATCCAATTTCAATTTTCCAAAACCTTCAAAACTCAATTACTGTTTAAAACTCGATATTTTATTGAATTCCAAAATCAAGTTCTAGTATCACGTCTGAAGACAAGGTTTTGGTTTGCAAAACATTCTAAGTACAGTTGTTGTGTTGGAATCCAAGTTCCAATTATCACACTAATTTTCGAAAGAATTTTGAAATCTAATTTCAGAATTTTGATTTCCAAAATCATCCACAAATTAATTTGGAAACAAAATTAATTATGAATCAAGCCCCGGGCTCTGATACCACTGTTAGGAATTCTTGTATTCATCTAATGAGCGCAGCGGAAATTGCAGACAAGAATAACAGATCTAGATTCATAATCATATTGCAAGTTGAGCACGTAATACACAACGGAACTAAATCTTACTTATTGTTGTGTTTTCTTCTACGATTGTGTCCTGCAAGTTGAATCCACTACTATCGAGGTCCACGTGTATTCTAATCCGATGCAGGAACAATTCCTCGGTACAATCGCTCTATAGAGAAAGCTAGGAATTCTCTACAAAGCTTTACGTATTTTCTCTCTATGTTACGATATTTCTCATCTCCCACAATGGAGAATAAATAACCATATATATAGACAAAGAGTCATTAGGGTTTCATGATTGTTGGGCTTATGGACTAATTATAATTGTAGCCCAACTATAATTATTTAATCCATATTAATCTAATCTAGCTCATATCCTTTCAGACGGCCCAAAAAGGAAATTAGCGACTCTTATTCGGGGACGGGAGGGAGTATTCTTTTTCTTCTTAATTTTCCTATCTAAATATATACGTTTATTAAATAGTCTAGTCAACTCTCCCTGCCATGGACTTAATTTTGAAGTGTTCTTGAAAGTGAAACAATCGAACAATCGATTTATAAACACCAAAGGCACGTTTGATAAGGGCAGATTTTTGGCCAAATTCGGATGTTTGATACACTAGGAAGACTTTATCGTCGACTCGAGAATATGTAAGTAGTCTGGGTATTTATTCTCATGTACTCGAGAATAATCGACATTGGTTATTGTCATGTACTCCAAGTTTCTTGGTCAGAATCGGGATGAACATCTTGTCACTCACTTGGAGCATCCGCAACGCGTCTTGCGGGCGTCTCGGTCTCGTCTCGAAGAGACGAGACGGCCACGAGACAGCGTTGCAACCTTCCGTCCCAGTCCCATCTCGCCGAGCTTCTCGTCCCGGAGGGACAGCTCGCCACGCGTCAGCGCCACGTGGCGCGCGCTGGCGCTAGGCGTGACGCCCACTCGCCGGCCAGCGAGTGGGCGACGTCACGCTGACCCAATAAATCATTTTTTTTAAATCGATTTTAATAAACAAAATTTTTTTAAAAAACGGTAATATTACCGTTGAACGGTAATTTTTTTTTCTTTTTTTACTCTATAAATACTCATCTTTCATCATCATTATACACACAAACACACATCTATTATTTTCAAATCATCTCCATTTCCTCTCCAATTTTCATCTCACCTCTCTAATTTTCATCACAAAATGTCCGGCGACGAAAACTGAAATTGAATTAATAGTTAAGGGATGAGATGGTTAAGAGATGGAGGGTTGCAGATGCTATCTCTTAGTTAAGAGATGGAGTGAAAAGTACAATGGAGCCCATGAATAGTTAAGAGATGAGAAGGTTAAGAGACGGATAAAAGACAGCGTTGCGGATGGCCTCACCATGTACAGTTGGTATCAAACATGCCCAATTGTATTGAATCCACGTGATAGAAATGATCAATCTAAGAAACTAAATATCTAGTGTTAGGGTCGTTGGCAGGAAAAAATCATCGCCACAAGATGAATAAACTGCTATATATTTCATCAACCTTCTCACTAATGAATTTTTCAATAAGCGATACTCACTCCGTCTTCAAAAAATTAGACTAATTTTGTTATTTTTGGTCATCCCCAAATTTAGACCAAGTTTAAATGTAGGAAGTTTTTAACCATTCACCACTAATAATGTGCACTTTACAATCCACTAACACTACATCTACTACCCTTTCATTCTTTCTCTTTTACTTTTTTTCATATCATTCTCTTACTTTATCAATTGCTTATTAAAACATGTGTCATTTAAATATTTATCTATTTTTTGCAAATAGATAAAGTATTAGGAGTAACAAATTATACTAATACTCCTGCTTCAAAACATGAGGATGTCTTAGCTTATTATTCGTTTTATCTCAACTATCTACGTCTAACCGCGCAAGAACAATGGCAAGAAAGTAAAGCACACTACTTACGTGGTTCAACAAGAAATTGTCTACATCTATGGCTATGAAGAAGACTAACAAAGTTTATTGATCAAATATGAAAAAGATGAAGAACTCACTACAATATGTAACGCTCTAAACTAATCGCAAGCTAGAGCTCGACTATCAAACTAGTTGAGTGTTTTGTGCGTGATCTGTGTGTAAACAACTAACTCAATGAGCTAATATATGAGAGGTAGTGTACCTAACTAATCTTAACAGCTGCATGGGCGGAATGGGCCAGATGGGTGGGATAGGCGGTATGATGCCCAGAATAGTGGGGATGGGGGGAATGATGTCGTGAATGGGCGGGATGATGCCCGAGATGGGCGGGGTGATGCCCGGGATGGCGGGGATGAGTGTCGGGATGAGCGGGATAACTGCCGGCATGCAAGGAATCGGTGTCGGGATGGCCGGGATGATGCCCGGGATGGCCTGAGTGATGCCCGGAATGAGCGGGATGATGCCCGCGGCTGCCGGAGGGAGTAGATCGGGGGTCCCCCAATCGCCTATTGGGGACAATGTCTATCGGCCCTGTTTGGATCACTTGACAGGTGGTTCACAAGTCTCTACTCCACCGGAGACTCAGTTAACCGGCATCGATACTTTCTCACTAGAGGAGTTGAGTCTTTCTCCGATTAGGGAACTTCCCACTGAGAGAGAACCGATGGTGGGACAGCGAATTGGGGGGAGTGGTTTGGCGGGGAGATCGAGGAGGAAGGGCAAGGGCTAGGGGGTGGCAGATGAGTCATCGCAGGCGGGGGACGTGGGGGAGGATGTTGAGGGGTGGAGGTCCGTCTGGTCTTCGGAGGAGTGCACTGCTCTGGCTAAGGCCTGGGTCTCGGTCGCGGAGGATCCCATTCAGGCGAACAACCAGAACATTCACCGGATGTGGGCTCGCATCCTCGAGAGCTATGAGGTATTCAAACCGACGAAAGTGAAGTATCACAAGGTTGAGGAGCTCCGGAAATAGTGCGATCGGATAAAGGCCACGGTCTCTAGATTTTCCGGCATCTATGACAACAACTACCGCACAATGACCAGCACCATTAGCATGGAGGGTATTAAAGATTTGTCAATGCGGTAGTTTCCCGAGGCCAGAAAGTTCGGTCAGTTTAAGTACTGGGATGCCTACGTGGAGTTGATGGAATCTGCCGAGTTCCGTGTTGGGGTTGAGGTTGGCTAGCTAAAGCGGACTAGACTCAATACCTCCAGCAAGTACAGCAGCAGTGCCGATTCCCACGACCTCCCCGACGATGCCGAAGAGGCCCCTCGACCAGTTTCCAGCTGCCGTCACTCGGTTGGGAAAAAACGGCAATGCGGAAGTCTAGGGGCGCCTCAAGTGGGTCCCATCTGCAGCTCCCAGTGCTGCTATTTGTGACCTCGCACGTATTCAAGCGCACAAGCACATGTTCGAGGTCATAGAGAGGTGAAATGCGGCAACGAACCTAAAGCACAAGGAGTATCTGGAGAGCCTCATCAATGATATGAGGCGCGCTTTGGGGATGACACCCCCCGTCGGGGATGTCGCTAGGGGAGCTGATGAGGATGCCGATGCCGCCGGGGATGACCAAGGGGACTCCGACGAGTGAGACGGGGGCCGCGTGTGTGAAGCTTGAGGATGGTTTTTTTTTATCGATGCACTATGTGTTAGGAATTCTTGTATTCATCTATGAGCGTAGCGGAAATTGCAGACAAGAATAACAGATCTAGATTTATAATTATATTGTAAGTTGAGCACGTAATACACAACGGAACTAAATATTACTTGTTGTGTTGTTTTCTTCTACGATTGTGTCCTGCAAGTTGAATCCACTACTATCGAGGTCCACGTGCAATCCAATCCGATGTAGGAACTATCCCGGTACAATCGCTCCGTAGAAGAAAGCTATGAATTCTCTCTACAAAGCTTTACGTTTTTTCTCTCTAATGTTACGCTATTTCTCCTTCTCCACAATGGAGAATAAATAACTATTATATAGATGAAGAGTCACTAGGGTTTCATGATTGTTGGGCTTATGGACTATTATAATTGTAGTCCAACTATAATTATTTAATCCATATTAATCTAATTCTAGCATATATATGTTTTTTTTGAACTATATATTTTTTTAAATAAAATGGTTGCACTTTCTCTGTATTCGTGTCGAATTTTTAGTTATGTAATTGTGAATTTGTTTGGTTGGCTAGGGTGTCGCCTAGTCCTAATGTTAGCCTATTATTAGGCTGTGGGAAGTCCTAGTGATGTGGCTGACTGTGGGAAGTTCTAGTGATGTGACAGAAGGTGTTTTGGTTAGTTCTAGTGCTAGCTTATTAGCTTGGACGTCCTATTGTGGATGCTCTTAGTAAACATGACTATCAAAATGCCCCTAAATATTTTTTGTTTTTCTGTGTGATAAATATACATTCCTTAATTCGGACATAATGGATTTTTTGGGCTTTACAAATTGAAAGTGTAAATCTGTGATAAATATGCATCCCTTTCATATAATCAAATCTGAAAAACCCTATACAAACCCCCCAAATTTGAAAGCCTCTGCAGCCTTAATCCCACTCGCGTAGCAATTCCTGTTGCAGAGCACAACGAATCTACATCTACAACTTCCAAATACTAAGGATTAGAAAGAGATGGTCTGGTTTCAGTGCGAGGATTGCGGCGACAACCTTAAGAAACCCAAGCTTCCTATTCACTTCAGGCAATGCTCTGCTTTCAAGGTTTCCAGAATATACTGTTCACTCGAATTTCCACTTTTTCTATGAATTGTACACGTTTGTTGGATTCTGCTGATGATTGTTCTGCTGATTTTGCTCTATATCTATATCAGCTATCATGTATCGATTGTGGACAAGTATTTGGCCAGCATGACGTTGAAAGCCACACTCAATGCATTACCGAAGCGGTATTTCACATACCTTTCTTGAATTATTAAGAGTCTCATTGTAACAAACAAAGTGTCTAATTTTAAACTTTCTACCTTTGGAGTCATTCGTTTTACTTGAGCTTCGTTATCTTTTTTCAAGTTTCTATACTCCTCTGTAGCGGCATTCCTTTTAATTACTATCTGCATCCTTTATATCTGTTGCATTTCCTTTTATTTCGAGTTTTGATTCCATTTGCATGCATTCTGTTTCTTGTTTATATATGTTTGGTTTATGCTAGTATCTATTTGAATAGATTCCAATGGCATTGGAGATTTTTTTTTTAATTTTGATTTACTATCTTTTATGATGTCTATCAGGAAAAATATGGTCCTTAGGGTCAGGGAAATGCAGCTAATGGAATGAATACTAAGCCCAAAAAAGATGCAAAGCCGAGACCAGATGTTGACATAAATGTTGGACTATCTGAACACCCTCCATGGTTCTGTAGGTATGTTTCCCAAATCCTACGTGCCAGAAATTAAATGGTTCACATTCACCGTGCGCCTCTAGTTTATCCATTAAGTGGAAGTCATATAAGAGGAATAATGGAATTGGTGGTAAACTTTAATCCTTTTAATTATGAGGGGACGGAAGATAGGTAGACCTTAGGGGGATATTAGGATGAATGCTTCTTGTATGAATTTTAGAATTGAGCTGTCTGTTAATACTGTGATCTGTTCATGTTTACTTCATGTCATTGGCCTTTTTTCTGTCATTTTTTATCTACGTTTGGGCTAGATGTTCATTATTTACTTATCTTTCTTACTTTCATTTTATTCACATTTGTTCAACATGATTTGAATTGCTTCAGCATGCCCCTAAGTTAGAACTGCTTATTCCTCGTGTTTATTGTTCTTTTAGTACTTTAAGGTTGTTTCTCACATCTTTTATCTTGCTATCCTCATATTCTGAACCACAAATTTTCATGTTTCAATGTTTTTAATTTGTTTGCAGCCTTTGTAACACCAAGGCTACAAGTAAGCAAGCATTGCTTCTCCACGCAGATGGGAAAAAACACAGAGCAAAAGCAAGAGGGTTCCATGCAAAACAGCAGGGCAACGAGACTGTAGAAACCAATGTCTCTACTGAAAACAATGCAACAAATAACGTTTCTGTAAATAAAGAAATCGGTGGATTTCTGAATCCATCTATAGTTGATCCCCCATGTGAAGGATCTGCAGTGGAGAATAATTCTTTGGAATCAAACAAGAAACGAAAACTCGAGGCATCTGAAAATGCTGATGCTAACCACAACAGTGAGGTTGATGTTTCTGCAGAAGTAGGGAATGATAAGGCTATTCAAGTAAATGGGCTAGAAATAGCGTTAACAAAAAGCTCGAAGAAGGCCAAACTCAGTGCAAAAGAGGAACAAGGTAAACTGGATTCAGCTACAGAAAAGGATGCAAGCAAGAACATTAAGTGGAAAAGCTTATTGTTTCCGCACTGAAATCTGTACGTATCTTATGTCCTTTTAGTACTATAAAGTTTCTGATCATTATTGAAAATCTGACAATTTATTGTGAACTGTCTTATAGATAGTAATAATACATTGTGGCTAAGCTGAATCTTGCATTTTTGCAGAATCCAGATGGTGCAATGAAACTTAAGAAGCTTAAGAAATTTGTTGTGAAATCTTTAAAGGACTCTGGCTGTGTGGAAGACAAAAACCAAGCAACTGAGATGATTGAGCAAAAGGTGAGAAGCTCTTTATCCATTTGCGTTTGTACTATGTTCATTCTATTGTTAACTGGTTTTAATAGAGTAATTTTTTATGGCTGCAAATTACTCAAACTGTTATTACTCATTTTGGTATCGTCTGTTGATGCAGATCGAATCAAGCTCAAGATTTGTTGTGGATGAAAAATATGTTCGCCTAGCAACAACCAGCTGAGGAGGGTCCATATGAATTGATGAACTGCCAAATGGATATCAAAACTGCTGAATTTGTATGTCTTGCATTTTTTGTATGGATAGTTTTTTTTTTCGGGTTTCTACATTCAGATTTGCACCTCAATGTGGGGTGAGGTGGAGTTGAGGAGTAATTTTGTGTTATTTGGTATCATAAACTATGTGAAAGAAGACCCCCGAATAAAATGTTGATATAAACGAATTTCAAATGACAGGTTTTGGTATCTTGTTGAAAGTGAATCCATTTTTCCAATAATCTCAATAAATATATTTCATTTTCATGTAGTAGGATGAATTTTCCTTTTTCGCATCTAAGAATTATGTTGGCATTTGGAACGACTTTATGATTCTGTCATAGATTTTGAAATTAAGTTCAATTATTGAGTAGATAGTTATATTGGCAAAATTTGTAATGCCACTTAAACAAACAAGATTGGGAAACCAAGGTATTTTATAGTAGTATATCTATAAAAGGAATAAAACACGTTGATTTCAACAAGTCACGGCAGATTCTATAAAAAGACTATATAGAACATTGCTTGTGCTGCTCCATTTTCAATTTCAAAAATACTATATAGGCTTTATGGATTCATCTCAACAGTGTGGAATCACCAACTCTATATGGATGCTTTTCATATACGGATTGTAGCAAGACCAAAGCTAGAAAAGCAGAATCAATACTATAATTAACAATATAACGGAGAACCCCATAGCCTGCAAAATCAAAGCTTCGTCTCAGAACATCCGTCTAAGAGAAATCCTACATCGTATAACAAGAGAATTAAATCGAGTGTTACTCACAGCAATTGCAGAAGCAGCGAGCCCAGCTCGTTCCCTAGGATCCTTGCGGTAGTAATTCCCAAAGTACAAAATTGTTGCATAATACCATGTCAGAGGGCACAAGAAACCCACAAGAAAACTGAACAAGGAGATATAATTACCACTGGGAATAAGGAAAATATGCAACAAAATATATAGTGCTAGTAAGATTTTACTTACGAGAACCATCCTATTCCACATCCAAAGCAAGGAAGAGGTTTGTCATACAATCCCAGTTGAGAGTCTTCTTCATCTCTAATCAGGGTATATTTACCTTTTTCCCGCTCTGCAGAATCCGTTGGTTGCCCTATAAGGATGAAACAGTATGTTCATAGGTTTTTTGTATTGAACAAGAATATAACAAAGGAAAAGGCTAATGTAACTTGTCATAGTAACATTTACAATTAGGTGAGAAGAAGGAGATTTACTTTATATCAAAACGTCAATTGCATTTTTTTAGGCTAGGAAAGTTTACAAGCTACTTCTAATCGACAAACCTAAAAACTACTCTGGAGAATTTCACCCAAAAGAAAGAGAAGAGAAAAAGAGATTATAATAAAATACAATGAAAATCATGAAAGCACAGCTTTAGCTGTTTACTGATCCAAAACAGTATTGGCAGCTCATGTTAACTTGAAATGTTCTATGAATTTAGCCTAGAACATTTAATAGGAATAATATCAAGCAGCCAATATGTTTTAACAACTACCTTTAAATATGGAATAATATCGGGCAGAAGGCCTCAAAAGTTCAAGATGCTTTTCTGAAACCGATCTGACCAGCTCAAGGCCATTTCTACCCTCTCCCTCCTCAATAGTAGCATCTGTAACACCGAGAAGTTATAGCATCAGGAGGCTTATTAGTCTCTCGACCTTTTTGTTGATCCCACTCATCCCAATATAACTGGTCTTACTGTGTGGAAAATATATATTTCCTGCTGGAATGTTGTTAGCATTGCCAAGTTACTTATCATTATTTTTTCGAATTATAAATTTTCATGGCGATTAATACATATGGACACACTAAGTCATATAGATAGATGATAAGAGCTGTCAAAAAAGGCATGATCACTTGGTTCAGCAAAAGCTGCTAAAAATGGACCTTCACATATGGCCTATTTTGTTACTAAGTTTCAATTGTAAAAATGACACCAGCTATAATTTACTGAAGGGCATATCGACAAAAGTAAATGACAATGTTCAACAAGATGATAAGGCTTTTAGGTTTCATGAACGTGTTTCTTCTTATTTTCCTTAGGCTGAAAGGATTGAGCTAGCAGGTCTTAGAGACCGCAAGTACTTAGAAAATGGTGGGCTTCTGATACTGAAAAATAGTTGCATTGAAGAAATATTAAATCAACTACAACAAACTGCAGTTTCAAAAAGCAACGTTGCAAATCAGATAATAAAACCCAATAGAGAAAATGCACTAAATGCAACAGTAAGAAGAAATGAAAACAGAAGTTATTTACTCTGATCCATTGGCACTCCAACTTGGGTGATTTATGATGTCGACTTCCTCCCCACCAAAATAACTTATTGAGCACCTCTCTAACAAATGAAAAGACCATGTTCATCAACATTGGATTCTTTAATCGCATTGTAGCAAGAAAGAGAGACATAATGAAAAACTTAGATATAGAAAACATGAAAGCACTTGAATATGAACTGAAAAGCAATGAACTCGTGAAATAATTCTCTCAATCAATTTTCCAGAAAGTGAATAATGCCTCATGGGAAAAAGAGGTACATAAAAAAACAACCTAAGAAGAAGATTACCCTTTCAACATATCATCACAAGAAAAAGTCACCCATTCAACACTAAAACCTTTATCAACTATCAAATCAAACCTAAGATACCTAGTTTCTCCACTGAATTATCAACAAGAAATTAAACCACATCCCTACAAATCGGTGCAGAACTTTGGAAATGCAGAGGGATATCAAGAAATGCACATGGTCAGAGTTTACTTCAATTCATGAATATCCCGATCCATTTACAAAATAAAATATGAAACTTATCCGCCACTGTCAAGTGGTACTCAACTACAAAATTAACATCGCGATCAAAATTCCAACTAACAAACTGCATCAAAATTAACGCCGAACACAACTCAAGAATTGCGACCTAGTAAAGTCCAGCTTCCACCTTGTGCCATCAATCGAGGACCCCAATCGAAACCGACGGAAAGGGCAAAAAAAATAGAACAACGAAAAAAGAGAAAAGGAGGAAAATGATTGAGGAAAAAGAGCAGACGCACCTAGGAGGAAGAAAAGCGATGATCTTGGATGAGAGCGAAGACGAAAAATCAATTTCAATGGAGACTGGGGAGAATTGAAGAGTGGTGGGGAAACTTAATTTACAGAGGAAGCAAATGACGCTTTCATCAATTTATAATATACCTACTGCCTACTCTACTTTAGTTGACTCATAATTTCCTCTATTGGTTTTTTACTTCACTTTCAAAAAAATTTACTTTTGGGATATACTCCCTCCGTCCCGCACTACTCGCACATTTCATTTTCGGCACGGAGATTAAGGAATGAGTGTATAGCAAAGTCAAATATTACGGCTGTAGGTGAAATTTTTTACTAAAAATGGAAAGAGTGCAAATAACTTGGGATGCCCAGAAAGAAAATAAGTGCAAGTAGTCCGGGACGGAGGGAGTAAACTTTAATTCATTAGGGCTAGAGATAGAATAGATAGAAACTACTAATTTTATTTTATGAATAAAATGAGAAAAGTATAGTAGTCATTTATTTTTCGTGGAAGATTTAAGAGTATGTTGTAGTTGTTGACAAATGTTGGAAATTTTTTTATTCAAATAATTATTTAACACCATTAATTTAATTATGAAGCTCTAAATTTATTTCCACGCCCATTACACTTTAAAAATAAATAAATTTCAGGTTAGTTAATAAACTTACGAGTTACAAGCATAAATAAAATAGAATTCAATTCGATTTTTTGGATTGTAACGTTTCAAACCATTTCTAAGAACACTTTTTGGCTTTGGCAAAAGTTATAAATGTATTATAGGGCCGGCAATAACACTGTTTTGTCCCTTTCACAATATAATAACATTTTATGTTAAAATATAATAATAATAATAATAATAATAATAATAATAATATTATAATTGTATGAGGGATAAGGTGTGAATGAATTATTTAGCTAGTTCACAATTAGAGAATAACTATAAGACGTAAGCTTTTTAGTTTGTTCTTAAACTTTTTTTTATGGGTAGGTAGTTTGTTCTTAATAGTGACTTATTTCATAGATAAAACTGAAATTGCATTTATTGTTGAATAATTTCTTAGTCATATTGTGGAATTAATTGAGAATATGGTGGTTGGAAAGCAATAAAGCATCATAATTAAGAGTTTTCATAATTTTGAGGAGGACTGCACGAAATGAAAATTGTTGCACAAACAAAAAACGTTTCAATTTTATTTTTGTGGAGACTTAGAAAGATAGTACTATACATTTGCAACTTTCATTTTTGAAACCTATTGTTGAAGTGTTTTCCCTCGCTAACTAAACGCTGTTCTTCACCTATCTAACATTTATATTATTTGATATTGATAAAGTCTCTTTATCAAACTTTGCTGCGCCTTAATCGACATGGGTGCTCATTTCATGGTCAAGAATGACAACTTTATCACTATAAATTTAATGATTAAAATAAACCCAATTTAATCAATTGACTTGAAAGAGTTTCAAAATCTTTAACACTAGATAAATGTTATCCATTCTTTTAACCCTCACAAAAACTTTAAAGTTATTGGGTAATATTATAAGTTTCGTGATTGGAGGGTTCTGGATAAAGGATTGCAAAATGAACAAGTTTATTTGACATTGAAATTAGAGCAATAATTTTTTTTCTTGGATCAAGATATATGTCATACATTCAAGCAAGTTTGTGTTGGACTCAAAAAAATTATTCTATTTCTTGAATAATTTAGTCAACAACCTAATCGCAAATAAAGAATTAAATCGAGTTACAAGTCAAATGAAAATATTCAACAAATAAATAGGAGTACTTAAATTCTAAATTGACCTAACAAAAAACTCAATGCAATAATAATATGATAGTTTGTGATATTTGTGTCATCTTTCTTAACACGAATACAAATAGGATGTATACTTAAAAATATTCTTTATGCTGGTTTATTCAGTAATCCTTATTTTTGGAAGTTAAAAAAGAAGTATTTATGTCTCATGATTTATGCTTTAGTTCAAGAACAAATGATAAATAATTCAACAAACAAGTCTTCCTTTTTATGTTGTAGACTAATCGGACACATGGTTACATAATATCTTTTCATTGTAAAAGTTAGTTAAATATTCTTAAACATGATTGACGTGGATGTGAATAATTTATCATGAATAGTTGCTAGTATCGTTATGAATTCATTTCATATCTTGAATGACTAATGTTATTAGAGTGTGTGGTATTGTAGATCGCAAAGAGATAAGTACTTCAAATACCGGTTAAATCGAAGTATGAGATCTCAGAGACGGTTTATTTCTAAATCTATAAAAGTAACATTGCTCTTACAGTGTTGGCTATAAGTCGCTATGACTTTTTTTTTTTGGTTTAACCACAGGTGTACCGAACCCGCCTTTTGGCGGAATCCGACTAATCCTGCTCGACCGGGCTTGCGGATTAAGGCCGAAAGTCTAATAACACATATTTTTTGCTACCCAATAACACTCGCATCTTGGGTAATTGTGAGTAAGTATTTAAGAACGCTAGTATTGCTATTTCATAAAATTGTATCTTGGATTCTTGGTCCACCAGAGATGATTCCCAAGAGATATTATGAACTAATTGAACTTTATTTAGTAAATAAAGGTTTCCGAACTTTGCACTTTTGAAAAATAAATTAATTATATTAATTTATCAACAAGTTTAATTGAGTAGTACTTAGATATAGAATATCTTAAACAAGGAAGAAAGGTTTCCTAACTTAGCACTTTTGAAAAATAAATTAATTATATTAATTTATCAACAAGTTTGATTGAGTAATACTTAGATATAGAATATCTTAAACACGGAATTACATAGTTTCTCATGGATATCTTAATATTACTTAACGTGTCTTGTTTATTTTTTATTTTATTTATACGAGTGTAGGTAGCAAAAATCAGAAAATCTTGAGAGATTGAAAGAAGTGTGTATATCACCGAAGATGATGATAATCGTGGATCGATCGATGGTGTCAAGTACGGAGAAATTACTCCCTCCGTCCATGAAATATTGTTCAAGTTTGACTCGGCACGGATTTTAATAAATATGAAGAAAAATTAGTTGAAAATGTTACTAGAACGAGTGTCTCACATTTATATATTAGTTTTATAATAAAATGTGAGTATAAAAAGTTTGTGAAAAGTAGAGTCTATTTACCAAAATAGTAAAAAATTAAAATGGATAGCTTTTTATGGACAAACTAAAATAAAAATATTGGACAACCTTTTACAGACGGAGTGATTAGATAACGCATCCGGCGCACTATCTAAATTATCTAAAGGGGATTTATGGGCCTACGCAATGATGTTCGGCCCACTTAAAATGTATTTTGCTTTCATCCATTTAAGTTTGTGAAGTACCACTAGTTTGCTTACATCTATTTTGCTTACCGTTCTATTCTATCATTTTTTATTCATCCATTAATAAATATTTTATTTTATTTTTCATATTTTAATAATAGATTCTATATCCCACTGACTTTCTTACTTACATTTTATTAATATTGGTGAACAAAGAGAATATCTATACTGCACATAAATTCTAGAGAAATGTTTTGAGGATCATAATAGATAACAAGGTAATATAGAGATGTACATATCATTTTATTTAACAACAAAATAGTGAGTTATATACTTCCTCCGTCTCTGAAAATTTGTCACATTTCTTTTTTTGCGCTTGTTTTAGAAAAATAATGCCCCCTCCGTCCCAAGAAAGTTGAGACAAAACTTTTGGGCACGAAGATTAAGAATTTATATTAAATAAATAGAAGAGATGAAAAAAGTAGGAAAGATAAGAGAGAGTAAAGTAAATGAAGGAATAAAGTAAGTAAATGATGGAATAAAGTAAGAGTGATTAGATGTTTTGTCTTTTGTTAAAAAAGGAAATGACTCAACTTTGTTGGGACGGACTAAAAAGGACTACGACCCAACTTTTTTTGTACAGAAGGAGTAATAAATAGCTAAAGTGGAGAGAAGGTAAAGTAAAAAAGAGAATAACGTAGATGAGAGTATTCTCGATATTATTCTCTCTCTTATTTTACCATCTCTCTACTTTAACTATTTATTATTATTTTTTCAAAATGAGTGCAGAAAATGAAATAGGATAAATTTTGAGGACGAATGGAGTAATAGTTAACACACCTAACATTTATAGATTGTATCAACTCAAAATGGTGTTGTTTTTTGCCGGAGCATATTTATTTTTGAAAGAATACGACTCCTTTTATGTAGTACTGCATTACATAACTTACTAGATTTTATGCACACATGATTCCATATATAATGGCATTATCACATACGACTATTTTTATATCAATATAGGATTATCAAATAACGGGAATGATCAATTGTTAACCCACTCTCTAATTGCTAACTACAACTAATTTAAGACCATAGGATTTTAGAAATCTAGTGGTCTAAATTTGTCACGTGTAATTTTCATTTTTATTAATTAAATCGAAAAAGACTAAAAAACTACAAAATTAGAGTTTTAGATGAAAATGTCAATATAATGTTTTGAAAATATCAACACAATGCTTTGAGAATGTCAACACATTGCTTTAATAATGACATTCTACATGTATTATATTGACATATTTTATATACTATGTTGACATTTGTTGTTGTACGAAAAAATTATCTTTTATGACATATTTTATATACTATGTTGACATTCTACGAAAAAATTGAAAATTTAAAAAAAAAATTCAAATTTTGACATCAGAACATATGCAAGTGAGATCTCGTTAGAATCCTTATGAAATTATCTTTAATTTGATATATGTTGTGTGAAAAAAATAATTTAAATTGAGAAAGTTATATGCGTTTTAAAGTTATGTGATATTTTTCAAAAGTTAGTTATAACTAATTTGTAGTAAATTGACCTTAATATTTTTATTGACTTTTTTGTTTATCGTTTTAACATTTTGAGCTAGACCCTTAATTTGAATATCTAAGAACTATTATTTAATTGTAGTTAGCAATTAAGTATTGAATTAACAATATAATACTTCCCTATCAAATAATACGACTATTTTTATTTTCATATAAAGTTAGCCAATAAAATTTGGACATACTTTTTAATATAAATGGACAATAGAACGTGATAAGAAAATAGATTTGGTGGATATTTGTCACATCAAATATGGATTGATTTAACTTACTATAATTTCCCTTTGCTCTTTGAATAGATAACATTATCACGTAGCATTCAAGCATTTGGTCGGTCGGCAAGTCGTTCTGCATGGACTGTCACAATTGGTACTTAGAGCATTCACAACCGTGCTCTTGCCAGCGGCACGGTTGTGGGTTCGGGCGGTACTATTTATGTCTGCTCTCTGTTAAGAGCACAACATCCACAACTGTGCTCTTCCGCAAGGACGATCACAATTAATATAAAATTCAATTAAACAATAACATTTTCATAATATTAAAATCCATTTAAAAACCATAATAAATATTACAAATTACAAATAAAATTAAAAAATACATAATTAAAATCCTAAAAATTAAAAATTACATAATTAAACTCCTTAAAATTAAAAATTACATAATTAAAATCCTAAAAATTAAAAATTACATAATTAAACTCCTAATAAGACTACGCATCCGGCGGGATCAACCCCAATTGTTTTTGGAGACCTTTTATCATGGTCTCGTGTGTTTCAAGTTGTGTGGGGGTCATAGATGACCTATCGGCCATATTGAGTTGGCAGAGCATCCACAGCGAGTTGTTCGGGGGTGGAGGTGGCACATAGGGAGCGGGAGCGGCTTCGGGAGTGGCTTCCGGAGTCGAGCCGCGACGACGGTTGGCCGCCGCCTTCTTCCTTCCTTGGGGGCGGCATTGGGAACCGCTCGGTCCGGCGTCGGGGCTACCCAAGTTAGCTCCGGCGAGTTGGCTAGCCACTTCTTCCGAGCCGGAGTCGGATAGGGCTACCGACCTTGATCGTTTGGAGGAGCCGCTAGAGGAGGATGTTATGCCTCCCTTATAATTCGGGTGCGTCCGCGTCTCCTGCCAAACGTTAAGATATTTGAACGACTTATTCCGTTTCCGGACTAGGAAACGGTTGTGAACCGAACCATTCGGGGTTCCAACCGTGGGAGCCCGAAGGGTTATCGTCTTGGCCGGACATAGTGATGTTGTAGGGTATGAGAGAATGAAGATGAAAATGGATATGAGAGAATGGAGATGAGAATGGATATTGGAGAATGATGATGAGAGTTGTGTAGTTTGATGTGAATTTTTGGGGTGAAATTGGGGGTATTTATAGATAAAAGTGTGTATTTTTGGGGTAAAAAAATGAAAAAAAAAATTAAAAAGGTGTAAAAAACGGTTATAAACGGATATATTTTTTTGGAGAAGTGATTTTTTTTTTTACTTTTTATCAGTTTTTTTAATAAAAACCGATTTTTAAAAAAAAATAAAAAAATGTTTAAATGCAACGGTCGAGCCGTTGACGAATGGGAGCGCCACGTGTGCGTCCGCTGGCACGGACGTGCTCGATACATCGAGCAGCGCCGTGCCAGCGGCGCGGACGGCGGTGGCGACGGACGCCA
Organism: Salvia splendens; assembly: GCF_004379255.2. Taxonomy (NCBI): domain Eukaryota; kingdom Viridiplantae; phylum Streptophyta; class Magnoliopsida; order Lamiales; family Lamiaceae; genus Salvia; species Salvia splendens. The sequence goes on along the minus strand of NC_056037.1, from coordinate 13,453,207 downwards.
CCGCTGCGCATGCTCTTACTAATTTATTCATTTCGAAAAAAAAAATTGCAATAACTATTATTCAATGTTGTTACTACTTTTTAATTTAAATACTAGAAGATTGATAAACAATTTCATAAATGACCATTTATTATTCTCTTTGTCCTCACATTTCTCCCACTTTTCCTATTTTCAATTGTTTTCGAAAATTTAAGAAATATACATATGATTGATGTCATCTTTCAATATTGAATTTCTGTTTTTTCTTCTGTATTTCTAAATTTCACTTTATAAAAACTAACCATCAACATCTCACCCACCAATCACTTGCCTTTTTGCGTTGATTATTGGGCATATCCATTCTACTACAAAATAGTTATAGAATTAGATTTAAAATTAAAAAAATTTGTTTCTCATTCGATCTTGTCGATGACTCATCCTACCAAATTGATAATTTGGAAGGCGCTAATCAAGGACGAAACACATAAGCGCACAACTTAATTTAGCATTAAATTTTGATATCTGTATTTATATACTATAACCCAACCAACTTTAAACAAATTTCATGTTCTAGTAACTTAATTGCTAATTTTGCCGACCGGCTTCATGCAGCTAACATGGATGACAATGATATTGTGTAAATTTTGATAGAAGGAAAAATGGTTTAAATATTAGACATATCTCATTAGGCCACCCGGTTGACGAAATATTAGAGCATCTCCAATGGCGGACGTCCGGTCGGACATCCGCGACGGGCGACCGGGACGTCCGCCATTGTGGCGTGGAAGGTAGGATACGGACGTCCCGTAAGGACGTCGGATGTCCTTGGACGTGCGGGCGACGGGCGGGCGGGCGTCCGCCATTGTGGTGTGAGTCGGACGTCCGGTATTAATTTTTTTTAAACTCTATATATACGGCTCGTTGCACTTCATTTCATTCACACCACTTGTGTTAACAAGTTTCTCTCTTCTTTTACTACAAATTTCATTTCTACTTAATGGAGAACGACAGAACCTCCCCCGGCACGAGCGAGTCACTGACTCCGACGTTTCCCCCCGAACTGGAGGGAAACTCTAGCGAAAATGCGACAATGCTTCCGGCAATGTCGGGGATGGGTGGAATGGGTAGGATGGGTGGTATGGGTGGGATGGGTGGTATGATGTCCCCTTACTTCGGTATGTACAATTGGACGGGTGGGATGGGTGGTATGATGCCCAGGGCAGCGGTGATGGGGGCATGACCCCAAATATGATGGGGATGGGGATGGGGGGCATGACCCCAAATATGATGGGGATGGGTGGGATGATGCCGGGGATGATGCCGGGGATGATGCAGACCATGCCTGGTGGAGGGGGTGGCAGGGTCCCTAAACCACTAGCGGATGATGTCTATCGCCCGGTTATCGATATGCTGTCTACTGATACCCCCTCCAGTTTTGTTCCGGAGACTCAGTTCACCGGCATGGAAACTTTCTCTTTTGAGGAGTTGGGGCTATCTCCAATCAGGGAGACTCCCGATGATGTGGGGACAGCGGCAAGGGGCAGGGGCAAGGGCAGTGGCAGGGGCAAGGGGAAAGCCATGGGCTCTTCCTCGCGAACGGTGGCTGAGGAGGAGGATGATGAGGAGACGGAAAAGCGGACGGTCTGGAGCATGTGGAAAAACGTCGCGCTTTCGAAGGCTTGGGTTTCAATAGTCGAGGATCCCTATGTGGGTGCTAACCAGCATATTGACAGACTGTGGCATCGCGTCGCTGAAGCCTACCTCACACACAAACCGGCTGGGGCGAAGAGTCGCGTTCCCGAACAATGCCGGAAACAGTGGGAGCGGTTGAGGCCTAAGCTTAGTCGATTTACCGGCCTCTACCAAAACAATCTCCGCCAGGCAACCAGCGGTATGTTCTAGGAGGATGTGAAGAACCGTGCCCTGGCGCAGTACCCCGACAGATCTTTGAAGTTCAAAGATTTCGACCAGTTGGAGTCCTATCTCGTGGTGAAGGATTCTCAAAAATTTTGTGGGGGTGTCGAATCGGGCTGGAAGAAGCGGACGAAGATCAACGCTTCCGGTGAATACAGCAGCAGTGCTGGTTCGCACGAGCTCCCAGAAGCCGAGGAAGTGTCCCCGCTACCTCAATCAGACTCCCGCCGGCGTCATCGCCCGATTGGGCAAAAGGCTGCGCAGCGGAAGGTTAGGGGAAGCAGCAGCGGGTCGTTCGAGGTCCAATCGGAGGCCCCTGCTCCCCCAGAAGAGTACGACCGTCTCGCCCGCGCGCAGATAACGACTAGCTTGGTCCGGACCATGCATAGGTGGCATAGCACGACAGATCCTGTGTACAAAAGGATGTTGAAGGATGTTATCGATGGATGTCGGCGCGATTTGGGCATGCCACCCATTGGAGATGATGGCGCCGAGATTAGCGGCGGGGACGACGGGGGCGGCGAGGGCGTCACGGACGACGAGGAGTGAGCCGAGTCAAAAATTTTATTATGTAATTTTTTCTTTTTTATTATGTAATTTTTTTTCTTTTTTTATGTAATTTTTTTTAATGAAGCATTTGCAATTTTCCCGTATTCCGTGCCAAAATTATAATTCCGTTACGTATATTTGTGAATTTGTAATTTTTTTTATTACGGGAAGTCCTAGTGGGAAGGGCGATGGGAAGGGCGGATTGTGAAGGGGATGTCCTAGTGACGTGGCAGTGGGATGAGAAGTCCTAGTGACGTGGCAGGAGGTGTTTTTGGGAAGTCCTAGTGGATGTCCGAGTGGGACATCCGCCCACTGGAGATGCTCTTAGACATATCTCATTAGCCCACCCGCAACGCGTCACGCGGGTGGCCCGCATTTCGTCACGAAGGGACGGGACGGGACGGCGGCGTGATGCGTTGCAGCGCCCCGTCTCGTCCCCAGCCCGTTCCGCGTTCCGGCATGTCGTGACGGTTGGCGAAACGTCTCGCCACGCGCCGAGGCGACGTGGCGCGCTCCGGCGCCATGCGTGACGCCCACTCGCCGGCCCGCGAGTGGACATCGTCACGCTGACGCAATAATTCATTTTTTAAAAAAATTCGAATTAAATAAAAAATAAAAAATGAAAAACGGTAATATTACAGTTATATTACCGTTTTTTCAATTTTTATTTTTTATTTTTTACTCTATTAATACTCCTAATTCATCCACATTTCACACACAAATACACATCTATTCTTCCCAAATCATCTCCATTTCCTCTCCAATTTTCATCTAACCTCTCATCACAAATTTCCGGCGACAGAAACTCTGGCTGTGGCGGCTCCGGCGGGTTCGACATCAACGCGTTCGGCGACTGGGGGGGATGTACAATGTCCTCGGTGGTGGTTCCGGTTCGTCGACGTCGGACACCCCATTTTTATGTGGATGCATACGCCAGTCCCTCCGCCCCGAGGTATTCGCAGGGATTATCCCAGTTTCGGGAGGATTATTCAGTTGATTCCACTCCGGAAGAAGGCCGAGGCGGTAAAAGCTCCAGGGCGGAGGCGGATGAGGAGGAGGAGGATCTAGGCCGGCATCCGTACGGCCCCAAAGAAACGCTGGCGGTGTACAACGCCTGGATCAGCGTCTCGTACGATCCCATCGTCGGGAATCAACAACCCCGGAAGTGCTTCTGGGAAAAGGTCACCGAGGCCTACCACGAGATTAAGTCGAAGGGGTCATTTCACCGCACATATAAGATGCTCCGCGCTCACTTTGACCGAGTCGATAGAGAGGTCAAACGATTCTGCGTCATCCACAAGAATGAAGCGGCTCATTACCAAAGCGGAGCCACGGGAGCCGACATTCTGAGGTCGGCTTTGCGGGTCTACTTCGACGACACCGACAAACAATTAAAATATGTCGATGTTTGGGAGGTCGTCAAGGACGAGGAAAGGTGAGCCGGCGGTGTCCGGTCCAGCTCGGGCTCGACCTCGAAGCGCACGAAGCACACGACGGGTGGCCAATACTCGTCTGGTGAGGGCGGTTCGGGCAGCGGGCCACAAGAGTTTACCTCGCAGGAGGTTGAGGCCCCGACACACGATGCCGGTGGGTCCTCCCGTGGGCGCCGTCGGCCGCAAGGGAGAAATGGGGCGAAGGCGGCTAGAGGGAGGAGGAGCCGAGCCGAATCAGGCCAGGCGGGCTCGGCCTCGGGGGACCCTTGAACTCCCTTATGTCCATGTACATGACCGCCACAATGGCGGACACTTCCCGCATGACGCCTCCCCAATACCAAGCCTATCTTAACGGAATTGCGTTTATGGCGGCACAACTTGGCATTCCGCCTCCTCACGGCTTCAGTGCACCTCCACCGCCTCCGGGGATGATTCACCGGCGGAGTAGTTTTTTTATTTGCTATAAAATTGTATTTTAAATTATGTCATTTTTATTTTTTAGGATTTTAATTATGTGTTTTTTTTATTTTTTTGAATTTTAGGTTGTATTTTTATTTTATGTTGTAATTTATTTTATTTTTAATGAAGTGTGTTTTTTTTAATTGAATTTGGTTGGAAATAAAAAAAATGAAATTGAATGAATAGTAATTTAAGGGACGGTTAAGGGACGAAGGGTTGCAGGTTTCGTCTCTTAGTTAAGAGATGGAGTAAAAAGTACAGTGGGACCATGAATAGTAATTTAAGGGACGGTTAAGTGACAACGTTGCAGATGACCTTTATAGGGATAAATTTATTACAAATATTTTTTTAGACAGATATTTCAAATAAAAAATAAAATTATTTTTTAGGTTGGTACTCCATTCTCGAACGTTGACAGTCCACATTTTACTAATATTTTACAAATGAAATGCAAAATGATTTTTTAATCTCATATATTAAATTATAAAACATTTGCTAATTTCATTACTAAAGTATTCTTAAAAATTTTAATGTATAGATATATTATATAATGAATATATATTTTTAAATAATTTCACTGTGAACGTTTATATTCTCCCTTGTTATATTCGATAGAATATTAATCAGCGATTTTGTCTTTTGTGTTTGATTTATTATTTTGATTCTTGAATACAGCAGCTTCTGTTTCCCCTCTAACTCTTTCTAGAATTGACTATAATAGTGATAAAGTAACAAATTTAACTACTGTATTACGTTAAAACTCAACCGAATTAGTTAATCAATTAGAGATATGGAATCAACCTCTTACCTTAAAATCGATGAATAGAACCATACAACATATTAAATTTTTTAAAAAAATAATTGTAAATTACAAATCCTAAATGAATTTGAATCATAACTTGTTAACTCTAAATAATACTACATTTTTTTTATCATTTAATAAATTTAATTAATCAACGGTTGCAGATTTCCATTGGGTCCATATCCAAGTTTTGTCTTATAATTAAAGTGATATGAATAAAGCTTCCGCTGAATATATGCAGAATCACTTTAAAAATAAACTTATTCTGAAAGCACATATACGAAATTGGTTGGAATATATTTTGTATTGTTGTACCTAAGTAAGAAAAATAAGATGAAGTAGTAAGCATAACATTATAGTATAACAAAATTAATGAAATAAAATAAAAGCAAGGTTTGAATAATATTCCATTCCCCCTCCTTTCAGCTCTCTCTCTCTCAAGCAGACACGTTGGTCTCTCTCTCACAGTCACATATTTTCCTCTTTATATATATACCATCCATCACCATCCCATTGCACTTGATCCTTCCTTCCTAAGCTCTTCTGAATTCCTATACCAAATCAAATAGATGGGCGATCACTCAATTCCAGAAGAAAACGGCGGTGATCCCAGCAGCTCCACCGCCTTGGATATTTACCCTCTCAGCTGCTACTATTTCGGCTCCACAGATTCTGTTTCTCTCAACACCGTAACCCGCGCCGATCGCCTTCTTCGCCTCAGAGCTAAGTATGTCTCAATTTCCCTAATTGGACTCTCTCTGTTCATTAATTTACTCCAATTTTGGACTCACTCTGGTTTATGTGCTTTGGGGGTTTCAGCTATGATGCCGTTGGAATGAGAAGCTGCGTGGCTGCCGCGATTGTGGTTAGTTTATTCATCGATTATATTTTTGTTACATATTTCTAGTTGATTTGGTGTTGAAATTGTGAGATGGAGTGACATGATTATCTCTGAATTCTAAATTTTGTGGTGACGAAATTGGTGAGGTGTGATAACTGATAACCTACTTTATAGCAGTAATTGAAGCTCTTTAACTGTAAATTCCTACTTCTTTTATCTGAACATATCAATAACATCAGGAAAATGCTATCAATTCTGTAGAATCTGAAGGTTGTGAATATGTGTGCAGTCGAGGCATTGAGTATAGCTGTTCAATCCTTGCTATTAGTAGATGTTCATCCAAATTGGGATATCAGAGTTATGAATTCAGTTAGTTTCTAGCTCTGATCGACTCTAGACGCTTGCAGTTAAGCGCAATTCAACGTCAGGGTACTTAGTTTGCTTATCTAAACACTTCATGTTTATATATCTAATCTCCCTTAAATTGATGATGGGTTAGTTATGTTTCCGGATCATGATTATAGTGATAATAGATTTCATGTTATCCTGTTGACTTTTGATAAGTCTTTTAAGTGTCAACAACGACCATCACTGAACGAGACTCAAGTCCAATAATAATTTGATTGCAAATATAAGCATGGTGGATTGTTTTCGGCTTATTAGTAATGTGATCAGACCTTTTTCTTGGACTGGACTATCCTCACATTTCGAGGTTGTGTTTGTGAGCCAAAACCACCTATTGCAGGTAGAACTTTTCAAACACCCCCATCTCTTGTTGCTACAAGTGCAGAACTCCATCTACAAACTTCCCGGTGGTCGTTTACGACAAGGTGAATCAGGTAATGCAAGTGGATCTCAGAATTGATTGGAAATTTTATTCAAGGCTTAGTTTTGTGTTATTTGCCTCAGATATTGACTGCTTAAAACGCAAGCTCGCAAGCAAGCTGTCTGCTGGTGAAGATGGCCGTGGTCCTGATTGGGAGGTATGTGGTCTTTGGAAACGTAATAATGTGATTAGAGAGTAGTGCAACTCACCTGTTGCTTAATATCTAGGTTGGAGAATGCCTTGGTATGTGGTGGAGACCCGACTTTGAGTCCGTACTTTATCCATATTTGCCACCAAACATAAAGAGGCCTAAAGTAATTCACGTATCTCATATTACTCTTTTACGTTCTCACAGATGACAGAAGTTCTTCACCTTACGTTGTTTGCCATTTCAGGAATGCACTAAACTCTATCTTGTGAAGCTGCCACCAAGCAGAAGGTTTATTGTGCCTAAAAATTCGCGACTTCTTGCAATCCCATTGTGTCAACTTCATGAGAACGATGAGGTATGTTTGATCTAGTTGAGTTTTGTCTCGAACCATTCTGCAAATTGGTTGCTTACATTTTGTATTGTCTTGTTGGAAGTGGAGTTTAACACACAGAAATACTCTGCAGACTTATGGTCCAATAATCTCTGGAGTCCCACAGTTGCTATCCAAATATTCCTTCAACATGATAGAACCTTAAAACTCTAAGTTGGAAGGGGAAATAGGATTGCAGTTGCACCGGGCAAAGGTTTGTTGTGAATGTGGTGATTTTTTTTTTCATAAATTTAAAGGCCGCGTCACATGAACGTGGTGTTTTGTGTAGTTGGGAGTGCTGTTGTGCGTATAGCTCGTGATTATTTGGATGGTCACAGCTTTAAGATGATAGCTTAGTGTTTTGTTGGGGCTAGTTGTGTTTTATTTGCTTCTTTGAAATGTACACCACTTGACAGTTATCCGACAATTTTATAAAGGAATATACTACTACAAATTACCATTCAACACTGCATTTTTCATCTTGTACAACAAAACTAGACTAGCTTTTACCAGTATCATATGCAAGTAACCTTCTTCTTTCCATTTATATTCAATCAGTGCGAGATTTTACGTGTCTTTCTGTATGCATAAAACGGAAAAGCTATAAAAACAAACAGCATAATTTGAAAGATTCAATTCAAGAGCATCTGCAGCGGTGCTCGCTGGCAAGGACGGCGTCCGTGCCGCTAGCGCGGCTGACCCCTGCTCGCCGTTGGCACGGACGTGCTCGATGCACGCCGCTGGCACGGCGCTGCTTGATGCATCGAGCACGTCCGTGCCACTGAGCAGCTGACGTGGCGGCGTCTGTTGGCCAACGGCAATGCCGTTGGCAATTTCGTTTTTTTTTTAAATCAGATAAAAAATCCGAATTAAATAAAAAAAATATTTTCTCACTTCCCAATAAATTATATCCGATTTCTTCCCATTTTTAATTTATTTTTCAATTTTTCCCCAAAATTCACATTTTCATTTATAAATGCCTCCACTTCCACACCAAAAATTTCACACCACACTATACAATTCTCATCTAAATTCTATCATCTTCTCTTATCAATTCTCAATCTTTCACTCTTACTTACAAAAAAAAATGTCCAGCTCCGGCGATCACCCCTTCGACTCCCGTGGTTGGAACCACGAATAGTTCGGCTCACAACCATTTCCTAGTCCAGAAACGCAATTTTCGGCCCCTCCTCAAACCCAAGGTTCTCAAGTTCCGGGTGGCTACCGACCTTTCCCGATGGACGACCAAGATGCCCCCGATGGGCGATACGGATGGGCACCCGAACCCAGATCGGGAGGGAGCGGCGGCTCTCAAACTCCTCCTCTTCCTACTCCTACTCCTACTACTCGTGGTGTCCGCACCCCGTACACTCCAGCGGTGATGGATCAATTATTCAAAGCCTATTTGATTATCTCCGAAGATCCGGAGATAGGCACGAACCAAAGCAGGGATAGGTTTTGGTGGCGCGTCTCTCGCCAGTACAATGAAAACCGCCCGGCTGGAACCATCGAGCGCAATGAGAGTATGGTGCGCAATGCCATATTCAGAGCCAACGAAGAAATCCAAAAGTTCCAGGGGTATTACCTCCAGGAAGAGCGGTCGGCGGGGAGTGGTAGGAGCGAGCTCGACATCATCAGTGCCGCCTTGGCAACCTACCAATCCATAAATTATAAACCGTTCAAGTACCTCAGCGCTTGGCAGGAGGTGCGTGTGCATCCGAAGTATAGGGGAGGCGTATCATCCTCCTCCAGCTTCTCCAGCAAACGGTTGAGGTCAGTATCCCTATCCGACGCCGGCGAGGATGAGGTGGCTAGCCAGCTCGCAGAAGCTAATTTGGGTAGCCCCGATGCCGGCCCGAGCAGTTCCCAACGCCGGCCGCAAGGAAGGAAGAAGGCGACGACCAACCGTCGTCGCGCCACGACTCCATCCGCCCCCGCTCTCACTCCCTTTGTGCCACCTCAACCCCCCCACCAACTCGTTGTGGACCCTTTTGGCCCAACTCAATTTGCCCGATAGGTCAAATATGACCCCCGAGCAACTTGATTCGCATTTGACAATGATACCGGGTCTCCGAAGAACATTGGGGATAGAGCCAGAGGAATAGTCTTCCACGGAGGTATTTTTTAGCCTTTAATTATGTACTTTATTTTTTAGGATTTTAATTATGTAATTTTAAATTTTTAGTATTTTAATTATGTACATTTTAATTTTTAATTTATAATAGTATTTCGGATATTTTTAATGCATTTTAGTATTATGAAAATATTTTTATTTAAATTGAATAATAGAATGGTGGGACCCTTGAACATGTCATTGCGGAAGAGCATGGATGTGAGTGTTATGCTATTGCCTAAGAGTATGGAGTAAAAAAGTAATAAAAGTGGGTCCGGGCCCACTTCCGTGCTCTTTGGTAAGAAGAGCACGGATATGGATGATCTAATGGAGCATAAATTAGAATTTGAAAGGAGAATAGTGTAGAAATATTGGTTCATGAAATAAATTTAAAGTCACATAACAACTAATTAACATGTTTTGCACTTAAATTTCAAAACAACCACAAATACGATTCATGTTTTTCACAATAGTTAAAATACAAGCAAGCAAGTTGCTAGGGTGACGAAACCAATTTAAGTTTTAACATATTTATGTTTTGATACTTTTTCTAGGAAAGGTTGCATACTAGCTAGCATACCAGTGATACCACTAATAAAATTCAACGGCTATTTCTAAGAAGTCTAACCATACTAACTTTGAGATTTCTTAAGAAACTAACTTGTACTAAAGTGGGTCGCGAGATTATTAAAAATTACTTTCATAGTTAAGAATGTATGGAGAAAATTCATGACTCCCAAACATCGTCGTCGTCGTGCATACACGATGTAATGCCTCCGTCTCGTGCACATCGTCATCGTTGCATTGTGCCATTGCCGACTTCGCTGCCCTTGCAGGCCGATATTCGTTGTTTGTAGTCCATTATTCACCGTTCATTGTCCATCGTTTGTCGTTCTTTGTTCATTTTTCATCGTTCGATGACGAAACACATATCCATTCATTCAATCGAATAAACACAAAATTAATTCTTATAATTAGAGCCTAAAATTTTGTTTAAAATCAATGGTTGGGATTTGCAATTAAAGAGTTAACCTTTTGGGTTTTAATTAATTTCATTGAGGCTTCATTTAATTCAAACTAACAAAATATTTGTATTACTACTATCGAAAAAAATATCCACAGCTGGTCCATATCTAAATAATGCGTAATTCCGGCTTCTTTTTTTCATTTAATTTATTTACCGTTTTAAGATTTTAATATCCATTAATGAATTTAAGTAGACTACTAACTTTAATCAATTAATTCTCCCTCCGACCCATCTCGAGGAATCAATTTCTTTTCGGCACGAAATTTAAGAAAATGATATTTATTGAGATAAATGAAGAGAGAATAAAGTAGATAGATAAAGAGATAAAAAAAAGTAAGAGAAAGTAAAGGTGTTGCTTTTTTTTACAAAATAAAATAAAACAGAGAGTACATCTTTTTTAGTACATCAACTATCTCAAATGAGCAAATTTGGTCCGTAATATTTCATAATATCTTTTGAGGTCCATTAACTATAAGTTAATATCAATTCAACTACTTTTTTGCTATTTCCAATGTTTTCATAACCAAAGTACCCTTAAGGCCATGAAGAGCAATTCAATCTATTTATTCATCCAATTTTTTCTTTCTTCTAATTTATTTGGGATTAAGTTTAATAGATCTTATACTATTATTATTAATATATACCATACCTTATTTGAATATTATGATATTACTTTGATATTACTTTCTAGTGCTAGTTAATACTTTATATGGTTACATTCTCAATTATTTAGATAAAGCTAAGATAAATATTTTATTTTAATGAATCTAGTAATTTTATTAAACAGAAAATTTAAGTTAATTATAATATATAATATATTCTACATTGAAATACAAATTTAATAAAGTAGAAAAAATATGATTAACGAATAGTCAAGGGAATAGATATGAGAATTATGAACAATTTTCATGATGTTGTAAATGGCCTAATGATAATATTAAGACGCGACATAGTGATATTAAATAATTAATAGCAACTATTGATTTTTTATTTAATTAAACAATCATAGATTTAAATTAATCATATATTCAACTAAGAATGTCATTGTCTTTTTTATTAAATTGATTATTGATAATTTCAACTAATTTTTTAGACTACACATACTACATTAGAGTAGATAAAATAAAACTTAGCTCTTTGAATTATTTAAGATTCTATGTACGTTAATAAATTTTAATTTATTTTTAATCATCAATGTATTTGCACTTAAAAATAACATATTCTATGTATAGCTTTAAGATTGAAAAATTAATATTCCATCTAATAAATTGAACTACTTTTATATACAAATATCGTATAAGTATGATGTTTACATATGTTTATATCTAAGTTATTTCACTATTAATATTAAATATAGAACAATGATTTAAAATATTACAAATAAGTAAAACTAAAAGTAAATAATTAATAGTAATTGAATATTAATATCATTAAGATATTTTTATTTTGAAATTAAAATTAGAGAGACCATTTTTTTGGTACATCAACTATCCCAAATTACATACTTTAATGAAAAAGAGAGGGTAAATAGATTGAATTGCCCTCATTGGCCTTAAGGGTACTTTGGTCATGGAAATATTGGAAATAGCTAAAAAGTAGTTGAATTGATATTAACTTATAGTTGATGGATCTTAAAAAATATTATGAAATGTTACGGACCAAATTTGCTCATTTGGGATAGTTGATTTACTAAAAAAGATGTTCCCTCAATAAAATAAAATCAATCCTTGTGGTGGGACAACTCAAAATGGAAAATTGATCACTTGCTGTGAAATAGAGGGAGTAGAGTAGTATAGTTTAAAACATTATTTATTATACTTGGAATAAATTCCAACCGAATGAGTTTACGTATAATTATACTTTTCTGGACACCTCTTGCCTCTTGGGGATATTATTAACCCAAACTCGTCCCGGACACGATTTAGTGCAATAACAATCCCATGATCAATTAATATTAACTACCACTACAATCTACCAAGATGTCAAGTTTATTAAGGTACATAAACATGTGTCAAAGCAGTGTTGGATGCTCAAACAGATGAGTAGATTGAGGTTGTAAATAGGTGTCTTCAATTTTATTTGCAGTGTCCAGGGAGATGATGTTGAGTACATGGTTGCAAACTTGCGATGGCTTTTTTTTTTGTTTGCTGAATTTTTGTACAACACTTCCTATTATTCTACCATGCAAGATGAGTCCGTTTGAGGTTCTATTTGATTATACATTATATATACTCCCCTTATTCATGTAGTTTGTGGTGAAACATCATTAATTCCAAGTGGCAATAGAAAATGAAAGAGAGGAAATGAGCATATAAACGGACATAGTAATTCATTCACTCATTCATGTCAATTATGTGTTGTAGTGATTATTAAGAGAAGCCCAAGGTTCTCCTTCTGTGTATTTAGTGCTTATTGGGTGTGTTCGTAAACAGCCAGGTCCAGGTACATGTGATATCACTAATTATCCTATCAATATAATTTTCGACAGAGTGATTAATAATATTAAATTATTAAAAGTGTGTTATTTTGTGTTGTGGCATAATGCGTCATTACAAGAATTCAAGTGAATAAAAAAATTACAATTAATATACCTGAGTAGGGGAGCGTTATACTCCTTTTCACATCTTAGATCCTTTTTTCTTCTTAATATTACACATTAGATCTAAGGCATCAACAGATCAGATTGATTCTATAAAACTGGTTCCGTGTTGCATTATAGAAGGTGGTTGTATGCATTACAGGGTTATTATTGACATTTGACGGAAAAGTAACTGCCACATTTTGGTATCTGCGAATAATGCACCACATGGTCACGAGTAATGCATATAATTGACTATATAATGCACAATATGTGAACTGCAATGCATACGAATAAGATGTACTATGTTATGATGTTTGGACACACGTTTCTTGTTTCCCCTAAGGGTTTAATAAGCTTAGGGGCTAGGGTATAGTACGTGACACGTATGTAATCTTCACATGGTAACGAGTAATGGATATAATTGACTATATAATGCACAATTTGTGAACTGCAATGCATACGAACAAGATGTGCTGTGTTATGATGTTTGACACACGTTTCTTGTTTCCCCTAAGGGTTTAATAAGCTTAGGGGCTAGGGTATAGTACGTGACACGTATGTAATCTTCACATGGTAACGAGTAATGGATATAATTGACTATATAATGCACAATTTGTGAACTGCAATGCATACGAACAAGATGTGCTGTGTTATGATGTTTGACACACGTTTCTTGTTTCCCCAAAGGGTTTAATAAGCTTAGGGGCTAGGGTATAGTACGTACGCATTAATAACAAATTATAAAACGATACGAATAATTCACCAAATTGTCACGAGTAATGGATGTTATTAACTATACAATGCACAATATGTGAACTGCAATGCATACGAATAAGATGTACCATGTTATGATGTTTGACACACGTTTCTTGTTTCCCCTAAGGGTTTAATAAGCTTAGGGGCTAGGGTATAGTACGTAGACATTACTAACAAATTGTTGTTATTGGAATATACGTATGTGCATTATTTGGTTTAGGTAGTGCATTATGTAGCTGTTAATTGTCATTATCTCAGTATATTATGCATTATTAGAGGTATTGTGTATATGGGTTAATCAACGGATTGAAGATTACATACGTGCATTTAGTAATGTCTACGTACTATACCCTAGCCCCTAAGCTTATTAAACCCTTAGGGGAAACAAGAAACGTGTGTCAAACATCATAACATGGTACATCTTATTCGTATGCATTGCAGTTCACATATTGTGAATTATATAGTTAATAACATCCATTACTCGTGACAATTTGGTGAATTATTCGTATCGTTTTATAATTTGTTATTAATGCGTACGTACTATACCCTAGCCCCTAAGCTTATTAAACCCTTAGGGGAAACAAGAAACGTGTGTCAAACATCATAACACAACACATCTTGTTCGTATGCATTGCAGTTCACAAATTGTGCATTATATAGTCAAATATATCCATTACTCGTTACCATGTGAAGATTACATACATGTCTACGTACTATACACTAGCCCCTAAGCTTATTAAACCCTTAGGGGAAACAAGAAACGTGTGTCAAACATCATAACACAACACATCTTGTTCGTATGCATTGCAGTTCACATATTGTGCATTATATAGGCAATTATATGCATTACTCGTGACCATGTGGTACATTATTCGTAGCGGTTTCCAGCCATTATTAGATTACTATTGTACCCTCATAATGCACAAAATAGGACAAATAATGCAACACGGGATTAATTACCCAATGTTGATCTTGACCGTCTATTTCTCTAATCTAATGGCTGATATTAAGAAGGAAAAAAGAGGAAATATAGGAAAAGAAAATGAATACATTCCCTACATGAGTATATTCAAAAGGAAATAAGAAAATAAAACTAAAAAGGCGGGTGCTGAGAAATTACAGTTGGCATGATTGGTCGACAGGATACAGAGAAAAAGAAAATCGAAGAATCCAACATCAATTTTTCTCAAGTCTCAAATTAAAGTGACGAGCCTTCCTTCCTCCCTCCCTCCCTCCCTCCCTCCCTCCACTGAGTCCTCTCTCTCCCCCCACTTGATAATTATTTTTATCAACTTCTCCTCAAACAATTCTCTTCTCTCTTATATAAAATGTGTGCAGAGTGATAATTACCTAACCTCAATTTTCCTTGTTGCAATTACAACGAATTTGAAGAATATGAAGAAAGGGTCATTAGCTCCTAATCTCAAGCTCTCCGTCCCACCTCCTGACGACATCTCTAAATTCCTGTACTACTTCTTTTTCCTTCAATTTCTTTTTCTTATTTCACTTTTGCATTTCAATTGATTTGGATTTCCTTGAGTTTGTGCAGGACCGGGTCGGGGACGTTCAAGGACGGCGATCTCTTGGTTAACAGGGATGGGGTTCGGATTGTTTCAAATAGTGATGTTGAACTTGTAAGATTATTCATTTTTTCCTCAATTTCTTTCATCTCCTCTTTTAGTTTATTCTGATTCTCTACTGCATTTCTCACTATTAGTTTTTTGCAATGTTATGTTTCCTTGCCATTGTTAGTTGAGTTTTCTTTTGATATCTAGTAAGTAGGGAGGTGGAAATTAATGGGCTTTTCTTTTGTCAGTCTCGATTTTGATGTGTTTTCCATTTGGCATTTGGCAAAAGATATGTGTTTACTTACTTTGGGGAAAATAATGAGCTTAGATATTCTGATTAAGTCGAGTTTGGAGATAGACAACTTTCGGTTCTCAAGATATGAGTATGCTAGATCTGGTACGAGTGTATGAACTTGTTTATATCCATCGAAACTTGCGCTTTATTTTCTTGCTTACTTTGCGCTTCAGCCAGCCTTGATTCAGCCATCAGATAACCAGTTGAGCTTAGCCGACTTTGATGCAGTGCAAGTCATTGGTAAGGGAAACGGAGGTGTTGTGCGTCTGGTGCAACACAAATGGACTGCACAGTTTTTTGCACTTAAGGTACTGATGGTCTTCATCCTTTTGTGTTTAGTATATGTAAAATGAATTGTCGAATTTGAAGCTTGTTCATGTTTGATTGACATGGGGAATATATTTGGGAGTAACCTTATAGATTCTAATCTATAAGGTTACTATAACTCAAAGAACTAAACGTTGTTCTACTGGAATATGTTTCAGTACAAGTTTTTTTCTTGTCAAATTGGATATGACTGGATAGGCATACCTTTTTCCAAGCTTTCAATAAGTTGATGGATGATTTTGTGAATTAATAGTGTAGGAAGTTATTCATTTATCTTTAAAAAGTGGGATCAGCTTATTTTATGAATTAATACCATATGTTAAAATACTGTTTTATTTTGTTCTCTACGGTAAATGTGGTTAGCATCTAATATGTGGCATTCTTCTCTTCTAAAGCTTCTAACTGTTGTATCGTTTCTTTGAATTTGTAGATGTGTCACTGATAAACTTTCCTCTCAAGAAAACAGACACACGCACACACACATAATTTACCTATATATAATGCATTAATGCTATCACTTTAAGTTTTTGTTATGTTGAGTATATGGTCCTTATCTACGAGTTAGAAAGAATCTGTCAGCATGAGAAAGAAATAAGCTTATTATGGTAATGTAGTGGAGTAAGTACTAAGTACTAAAAAAGAGATCGCCTTCCTTAGACCAAGTTTGCAAATATTATGTGACAGAGATTTATAATAACCACTGACATCTATCTTCTTGATTTCTTGAATGATATCAGGTCATTCAAATGAATATTGAGGAGTCTGCTCGCAAGCACATTGCTCAAGAGCTCAAAATTAATCAGTCATCTCAATGTCCATATGTTGTGGTTTGCTATCAATCTTTCTACGATAATGGTGCAATCTCCATCATCTTAGAGTATATGGATGGAGGGTCTCTTGCAGATTTCCTTAAGAAAGTTAACAAAATCCCAGAGCCTTATCTTGCTGCAATTTGCAAACAGGTATTGCATGTGTACGCCATGTTCTCTATTTCTGATAGTAGTTATATTGAAATTCTCATCATGCTATTATAGGTACTCAAAGGTCTCTGGTATCTTCATCACGAAAAACATATCATCCACAGGGACCTCAAACCTTCAAACTTATTAATAAACCACAGAGGTGATTGCAAGATCACCGACTTTGGAGTGAGTGCAATACTTGCCAGCACATCTGGTCTAGCTAATACTTTCGTTGGCACTTACAACTACATGTCTGTGAGTACTCTTTCCATGAATTAACACCTTACACCAACATCACTGTATTTCGTGCTAATATCTTTCCTGGGGTCATTGATATTAACATGCTAACAAATCTTCCTACCTTTGGCTCCAGATGTGTCCTCATATCACTCATGTGCTGTATTTTCGATGCTTAACCGGTAACCTGATTTTTGTTCTGAACTCTTCGTTTTTGCTCTTCTGCATGCTTAGCCAGAGAGAATCATCGGAGGCACATATGGTTATAAAAGTGACATCTGGAGCCTCGGTTTGGTTCTCCTTGAGTGTGCAACAGGAGAATTTCCATATTCCGCACCTCAGGCTGAGGGGTGGATCAATGTCTACGAGCTGATGGAAACCATTGTCGATCAGCCTGTGCCTCGTCCACCTTCAGATCTATTTTCTCCAGAGTTCTGCTCATTTATCTCTGCTTGGTAATACACTGAATCTAATGCTTGATAATAAAATTTCCCACAAGCTTGAAGTTCCCTAAAAAAGGGCTTTAATAACACGATCATTTATAATTTACTGTTTAAGTGAAATAATTTTTCTGTACTCTTTAGAATCACAATTATACACTTTTATGTTTGTGGATAAAATTATGCTTAAATGATTGTGAAAGCTTCTTGTGATGAAGATGTATGGAAGAATATTAGTCTTCTCCATCTCAATGTCTTCTTACGTAAAGTATTTCATTATCATTTATAAGGGTACGCGGAAAGGTGCCCGGTCCTGCGCTTGCTTGAATTCCCACTAAGTGTCGCGTCGTACTTCTGTAAAATGGATTGGACTGCTTTGTTCAACATCTTCATAATCTACTTATTTATTGAATTCTTGAATTGTCATCATTCATAAGCACCTTACCAATCTTTTGTGAAATTTGAATTCTCAGTGTGCAAAAGGATCCTAAAGATAGGCTATCGGCGAACGAACTCATGGTAAATCTTATCATGTGTAGGTTAAACTCAGTTCATGGAATTCCTGGCGATTAACCTGATGTGTTTTCTGAAACTCAGGCACACCCTTTCATCACTAAGTACGACGATCTTGATGTAGATCTTTCGGTGTACTTCACCAGTGCAGGACCTTCACTGGCCACACTGTAATCAAGGTTTAATCTATACCTCAATATTGTTCCTATTAGCTAACAACATATAACAATATCATTCCGTTTGTTGTAACTTAAACATAGCTTTGAGAGATGCACGGCTAAGTTGGTCAATGGCACATGTAAAGCAATGTTACTAATAATGCAAAAACTTATGTGCATCCAAATCCATGGTTTGTCAACCTCGTTCAGCAATCCCTATTTTGGATCTAATAATCCCTTGTTAGCATTTATTAATCACAATTAGGGTGTATGCCGTGGAGTGTGCCTATGGCCTTTAAGTGACTTAATTAGCTTTGCTAATTAATTGGATATGTTTGTTACTATAAATTTACTTTTCCTCCAATAATTTGCAGACCTACAGAATGTTTGTAGCAGTTAATATGAGCTGCAACAATTGCAGCGTATTTGCATATTCTGGAGATCACATTTCGCAGCTGTGAACATGGAACGAGGCAGTCCCATTTCTGGCTCTCCCATCCCTTCGGCACTGCTTCCGAAATCACCATTTGTGCAACGTTATGTGAGGAATACTGAGATAAGGGTTCGTAATTCTCCTTTTTTTTGTATGGTACTCTGAATTTCTTGAGGGATTTATGATGATTCTGGTTGATGTGTGAGTATGTTGTAAACTTTATATTTATATTAAAGAACCCATTTTGTGGTTTTCAATTCAAAAGCAATTCCATCTTTACATTGTTACGAAATTAAGCCACAGAAAATACATGAATTATTTACAGTTTGTCATTGTGTGACTGGGTTTGGTGGTGCTACTAAACTGGAGTTTTTCTCATATAATTGTACTAATACAATTATATGAAGATTAGATAAATACAAACTGTTTGCAGGAGAATGCAAGAATCCAGTTAGTGCTTGTATTTCATCTCTGTTTGGAACAACTAACACAGATTCAGTAGAATGAGAAAAAAAGTCACAATTGCTTCAACATAGAATAATGGTTTAGGTTTATCTACAATACCTTGCTTCCTTTGTTAAATCATATCATCTTATAATGCTTTTCTAGAGAGCTACTACTACCTTGCAGGAATTTGTCGACTGCTCAAGGCATAAACTTCCGACGAAGCGAAAATTTTAGCTGCTCGTTAGAAGGGACAATGAGTTCAATGTGTCACGTCTTCCTTTTGAACTTCCTCTGAGCTTTCAAATCCACCACTATCACAGAGATGTTGTCTGCGCTTCCCCTTTTGAAAGCAAGCTTCGAGAGGTACTCTGCTGCCTCTTGTGCCGCTGGGTCACTCCCCACCCCTCGCTCGTTGGTAAGCATTGTGCCATTCCTCTTGTGCCATATCAGAATCCTCTTTCGCGCCAGATCACAAGCCTCCTCATTCGTCATCACATCCCATAGGCCATCACTAGCTATAATAAGGCACTCGTCTTCTTTTGTGCGAGGAACGAACATTACTTCTGGATCTGCAACCACATACGGCCTCAAGTATCGATCACCTGCACACAGGGAGATGCTGGAACTGTTAATGGAGCTAAAGACGCAAGCCAAATAACGTATCCAAATACGAATATATGTAGGGAATCGCCTATCGTTAGCTATGTAACACCAATATGATCTTTTGCAGTGGGAGGAACGATATTCGTAGCATCATTTCATCATCTATGGCAGGCAAGAGAGGTTGTGGAAAGTTTTAGGCCACCAGAGTTTCTAGAGATGCTTATGGTGCTAAGGAATCATTTAAGCAATGGATCTTTAAAGTAATTACAAGAATGTATGCAACGAACGTATAGTATCCCATAACATTACTTGTTATGGGATCACATGACAAAGTTTGAAGAAGACGCAATTGTAAGGGTGAGGACTAACTAAATGTATGTCGCATCACGTATGCAAAGAATACCCCCTATAATCATGTTAGATTTATGGTTTCAAATTTTAGTACTTTTAGATGGTCAATCTAGTGAAATGCTGGCCGTGAATACATCTTTTTCGAGTAATTGACCATATGTCTAGTTTGGGAAAACAATAAAGATCGATGTACCAATGGATCTTGACACTGCAAGCACACCAGAAACACGATATCCATCCCAATTGATGACCTTGCCTCCTGCAGCTTCTATCCTTGCACATTCGTCTTCTCTATTTGGCTGGAAACAGGAATCAAATCATCGCGTTAGATCCATCATAGTATCCGCTGACAATGCATGAACATCTGCAAGATAATAGTTGGTCACGCCAATGACAAATCAAGAATAATAGCTACCTTATGATCCACAGATAATGGCATGGGAACCTTTCCCCGGTTCAAGACTGTCCTCGAATCACCACAGTTTGCAACAATGATATGAGTGGAACAAACAATCGCAACTGCAGCAGTGGACCCGACCGATTCTGGGGTGATAGGCTCATGCAGGTCGGAAGCAATGTCACCAGCACCATCAGTTCTGGGGAACCCTCCAACTTCATTGTCTAATCTATGAAAGCACTTCTGAAAGATCTTAAGCCATTTCTCTTTCAAGTTGTGCTCACCATTTTCGACCTTCAAATTTTCCTTAGCAGCACCAATCTCGTCGGCTAAAGCTAGATGCATATGCTCTCTGCAGTAGTTAGCTACCTGTACAACAAAAGTTATATGATTACATCAAACCTACTATACTAATAAATGGCGAATAAGAAACACTGACATTTTGAATCTTTACCTGGCAACCTCCATGCCCGTCATAAACTCCGTATACATGGGCAGTTAAGTCCTTGTGTATGGAGCTAAAAAGTGGGGCGTCGTTCAACATCTGAGGCGGAATCTTTAGGAATCGCGGAAGGGCTACAGCTGCGTCTTCCATTTCTGCTCTTCTACCACAAATAGATGTTAGTCCCCAAAGAGGTGGTAAACTGAAAGCAACAATAGGCTTATTTATCTTCATTTCCTCAGTAATCTCAACGAGGGAAGCTGAAAAGGTCCTTCTAGGTTCTCTTATCTTGACAGCCTCACCGTTCTCTTCTAAAGAAACGAGATCATCAACTATCTCAGTTGCTATAGTTGCTACCCACGACTCCGATCTCTTGATGCTCTGGGACATAGTCCTCTTCTTATTTAGACAATCTTCAATGCAAATATCATTAGGGCTATCAGTCACACATTGAGAATCGAGAAACGCATGAACAGCTGGATCACCATCCTTGGACTTATCGAAGTTTGAATCTACCCTAATCAGAACCCCGTTGTGAGGAACATTACAACAAGAATGCCTATTCTCGGATATGTGAGACATGGAAGGCAGCTTGGTCATGGATGGTTCAAGAAACAGATTTTTCGAAACGTTGGCTATAAGGTCAATCCCAGCAATGTCAACACACGTTGCATACAGCGATTTTTCTTCGCCTATCAAGTTACTCAGATTAAGTGGAAGGGAAATCTCGTCCATCAATTCTTGGACAATTTGCTCCACTTAAACACCACTGAGGTGTTCAAAAACGCTCTCTACACATCCGTGATGAAGCTACACCCTATTCAAAATTAAGGCTTTTAATAGAAATCAGAAAAAAGAGATTTGCTACAATTCATTCATTGAGTATAATGCAGATAAAGTCTCAACATCCATAATGAAGATAAATGGAGATTTTTCACAGAAACATCAATTATATGTAAATAATGGTGGAATATGCATCAAAACTGGCATAAAAAGGGGAATCAATATATTCAAAAGTGAAGCAAACATAGTTGTCAGCAACCACTAGAGGCAGCTTCATCATCTCTATTCTTATTATATTCCTCTTTATCTATAGCCCCATCATCAATTTCAACCATATAAACTCAAGAGATGACATAATCAGTTCATTTAACACATGAGGTTCTGATTCTCCAAATCAGAATAGAATACTAAGATTGAAATAATATCTCTGTATTGTTGATTGTTGAAGAACATACATACCTTTTTTACAAGGGTGAAGAAGTGAACACAATTGCTGATTTGTTTCTTCTCCCCTGCTGCTGTATAAATGTATTTCAAAATATACCCAAAAAAGAGAAAATCCCGACGATATAAAAAATGCAATCTTTAGGGTCTCCAAGTGTTAAAAATGAGAGGATTGATGACCAGATGTCACGACAGAGAGCAAAGTCGAGAGTCAAAAATTCAGTGAAACAGCACCAAAGGGATAGCTATCACATTTCCCCTCAGAAAAGTCAGTCCCTTAAAAGCATCACATGCATCTCTCAAAACACACACAAGAAAAAGATGAAAGGAGAGAGAGAAGGGGAGAGTACGTGTCCACTGTGTTGAAATCGAATAAATAAACAATTAGTCAATCAAACAAGGAAGGTAAGTTGCTTACCGTCTCAAATCGAAACAGTGTAGATTGAGTGACAACTCATTCCTAAATAAAGCTTCCTTTTTTCCTTAAATCTTGAGAAACAATAATTAACAAAGACTCCTGGGGAGAGAGAAGAGATAATTAGGTCCTCCACAACGCTGTCACTATACCGTCCCTTAATCGTCCCTTAAAACATTATTTGCAGACCACCTGTACTTTTTTACTCCCTCCCTTAACTAAGGGACATAACCTGCAACCCTCCGTCCCTTAAGTTACTATTCATTCAATTTTATTTTTTTTAATTTTTTTCCAACAAATTCAATTAAAAAAGCACACTTCATTAAAATTAAAATAACATTACAACTTAAAATTCAAAAAAATAGAAAAAGACATAATTAAAATCCTAAAAAAATAAAAATGACATAATTTAAAATACATTTATAGAGACATCCTAAACCAAAAATGATTTTATCCCACATCGAAAGTGAAACATAAAACATTCAAGGATGTCTCTATAAAAGAGAAACAAACAAGAATGATTTCGTCTCACATCAAAAGTGAAACATAAAACATTCAAGGATGTCTCTATAAAACAGAAACAACCAAGAATGATTTTTGTCCCATATCGAAAGTGAAATATAAAACATTCAAGGATGTCTCTATAAAAGAGAAACAACTCAGAATGATTTTGTCCCACATCGAAAGTGAAACATAACCAAGAATGAGTTTGTCCCACATCGAAAGTGGAACATATAACATTCAAGGATGCCTCTATAAAAGAGAAATAACCAAGAATGAGTTTGTCCCACATCGAAAGTGGAACATAAAACATTCAAGGATGGTTTCATAAATTCGCAAGCCCATCAAATATATATGGGCTATTACGAATTTCTTGTATTCATTTATTTGTAAAAAATATTTTTAAATATAAAAATCAAATTTATAAATAAAAATATTTTTTTAAATATTCATTTTTTAAGAAAAAATGAATTATTGCGTCAGCGTGACGAAACCCACTCGCGGGCCGGCAAGTGGGCGTCACGCATCGCCCCGGAGCGCGCCACGTCGCCTTGGCGCGTGGCGAGACGTCTCGTTTCGAGTCACGGCGGAACGGAACGCGGGACAAGATGGTGACAGGCTGGGGACGAGACAGGGCGCCGCAACTCGTTACGCCGCCGTCCCGTCCCTGCGTGACGGGTTTCGAGCCACCCGCATGACGCGTTGCGGGTGGCCTTAATGTGTCGAATGGAAGGGGGAACTCCCCAATTTTGCCACCATGTTGTCAGTGAGAAGATTTTCAATCAATTGAGAACAATTGCAGACTGGGGCCCACCTAGGGGGGACATGTGTCCAACCAGATGTCCAAATTTTAGTGCTCCCATTCCGTTCAACTAATTTCCATCTTTTTAATTTTTATTATTATTATTATTATTATTATTATTATTATTAGTGTTACTGTTCATTATGTGATTGGTTCGACGCTCTGACCGGCAGTTCTTTATATTTTCCATATTGTTTTAGAGCATGCACACGGTGGGACGGATGTCCAGCGGACATCCCGACGGACTTTCTAAAAACACCTTCTGCCACGTCATAAGGATATCTCACTGCACTGTCATGTCATAAGGACATCCCACTGCATAATGGCGGATATTCCCAAAGACATTCCGACAGACATCCACAATAATAAAAATTCACAAATTCACCAAATTAAACAATTTACGGGATTAAAATTTCGACACGAATATGGACGGAGAAAGTGCATTGATAATCTCATTAAATTAAAAAATAAAAAAAAGTACATTTCAACAAAAAAAGTCTAAACAAATTACATTCTAAATATCAAAGACGACCCATCCTCATCCATAGCTCTTCAACGACGAGCCGTATATATAGAGTTTTTTTTTTTAAAAAATGAAAAATCGGGACGTCCGTCGGGAACCCGCAATGGCGGACGTCACGACGGACGTCCCGACGGTTTCCGCAGCGGACGTCCGCATCCATCCCTCTCACGCCTAATGGTGGACGTCCCGCGCGGATGTCCGGCACGCCGGCCGGACGTCCGCCGTTGTGGATGCTCTTACTTCTTCCGTGCATGAAATATTGTCTAAGTTTGATTTGGCGCGGATTTTAAGAAATATGAAGAGAAATTAATTGAAAAGGTTAATGGAATAAGAGTCTCATATTTATATATTATTTTATAATAGAATGTGAGTGTAAATAGTTAGTGGAAAGTATGATATATTTACTAAAAATAGAAGAAAAGTGGATAACTTTTAACGTACGAACTAATATGACAAAACTGAATAACATTTAACTGACAGCCAAATGGAGTACATAGGAGTATTTAAAGTGTGACTATGTATTTAAGCTGTTTTTCATGGAAGTTGCCTGTTTGTTGAGGAAATTATTTCAAGTTGGAAATGTGTTCTTATTCCAATGAATCGATGAGTTTTTGGTCTTCTTCCAACTATCGTAGATTGTTTGTTAAGATATTTGGAAGTTTTTTCTTTCTTTTTTTTTTCTGGTACCTAGTTCAGAATATTTTTTTATTTCAAGATATTTTCACTCTGACACATAGTTTTTTATTGGAGTTAAATCAATGATGATTAGCGAAATCTCTTATTTCGAAAGAATATTTGCATGACTATATATATGGTATCAATGAAAATATTATGCCTAAATATAATATATTAATTATTAAAATACTTTCTTTGTTTTATATGATTTTCCTTAATTGTGAACCTTAAAGCAACTTACAATCCTATTAATTAATGCTCTTAATAAGCGTTATTCAGCTTTGTATCTCATAGAGGGGTAAGGGTTCACGGGACCAAGATATTTTCATATTTGACTTTTCTACAAATTTAATTTAAAATAATCTTATTTTAGAATAGATTGGTTTTGCATTTCAACGATCATATTTTGGAGAAGATCATTTTACTTGGTTAATTATTGCACCTCTTTGTGGTTCGGTGTAGAATTCCAATGACTCATATGGAGCCAGCTCAGCAGCCATGATAAGTGATTAATTCATGACAAAATTATTTAAAGTAGTATTTTTTAACTTCAAATTTTATCATTTTGGTAGGCCTTTTGCTTTTATTACGAAAAATATCATATCACGTTGTAAATAATACTCATATTTCATCATGTTTTGAATATAATGTCACCAAATCTAAATTTTATAATATAAAAATCATGACACACTGTCGCACTGAATTTGATGAGAAAATATAACCTTGTAGGGGCGATGCCATATTAAATCTTTTTAGACTTAACATTATTTTTAAATTACTCCGTATTATAATAAGAAATCAAAATACAATAGTCATCTAACATATTGATTACCTATTGTCTCGAGCAGACAATGTATTTCTTTGGGTATGGAAATTTTTTAAAAAATCACATTAACAGAGACGTATTTAATTTTGAGACAGGTTTAATACTCCATTAGTCGTTTTTATTTTTGAAGTAATATATTTATTCTTTTTTAATTTATTTTTTCTTTAACCTTCTTACTAGTGTACTTTATTTCTCTCTCAAGTTTTATTTTTCTCAACTTAATATATTAAATATTTATTTTTTATTTTTTGGATTGAAAAAAATATCTCTATTAACAAAAAATGAATAAAATACTATTTTAAGTGAGTTTAATGAAGATAATAGTAATAAAATTGGATAGAAGGAAATATGATAGAATAAGTATTAGTTTTTGTCAATAAATGCATCAATTATCTTAAGATTTCCATTTAATCACTTATCTTGAGCTGAAGTGAATATAAGTTTGTATATTTTGTGTACTTCAATTTTTGACGTACATGGTAAAATATCATTTATACTTATAAAACTACTCCTGGTAAAGTATGGATATTTTATAGCTCTAATTATTCCGAACTGGTAAGAAAATATCTGAATTGACAAAATTATAACCTAACATGCCACCTCCCCTCCCCTCAACTTACCCATCTCTATCCAACTCAAGAAATATCTAAATC
This sequence comes from Salvia splendens, assembly GCF_004379255.2. Lineage (NCBI taxonomy): Eukaryota > Viridiplantae > Streptophyta > Magnoliopsida > Lamiales > Lamiaceae > Salvia > Salvia splendens. The sequence continues at coordinate 13,426,611 of NC_056037.1, read as the reverse complement.
CAAATTAAAACCTAAATATATGCACCATTTTAATGTTGGAGAAAAGATATATATATATATATATATATATATATATATATATATATATATATATATATATATATATATAGGTCCATGATCAATTGAGATTTTTTAGGCTAATTGAGAAATGAGATGCAATCTCATCCACTCATTTTTATTAAATGAGTGGTCCAGATTTTGCCACACAAAAAATATTTTTAGATTAATTAATTGTGAAAGGGCATAGTGGTAATTTTATATTCTAATTATGATTTAATCAGGGTTCTTTCAATTTGGGCGATTTCTGTGACCAGTCGCTAAATCCACCGCCCTTCACCACCTCTCCCGCCTAATCCTCCGCCGCCCTCCGCCGTCTGGACCCCCACTCCGCTCGTCAAAGTCTCCCCCGTCGCCGAATCGCTGTTCCTCGTTACCGTCGACGTATCGAGCTCGCCGCGTCCTACACCAGCCCCGGCCAGTACCTGCATCTCCGCCTCCGCGACCGCCGCACGGTCCTTGCCATCTCCTCTCCTCCGTCGCTCGCCGCCTCCAGCGGCGTGTTTGAATTTCTGGTGAAGCCTATCGCCGGCTCCACGGCGGAGCTCCTCTGTGAGCTGCAGAGATGCGATGTGGTCGAATTGAGTCAGGCGGTTGGTGACGGTTTCGATGTGGATTGAATCTCGCCGCCGGAGAAATACCAAACGGTGCTCATCTTCGCTGGAAATTGAACGGAACCAGTGTTGCTCTTCCGCGTGACTATTCTGGTAATTGTGATTGCCTTTTTGATAACCTCAGATTTCCGCCGTTTTTATTTGGTTGATTTTGCGAAGAAATGTTTGAAATATTGTGTGAATTGAGTATTGAAAGATAACCTGATTTCTACACCCAATTTGTTCGTGTGATGATTTCATAATTTTGGAATTTGTGCTTTGATTCAACATTATCTGCTTTTGAACCGATTTCCAGTGATATGAAATCTGTAGTATAGAAAAAAGCTCAATTGGATTCTGCTATAATCAAATTTGATGCGAGATCTTGAAACTTTTCTTTTTTAATCACATTTAGCTTCAAATGAATGTGCTATAACTGTATCGCTCTTTCTAGGTTTCATCATAGGAAAGAAAGGTCGTGATCAAGGGAATTATAAGTGTTATTTTTTAGTTGTTGACATTTTAATACAAGTTGTTGACATTTGATATTCTCGAGATTCAAATGTGAATTGTAAGTGTTATTTTTTAGTTGTTGACATTTTAATACGAGTTGTTGACATTTGATATTCTCGGTATTCAAATGTGAATTGTAAGTGTTGTTTTTTGTTGTTGACATTTTAATACGAGTTGTTGACATTTGATATTCTCGGTATTGATACGTGAATTGTAAGTGTTATTTTTTAGTTGTTGACATTTTAATACGAGTTGTTGACATTTGATATTCTCGGTATTGATACGTGAATTGTAAGTGTTATTTTTTAGTTGTTGACATTTTAATACGAGTTGTTGACATTTGATATTCTCGAGATTCAAATGTGAATTATAAGTGTTATTTTTTAGTTGTTGACATTTTAATACGAGTTGTTGACATTTCATATTCTCGGTATTCAAATGTGAATTGTAAGTGTTATTTTTTAGTTGTTGACATTTTAATACGAGCTGTTGACATTTGATATTCTGGCTATTGAAATGAAATGACACTTATACCCCCGTGTTGACATAATGTGATAGCTGTTGACATTTAGTTAATCTTGTGAATTAGTGGCTGATATTGCATCTCATTTCTCAATTTAGCTAAATAATCTCAACCTAACAGGACCCTATATATATATATATAGGGATGTATTCATTTCCTTTTTGTATCTTTTGTTCTTTGTTCTTTTTAATCTCAGCCCCACGATTTTGTCATTCAACGGTTAGATTGGTGCCACGTGTAATTTAATAATGCAGATTTTCAGTTGAATAATGCACACCGACTAATAATGCACCATTATTGTGTAATAATGCAGATTTTCAGTTGAATAATGCACACCGACTAATAATGCACCATTATAGTGTAATAATGCAACTCATCTGGACCGTTGATGAATGAGATCTAACATCCCATATTAAGAAGAATAAAGGATCTAAGGGATGAATATGAGAATAACGCTCCTCTATATATATATGTATATATTTTATTCATTGGATGAGGAAAAAATGACGGTCAAGATTAAAAATCATACATATTAGACTATGTTTTCACGACATTCCGGACTCAACATGTGAAAAAACTCACATGTTGATGGAAGAATGAATGAAACGAAAAAGAGTCCATGCATGCTTTATTTTTTCACTTATCTGCATTCACCCATTAATAATAGTTTTGGTTGTAATGGGAAGTTGTTGTGCAAATCAACACCATTGGATTAAAAGATCTAACGACCTCCGTTTGGCATTTGTTCTACGTTTAAGAATGGTTCTATCTTGATCACAATCCTATATATATATCCATATTTATAACGATGTGTTTAGCATTTAATGTTTAAAATTAATTTCTTATATAATACAATCCATGTTTATGTTCTTTAAAGTTAGAGAAAATTGAGCATTGCGCTTACTTTAATTTGTTTTATTTGCTCATGTACGATCTAGTTAATTTAGTTAGATGACTTTAAAAAGCCATTGACGATAGATCTTTTTGCTCGATCACGGGAGATTAATTTACTTGATTAATACCAACCATATACGTACAAAGTTAATAATGCTCGATTTATATACTCCAATTTATTACATAAAATATCACATAAGGTTAATTTAGGCGGCATTTAATTACTAATATAAAGTTTTATGATCCTAAATTCCACATGCTGCATGCATACAGGACTAACACGTGGCGTAATCATTTGCGTTGTCGTTTCCGAAAAAATGAAGATCTTTTATTCATACATACTGTATAAAGGAAGAAGGAAAAGAATAAAAAAAAAAGAATAATTAATTGATTAATTTTGTATATTTTTCTAAGGTCAAAGTAGTAAAGAATGGAGTAACAAATAATTTTATATGGGGATTCTAAAAAAGGATTAATAAGGGTTTGCGAAGATAAACATGCATTATCTTCTAGAAAGATAATATTTACTAATACTATTAATCTTTTGTAATCTAATTGTCATATTCTATAGAATAAATATAACTAGCTAGTCAATTAAAATAAGCGGCACCGTACAAGGCAAATTATTGTATATTCAATACATGTCATTTTTTGAAAAAAAAATCAGGGTAGTATAAATAAAATATCCTTGCACTTGCAAGGTATATTGGTTGAGTACTTGAATTCGTGGTCCAAAATAGTAATTTGTTTTTGTCAATATATTTGTTGAAAGGATTAAGCATCTAAAGTAAATTTCTCACGTAGAACTTATCTAGAAATGTCAATCATGAGCAACATCCAGAATCCGACGACCCGACCCGACCCGACATCTCTCTTTCAATTACATTTATAACAAAAGCGGGAATTGATCGGAGATAGTTTAGTTCAATAATTTAATCGGTACATAATTATATCATAAGTATTTCAAAGTAATGGATAGTTTGTTGATACGTGTTACGAATAAGTTAATCCAATAAATAATTTCTTATTTTCGTGCAAATTTCGATTTTCTCTCTCTCCTTTTTAGGTGCGACAAGATGTGATCCTCCAACAAGTTTGATTACTTTTTAACTAATGGTGCTAATCTTGAGATGTGCTTCGTTATATATGAAAAGTAACACCTTCAATTAAGGATAAGTGCATAGTCCCCCCGATCAACAAAATGAATAAGACAACTTACACCTAAATTATACTCTCTATATGATATTACTTGTCATAGGTTTTTTTTTCGATTAGTCGGCTAGTTATATGTCACATTTATATTTTACTTATTACTTTTAGTAATGGTCCATACGTTTCATTAAATCATTTGTATTTTTCAAATTCGGATTTTATAAAATGACCTAAAACAAACTAATAATGTCTTACAATGACCTAAAACAAGCTAACAATGACGGGTTCAACAGATCGACACTAAAAATTAGTTCGGACATTGATTGTAACCATAATCTCTTATTCTTTTACTATATAATTTGATTTGTTTGAAAAAAAAATGTTTATTTGAGTTGATTTATCCTACAGTTAGGTACTCAAATCAATTTTTTGGCAGTATATGTTATTGTATGATGATAATTTTTATTTTCTGACAAATATTATTATTACTTTCCTCAACAAAAAAATGCAACATTTTGAAAAACCTAAATTAATATAAAAAGCATACGACAAAAAAATCTGAAAACAAAGTGAGGTGTCGCACAACAAAATGGCTCCCTTGAAACAGATGAATATGGAGTAGTTATACGGAGTATACTGCCGAAATACTAAAAAGAAAAAAAAATACATAATCTCTATATATGGTTGGGAAAGTTAGGTCTCAAGTCCCACGTATGCATTTCTTGAAAACGACCCAACATCTTCTCCCACTCTTTCTACATTCAATTATCCCGATTCAGAATTTAATACTGCTAATGATGCATCTGCCTTTAGATTTTTCTTTTCTTTTTTTAATAGATAAATTTATTTTAATTTAAAAGAGTCTACCTGAGACCTTTAGCTCCAAACATTAACCTTTTTACCGTTTGACCAACTCACACACACAAAAAACTGTGTTGGATAAACTTTTTTAAGTGACTGATTCCACCACACTGCAGCCCCATACTCCAGGAACACCTGATACGTGCATATCTATGAAGATCCCCATATCTTTATTAATTAGTTAATTAGTGATTTGTCATATCTGTTTCATATATGTTTAAGATATTTTCTTGTTCCTTAAGTTAGGGTAATTAACATTATAAATATGTGTCATTATTATTCCTTTCAATAAAGGAATGAATGAATATATGAATTTAAATTTCTTTCTGTTTTATTTTCCGCACTTTGTTTAAGCTTGAGTTGTCGACGGGATTCCGCCTCCCGGGACTTCTCGTTTATCTTGTTAATCATCTCGTTTTACTTATTTTATGGTATATTCTGTGAAGCATCTTCCAATCCACTTAGCTATGAGGCTTGGTCGTCGGACTGGTGAGTTTCCCTCCACTATTAGTTTTACAATTTCAGAAAAAAAGAGCTCAAAATACTCGCCCAAAAGACAATATTTTTAACTTAATATAGACACATGTAAAATAAAACTTAGTGTTGTATCATATCCCATGCTTTTGACTGTTTAGAAATGTTTGTCTATGCACGTTACAATAAAAATATGTAGTACTATATTTTAGTAATTTTTTAAATATGCTGTAATTTTTTTTGTATCAAACTTATAATCATAATAGTTTAGTTAAGATTTTTAAGAAAAGTGGCAGTTGAACAAAAAAATAAGAGCATGGTAAAACTAACAAATAAATAGATTGTGCTGCGTGCATGACGAGTTTCACCAAACAAATAATCAAATTAATCTTAAAATCTAGTTATTTAAGTTCATTTTCTTATGCATCACTCAAAGTTTACAAGATCTTATTCTCCCTTATGAACTTTACGACATGCACGCATAAAACATATAAGTTGGATTGAAAACTAGAGAGGTCGAAAAAGTAGAATAATGAGAGATAATTGTATATAACAATATAAGATCACTTTATTATGAGGAGTTGAGGACTAATGATCTTTATTTATAAAATTACATATGATTGCCTCATATATCCAGGAACAATCCATATTAGTTAAAACTCATTAAGGATAAAAAATCATTCTAACTCAATTGTCCATAGTATTAACGAATTGATATAGCATCTAATTTGTAATCCAATTACGTATAAGGTCCAAATTAAATAGAGTCCCTATTTATGTGCATAACTTATAATTCTATCACTGGATGAGTTATCCACCCTACCAAACATGCGCATAGTACAAAATTAAAATCCATCCCAGAAATAAAAACCAATGAATATGAATAAGAAATTAAAATTTAAAATTTTGTTGCAGCACACTGTTAAACTATTGAATGAATGTTTTATTAATTACTTGGCGAAAGTAATAATCAATACTCCATATGTTTATATACACTACCAACAGGCAACAAGCAGCACCACATTCAAATCCTAGATGAGTGGTGCATTCATAATAACAACACAATGCAAGAGATTTCCGAAATTCAGGCTGGTCTTAACCATTGTTTCCAATCCATTCTTGGATAGCTAAACGCAGCATATGGTTCGGAATGAGCATCTTGTGCTCTAGTTTTTGTTTTGTCACCGGGGATACATCGTGCCTGTCAAGCCATGCCTCTATCGCGTAGTGCTCATAGCTGAAACCGTCAGCTGCTATGAAGGGATTTTCCATTGTTTCCTGCAACCATTTGTATGGCGCAATGCCAAGGAAGGAAGACTAAGATGGATGCTCGAAAGTAAAATTTTTTTACAATGTATGTTGTTTGTAATATTCGTACCTGAAGAATAGGGCAGTAATAGTGTTTAGGTGGCTGTCTGAGGTCTCTTTGGGACAATCTACTGGAATCAGCAAACTCTGCAAGTTTTTTCAAAACGGGCAGTACTTCGGTGTCAAGGTCTGGTCGATCTCTGCATCTGAGTTTGCAGCAGTTCAACGCTACCTGTATGAGTTGTACTGCTTCAGCCAGCGGCCAATCTGCAACCGACTTATCAAGAACATCCGAGAAATTGCCACTGCTCATAGCATTTTCAAACTTCATTATAAGCCCATTGGGATGACGTGCAGCCAATAGCTGGAGGACTATTACTCCAAAAGAGTACAGATCGGATTTTGGTCGAAGAGTTCCTGTTCTCTGGTATTCAGGATCCATGTAAAACAGGGTGCCTGCTATAACAGACTCCCCATACTCAGTTATATTGTCAGGCACGAGATCGGAGATGAACTTGGCCAGACCTACATCACCGATTTTGCTCACATAGTATTTGTCTAGCAAAATGTTTCCAGGTTTCAGATCCCGATGAACTATAGGCTCTGGCTTCGTGTGGTGCAGGAAGGAAAGTCCACAAGCAACCTCAAATGCTATCCGAAATCGAAGAGGCCAAGGAAGGGGGGGTCTGCCCCTCCTGGGCAGGATATGATCTTCCAGACTTCCATTCTCCATATACTCATAAACAAGACAGCCAAGTTCTGGACAGGCTCCAAGTAACAATACAATGTGAGGATGGCGTAATTGACTAAGCACTTCTACCTGCATATTTTCCATAGTTATTATCATCACAAGATACATCAAAATTACAATATGCTGCTACAGAAAAGATAGTGCGCTAATAGCTCCTTATATCTAAATATAGCATACCAGACCTATGTATTACTCTCTCCGTCCTGACTTAAGTGATGATTTTATGTTGGCACGGGAATAAAAAGAGAGTTTTAGTGAGTTAAATGTAGATATAATAAAGTAGAAGAGAGAAGAGAATAAAGTAAGAGAGTATAGGAGTTCATTTTTGCCGAAAGAAGAAATGTGCCACTTAGCTTGGGGCATCCCAATGAGGACTACACATCACTAACTTCGGGCGGAGTGTTTAGTATTTTTCCATAATCATTGGGTGTATGAAGGATACTATCCTTTCGGTTACCAAATACTGTGTAGACCAGTCTTATTCATGATAATATACCTAAGTGCATGATGGGTAAGCTTGCCACTATAACGCAGCTTCAGTTGTGTAGTATTGGGATATGCTAAAAAGATAGACAAAATGAGGGTCAAACCTCTTTTAGAAACTCCTTCTTTCTGTCAGAAGCCTCAGGGTGAAGAGTTTTAACAGCAACTGAGGTGTGATCAAGGCGGCACTTGTAAACTTTACCATATGCTCCTTCGCCAATCAATTTATCTTCTTCAAAAGAACAGGTTGCAATATGTATGTCATCTCTTGTGTACCTTCTATAACGTAGATCACCAAACATTAGTGCATCAACAATTCTGTTTTTCTCTAATGATTCTTTATGTATCATGAGTTCTGCCATCTGCCTTTCATATGTCTCTTCCGCAAGAAGTTTTTTAGCCACATCAGCCTCCTTCTCAGCTTCAAGATATTTCTCTCTCTCTAGAGCAGCTATTTTCCTTAAGTTTACTTCTCTTTCCTGTGCAGCATTCACTCTCTGTGCTTCCTGAATGCACTCTGAAGAAAGCAAGTGGACCTGAAACAAATATGCCACAAACTAATTACCCTAAGCATCCTTGGTTGAACTTTAAATTTCCAGCCCTCATTTCAAGATAATCTACTGTGCATTTTGCAATATGTTACATGTCAAGCAATCCACAACGGACTTCTATATTAACATTAAAATAGATAAGGGTAGCCATTATTTTGTGAGAATGAGATGATCTTTCCAGGGGAAGCAACCTGGACAATAATTGAAATAAATAAAATGTTGCTATCACATACAAAAGATCAAATATTTAGATGGTAAAGAAGTTGAGCTCAAACCCTGTTATGTGCATGGACCAGGTCTTGACAAGCTTGATTATACATGGTCGTAGTATTCTCCACTTCCAGGCGCAGTTGCTCTATTTCAGCCCGAATGTCTGACTGTAGAACAGATATAAGTGTGCTCGTTAAGTTAAAACTAATTTTTGTGTGTAACCATGGCCTACTGAATAGGTTAGAAGGCGGTCACCTGTTTTGAGAGAGTAGAAGATATTGAAGGGAATTCTTTCTTTCTCGACATATCCGAGAGTCTCTCTTCTGAGGCTTGATAAGATGTTTCCTTTAAGGCATCAGGATCCACAGAAGAGAATGTTGTTGTTCGTGAATGAGAAGGAAGATGACTAACATCTGAAAGGTAGTTCTTATATTTGGAGTCTGAAGATGAAGAAGAATAGGTGAATGAACGAGAATCATAATCCCTCCCAGTTAAAGTGCCAATCAAACAAGTTAAGCTAGGAAAACAAATCAAATAGAAAAGGCACCTTATAATGAACATACCGGAGGTTGACATAGGATTTAAAGAATTTGATATGATTTTATTTGCTGAGACCACATAGATTTTGCACGTATCAGGAGCATGTTTGAGAACTACTGACGGCACCTCAGAATCCTTGGGTGTCCTGAGAAAAAGAAATAATGATACATCAACACCAAGACAGTAGCCAAAGATCAAATACTAAAAGATTTAGCAATTAGCATACAAGATGCCATTTGCTAGGATACGTCAACATGCATTTTCAACATTTTAGTTTTCTCCTCCCAAAAAACCAAGTGAATGGATCAATGATTTGAACACAAAAAAGTACACATGGTAACTGAAAAGCCTCAGCAATTAAAATAAATAATACTAATGTACTAGCCATAAATAAGATATTTGGCAGAAGTGCTCAGTCAAACTTTACCTAGAAAAGTAATTGGAGGAGGAGGAGCCCAGCACTAAACTTGTTGCTCCTGAATCAGATATATACCTTAGAAGAGCAGACGCAGGATTGTCTCCTTCCAGTAACAAGGTCTCAATCTAAATAGGCTTAACACACTTCAAGATGAATAAACTAGGGAAAACTAAAGCAGAAATAGACAGAAACAAGAAAAGCTCACCTTCTGTGTCCTATATAGATACCTAAAGGTTGAAAGGTTTTCCTCAGATTTTGCCTGCATATCATTGGTATACGTTTCTACCACGCTTTCATCTAGCTCGGTTATGGGTACACTACCACCTGCTGCAAAATAGATGACAGAAAAATAAATCAGTGGACGGCAATACAATAGCCAGATGATGAATTTGCAATGAAGGCCAAATTTGTGATTCTGATTATGCACATAGAAACACAACAGTCAGGTACTGCCAGATGAAGTCAGGTACTACCATGATAGAAATCCATGGGTTCCATCCTAAAATCAATTGGTGATACAAGGAGTGGCCCATGGGATTTATATACTAGTTTCCGTTTTCTCTTGACACTAATGTGGGACAGTTATATGTTATTTTTTAGTTTCAATTGCAAACAAATTGTTTATTGGAAAAGCGGCAACTCAGAAGCACTTAAATGGATTCCTCCTACTATTTCCCAGGGAAAAAAGAAGAAGAAGCAGAGCAAACTGCATTTACACTACGTTTGAAGCAACATTTGTTATGATGAAACTGCACAATCCATGACTACAACATCACCCCTCAACAATTTAGGATAGGTGTCGAGTCCATGAACTCTCACCGCTCCCGCAGCAAAAATAAAACCATATTTGACGTCCGATTCACAAAATTAAATTTCTGCAATCACCACACACACGCACACAAGTGCATCATGACGTAACAAGTAGCACGTACATCAAATTATTATTATACCGATAAACATTGCAAAAGAACAATAATAAAAAAAATCCAGGTAGTTCCACATTTCAACGCTAGTAAATCACCGAATTCCAAAATTGGGCACACATATGAGGGCGTGTGTGGGCGATGGCGCGGAGACAAGTGAGAAAGAGAAGCTAACGTACAGGGAGTGGGAACGCAAGTGATGGGGGGCATGACACGAACGAGAAGCAAACGATCGGATGTGTGCATCAAATTCTCCATAGCCCAGCCCAGGGCCCTCTGGCTGCCCCTCCCGTCGGAGCTCTTCACCGCCACAGCCACAATCGTCATCGTCGGAGCGCCACAATTTACTTTGACTTGTACGCGGCGTGGAATTGGATTTCAATCGTGAGAACTGACAACTGAAAAAGGGACAGGTATAGCTAGTTGACCATTGACCATTCAATTGCTTGGCGGCAAGTTTTTTTTTTTACAAAGATAAATAGTCATTTAAATCACCAAGTTTGGTCAAAATCTGGTCTATCTCACAAAGTTTAAAATCTATTAATTAAATCACGAAGTTATAATTTTTCTAGTATATCTCATAGGTCAAATTTTAGATAGAATATTTGTATCTATGCATTGAAATCCATCTTGTCAATCCAAGCTAACAAAGATTCCACCTAAAATTCGACTAATTGGATAAACTAGAAAAATCGAAACTTCGTGATTTAATTAGCGGATTTTAAAATTTGTAGAATAGACCAGATTTTGACAAAACTTAGTGATTTAAATGGCTATTTTCCATTTTTACAATTGTTTTTGCCTTAGTTCTAAAAATAGTCTTTTAGACTAACTACAATTTTAATGAATAAATAATTAAAATAGTATTTCCTTCTTCCATTATTATTTGTAACTAATTTTTTTCTATTCCTCCCGTCAATATTTACACAAATATTTTTACTACATTTTAATGAATCTTACATTATTCTAACTTTTTATCATTAACTTATGATAACTAATGCCAAATAGAAAAAGTATGGATAAATACTCCCTCCGTCCCCATATAGTTGAGGCGAAACTTTTTGACACGGAGTTTAAGAAAAAAAATGTTGAGTGCGTTAAATAAATAGATTAAAAAAGTAAGAAGAATAAAATAGAAAGTGGATAAAATAGAAACTAAAGTAAGAGAGAAAAAATTTATTATATATAATAATGACTCAATCATTAGTGAACTTTTTGAAATGGAAAAATGACTAAGAGAACGAAAGAGTAATAAGAAGGACTAACTTTATGGGATTCTTTAAAATGACAGAATTCTTTTTAAGGACGAATATTAACTACATTAGTATATTAGAAAAGGAGGGAAATCGATCATTAAATAAAAGAGTCGGTCACCAAAGGCGGACAAGACTCTGGCAGTTGAGAAAATATTATGGCAGTCCAAGAATTGGAAATTACAAAAAAAAAATGATTATGTGAAAAACTGTTAAAGACAAGATTTTGTATCCATCCACCACCCTCCAACATTAAAACAGATTAAGTTTCAGTGACACCTATAAGCTCAAATATACACCAGCTTGCACTGAAACTTTTACACACATCTATGTAAAGAGCTCCACTTCTCATGTTTTTAACTCTATTACCAACTCTATCTCTCAAAATGCAGTTTCTGATGACATCATTCTTCATTCCAAAGGAAGACCCCATAATCATCTATCTGTTCCAAAGCTGCCCTTCTGGCATCCCAGGTATTGGGCAACTGCTGTAAAGGCAGATGGCAAGGCATCGAGTGTTTCTTACCAAGCTGATCAAGCAAAGGGCGCCATCATCACAAGACCTCTTCGTCTCATTCACTCAGCAATCTGTAATTCGTGGAGGTATTGATGATTGGCAGGATGAAGCACATTGCAGGAACAATTCCACACTGAGCTGCATAACATGTGGAATCTTAATCTGTCAATAAACATGCTCACATATCCTCTGCCTGACACAGCTTTGATAAAGGGCTTCCTTCCCTACTATCAGTAGATCTTTCTTACAATGATCTCAATTTACAGACCATCCCTGATTGGATCAGGAAGAGGAAACTGTACGATGTTCATCTAGCAGGCTGCAAGATCAAATGAGCACTGCCAAACATCACAAATCCCGAATTCTCGACCACATTAGAATTATCTGACAAAAGGGATTTCAAGCTTGATGTCGAACATAACAATTTTGGAACGTGTGAAGATTCAACTTACTCACATCAGATCCTTCATCAATCAAACTCCCAAAGCAGATCATCATTCTTGATCTCCATTCAAACCGATTGCATTGCTCTCTCTCTTACTTGGCAACCAATAAACAACTTAAAAGTACTAAACATAGGAAGCAACAAGATTTTAGGTCATATCCCAAGTTCAGTTTCAAACCTGGCTAAGTTGGAAAGGCTTGAGATTTCAAGAAACCAAATAGCAGAACGAAATCCTACGAGAAGTTCATAGGGCAAGTAGAGTTGTCTCGACGTATCCTTGAACAAGCTCACGGGAAAAATCCCAAAGAGCTTGCTGGGAATCGAAGCCCTGAAGCATGCAAGCTTCAGGGTAGATTGTGTGGGAAGATCCCATAAGGAAGAACTTATAACATTTTCTGTGAAGATGCATATGCTGACAATCTGTGCTTGTGTGCCAAACCACTACCACCTTGTACCAGCAAATATTACACACAGCCTTCTGTTTTGTTTTTCAAATGGGGTCTTCTTGTTTCTATTCACATACTAAACACATGTCACAGAAATGGCATTATGTTAGATCTCGCATATATGGCATTATAGTGAATAGGAGAGTGTTAGATCTCGATCAAGATAACTGAAATCATAAACAGCTGATCAAGAATCCTGCATCTTTTACCATCTTGTGGAACTGACAACATCTCCAACAATGAACTCTCGTAAAGTTTCATATTAAATTTTTGGTGTATTGAAGAAAGTAAACTACTTGGATTACTCTCTATATTGAGAAAATACTACTCCATCTGTCCCACTTAATTCACAAAACAACATTGCATAAAATCTCATGCCAGAGAGAAAAAGTCAGATATTGTGTCTATTATAGTGGGACAGAGAGAGTATATTTCTTTCTCTATTAACAACTAAAAACAAATCAAATAATGATAACAGTGGATGAAGATATCCAAAATAAATGCACGAAAGGTAAATATCGATCTTTAACAAAATATCACATATTCAACCACCCAAAATGATTAAGAACATTTGGTCATCCACAGATTCAAAATCAAGTAAACTAGATATTGGATAGTTTGATAGTACATAGTAATCTATCATTATCCAGTAAAATAAATGATATGTATATCATCCCCGAAGGTAATCCCCGCTGTGCTTGCTATGGGGTAAGATATTTGTGAGACCTATGACAAATAACAGTATTTGAATCATGTAAAGTATCAGCTTTGGTCAAAAAGGACAAGGGAAGAGCTTGTCACACAAAAGGGCATGTTGCATGCCGTGGTTAGCATAAACTTTGAGAGATCATACACCGGCAAGGGTCATTGACTATGGCTATCTAGAGATGATTCATGGTCACGAGATTTTCTTTTCTAGAAAAACTAGTCTCTTGGAAACTACTGATTGGTGATATAGAAAATCAATTACCAAGTCTCTTAACTGTGTTGCTCTCTCGTAAGATTTAGTTCCTGATACAACTACTTCCAGTTCTCTGTCAGTTCTTTTATGATTGGTTTCCTCCTGCGTGAAAAAAAATTAGTATATCAAATGTCAGATGTTTATGTATTTGTGAAGAGTGAGGGCATGTAATTACATGCTAAAAACCTTGTTAATATCAGCATGCATGCATGCACATTCTTGTTACTACCAATTTTGTTAAAAAAGGGTCATGGCACTCTATGTGGCGCTTTTTGGAGAAAACGCCATCGCAACGGTGGTTTTTGGTGTCTTTTACAGCAGCCACCATAACCGCTTTGGCTGTTATTTTAATATTTCATCCCATTAAGCCGGAACCAGTCCCTTTAACCCGTATTCCAATTAAAAAGAGAGGTTTTATGTTCAAAATACGGCCTCCAAATCGGTAAACCCTAACTCTTTCTCTCAAACCCATATCCAATGTTCATTTGTTTTGCATTAAATGAACATGATGCAGTTACATTTTCTATGCATTCTCAATTACAATGTTAACATAACATATTCATTTGTATATTTGTATATGATACAAACATATTACATGATACTCCCTCCGTCTCCTAAAAATAGGGATTTTGGGGACAACACAAGTTTTAATGCAAAATTAGTAAAGTAAGAGGGGTAAGAAAAAGTAATTAGAGTGTTGTTAGTGGAGAACGAGGCTCACTAAATAAGAGAGAAAAAACTCGCCAAAAATGGAAGTAAACTAACTTTATGAAACGCACCAAAGGAATGAAGACTATTGCTTGGGGACGGAAGGAGTACATTGCATACTCCCTCCGTCCCAAGATAAGTGAATCGTATTCCTTTTTGGATGTCCCACTATAAGTGAGTCATTTCCATTTTTAGCAAAAAATCATCTCTTACTTTATTGTCCACCTATTTTATTTTCTCTCTACTTCTCTATTTTCCCCTCTCTTATACTTTATTCTCTCTACTTTATCACTTTAAATATCAATTCCTTGAATCTCGTGCCAAAAAGAAATGCTTCACTTATCTTGGGACGGAGGGAGTAATATATTTATTGTATATTCGTATATGATACAAGCATGCATACATACTCCCTCCGTACCAAGGTAGTTGAGTCGTTTCTTTTTTGCACTCGTTTTACAAAAACGATAAAAATAAATAAAGTGGAGAGAGAGTAATGTAAGAGAGAGAATAATGTAGAGAAGACTTCATAATGTAGCTTGCAACAGTTTGGAACATTTACTACATAATGCAGCTTACAATAGTTTGGAGTTTGGACATAGCCAGAGCCAAAAACAAATCATTATAATAGCATAATATGGACATTTTTAAAAAAAATTACTCCTTCTGTTCCATAAAAATAGTACATCTTGAAATGACACAGAGTGTTAATGCACAATTGATAAAGTATAAGAAATAGAAAGAAAAAGTGATTGGAGTGTTGTTAGTGGAAAATGGGGCCCAACTCATTAGAGAGAAAAGAAGTTGCTACTAAAAATAGAAATGCCTATTTTTATGGGACGAACTAAAATGAGAAAAGCAGTCTATATATATGGCTTGGAGAGAGTATTAAAAAACAGAAATAGAGCATGGAGTGAGATCAATTGAATTAAACCAACAAATTAAGAAACAGTCACCCACTCACAGGGAGTATGTTCCTTATACTTGCTCCAAATGTGCCTGCCGATGCTTTTTGGGTGATAACCCATGGCCTGCATAAGTATATAATTGAAGAACGCTAATTCTCCATCAAAAAAACAAAGACAGTAACTTAATAATAATTAAGCATGTGCACACATCCATAGCGACCTCATCAAACAGACATGCATTTGATTTAGAAATAGTGTTACATGAAAAGTACTAAGAAGATCCACAGGGGGAAACTGCTTGGCATTGCAGTCTGTCTACACACTTAACTGTTGTCTTTCCATTTTCATTGTAATTTTCAACTGTACATGTGAAGCAAATGAAAGGAAGATAAACGAAGTAATCAGAGAGGATGGTACAGTTATCTTTTTTAATACATACTACTATGATTTAAGGAAATAAACTATATCAGACAGAGTAACTACCATAATAGTACATCTAACCATCATCCGACATATTTGTTTCTATACTTAACTGCTTCAACATCTTAGATGGGTGCATAAAATAGATTGATAACAGGAATTAACAGCCACTCCACCAAAACAAAATAAATCTCAATTTGGACCAAACACATACTTTGCTATTGGAGCCTTTCTTCTTCTGGAACAAAGTTTTCAAGAACTTGGTAAACTTGTACCAATATGACCAAATTTATCGAATAGAGACCAGTTTTAAAACAGTGATGCACTTCTACAAGATACAATTCATTTCCAAGGAAATACCTAGAATTAGTAATGCACTGAAATAATCAAGCTAGTAATTTCTTCAGAAAAAGTCATAGGCATGCCACCAACAAAATAAGGGACAAGTTGGAAAAGGAAGGTTAAAAGAAAAGATGGAATAAATACTTAGAATTAGCCTCACATGAACATTGATCATAAACCACACAAAAGACTTCGAAAAGTAGGCAAAAATTAATCATACAGCTCTTCATTAGGAAGTGAAATATGCATACTAACCCCAACACTTGTGATCAACACCGGGATCACTTAATGGGGAAAAATGTTATACGGGAAGAAGAAGCACAACTTCAGGAAGGTCAGTATTGCAGTAGATGGAGAATAGTTTTTTCGGTAAACTCAAAAGGTCAGATGTCAACTGATGCAAGACTTGAAGAAAGCACGATTATTATTAAGCAAACCGATGTTTCAAGTTTATTGAAGCCTAAAGAATACCTTCCTTTTGAAGACACAACGAAATGATTTGGACTGTCCAAGAACTCATGTACAGTCTGAGCCTTCGTTTGACTATCCACCATTATGGCACCTCTTGCAAATGGGTCTGAGACCAGACTTGGAAACACATATGCTTCTGCCAGAATAGTAGTTTTCTCATAAATGAAGCTTTTGATCACTGATGCAGTTAGGCCTTTCTCCAGATTATTGATAAATATAAAAAAGTGATCATCAGTCGTAGCCAAATCATTAGTGTTGTAAGGTTTCGGTCCCATATCTTCATCTTGATTTGTGCATTGGTTATAGATGCTATCCTCTGCTGAATCTTCCATACACAATTAAAAATACATTTATCAAAACAAGAAAAGACGTCCCTGCAGTAAAATAGCTTTCAAAAGGAAATGTGTTTTGTTTGTGTGCCATGGAACATCTCAAAGTAGATTATAGCATATCTTTCCAATCCACCTAAGTGCACAAAAGTTCATCTCAACTAAAGTACAAGGGAGTAAAGTTTCATGATAGGAGACATGTCCATTTAAATGGTAGAAAACATTATGTACAAGAATTAAAGCAAACCTTTCATTTCATCTGCTTGACTTTTAAGCCTCATGCTGATCTCCGATTCCTGCAAACAGATTATACAATCAAATCCAAAATCTATTCTAATGACAAACAAGTGGCATATAGAATAATAATTACCAGGGGTCTCTTTTGAGATGATTCTGAATCATTTGTAATAAATGCATGACTTTTCCTAGCCATTTTTGCAAAAGCAATGATTCTAGGATCAATGTGCGTGGCAGTATCTAAAAGGCAGATACTGGCTATGCTAACAGAGGTCAAGGTACCACGACCACGTCCATGTTTCCAGAATAGCACAAAGGAGCACAAACACTCCTCTTCCCCACCAGCAAATGAATGTGTCCTTCGGTACACCTGCCAAATACATGATGATCCAACACAAAAGAGATTGGTATATGACATTGAAACAGACTGATATCACTTCAAGTATATAGTACCTTCTATCTAAAGCGGACCACGGAACCTAAAATCCATACCGTGTCTCAATATCATTCTCAATATTGATACACTAGTGAAGGTAAACTGAAACGGAACTAACAGAAAGAATGCAGGGTTTGCAATTAAGAAGATTGCAAGATGACAGTGATAAAAATTCCAGTATCTTCGTAGAAACCTTAACCAGAAAGCCACACTCAAATGATTTACTTGAATTTGACAACAAAATACAAACTGCCTCACCCAAAAATTCTCAAGGAGGATTATTTCATTTCGCAATGGTTGTCCAAATAACGTGCCCTGTTTCTAGAAATATAGTACCATAATTTAATTGGTTGACGATTACTTCTTCTTGAGATCCAATACAACTTCAGAATGAAATGCTATGCCTAACATTTCTCTATTGCCAAGTTAATCATATAATATAAGTACGAAAAATAGGTATTAGTCATCAAGCCCTAAAACTCCATAAATGTATAAAATGATTAGATCGAATTTGGCGGAAAAGATTCACACCTTGCTACTCCTATTATGTAGAAAAATCTGTTGAATAGCCCTTCATGTGCAATAGCAACTGGAATAAGTAGACAGAGAGAGAGAGAGAGAGAGAAATTGAAGAGCTCACCGCATCAACAACGGCTTCGTAGAACCTGAGGTCATCACCGGTGGTGGGATGTGCGGCGCAGACAGTGGTTCCGACGGATAGCTTGAGGCACTCGTGATCCTGCAGCTGGTGCGAAACCGGTCTGAAGCGGGAAACGAGCTCCTCCAACTCCGCCTCAGTTCGGAATTTCGAGGCGTGGAAGACAACCTCGTAGACCTCCGGCGAGCACATGTATTTGACAGTGAGCGTCTCGGCGCGGGCGTCGAGAAGGACGCACACGCTGTACCAGGCGTCGTCCTCGCTGGCTCTGTACTCTAGGTCGTATGGTGACGTGGCATCAGTTGTCTTCGGCTTCACGACGCCCTCCATTAACGGCTGCGACGTGCTGCAGTGCATGCAGTGTGTGAGTGTGAGTGTGAGTGGAATACTAGCACGCCGCAATCAAATTTCCGAAAAAGGTAGAAAACATCCTTTTTAAAACCCTGAATTGAGGAATGGAGAGAGGAGTAGGGCGATTCCGTTTTGGTGTTGCCAGAGACAGAGCCGTTCGCTTCCTTTTTCATGGAGTACTCAGTACTCTTAATTTCAAAATTTGTACAGGTCGCCCTGGCTATATGAATTTCTACCTCTAATCCGGCTCCAATTTTTCTCTTATTCCAAATTAATTTGTAAAAAAAAAAGTGACTGAGATATTTTTTTGTAAATGTATGTATGTATGTATGTATGTATGTAGTGTGGTGGAGATAATTATAGCATGTATGTTTGTGTAATTGTATTTTCATGTTGCATTCTATTTTTGTATGCAATGTATTCATTATGTATGTATGGAAACATATAGGGAGTAGTAGATAGAAGCGAGTGAAAGAGACGAGAGTGATTATAAAAAAAAGGGTATTTTCCTCTACTCCCTCCGGTCCCATATTACTCGCATATTTCATTTTAGGCCATAAATTTGGAATTGATTTTTTAGTGTAATTAAATTAAATTTTAAATGTAATGAGACACCACTTAATAAAAGAGCTCTTAACTTAAATTAACATATTAATTAAATGCATTAATTCTAACTTAAACTATAAATAGTATAAGGAGTTTGTGACGAGCCGAAAAGCAACCATGCAAGTAACAAGGGACGGAGGGATTATAAAATAATGAAAAAAGACATTAAATGTGATTGCAGGTTTACAACTTGTGAACCAATCAACCAATTATGAAGTGCACTATTTTAATAAAAGTAATTTAATATATTGAATGAAAATAATATAATTTTTAAAATTAAAAATAAAATAATACTAATAATTATAAAATGCAATATCGTAGAAAAAATTGATAGTAGTATGTCTTAATTTTAGTTTTTCTTCTTTAAATTTAATAAACATTTTTCTTTAAATCACAAAGGACTCAATCACGCAAGAATTGACTGCGACTGAATCGAGGGTGAGAGGAGTATAAGTTATATAACCCCTCCATCTTAGGGCTGACAATTTTCGACACGACACGATAATCTGACACGAATCCGCACGAAATTATTGGGTTGGGTCAAGTCTTATTGGATCCGTGTCCTTATCGGGTTGACCCATTAAGAACCCGATAATTTCGGGTTGGGTTCGGGTCGGATGCGGGTTGGATACGGGTAACCCATTAAGAAATAATATTATTATTTTTATTATTATTTTAAAAAATACATATTACTTTAATTTTTAAATTTCTTATAAATTAGGTTTAAATAGTATAAAACGAATTTTAATTGTGTAAATTAGGTTAAAAATTAAGGTTTAATCGTGTAATATTAGGTTTTAATCGTGTAATATCAGGTTCGAGTTGTTATCGTGTCGTGTCAACCCATATTATATCGTGTCGATAACGGGTTCGTGTCGGGTGCGAGTCGTGTTCGAATTTGAAGGTAGCAGGTCGGGTTCGTGTTCGGATTTACAGTTTCCTTAACAAGTTGGGTTCAGGTTAGGACTTATTGGGTTGGGTCATTATCAGGTTGACCCGATAACGACCCAATCCGCACGATTTGCCAGCCCTACTCGATCTACACCAATTGAGGTTTATTCATGTGAAGAATCTTAGACATGATTTTATGCTGTATATCTTAGACGCAATTAGTGACTTATATCAAAAGAAAATCAGTGAACTAATTGGTTCACTATTGACTCTAGTCCCTAAAACCGATCCAGTGCTTAGCTGGGCTTGGTTCCACATTCCTAGTTTCGTGATTCATGCTCGCTCGGTTTGGTCTTGCTCTTGCCTAGGCCAAGGGTTGGGTTGTTTCAATCAAATGAAAATGATGGTTGCGAGTCAAAACCAATTTAATAAAAGAGATCTGAAAAGAACACAATAAAGAACTCTGCATTAGAACAAAGGAGCAGCAACAGAAATCAGAAAAGAGTCGCACCAACTAGAACAAGGTCAAATATATTTCATTTCAGCTACACTATCATCATTTTAATTAAAAGTGATACATATCACCTTCAAAGCTGCTGCTTGTTAAAGATCCCATTCAATAAGATAACAAAAGAAAGCACATTCTCATGCTTGTGATCTCAAGGCAGTTCCAACAAATCTGCTAGCTTCATCTTCTAGCTTGTTATAGCCCTTCATCATTCACGACAGCTTGCTTTTCATCTCCATCAGACTGCATGATCGTTCCTTTACTGATATTTATTTATACTTCCTTGTACAGTTAAATCTCTCCGCGGGGGATTCTCTGAACTTCATAAATCTACCCATCAGAACACTCCAAATCCACAAACACCTTCCTATCGGATCCCACAAAATTACCTTTTCCTAAACCTGACTTTGGTTGTTCGCAGTTAGCTCCAGTCCCCACATTATCGGTCCCCATCTTTGATTTTCCAGGGTAGCACAAGTGATCGGGATTCAGAGGTAAGGTGGCAGGATCAAGTTCAAAAGAGCCAACTGGTACTCCTCCTCTTTCAGAGCCTGTCATTTTGAAAGAACGAATACAGTGTGAGAATCTGTACACTTCATTGGGCCCTATCATAAAAGACTCAGTGACGCTTTGGCTACTTCTTTGGAAAAGGCTCACAAATCCTCCAACTTTATCTAAGTAACAAACTCTTGCACCAGTTACTACATCAAAATCTGAAAGCACCTCCACAACTTCATATTTGTACTCTCTGTGACTATCAGCCTGGGAGCTCCAGCTCAAATCCCAATCCTTGAAAATAGCCCAAACTTCCCCTCGCCTCGGATGTATGATTAAAGAGCCTCTCTTACCCTTCTCACAGTGCACTTGTTGAGCAAATGTGAGGCGATTTGACATTCTCTGAACTGTCCCAACCTTAAATTTACCACAACCAACAGGCAAATCCTCATCAACCCATTTTTTGTGAATATCATCTGCAGGATCCGCTTCTAACCATGTGATCACCAACTCAAATGGAGAGAGTTGTACCTTGTTCACCTTTGCATAAAATCTTGGCATGGCATCAACTGAATCATAACAAGCCCAGTACTGGTTACAAGCAAAACAGTTGACATCACGATCCTTATCAAAATCATTAAATTCTGGATCATCATATTGACCGTGGTTATTATCTGAATCATCACCAGAATGTGCATCCATGTCAGAGTTGGTTTCAGTTTCAACTGCATCAGCACCGATGTTTGAAGTACAGCAGCCTTCACCCTTTTTCTTGACTCCTTTGTCACTGTCAGACTTATCATAGGGCCTTCCTTCAGGGAAGACAGATCCTGTTTCTTTACTCTCAGACTTGGAAAAATCTGTATCAGCATGTAAACCACTTTGATTCTCATGTTTCACAGATTCTGATAATTTGTTTCCATGAGATCTCTTGCGCGAGATAGGAAGATCATCATCATCATCATCATCGCCATCATCACCCACACCTTCATTGTAGGATACGTTTTGCCTCTTCCGAGATGATCTTCGTGGAACATGAACATTAGTTGGTCCAGAATTCAGCTCAGTTGCAACACCATAGACATCTTCTAAGTCATATTCACTGGAGGTGTCATAACTCTCACTAGATTCTGAACCCCTTCTTCTCCCCTTTCTTTTATTAATGCCAGAATCTCTTCTTTTGGCCTTCAAGTCCCCATTGACCTTTGCAGCCCTTCCTACCCCCTTATCTTTGAAAATACTTTCTGTCCGAACACTTGGTTGGGGTCGGACTGTTCGATTGTTGGCACACCACTGAGATGCCATTTCTGAAGCCGAAAATCCCTTTCCATTTTGAACACCCTGTTTACTTCCCCGATTCGGAGAAGTCTCCATGGGAACACCTTGACCAGCCGTTTCAAAAGCACTAAAGTTCTTTAAGCATTTCTGGCAGCGCAAAGTTGTGTTAACGAATTCTCTATTCAATAGGTACTTTAAACAACAAAATGGGCAACTTGTGCAGAATACGTCCTGCCTGACAGAAAAGCTTGACTGTGCGGTTTGATGTTGGTTCATACTGTGAAAAGCATTGGTAACTTTGATCTCGGCTCCATATTGCTTGTTAAATTGATAATTTCTATTCAAGTGGTGATGTGGGGGAACTACTGGACCAGATCTAACCGTTGCCCTGATCTTCTGGTCATATGAAAACTTCCTTTGGGGGTCTGAAAGCACCGCGTTTGCTTCACAAATCAACTTAAAAGCAGACTCTGCGCCAGAAAATCGATTCTTATCCGGATGGAGAAATAGAGCAAGCCGCCTGTATTGTTTCTTGATTGCCATCTCATCAGCAAACTTTGCAACTTGAAGGACTCCATACCAGTCCTTTTCAGATCCGGACACCATTTTTTGAGCTGCACAATTAACATCACAGATGCTAAGTAGCTGGGAAATGTTCTCAAGTTCTGGATAAAGATTCTGTGCCTTCAGCACAATTTTTCGAGCCCCTTCAAAGTCATTGTGTTTCATTTTCATCTCAGCCAATTCCCTGGCCCTGAGAGCCTCATCTTTGTTGCAGTCCATTGATAGTATAGAGATACAAGATTGTCTAGCAATGAAATACCCCAAATTATCTTAGTCTTAGGAAAAGAAAGTTTTCTTCTAGATCATACAATATAACTTGAGTGCTTGAACCTGCATCCACATTGAATTTTTTTGTAAAACAAAAACTTTATACACACACTTATGTAATAGTAATGGGTAAAGTTCTCAGGAAAAAAAGCTATGGGTAAAGCTTGGTACCAAGGAGTTAAATCACAGCTTTGATCAATCCCAACAAGAAATCAACTAAAGATACAAGTCGAATTCCACTGCCTCAGACAAAAGCAAAGTTAAAAAACGGAAGTCTGCATGTATAACCTTGAGGTTTAAGCTTTACTAATATGCTTGACGAAACAGCCACAGTACATTGTTTCAATATAGGGTAGTTTGATAGCTTTCATGCATTCATGGAACCATCTGTATCAAAGATCTGGACCTGCACCTGTCAAAAACAAACAAATAAATCCAAACGAAATTAAAAAATATATATATATAAAAATCATACATTTTGGTCTACCAGTTACATAACAGGACACATTTAGTGGAACAATACGAAATGGGAGTCAAATATTTTTCAGATGTAGCAATGAACTCAATGCCGTGCTTGTAACTTATTATCATGCATAAAGAGACTATTATAACTTCAACCACAGGTACGGATATCAAAATCAAACAATAATGTTCTCTTCAGATCCAAACTCCTAACTATCTTAAGGAGCTAAACATTTTTACACCAAAAGCGAAACTCCTTGAAATTCTAGTAAGTCAACAGTTACAGTGCATACTATAATATGGGTATGGGATGAAAAACAAGCAAAGATTTAAGTCTTCCCATCCTATACTTAAAGGCTATATCTATCTAAACAAATTGTTTGCTAATATTTGGCTCATTAAACACAAGATGTCAACTCAGGGCAAAACCAAGCATCATATCGATATTGGAGTAGTAAAAATTTTGAATTGTGTCGATGAAAAGAGAAAAAGCGTGCGAAGTCAAACAATGAGGTAACATATCGAAAACGAATTGCAATCAAATCAACAAAACCCTAGAAACTGACATAACTGTGAATTTACATACTCGATACAATCCATAAAATTCCAGACATGGAGACAGCTACAAGACTTCATTCGGGGATGATTCGCAAAGCAAACCCAACTAAATAGATACATGCAGATAATCATATGACACACTCACCTTTGTCTGTTCCGCGAATTTAATGAAAAAGCAGTTGGAAGATGGAGATAGAAAGGGGAGATAGAGAGAAAGAGAGGTTTGAAAGAGTTTGGTAAAGATCGAAAGTAAAACAGAGGGAAAAAATGGAGGGAAATTGGACAGAGTGAAAATTTGGGGAAAACACAAGTGACAAGTGAGAGAGAGGAGAATGAATGGAACCTCAATTCTTCTGAAATTTATTTTGCCATTTTATGTGTAATTTCAATTGAAAGAGATGTAGATCCAAATGTCTAGATAAAAAATTTGATTAGGGGGCATCTGATTGGGCCTTGGGCCAAATTTGATTGGAACAAGGCCCAATGGGCTTTTGTAATTCTAGAATTTATTATTATTTTATTTTATTTTATTTTATTTTAGAGGGAAGACTATAGTTATATTCGGTTACGGGCATGTCAAAGTTTAGATATTATCAGTGGTATCAGGGACTATTCTTATTACTTATTAATTTGGTCTAGAATCGACCTATAAACCAATGGCGGATCCAGAAATAAAAAATCGTAGGGTCGGGCAAACATGACTATATATACTTAAATATATTTTTTAAAATAAAAATATATTATAAATGAAATATCTCTATCTTATGTTACCGAACATACACTTTTCACGGTGTACCATCAAGATGTTGTTCAATCAATCATCATCTTACTTTGTAGCTTAGGCTTGGACAAGTTTAATTGCGGAAGACTTTTTCAACTATTTCAAGCTTGTTTGAATTGTTGTATATTATCCAACGATCTTCTAATCGTTGTGATTCTTGTTCAACTTAAGCATATATACAAGAACTAACAAAAACTTAGAGATCTTTTCGAGAAAAAATCATTTTTAATCTAAAATGGAAGGTAATTAAAATCAACAATCAAAAGTAAAGATAATTATAATATCTACTAAAATTAGGGTAAAATTTTATTGTTAATATTAAATAAAAAGAAAAAGAAAAATTATAAAACAGGATTAAAAGATGATAAATAAATTATGATATTGTATACGAAAATCTTGTGCAAAGCAGCTCTCGATATCTTAAAACTATTAATGTTTTCATCAACTAGAAATTTCTTTAATTAAAATTATGAAAATGTAAAGTATTTGTGAAATTAGCACTACTTCCTTTTTACTACAGTAATAAACTAAAAGCCCATCCCTAAGCCCAATTGCAAAACGGAGCTTCATCTTCTCTATCATTGCATCTTCTTCCTTCGCCCTCCCGCCCATCATCCACCGATTACAATCAAATTAATCCAATACATATTAGTATAGTTAAGAATAACAATGACGTTTTGTCGGCAAAGCTGCGCTGCTTGCCGTCTTGAGGATGAATCATAGGGCAGAATTCCGGATGCCGTGGGGTCGGTGGCAGGAGTATTCTGGCGGTTCTCCGGGACCCCGCCTGCCTCCACCGCTGCTATATATTATTAGTATAAAATTGTCGACCGCAATTTTGAATAGAACCACGATTACAGTTCTAAGCGAAATATGGGAAAGCACGGGTAAATAGAGGGAGGGTGCATACATGCAAGGGTGGTTAGAGGTGCAGTGATTCAAAACATATACTCGACTCTTTTCAACCTTTTGTTTAAAGAAACACGCAATCATTTCTCTTGCTAGTGCAGAGCGCCTCGTGCATGAAGCTCCGTCAATGTTCGTGCAAGCATCATCGTTGCAGCAAGATCTGCACCTCCGTTGCCAACTGCGCTACGCTCCTGCGGGCAAGCATCATCGTCCAGTGATCTTGAAGTTGCGCTAGTGTGTGGTACGACTCTGATGCCTTTCCATCTAGAGGCATGACTCGTACAAAAAAATGTCTGCCATTAGTTGTGGGATCTGTGTCATTTTGGTCAAATTCTGACCAATTTCACAAGATATGAAAATGTAAATATTAAATTATAAAGTTTAAATTTTTCTCAAAATTGTTATATCATACTATAAAACATTTTTATTGATACACTAAAATAAACATTATCAAAATACATTTTTTTTGCATACGAATGAAACAACACCGGAAAGATTAAAAATTTTGTGATTTAATATTTTATTTTTAAACTCTCTCCGTTCCATAGTAATGGAGGCGTTTCTTTTCAGCACGAAGATTAAGAAAAATTGTGTTAGATGAGTTAAGTAAATAGAGAATAAAGTAGAAAATGAAAAAGGTAGAGAGATGAAGAGAGTAAAGTGGGTGTGGAAAAATGTGTTGACTTTTACTAAAATATGAAATGACTCTATAACTATGGAACATACCAAAATAATAAAATGATTCTATTACTATGGAATGAAGGCAGTATGAAACTATCCAAAATTTAACAAATTTTGTTATTTAAAGATAAGTGGATAAAAAATAATTGGATGGATAAAACATTAAAATATTATATCATAATAGAATAGTGGAATGAATGTAATTTCTACTTCCATTTCATTCATTACTTATTTGCCTAGCATTTGATCAAACCACAAAGGTTAAATGAAATTTCTATCCCAACTTTTTATGAAAGTACTTATTTTATACTTGTGCTTTCACAATATTATCAAATCGAATAAAATTTTCGGTGCAAGCCGGATGTGTAAATTATCTTCCAAAATATAGTAACTAAAATTGCATGAGTTATAGCTATTTTGGAAGGGGGTTTACACAAAAGCCTCCAACATGCAAGTCACTATTTATTTGGCGCCAAAAATTTAGTCCAGTGACAGTACAAAAGCTATTTTTCATGGAAGAGATGGGAAGTGGACAGGAGTGGATGCAGACACTCACAAAGTAAAGTTCATGCTGACAAACAAGGCCATGATACCTAACTTATAGCCCCCCACACCGAAATGTACACAAGTGGCTCCCGAATTGTGAGATCCTGTCGACAAGCGCTCCATAACCAGATACTGCTGCTACCTGGAAAGTAAGCAGAAACATATATGGACAAGTGAGTAGATATGGGCTTAACCCGAGTAATCTAACACTATTTATCTTCATACAATGATTCAATTACAAAGGATCTATCAGAACATAACTTACCCCTGAAGGGTGCAAAGAAACGGAAAATGCGGATGTTGGAGCACACTTGATCTGTGAAATAATATCCCCATTCATGTTTAATCGTGTGAGTAATGGTTCTGCACCAACAGCTAGAATCTGAGGAAAGACATTGACTTAAGGCAGATGAATCCAAAGTAGTAAGCTAAAGATGAACTGAGAAACTTCCTAGAAATAGGACCGTTCAACGTTGGTGATGCAATAGGGAACAATACATCAAAATGCACAGACAACAGGTCAAACATTATACAGTCACTAAAGATCATGCAGTGTCCATCCAATACCACAAGGGCATGAGGTAACAAAGAAAATAGAAATCTAATTTTACTCACAAGGATTGTCATAATTTGAGAAACATATTTAATTTCTGCCTGCAGAAAAGTCAAGAACAGTTTGGTTGTGTATTACTCTAAGTTTCTATATAAATGAATTACAACCACAAATAACAATCATCAACATATGAAGAAATAGCATGACAATTAAGAGATCTGTGATTTCACACTAGAAGTAGATAACTAGAATACAAACTTTGGACTCTGGATCACGAACTATGAGCTGAGAAAGAGTGGGTAAAATAGCACGACGATTTACAAGACATCACATGATTTTCATCAAACAGAGCATCTTGGACAGAAGCCTGAGTTCTAGCAACTGAAAAGCATTCACGGGCAGGAAGATTCCAAAGTGATAAAGACTGGCCCTTTCCACAAACCTGCAAACATACAGATATAGGAGACACATATAATGATACTATGATAGGAGAAAAAGGAGGGAGAGGGGAGGGGGTGTCATTCATAGTCCACGTTGCTGCATTCACCAGCACAGTTTTAGAAATGTTTTAAAACTACAAGCTAAGCAATTAATGTAACCAAATCTCTACATAAGTTTTTTTCATAACCTCAATAACTGATTCTTTAAGGAAATGCTTTCAAATTATTTGGCCACAGCTAATAAAGAGGTCACGACTACAATAAACTGGCTATATATAGATGTTTTTTGTATTATAAATAAAATTGTATTCTCTATAGATCTTATAAACGCATGTACTCCCTCTGTCCCATTAGAAATGAAACGTTTTTCTTTTTGGTTTGTCCTATTAAAAATGAAACGTTTCTAAAAATAGAAACAACACTCTCTCTACTTTTTCTTCTCTCTTACTTTACTCTCTTCATTAACTCACAAAACAACACTACATAAAATCCTGTGCCGAAAAGCAAATGTTGCATATTTAATGGGACGGAGGGAGTACATAATTGCATGATTTAATAATGTGCTTCATTGCATGATTGATAAGGCTCGTTTCATGCATATGTTTTGTGATAAAACTACACTCAATTCTGTAATCTAACGTGCAATTGTGAGCCAAGTGTGTGTGAAAGTCTGCCATATTTAGAAATTAAATGGATCAACTGGGCGGATGAACGGAACAAGGAGGAGTCATTTTGCTGCACAAACTGATAAGATAGAGCAAATGGCAGCGGAAGGAGCACCCGAGTAGGAGATGGAGCGTAACACAAGAAAGATACCCGAAAGACAAAAAGGGCAAGGAACACTTTTCGAAGGAAAGGTTGCCCTAGGGATCAAAGCCTCACGCCTTCCTATAGATGAAAATAGGAAGGAGGCAACACTCAACAGATATTCAGCTCTCTCCTAGGGCTGAAATGGGGGTTCCCAACACTCCAAACTCCTGATTCCATCACACACACGCACTTGGTTTCTTAATTTAATTTTAGTTTTCTCATGGTTGGGTGTTGGTTCTTTCACTCTTAGCATTTCGGTTCTGTAATTCCATCCTGAGAAGGGGCGATGATACAACTGGCTTCACGTGGTTGGCTTTCTCTTAAAGCAGAGGCAGTGGATATGAGCTGATGGGCAATTTGATTGTTCTTCTCCGCCAGTGTGGTCATCCTCTCCTAAGAGAGAGGCCTTGGTCATATTCTCAGTCTGGAGCTCAAGAAACACCCTATGCCTATCATTATCTTCGCCAAATTTGCGAAGCATGTACTCCATAATCCGTTGCCACTTTTCCTCAATGGCATCTGGCCTCGTCTCGGTAGGGTGTGGTCTCTCCTCAGAAGGAGTTTGTCTCTCCTCAGCCTCCACAGGCTTGCCATCTGCTTCATCTTCCATCTCCTCATTTTCCCCCGGCCTCATAAAATACCAGCGCCGCCCCCTTCCTCCTAACAATGCCAATATTGATGAAGTAGGCAGTGTCAAACCATTCAGGATTCTCACACAGCGATGGAGGATTTGGGAATTGCTAGCCCTAAGTAGGTGACAGACGTATAAGTGACGGATAGGGTGGCGGGCTATTTTGTGGCAGGCATGAGCTAGCCAATAACCCACATGTACCTTAACTTCTTTGACCATACACCACATGAAATACAATTCGATCACGGTGATCGTGGTGTTTGCTTGGGCAAGGAGATTGTGGGCCAAGAAGACATGGTTCCACATTTCCTCGGCGCCAAACTCCTTAGTGTTCTTGGGTTGGCCAATCTCCTGCAAGGACCACATTCCTATCCTATCCTCCTCGGAACTCAGCAGTCCCAGCCTTAATGACCACTCTCTAAGGGTCATAACCATTTCTTGATTAAACACTCTGAAGTAGATGGACTCCGTGTCCAAGTCGGTAGTGTACTCAAAGTGGAAGGATGTGAAAAACTCTTTCGCAAGGTTAACTGGCACCTCATGGTGCGTGCTCCAACAGCCATTCGAATCCAATGGCTCTGATGTATTCGAGGAAGTTCTCCTCAGCTCCTATCATCCTCAGGGAAGGATAATGTAACTTATTCCCTAACTTTGTTGTCCTAGCTTCTGTTACCGTTCCAGCACAATTCTTCCTCAAGTTCAGGTCCTTGAAATAAACCATAGCCTCCAGCAGCTTTTGGTTAATCTCAACCTCCATCCTCTCATAACCTCCGGCATTCCCTTCGCCTTCACCGGTGTCCATCTTATGTTCTTCCTTCACCTCTTCCTCATCCTCACTGTCCTCTTCTTGGTGGTAAGTTGCCTTGGTAGGATTGGTCACGGGCTCCCGAATCACTACACCCACTGACGTCTGCCTTGACTGCCTTGACTTCCTGCTCTTGTTGGGGATAGCCACCTGCTTACCCTTTCTTTTTTCTTTCTGCGGTTTCTCTCTTCGCGGCCGCCAAGATTGCGGCCTCCTCTCGCAGGGTCATGAGTTTCTCTATCTCCAGCTTCCTTTGTGTACGGAAGCTCCTCCTGATCGCCTCACATTAAGGGTCTCCTCATCCTCATCGTCGTCTGATCCCTCTTCGTCCACGTCCACCACTTCCCCATCTTGTCCGGTAGAGTTTTCCTCAACTGGTTTCTGAACTGCCTCCTCCACCTCTTCTAAGGTATCCTCCACCGGGTCCTCTTCTTCATCGCTGCCACTGCCTTCACCGTTGCCTCCTTCTTGGTTCTGTTCGGTGGAATCCCTGATAGGTGATGTGACGAGCTCGGGTGTTGGCTCTTCAAGCAATTGTGCGGCCGGTGAACTAACGGGCACGGTGGGGGCGGTGGAAATTTCGAGTGGAAGCAGGTTGGGACGGGCTTCCTCCTTCTTAATCTCTTCTGCCATATGAGTGAGGAAGTCGCTCACTTTTCCGGTGGGGCTGAACTTCCCCATTATATCTTTTATGATCTTCAGGTATGACTCGCCCGTGGATTTCTCCGGTGGCTGAGTTGTATTGGCAATTGGCAACACCATCGATTGGGGGGTTGGGGGTGTCATGGTTTCTGGGCAAGAAGTTGAAGGAGTTGAAGGGATCATCCGTACTCACAATCATCCATCCTTCGGTTCCCGTTGCCGTCTTTCCAGTTAATTGGATCAAGTGATTTTGAATTTCCTTCCAACTTGATCAGTTCAGGGGTCGGCAAACCGTTATAGGAACAATTCTTGACTGGGGTCCTGAAATAACTTTACTTTTAGCATTTCTTCCTGTCCACCGATTTTTCCGAGGGTACATGATCATGATGTCCTGCTTCTTCTTATGATTCTTGTAAGTTCCCTAAAGCTTCCTCTTTGGGTGTAATCCAAGGTTAGGAGGATTTCCGAACTTCAACGGTTCAGGCCACGGCTCCAGCTGCTCACCGTAGATTACGCAGCTCCTCTTCTAGGCTTTTCATTTTCTAGGCTTGGCCCTTCTTCTTCTCATCACTCATCTGGTTTGTGCATCACTGGGGGGTGGTTTCTCTACCGGTACATTCTTTCCTTCCACTTCAGACACAAGCCTTTCCACCTTCTCATCGAGTACATGCTTGAGGAACTCTTCTTCCTTTTCTTGAGGTTCATCATTCACCCCCTCTTAAATTTTCCGTGATGATTCGTCATTAAGAGGGATGACGATCGACTCTTCTTCAGCTTGGGATCCCTCCTCTGCCAATACTACTTCAACAGTTCTCACCTCTTCCTGCTTTTCCGGTGACATCTCCGACTCATGTTCAGTGCTCGATGGTCCCCCTTCCTCGGGTTTGCGCACACCTTTTTCATCTAGTCTCTGCTCATCCGCCCGAGATCTTGCTTTGTCCTCTTGTATCCCCTTCATCATATCAGCTAGTAAGGACACTTGCTTGATCATCTCGTCCATGCTGATCTTTTACTCATCATAAGCATTATGCATTTCCAGTGTCAGCTCATCGTTTGATTTCAAGCAACGCCTCATGCTCTGCTGAGATACGATCAATCCCTCGATCATTTCCTCTGTATAATTTGTATGCCTATTCCGGTCTAAGGGCAGCTCAATGTTTTTTTGAGGATGCGAATGGTATTAATTTTGACTAGGATGGACTTGGCTCTGGTGAGACTGGGGATTCTGA
Source organism: Salvia splendens (assembly GCF_004379255.2). Lineage (NCBI taxonomy): Eukaryota > Viridiplantae > Streptophyta > Magnoliopsida > Lamiales > Lamiaceae > Salvia > Salvia splendens. Next base: position 13,394,225 of record NC_056037.1, on the reverse strand, counting down.
GCTTGCCAGTCCCCACCCTGCCATGTTGGGAGATGATCTTCGGCATCGGAGGGCCATGGTTGATGGAGTTGATTTTGGAAGGAGGGATAATGGCAGGGGCGGTTGGATTGATACGTCGGTTGACTAGATTCATAGTTCTGAAAGTCGAGGCAAGGTTGGGGGTCTGGATATCCCATTTGCCATGTGGGCATTTGGGTGGCCATTGGATGTGGTTCTGACTGGCATGGGAAAGGTGGGTATTCTTTCGCCCAGCTCCATTGAGGCGGGGCCTGGGCCTGCTACTCTCCCGTTCTCCACTGTGTGGGTATTCATGTTGGTACACATCTGCTTGCCCTCCAGGATTCCAACTCCTATTTGAGTTCCAAATCTCACCCCTGTTTTGGCGATAACTCACTTGATCAGTCTAGGTGTAGGTCTTGATTGAAGGAGTTTGCGAACGACCCCTCTCGATCACTGACTGGATCACTTTATCAAGTTTGTCAACCCGATTCCTCAATGGATCGTCATCTCCTCCCGCGGAAACCTTCATATTCTTTCCTTGGGTTGGGGCAATTGGTGTATCATCGTATGCTCTTTTTGCGCAGAGAAGCCTTCCCATGACCATCTTGGCTTCACTCATAGCCTGGAAAAACTTCCCCCGCTTGATGAGTTCACCAGGTCTGTTTCTTGCATCCATTCCCTCATAGAACCTCGAGTAGATCTCTACTTTCAACATGTTGTGGTTTGGGCATGCGTCTAAAAGACCTCTGTATCTGTACCAATATCTACTCAAACTCTCATCATACCCCTGGGCAACTTCTTCGATTTCCCTCCGGAGTGCATTTGCTTTTGCTGCTGGGAAGAACTGATCCAAAAACTAAATCGATTAATCCTGAGAAAAGGACATTAGAACACAGTGCATTCAGCCACTCTTACCATCCAACTCTCACTAGAATCAAGAGCAATACAGCTGACACATGGAAAAGAAGCACCTGCTCCTTTTTCTGGATTGATTTACTTGTATACACTTCCCGCTTCTGCAATCTACATAATGTCAAATCACTTGATAAATAAATTGAGAACAACATGATCCCAGCTAAAAAAACATAACTCACAAGTAAGCAGGGAGTTATAACATACCCCATATGCGTGCTGTGCCATCTTCTGAACCAGTAAAAATCTGAATTTCAAAAGGGTGAATAATAATCAGAACTTAATTAAAGAAATTCAAAGAACACTTTGGATTTAAAGAAGCTTCCCTTCCTGCTCCAGTGAATTTTAATTTGAATTTCGATCTTAAGCATCTTAGTGCAACCCATGAGCCACTAGCAGCCTAGCACTATATACTTCAAAACTTTTCCACAGTTCCACTAGCTACATTTTCTTGAACAGTTAATCATCTAGTGCACCAATTTAATCTCTTCGTTTTCTCTCATATTCTTATTTATTCTTTTATATTAGTATATAGAAGGTTGGGGGCGAGCGTTCCTCTTATAATCATTTGAATTTTAAGAAACACTATTATGTTACCAACTGGAAGTAGTTTCCATCTGTAAGGAAAATTCTAGAACAGTGAGTTGATATCAGATCAGAAAGAAAAAGAAAGAGAGGTAGCAAGAAAGAAGGGAAAGGAGATGTGAAACCAATCTATCAAGGATTAAACCTTACGGTGGCAAAACTTCAATATAAAAGGGTAGCTATCAAACAAGAGAAAATCTGACCTTCAATATAAAAGGGTAGCAATCAAACAAGACTGGCTACTCGAATCGCACGAAACAATACAATGTAGATAGTTCAAATGCCTTTAAAAACCATCTTGACCTGCGACTTCTCCTGATTGACAAGCAGAAGTTAAAAAAGTTGTCTTTCAAGTTTATTTCTATAAAAATAATAAGACTGTTATACATAAATAGCCTCAAGAAAATTTGTACCATATCCCAACAATATGCACAAGAATCACCAGCAGCTGCATATATAGATCCACTCTACAACCAGTGAGAAATGTCATCAAAATCAATATAACGTGATAGTAGTGTCTAGGGCAGAGGTATCTTGGGAGTTTGAAGGCTGGAGTAGTTTCAGTTCTCATTTGTATAAAACAATACTAGCAACCATTTTTCAATAAATATAAGCCAAACTTTTCAGCAAAATAGCAAATTAGGTTTCAAGATTGAATTTAACGCTGTTGCAGTTAGTGGAAGTTAGAAGTATCTAATTTCTCAAAGAATCTGAAATAATATATACAGGCAACCACAAAAACAAAGTAACAGAACAAATTAATATCCCCGAATTATGACTGGCACTTCCTTGTTGTCTTCTCCTAAAGGGCTAAACCACAAACTCACAAATAAATTCATGGCATTGTACTTAATACGCATGCCGCATTCAAGCTACATAAGCAGTTTAGAAAAGCAGGAAGCATAATCAAACCTGAGAGTTAACTGCAATGGCATTATTTTCTGGAATAGGAGAACGAGCACCCCAAAGACCTATGCAAGTGAACAAAGTAACACAAGGAAATTATTGATAAATAAACATAAAAATTCAAAAGGACAAAAAATTAAAGATAAAAAAAAGGAATATAAAGAAAAATAACAGTTTTATTACTCTGGAATTTGCACAAGTTCTAAAATACAGACACAATGGGCAAAAATAGATGGACAGGGCAGATGGAAATTAAAAAGAAAAGTGAAAACTGACAACCACAAAGCCAATCTAAGTTGAAGTACTTTTTTAACCCAAACTTAAGTCAAGTGTCTCATGCTCCATCTTTTGTAGTACTCATATAACAATAACCTTGTGAGGTTCGTTGTATGGGCTAACCTTTTTGGAACAGATCGGGGTTATACATGTTGATTTCGACTACCAGATTGGTTAGCTAGTACTCCCTCCGTCCCACAAGAATATGCAATCTTTCCTTTTTAGTCCGTCCCACAAGAATATGCACTTTCCTATTTTGGAAAGTCTTTTCTCTCTTATCAGCGGGACCCATTCTCCACTAACAATACTTTAATTACTTTTTCTCTCTACCTCTCTCTTACTTTACCAATTTTACATTAAAACTCGTGCCGAACCCAAAGTGCATATTCTTTGGGGACGGAGGGAGTATGAAATAGTAATTAAAAAAAAGGTGAAAGAAATACTTTCCAAAACTTAGTCAAAAGTGATTTTTAGCATACCTTAGGCTATGGCCTTTGGGTATTACTAAGGTCTCTAAGCAGATAGCGAGAAGAATAAGAAAAGCCATATCATTCTATGGTAAGATTAGACAAATTCAAGGAGAGTAAACAGGGAAAGCAGTACTTCTTGAAGAACCCAATGCATCAAAACAATTCCCACTGCTCATATGCCAATATTAACATGCGACTGTACTAATTAATGAAAGTTCATTGGAAACAAAATGCAAAATCATTTGTAATATAGAACCCAGAAAATTTTTGGACATCTTAGAAGTTAATTTTAAAATCAGATAGCTAACTTATGTTGAGGATTCACCAAGTCAAGTACTGGCTTCATCTTGGCTCCTGCGAAATAAATGCATAATCATTTAGTAATGAGATGATACCCAAGGTGTTGAGCAAAGAGGCAAACAGTATATGTGGTATAGTAATACTTTTGTGGTAAGGGATCAATAATCAATATATGCAGGAAACATCGATATAAAAGAATATTACCTTGCTCAGATTCCTCACTTTCTAAAATTTCTTTCCATTTCCAGCCTCGAATTCGACCATCATCACCACAACTATGTAACAGCAAAAATTCAGAAGATTATCCTGAATGATAACATTATACAGAGATTGAAAGGACAAAACGATCCACAGGATACAAGCATTCATACAAAAACTATGTATACCCAAACACAGCTTCAAAAGTGTTGTCGCATGAGGAATAAACACCTCAGCAACAAAGAATCATCGTAAAATTTAACATCATAAGCTGGTCCATCGTGCCCTCGAATCACAAACTCTGGCTCTGCAGCTAACCAACTTCACACAAAAACAAGAGTCAATATCGTTAAAAGTATCCAACGCGCATTAACAATCAACAGAGATCATGATCACCAGCGCTTAAAGATAAATCCGACTCACTTTTGATTCCTGGAGCTTCCGCAGCCCATCTCCTAAACGACCAAAAATTGTCAGAATGAAAGTCAATTGTGTGGTTCACAAACACGAGACATGGAGAAAGAAGAATGTGAATTACTAGGCAGGCGGAAATGGAGTACGCGGCGATGGATCCATCGCTAGAGGCGGTGACGAGATGGTCAGAATTGGGATTGGGATTAGGGTTTGGAGCGTAGGCGGTTCGGAAAACGGTCCGAGAAAGGGTCTCTCTCTTTCAAAATGGCGTCTATGTAAAAATCTTCTTCCCAGTTTCTGCAATCCATTTGGATTTGGTGTTCTACTCCTAATCCCATCTCATGATCTTCCTAAATCTTCAGCTTGTTGGACTGCCGAAATGTTCAGACGGAGAAATGGCGCGCTCTGTCTTGTCTTTCCATTTATGAAAATAGTGAAGAAATTAATGTCATATTCAAGTAGTAAAAAAATACAATTTCCAAAATACCGGCTTTATAATTCGTAAAAAAACTTTGATAAATACGTAATTTTTTATAACTTTTTCCTATTTATATTTTATCAATGTAAACTCAAATTATAAATTACGGAGTATTTAGAAAATATAAGGAATATTAACATCTTCAGTTTCAAAACGAATTAATTTTTTCATCAAAGTTGATATAGTACAATTCTTTCCCTCATTGTAAATCAAATCCCAAAACCAACATTAACCTTCTGATTTACTCATCATTTTATAATCTCCAATACGAGCTTGAAGAATCTTTTCATTACTGGTAAATGAATTAAGTTATAGTAGTACAGCAATTACACGCATAGTTCGTCTACAAAAATACAGCAACTGCTTAGTTATTTACACGTTTCTGAAATAAGGTTATCGATATTTCTCTACTGTAGATAGATCCTATGCCATCAGAACAATATCGCCTCGCACACCTGCCAGCATGAAGAGAAAAGTGCATTATGATCATAGAACCAAAGAACAAGAAGAGATTATATTGCATATTAGTTCTCCTGAAAAAAAGGAGATGAGAAGAAAGTAGAGTTTGCTGCTCATAATACTTTGGTCGTGACAATCTGTAGCAAACTGGAGGAGTGATTCCATGTCCTCGGCCATCATGGAAACCCTTTCCGCCTCTTTCACTGCTTCAGCAGCAACAAATGATTTGTTTTCAGCTTCTGCGATTTTATAAGCAGCAGACACAGCTGTTTCCTCGACTGTGTTGCCTAGATAACCAATGCTCTGGACTTGTCTGGGCTGCAGTTCTTTCGGTCTTGCTATGGGGATTCTTGTGTCTAACTCTGTTTTACTTTTTATTCTGTAGCAATTATTCTGAACCTGAGATTAACGTAATATGAAGACGTTCAGGTTCTGATTCCATGTTATCCCAAATTAAGTTGGCAATTTAAGAAGGAAAGACTCTGTATATGGAAACTGTAACAAGAAAAGACACTGATAGTATTGAGAAAGTCAAATCTTTCTTATCATCAAGGAAGCTAAGGGAAATCTCAAGTAGCCCACGAGAATAAAAGTAAAGCAATTGATGCCATCATTGATAACTTATTCATCAGCTACCACTCCATTGGGCATTAATGCTTCAACTCACGGAGGCCAGAGTCAAGTTTCATAAGCATAACTAGCTAGTAAAATCACAACATAGTCCGATAATTTAAAATATGTCATGGGAAGTTTAGTAAAAATATACCAAGCTTATTACAAAAACTTTAAAGAAATATCAAGAACTTTATTTCATTTGATAATAAAAGGCTAAAGATTAAACCTTTCACCAGTACCATGAATCCATTAGTTATTGCAAAGAGCCCAAAAAAGTGTGGCCATTTTTTCTTTAGTCATAGAAGGTAGAAAGTTTGATGTCCATGCTAAATATTAACTACTCCAAAAATATCTAATTTATTCACATAGGAATGAAAATTTAGTGATAGCTACATCAACAGAAAGAAATTAGATACTCCTACAATTTATCCACAGGCAGAATCAAATCTCAGGGAAGGAAGAGTCAGGAAGAGGTGTATGAACGAGAGATAGAATACCAGCTAAGAAGCATCAGTTCGAGCATAAATCTTGAACTCTAGCACTCTGTGACATCAATAAAAACCAACCAAAGTTACAAACTACTACAAAAATACCTTTTCAAGTTTATCTTGCTGCACAAGCCTCCTCAATCTAGAACTCAGTGCCCTCTTGAAATTTTGTGGTACTTCCTGCCTTTGCTGCAAGGTAGGCCAGACATAACCAATTGTCATCTCAAGTTTAGATGTATAGTCTAAAATGCCAAGGAAGAAAATTTATTTGATTATATAAGCTGGACTTTAGGTCTAAAAACCATAACAAATGTTTGGTCTACTATTAAAAGTAAGCTCCTTCTAACCAATTTATGAAGACATTTTGGTAGTTAAAGTGTTGGCAAATTATAGCGTAAAAAGGGTAACTCAGGCATATGGACTCTGTTCTATAAAGGTAAACAGTAAACATCAGTTGTTGCCTTGTTGGTAACAAAAACGAAAAAAAATCAGGAAGATTTCAGAGAAAAAAATTAAGAGATAGAGATCTAATCACGCTTAATCCTGCATTAATGTTAAGCATAGAAAAGAGAAACTGAAAGGGAAACCAATCACATGCTATACAACATGAGGTCTGCTATTAAGCCAAGGAATCACATTTGAGATAAAGAGCAGATATAAAATCAAGGGCATCAACATTTTCAAAGAGCATGCCAAAAGATATCATTTAAATGTTAAACATAATTCATACAATTGTACCAGCAATCAGACATAACTGTCATCTATCACATGTTGTTCTACTTCTTGAAAAATTTTCAGCAACAATATGCACTCTGAAACTGCAACTTGCTGCACTTTTAATCAAGCATTAACTGAACTATGGATACCCTACTACATTTCAAGGAAAGAACTTTAATTTCCATCTGGAGATCCTCAGTAACACTGGCACATGACGTAGAAATCATCAAGATGATATTAGAGACCAACCTCAATATAATTAGCGATTGCACCAGAATCTGAACCATTTGGCTCTTGAAGAGTAGACAATGCTTCAAATATCATTGAATTATACCTGAGAATAAATGCATTTCTTCATTAAACTGAGAGCATATAAAAGTCAATAAAACTGCTGCTTCAGCCTAGACTATAGCTGTCTCTGGTGATGCATTGTCCTCCCATGGACTTCTCACAGTCTTTTGACATACCATGTTGTAAGCATACAGAAGTACTGTGGGCAATTGGGCATTACAATAAACTTTATTAGTTGGGAAAGTTTAATACTTAATCACCCTCGGGACTCTCTCATGCCAACCTAGGACCAAGACCAACACTCCTAAGCACATCTCAGTTTTATTGCCTGATGCCAACCAAGATAGATAATCACATAAAAAGCATCTCAGAACTAGTCCAGAAACTCGTAATTCATATGTCCAAAACTCGAGGTTAACCAGATAACCATAGATCAAGGTTAGCTTAATAAATTATTGAGAAAAATAATAGCAGTACATTACTTGGAAGCATTATTTCCATCAGGTAAGGGCCTTGAAGAATCTAACATGACTACATCAGTTGACGCATCCTGACAAGATGGAACAGATGCAGTGGTCTGTGCAATGGGGAGTGGAGTTGCAGGGGCTTCAGCAGGATCCGCCTTTGTCTTTGGTGTCTTTGATTTATCTCTAGGCCCTTGGCCATTCGCTACACTCAAGTTCCGCCATTTATCCTGCATAAGCAACTCATACATCAACTACTTGTAGGCTTCCTGGTTTAATAGTGCATTCAATATTCGATCTCTCTTAATAAGTCTTAACTAAAATCATAATAGTCGCAAATCTGTTAGTAATTCAGAAGCTCATTTTGTATGAGTATTTAAACCATTGATAAAATACTTTAGGTTAAGGTAGTGGTGACGTAATACCCATACAAAGTTTTGTCCTTTAAAAAGTGACAGATTTCTTCTCCAGATGGAACCCGAAGGAAGACCTAAATTAAAAGTCAGGTTAATTTACTGTATATACATGCACTTGCATAAGACAATCGTGTTAATCTACTTTCAATAGGATAGAACATTTTCTACTACAACGTAGAAATTGAATGCATTCTGACGAAAAACTGAATGGTGCCTAAGAACAATGATAAAGCGAATCTTCATTCGTATACTCAACTCCAAATATTCCATAATTTCACTAATTAATTCTTCAACAGAAGTGGCAAATGGCAATCACCAATAGACGCAGTTGGGGAAAATAAAAACATGTGACCGACCGCCAAGAACGGTCAACTGAAAGTAAAGCTAAGTAAATGTACATTGATAGGTACCTTGAGGTCAATGTTGGAGCGAGAGAAGAGGAGGTGGTTGAATTCGGGGTCACGCTGAATATTTTTCCACTTTCCGGCGCCGTGCTTGGCGATCCCGGCGCGCAGCGCTTCCTCCTCCTCGGAGGTCCACTTCTGCTTTGGATTGCCCATTCGACAGCTCAACGGCAAAGAAGGGAAGGGATGGGGGTTGCGGTGGCGGTATACTAGCAGTGATAAGGTGTGGCCGCCTCCGAAATGTAGAAGCTTTTGCCCAATTTTGATACACACTGTTTTTTCATTCCTTTTTCTAGCGTCAATTGGGAAATTTTCAATATCACACACTTGAATATTTCGTTATTAAATTATACTTCGTTCATCCCAACTAAGCTGATACAAAACTTTGGTCACACGTAGGGCTGGGGGAAAATACCGAAATGCCGAAATACTGGCCTTATCGTACCGAAAAAATGCCGAAAATATCGAATTTTCAGTATACCGTGATTTTCGGTACGGTATGATACCTTACTGAAATATTTCGATAAGGTAAAGGTATGAATTTTTATATACCGCGACATACCGAAATTCGGTATATACCGTAATTTAAGGTATATAACGTAAAATATAAATATAATAATATATAAAGTATTTTATATATTTTTAAATTATAAAATTTATTGTGAAATATAATATAATATGAATAAAATATACTAGTATTTAATACCCATATATTATTTAAATTACTATAAAATATAAATAGTATTCTAAAAACTCAAATATTCAATTTTCATTGATATTGAAAGTAAGGTATACCGCAAAAGTATGGTATACCGAACTTTGGTACGACATACCAAAAATGAAGTACGATATCGGTATGAAAATTCTCCATACCGAAAATAAGGTATACCGAAGTTCGGTATACCGAAAATTTTGGTAAGATAAAGGTATGATTTTTTCGCATACCGAATTTACGATAAGGTATACGGTATGATGGTTTCGGTAAGGTATACTGTACCTACCCACCCCTAGTCACACGTATTAAGAAATTATATTAAATATATTAAATAAAAGTAAAATAAAAATAAAAATGATTGAATATTTTATTTTATTTTATTTTTTATCAAAAATAAAATAACTCAACTTTATTAAAATGTTTCAAAAAGAAATATGACTAAATTTAATTAGGACAAAGGAAATACTAATTTTAATTACTTTCTCCATCCATAAAAATTAGTCTCATCTTACTATTTTAAAAAGTACGATAGATAACATATGAAAGATATACTACTAATACCTGCATTTCATTTTTGCAATTTCTAAGTTGCCGCCAATTTTGACATTTTTGTAATTTGCCAGCCAATTTTCTTTACAAACAGAATAGTGTAATTCTCAATATGAACATTTTTTTAATTGACAAGACTTCATCTAGATGTTGCAATTATTGGCTTCTATGCCGACAAACTAATAGAAGCATTAAATCGATTACTAAAACTAAGACCATCCACAATAGGCGACCAGCGACCGCCCAGCCGAGCGCCGGCGCTGGGCGGTTTGCTTGGCGGTCTATTGCAGCCGCCCAGCGGCTGAGTGGAGAGAGAAACCGCGCAGCGCTGGGCGGTTATGTGGCGCTGGGCGGTCCGTTCGGCGCTATTGCAGCGCCCGGATCGCCCAGCGCACCGCCTAGCGCGAAATTTTTTTTTTTTTTCCGAAACACTATATATACGCGCTTTGCTCGTCATTTTCATTCGCACCACTTGTTTTAAATTATTGTACTTTTTTAAATTTTAATAGTATTATTAAACTTTTCCCGTATATGTCTCGTAAATTAAATTTCGCATATTGTGTGATTGTTAATTATTTCATTTTGTATATATTTGTTAATAGTGATGTGGATAGTATTATTAATGTTTCCCGTATATGTCTCGTAAATTAAATTCCGTATATTGTGTGATTGTTAATTATGTCATTTTATATAATTGTTATTAGTGATGTGGCTATTGACGTGGCTGAGCTATTTATGATGTGGCTAGGCTATGGCTGGGCTATTTATGATGTGGCAGGAGGATTTTTAGTGCTGATGATGTGGCGGTGGCTAGGCTATGGCTGGGCTATTGCTGGGCTATTCCTATTGTGGATGGCCTAAGAGCGAGCTCAAAGAAGATTACAGCCAATTACATGTATCCACGTGGCTCGTGAGGGAATGACAGTTGAACACCTCATCATAACTTCCCTCCCCCTATCCGTTTAAGCTCATAGCAAAAATCCTCAACACCCATCGCCCTCTCTGCAGTTCCTTCCCTGCATAAGCATTTCCATTCTCCAACAAGCTCTCTTCACAAAACCAAAAATGGAGAGTTTAGCAGGCAGAAACTTGGCAGCAATGGCGATCTCAATTCACCCAAACAGGAGGTGTTGGAGGAAGAAGAACCAACAAGTAGGCTTGTTTGGGAACCCTCATGCCCATGGTTCAACCTCATTCCTTGTGCGTTGCGGCGGCAGCGATGGCTGTGTGGCGGTCCCGGTGCGAGAGGATTTTGCGGACGAGGAGGACTACTTAAAGGCGGGAGGCTCGGAGTTGTTGTTGGTGCAAATGCAGCAGAACAAGACCATGGATCACCAGTCTAAGCTTGCTGATAAGGTTCCATTTACTCTACTCCATTAAGCTGTGAATTCAAACACGACATTTGTATCTTTTACTTTTAATTAATCACATGTATATTTCCTTATGCTTCTATCAGTTTTAGAGAAACTCCACTTTATTCTTACCACCATATATATATATGTCTGCAGTTACCAAATATACTGAGTGGAGATAATAATGTACTGGATTTGGTGGTAATCGGTTGCGGACCAGCAGGGCTAGCTCTTGCTGCTGAGTCGGCTAAGTTAGGTCTCAACGTTGGGCTTATAGGTCCTGATCTACCTTTTACAAATAACTATGGTGTTTGGGAAGATGAGTTCAAAGGTATTTTCATGCCATTCCATTTATCTGCTCATAATATTTCACATTATACTAACCATGCAAACAGTGTTAGCCTCTTATGATGATGAGAGAAATCATTCAACTGTTACATCATATATAATAGGAGTATATGGTTTCAATATAATTTAGAAGCAGTTAAATGGTTCAATATATCCAGATACCTTCATAGTCTATGGCCACCATTGTACCATGTTGGTTTTCCTAACAGAATATCCAGACAGTTTGCTCATTTTCTATGTTTCTTTTACCACCATTTATTTACCTGTATTATCGAGTTAAAGTAGACGCTGCTCCTTTGCTACTATTTCAGATCTAGGACTTGAATGTTGCATTGAGCATGTCTGGAGGGATACTATTGTGTATCTAGACGACAACCGTATTTATATTGGTTGTGCATATGGACGTGTTAGCCGCCATTTGCTCCATGAGGAGTTACTGAAAAGGTAAACTTTATCAGGGAGAACCATACGGTTACATCTGTAATTACATCTTTGATGACATTACATACTGGTCACGGTTATAGGTTTGTAACTCGTATGAATTTTCTTAGGTGTGTCGAGTCAGGTGTATCATATCTTAACACAAAAGTGGAAAGGATTATTGAAGCTTCAGGCAGCCATAGACTTGTAGAATGTGAAGGAAACATAGTGATTCCCTGCAGGTGTGCTCATTATTGATCCTCTCTTAATTTAGTATACTTTGTGAAGAACTTGGTTCTCTCCTTTGCCTGTGACTCTGACTCACATCTACAGGCTTGCTACTGTAGCATCCGGTGCGGCCTCAGGGAAACTCCTGGAGTATGAGGTTGGGGGTCCAAGGGTTTCCGTCCAGACAGCCTATGGCATCGAGGTTGAGGTAGGAATGTTCACAAAGTCTAAAATACCAAACTTCTGTTATCTAACACTTGATACAGTTGAATGTTTGTTGTTCGATCTTCTCAGCTCGAAGATTTGGATTGTACTTTTTGTGAATTCAACATGACGATCACCATATTGTCATATTGATTTTTTCAGGTGGAAAACAATCCATATGATCCCAGCTTGATGGTTTTTATGGATTATAGAGACTACTGGAAACATAAAGTTGATTACTTAGAAGCACAATATCCAACATTTCTTTATGCCATGCCTATGTCTCCTACAAGAGTTTTCTTTGAGGTTTGATCAAATTTTTTATATTATCCTGTATTGCAGGTTTATTAAACTAACACAAGTGCTAAGCAGGAGACATGCTTAGCTTCCAAAGATGCAATGCCATTTGACCTATTGAAAAATAAACTAATGTCAAGACTGGAGACTATGGGAATCCGTATTGTACAAACTTACGAGGAGGTACTTCGCTGGATTTATCCTTATTTCAACAAGAACCCTATCAGTTTGATTCCATTCTCCTCGAGATTTTGACAAACGCATGAATTCTATGCAGGAGTGGTCTTATATTCCAGTTGGAGGTTCCCTGCCGAACACTGAACAGAGGAACCTCGCCTTCGGTGCAGCTGCTAGCATGGTACATCCAGCCACAGGTAAGTAATACTATTGAACAATTGAACACCTTAGCGACCGTTGCTTGAACGAAAGAGTCAGATCATAACATAAACATTTGTAAAACAGGCTACTCAGTTGTTAGATCCCTGTCAGAGGCTCCACAATATGCTTCTGTTATTGCAAATATTTTGAGACAAGACCATGTTAAAAACATGATCGCCAGTTCAAGAATTTCGGAGAATATCTCAATGCAAGGTAGAGAGTTACATGAATACAAACATGCATATACCATCGATTGCTGGCTTATTATCATATGATTTCTTGATACACTTTCAGACCTCATATTGTTGCAAGTTGTACTCGTACAGATTTTTCGTGTATGATTGCAGACTGCTCAATTGCACTTTTATCTTTCTCTTAGATAGTTTTCTGTTCAATCTTGTACTATATCTTATCTCAACTCATCAATCGCTTTTTCAATGGCTGTGAAAACGAACACTCTCGTGAAATATCTAATGCTACTGTTTTTACAGCGTGGAATGCCCTTTGGCCGCAGGAGAGGAAAAGACAACGAGCGTTTTTTCTGTTTGGATTAGCCCTGATACTGCAGCTGGATATTGAGGGCATAAGGACCTTCTTCCACTCATTTTTTCGTTTGCCGAAATGGTTAGCATTCTGAACCACCACTCATTGATTCATCAAACATGCACTGAAATAGATCAAAACAGATGATACATAGCCTAAAGTTGATTATATTTGTTGAGTTGAGGTTGTTAATCTGGCATGCAGGATGTCACAGGGGTTCCTCGGCTCGACTTTGTCGTCAGGAGACCTCCTCTTGTTTGCACTATACATGTTTGTGATAGCACCCAATGAGATGAGAAAGAGCTTAATCAATCATCTCATATCTGATCCTACTGGTGGAATTATGATAAAAACTTATCTTACACTATAGCTTTTACTCCAGATTGCATTTGTCTGTCTTCTAAATTCTAATGTACATAAACTTTTGTACTACTAACTTCTAATAATAATATATACTGTTAGTAAAATCAACTCTTCCACTTTCAGTTATGTTTTCACATCATCTATTGCATACATCACATTTGTCAATCTATAGGATTCAAGATTATCAAAGGTTCCTTGTATACATACTCATCTTAAACCTTCAATATTATCAGATGTCACTTTTCTACAAATACAATATGTCAAGTTAGAATGCAATTGAAGATCCGAATTACAATCAAAGTTGCATAAGGATTATAATTATTTCTCAATCTAGATTATAGATTTTGATCTTATTATATAATATCTCATATAAATATTCAACAGAAAAACAAGTAAACAAATTCTAGTAATTTAACTCCTCATCAACTAATATGAGTTCTGGAAATAAATTTGCTCGGAAAAATCAACACAAGATTTCATCAACATGAAAAAAGATGCGTCAACAATAATTGCAAAAATATACTACTACGATATTTGATTAGTAGAAAAAACATGATAATATGGACGTTTAAATTGTATTGAAATCCACAAAACACACGATTTTTAGATAAAAATAAAATAAAACAAAATCAAACACTAGCATGACAAGTGTCCTTCCATATCGACCACCGCATTATAAGAAAAGACAAAATAATAATGTCCAACCAATATTTATCATATACGCATACACATTACTTAGTTTTATCCTAAAAAAAAAGGAAAATTCCACAGAGAAAAAAAAAACAGAGAAAAAATTTGGTGGCCATCCACCAACGTAGTCAAATCCCCACTCAACTAGCTCCAACTCCATCTTCCAAAACCACAACTCCCAATTCCAAACTCTCACAAAAAAAATGAACGACAAAGTCGACAAACTCGTAATATTTCTAGCGAAGAGAGACGGCATCGACAAGCTCGTGAAAACCTTTCAATACGTCTCAAAACTAGTCCACTACAAAATCGAGAAATCCCACCCCGACTACGCTGGCCGGGCCAAGCAGTGGGAGGTGGCCGCGGGCCTCAGCCGCAAGGCCTTCCGCAGCGGCCGCTTCCTCACGGGCTTCAACACGCTGCGGAGGAGCCCCGGCCACACCCCGGGTTACCGCCTCCTGGCCGTACTGGCCAATGCGGGGGAGATGGTCTACTTCTTCTTTGACCATTTCCTCTGGCTGTCGAGGATCGGGGTCCTCGACGCCAGGTTGGCGAGGCGAATGAGCTTCGTCTCGGCCTTTGGGGAGTCGTTCGGGTACGTGTTTTTCATAATAGCGGATTTGATTATGATTGGGGATGGGATTAGGGAGGAGAGGAGGATTGGGGATGGGGATGGGAAGGCGGTGGGGAAGATTAGGGCGGAGAGGGTGATGAGGCTGATGGGGGTGGCGGCGAATGTGGCGGATTTGTTCATCGCGGTGGCGGATATTGAGCCTAATCCCTTTTGTAATCATGTTGTAACGCTTGGGATTAGTGGGCTGGTTTCTGCATGGGCGGGATGGTATAGGAATTGGCCCTCTTAATTTATTTTTTTAACTTGTATTTAGTTTTAATGTTTGGAATTATGAAAAAGGAGAAACCGAGATATGTGTATATGTGGAATTAATATATGCATTGTGCTTGGTCTAATTTTGAATAGCTTGTTATTTTATTTTATTTTTCACGAGTGGTGGAGAAAACAAAAAATATGTTACTATTATCAAGTAAATAGATCTAGTTAAATTTAAAATGGTAAATTGAATTTTAAAATAAATACAATCCTAATTATGGGATAATACTGTATTATTTTGGATGAAAAGGTCGGGAACAATTACTAGATGTGTTGCTTATTTTTTTTATTTTTTTAAAAATTTCAATCAAGAAAAGGAAAATAATGTGAAGGGTTCAACCTATAACACGACGAGAAATAAATTGCCAATGCCACACTTTTTATTAGTGGACCATGATTTATTTATGTTGCTACTAGCACTTATTTTTGCAATTCATAACTAAATTGCAAGTCCTTACAAGGATGAAGCATAAAATAAATTAATCGGATATCAACAATAATGAAAATTTGGTAGCTGCAACAGCCCATGAAATACAACCATTATAACTGCTTGTTACATTTTGAAGTGCATAAAATACAAATTTACACCCTTTGATGATTAAGTTCTCTAACTTAAAAGTGCAAAATATCTTAGAATATGGAGTATTTCTTAATCCTCCAAAAATATAGTACTATCAATGTGTTTCCTACTTACTCTGTGATACTCTAGTAATCTTCCAGCACAGGAAAATGAAAACAAGAATGCAATGACAGCAAAAATGACCAAGATATAAGTAACAATTGAGTTCGGAGCATTTTCTTGTGGACGTGACTAGCAAAGATCAAGATACATACTAGCGTGGAGAGAGTTAACCTGTTTTTGATTTATTTAGTAAGAATGATCGCCTTGTCGAGTAGGGAGCGACAATCGCATAGATATTATGAAGATATCCCTTGTCATATATGTTGTTCTTAACCACTTCTACCTCCTCAAGATGAGATCTTCTAAATAATGTTTTCCATTTGCTCTCCGGGGGCTTCTTTTCTTGACTTAGTTCGCCTAAACTAGCTTTTAGAGCTGCTGCACTCACTTTTGCCTCATTCACCTTCCTCTGCCAGCTCAGGTACTCTTGCCATTTAAAGCTCTGATGTTTAGCACGGGATAGAGCGAACTTATGAGGTATATTATCCAGAGAAAAACCGACACTGTGGAATCAATTTGTAGGGAGGCAAACATACCTCATTTGTAGTAGTGTTAGTGAGACACAGTTTGGCATGGTATGTGAAAAAACCAGCTAATAGCATAGTAATCACAGCCAGAAACACCATAACAAGGATTTGTGTGTTATGGGAGTTCAACAACCACTGCCATAAGACAGACGCTCATTATCAGAAGGCATGAGTGAATGAACGTCTTTTCACAACAATCATGCTCGCAACAGGATGCCTATGCATGAGGCTGGCCTGTGCAGCAGACATTCACCTATTTTTCAGAAAAGGGTTGCCTAATAATCTCATTAATCTTTTGATCAACAAGTTAAACAAAAAGAAAAATCACCAAAAACTTCCTTCTACTTGATGTAGAGGTAGTCAGTCCCTACAGTTCTACAAGCCAAAAGCTTTATATAAATGGCAGCCATCATTTTCATCCCTCACTACCTTGTAGACTATATTCTTGTCTCATAAAAAATCAATTAGTGAAGAAAGAGCGACCATCACCAGATTCTCCACCACTCTTAGAGTTAAACTAATGCTAAGGAATTACAAGAAAAGTAAGTGCTAAATAAAGGACTGGTGAGTCTCCAAAACTAAATTTGCAGAAAGAAAACTGTCAACAGGCAATTAAAACGAATTGAGGGGTTGGTGGATTGTTTAAGCTAGGCGAAACTGTCTAGAATAAGATTAAATGAATCAACTTACCTGTAAAACAAGTGGAGTCAACTCTCTGTAGGAATTTCCAATGTCATAATAAACTGCAATATCAATAGGAGGGAATATATTTAGTATTAGACAAACACTCAGAGCCATTATCAAAAATAAAAAAAAAGGATGGATTTGCACCAACCAAACCTGTTAGAATGTGGACAACTTGCATATCTTTCAGTCTACCAGCGAGAATTAATGCAAGGGCAGCGATTCCATATACGCAGATGAGAAAATGCCTGCATCAGCATTAAGAAACAATTTAAGGGCAATCGTAGATCCAGCTAGAGAGACTCATGATTTTGAGATTTTGATCTTTTAGGTCCACATTTTCATCATGGAACGTCCTCATCTGAAAATTATGAGTCGTGAAGAAGTTCCTAGTTTATTACTTAGCTGAGGTCAAACAGGGATCTTTAATAAGGATTTACTGGTTCTGAATTTCAACAACAGGTTTGAGGCTAAAACATAAAGGTTCAAATCCTGTCCCACATCGCATTTAATGCCATTTCAAGCCATACTTGTACTCCTATAGTATAATAGTATATCAAACCATGAAGCTTATTAACTGATGCATCTAAAGCTCTGCCACTTGCAATTAACCATCTCTAATTTATTCACCAATATCCAGCTCTGGTATACCTCCTTGTTTTTATGCATTCTGTCTCGATATTTTAATCTCAATCAATTCCACTTCCTATAGATGCATGTTCCGCATCTCAGAATATAACCCCTTTAAAATCAGCGCATATCTATGAAATAATGTAAATAAGACTATAGGAAAGATATCCCACATGCACAATTCTCTGCAGCCAAATCATAAGAAAACTAAGATGCTCATTTTCATACACTCATTTCTTCTCAGGAAAATGTGTTGAATTTTGCCAAAGGGAACTGTAGAGAAATACTAGCATTTAGCAAGCTCGAATACTCTTTCTGTCTGTACTACTCACCAAAGAATAAACGCCATGAAGTATCTGGTGTTCCTCTCTCCTATGCAATTGTTCTTGAATGAAAACAAATGATATTAACTGAATGAGATACTATATGTAAACAAAATTTTAAAAAATTCAATGATACATACCATCCATGCACAGTGATGGTCAAAACGAGCAACACAGCGATCACATATACTGCAGTGCTTTGACCTAGCAGGTCTGATAATGCAAGAATTAATCCAGTACTTAATTTGTTAGAATAATTCTGGATATCTGGAGCCAGAACAATGAGCTTACTTAGGAATTTTGCAGGTATCACATTCTTTCTCTGTGAAGATGATGTTATCATATGGATAAGCAGAGAGGTACTGAGAAACATTGGAAGAGTTCACAACCCCTGGATCAGAAAAGCTAGTCAATAGAAAGAGGATAATACCCACTCCAACTGCCAAGAAGCTTGTGTACCTGCTAATACATTATTTCCATGTAAAGTAACAAATATATATCCTGATTGGACAAACATCAACCATAAGAATGCAGAGTATACCTGTGAATCCCACTTATATAATACCCTGGAATGTAGATGAAGGATGACTTTGCAATGATGTAATACGTTGTTCCAATAATTAACAAATATATTAACTGCATGAAGGATAATTGATACTCAGGTTTGTAATTCTACACAGATCTCCAAATATATTACATGCATAAATAAAATATGAAATCCTAAACCAAACAGCCATACATAGTGAAAGCTGTTATTCATGGCATTATTACGTGATTTAGGAATGGGATTCTGCTCTTGCTACTTCTATGTTCAGCATTACATAACTTACTTTGAACTAGTTGAGACCACCACAACACTTGGAAGAGCGGTTTTTTTATTGCATTTACTGAACTGCTACATAGACCAAATTACAATCCATAAGCCTAATTATGTTACCAAATCTAGTCGCAGATAAAGAAAAAGATCTTCCTTGTATCTCCCTGATGGAGACAAGGTCACAAGAGGTCAGACTATGTGCACAAAATGGAAAACAAACTAAGTTTTATGTTGGCTCAAAAAGATCATACATGATGAAGAAACATAAAAAACATGGTTTGTGATTGTTAATTCAAAAGAGCATCACATTGTCAGAGTTAGTAACAACCAACAAACAAACAAAATTGTTTTGTTTGATATGTCATCTCCTAAAGTCAGTTATGGAGCTTTCTTCTCGAAATACTCGTACGGCTGTGTGTCAGTCTGTTGAATGGGGTAATTCTCCTAATTAAAATGAAAAGAGACAAAAAGGTTTTTCCTTCGTCAACGACTCTACCAGTTCATCTTTAAGCATTTACTCATGTTCCATGATTTGAATTTGCATACTTTGATACTTCTGCTAAGATCATGGATACATGTAACATTAGAAATTGATAAGCTCAGTCGCTATCTCTCTCTAGTCAATCCACTGAATAGCTTCCAATTCCACAACACGTATAGTGATTCTGGCATAACATTAACTTTAACAACACTAAGAACAGTGAATTAAAAGGAAACCACGCAAGGAAGAGCAAAGGACTTGATAAAGGGATATTCTTTCACAAAAAATGGAGACTTCTCAGAATATTTAACAATCAGTAGCAAGCCTACTAAATTAGGCACACATTGTGGCAAAATTGATATCCATACAAGCAAGATTTATAGTTAAAAAAGAGAAAAACACATAAAGCAATTACTAATATCTGAAAAAAACACAACTTTGACAAGAAACGTAATACAAATTGAATAAAAAGGGAACCTGTATGATAGGGTTGGGGCGGTCACAAGAGTAGTACTCAAGAGAGTGAAGCGCATCGACGCCCCTAGAGCCGCACGAGAAGAGAACAAATCGCCTGCATGGCCATAACCGGTATTAGACTAACGAATATCAAATGATTTGTAAGAGAGAGAGTACCGGAAATAGTCGTAGGCGCCGAAAGTGAGGAAGAAGTGGATGCGCTGAATGAAGGTGCCCTGAAAAATTGGCCACTGCCCACAGAGGAAGGATACGAGTACCAAGAGCGTCACCAATCCATGACACACCAGAACCCACTCAACTGCCATCAAGATTCCTACTCAATTGATAATACTGAAACTTAAATTGAAATTCAGTGGGGATTCGATTAGGAATTGGCCTATAGTTTGGTAATAGATCGCTCCCATAATTATTTAATCTTTTGTTCCACGACTAATTTAAAATGACATTAATTTTAATACATAGTTAATATAGTGAGAAAATAAAAAAAAAATACAATTGAAATAATACAATGAATGGGGTGACCCAATAATAAATATTTTCATATATGAATATGTATTAGTTGGGTTGTGATCAAGATAGAACCATTCTTAAATGTAGAACTAATCTTAAATGTAGAACCAAGGCTAAATTTGGATTGAAAACATGATTAGTGGGGTGGTTATAACCGATGCATTGTGATTATGTATGAAATTTGATCTTGACCATCCTTTTTCCTCATCCAATGGATGAAATGTAGTTCTAGGTTATACACTTTAGATTGTTTTGTATATAAGACAATCCTGTATTAGTTTTAGAGAATGAGTATTATTTTGGGTAATTACACATGCAAAATGTTTTACCTTTATTTCAATTTAGTAAAAAAGTATTAAGTTTACATATTTTATACAAAAAGTTACATTAGTATTTTAAATTAATACATTCCGTTAAATATTTTAAACACTGTTAGTTAGTTTATAATTTGTCCAACTTATCATCATAATAAAAGAATAATTAGAGATTTAATACAATTAATCACTCTAAAAATAATAGTCAATATTAATTCTTCCAGCAATTAATCGTGGTTTAAAAAAATCTTGTCCCTCAATATACTCTATTTTTTTATTGTATTCTTTATAGGACACAGTATAAAATAAGTTCATATTTCATCTTTACAAAATGACTAATTTGAGCTTCAAACAGTCAATATTTAATTTTTACAAAAAAGATTCAATATCTTTTTAGTTGTATTCTCTATTATTACATGAGAAAGTCTCGACAATAAAATGCAATTAGCTAATTTGATAGTGAAGAGTGGTGATTTTTTTCTATGTGTTTTTCATTTTTGTGAGTAATAAAAATAACTGTGTTTAAAATAATTAATGGAAAGTTTTAATTTAAAACTTTTTGTATAAATTTGAAACATTGATAAAACTTTTTGTATGTATAATGTAATTGGAAGTAACGGTCTTAGCAATGACTTAACGGAATGTATTAATTTAAAATATTAATGTAACTTTTTATATGAAATATGTAAACTTAATACTTTTTGTACTAAATTGAAACAAAAGTAAAACATTTTGTATGAAACATGTAATTACCCCTATTATTTTATACATACATTTCAATTTGTAAATATCTCCGAATTTTCCTGAAATTTCATAGAAAATTCACTACAATTGACGATTTCAATAGTGAACAATCACTGACATAACTGAAATTAGTGAAAGCAAAGCTTATCCGAGAGATCAAATATCCCCAAAAGAGCAGAACACGCCCTCTAATCCCTAGTGTAATGGAATCTGCATCATGAAAAATTAACTGTGCTTCATCCTCGAGAATGCATAGATTTTAACTATGCCTCAACCTCGAGAAATGATGCAATCAATGTGATTGTGATGCAAGATTATCCTTTATCTTCACTCAATTTGAGCGTATTTTCACCCGAAACTCCAAAATAATTCAACATCACCTAGAGTTTCTCCTTTCTTTTTTGGAAGAAAACAAATAGTACTCCATTTGATTCCAATAAGTGGCTGAAACGATGTCGTCTGGGGCCGCTCTGTAGTTTTTACCTACATAATCGATGGAGGGGCATATTTTGACGGTGAAAGTGGTTTCAATTTCATCAGCGAAGGAAGGACAGGCGGCGATGCGGCGTCGCAGAGCGATGGTGAGGTTGGACAGACAATTGGAGAAGGGGAATTGCAAGGCGGCGTTATCTCTCATGAAGCAGTTCAAGGCTCATCCTGCCGGCTTTATCCGGGGCTTCGGTGCCGCCGCTGTCCCAAAGGTGCGATTGGCGTTATTTGTTTCACATTGCCTTCTGTTAAATTCATCTTGTTATCATGATTTTTTCCTTGAGTTAGATGTATGTATCTATTTTTCATTGTCCAGAATATAGCTGTTCTGTTTAGAAGTGACTGAAAATATGATCACGAATTTAACTGAAATAGAACTGCTAAGGTTTTCTGAATCAACAAATGTAGTAGTAATTCTGCAAATTGGACCCTAGAATATCAAAACAACATTTTGCGTCCCAAAAAATCCTGCAGTTACGGACATACAACTCCATAAATTATTTCTGGAAACACCTTACCAAGTAGTCCATGGTGGCTACTTAATACTAGAACTTAAGAATTTACTAACATTTTGCATGAAGAGGTGATCACATACCTTCTTAGATTGTGTGTTTAAAGATATAGCTAGTCTTTCATTTGTTGATATTCTGTGTTCAATCGAAGTTGCCTACTTGCCTAGCAAGATGAACATCTTGATTTGCTAGTTTTGGATATCTAATAAAGATATAGTATTTCCTTGCGAAATGTCTCTCTCTCGAGGTCAAACAAAATTTCCTGATCAACATATTGAATAGTTATGTTGTGATACTGCCTCAAAGAAAAACAATAATGGTCTTGACTTAATAATCGTCGAATAAATAGAATCAGCATGGCCAGAGGATGGAATATATTTAATTATGCTGTTTTGCATTTATTGTGAGTCCTCATTGTGCCAGCCTTGCGTTGGTATATCTTTGAAATTTGAATCCCCTAGATATCCCTATTTGAATCAAGCGGAAAGGTGGTGAGCATTATGACATCTTCTAAGTTTCTGTTTGTTTCTTCTTTGATAATAAAAGCATCAATGCTTGTCTAGATTTTGACAGTATTGAATATTGAGTGTGTGTGATTTCCCTTGACTACCATTCTATCAATCTAGTCAGACCTATAAAATTGATCTTTAACTTCCTGATTTTGGCAGACTACATTGTGTTATTAATTTACTTGCTAGGTTAAAAATGACACGACAAAATGAAGTCTGGTTCATTTATAACCGCTAACCAGTGGATAACTGAAACTACATTTACAAGCAATTTTTTTAAAACTCTGATTTGTTTGCAGATTTCAATATTTTAGGTCTCTGGAAGAGTAACATCTTTTGATTTAGCTGGGAGGAGCAAAAAATCATCTCTGCAGTTAGTAATTGATGCGATCCTTCAATCCCTGAAGCGTAGTCTAGAGTTTCAATTGCAGGAGGAAGAAGTAGAAGTATGCCGTTATCTTCTTTTTTCTAGTGCTGCATTTTCTTGGTAGTGCTTACAAATCATGACACATTTGTAGGAATTTTTTAAAACTAGAAACTTTACTATCATAAAAATGGAAAAAAATTGATCCCCATGAAATGGTGCACGCCTGTTTTTATACATGCTATATGGATTATTTTCTTGAGAGTTTCCTTGTTCTCAAGTAACTTGGGAGGTGGGTATCGATGAAAAGTATGGAGCCATATCTGAAGTATGTTCCTGGTCCAAAACTTAGATTATGTTGATACAAGTATTTACAAATTAAGGTCTATTTTTCTGATGAAAAACAAGTACTGGATTTTGGTTAATTTAGTAGATCTTCTAGAGCTTGAGTTATTATTTTATGCCAATATCTTCACGCACAAGCTAAACATACATATGTTCCCTTTTTCCATGCAACTTTAACTTGCTACAATGTTTATCGTGATTATCATCCATGATTTCTACATGCATACTGGCGTTGACGCTAAAATAGACGAAGAAGATTGTTTTAAGATGCTCTATGTCACATTCAATTGCCTTAATTTTTTTTTTCTAAGTTGTGCTAAGAATGAACTTGTGTAGATCTTGCCAAAAGATATTAGACAAATTACAGATGCAGAAAGTTGTGATTCTATATATGAAGATCGCCAGATGTGCTTGCAAGTAAGTACAAAAATGTTATATCCATCACCGACACCTTAAGTACAATATGACCGACTTTACACTGAGTTTTACATAGCTGAATGTAGATGTTTTCTTATCTTGTTTATTGCGTTATCTGCAGTAATTTACTGTAGTGATTCATACTGGCATAGTAATATGGAGTAGTTATTAAGTCTGTTTGTTGCTTAAAATGTTCGGTTCAAGGCACTCTTAAGATATTATGCATCAGTATCATTAATTTCCTTGATATAAGTTGTATATTAAGTTTTTTCATATTAAGGTTAGCATACTTATCAACGATCCTTAGTTAAACCAGTGATTTGTATCAAGGATATTCTTCTTTGATATTCTTCAGCAATATAGTATAATGTTATTCAGCATGAAGCTGGTCACTTTCTAGTTGGCTATATGCTTGGGGTCTTGCCCAGAAGATACAAAGTACCGAGCATAGAGGATCTATTGCAGGACAAGCTTGCTTGTGGGAAGGTGGAATTCATTGGCTTTGAATTTCTTAGGGAAGTAAGTGCAATCATCATTTCATTACTTTTATTATCGATTAATTTGCAGAAAATTTGTGGAAATGGTTTTATGTTTTACATGTAAAACATCTTATTCAGTTGGAAGAATGTCTGAATTATGAATGATTTGCTTTTGTTATTCATACAGATTAAATCTCAGTCTTTTACTTCTATTCACTACTGCATCTGACAACTCAACTGCTTGGAGGGATAACACATTTATCTAATACGTCCTCTCAAAAGTCATACTTATGATGTTTCGATTTATTAGAAGCTTTCCATCCTCACGATGGTTTCCCAAAAATATTAGTATATAGATTTAATTTGAATTTTTGACCCCAATATTTATGCACTATGATAGATTATGGTAGATGGGAGTTGGAGGATGCACTCTTCTGACTAATATTCTATTTTCCGGACATTCAAAGTTCCTGGTTAACTGTCGTAGTTATAATTTGCAGGTTGGTATTGATCCCATGTCAAATAGAACCTTCTCCAAAGGGAAGCTCAATAAAGAGGTTGGACATTGACTTTTCTACTTTCCTTGAGCAACATCATCAGGCACACTTTTGTTTTGGCGCTGGGGTGGGATGGGATGGTTCAGTATAATACAAATGAAGTAGAATTTTTGCTTTAAGCGACCAAGAATACATATATATAAACGTCACAGACAAAAATATTTTTGTGTAGCAGGATGGTCCAAAACCTTGTGATAAGCTCTATCATCTGCTAAGGTCTGATTGGCCTATGATTTTTAGCAGAAATGTATCGAGAACTTACCTGTATAAGAGCTGAGTTGCAGAGTTGCAGAGGGTATGAAATGAATAAACACTTCTCTACAAATTTGACCCATGACCATTAAAGTTTCATGTTCATCTAATACTTTTTTGAATAAGTTTGTGCTGTCACCCATTTATGTTATTGGAGTTTTACTTGTTCTTTTGATAACTTTTCTGAAAATTCTTTACCCGGTTATAATTCGGGCATCAGTCACTTGGCAGATTCCACCTTTCTAATGCTATGATTTCAAAACAGACTCTCAAGACATTTTCATGTGTGATACTTGGTGGTATGGCAGCAGAACACCTGCTATTTGGATACTCGGAGTTACTGCACTCGGATGTTGAGAAGGTCAGTTCAGTTGGCACATCTGTTTATGGAATGCTTGCGTCGTATTTGTATGTGCAACTAACAGAAGATTGTCAACTGCAAGCCAGTTTGCTAGGGTACATAGGTGGCTGGGTTTCACAGTGGATGAGGTTGATTTTGCGCATAGGCAGGCTGCAGAAGCTACGGTCTTACTATTGTCATCTCAAATGGAAGCTCTATCTAGGCTAGCTGAGGCCATGGCTTTGGGTGGATCAGTTGGTTTTTGCATTGAGACCATTGAGCATACGTTAAGCTGGAACAATAAGCTGTGAAACTTTGGGCTGTTTTAAGCTAGCATGCGTAAATAGACGCTAATAAGCAACTTTTGCTGATGCATATTAATTTGTTGTTTTTTTAATTGATGCCATTGGCTTTTATGTGCAGAATTGTAGGAGTAGTAAAATCTTTTCACTCCTTATCAATTTTCACTTACAAAACTATATATGTTCATCATCAACCCATACACTAATGATCATTCAGTCACAACCCTTTTTCACCGCTGTGCTTCTCTAGCAGGACTGACAGTAAGGCCATCGCCATCCACATCCCTGTCTCAATACCGTCTCAATATCGTCTCATCCCTTAACTATTCATGGACCTCACTGTACTTTTTACTCCATCTCTTAACTAAGAGATGGCACATGCAACCTTTCATCTCTTCCCTTAACTATTCATTCAATTTCATTTTTATTTCCAACACATTTAATTAATATTTCATTGAAATATTAAATTAATACTAATAATTCATAAAATCATTAAAAATCATGAAAATTACATTTTAAAATACGAAAAATACATAATTGAAATTCTAATATTACAATTTATTGAAATCTGCATAATCATGGAAAGTGATGCGGTGATCGTCTAACGGTTGTCAATTTTTGTCCAAATGTGCACCATTAGATCCTTCTGGAGTTGGGCGTGGGCGGTAGAATCACGTGTCCTTGCCCGAACACACATTCGCTCTTGCAAAGAAGGATGCACTCCACTGCGAGGCGGACTACTTGCGGTAGAGCCTTCCGGGGTTTCAGGGTCGGAACTAATTTCCCACTTCAGGTCCTTCGTCGGCGACAATCATGTTGTGCAAGATTATGCACGTATACATGATGTCGACCATATTCTCCATAAACCACGTACGAGCCGGGGATTTGATCATGTGGAATCAAGCTTGTAGAACCCCGAACGCTCTCTCCACATCCTTGCGAGCAGCCTCTTGCTTCTGCGCAAAAAGAGCATGTTTTTCGTTTATCGGTGTGTTGAACGTCTTCACGAAGGTTGGCCACTTCGGATAGATGCCGTCGGCAAGATAGTACCACATTTTATACTGGCAGTTGTTAGCGGTGAAGTTGATGGCCGACGCTTTACCATTCAAAACTTCGCTGAAGAGGTCGGATTGGTTGAGCAAGTTGATGTCGTTGTTTGATCCGGGGACCCCAAAAAACGCATGTCAAATCCATAGCCGGTACTCGGCAACGACCTCGAGTATAACGGTGGGGTGGGTGCCTTTGTGGCCGCTCGTGTATGATCCCCTACACGCCACAGGACAATTCTTTCATTGCCAATGCATGCAATCGACGCTGCCAAGCATCCCGGGAAATCCGTGGACTGTTTCGTGAAGTCGAAGCAGAAACTGACAATTTGAGGTGCTTGGCTTTCGGAGAAATTCGTCGGTGAAAGCTGCCCTGACGCCTCTGCAGAAGTTCATTAAACACAGTCTCCCAGTACTGTCCCCAATGTGCAGGTACTCGTCGAACAAATCCGTCGTTTGTCCAGTAGCAAGCTGACGGATTCCTGCAGTACATTTCTGGAGCGTCGTGAGACTGGGACGGCCAATAGCTTCGAACCCTTCTTGTAAGTACTCTTCCCGGACCGCCAATGTATTTGCGATATACAGAAATAGCTCCCGTTGCATGCAGAAACGGCGAGGGAAGTAGGTATCTACACATACCTGGTTCTCACAAAAGTAATCTCGTACCAACCTTGAAGCGGCTTCCTCCCAATCACGATGGATGTATTTCCGGGGTCGCTTTTGAGGCGCCGCGGCTTCCTCCTCCCTGCGTCGATCTACTTCTAGCGATTCTTCCATCATTTAACGTATTTGCTCAAATGGATCCATAAATGAATTAAATTTGGGAGAAGAATAATGTTTTGAGATGAAGAATGTAGAGTGTTTGAATAAGAATAGATAGTTTTTTTTTATGATAAACAATTTGTGGGAATGATTTGATATTTATAAAAGTAATTAGGGGCTTAAAAAAATAGAAAAAAAAATTAAATAACGGAAAAAACGGCTAGTATTTTTGAGGAAATTTTTTTCCCGATTTTTTAATGGAAATTTTAAAAAAAAAACAAAAAAAATTCAACTGATATAAGCGACGCCCACTCGTGGGCCGGCAAGTGGGCATCACGGCCGCACGAGAGCTCGCCACGTGGCCAACGCGCATGGCGAGCCAGCTCGCCACCCTCCTCTTGGCGGAGGGATACGGGACGAGACGGAGCATCCTCATCGCTATCTCGATGTTGTCTCGGCATTGAGCCAGCGATGGGGATGTGCTCTAATACCCTTCTTTAAATAAAAAAATTCAAAAAATTTGAAGCCCTCAAATTCGAAAGATACATGTAAACTGCAAAAGCAGTCAAACTTGAAGTTATTTAAATATATCAAATCAAGCATGATACAGAGATGCATAAGCAGTTGTGGAGCTGCGCCAATATATATATTTTTTAAAAGGTTACAATTAAAACTGCAGTATTTGAAATTGGTAATAGCTTTGCGAAGACCACTGGTCAGTTTTACACTCAAGACCCCAGGCAGAGACCTGAAGAAGAGAAGGGCACATGGAAAAAAGACCCACACCACAACTCCCAACTCGAACGAACGCACCTACAACCCACTCAAGTTTTATCTATCCTCGTCACCGACAACTCGTTTCTCGAGTTTCACATCTCCACCAGTGACAGTCAGTAGTTGAGTTTATCAACAAAGTTAAATCCCCGCAGATGGTCAGTCAAATCACACAATTTTTTATGATTTACAGGCATGTGCTTACCGTTGTTTTTCAGTGAAACCTCTCTTCATCATCAAAATGCAAACTCTCAATACCCTTTATTGTAGAATCATAATTCTTAATGCCAGAACTATTCATCCCAGAAGAAGTATGCTTTGCATTGGAGGATCCACCAAGCGGAAAGCTTCTTTGTCCACTTGATGTTTTGTTTGCAGTAGCTGGACTAGCCTCAGGCGTCCGAGAGCGACTAGGATCAGAATCATTTCCCAAAGTAAAAGTTCCGCGGCTTCCAGAAACAGTCCCACGTCTCAGTGTTCCGCTAGACCTTCCGAAGATGGTGGAGTTTGAGAGCTGCAAAATTCAATTAGCTAAGCAATACTATATAACAAAATAAATTAGACAAAATAGTGAGCAGTAACAGGAAAGGGAAAGATAAAAAAGATCATAGCAGTAAATGCTTGAACACAGTCTGGACTCCCAACTCGATACATATACTCCCTCCATCCCATTAAAAGTGACATGTTTTCCTTTTTGTGTTGACCCATAAAAAGTAACACATTTCCTAAAATAGAAACAACATCATATCTACCATATTCTCTCTTACTTTATTCTATCTACTCAAAAAACAGCACAACATAAATCCCGTGCCAAAAAGGAAATGCTTCACATTTAGTGTGACGGAAACCGATATGATTTTTAAGTTATCATGATGTACTTGTACTTTCATCAGTTCATCCACTATATATTCAAAGCCACTTACAAAATCTGGAACCAACAACAACAAATTAATAGCTTACCAAAGCATCCTTGCTTGCTAAATCAGTTGCAGCTGGACTCTTCTCTCTGGATATTCTAGCATTTGTTATCTGTCCGGATCTTCTTCCAGAAGGATCTCCTGAAGAAGTTCCAACTACCCTTCCTTCTTCATCACCTGCTGTGAAGTCAAACAAGGAAAGATCACAAAATGGCAGATCAATATAAGTCACACCATGAGAGATAAAAAGCACAGATATGAAATTTTCAGCCGAGATGGGAAAAAAGGAAAACATTATTAGCATAAAATGCATTAACATACCAGGCAGCCGTTCACCACTGGGAATTGCAGGGGGTAGAGCTGAGCTTGTCCCAGCTCCTGGGCCCTGAAAGAAGCAAATAAATCCATAAATTTAGGTATTATGCTTTAAAAGTTTAAAAAGGTTTTTAGTTAATTACCAGAGGACGTGAAGGAGGAGCAGCCATCTGGGACTGCTGATACTTCAAGATGGTCCAGTCAAAAACATAGTCAAACTGGAAACCTGCAGGGAAAACATTTAAGGAATCAATTAAGCTTTTTTATCACCCTTCTAAGCTCAATATATTGTGCCATAGAATGGTGTTTTCTAAATGGGAAAACTGGAAGAAATATCCCGACCTTCACGAATGAAGAGGTCACGGAATATCCTCTTAAGATAAGCATAATCTGGTTTATCTTCAAAGCGCAGTGAACGGCAATAATGAAAATATGATGCGACCTCGGTTGGATAACCCCTGCACAAAGCCTGGAAGGAATGTAAGATGACATATATACCTACACCTAAAGCAAGCATGTCCAACCACAATAGTCCAGGTACTTACCTCAATAGAGGTTGAGACCTTTTTCTCACTTATTTTCTCATATTTCTGTTTCTTAGTTCCTGCTTTTAGTCCCTGCCAAGGAAGGCTATACAGAGGACATGTTAATTGGCAATTCAAAGTACATCAATAGAAACTACAGTATATGATGAATTAACTACCTTCCTCTTAAGAAATACATCAGCACAAATCCGAGAGATTCCAAATCATCTCTCCTGCTTTGTTCTATGGACAACATCAATAGCATCTCAGTAAAATAGTAAATTTTCCCGATATCACTGTAATAATCAAGTATTAATAATGCATGGAACAATAATGAAATATACCTATACCCAGGTGAGTATTCATACTGGCATATCGTGCGGTCCCAGTCAAGTTTTTGTTCTCCCTGCAGTGGTTGCAAATTTTAATAATGTACATCAAAATTAACTTTAATCCACGATACAAAAGTTCAATGAAAAAAAGTGTTTCAAAAACTGGCGTTCGACACAAGGAAAGAATTTACTCCAGAAGATCCCTCAATGTTTACTTCGAGTGAGAACAGTCTAGTCTACATGTGGAAGTGATATGGAGCATGCACTCATCACTTCACAACTTAACAATTCAGTCTACAAGTGAAAGCAAGATGCGACATAAATTTAAATTCAAACCGGGCATGCCAATGTACTTATATCTGTGGACTGGATTATCATACAGATAAAAACAGACATTAGGTAGATCAGAAATTTAGAAAAATAAATATTGCTTCAGAGCTAATGTTTATAAAGAAAATAATATCAACAAGAAGGCTGAATCTTTTTCCTAATTCTTACAATAATGGTAACAGGCTTACTCATTAGAAATTAAAACAGTCTAAAATTATGGCCTCCCAATTCAACCAGGGCTTATAGTTGAAAAATAAAAAATGAAAGACACACAAAGGTTTCTCACAAGAAGTTGAAACCTACAAACCGGTTTTGGCAGCTTTTGTTTATATGAACATAAAATTCATTTAAGACAATAGGAAGTTTACATGGCCAAGACTCTACAGTATACATGACATGTGACTGCAACCCTAATTTTATACAACTTGAAACCATGCAATCAAACTCAATGCACAGTGTAGCTATACGAGAAATTGAGATTGAATCATGAGAATCTCCCACATTTTGAATTCTGTTGCAATACTGATGCTCATCTTACCTGTAAGGAATATGTTGATGATTAGAACTGTCTCTGTATTTCTTTGCCAGACCAAAATCAATGACGTAGACCTAATAATATTGCCAGCCGAAACAAACTCCATTCAGCAAACAAATTCTGCTATTACAGAAAAAAAATACAAATTGCAAGAGGACCTGATTGGCACGTCGTCCCAAGCCCATAAGGAAATTATCTGGCTTGATATCTCGATGCAAAAATGATTTTGAATGAACAAACTCAACACGATTAATCTGAAAGAGCAATTAGGCAAACCTTATGACTAAAGATATCAATGTAACTAACGCTAAGAAAAACAATTTTCTTTAGTAGCAATGTCATTAGAAAAGAGATAAAGCTAAAATATAAAAACAATGACCATTTGATCAGCGAGCATGAGAACTGTCTTCAGAGAGAGTTTCCTACTGCAAAAATTGAAAAGATCTTCAAGACTGGGCCCAAGCAAGTCCATAACCAGAACATTGTAGTCTCCTTCCACGCCAAACCATCTTACATTTGGTACCCCAGCTGCAGAGTTGTTGTGAAAGTTAAGAGTTTGTGACATAATTAATATAAAAATTTGGTCGATGAGTAAACAACAAAGTGAGCGTTCTGCTTAAAGAATTACTTCCGCCTTGTAAAATTCTGTACAATTTTGACTCGTAGAGCAATTGAGGATGTTTTGTCTTCACATTTTCCTGAAAACAACAATTGTGGCATAAAAAACTATAGGGAAGAAGAAATTATCAACACTACTGCTGAATTTGCAAGCGCAACATCCTCAGCACACACAACATTTTCTTAAATATGAGGACGCTTGTTAATAGTGCAGCAAAACGATATGCAATATAATTATAAAAACCATTGCAGTTCCCAATTCTTAATAATTGAGCAACCGCCAACTATGTGAAGGTAGACACAATGGTTTCCATTTCTCTGAAAACGCAAGGTATGTTTTAATCAAGGTTAGACGTGGTCCAACTAAAAAGTAGAGAGATATCCTTTTATTTTGCAAAATCAAATGACAGAAATGTAGTTTCATATTATTAGTTTTACAAGCACCACCAAGTTCCATACAAGGTGAATAAGAAACATCTTTACAAGCAAGTAAAGCTGCGGTGAAGAAAAGATACTCCCTCAATCCCTCAAATTGTCACATTTTTCCATTTCCGACAGTCCCACAAAATTTGTCACATTTCACTTTTTACCATTTTTGGAAGTGGACCTCATATTCCACTAACTTATTCCTACTCACATTTTATTATAAAACTAATACTTTAAAAGTAGGACCCACAACCTACCAACTTTTTCAACCCACTTTCCATTATATTTCTTAAAACCCGTACCCGGTCAAACTGTGACAATATTTGGGGGACGGGGGGAGTATTGAGTTTGAAGCTACAAAGTAGGGAAAGCTAGACACAACAAGCCACCAATCATGAAAAGCAATTAAAAACCCTTAATTCTGAGATAAAAGGAAAGTAGAGCTGAATGGATACTGTAGCTACATTCCATCCAAATTGACGTCAAGTCTTTGTGTTACATGTTTCTAAACTAAACCACAGTCATAGCAATCAAAACTCATAATTTGCAACTGGATTAATCACATACGAGCATTCAAGTCAAACAAGTTGAGTTCAAGCTAACACGACAAGAACAAAAGGACAAGCAGATAGTGAAAAACCTAAGTGAAGCAATATTCATAACTTCGAAAAGTAAGACACCTCACCATTCAACAAAGAAGATGCTATAAGAAACACATTTAAAAATAGAGAAACAGCAGAACTTACTAGCTTAATTGCCACTTCATCATTAGTCTGAATATTTGTCCCTGCATACACAAAACAAACACTAAATCAACAAACCAGAAACCCAGAGCAAAGACCAGAAATTCAACCAAAAAAACAAAACCTACCAAGATAGATCTCTCCAAAAGATCCGCTGCCAATCTTCCGACCCAATCGATACTTGTTTCCAACTCGCGGCTCCATCAACAAAACCCTCGGATTTCTAGATGAAAATTATCCACTCAGAACGCTAAATTAAGCGGCAAGCAAACCCTACATATGGATCTCGGCGGCTGCACAGTTTCGGCTGGATCTAGCAAGTGAATGATTTGATCGAGATTAATTTCCAGTTCTGACAGCAGTAGCACTAGGCTTTAGGAGTTAGAGTGGGAGATAGAAGAGAGAAGAAAGGGGAAAAAATCCTTCTTCAGCAACTGTGTTGACAGATATATGCGTGTGTTTCAGTGTTGAAGGTTTTTTCCCTTTGATTCGGTTGAGAAAAAAAACGTAGGGAGGGTGTAAGCACGCGCCTGGCTGGAGCGTGGAATTCTGATTCTCGATAAGAGTAGATATGAGTTCGGTCACGTGACTCACGTGACGCCTTTTCCATCCAACCTGGCATTGGCGTGTGTATGTGTCGCGATTTTAATTTTTTTTATTGTAAAGCTAACTTCTACTTTGGTGGTTGTCATTTACCAATTATTATTACTATTATTAAAACCAATTTAAAGTTGGTTAGTAAGTCGTTTTTATTAATCAAGGATTGTTATCACATAGAAGGTCTTTTAGTTTAACTTTATTTTTATTTTAAAATTAAAAATTTGGGTTGGAATTTCAATCCCTCTAAAAAAGAAAATGTTAGTCAAACTGAAAATGGTCTAGCAAATATTTTTAAAAATACTTATAAATATATATTTCAACAAATAAGATTACTACTTGAGTCACTAGTCAGTACTCATAGAGATATATCTCGATCCAATGTAAGTTTAAAATTGCTTCAAATATTGGTCTCTATTCTTCAAAACATATTCTCTCGATAGGACTCAAATTCATTTCAGTTTTCTTATTTATAGACTATAGTAACTCCACACTAAAAAAAAGTGTCTATTTAAGTGTCTTTAAATAGAATAAATTAGACCTTTGATTTTATACTTATAAAATTGCATTTCTACAGTGTTCGTGTCCAAGACTTTTTAAATCATTTAAAATGAGAGGTTTTGAATTCAAATCCACTCATTATCAATCAAGTGTACATGTGTTGGCTTAATGATAAAGTGATTAATACTTAATATTAAAAGTGTCATGCTTGAATATGTTTGGATTCATTATGATGCGGCTACTAAATTTATGTTCATTTATCAATAAAAATAAATATTAATCAAATCAAAATGCATGTATGAATAAGCTAAAATAAAGGTCAAAGGATAGAATACTTACTTTTGATTAGTGGCATATCCTAGTACTCAAAAGCTTCTGTAAAAGCCCCTAATGTCATAACTCGAACCATCATTGAAGTAATTGGAGATATTCGAAAATCTCCCTTACTAGCCCCTCTTCAACTTCTAGTGCAATTGGAAGTTCATCTATGTCAATTTTAGTTCGTGTGAGAAATCTTGAATCGTTACACTTTGATTTAGGTTTGGACAACACTTCGGAGCTCAGTTATTATTACATTATTATTATTGCAATTGTTTTTAGCACCTTGTAGAGAATTTGAATTTTAGGTTCACGTTATATGTCCTTTAGGCCATTTATGATGGAGCGCCCTAAAGCCTGCCCTATGCACCGCCATATCAGCATTTTATCCTTCTGTAGAGAATTTGGGTTTAGGTTATTATTATTAGCATTTTATCCGCCATATCAGCATTTTATCCTCAGTTATTATTACATTATTATTATTACATTATTATTATTGCAATTGTTTTTAGCACCTTGTAGAGAATTTGAATTTTAGGTTCAGGTTATATGTCCTTTAGGCCATCCACGATGGAGCGCCCTAAAGCCTGCCCTATGCACCGCCATATCAGCATTTTATCCTCCTGTCCTTCCACCTGCAGTGGAGCGCCCTAAGGGGCGCCCTAAGCATTTTACTATTGTTTTGTTATTTAATTTAAATGTTTTCAAATATATAAATGCAAACTTATTAAAAAACACAACGATTAACTAAAAGAATGGCAAAAAATTCCTTGATTAAAAAAAAGTTACACGAGTTAGAAATAAAAAAAATGACTATCCTACAAAAGCCCCAACTTCCGGTTCAACTCATCGCTCAACCTCTGGAGGCGCTCGGCTTGGGCCGGATCCGTACACTTCATAAGGGCGTTGTACATAATCAACAACGTCCGCGCCATCGAGGTTGTCGCCAAATCCGCGTAGGCAAGTGTCGCCTGGATCGTCGTCGGGGTCGGGTCGGGATCGGGATCGGCGATGGGGGGCGGCAGCCGAGGAGGATGTCGCCTTCGCCTTCCCCTTGTTCTTCGCAGCCTTGACGCCTATGAGACGCTGCCGGGAGGACATCGGTGTGCCGGAACTCTCTTCCTCCGTGCACGTCTGGTTGAGGTCTACCGGACGAGTTCCGCTTTCGCTGGTCGTGTATCCACCAGTGTCGGTGGTCTTCGTCCTCTTCGCCGCACCGGTGTGCAGAATCCCGCCTTGGAACTTCTGCTTGTCCCTCAAGGGCGCCCAGATGTTGAAATGCTTGAAGTCGTCGTACATGGACTGGTACGACAACAACACTATATCACGCACTTCGCTCAAGCTCTCGCCGCTTCCCTGATCCCTCAAGCACTTCTCGTACTCTGCCGCGAACATGTTGACTTGCTTCTTCACCTGATCCCAGTGCTTGCGGAGCTGCTCCCGTTGGCGCTTGTACGCGCTCGGCGGCTTCGCCTCATTGTAGCGATCGGCGATGCGCTCCCAGTACGCGAGCTGCTTCTGGTTGTTCACGAATATCGGGTCCTCCGATATATCCACCCAACACCTCGCCAAGACGAGGGTTTCATGCAGCTGGTAGTTCGTACGGCCGGGGGCGTACTCTTCACAAGTTGTCGGAGGTGGCAACTTGTGCGTCCGGTGCTTGGTCCGCTTCTTTCTGGCGGGGGCGGCGGCGGCGCGAGGGGAAGCGGCTGCAGGGCGGGTTGGAGACGGCTCCATGTCGGAGAGACCGTAGGAATCCGTACTGAAGTCCGGATCGTACTACGTGACATCGGGCTACTAGGACTTGAGTATCCACCGGAATCCATTTTATAGCGTAATTTGAGAGTTTAAAAGTTAATCGAAAAGTTACAAATTGTCATGCCGCCCATACTAGGGGTACTACAAACGAGACGATCGTGACCAAGGGACAACAAATTTTTAGTTTAAAGAACTTAATGTTATAAATTTATTATTAATTAGCAACGACTTAAGACAAAATGATTTTTTCAAAATAAGCAGCGGAGAAAATAAATAAAAAAAAAACAATTAACTTCCAAAAGAAAACATTTGGTTTAGTTCACGAAAAACCATTTTAGAGAAACAAGGTAAACATCAGATTAAAGCCTAACACCATTAAACATGCTCAAACACAGTACGATATGGAATAAAGTATTGAGGCACAGTTCAAAAAAAATATAGCAGCGGAAATAAGGTTTAAAGAGAGTCTAGGATGACGTCTATGTATGAAGACACAACGCACCCAAAGTTCCTAGGCCAACTCAACATCCACCGCAACATCCCGCTCAACCTGCACATAAAGAAAACATATGCAGTGCTGAGTACTTGTTGTACTCAATGGGCTCATGCCGAAAATATTTTATAATAGTTATGTCATCCATACCAGTGATCTCGAGTTTTATATGTAGTTAAGAAATATCACGAGAACACAAAAATATTTCAAAGTCTGGCCAGACAATTTATCTTCCCACTTTTCTCATCAATCAATCAATCGATCACAATCATCATATCGCAGTGCGACGAAAGTGTGGCCACACTATTCGCCCACGAGACCGGCCGACTAGCAAGGACGGCTCACGATCCCACCAGTGTACACAGCCTGATAGGGTTTGCGGCCCTACTCAGACCCGAATTCGTTTCACAACACAACCATATAGCCTAACGGAGCAAGCTCATACGAACTAGACATCAGACAACAATCTCACAAACAAAATAACATGGCATGACATAACAAGTTAAATCACCCTTATAACACCACATCGTATTTTCGGAAAATAAAGAGATTTTGAAAAAGAAAGCCCACCTCGTTTGCTTAAACAATTCAATATCCAACTTAAGGCAACCCTCTTTCCTCGTGCTCAAGTACACACAATAACCCTTGCCAACATCACAACACAAATCAGCCTTCCATCAATTCACATTATCATGCATGTCCTATCGTTCCTTTCATCGTTCTCTTAAATTACCCATCACAAACATTCATCAACATAAGGAAAACATGCCATAATATTTCTCAATGTGTCACACATAATCACGTCATAGGATACATTCCTTGATCATACATGCATCATATAATTCACCCAAACTTGGCAACAAGTGATATTTCAACATAACAACAAATCTGGCAGAACGGTGCAGTTGGTTTGTAAAAATCACCAAAAATCCATCCAACCTCATATGAAGCTAAAATTTGGTCACAACACAGTAGACACATTAAAGTTCATCCAGTTAAAATTTCACACCAAAATCATGTCATTTGGTCAGTCAAAACAACAATGAAACTCTCTGGTAGGGACACAAAGTTTCAGGCAGTACTGCGCAGTTCAATTGAAAAATTTGTCAAAACTTCATCCGATGTCCAATGAGGCTAAAATTTTCACACAACACAGAAGACACTTAAAATTTCATCCATTTCAAAATTCACATAAAAAAGAGGCCATTTAGTCGGTCAAATAGAACACGAAACTTTCTGGGCGAGAATACAAGTTTCTAGCAGAATTGCGCAGTTGACTTCAAAAATTTATTAAAAATTCATCTTTCGTCAAGAGGGGCTGAAATTTACACACAATACAGAAAACACCTTGATGTTTACTCAGGTAAAAATTCGCACCAAAATAAGATCGTTTGGTCAGTCAAAAACACGTCGGAATCCACTGTTCGAACACCACAGTGTTCAGGTTTCACAATTTCAAAATTAGGGTTTCTTTCTCATTTATCCAAACACAATTTTTCATGCTTCCCACACACAATCATGCTTCAAAAAAAAATCTCACAATCATGTTTTTCATAAACTCACATAGCATTTACCACAATTCATCCACAAGTTCATTCATATACAACCAAAAACGCATACACACATCTTTTCTTATGCAACCAAACAATTCCACCCGATTAATTCTTAGATCTACGATCTCTACACTCACTATATGCATGAAGGAATCCAAATCCAGGTTTCAATGAAAAGAATGAGGAAAAGTGGATCAAATATACCTTTCTTGATTAAAGCAAACGGTAGAAACAAAGATTGAGGCGGTTCTTCGGTAAATCTTGAAGTTTCCACTCCAATTGAAGCAAGAACAAGGATGAATGGAGGATTTTTGGAGAGAATGAATAGAGGGGGAAGGGAGGCGTGTGAGGGAGAGAATGAGGGAGGGGAGGCGTGTAAAAATTATGGGCTAGGGTTAGGGTTAGGGTTTAGTTTGTTTTATGTATTAGGTTTAATTCACACCCAATTAAAATAATTAAATTGTGGGAGGATAAAATAAAATCCCACAATATGGAGGAATAAAATAGGCGTGTGAATGGGGGAGATTTTTCAAAATTTGCTGATTTAATTAGCAAGGAAAGATAGCAATATTTACTTGGAGAGAAATATATTCACAACTTAGGAAATAAAATAATGGATATTTCATAAATAAGGGAACAAAATAATTTAAATCTTAAAGTAGGAAGATAAGGGAGGGGGGTGTATTTTGAATTATGAGGGAAAGAAATATTTAAATCCTCAATTAAATGGGAATATGATTTAAATTTGGTAATTTTTTTTATAGGAAAAGACTCCCATAAAATAGGTAACAAATAAATAAATTTCCCCAAGGCCCAAACAAACATATGGGGCATGTGATATGGAGAGCAATACAAAAGGAAAATATTCACATCCCCATTTAATTAGGCATAGGTATTTATTTGGTATTTATTTGTATAGAAGGGATTCCACAAAATAGGAACAAATATGATTTCTCCAAAATAGGGAAGGGGCGAAATTTGGCTTTAATTACCACAAGGAAATATTTCAAATCTTAATTTAATTAGGGTGAGGAAATAAAATGTGGTATGATTTAGTTGGATTTAAAATAAAATAAGGGAATCAATAAGGCACCAATTAAATCAAAAGAAATAATTCATCCTCCTATTAAATAGGGGATTTTTTTTCGAAAACTCCCAAAAGAAGTAGGCTAGATTCGAATTTCATGTAGCACAAATTATGATAATTTGGTTTGGATTTAATTTGGATAAATATCCCAAAATAATTTATTAAATCTAAGAAGAGAATATTAATTTCAAATAATTGAAGGGGGCCGAAAATTCCCAATTAGAATGGCTAGAATAAAAATGCATGATCTCACTTAATTAATTCCCAACATCGTAAGATATAAAAATATCGAACACTTCATTCCACATCACTCATGACAATTATTTCACATAACTAACTCAATCACATAGAAGATGAATAAATTTCATAAAAGAAATTTTCACTTGACATCCACATTAAAATAAAAGTCACAAAAATTTTGGGGTGTTACACAAATGAAAAGTGAAGCTGGGGTATATATATAACAAAATTTTCGAATTAAAAAAAAAAAAACTAAAACGCGTTGCATCGTCCGCGTCGCCCACAATGGGCGGACGATGACGCGGACGATGCCCTATCGTCCGCGCTTCATCCGCGGACTAAGCGTCGGGCGCGGACGACGCATCGTCCGTCGTCCGCGGTGCCACAGTTGCGGACGATAGCGCGCCCGATGCATCGGGCGCGCTATCGTCCGCCCCATTGTGGATGGCCTTACTAGGCACAACTACGAAATTTCGACAATTAATTATAGCATCTGAACATTTAGTTAAAGCTCAATAAAGAGAAGAACAAAGATAATGATGATGAAAACACATGGAACCCAAAACCAGAGAGAGTTTATTAAGTGGCAAGGCCAATGACCCAAATGAATCAAAGAATGAAGACTTGGATGTTAGTTTGTGATCCTTATAAGCTTAAGAGTGGTATTAATACAACGTGGAGTTGGAGCTCAGCTAGCTTTAGCAGCCGGCGTCCTCGGGCTAGGCATCCCCATATGCGAGACGCGAGGGGATAGTCGAATCCTTGGACTGGGGCGTGGCGATGGGATTGGTCCGTAGTTGGTGATGAGGCCGAATGGCACCCTAGGCGACAGTCTAACATGCTCCATCGCCTGGGATTGTAGCTCCGTTGGGTACTCCCTTACGCACCCAATACGCGGTCCAGCACCGGTGCTCCATTTGCGCGACAAACGCTTAGCAAGGTTGGGAATGGGATTTTGTTTATTTATAGTAGGCGGAGTATCATCATCAGTTGCACACCTCTACAAAAGAGAAGCAATGAATATTCATCCCAAAAAAATAAGGACTTAAACAAAAAGAGAAAAGTAATTAAAGTAGTATTAGTGAATAGTGAGATCCATCATATTAGAGCAGAGCAGTGTAATGTGAAGTGAAAAGTTTTCAAAAATAGAAAATAGACCAATTTTGTGAGACGTATTAAAATAGCAAAAGGGGACTACTTTCGGGGGACGAAGGGAGTAGTACCTTAACATTTGCAAGATCGACAAAATGGTCTTGAAGAAAGGATATGAATTCTTGGAAGTTCTCTTCTGTTGGGAGATAGTGACCACTATAAGGCCAGATGGCCTCAAGAAGACCGTTTTGAGCGACCAATCTTCCTGCCGCCGTGATGGCTCCACCGGCCAAGAAGCTCGAGTGCTGGAAGCGGCCTTTCTGCTTCCGGCCGATGTACAGAGTCCTCATGGTGCTCAGCACGAATATCCATTTTGACCCCTCCACGGTGCTAACCAAATCACCACTCTCTTTGTACACTAGCTTCCCGTCTTCGATCACAACTTCGAACGATTCCCTCTCTTTCTGTTCAGGAGTTGCATGTTGGCAAATCAAAGAGAAATAAATACCACGTCGGTGTTAAAAGAGATCTGAAACTACTATATTAATCTAATGGGTCATTTCTCATATCAACAATTGGTTTTAGGATGGACTTACGGGTCCAAGATATTTGA
Organism: Salvia splendens; assembly: GCF_004379255.2. Classification (NCBI taxonomy): domain Eukaryota; kingdom Viridiplantae; phylum Streptophyta; class Magnoliopsida; order Lamiales; family Lamiaceae; genus Salvia; species Salvia splendens. The sequence continues at coordinate 13,352,527 of NC_056037.1, read as the reverse complement.
TGCATTGGCGTTGCAAGTTGATCCTGGGGCATTTATCCAGATTTATTTCTTTGCCATCTCCCACATCCAACCTTAAATAAACCAACATGTGCATGTGAGTGAAAAGCACAGCCACATGACTATAATTTCACGTTTTTGAAACAACCAAATATATGTACCAGTAAAAGAAGGGTTGTGTGCTTTCACTTAAAAACCAGACATCGTAGTAGATGTGTAAATTGTGGCCATACCGATGCCTTGGATCAATCTGCACAAAATATATATCACACATCATTCAAATTAATCTATTAATAGGAGATGTTATTTTAAGAACTTTGTTAAAATGAATACTTTGAAAATCATATTAGTTCTCAAATAACAGTTGACATCATAAAACAGACCAGATCCTGACTTAATATCAATTTCTGACTCAATATTAGTTCCAGATTATCAAAAACACCCATACTATGTTTTATAATGTCATCTGATATTAATGTATCTGCATATATAGAAGTATTTTGACTTACTGCTTCAAGCCAGTGTTGTAGAGCCAGTTTTTGAGCCTTTTCATCTTTGGACAACCCCTTCCCAACCTTGGCCGCTCTGGTTCTGGCTCGAGCCCACCGTGAAACTGCAGTTTCCGGCTTGTCATTGTTGAAGAATGAGACAGAGCTCCTCTTCAGAGCCGCAAAGTCCAAAGCCTTCCACCTGAAACAAATTCATAATTAGAAGGAGAAAGGGCTAACATGCATGATAATAAGAAAAGTGATGAGAAACAAACCACAACTCCTCCACAACTACTGCACAATCTGCAAGGTTTCTTCGAGTTCGGTAACTCTTGTAGACCTTCTGCAGCTTCACTGCAGCCGCATCGAGCTCAGTAACCGGCCGCGGAGAGAAGAACGTAAAGTCAGGTTTAGGGGAAGAGGAAGGATTTCCACTCGCATCATCATCCAATCCTGATTTTCTCAACTCTTCAACTACATTCTTGAATGAAAGCTGGGGTTCAAGAACTATGTTCATCGCATCGATATTTCGCACGTGCAACAAGTTCTTCTTGCACCCTTTTGCCATTGATCTGCAACTACTTTTCAAGAACTAAGAAATGACTAACCTGACCTCAAAATCTCTTATAGGAGGAACAATTATGTTTGTGAATATGATCATTACCTTCACTTTATATAATTCTTGAAAACGGAGGTGGAATTTTGGACCACACGTGTTGTGGAGACCAGAGAATTTGAATTCTTTTGGTTGTCTTCTTAGATTGCAGACACTGAAATTTCTTGACAAATGGGAATGCTTAAAAAATGGTGGATAGATTCAAACAGGTGGCTGTTGATGTAACTGCTACAATTGTTTTTTCAAAGCTCAATATTTCAAAGAATGATTATTCAAGCATCGTTTTTGTTGGACTTGGAATAAGTTTTTTTATATGTATATAGTAATTTTTCCATCACCACTCATTGACACCACATGAAAAATACATACAGAGAGCAACTCAGCGATGGGACTCTGTGATACAGTGAAAAAAAATCTTTGTTCAAGATTGTCAGATTTCTTATTTTGGTCCCCACTCACAAATGAGGTATATATTGATATAAATATACTATAAGGTTATTTATTTGAGGTAGAGAAAATAAAATATGTTCAATCAATGGTTGAATTATGATACAAGCATATTCATAAATTATCCCCATATCTATATTGTTTAGTTGGTTATTGATTTACCATATCTTTTCATATTTATTAGGATTATTTTCTTATTCCTTAAGTCATGGTATCCACTATTATAAATAGTGGACATTGTTATTCATTTCGATCATTCAAGAAATATCAAATTATCTTATTTTCCTTTTATCGTATTTTACTTTCTTTTGCAATCCTAAATCTTGGTTTGGTCGACGGGCAAAGCTCCCGCGACTACCGTTTATCCCTCCGCCGATCGCCTCGCGACGCCGGAAACTTGTTAAGAGAAATCATCTCTTAACAATTGGTGCTTTCATTTCGTGCCCATCCTCCATCTTTAATCATCTTCATCCTTCATCCATGAATCCCTATGAGGAAATCATTTTGTCTTCACTATGTGACCGGATAATGGCTTTCTGCAACATATTAAACAAGAGATTGGACAAGCTTGATGAACAACAACACGCCCATCATCAATACGACCTCCCTCAGCCTGTGCAGCCATTCCATCCTTACCCGCAACCACCGCTGCCCTACACGTTGCCGCAGGCAAACCCAAATTCTTGTTGGGACCCACCATGGGCGCACCTGCCCACTGCGCCGCTGCAATATTCGGCACCGTGGCAAACAATGGTTGAACCCTACTTCGACAACCAGCCACAACCCTACTTCCACGACACTAACCCATACATGCAGCTGACGTCCCAGACCTATATCGATCCATGGCAACAGGAGCAGCTCGTCTACAGACCGCCGCCGCCGCCGCAGCACTACTTCAACACTCAGCCGCCGCCGTCACACGACTACCACCAGCCGCCACAACTTTCCTCCCAGCAGCTGCTGCTAACAGCAGCCCTGCCCCACCAAAATTACCCGCAGGTGCCTCCTCCAAAAATCTACCAGCCGCCGCCACCACCGCCGTTGATTCCTGATTGTGATCGAGTTGAGGAAGGCTTTGCTGATTCTACCAAGAAGATTCCCGATTCTTCTGTTGGTTTTGGAGGAGTTGAAAAGGTTGAGAAGATGGAGAAGTCCAGTCCGGATTCTGCGCGCAAAGAGAAACCGGTTCAAGGTTGCATTGAGATTCAGTGCTCGCGACAATTGAATGCTTCTCGAATCAAGATTCTCAAAGCCCATATTGGTTTGGGTAGTTCCATTGTGGACAACGCATCGCTGAAATTATTGAGTGATTCATCTCATGTCAGGGATGTTGCAAGTATGAATCATCGATCAACATCGCTCGACGCCAATGCATGATTGATCCCTCCGCAAAACAACACGTCGTGTTTGGACATTCATAGACGCCTTGACAAGCTCCAAATTGATCGATTACTTAATCGAGTTCAAATTGAGGAGGAAGAGGCATTGTTGGATGGCGAAAGAGATGATGGATCGAAGCTCCTATGCGTCATGGACTTTGATAATTCTCCACTTGATTATATTTCAACTATATGGAAAAGCAGTGAAGGGAGAGGATGCAAAGGGGACTTGCCTGAGTCAAATGGATATTTATATGTTGAGTCCAATGGTTAAATGAATCAACATAGCACATCGATTGGGATTGTTGTGGCTATCTATGGCTGCCTACACCAATGCAATTCTAGCCCATTTTGTGAAGTCGGTGGAACGCGATGTTCTTGCTAAGCTGCTTGACGAGAGGATCATAGACGTTCGCCATGCTTCGTGGTTTCCATCTTGAGGACAAGGTGAATTTTAACCGTGGGGGAGTTGATACGAGCATATTCATAAATTATCCCCATATCTATATTATTTAGTTGGTTATTGATTTACCATATCTTTTCATATTTATTAGGATTATTTTCTTGTTTCTTAAGTTATGGTATCCACTATTATAAATAATTGACATTGTTATTCATTTCGATCATTCAAGAAATATCAAATTATCTTATTTTCCTTTTATCGTATTTTACTTTCTTTTGCAATCCTAAATCTTGGTTTGATCGACGGGCAAAGCTCCCGCGGCTACTGTTTATCCCTCCGCCGATCGCCTCTGCGACGCCGGAAACTTGTTAAGAGAAATCATCTCTTAACAAATTATTGGCAGTTTTTAGTTTTGTAAAAGTCAGCTTCAAAACATTTGTCTGCTTTCAGAACTCTGTAACGGCCAGTCAGCACAAGAGAAGTTTTCGCTGAATATTTTTGTGTGAGGTAGTTGGAACATATTTAGTGAATTGTTCACCAAATATGTTAACTGTTTTTTTTCTCTACAAACTCAAATACTTAAACGGTCTAGTAGGTGAAGTTAATGGTGGATTGGCAGGTTCGGGTTGTCACCTTATAAGGACCGGAATACGTCATTAAATTTGTCCTTTAGAGTTGCGTCAACTTATAAGGACCAGAAAACGTCATTAAATTTGTCCTTCGGAGCTGCTGCCGGCTAGTTTCATCCCCACCTTTTTCGGTTGATGTTAACTTTCGTTCTCCGTCCAACTTTATCTTCTAACTTCAATGACAACATTCCTCACTACGAATTCTATTTACTATATCCACCATTAATTTAAGTCCAAGTTCTGGGATAAAAGTGTTTATATTTTGTAAGGAATTTAGAAGCTATACTTTTTTACTAGAAGAGTATTGTGTCATAATAATGTCAGAATTTGTTATAAATTAGTAATTCAGTACCCATATATTGTTTGACAAGCACAACTAAGTATCAAAATTATACATTTCATATCCTATAAAATGGTGCAGTTTATTATTTTAAGTAGTGTGATTTTACAATGCATATTTATTTAACCTTTTTATTTTCTTTATACTGTATCTAATTTTGCACTCTCATCTATAAAAGCATGATCTATCATTATTTTACGTTAATTAACACAAAAGGCAATAAAATAAGATTATTTATGAAGTCATACACTACCTAATTTTTATTAAATCATATCATATGTCAAACAAATGAGGGATTATGGGTTGGGTCAAGATATGAGTAACGTATAGTTGATATTGGACCATCAAATATTCTAACAATGAGGGCTTAACAAATGTCCATATATTTGCTTTAACGCGGTTTCAAGTGTAAATGGAAAGACTTAACGTATATTTATCGACATCGCTACATTTTTGTTTGTTTTAGCAAAGGGAACAATACTAAATGGGTTTAAGGAGTATATAGTACTAATATCTTATATTCTTAATGTTAATATATATTGATCTCTGATAAATTTTTTAAGTTGATGATCATTTCTATTTATTTTATGTAGGTGGCGTGTGCAAATGTCACATATGTGAAAAAATGAAATACAACTCGAAATCCATTTGTCCTAATCAAATCGTGATTACATGTTCCAAATGCTAATACTAGCTAGTATTTATCAAATAAAAATTATATACCGCTGCCCTCATAGACGTGACAGTTGATCTACTTTCTTAAGTATAATATTGAAATCCCACCGGCTTTCATGCAAATGAATTCTAATCCAACAATTGACCCTTAAAAAACTCATGTAGGCATGACATAACGCTTGGATTATTTTAATTTTACAGCGTCAATTTGCACCAACTGTTAATTCGTATGGGTCATGCGATTATTTATGTTAATCATTAGGTGAGTTATTTATTTATTTTTAACTCTCAAATATACAATGTGCAAGGAGAGTGGGGTTAGGTGTAGCATGGGGGTTTAGGTATTTTAGTAAACATAAGTAAATCACAATAAAAATCTATTGGCCAAGTGTTCAGAAAACAATTTTTTTTATTCATTATTATGCGTGTTTTTGTGTGGCCACGAATTACTTTTCATGATCATTTAGTACATAACTATTAATGACACATTTTAAGTCATTAATTTTAAGTTTTAGTGTCTAGATAAATTTGTTTACAAAACTAAAGTTATCTTCTACAATATTGACTTATTTATATACTTTATTCGTACCTTAAAAATATGAATAATCCATCTCTTATTTTTTTTTCTAACAATGTTTCAATCATTTTTTTAATCTTTTTTCTACTTTACCAATTATGCATTAAAATTCATATCCTTTCAAATATTCATATTAGTATTTTTAAGAGATGGAGGAAGTATTATTTATTCAAATTATTAACAATAAGAACCGTACTAAGTTAGAAAATTTCATGAAGCTTTTAAAAGTATATTTACATTTAAAAAGTAAGAACAAATTTAGTGCAAATCCTCTACTTCTCGAGAGGATTTTCATGAATCTTTTCAGGAGAGGTGTGAGTACGAATCCTCTACTTCTCCAAATCAAAGTGATAGAATGTGTGAATCAATATATATAATGTTTGGTGCAAGTTAAGTTGTATGATTTCTTTACAAATCGTTACAATGCACATACATCAAAACACAATAATTTAAGGAACACAATTAAATGACAAGTAGGAGTACTATAAATTTATAAGTAAGTAAATAGGCAGTTATATATATGTACCTTAGAAAATTCTGGTGCACATAGCCTATAACAAGCAAGAGGGAATTTATTAGGTAAATGTGATTTGGATGAACTGATTATCCAACAATGGTAGATAAGTATTTAGTCACTCATTTAAGTAACTTATATATTTAATCAGTGCATGCATTTGTGAAATGAAATATGAGATCATAAAACATACATGTTCTGGTTGTGTTGTAAAATTTAACATCATGGAATAGAATGTTGAGAAATTGAGAATGCCTAATCATTTAATTTCATAGTATTTAATATTGAACTATTGATTATCTTATCTTCAATCCAACAAAGATGTATTCTAGACCACCGTATCCCTAAGTTGATGTTTCGAATGATTTTGCATATGGCCATTTACGAAATACTATGAAAGTTATGCATGAAAATGAAGAGAAATGAAGAATCCTACCACGAATATCCTCTTCCCTTTGGGTTTGTTCCTCTACATGCCGTCGGCGACGACGGTCGTGGGAGCGTCAACCGCCTCAACTTTCTCCAATTTCCTTCTTATTCTGTTTTCATCATTTTTCTGTTACTCTCCTTCAAACCCCCGCAACCCACGCTCATTATTTCCTCTTTTTTAATTTAACCCCACAAATCTCTTTTCTTAAGTGAATATTCAATAATTTTTAACTTTAAAGAACATTTATTAGGTAAATATACTAAATTACTAAATTAAAATCAACCTTCAGTTTTGTACCACCAAAACTATTAATATGGTTATTCAATAGTTGAGTTTTACAAATGTATTGTGATCTGCTGCTGCTGCTGCAATCAATCATAAATAGTGTGTATATGTGCTAAATCGTTGTAATAGTAAATAATGTATAGAATCAACGACCAACAACTACGGTTAGAGAGACACTATTGCGAGACAAATCAGGGTGACGGTTGTAAGTCGTCCCCGTCTCACAAAAGCTCGACTTGACAACAAACGCGGGTTGCTTTGGCTCGGGAAGCTTTACAATCTCAGTGCTTAGCATCGACTCCACAGCCGAAGTAGATGGCCTATCTTCAGGCAGCTCTTGAACGCACCTCATCGCCTCCCCCTTCTCTCTCACACTCCACACTCTCCTATCTATCAAACTCTCAATTCTGCCCAGATTCCACCACTCTTACAGTCTGGACATGATTCATCACCTAGCTATATAAGTACATAATTCAGACAAAATGTTGTGCCACGATAAATAGCACACCACTGACTATGTTCCTACCACTCTTACAGTCTGGACATGATCCTGTGTGCTTCCTAATATTCTTCCTATGCCAAAGTCTGATATCTCGGGGTTCCAGTCATCATCCAACAATATGTTGCTCGGTTTGAGGTCGCAATGGATTATCTTCAGTCTCGAATCTCTGTGAAGATAGAGCATGCCTCGAGATACACCACATATGATGTTGAAACGCTTGCTCCAATCAAGGATATCTTGGGATGAATCTGGACATAAATCCACACTATTATTATTGTAGTGTCAGCAGATAATACAACATAGTATATAGAAAAAGAAGAACTGACCAAATAGGAAAAAGTCCAAACTCTTAATTAGGCATGTATTCATACACCAACATTGTATGCTTGCTCTCCACACACCACCCAAGTAGCCTAACAAGATTTCTGTGCTGAAGTTTGGAGATGAGCACCACTTCATTCACAAACTCTTTCATCCCCTGTCGAGATGCCTGCGACAGCATCTTCACCGCGATTTTTGTACCATCCACCATCTCTCCCTAGAGCATGTCATCATCTGCGACTGCGAGACAGGAACATATGGAGATCAAATGAGGCGTCAGTTTGTGAGGCTACCTTATAAACAGGGCCAAAACCACCCCTCCCTAGCTTGTTAGCTTCGGAGAAATTGCTGGTGGCATTTGCTAGCATCTCCATCTTAAACAAAGGTAACTCTTCAAGATTACCCTCACTTAATTCATCTTCAAAACTCCTATTAATTTCTCCAAGTTGAATGCTTTCCCTTTTGCCTATGAATTCACACTCAACTTAGTTTTAAAATAACAATATATACAAAATAAGATGCTAATTACATAACAAATTACCTCTTCCCTTGTCCATCCATTTCCAACAAAAATATGTGCAACTGCATATGACAACAAATCCAACAACAACAACGACTATTGCTATGATCTTCTTGGAGTCCTGTTTCCTCTCTAAAATTAAGGAAAAAATCAGAAAGTAAACAGGATATATAAAGCCAGTCCTGTAATGAACCAGCTTTGTTTGTGCACATTACCTAGCACAGATTTAGAAACTCGAATATTGACATTGGAGCCACTTGAGAATTTGACAAGGTCGATAAACGGGTGTGTATAGAACCTGCAGCCAGCCAGGCCGTATGCGAGGCATGAGCAGTTGGTGAGGCACCGGAGCTCGCAGTCAGCCTGCAAGCCCAGCCACAGGTCTGATTGGCTCGACAAAGTTAATATCTGAAGAGTCAAAAATCCATCACCCTTCCCACCTTCACAATCCAAGGCGGCCCTCCTCACGCAGCCACGGCTCCCGTTTCCAGCATCACAGGGCTGGAATCCTCTCGGACAAGTACAAACCGGTGAGCCTCGTGAGTCGCAGACACCAAACTCCCCGCATATGATCCATCACACACACAGAGACAAGTAGTATATTAGATTATGTTGTAAATAACTTGTAACTCGATGCAATGTGACTAAGAAATTGAACCTGCCAGAAGTCTGGCATGGATCGGATTGCCCCTTGCAATATATCAGGTGTAGGAGGATGGCAACACTGAAGAAGATGACATGATAGTTCATCTTCATCCTCATTGTTTCATATTCATCAATGGTGCAAAAGATCAACTAAATGTTTTTAATATCTGATGGAGACGGAATTGACTGTCTTCATTTTATTCAAGGAAGTGTTCCACTCACCAATTTTCTATTGACATTAGATGCCAGGTCAGTCAAGTTTTATTTTATATTTTAGCAAGAGACTTAGCAAATTTGAATAGCAACTGAAGACTTGTCAATATAGTTAGTCAAGTTATTGTATATCAAAATCAGACCATTCAGTGACTAACTAATCAATCATAACTATAGACAAGGCTCTAGAGACTTGTATTGCATATACTAATAGACAAATAAACATGAGGTCACAGAAGGAAAGAAGAAAATGTTTTAGCAGAAAGAAGTAAGAAGAAACCTATATGATTTGACAGCATGGAGAAGTAAACGCCGTGTTGTTTATGGCCTCGCTCATTAATAGTATTCCAAATTTTTGATTGACTAAGAAGTGTCTGCTACTCATGGCTTACACGTATATAGTAGTAATTCATATTCAAATTACATTTATGGTGTGAGATTAAATAAGGGACAATCCTTACGTAATTCAAGACAACACAAAAAAATGGCTGAATATTTCATGTATTATCACTTGATTCTGTTCATCACTTACCTATATTCTTGTCCATCATTGAGCTTAGAAACAGACAGAATCACATCCAGCACCCTCCTCAAAGACCCCGACACCATAACCTCCCCGCGGAACGTCTTCAAATTCGGGTTTTTCAGCCCAGCCGGCACCACCAACCGCTACGCCGCGGTCTTCTACACCGTCTCCCCTACAACCATCGCATGGATTGCCAACCGAGACCATCCCCTCCCCGACTCCTCCGGCGCCGCCACCATCTCCAAAGACGGCAACCTTATACTCACCGACTCCAACAACCAAACCATCTGGTCCACTAATGCCACCACATCCTCTCCCGCCAACACCACTCTCCGGATCGGCGACACCGGCAACCTCATCCTAACAGACGATGCAACCGGCGCCACCCTGTGGGAGTCGTTCTCGCGGCCCTCGAACGTCCTGCTCCCAACCATGAAGATTATAGACAGCGGTAGAACAGAAAACAGAGTCACACTGAAGTCATGGAGGAGCGCCTCCGACCCCGGACTCGGAAACTTTTCATTTGGGATCAGCAGGTGGAGAATCCCGCAGCAGTTCGTGTGGGAGGGAAGGCGGCCGGTGTGGCGGAGCGGGCCATGGAACGGACTGATATATCTCGGGATACAAGACATGTTCCGCTACTATGTTCGCGGATTCAGCGCTTTGAGCAACGACAGCGCTGGAGACTTGGTGTATGTGATTCCTCAGCAGAATGTGCTGATGATGTTGATGTTGAATGCTTCTGGAAACATTGCGCGGATGATTTGGGATGATCAGAGTAGGAGCTGGGAGAAGGTGTGGTCGGCTCCGGATAAGGCCTGCGATGCGTATGGCAAGTGTGGGCCGTTTGGGAGCTGCGACGACGCTGGCTCTCCGGTCTGCTCTTGTATGAGAGGGTTCGAGCCCACGAGTAGAGAGGAATGGAGTGGAGGGAACTGGAGCAGCGGCTGCTCCAGGAGGAATCAGTTGCATTGTGATGGAAATGGAGATGGATTCTGGAAGATGCGGTTTATGAAGGTTCCGGATTTTGCTGAGCCATTTCCAGCTGCAGGGGAGGGCGAGTGTCGAAGGAGATGCTTGGCCAATTGTTCGTGTCTGGCTTATGCTCATGAGTCCAACATTGGTTGTATGATCTGGAATGATGTTCTGATTGATGTTGAGAAATTCAACGGTGTTGGAGTCGATCTTTTTATTCGTCTCTCTGCTTCAGACTTGGGTATAGTACTTTTCTTTTCTCCCTTCAGTTTCTAAAATATAAGGCCTTATGTAAAGATTTGTGTAATGTTGTTTTGTTTAGATCACAAAAGAGACAAGAAACTTTACATCATCATTCCAGTAGTTGCAGCTTTCATTTTCATCTTGTTTGCTTGGTGGTGGATGGTGAAGAGCAAGAGAAAAGGTAGGAAGATTACATTATGAGAAACTAGTATGTGTATGAGCATCAGTCTTATGTTGTTTTGTGAAGAAGCAGGGCAGATATCTTCATCAGTTTGGAGTGCCATGGTGTTTGAACCGGAGTCGGATAAGGTTAACACCGGGGAGCTGCCACGATTCACTTTTGAGATGCTGACAACTGCAACCGATCAGTTCCGTGCGAGCAATCTTCTTGGGAGGGGCGGCTTTGGTCCTGTTTACAAGGTACTGCAATCCTTGAGATTCTGGTATTACTCAAATTGCAAGAGATGAGAGTGAGAGTGGTCTCAGGGAATTCTGCCAGATGGAAAAGAAATCGCTGTCAAGAGACTGTCAACGGAATCTGGACAAGGATATCAAGAATTCATGAACGAAGTCATGCTGATGTTGAAGCTCCAGCATAGGAATCTAGTCAGATTGCTGGGAGCATGTGTGGAGAAAGAAGAGAAGATTCTGATTTATGAATACATGCCAAATAGAAGCTTGGACTTTTGTCTCTTTGGTAGGTTTCCTATTCTTCTTAATAGTAACAGTTTTGTAGCAATGCTCTCATTTGTGTTGTATGGCAGACGCTAAACATCCTTGGCAAAACGCCCTAGATTGGAAGAAGCGTTTTAATATTATTGAGGGCGTTGCGCGAGGCCTTGTGTATCTTCACAGGGACTCTCGACTCAGGATAATTCATCGTGACCTCAAGCCGAGCAACGTGCTTCTTGATGCAGACTGGAACCCCAAAATCTCAGATTTTGGTATGGCACGGATATTCGGAGGCAACCAAGACCACCACGACACTGCAAGAGTCGTAGGAACATTGTGAGTAATTAAATCAAACCTCTAGTAAAATATGGTAGTCTACATTTTTATACAAGTACACACGCAATGATGATTGTGTAGGAGATATATGGCACCAGAATACGCAATGGAAGGCAGATTCTCCGAAAAATCGGATGTCTACAGCCTGGGAGTCCTTATGTTAGAGATAGTAAAAGGGAAACGGAACTCAGACTATTACAATCATGAATGGTCTTTGAGCCTCTTAGGATGTGTAAGCAATCAATCACCATCATAAATCTCCATTTTTTGTCCATAAGGATGAATATTTGATCAAAAATTTCAGGCATGGAAAATGTGGAGTGAAAACAATGGCTATGGTTTTGGTGATGAAAGCATAGCAAGTCCGGAGTTGGAAGAAGACATGGTGAGATGCATTCAGATTGGGTTACTGTGTGTCCAAGATTCTCCCAAAGATAGGCCTATTGCTCAAACAGTTGTGTCGATGCTCAGCCGAGAAATCGAGCATCTTCCAGCTCCGAAGCAGCCAACCTTGGCGGAGAAGTGGCATGCCTCCGCCACTGGTTTGACAGAACTACCAAACCATGTTAGATACTCAATGAGTGACCTCACTCTCACTACTCTTCAAGGTCGATGATGTTTGCAAAATATGGACTCTATTCCCAACTTTGATCATGTGCTAGTATTTATCTATGTTGTTCCTGTAATAACTCATGCCAATTTTTTTACCAGCTAAAACTGAAAAGTAGATAAAGTTTGTCGAGAACTCTAGTAAGAAATAGTGCAATTTCAAGCCATAGAATCAACCATAGTGATACAGATACTCTTTAGGTCTTCCGCAACGCGTCCCTTAGCCGTTACTTATCTCGTCCCGGAGTGACGGAACGGTTAAGGGACGGCGTTGCAGCCTTTCGTCTCCATCCCGTCACGGAGAAACGCCCGTCCCGGAGGGACAGCTCGCGAGACGTCTCGCCACGCGCGTTGGCGACGTGGTGAGCTCCGGTTCGTCCGTGACACCCACTCGCCGGCCTGCGAGTGGGTGTCGTTTTTATCCGGAAAAATGTTTTTTTTTGTTTTTTTTAAATTTAGGAAAAATTCAAAATTTTTAAAAAAATCCCAAAAAATATACTAGCCGTTTATAGGCGTTTTTTGCAAATTTTTAATTTTTTATATTTTTTTAAGCCTCCAATCACTTCTATAAATATCAATTCATTCCCACAAATTAATCCACCATAAAAATATGTTTTTTTATTTAAATTATGTATTTTAATTTTTTTAGGATTTTATTAATGAGGTTTTTTAATTTTTTAGAATTTTAAGTTGTAATTTTATTTTATTTTTAATGAAGTGTGTTTTTTTAATTGAATTTGGTTGGAAATAAAAATAAAAAATGAAATTGAATGAATAGTAATTTAAGGGACGGTTAAGGGATGGAGGATTGCAGATTCCGTCCCTTAGTTAAGGGATGAAGTAAAAAAGTACAGTGAGACCCGCAAATAGTAATTTAAGGGACGATTTAGTGACAGCGTTGTGGATGGTGCCACATCAATTAGTCTTTCAAACTAATTTAATTACACTATAGTGATACCCAGGAGTAATAAATTACTTTACATTCATTTGTTATTGTACTTTAATATTATTTACGAAATAATTTAATTACACTAATGATTTTTTCTAAATAATAATGTAAAATATGATAGTTATACTGTGTTAAAAATCACTAACAAATAATTTATATAGTATTTGAATAATGAAACACACAATACGTTGATCTAAATTGTGTAACGCACACGAATACACAATTTTTGGACTCATGCATATGAAGAAGTAATTCAAATTAAAAAATTTCATTTGTGTATTGGAATTTTTGGACATTTCTACTGTTTGCATATGAAGAAGAAGTGATTCAAATTTTTGGATTCATTGTGTATTGGAATTTTTGGACACTTCTACTGTTTGCATATGAAAAAGTGATTCAAATTTAATTATTCAACTCCTGCAAAATTTTTGGACACATTGTGTATTGGAATTATAGGACACTTCTACTATTTGCATATGAAGAATTGATTCAAATTTAATTATTCAACTCATGCTAGAGGTGCCCACGGTTCCGGAACCGCCGGCGGTTACGGAAATTATCGAATCGGAACCGAACCGCGAAGGTGTTTCAAGGTTCCGGTTCCAAAACCGACGGTTACGATTTCAGTTCGGAACCGTCGATTTTCCGCGATTCCGGCTAGATTTTATGATTTTCCGACGGTTTTTCATGGTTCCGGCACGGTTTCGATTCGTAAAATTTGGAACCGAAACCGGCCCGCAGTTCAAAATATGGCGGTTCCGGTTCAAGAAAAAAGTCACGGTTCCGGTTTTGACGGGAACCGGTGGTTACGGTACCGCAGTTAACCGCCGAAACCGAAAACCTTGGGCATCTCTAACTGATGCATACACAACTTACATATTCATAAATTGTGTATCGCACACGGATAGAGCACATCACACGGATAGAGATAGCATGGATGGTGGATTCAATCAAATTTAATTATTTCAACTCATGCATACGCAATTTACATATTCATAAATTGTGTATCGCACACGAATAGAGAAAGCATGGATCGTGGATTCAAGTTAGATACTCCCTTCGTCCCAAATATAAAACACTTTTATTTTTTTCCAATCAAGATGATCAATTACTAAAAATGAAAACACTTTTATATCTACTTTGTTTCATCACTCTTAATTTACTTTCTCCACTTTATACACAAAATAAAGTTGCATAAAATCTCGTGCCGCCCAAGAGAAGAGTCATCTCCCTTCTCTTAAAGTTTTAGAAAGTAAAAAACTAAAATTAAAAATACTAGTATAAAATACTATAAAATTTTTAAATATACTCCCTCCGTCCCCGAAGAATGTGCACTTTGGAGTCGACATGAGTTTTAATGTAAAATTGGTGAAGTAAGAGAAAGATATAGAGAAAAAGTAAATAAAGTATTGTTATTGGAGAATAGGTCTCACCTCATTAGAGAGAAAAGACTTTCCAAAATGAGAAAGTGCATATTCTTATAGGATGGACTAAAAAAGAAAGAGTGCATATTCTTAAGGGACGGATGAAATATTAATTATAAAACTTTATAAATTTAATTGAAACAAAGTCCTCTTTGTCTCTCTCACCCTTTACATTCTTTATTATTTTTATATGATAACTTTTTTTTTATAATTAAGGTCCAATGTAAATTTTATTTTTAAGTATCTCATTTAGTAACAAATCATTTAAATAATTTAATTTATAATTTTTAATATTAATTAATTATTCGAACCACAATCAAAATTAAATTTAACTAATTTATTTTGATAGTAAAATTTATAATTTTAATTTTTATAATTAGTATATTTATAAATTTCATAGTACTTTTTATTTTAATTTTTACTTTTTCAAAAAATTTTTAGAAAAAAGAGAGAAAGATGATTTGACATAAATTGATTGAAAAAATGAAGAGAAAAATATCAGGTACTCCTACTATAAAAAAATATTATGTCCAGTATTAGAAAAATAACGAAAATATCATACCCAGAAATCTGATACTTCAATTTAATAAAAGTAAAATTATTAAAATATCCTCTATATCTCGAGGATATTTTCGATAAAAAGGGCTAAATAATAAAAAAATACAATAATTAAAATTACTTCTAAATTTAGGCACTATTCATAAGTACTATTTTTAAATTTCAGAGTGTATTTTCAATCAAATTTTATAAATTCAGGTTCACTCTTTAATAAAATACCTTAACTGGAAAAGTCAGCAAAACTGATGTAATCTCTTAACGTCATAGGCTTACTTACCACATTTCATTGCAAAATATTGTCACGTCACGTTCAGAAATTATGGTCATGGCACTCTCTCTCTTCTGACCAAACATTTTCTCTCTCTACCCAAAACCCCCGTCTCAGGATCAAAGGTTTTATACATTTGCGTGCAATCCAATTGGTACAATCGGTTGCTCAGTATTGAGTTCCCGGCGAGATTATTCCTGAAGATCAGCGCCGCAATTTTGCGGATATACATGTTTTTTTTGTGCAGCGACTCGGTCAAGATGGACGGCCGAACTGTTTTCTCGGACTCCAATGACGTCAGCGGAGGAAGCATCAGCATGTGCTGCGCCGGCGTCGCTAATACATCGCCGCCGCTCTACCAATTTCCGTCGGACGTCGCCGCTCTCAAGCTCCTATCCGACACACTCGAATCGATGCTATTCGACGCGTCGGCGCCGGACTTCGATTTCTTCGCTGACGCGCGGCTAGTTTCCGCCTCAGGTAGGGAGATTCCCATCCACCGGTGCTTATTGTCGGCGAGGAGCTCTTTTTTTAAGAATTTGTTTGTGAATCTGAAAAGAGATGCGAAATTGGAGATGAAGGATGTGTTGAAGGATTGCGATGTTGGCTACGAGGCGCTGGTGACGGTCCTTGCTTACATCTATAGTGGAAAAGTTAGGGTTTCGCCCAAGGATGTTTGTGTTTGTGTCGACGATGAGTGCTCGCATTTGGCGTGTAGGCCTGCGGTTGCGTTCATGGTGGAAGTTATGTACGCCTCATTTGTCTTCCAGATCAATGAATTGGTTACCAGATTTCAGGTACTAAATGTTTTCGAATTAAGTAATTTATCTTTTTTTTTTGAAATTTTAATTCATTGTTAAATTGTTTGTGTTGCATAAAGCTTGCAATTGATCTATCAGGATGTTATCCTAAACTTGTTTAGGCATTGTTACATAGGTATGTACAACAATAAAGCAAGGCTAGTTATTCAGAAGTTCAATGCTGGATGAATATATAGAATATCATTTCAGAAACCAGAGTTTTCTTGTTTTCTTTTTCCTCTTTTGGTATCATATCTATTTCATCTTAAACTTCCTTACAGAGTAACCTGATGGACATTATTGACAAGGCTACAGCAGATGATGTATCGATGGTTTTATCAGTTGCAAATGTGTGTGGTCCATTGTGTGAAAGTTTGCTTAGCAGGTCCATTGAGATTATTGTCAGGTCAGATCTTGATATCATAACCCTTGATAAAACATTACCTCAGCACCTTGTGAAACGAATTAATGACTCTCGGACAGAGCTTGGATTACAGTCACGCGTAAGCAACATTGTCCCAGATAAACATGTTAAGAGAATACACCGAGCTTTAGATTCTGATGACGTTGAGTTAGTCCGGATGCTACTTAAAGAAGAGCACACTGATCTAGATGATGCATTTGCGTTGCATTATGCAGTTGCTTACTGCGACTCAAAAACCACAGCAGAGCTACTTGACCTAGCAATTGCTGACATAAATCTCCGAAATCCGAGGGGATACACCGTGCTTCATGTTGCTGCAATGAGAAAAGACCCAAAAATAATTGTATCTCTGTTGACTAAGGGTGCTAGACCATCTGATCTCACTTCAGATGGCAGAAAAGCCCTTCAGATCTCTAAGAGGCTTACAAAGGCTATTGATTATTATATAACTACGGAAGAGGGAAAAGCTACTCCAAAGGATAGGTTGTGCATAGAGATATTGGAGCAAGCTGAGAGACGAGATTCATTACTGGGAGAAGCTTCAATGTCTCTTGCTATGGCTGGCGATGATTTACGCAACAAGTTACTTTATCTTGAAAACAGAGGTAACTCTATGTTTGAGTTAGAGTTCCTACTTTTGTTTGGGGGTTGAGTGGTTGGCAGTGGTTGAGTTGTACTGGTAGGGTTTGGAGAAGTAGAAGGTGATGAGAAAGTGAAGGGAAGAAATAGAAAGATGGGGAAGAGGAAGAGAGGTAAACCGATAAGATAAAACAAAAAGAGAATAATAGATAAAAATACTAATAAGAATTTTGATACATGAACAGACTGTGCTTGACAGTCCAGTTTTTAATGAAAGTAGGGATGTAAACGTCTAAGTATAGGGAGGATCAGTTTCCTTCCCATATAAAGGGGACTTTTGCAGCATCCATCTACTGCGCATGGAGTTAAATTGGAATTGTGTATTTATAAGTGATGCATAGTTACCTCAAGATTATGTGTGAATTTTCTCTTTCTAACTAAATTGGTATTTGGTGTTACATTAAACTAGTTAATCAAACCAACCGATTCTTTATTTAACTGGTTTTATAATGAAGAATAATAGTGGGAATATAGCTTTTGACTGCACTGTAATTGCTTACATTTCTAACCTAATATCTGAGTATTACCCAAAGCACATTTTGAACCATGCTGTGTTTAGTGTGTTATAATACTGCATTCTAAATATAATGTAAGTAAGTAGCATCCCTCTTATTTTCTCCCCAATGTAAAGCAAGATTAATAACCATTGAAATCTAAACTTACATGGTCAGTACCTGCATTGCGTTATTTTAAGAGCAAAGAGACCATTGCTTCTATCTTGGTATACAGACAAGATTGGCTGACAGGGTTTGTGTTGTCATTAGTCAAAGAGATGCTTTGTGTTTTTCAGAAGTCTCTTATAATTGCTAAGTATGTAAATTTGAACTTGTACATTGCATGTTTATAGTTTGTGCATCTCATTAGCTTGTCGACTATGATGGTGGTTGTTAAAACTGATGATTGAGCTTTCAGTTGCATTGGCCAGCCTCCTTTTTCCCATGGAAGCTAAAGTTGCCATGGATATTGCTCAAGTTGATGAAACATCTGAATTCCATTTAAATGGAATAAAAACGAATACTGCTGGTTCTCCAAGGACGGAGGTTGACTTGAATGAAGCACCTTTTAAGATCAAAGAGGAACATTTGGATAGGCTGAGAGCCCTGTCCAAAACTGGTATATTGCTGCTTACGTATTTTCTTTTGAAAGAATTTAGGTTGACTAATGATGATAACTGGAAAACAATTCAAATTTATAATTTATGATGCAGAGACCTATATCTGTACTGCAATAATCCTTAGCATACAATTGCATTTGGCATGTAAATAAGTCGTGAGCAACGTTTCTTCAAGTAGAGGTAGTTTGATGCTGGTATATATAATTATGAATTGATAGAATAAATAGCAAATCTGTTACTGTTTGCATTTCGAGCTAGGATAAACTGGATTTTATGTATTGACTAGCAAACTTGTGTATTTTCTCATTCTGTATGTATGCAGTGGAACTCGGGAAACGATTCTTCCCCCGTTGTTCAGCTGTGCTAAACAAGATCATGGACAGAGATGATTACCCTGAGATAGCTAAGTTGGGGAATGGTGTCCCTGATGATTGTCCTTTGAAGAAGAAACAGCGTATGGAAATCGAAGAGGTTTTAAACAAGGCATATTCAGAAGACAAAGAAGAGTTCAACCGGACAATGAACTTATCCTCGTCGTCATCCCCATCTGCTGTAATTTTGGGACCAAATGGTACGCTCCCGCCCAAAAGCTAAAACTTATACAGAAGGTTTTGAAAAAGTATTCTTGTTCTTCCCCTGATTGTGCATCATATTTTTTTGAAACCCTGATTAATTTACAGGATACGATTTAGATAGAGTTTTTTCTGTAGATTATTAGTGACCGTCTCTTAAATAGTGAGCATAGAAGAATGTCTCGATGATAATGTCCATATCCTATAAATACTTTGTAACTGTTTATATTGTGTACAATAACACATTAAATACTGTGTGGACTAATGGGACACCGAATTATTGTGTTTGTCTTGTTAACTGGTGATTATAATCACTTTTCAAAATGCCTGTTGTAGCTCTGTGATCGTTAGGAAACAAATGTTGGGTATGTTTTAATTTGGATTTTGCTGTGAGTCTCTGACCGTAGCCCCTTTTATTGATTCATTTTAATTTTGGCCAACTCCATCTTGTTTATGCCATATCTGAATTAGTTATTTATGTGCACATGCACGAGCAATTATATATTTAAGGTATTGTGATCAATGGCTAACTAATTAGCCATCTAAAATTAAGACCAATTTTCAACCATTAGATTAGGAGATCTAGTGGTTGATATAATGCTAAGTGGATTATATTTTAAATTTAAATAATTATTAAATAAAATTAAAGGGTATTAATGTTGGGAAATAAACACAGGCAATCACGAATATGAAAGAGAATGAACACAAGAAATTGTTTACCCAGTTCGATACAATGTGTATCTATGTCTGGGGCGATGCCAAGCCAGAGATTTCACTGTATAATTTCAGAATGATTTAACAATGAGGGAGCACCTCTATTTATAAGCAACTAGAGAGCCCTAATTCTAGTTAAACTAGGAAACATATATCACAAGGAAAAAATACTTCAAGGAAACAAGTCCTAAACATGGTAGGAGATAAATTAGGCTCCATAATTAACAATCTCCCACTTGGAGACTAACAACTCCTAAACAACCATTTCCTCGTGATTTCATCTCTTCATCCGCTTAGCATCACCTAACCTTCTCTTCAAGTTCCAAGGCCAATTGAAGCTATGCATAGCTTCAATTTCTCTAAGGTCACCACCTTAGTAAACATGTCTGCAAGATTCTCACTTCCAAGTATCTTCACAAGTTGCAGGATTTTCATCTCTACTAGGTGTCGGATGTAATGATACTTCAACTCCACATGCTTTGTCCTAGAATGAAACGTTGGATTCTTCGCTAAGAAAATAGCACTCTGACTATCACTGTAGAGTATGCTACTCTTGTTCTCCTTCCCAAGTTCATCTAAGAAACTCTTTAGTACTTCTCAAGTATCGAAGGATCCATTTAACTGCTTCCCAATGTTGCTTGCCCGGATCACCCATGAACCGACTCACTACTCCCACTGCTTGTGCAATATCAGGCCTCGTACACACCATTGCATACATAATACTGTCAATTGCTGAAGCATAAGGAATTTTCTTCATTTCAGCACGTTCTTCTTTTGTACTCGGCGACTCCTTCTTCGACAGCTTAAAGTGACTGCCTAAAGGCACACTTACTGGCTTTGAATTATCCATGTTGAATATTTCCAAAACCTTACCAATGTAAGCAGCTTGCGAAAGATACAATTTTCCTGCCGCCTTGTCACGCTCGATTCTCATGCCCAAAATTTAATTAGCCTCTCCAAGATCTTTCATGGAGAATCGTTCAGACAATTGCCTTTTCAACTTATCCATCTCATTTTGATCACCTCCTATAGTAACAACTTATCCATCAACATATCATCAACATATAATAACATGATAAGATAGCTCTTGTCAAACCTCTTGTAGTAACAACAATGGTCAGCGTAGCATCTTTTATAGCCAATCTCCATCATAAATCCATCAAACTTCTTGTACCACTGCTTTGGAGCTTGCTTTAAACCATACAAGCTCTTCTTCAACTTGCACACAAGGTTTTCCATTCCTTTTACTACGAATCCTTCAGGCTGTGTCATGTACAACTCATCCTCCAAATCACCATGAAGGAATGTCGTCTTTACGTCCATCTGATGTAACAATAGATTTTCTGCAACTACCATACTCAACACTAAACGAATAGTAGTTAGTTTCACAACAGGAGTGAACACATCTGTATAATCAATACCGTATCGTTGCTCAAATCCCTTGACAACCAGCCTAGCCTTGTAGCGCTTGCTACCATCAGCTTCACCTTTGATTCGATAGACCCACTTGCAATGCAAAGCCTTTTTCCCTTTAGGAAGTTTCACAAGCTCCCATGTGCCATTCAGGAGAAGAGAGGTAAACTCGTCATCCATGGCAATTTTCCACCTTCGTTTATCAGGGCCTTCTCCTGCCTCTGCATAACACCCGGGCTCACCACCATCAGTAAGTAACAAATAGAAATTAGAGGGCGAGTACCTATCAGGTGCACGTCGCTCTCTAGCCGATTTAGGCAGCAGAATAGTTGGTGGTGGAGTGCTTGGTTCTTCTTCAAGCACCTCTTCAGCATTCTGACTCTCCTTGCTCCCACTCGAGTTTGAGATGTCTAGCTCGACCACTGGTGGCTCAGAACTGCTGGGACTCGACTCCTCCAATCTATCCTTGTACAATACATGTTCATTGAAAATGACATCTCTACTGCGAATAACCTTACGGTTCTGCTCATCCCAGAGTCTATAACCGAACTCATCGCCTCCATAACCAATGAACGTACACTTAATAGATTTAGCATCCAACTTACTTCTCTCAACGGAACTAACATGAGCATAAGCAACACAACCAAAGATGCGTAGGAAAGATAGATTTACTCGGGTATCCGAAACTCCAAGGGAACTGATGGACCTCTATTAATTAGGAATGCAACTGTGTTGACTGCATCTGCCCAAAAACTCTTTGGCAATCCACTTTTCAACCTCATGCATCTTGCTCGCTCATTCAACGTTCTGTTCATGCGCTCTGCGATTCCATTCTGCTGTGGAGTTCCTTTCACAGTTTTCTCCATGCGGATTCCATTCTCGGCGCAGAACTCCTTGAACTTTGCAAGTTCATATTCTCCTCCATTATCGGATCTTAGACACTTCACCTTCAGCCCGGTTTCAGTTTCAACAAGGGCTTTCCACTTCCTAAAGAGCGTCAAACGCATCGGTTTTACTCTTCAGAAAATAAACCCATAGCTTTCGAGTAGATTCGTCGATGAAAGTCATATAATATTCAGAGCCTCCTAGGGACTTCACAGGTGCTGGTCCCCATAGACCAGTGTGGACCATCTCCAACTTCTGTGTCTTCAATTTTCTGCCTCCTCTTGAGAAACTCACCCTTTTCTGTTTCCCAAACACGCAATCCTCGCACAGGCCAACTTCAACAGTTTTCAGGCCAGACAGTAAACCTCCTGAGCACATTATCTTCATCTCTTTCTCGCTCATGTGGCCAAGACGACAGTGCCACAAATCTGCATTATTTGCCTCACTTGCAATATCAATGCAATCTTTGGAGTTAGTTGTGGTATACAACGTACCCTCCTTCTTACCTCGAGCTACTATCATAGCTCCCTTGGTAATCTTCCAATTGTTGCAGCCAAACGTCACGGTGTACCCTTCTGCATCAAGCTGCCCAATCAAAATCAAACTTCTCTGCAATCCAGGAATGTGTCTGACTCCATTCAGTTTTATCACGGATCCATTGGACGTCACTACCTTCACGTTTCCCTTTCCCACGATATCTAAGGGCTCGTCATCAGCCAGATGTACCTTCCCAAAATCGCCAGAAATGTAGTCTTCCATTATCTCCACATTGCTGCAGGAGTGGAACGACGCTCCAGAATCCAATACTCACGATTCCATCGGACTACTGACACTCAAGACCAATGCCTCGCCATCGTCATCAGACATGGTAGCGTTTGCTGTCTTCTTGTTCTTCTGATCCTTATTCTTATACTTCTTCGGTGCCTCACACTGATTTCTAAAATGCTCAAACTCATCACAATTCCAGCATTTAACTTTATCCAAATCCTTCTTGGATTGGCTCCTTCCTCTGGAATTTGATCTTCCACGATTTTGCTTTCCCTTCGATCTGCCTCTCTGTTCTGTATTCAGTGCTGATCCCGAAGTAGAAGATCATGATTCTCTCCGGCGAACTTCCTCACCAATCATCAGATCTCTTACTCTGTCAACTGTTAGGTTTGTCTCTGCAGCAGTAACTGCTGTCACTGTGCCAGCCCAACTCTCAGGCAGAGACGATAGCAAAATCAGGGCACGAATTTCATCATCGAATTTTATATCAACCGAGTTCAGTTGCGAAGTAATCATGTTGAACTCGTTGAGATGTTGTTGCACCAACTTTCCCTCTTGCATTCTAAAATTAAACAATCGTCTAATCAGATGTACCTTGTTTGCCGTTGATGGTTTCTGATACATGTCCTCCAAGATCTTCATCATCTCCTTTGTCGACTTTGCTGCAGTCGTGTGATAAGCCACATCGTTGGACAACGATAGCCTAATCGCGCTCATCGCTTTTCTGTCCAGCAGCTCCCACTCCTCCTTTTCCATCTTTTCGGGTTTGGTTTTTAAAGGCTTCCAGAGATCTTTACCGTAGAGGTAATCCTCAATCAGTATCTTCCAAAATCCGAAATCAGATCCGTCGAACTTCTCTACAACAATTTTCTCGTCGATCCCCATCGTGATTTCTGCCTCTTAAACCCTAGGCTCTTGATACCAGTTGTTGGGAAATAAACACAGACAATCACGAATATAAAATAGAATGAACACAAGAAATTATTTACCCAGTTCGATACAATGTGTATCTACGTCTGGGGGCGATGCCAAGCCAGGGATTTCACTATATAATTTCAGAATGATTTAACAATGAGAGATGACCTCTATTTATAATCAACTAGAGAGTCCTAATTCTAGTCAAACTAGGACACATATCACAAGGAAAAAATACTTCAAGGAAACAAATCCTAAACATGGTAGGAGATAAATTAGGCTCCATAATAACAATTAATGTCAATTTTCTTTTATTAAAATTATCCTAAAATTTTAAATTTATGTAACTCGCTCGATTTAAATTATATTTTTCGCAAAAAATATTTCAAATTAAAGGTAATTTTATAAGGATTCTAACGAGATCTCAATTGCATATGTTCAGTTGACTTTCGGATGATGAAATTTGATGATTTTTATTTCAGTTTTCGTATATGTTGATAAACAGATTTTTTGTCAACAAATACATAAAAAAAAATCTCAATATAATACATACTCCATTCGTCCCCGATTAATTGTCACTCTTTTCCATTTCGGTCCATCCCTCAATAATTGTCACACTTCATTTTTACCATAAATGGTAAGTAGGTCACACATTCCACCAACTCACTTCACTTACATTTTATGATAAAACCAATATAAAAAAGTGGGTCTCACATTCCACTAACTTTTTCAATCAACTTTTCTTTACATTTCTTAAAACGCGTACTCGGTCAAATAGTGATAATTAATCGGAGAAAAAGGAAGTATAAAATATCAATATAATGATTTTGGATTATAAATATAAGAGGATCTGTGTACGCATGCCACTTTTAGTTCACCAATCCAACAATTAATCAAGTGACTATTAAAGTGGAATTCTTCACCCTCTGCTAAGTCAACATGAAATATTAATAAAAAAGGCTAAGAGCATCTCCAATGGCGGACGTCCGGTCGAACATCCGCGACGGGTGACCGGGACGTCCGGTCGGACATCCGCGACGGGCGACCGGGACGTCCGGTCGGACATCCGCGACGGGCGACCGGGACGTCCGGTTGGACATCCGCGACGGGCGACCGGGACGTCCGCCATTGTGGCATGGCAACTCGGATACAGACGTCCCGTAAGGACGTCGGATGTCCTCGGACGTGCGGGCGACGGGCAGCGGACGACCGCCATTGTGGCGTGGATCAGACGTCCGGGTCGGACGTCCGAGTTTAATTTTTTTTAACTCTATATATACGGACGAGGACAACGCGGAGTGAGCCGAGAATGGCTTTGGGTTATATTTTTTGTATGACTATATATTTTTTCATTTTTATTATGTAATTTTTTTAATGAAGCATTCGCAATTTTCCCGTATTCCGTGTCAAAATTATAATTCCGTTACGTAATTAAATAATTGTGATTTTTTTTATTGCGGGAAGTCCTAGTGGGAAGGGCGATGGGAAGGGCGGATTGTGCAGGGGATGTCCTAGTGACGTGGCAGTGGGATGGGAAGTCCTTGTGACGTGGCATGAGGTGTTTTTGGGAAGTTCTAGTGGATGTTCGAGTGGGACATCTGTGCATTGGAGATGCTCTAATAGCATAATAAACATGAGCTGCCATTTAATAGTAGTAATAAGTTGTTGCAGAAAAATAAATGGATCCTAACAAAGTCAACTAAAACGTATGACGCAAATTCGAGTGAAAACAAGTAGGGCCTGGATGGGTTTTTTAGGTCCTACGGGCCTAAGTGTGCAATAAATGTCTATAGACAAACGCATCGATCCTTCTAAACCCTAACCCCTCTACACTCCACTCCACTCCACTCCACTCCACTCCACTTCGTCGGGCCCTTTTTCCTAGTCGTCTTCCTCCAGTACACGCACTCCGCCCCCTCCTCCGATAAACGGACGAGTGTGAGATGGTGTACTTTATGAAGATATGGTAGTTGTTGTTGATGATGCAGTGGATGTGGACATGGACGTGAATGTGAATATGAACGTGGTCCATGAAGAAGACGGATGTATAGAGGCAAGAGGGAGCATATTGCCGCAAGTTAGTCATCCATAAAAATATAATAGTGATATCCAGCGAACTTCTGCTCCAGATCCTCGGTCGACTCATGTTTGTTGATTCTAGGACGGAAATTTGTGGGGTCCCTTCGGCATGTGATATCCAGGTGCTACATATCGGAAAAATGGGTTACTGGTTAATTAACCATACCATTTTTGTTAGGATCTTTGTGAATGTTGAAGAGCAATTGAGAAACTAAGAAAACTCTTATTGAATTTGAGGGATACAAATTTAGCTAAGTCACAAACTCAATCAGCTAAACTAACTATTTATGCAAGTACTTGAACATAACGGCTAGTTGAGATCAATGGCTCAGATTTGATCTCATTTAACTAACTCTAATCCTACGGCTACTGAACATCCTCACGATTATGAGCTTGATTAAGCTTCTGGGCCGTAGCTAAGCTTCCCATAGACTTTCCCACAGCTGATCCATCAACACCTCACAAACTCCACCTTGATACAAAACTTGATGTATATTTTTCGAGCTTTTATATCAATGAACTAATAACACACAAACTTAATAAAATAGCTCTAAAATTACAACATTTCTGCAAGAGTACAGATGTAGTTGTAGTAAAGAGTGTCGAACCACAGAGAGGCGTAGGTTATTTAATTAGGTTTGACAAGATTCATAAACAATTTAAAAACTAAAGTAAGAAAATAGAGTTACTCAAGAGATAAAGAACGATTGCTCCTAACAACATTCAGATGAATCACTATTGTATTGATTCTATATTCAAGTTCATAAGCCATTGAGAACGATGTATCAATTTTACACTCTAAAAAGTACTAAACATACTTTAAGAATTATAGTACTTATGCTAGCTGAACACATAGCCAAAAGTACATACTCATTAGACTAATATTCCTGCGGAAGCGCGGTAAATACTAGAATAACTTCTCAAGACTAACAAATATTATGGTTAGCTGAACACTTAACACATAAACATCTTCTCAACAAACTAAACTCTTACGGATGCGTAGTAAGTATTAATTCAACTTTGAAGACTTTTTTACATCAATATTCACTTGTACATTTATCTCTGAACAAGATAAAATTAACAAGTTTTTCATCTAAGTTTTCATCCAAAGTTAAAGAGACATTAGAAAGAGGCAATTAATATACTACATTTGATGCATCAAAACATAGCATAAATAAAATTCGAACCATAGACGAAAATCAAAGCGAATGATTAAATATAGAATCTCTACAATCAATTCATCCTACTAGTGTTATGAGCAATGAAGAAAAATTAGTCACACATGCTAAAGAAGAAAAACCGTAAGATTAATGGTGTTCTCCTATAGCCGGCGGTAATCCGTCTCCGAGATGATGAAGATTGGATGCCGGATCTTCCTCCATCTCTTCTTCTTTTCTCTCTTCCTTTCTCTCCCAAGTCGTCTCCAAAACCGTCCACCCCCATCCAGACGCTGCCTTCTATCTCTTTTCTCCTTCCAACAGAACCGCTCACGTAACTGCCTTTTGTAGTTAACAAATGATTCACCCGGCCGGGTGTTTTATTGGGCATAAAATTCACCCGGTCGGGTGGCCAATTTTGAGGACTTGTTGGAATTTTTGTATTCTGAACATCATACCCGGCCGGGTGGAGTTATTAGGCATAAAATACACTCGGCCGGGTGCCTCATTTTGAGAGTTTTCTGGACTCACGAAGCAAACGGGGCAGTCCGTCATATTGGGCAGTCTGTCAACTTGGGAATTTTGCACAATTTTTTCACCATCCGAGCTTCATTCCTTGTTTCGTTTCACCATTCATTCCTCTTCCTACACCATAAAACATACTTTTGCAAGCATCAAACTATATAAATCATGTAAAGTTAGGGGAATAAAAATGTACAATTTGATTCGCATCAATGTTCAACTGCCACGTAATCTGTCCTCTCTGCAAATTCACCAGCTTCATGCAAATGTCTAACTTCGATCTTGGCAAAGGCTTTGTTATCATATCTGCTGGATTCTCCGCAGTAGCCACCTTAAAAACTTTCACTTCTTCATCCTCAATCTTCTCCCTTATGAAGTGTAGCCGCACATCAATGTGCTTACTTCTTTCATGGTAGACTTGATGCTTTGCCAAACATAATGCACTGTTGTTGTCACAACCAATGCTTATAGTTTTCTGGACTATACCGAAATCCTTGAGAATTCCCTTGAGCCAACAACCCTCCTTCACAACCACTGTCAAGGACATGAATTCAGCTTCTGTGGTTGACAAAGCAACCACTCCTTGAAGGCTGCTTTTCCAGCTTATCACAGAACCGAATAGAGTGAACAAGTATCCTGATTGGGATCTCCTAGTATCCAGGTTCCCAGCAAAATCAGAATCACTCCAGCCTACTACTGCATCATCCTCAGTCACCCTTTATCCATCAAACAGAATTCCAACATCTGTAGCCCCTTTCAGATACCTGATCAGCCATTTCAGAGCAGACCAGTGCTCCTTCCCATAATTTGACATGTATCTGCTGGTCAAGGAAATTGCTTGTGCTATATCTGGCCGAGTACTGATCAATGCATACATAGCACTTCCAATAATATTGGCATAAGGGATATTCTGCATTTCTCTCTTCTCTTCTTCAGTTTTTGCAGCTTGCTCCACTGTCAACTTATAATGTTGTCCCATTGGCACTGAGACTTCCTTCACATTATTCATCTTGAACTTGCTGATCAATTTTGAAACATAGTCAGCTTGTGTCAGCCAGATCTTCTTGCTCTCTCTCTTTCTTATTATGGACATGCCATGAATTCTTCTTGCTGGTCCTAAATCTTTCATTTCAAATGCAGATTGAAGATCCTCTTTTACTTTCTGGATCTCTTGCAAATCAGCCCCAGCCAACAACATATCATCTACATATAAGAGTAGATAAGCCACCATAGCTCCACCTGCTTCCTTTATATTCACACATTCATCATAGGCTGACCTCAAGAAACCACTCTTGACCATGTGATCATTGAACTTCATGTGCCACTGACGGCTAGCTTGCTTCAAACCATAAATGCTTCTTTTCAATAGGCAAACCTTCTTCTCATTTCCAGTTTTTACAAAACCCTTAGGTTGAGCCATGTATATGGTTTCCTTCAAATCACCATGTAGAAAAGTTGTCTTGACATCAAGTTGTTCAAGCTCCCAATCCTTCTTAGCTACAATGGCCAACAATATCCTTATTGATGTATGCTTCACCACCGGAGAAAACAATTCATCATAGTCAATACCATGCTCTTGTGTGAAGCCTCTAGCAACAAGCATGGCCTTGTATCTGACCTTATCACCATCAGCAGCCTCTATTTTCCTTTTGAAGACCCATTTACAGCTTATTACTCTCCTTCCATCTGGTCTCTCCACCAGCACCCAAGTGCCATTCTTTAGTAGTGAATATTTTTCATCCACCATTGCTTGCATCCAATTCTCCCAGTCCTTGCTCTGTACAGCCTCTTCATATGTACTAGGCTCAGAATGTTCTATGTCTTCTGCCACCATCAGACAAAAGAACAAATACTCAGCATCATAATATCTGATTGAAGTCTTGCAATTTCTCTTGATTCTATCTCTGGCTAGTCTCCAACTATTTGGTGCAACTGGACTGGAATTTTGTGCTTACTGTGGAGATTGTACAGCATCAGCAATCTGAGACTCTTTAACCTGCTGAACTCCCCCATGCTCCACTTCAATCTCAGAAACTCTTTCATGCTCAATTTCTGAAACAATAGTCCTTTTTCTTGAAGGGCAACTCATGCTCCCAGAAAATGACATCTCTACTCACAATAATCTTGCCATTTCCAGGTTCCACACACCACAGCCGATACCCCTTCTCACAATCATCTCTGCATCCTCTACTCTCAAGGGATCTCAGAGACACCAGATTCCTTTTAACCTTAGGAATGTATCTGACATAATTTAGAATGATAAAACGGCCACTGTCAGCCCTTAACCTTATTGTTCCTATCCCCTTTACTTCACAAATCTGATTGTTTCCAAGCACTATAGATCCAGAAATCTCCTTCAAGTCATCAAACCAGTGCAGATTGGGGCTCATGTGGAAGCTGCACCCTGAATCCATGATCCAGGAACCACTCTCCACATGCTCCATAACATTCAGAGCCACTGGAGCTTCATCATCTTCCACCGCCCGAGTAGTATTCACAGCTTTACCACCCAATTCCGCCTGCTTCTTTTTCCAACCGTAGCAATCTTTCTTCAAATGACCCGGTTTCTTGCACCAATGGCAAGAACGAGTCTCTCTTTGATCAGTTGGTGGTGCTGGCTTGTAGGTCTCATTAAACTTCTTGAACGGCTTCTTTCCTTTGAACTTCTTGATACTTAAGCTCTTAGACATAGGATCAGTAGATCTTCCCTCTCCCTTTTGTAGTTCTTTAGACCTCAAGGCCGATTGTACCTCACAATTTTGGAAGAACTTGAGTAAAAATGGATGTGATATGGCTTACAGATAAGAAGAGGTTCATTCCAGTCAAAAGTGATTAAGGTGAAGTGGCTACACAATCACTCTATCAGCAAGGTATGTTGCCATGATGAAATCATGCTCCACCACAAATCCAGCCTTCTTCGCTTGCTTCACGTGTGAATCTCTTTATGACTTTTGAAGCAACAATACGCTACGCTGCTCTGAGTCGACAAATGCACTTGGCTCGTCTATCAAGTATAAATCAGCTGGCTGCAGCCATGCCAAAAGAAAATAAGTGTAAAATGACAAGCAAAACACTAAAAACACACACACATTATTCACTAGGGACAGAGAGTGAGGCCAACCCTCTGTAATTCACCACAAGAAAGATTCACCATCTTTTTATCCATCAATTTTTCAATCAATAGAGGCTTCATCACATTGGATACAAACTGAGGATCCATGTATGAATCACGAATATGTGTATGAAACATACTTCTCAGTTACACTCAAATTTAGCACGCATTTTTGGTGGCTTGTATGAGAATTTGAAGTTTAGAATTTCCAAATCAGAGCCTTCTACTGAATCAGTCTTCATAAAGCCAGCCTAACATTTGAAAGGACTACATTTTCAGCATAAATAAACAAAATTAACATGTGCTCAAGTCCGACAGCATATATCCATATTTACCAGGTCTCCCGTAAAGGCAGCATACGAAGTCCGACAGATAATCACACGCTCTACCACAATGGCATAGCTGAAAACAAAGCTGACAAGTAAGATTTTCATACATGGATACTTAACAGAAAAAATGAAGATCGATCAGCAACATATTAGGTTGAAGCAAGGATGGGATGACTGGGGCAGCTTTTAATCTTTGTTTAACATCAAGATAGAACTTGATGGCTCATCAAACAAATAGATATCTGCATTACGCAGAGCAGCAATAGCTACTTGCAAACTTCTGAAGCTCTCCACCTGATAAATTTCCCACATTACGGTCCATAACATGAATCAATTCAAGGTCAGCAGCAATTTCCTGTTTCATATCTCTGAGTAAGAAATTGGCCAACATTGCGGTGAAGTAGAATAACTTCTTCAGTGCCAATTTTTCCTTGGATAACTTGATGTGTTGGGGCTTGGTGGATGCCTGAGAATAAATGAGAATTAACAAGGAAAAACCATGAAAGCTCAATTCTAGCAACATCAGCTAACTAACACCTTCAATTTATCTTTAACAAAACTGTTGAAGTAATCTGTGAAAGCTCATTTCGTCCCACGATGCCCAGAACTTGGCCAGGTCACGGTATAGGTAATCTGTGAAAATGTTGGAGAAATTAGAAAGTGGTGCTTGAAAAGGTACAAGTATGATGGAAGAATAGGTGAATTAAATAACATGTGGGCATGGATGCATGCACACGAGGGGAGCGTAAAGAATAATTAGTTAGATCTATCATTTCAAGTTTGTTATGCCAATTCACAGCTATATAAGCTGATTTCCTTTAAGTTGTAATGCTCATGTTTTCGAATTAATGCAAGCTGCTTCTCCTTCCTCACTTTCATCTCCATCTCATAGTTCTATACGTGTTGGTGCAATTCCGGTCGCCGTTCCGATCTCTGTACCAAAAAGCAAGCAAGTTGCCTATGAAAACATAACAAAACAAACCTAAGCAATTTAAAGGAGTGAGGGCCGTAACGATGGGTGGAATCCTTGTCGGAGGCGATGGGGATGCGCGTCCATTCCTGGTCTGACATCTCTCTGTTGAACAAGATTTTAACTTAGAAATCAAAATCAACAGAAATCGTAATCCCAATTCAAAATCGCATTCGTGTATATATTGGCATACAAAGAAGTAGAGGCGCTGGGGATCGAGTGGGAATTTCAATGGTGTGGTTCGAGAGTTGCAAAGCTGTGAATAACGAGAAAAAATTCTCTAGTCCATGTATACCACATGGCAATCTTATTTGGTATACCTCACTAATAAAATCTTGCCAAATGGAAATGTATAGCATACATGGCCAAACAATTATAATGACATAATATGATGTTTTAAGGAAATTTTTATAATTTCCATATATAAAATGATTATCATATTGGTTGCACTAAAATGATTATAATATTGCACCGCCAATTTATATCGAGACTGTTATTCTTTTATATTGATATATAAAATATAAATTATATTTATCTATTTAATGGGAACTTTTATCCTTTTTTATCCATATATACATAAATTTAATTATATTAGCATCGCACACAATAAGTTTAATATATGAATGACTACGCAACCAGGTTCTATTTTTTTATTTTATCATTACACATACACTATATAATGATTATATGTTAAGTTAAAATATTAATTAAGATAGTTAATAATAATAAAATGATATGATGGATCTTATACAATAGACAATATGTGAATAAAATTTAATATGAATTTAAAGAAATTGAAATACTACAACTATTTATTAGGGTATTCAAATTAAGAATTACAATCTTCTATTATGTAATTAAAATAAGATTATCTTGATAAAGGAACATCAACTATAAATCTAAGAAGATGAGACTTTACTAGTCATAAATATGCCTGTTTTTAATTTATATTTACTTAACTGTAAAAAATAATTATAAAATAATGAAGATAAAAATTAAATATATATAAAGATATAATCAATAAATTATAAATATAGTCAATAATATATAACTACTTGACTAAAAAAAGACCAGATTTTGATACATACGATTCTAGAAAATTATGTGATGAAATATAAAAAATGAATAAAAATGTACTCAAGTGAAAAAAAATACAAAGGAAAAAAAGCATTATACAAAAAGAATGTGCTTATCAAATCTCAAACGACTTTAATTCTTTACTTGAAATGAACAATTAATAATTTAACTTATTGTGTGTATATATGATTGTATATATTATATATGGGAATTATAAAAATTTTCTTAAAATATCATATTATGCCATTATAATTATTTGGCCATGTATGCTATACATTTCCATTTGGCAAGATATTATTAGTGAAGCATACCAAATAAGATTGCCATGTGGTGTTCATGGACTAGAGAATTTTTTCTCGTGAATAACAGTTAAAAATCTAATTAATCACCATTAATGAAATTTCCTTAATTATAGAAATATAATTTTGTAATGTTTCTGAGGTGTGACGTTTCAAACTTTCAATGTGTTCTTCTCATTTTGAGTGTTTTTGGATATAAAATATTAAAGTCTAAATTTGTTCCTTTATTTTTACTCTAATTTTTTTTATTCTTTTACATTGAATTGTTATCTTTTTGGTCCCAAATAATAAATTTTAGTTTAAAATTAACATTTTTCATTAAATACGGTGATTTAATCAAATTAGTTAATTAATTATAAATCTAATTAACCGATCACAATATTAAAATTTATAAAATATTTTTTTACCTATAAAATATTTCACATATTTTTATTATAGGTAAAAAATATTTTATTTATTTTAAAATCTAGCTAATTAGATTTAAAATTATATTACTAATTTGGTCAAATCACATTTGACTAATAATTTAACGGAAGGTTAACTTTGGATTAAAATATATTATTTGGACCAAAAATATCAAACTTAATACTACTATAAATGATCAAATTTGGACTTTGGTCTATAAAATATTAATTCATCCATCCCATAAGAATATGGACTATTTCCTTTTTAGTTTGTCTCACAATAATATAAATTTTCTAGGTTTAGAAATTCTTTTCTCTCTAATAAGGTGAGACTCATTCTCCACTAATAATACTTAATTACTTTTTCTCTTTACCATTTTTTTTCTTTATCAATTTTATCAATTTTGAATTAAAATCTTTGTTGAATTGAAAATCTATATTCTTTTAGACAGGGCAGTGGTATTTATTTATAGTAGATGCTCATGTGGAAATTCCAAAAAAAATTATAGTAGGGAGCACTACTTTTTGTCTAGAGATATGTTACTAGCTGATTCACTGCTTTACCCGAGTTTCCAAACGCCTGAAATCATGAACAACTTCAACCAATTAGAATACACATACGCCTCACATATTCACCGTTTCTGTGCATTGCAGTCCTAATGAGCTTAAGAGCATCCACAACCGTGCTCTTGCCAGCGGCACGGTTGTGGGCCCGGACGGTACTATTCATGCCTGCTATCTGGCAAGAGCACAACACCCACAACTGTGCTCTTCTGCAAGGACGAGCACAATTAATTTAAAATTCAATTAAACAATAACATTTCCATAATATTAAAATTCATTTAAAAACCACAATAAATATTACAAATGACAAATAAAATTAAACATTACATAATTAAAATCCTAAAAATTAAAAAAACCACTACTCGTTGCCGAATTTCGCCCACATGTGGTTGATTAGGTCTTCTTGTAGTTGATTGTGGATTCGAGTATCGCGCATTGTGTGTCTTGTCTCGATCCTCTGGCCAACCGTCGTATGCTCGCCTCGGCGTGGGGGAGACCTCGCTGTTGAGCTTCCGGCTTCGTCCTCGTCGTAGAAGCTAGCCGCCCTCGGCCCTTCGTCGGCTATAATCATGTTGTGTAATATAATACACGTGATGTCGGCGATATTATTCACGTACCACAGCCGAGCCGGGGCATTCACAATGTTGAATCGAGCTTGAAGGACCCCGAAGGCTCTTTCGACGTCCTTCCGCGCTGACTCTTGACGCTGCGCAAAAAGAACCCGTCTCGGGTCGTGCGGGTTGTGGAGCGTCTTCACGAACGTCGACCACCTTGGGTAGATACCATCGGCGAGATAGTAACCCATGCGGTATGTATTTCCGTTGATGGTGAAGTCGATCGCCGGTGCTACACCATTCATCACATCATTGAAGAGTGGTGAAGAATAGAGCACGTTCAAGTCGTTGTTGGATCCGGCAACGCCGAAATATGCATGCCAAATCCATAGGCGATAGTCGGCGACCGCCTCAAGGATAAGTGTTGGGCCGCCGCCTTTGTGACCGCTTAAGTGTTGCCCCCTCCAAGCAGTCGGGCAATTCTTCCACCTCCAATGCATGCAGTAAATGCTGCCAAGCATTCCGGGAAAGCCATGAACTGATTCGTGAAGACGAAGCAACCGTTGGCAATCATCGGTTGTGGGTGCCCGAAGGAATTCATCCCCAAAAGCAGAACGAACGCCCTCGCAAAAATTCTTTAAACAAAGGATTCCAGTGGACTCACCGATATGCAAATACTCGTCGAAGATGTCGGTCGTTTGCCCAGTAGCGAGTTGTCGGATGGCACACGTACACTTCTGCAATGCCGTGATACTTTGCCGACCGGCTGCATCTACACCTGTTTGAAAGTATTCAACACGTGCGGACAATGTGTTGACAATTCGCATGAACAAGCGCTTTGACATGCGAAAACGGCGCCTGAAGTAATCTGCCGGAAACCGCGGATGGTCGGCAAAGTAGTCGGCAACGAGCCTTTCGTGGGCTCCCTCCCGGTCACGATGGATGTAGCGGCGATTTGATCTAGTGCGTTGAGGAGGATGAGCGGGGGTATTCGCCGCGACATATGCTTCGTAAGCGGCACGATGTTGTTCGTAGTATTCTTGTTCTTCGCGCTCCGCTTCCGCCATGAGATGAGTGAAATCCATTTGATATTTTGAGTGAAGGTTGAATGTGTTGATAGTTTGTATAAGAATTATGAATGAGAGATGAATGAGAGATGAATTGATGTGATAAATGAGTGATGA
The DNA here is from genome assembly GCF_004379255.2 of Salvia splendens. Lineage (NCBI taxonomy): Eukaryota > Viridiplantae > Streptophyta > Magnoliopsida > Lamiales > Lamiaceae > Salvia > Salvia splendens. Next base: position 13,316,491 of record NC_056037.1, on the reverse strand, counting down.
ATGTGTGTATTTATAGATGATTTTGGGAAAAAAAATCAAAAAAATTCAGAAAAAACGGGAAAAAAACGGCCATATTTTTGGGATTTGGAAAATATATTTTTTTTTTATTTTTTAGCATTATTTATAATTAAATACCGATTTAAAAAAAAAGTTTAAATGCAACGGCGTAGCCGTTGCCCAATCCCGTGCCGCCACGTGTGCGTCCGTTGGCACGGACGTGCTCGATACATCGAGCAGCGCCGTGCCAGCCGTGGCGACGGACGGCTGCGCATGCTCTAAAGCTTGCATTTATTGACTACCGAAATTTTCATCGATATTAATAAATTGTAGTTTTTGTTGGATATTTGATACAGAAATATAGGACACTCTACGATGTAATATGAAGGAAAAGTGAAATTAAACTTCTCACAAAAAATATATACAAAATACACACAAAAGAGATGGTGCTTTCTTTCTCTTTATCTATGAGCTACGACTCTTTATTCTAATATTTGATCAGTTACGATCAGCACCAACTAAGCTATTTATAGGTAAATAAAGTTGAAAACAAAGTCAATATTTGGTAGCTAGATTTTACACTTACACTGTGTGTCCTACTCTTGATCATACATACATGATGTCATCATTTACTTAAAGTAGATAGAACACATCCAATATTATCCTCAAAACTCACCGCCTAATGATGTAGATGGAGCGTGGCTTCTTCCATTTAGCCATAAGAGATAAAGTTTCATTAAAATAGCACCATAAATTTCTTTAGATGATGCACCACCAAGTCATTTCTTAATTTTGAAATAATTGATTTTAATAATCTCATCATCCTTCCTTAAACTCTTCATTCCAAACATAATCTTCAATCTTCTAAACATATTGTGCTTCAATGGCTTCGTAAATGTATCCGCAACTTGCACATGTGATTTGCAATACACCAACTCCACATCATGTTTGTTCACGTGCTCCCGAATAAAATGACGAGAGTATCAATATGCTTACTTTTTTCATAGAACACCGGATTTTTCGCAAGTGCTATGTCCGACTTGTTATCAACATATATCCTCGTCGAGCCTTTTTGCACAAATCCCGAAAGTTGAGTACGTTTCTCAACCAAATGGAATGACACACCGTTGAACATGTTGTGTAACATACTCAGCTTCACATGTTGTGAGTGTCACTATAGTTGCTTCTTTAGCGACCAAGTAAAGACAACATATCCAATATAAAAATAGTAGCCAGTAATGCTTTTTCTTTCATCTAAGGCTCGACAGGGAGATATATGTTGATAACAAGTCCACCATAGCACTTGCAAAGAATCCGGTGTTCCACGGAAGAAGTAAGCATATTGATACTCTCTATCATTTTATTCGAGAGCACGTGAATAAACATTATGTGGAGTTGGTGTATTACAAGTCACAAGATCAAGTTACATATATATTTATGAAGCCACTAAAGCACGATGTGTATTACAAGTCACAAGATCAAGTTACATATATATATTTATGAAGCCACTAAAGCACGATGTTCTTAGAAGATTGAAGATCATGCTTGGAATAAAGACTAAAGAATTGAGTTTTAAGAAAAGATGTTGAAACTCAATTACTTTAAAATTAAGAAATGACTTGGTGGAGGTTATGCAGCAGCTGCATCATCCAAAGAAATCTGTGGTGCTATTTTATGGATGAAACTCTATCTCTTCATGGTTAAAATGGAAGCCGCACTCCATCTGCATCATTAGGTGGTGAGTTTTAAGGATAATATTTGATGTCTTCCTAATTAAATAAATGATAGCATCATCTATGTATGATCAAGAGTAGGACGTCTAGCATAAATGTGTAATCTAGCTAGCAAATATTGACTTTGTTTTCAACTTTATTTACAGTGAAGGATGTAATCTAGAGAAGTGAATTTAAACTTCTCACAAAAGGATATACTCCCTTCATCCATGATTAAATATCACTATGTCACATACTTGACCGGCCCAAGTTTTAAGAAATCGTTTGACTTTATGTTTTAAAGTGAGTGAAAAAGTTAGTGAAAGGTGAGACCTAATTTTATATATTGGTTTTATAATAAAAATGCGAGTGGAATGAAATTGTTTGACTTTATGGTGTAAAGTAGGTAAAAAAGTTAGTAGAATGTGAGACCTACTTTTATATATTTATTTTATAATAAAATATGAGTGAAATAAAATTGTGTAATTTAGGGTCCACTTATCAAATATAGTTAAATGAAATGAAATATTTATTAGTAGACGGATAAAAAAAATGAGATATTTAATGATGGACGTAGGGAGTATACGCACAAAAAGGGGTGCTTCAGCACTATAAAGTGTAGGGATCAGACGTAGATCGGATTCACTATTTACCAAGACCTCTTTGTTCTCAGTTAGGGAGCTCAGTCAAACTCCAACCACGCTTACAAAGAACTTGAATACAGAATATAGAATATAGATCTATCTATTACACAAGACTAAGATCCTTTCCTATCTCCAGCTTCTTCTACCTGCACACTTGACAAACAAATCAGTACCACAAGAAATAGATCCTCTCGGATCTAACACAGTTACACGAGTAAACACAAGATGCAAGTAATGAACACAGAAGAAATTGATGCTTCGGCTCAGACACTCGCCGATAGCACAAGCCAATTCTCAAGAACTCAGATCCACAAGGAGCACAGTAGAATCAACCAGGGATTAACCTCACACTCCAGATTCTAGCTCAAACCGACTCCAAAACACCAGATCTAAACCGTTCGAAAACGAACTCACACAGAAACACTCACACACCAAAACCCTAGTTTCACCAACGCTTTAGCAACCGAAGTGGTTGCCTTCTCTGATACTGTAGCAAGGTCTACTACACTTACAACCGTGAGAAATCACAAAGAAACCGTCGGCGAACCGTCGGAGGAGGAAGCAGGAAGAGAGAAGAAGAGAGAGTTTCTGAGAGATTCGAGAGAAAGGGAGAGAGTGTGTGTATCAAGGAATGAGGAAAACCAAAAGACTCACCTCTCACATAACAAGCACACACCACAATCCAATGGCTACGATCCTTGATCCGGTTGGGAGTACACGTGGCTGCATCTGGAGTGGGAGGCATAAGTATTGGTCCCAGCCCAATTCAACATCACATGGGCCAGAGAAAAGACCAGCCCAAATGAGAGTCCACCAATTATTCAACATACTCTACCTTGGACTTCATTCTGAGAAACCAGCCTGTGCTATAGGCTAAAGTGAAGACTCATCATAGCCTGCAAGGCAATTCCCCCCTTCAGCCTTAAAGAACAACAAGGTTCACTGGCATTTAGGGGAACCACCACGCTGCCTCCAGACACCAGAGAGTTAAACCCATTAGTCTAGGAGGGCTTCCTGCCTCAAGTCACCTACCAGCTTTACCAATGCCAGCAAGATGCCTGAGGACTTTTATCTCCGTGACATGCATCTACCCTAGATCAAAATGCAGAAACTTTATGCAGAAAAGAAGTTTTTCAACTGGCAAAGGTTTTGTCCCCATATCAGCAGGGTTTTTATCTGTATGCGCCTTTTGAAGAAACACTTAACCCTTTTCTACTATGTCCCTAATGTAATGGAACCTGACATCAATGTGTTTAGTTCTATCATGGAAAACAGGGTTTTTACATAACTGAATAGCAGACTGAGAATCAGAAAACACAGAGGGAGATAACTTCAGAAATTTAAGTTCAGAGAGAACTCCCTTTAACCAGACTGCTTCTTTCATTGCTTCTGTGATAGCAATGTACTCTGACTCAGTAGTGGACAAGGCCACTATATGCTGCAATTGAGACTTCCAGCTGATGCAAGACTTACACACAGAAAAAACATATGAAGTGGTTGACTTACTCTTATCCATGTCATTTGCGTAGTTAGAATCCACAAAACCAGTTAAAGAAACACCATCTTCACACTTAGAATAACACAATCCATATTTTGCAGTATGCTTAAGATATCTCAGAAGCCATTTCAAAGCTTCCCAATGCACAGGACCAGGATTAGACATATACCTACTAAGACATGACACAGCATAAGCAATGTCAGGCCTAGTACTGACCATCATGTACATCACTGAACCAATAGCATTAGCATAGGGAACCTTTTTCATAGCATCAATATCATATTTGGTTTAAGGACATTGATCTTTACTCAACACAAAATGAGCAGCCAAAGGAACTGAAGCAGGTTTTGCATCAACCATATTAAACTTCTTGAGAATTTTGTACACATAGGGTTCCTGATGCAGCACAAGGGTAGAAGTCTTTCTATCTCTGAAAATGTTTATCCCTAAGATCTTCTGAGCATCACCTAAGTCTTTCATATCAAAATTCTCACTTAAGGCAGACTGAACAGATGTTATGGTTTTCAAACATGGCCCCATTATAAGCATGTCATCAACATATAGCAGCAAGAACACATGCATAGGAGAATCAAGGTTCTTAACATATAAGCATGCATCAAAAGTGCTTCTAACAAAACCCAACTTATGCATACAACTGTTAAACTTAATATTCCATTGCCTAGGAGACTGTTTCAAACCATATAGGGCCTTTTTCAGTAAACACATGATTGGGAAACTTGGGATCAACAAAGCATTCAGGTTGTTTCATATAGATAGGTTTGTCTAAATCACCATGCAAGAAAGCAGTTTTAACATCCATCTGTTTTAATTCCCAATTAAAATGAGCACACAAGGCAAGCATTAATCTGACAGTAGTGAATTTAACAACAGGAGCAAAAATTTCAATGTAATCTACCCCCTCTTGTTGAGTAAAGCCCTTAGCAACTAATCTGGCCTTGTACCTAAGGCCCTCCACCTCATTTTTCAGTTTGTATAACCACTTGCAATCAACCACAGATGCACCAGGAGGCAAAGGCACAAGTATCCAGGTATGATTTATCTTAAGTGAATGCATTTCCTCCAACATAGCTTTATGTCATTGACTCCAGAACTTAGATTTGTTTGCTTGCTTATAGGATTGAGGTTCATTCCCATCAGACTCATACACATTAAAAGCCAAATTAATAAGAGCAATCAAGCCAACAAATCTAGCAGGTTTAGCTACATTATGCCTTCTAGTTCTATCCCTAGATAGCACATAGTCACTCAAATCAGTATTAGCAATAACATTTTGCACACCAGAGGGGCTATGGATAATATTCTGAATAGGAGAATTATTCCTTAAAGGCTAGCATGCATATCACAGTCATCAACATTATTATCAATATTTTGAGGCACAATATCATTAATATTTCCCTCATTGGGTGTCTCATCAGGTGTAAAGACTGGATAAGTATTCCAGAAAAGGCTGTTCCACCTCACTTGGAGTATCATTCTGATTCTCCACTTCAGTGAGTGGTACTGTGGACTCCACCTCTATAAGAGGTTCATTGTCCACAGGTTGTGGACTTGGGTCAGCTGTCAACCTTAAGCAGGGGTATTCAACTTCATTGAAGATCACATCCCTGCTAATTATGACCTTAAACCTTGGTTCATCCCTTAGCCAGACTCTATAACCCTTAACACCCTCAGGATATCCCAGGAAAACACCTTTCCTAGACCTAGGCTCAAGTTTGTAAGTCTTGTTATGCACAAAAGCAACACAGCCAAACACCCTTAGGTGAGAGAGAGATATAGATTTTCCAGTAAACACATACTCATGATATTGTCCTTTGAGAGACACAGAAGAAGATCTATTAATCAAATAAGCAGCAGTCAACAGAGCTTCACCCCAAAATTTCTTTGATAAACCAGATTTACTAACCATGCATCCCACTTTTTCTAACAGAGTCCTATTCATTCTTTTAGTCACCCCATTTTTTTGTGGTGAATAAGGAACAGTTCTATGTCTTTTAATACCATATGCAGCACATAATTCATCAATCTGTTTATTACAGAATTCCAGGCAATTATCAGTTCTGATAGCTTTAATCTTCTTACTAGTCTGAGTTTCTATTAAAATCTTCCAGTTTTTCAGTTTCTCAAAGACATCATTCTTGTGCCTCATGAGAAAACACCAAACTTTCCAAGAGAAATCATCAATAATAGACAAAAAATACACAGAACTAGAGTGAGAAGACACTGAGGCAGGGCCCCAAACATCCATGTGCAAATACTCAAGAACACACTTGCTCACATTAGTAGGCACAGGAGAAAGAAAAGAGACCCTGTGCTGTTTACCCAGCACACATGTATCACAAAAGGGTAGGCTACCTTGCATATCAGAATCAGATAGAATAGCATGTCTTTTCAGAATATTCAAGCCTTTTTCACTCATGTGCCCTAGTCTATCATGCCACAACATAGTTTTATCACTTTTTACCACATTAGCATAGGCATCAACACATGTAAGAGGCTCAGCAGTACAAACATATAAGCCACATTTCTTTTTGGCCTTAAAGAGACACAATGATCCTTTGCAAATTTTCATGTATCCCTCCCCCCATTTTCCCCCATGCCAGCAGCTTCTAAGGCAGTGCAAGACATCAAATTGTAGCAAAGGTCAGGAACATATCTGACATTTTTAAGTTGAGCACAAAACCATTATCCAACTTTAAACACATTGTGCCAATTCCATGAATTTCGCATTTTTTTATCATCAGCCATTGACACATAAGTATTAATAACAGGTTTTAGCTCAGAGAAAACCTCCTTAAAAGGACTAATATGATAAGTACATCCTGAATCACAGAGCCAATCATTTGAAGTAAAGGGGCATACAGGAGAGGCATTAATATACATCAGATCATGTACCATGAAAACACATTCATTATCAGTGGCCACATTGACAAGATTTTCAAGCTGGGTATCATTATTGGGGGTTTTCTTCCTTTTAGGCTTAGAACATTCCTTTTTATAATGCCCTACTTCCCCACAATTGAAACACTTTCTGAAAGATTTAGGATCCCTGCTATTGGACCTAGATCTATGCTTTTTCTTTGAATTAGAGTTGGAACCTGATCCATTATTAGAGTCTTTACCCCCTCTTGATTGAGATATGCCTCTTACATTTAAGACCCTATTAAAAGCACTCTTATCAGCAGCTCTTTCCCTTAATTCCAATTCTTTAGATTTTAAGGAGCTAACAATTAGATCCAGAGGAGCATAATCCCTGCCATACTTAATGGCAGCTTTAACATCACTATATGAGTCAGGTATGACATTCATTAGAGCTATACTTGTGTATTCATCTATAGTTTTATCACCAGATCTTTTAATATCTTGCACAAGCTTCTGAAATCTATCAATGTTATCATCTATGTCTTTAGTCAAATCAAGCTTAAATTTAAACAATTTTTCAAGCAGATACATCCTAGAAGACATAGAAGTTTCAGTATACAGAGTGTCAAGATTTTTCCACATTTCAGAAGCAGATTCAATATGATCAACTTTTCTAATCACAGAATCAGACAGATTTAACACAATAGTGGCTCTAGCCAACTCATTCATCTCATCCATTTTATCTTGAGCAGTATCATCAGGTAAAGAGCCATCCACAACCTTAAACACTTTTTGTTGAATCAACACACATTTCATTTTCTGTTTCCAGATCATAAAATCATTTTTACCATTGAAAGGGATCAATCCAACATGCTGAGTCATTTTTGCAAATATTTTCACAAGAGCACAGGAAGCAAGACAAACACACAGAGCCTTGCACACCTTAAAGCACACAGACATGAAGCAAGAAAACTTAAAGCACACTTTCTCACAAAGGACCAGTCTCAAATCCCTGACTGTCAGGAGCACACTGGCAAAGGCTATCCCAGCTCGCAATCACTCACTATTGGAGGGCGCAGGGGGTCACTTTGGCAGTATCAGTGCTTGGTGGTCAAGCAATAAGAGAGCAGATACTCAGAGAACCAGAAAACAGCAGCAGAAGCAACAAACGAACGCAAGAAAGCAAACAACCCTAAGTTCTTGCCAAGAACTGACTACCAGCAGCAATAACCCAAGCCTAAGGTTGGCACTACAACAGAAAACGTAAAACAAGAAAGGTCACAGCCAATTTACCAGAGTGAATCCCCACTAGAAGGAGGATTCCACTTGCCCACCTCCTTATACGACTTGGTGTGCCGATCTAGTCCCCTCGTGGCTCTGATACCACTGTAGGGATCAGACGTAGATCAGATTCACTATTTACCAAGACCTCTTTGTTCTTAGTTAGGGAGCTCAGTCAAACTCCAACCACGCGACTGATATTACAATTCAAGGTTACAAAGAACTTGAATACAAAATATAGAATATAGATCTATCTATTACACAAGACTAATGAAATGAAATTGGTGAGACCTACTCTTATATATTTATTTTATAATAAAATATGAGTGAAATAAAATTATGTAATTTAGGGTCCACTTATCAAATATAGTTAAATGAAATGAAATATTTATTAGTAGACGGATAAAAAAAATGAGATATTTAATGACGGACGTAGGGAGTATACGCACAAAAAGGGGTGCTTCAGCACTATAAAGTGTAGGGATCAGACGTAGATCGGATTCACTATTTACCAAGACCTCTTTGTTCTCAGTTAGGGAGCTCAGTCAAACTCCAACCACGCTTACAAAGAACTTGAATACAAAATATAGAATATAGATCTATCTATTACACAAGACTAAGATCCTTTCCTATCTCCAGCTTCTTCTACCTGCACACTTGACAAACAAATCAGTACCACAAGAAATAGATCCTCTCGGATCTAACACAGTTACACGAGTAAACACAAGATGCAAGTAATGAACACAGAAGAAATTGATGCTTCGGCTCAGACGCTCGCCGATAGCACAAGCCTATTCTCAAGAACTCAGATCCACAAGGAGCACAGTAGAATCAACCAGGGATTAACCTCACACTCCAGATTCTAGCTCAAACCGACTCCAAAACACCAGATCTAAACCGTTCGAAAACGAACTCACACAGAAACACTCACACACCAAAACCTTAGTTTCACCAACGCTTCAGCAACCGAAGCGGTTGCCTTCTCTGATACTGTAGCAAGGTCTACTACACTTCCAACCGTGAGAAATCACAAAGAAACCGCCGGCGAACCGTCGGAGGAGGAAACAGGAAGAGGGAAGAAGAGAGAGTTTCTGAGAGATTCGAGAGAAAGAGAGAGAATGTGTGTATCAAGGAATGAGGAAAACCAAAAGACTCACATCTCACATAACAAGCACAAACCACAATCCAACGGCTACGAGCCTTGATCCGGGTGAGAGTACACGTGGCTGCATCTGGAGTGGGAGGCATAAGTATTGGTCCAAGCTCAATTCAACATCACATGGGCCAGAGAAAAGACCAGCCCAAATGAGAGTCCACCAATTATTCAACATAAAGTTTCTCTCTTTATCTATAACCTTACACGCACAAAAAGGGGTGCTTCAGCACTATAAAGTTTCTCTCTCTTTATCTATAACCTACGGCTCTTTTCTTACTGAGTACTCTTGATTCTAATATTTGATCTGTTACACTGAGTACCAACTAAGCTATTTATAGGTAAATAAAGTTGAAAACAAAGTCAATATTTGCTAGCCAGACTATACATTTACACTACGTGTCCTACTCTTGATCCAATATATATGATGCCATCATTTATTAATTAAGAAGACAACCAATCTTATCCTCAAAACTCAACTCACCGCCTGATGTAAATGGAGGGTGGCTTCCATTTAGCCACGAAGAGATAAAGTGTTAAGAGCACGAATCTCTTAACGAAGAATACTCGCTGATTACGTACGCAACACCCCAATTTCCGGCGTCTCGAGCGGTGGGATCGGCGGCTGAACTGTGAACTGGCGCGGAGAATCCTCCTCCGTCGGCAGGGTTTGAAATTCTTAGAGTATTGCACAAGTAATGTGGGAAAAATAATTCTTCATTAACTGGCCAACGATAATTAATGAATAGCCCTATTTATAAGACTAAAACCCTAGGGTTGGTTCGACCTAATCCTAAACACCGGGAAAGAACCAACAAAGAAAACCCGATGGAGCTTTTAACGCTCGACACAAAATAATCCACAAAAGGAAAGTAAAAAATTACAATAAAATAATTAACTAAATAATACTAAAATCTCGGCCTCTTTCAGGCAATCCACCGAACAGCTGGGGCGCTATTTGGAGACGAAGTCGTGGTAGCGTTCCGGCTGTTTGATTCCTTGTCTCGGTCTAAGCTTCCTCTTCATGGCCTCCCGGGTGACTTCTCCATGTGGTTCCTCAAGCTCCATGCTTGGCATCGGCTCTTCCTCGCATTGTGGAGACTCCGGCGTTGGCGTCGGAGGTGACTCATCCATGCGGTCTTCTCCAGCTGCTTCCATCCCTCGTGAATCTGATGAGGGCGTAACAACTCCCCCCTCCTTAACAACTTCCTTGTCCTCAAGGGAGATCGCAGGGTACTGCTTCCTCAATTCCTCCAATGGCTCCCACGATGGGGAGTCCGACCCGTCCGACCAGCGAACTAACACGTGTTCCACTGCCGCTCCCTGATGCCACAATATTTTAGAGTCAAGTATCGCCACCGGCCGAGCGATTGGTCTGTTGCCGACAAACCTCGCAGGCTCAAGTGAAATACGTCGTGAATGCGACTCCCCTCCGGCAAGCGTAGTTTGTACGCGATCGGGCTTATACGTTTCATCACCTCGAATGGACCGTAGAAACGTCTTGCCAGTTTAGCTGAAACCGGCTTCGCGACGGAATGATGGCGGTATGGCTGCAATTTCAGCCACACGAAGTCACCTACCTCGAACTCCACGTGCTGCCTATGCTTATTTGCTGTCGCGGTCATGCGTTGTTGTGCGCAGGACAGATTCTCGGGCAATTCAATGAGCAGCTCCCCTCTCTGTTTAATCAATTCGGCCACGTTGGGAGGTGTCTTTGCGGATGGGGCCAAAGCTACCAACAACGGGGTTCCCGTCCATATAACGCCTTAAAAGGGGACGTGCCTAGGCCGGAGTGGTGGAAGCAATTGAGAGCCAGCTCCGCCCACGGAAGAAAATTCGACCACGTAGACGGTCTATCCGACGTGAAGGCTCTTAAATACTGCTCCAAGCCTTTGTTGCGAATTTCGGTCTGGCCATCCGATTGGGGGTGATAGGCCGTTGTGAAATTCAATTTAGTACCACTAAGCCGTAGGATCTCCTCCCAAACCGCATTAAGAAATACCGAATCTCTATCCGAAACCAACGTTTTTGGAAATCCATGGTGACGAACAACCGTGTTCATGAATAAATGGGCTACCCGCAAGGCGTCAAACCGAGTAGGGAGGGCCGCGAAATGGGCGTACTTAGAAAGCCTGTCGACCACCACCATAATTGTTGTATATCCGCGTGGCTGTGGGAGACCCGTGATGAAATCCATTGATACATCGTCCCACACCTGCGATGGGACGGACAGAGGCTGCAGAAGGCCTTCCGGTTTCTGCGTCGAGTACTTGGTGGATTGGCACACAGCACACGCATCTACAAAGGACCGGACTTCTTTTCTCATCTGAGGCCAATAGAATCCTGCTGATAAAAGGCGGAAGGTGCGCTCGTGCCCGGGATGTCCCGCCATGGGTGTACAATGATGCTCTACTAACAGAACGCGTTTCAATTTCGACGATCGGCTCACCACCAAGCGTCGGTTATAGTACAACAGTCCATCCACCACGGAAAATTGAGCAGGAGCCTTTCCGGATTTTATATCCGCGGTGAGTTCCACCAAGTCGGGCTGGGACATCGCCTCATCCCGCAAAGTATTCAGTAGCGTCGGGACGGGATGGGCGATCGCTGTCAAGCACACCGCATCTTCCACCGGTTCTCCCTCCTCCTCGGGTCGGTCGTCCCCTGCAGTCGGATCCTGCTCAAGTTGGGCCGTGTCCTCGCGCCGAGATAGCGCATCCGCTGCACGGTTCAACGTTCCCTTCTTATACTCAATCCGGAAGCTATATCCCATCAGCTTCCGTACATACAACTGTTGGTCTGGGGTCTGGACCACCTGTTGCAGCAGCTCCTTTAAACTCTTCTGATCGCTGCGAATAACAAACTCACGACCCAATAGATAATGTCGCCATTTCTGGACAGCCTCGACTATCGCGTAGAGCTCCTTATGATACGTTGAAGCAACTCTGCGCCGTGGGCACAATTTGCGGCTGAAATAGGCAATCGGGTGACCTTCTTGAATCAATACTGCTCATATCCCCATGTCCGATGCATCAGTTTCGACATAGAAAGTCTTGGAGAAATCCGGGAGTCGGAGAATCGGGGTTGACGTCATTGCCGATTTTAAGGCCTGAAATGCCTCTGTCGCCGCCTGCGTCCACACAAACGCCTCTTTTTTGAGCAATTCTGTAAGCGGACCCGCAATTGTTGCGTAGTGTGCGACGAACCTTCTGTAATACCCCGTGAGGCCAAAAAACCCCTGAGCTGTTTCACGTTCTTCGGAAGGGGCCAAGCTGTCATAGCCTCTATCTTTCGAGGATCTGCATTGAGCGTGTCGTCTGCAATCAAATGCCCAAGATACTCGACAGTAGTGCAGCAGAATGAACACTTAGATAGTTTCACATAGAATTTATTTGCGCTAAGGAGCGATAGTACCTCGGACAAATGCTCGCAATGGGCGTCTAGCGTCGGACTGTATATCAAGATGTCGTCGAAGAATACAATGACGCTACGTCGCAGGAGCGGCTGGAATATAGTGTTCATTGCTGCCTGGAAAGTCGATGGTGCGTTCGTCAGTCCGAATGGCATCACCAAGAACTCGAAGTGGCCATCGTGAGTTCTGAAAACTGTTTTGAAGATATCGGGTTCGTGCATTCGGATCTGATGGTAGCCCGAACGTAAATCAAGCTTAGTGAAGAACTTCGCATCACCTAGTTCATCAAAGAGTTCGTCCGCAGTCGGGATCGGGAATTTATCCGGGAATGTAGCCATATTCAAGGCGCGGTAATCGATACAGAATCGAAACGTTCCATCCTTCTTCCGAATTAGCAACACTGGTGAGGAGAAGGGGCTCTGGTTGCACTGAATAATTCTTGGGATAACATTTCCTTCACTTGTCGTTCAATTTCATTCTTCTGGAAGTAAGGGTATCGGTACGGTCTCACATTGACCGATCTGGTACCCGGAAGGAGGTGTATCCGGTGATCAAAAGCTCTAGGCGGCGGCATTCCCGTGGGCAGCTCAAAAACTCCTCTATGAGACTCAAGAACCTGGCGGCAGGCGGCTGGTATCGTTGCTGGGAATTCAGATTCGGGAGCTCCGGCGGCCGCTGCCTCGTGGTCGGGGTCCAGGGCGATGATCTCGTAAAATTCGTGTTCCGTCGAGAACGACGCCAGCAGCGCCAAGGACTGTAAGGAAATCTGCTGTGGTCTTGGTAATCGGCCCTGTAAAATTATCGACTTGTTATCCCGCTGAAACTCCAGTGTCTTCCCTACAAAATCCGCCGATATCCGGCCTAGAGATTCCAACCAGTCCATGCTGAGGATCACGTCCCAGCCGTGAACATCGAGGATGTGTAAATCCGTTAAAAATTCCGTCCCCTGTATGGCTAATTTGGTTCGCCTAGAGATGTGAGAACATATTAATGACGCGCCATTTCCCACATACACACGGAAAGGTCGGATGCGTGACAATTGTAGCTACAGGTTCTCTGCGAAACGGGAATGGAGGAAATTATGAGTGCTTCTCCGGGCAATGCCAGCACAAGCCCAGGCGGGAACGTTCCGATTTCTCAGCATTAGACACCCGGATCGGAGTAAAGCGGGGACGCCCTTGTTCCTGGGTCTGCTTGTTTGCCTTCGGACCCTGTGATGCCCCCCTTCCGGCACAGGGGTTAGTAGCGGCTGCTGGGGTGTCTCCCGGTTAGGCCACTGCCGCCGCTGTGACGCCGACCCCTGTTGATAACGATGTTCCTGATTTGCCGCCAATCGTAAGGCTAACGCCATTGCCTCGGCTAACGATTGCGGTTGCTGCAACTCTACCTTCTCCTGAATGGGTATCTTGAGACCCTCGATGAATACCAGAATTAAGATGTAATCCGGCACCCCTTCTACGCGATTCAAATACTTCTCAAACGTATCGTGATATTCAGCCACGGATCCTGTCTGCACCAATTTGGCTAAGGGTCCAATATAATTTCGGAAACTCTGCGGATCAAACCGGTGACGTACATCCTCCAAAAAATCACTCCAAGTCACGTAGCGGTTGTTGGTTCTGTAGTTAAATACCCACTCCGCGACTAGGGGGTCGAAAAGCATCACTGCATAGTGTAGTCGGTCCTCATCGGGCATCATGATGTGATCAAAATAATACTCCACACGGGAAATCCAATTCGTCGCGTCGGAACCATCGAAATGGAGAGCCCGCATTTTGACCCCGTGGTGCAACTCGGACCCAAAGTGATACGAGGATCGGTCTCTAGCGGTGGGCGGGTCCCAGCATGAGGCGCGGCGACGCTGATCTCGCCACCCCCGTTGGCGCATCGCTGGTGGGTCCTAACTTGAAAGCCGCCGCGATTGATAATGGACCATCCTGTTGTCAGGAACTCCTTCGTACTGCCAATCTCCGCCCCGTCTCGACTCCTCTCGGCGGGGAAAAGCTCCCCGTCGGCCTCCCCACGCTCCTCTTCTCTCACGAAACCCTAGTAAGCGGGTGCGAGGATTCGGATCACGCTGCGTCAAATCACTCCCCCTGTATTCCGCATAATCGCGATCGTCCGAATCGTAATCATCTTCAGGAGGATCGATGTCACGGTTATGCGGAAACTCCAAGCTATCCACCCGTACTTCTAGTTGATCAAATCGCGCCATGATCCGGTCGAAACCCTGGATCAGCGGATCGTCCGGCCCGGAATCCGGCCTCTGTTGTGCGCCCGTAGATGATTCCCCCCTGGGTTGCGGTCGTGGGAGGTCGCCCAGATCACGGCGATTCCCCAGCGGCGGGCGGCGCGGCGCCCCTATAACTAACTCCTGCGCATTCCCTCCGGTCAAAACCGGTTGTGGGCGCTGTCTGTCGTCAATAGCTTCCATGAGTTCCAGTGAAAGCACCAGTTGTTAAGAGCACAAATCTCTTAACGAAGAATCCTCGCTGATTACGTACGCAACACCCCAATTTCCGGCGTCCCGAGCGGTGGGATCGGCGGCTGAACTGTGAACTGGCGCGGAGAATCCTCCTCCGTCGGCAGGGTTTGAAATTCTTAGAGTATTGCACAAGTAATTTGGGCAAAATAATTCTTCATTAATTGGCCAACAATAATTAATGAATAGCCCTATTTATAAGACTAAAACCCAGGGTTGGTTCGACCTAATCCTAAACACCGGGAAAGAACCAACAAAGAAAACCCGATGGAGCTTTTAACGCTCGACACAAAATAATCCACAAAAGGAAAGTAAAAAATTACAATAAAATAATTAACTAAATAATACTAAAATCTCGGCCTCTTTCAGGCAATCCGCCGAACAGCTGGGACGCTATTTGGAGACCAAGTCGTGGTAGCGTTCCGGCTGTTTGATTCCTTGCCTCAGTCTAAGCTTCCTCTTCATGGCCTCCCGGGTGACTTCTCCATGTGGTTCGTCAAGCTTCATGCTTGGCATCGGCTCTTCCTCGCATTGTGGAGACTCCGGCGTTGGCGGCGGAGGTGACTCATCCATGCGGTCTTCTCCAGCTGCTTCCATCCCTCGTGAATCTGATGAGGGCGTAACATAAAGTTTCATCCACAAAATAGCACCGTAAATTTCTTTGGATGACGCAGCTGCTATGATACGAAGAGAGTCCGTATCTGCACGTTCAGCAAGGATTGCCCAAGGGGGAGGTTCGTTCGCGGAGGTTTTCTCCGTCGAGCAGCCGCCCACCTCTAGGGTTTTTTGTGTAGGAAAAAAGATTGCTTGCGGAAAATAAATGAAACGATAAAAGTAGGGAATATTCTTTGTTATTGATGGTTGTTTCAATGAAGAGAACCTCAATTTATATTATCTTAGGTACCTAGGTTTGGTTCGACTCGATCATTTCGGGAAAGAACCAATAAGAAAACCCGAAACGGAGCTTATATTACGCTCTGACTCAAAAATATTTAAAATAGAATATTCTATCAATATAAATAATTAAAATAACTCAAAAGAATAACTACTATTATTTGGAGACATAATCTCCAAACCACGCAGGCTTCTTCTGCTGCGTCTTCAACCTTCTTGGCTCCTCGTTCTCTTCTCCTTCGCTGGCTTCATCGTCACTGCTGTTAACCATTGCATCTCTCTAGATCATCTCCTCCTTTACCTGGGTTATTGGTGTACCCGTATCATGCTACATAACCTCCATCAAACCATTTCTTAATTTTGAAGCAATTGAGTTTATTAAAGGGCAAATTGCATGTAAAATCATGAACTTTCAGAATAATTTGATTTTTCTCGTGAATTTTAAATGTTGCATGAAAAGTGATGAACTATACTGTACTGTGTAAATTTCTCATCCGACCCGATCCGATAGATTTCCGACACAAACTTATTCTACGTGGCATGCCGGAAGCGTGACTTGACAAATGATAAATTTAGGGTTCAATTCGAATTGTGAATTAATGCTACTTTTATGCTGAATTCGATATGTGAAAATCGATTTGTATGTTTTTATCTGTGCTACTTGTATGTTTGTGATAAGTCCAGGTTCAGAGATTGCAAGATAAAAGATAAACAATTAGAATTGGTGGAGTTTTGCCAAGTGACACCTTCGACGCACCACATAGGATAAGTTTGTTAGGGTTTTGTATACTAGAAATCACCTTTCGAGTGATTGCATACTGTAAAACTCTAATGGTTATTTTCCAATAAATGCAACAGATTCTTTTTGTCATAATGTTGTTATGTTTTACATTTAATGGTTGTTTATTGCATATTTAAATGTATAAGCAAACGTAACAAAGTCTAAGTCTTTGTTTTAGTAGACCGGTTTGGGCGTCGTCCAATTTAAGGTAACACGGTCAGTTCTAAACAAAGAAAAATAAGAATTTCACAACCTAGATAGGCCTAGACTACCTATCGCGAAAGGTTGCAATGTCAGTCCGATTATTTCTAAGCCTTATTGAAATAAGATGACGTTGGTGTGGTATAGCACTGAATGGATCTAATAGCAAGACGAGTCTTTATGCTATCTACTGAAAGACGAGGTCTTGATAATTAATTTCTTAATCAATGTACGTTAGCATTGAGCATACGATATTGAGTATCCACTACTTTGACTTACCAAAGGTGCGGGTTTTTCGTAACCCAACGATCCAGGTATATTGGGTAGTGGTGATCATTATCTAGAGGTGTTAGTATTGCTATTATGTTGAAATGTGAGCGAGGAGAGTCTCGTTTGATAACATCCACAAGAGGAGCTCGAAACAAAGTTTTATTATTCGGAACCTAGCTAATTGGAGTTTAATTACTCTATGAATAATAAATAAGAGTTTCTTGCTAAGTCCACTCTTGGAGAATAAAATATGTTAATTAATTAAGTCCATAGCAGACAATAATTAATTAATGAATGTTTCTATCTTAAGCACGGGAAATAAATTGAACGCGAATAAAGGAAACCCGGAATACTTGTAATTTCGGATTTGGAAAGGCAGTGCAATATTACTTCTGTAGTGGCTGCTTGTAATATTCCAATATAAGCTTATATTAAATTGTGGGTTCAATTTAATTAGTAAAAATCTAATTGGGTGAGGCCTGATCCAAATTCTTCCTTAGATCCCTGACTGGGCCCAATATGTGACTTATATAAATAGGAGAATAAAGGAGACAGAAAACACACATTTTTCCACTCACAAATTTTCGTCCACTCCTTTGAGAGAGAGAAATCGAAAATTGCCTTCCTCCGTGAGCTGAGTTCTGTCTTCGTTATTCAAGTCCTAATACGTTGGTGAGATTTGCCCACACAAATATCGGCGTATAGTCCGGGACACCAGTCAGAAGATCTGAGGTCCTGTATTGAAGATCTTCACGTGGAGACGGAGCGAGCCATCATCAATTCTTGATTGAATCAACGAGGTAAATTGGCTAATTCCGTAGTAAGCATGTTTTAGGGATTTTATATGCTAAAGCATGTTTTAATTCAAGTTATGAGCATGATACATATGAAAATTGCGCGAATAGAATTTGTCTAAATAATCTGCCAAATAGATCAAATTCATGTGATCGGATATTCAACGCACGCTTCCGCTGCCAACCCCTTCAAAGTTAGTGTCGGAAATGTATGAGGTCGGGTGGGATGGGAAACTTACACAATGGTAAAAATTATGACTTTTCATGCAACATTTAAAGTTTACGAGAAGAACCTAACTATTTTAAAAGTTCATGACTTTACATGCAATTTCCCTTTAATAAACTCAACACTTTTAACATTTGGAATACTATGATGCATGGACTGGGATCAACGTTGTTGAAATTGCTCTAGGTTACTGAATCTTCACCATGAAGGTTGTGAAGCTGATTGCAATAGAAAGAATGCTTAGGACTATATATCTATGGATTTGACTCATAAATCTCATAAATATTTCACTTTGACTAAGCACAAATTTTTAAAAATATAAAAAAAAAGTTAAAAGAATATGGAAACAATAGTATTGCATTAGGAATGACTTACTTAATTTCATATGCATCGTGCCGTCGGGAAGATTTATTGGGTGGAAATGATTTGCAGTCTAAAACGAAACTATTAAACAATGAGAGAATAAAAAGAATATCTTTTTTTACTTTAATTAATAAGGGACAACTAACTATAGTGGATCATGAGGGAAAATTAGGCTTTGAGGCCCTAAAAATCCATGATTGCACCAATGTGGTTGGAAATGCAGATGTGTGAATGGGGTTAGTATTTGATCACACTGTGTGGGGTTGTGTTAGTGTGCTAACTAATTTACAGTAATAACTAATAATTTTTAACTCTGTGTATTAAAATTATCAACACAAAGATATAATTATATCAATACAACATGTAAATTTAAATATCAATACAAAGACATATGTTTATCAACACAAGAAGATTGATAAATTTATGTTTTTGTGTTGATATTTTTAACATACAAAATTGATATTTAGTTATTAGTTATTACTATAAAAAGTTAGTATTTAATCACATGTCATCAACAACTCTTCTCACTGCTTCTTGGAAACCAGACTCGTCAAATTCTTCGCCCTACACATAATCCAAATTGAAATCACAAGTGATAAATTAGTTATGTAGACTGGCCATATATATGTTAATGTTGATATCAGAAATAACCAAACCAGAATTTGACTAAACTTTGTGATTTAATTGACCTATCATCCTATTAAAGAATTATAGAATTAATGGGAAATACATTACCTCAACCTTGCATCTAAGGACTAGGCCATGAACTGGAAGTGATTCAACAAACCTGGTATTGGATTGTAGAGATAACAAGCTCACATTTCTTTCCTGCTGTTTCAATAATCCCAAAACCCTAGCAACCAAATCCGACAAGCTGCATTCCCTTGATCTCAAACTAATTCTCAAATCCAAGAATCGCGGTTGTGATGTTGATGATGGAGCCATCCTCTTGATCTCCACACTCACCCTTTGACTACTTGACCCTAATTCTTCCCTTGGAGCTGTGGAGAGTTGCATTTCCAATAAATCATTTCTGGCTTCGAGCTCTCCCAATTGAGATCTCAACGACCTTAAATACTCAGTTGTTTCGCTAAGAAGTGACGCATTGTCCTTCTATATTTGGACAAAAACAATTTAAAAATGAAGAAGATAAAAATTAGGTCAAAGTTTGGATATGGATTATATATAAATATACCTTAGAAACTTGAGGGACTAAATCTCTTAGAATTTGGAAGCTATGGTTTAGCTTCTGTCGTCGCCTTCTTTCTGTGATTGCATGGTGCATCTGAAGGCTGTTCCTCGTATTTAAGTTTGTGAAGAAGGAAAGAGATCTGGTGAATAGGCTGTTGGAGTTGCGATGAGTTGAAGCAACTATAAGGCCGGGTTGATATCTTGTAAAGGCGGAGGGAGGAGGAGTCACTTGTTGCTCTTCTGTTTGAATTAAGGAGTGATGAGTACTGCTAATAAATGGAATGTCTACTGATGATGAAGAAGAAGAAGAAGGTATTTGTTCCAGGAAATGAAGATAAAACCGGCTTTGAATCTCTGATTGCAGATTTACCTTAAAAATGGGATCATAATTGACTAATGAGAGAGAGCAAAAACTAATAAAAAGTAGTAGAGTACATCACATTACCGGAGGCTTAGTTGAGAAGCCTAGCTCAATCTCTCCGGCGGCGCAGCCCATAAACACGACGGTCTGTAATAATTCAACATGAACCATGTTTATTGGAGACTCTCTATCCTCAATTTCAATTGAAAAAGAAAAAGAAAAAATAGATAAATTTAAGTATAAATTGAAAAAAAGTAGGAATATAAGGATAATCATTTGAGAAAAATGTTAGTATTATTTTATGATGAGACTAATTTTTTTGGGCAAATCAAAATGAAAAGATGTGATGATTTTTCATAATTTTTCATCCTCATTAAATAGAAACCAAATTTCATATAGTATTACACACAAAAAATCTCTTTTTTTCTCCATATATATATATATATATATACCATTCTTAAGTGTAGAACCTAGAACTCTACATATTTTATTCATTGGATGAGGAAAAAATGACGGTCAAGATTAAAAATCATACATATTAGACTATGTTTTCACGACATTCCGGACTCAAAATGTGAAAAAACTCACATGTTGATGGAAGAATGAATGAAACGAAGAAGAGTCCATGCATGCTTTATTTTTTCACTTATCTGCATTCACCCATTAATAATAGTTTTGGTTGTAATGGGAAGTTGTTGTGCAAATCAACACCATTGGATTAAAAGATCTAACGACCTCCGTTTGACATTTGTTCTACGTTTAAGAATGGTTCTACGTTTAAGAATGGTTCTATCTTGATCACAATCCTATATATATATATATATATATATATATATATATATATATATATATATATATTTACTTCCTCTATTCTACAATCTCTTATTTCTTTAGCATAAGTTGTTTACTCAACATCATAAGTTGTAAGCTCGTTTTGCTTTTATCAAATGTCCATGTCTTATTTGGGATAATAATATTATGAGCAAAAATAATAATTGCTTGCATAATCTTGCACAATATGATAGTGGAAAATGAAAAAAAAAACCCTTATGTGAACTATTGTGATATAACAGAATTTATACAAGATCGGCGTGGACAAAATAATTGCCAAAGTGAAAATGGAGAGAGAATGATGATTTGGTATATTCTACTAACAGAATTGCAACTCTAACTTCTTATATGAAAAATAAAGTCCAGCTTCTTAATAGCTCACAAACCATATGTTTTGAGCACTAATTTGGCAATCGCAACTGAATATCTAATTTTCGGCATATGTAATTGTATTTGTATTTCAATCGTCGTAATTTATAGTTCTTTTTATTTAGTTTGCTGTTTTTGTGTTTTTTATAAATAATTTTGTAATAATATCATGTTTTAATTAATATAAATAATATTTTAGAAAATATGGAATATAATGAAATGATTGGGAGTTAATGATAAACTATCAAATAAATGTATGTACGGATTGAATGAATATTAATGATGTAGAAAAAAATAAAAATTAACTAAATAATAAAAAAGTGATTGGTTAAATTAGGTTAAGTGATTGTCACTAATAAATACTTTCTCCGTTTACGAAAAATAGACCACATTGTGAATTATACGGATTTTAATGTGGAATTGGTAAAATAAGAGAGAAGTTGTGTTAGTGGAATGTGGGGTCCATATTATTAGTAGTGTTTAATTGTGTTATATAGCAAATGTGGGGTCCTTTTTTAAACTTGGTCTATTTTTCGTGAACAACTAAAAATGGCAAATGTGGTCTATTTTTTGTGGACGGATGGAGTATGATTTGAAGAAAAACGAGTCAAATAAGTATACAATTCCAAATGTAATTGCATTGGTAAAGCCTGAAAGCAAACCTTAATCCCAGCCACCTATTTGATCAACAACACAAATAAAACACACGATTATAAGCAGTACCAAAAAATAGATAAAAATCCTAGTAGGAATTAATATTATTTAAAGCACGTACAATAAGTAATGTAGTGTATATAATATTATACCTGGTAGAATTGCATCTGCGCTGCGTTTTCACTTGTAATTAGCATCGTCGTTAGAAGGTAATCAACGTCCACCTCCATGTACGGGACGTTGTTCATGGAAGCTAATCCGGGCAACCACCTGATTAATTAATATGTATTCAAAACAATAATCAAGCAAAGGTCTAACTTTAATAAATTATTTGCAAATTATCGACGTACTTAATTGATCCGCAATATGCATTGAAAAGCCTTGTAGCAGCAAGGTTCCCAATTTTCTCTTCATCATAAAATCCATCCAGAAATAGCAAACAACTTCATGCATGTACATATAATTTTGTCAATCATATATAAAATCAAGAGTTATATAAAAAGGATGAGGATGAAGATGAAGATGAAGATATATGCGACCTGGAAGGGAGGGATGAATAAGACCAGAGGCAAATGTAAGTAGTAGATGGAAAGGACTGCATTGTATGGCGGAGAAAGGCGGCGCGCTGATCTTCACCAAGGAGAAAGATGGATTCCATTAATGAATTAAGCATTCTTAATTCACAAACTCTATGAAGAGTTTTGTATTCAAATCGCGTCATTTTATGCGTATATATAGCTCTGCAAGATTTGAAAAGTACTTGTACAATTAAGTAGGGTGTAAACAAATTGAGTTTAGCCAGTGTTGGCCAATGAATGCAACTGAAAAGTGGGAAAAGTATGTATATGGAATTATGGATGGTCAAAAGTCCAATATTTTAAGTATGTATATGGAATTATGGATGGTCAAAAGTTCAATATTTTGAAAGATGGGTGTCCGTGATAGTACTATATTATATATATGTCATTAAATACGTGGATCTATCAATGCTCCTGTGTGGTTAAAAGGGAAAAAGGGAATAGAGTGTGTGCACATATATTTCCATTGTAAATAAAAGAAACTACACAAAATTTAAATAATATTTTCCATTGTATGTGGGCCCATAGTAAACTGAATAAAGAAATGAGGGTCTATTATAATTGCTGCGTTTCAAGGGAATTGGTCTGCGTTTTAACCACCACACCTTTTGCTGTATTTTTTAAGACAGCAGAGGATTCATTCCCAGATATTTGTGTTGCTGTGTTTTTTAAGACAGCAGAGGATTCATTCCCAGATATTTGTTTGTGTTGTGATTTAGTGATTAAGTATTAACTTGATGGTGTACCAAAATAATGGATCACATAGATTTAGATGACATGCTCGTCTTCCATTTTGTAAAATGTTAACCATTTAAATACTTCTTTCCATAGTTCAACATAATTACAAATCAATGTTTTCTTTGAAAATCAACTATCTTATCAGCAATTAATTTAATTATAAATAATTAATATAAAGTAACAAGTTATCAGGTTATATAACTCATTTAGCTTAGACTTATATGACCAAAAATAAGCTTCGTACAATATTTTATTTATTTATTTATTTATCTTTCATACTAAACTGCTCCAATATTAGTTATCTTTTGTAATTTCTATCTAGTAAAAAAACTTTATTTTGCAATTATACTTCCTCCATACCTTAAATTTTGTCACACTTTAACCTGGTACGGATTTTTAAAATGTAATGAAAAGTGAGTTGAAAAAGTTAATGAGATGTGAGTCCTACTTTTATATAAACTAGTATTAACCTCCGTGCTATGCACGGGACATAAAAGTTTCAAATAATGAATACAAAATATAATAAAAATATAGAAAAGAAGAACTCAAAGCAATGTGAAGATATAAAAAAAATGTACTACTCCTTAATGAATGTATTATTTATATACAGTTTTAATTTATGATCCAAGTGGAGTAAAAATAATAAAATTAATTACAAAAAGAATATGTGTAACTAAGGAACAAAGAATATAAGTTAATTAGAATAAATATACAAATAAAAAAAATATGTGTGAGTAAAGATCAAAGAGTAGAAATTGGAATAAGAAACGTACAATAACAGTATACTCATATTAGATAATTCAAAAAAATATTTTAATTAATTAACTATAAATTTTAAAATAAATATTAACTAAAACACTTTAAAATATATAATACATATAGAGCAATCACACTTCAATGACATACCACAACTTCGTATAAAAATAGTAGTATTATTTTAATATTCAGTTAAACTCAAGAATAATTAAAACTTTCGGTCATTCAATTGAATCGAATATAAAAATGTCTTTATTTTTATGAGGATGAAATATTAAATATTTTAATTAAATAAATATAGCATGAAAATTAAATTATATATTTGTGTTGCCATTTAGTTTATAGATTAATTCAGAGAAGAAATTATTACAATTGTTTTGTCTAATTCTGGGGTTCCTCTTATAACAATTGTTTCAACGATATATCCGTCCTATATGAATCATGAAGAGTTGAGTAATTGTTTGCATGATCGTGCCATACTTGCTCCTACTTTAGAGGTTGTTGATGAATAAAATTTTAATTTTAACCCAAATAGAAGGCAAATTAAACTCTTTAGCACAATTCCAATTTTAAACTCTTTAGCACAATTCCAATTTTAATTCAAATAAAAGGCAAAATAACAATACATAAACTTAATTACAAAGATGAAATTAAATTAAAAAATATTTATACAAAGTCCAATAAATTAATAGTTCAAAATTAAACCCTAATTTTTAAAACATAAATATAATGATATATACGTAACACCCAATTTAAACTATATTTTTATAAATTTTTTCAAAATCATAAAATCCAATACAAATAAAGCCCAGATAATACATTCCTTAGACTAAAATTTCAACATAAATAAACCTAAATAACAATATACTCCATAAATTAATATTCTCTTTCTCTCAGCGCCGATTGCACTCTCCCTTCCCATCTCATCTTTCTCTCTCAGTCGGCATCGCCGCTGCAACCCTTCCTCCGGCGTCCTCCTCCTTTCTCTCTCACTCTTTTTCGGAGCTCTCTCCTCCCTCCGTCACGCCTCCCTTCTGCTTCCTCCCTCCGTCACGCCGTCCACCCGGCTTCCCTGCCGCTCGTTTCACGCCTCCGCTGCCTTGCTGCCGCCGTTGCCGGTAAAGATCGGATCTTCAAAGTGGCGGCTCACTTTCTCGTAGCCAGTCGCTGCCTTGCCGCCACTGCCCCGCCTCCATCAGCCTTGCCGCCTTCGTCACCCATCGTCGGAGCTGTCGCCGGCTTCCAAGATTCATGCTACGCTGCAATCAAAAATAAAATTTTCAGTAAATCAATCAATAATAATGCAGATTCAATTAAAGGTGTGTGTATGTATAGGTGTTTTATCTTGTTTGAGAAGCTAGTGTTTCATTAGACCAATTTTTTGTCCAATAATATCTGCCTCTTTTCTGTCCAATGTTGCCATTTTTTAAATAACCAAAAGGGTAACTCAAATAGCTTTGAATTTTCCTGCCAAAAAGGGCAAATAAGTCTTTTCATTAAACTGGCACTTTAGATTATGATAGATGTGAATGAGAATGTCACTACAAAAAATGATAAAAAGTTAAATGTGATAAATTTTGCAGGACGGACGGAAATGGAAAAATGTGACAAACTTTCAGAAACGGAGGGAGTAGTTCAAGTTGTTTATTAAGAATTCTTTATTAATTTTTTATAAATAGAGTTGTATTTAAAATGTTACTCCC
Source organism: Salvia splendens (assembly GCF_004379255.2). Taxonomy (NCBI): domain Eukaryota; kingdom Viridiplantae; phylum Streptophyta; class Magnoliopsida; order Lamiales; family Lamiaceae; genus Salvia; species Salvia splendens. The sequence continues at coordinate 13,290,722 of NC_056037.1, read as the reverse complement.
TCCGTCCGCCATTAAGAGTCTCATTTATTGGCATCACATGTTTTAAGAAATGTTAAGAAAAGCGGATGAAAAATTTGTGGAATATGGATCTCACTTGTATATACTCCCTCCGTTGCCTCATAGTTGAGGTGAAATTTTTCGGCACAAAGTTTAAGGATATTGAGTGTAGAGTAGTCAACCAAGTCTAACTTCTTATATCCCTTTTGGCACATAGTGCAGAGTTGTTAAAGTAGGAAAAATAAATAAAGTAAAAGAGATGAAAAATTGTTAAGTATTTTTAAGTACGAAAATGAATAAAGTAAAAGAGGAAAAAATAATTGAATATTTAATTATTTCCTAAATTAGTAAAGATTCATTTTGCATTTTGGTTGGGATGGGAAAAAGAAAAGTGGATCATAACGGAGGGAGTACTATTTAATGCTCAATTTGTCCCATTAAAAATGAAACGCTTTTCTTTTTGGATTGTCTCATTAAAAATGAAACGTTTCTTAAAATAGAAATAACTTTATATTTTTCTCTCTCTCTTACTTTACCCTCTCTTCTTAAACTCACAAAACAACAATACATAAAATCATGTGCCGAAAAGCAAATGTTTCATATTTATTGGGACAGAGGGAGTATGGCTTTTGTTAGAAAAGATACGCTCGGATTTTGAATTCTTTTAAGTCCATTATTTGGTCCATTTTGAGTGTCAAAGACATGTCTGTTATTTGCATATTTTATCTATTTTTGTATTTTGGCATGTTTTGCGAAAAATGTGCAAAATACAGCCTAAACATATTGAAAGTCAAAGTTGGAAGTCTGGAGCCTTTGAGCCAGCCAGCGACCGCTGGCCGCCATCCACCATTGCCCACGCTGCGGTCCTGATGAGGCTCATTTCATGCATTGGCTTTAGGTTTATTTTACATAATTTTGGAGGAGATAATGCACAAATCGTGAGTTTAAGTGTGCAGGATGGATGTTGGATCAGTTAGAGTGTGCAAACTAGCCGAGCAGACGCAGATTGAGTAAAATAGAGTGCAAATGCAGAAAAGTCGTCCAACTGATCAAGAGGAGTTATGAAAAGGAGCCGTCATTGCAAGGAGTAGGATTGGTGAAGCCATTCCTCCTCTTAGATTTCATCGTCAGTTTCTCTAATGCTTGCATCGATCGTAATTGTAGCCATTGAGCTAACGGATTGACCATAATTGTAGCCATCGATCGTAATGGAAATGGTGTCACTGATGACTGTCCTTTGAAGAAGAAACGGCGTATGGAAATCGAAGAGGTTTTAAACAAGGCATATTCAGAAGACAAAGAAGAGTTCAACCGGACAATGAACATATCCTCGTCTTCGTCTTCCCCATCTGCTGTAATTTTGGGACCAAATGGTACGCTCCCGTCCAAAAGCTAAAACTTATAAAGACCCTTTTTATATAGTATTCTTGTTCTTCCCCCAATTGTGCATCATATTTTTTGAAACTCTGATTAATTTACATGATAAGATTTAGAAAAGAGCGTTTTCTCTAGATTATTAGTGACCGTCTCTTAAATAGTGAGCATAGAAGAATGTCTCGATGATAATGTCCATATCCTATAAATACTTTGTAACGGTTTACATTGTGTATGATAAGTCGTATTCTAGGCCATGATTACTGGTCAGTATGATGAGCTTAACATACGTATTCTTTGGGTGGTCCGATCTCGATCTTGGCAATTGATCTTTTGGTGGTCTTTGAGCTCGGGTCTGGACCCGTAGTAATCTTTTTAGACCACCGCTGAATCAGCAATCCAAGTGACTTGACACATCGTCAAGCGTGGCACAGTCAAAGTTGCCACGTGAGAAATCCACACGCGACACACGCGAAAGGCACACTCCTGCCACAAGCTTGTAACCGCCGACGGTTACGAATGCGCCATGATGAGCCTTCATGGCTTGGTTGACCCTACATGGTGGCTTGGCCTATAAATAGGCTAGTCATTCCACTGCATTTCACACACTGAGTATCCATCACAAGCATACTTCCTCTCTGCATAGTCTTTTCGAAGCTCTGTCCTCTTCCTCTTCCAATTCGCCGGAGCTTGTTCCAACTGCAGTGTTGCAACGAATGAGACGTAGCCGTTTTATCTTTGGGACGACGTGGCAAAACCGAGAACACTACCGGGGCGTATCTCGTCTTGCGGAAAGAGACCTTCCTCGACTCGGCTAAGTTCATCTTTACAGTTTCGAATTTCAATTGTAATTTTCGTTTCTGTTTTTTCTTTCTTCGATCTTCTCTCGGGTTGTATTACGCCCGGTTAGTGTTTTATAGCTATATCTCCAACATTCCATTGATGAAGCTTCTTCACAAACCCATTCTCTTCCTATGAATAGTTTGTGTATTCAAATCACACCATTTTAATTATGTGTATATAGCTCTGCAAGGTTTGAAAAGTATACTTGTAGTTGTACGATTAAGTAGGGTGTCAATAAATTGAGTTTAGCCGGTGTGGGCCATTGAATGCAATAGGAAAGAAGGTAGGAGATGAAAACTGAAAAGTATGGCAACAGGGAAAAGTATGTATATGGAATTATGAATGGTCAAAAGTCTAATATTTTGAAAGATGGGAGTCCTTTATACTATATATATGAGTCATTAAAATGTGGATCAATCAATGCTGCAATATATATTAGCAATAATATTTGGGTGTGTTGTGTTTTAGTGATTAAGTGTTAATTTGATGATGTACCAAAAAAATGGATTACATAGATTTGGATGGCATGTCCATCTTCCATTGCAAAGAGCTTCTATTTTTATTGTAAAGTGTTAGCCATTTAAATATTCCTCGTACTTCTTTCCAGAATTCAACATAATTACCAAACAATGTTTTCTTTAATATAGAGTTGTATTTAAAATGTTATATGAGTATTATAATGATTTATGAATAAAAAGATTTGCAATTAGTTATTCCCTATCCCATGGAAGACCTCTTATCGGGATGTACGAGATTTTATAAAAAAATTTAAGTTTAAGGAGAGAGACAAAAAAAAGTTGTTCAATATTTTAAATTAAAAAAATTAATAAAGTAAAAAATAAATAAATAAATTGCTTTGTGTTTAAAGTAGGAAAAAAGAATAAAAAAAAAGAGAAGATTGTTGAGTGTTTTAAAGAAGGGAAGAATAATAAAGTAAAATAGAGAAAAAAATAATTAATTATCTTCTAAGTAAGTAGTATAGTTTTAGAGGGATGAAAAAAGAAATTCAATCTATTTTAGAGGGACGGAAGGAGCATAGTTTTTTGTTAGTATTGAATAGGAAGCGATTATTACTTCCTCCATCTTATAAAAATAAAAACTTTAGTGATGAAACAGATTTGACTAGTTATGCAATAAACTCAGTGTTAAATTAATGTTCATACTTTTTAGGGAGGGACGGATGGACGGAGTATAAATATAATAATATAAATATAATAATGGGCAAGCAGGTGACGAAAGGCAATTGATACAACAATAATAAAGTAGTAAATGAGAAAAGACGGTGAGTAGTTGACCAACAAAAATGAAATTGAAGGAGAATTGGTGCACACTTTGTTGGATTCGCAACTGTTAAATTCAAACAGAATTTCGTCGCACTTTAATTCATTCTCTTCTCTGGTAAGAAATTAATACTACTCTTTAGTCCGTACCGTATTTGTTTTTTGTTTGGTGGAATGATGGATGATGTTGAATTTAAACGGTTAAGATCGAGGATATTCTTATCTATGCCTCTTTGTTGCATTGGGAAGGTTGAATTTTACTTGACATGTTTGTAAATAAGCAGCAGGTGATAATGCCGCAGAAAGTAACGATACCAAACAAGCATGGCAAAAATCTTGTTGGTTTATTGCATGACACAGCTTCACCGCAGCTTGTAGTTCTCTGCCATGGTTTCCGTTCCACAAAGGTAGCTTTTTTCAAGACATGAATAACCACTGCTTGAAATATAACCCCATCATTTTTCATACCAAATTTATGTATTAGAAACCTGAGTGTGGTTTATGTCATGCTTCCTTCTGCAGGATTACAAAATCATGGTCAATCTTGCTGTTGCTTTAGAAAAAGAAGGAATCAGTGCTTTTCGCTTTGATTTCTGTGGAAATGGGTATCGCTTTGTTAACCACTTCAATTCTTTATTCATTTTCTAGATTCATGTGCTTAATTGATTTGATGATTTGAAGGGAAAGTGAAGGTACATTTCAGATTTGTAACTACTCTGATGATGTTGATGACTTGAGATCTGTGGTTGACTACTTTGTTGGGTTAAAACGCTCAACGATTGCACTTCTTGGTCATAGTAAAGGTATACCCACTGTTTTCTTCTAAATGTCTTTAAATGCTTACATAACAATCTGAAATGTCCAAGATGACCAAGGACGTCGTACTCAATCCTAAAGATGAGAGTGGATAAGATTCAGCTAAACCTTTTCCTTCCATTTTGGTAACTAACTTAGATTAATAGTAATAAAACTTGCATTTTCTTGTGTCTGAATTTGATAGTCAGTTCTGTTCAGTCTTATAATTGCCATGTAACTCATGATTATTTACTCTGGCATTCAATGACATAAAGCTTACTCCTCCCTTTGATACAAAGAGACACAGAGGAAGAGTGTTTGTCAAGTATTTTACTCTGTGTTGTGTCTCTGGATACACAAAAATGTGTGAATTTCTGCCAATAGAATCACTTTTCTTGTCCTGTATTTGTAATTCTTTTCTCTATCACACAAATAAAGTTAAAATCTTACTCTACTCTTCATTTAAACCTACTAAATCTGATAATATCTTAAATGCTCATGATAATGTTTACAATAATACTCATTCTTAATTTTCCTTGAGGATAGACTCAGTGATAATTCTTTCTTCTTGAAGTTTATTCTCTTCTTTCTGATATTTTACTTTGGACAATCTCGAACTAGATAGTGTTTTCCACTTTGCAGGAGGCGATGTTGTCCTTCTGTATGCATCGAAATATCACGATATACCTGCTGTGATAAATATTTCTGGCCGTTATGATCTTAAACGAGGAATTGAGGAATGGTTTGGTAAAGATATCTGGGAAAGGCTAAAGAAGGAGGGATACATAGATGTCAAAACCAAGACAGGTAATTGTTTCGTTTTACAAATTGTGCATTTTTTCAGTAAATAAAGCATAATCTTTTTAAATAGGAGAAGTCGAATACCGAGTCACTGAAGAAAGCATGACGGAGCGACTCAATACAGACATGCACCAAGCCTGCCTTTTAATTGATGCTAACTGCAGGTCAGTTTGATCTCAATTTCTGCTAATGATACGTTTGTTTCTCAATTTCTGCCAATAAAAAATTTTGTCATCTAACTTATCCAAGTGTATATAAAGGTCACTGACAGTGTATGGATCAGCTGATGATCTTGTCCCACTAGAAGATGCAACAGAGTTTGCCAAAGTCTTACCAAACCACCAGTTGAAAATCATACAAGGAGCCAATCATGGATACACTTCACATCAACATGAATTAGTCTCAGCTGTTTTGCCTTTCCTAAAGGAAATCTCTACAACACTATCAACAGGCCAATCCTCCTCAACTTGAAAACCTGTTACTCATTCATCTGCCAGCTACACTTACTACCATTTGTGCTTAATCATTTGAAATGTGTTTTTATCAACGAATGATATATATGTATATATAGCTAATAAGTACACCATTGTTGGGTGATCTGTGATTTCCAGAAAGTCAAGTGCAACTTGGAATTCTTAATTTAATAAAAGGGTGATAGCAAAATTCATGGTTTGCAAAGGAAGTGATGCCGTTGCCTCTATTTTGCATTGTGGGGTGGAATTGCTTAATTGTGATGAGTCATGTTGTTCTCATTGTGGAAATATATTCCATCACTAAAGCAGCACTCTTGCTCAATAATAGTAGGGGATAAATTTTAAGGGATCACTTTCTCTTTTTTTGTTTGAAGAGATTAATGGATACTTTGTTAGTTTTCCAAGAACAAACCAACGCACATGCCTAAATATTTATGGGTAAAATTGAAATTTCGGGTGACTTTAGAAAAAAAGTTCGCTGGAAGACATATTTAATTATTTATTTTGTTATAGTCCATATATTAACTCTTAATATTGACTACTCCTTCTGTCTCTAATAGATGTCACATATTTAACTGGTGCTAGTTTTAAGAAATTATTTAATTTTATAAATGAATGTTAATGGAAAAAATTAACGGAGACTACTTTTATAAATCAGTTTTATAATAACTAAGATATTTACTAGAGTCTAGAAGCAGTTGAGGAACAACGAGAGAGTAAAAAATGAAAGAAGTAAAAACAGTGAGTTGGGATTGGGATTTAAACTCTAGTCTCCCTTCCACTAAAAACACGTTAAGCCAACTGAACTACATAGAATGTTGATTCTCAGCGCTAACATAAATAGTTATATACTTACTTCATTTTTTAAAATTGCTAATAGCATTGGCTTGTTCAAACACACCAACATAATTAACATTTTTAAATACACCAATGCCATTGGCATTTTTCTCATTTACAAATTGCAAAAAAAATGCCTCCCTTCAAGGAATCTTTATTTCAAACTCACCCTAAATTTGAAATTTTTACGGCCGGAACACATTTATGTAGTCAATACAGTCTCTTTGGTACATAGACAACATGTTTTCAGTGCAAAATTGGTAAATTGTGAAAAAGAAAGAGATAAATAGGTATAGTAGGAGAGAGGAAAAAATAGATAAAGTAGAAGCAAGAAAGATAAAAAAAAAAAAAGGAGTAGTAATAAATTGAAAGTAATTAACTTTCCACTTTTATTGTGTGATTAGTTTTTAAGGACAGACAAAAATGGAATGATGAGACTATTTTTTATGGATGGAGGAGTATTAAAAATACCTTCATTGAATTATACTCCCTCTGCCCCGACTAATATGACACATTCCTTGGTCGGCACGAGATTTTAGGAGTTATTGGTTAATGTGTTTAATTGGAGAGAGAAAAGGTGGGTGTAAGTAGGGATATCAATCGGGCCGGCCCACCGGATTTCGAGCCAACCCTACTCGGGTTGCGAGTCAATCGGGTGCGGGCTAATCGGGTTGAGATTTTTTCGGGATATAAAAGTTCAACCCTAACCCTAAACGCTCGGGTTTCTGGCTGGCCCAGCAGGTTAATCGGGTTGCTACCGATAAAATTAACATATGCTCAATCCAATAAATAATGACGAAAATTAGTTATATTTATAAAATATAAATATTTAATTATGATAAATTTGAGATATATACTTAAACTCAAACACAAACATGATCAAATACTAATATTTGAGATTTGTGTAAAATAAAACATAAATTTAAATATTTTAAAGCATGTTTTAAAACATGTTTTACAAGTTAATGAATTAGAAGTTTCTAATTTATTTATTTATTATTATATTAAAAAATTTTAATATATAATTTATATATTTAATATAAAATTGAATGTTATTTTTTTAGTTATCTATATTATAAAAATAATTAATGAAATTGTCCAATTAGGAGTCAAACAAATAGAATGATAGAAATTTTATCGGGTTTTCGGGCCAGCCCATCGGGTTTTCGGGTCTGACCCTAACGAGTTGCGGGTTAATCGGGTGCGGGCTAATCGGGTTGTAGTTTTATCGGGCTAGAAATTTTCGACCCTAATCCTATAAATTTGGCGGGTTATTTGGGTCAGCCCACAGGTTGCGGGCTGCATTGACATCCCTAAGTGTGAGTATTAAAATAGAAAAAGAAAGAGAGATGAATATTTTAATAGGAGTAAGAAAAAGTGGTTGGATATATTAATTGGAGAGAGAAAGTTTCTAAAAAAAGAAATGTGTCATCTTAGTTGGGACAAACTAAAAAGAAAAATGTGTCATCTTAAGTGGGACGGAGGGAGTACTCCAAAATACACTACTTTTCTATTTGATATTTTTATTTGCAAATACATAATTAGACCTTTTAAAACATAGAATTGAATAAGCATTAGTAAAAAAGTACCTACAAGGCAAGGCCGTTGTTCCATGATAAAAAAAAGTAGTAGTACAAAATTCACATGTAGGAAAACTAAACTAAACTAAACTAAACTAATTTTATATAGGCAATTAATAACTCAAAAATCAGATTCCATAACAGGAGTAAAGATTCTTTGGCCAGGAGACAATAACATTCTAGGATCATACTTTTGTTTCCTTTCTTGAAAAGTAGCCCATTTTGACCCATAATGCTGAACCCAATCTTCCTTGGATTCATAATGGGGTAGATACTGCTTGATTCTGATTCCCTCCCTTTGACAAACTTCCAGAATCTGTTTGTTCAGATTCTCAAAAACATGGGACTCACTGCGCTTGGTTGAGTGCAGCAGCCCTAGTGTGTAGAATATGTCCTCTTCTGGCACCACCGCCGACGTCCTATCATCCCATCTGCACGCACCATTACATTATTACATACACATTCATAATTTAAAATTAAACTTTCATTAATAGAGAGAGGGTGAAAGAATACTTTTGTCTATTGAGAGGGTAGAAAAGAATTGGGCCAGATGTTTGGTTTTGTGTGTGAATGAGGTTGAGGATGACAGCAGCATGGAAGTCCATGATTTGGGACTTTGGCAAGAAGAGATTGAGCCATGGATGAGCTTCTTCTTCATCATTATCTTCTTCCAATTCCAAGCTTCCAACCCTATTGAGGAAATCAAAGAGGGGGACATCTTTCTTGAAGGAAAATCCAGGAACAAACCTCAGATCTTTTACCATCATCAATTCAAGCTCCTCGTGAATATTGGTGTAGTATTTGACAAATTCAAGGGAGTAGAGGATGCCTCCGTTGGCCTTCAACAAAGATTGAATCTTGGTTTGGTGGGAAGGTGAGTAGAAGGAAGTGGATCTCCAATTGTTTGGAGGGCTCTTGTCTGTGATAATCGAACCTTCCAGATAGTTTGGCCCATTCCCATACCCTTTCATGATCAGATGCTCTTGGTCGCTCGTGAACTTGCTGAACTCGTCGTATATCAATCTCACCCATTTCGCCTACAAATTAAGCATCGATCATTGTAAATCGCAAATATAAGAGCCAATTATTTAAGATTTAAGAACACATACTCCATTCCTTCTGTCACATTTTGTTATTTTGACTGTCGTTTATATAAAGTCACATTTAGTTACTATGGTGGGTCCACATTCCATTTACTCAAACTCAACTAATTTCTTAAAATTTGTGCAAGTTAAAATGAGACTATACACAGCGAAAGGAGGGAGGTATAGCTACACTCACTGTGGTTGGTGCTTTGTGAAGGACGATTCTTGCTCTGGTTATGATGCCAAACTGCCCAAGTCCACCAAGAACTGCGAAAAATAGCTCTGAATTCATTTCCTCCGAACAACTCACCAGATCCCCTTTTCCTGCGTATGAAATAAATAAACAAATATTTAACTTCATGATTCGAGTTTTGGATTTGAGTATTGTGTGGGGCCAGCCTGCATCCAGAACTCTGAACAAAACTGTCATAGATTCTGTCCGTTATACCTAGTACCTTACAAAATCTTCAATTTTATGTCAAAACACCCAAAAACAAAATAGAAAAAAATAATTAGAGAGATTGAAACAAAACCTGTGATAACATCGAGCTGAAGAACATTGGAAATTTGAGGGCCAAAGAAAGAGGACTGGCCACTAATCCCAGCATTAGAGAGCGTTCCTCCCACGGTGAGGTACAAATAATCGGTCCAAGAAACCGGCGCCAGCCCGTGCTCGAGCCCGGCCCGCAACACATCGACCCACAGCTGCTCTCCGCCCACGTCGGCGTAATTCCTCCCAAGAAACCCTAATCCGGCTCCCGTTTCTCCCCAGCGAGGCCATGTCCACCACCACGCCGCCGTGCGCCGCCGCCTGCCCCCTCACGGAGTGGCCGTGCCCTCTGGCCGCAATGCCGAACGGGGTGGGGCACCCGTTGGACAGCCTCACGAGCTCCACGACGTCGTTTTCGGAGGAAGGGTACAGGACTGCGCGAGGGCTTCGCCTCACCAGGTTTCCGTAGTCGGTCGAAGCTGTGGTAATCGCGTCGGGATCGGTTCGGAGGTCGAGATCGGGCGTGAGGAGGCAATTGGAGAGGGCGTTTGAAATTGGTGAGATGGAGAAGATGATGGTGATTGTTGTGAAGAAGAGGATGATCAGCTTTGGAGAAGAGTTTGTCATTCTTTTTTAATGATGGAGGGAATTTGAATTCAGGTGAGGGTGATGAGAAAGGAATGCTATTATTTATAGCCAGATAAGGCTTGCATGCAGCTTGTTTCAAATTTTAAATTTATTTATTGTTGAGAGACATTTCAAAGAGAGTAGTAGTACTACATTACGATTACGCTTGCTCATGTGACGTGGGTATTGGGACAAAATTACGTAGAGTAAAGGTCAAAAATGACCCTAAACATATGAAGATTTTATGATTTTGGTCCAAAATATTATCTTTTGAATTATTTCGTCCCTCACAAATCAAAACGGATCGAATTTAGTCCTTTTTGGACGGTGCCGTTAAAAATTAACGGTCAACTACAGTTTAAACTATTTTGACTAAATCAAAGATTTAAATTAGAATATTTAATATTTTTCTTATTTTAAAAACAAATTTGACTCTCTCTCTCCCAACACTCTCTTCTATCCTCCTCTCAACACCCTCTTCTTCCCCTTCCACTCCACCACCCTCCGCCGCTGTCGTTGCCCGCTCCCACCTTTGCTGCCGCTCCTAGTTTGCTTCCCTCTGCTCCTTGCTCTTCTCCTGGGCTTCATCTGGGCCATCCGGCACAAGACCAATGTCGAATCCCATCTCGAGAAGATGCAAATTGACCCTCGCTTGCCGTTGCATCGGTTGAATTGGTTGTGGTGGCAGCAATTGTACAGAATTAGGTTGAATTTTTGGGGAATGAGTTGTACGTGAGTAAGTGTTGTGATTAACAATGTCGATCTCGGCGAGCGAGAGGCTAAGCCTCGTGGGCAGATCGGTGAGCAGAGAGCTGGTGTGGGTAGAACCGGAGGTGGAGGAACTGGGCATGGCGAAATAAGTGGCAGAGGTGGAGCCGACACTGACGGATCGCTTCAAGGGGGGAGTCGTCGTCTTCGGTGAAAGAGGAGCACTTGAGGGTAGAATCGCAGTGGTTTTTTATTGCGTTGTCGGTGCGGCCGGAGGGGGGGACAATGGTGGCCCATTTGTTGACGAAACGGGCGTGGGCGTGAATGATGGTGTCTTCCTCATCGGGGTGAAGGCGCGATGCTTGACCTGAGGGGAGAGCTGGTTGCACCGGCGGAGGTGGCAGCTCTTACCAGAGGGGCGGGTGAATGAGGGATTTAGGAATGTGGCGACGACAATAAATCGCGTCGGAATCACCATAGTAATTGATTTGAATTGATGGGCTAGCTTTATGTGTTTGATTTTTGCTATAAGGAAATCTGAAGGAGAAGAACGAAGAAACGTAATCTCTAACCCAAAAAATTAAGTTATAATTTAATTGATAATAAAACGTAATTAGTAATATAATCCAGTCAAAATAGTTTAAACTGTTGTTGACCATCATTTTTAAACGGTGCCGTCCAAAAAATGACTAAATTCTGCCCGTTTTCAATTGTGAGGGATCAAATCATTCAAAAGATAATGTTTTGGATCAAAATCATAAAATCGTCATATGTTTAGGACCAATTTTGACCTTTAGTCAATTATGTATTTTTTAAGATATTGTAAACTGAGTATTTCTAGTCCAAAAATCACATATTTGAATTCCACTAATATACTCCTTTAAGTTTTCCGAGTTGATTAAATAAGATTAAAGTACTAAATTGGTCCAGTATTTGTTAAACAAAAATTTAGTTTTGTATAGTAAGTGTGTTAACTCGTCTTAGACAATATGTTTTGGTCTATATTAATAATTCTCTCAAAAATCAACAATCATCTGTATTTTGATATAGTTAATGAGTGAAATTAATAGATCAAAACATATTGTCTAAGACTAGAAGCTAACACATTAAACAAAACTAATTATCAACTGTATTTTGACATGAATACTATGGACCAAATAGGTTTTTGTGCAAACGTACCAAAAAGTAACACACTTAATTTATAGAGCCAAAAAGTTATTTTAAGCAAATTCAGCGTATGAATTTTAGATTTTAGTCTTTAAATTAATGCTTTACTCATCCTATGAATTGAAGTTATGTTAGTAACTTATACATGCGCTATCCCATATGGTTTGCAACATGACAACATCAAGGATCGGGACTGCATGTGACCAAGAACTCAAAAACAAAAAGGAAAAACATTTACTAGCTTGTGGTAGTGGCACTCTATTTATTTAGTGGAGTAGTATTTTTTTAAAAAAATATTACAGTGTAATCTAATGATTTTAGTAACATTCGTGGTGTTAGGCCGTCAACGCTGACTTGTCATGTCGTCTCGTAATTATTATCTTTCGTGCTCTTTTATTTGGGTCCTATAAATCATCGTATCAATATTTTTTACAGCTCAGCTCACGTATCATCGTGTCCAAATTACCATCTTTCATTGTTAGGCCATCCACAACGCTGTCTCTATACCGTCTCTTAAACCGTCTCTTAACTACTATTTGAGCACTATTTGAGGGCCCCACTGTCCTTTTTTCCTCCATCTCTTAACTAAGAGACGGAGGCTGCAACGCTCCGTCTCTTAACCGTCTCTATACCGTCTCTTAATTACTATTCATTCAATTTAATTTATAATTTTTTTTAAAACCCAATTCAATTTAAACAAACACACTTTATTAAAATTAAAACAATATTACAACTTAACATTAAAAAAGCGAAGACATAATTAAAATTCTAAAAAAATAAAAATGACATAATTTAATATTCTCCGCCAAAGTTTTCCCAAATGTGCTCAATTAGATCCTCTTGGAGTTGGGTGTGGGCGCTAGAGTCGCGTGTCCTTGCCCGAATAGCCAACCGTTCTTGTATAGATGGATGCGCTCCACTTCGCGGCGGACTACTTGCAGTTGAGCTTCCGGGGGATTCGGGGTCGAACCAATTTCCGGCATCGGGTCCTTCGTCTCGGACAATCATGTTGTGCAAGATTATGCACGTATACATGATGTCGACCATGCTCTCCATGAACCACGAACGAGCCGGGGCTTTGATGATGTTGAAGCGCGCTTGGAGAACCCCGAACGCCCTCTCCACATCCTTGCGCGCAGCCTCCTGCTTCTGCGCAAAAAGAGCCTGCTTTGGGTTCGCTGGCCTGCCGCACGTCTTCACGAAGGTCGGCCACTTCGGGTAGATGCCGTCGGCGAGATAGTACCCCATTTTATACCGTCGGTTGTTGGCGACGAAGTTGATGGCCGGCGCTTTACCATCCAAAACTTCGGTAAAGAGGTCGGACTGTTGGAGCACGTTTACGTCGTTGTTCGAGCCAGGGACCCCGAAGTACGCGTGCCAGATCCAAAGTCGGTAGTCGGCAACGGCCTCGAGTACAACGGTTGGGTGGGTGCCTTTGTGGCCGCTCGTGTAGGAACCCCTCCAAGCCACCGGGCAATTCTTCCATTGCCAGTGCATGCAATCGACACTGCCAAGCATCCCGGGGAATCCGTGCACTTGTTCGTGCAGGTTGAGGAGGAACTGACAATCCTCCGTGGTTGGCCTCCGGAGAAATTCGTCACTGAAGGCTGCCCGGACGCCTCTGCAGAAGTTGAGCAAGCACAAGCGCCCAGTACTGTCTCCGATGTGCAGGTATTCGTCGAATATGTCGGCCGTTTGTCCAGTCGCAAGCTGTCGGATGGCTGCAGTACATTTCTGCAGCGTCGTGTGGCTGGGACGACCGACCGCGTCGAACCCTTCTCGGAAGAACTCCTCCCTGGCCGCCAAAGTATTCGCTATGTGGAGAAATAGCGGTTTCCGCATGCGGAAACGGCGACGGAAATAGGTATCTCCCCAAATCGGGTTATCGCAGAAGTAGTCGCGTACTAACCGTGCGGCGGCTTCCTCCCGGTTCCGATTGATGTACTTCCGGGAGCGTCGTGGGGGTGGTGCGGCTTCCTCCGCCTCTCGTCGTCGATCTTCTTCGAGTGATTGTTCCATTAATTGACGCATTTGCTCAAAAGGATCCATTTGTTTGAGTTGATTGAAGATGGAAATTGGAGTGATAGAGAGGATTTGAGAGGAATAGATGTGTGTTTGTGTTTGAAATGAGTATGGAATAGAATTATTTATAGAGTAAAAAAATTAAAAATTTAAAAAATGAAAATAAATATTTAACGGTAATATTACTGTTTGAAAAAAAAAAAAAATTTTATTAAAAATCGATTTTTTTAAAAAAAAAATGAATTATTGCGTCATCAGTGACGACGCCCACTCGCGGGCCAGCGAGTGGGCGTCACGCACGCATGGGGACGTGCCACGTGTCTCGGGCGCGTGGCGAGACAGCTCGTCTCGTGTCTCTCCGAGACGAGCTACGCGACGAGCCGGTCGCGAGCTGGAGACGAGACGGCCGCTGCAATGCGTCTCGCGGGGGTCTCGTCTCTCCGAGACGAGACGCGAGCCCGGCGCGAGACGCGTTGTGGATGGTCTTATGTGCTAAGGAATTGAGACAAACACATGTTCAACAATTAATCAATGTACAAATATTTATACGAAGTTATTTCAGTGGGTAGACAAATTAAATGGTGATCGGAGCTCTACAAAATAATGATGTTGATATATACAAATTAAACAGTAAAATTGTAAATTTGCGATCACACTGACTTGTATTGTTTGTGGGCCTTTGTGATCACATATTTCAATGGTTATTGTTTCAATTGATTCGATACGATTTGGGGTTTTGATGAAAGATAATAGTCATAATTAGGTAGGTTTTCAAGAATCTTTGAATTAGAAGTAGTCTAGATTTGATTTATGAAAGGTGGTGCGTAAATGGGTAAAGAGATTCTCTGCAAAATGGTAGAAGTGAGACGGAACCATCACACAAGATTTTGTGATGGATTGTGAGATCACGTTTGTAGGTATATAGGGAGACAAAGACATGCCAAAGTCAATTTCTAACTATAATTCTTTTTGAACCGTTCGACACACCAATTAATTAATATGTTTGCATGTGTGTTGTGTGTGTGTTTTAATGTTCCTAGCTAGGAACTAAGTTGTGAAACAATATTTGAGATCGACTGAATAATCATTTATTGCCGTTAGATATACTATCTTGAGATAATGTTTGTCGGATGTTCAAGTAAATCATGTTAAAGTTGCATGTAAAAGTAGTGATTAATTATATGATCTAAATTAATCACCATGTAGTTGAAGGATTGATAATTAAGTATTTAATAAATAAAATCCTAAAGGTTTAATTATGTTAAAATTAGTTGAATCTGTATTTATTCCACAAAAAATTATTGTCGTTACCATGTCATGATCCATTGTATATAGCCTATAAGAGCATACACAATGGCTTTCGCCTAGCAATATCACAGTCATAGCTCAGCCACAAACTCCTCCTGCCACATCATCAGCACTAAAAATCATTCTGTCACATCATCAGGATAAGCAAATAGCCCGGCAATAGCCTAGCCACATCACTCCTAATTATATAAAACAAATAATTGACAATCACAAAAAAATACGTAATTAAATTTACGACACAGATACGCGGAAATTCAATAATATAATTTAAATTAAAAAAAGTACATTAAAAAATACATTAATTTTTAAAAAAAAGTACATTAAAAAAATACATTAATTTAAAAAAAAATACATTATTTAAAAAAACGACCTCCGCCTCACTCCTCGTCTCCGTCGCCCCCGTCGCCACCGTCGCCGCCGGTACCCCCCCGTGCCCCCCGGTCTTCAAATCATCACGCATGCTCACGAGCAATGCGTGAAGAAAGCTCTTCTCCTCAGGGTCCTCTGTCGCCTTCCAATCGGCTAAGATCTTGACCATCTGAGCACGCGTTTGTTGACGCACGAAGAATTTGTGATCCTCTGTCGACTGGCCAAGGGGGGATGCCGAATGGACCTCCTGGGACCCCCCGGCACCCCCCCCCCCTCGCCTCCCGTTGCGCCCGCCTTTGACCAACCGGGCGAGTTCGCCAAGCGAACGATGGAGGGGACGGGAGCTCCTGAGCACCCTCGGGGAGGTCGTGAGAACCACCGCTGCTGCCGCTGTAATCACCGGTATAGTTCAGTCGTTGCTTCTTCGGACAGCCAGCGTCGACACCTGCCCGGAACTTCTCGGAGTCGTTCAGCACCTCATAGCGGTTCCAGTAGGTGAACTCCTTATACAACACAGGCTAGGGGAAGGCTTTCTCCGCTATCCTCCTGCAGTCATCCTCCGTTTGGCCACTGCTCTGCATGCGGAGGGTGTTGGCGTACAAGCCCGAAAATCGGGAGACCCCAGCCCTGATTTGGTCCCACGCCTTCCGGCACTCCTCCCCGTTGCACGGCCTCCCCTCCGGGCAAAATGCCTTGTAGGCTGCTGCTATTTTGGCCCACATGTTGACGATCCTCTGATTGTTCGAAGTGAGGGGATCATCGCAAACACTCACCCACGCCTTGGACAGCGCGACTTTCTCCGCATCTGTCCACCTCCTCCGTACCGAGCAGTCGTCCTCAACCGGCTGCGACGACTCGCCGACCCTCTTGCCCTTCCCCTTTGGGGGCCCTGACCCCGCCCTACTCCCCCCATTTGAATGGGAGTTTCCAGAACACCGAGAATATCAAACCCCAACTCCGCTGGGGTCGATGTGTGCGAAGAAGCAGTCAAAAAATCAAAACTGGGGCGATAGACATTTCCCCCGCCCCTCTCCCCCCCGGCGTCCCCTGCGTTGCCGATACCCCTCCCGGCATCATCTGCATTCCGGGTGCCCACCCCGGCATCATCTGCATACCGGGTGCCCACCCCGGCATCACCGGTAACCCCCTCGGCATACTCCCCCCGGCTGGCATCCCGGGCATCATCTGCTGCCACGGGTACATGTTGTAGTACCCGGGCATCGGACCCCATACACCTCCCACGGGTACCGGGGGAGTTTGAGACCCGCTCGTCATTGGAGTACCTTCGTTGTTGTTCTCCATTTCACGTTGTTGATCTTGTATAGAAATTAAGATAGAGAGAGTACTCGTTAAAACAAGTGGTGCGAATGAAAATGACGTGCAAAGTGCGTATATATAGTGTTTCGAAAATTTTTTAAAAAAAAAGAAAATTTTGCTCGCCGATCGCTCGCCGGTCCGGAGCCTGCAATGGCGGCGAGCGGACCGGCGAGCTCATCGCCCACCGCTCGCGAATCGGCGTGCGCTCGCCGATTTTTTCGCCGAAATGGCGCTCGCCGTTTACAATGGTTCGGCGAGCGAACCGGCGACCGCCGGAAATTGGCTAGCCGGTCCGCTCGCCGCCATTGTGGATGCTCTAACTGTGAATGCGAGAACAAGAAATGTTGCTAAAAATGTCACTATCAATAATCGTATTCGGAATAGTAAAATTGGATCAGATATTGCTATAATAAAACTAAAAAGGAGAAGAAAAATAGTTTAGTTTTTTTTTAGCAAAATAGTTAGTTGAGAATTCATATATTCCCAAATCCCAAATGTTGGATTCGTTTATCGGAATAGTAAAATGGGATCAGATATTGATAACGACATTTTTAGCAACATTTCTTGTTCTTGATTCACATTTATATGCTATATACAATGGATAATTAATGACATGGTATCGACAAGAATTTCTTCATTCAACTCATTTTTAGTAATATAAACTGTTGAAATGATTATTTTAAACTATTAAAGTAACATAAATAACATAAGATCGGATATTTGGGGTGTTGAATTGTGTATCATGTCTGCTATGGGCAGTCAACTCAAAATCTTTAAAGAGATCATAGTGCCATTGGTCGATATCTTTAGTTCACATTTTAACCATATGAATTGAATTTGTATACCGTCCAAGATATTGTACTCCCTCCGTCCCAAGCTACTCGCACTTATTTCCTTTTTGAGCGTCCCAAGTTACTTGCACTCTTTCCATTTTTAGTAAAAAATTTCACCTACAGTCGTCATTTTTGACTTTCCTATACACTCATTCCTTAATCTCCGTGCCGAAAAGGAAAGGAGCGAGTAGCCCGGGACGGAGGGAGTACCATCAAAGAATTAAGAGTCTAATTACATAGTTGAATCAAATTAACCACGGGTTTTAGAGCATCCACAATAGCAACTGGACAAGCCATAGCCCAGCCACAAACTCCTCTGTCACATCATCAGCACTAAAATCCCTCCTGTCACATCATCAGGACAAGCAACTGGACAAGCAATAGCTCAGCCATAGCCTAGCCACATCATCAACACTAAAAACAAATAAACAATCACACTAATACGGAATTCAACTTACGACACAGATACGGGAAAATGCATTAATTTCATTTAAATTAAAAAAGGTACATTAAAAAAAATTACATAATTAAAAAAAAAACCCTAACGTCGTGCAGTCCTCCGCGTCCACAACTCTTCATTTAAATCATTTTGGAGTCGAATATGAGCTTCCACTTGGCGCATGTCGGCATGTGCTTGGATGCGGCCGGCTTCATCGTGAGGTACCCCACTTCGTACGTTCGGGGTGGCTACGCCGTGGCTTGGACCTGCTTCGTTATCGTCTTTGGCCCAACTAGTCAGTTGTACACCTTCATCTTCGACAATCATGTTGTGCATGATAATACAGACGTACATTATATCAGCAATGCAGTCGATATGCACAAACGCGTTGGACCCCTAATTGCCGCCCATCGAGCCTGGAGCACACCATATGCGCGCTCCACGTCCTTGCGCGCCGACTCCTGGCGTTCCGCAAAGTAGGTCTTCATCTCATCCGATGCGTATCTGATCGTCTTCACAAAGACGGGCCACCTAGGGTATATCCCATCCGCCAAGTAGTAGCCCATATCATGCTAGTTCCCGTTGGCGACAAAACTGATGGTCGGACCAACGCCCTGGCACTGCTCGTTGAAAAGGGGCGACGAGTTGAGGACGTTGAGTTCGTTGTTCGACCCGGCTACCCCAAAATATGCATGCCAAATCCACAGCCGGTAATCAGCTACGACCTTGAGGATCATCGTGGGCTTCTTTCTCTTGTAGCCGGTCGTGTAGAACCCTTTCCAGGCAGCGGGGCAGTTCTTCCACTCCCAATGCATATAATCTATGCTGCCTAACATACCCAGGAACCCATGCTTCGCCCCGTGCATCTGCATCAGCTCCTGGCAGTCTTCGGGGGTAGGGCTTCGAAGGTACTGCTCACCGAATATTTCAGTCACTCCCTGACAGAAATACTTCATACATTTAAGGGCAGTCGACTCACCGATGTGGAGGTACTCGTCCCACGTGTCTGCCGTGCCTCCGTAGGCCAGCTGCCTGATTGCCGCAGTGCACTTTTGAATAGGTGTGTGGCCGGGTCTACCAGACGCATCGTGCCTGAAGCGGAAACACAAATATCGATGCTCCAAAGCGTTAACAATACGCATAAACAAGGCCCTGCTCATCCTAAAACGCCGCCTGAAAAGGTTGGAGTTAAACCGAGGCTCCGGTGCGAAGTAGTCGGCATATAGCCGCTGATGTGCAGCTACGTGATCCCGCTCAATCAATGATCGGCGGTGGACAACGGGTCGAGGTCGAGGTACTGCCGGCTACAAGGCCCGTTGTAGTAGTCGGTCTATCTCTCGGGATGTACAGTCATCCAAATGTTCGTTCAAACGCCGTTCGTACTCATCAGCATCCCCACCACTACCACTACTACTACCACCCGCGTTACTCATTTCGCGTTGTTGCTCTTGTACAGAAATTAAGATAGAGAGAGTACTTGTTAAAACAAGTGGTGCGAATGAAAATGAAGTTCAAATCGCGTATATATAGAGTTTCGAAAATAAAAACAAAAAACAAAATTGCGCTCGCCGGTCACTCGCCGATCGGGAGGCTGCAATAGGGGCGAGCCGATCGGCGTGCGCTCGCCGAAATTCTCGCCGAAATTCTCGCCGATTTGGCGCTCGCCGGCTGCAATAGTTCGGCGAGCGCCAAAAATCGGCGAGCCGGAGCGCTCGCCTCTATTGCGGATGCTCTTAGTAATTTCTATGTAATATGCGTTTCTTTTGCGCTCGAAAACGATTGTTGACGTACTGCACAAATGAGTTTTACTTGAAAAAAATGACGATTCTTATTCACACCACACGTATATGGCATAGATCAATCTTCTAGTCTAGGAAAAAGAAAGGTGTTAGTAAATATGGAAGCTATAGTATTTTTTAAAATAGACGATAAAATATGCATTTTGTGTGGCCAGAACGGATGCTATCACGGATCATCGAGATAACTTATCTCGGATACCAAACACAAGGGCGGTGTTCCGATAAAATAATACCAAGATATAATGTAGGATTGAGTAGTGAGATTATTTTAGTCATAGGGGGTTTTAGCTATGACTAATTATCTCATGATTATGTATCTAGGATTGAGTTGTGGAATTAAATCTCATGAACCAAATACACTACATATTTAATTCTTGGATACAATCTTACGAACCGACAATCTTACAAACCGAACATCCAGTAGAGTCTAGATAAGCCTCAATTCCATAGTAATACATACATTTTTTTTAAACACGGAGATTAAGAACAATGTGTTTAATGTATTAAATAAAAAAAATAAAGTATAAGAGATGAAAAAGTAGAGAGAATAAAGTAAGAGAGGGAATAAAGTAAGAGAGGGAATTAAGTCAGAAAAAATGTGTTCTTCTACTTAAAAGGAAAATAACTTCATTAATATGGAACGTACTAAATGGTAAAATGACTCCAATAATATAGAGCGGAGAGGAGAGTAATAATTTGTACTGAACTGCGTAAGAAAAGAAAAGAAAAAAAAAGGCGAAAAGTGCGTATTAATCTCCATTCCTGATTGTACCAAGAAAATCTGGGCAACATCAAAAAATAAATCATTCTACTAATTTAAAAGATCTTCGGAATTTCCCACAGATACGTTTCTCAATAAAAGATAATTTCTTTTTACACTTTAACGCTTTCGCTTGGAAATTTCAAGGATGTCAATTCAATTCATCATCAATTCAACACCGTATCTTTTGTTAATCTTTTAAGCTAATTGCTGTACCAGTACAAATCCATATACTTATTTTTTCCACTTTTTGCAACTATACATAACTTTTTCTTTTTTCCGATATTTAAGATTTTACATATTTAGATATTTATTGAATTAGTATATTTTATATAATAATAATAAATAACTATAATATAATTATTTTATTATATTAATTATTATAATTGTTACTATTATCACACGAATAATGAATACTAATTTATTAAATAATTATAATATAACCATTTCAATTATGAATTGTATAATGATACTTAGTAAATAATACTCCATTCATCTATGAAAAATAAGTTCATTGTTGGATAACACGAGTTTTAATATCCCATTTGTTCCATAATAAGAGTCACATTTTGCTATTTCGGTCGTCCCATAATAAGAGTCACATTACTTTTACCATAAATTGTAGGTAGATGAGTAAATCTCATATTCCATTAACTCACTTCACTCACATTCTATTATAAAATCAGTATAAAAAAGTGAATTTCGTATTCCACTAACTTTTCCAACCTATTATTCTTTACATTTCTTCGTCCACACTCCAAATATGACTCCTATTGTGGGACGGATGGAGTAAGAAAATTAGTAAATTATGAGATAAAAGGAGAAAAAGTGGACAAAATATAAGAGAAAGCTTCTGTTTTTTAAATGCTAGCAGTAACATTTTGAAATGCTAGCAGTAACACTCACGGTAAATAGAGGGAAGGCTGAAATTCTTGGAAAGGAATAGATGAAAAATATTGGGAAAAGGATCTCAACCAACAAATCAAGATGGTTCACAATTCACAAATCTGTTAGGTAAAGAGATTTTAGCCAAATCAAAGATTTACACTGTTGTTCAACGAAAAAAGATTTGATCTGATTTAGTGGTGTAATTAAGTATGACTATAATAAGCTATAATAAGCTCGGAAATTGAATGATGATGAGAAATAATCAATAAAATACTTACAGTTCCAGAAACTCCATGGCTACTGCATATAGTAAAAGATAAGGTATGAAGGGAACTTGGATTCCTTAATTGATTTCATCATCACAACTATAGGTAATAAGAACATCCACAACCGTGCTCTTACCAGCGAGCACGGTTGTGGGCCCGGCGTCACTATTCCTGCCTGCTCTCTGGCAAGAGCACAACACCCACAGCTGTGCTCTTCCGCAAGGATGAGCACAATTCAATTTAAAATTCAATTAAACAAAAATATTTCCATAATATTAAAATTCATTAAAAAGCCACAATAAATATTACAAATAAAATAAAAAAGACAAAATTAAAATCCTAAAAATTAAAAATTACATAATTAAACTCCTAAAAATTAAAAATTACATAATTATTGGCTAATATTACCTGTGGAAGACTACTGATCCGGCGGCACTAACCCCAATTGTTTTTGGAGACCCAATATCATGGCCTCGTGCGTTTGAAGTTGCTTGGGGGTCATAGTTGACCTATCGGCTATATTGAGTTGGCCTAAGAGCATCCACAGCGAGTTGTTCGGGGGTGGAGGTGGCGCATATGGAGCGGGTTCGGCGCGACGGCGGTTGGCCGCCACCTTCTTCCTTCCTTGCGGTCGGCGTTGGGAACCGCTCGGTCTGGCGTCGGGGCTACCTAAGTTAGCTCCGGCGAGTTGGCTAGCCACTTCTTCGGAGCAGGCGTCGGATAGGGATACCGACCTTGATCGTTTGGAGGAGCCGCTAGAGGAGGATGTTACGCCTCCCATATACTTCGGGTGCGTCCGCGTATCCTGCCAAATATTGAGGTACTTGAACGATTTGCAGTTCATGGATTGGTAGGTGCTCAGCGCGGCAGTGCTGATGTCGACCTCGCTCCGGCAGCTCCCGACATTCCGCTGTTCCTGGAGGAAATAGCCATTGAACTTGCCAATTTCATCTTTGGCTCGGCCGATGGCGTTGCGCACCATACTCTCGTTGCGCTCGATCGTTTCCGGCGGCCGGTTTTCATTGTACTGGCGAGCGACGCGCCACCAAAAGTGCTCGCCGGATTGGTTAGTGCCAACCACCGCATTTTCGGAGATTTCCAAGTACGCCTTGAACAATTTATCCATCTCCGCCGGAGTGTACTGTGTGCGGACACCGCGAGTAGGAGGAGTCGGGGTTTGGGAGAGGGCGGTCGGCCTAGGCTCCGGTGTCCACCCGTATCGCCCTTCGGAGGCAACCTTGATCGTCGATTGGGTGTGGCCGGTAGCCACCCGGAACGCCCGAACTTTGGGTTTGAGGAGGGGCTGATTATTCCGTTTCCGGACTAGGAAACGGTTGTGAACCGAACCATTCGGGGTTCCAACCGTGAGAGGGCGGGTGGTCATCACCTTGGCCGGACATTGTTATGTTGTAGGGTAGAAGAAAGATTGAGAATGGATATGAGAGAATGAAGATGAGAATGAATATGGGAGAATGGATATGAGAATTGTGTAGTTTGATGTGAATTTTTGGGTGTGAAAGTGGAGGTATTTATAGATGAAAGTGTGTATTTTTGGGGGGAAAAAATAAAAAAAAAAATTAAAAAGTGATAAAAACGGTAATAAACGGATATATTTTTTTAGGAAGTGAAATTTTTTTTAAAATTTTTAATATTAAAAACCGATTTTTAATAAAAAAAAATATATTCAAAGGCAATGACAATGAGAGTCATCTTAAATAATCAAGTACGATTGGACATATAATTATCCATAAGTTAATAAACGCAAAGGTTCAAAGTTTCTTCTCCCTATATAGTCTATAGAAAGCAAGAAAATTTGTCCAATGCAAATCCTCAACTACAAAACCAACTACTTATTTCACTAATACACTGTGAGGATTACAGTTTGCCACATCTCTTCAATCCTTCCTTTACCCATTCCACATCTCTACGCAGCAGGAACCTTTTTCCCATCCTCAATAAAGAAAATTGCAGTCTCTGGGACCTAAAATTCCCCAAAAGTTAGGAAGAGGCATTTTAAATTTCAAGATATGCACCACCAAAAATTAGGAAGTGGCCTTGTTCATGTGACTCGTTTTTAAATTGAAAAATAAGGGATGTGGGATCATATATAGCAATCATCCTTGCTGCTACTCATAAGGACCAATGATCTTTGTTAATAACCAACTATACAATTAGGCCTGCTTAACCGGCCTGTTCCGGTTCTATCCAGTCCGATTTGACCGGGTACCCGGTTACAAATTTTCATGAATTCCGGAATCGAAACCGACCGATTGGTTCTTACCCGGCCAATTCCGGTTACCAACCGGATCCGATTTGTAGTTTTTAATTCAACATCTACAAATATAGCAATTTATACCGAAAAATTCAAAGAAACACACAAAAATACAAATCAACAAGATAACAATATTCATCTTCCAATATCTAAAAACAATAATTCAATAAATACCTAAAAAGTATAACACCTAAAAATCAAAATCAACACACAACAAAATACTAACAAGTATACACCTAAACACATGCACCACACACACACAGCATCTTAAACACACACACAGACGTTACACGCACACACACAGCCCCATGCACACACACAGCCTCAATACAGACACACACAGCCCCTATAAGATAATTGGATACTAATTAATAGTATCTTATAAAATTTAAAATTGAAAATCTAAAATTGATTTATTATTCGGTTCCGGGTAGAACCGGAACTGGAATTTTTGAGAACATTAGAACCGGTACCGGAAAACCGGTTCCCAGTTCCTCAATTACCCGGTCGGTTCCGGTTCCGATTCCGGGTACCCGAGAACCGGAGAACCGATTAGCAGGCCTATATACAATCACCATGACCAATTTAAAGAAAGATTATATTATCAACATAATCAGTATCAAAGCAACAAGTGCCACCACTCCCCTAGGAGGAAGGTTTAGCAATCTGAAACCAACCGCCAAGGTTCAAGCAAACAATGAAGTAAATAATAGCAGAACATATGCCGCACAACAAGCATACAACTCCAGGAGGACATGTCAACCAATTCACATCAATTAGAAATATCTTTCCACTCAGAATTCAACTTAGATTCATAACACAAAAAACAGTGGACACAGTATAGCATAAAAAACAGTGGACACAGTATAGCATAAAAAACAGTGGACACAGGTAATGGATTTAGATTGTGCTTTGAGATTATTTTATTTATTTAAACAAAATAATTGTATATTTTGAGTAGTTTTTTTTAATTTACTTGATAAAAATATGTTGTGTCTACATTTCCGTCGGATGATCTTTGAAAACTTCAATTGATAATTTTAGAACTTTGAGTGCGAAATTAAATTCAGAGTCTCTTAATATACCATTAAAAGATAAGCTTCAAATTGACAAGTTTAGATCTTTTGAGTCCTAAAATGATAGAATAATCCTTCAGGTTCTGAACCTATAGTGAACCTATCTGTCGGTTCGTATACTGATAAAGCTCTTATAAAATTCATATACCTCAAGTGACATATGTGACATTCTACGGTTTTAGCAACTTTGGCTGAAGTTGACAAACATAAGACAAAGCCATATTTTTCAAACCATTGATTATGTATCCTAGATATGCAACACAAGGCAGACAAAACTATTAAAAGATAAATCTTAGAGCACACAATATTATGATCAAGAAGAAATGAGATTACATCTGGCCAGGTGTCTGTTATGAACTCCACTATGTCGTAGGCTATATCTCCTTGAACGTCAATTTGCTCCTTTTCAGTAGGGCCCTGGTGGGAAATACGGAATGAAATGGAGCAAATTATTTCACAGTTGCTCAGTGTAAGGATTTTAATTCCGAAAAAAAAACAACCTTAACTACAGAAGCTCCAGTAGCAAATTTTTTGCCAAGCTTCTTTGATGCATCATTTAGTTTAACACCTGAAAAGTGGCATCACAGAAGTGAGTAAAAATTCAAAAAGATGAGAGGGATATGATAGAAGCATGATAGCGTGAAACATATAAATACAAGGAACATGTTCTTACCAAAAAGCTCTAGGCCTTTTACTGTAGTTATACATTTCCGCTTGTTACGGGTCATCTTTTCAATAATAACTTCTTGTTTCTCCTGTGAAAAACAAATCAGTTATTTCACTCATTCAGTGGCCACATGATGCTCTAAATCCTAATTTACCAACACAATACAAGTAAGCTACTAGAAACAACTTTATGGTAATGAAACACATTCATTAGTCAAAATATGTAGTATAAGAAACCGAGGAAAACAAAGTTTACAATTTTAACCAGTATTTTTATCGTAACTAGCACTAGCATTCACTAGATACAAAATGCAAAATCTTAAGCATCCACCAACAGGCTTGCAATCATTGTTCCATGGATACGTAAGATGCTATTTTCAATGGACCATATATGAACCTGTTATATTGATGCGAGTTCCAATCCAATGACATTTTTCAAGGTCGTTAGTTCTAGCTTTCAGAAGTGGAAAAAGATTCTTTAATAATTGTATTGATTTCAAAAGGAGCTGGCTTTCGCAAACCAATGACATTTTTCAAGGTCTGAGAAGAATGAATATTACTAAAAGAAATACCTTCTTTTTAATCTTCCCACCAGGGAGACGTTTGACTTCTTCCTTGGGTTTTGAAGAACCTGCTGCAACCGAGGCAAGCAATTTAACATACAATATCGTGCATAATTTAATTTTTATCTATAAAGTAAAAGCAGAAATGAGATCTTAGTCATATCATTTGTTCATGAATGCAGCTAAGCATTCAGGACACAACAGTATGATCCCCAATGCAAACAAAAACTTAACCATTAGAGCAGAGAAAGAGAGGTACAAGAAGTTCAAATAATGTGGTGTTCTGTTTCATGAAAAAAATAATTCATACTATCTGAATGCACTCAATTATACTATATAAAGCATATAAACTAACCCTAAGATTCAAGTATTAATCAACTCATGCAAAACCAAATTCATAAAAGTGCATATCGCATCAGCCTCCATGAACCAAGGGAATCAGCTCTACATAGAAACAGTGTCACGGCTTCAAAGAACCGGACTACATAGAAAGGGGGCATCCCAAAAAAAGACAGCAAATACAGCCTAATTTGCAGGAAAATGATAAAACGCACAAGTACAGATAAGTATATTATACCATCGGAAATAGAAGTCGACTGAAGCTGATCAGATAATCCGTCCTTCGCACCAGCATCTAAAAATTGGAAGAAGAAAAATTAACAGAAGAAAAATTAACAGAAGAAAAAGGAATAATAAAGCCGCGAGATTTGAAGAAGCACATCCCAAAAACTAGGATTACTAAATACGAAATAGAATAAGGGCGGAGAACCTTTGACGAGATCCGGATAGAGTTGGGGCGCGTTCTGGATCAACCAGGGCTTGCATTTCTCGAAATCGGGTCCGAATTCGCAGAACTCAGCGGGCAACCCGCATACGCCGCAGTAGAGAACCTGAACTGGTTGTGGCTTCTCCGCCATTACTGATCGATTATGCTCTTACTGTGTGCGTGGGGGCGGTAAATCACTTTTGAGATTGCAATTCTTATACGTAGGAGGTTTGGCGAAGAATAAAGGGACACTTCCATAGCTTTGGCATAAATTCCTTTTGAGGGTGTTTCTGTAACTTTGTCTACAAATCCCTAAAAATCTAGGGAAAATCGGGTTTGTGGGGGAGTTTACACTAAAGATTACGTAAATGTACCCATTTTGTTATCTATTCCACAAATGGGAAAAACGCCAACCACATTGGCGTTTTTATTAGTAAATACGCCAACGTCATTGGCGTGTTTTAAGGTAAAAACGCCAACGATGATGGCGTTTTATACTTGTGCCGTATTTTGGGTGTATGCTCTCGGATTGTAATTACGATTAAACACGCCAACTTGGTTGGCGTGTATAAATAAAAAAACGCATTTGTAAATGGCGTGGTTTCTTTGTTGAAACGCCGAACATATTGACGTTTTGTAAAAGACGCCAACCGGAGTGGCGTATTTACTTAATCATGAAAAACGCCATTCTGAGTGGCGTGTTTAATCAGACTGATATACCAGGCGTTCCTCCCCCAAATCGCGAAAACCTCACAACACACAGCCTTCGCGATTTCTCCAGCTGCGCGCCTTCTCTCCGTGATTTCGGCCTACATTCATCAATCGGTGCTATTCTCCCCCAAATTCATCTATTTTATTCGGTTAGTATGCTTACCTTTTACATAATTATAGTAATTGGTGGATAGCTAGGGTTTGTAATGGGTTGTGAATTGAGTAGAAATATTATGCATTTTGGATTGGTTGAATGATATTATTGTTGATTATTATGTTGGATTGTGTTGGGTTTAAGTTAATTTGTGTATAAATTTGATTATAAGCCTAAACCCTAGGGTTTTTATAGCTAAAAAATTGGGCAAATTGTTTTGATTTATGTGGGTTTTGGTTGATTAGTTTAGATTGTTAAATTTGTTTAGGTTAGGCAAAATTGAAATTGGTAGGTTGGGCGAATTGTTAATTGAAATTGTTAATTTTGTGTTGGTGAATTGGTTTATGATTTTGAATGTGCAATGTTGTGTAACTTGCTTATTTGATGTTGGTGTTCAATTTTGTGATATTGGATTAAATTGTATCTAATTATTGAAATGGTTTATGGTTGGTTATTGTTGAATTTGGTTTATGAAATTGGATTAAATGTTATGGTTGGTTATTGTTGAATTTGAATTATGTAGGTAAATTATGGCATCATCTTCAACCTCTCGTCGTCGGCTTGCATGTGGTCCTGCGGATCCATCTGTATTATATTTTCAGAGACAACACGTCTCTAACAACATATGGGCAGGAGTTCCATCCGAAGATGTACGCTGCCGACGATTTGAAGGAAAAATTTGGGATGTTCCCATCCAGCAACATGTCTTGACAATAGTGGACCAGATGGGGTTTGGGGGTATGTTAAGGTGTGGTAAACCAAAAGAAATTGACCACCATCTTATCACAGCTCTGATTGAACGTTGGAGGCCAGAGACTCACACGTTTCACTTTCCAGTCGGTGAAGCGACTGTGACACTGGAAGACGTGGAGGTCTTATGGGGCCTGAAAGTTGATGGAGAGGCTCTGACAACTTACATCCCCCCGACGGACGCGGGATATTGGACGGACAGGTGTATGGATTTTCTAGGATTCATACCGGAAGCATCCGAGTTGAAGGAAATGGCTTTTAAGCAGACGAGCTTATCGCGCCAATTGAGGATTGAGCTGTCTAATGACCACGAACACTACATATATGCTCAGCGGGCTCGTATCTATTGTCTGCTATTACTTGGTGGTCTGATGATCCCCAACGCCACCGGAAATAAAATTCCGTTCTTCTACCTACACTTTTTCATGGATATAGAACGGTGTTCTACATATAGCTGGGGTGGGGCGACGCTTGCTTGCTTGTACCACAATTTGTGTGAAGCGGCCGTTGGTCAGAGGACGGATGTAGGGGGAGCCTTAACTCTATTACAACTTTGGGCTTGGGAGAGAATCCCAAATATTAGACCGAGGATGCTAGATCCCGTGCATACAGACTATCTACCATGTGCAAGCGCGTAAGTTGTTCATTAATTGCGTTTTTAAACTTAATGTTCATCAATTTTCGTGTTCTTCGCTCATAATTTAAATTTTTTAGATGGAATGGCCCGGCGTCATATGTAAAAGCACCCGGACATTGTGTTGAAAATTTCCGAGATCAGTTCTCCATGATGCATCCTAATCAGGTACTTCATATATTTATAAAATGTTTTTGGTTTTTTGTTTTTTGTTTTTATGGAAATTATTTTGAAAAATTTGTATCACATGTAGTTTATTTGGAGGCCTTATCTCCACCGGGAGTTGCCGGAAAGTTGTGATGCCGGTCGTCCTATATGGATGTCGATCACAACGCTTATTTGTTGGAATCTGGCTGAGCCACACCTGCCACACCGAGTGTTGCGCCAATTCGGGATTGTCCAACCGTATATCCCGGATCTCCCCCGGTTCCACGGTTCTGATTTTTTGAAACAGGATCGCCGTGGAAAAGCTGGTCGGAATTGGGTTCAATGACACGCCAATTATATACAGGAGTGGGACAACAGACACTTTACGATATGGACTGATCTGGAGGACAGTACTGAGCCTGTTGCAACGGAAGAATATATGAATTGGTTTCGCCAGATCACTGTGGTGTATTTAACCAAACCCGGCGTGCATGCTGAAGAGGGATTCCACGAAACCGCATCTTCTCATAACTTTACGGTACATTATTCATACTTAACTAAACCCTGATTACTTATTCAAATTCATATTATGATATGTACTTAACTTTGAAAAATTGTAGGTGGAGACGCTTCACAAAATACGTCACTATCTAAGTGGTCGAGCTGCGACAGGACATTTCTGTCCGGATATGGAAACCATTTCGAGGATGGTTGAAGAAGGACTGCAGATATCCGGGGAGCCTCAGCTGATGGACTACCCTCCTTCGCAGCGCTCTGCAATGGACGTGGACGTACCCATAAGGCAAAAGGCAAAACGACGAACCAAGCAGAAAACCGTCCGCGGAGAGTCGTCATCTCAGTTCGTACACGACTCCGATGACGATTTTGAGGACCCACCTCCACCGAGCTCTGCACTTCGAGGCCGTCATTCTATTAGCCATACCGGTGGTACCGGAGAAGATATTGGCCTCAGTGATGTCCCCGCTTCTCCACCGCGGTCGTCTGTGCAGGAGGATCTTGAGAACGCTGTTGTTCAAGATACTCCTCCCTCAAGGATCCCTAGATCTACATCTACTATTGGGAAGGGGATACGGCGTCTGTTTATGCGGAAACGTCGTGACGATTGAACTAATTTGAATGCTTGATATTACTGTAATTTGATATTGATGTTTTTTCATTTGATTTGAACTCATTGATTTTAAGTCTTTATGATTAAGTATTTGGATGTCTGAATTATTATTTCCTAGTAGAAATGAAAATGAAAACAGGCAAATAAAGAGATATTGGCGTTTTTGTGAATGTAAGTCTTTGTGAAAAACGCCAATGATATTGGCGTTTTTAAGTTAGTTTATATTTTTGCCCGTTTTGTCTACGACGAATGCGGACATTCTGAACAAACACGCCATTCCCGTTGGCGTTTTTAATAAGACGCCATTCCCGTTGGCGTGTTATTTAAAAACGCCATTCCCGTTGGCGTTTTTAAGTGAGTGTGCACGGAACGAGCCAGGCGGCCGAGGTGCCGAGCAGGGGGCCGAGGTGCCGAGCAGGGGGCCGAGATGCCGAGCCAGCGGGCCGAGGTGCCGAGCCAGGCGGCCGAGGTGCCGAGCAGGGGGCCGAGGTGCCGAGCCAGCGGGCCGAGGTGCCGAGCAGGCGGCCGAGGTGCCGAGCAGGGGGCCGTGTTATTTAAAAACGCCAACGGCATTGGCGTTTTTAAGTTAGTTTTTTCGTTGCTCGTTTTTTCTACGCCGAAAGCGGACATTCTGAACAAACACGCCAGTCGCGTTGGCGTGTTTCAGTAATAACACGCCTTTCACGTTGGCGTTTTAAAGTGAAAAGACGCCAATTAAGTAGGCGTCTCTTCAAACACGCCACTCATATCGGCGTGTCCTATAAAAAAACGCTCCCACAGCTAAGAGTTTTTAATCATTTCATCATTATTCAATATATAAGTACATACAAATATTACCCTATACATTAGTCCAAATCTTGCTAAATACAGAAATCCAATATTACACAATGCATACGTTCAATTGTCTCACCTTTTCCGCGTAAAAAAGCTACGGATCCCCTTCCCGATTCTGGCGGTTGAGAGTCTAGACGGAGGAGTCTCTCGCACAACGACATTCTCTAAATCAACCCCAAAATATTCGTCTCGCACAGAAGACCGAGGTGGAGAATGTGGGACATCACTGAGACCGATGTGTTCGCCTGTACCACCAGTGTGGCTGACAGAGTGAGGACCTCGAACTGCAGATCTTGGTGGAGGTGGAGGCATAAAATCGTGATCGACATCATCAGTGTGACTGACAGAATGACGACCTCGAACTGCATATCTTGGTGGAGGTGGAGGCAAAGAATCGTCAGCGGCATCATCTATCAACTGATTATCCATCCTTGGTGGAGGTGGATGCAAAAAATCGTCAGCGGCATCATCTACCAACTGAGTATCCATCCTTGAATGAGCATTCGGGCAGTTGCGCCTGTCGTGACCTGGTTGACGGCAATGTTTACATCGGCGTCGGGCTCGTGGCTGGTCAGCTTCACGGACATCCATCTGATTAGGAATCCTAGTAGTACGGTATCGACCGCGACTTTTAGGCATTAACTGAGCTCGTGAACATTGCAAAGTCCATTCAGGCACGGCCCAATAATCTTGGTGTCTGGGTGGATTGAACACCGTAGAATATTGGTGTACCCAAACACTTGTGCGGTATACGGGATCAACAAGCGACAGCATGTTGTCGTTTCTAAAACGCGCAACTGCCGCTGCATGTGAACATGGAAGTCTCCACATCTGCCACTTTTGACATTTGCAGTGCGAGTCCAAGTACTTTACCTTCCACTTATTAGCGCCCTTTCCACCAATTCGACGCTTTGTTCGAACCACATAATGCCCTGCAATTGTGTTGGGTGCTCTCACATTATGCAATTGACATTTTGCATCATTTTTGCACACCTTTTCATGCGCCCACGGGGTAAGTGGTGTGGCACACTGTGTTGATGCAATTGACCGGTCATTGAACCATTCTATTGTCCTCCAGAATATCATATCAATGCAAGCTTTAATTGGGAGTTGTCTTGCGCCTCTCAACACATTGTTGTAAGATTCCACCATATTAGTGGAAACCTCACCCCATCTTTTGTGTTTGTCATACGCCAGATTCCATTTTTCTAACTCCACGGCATCAAGGTACTGCAAAGCCTCGTTGTTGACGTTTCGAAGTAAACGACGTCTGATCTTAAACTTGCGCTTCTTGGTAGCAATACCAATTTTCCAAACAAGTCTTTTGACCATGATACCTTTGTGATTCTGCAAAACATTCTTTCTAACATGTACCAAGCAAAATCTGTGATGACCCACATTGGGTTCTTCTTTCCATATGGGAGAATTCATTGCATCTATGATTCCCACATGCCTATCAGATATGACACATATTTCATGCTTTGCTACATGAAGTCTAATGCGTTCCATAAACCAATTCCAACTTTCTTTGGTTTCCTCATCAACAATGGCATATGCAACAGGCAAACATTTCTTATTAGCATCAAATCCAACGGCAATAAGAATTTTACCTCGACATCGTCCACGTAGATGAGTTCCATCAACCGTTAAAACTGGTTTGCATAGTTGAAAAGCCTCCACAGCTGGTCCAAAAGCCCAGAATACGTACTTGAATACCTTGTTCATACCATTGCTTAATATGTCATCGTGCATCCATTCCACAATTGTGCCAGGATTTTGTCTTTGCACTTCATTCAAATAAGCTGGTAAAACTTTGAACGACCACTCCCATCCACCGTATACAAGCTCAATCGCTGTCCTCCGAGCATACCATGCTTTCTTGTAACTAACTTTGACATGAAATCTATTTTCAATATCCGCCACAATTGCTTTTACCTTGTAGCAAGGATCGTTTTCTATCTGATGGCGAACACTCAACGCTATCATACCCGACGAAAGATTAGCGTGACCATTATAGTTACGATCCCCCATGCAAGTATGAGCAGTGCTGAACACTCTAATTTGCCAGTGTTCATCATGCTTCCTCAGTGTTGCTCGGCACTCCCACAAACATGGCGGTAAGGACTTATCTTTCGGATTTCCCTGTGGCCACTTACAAACTGCATGCCATCTCTTTCCTTTACTTTCAACAACTGTATATTGTCGGATTTTTTCCAAATGCCAATGAGTCACAGCTGCCTTCAATTCCAACTTCGTTCTAAATTTAGTATGCAAACCGACATTGGTAGGATCCTTTTCACTCCAATAATGCACACTGGGATCATCACGCTCAAAGTTTTTGGGATCAAAACTATCATATGGACCTGGTAAGGTGCGAAAGTAGTTGATTCCAGGCTGTGGGAACTGTGGAACTACTCTTCCTCCAACTGCCCTTCCACCAACTGATGTTTCTCCAACTGCTGTTTCTCCAAGTGGAATGGATGGTCTTGAAGCAACAAATTGTTCATCATCCGACGGATCACCATCTGAGTCTGTACTAACCGTGTCGGAATCTTCAGAATTATAAGGTGATTGTGGATCAAGAAAGTCGGCTTTATCAGGACCTATTATGTCCTCCACCACATCACAATTGTCACGATCCCCTAAATGCACGCCTCCAGCTTCAAAATCTTGTGTTGCAGCTAAATATGGTTCTTCGGCTCTCGTAGACGTACCAACATCAAAATCTTGTGTTGCAGCAAAATATGGTTCTTGGGCTCTCGTTGACGTACCAGCATCATAACTTATGACATGATGACTATGATGTTGAGTAATTGCCGAATACTCAACATATAATTCAATTACACCTCCAATAACCATACTCTCACTAAACATTAGTTGCATGCATACTTCTTCTAGTTGAACACCTATAAACGTGACTCCGGATCCAAAGCATATAGTACGTTTCCATATTATTTGAATATTGTTTTCATATATGCTTATCCCCATCCTTTCACAAATTTTTTCCACAAGGTCATCGTACGAAATTGTTTCATCCAACATAATGAATCCTTTAGCAAAAGGAGGATCATACGAAATAACTGCTCCGGGAATTATCTTTCCACCCCAATATAAATTGACACACCACGTCATACTATCTGCAATAATGTAAAACACAAATAAATATGTATTATTTTTACATTCATCATTATGTAGAGTCAGCCAAAAAATTGACAAAATAATTCTATTAAATACACTACAATATGTATTATCATAACAATCCATAAAATATACTATAACATATAATAGCATAACAATTGGTCAAAATATTTCCATTAAAATATATACTATCATAATAATCCATCAAAATATTAGTGTACCCATAATAATTGGTCAAACTATTATATTAATTACACTACAATATATATTATCACAACAATCAATCAAATATTGGAAGACTAATGTTTAGAAGAATGAGTCTAAAATTTGATATACTAACCGATTAGAAGGACTAATGGTTGAAAGAATTAGCCAAATTCAAAATATCCACGCTTAAATCCACCACCGGGTCGACCCGAGCGAAAGGTTTTTATGCGTTTGGGAAGGGTTTTCGCGTTTTGGGGAGGGAAAGTGTTTATGGTCGCGATGTTGGGGGAGATCTGATAAGGATATGGTTCAACAGAAACACGCCGCTCAAATTGGCGTTTTTAAGCATAACACGCCAACCTCAGTGGCGTTTTTATTAATTAAACACGCCAACTACATTGGCGTTTTACCTTAAAACACGCCAACTTCATTGGCGTTTTTTCCCGCCGCTGTATTTGGCGAAAATACACCTCCAATACGACGCGAAGATAAACGCCAATGAGGTTGGCGTTTTTACTAATAGAAACGCCAATGTGGTTGGCGTTTTTCCCATTTTTGGAATAGATAACAAAATGGGTACATTTACGTAATCTTTAGTGTAAAGTGCCCCATAAACCCGATTTTCCCTAAAAATCTATGTCTGTCCTAATTAAATTTTAATTCTTGATTAATAAAATGGGAAGGGATTGTGAAAATTCAAATTGTGAAATCAATTGAGCTCAACAGCCTCCCTCTCATGGCAGCAGCTCCCCGCATTCTTCTCTGCGGCGATGCCCGCGGCCGCCTCGCCCAGCTCTTCAAACGCGTTTCCTCCGTAAGCTTTGCACTCTCCTACTCTGATCCTCACTTCCGCCAACTCGATCACACGATTTACGCTTCTGTTTACTGCAAATTTTCAGGTGAACAAATCAGCAGGGCCGTTCGACGCGCTTCTGTGTGTTGGTCAGTTCTTCCCCGACGCTCCGGAGCAGCTGGAGGAGTTTAATGACTACGTCGAAGGCCGCTCCAAAATCCCTATTCCCACCTACTTCATCGGCGATTACGGCATTGCCGCCCCCAAAACTCTGGGAGCTGTGGCCAAGGATTCCGCTAATCTAGGGTTTAAGATGGATGGGCTAAAAGTCTGCGAGAATTTGTACTGGTTGAGAGGCAGCGGGAAGTTTCTTCTCCATGGTACTTGTTTAATATCTCCATATATTTTGCTTTTTCATATTGGGTAGAGGTGTGTGAATTTCACTTTGATAACCGTGATATGTTTTCCTGTTTGTTTGTTGTTTGAGACTTCGAGTTTCTTAGCGTTATATAGTTTTTCTCTTGAATGAATATTTATCTAGTCGTCCATTGATCACTGAATGCTTGAGAGAGACATCAGAACAGTGCATCTTTCTTATTTTACCCGTAGTTAGATCACACCTTCTGTATAGTTGACAAATACTAATGAACTTGGATTATAAAGGGTATGAACAATGTATCTATTAGAGACAAGGACAACACGAAATTGACGAGCTTATGGTATGATTCCAGTTTTAATTTGTCTCCTTGAGGAGTGTCATAGTAGTTGCAAAAGGAAGTTCTGAGAGCAAATCATTTTCAAGCTCTTTATTGTCATTTTTTTACCACATTTAGATATCTAACATCACAGTCTAATTAGTGAAGGTTGATTTTGCGCTTGTCTGACTTATGTAACTGCTCTTCAGAGGTATTTCAGAACAAGACAAAACAATACTCTTGAAATTTTGTCAGTTTACTGAGGTTGAGTTTTTTAAAGCTCTTAGAATAGACATTTTCAAGAAAAAGGCTTAAGCACCTTATCTGTAGGTCCCCAATGTTCTAATTTCGGATATTGATCGTAAAAACCATGAACTTTGGGCGGATTTTGGTATTTCTCATGAGTGGTCTAAAAATTACCATCTTCTAAAAGTGTACAGTTCTCCCAACCCGCCCAAATAGAAATTCTCAGGGAAAAATGCATCTTGCGTAGCATGCCGTGATATCTATGTAGCAATGACCAATTGTAAGCCTGAATGACGTTGTTTCACAATCACGGGTCATTTAACTCAATATAAACCCCAATTGTGAAATTGATTCATTTTCTTGAAATACTTTTTTATCTCTCCCAACTGCACAAGGACTCTCTCCAGTCTCCCCAGCTGGAATCTCCCTCTCCAGTCTGCACTGCCGCTCATGCTACTACACCGCCTCACCTCTCCTCACTTTTTTTCCAAATCTAAATTTTGTTTGCTGCCGATTGTTAGATGCATCAATTCATAGATTCTTGTTTTCCTCTAAAATCGGTTGCAAGAACTAATTTTGCTTAAGAGGCTATTGCACTACGTAGAGCTCCTCCCTCATTTCGGCGATTCGATGAAAATCGCAGACAATCGCGTTCGCGGTTGCTCATTTTGGTGTTCCTTTGATTTTCCACAAATTGAGGAACAAATTTATTACAGAAT
The DNA here is from genome assembly GCF_004379255.2 of Salvia splendens. Lineage (NCBI taxonomy): Eukaryota > Viridiplantae > Streptophyta > Magnoliopsida > Lamiales > Lamiaceae > Salvia > Salvia splendens. The sequence goes on along the minus strand of NC_056037.1, from coordinate 13,253,164 downwards.
TTCATTTACAGAAGATGTATGCACGGGGACAGTGTTGAGGGCGTGGATCTGGTGGGAGTATGCAATGTTGTATGTAGGAGAGAGGATGCAGTTTCCCTATCTGACGTTAGTGGTTTAGCAATTGTTGATGGTCGAAGAATGTAGAGTAGGTAAAATCCTTTAGAGTTATTGAGTGATTATTGGAGGGAGGTTTGTGGGAATTTGTCTCAGAGTGGGAGAGAAGCAGAACTCCTGGAGTGCATGCAGGTACCGAGAATATTTTTGGCCAACTATGTCGTCAATTCAGAGTTCCGGTGGGGCCGGAGATATTTGATGAAGATGGTTGAGAATTTATTGGTCGCAGTATTTAGACTTCAAATCTACACCATATACACCACGTTGGCAGTGTATCGCCACAAAGGATTAAGTATCGTCGTGGGAAACTGGCACCGTTTTAAAAGATGGTGATTTTTGTAGGAATATATGTAGGTTTTTAAAAGGATTGAATACTTGGATAATTTAGAATCGTGTGAAAACACTTTCAGATCAAGTATTTTGTGGATACAAAATCTATGATCGGATAAGACTAAATTCATCTATCTATCTTACTTTAGAATTTCTGGTTATATTTATACACAACACAACCGAATTAACTGCCATGACAGTTAATTTAACCGCCAAAATGGGTAACTGTTTTGTGCAGTTTTGAAACAAATGACAAACTGTCATTAACTGCCATCATTAACTGCCAAACAGTTGACGTCATTTAAATGTATAACAGAATTATGAACTACTGAATTTCATAATAACCTTAATACATTTAATACCAGCAAATCATATCATTAATATATTATAAAGTATTTAGTAATACTTTCATATAATACACTAAAATTCCAACATTCCTCCCCCATTTTAGTGTTACCATAAAACAAAACAGAAAATAAAATTGTGCATAAATGAAAATATCCTAAGGATTGAATTTTCATCTTAGTATGATAATATACAAATATTCGAATATAAGAGTGTTCTGAGAATTGAACTCTTATTATTACATTGAATATCAGATTTAACATACACACAATTTTCAAACTAAAATCTAAACATGACACTTATTTAAAAACAAGTCTAGTGTCCTTATCCTTCAATGAACATGTATAAAGCTAAGTCCAAAGCTTTACTGGAACAACTTGGATTCCATGTTCATATAGGTAATCTTTTCATCTTGTTCTGCCAAAACATTTGTCAAAAGATTATTAAGAAGTGAAACTTCAACCTCAGTTATGCTGACAGTTGTAAACACATACCTTGAGTGATTAAACATGTGTCAAATCCTACTGTTTGGCTTTCCACATTGAATTTCACATTTAACATTTAGTTAAAAGGAAATTGGGTATCCAAACATTAGAATTATATGGACTTTAAACCCACCCTTTTAGCAGACTTGTGCACTAAGTCTCTTGCTAAACCCTTGGTTAGATGATTTGCCAGATTTTGTTGAGTCCCAACAAATTCTACTGTTATCACACCATTCGTGATCAATTCCCTAACCATGCTATGTCTAACACCTAAATGTCTAGACTTGCCATTGTAAACTTGACTATATACCTTAGCCAATGTAGCAGCACTATCACACCTCATGGATATAGGTGAGATAGGTTTTGGCCACAGAGGAATTTCATAGATTAAATTCCTTAACCACTCAGCCTCTTTGCCTGCTGCTGCTAATGCAACAAATTCAGACTCCATGGTTGAATTTGTTATGCATGTTTGCTTCTTTGATGCCCAAGAGATTGCTCCTCCTCAAAGTAGAAATATCCATCCACTTGTTGAGGAATGATCTTCTAAGTTAGTAATCCAACTAGCATCCGAATATCCTTCTAAAACAGACGGAAATTCATTGTAAGCCAAGCAATAATTCTGTGTTCCTTTCAAATACTTAAACACCCTCCTTATGGCCTGCCAGTGATGAATGCTAGGATTATGAGTATACCTACTCAATTTTCCCACTGCAAATGCAATATCAGGCCTTGTACTAATCATTGCATACATCAGACAGCCAATGGCCTTTGAGTATTCCAATTGCGAAATTGCATTGCCTTTGTTTGGCAATAATTTGATATTGGGATCAATAGGAGTACTAACGGGTGCACAGTCACCATGATTGAATTTCTTCAACACCTTCTCAATATAGTGAGATTGAGAGATAGAAATCTCCTTAGAGGAATTTCTTTTGATCCTAATTCCCAAAATGACCTCTGCCTCTCCTAAGTCTTTCATAGAAAACTTAGAAGATAGAAAATCTTTGGTTTGATCAATCTGATCTTGACTGGTTCCAAAGATGAGCATGTCATCAACATAAAGACAAATGATGACCCCATTTCCTGATTTGTCAAATCTGGAATAAACACATTTATCTGCTTGATTCAGTGTGAATCCATTTGATAAAACAGTGTCATCAAACTTTTGATGCCATTGCTTAGGTGCTTGTTTCAATCCATACAAGGATTTTACCAATTTGCACACTTTGTGTTCATTACCAGGAAGTATAAATCCTTCAGGCCGTTTCATGTAGACTTCTTCATTCAAGTCTCCATTTAAAAATGTTGTCTTTACATCCATTTGATGGATTAAAAGTTTATGAATAGCAGCCATAGCTACTAGCGGCCTTATGGTTGAAATCCTAGCCACAGGTGCATAGGTGTCAAAATAATCTATGCCCTCCTTTTGTCTAAAACCTTGAATCACAAGCCTTGCCTTGAATTTATCAATTGACCCATCAGTTTTCATTTTCTTCTTGAAAATCCATTTACATCCCAGAGGTTTACAACCGAGGGGTAAATCAGTCAATTCCCATGTGTTATTTTGCAGAATGGAATCCATTTCATCATCAATGGCTTCCTTCCAAAATGACACATCTCTAGAATTCATAGCTTCATTGAATGTCTTGGGATCTTCTATGTTGAAACAATAGAAGTACTGAGATTGAATCTCATCTCTCGATCCTTCAATCAAATGGAGCTGAAAATTTCCATCCATGCCCACAGGTTTCCTTGGTCTTACACTTCTTCTTACCCAATGCTGAGTAGAAGGTTCATCAGAATCTTGTTGATCATTCAACATTCTGTTTTCTTGAATTGGGTTTAAATCCTTAGGTCTTGAAATAGAAGTGAATCTATTTTCATCAAATATAGCATCTCTGGATTCCATAACAGAATTCACAGAAACAGCTTTGTTTGGTTCTAGGACAAAGAACCTATAAGCTTTAGAATGTTGTGTATATCCAATGAAAATGCAGTCAATTCCTTTTTCACCTAAGGTTTTTCTTTTAGGATCATTTAACCTGACCACAGCCCTGCAGCCCCAAACCTTAAAGTAACTCAGGTTTGGAGGTTTTCCAAACCATAATTCATAGGGAGTTGCCTTACTTTTCTTGTTTGGTACCCTATTTAAAATGTAACAGGCTGTTAACATAGCTTCTCCCCAAAATCCTTCATTTAAACCAGAATAAGAAAGCATAGAGTTTACCATTTCCTTTAGCACTCTATTTTTCCTTTCTGAAATTCCATTTTGTTGTGGGGTATAGGGGGTTGTTACTTGATGTATTTTTCCAACTGATTGAAAGTATTCAGGGTCATAATACTCACCTCCCCTATCTGATCTAAACACTTTAATCATCTCACCCTTTTGGAGTTCAACCTCTGTTTTGTATATCTTAAATTTGTCCAAAGCCTCATCTTTGATGTTTAGAAGATATACATAACAATACCTAGTTGAATCATCTATGAAAGTAATGACATACCTTTTATTTCCCATAGATGGGGTTGAGTGAAAGTCACATAAATCACTGTGGATTAATTGCAAAGGTTTAGATTCCCTAACAACATCCTTAAATGGGAGCCTGGTTATTTTGGTTAACATGCATGTTTTACATCTGTCATTGTTGACAGTAAATGCAGGAATAAGACTGTTTTTGGACATTTCTACAATTCTTTTATAGTGCACATGTCCTTGTCTTTCATGCCAAAGCTTAGAGTTTGGAGAATTACTAGAAGTGATGACAAGGGCATTTTTGTCTTTAAATGGTAAATTAAGATTCAGCCTAAACATTCCATCACATAAATATCCAAAGCCAACAAATACACCATGCTTAGATAATACATATTTATTAGATTCAATAACTTGTTTATATCCAAGGTTATTTAGAACCGGACTAGACAGCAAGTTTTTCCTAACATTAGGTACATACAATACATTTCTTAACAGTAAACAGTTTCCAGAAGTAAATACTATCTTAATATTTCCTATTCCTTCAATTGATTCAGAAGTCCTATTGCCCATTCTAACTTCAGACCCATCCACATTAGTTTGCAATGATGTGAACCACCTTCTATCCTTGCAAACATAACTTGTGGCCCCTGAATCAACCCACCAATTGTTCTCATCATCCCTTTTATGCATCCGGATCTTGTGATCCAGAGTTGTCAGGTTTGGTTCTACTAGAACTTGCACCATTCTTCTTGTTCTTTTTACCACTTCTGCAGTCCTTCTTAAAGTGACCCTCCTTTCCACATTTCCAACAAGTAAATTTGGATTTCTTGTTTGTGTAATTGTCACCAAAGTTGCCCTTTCTTTTGCCTTTGGACTTGTTACCAGTATCCATCATGTTAACAGATGGATTAACAGCCACACCCTTATCTTTGGGTTTTCCTGTCTCTTGATTCCTTAAGGATTCTTCAATTCTGAGATGGCTGCCCAATTGGACCAAGGAAAGTTCTTCCTTTTGATGTTTAAGGGTGTGTTTAAAGTCCCTCCAAGATGGGGGCAGTTTGTCAATCACACTGGAAACAGAAATGGATTCATCCATTTTCATGTGGTGTTGTTCAAACTGTCCTAGAATCCGGAGTAGTTCATTGTATTGTTCCATAACTGGCCTTGAGTCTATCATTTTGTAGTTATTGAAATCACTTACAAGGAATTTCCGGCTTGAAGCATCTTCAGCCATGTATTTGGCTTCCAAAGAATCCCAAAGTTCCTTGGCAGATTCTGCATTTTGATAGATGTCGAACAGGGAATCATTCATACCAGTCAAGATGTGCCCTAAGCATGTGTAGTCATCAGTTTCCCACTTCTTTCTCCTTCTGGTCTGTTCCAGGGTTTCTTCTTCTCCTTCATTAGACACAGGCATCGGGGTACTCAGAACATACACCACCTTCATTGATGTCAGAAAGAAGTGCATATTTTTCTGCCATCTTCTGAAATCTACCCCTTCAAACTTGTCGAGTCTTGTGATTCTAGATGCCATGTCTCTCACAGTTTCTCCTCTAGTCATCTTGTACAATTTACTTGATCTTTGTAGGAATATATGTAGGTTTTTAAAAGGATTGAATACTTGGATAATTTAGAATCGTGTGAAAACACTTTCAGATCAAGTATTTTGTGGATACAAAATCTATGATCGGATAAGACTAAATTCATCTATCTATCTTAGTTTAGAATTTCTGTTTATATTTATACACAACACAACCGAATTAACTGCCATGACAGTTAATTTAACCGCCAAAATGGGTAACTGTTTTGTGCAGTTTTGAAACAAATGACAAACTGTCATTAACTGCCAAACAGTTGACGTCATTTAAATGTATAACAGAATTATGAAATACTGAATTTCATAATAACCTTAATACATTTAATACCAGCAAATCATATCATTAATATATTATAAAGTATTTAGTAATACTTTCATATAATACACTAAAATTCCAACAATTTTTTATAACAATTTGGAAGTTCATTGGAAATACTAGAATCCACTCAAAGTTAATGGTTTTTAAGACCAATATCCCTTCTAATTTTATGGGTTCTTGATATATGTACCTATAGCATATATGTGACCACTTGATTTATTTTAAGTTTTTTAACAGTTCAAGCATTTAGTTTGTGGGATTTTAAACTTAGTCGATATTCTGCATATCTGTTTACATGTATTTAAGTGCTGAACTGCTGATGAACTACTCTTCTTTAGGTTTATCTGTGGCATACTTATCTGGTAGGCAATCTGCAAACAGTCAACAATTCGGAACATACAGCCAAGACGACATTGATTCATTAAGGGCATTAATTGAGGAGCCAGGAATTGTTGATGTATTTTTGACATATCCTTTTCAGTTTTATCAGTTTAATATAGACCATGAGTAATGCCTTATTCTTTCTTGTCCTCCTTCTGACTCCATCTTTCCTGCTGTTTTTACAATTTACCTTTTGTTCATTTCCTTTACTGGATTTTACTAATGAATGGCCAATTGGGGTCACAAATGGAGTTGTTTCATCTGGTATTCCTTCTGGGATGGATCTATCTATTGGTGATTCAAACATCTCAGAATTGGTAGCTGAAATTAAACCTCGGTAAGGATTTCTGATTTCTCTAAGCAAACATAATATTGATGCCTTGTATGGTTCAAGATATACCGGCCCTAGGTATATGGAGATGCACTTGGAAATTGATAGTAATCAAAATTTGAGTGATTTCGTAGGCTCTATAAAAGATAAGAGTGCAGTTTGTCATTGGTATACTCTGAAATGATCAAGAATATCAAGAGTCAAGAGTGAACCTATTCAAAAATTTCTTAATGAAGACTGAAAAATGAACAAGACATGATGCTACATGAATTCCACTATTTTCTCAATTTTAAGAGTATCGGAAGTATTATAATGGATGCTTATTGGTAACGACTCTATATTGAAGGCCTTTTCATTGTAGCTGCAATATCTGAAAAGGCTCTTACATGATCTGGAAATACGGTTAAATGCTTTTCCTACTGAGTGATAAGCATTGCTTTCTTATGACTGCATTTCCTTTTTCAACAATCCTCAGTAGTTCATTGATAGATTTGCTCCTAATGAGGTTCCTTCCATCATAGCTACCATATTGCAGGAAGTGCTGGTGTCTACTATGATCGTGAACCTTATGCTAACATTGGTGCTGTTCATGTGACTCGTTTTATAGCCCTTGCTCCAGTTGGGAATAAAGATAAACAGGTTTAACCATTTCTTCTATAAAGTGTACTCGGGTTGAGTTGGTTTTTTATGCCATGTAATTTCTGGACATTGGAGTTGAAGAAAATGTTGTTTTGGTCACTGAAGTAAAATCTTCTGTTTCTCCGTGATCCTCTTTTCTATGCCATAGCTCATTTGTTATACTTTTTTTTTTCTACAGAAGTTCATCCATGCGCTTTCACCTACTCCAGCTTCCAAAATGTCTGCTTCTGAGCTTTGCACTAAACCACCAAATACTACTTTGTCTCCATATTCATTAGAAAAAGAAATTGGATCTGGAAACGGAGCCACCAAAAGATCTGGGGAAAGTGTTTCTGATTCCCAGTATTGGCGGTATGATGTCTCTAAAAGGCTTAAACATGGAGATGGTGCTGGCGATAGGTTATGCTTTAAATTTGTATCCTCGGGGTCTTGCCAAAGAGGCGATAAGTGCCATTTCAGGCATGATGAAGATGCGCGGGAACAATCTCTTAGGGGTGTTTGCTTTGAATTTTTAAATAAAGGAAAGTGTGAAAGAGGTCCAGATTGTACATATAAGCATGAATTACAGGAAGAAGGCAAAGCATTGTCTGGCAAGCGATCCGGTTCAGGAACTGGAAGCTCGAACAGGTTAAAGATAAATCCCTGTTTTGGTGTACCATTTAATGTTTGTTGTTGTGTTAGATCTAAAATTCATCTGACTGCATAAGTTTAAGAACATTGTTTATATGCGGAATTATATATGAAATTTGAGTTTCAGGTCCAAGGAATGCTGGTTTTGTTTGTCAAGCCCCAATTTGGAGTCACATCTAATCACTAGCGTAGGAGAACACTGCTATTGTGCGCTAGCTAAAGGACCACTAGTGCAAGATCATGTGCTGATAATACCCATTGAGCATTTGCCAAACACCCTATTTCTACCTCCAGAATGTGAAAAAGACTTATCTAAACTTCGGGGCAGCCTCCAAGCTTGCTTCAAAAGACAAGGAAAGGAAGTTGTTTTCTTTGAATGGGTTTCTAAGCGTGGAACTCATGCTAATCTTCAGGTCCGAAAATTTTTACTCTGTTTATGAGCAAGCATGTTTACGGGCATGCTATATTACGTTGGCTTTTTTGTTCATATGATGATAGACATTGCTTTCTTTCTGTTAGAAATTTCCTTATCTGGTTCCCTTATTTTATTGCATTCCATTTTAAGTTGCATGTTATTATCATCGTTCCACCTACAGCTGACAAGTGTTTGATGGATGTGCAACAATCAGAATTCCTTTGTTTTCTTTTGTCTATTTTCTAATTTTCTGTATCTTTATGATTTTGAATGTTTTATTAACCTTTATCTCCTTTGCAGGTTGTTCCAATTCCATCATCCAAAGCATCTTCTGTTGAACAAATTTTCAATTTAGCAGCCAAGAAGTTGGGCTTTACATTTGCAACCCTTAAAAGTAAGTATCATTCCAATGCTCTTAAATAGATAGTATTTGCAACGTTTAACAAAAATATCCAGACCTTGAATTATTTGCATCTTATGACCTGACCTCTATGAACATTTAAATATGACGTGGAAAATTAATTTTGTGGACGTATTTCTTTGACAAACTATAAATCAAAATCCATATCAGCTCAATCACATTTTCAATTAAATTAGTATAAAAGAAAGAGGCATCTCAGCTGCCTTGTGATTTCATTTTTCGATAATTAGAATCATTATTAACTTCAACTATTCCATAATATTTAATTCAAGAAGATCATCAGCTATATATAGATGGTCTTAGGTGTCTGGATAGTACTATATGCTACCACGTGAGAAACTAACATTATGAAAATCCTAAAACAAGTAGATGTAATTTATGCGTAATACGGGGTAAATATTAAGTGAATGTTCAATATATGTGTGCCGTGGATGTGCATTTTGATTTAATGATACAAACAATTGTATGATTAATGTCTATTATGAAATAGTCTAATGTAAAGAATGAAGCTACTCTTTTAGTCATCATGCCATTGCGTTTGCAATGATATCCATCTGCTTATGATGTGGCTCCATGTTTTAAGTAAGTAAGTTGATAGCCTTTTATAAATACATCTTTACTTGGTGGCTAGAAATGTTCTATTTCATGCAACTGCCAAGTGCCAACACGCCAAGTCCTTTGCTTTAGTAGTACAATTTTCTGGAATCGCACATCTTTGACATATGAATCTCTACTCATTGTAAACCTATTTTTTTAGTGGATACTATTTCAGTTTCTACCAATTTAGACTTGCCCAATGTTGGCTTTCGATCTCCGTAAATTTAATAGATGTTTGGCATCAGCTGTGTGCCTGGCCTTAATAAGGGTGCTCAGCTAGTTTACTTGTTTTTTCATCAATTTTGTTTGCCTCTTTGACATAGCTTAAAGTGTTATTTTTCTGTTATGATTGTCTGATGATTTCAGATGACAACTATATGGAAGCACGGAAATCTCTGGGGATGCATCTAAATAGAAATCAGAGTTTATTTTATGTGGAAGTTCCTGGAGGAACAATTTTGTCACATGCTGTTGAGGAGAATGAAAACTTCCCTTTTCAATTTGGGCGTGAGGTAAACATGAAACTGAAATAGACCACTAACGTGGAACATATATGGGTAAATTATCATTCTTCAAATTACAGTCACGCGTAAAAAACTTTAACAAGAACCTAACGCTTTCAACTTGGGACTATGACTATGACTATGTTGTGCTATATAGAACTATAGATGCACCATCTAATATACGTGCTGATGCATGTTAAGATACCTATATTGAAACTCCGAAACCACTCTCTTCAAATGCCAAGTCATCATAAAGTTCAAGAATCTATTTTGAATCCATAATTTGTTACATCTAATGTATGATTGAATCCAATAGTTATGTTGAAATAAGTCTTGTTCTTGTCGGTTTAGCGTGCAGTTGACAGGGTGATTTCCTGGACTAATCAGCATTCTATAGATAGTACTCCTAGTCAATACATTATACGCTGCTTGACTTATTAAAATAAAAAACTAGGTCTTTAGTGCTTTGTTTTCACCATTTGTTATAAGCTTTAAATTCTGAATGTAAACTATATTAGTCGAATTTGGTTAGCGATGTGGCCTGTCTTGTATAGGTTCTTGCTGGATTGTTGAATATGGCTGACAAGGCTGACTGGAGGAATTGCCAGCTTAGTAAAGATGAGGAAGCTGAAATGGCGGAGAAGTTTAAGAGACAATTTAAGGAGTATGATCCAAACAGCTGATTGTACAAGTTAGGTATACCAGAAATTTGACTTCTCTTCTTCTCGTTTTACTTGTAAGACTGTAGCTTGTCCAACAAGTGCATATGAATTTGACGGACATAGATTGCAGGAATGCAGCAGTTTATCACATACAAAAGGCCTTATAAATCGAAATCGCTTGGCTATCCAATGCCGAGTGTTTCTAGCAAGTGTGTGTTCCATACTCAATGAGGTGGTCCTACGTCCAAAATAGATGTGTGGAACACCCCTAAAAATCATTGATCTCAAACTTGTATGTCTGAAACTATTTTTCTTCTTTTCGTTTTTGTAGACTTTTAGGTAGGCATTTACCAGAAAACTTTGGCTTGAATACACAAACTTTATTTAAAAAATGATAGGGAATGAACAGCAAATGCCAGCCTTGAATTTCTTTTATTAACACTGATTAATCTCTACATTTTTTGAACTATATGTTTTGTTTTTGTTTGACGTACTTAAATTTCTTGGTAAATCAAATGTCGCCCCCTATAAATTTGTTTTTATGTAGTCCGTTGGTGATATTCTAGTTTGCTATTCCTAAAGAGAGAATCTTTGTGCACATGCATAGGAGAGAAACAGGCCGACAACAATGGACTATGCGTTGGTTCAAGGTTCCTTATTTCCAAGTATATTAATTTGAATTTTGAAGGCTTATTATTATTACAGAATAAGTTGATGCAATGTTGTATTTTCATACTGGAAGAAATTTGTTAGTGTTTTTTTCTGTGAAATGGATTAAGCCTGATGTGTTTCAAGGCACATGGTTAAAAATGTGTGATTAGTTGTAAATAACATTTGTTTCCAAAATTAACATTATATTAAGACCTAGGCGCTATTGCTTCATGATTCGATGAATGACGTAATTCATCATTGCCTGAGCGTATATAATTTGGTAAGAAGTTGAATCGGAAGCACATGCAAAAGGGGCATTCGGTAGCCAACAACATGTGCAAAGGGTGGTCTGAGGGCATCCGCAGTGGTGCGGATGTCCCGGTGGAATTCCTCGCGGACTTCTCAAAAACACCTCATGCCACGTCATAAGGACTTCTCACTGCTCTGCCACGTCATACGGAATTCTCACTGCACAGTGGCAGAATTCTCACATTAAAAAAAATTCACAAATTCACAAATTAAACAATTTACGGGATTAAAATTTCAACGCGAATACGGAGAAAATGCAACCACTTTATTTAAAAAAAAACATACTTCATTAAAAAAATTACATAATTACTAAAACAAGTACATTATTTTTAAAATAAAAACCGGCTCCTCACTCCTCGGATTCCCCGCTGCCGAGATTCCATTGATGATTCAAAAGAATGGTATTTAGAGAGAGATACTTGTTAAAACAAGTAGTGCGAATGAAATGAAGTTCAACGGGATGTATTTAATGCACAATACGGGACGTCCGTGCGGAATTCCGTGACAGTCCACGCAATGGCGGACGCCAGGACGGAATTCCGCTAAATTCCGCGGACCTGCGACGTCCTCAACCCAATTCCGTATCCGCGCCCGGTACGCCTAATGGCGGATGTCCGTGACGGAGTTTCGGGACGTTAGTGGGAATTCCGCGCGGAAGTCCGCCATTGCGGATGCTCTGACGGAGGCATATACATAGGTGGAGGAGCGGCACAGTAAAAGTGATGAGCAGAGGCACCCACCCACCCACCTTATACGATATTTCTAATATTGTTTCTTAAGTGATGCATGACGAACTGAGAAAGAAAAGCTTTGCGTGAGCAAGGACAAAGGATGAATAAGTTGTTGCAATCTACACACATATTCTAACTAAAACTGGTACACAAACAAGAACACGCAGTTTCAAAGGAGGAATGACTTTTCGCAATCTTTGTTCCTTTGAAACCGTCGTTGGTAATCTAGTGGCATTATATTTATGCGTGTTTGTCTCAGTTCAATCCCATATTAATGACGAATTTCACATAAATAATTCATCATAACGATTAGTAAAAAATACTTCATCCGACCCATAACAATATGTATTTTCTAATTTTGGAACTCTTTTGTTTCTAATAAGATATACTCATTCTCTACTAGCAATATTTTATTTATTTTTTCTTTCTACCTTTCTTTTACTTTATCAATTTTGCATTAAAATCTGTGCTAAACCCAAAGTACATATTTTTTAGGGACGGACTGAGCAATACGTTGTGTCATCTTTATAGTAAATGAGCCCTATATGATCTTGATGATGAATTCTTGATTATAGTAAATGAGCCATATATGATCTTGATGATGAATTCTTGATTAATCGTTTGTCAACTTAAAACCTGATAAATATATTGAAATAACTCATTTTTATGATTGAAGAGACATGTATATACTTTACCCCTCTAAATTGTGTACCAATTACATTATGATAATTCCATTTTTTTAATTCAAAATATTATCTACAGTGTGTACAACATTCCTTAAAAATGAGTTGGTCATAAGAGCATCCACCGCTTAGGGCGCCCTAAAGCCCGCCCTATGCACTGTCACGTCAGCATTTTTATCCTCCTACCCTTCCACCTGCAGTGGGGCGCCCTAAGGCGCGCCCTAAACATTTTACTATTGTTTTGTTAATTAATTTAAATATTTTCAAATATATAAATGCAAACTTAGAAAAAACACAATGATTAACTAAGAGCAGCAAAAAATTCATTGATTATAAAAAAAAAAGTTACACTGGTTAGAAAAAAAAATTGACTATCCTACAAAAGCCTCAACTTCCGGCTCAACTCATCGATCAACCTCTGGAGGAATTCGGCTCTAGCCGGATCCTTACACTTCATAAGGGCGTTGTGCGCATCCAACAACGTCTGTGCCATCGAGGTCATTGCCAAATCCGCGTAGGCAAGTGTCGTCGGGGTCGGGGTAGGGGTCGGGATTGGCGATGGGGGGCGGCGACCGAGGAGGATGTCGCCTTCGCCTTCCCCTTGTTCTTCGCAGCCTTGACGCCTATGGGACGCCGCCGGGAGGACATCGGTTTGCCGGAAGTCTCTTCCTCCTTGCACGTCTGGTTGAGGTCCACAGGACGAGTTCCGCTTTCGCTGGTCGTGTAACCACCAGTGTCGGTGGTCTTCGTCCTCTTCGCCGCACCGGTGTGCAGAATCCCGCCTTGGAACTTCTGCTTGTCCCTCAAGAGCGCCCAGATGTTGAAATGCTTGAAGTCGTCGTACATGGACTGGTACGACAACAACGCTCTATCGCGCACGTCGCTCAAGCTCTCGCCGCTTCCCTGATCCCTCCAGCACTTCTCGTACTCCACCGCGAACAGGTTGACTTGCTTCTTTACCTGATCCCAGTGCTTGCGGAGCTGCTCCCGTTGGCGCTTGTACGTGCTCGGCGGCTTCGCCTCATTGTAGCGCTCGACGATACGCGAGCTGCTTATGGCTGTTCACGAATATCGGGTCCTCCGATATATCCACCTAACACCTCGCCATGACGAGGGTTTCATCTTGTTGGTAGTTCGTACGGTCAGGGGCGTACTCTTCACAAGTTTTCGGAGGTGGCAACTTGTGCGCCCGGTTCTTGGTCCGCTTCTTTCTGGCGGCGGCGGCGCGACGGGGAAGCGGTGGCAGGGTGAGTTGGAGAAGGCTCCATGTCGGAGAGACCGTACGAATCCGTACTGAAGTCCGGATCATACTGCGTGCTGGCGTCGAACGACCGATATTCGCCAAGTTGTGTACCCGGCCACCGTGCACCGATGCATCGGGCGCGCTATCGTCCGCCCCACTGTGGATGGCCTAAGATATTTTATTGTAAATAAAATATGAAGATGTGATTTGGACGGTCTAATGCTATTGAGACTTGAGAGTGTATTCTCCTATCTTAAAGCATCCGCAATGGCGGACTTCCGCGAGAAATTCCCACGGAAGTCCCGGAATTCCGTTGCAGACGTCCGCCATTAGGCGTGCTCGCCACAGATACGGAATTGGGCTGAGGACGTCGCAGGTCCATGGCGTTAAGCGGAATTCCGCGGGGACGTCCGCCATTGCGTCGACTCCCGCGGAATTCCGCTTTATTTCGTTTTTTTGTAATGTCTATATATACCGTTCGTTGAACTTCGTTTCATTTCGCACCACTTGTTTTAACAAGTTTGTCTCTCTCTAAATTTCTTTTATACAATAGTAATGGCTGGTAGTGGTAGTGGCAGTGGCCATCATGAAGACGTAATGGTTCCGATTTGGGCACGTGTGCGGGAGGCCACGGCGAGGGAGGAACAAGAGGCCTCGGCGTCGGCGGTGCCTCGACCCATTCACCGTCGCACTATAGTACCCCGCGACCACCTCGCTGCCCACCGTCGGTTGTACGAGGACTACTTTGCGCCGGAGCCACGGTTTGGGGAGACCCTATTCCGGCGACTGTTTAGGATGCAGCGGCCTCTGTTTATGCTTATCGTTGGCGCTTTGGAGCGTCGATACGGGTATTTCAGGGTGCGGGAGGATGCAGCGGGTAAACCCGGCCACACATCGATTCAGAAAGTGCACTGCCGCACTCAGGCAGTTGGCGTACGGAGGTGCGGCGGACATGTTCGATGAGTACCTCCACATCGGCGAGTCGACAACCCGCGACTGCCTGAAGTATTTTTGTCAGGGCGTTAGGGAGATATTTGGGGATAGGTATCTTCGGAAGCCTACCCCCGAAGATTGTCAGGCTCTGCTGGATATGCACGGAGCTCAGCACGGCTTCCCGGGGATGTTGGGCAGCATAGATTGTATGCATTGGGAATGGAAGAACTGCCCCACTGCATGGAAAGGGATGTACACTATCGGTTTCAAGGTCAAGAATCCCACGATGATCCTTGAAGCGGTAGCTGACTACCGGTTGTGGATATGGCATGCCTATTTTGGAGTAGTCGGGTCGAACAACGACATCAACGTCCTCCAGTCGTCGCCCCTTTTCAAAGACCATTGCATGGGCGTCGGTCCGACCGTCAACTTCGTCGCCAACGGCAACCAGCACAACATGGGCTATTATTTGGCGGATGAGATATACCCGATGTGGCCCGTCTTTGTGAAGACGATCAGATGCCCAACGGATGCGAAGAAGGTATACTTTGCGCAACGTCAGGAGGCCGCGCGCAAGGATGTGGAACGGGAATTTGGTGTGCTCCAGGCTCGATGGGCGGCAGTGAAGGGTCCATCACGGCTGTGGTACGTTGACAGCGTCGCCGACAACATGTACGCATGTATTATCATGCACAACATGATCGTCGAAGATGAAGGTCCAGCACTGACCGATTGGGCCAATGATGATGCTGATGCTGCGGGTCCAAGCCACGGCGTGGCCACTAGCAATGTACGCATGGGGATTCCCCATGACGACATCGATCGAGTCCGTGCATTTGCCGACATGCACCAAAAACAAGCACACGTTCGACTCCAGTACGATATTATTGAAGAAGTGTGGCAGCGTAGGGGTCGTCGTTGATGTAGTTTTTAATTATTGAAATGTATTTTTTTATTTGGTGAAATGTACTTTTTCTTATTTTAATGGAATTTTTTCCTTATTTTCGTCGAAAAATTAATTACGTAAATTGTTTACTTCCAGAAATTGTTTAATTTGTGAATTTGTGATTTTTTTTAATGTGGGAATTCCGTCAGGAATTCCGCAGGGGAATTCTGCCATTGTGCAGTGGGAAGTCCGTATGACGTGGCAGTGCAGTGGGAAGTCCTTATTAAGTGGCAGGAGGTGTTTTTGGGAATTTCGTGAAGAATTCCGCCGGGACATTCGCACCACTGCGGATGCCCTCAGTGCTACACTTTTTCTTGTGCTATTAAAAAGTACGAAGAGTACATGTCACGTTTCCAATGGAGTGCAATTTTAAGAGCATCCACAACCGTGCTCTTGCCAGCGAGCATGGTTGTGGGCCCGGACCCACTTTTTCTGCCTGCTCCCTGGCATGAGCACAACACCCAAAGCTGTGCTCTTCCGCAAGGACGAGCACAATTCAATTTAAAATTCAATTAAACAAAAACATTTCCATAATATTAAAATTTATTAAAAAACCTAAATAATATTACAAATGACAAATAAAATAAAAACGACATAATTAAAATCCTAAATATTAAAAATTACATAATTAAAATACTAAAAATTAAAAATTACATAATTAGACTCCTAAAAATTAAAAATTACATAATTAAAATCCTAAAATTTGAGATTGAGAGAGTTGTTTGGTATAGTGTCATTTTTTTGTGTTTGAAATGAGACTATTTATAGATGAAAGTATGAATTTTGGGGTAAAAATAATGAAAAAAATAAATTAAAAGTGTGGAAAAAAATGGATATATTTTATTAGGAAGTGGGAAAATATTTTTTTTATTAATTTTGAATTTTTCAGATTTTTTTGATTTTTTAAAAATAATAATAATAAATGATAAATCAACGGGCCAATCAGAGCATGCCACGTCAACGCCTCGTGCTCTTGCCGTTGGCACGGACGTGCTCTTAGCTAAGAGCACGTCCGTGCCAGCGGCGGCGGAGCTCGTCCTTGCCAGCGGCACGGACGGACGGACGCCGTCCGTCCACCGTTGTGGATGCTCTAAGTGCGTAGAAAGTAGCAATATTGCTTTTCAAAAAGAAGTGCGTGTAGAAATCATGGTAATAAATATGCCCGGTCAATGGATTTTGACCACATAATAAATGTGACGAGACATTTAATTTTGTGAAATTAAATGACATAGCGTCGATCTATATTTTACGTAGATAAATGTAGTATATTCACTTTCTCAAATCCGATTTCCGGTGAGTGAGAAATAGTGGATTAAAGTTGGGCATAATTAGCTTTTAATTAAAGCTTGGAGTTGAAGCTTAGGGAATAATTAACTAGTATTAATTATCCCACATTGGAGGATTAACACATCTTTTAATGTGTATAAATTAAGTGACTTTATGTTACTTACTAATTATAGTGGACCAAGATGGGTGAAAGAGCCCACACGCGCGCGCCGCCGCCTGCCCGAGCCCGATCCCGTGCTCACGGTCGCGGGCCGCGGGCCGGGCCCGATCCCGATCCCGATCCCGATCCCGATCCCGATCTTGATCTTGATCTTGATCTTGATCTTGGACTTGGACTTGGACTTGGTCTTGGATCTTGGCAATTGGTCTTTGGGTGGTCTTTGGGCTTGGTGCTTGGCCCAAACTATTCTTTTTAGACCACCGCCGAGTCAGCAATCCAAGTGGCTTGACACGTCGTCAAGCGAGGCACAGTCACGGCTGCCACGTGAGAAATCCACACGCTCCACACACGGGTGGCACACTCCAGCCACACGCCTGTAACCGACGTCGGTTACGAATTGCCATGATGAGCCTTCAATGGCTGGTTGACCCTGCATGGTGGCTTGGCCTATAAATAGGCTAGCCATACCACTGCATTAGGAGACACACATACAAGCATTCTGCATCATAAGCTCTCTCCCTCTCTCTGCATTGTTTTCTGTCGAAGCTCTGCCCTCTCCTCCATCCCGTTCGTCGGAGCTCTACTGATTGAGGTGCTGCATCAATAGAGACGTAGCCGTTTTACCTTTGGGGACGACACGCCAAACCGAAGAGCACTACCGGGGCGTATCTCGTCTTGCGGGAAGAGGCCTCCTCGACTCGGCTAATCTTACTGGTTTAGTAGTTTCGATTCTACGTTGTACTTTCTAAAGTTCAGTTCCTTCTTTTCCTTTCTTTTGGGTTGTATTACGCCCGGTTCTGTTATCTCTTGTAATCCCCAGAAACCAACAATCGCAAGACGAGATAACTTGCCTTTGAAGGGATTTGGACCTTTTAAACTGAACTTAATAATTTCGAAACTTAAACACCTTTGCTGGAGATGTCGACGGAATCTAACACCACTGCTGCCGCCGCCACCGCCGCCATTCCTTCCACCATGGCGACCACTGGACCGGTCAACACGTCGTCGATTCCAACGATGATGCCCACTCCCGGGCGCTATCCCTCTTCATCAACAACCCCTTGGGAGTTTATTAACCCCCTTGGGCTCACTGGTGGATCCACCTCGAGTGGATCGGTTGGTTCCACTTTTAGTGGTTCCTTCGGATCCTTTAATGGATCGAGTGCTGGGGTCTTCGGGCCTCACACGAATGCTGGGGCCTTCGGGTCTCATGCGAGTGCTAGTCCCTTCGGGGATAATACGTTCATGGCGGGCTCTATGCCTAACGTGAATGGTGGGGGCACTATGTCCAACCACGTTGTTGGCTCCTTCGGGGGCAACGGAATTGGTTCCTTCCAAGGACCAACTGCGGCACCTTTGGCACCAAGAATGATGCCACCGGCCGAGAAACCACCCAAGTTTGGAGGATCAGACTTCAAGAGGTGGTACCAAAAGATGTTGTTCTACTTGACAACATTGGGCGTCGCCAACTTCCTCACGGAGAATGAGCCGCTCGCGCCAAGCGACCAAGAGACTAGGCTCGAAGTCATGGCGGACTATGAGGCTTGGAGAAAAGGGGATTATCTAGGTAAAAACTTTATTTTAAGTGCATTAGATGATAGCCTCTATAATGTATACTCCAATGTAACCACATCTAAACAAATGTGGGAGAGCCTAGAGAAGAAATATAGCATAGACAATGCTGCAGGGACTGAACAGGTTGTAGCATCCAAGTTTATGGACTACAAGATGGTCGACTCTCGACCCATCATGGAGCAAGTCCAAGAGCTCCAAATGATCATCCACTCCTTAGTGGCTGAAGGGATGACCTTGCCCGATAAGTTCCTAAGGTGCACGATCATTGACAAACTCCCTCCAAGTTGGAAGGACTTCAAGAGTTATCTCAAGCACAAGCGAAAGCAGATGACCTTTGAAGACTTGATCGTGAAGTTGCGCATTGAGGCAGATGTGCGCAAAAGCGACCAAAAGGCTAAGGGATTCACCCCAAATGAAGCCAAAGCCAACCTGTTGGAGCGGGGCGGTCCCTCCAACAAACGCCCTCGCCCAAACCGTCCAAGCGACAAAGGGAAGGGAAAGCAGCCTTCAAAGAAGTTTGAAGGCGACTGCTACAAATGTGGCGAACAAGGCCACTTTGCTAAAGACTGCCGCAGCAAGAAGAAGAAGCCGGCTGCCCACGTCATTGAGAAGGAGTTCAAGGACTGGGATGAGAACGACCTCATTGCTGTGGTCACTGAAGAGGTCAACCTTGTTAACAACAACAAGGGTGGCTGGTATATTGATACCGGCGCTATTGCACACGTCTGCGCAGATATAAGTATGTTCTCCACCTACAACAACGTTGAAGGGAGAAAGATAAACATGGGGAATCAAGCCTCGTCTGAAATCCTCGGAGTTGGTAATGTAATCCTCAAGATGACGTCTGGCGTCTCAATCACCTTGAAGGATGCGCTGCACGTTCCGGACATCCGGAAGAACCTAGTTTCAGGATCAATACTAGTGAATAAGGGTTTTAAACTTGTATTTGAATCCGATAGGTTTGCATTGTATAAGTTTGGGAAGTCCCTCGGAAAAGGTTATGTAACCGACGGACTTTTCAAGCTTAGTGTAGCAACACTGCGTGTTCCAAAGCCATTGGCTAATAAGAATAAAGCATCTACTTCCTCTTATTTGACCGAGTCTTCAAATTTGTGGCATTGTAGATTGGGACATGTAAATTCAAAAGCCATTAAAAGATTAGTAAATTTAGATTTACTAAAGGCTAATGAATTGGATATCCAAGATAAATGTGAAATTTGTCTTGAAGCAAAAATGACTAAGTTGTCGTTTCATTCGGTTGAACGAAGCACAAAACCCCTTGAATTAATTCACACAGATGTATGTGATTTAAAGATGGTGCAAACAAGAGGTGGTAAAAAGTACTTTATCACTTTCATAGATGATTGCACAAGATATTGCTACATTTATCTTTTAAGAAGTAAAGATGAAGCAATAGAGGCGTTCAAAAATTATAAGAACGAAGTTGAGAATCAACTTGGTTGTAAAATCAACATGATTTGAAGCGATAGAGGAGGAGAATATGTAGCCCCGTTTGAGGAGTTATGCAACACAAGTGGTATAATTCATCAAACAACTGCTCCATATTCACCACAATCTAATGGTGTTGCAGAACGCAAAAATCGAACTCTAAAAGAGATGATGAATGCACTGCTTCTAACTTCAGGATTACCACATAACATGTGGGGGGAAGCTGTTTTGACAGCCAACTATATCTTGAATAAGATCTCTCTCAAAGGAAAAGATGTCACTCCTTATGAGTTGTGGAAGGGAAGGAAGCCACCCTACAAATACCTCAAAGTGTGGGGGTGTTTGGCAAAGGTGATGGTTCCTCCGCCCAAAGAAGTTACAATCGGACCTAAGACGGTTGATTGCATCTTCACTGGATATGCACTTAACAGTAGTGCATATCGATTTGTTGTTCACAAGTCTGAAATATCGACTATCACAGTAGGAACAACAATTGAGTCGAGGAATGCTGTATTTCTCGAAAATACATTTCCTTGCAAAGACAAGGAAAAAGTCTCAACCAATTCTGAGACAAGAATTGAAGAAACCACTAGTTCTAAACCAGTGGAAGAAGAAGCCACTAGTTCTAAATCAGCGGATGCGGAACCTGAATCGCGCAAGCGTGCAAGGCCCGATCCAAAAGATACAGTACTAAGACGTGGTAATAGAGTCAGAACACCAAAAAGTTTTGGTCCTGACTATATTGCTTTCATGTTGGATGAAGAACCAACATCGATAAAAGTAGCCTTTGCAGGCCCAGACGGGCTGCATTGGAGAGAAGCTGTTCAAAGCGAAATTGATTCAATTTTGCTAAACCACACATGGGTGTTGGTTGATTTGCCCGAAGGTGCTAAACCTTTAGGATGCAAATGGGTTCTTAAAAGAAAGTTTAAGGCCGATGGAACAGTTGATAAGTATAAAGCCCGATTAGTAGTAAAGGGTTTTAAACAAAAGGAAGGACATGACTTCTTCGATACCTATTCACCTGTAACAAGGATTACATCTATACGAGTGCTTCTCGCTATTGCTGCATTGCACAATCTTGAGATTCATCAAATGGATGTAAAGACCGCGTTTCTAAATGGTGAACTAGAAGATGAAATCTATATGGAACAACCCGAAGGGTTTGTAGTACCTGGACAAGAGAAAAAGGTATGCAAGCTCGTAAAGTCCATATATGGATTGAAACAAGCGCCATTGCAGTGGCACTTGAAGTTTGATAATGTGATGTTATCAAATGGGTTTAAAATCAACGAGTGCGACAAATGTGTCTACATCAAGAGCACTAATAACGGTCATGTTATAGTGAGTCTCTACGTTGATGATATGTTAATCTTGGGTAGCAACACTCAAGTAATTAACGATACAAAGGCCATGTTAAAGAGAAACTTTGACATGAAAGACATGGGTCTAGCCGATGTAATTCTTGGAATGAAGATTCTAAGAACGAATGATGAAATCATCTTAACACAATCACATTATGTTGAGAAGATATTGAATAAATTCAAAGCCTATGATGGCGCGCCGGTTAAGACTCCAATTGAACTCGACGTTCACTTGAGCAAGAACAAAGGCGAGCCCGTTGCACAAGAAGAGTATGCACGGGTCATCGGGTGCATTATGTACTTGACTAATTGCACTCGACCTGACATTGCTTGTGCCGTGAACAAGTTGAGTCGTTACACGAGCAATCCAAGCAAAGAGCATTGGAGAGCTCTTGTGAGGGTTTTGAGATATTTAAAACATACTCAAAATCTTGGGCTACACTTCTCGAGATACCCCCGGTACTTGAAGGGTACTGTGATGCCAATTGGATATCCGATAATAGAGACTCACTTTCAACAAGTGGATACGTCTTTACTATTGGGGGAGGTGTTGTATCGTGGAAATCCACAAAACAGACATGTATAGCCCGATCAACAATGGAATCGGAGTTCATTGCCTTAGATAAGGCGGGTGAGGAAGCCGAGTGGCTAAAGAACTTCCTTGAAGATATTTCATGTTGGTCTAAGCCAGTGCCACCAGTGCTAATCCACTGCGATAGCCAAGCGGCTATTGGAAGGGCAAACTATGGTCTCTATAACGGTAAGTCTCGACATATACGTCGACGACATAACACCGTGAGACATTTGATCACAACTGGCGTGATTACAAATGACTATGTGAAGTCAATAGATAATCTAGCGGATCCGCTAACCAAAGGGTTAAACCGTGATCAAATGAATAAGTTGCTAGAGGGAATGGGTTTGAAATCCACCAACTAAAGAATTATCATAGCGGTAACCCAACCATGATGACTGGAGATCCCAAGAACTTGGTTCAAAGGGACAACTAAGCTATGAGAGTTCATGAGAAACACTCAACTATATCTATTCCCTAGAGAGCAATAGAGTGTTGGAGAACTTGCCTAGTGGTAAAGGCCAAGTCTATGACTTCTAATGGTTCTTAAGAATCTCAAAGAGATGGAGTTCTCAAAGAGACCAAGTATGGCAAGGTACTTGACTAAGAATCACCTATGTAAGTGTGAAGTGTGGTCGCTTCATAAAATACACTTATGAATCCAAAGTGGTGTCCAAGACCGCAATGGACACAAAACGTGAGAACGGATGAGGTTGAGGTGTTTAAGCGTTAACACCATTGTCTCGGTGCACGCCGTGGGGGATTAGTTCAAAGCATCGCGCTACTAAGCCGCCTGTGTATCCGATGGTGTCGACTATGGAAGGTTCAAAGCCAACAACTACCTATCCTTATGCTTATATACCTCTCGAGGGTTGAGCTTGTGTCTGCATGCATATGCATTCGGCTATTTCCACTCATGTGGGGGATTGTAGAAATCATGGTAATAAATATGCCCGGTCAATGGATTTTGACCACATAATAAATGTGACGAGACATTTAATTTTGTGAAATTAAATGACATAGCGTCGATCTACATTTTACGTAGATAAATGTAGTATATTCACTTTCTCAAATCCGATTTCCGGTGAGTGAGAAATAGTGGATTAAAGTTGGGCATAATTAGCTTTTAATTAAAGCTTGGAGTTGGAGCTTAGGGAATAATTAACTAGTGTTAATTATCCCACATTGGAGGATTAACACATCTTTTAATGTGTATAAATTAAGTGACTTTATGTTACTTAATAATTATAGTGGACCAAGATGGGTGAAAGAGCCCACACGCGCGCGCGGCCGTCGCCGCCGCCGCCCGCCCGAGCCCGTGCACGTGCTCGCGGTCGCGGGTCGCGGGCCTGATCCCGATCCCGATCCCGATCTTGATCTTGATCATGGACTTGGACTTGGACTTGGACTTGGTCTTGGATCTTGGCAATTGGTCTTTGGGTGGTCTTTGGGCTTGGTGCTTGGCCCAAACTATTCTTTTTAGACCACCGCTGAGTCAGCAATCCAAGTGGCTTGACACGTCGTCAAGCGAGGCACAGTCACGGCTGCCACGTGAGAAATCCACACGCTCCACACACGGGTGGCACACTCCAGCCACACGCCTGTAACCGACGTCGGTTATGAATTGCCATGATGAGCCTTCAATGGCTGGTTGACCCTGCATGGTGGCTTGGCCTATAAATAGGCTAGCCATACCACTGCATTAGGAGACACACATACAAGCATTCTGCATCATAAGCTCTCTCCCTCTCTCTGCATTGTTTTCTGTCGAAGCTCTGCCCTCTCCTCCATCCCGTTCGTCGGAGCTCTACTGATTGCGGTGCTGCATCAATAGAGACGTAGCCGTTTTACCTTTGGGGACGACACGCCAAACCGAAGAGCACTACCGGGGCGTATCTCGTCTTGCGGGAAGAGACCTCCTCGACTCGGCTAATCTTACTGGTTTAGTAGTTTCGATTCTACGTTGTACTTTCTAAAGTTCAGTTCCTTCTTTTCCTTTCTTTTGGGTTGTATTACGCTCGGTTCTGTTATCTCTTGTAATCCCAGAAACCAACAGTGCGTAGCAACATTTGTTAAAAATTAAATTAACAATTTTCGATATTTTGTATTGTTAAATTTGTCCCATTTAATTAATAATTTGCACCAACAATTTGTGAAATCCTCAACTATGGACAGTATTCATTAATTAGAAAAAGTAGTAATTAGAGTTGTCTGATTGTTTTTGGTTTTAGATTTAAATTGGGCACAAGAAGTTGGCTGCTTAGCTTTCAATATACACAACAAGCCAATACTTAATTACTCACATGTTAGAAACGGCTGTTTGTTGCAGCGAGAACATGCCAATCTCTTCCCTCACACCTCCAATTTTTCACACTAGCTGCTTTTTGGATTCCTCTCCCCTTCTCTCAATCCCCTTTAATTTTATTCACAAGAAAAAGATTGAGTTTTTTCCTGCTTTGCACATGCTTCTTTTCAAGGACAGTTTTTGGGCTTTTGAAGAAACCAATGCTTCTCCTCTCTCGTTTCTTGCTTGCCTCTCACTCTTCCTTCTTGTGGGTCTCCAGCTTTAGCCTAACCCCTTTTCTTGTTTATTGCTTCAAGTCTCATGCCACCCATTTCTCTTGAATTAGAGAGGGAGTTTGGGATCTCTCTCCTCTTTCTCACTCTGCAATCTATGTATCAAACTCAACTTTGAGCTGAGGATTTTGATTGCGGTTGTTGTATACAATTGTTTGTGTGTGTGTGTGTGTATGGGATGGGCATGGAGTTGGTGATGCTGCGAGATTTGGGTATGTTGCTTCAAGTTTTGGCCTTTGCTTGTTTGTTGGTGATTCAAGGATCTGCTGGTAATTTCCTCTACTTTTTGCTGTTTTTTTCTGTGTATGATATTTATGTTCATTTAATGAGGAATGCTGTCAATTCTTATTCTGAATTAATGTTTTGGTAGTTCTGGTAATGTAAAGCTGATTCATATTTCTCAAATTTTATGATGTGTGAATCATGAATTTAGTGGATTTCTTGAATTAATCTACACTGCATGCATAATTATTTAAGGAAATTGGTTTCCTTTTGGTTTTCTGACAACCAACTCCAATTCCTAGGCTGGAAAATATCATGTGTAAATGTAAAACATGTATTGGGTTTAAAATATACTGTAGATTACAGTTTCTCGTGTTGAACAAGGAAAACCAGGCTGCTTTGTGTATGATGTGAATGTTTTAATAAGCAAAGCAGCAACTCGGGTAGCTCAACCGATTGAGTAGTCTTCTGTGATCAGTCCAATCCGGTTGAGCATAATTCTCATGTTTATCTAATCTCTCAATGATGATATCTTCAGGGATAGGTTTGCAACCTGCTTTTGCAGTGCCTTCTTTCCAGTCTGCACCGTCACCTCAAACCACACTGCCCAGTCCTTCAACACCAACTCCAATTCCGATTCCTTTTGTTCCCCCACCAGCTGCTACTCCGGACCCTGCCCTATCCACGCCACCTATTCCTCCTTCCGCGAACCCCCCCACTCCAAATCCTTTGGTTCCACCACCGACGTTGCCTCCTGACCCAGTCCTATCCACGCCACCTATTCCTCCTTCTGCGAGCCCCCCCACTCCAAATCCTTTGGTTCCACCACCAGCATTGTCTCCTGACCCTACCACACTCACACCACCTATTCCTCCTTCAGCAGACACTCCTTCAAAACCAACTCTAAATCCTTTCGTTCCACCACCATCATCGAGTCCAGACCTGGCCCCACTCGCACCGCCTATTCCTCCTTCGTTACCGGCCCCAAATCCTTTCGTTCCACCACCATCTTCGAGCCAAGACCCTATCCCACTCGCACCACCTATTCCCCCTTCCGGAAGCCCTCCTTCAAAACGAACTCCAAGTCCTTTCATTCCACCACCATCTTCGAGTCCAAACCCTGTCCCATTCACACCACCTATTCCTCCTTCAAAATCAACTCCAGCTCCTTTTGTTCCACCACCTTCTTCGAGTCCACACCCCGTCCCATCCACAACACCTATTCCACCTTCCCCGCAACATGTGGAACACCCTCCTTTTATAGTGCACACTCCAGGTAGTTCTGGTAGCTCCTTTTTAAAATAATGTCACCCTGTTGGCACATAAATGGTTCGGATTGATTTATAATTGCTATATGCAGCACCCGTGATTTCACCTTCAAGCAGTTCACCACCAGACAAGCAACCTCATCCAGCAGTTTCAAAATCTGCACCTCCGGCTTCTGACAAATCTCTAGCACCTGTTAGTGATAGTCCTCCGTCTGCAATTGCTCCAGGTACTTGACAGCTCAGAAATTTTGGATGGTGTTGCTGGACTCTTCCCCTTTATGTGATGTATATCTCTAAAACAAAATAATTTGAATGCAGTTTCAAACGTTCCAGCTCCTACGAGAATGCCGGAATCCCCACCATCCTCACACTCAGTTTTGCCAAATGAACCACCTTCCCTTCCCCCAGGTTTGCCATTCATTTGCTTTTCTGGTTTGAATATAATACAAGATCATGAGCTGACTTCTTCTGTACCGTGCCAGATATCTCTCCACGAAATTCTCCACCTACCAAAACAGTTGTACACAAATCCCCATCTAGCCCCCCAGGTATAATGATAGTGCCTGGATTAGAATATGGCGATACAGATCTTCATTGTGTATGGATGTTATTAATATTATAATTGAGTATATGTTTTTGGATAATGAGTCTCATTAGTAGATGCCAAAATTTATGTTGGTTCATCCATTTTATTCTCAGCACCTCCTCCAGTGATCAGCAAGAAATCAGCCTCTAGGCCAGTTGTAGCACACAGAGATAGAATCGCCCCTATTCATGCGCCATTAAGTCGCTCCCCAGCAGAAGGTTAGTTGTCAATTTTGAGCTAGTTTCCTTCTAATTTCCATATAAAGAAAAGGAGGCATGAGTAATAGTATGGCGCTTCTTGTGATTCAGCTCCTACTGCAACAAACACTCAAGGACGATCTAGTAGTGCTTCGCCTCCGCTTCAGTTTTCCAAGTCTCATTCCCCAAGGCCACATCATTCGAAGGCTTTAAATACTTCCCGTGCTCCACCTCCAAATGCCATGCTTCCTCCATCTTCAGGTTATCTCTCTTGAAAGTTCATTTATTTAATCTTGACATGATTCTTTCCTAGAAACATTCATTCCTTTAGTTACTTTGTTCTTTGGAAGAAAAAGCTAATCCAAGATACAATTCAGAGCAATTTCACGAGTGTGTCTCTGTTTCACTCGTATCTCTAGCTTGCTATTATGTCTCTTAGTTTTTGGTTCAGATGTCTACTAATCATCGATCAACTTCACAGGCTCTTCGGTGCCTTCATCCCCACACCCTGAAGTAAATAGTAGTTATTCTCCTATTCCAGCTCGATCTCCAGCATCTCCATCTAACCAGCCTAAAAGTATGAGTAATTCTCAACTTCAAATTCTATACTGTCATTCGACATCTTATACTGAAAGCTTTATATTCTCTGGTTCGTAGTTCCCTCTCTTCAGCCTAGTATGCCCCCATCTGCTTCATCACAGCAAAGCCCAAATCTGCCTCTGCTGCCTCCTATACGAGCGCTACCTCCTCCGCCTCCTAATGCAGGTAAATGTACCTTTTGCTTTACTGCATCGTTTATTATGTGGTTGCTTAGACTCAATTTTACTTGGTAATTGTATAGATTGTGCGCCCCTAACATGCACCGAGCCATTAGCTTATGGACCTCCTGAAGCTCCATGTGTTTGTGTGTTGCCAATACAAGTGGGGCTCCGTCTGTCCATAGCATTGTATACCTTCTTTCCTTTAGTCTCGGAATTAGCAGCTGAAGTTGCAGCCGGTGTTTTCATGAGGCAAAGCCAAGTTCGCATCATGGGAGCAAATGCAGCTGGAGATGATACAGAAAAAACTGTTGTCCTTATTGATTTGTTACCACTTGGAGAGAAATTCGATGATACCACAGCATATCTTACATTTGGAAGATTTTGGCACAAACAAGTTGTCATAAAAACATCGATTTTTGGTGAATACGATGTACTATATGTTAGATACCCAGGTAACCAAGCCAACCTTCTGTAGTTAAACCATACTTTAAAATTAGAGATGATTGTTAATTAAATCCAAATTTTGGGCATTATTTCAAATTCGGCCTAAGCTTCAAAGTTCAAACTGTTGCAATTAAACCCTACTAGCCTGCTTTACAATTTATTGAAGATTAGACCTCTTCTAAATATTCAGGTCACTGATTATAACTGATGTGGCACTACTCATTTACATGTGTATTATAGTGTCCCAGTTGGTGACAAATGACATTGTGTATTTGGGGCAGTTAATAAATCGTCGACAATCAGTTGCTGGAAATTTTAGAGGGAGTCTAATTTGCCACAATATGTAAAGTTAGGCTTTAATTGCAACAGTTCAAATTTGGATCGAACTTGCAACAATGCCCAAAATTTGGGTTCTGGTTAGCAATTATCTCCTTTTATTATAGCTTAGCCTAAGTACTCGAGTTTGCATATTGAATTGATAGGGCTCCCACCTTCTCCACCTCTGCCTCCATCCACCATTAACATCATACCGAGTAAACCTTACCCCGGTCAGGGCAATAATGGAAGGACTATACAGCCTCTTGGAGTTGACGTTAGTCGAAATCAGCATAAGCGTGGGCTCAACAGAAGCATACTTGCAATAATAATCTTATCTTGCTTTGTAGCTTTAGTCTTAGTGTGTGCTGCTGCATGGGTTTTTCTCTTCAGAGATCGACAGTCTGCTTTTCGACTGGACCCTACTCCACCAACAACCATCCGTTCCCTCGCAAAGTCATCGGGTATTGAATTCCTTCAAGTCTTGCTAGGTGCTACAACTCACTTTTTTTCTGGAATGTGGAACTTTCACTGATAAGAAAAGTATAAACTATGATGTAGGTATCGCAGTGTCTAGAACTGGAAGTGCGATGAGTTCTCCTTCGTTCTCGCTGGGTTCAAGCATGGCGGCTTATACTGGGTCTGCGAAAACTTACAGTTCTAGTGAAATAGACAAGGCGACCGATTTCTTCAATGAGGCAAATGTACTAGGTGAAGGTGGCTTCGGACGTGTTTACAGTGGTGTGTTTGAGGATGGTGCAAAAGTTGCGATTAAAGTGCTCAAAAGATATGATCAACACAGTGGCCGTGAATTCTTGGCTGAAGTCGAGATGCTGAGCCGGCTTCATCATAGGAACTTGGTCAAGCTGATTGGCATATGTGTCGAGGATCGCACCCGCTGTTTAGTTTACCAGTTAGTACCAAATGGCAGCGTGGAATCTCATTTACATGGTATGAATCATCTATTCAATCATTTACTTATTCTGTTTTTTGACAAAAACTTGTGTGCTGCCTCCAGATGTACAGTGTGTCTACCTCAATTAGGGTACCAATTCCTAATTAGGGCGGATGCACCATTGAGTGCCTCTTTTCTTATGTGATTTCTAAAGATGATACTTTTCTCTTAGGCATTGACAAAGAAAGATCTCCACTTGACTGGGGTGCTCGGCTAAAAATCGCCCTTGGAGCTGCCCGAGCTCTCGCTTATTTGCACGAAGATTCGAGCCCTCGTGTCATTCACAGGGATTTCAAGGCCAGCAACATCTTGTTGGAAGATGATTTCACACCAAAGGTATCCGATTTCGGTTTAGCACGTGCTGCGTTGGATGAGGACAACAAACACATTTCAACACGTGTCATGGGGACTTTTGGGTATGCCACTCTCATTTCTTTTAGATAACACATTTGTTTTCATCATAAGCTTAAGAGGCACACGCCGATGCATCCATTGTACTAATTAATTAACTCTAATTAATAAATTCTGGTGGAGGGTTGATGAATCATAAGCTTAATATGATTTTCATTTCCTCGTATCGTGCAAGGTATGTGGCTCCAGAGTATGCTATGACGGGACATCTGCTGGTGAAGAGCGACGTCTACAGCTACGGTGTAGTCCTGCTAGAACTCTTAACCGGAAAGAAGCCGGTGGACATGTCTCAGCAACCCGGTCTGGAGAACTTAGTCGCTTGGGCACGGCCTCTGCTAACAAGTAGAGAAGGTTTGGAGTCGATGATTGACCAATCCGTGGCTCCTGATGTGCCTTTCGACAGTATTGCAAAAGTAGCTGCAATTGCTTCGATGTGCGTGGAACCGGAGGTGTCACACCGGCCTTTCATGGGCGAAGTCGTGCAGGCTCTGAAACTCATATGCAGCGAGTGTGACAGTATGAAAGAGATGCCTTCTAGAACCTCGAGCCAGGAGGATTTGTCCATGCTAATGGAAGCTAGAAACAGTACCAACTCGAACACGCTGCCGGCTCCTTTACTTTCGCCTCACTCCACCGTCTCAGATTATGATTATCTGCTCGACCTTGAGAGAGATCTCTCGATGTCTGAGCTACTGAGTTCCTCTGCCATGCCCGGGAGAGAAGACTCTGAGTCGTTCAGGAGGCACTCAAGCTCGGGACCTCTAAGAACAAGCAAGATGAAGCCACTGTGGAAGACGATGAGGCAGTTGTCTCGGGGCAGCGTGAGCGAGCATGGGGTGATGTTCAAGTTGTGGCATGGATCTCAATGAATAGTCTTGTGCTCTTGTCACCTCTGTAAAGCTCAGCTACTTCTGTTCTCCGATTGTTATCAGGCGATATATCGAATGCGACGCTGGGGGAAGATCGCAGTTATCGAAGATCGGAGCAGCCGGGTTCTGCAAGCATGATTGAAGCTGTGACTAGTGATGTTCATGGTGCATTTTTGTACATAAAATGTTGTATCAATTTTAATTACTATAGATCAGAAGCAGTTTTCTTTAGGGGGAGTATGATGAGTTTTCATTGAATTGCTATCTTAGATTTTATTTGTGTCGATATTAGAATAATGAAAAGAAAACATTATGTTTGGTGAAATAAAAATGTCCACCGACAGTTTTTGACAATATATCCATCAATTATTACTCTATCCGTTACGAATAAGTGCACTGTCATATACGCACATGTGTTTTATAAAATGTGCATGTGTGTTTTAATATTTTGTGAATGGAGAAATGACTTTATTTTGTAAGGTTGAGTGTCAGTGTGATGCGAATCTTAATAAATGCTGGATAATACTTAGTAGTAAGGCCATCCGCAGTGGGGCGCCCTATGGCGCGCCACGTCAGCATTTTTATCATCCTCCTTCTCCACCTGCAGTGGGGCGCCCTATGGCGTGCCACATCATCAATTTTGTAATATTTACAAAATACATACGAATTAAAAAAAAACTAAAATACATTTAAAATACGAATTTTAAAAACTTCATTCATTTAATAAAAATTAATAAATTACAATGCGAAATAATAAAAAACGCAAACTCAGCGACGGCGGTTACGAGCCCACACTTCTTCAATCATGTCGCTCATGAGCTGCGCATGCTCCTGTTGGTTGCGCATTGAGGCCTGCCTAGATAAAACCTCATCGAAACCTAACGGTAACCCTCTATCGGGTGTCTCGGTTGATGTGCCGGCAGAGCTAGATGCACGGTTGTCGTCATTCCAATCGGTGATGCTTCCGCCTTCACTCTCGACTATCATGTTGTGCATGATTATGCACGCATATATGACATCGGCGATGACTTCCTTGTACCAGAAACGAGCCGGCCCTTTCACAATTGCCCACCGTGATTGGAGCACCCCAAATGCCCGCTCTATATCCTTCCGCGCCGCCTCTTGCTTTTGCGCAAATAAAACCCTCTTCTCACCAATCGGGCAGCCGACCGTCTTTAGGAAAACTGGCCACCGTGGGTAGATGCCGTCGGCCAAGTAGTACCCCATATGGTATTGGCGTCTGTTGGCAGTGAACTCTATGGCCGGGCCGTTGCCGTTACATTGGTCGGTGAAGAGGGTGGACGAGTTGAGGACGTTGATGTCGTTGTTCGACCCGGCTACGCCGAAGTAAGCATGCCAGATCCAAAGCCGATAGTCAGCGATGGCTTCGAAGATCATCGTCAGGTGGCTGCCCTTGTATCCACTTGTGAATTGGCCTCTCCACGCCGTCGGACAGTTCTTCCACTGCCAGTGCATACAGTCGATGCTCCCGAGCATCCCAGGAAACCCGTGCGCCCTCTCGTGCATCTGCATCAGACCCTGGCAATCAGTGGCTGTCGGCTTGCGCAAATATGTGTCGCCATAGGCCTCTACTATCCCCCGACAAAAGTACTTCAGACACTCGCGGCCTGTAGTCTCCC
This sequence comes from Salvia splendens, assembly GCF_004379255.2. Lineage (NCBI taxonomy): Eukaryota > Viridiplantae > Streptophyta > Magnoliopsida > Lamiales > Lamiaceae > Salvia > Salvia splendens. The sequence continues at coordinate 13,220,772 of NC_056037.1, read as the reverse complement.
CACAGTGGAGGTACTCGTCAAAAAGGTCCGCCGTGGTGCCGTATGTCAACTGATGAATAGCAGTCGTGCACTTTTGCAATGGTGTAAGGCCGGGTTTCCCGATGCCGTCCTCCCGAAACGTGAAGTATTCTTCACGTGAAGACAATGTACGAACAATGCTGAGAAAAAGGTACCTCGACATTCGAAACCGGCGGCGGAACACAGTCGGGCCCCAACGTGGTTGATCGGCAAAATAGTCTTCAACCAGACGCCTGTGAGCTTCCTCGTGGTTGCGTCGGACATACGTCCTATGTCGAATAGGACGATGGACTTGCTCAGCCGCCGCTGCAGCCGCCGCCTTCTCGCGCTGCATTTGCGAATAGCATGCCGCCATGGCCTCTTCAACGGCTGCATCTAATGCTTCGTCAATCGAACGACCGGAATCAGACGAACTAGAACTATTGGTGTCTTCGCCGGGATTCATTTTCGTTGGAAGAGAATATGTTGAGAGATAGTCGATATGTTCGTATGCACAACTGAATGAGAAACGAGATTTATATAAAAAAATGAAACCGCGTGCCATCGTCCGCGGCCTTCACAATGGGGCGGACGGTGTCGCGGACGATGGCCATCGTCCGCGACGTCCGCAATGGAGCGGACGATGGCCATCGTCCGCGGTTTAAGTCTCGCCCGAAGCATAGGCCGCGACTATCGTCCGCGGCCTATGCCGCACACCCATAGTGGGGGCGGACGATGAATGGCGCGGACGATGCGCGCCATCAGGCGTGCCATCGTCTGCCCATTGCGGATGGTCTAAATGATTTTATTTTGTTAGGTAGAGATTGTAGCTCGTAAAAAATGGAACCTATGAGTAAAAAAATTGTAAATGAGGTGAGGTGGGGAGAGGATATATGAGACGTACTCTAAAATTAAATAATATTTGAAGCGACACATATTTTAATACATAATTGATAAAATAAAAAAAAACTAAAATTAAAAATTTGGATTACTAAATTGGGATAGAGGGGGTATAGTTTTAAAGGACGAACTAAAATAAAAGTACTTGATAATTTTAAGGGATGGAGGTATTATATTAGAAAATAAAACAATAATTCTAGTGAATACAAATATACAATATCTATCACAATTGTTCTTCTCAAATCTTCAATTTGCTCCTTATTCAATGTTTAACAATACTATATTGTGAAAAGTACCTACCACCCCACCTATAGTTCACTCTACGCTAAAATAGAAAACAACTTTGCTCACATGCGTCAAAATATTTTTTACTTTTACTTTTCCTTTTCCTTAATAGCAATATCATTCCTTTTCCTTAATAGCAATATCAATATCAATATGCCAATTACTGCGCTACATAGACATTGATCAATCCTTTTTGTCTGATTGGCCCGCTATTTATAAATAAATCTATAAAACATATTTATTAAATATGCAAACCATATTTTGATTGGTTAGATCTAATCAAATAAATAGACCTTCGACCATCAACTACCTAACGTTTGAGGTTGAGGCATTTTTTTAATACCAAAAAAAAAAACTTTTTATTCCATGTTGAGTTACTCCTATGAAAGCACCAGATGTTAAGAGTTTCACCCTCCCAACTCGCTGGCAACCAAGATTGACGGCAACAAAGTAAATGGCGCCCCTGATACGATCGGCGGCTCAAGAACGTTCGGCTGTGCGCGGGATTCGTTCCCGCCGGGCAGGCGACGTCTAGGGTTTGTGATTTCAACGAGAAGTTGGGCCAATAATAATATTCATTCATGCTTGGAATTATGAACAAAGGCCTATTTATATTCTAAGGACCCTATGGTTGGTTCGACCTTCCTAGACATCTCGGGAAAGAACCAACAAAGAAAACCTGAAACGGAGTTTATAATACGCTCGACTCAACGAAAAATAAAATAACGAAAAACACTAATATTCTGAAAAAAAAAACAAAATAACAACGAAAAACAAAAGAAATAAAACATTAACTTTCAAGAGCTTATTTGGAAACAAAATCGCCCAATCTCTCAGGCGGGCGTCGATTCCTTCTCGGCTTCGTTGCTGCGATGGATGGTTGCAGTGGCTCATCTTCATGCACACCCCGGTTCTCATCTAACTCCACCGGCTCGCCTTCTACCCGTTCACAGTCAGGTTGATGTAAGATCGTATCAGTCGCATCGCGTTTTACTAATTGAGCCTTTTTAGGCCTAATTCAATGTTTGCTTCATATCTTCCATGAATAGTTATTTTAATTTATCCATATCTTCCTAAACTTAGTGAAAATAAGGAAAAGATCAACTCATGGAAATGCACCCATCCATTGTCAGAGAATATTCGACGTTAAAATTTCATTTGGTAGGTGGACTCTTTTTAGTCAATTAATGTATTAAAAAAATATCTGAATTTATCTATAAATACAAACTACCAATCTTGATATTATGTTAATTTCTTTCTCTTTGTTTTCTTCAAAATCATATGCTAAATCTTTTAAATTTAGTTTTTAGATTATGATATCATAGATGAATGACATGCTACATACCTTATATGAGCTCCTTATGTGAGCATCACTCTCGTTTGACGCACGTTTAACGTTGTTTATTTTGATTTATATATTTAGTTTGATTCTAATATATTAAAAAAATATTATTCAAGTTTTTAATTTTACAAAATTCTCAAAAATCAAAGTTCGATTTGATCATTTATTAGTTTATTTGAAATTATAGAGAAAACGAGCAAATCGAACTTTGATTTTTGTGAATTTTATGAAATTAAAAACTTGAATAACATTTTCTAATGTATTAGAATCAAACTAAATATATAAATTGAAATGACAACGTTAAACATGCGTCAAACGAGAGTGATGCCCACATAATGAGCTCACATAAGGTACGTAGCATATCATTCATCTGATGTTATATTAATCATAATCGAATTCATTCTTCTTTTTTTTTATTAAATTGATATGCAAATACTTTGTATTGAGTTTGTAGCTTAATTGAATTGCGCGGTATTTTTCTCATTGTTATTAGGGGTGTCGAAACGGGTACCCGCACCCGATTTTGACCCAAAAGTTAGTCCCGATACAGGTCCCGCAGTTAGTCGGGTATTACCCGATACCCGAGTCAGGTATCCCGCACCCGACACCACGGGTACCCGACCCGAAATATTTTTTTTGAAATCTTATTTTTTTAAAATATTATTTGTATATTTTAGGTGCTTTTTTAAAAATACTACTTGCTAAATGTAATAGTCTCACTTAAAACTTTTTTTAATTATTTAATTTTGTTGAGAATTGAGATCAAGCCATGTAATCTTTGATTCGTTGTCTTCGTCTATTTCTAATTTTTAAGTTAAAATTCTTAATCTTTTATATTGTTACACTTATACATCTAAATTCAAGAATAAATAAGGAATTAGATGATTAAATAATCATATGAGCTGCACAAATGCTCATTTGAATAAAGTTTAAGAATAATTGAGAACTTATATTTTAATTTTTTTTAATATTTGCTTTAAATAATCATATGAGCTAATCCAAATGCCACATGTATATCGGGTATTTTCGGGACTATCGGGATTACCCGGTCGGGTATCGGGATACCCGATACCCGCAAAACCCAAAATTATTATACCCGACCCCACCCCGTTTCCCGATTCCGTCGGGTAACGGGGACCCGATACCGGCGGGTATCGGGTCGGGTTCGGGATTATCCGTTACCCGCTACCCGTTTCGACACCCCCTACTTATTATTATGTACGAATATAAAATATTTTTAATTTTCAAATATTGCGTACACCATTTAAATATAATAAAAATTGATGTTGTTGATAGTATAAACCTAAGGGATAAGATTAAACAACAAATATAAAAAATAAAAATAAATATAAAATTATTTTAGTATTGGTGTTATATGGTTTTTATTGAAAGTATTTTCCTGAAAAATTAAAAACCAAGTTTTGTGCAATAAAAACCAAGAGACACAAGTCAGACAGAAAGCGGTGGGAATGAAAAGACTGATTTCGTTTATAAATAATACTAATGGGGAATTTCGAATTTTACAATTTGGGAAGAAATCTGCTAACCTTCTGTCGGAATCAGAGTTTTCAACTACCGCAAAAGGTAATTCACCATCCTAGACGCATGGCATTTCCATTTCTAGTTTCTAGGAAGGGTTTCTCGGTTCGGATTGCGTCGAAATTCAATCTACCTGCTCAACTGATTTCATTTTCCATTTGGCTTTAGAAGATTCAATCTTTATACTCAGCCGATTTGATTTTCCACTTCAACGACTTGAGCTTGGATCTGTTTGATTACTTGGGCTGTTTATATTCTGTGCATATCCCAATTTTGAGTTAGGGATTTTCACATCGTTAGGTTAATGGGGCATGTTCATCGGATGATCGGATTGCCTACTTCTTCAGCAACTTTAGCTTTCTAAGCTGATTGCCTTTTTGTTTGATTCCGGTTATTGGATATGTTTGTCGAGAGGGCATTGTGTTTATTATGAAATTCTTGGTTTTTTCATGCTTGAATAACTTGGTAATGTTTAATTATCTCAGCTGAATGGGAGCTAGTTAGGGTTCCAAGCTCTTGGAACAAGATTTTGGGCGTTGGGTTCAGTGGGAGGAGTAGTGTTTGAATGTTTTTGCAATGATTGAATTGGGGGAGGCATCTGAACCCGGGTCCAGACTGATGACTTGCAGATTGGTGAGAAGTGGTTCGTTTGGTGAGGATGAGCGCTTTCTCCGGCAGGTGAGCTACGGGGCAAGCGGAGCTAGGAATACTAGTCCTCTTGGCCGATTGGGGTCAAGGAATACAAGCCCTTCTAGGCAGAAAGTCGTTAAGACGAAGCCCCGGGGTTTGGATGAAGAAACTGTGACAACGTTTTGTAAATCTGCTCAGCCAGATGTTCACATGGAGGATAACATATGGGCTATGCTACCAGAGGATTTGTTGAATGAGATTTTGGCTAGAATTCCGCCCTTTATGATGTTTAGGCTCCGTTCTGTTTGCAAAAGATGGAACTCGATTTTGCAGGATAATAGCTTTCTGATGTTTCACTCACAGGTGCCATCTCACGGGCCTTGCCTTCTGACTTATTGGAGGAATCCTCAGACTCCTCAGTGCTCTGTGTTTAGCTTGCCGTTGAAGCAGTGGTTCAGGATTCCGTTTAATTTTCTACCACCATGGGCGTTCTGGTTGGTTGGCTCTTCTGGGGGTCTGGTGTGTTTCTCGGGATTGGATGGCACGACTTTCAAGACGTTAGTTTGCAATCCGTTAACTCAAACTTGGAGGACTTTGCCAAGTTTGCATTTTAATCAGCAGAGACAGTTAATTATGGTTGTTGATAGGAAGAATCGATTGTTTAAAGTCATAGCCACTAGTGATATTTATGGGGACAAGTCGTTGCCCACTGAAGTATACGACTCAAAGCTAGACAAATGGTCGCTTCACCAAACCATGCCTGCTGTAAACCTATGCTCCTCGAAGATGGCTTTCTGCGACTCAAGGTTGTATCTGGAGACTCTTTCACCACTCGGTCTAATGATGTACAGGCTTGATACAGGCCACTGGGAGCACATACCTGCAAAATTTCCCCGGTCTTTGTTGGATGGATATTTGGTGGCTGGGACTAAGAAACGCCTGTTTCTAGTTGGAAGAATTGGGTTGTACAGTACTCTACAGAGTATGAGGATTTGGGAGCTCGATCATACAAAATTTGTATGGGTTGAGGTCAGTAGGATGCCACCAAGGTTCTTTCGGGCTCTTTTGAGACTCTCAGCGGAGAGATTTGAATGCTTCGGGCAGGATAACTTGATATGCTTCACATCGTGGAACCAAGGGAAAGGTCTTCTATACGACGTGGACAAGAAGGTGTGGTCTTGGATTGCTGGATGCGATCTTCAATCCTACAACAGCCAGGTCTGCTTCTACGAGCCCAGATTTGATTCAACGATATACTGATGAGCAGATCCACATTCTATACATCCCCTTTTGATCTGCATCCCATGACCAAAAAAGACTCACTCTCATCAATTCTGACATGTTCATGATTGCTGAAACCGGCCGTCGATCATGTTCTTCAAGGAACCAATTTTCGATTGAGTAGCTCCGCTCCCTTGCAAACAGATCAAGTCAAGTTGACATATTGTAAACTACTCATCCCATATCTTTGTTGTATATCTATGCGATGAGCCATTTTTATAGTTGTGGAACTCTTCTTGTCGATATACTGCTTTCCTTTCCTTTCCTTTCCTTTTTTGGTGTTGTGATAAATCTACATAGTTCACAAATAGTTTGTGACACATCGTCAGCTTCTTTGCACTCTGAAGATTAGCCGGTGATAAAATTGCATTGCTACATACAACAAGACATTGATATAATGGGTTTATTTCTTATTGACCAGAATTTGACCAAATTTTGCGTTTTTTTTCAATAATTTACCCTTTATTTTATTTAGATGCATCAATAATCTGTAGTGTGTACAAAGTGATTATTTTTGAATCACTGAATAGTAGACTATAAATGCCATTTGTAAATAGTTATAAATATCATTAGGTAAGAAAACGTTGTTTGGATATGGAGATCATTTTAAAATTATGGTTACCGAGAAAACGTGAGTTGGGTAGAGCGTTTCTTCGTTACAAAACTGTCAAAAAGTCTGCCCCTATACTCAGTAACCTAGAGCAAACGGAAGTAGCTGAAGATCTGCTCTCCAAATTCCGACTTACTCAAGAAAAATGGTAACGACAAATCACATTCCTCCTGACGTTATCCTTTTTCCTTTTTTCTGATCGTATCGAGATCTAATTGTGCTAGGATCGTCTTTCCGTTTACTTAATTAATTTATTTCAATTTGTTTATAAGGCGCCGTCAGCGAAACCGATCTCCAGCCCAGTTCCAGATGCGTGGTACCCCACTCTCGCCGTACTTCTGCTCGCCTTCGGCCTTGCCATCACCGCCTCTTTCTTCATGTAAGAACCGATTTCAAGCGTTTTTGGGGGTTTATATTTGATCATTTTTAACCGCTATCATCGGAATTGGTTCTGAATTTTATGTATGTGCTAATTTTACACTGATTCCTGTATAATGTTTTGATCTTGCTGAGATGCGCAGTATTTGTGTCCTATACCTTCGAATATTTGAGATTTTTTTCTGAATTTTTGAAACGCTAAATCTAGTAATGTGTCCGTCACAGAATTTTAATGGTGAAGAGTCCTGGATCAGTGGTTTATGGTGTGTGTGTGTGTTTATTTTTCTTTCAAAATTGTACTTTGTGTATGTGTGTGAGAGAGAATTTTAATGGTGAAGGGTCCTGGATCAAAATTGAATTTGCAATGGCTTGGACAAAAAAGCCTTCTTTCTGCATTCATTTTCCTGATTATCCAGCTTCATGAGCCTTATGTCTCGGTGGTTTAATGTTTCTTCAATAATATAGCACCTATAGAAAGAATATAATTAAAAACCACAAAATATAGTACTATAAGGAGAATAAAGAGAACTTCGTGCAATAATAGAATTTTGAAGCTGTGCTTTCTTGAAACTCCCAATTTGTTGTTCTTCCTTAAATTATGACTGACGTTTGATAAGTATTAACTGCCATCCCCCAATGCAGTTTGTTTTCATTCCCAGCCTTTTCTCTGATTTAGCAATATTTTGTGTACGGATGAAGAAAATTGGTATTTAAATTTCTACCATGTGGAATTGTGTCCATAACTAATTTTCCAAGCATGGTGGCATTCAAATGCTTCCTTCTGATGCTTCGGTCGCAAGTGTCCAGTTATTTATTTGACTTCATCTTCTTATTTGGGTGAAATGGTTTCATGTTGCATGGGGGGACGGATATGCTAAAGCTCAGGAAATGTTCAGCCAAATTGAAATGATATCATAAAGTATGACTTCATAGTTTGATGACAAATGAGACAATAGTGTGATTACAATCAGCATTGTTACTGTAAATTGTTTCCTCTTCATTAATCTTAACAAGAAAAAAACCACTCAAAACCATTTCTTTGGTGCCCTATTTCATTTCTGAGCAGCGTATGGTACTTATTTGTTCCTTATATCTTGCAGTTATGAAGCTACTTCCTCTAGGAAAAATCGCAATCTTGCAAAGGAATTGACTACTGGTGCGGTTGCATCAGTTTTCCTGGTAATTTTTGTAAAGAATTTGCTTTTACTCAATCTCTGTGATTGGTGTTGGTAACATTATGTGTAATTTTTCAGGGTTTTGGATCTCTGTTCTTGCTGCTCTCTTCTGGTGTCTATGTTTGAGTCTTAACATAAAAAGTAGGACAGTGCACGAGGTTTCACATCCTTATGGCTTTTTCTCACATTCTGAACCTAAACTGAGGTTGGCTCAAGTTTTGATGTCCAGCGAGACCGTTTATCATTTGTGGTACTAAATTCAGATGGTATTAAAACGTAGATCATTTGGTTCACAGTCATGTGTTGAAGTGTTGTGTGTTCTTAGCTCTCTTTTTTGACGGGGAATCACGCAATGAGGAGTGTCATACTTTTCAGGGATTCACTTTCATTCCCCCTCAAAATACCAAATTAATTGGGAAATGAAACCACTTTTTCCTTTTAACTTGTTGGTTGCTGTCCAGATGTGCCTACTGTACTGGGTAAATACCGCTCATGTGGAATAACCTTTAATCATAGGCTACTTTTGATAATTGAAGAAAGATTTCATGTGGCGAAGTCAGCTGTGCTAGTGGGCCGTTGGAGGGTCTCTGGTCTCTCGGTGCACAAACCAGTTGGGTTGCCGTTCAAACTCCAACTTTTGCACCGTGCACTCTTGACCTATTTTAAATCCATCTTTCTATGCAAACTCAACGGAATGGTCAAATAACCAATTTATAGGAATATAGATGATAATAACAAGCTAAAATCAAGCAATAACAATCAAATCATGCTAATTCTAAAGCTTAGAAACATGTAAAATTCATGTGGATCATGCCTCTCTCCTTCTTTGTTGCTTGAACCTTCTCTCATCAGAAATCTTTCCTAGGGTTTCCATAATGTATTTTATCCCTATCTTTTAGTCATCTATTTATTAAAAAAATTTACAAGTTAAAGTTAAGAACATGGATTGTGAGCTTTGTAATCACATTTGAACTGAACTCATGCGTAAAGGGATGGTTATGGAGTACTAGTTTATAACCTTTTGTAAGTTAATTGTTTCTAAGTTTGATTTATTTTGGATATAATCCGAACTTCAACGCTTTTCAGTTTATAAACTTTTTACTTTTTGGTTCATTTGTCATGAACATTTGATTTTGTTTTAGTTTATATGCTCAACTTTGATTTATTTTTGTATGGCATGAACTTTTAAGAATTTTTTACTCAAATAAAAATTTAAAAAATTGCTGCAAAAAGTGTGACTAAATATTTGTGTGGAGCCGAGTAGGAGTAGTCTGATTGGACAGAAGAGAGTTAAGAGCATCCGCAATGCCGCCCTTTCTGGCGGACGTCGGAGAGGCTTCGGGGAAGGGCGCGCGGGACGTCCAGCATTGGGGCGGAGAGGGGCGGACACGCCCGTGGCTTGCGGACATGGGAGGGGCGTGGTCGTCGCGGGACGTCCGTGCCAACGTCCGCCATTGCGGCGACGCGCAAACGTCCGGCGCGGACTTTCCATTTTTTAATTTTAATTTTTTTTATAAATCTATATATACGGCTCGTTGCACTGGCGACGGGGACGACGAGAAGTGAGAAGGGGTCGCATTTGTCGAAGCTAGGGGGTTGTATTTTTCTTGTTTCAAAATAATGTATTTTTTAAGATAATTATGTATGTTTTTTTGTTTTTAATGAAGTTGTAGCATTTTTTCCATATTCGTGTCGAAATTTTAATTCCGTAAATTACATAATTGTGAATTTGTGAATTTGTGAATTTTTTTAATTGCGGGAAGTCCTTGGGGATGTCCGTCATTGTGCAGTGAGATGTCTTTATGACGTGGCAGTGCAGTGAGAGATCCTTATGACGTGGCATGAGGGATTTTTTAGGGAAGTCCGTCGGGAAGGGCGGAGGGACATCCGCAGCATTGCGGATGCCCTAAGCGCAAAGAGAATGAGAAGACTATACCATGTGGACTCCAATGATTTTAGGAGTATTGGGTTCAAACGCACATCTCATAAATATTCCAAATTGTTTAGTAGGTTACGAACATGCGTCCATGAACATCTCAAATAAGTCTTTTTACATCATAACATTCTCTAAACGCACATCTCAAAGGAACGATGTTCAACTACATATCACCTCAAATATTTTGCCATTCTAGAGGAGAAATTGAAGCATGATTTGTAATCATAGTTTTTTAAATCCTAATTGTGTAACTTTTAAAATTCAATAAAATTCTTTTTTAGCTCATTCTCATGCGAGTTAAACTGAGATATTTAAATATGTATGAAAAAAGAAAATAAGCAATGTTGAAAAAGTAATTACTCCAACGGTAAAAACAAAGTAGTAGGAGTGGGCATTGAAGAAGATGCTTTAAATAGCGGTGACCAATTCAGAAAATCAAATAAGGGGGGAAACCCAAAACCCAAACACACAAAGCTTCAGAACCAAAAATGGAAACCACTCCGCCTCCCACCGAGCCCAGGAAGCGCGGCAGGCCGAAGGGATCCACCAAGGCCAAGGCCGACAAGGACAAAGACGCTGCCTCCGCCGGCACTACTCCCTCCCGAATGAGAGGCTCTGCCGGTGACAAGAGGAACTCCGCCGTTGACGAGGGTTACGCCCACTGGAAGCAACTCGTCCCCGTGCTTTATGACTGGCTCGCCTCTCACAATCTTGTCTGGCCCTCTCTCTCCTGCCGGTACGCCTCAAACATTCCCATTTTCTCCCCCTTTTTTGTGTTTAGGGTTTTGTTCCGAGACTTTTGGTTTTACTGGAGCTGGCGCTTAAATAATTAAACTTTTGGTGGCTTGTGTTTTCTCTGAGTGGACATGTCAAACAATGCTTAAAGATTTTTGGTGACCTTGTTTTTTTTCTTTTCCCTTTGTCATGTTTCTGGGTTTTAGTCAGTCGTAAGGAGTCTTACTCTTCAAATCCCTTTTATTTTATGTTCTAGTGTTAATGCTTGCAGGTTTCCAAAGGAATTTTATGTGATCATGGTCGATCTCTGATTAAAGCATTTATTCTTTTTTCTGTATTACTATTAGCATAAAAATATTAACTTTCATGTTTGCAGCTGGGGTCCTGTTCTTGAGCGAGGAACTTACAAGACCAAACAACGCCTTTACCTGTCTGAACAGGTGAACTTTCTATATTACACATTTTTGCTATTGCTTATTTGATATATTCAGCTGTAGTTAATTCTATTAATGAGGTCAAAAGTGTACAAGCAGCACAGGAAGGCCTAAGTGTGTTGCTTGAGCTGAGCCTATGTTTTTTCTTTCCCCCACCCTTTATTGTCTTCTCCATTTTACAGATTATTCTTTCAGTTTATCTTTCTTCCTGGTGGTTATTGTTTGCTTTTCTTTTTTCTCCAGTACATTCTTATCAAATGTTTCTCTTTTAAGTTTGATGCAATTGCAATGAAATGGAAAAGCTGTGAATATAAACGTTATAACTTTGTTAATATATTATTGGATTATCCTGTTTTTTCTTGTAAAACTACAATAACAAATTTACAACTAACGTTTTTATAAAATTTCATGCTTAGTGTCAGTCAAGCACTCAATTCTTTTGCGCTCTGTATTTGTATCTAGGCCTCTGCCCCAACCCTTAGCATATTGTTTCAGTCTGTTTGGGGTTTGGTATGACCTTCTTGAATAAAATTTATTTGTGTCATTTGTTGTTTAAAATAACTGCTATAACCCTTCAATGTTTGTCTTCAATAGCAGTTTCTATCATATTCAGTGACCGGATCTAATGCATGTCCTTCATGTTGTTAAACAGACCGACCATACGCAGCCGAACACCTTGATCATAGCAAATTGTGAGGTTGTCAGGCCACGTGTTGCTGCAGAAAGTCATATAGCCAATGTATATATACTCTGTACACTTTCTGCATCTCAAATATTTATGGATTGCACTTCACTTTTTTTTATTGATCTTATTTCTTGTATTCTTTGGTTACTAGTTCAATGAAGATGCACGCTCGCCATATGTAAAGAAGTACAAAACTATATTACATCCAGGAGAGGTATGACTTAAGCTCAAAATACTGACATACTTGCTCATTTTTACTTTTTCATTCCCCTTTGTCCTAAAGCTAACTTTTTCATACAATTAATATGTGAACATTAAAAGTTTCCCTTTTTCTTTTTGGCACATGTTTTCCGAAAGTGGCGTTCAGTAAGTTAAGTGGAGATAAAATAAAGTGGATAAGTAACGTGAGAATTAAATAGGAGAGAAAATAGAGGGAGAGAGAGATTAAAAGAGTTGATTTTTTGCTAAAAAATGAAATGACTCATTTAACTTGGGATGACGAAAAAATGAATACAAGTTGATTAATTTTGGATGGAGAGGGTATTTGATTTCCTATAACTATAAGAAATTTTCTTATTCTCAAAGGCACTTGATAGAAGATGCATACAAAGAATTGCAGACTGCATTCCCAATTAGTTATTTGTCCTTGAACCCATCAATGGCTATAAAGTTCTGATAATTGCTCTGTATTTGGTGTTTTTTCAATTAAATATACTGGTCATTAGAGTTAGTATATGCGTCTTATTCCATTTTTTGTCCTAGCTGCAACTTCAGTATTTTGGTTTGTCTTTTAGAATAAAATTCATTACTGTCTTTTGTAAACTATAATTATCCTCATCTATCTTCATTGCTTTAGTTAATTACATATTTACATACAATATTGTTGTTAATGCTGGTATTTTGGTGTGTTCATTCATTGCTTTGCTGCTTGCTGTAGCACCTGTACTCATTTTGTTGCTAATTTTGTAGGTGAACAGAATCAGGGAGCTGCCCCAGAACAAAAATATAATAGCTACACACACTGATTGTCCTGAAGTAAGTGTCATTTAAGGTTTAGCCTCTCTTTGGATACACATTACATAGATATTTATTTACCACTTGAATTTTGTTATATCAGGTTCTCATTTGGGATGTTGAGGCGCAACCTAATCGGCATGCTGTTCTTGGGGCTGCAGATTCTCGCCCAGATCTGGTGCTTAAAAATTCTTTTATAGTTTTCTCTAAATTAAATGTCTCATTTCTCTCTTGATTTACTTGTGCTTTATGATGTTTCCCAGTTAAATAGTTACCTTGGCTTTGTAATGTGATGCTAGATTCTCTGTTCCTAATCGAGAGCTGTTAATAATTGGAACCTTGTTGCTTTTCCACGCCAGAACAGAGAATTTCTATATATTTTGTTTTAATTACCGAGGGAAATTATTACTCCCTCCGTCCCACAAGAATATGCACTCTTTCCTTTTTAGTCTGTCCCACAAGAATATGCACTTTCCAATTTTGGAAACTCTTTTCACTCTAATGAGGTGGGACTCGTTCCCCACTAACAATACTTTAATTACTTTTTCTCTCTACCTCTCTCTTACTTTCCCAATTTTGCATAAAAACTCGTGCTGAACCCAAAGTGCATATTCTTTGGGGACAGAGGGAGTATCTCTTTATGAGTATCTTTTTATATTCTCTACATTTAATGATTTTGAGGTCATTGAAAATGTAACTTTCCACATTATCAGGTCTTATCTGGACACCAAGACAATGCAGAATTTGCTCTTGCAATGTGCCCAGCCGAACCCTTTGTGCTCTCTGGAGGTACAAAGTGTTTCACATATTTCTTGGGATTTTCTTTGTAGAGACTATAATTTTGAGTTCTTTTACAGGGAAGGATAAATCTGTTGTGCTGTGGAGTATCCAGGATCATGTTTCGACACTTGCCAGCGATGGAACTCAGTCTGCAGAATCTGCTAGTTCAATTGTAAAGGCTGCTGATAATTCTACAGTTGGCCCACGTGGAATCTTCCAAGGCCACACTGATACTGTTGAGGATGTCCAGTTTTGTCCATCAAGGTAATACTCCTTGATCTTGAAGGGTATGCTGAATATTGTATGTATACAAGTATTTATGTTTCTCTTTACTTAGAAAATTTATTCATATAAATATCTTGTCTTTCTGTTTTGTGCGGTATGTTTTAATAATTGATTTGAGATTCCTTTCCCTCAATTGCATATGTTCCTATTATGTTACTGCTTCTCCGCATTATACAATAACAGTAATTGTTATCTGATTTCTCATTGCTGAGGTGGTATATTCATTTCATTTTGTAGCTCTCAGCAATTTTGTAGTGTTGGAGATGATTCTTGTTTGATACTGTGGGACGCAAGGATTGGAAGCGATCCGGTTGTTAAGGTTGGGTGGTCATTTTCTCAATTTCCTTTTATCTTCGTACTTATTGTGTTTTCTTTTTCATAAGAAACTATATTTTTTGGGCAGCATTTAGTTGGACCTCGTGAGTCAGTTTGTCTTGATTGCATAATTACTCTTTTAACACATAACCCATAAAGAGATTTGATGGTTCTGAAGTAGCTGAAGTAGATCAAATATTAGTGTTGTAGATTGTCTTGAGTGTAACCGGTTAGACTTACTTTCCATCGAAACCAGTTTTCTAGACTCTAGATGAGTTGTAAACATTTTTAATTAGGATGATCTGAGTGGATATTTTATGAACTTTCCGCATTTGTCATTTTCTTTTGACTTTTTGCAGTTTCTCGGCATATGCTGTGTATTCAGAAAGAACGCAATCCCTCTGAAAAAGAAAAAGAAAAAGAAAAGAAAAGATTGAACCATTGAATGCAATCCACTTGTTTCCCTATTTTAGATTGGATATTCATTTGAATTGCTTGTTTATGCAGTGTTCTGTTAACATTTCCTTCATTTTATGTTTGTTGTGTGAGTTTTATATCACACCTAGTTCCACTAATCCAAGCAACATTGTGCATTGCTGGTGCTACTAGTATAATCTTGAATTAGCTATCAAGCTGGACCTTGATATATGTCTTTTTTCTCAATAACTTATAACAGAGTGGTGACTTTATTTGGGTCATATGCCACACACATCTAATTTTACTGTGAACTTTAATCTCCCTTTACTTTTCTTGGTGGGATTTGAAAGGACTGATAAGAAATGTGATGAATTGTGCGATCAATAGGTATTGGATTTACATTGAAATGCTTGTAGAAAATTGATGTTCCATTACATGTCGATGACATATTTGCTTATCATAAACCCATATTGCAAAAAATTATCCTTTGGATTCTCTTTCCTGTTTAATAATATGGTCCGCTGCTTCTACACTGTATTGTCTCCACAGCTTTATTCTCACATTTATAACCATTTACATTTGAAACTTTTGGCTCGTGCAATATCCTGATGCTGCACCTAACCATAGTATTGACCAGAGATGCTGAAACTCTAGCACAATCATGACTGCCTCCCAATCTTCCAAATTCTATGAACTTAAAATTGGATCAGGTTGTGTTATGGTGAAATCTAAGGGTGGGTGATTATGTTTTTGGTGGAACTAAGGAAGAAATAGTTTGAGTTGTATTATTAAGTAAAACCCAGCCAATCTTATCACTAATGAGTTCTAGAAGATACAGTGTTGAAAGAATCTGGAGATTATACTTTCTTTGGTAGTTGTCTCCAAGTAAAGATAATTCTATTAGTTCATTGGATTCTTCTGTACCCTGAGATGTTACTCAAATTATAGGTCGAGAAGGCACACAATGCTGATCTTCATTGCGTAGATTGGAACTCTCACGATGAGAATTATATTCTAACTGGGTATGTAAGCATTTGAAATACGCTTATGTTGGTTGGTGAGTTCTATGCTTCATTCTTCTGCTAACTGAACTCATCATGATTTTACTTTGTTCCACTATGTATTTCAGGTCTGCTGATAATACAGTTTGCATGTTTGACCGCCGTAACATAACAGCCAATGGAATAGGATCTCCTGTTCATAAATTTGCAGGTCACAAAGCAGCTGTTCTTTGTGTCCAGGTAATAAATTTTTGTGTAATTGTACCATATGATGATGAATCTGGTATGTTTCCATCTCCTAATACAACTAAATATTTGCAAATCCTAGTGGTCACCTGACAAATGCTCTGTATTTGGGAGCTCGGCAGAAGATGGCTTGCTAAATATCTGGGACTATGAGAAGGTAGGTTTTTAGATGATATTTTTCAATATAAATAATAAATATAAATATATAATGCTAATCCACATATGGACTGTTTCATTGAAGTAACAAAAATGGAGATAACTTTATTATTATTTCAAATCATAAAAGTGCTTCTTGTTTTTACTTTGCTCTTTGGTTATTAATATGCTATACACTATTGTGCAGGTTGGTCAAAAGGACACAGGGTCGAAATCCCCTGGTACTCCAGCAGGGTTGTTTTTCCAACATGCTGGGCACAGGTAAATGCCCTTAAGTTATGATAATGAATTGATACCCAAACCTAGTATGCATTTCTATTACTTTTGTGATGCTGTCTCTTATATATGATTGATATATTGTGAGCACGATTATCAACACATTCGCATGCGTGCTCTTTTGTAATCCTCTTCCCAACTCTAGACAAGTATCTGTTTTCTTCTATTTGATGACTATTGTATGTAGGAGAGGAAAATAATCATGTATTAATCTTAAAATTAGTTTCTCAATGTTAATGAAGTTTCCCCTCAATAACTTAAATATGACTAGTAATTGACCACTAGAAACATCAACTGTGTTTGATGGATAAGATCTTATATGAAAGAAACAATGAATTGTTATTTCTTTGAACTTAAAAGATGGCTTATACTTTCTAGAAGTTCTTGTTGGAGAGGTGAATACAAATCAGGTTCAACACAGTGGTCAAAACTCTCTTCTATGATACTCAAGAAATTATAGGCTGTTCTCAGATAGTTGCTATGTAAAAAAAGGGATGGTAGTTGTATAGGGTGAAAAATAATTTACTCTGAATTAATGAATGTGTAATGTTGAAGCACTCAGCTAGATGTATCAGAAAGCAACATGAAACTCATAAAATTTGAAAATTTTCACTCACACTGTTAGATCCTTTGCCATGGTTCACTGTTTCTAAGCTTTATTTTGTCAAATAAGACCAATAAGTTATTTTATCTTTAATGATGGTAATTTTGGCTTTCAGGGATAAGGTTGTTGACTTCCACTGGAATGCTCATGATCCGTGGACGATTGTTAGCGTATCTGATGATGGGGAATTCTCCGGTGGGGGTGGTACTCTGCAGGTATCATATTGTTTCACAGTTACCATATCTTCTAACTGTCTTGCTAGGGGGTAGTTGAATTTTCGTCGTTAATAAATCTCAACTACCAAAGAATTTTTGCTTTCCCACCAGTGCTGTTAAAAAGCGCCTGGGGCGCGGGGTGCCAGCTGAATCGCCCTGGGGTGGCTGGGGATAGCCATATTCACTGGGCGAACCTGGGGTGCTCAGAAAATCACAAGTGTTTCTCTTCAAATAGCATCAACTGAAATCTAAATCAAACTAAGCAAAAATCTAATTAGGATTGTTAGGAAAGAAATAGAAGAGAAAAATGCAGTGAGTGAATTCCCGTTACACTTGTGGAGCTTCGTTGTTGTGAGCCTGCGGCTGTCCCACGGCTTCTTCTTTGTTTCTTCAAGGTGGAATGAGAATGGAGAGTATAGAGAGAGAATGACATTTGGTGATAGTGTTAGAGTTGTGAATGGTGTTTACTTTTCTTTTGTAGAGTTGGAAATTAGTTCTAGGCCTCTCCCATCACCCCTTCCTTAAATGTAGATTAGTGAGCAAGATAAGATCTTCAGAGTGGCCAGTTTACCCCTTGGCTGATCACAGTCGGTTATGAACATAGCTAGACGTTCGCACTGGGCAGTTTGTCAACGCTTAGTCAATTCAGCTCAATTCCTCGAGTTTTTGACCGCCATTTTCAACCTCATGCTTCCATGCCTTGAGCTTCCACTTCTTCCAAATTCGTACACCAAAACACTGATAGTGTAGATTACATCCAATTTAAATTTAAGCTCAAATCTCTAAAAAAAGGTGCAACAAATACATGCTATCACTAGGCTTAAAAATCTGACCTGTCCTGCATTATATTACGTTTTATAGATGTGGCGTATGACTGATCTTCTGTACCGTCCCAAAGATGAAGTTCTGACCGAGCTTCAGAAATTCAAAGACCATGTGATTGAGTGCTCCAAGACTTCTTGATGTGGTCGTGGTTCAGGTTATGATGTTAGTTTTTTTTTCATGAATGTTGTGTTGTTTTGTAGTATTTTTCAGAACAAATCTCACCCTAATTGTTGGTTGGTTTAGGTACTACTGTGGATGTTAAAAGTAGGCTTTAGTTGAATTAATCTATTTATCAGACATTTTATCGTATGAGACATCATTCTGTTGAATATTTAAAAGTGAAGTGGATCAGTGGATTTGTGTTATTATCTGGCCTTATGTGGGTAAAAATATTTCTAGGGCCGTTTGTTCATTTGATTTTGTGGTACTATATTCCTAGCTATACTTGCTACTTGTATGCGAGTGTTAGTTTTCTAGTCCGTCTTATTTTCATGTGTTTGATGTATTAAGTGCTGACCAAATAGATGGATTAATTAGTTTAAGGGCATTAAGAAAATTGAAATGATAATAATTGATTTACACGAGACTTATTAGGATGCATAAAATACCACAATAGCTCTAAAACACCTATTGTGAGATTTTTGACACACACAAGTGCACCTACATACATATTTTTGCCTTCTTTATCTTCCGGTCCTCTCTCCTAAATTTGAATTTTACACCTTATGATAAACAATTTTAACATTAATTCCAACAAAATTTTAGATTTGATTTTTTCTGTTGATGTATATTACAGATGAAATAAATAATACATCTATAATATTAATCCGATACAGATAAATATATGCGGCGAGAATAATGTAAGTACATAAATCTTAATAATCGAGTAGTTAAGTAAGTACTTGAAATTTAATGTCTTGAAGTATTTCCCTGTGCCTTCCCAAAGAATCAAAGGCATGCTTGCTTTCATGATTTAGTGCTCTATTCAAGTATATGTGGATATCTATGTTTTACTCCCTATGGACCTATGTTCCATAGTAGTAGAGTCATTTTGCCATTTTAGTACTTTCATAGTAATGAAGTCATTTATTTTTTTTAGTAAAAGTCAATATATTTCTTCTCATTTACTTTTCCCTCTCTCTTACTTTATTCTCTCTACTTTTTCTCCTCTCCTACTTTATTATCTTTTTATTTAATACATTACACACAATTTTTTATAATCTTCGTTCCGGAAAGAAATGCCTCACTACTATGAACGAAGGGAGTATGCCACTGCATGGTAGATTTGGGATATTAAGAACCTAAATGGTTTTCCAAAACTTCAAACCCAACTGAGAGTTTGTGAAGAGACGACTCTCTTATGGCGAATGAGAATACAGACTAAAGGATGGTGCCCAGACTTCCCTTACGCACCATGTCTCTTGATGGATAACTTGGAAATATTAGGACCTGGAGGGGTGCACGGAAACACGATAATGTATGTCCGTATGATTGCGATGGCAGGTAGATCTTAGCTCTGGGTTGGTGTTTGTTTTTGGTACTTAGAGCCCTGACGTAATTGTTTATGGTCATACTTTTTTCTTGTTGTTAGCTTATTAGATGAAACTTGTTCTCGTGGTTGAGGATTGTCTCCCACGGCTTGCCTCCTTATGATTTGAGCATTTTTTACATTTATAAAAAAAAACAAAACAAAACAATGACTTAGAGTTGAAGCTTAAATCCCTTGAAGTGAAAACCATAGATCCTATTATTAGACACCCGTCAAATCCTCCCATATATGTTTTACTTATTTATTTTGTGTAAAAGATGTTCTCTTTGTTATTCTTTTCATACTTTATTTGAGTACTTTTTAAAGTTAGGATTGAAGCGAACATGATAACATACTTTTAGGAATTATATTATAATCTTGAAATTCTCCAACGCAATTCGCTAATAACGATAGAGATGTCGTTGTTGTATTTGGTATCAATGAAGCTACCTATCTTTTTTAATCAGTTTATTATGTTTACTTTTTGGGCAAATTAAAGTAGTTTTCATTGCATATGATGAAGGTGAAGCCAATTTAGATTTCCCAAATCACAACATGAGCCAAACTATACTTATTTAACAACTAATTGGTCGTTAAAAGACAAGCCATAAAAGAATAAGCGATAAATGTGATTCGACATTTCGATTACTGAAATAATATAAATGGATTCAAAGTACAAAATTGTATTCATGACAGACCAAAGCAAATAAGAGCATCCACAACCGTGCTCTTGCCAGCGGCACGGTTGTGGGCCCGGGCGGTACTATTCATGCCTGCTCTCTGGCAAGAGCACAATACCCACAACTGTGCTCTTCCGCAAGGACGAGTACAATTAATATAAAATTCAATTAAACAAAAACATTTCCATAATATTAAAATTCATTTAAAAACCACAATAAATATTATAAATTACAAATAAAATTAAAAATTACATAATTAAAATCCTAAAAATTAAAAATTACATAATTAAACTCCTAAAAATTAAAAATTACATAATTAAACTCATAAAATTGAGATTTAGAGAGTTGTTTAGTATAGTGTCATTTTTTGTGTTTGAAATGAGAGTATTTATAGATGAAAGTATGAATTTTGGGGTAAAAATAATGAAAAATAAATAAATTAAAAGTGTGGAAAAAATGGATATATTTTATTAGGAAGTGAGAAATTTTTTTTTTTATTAATTTTGAATTTTTCAGATTTTTTCGATTTTATTAAAAAAATAATAATAAAAAATGATAAATCAACGGGCCAATCAGAAGCTGCCACGTCGCCACCTCGTGCTCTTGCCGCTGGCACGGACGTGCTCTTAGCTAAGAGCACCACCCTGCCAGCGGCAGGGCGCATCAACGGACGAGCTCCATCCTTGCCAGCGGCAAGGACGGCGGTGAGCATGCTGCTCACCGCTGCGGATGGTCTAAAGTTAGATGGACACGTGTCGACCAAGCATTGGTGGATAACTAAATCTTCGACTTAGGGGTATTAATGTTTTAATTTATTTCTCTCTATTAAGGAGATGATTAATTATGGAACGGCAAATATCATTAAGTACTATATTAAATGAATTAACACTTAAATATCACACTCCCTTAGAGGGGCTATTTGTGTGTCTTCATTGTTCAGATTTGTGGAGCTACAAATAAAAAATCTTATTTAACTTAGTTAAGATTATGGATAAAATAGTAGTATATTTGTATTTTTATGGGTACGAAAATTTGATTGATACCTCTATATATACAATTATCCTTCTTTCATATTAGGTCCGACAACTATGCACTACCGTAATCTTATTTTCAATAATGCTATGAAGCTACACTCACATCACCTAATTTGGCTAGTTTAATAGGCCATCACAAGAAAAATATTTTAATGATCACTGGTACGAAATTTAAGAAATGTAGAAAGAATCAACAGTATAGCTAGTGAAAATAAAACGTGTCAAATATAAATCGAAATAAATATGAGTAAATGATAAAAAAACGTCTTCATAGCAATCATATAATATGGTATTATTATCGGCACATGATTCTAGCCTCAACAAAATTACCTTTCAAGCATTGTTTCTCCTATTATATTTTATCTAATTAATCTATTTCCTATATTGGGACGATATTTAAAACTAGTATCAGCTTCATTTAAATCAAAATATACATTATAAATTCCTACACACATAAGAAGAAGGAAATTAGCATATTCATCTTATATATTAATTCTCTCTTAGTTTTTCATAACTAATCTTTGGAATGCACCCTTATGCTTGATTACATACAGGTATGTATACATTCAGTTGATTTTTAGTCATCTCTCACAACTCTTTACAAATTTTGATACTTACAATAATTAACAAACATATATTCCAGCAGCATGATAAAAATGAGGCCTAAACAGATAAATGCAATGAGCTACAGGCGAGAGATAACATTGGCATATATATTAATCATATTTATGATGATGATGATGGCATTCAACTATAGCAAGGTTTCAAAGTCCTGCTGCTCTTTGGGTCGTCAAATTAGTAAGTATCTATAACATAATCTATATTTTCTAGTCCGGGGATAATTATTTTAATGTAATAATTGTGATAATCTCATCAATTCAGTAATTTAAAACTGCCAATATAATATACTGATTGATGAGTTTATCACAGTTATCACATTAATCTAGTTATCATTCTAACGCGGGCATGACAGGCCATAGCAGAATGAAGAACTATTCCAACTATAGATGCGAAGCGTACGAATTCACGGGCGACATACGCCTACAGGGAAGCTCGGCCACCGTTTTCATAGGATCACCGATCGACGAAAACATCCCCCACGAAATAAAACCATACGCCAGGAAATATGACTCCCCGGGCATGGTAGCCATCTCTTCCGTCCAAATAAAGGCAGCGCCCCCCGAAAAACTCCCGGTCTGCACCAAAACCCTAGACGCCCCGGGCATCCTCTTCTCCACCGGAGGATACACGCACAACTACTTCCACAGCATCACCGACGTGATGGTCCCGCTCTTCGCCACCTCCCAGCGCTTCAACCGCGACGTCATCTTCCTCGTCATCAACCACAACGATTCCCGCTTCACCACCGAGCACAGAAAAACCCTAGAAACCCTTTCCCGATACGAACTGGTCGACATCGATAAAGAAAATCAAACTCTTTGCTTCACAAATTTGATTGTGGGGCTCATAGCTCACCCATCCGATCTAA
The DNA here is from genome assembly GCF_004379255.2 of Salvia splendens. Classification (NCBI taxonomy): domain Eukaryota; kingdom Viridiplantae; phylum Streptophyta; class Magnoliopsida; order Lamiales; family Lamiaceae; genus Salvia; species Salvia splendens. Next base: position 13,197,980 of record NC_056037.1, on the reverse strand, counting down.
CAATCGATCCATCCCCGTTTTCGAGGCTTTCGACTCGAAACCTCACGAGGCTTCTACGCAACACCTACTCCTTGAAGAGAGACTCAGTGGGCGATCATACTCGGCCGCGATTGCTCGTCGTTTCGAGAAAAATATGCCGTAGGTTGAGCAATGAGGTCCAGCTGGTTGAGCTCGCACAGGAGGTGGGATTCGACTCAGCCTTACAGGATTTGGGAGATCATCTCGAGTCCTCCGCCAAAATCGTCAATTCCATGGACGTCATGGTGGGAGTCCACGGAGCTGGTCTCACAAACATGGTTTTTCTGCCTGAAAATGCCAGTAACTCTATATATCTAGCTTGCTTTCTGTTATTAAATTTAGTGTAAAGGTCGATTATGGTCTTAAAATATGTCCAAAATACGAATTTGGCCAAAAACATTCACCTTTTGAAAAACGGGTCCAAAACAAATGAAAATGTCGCCGAAGTAGTCCTTTTTTATGGTTCCATCAAAAAACAACAGTCAACGCTTTTTTGCACAGTGGCATGACCGTTAGTATTTTTACTCCGACAAGGATTTCATTTGTTGTGGACCTGTTTTTCAAAAAGTGAATGTTTTGGACCAAATTTGTATTTTGGTAGTATGTTTAGGATCAAAATTGACATTTAATTTTAAATTTAAATAGATTTGCATTAATGATTGTTGTTGTTGTTGTTGTCAGTTGTGATCCAAATTATACCGTTGGGGATGAGATACATCGCGAGGGAAATGTTCGGGGCGAATCCGGAGGAGATGAAGTTGAAGTATTTGGAGTATGTAATCACACCGAATGAGAGCTCCCTTTTAGGGAGATATCCCAACCACAATCTAATATACACAGACTCTAATCAATATTGTGAGAATATAGGAACTCGAGCTTGTTACAGTCTCTTTTATAAACAACAGGATGTCAAACTTGACTTACCTAGCTTTAAGGATACACTGTTGAAAGCCTTGGACATCTTGGCTGCTTGATTCATTTATTCCACCAGGCTCTGCGTCTTGTAATAAGACTTATTTAATTTAGTACCGTACAATATTTTCCTGTAATTTAATATATACACCTATTTTCTTATTTTGACAATTATATTACTTCATTTCTACGTGAAATTTTGATTTTATTTATTATAGAAATAAGAAGATATTATTATAAACTAAATCCTAGTTGATAATTTTATTGAAGCCTAGAAAATTTCTATTCTCTCGTTACAATAAAAAAATTTGTCAAATTTCGAGTAACATAAATTTTAATAGAATAACTGATCATGTAAGAGTAGAGTAAATATTTCACTTAAAATGGATTGTGCGTTGTGGCTATGTAATTTTGTCATTTAACTCGCTTTTATTTATCTATTAAAGTTATCTCGCAAATGTACGAGACTAACACAATAATGACAAGTAAGAGTATCGTATCCCGCAAAGATTATAGTGTCAACCTAAGTATCACGAACCAAATTCACTCAAATTGGATTTTTGTTCTTAAATCAACTTCTAAAACAAAATCACAATAAAATGAAAGACAGAGAGTTTGCCTGACCCTGGCGTTCTAACAACACAGGAACGCCCCGATCAGGCGTTTCGAGCAATGGATGAGTTAGTCCAGAGCCCCAGGCGTTCAGGTTGCCAGTCAACGCTCGACCGGCATTATGCAAGCATCCGTCCTCCAGTGTGTTTGCCCGACGCAGGCATTTGGACAGTCGGATATCGCCCGACTGGGCGATTTGCTCGAGGCATGATTTTTGACCAAGACTTGTTTTATTTTACTCCTTTTTAATTCCTAGTATACATACCCATGTTAGGGTTTGTTCAATTTAGCTTTTGAACATTGTAAACACTCCAAAACTCTTTAAAGATTCTATCCAAAATCTTTTTTGGTTGCATTTAATATTTTGTTGGGCTAAGATTAAATGTTAAGGTATATTTTTCTAGTCTCATGTTGCTAGTTTAGTGGAGCCATCAGGTTTTTGTTTTGATGAAAGTTGTCTTGAGTTGTCTTCATTATTTTGTAGAAGGTCCATAGGTTCCAATCATCTATATATTTCATAGCACTTCCATTATATGCAAAATATTCCCAGAGAAGTCCAGGATTGGGTCAGATGGGAAAGTTCCATAGTACGCGTAAGCTCATAATATTTTTCACTACGTTTGAACTTCGTGAAAAATACTGAAAAATTGGAAAAATTCATAACCTTTCCAGAAATTTGCCCTTTTTAAAAATTGTCTCATCAATATAATGTGGTGATCCTAGAGATGCCATTGATTGAATCAAATGAGATTTACTTATTCTGAAATATGATGATTTCAATCCAATGAAAGGTATAATAGTAATAAGAAAAATTATGTACATGAATTACATTTATGGGTAAACAACGATATGAACGAATAATGCAATCCTTAATCAAATTTACCAGTGGCATTGAGAATCTTCTAGTTTTAAAATAATAAAAGAGTGGCTATAAATTTTATTCCCTTGCGTTACAAATTAAAGTGGAGGATCCGCTTAAAAGGCATAAAGTGGAAGATTTCTATTTTCAATTCGCACCACTAGGCTAGCTAAGTAGTCATTCTCTGATTCCAATAATGCATACTTAAGTCATAAAAAGTGAGGTCTAAAATGTAAATTTCTAGTGATTTTTTAAAATAAGTTATATGCATTAATAAGAGCAATAATAATAATAATTGATGATAGCCACACGAAGCAAAGCATCATAGTGGAATGAGCCATTTAATCATAACATGCGTCATATACGAAGAGGGTATCCCCCTCCTCAAATAATGATGTCCCAGATTCCACATAATTGCTTCTATCAATCTTATTAGATCAACTTCTATGTAAGTCCAACATAAAAGGGGGGTTACACCTGAATTCAAATGATGAATATCTCACATCATTTATTTTACCCAATCCCATAATTAAACTCTTATTTTAACATTATGCGAATGTTCGAATGCAATAGTATTTATTAAAACAATAATAAAATTAGTCAGAAATATAAATGGAGATACCCCACAAAAATAAAAATAAAATGGAGGGATGATGGAACGTAGACGAAATATGGTAGCCGATTTCACGGATCATGTCCTCTCACATAGATCTTAAATAGAAAATCTCTCAAACAATGAGATCCAAAGCTTGTTTTTTTTGCACTCTTTCCAATTCCACCATTAATTTCATGTATCAAGTGAACTAGCTTGTTCTATTTGCTATTCAAATCAAAATTAAAGAATCAATTCAAATATACTGAAAACGAAGCTTCTTTAATTTCCATTCACCATAGGAAACATTTTCCCCCAGCTCTCCCTTTCATTGCCCCCTCCCCTATGTCTTTTGCAGAGAGAGAGAGAGTTATAAAGGGGGGCTTCACAATATACTCTCTCTCTTTTTTTTCTTTCAAAAATTGAATGTAGTGAAAATAAATAAATAGGTAGCATAATAACATCCCAGCCAAGAAAAGTAAAAAACTTTCCAAAATAGTAACTAAAAATTTCTAATACTGCAACAAACAAAATATTAGAATTTTCATACACCATTAATAATACAATTATAGTGTTTAAGCAGCCTATTGGCTTCCCTGAGGCCACTGAAGTAGGCTCCGTGAGTGGTCGAGTAATGCGTCTTATGCGTCGCTTCGCCGGCGAACAGGATTTGCAGCGGCGGAGCTGTATCCACGCCGCCGTATTTCGGCAGCGGCTCTGCCAATGTGTCCATGTCATCTATACTTGATCCAACTGCCACATAGCTGTATGATCCCAAAAACAGAGGATTACTCCCCCATTGCGTCCTCAACACTTGATCGAACTTCTGGCCGCTCTCATTTTGGTGCTGCGACGGCAACAAATTCGACACCGTCCTGGAGAAGCCGCCGATGATCTCGTCATCGCTCAGCTTTTCCAGCTCGAGCGCCTCCTGCCCTGTGAACCAGGACAAGACGGCTCTCGAGCTTCTATAACTAGGGCAGAGAAACGACGTCCTTCGGATCCATTGAGGAATCTTGGGATTCCTCAGCTCTGAATCCGAGGGATGGAACACCATTTGTAATAAGGGGAAACCGCCTGCAGGGAAGTAATCAGGGCTAAGGCGCAGAAACACCTTGTTGACAACGCCGTAGCCGAGCCTCGAAATGGCCCCGGCCTTGCAATTGGGCAGCCGGGGATCGAACAGGCCTGATCCCCCGCCGCCCGTCGTCCCGGCCTTGAGCACGCCCAGGGACACTGTCACGATGACGTGATCGGCCGACATGGCCGTCCCGTCGCTGAAATGCAGAGTGACGGGGCGGCCGTCGCCGCGGACGCCCCCGGCCGGAGCCCACTCGATTTTTTCGACCTTCCGGCCTAATTGGAGGACCCCGGCCGGGAGGGCGGAGGCGAGGTGGTCGACGACGCCAGAGTAGCCGCCGGCGATGGTGATCTCCTCGCCGGGGAAGAGGATGTAGTCCTTCTCGGCATTGTAGTCGAGGCTGCAGAGGTCGTCGGCGGAGGTGTAAGTCCGCTGTATGCTCTCGTGCATCGCGAAAACGGCCTCTTGCAGCGATCGCTTGCTCCAGCACCCCACTGGCGTACCCTTCTTATTCTCCTTATCCAGATACGCGGCCAGGCCACGGCGGAGGAACGAGCCGACGCTGGTTTCTCCGCCGCTGACGACGCAATGCTCGGCGGTGAGGTCAATCTTGCCCTGGATGAAATCCATGAGATTGTTGAAGAGGCGGGAAATAGGGCCGACGAAGGCGGGGGAGAGCGCGTGGCCGCCCTCCGCCGCCGTGACGGGGTCTTCAAGAGTGCCGTCCATGCACTCCCACGGCTGGTCGGAGGCGAGCAGGTTTGTGTCCTCAGCGATTTTGTAAACGGGGCTGCCGTCAATCCCGTGGATCCACGTGGCGCCCTGCTCAATCCGGTCGCCGGAGAATTCGGAGGTGCTGATGCGGCCGCCGATCCGGGTGCCGCCCTCCACCACCGCGAGCTCAAGGGAGGCGGCGGCGGAGGTGTGGAGCTTGTTGGCGGCGGTGAGGCCGGCCATTCCGGCGCCGATTATAACCACCCTGGGCTTCTTGCTCACCATTTCCCTCACTTGCCAAAAACACAACGATGGGACAAAAATGGAAAATGATTCTTGACAGTGAAGGATTTTTATTTTTTATTTATTTTTATTTTTTATTTTGGTGGGATGCGTGTGTGTGTGTGAGGTTGAAGATGAGATAATTGGAATGGAGAGGATATATAATCGCTTAGTAAGGGATCTTTATTCTCTCTCCTCTTTTTTATTTATTACTTATTGTTCATTAAGCTAATAAAGACATGGGTCTACTTTTGTTCAAGTCCAGTGTGGGCTTCATATGAGTGTGTAGGCACATTTGTTGGCTTCAAATCACATGGAATCATATATACAAATATGAGTAGGCACATAGTATAATGTGGCATTTGAATGTTGTCAAAGTTATTGTAAAAGCATCCACCATGGAGCGCCCTATGCTCCGCCACATCAGCATTCTATCCTCCCACTCTTCCACCTGCAGTGGGACGTCCTAAAGTCCGCCCTATAGTTTTCACTACTATTTTGTTAATTAAATTTTTTTTTATGTTTTTAAATATGTCATGCAAAATTATAAAAAAACACTACGATTAAAGACAAATCCTACATTACTAATTAAATTTTTTTTTACAAGAGTTAGAAATAAAAAACAAGTTCACTAAATCCTACATTACTAATCCTTCATTCCCAGCTTGCGGCGTAGATCATCGATCATCCACTTGAGGTATTCGGCTTTGCCCGGGTCCTCGCACTGCATGAGGGCGTGGTGCGAGTCCAACAACGTCCTCCGGTTGGCAGCCGCCACCAACTCCGCGTAGGCATGTCCCGCAGCCGAAGTTGGGGCCGGGGGGGCCGGGGCCTGTGAGGATGTCGCCTTCGCCTTGCCCTTGTTCTTGGCAGCCATGACGTCTATGGGACGCCGGGAGGACATCGGTGTGCCGAAACTCTCATCCTCGTACATCGGCTGGTTGAGGTCCATCGGAGGTGCGCCGGTGTCGCTGCTCGTATAATCACCGGCGACGGTATTCTTCGTCCTCTTCGCCGCAACCGATAGAGGCATAATCACTCCTTGGAACTTCTGCTTATCCTTCAAGAGGAGCCAGGAGTTGTAATGCTTGAAATCGACGTAAAATGAAATGTACGACGCAAACTCTCGTCGCTGCCCTGCTCCCTCAAGCACTTCTCGTACTCCGTCGAGAAAAAATTGACCTACTTCTTCACCTGATCCCAGTGCTTGCGGAGCTTCTCCCTATGGCGCTTGTAGGTGGCCGCCGGCTTGGCCTCGTTGTAGCGATCAGCGATGCGCTCCCAGTACGCGATTTACTTTTGGTTGTTGGCAAACACCAGGTCCTCCGAAATATCAATCCAACACCTAACCAAGACAATGGTTTCATCCGGGTTGTAGTTCGTCCTCCGTGGGGCGAACTCTTCATTCTTCTTCGGAGGCGGCAACTTCTGGGCCCTTTGCCTGTTCCGCTTTTTCTTGGTGGCGGAGCCTGAGGCGGCGGCGGTTAGAGATGCCCACTGGTTCCGGTTCCGAACCGGAACCGTGGCAATTTTTCCGAACCGGAACCGTCGCAATTCGGGTCGCGGTCCGGTTCAGGTTCATGATTTTTCGAACCGGAACCGTCACCGAACCGGCGGTTCGGGACGGTTCGGAACAGCCGGTTAACCGGTGGAACCGCCGGTTCGGGCGCGTAAATCAAGGCGTCAGAGATAGGGCTGACGGCGGCAGCTTTTCAGCGGCAAAACCGGCCGGTTCCGGCGGTTTTTGGACCGGAAACCGGCGGTTAACCGTGAAAACCGGCGGTTCCGGCGGTTTTCCGCCAAAACCGCCGGTTTTTCCGGCGGTTTAGGCGGTTCCGGTTCGGAACCGGCGGTTTCGCGGTTCGGTTGTATTTTTTTTTTAATTTGAAATTTGGATTTATACAACAAATTGGAACAAGACAATGTATAATTCAAATAGAAATACGGCGAATAAGGAAGAAATGATATCTATTTTATTGAGTTTGAGTTGTAAGTTGTAACGGACAACGATACATTACAATTTACAATATGTATACAAGTATACAACATACAATAATGTAATATAAATTTGAAATTTGGACTTATACAATAAATTGGAACAAGATAATGGATAATTTAAATTGAAATAAGACGAATATGATGAAAATGATATCAATTTTATTGAATTTGAGTTGTAACGGACAACGATACATTACAATTTACAATACATATACAAGTATACAACATACAATAATGTAATATAAATTTGAAATTAAATTCTTCCATTTCCCCCCATTTTTTAATCTATAAATACCCCCCTCTATTCTCATTTACATTCACCACACTCTTATGTTAATAAGAGTTTCTCTCTTCAATCTCTCAATTCTCTCTCTTTGTCTCCAATTTCTCATTTGTGCTATTGTGCTTCCATTTAATTACTCAAGTGCTACTCTTATTACGCATTGTTATACACTTATACTTGTTCCCGTAGTTCTTCCATTTTTCCCTCCATTTCATGTTTTTTTATTTGTAAATTATATTACATTGTTGTATGTTGTATACTTGTATATGCATTGTAAATTGTAATGTATCGTTGTCCGTTACAACACAAATTCAATAAAATTGATATCATTTTCATCTTATTCGTCTTATTTCAATTTAAATTATCCATTGTCTTGTTCCAATTTATTGTATAAGTCCAAATTTCAAATTTATATTACATTATTGTATGTTGTATACTTGTATATGTATTGTAAATTGTAATGTATCGTTGTCCGTTACAACTCAAATTTAATAAAATTGATATCATTTTCATCATATTCGTCTTATTTCAATTTAAATTATCCATTATCTTGTTCCAATTTATTGTATAAGTCCAAATTTCAAATTTATATTACATTATTGTATGTTGTATACTTGTATACATATTGTAAATTGTAATGTATCGTTGTCCGTTACAACTCAAACTCAATAAAATAGATATCATTTCTTCCTTATTCGTCGTATTTCTATTTGAAGTATACATTGTCTTGTTCCAATTTGTTGTATAAATCCAAATTTCAAATTAAAAAAAAAAAATACAACCAAACCGCGAAACCGCCGGAAAAACCGGCGGTTCCGAACCGGAACCGGAACCGCCGGTTTTCGAACCGGAACCGGAACCGTGAAATAGCCTCACGGTTCGGTTCCGGTTCCACCTTCGACCGAACCGGAACCGGCGGTTCCGAACCGGAACCGCCGGTTCGTGAACCGTGGGCAACACTAGCGGCGGTGCGGCGGGGTGGGGCGTGGGCGTAGGTGGGAGACGGCTCCATGTCTGACAGCCCGTATGAATCCGTACTGAAATCGGGATCGTACTGGGTGTTGAAGTCAAAGGGTCGGTATTCATCAGGGTTTGTACCCGGCCACCGTGCACCACCACTGAACATCGGACTATTCGGACTTGGGTAATCACCGAGATTCATTTTTAGTGTATGGAAGAGTGGAGTGAATGGAAGAGTGAAGTTGGGGTGTATATATATAATAAATTTTGAAGAATTAAAAAAAAAGGGAAAACGCGTTGCATCGTCCGCGTGACCCGTAGTTTGGTTCACTTTTTTTTGAAGAATTAAAAAAAAATTGAATAAATTTTTAGTATAATGCGACATCATTTGGTTCACTTTAATGTGACGTTGTTCTGATTGTTGTCCGATTATGCCACGTAACTCAGTGCACAAGTCATTTCAACGTCGAAATCTTGATTGATTGCAAAATCAAATAAATAATTCTGCAGTTTTCACATGATTTTTTAAAAGATAATATAAAAAATTATAATTTGACGAAAGTGAAAGGATTTAAAAGAAAATACAAATGTCACGTAATTTGATTAAAATGCCATGTGATACGATCGTGCCACATAATTTAGTTAGCAAACCTTATCGTTATCAAAATCTTAATTATTGCAAAATCAGACCAAGTCAATAATTTGATAATTTACAAGTAAATTTTAAAACTAGAACTTAGTAAAAGGTTTAAAGAATTATACGGAGCAAGAAAATACTCGTAAAATTCAAATCCAAAATCTTTAAAGGGACTATTTCCACCACTATACAGCCCAAAAAAACTTTCCAACATAGATTTTACTATGTAATGATGTATTCACCTTTTAAATTGTGATTATGACGACCATATCAACACTTGACACCATAAAAGATAACCATGACAATTTTCCAATGAAGGGTGGGGGCTTTCCAATCATAACATTCGCCATATGCCAAAGAAGAGGATGAAAATTTGATAATCTACTTTTAAATACTCTCTTTTTCATTTTTATATCATAAAATAGACACTTTTAATATTCAAAAGATATTAAAAGAGAAGATGATTTGTAATAGAAGATTTTAGATGAAGGATTGAAGAGACTAAAGTCCCAAAATGGTCCTTAACATATTGCGATTTTTTGATTTTGGTCCAAAATATTATCTTTTGAATTAATCGGTCCCTCACATTTGAAAACGGGTCACATTTGGTCCTTTTTGGACGATTCCGTCAAATTTTTGACGGTTTTAATTACCGGGTCACAAATCCGTCACTAACGCCGCCCTCAACTCCTCCACCGGCCGCATGTCCGCCGACAAGCTGATCACCGTCGCCGCATGTCCGCCAACGAGCTGAACACCGTCGCCGCCAAATCAACGACGAGCTGAACACCGTTGCAACATGTCCACCGACGAGCTGAACACCGTTCGGGTCGGGCTCGGGCTAGGCCAAATAAATTTTTACCGCGCACCAGGATTGCAAAATTAGGGTTTGGACAACTCCAATTTCCCCCAAACTGAAAAATCACAAATTGATTTCAACTGCCTATCCGCCAAAAACTACGTCAAAATCCGCCGCCACAAGCAGAATTTATGGATCCAGCACGCCGACGACGTCTCCGGACTAGCCGTCGACGGCGATCGCGGCTAGCTCTACACAATCTCATGGGATAAGAGCCTCAAAATGTGGAAAACATCTTCCGATATGGCTTGCATCGACTCCGTCGGTTCAGCGCATTCTGACGCCGTGAACGCCGTCGCCTCCTCCGACGGAATCGTCTACACCGGCTCTGCCGACGGGAAGATCAAGGTGTGGAGAGCCTCCACCTCCGGCGACAGGAGAAAACGGAGCTTGAAGACGACGCTATCGAAGCACAATTCGAGCGCGAATGCTCTCGCGCTGACGCCAGATGGGGCGGGGTTGGCCTCCGCCGGCGGCGGAGTGATGGAGAGGAGAGACGACGGCGGCGGCGACGGCGACGATGAAGAGATGGATTTCTTCCTTGCTTGCTGCTTGAAAGGGCATAAAGGGGCGGTGTTGAGCTTGGTTTGTGTTAGTGACGGATTTGTGACCTGGTAATTAAAACCGTCAAAAATTTGACGGAACCGTCCAAAATGAACCAAATGTGACCCGTTTTCAAATGTGAGGGACCGAATAATTAAAAAGATAATGTTTTTGACCAAAATAAAAAAATCACAATATGTTAAGGATTATTTTGGGACTTTATTAAAAATTAATATGAAAATGGTGAGAAATGAGAAGTAATAATAAGTTGATAATGCCTGCCACCAACCTCACATGTGAATTGGTAAACGACGGCCCACCAAACTGAACAATACTGAATGGTCCTCATTAGTCAATAAGGTTATGCAATCTGTTATTTACATATAATTATGCCTTCAACTTTGTTACTCTTATTAGCTCACCCCGAATAACAAAAATAGGAAAAGAAAGAAGAAACTAAATTACATTGTCACAAATTTTAGCATCATGTTGTCCGTTGCAACAACTCAACTTCTAACACCTAAAAATCATATAGTTTATTATGTTGTCGTCTCTTAATATAGTAAAATGTTTACAAAATTAATGTCATTTTCTCTAACCAAGAAAACTTGCAAATTTGGTGCTGTGTTAACGTAAAATACTAAATATGATCTATTGTACGATTTTTGTTCGTTCTCATAAAATAATTCATACTATATATTTATGGAAATGTTTTGTCCTTCCTTTTTAGATTTATGAGTTCCACCGTCCATTACATTAATTCAACTATTTTTTTTCTTCATTCTCAATTTATCAATTACGCATTAAAACTCGTGTTCATAAAAGATATACAAAACTTGAATTGTTACATAAGTGTGACATGATGAGTTGGACCACTGGCCCAAATTTAAAGCCCAAACATACTGCTGGAGTAATCATTTTTTTTTGTTTTCGGTCCAGATGACTGCTGGGTCAGTTAATTTTGTCCTTTAGTCAATGGCCCGCTTTGGTACCATGATATAAATCGATGAGTTCCATAGTAAAATTTATTGGTGATAGGAGAGTGGCACGTGAGTTTTATATAGTGGTTTTAATATTCACTTAACAATGATGTAGGATAGTTATATGTTTTTTTTAGTTTCAATTGCCAACATCAATGGATAAGAAGACCTAGAAATTGGGACACGGCGGAGAATGCTGAATCGCCGGTGTTTGGAGAGTCATTATCGGGATTCATTCTATTGCTAGAGAGAGAAAATTTATAGTTGAGGACGGAACCATTTCCAAGGGGCTTGGATCCCCTACTTTAGAGCATGCGTAACGCAAGGGGCCGGGCCGCATCTCGCGAGTCCCGGCCCGTACCGAGCGTTGCACGGAGGAGAGTCACGGCCGCCCAGGCCGCTCCCGGGGCCGCGTTCCCGGCCTGGCTAGCGTCCCGCGTCCCGGCCGGGACGGCGTTGCACGGTGACGGGCCGCAAGGCGCGAGTCCCGGCCCAGCGTTGCACGGTGACGGGCCGGGCCGCAAATCCATTTTTTTTAATTCGATGTCTATAAATACGAGCCTTTGTTGTGCATAAATCTTACGTGCATTCAATTTCAATCCTACGTTACATTTCAATCCTCTATTAACTCGAACAATTATACCCTTTGTGTCGGTGTAAATGGATTGGTTCAACAGCGATCAACGTGAGATGGAGGAGTTCGTTAACTCGAACAAATGAAGAAGTAGTAGTCGTGGCCCGGGTTTCTTGTATTTTAAATTTGCTTCGTCTAGTAATGTAATGTTAATTTCGAATGAACAATGCATTTTTCCGGTTTCAATTGTTCAACGAATTGCGTTTTCGAGTTTAATAGGTTGGAGTTGTGAATAGTGTCATTTATTAGTTGCGGCCCGAGTTGCGGCCTGCAGGGTTACAGCAGTTGGGGCCTGGGCCGCAACTGTAGAGGAATGATGACGTGGAGGGGACTTGGGGCCGGAAATGGGGACGGGGTTACTGATGCCCTTGACTCCAAGCACAACAAAGGCTGTTGTCCTATATATCCCATATTTTAAATTAATAAAATGAATACTTTATATATTATTTTAATATTATAATTTTATTATTAAAATACGTTGGATGAGACAACAACTCCTGCTATGCTTGAAGCCATAGCAGGAGATCCAAACCCATTTCCAAGCTTCGTCCCTCATCCTTGATTCACTCATTAAAGAGTGTCCCTGTGAAATGCTCTTACACGTATGTGAAATTAATAAATTATTATTATAAGGGATGCTCATATACTCCTGATTTAAAGTTTTATTTTGTCATTTTGAGATACTTGTGATTTAAATTTTATTTATTTATTTTTATTATAGGTAAGTGAACCCACCTTTCGACTAACTCATTATATTCACATTTTTTTATAAAACAAACATACATTCCACAAACACATTTTCCTATTTTTCTTCATAAAGTCAAACAAATTCTTAAAACCTATGCCCATTCAAATGAGACTATAAATGGCAAATGGAGGGAGTACGTTGCAGTCAATCTACGATGGGCTAATATATACTTTCTCTGTCCCACAAGATTATGCATTCATTCATTTTTAGTCTGTCCCCTAAAAGTATGTACTTTCTAGTTTTGAAGACCGTTTTTTCTCTATTGAGGTGAGATTTATTCTTCACTAATAATACTTTAATTAATTTTCTATTTCTATCAGGTATATACTACTAAAATTCATGTCTAACTTCATTTTTATTTTTACGATAAATTGATCTTGTCAAATGCAACATCTGGATAACAAGTTTACAACTTGCAGCCTCTATTTGAGTTGTGCATAACCCATTTGCTGTTGGATCCACCTTGGATTTTGTTTGTCATCAAAATCTTACTCATTGTTTTTATTTACAAAGGATGGTGTGTTGTCATTGAAATAGGGAAAACATACTATTTTGATGCAATTCTTTTTAAAGAGGAAAACATTACTTTTAATTTATTATTATATAAAAAAAATGTCTGGAACAATACCATCACTCAACATCTACAATTGGGTCATGTATTTTTAAAAAAAAATGTTTAATTGTAATTTCAGTGTGACAATTGACATGCCATGTAAGTTTTCCGAAACTGAGAAATGGACCTCGTGACATTTTAATACTAGTATTTCACAATATTTAGGAACATTTATCTTAAACGAAAATAGTATGCGAGAGTAGATTATATTTTTCAATTAGTTGTCGATTACGAGGTATACTTAACTCTATATTATACATATAGTGAAAGAGCTTTCATAGTTTTTCTTGTACGCAATTATTTCTGAATTAACGAAATTAAGTAACGATTAACTATGCAACACATAGTTGCAACTGCATCGAATCAATTATTTGGGTAGTTGCCGTTTTCTTTCTTTTTAATCAAGTACACGATTTTTCTCTTCAACCGATGCATGCCAATCGTTGGATTAATTTAACATTAATCAAAGCTAAATGCATCCTTTATTCAAATCTACTTAGAAGGAAGTGAAGATATTTAGGCATCGTGGATTCATTAAAAATGGATAAATAAAGGCATAAATTAAAAAGCCTATTAGGCAAAGATGCTCTCAAAAGGTGACTCCAAAAAGATTACTTATTATCAATATTATCTTCCATCTTTGTCCACTTTATCAACGAATTGGAAACACTTTCTTCTTTCTCTTTTCTTAAGTGTTATTTTGTGCTAAATTAATTAGATTAGAGGGGTGGAAACCATTTTTTTCTTAAAGATAATAAAAATTATAATCGTGAAAGTAGATGTATATTATTTGATGAAATTGGAGCCTCAATTGCCCGTACCATCACCATCACTGCTTCATAAGTGATGGCTACATCTATTTAATCAATATTGTCGTATTTATCTTCACTCATTATTATTCTGCATTTTTTTGTTTAATTTTTTTAAGGTGGTTGGCCGATGTGGAGGAACAAAAAATTGTGCTTAATTAAGCCTGTGCACGAGACTATATTTAAAACTCTGTTTTGATTATTTTAAAACAAATCGATCTGTACTGTATTTGAAATAAATATTCGTTGTTTATATTATTGACTCTCCAAGAATCAAATTGTACTAATTCTTTGTGTACCAATTTTAATTGCCCTTTATGCTCTCTGCAAATAGTAGCTAGCTAGTCAACTTCACCTCCCCAAATAAATAGAGAATAATGTTTTACTTTTATGCATTGGAGAATTAGATTGAAAATTTTCTCTTAGGCGATAGATTGGAGAAAATATTACTGATACACATTCTATTTAGTTATTTCCTATCAATAATTAGATATACTTTCAAGCAAAATCACTTATAACAATTACCTCTTGCTCTAGTTAACTTTCTAAAAAGAGTAAAAAATTTATTGAGTTGATCTCTAATTATACGTGCACAGTGTCCAACTCTAACCACAATTTATTAGTATTTATTTATTTTGAATATTATCTACTTAGTTTTAAACAATATATAATAAATTATAATTGCTCTTATTTTAGGTGAGAGCCACGAGGGAGAACTCACATTAACTTTGTCTAATAAAATGTGTACCTGCGATATGATTGGTACGACCAATTTTGATCGATAAAGTTCCGATACTCATGGAGTGTAATTTGCCCTTTTATACAAGATTCATTCTCATCATTTCATTTTCTACATCTTAAATTGAGTACCAAGAAACCCTAAACTATTCCGGTTAAATCTTTCAAGAATCTTATTGTAAACAACTTGCAAAAAATATAATTTATCCATCACTTTATGATGCTTAATTCACATGTCTAAAATTTGACTTGCCTCTCCAAAATATTTAATGAAGACTCATTAAGATAATTATTTTTTTCAAATTATACATCTCCTTTCCATCACTCCAGAGTTAATTGTGGCATACAACGTATCCTTCTTCTTATCTTGAGCTATTATCATAGCTCCCTTGGTAATCTTCCTATTGATGCAACCTAACATTGTCATGTACCCATCGACATCAAGCTGACCAATCGAAAATAAATTTCCCTATAATTCTAGAATATATCTGGCTCCATTCCTTTTTATCACAAATCCAGTGGATGTCAATACCTTCACTTTTTCAATTTCCACGATATACAAGGGCACGTCATCAGCTAGATGTATCTTTTCAAAATTGCCAGAAATGTAGTCTTACATTATGTTCACATTGCTGAATAAATGGAACGATGCTCCAGAATCTCATACTCACAATTCCATTGGACTAATGACAATCAAGACCAGTGCGTCTCGCCATCATCATGAGACATAATAACATTTGATGTCTTCTTGTCATTCTGAACCTCATTCTTATAATTTTAGGTGCCTCACACGGATTTTTGAAGTGCTAAAACTTGTCACAATTCCAACATTTAACTTGATCCAAATCCCTCTTGGATTGACTTCTTCCTTTGGATTTTGATGTTCTATGATCTGCTTTCCATTCGATATGTCTCTATGTTTCGTACTCAGAGTTGACCCCTAACCAGAAGATCATGATTCTTTCCAGTGAATTTCTTCACCAACCATCAGATCCATTACTTTGTAATTCAACTTAGGTGATTTCAACAAATTTTATATCAACTAAGATCAATTGCGCCATAATCATGTTAAACTCGTTGAGATGTTGCATTAGTTTTCTCCCTTGCATTATAAAATTAAACAATCGTCTTATTAGATGTACTTGTTCAATGTTGATGGTTCCTGATACATCATCTACAAGGTCTTCATAATCTCATTCGTCGCTGATGTTGTAGTCGTGTGGTGCATCATATTATTGGATAACGATAGTCGAATCACGCTCATCGTTTTTTTCCAATAGCTTCTACTCGTCTTATTCTACCTATCCAGGTTTGCATTTTATAGGTTGTCATATATCTTTACCGTATAGGTAATCCTCGATTTGCATTTCTAAAACCTGAAATTAGATTCGTCAAAATTTCTCCACAACAATTTTTTCGTCGAACTCCATTGTGAATTGTATCTCTTGAACCCTAGGCCCTTCATACCAATTGTTTGGGAATTGAATCCTCGATTTGCATTTTTCAAAATCTGAAATTAGATCCATCAAAATTTCTCCACAACAATTTTTTCATTGATGTCCATCGTGAATTCTATCTCTTGTACCTTAGGCCCTTGATACCGGTTGTTTGGAATTGAACACATATAATCATAAATATAAAAGAGACCTAATGCAAGGAATTATTTTCCTGACTCCATATAATGTGTTTCTACGTAACGGCCATGAGGCGATGCCAAGCCAGAGATTTCATCATATAATTTTTCATATTGTTTTTTCAATGAAAAAGTAAATATAAGCAAAAATAGAAAATCGTAATTCTAGTTACTATAGAAAATATAATTCTATATATGATAGGAGATATTAAAACTATATAATTAACAGATTATTGTAAACGAAAGTCATTATATACTTTGTACTTGGATTCAACAAAACATTATGGTTTCAACCGAAACTTAGACCGATTGATGGCAGACAAGCTGAGAGCTGCTTTTGGACAAAACTTAAGATCACAATCCATTCAATAAAGTGTAATTATTTTTTCTCGGAAGCGAAAAAAGGAAAATAAAATGAAAGAGATATGAAGGATGCATATATATATATATATATATATATATGGAGATGATCAAAACAAGTATGTGTTTAAATCCAGAAATGCAGCCCAAATCTTGGCCCTAGGATTAGATGATCTAATGGTCAATAATTAATCAAAAATACAGAAGGTCATAATTAAGCAGTTTTAGGTCATATTATAAGATTTGAGTTTAATGTCATATTAAGATCATTTTAGGTCATGCTTTGTTAGTATGACCTAAACATAAACTAACAATGACCTAAACATGCCCTATGCATGATATTGTTCTGCATTTCCCTATGCATGATATTGTTCTGCATTTCTGTATTTAAATCTAGTTTTGCATAGATTAAAATCCTATATATATATATATATATATATATATATATATATATATATATATAGGGTCATGATCTATGGCAAACACCTCTTAACCATATAACTAGAGAACAAATAATAGCCACAAGATCAAAAAAATCAAGGGCTAGTATTAATTTTTGAATTTAAGGAGAAATTAGTTCCCTCAATCACAAATTTACTCTACAATAACAAGGCAGGGGTATAATGGTCATTGCATAGCCAAAAATAGGATACGTCGGCAAATTAGAATTCATCTCCTCTTCTTCTCTTCTCCATCCTCATCACCGCCTTGTACCTGCCGTTGTCGCAGCGGCGGCAGGAGATTCAACCTCATTGTGCGATTCAACCTTTTCTTCTCTCTTCTGCAAAATTCGCGCGATTCAACCTTCTCGTCGATGTTGGCGTCGCCGTCGTCACGTTCTGCAGGAATCGGACGCTGAATTGGAGGAAAAAGGCGTCGCTGATGGTGGAATTGGATGCTAGAGATGAGCGAATCCAGGTTTTGGAAAGGATTGTGGAGAAAGTAGAATCGGAAGATTTGGCAGAGTAGGAAATGCAGATGTGCTTTGATGAGAAGGAGATGGTGATTAGGGAGATCGGCGGTGGAAGGAGGTGGATGGTCACAGCCATTGCCACTGCTGCTGCTGTCATATTCTACTTCCATGCTCACAGAAATCATTGATTTTTGTTGATTAGAGTTTCAGTTTTGGATAATTGTTGCTAAATAATGCACTTAATTTGCTTCAATTTTGTGTTTGCTGCACTGGCATATATTTTTGATCACTACTATTATGAGAATTTGATTTCTTGAATCTTGATGGTGCTTGAGTTTGGAATTAGAACACTTCATATTTATGTGTTGTTCTTTGTGTTTTGTAAACAAGAGTGAAGTAAAATAAGAATAAGAGTGATGTAATTTGTAAACAAGAGTGAAGTAAAATCAGAATAAGAGTGACGTGTTTTGTAAACAAGAGTGAAGTAAAATCAGAATAAGAGTGATGTGTTTTGTAAATAAGAGTGAAGTAAAATCACAATAAGAGTGACGTGTTTTGTAAACAAGAGTGAAGTAAATTAACAATAAGAGTGATGTGTTTTGTAAACAAGAGTGAAGTAAAAGAGTGATTTGTTTTGTAAACAAGAGTGAAGTAAAATCGGAATAAGAGTGATGTGTTTTGTAAACAAGAGTGAAGTAAAATCAGAATAAGAGTGATGTGTTTTGTAAACAAGAGTGAAGTGCTTTCTGAACAAGAGTGAAGTGTTTTGTGAACAAGAGTGAAGTAAAATCAGAATAAGAGTTATGTGTTTGGTGAACAAGAGTGAAGTAAAATCAGAATAAGAGTGATGTGTTTTGTGAACAAGAGTGAAGTAAAATCAGAATAAGAGTGATGTGTTTTGTGAACAAGAGTGAAGTGTTTTCTGAACAAGAGTGAAGTGTTTTGTGAACAAGAGTGAAGTAAAATCAGAATAAGAGTGATGTGTTTTGTGAACAAGAGTGAAGTAAAATCAGAATAAGAGTGATGTGTTTTGTGAACAAGAGTGAAGTGTTTTTTGAACAAGAGTGAAGTGTTTTGTGAACAAGAGTGAAGTAAAATCAGAATAAGAGTGATGTGTTTTGTGAACAAGAGTGAAGTAAAATCAGAATAAGAGTGATGTGTTTTGTGAACAAGAGTGAAGTAAAATCAGAATAAGAGTGATGTGTTTTGTGAACAAGAGTGAAGTGTTTTCTGAACAAGAGTGAAGTGTTTTGTGAACAAGAGTGAAGTAAAATCAGAATAAGAGTGATGTGTTTTGTGAACAAGAGTGAAGTAAAATCAGAATAAGAGTGATGTGTTTTGTAAACAAGAGTGAAGTAAAATCATGCTAGGAGTGATGCGTTTTGTAAACAAGAGTGAAGTAAAATCATGCTAACAGTGATGTATTTCAGGGTTATGAATTGGAAGGTATCGAAATCCATTTGCCTTTGCTGAATAATTAAGCTACTTTTTGCCCGATTCCTCTTAGTTTGTGCAATTTTTTTTAGTTTCATCTTCATAATCTTGCAAATATGCAATTCACAAGTGCTTAACAAACTGTGAATCTTGCAAATCATACAATTCACACGCACACAAATTCCTACTTGTATTCCAATCACAACATACAATTTTCAGCTGCGTAGATCAAACAATACCAAAATAGTTCATACTTACAATTTACAATAATCATCCAATGAAATTATAGCCATGTATCACAAACTAGAATCACCATTAACGAGGTGCTATCACAAACTAGAATCGATCAAAATGTTCGATTCTATGAACAGTGCAAATGATCAATTTCATAGTAATCTTAATTTGAATAGCATAAATCGCATGAATCCACCATAGTTCTTTCTTATTGAGATCAGATCTTGCAGATGCGATCAAATAATTGACGAAATATGGATGAATTGCAATTGCTAACTGCCGCTGTAACATGGCGAATGCGCCGGGGAGCCTTGCGCCCGCTGCACAGGTTGAAGGTTTGAGCGTGGTGTTGGTAGGGTGGAGGCGGATGATGAGTTCGGCGGCGGAGCCTACATCGTCGCCGCCTTCATCGGTGAAGAACAGCGAGTCGCCGGGGGAGAATGTCGTTTTCATAATGAGAATGAAAGGAATCTGCGTAATTCATTTAAATTTGATAATTTAATTTCCAAAAATACCCTTGGCCTATTTTACATCATTAAAATAATTAATATTTATTTCATTAAGATGTGTGGCTGAGATTTGTTCTCTAGTTATACACTTAAGATTAGTTATACCTTGATCACTACCCTATATATATATATATATATATATATATATATATATATGGAGATGATCAAAATAAAAATGCATTTAAATCCAGAAATGCAGCCTAAATCTTAGCCATAGGATTAGATGATCTAATGGTCAATAATTAACCAAAAATACGGAAGGTCATAATTAAGCAATTTTAGGTCATATTATAATATTTGTGTTTAATGTCATGCTAAGATCATTTTAGGTCATGCTTTGTTAGCATGACCTAAAAATTAACTAACTATGACCTAAAAGTGTCCTACGTATGATATTGTTCTACGTTTTTGTATTTAAATCTTGTTTTGTATAGATCAAAACCTTATACTCCTATATATATATATATAAAATATTATTAAACTTAGTTTCGGATCCACCAAAGCATAATTAGTAAGCATTAGTTAAATGACTATAAGTTGATGCATCATTATCAATGCTTACTCACTAAGAAGTCAAACTCTTCCTTGAGTTCCGAATCTAGCAAACTCCAAATTAACATTGCATCTCCCTAGCTATTCTTGACCACCCAATCTCCCCCCCCCCCCCCCCCTCTCTCTCTCCCCCTCTCTCTCTCTCTCTCTCTCACACACACACACACACACTTATTAAACAAGTTAAGTGAATAATTGCATTGATAATTGTGTTGAAAAAGGTCAGAATGAGCGGTTAATTGATCACATTCCTAGAAATTGAATAAGATACTTTCTAAATTATAAATGTAATTTAGTGACAAAATTCGGATGAAGAAAAAACTACCTCTATATAATTCTAAGGGAAATAGTGTTATACAATAATCCTTTTTATTTTATAAGGGAAAGTGAGAGTTGTGGAGAGTGTAAATGTAATCTTGTATTGTATATAAAGAATACTAAAAGCGTAAATTCCAACATAAGCATATAATGATTTTGTGGATTTCAAGATTTTATTGGAGTAATTAAAGTGACACTCACAGAGCAAACTAATAATATCTCGTGAGCTCTACATCAATTTCTCAACTTAATTAATTATTTTCTTAATTGACAGGCCAATGGAATAGTTTATGTCCTTTCAAGAAACGAAAATGTGAAACAACTTAAAATTTGATTATTTTGTCTGTTGTTAGTATTTGTGAATAAAACTGATTTGGTCCCTCAAATTTAAATATATTGTTGAGCATACACCGACAAGTTCTTGTGTAATTTTCTTAAATGAATGAATCGTTCGAAAACATGTTATTGATTTTGTTGCACGAACGTATTAATAATTTAGGATTGGTGTATGGACATTAAAGAAGCTGCGGATAGTGTGGTCTATGTCTAAATTTTGGTGTTGCTTTTAATGATAATTTTGATTGAAAATGAAATGATAGATTGAAAGGATGGGCGCAAAACTAGCTCGTATTATTCATTCCATTGTCGTTTTCTTCTCATTATTATTTCTTGCTTTAATGCCTTTTATCTTAGTCCACCATCATATCTCATCTCTCTACCCCATTCCACTTCACTTTTTTTGAATTGTTTCTTCATTATTTTACTTTTTTAGCTAGTAAAAGATGTTGTTAATTCAATAGTAAACTCCGATTAAAAATAATTTTCCCTCGAAAACATTAAAATAAATTATGTACCTACTGATTTTCTCTGCATTTTAGAGTGTTGTAGAGCAATATATAGTTGATATTTCCCCAGCCCCACAAACTATGGTCCCATATTCAGAAAACCACAATTAGTTGTTTGTATTTACTTCGTTTTTTTGTTATTTTGTATGTATATCTACTCTTCAAATATTAGTAGGCGAAACAATCATCATATCGTCACATCTTACTTGCAACTTAGTTACGTTTGCGATCTAAAGATGGTCTTGCACTTCTAATCAATGGATCAATTAAAAGACTAAAGGCCCATTTTGATCCTTAACATATTGCGATTTTTTTATTTTGGTCCAAAACATCATCTTTTGAATTATTCGGTCCCTCACAAATAAAAAACGGGTCACATTTGGTCCATTTTGGACGGTTCTGTCAAAAATTTGACGGAAACCTAAACCCAAACCTCCCTCACCACCTCCGCCACGGCGTCCACCTTCCATCATCCCTCAGCCTCACCCACTGTCGTCACCGTCTCATCACTCAGCCTCACCCCCTCCTTACATCATCTCCCTCACCACCTCCGCCACGACGTCCACCTTCCTCGCCTCGCTCAACTCAACAATCAATCCCTCGTAGACGCCTTTCGGTGTTGCCGCAACCACGATTTGAGAGGAGGAGGTGGAACTGCGGCGGGGGGAGGCAGCCATAGCGGAGGGTGCCTGGACGACGACGAGGGCGAGGGGGGAGGTGGTTGATGGAGGGGTCGAGGGTGAGGGAGAGAGAGAGGAGGCGAGACAACGAATTGACCGATTTTCGAAAGAGTTAGAAATAGGTAGTTGCAGGTGCCGCAATCGGGGGTGTATCCGATCGATTTCATCTCTGGAAAAATTAGCGACGACGACGCCTTCCGGTGTTGCCGCAGCCACGATTTGAGAGGAGGAGGTGGAACTACGGCTGGGGGAGGCAGTCGTAGCGGAGGGTGCCTGGACGACGGCGAGGGCTAGGGGGATGTGGTCGATGGAGGGGTCGAGGGTGAGGGAGAGGAGGCGAGACGACGACTTGACGGTGAGCAGCAGCGACAGAACACTGGGAGTCGGAAGCCGGCATGTTTCCGTCAAATTTTTAAATCTCCATCAAATTTTTGACGAAACCTATCCAAAATGGACCAAATGTGACCCGACTTTATTTGTGAGGGACCGAATAATTTGGACCAAAATAAAAAAATCACAATATGTTAAGCACCAAAATTGACCTTTAGTCCAATTAAAATTATTAAAATTCATTATGTCTATAATAAAATATAAATTATAAATCGAATTGTTTTAAATTAGTCACTTGAATGGTAATATTAGCATTTATTATAGGGATTGCCGAAAATATCATTAAATTTGCTCATATTTTGTTCCAATAAACGACTTTAAAAATCAGTCCAAAAAAAACATATTGGATTTATTAGCAACTATTTCACAGCAATTTTTTTTATGGCATTGTATTTGATATGATAACTAAGAAATTATATGTGGACGTCGTTATCAGTTAAATAATCTCTTCATGCAAAAATTGAGGTTGTGTGGTCGAAACCAATAATAATATTATAAGAGTACGCAGGTAACCGAATAATTTGTGGGATAATTATGATCAATTCTAAATTTCATAATTTTTTTCCAAATGATTGTTAAAATTATGGGAAAATCATAATTTCATCAAATTTTATAATTTTACTGCCAATTTATTTTATATTGGTTTTTGAGAAAGGATAGGCATATTTAGATACTTTAATTGTTCTTTTAAAAAAAAATAAAAAATACTTTTTGGGCTTTGTTACAAAATTGCTGATTTGTTGGGATCATAGGCGCGTTTAAGCAATTGTATAACTTGTTGGCCCCAAATATGCAAGCCTAATCAACCATAGCCCAGACCAGAAAATTATTGTATGATTCTTTTTTTAATTTATATTTCTACTAATTCTTGAGCCACAAAAATATTTTTTACCATGCAGGTAAGTTGCAGAATTATAGGGTGATCATGGACAAATTGTCGGTTTATTTATATTAGTAGGGCTCTTTTCCCCCATTTTCAAGTTTGCCATTACTTAATTTATGGGCTACTGCGCTATATAGTCTAGCTACGCCACATTCATTGTCATGGAAAGTTAATTTTTTTAAACACATAAATATCTCTGTTTATAGAAAATAGTTCTATAGGAGTTTTATTTTCATTAACATTACTTCAATCACTTTTTTTTCTCTATTTCTTTATTTTTACTAATTTTGTTAAAATTATTATCGTCAATTATTAAAACTATTTTTTTATAGACATATACTCCCTCCGTTCCTTGTTAATAGAGACATTTCTTTTCGGCACGGAGTTTAAGAATAGTGTGTTAAATGGATGGTGAAAAAAGTAAGAGAGATGAAGAGAGGATAAAATAAAAGGGATAATTATTTTTTACCAAAAATAAAAATGACTCAATTAACTTGGAACTTCCCAAAATAGAAAAATAACTCTATTGACATGGAACGGAGGGATGCTAGAGTAATTATTAATAAGCCCTAGGTATTCGCCTCAGTTATAGACATGAGAAAGCCCAATGTAATCAGGCCCATTTTCGCATTTCTTAATAACAAGACAAAAGTATATTTGCTTACTGTGAAAATAATATGATCCATATTTGATTTATTCTTTTATCAGCTACAGAAAATAATAAGAGTTTTACCAAAAATAGTGAAAATTTCCAGTAATTTTTATTCCCTATTTTTTCTTAAATTTGTTATACCTGATTTAAAAATTTTACCTATTCACATATTTGATAGTTTATCCAAAAAAAAATACCAATAACAATAATAATTATTAGTGTTAATTTATTAAAACAAAAAACGATAATGACAACAATAAAAAGTACTATAATAATAACAAATTTGCATAATAATATCGTTACAGATAATCATAACAGCGTTACATGTCGGTGGAAGAGGGTCTATCTCAAATCGACGTTCATTTTCTTTGTTCGTTGTATTCATTCTACATTTCTACATTTCTGTTATCAATTAATTAATTTGTGTTAGTTTCCACGTAAAGCTACTTGATTAGTCTTCAATAGTGTTCGAGACATGATATAAGCAGAAAAAAGTATGATTATATTTTGCACATTATTACTAGGTGTATAGAGAATAAAAGCAATATTGTACATTAATGATTTATCCTTTCACATTTCAAAACATTGAGCGACATGATTATCAATACTCAACTTGCCTAATGCTTTTGCAAAGCTCCTCAAACTCATGCCCTTAATAATAGTACTCCATCTGTCCCTGAAAATTAGTCACTTATTTTTATTTTTGTCCGTCCCCAACTTTTTTTTAACTCTCACTTTTACTATATATTTTTTATAGTGGATCCCACACGCATATACTAACTCATTCCCACTCACATTTTATTATAAAACTAGAACCCACATTAAACTAACTTTTTCAACCCACTTTTGATAATATTTCTTAAAACTCGGTCCAATGGTGACAAATAATTAGGGACAGAGGGAGTAATATTTAATAAATGATTATATTAAAACAGATAAATATCAACGTTACATTTAAAATTCATTTTTCAATTTGATAAAATGTACTTACAGTGGGGGAATAGTGAAGTCCCCACCTCCAAAGGAATCGCATAACTAATTTTAAAAATCATATTCCCCTGTCCCAAAAAATAGTCCATTATTGCTATTTTTGGTAAGGTTTGGTTTGAGAAAATATTGATTCCAGTCTTATTATGACGAAATATTTGGAGGTGGAAAACCAATCTTAAGTAGTAGTAAGTTGCAAATACATAACACTTCAGTTAATCCACTTTTCACCCCTTAAATATTTGATAAGCACTTAAGAGGGAAATTTCCTAATATATACTTGTTGATCCTCCAATTACTAGATTTCCATCAAGTTAGGTGAAATATCCGGCTATCAATTGGCTTGCACTAATGCACTTTAACATCGTTTTTTCTCCTAATAGCTATGGAACATATTTCATTTGCTTCAAAAGATTCATCCACCTTATCCAAATACCTCAATGTCGACAAAATACTCTACTAATGCTCCAATAGATCATCATATCAAATTGTTCCTGTAATTAATAATCATATCATCTATATAGATGACTTAACATGTTAATTTTAACTTTTTGAATGTTATTGAATTTCTTATTAATCCTATAGTATATGTTATTATTAATCTTTTATAAGATTTAGAATTTTTTATATTTTGTGCATGTATTCTTTATATATGATATGTTTCTTGTAAACAAAAATCTCCAATATTTTCATAGTGGAATATTTTTTTTTCTATATTAATCTCTTGAGTTATTTATCCGAACATTAAAATTTAACTGAACAAATGTCTCCAGCTAAAAACTGATGATTTCTTATAGAAAAAATATCATATATAGAATCGAGAATAGATCTGAAAATAGTGTTCATTCCTCTAGCATTGTCGAATTCCAACCATTTAAATGTAATACTAATATTTTTAGTACTAGAATAGAATAATAATAGGGTAAAAATAGAATTGAGTCGAGGTCTGCGAGGACAGGTACTATATATAGTCACAAAAATGATAAGCACCACAAAATTCTGAAAACAGAAATAGATAGCTAGCTAGCTAAATCATAAGGGCATGTTTGATAGCCCAGAAAATCCAAGAAACAAGCCCATTTACTTGTTTTTTCCATGCTTTGATACACTTTCAACTTTTGTAAGAAAGCCCGCAAAATACGTCGGCCCGACAAGGGCCCAAGAGTGTATACCAACTTATCTCTGGAAACTTATCTCCCTTTCAACCGTAGTTTATTTTCCACTCCATCAAGAAATAAAATTGCCTTCCAAAATTAGCCCTCCTTGACTTTGATGCTCACGCTCAAACTCTTTCTTCCATCTTCTTTCTCTCTTTCTCATTTGGGCAGATTCACAGCAAACATCACACGATTTCTTTTCGAACACCAAGGATTCTTCTTCGTTGAAGAACTCTATTTCGGTCCATTGGTGAAATTATAGCCACTGCAGGTAAACCCTAATTTCATGACTTCAATTTGTGATTTCTCCAAATACAGTCCGTCCAGGCACGACATTCAATATAAAATGGTCAAACCATTATGTTTTGTATTTTCTTATTCTTTCTGGTTTTGGTTTGTTAATTGGCAGAGATTTATTTTAGCAGTACTTGGGTTTTTTTTGGCATGAATTGAGTTTAGGTAATTTAATTGGCAGGCATTTCCAAGTGTTGTGTTGCTTTATAATTATGAGTGAAAGTTCATTGTCCGACGAAGAAATCGACTTGCTTATTGAAGACATACTACAAAAGCACAACACACGGACCGTGATCATTATCCGTGAATTCTTGAAACTGACTAATGGTTCTAAGTGGATTAAAAAGAACCAGGCACGGCGTTTATTTCGCCGTCTGACCCGCATACCTACCCAGGTCAATCGTCTTACTAGATTGACAGGTGTTAGTGATAGGGACTGCATAAATAATCTACGCATGGACCGAAATTGTTTCGGGAGACTATGTATTATTCTTAGAGAAGGAGCTGGGTTGGTAGATGGATCATTTGTTAAGTAGAGGAACAAGTGGCTTTATTTTTATGTGTTTTATCACATCACAAAAAGAACCGGGTGGTTAGTTTTGATTTTTTAAGGTCTGGTCAAACAGTTTCATACTATGTCCATGTTGTCCTCCGAGCCATAATACTGGTGCATAAAATGTTTATAGCTAAGCCAACTTCGGTACCTGACAACAGTGTTGACCCTAGGTGGAAGTGGTTTAAGGTAAATTGTCTAAGATTTACTCACATGAATCGGATTATATAGATTTTTCGTGGAAACTTGGTATGTAGTGTTTATTGATAAATATATATGTGTTAACTTGTAGGGTTGCTTAGGTGCGTTAGATGGGACATATATTAACGTCCGAGTTCCATTGGCTGATAAGCCAAGATATCGAACTAGGAAAGGGCAAATAGCCACAAATACCTTGGCAGCGTGCACGAGGGACATGCATTTTGTATATGTTTTACCGGGTTGGGAGGGGTCCGCAGGTGATGCACGTATCCTACGAGATGCAATTTCTCGTCCATTTGGTATTAAAGTCCCCAAAGGTAATCTATGTGTCTGTCGTCTAGGCTAATAGTCTTTTGTATAATGTTAAGCTCTAAATTCCATCGGCGTAAATCATAACAACAATGGATTATGATGTACCTGTAGGTAATTATTATTTGTGTGACAACGGGTATGCAAATAGTGAAGGTTTTTTGACACCCTACAAAGGAGTTCGATATCATCTGCAGGAATGGGGTCCGGACACTGAGATGCCCAAGAATCCTCGTGAAATGTTTAATATGCGACATACGAGTGCAAGGAACATTATTGAACGGGCTTTCGCTATTCTTAAGATGCGTTGGAGTATTCTACGTAGTGCATCTTACTATCCAATCGAAACACAAATTATGTTGATAATGGCTTGTTTTCTTCTACATAATTACATAAGGGGGGAGATGGCAGTGGATCCTATTGAACAGTTAGTTGACACTAACATGGTTGACAATGATTTTGCTTCTGAAACACAAATCATTGGTCGAGCATCCGAATACACGATTCGAGCCATCGTCGAACAAGGTTTTTGCTTCTGAAAAAACTTGGACGACCATCCTTAAGGTTATTTTGAGCTTAATTTTTTTGTTATAATGTATTGATATGGTGCTCTTTTTAAAAATAATTTTTTTGAGTTTCTTGTGATTAGAAAAATGACTTTGCTGGAGCATATACAAAGAATGGAGAACTTGAGTTCAAGCTGCTCAAGATGTTGTTTAGTGGTGACATCAATGTGAGCGAGAACGATATAGAAACTATTGTGCTCTCGGATACCACCATTGATCTAAATCCGGATGTTGATGAGGGCCAGTGTGAAGATTATGTAAGTGGATATAATCATGATAGCCATCTACTGCCACGCAAGCTGTTCAATGAGAGTTCACACTCCCGTGACTGTGAGTCATCAAATTCCATGGAGATTCGTGATAGGGATCTTGGACAACGACCTGAAAATTTTATCTACCACGGCTTTGACAACGCCCCAACAAGGACGGTTGACTCCTCAAACAGTAGCTCTTGTGCATCGTCAAACCCAACTTTATGGTGGCGCCGACCATAATCGTGACTCTTATCTACTATGCTGTAAACTTAGGATTTCCACTTGGAAAATAAGTCTATCTTGCGACATGGTTGTTGTCGTCTTATGCATGTTATGAGTGTGTGGTTTTAAAAATATGTAATCTCATGTGTAGTCCGTAGAATTATTTCAATTCCAAAAGTTGCTCTATGTGACATGTTATGTAACTTTGTTTGTGAAATAAACATGAGTTTCAGAAAATAGGGATAAAACTGAATAAGAAATGCCATTATTGCAAGAGAATCAGTAATTCTTATAAAGCCATTTGAAAATTACACATCATACAGCTTCAGTCGATTCTTCATGAATCTCATCTGGTTGAAGGCCATTTGAAAAATAACTCCTATAAAACACTTATTGTCCTCATCTAAAAACTTCAATAATAATTACCTTTTGTCATTCATTCTCTATCAAAAAAAGTATTTTTTATTAGCTCCCATGGATTTTTTTTGTCTGATTACACAGTTGGACAAGAAAATCAGATGCCAACAACAAAAACTCATTTATATGCAGCAATCAGTTGCACCATTAAAAGGGAAGAAGCCCATGACAGTACAATAAACATGGAATTATAAGTAATTTGACAGAAAATTATAGTCATAATACGTATCATATTTACGAGGTTCCATAGATTCCACAAATAGAGTCATCACAACAATCGTCAAATACAAACCAAGGCCGAAGCCCAATGTTTTAAGCTCATACATTTGAGCATCAGTAGAAACTAGACAAAATATAATAAGTGCGATTATAGTTCTATGCACATAAGGAGGATTAGATATCATCTCCTACAAAATAGCTAAGTCAAAAGATGAAGCAAATAACCACACGAATTAACGGTGGATCTTCTCCAATGCACGAAGGACATAAGTGTGGTGAAAAGCTTCAGGAAGGCTATTGAACAAGTCCAAATGTTTGACTTTGCTGAGGATGAATTCAGCAGCGTCGATTTGTTGCCCAAGAGTAATGCCTTGAATATTACCTAGCATGCCAAACACTTTCTTTCTTGCCTTGCTAGCATCGAACTCAAACCCAATCCTACCAGCCAACTTATCAAGCCTAGCGTTGGTTTCATCCTGCCCTTTAGCAAGCAATTCAAGCAAAGCATCAGCCCTATCAACGAGTTTGCGCTTGTTACCTGTTTTCTTTGGACATTTTTTTCCAGTGTCACCGTTTGACTGTGCGGGAAGCTGAGTTCCGGTGTCACTGTCTCCCGTACTCTGATCTGGTATTTCTCCTGAGCCCATGGTGTTAACTGGTATTCCTTGTGAGTTCGTGGTGTTATCCGTATTAGTTCCAGAATGGCCATCAGCACTAGCTTCAAACTCAGCCTCCTGACTCCCATTACCCACGTTGAGATGTGAGCGCACACCATGGTAAAGCTCCTGCAAATCCCGACCAGAAGATCCCATTGCACGATCCTTACCAAAAATCTCTTTCCATTCATCAAACAGAGGCCACGACTTGAAACGCATGTAGCGTGCATTGTTATCTAGCTACAACACCATTAAACACCCATCACAAATCAAACACAGTCGCTCTTACAAAAAACAGGTGTAAACATAAGTAAAAGTCAATAATAGTAAGAAGCACACCCTAACAATTTGCTCCCATTGGTCGTTATCACAATCAATCTTGTGATCGCCCTTGTAATTGAAGCCAACGCCGCTTCGATTGAGCATGTTAACCAGAGAGGAGTAGTTTTTTTTCCATTGCTGGAGCTTGGAGCAGATATGGGGGGTTGCCTTAATGTCACTGTTCGGGCATTCAAGCTTGATGATTTCCTCAATCCGAGCTAGATACCCACCACGAAAGCCGTTATCTGATTTCCACTTGTTTACAACAAGGTCTTTTAGTGCTAACATCAAGGCCTCTTCCTCACGAGTAGACCAGCTGCGTCGAGTCTGATCTGTCTTCGGCCTGCGACCAGCCCTTTCCCAATTTGGGAATCTATTCCGACAAAAGCATATGAATGTGGGTAGGGTATTCTATAACTAACAACACAAGATTTGGTAAGGCAAAATAACTCACCTTCAACCATTTGAGACGTGTTCCAATTGCCAGATTCTCCCATAGTGAGCAAATATGCTAAGTAATAAGGAAAGACACATTCTTAGAACAAAAAATCATTGGTTCTCGATGGGTATCCTCATTAAAACTCAAATATCTTGGTTTCAAGCAAGATATTGTTAGTAACTTGGGATAAAATCAAACTTTGAGGGAATTTCATTGAAGCATACCTGAGTCTTCGAGCTGTTGCTGCTGGGAGGAAGAAATGAGGATGAAATTATATATTCTAGGGTTAGAGTGGTATGTTGGAGAAAAGTGGTAAAGATGGAGGGCAATAATGTCTGCACAAGGGAGTATGTGTTGTTTCTGGCCATTTCTAAGCACTAAAAAAACGCATCTTATTTTGTATCAAAGCAAAACCGAGAAACCCACTTTCTCAATAATTTAGTTTATTTTCTCAATATTTTGGTTTATTTTCTCATTTTGTTTCTTTTCTTGGACTTTCCTACTCATGTTATCAAACATGCCCTAAGTATAAGATCATCCACAGCCGCGGCGTCCGTGCCGCTGAGCAGGCTACGTGGTGCGTTTCTATTGGCCAACAGATTATCCGTTGGAAATTCATTTTTTTAAAATCGAAAATAATACCAAAAATTTTAAAAAAATATTTTCAGATTCCCAAAAATATGGCCGTTTTATTATCGTTTTTCTGAAATTTTTTTGATTTTTTATTTTATTCCCAAAATCATCTATAAATACACACATTCATCATCCATTTTTCACGTCAAATCATCTCCTATTCATCTCTCATTCATATTTTTTCATACAACTCATCTACATCTTCCTCTCTCAGTCAAACCCTTTCAAATGGATTTCACCGATATCATGGCGGAAGTGGAGCGCGAAGAATAAGAATACCATGAACAATATCGTGCCGCCTATGAAGCCTATGTCGCAGCCACTACCCCCGCCCCTCCTCCTCGACCAACTAGATCAATTCGCCGCTACATCCCTCATGATCGGGAGGGAGCCAACAAAAGGCTCGTTTCCGACTATGTTTCTGACCAGCCGCGGTTTCCGGAAGATTACTTTCGACGCCGTTTTCGCATGTCAAAACGGTTGTTTATGCGTATTGTCAACACATTGTCTGCCCGTGTTGAATACTTTCAATCAAGTAGAGACGCAACCGGTCGGCAAAGTCTCTTGGCGTTGTAGAAGTGTACTTGTGCCATCCGACAACTTGCTACTGGGCAAACAGCTGACCTCTTCGATGAGTATTTTCATGTCGGTGAGTCAACTGGAATCCTATGCCTTACAATTTTTGCGACGACGTTCGTTCTGCTTTCGGTGAGGAATTCCTTCAGGTACCCACCACCGATGATTGTCAACGGTTGCTTCGTCTTCACGAAACAGTCCACGGTTTTCTCGGTATGCTTGGCAGCATTGACTGTATGCATTGGAAGTGGAAGAATTGTCCGAATGCTTGGAGGGGGCAACACTTAAGCTGCCACAAAGGAGGCGGCCCAAAACTTATCCTTGAAGCGGTCGCCGACTACTGCCTATGGATTTGGCATGCATATTTCGGTATTGCCGGATCCAACAACGACTTGAACGTGCTCTATTCTTCACCACTCTTCAATGATGTTTTGAAAGGTGTAGCACCGGCGATCAACTTCATCGTCAACGGAAATGCATATCACATGGGTTACTATCTCGCCGATGGTATCTACCCAAGGTGGTCTACTTTCGTGAAGACGTTCAGCAATCCGCAAGACCCGAGACGGGTTCTTTTTGAGCAGCGTCAAGTGTCTGCTCAGAAAGATGTCGAAAGAGCTTTTGGGGTCCTTCAAGGCCGATTCAACATTGTGAAGGCCCCGTCTCGGCTGTGGTACGTTAAGAATATCGTCGACATCATGTACACGTGTATTATCTTGCACAGCATGATTATAGCTGACGAAGGACCGAGGGCGGCTAACATTTACGACGAGGATGAAGCCGGAAGCTCAACCGCGAGATCTCTCCCACGCCGAGGTGTGTATACGACGGTGAGCGAGAGGATCGAAACAAGAAACACAATGCGCGATACCCGAACCCACACTGAGCTACAAGAAGACCTAATCAAACACATTTGGGCGAAATTCGGTCACGAGTAGTGGGTTTTTTTAATTTTATGAATTTAATTATGTAATTTTTAATTTTTAGGATTTTAATTATGTAATTTTTAATTTTTTTGTAATTTGTAATAGTATTCCGGGTATTTTTAATGTATTTTAATATTGTGAAAATGTTTTTATTTAAATTGAATAATAGAATGGTGAGATCCTTGAGCATGTCCTTGCGGAAGATCATGGATGAGGGTGTTGTTCTCTTGCCTAAGAGCAAGGAGTAAAAAAGCAATAAAAGTGGGTCCGGGCTCACATCCATGCTATTTGGTAAGAGCACGGAGCACGGATGGGGATGCTGTAAAATATCGGCATAGATCGGGAATCCTATGCACGCGTTTGATTTTAGTTTTTAGAGATGGGAGGAGATTAATAGAGTGAAGAAAAAATGATTAATTTAAGAGAAGAGAGAGAGGTGTGGCCTAGTTGACATTGCAAAAGGTGTCTTGTAGCTGAGAGGCAAATGGCCCCAAAGATTTGAGGCAGCAATTCGAAAACAACCTGCATTTGGACGTACCTTAAATATCTGACAGTGAACGTGATAATATTTTTGCCCCATGCATGTCACCATCCCTGTCTCCACCCCCCCCCACCCCACACCCATGCAGGAGTGACTCTTAATCGGCATACGTAGCCCATCCCTTCATCATTCATTCTCATATACTACTCCTCTATTAATATTATCCTCTTCAATTTACAGACAACATTTGTATTCATTGATCGTCTCTTTTCTTACAACAGTAAATTACTCATAACTACTTCAACTCATTTCATAACATACTATAGTACCTCCCCCCCTAATGCTAAAAATATAAATTTCTTTCCTCTTTGTTATGTCCCATAAAAATAGAAACTTTTCTTTTTAAGAAATTTTTTTCTCTTTAATGAGGTGGGACCCATTTTTCCACGAACACACTTTTCTTTTTCTCTCTCTCATACTTTACCAATTTTGCATTTAAACCCATGCCGTTTCAAAAGTTCCTATTTTTAGGAGGCGGAGGGAGTATTACTTATTAAATAACTATATACTACTCCATATAAGTGTACATTGAAATTGACTTTATTGCAATTAATTTTTCAGAAAATATAAATGGATCAAATAAGACAAAACTCAGGCTACCAAATTAGTTTCTGAATCCAGGAATATTTTCAAAAATCATGGGATATATTGGCACTATGGAAGGGATCTTAGCGGCCTTTTTAGTCAAAACTTCAAATATAATAAAAAAATATAAGGTCGGAAATAGCTAGCTTTTATAGTTAGATCAGAAAATTAAGTTAACTTAACGAGAACAAAAATAGTAAGTTAAGGGCCATGCAAGTAGGGTTTCATATGTATATGAGGGGTGTTGACATAATAAACAAGAAAGTCCCATGTATTAATAATTCTTGTTTTTATTTCTGTCACACTCCAATTCCAAACAGAGTACACAAATCTCATCCACACGAGTTTTTGAGACTATTCATTCACCCCTCTTCTTTCGATTTATTTATTTTTATTTAAATTGTATACTGTCTTGTATGGTGTATGAGATTTGCTAACATGCATATCATATTCCAGGTGTCAACAAAAATTAATGGGCATATATATTTGTAATTACTACTATATCGTCTAATAATCAGTGACGTACAAAATCAAATTACATTTTTGGAAGACATAGTATGATAGTAATATTATATTCATCAATTTTTTAGAAAAATTAGGAACAACTCTAATCTATAATTACTTAATATCAGATGTTACTCAATTAAATAAATTACTCCTACTATTTGAGCATCGTGAATAAGTCGAATTACTCCTACAAGTTGATCTGCATGATGAATATCTCTGCTGGCAATACAAAAGAATTCATTTTCGACATCTAGGGATGAATATACATATATAATTCTAGCCACAATATTGGAAACTGCGTGTTAATTCTTCTAACGTTCATATCTGGATATAGTAGTATTTTAAAGAAAATAAATTATTTACCAGCGCTCGAGAAACAGATTGATATTCCTAAATTTTGTCTCATATATTCGTCACACATCAACTATAATTGACGAGGTTCTGTTTTGATTGCATCATGATATATGTATGTAAAGAGAAAAAATAACTAATCATCATAAACATAGAAAAGACAAATATATTATGGGTTATTACATTTTTTTCTACTTAAATTAATGAGTCTTAATCAAGGCGTAATTAACATGATCATATATAAGTGGAAATAACTCTAATTGATGTCTTTTCAAGACCATTAATTAAAAGATTAACAATTGTCGTGATCAAAGAGTACCTGGCCTTGCCTTTTCGTGGACCCATACTTGTTTCCACTTGAACTTTGATAGCTTTACACGATCTTGAAAATATTCTGTAAGATTTTGCGACAATTTGCAAATTCGAAAGGCACCAATCTTTAATGGAGTATATTCTGTAATATTTTTAAAAATTGCAAATTCGAAAGGCAACAAATTTAATGTGAAGTTGCGTAGAGAAGGTGAATCAAAGATGCCATACGTAGTAGTAATGCTACGTGGTGCCATAATGTTTGACATTTTTTTCACTAATTAATGTTACGATTTTTATTTTTATGCAAATTGGTATATAATGTTTACAACTGTCGAGGAATATTTTGTGCATCTCTTATTGGGCTTCAAAGCCCCAACATAGATTTAATCCACTTGTGGTCATACTAATGCTAAGTAACATAGAAATTTATGGTGTGAAATTGAAATTAGAGTTTATAAATTTAAATCCAATGTTGGGGATTATAAAAAAATTGAATTTGGAATATAATTACAAATCCAAATTACTAAATTCCAGTATTTGAATTTCATAGATATTTGAAATTTCAAATAATTATTTAATTGGATATATTCACACGCATACACAATCACTCATACAATTACAAACACAAACCACATATACACATGCACAATACGCACGATGCACATATAGTATACACACATCGACAATCCTCTTTGACGACAAACGGTAGACCCCAAGAATGTATGTATATTGTATACTGCCTGAGACCAAGTACTTACTCTTTTTCTTATAAGGTAGTTTTCGCTTTCATGTAAAAATCGAGCAGACTTTTTCTATTATCCATCATTATTCTTTACGTTCTTTTCGATTTCTATTTTCTTCATCCCAATCTTCTTCTCCAAGAGAATCAAGACTCGTGACACTATACATGATAATGTTGGAATATTGTCTACAAATGAAATTACCAAAAATGAAATTTGAAAAGGACATGATAGAAGATATTTTCCCCTTAGAAATTACATTACCACCCCAGCAACTCTTAGTTTATTTTTGTTATTTTGTGGTATATAGTAGTATTAAGTTTATAAGCATATTTTATTTTTCTGAAATTGGGGATTACTGGAGTGATAAAAAGGGGTCCAAGAGAGACTTGTACTTGGTGATTGGACATCAAGGTCTGCTTCCTCGTGATGTTGTTAAAATTATTGAGATTACTATTTAATGGAGTAGAAAATAGAGTCAAAGTTTGAGGAAAACAATACAACGTTGGAAGTCATATTGAATGACTGAAGTTTTGCATTGCTCTGAAGACCGAACTGAATCATGCTATGCTATCTCCCCTAAAAATACAACAATTTTACCATATTGGATCTTTCTTTGAAATTAAACCATTTCTAAAAATGATACTCGCTCTGTCCTATAATAGATGTCACAATTTCCTTTTTAGTCCCACAAAAGATGTCACATTTCCTTTTTTGAAAAAAGTTATCTCTCACATTAATATAAATATATTATTTTCTCTCTCCACTCAAAACACAAAACAATATCTCCTAAAATCCCATGTCATTTCCCAAGTGTGTCATCTATTATGGGACGGAGGGAGTATTTTTTTCATTAATGAGTGAGTTTCATTTACCATTAACAAAACTCAATCACTTTTTCTTTCTATATTTCTCTCTTACTTTATCAATTATGCATTAAAACTCGTATGATGTAATATATAATATTTATTTGATAAGTTCATATATTAAATGTACTCCTACAATGTGAATCAAATATAATCAATTTATTTCAGTCAATCTTTTTCTTTTCTAGAAATAAAATCTCAACTGTGTACAAATTTCTCGACAGACGACGTTGAAGGTCAATCTTGTTCTAGCTTTGGAATTCTGTATATTTCCCTCTCCAAATATAGTTGTGGAGAACGTTATCTATCATGGAAATTGGAAGCTGACTAGGATTAGGATTGAGAGATGATTGTGATTAGGAATCTGTTAAGGACCTAAATCCTTAACGTCGATTTCCACACAAAATCAAGAAACGAGATGTCGTCGTTGTCGAGCGCCCAACGTTGGGTCGTGACTTGGACGGCAAAAAGGGGCGGTTGAGCGCGAGATCAACCTCGTCGGCAACCTTAGGAGATGTTTCTTGTTTGCTACTCAATTGAGCCAAAAGAATGATAATTTCATATATTGATTGAATGAATAAAAAAGATAACAGTCTATCCTATTTATAATGCTACTGACTTAATGAACAAGAAAACAAAGATATAGAAAATGATATGCTAAATCCCTATAATATCTAAACTAAATATTAATAATAGCTAAATCCCTATAGTGGTTCGTATCAACTCCCCCACGGTTAAAATCCACCTTGTCCTCAAAGTGGGAACCACGAAGCAAAAAGGAGAGTTGAAAGCAGAAGCTTCGGCGATTTATCTCCTCCGGGATCAAATGTAAATATGCACGGTCGCTGTATTCGAGCCAATGCAGATCCATTTCGTACCCCACCCTTTATCTCGAACTCCCATTGTGTTGGATCAAGAAGATCACCACTCTTGTCATCAAACACCGAATCAAATGTAAATTTCCTTTCATCAACAGCCAGTGAATCTTTGGAAAGTTTTCTCAACATCGCACCTTCATTTTCACCCCAAGAATTCCAAACATCATTTTTGGATGGCCCTCGAACAACATTGGATGAGTCGACGATATTCTTCCCTTCGTCAGTAGAATCGTCCCCCTCATCTTTGTCTAACGATTCCTCTTCCTCCTTTTTCCTTACTCGTTTCTCACTAGGCAATCTAATGGCAACGTTTGATACAGATCCTATATCCGGACTGACAGCAACACGATCCCCGGTCTTATTTGCTGTTGTCTCTAATATGGAGTCCTCGAAATCACCAAGCTCCTCTTCTTCACCAATCTTCTCATCATATGCCCCGACAAGCACTTGCAGCGGCGTATTGTCGGTCTTGACGATCTCTTCCATGGCCTCGTCGTTTGGAACATCAAGATTATCGCCCCATTGTTAGCTGCATTGTTGGGAACATCCTCAACTAGATTATTGTCATCAATATTCTCCTCAAACAATGCATTCACGCGGGCGAGAAGAGCGGCTTGCTCCATTCTATAAATCCGTAATTTCTCGTTGTAATCGTCTAAGGCCGCTTGTTGGACAGGCGTGAGTGATCGAACCATGAGTTCGGGATTATTGGGGAGACCACGCTGTTGCCTCGAATCCCTAAACTGTCTGGACTTTTGAGGCAGGTTCACAGAGCCAGATCGGGTCCGGGCAGCTGCAGGCAGCATCGTTGTGTGGTGACTCGGAGATTGGTCGAACTGCTGTGGCTCTCCAGACGGGTGGTAGCTGCGGCGGGGTTGGTTCGGCTGTTGCCAATCCAGGGGGTCGGTAGGTTGATTGGGTGGTGGCTGGTAGGATGGCAGATGGTGGCGCCGAGGCTGGCGGCTCACGTACGGGCTTCTATCAGGCTGATAGGGATGTGACTTGTCCGGTTCCAAACAGGATGGTTGTTCCTCGCAGGTAGAACGACGCACGGGCAGTAGTGGACAACGGCGATTGGTTCGATGTCTGGGCGGATCCCAGCAACTAGGTGGACGCGGCGGTGGTTGATCATAATCCGAGTACCCCTGCGATGTCCGGTGAGGCGGTGGTTCCCAACAAGAGGGTTGTCGCGTCGGTGGAGGGTCATAGGGATCGAAATCCTGGAGTGATCGGTTACCGGGAGGATCCCAACAGGTAGGGTGACGGATCTGGACCGACTCCATTTGGTGAGGCGGTTGCGTATCCCGGTGGTATTTTGCACGGCGCCCAACTTCGGTGTAGCTGCGTGACATATGGTAGTGGTCGGTGTATGCGTATGACATGTTGATGGATTGAGGCGGGGCTGTGGTGGATGATATCGTCCGACTTCAATGCGGCACGCGGGAATCCTTCCCGTCGGGCGTTGCAGAAGTAGAGTTGTCCGGCGGACAGGCGGGACACGACAACCAAAGCAGTTGTTGTGCGCGGAATGGTTTCCGTCGGGCAGCGGTGTAGCTTCGGTTCGAGATGGTGGGAGGGTCAGCTCTCAATGAAAGCACCAGTTGTTAAGGACCTAAATCCTTAACGTCGATTTCCACACAAAATCAAGAAACGAGATGTCGTCGTTGTCGAGAGCCCAACGTTGGGTCGTGACTTGGACGGCAAAAAGGGGCGGTTGAGCGCGAGATCAACCTCGTCGGCAACCTTAGGAGATGTTTCTTGTTTGCTACTCAATTGAGCCAAAAGAATGATAATTTCATATATTGATTGAATGAATAAAAAAGATAACAGTCTATCCTATTTATAATGCTACTGACTTAATGAACAAGAAAACAAAGATATAGAAAAAGATATGCTAAATCCCTATAATATCTAAACTAAATAATAATAATAGCTAAATCTCTATAGTGGTTCGTATCAGAATCTATCATGGAAATTGAAAGCTGGATGGAATTAGGATTACAAAAATATAAATAAAAAAAATCACGTTTGTGTTTCCTTTCCCACATGCCGCAAGGCGGGTCAAGCAAAGCATGCGGTTTGTATGATCTACACTGGGCTCCCAAATTCGTCTTCACGGACTGTGAGTTTTTCGAATGCAGTTTGCACTGTCAGTTCAACATGTTCTGGACTCTGAGAGGTATTTCTCGCGAGGCACAAGTTTCAAATTTGGTTTGTTTGTTTGTTTTGTTTTTTTTTTTTCCATTTTTCGGTTCGGTTGATTTAAAATTTTTGTAAAATTTCAGTTTTTCGATTAAGTTCGTACGTAAAAAACCGAAAAAACCTAAACACCAAATTTCTTTCTAAACTTATATACTCCCTACGCCTCCCATTATCTGTCTCATTTTAACTGGGCACAAGTTTTAAGAAACGTAGAGAAAATTAAATGGAAAAAGTTAGTGGAATGTGAATCATACCCTTGAATATTAGTTTCAAAATTAAATGTGAGTGAAATTAATTAGTGGAATGCAATGCCCATTACCAGAAATGGCATTCAATAAACACATCATGTCGGTAATGTGTAGGAAGAAGTTTTCTCCGAAGTAACTTTATTATCTTTTCCCAAGATTGAATTTTTGTTTTCTGTCCTTTGCTCCTTGTCTTTGAACATGTTCCCGCCAAATTAAAGCACGTTTCTTCAATTTAATGGCAACCAATTTGACCTTGTTGCTATCATTGATTTTTTTATATAAAAAACGCACTCTACTTATTTAACCAATCAATGAACTCACCAGGAAGAGTCTTACCCTCAAATTCAAGAATCTCAATCCGCATGTCGATATCACGCGCTGCGAAAATCCTACAGTACTTGTACCAGCTTTCCTCTGTACGGGCAAAAGGGTTATCGTCGTCGGCATTGTCATGATTGGATAGATTTGAATATGAGTTTGCCTCAGTTGAAGTCTTCAGTTGTGCCATTCGTCGTTGGAGGTCTCGAACCTGCAGTCTTAGATCATTTTTCTCGGTGTCACACAGGTTACGATGTCGTGCAGTCTCTTCGTCTGGACTCCACATCCTCCACCGCGACCGTCACAACGAACATTGCCACGTCCACCGCCATATCTACGTCCAGCTATTGATAATCAACTTGGATTGTGATACCAATTAATTCATAAACGTATAGAGAATGACTTAACTCGTAAGTAAATAAGAGAAATCCTATTTTTTAAATGAATATTATTATTAATAAAAAAATGTATTGAAAACAAAGACATTCGTTATTTATAAGTGCTTAGAAAACACTAGGGATATTCTGCTTAATTTACAAACACTACACGAATTTTAAGTCATTTTGACACAGAAAACGTTTCAATATCGTCAACGTTTACCGCTGGAACTTCATCATAAAATTTAGCTACAATTTTCATATTTATAGTCCCTTATATAAAGTAAAAAGAGGACGCATGTTTTTAGTTTACCAGACTAATTAGTTCCCCCCTATCAATTTTATATACTTGTGCATTGGCGTTGAATTATGTAACAAATAATAGTATTACTATTTCATAGCACTGTTTCGACTGTCAGAATATTCAGACCTCTCTCTACACAAAACTACATTAATAGACATGATTATTCGTATATTTTGTACTATTTCCTTCTCACAAATTCTGGAATGGACCAAGTGATGATGTGATTTTACAAAAGATAAATTAATAGAGGTTTTCGACCATATACGATAAAGACGATCACGTATATACATTGACATAACAGTAAATAAATGAGGCC
Source organism: Salvia splendens (assembly GCF_004379255.2). Classification (NCBI taxonomy): domain Eukaryota; kingdom Viridiplantae; phylum Streptophyta; class Magnoliopsida; order Lamiales; family Lamiaceae; genus Salvia; species Salvia splendens. Next base: position 13,156,430 of record NC_056037.1, on the reverse strand, counting down.
GGATTGATATATAAATGAATGAAAAAATTTAAGAATAAAATGATTGTGGGGAGAGGCGTCGCTGTCCTTTGCCTGGCGAGGGTTCATAATACTAACATTATTGCAATATGCCGCCTCCATGCAACATAACTATCTCAAGATGCACGTACAAATCCGTTATCTATATACATAGTGGTTAATTAGTTAACATTTAGACTCATATTTCTTTTTGAAAAACTAAAGATATGAAAATTACTGCATTTAACAATTCGATTAGGCGATGGCCAGACACTGTTGACGTCAAAATTGCCGATACAGAGAACAATGTCGGAATGACGCGAAATTTGCATGGTGACTCGACGTCGTTTAGAGTGCAAAAAAGTAAATTACTATTTTTCTAGAGTTATTTTTAATTTTCTGATTTTGTTTTATTTACTTTTGACGCCCTAGAGTTTCCTAACCGCCTAATAGTGGGTTTCATTGTTTGGAACTCATACTTGATTAATAGGAATATTTTCATTTTCAAAAGTAGGGTTTTATATATTACTCTCCACTTCAGTCATTCTTTATACGTTTCTGTACCATGACTTTATATTAATCAAACACCTTCATAGATCCACAAATACAGTTTGTAATTTTTCAGGACGAGCATATTATGAACAAGGATGCAAAAAGAATTAGCCACTCGATCCCTCATAAAATTGATGGATTAGAATTGAGAGAGGACGATTAGAAGGAGTCATCACACGTGGCCATGAAACTAATCACATATTTTTAGATTTCCTTCCCTAATGAACTATACAATCATTTGTTTTATGAGTACTACTAAATAGAATGACAATTGTAAAAGATAGGGTTCTGTGCAAATGGTCGTGTGGTAGCATTCGACTCCTTCCTTTTTCCTTTTTGTCTTTTTATTACACTTGTTTGTTTGGTTGCCATGAAGTCACGTGAAAGCCTGCCTGAATTTCCCCCTCTTTCCTATATAACACCATCTAAACCTCACCTTATTACGCCCTTTTACACACACATCATCAACCACTGCCTTAGCTTCCCCTCCCTTCAATCAACACAACATACCACTTCCATTTTCCTCGAATTGGATCAAGCAAAAAAAAACCTTTCTCAACTAGTCTTTTTTAATTTTCTTACTAAAAAATGAACTTAAACTCCCCCCCTTCACATTTTCCTATGCACCAAATTGACAATGATCATGAGCAGCCCTTTGTCCCAAATCATTCCTCTTCCGTCTCGTGCCATTTTTTCTTCGATCCTACCCGGGATCACGCCGGATTCTATGATCACCACCAACTATACCAACCTAGCCATCACATCGCGGTACGTACCTATATTTTTTTCTTTTTTTTTTTCAAATTTAAATTTAGTTGTGATATGAGTTTAATTTGCTTTGATCTTTAGGGTGATCAGAACTACCGGTACCACGGTGGATCAGCATACGAGACGAAGGGCGGATCAGCATACGAGACGAAGGGCGCGGACGACAGCAGCCTAAATCTAACCCTATGGAAGAAGGAAAGTGATGAGCTTCAAAATAGCAGTAACCCTATGAGATGGATGTCTTCCAAGATGAGGGTGATGCAGAAGATGAAGAAGACGGATCATGATCGCGCTGCTGTGGTTAAGACAACAACAACGGCGCAACAGCCTTCGTCGTCATCTGTGGAGACTGACCTGAGCAGCAACAGCTCCTCTTACAACAACAACAGTCCAATTAGGGTTTGCTCCGACTGCAACACTACCAAAACCCCTTTATGGAGAAGTGGTCCCAAAGGCCCAAAGGTAATTAACAACTTTTTTTTAATCATAGAGTGGGATAGTTAGTTATCAAATTTTCACTAATTTTATCTATTTTATTAATTACTTCACAAGTAAAAAACGTAGATCAAATATGCCATGATCTTTAAAACAAATTGAAAAGTTTGGGATAAATTTGATAACTAACCCTAACTAAGATTATATTTTCCTAATAAACCAAGAATTCTTTTTTTAAAAAATATGATTCTTGATTAATTTGTATTTTTTGTATGTATATTTGCAGTCGTTATGCAACGCGTGTGGTATAAGGCAGAGGAAGGCCAGGCGCGCCATGGCTGCAGCTGCTAACGGGGGCAGTCAGGACCCGGTGACGAAGATCAAACTGCAGCAGAAAAGGAAGAACGGGCACGCCGCGTCGCAGCTGAAGAAACGCTGCAAGACAGCAGTGACCGTGGCGGGTTCAGGTGGGAACGGGCAGAAGCGGATTGGTTTCGAGGATTTTTTGATAAATTTAAGCAAGAATTTGGCGTTTCACAGAGTGTTTCCCGAGGACGAGAAGGATGCTGCGTTCTTGCTCATGGCTCTATCTTCTGGCCTCGTTAATGGTTGATTTTTTTTTCAATTCAAATTTGGGATCCAATTAAGCAGATTAGGGTTAATTAATGTGTGTGAGTGCTCTTTTTTTGTGATGGATCGAGATTAGGAGATCAAGTGAGTGAGACTTTAATCATGTCTTTTTTTCTCTCCATATTTAATAAGAAATCATGCATAATAAATTTGTGTGGTGATCTTGATTTGTAAAACCTCTTGTGACAAGTTGATAACCTAATATGGATCTCTTGTTCACATATTTATCTCAACTTATTATGTTTTAATTTGAATATTCAATCAACATTCATGTCTGTAGTATATCTTTTTAATTTATTCAATCATTTTCTACTTCTTTTATTTTTGGCTCCATTTTCTTTGTTTATTCAATTAACATTATTGTACGGAACAAGAAGTGATAGAACAAATTCTATTTGCAGCCTTGACCGAGGTGATTGTTGATCATCGAATTCTTGTCATGCCAAATAAATATATTACTAATATATTGTATATGGAGATCATTGTGAGATGCTAAAATAATCCCAAATGCTCCCATAGATAAAAAAGAACAAACATATAATAAAAATCTAGCTAGTAAGTTAATAATTGATTGATACTGTCTTTTTCTTTTGGGGATTTTCAAATTCAACTCATTATGCAAAGAAATAATTGCACTAGCTGTTTATTTGTTGTATATGTGTGTTTCTGGCAATATTAGTATTACATTGTGTGGACCAAGATATATGTATGTAATGTGTGTGTGTGTGTGTGTTTTGTGTAAAACTGTTAATGGAAGATATGAGAGGGTGTGGGTGCAGTGCAGAGGATTATCTTGTTATGTGTCTGCGGGGCCTGAATGCTGATTGTGATGATACGAAATAAATGTCAACTTTTACGCTTGTGATAAGTCATTACTTTCTCAGTTTCTATTTCTCTTTTTGTATGTTTAGTCAATAACATTTACAAATTTTTAAATTCTGGTTTCTTTCCTTTTCCATTTAGGGGTCGGAGGATCTGAAATCAATGCTACCTAGTCAATAACAAGTGTCATCTTGATTTTCGGTTCAATTTGTACCAAGTTTCTTTTTCAAAATATATTTCGAATGTCTGTGCTATCATGAAATTGAAATTAGATTAGAATGGAATAATTGTGTCTCATGATTAATTATCTTAGTTTATTTTTTTTACTAATTTCATCCCAGATAGATCATATATATTGTCACTTATTTAATACTATTATATCTCGATGAGATCTTATCTAACGAACTGAAAACCATCATAATGTATTGTATATATATTGTGTGTGTATAGCGTGTGCAATGTGTGATTTCGTGAGAGTGAGCAGTGTGTTGTTTATTGTGCATATAGTGTGTGTACAATTCCTTCAAATTTAATTTCATAACAATTACTTCATGATACCCACCAAAGACTTTGAAATTGAATTAGATAAATAATCCCTTTAAAATTGTTATAATCGGTAGAGGGGATTCATTCTATTCACTGAATTATAATACAGATTTACAAATTTATAGGCTAGCTATACTCTATGTAAGGTAAACCTAATTTACAATGAATGATACTCTATTCTTGGCAAGATATACTCCAAATCAATTACATATTATTTCCTGATTCTATGCGATATTATTCTAACACTCCCCCTCAAGCTAAGTAACGGAGTTTCCGATACTTAGCTTGCACAGTACTTCTCTGGCGGGCCTAACGATCACGGCTTTTTTTTCACTTGGATTCAAGTTATATGGAAGAGATAACTGAACCGGATGGATCAGTTAGCAAATGTCGTTGCCACTTGATCAAGTTGATCTCGCTATCGCACGCCAACAATGTAATTTATAAACTCCCAATTTTGCACTACTTTAATAGTAAAGCGGCAAGTTCGAGGTCGATCCCACAGAGAAGCTAGTGTATCAAGTGTGTGAGTAGTGAACAGGGGGTTGGCTGTTGCCACGCTTTAACTGGCGAGTTTTTAACTACTGATTTTTACTCTAGACAGAATTTAAGTCACTAACTTGATCAAGGAAATTTTAACTACTGGGTCAAGTGAATTTCAGACTGGAATGAAAATTAACTATGTGAAACAGTAAACACCATGATGTCCCTATCTATAAGGGGGGACTGAAGGCCGGCTACCTTTTAGATATCCGACAGAAGATGGTGGACCGGATTCACAGCTGGTCTCACAGACATCTCTCTCTTGGAGGGCGCCTCGCACTGATCAAGAGCACCCTTGTCACCATCCCTCTTCACATCTTCCAGGTCCTAAAGCCGTATGAGTATTGGATGAGGGAGTTGGAGCAGATCTTGGCCCGGTTCTTTTGGGGCACGGTTGGGGAGCAGAGGAAGATTCACTGGGTTAGCTGGAAGAAGAAGATTTGTCTGCCGTTGGATGAGGGAGGCCTCGGCATCCGTCGTTTCCGCGAGGTCGTCAAAGCTTTCAGCATCAAGCTCTGGTGGAGATTTCTCGCGCAGGATTCTTTATGGGTGCAGTTCACCATGCGCAAGTATTGTTTCCATGCTGGTCGTGCTTTCATTTCTCCTTACTCTGTGCATGATAGTCCTATATGGCATCGCCTCACTGGTATTAGGGGTAAGGTGCATGGTCTCATTAGATGGTCCCTCGGTGAAGGGCGGATTAGTTTCTGGGACGACGTGTGGGTCGGGGATCTTCCCCTTAGGACCTATTGTCCACCTGGGACTGATCTTCCTGCAGCTGATGTCTCTAGGTTTTGGCGTGATCATACTTGGCATGTTGAAAAATTGCATGATTATTTGGCTTTGTATGGTGTGCCTTTGCATGTGTTGGATATTATCAGGGATGTTCCGATCGAGGCGGGCAGGCGGGATGTGATGCGATGGAGCCTCACTGGCGATGGTGAGTTCTCGACGGCCTTAGCTTGGGAGCTCATCCGGACACGGTCCCCTAGACATTTCGGACTTCGCATGGTTTGGAATGCTGGGCTGACCCCGACCATCTTTGTCTTCATCTGGCGCCTCCTCCTCCAGAGGGTCCCTGTTGAGTGTTATGTTCAAGCCCGCAGTATCTCTCTTGCATCCAAGTGTCTGTGTTGTGTCTCTTCTTTTTCAGTTGAGTCGTTTCAGCATTTGTTTGTGTCGAGTCCTCTGGCGAGATCGGTTTGGGATTACTTCGATGGTTGGTTCCCTTACATTAGCACACACATTCACACGTGCACTGATATTGCACTTAGATTAGATTTTTGGTGGAGGTCCTCTCACAGGGCCACCGCCTTGCACATCAGCTTCATTATTCCCTGTTTGGTATACTGATTCATTTGGACGGAGAGGAATAGCTGCAAGCACCGCGGCATTTCTTTTCGTTCTTCACATATTATTTGGCAGGTTGTTCAGCATCTGCGGATCTTGGTGGCGGCGGGTGTGCTAGTCCCCCTTCATTGGCGCGGTTGCACCCCGGCCGTCGACTTCATGCCTTCGATTCCTCCTCGCCGGCGAGTTCTACGATCCCTGCAAGTGCTTTGGCATCCACCCGACGATCCTTGGGAGAAGCTGAACACCGACGGGGCCTTTACTAGCTCGACGAGACAGGCAGGCGGTGGGGGAGTGGTTCGTGGTTCAGACGGTTCCCTCCCGGGGGCCTTTTGCATGCCCCTCGTAGCTGGGTCGGCCTTCGAGGCGGAGCTCTTAGCTCTTCTTCACGGGCTGACTTTGGCTATGCAGTTCTCATCGCATGTTTGGGTCGAGATGGATGCGGCAGCAGTGGTCGCGGTGTTCACTTCAGGACGCGGAGGAGCAGCGGATGTGAGACACCACATGGCTCGCATTCGCACTTTGCTCGCACAGACGCAGTTTATGTTCTCTCACATCTATCGAGAGGGCAACCGGCCAGCCGATTTTTTTGCAGGTAGGGGGTCCAGACCCCTGCCATCACCTTCTTTGATGCGGATTCAGCGCCTCGGTATTTGAAGTCGCTCGTCAGGATGGACCAGTTGGGCTATCCGATCTTCAGATTCAGATATCGAGATGGATGACTACTTCACATGGTTCGTAGTTTTGATTTATGGTTTTTTATTTTCCTGTGGAGTTGGCCAGTTTTTGGCCATCATCCTTGTTGTTATTTTGGTGTATAGCTTTGTTATGTTTGTTTTCTCGTTACTTAGATGGTTAGTACCCGGTCTGTGGGGATACCATAGTAGCTTTGTTAGCTCTTGTGATTTGTATCTTTCGTGCGGACCGAGTCACTTTTGGGCTTGGATGATGTATGTTCTTTTGGCGATTTTTGATATATACAGGTTGGGGGTCCGCCTTAACCCCTCGCCGTGATGGTGTTTGAGAAAAAAAAAACAGTAAACACCATGATGAAAACGAAAACAGCTTTGATTAAAACTAAAACACAGAACAGTACAGCGTGAAATTTAAACTAAGCTAACACTTCGGAAATACGAAAGCAATTAAGACCGGGGAGATCCTCGGCGGGAAACTTAAGAATACGCCGACATATATCAAGTATTCTGTAGCGCTCCTTCGATCGCCCTTTCTAACTAAGCGTTACTTTATCTAAGCTATCTAGAGAACTGAACTAGACTAGAGAGCTACACTAAACTAAACTAAAGACGGAAAGTAAAGGATCGGATCTGCTTTGCGTGGTGGCACATCCTCTATTTATAGGCTTGGCATGACTTCCAGCTGAATAACGATCTTGGCAGGGAATATTCATTCATGCTGAGAGTGAACGACTCATTGATTGCTACGTGCTTTCCTTCTAGAATGACGACGCTTTTCTGTAACAGATTCGTGACTCAGCTCCGTCCTTACGTCTCATATATCATCACGTGTCCCCTTCTAGAACGTTGTCCTTGATAACAGAATGCTGCGCACCATCCAGCTCATAGCCTCATGTGTCCTTCTTCTGGAAGCCAGCGGTCCCCTCCTTGACTGCTTGATTACTCCCCTTGATCAACTCCTCTGCTTTCTGGCCTTTTTCGCCTATTGTACTTGCTTGATCAGTCTGGCCTTGTTGTCTTGGTCAAGTGGCATTTCTGCACATTTAACACTTGTTTTGCGCGATAAAACCGATCAACTAGCGTACATTTTACCCCCAAACCGATGCATGAAATGAGCCTTATCATTCTCGAAAAGACTTTGAGTCCACCGCCTTTGTCAAGATGTCGACCAGTTGATCTTTTGATTTCACATATGGCATCTCCACAATTTTTGCTTCAAGGTTCTCCTTTATGAAGTGTCGATCTACCTCCACATGTTTCGTTCTATCATGTTGAACCGGGTTTTCGGAGATACTTATCGCTGCCTTGTTATCACAGACAATTTGTAAGAAAGGATCGAACGAAGGTCCAATTCCATCATGAGTCGCCGTAGCAATAGAACCTCTGTTAACCTACTATTGATCCCTCTGAATTCCGCCTCTGCACTTGAAAGTGCTACAACCTTCTGCTTCTTGCTCCTCCATGTAACAAGATTACCTCATACAAAGGTAAAATACCCTGCAGTAGACTTCCTATCATTCAGATTTCCTGCCCAATCTGCATTAGTGAAACCATGTATCTCCAAATGTCCGTGTTTTTCAAACAGAAGTCCATGCTCTGTTGTTCCCTTCAGATACCGAACAATTCTCAAAACTGCTTCCCAATGTTTCTCTTGCGGCGCATGCATAAACTGGCTGACTACTCCAACTGCATACGCAATATCTGGTCTAGTATGAGACAAATAAATGAGCTTCCCAACTAACCTCTGATATCTGTTAGGTTTAGTATACTGAAAAGCATGTTTCGAGCGAGTTCCCACGAATAGAATCTTGCTTGTGTATGAAAAAAACTCTACAATCCACTTTTGACCCGATTCAGTATTATTCGAGCATTTCGCACGAATAGAATCAGTATATTATTACATTGTGTTTACTTGTACGTTTATAAGATGTTTTATAAACATTTAAATGCATAAGAAGTAAACAAAGCCTAAGTCTTTTGCTTAGTAGACTGGTTGTGGGCGTCGTCCACTTTAAGGTAACTACAGTCGGTTCTATGCAATGCTTTGCAAAAGAAAAAGAAGAATTTCACAATCTAGATAGGCTTTGGCTACCTATCGTGAAAGGTTGCAATGTCAGTCCGATTATTTCTAAGCCTTATTGAAATAAGATGACGTTGGTGTGGTATAGCACTGAATGGATCTAACAGCAAGACGTGTCTTTATGCTATCTACTGAAAGACGAGGTCTTGATAAATATCTATTTCTTAATCAATGTACGTTAGTATTGAGCATACGATATTGAGTATCTACTACTTTGACTTACCAAAGGTGCGGATTTTTCGTCACCCAACGATCCAGGTATATTGGGTAGTGGTGATCATTATCTAGCGGTGCTAGGATTTCTATTATGTTGAATCGTGCGCGAGGTGAGTCTCGTTTGATAATGTCCTCAAGAGGAGCTTGAACAATGTTTTATTATTCGGAAACTGGCCAGTTGGAATTTAATTATTCCATGAATAATAAATAAGTGTTTCTTGCTAAGTCTACTCTTGGAATTAATAAGATGTTAATTAATTAGGTCCATAGCAGACTTTAATTAATTAATGGGCATTTATATCTTAAGCGCGAGAAAGAAATAATAAACAAAATGGAAACCCGGAATACTTATAATTTCGGATTTGGATAGGGAGTTCAATATTACTTCTGTAGTGGCTGCTCGTAATATTCCAATATAAGCTTGTATTAAATTATGAGTTCAATTTAATTAGTAAAAAGCTAATTGGGGGAGCCCATATCCAAAACCTTCCATAGATCCCTGACTGGGCCCAATATGAACTATTATAAATAGGAGAATAAAAGAGACAGAAAACACGATTTAGTGTAGAAAATTTTCGCCCACTCTAATTATTAAGAGAGGGACGATTTTTTCAGTGAGTTTCTCCTCCGTGAGTTTTTCAGCTCTCCTCCGTGAGAAAGATCTGTCTTCTTTATTCGAGTCCTAGTGTTTCGATAAGATCAGCCCACCCTGATGTCGAGATACAGTTCGGGACACCAGTCAGAAGATCTGTGGTCTAGTATTGAAGATCATCGTGGAGAAGGCGCAAGCAATCGACGATTCTTTGGAGAATCAACGAGGTAAATTGGCTAACTCCGTAGAATTCATGTTTAGGATTTATATTCTATGAGCATGAATTATTTGCGTTCTAGCATGCAATTTTGTGTTAACATGTGAATTGATTAATCCCGTAATCTGTCAAATAGATCCTACGTCTGATTTATTTGTTTGTACAAGTCTTCCGCTGTGCAAGGGGCTATAAAACTCCAACAATTGGTATCAGAGCCAATTTTTGGCTCTGATTATGTGGATTAATTTCATGTTATATGAATTGCTTGGATGCATGATTTTCTTCTTGGCGTAGTTGTTGTTATTTTTATTCGATGGCGAAATATATCAACGATAACGAAGAATGTAAATATTGGCTAAAATTTCTCGCCACGATAACAATTTGATTGATGGAACCAATTTCTTGCGCCACAACCTTTGACTTTAACCATCAATGGAAAAGAATTTCCCAATTCTTGTTATTCCATCAAGAATCAAATTGATTGTTTTTGTTTTTCAAATCGACGTACATGGAGTTTGCGACGTGGGATTAAACCACGATCAGGCTAGGTACTCATGCGAATTGAGAAACAGCACGGACATCAGCGGCGGCGAGCAGGCAGCGGGCGGGTGCGGCGACGCTGCGACAGCAGCGACGGCATCACGCAGCGCAGCGCCGGTGGCTGCAGAGACGACGACGTCGCAGTAGCGACGACGACGCAGCAGCGGTAATCAGGCGGCAACTGCAGTGACGCTGCAGCAGCAAGGCGGCAGATCGATCGACGGCAGGCTGGCCAGGCTGCGTCGGCAGCCCAAGCCTACGGGTTGGGCAGTTTGCGCGACGCGGCACAGCAGGTGCAGTCACGACAGCCTGAACGCTGCAGCGAGAGCAGCGACGCAGCTGCACGATTGCAGCGGCGATCTGCAAGCACGGTGGCAGCGGAGTTCCGGGCAGCAGTGGCTGGAGCGACGTCGATGCAGTAGCGTCGGAGACGTCTTGCTCGGCAAGCTCGCGAGACGAGTGGGAGCCCTTCGCGGGAAGTTTCCCGGACTCGAGTTCGACGACGCAAGATTAGGGTTTACCCTATGCGCGACGCTTGCGCGGGTGGAACCCGCGCGACTTCGCATCGTGTCGTTCCGTGACTTCGCTTTCCAAATCCTTGGATTCAATTTTGGAAATAATTCAAGATAAATATGAAATTAGATTTGAATATATCTTTTGTGGATTTTATATATTATATGAGATTTGATTATGAATTAAATCACGGATTAATTAGATTATTTCCTTATTTAATGGATTTATTTGGATTTTATTCCTTAATGAATCCTAGTTATATTTGGAAAATAATAATCTTTTTTTTTATCTATATCCTATGGATTTATATGGATTTAATCCTAGACAAATCCTAGTTGGATTTAGATAATGATAATATTATTTTATTCTTATCCTATGAATTTATATGAATTTATTCATAGATAAATTCTAGTTGGATTTGGATAGTGATAATATAATATTTTATTCTTACCTTATAGATTTATGAGGATTTATTCCTAGATAAATCTTAGATAGATTTGAATAATTATAATATAATATTATCTAATTCTATGGATTTATATGGATTTACTCCAGCAATAAATCCTAGATGGATTAGGATTAATATTAATATTAATTTATTTTATCCTATAAATTTGAATAGATTTAATTCTATTATGACAAATCTTAGATGGATTAAAATAAGCATTAATCCAAGTTATCCTTATCTTTTGGATTTATATCCTAGATAGATTAGGATAAAGATAATATATAAGAAAATCCTTATTTAATTGGAATTAGATAAACTTATTTATCTAAGAAATCCTAAGTAATGTATGATATATTCTAGATATCTATTCTAAATAGAATTAAGATTTGTATAAATCTTGGTTGGTTGGATTTTATTTATCGTATGGATTATGATGGAATTGTTTCTGTCTAGTAATATCCTAGAACGATTTAAATAATGATAATCCCAGATCAACGTTATCTTGAATTGAAGGATTTGATTTTATCGAAATAAAATCTAGAATGATCCTAAATGGATTTAGATAGTTAACCCTATCTTGATAAATCCTAAATGAATTTGGATAATTAATATCCAAGATAAACATTAAGTAATTGTCATTACTTATCCAGTGTGTTTAAATGTCATGCATTAAATGGATTTATCTATTTATTTGGTGTTTATCCTTGTAAGTGGATTATCTGCTTTATCTGCTTGTGTGATAATTATGCAAAAACCATATAAAATATCTAAGCGATTATTACAACAAGTGCGTTGTATATGGTCTCCATCAATTGGTCTGCAATTTATGAAGCTTTTTTCTAATATTATCGTCACCTGCACTGTGGGGACAATAATCCTAAGAAATAGCGAGTTCATAAGGCGGACTTCTCAAATATAGATAGTATGAACTAGAATGTGGTTTCCAATATTATCGCCACCTGCACTGTGGGGACAATAATCCTAAGAAACTGTGAGATTCAGAAGTTCACACAGAATTTATGAGATAGCTTGATCTTGTTAGCAGCACATAAGCATTGTTATGGGAGTGTGTTGTAGAAATGAGACTCTGTAATGCTAAATTCGGTGGTCTTGCTTAGGCAACATTAGGCGGCCATGTCACTCTGTGGTCTCTGGACTATTCGTCGGTGTTGTGACCAGTAAAATTGTAAGATTTTAATGCGTATTGACTTCCTCTGGAGGGTACAAAATTTTAATTTAACAGTTGCAAGATACATAATTATTTTGTGGTTATTTGTGATTATGTATTGATCATAAGTATGTGATAATAAGTTTATTTGCCAAATCTTCATTATGTCATTCATATTTTGTCTGCGATCTTAATGGAATAAACTGAAATGCCAAAATTATGTGGACTGGAAATGTAAATGGATAAGATTCTCATCGCTAAAACTGGGATTTTATACTCAATAATTCATGTCCTCCATTTCCTCGACATAATTCTACGAAGATTGTTCGAGAATGCTTTTTGTATGTACTTGACAAGTTCTTTGAGGAATAAGGTCAAGCTATTTTCTTTTAAGTAGCACGACAAGTCTTGGTTAGTGACGATGAAAGTTGGATATCAATAGAATCTGTCAAGATGATTCTATTGGAATATCCTAGAGGGACAGAATGTTTTGAGGAATCTTTTGATCACTCAAATAGTTTTCTGACTCAAGTCATCGCCTAAAGTAATAAAAAATGACTACAAGAAGGTTTAACTGAAAAGTAGAAAACCTTCAGAATATTAGTCGTTATATTACTGTTAGAGGAAAGTGACATGATAGATGACGAATTCATGAAGGCTGCATTTTTCCTAAGTCCTAGTTCATTTGAACAAAAGACTAGATATGGAAATGAGAGAGCCTGAATTGTCATCAAAGTTTGTCTAAAGCGAGTGAAGATGCTTTGTAAGTTGGATTGACCTCTTTTATAGAAGGACAATGACTTACATGACAATGCAACTTCTAAGTAAGAGATCTTGATCCAGTTAGGATTTTGTTGCAGTGGGAGCTCTTAATGCTCAACTATTGTTTTATGGTTGATGTTTAAGGCATCATAGTATTGAAACAATATAGATGAAACAAGATTGAGTAATAAACAACACATCGACTTCTTAAACAATGAATGATAAAGTGTTTATGGCTCTTAGTCTTAAGGCCAAGAAAATACTTAGTTATTGTTAAAACTGATCTAGACTATCAAGTTATTAACAATTTGTTTGTTAAATAGCTTGAAAGTCAAGAATGTCTATCTGATGCACTATGAGTTAGAATTCTATGATTCAGAATACTTATAGAAGTGCAACGTAGAAAGACTAGCAAGTCTCAATGGTTTACACCAATAAGAAGACGAGCAAAGCTTTATGATCAGTAGTGGGAGTCTAATCTCCATTAACGAATCCAAGCATTCTTTCAAAGAATGGGATAGTTATGTAAGAAGGAATCGAAGTCTTTCTAAGACAAGTTTGATCAAGTGATGAGTTGTACTCATGAAAATCTTATCATTGATGGGATAAGCGTTAGATATAACGAGATACACCTTAAAGAAACTACCATCAACAGTACCTTCTACAAAACACGAGTTGTGGACTAGAGTGACTCTAGTCTAGCACATCTCAAGGTGTAAAGTTGTTCCAACGCATGTTGGAAAGGTATCCAAGTAATTGGAGTTGAGTACTGAGGTATGTTTTAAGGTTATCCCAAATGATGTAAGATTATAAGTTCTGTAATCTTCAAAGATATAATTCTTGTATGAAGATCAAGAATGGAACTAAAAGCCTTACAGCGTGATAACTCTCAGGACATAGAGAGATATCGGATTTTCCATATTACCAAAGAGTCATACCATTAGAAACTTTTGCACTAATAAAATCAACTTCAACACCTAAGATTGTTAGAACCATGTCGTAGTGGGAGAGTTCCCAGGAACATGACAAGTTCATGGGTCTAAGAGTGTCGAATGACTCGGTCTTAGATTAACTTGAACATAATCCCTTTAACTACAATGTATAATTGGTTCATTTGGATATTCATTCTTGGAAAGGTGAGATTCCAAACTACAATCCTAGATAGACAACATGTTTTTACTAGACTTGCAATACTACTTACAGGCTGTGCCAGTCAGTGGGAGCTAGTACATCTGCAAGTGTAAATGTGGATCTCAAATGGCTAGACAATGACAATGGGCTATGCCCAAAGAGAAATATCATCTTCTCGCTGTCGTTGTGCCAAGATTTGTTCGATCCTATTGTCTATCAGCACTTACATAATTAGAATGTATGTATCATGATTGTCAAGACAGCTTTCTATTAATAGAAGTCTTGAAGAAATCATCTACATGGAACATCCTAATAGGTATGTAATAGAGGGCAAGAAACACATGATTAGAAGCTTATGAAGACCTTTGTGGTCTTAGGCAAGCATCTAAATCAGAGATAAGTGTTTTGTCGAGATTGTCAAATGTTTGGAATTTGACATGTGCTCTTTAAGTGTGTAGTAAGCACAAGAAAGTTGAAAGTGCATTAAATATGGTATTATTGGTACTCTATGATGATGAAATCTACAAAAGTTGCAAACAACTAAGATTGGCATCTAGCGTAGGAAACTGGTTGTCTACCCAGTTTAAGATAAAGGATTATAGAGAAACTAATTACATTCTAAGCATCTAAAGTCTTTAAGATTGCTAGAAAGAATGTTGAGATTCTCTTAGGTATCCTATATCTACACATAGCTTGGAACATTTTAGCATTAGAATTTCCATGCAAAGGTTTCTACCTTTCAAGATGGAATTGTCTTGTCTCTAATCAAGTGTCGTTTGACGCTTAGTGAGAACAAGAATTATGAGACTAGTTCTGCAGATAGATGTCTAATGTATGCTATGATGTGTACTAAGTTTGATATTAGTTGTGCTTTTGCATAACAAGTATATATCATATTAACCATGGCAAAGGACTTTGATTGAGGTAATGAATATACCATAGTACTTGAGAAAGACTAATCGCTATATTCTAGTTTACCAGTCATTCATGTAATGTCCTTAGGGTTACACTGACTAAGTTTTATGACTAATCAGTGATCGAGTAAGTCATCCTCAGTTTATGTGTTTACATTAGGAGTATACTCCTAGTAGCTTTGATCGTAAGTTTGAGTATACCTATGAGTATTTTTACTCTAGCAAAGGCTAACTCAAGAGGAACACGAGATCATAAGCTAAACAATCACATAGAGAGATGAAATTAATTAAAAATCAAGTACGCAACAAAGACATAGTGACGCAAAAGATATTATCAGAGAACAACCAAGCAGATTTTTCACAGAAAAATGCCTTTGTGGAAACATGTTTCAAACATGATGTGAAATGAATGGTAGTTCGATATATCTAGCTCCAATACATGCTTTGTGTATAAGTGGGAGAGTTTTTGGCAGTGGGTATACTCGAAAGCATGTTTTGAGTATAAGTGGGAGATTGTTAGGTTTAGTATACTGAAAAGCATGTTTCGAGCGAGTTCGCTCGAATAGAATCTTGCTTGTGTACGAAAATAACTCTACAATCCACTTTTGACCCGATTCAGTATTATTCGAGCATTTCGCACGAATAGAATCAGTATATTATTACATTGTGTTTGCTTGTGCGTTTATAAGATGTTTTATAAACATTTAAATGCATAAGAAGTAAACAAAGCCTAAGTCTTTTGCTTAGTAGACTGGTTGTGGGCGTCGTCCACTTTAAGGTAACTACAGTCGGTTCTATGCAATGCTTTGCAAAAGAAAAAGAAGAATTTCACAACCTAGATAGGCTTTGGCTACCTATCGTGAAAGGTTGCAATGTCAGTCTGATTATTTCTAAGCATTATTGAAATAAGATGACGTTGGTGTGGTATAGCACTGAATGGATCTAACAGCAAGACGTGTCTTTATGCTATCTACTGAAAGACGAGGTCTTGATAAATATCTATTTCTTAATCAATGTACGTTAGCATTGAGCATACGATATTGAGTATCTACTATTTTGACTTACCAAAGGTGCGGGTTTTTCGTCACCCAACGATCCAGGTATATTGGGTAGTGGTGATCATTATCTAGCGGTGCTAGGATTGCTATTATGTTGAATCGTGCGCGAGGTGAGTCTCGTTTGATAATGTCCTCAAGAGGAGCTTGAACAAGGTTTTATTATTCGGAAACTGACCAGTTGGAATTTAATTATTCCATGAATAATAAATAAGTGTTTCTTGCTAAGTCTACTCTTGGAATTAATAAGATGTTAATTAATTAAGTCCATAGCAGACTTTAATTAATTAATGGGCATTTATATCTTAAGCGCGGGAAATAAATAATAAACAAAATGGAAACCCGGAATACTTATAGTTTCGGATTTGGATAGGGAGTTCAATATTACTTCTGTAGTGGCTGCTCGTAATATTCCAATATAAGCTTGTATTAAATTATGGGTTCAATTTAATTAGTAAAAAGCTAATTGGGGGAGCCCATATCCAAAACCTTCCATAGATCCCTGACTGGGCCCAATATGAACTATTATAAATAGGAGAATAAAAGAGACAGAAAATACAATTTAGTGTAGAAAATTTTCGCCCACTCTAATTATTAAGAGAGGGATGATTTTTTCAGTGAGTTTCTCCTCCGTGAGTTTTTTAGCTCTCATCCGTGAGAAAGATCTGTCTTCTTTATTCGAGTCCTAGTGTTTCGATAAGATCAGGCCACCCTGATGTCGAGATACAGTTCGGGACACCAGTCAGAAGATCTGTGGTCTAGTATTGAAGATCATCGTGGAGAAGGCGCAAGCAATCGACGATTCTTTGGAGAATCAACGAGGTAAATTGGCTAACTCCGTAGAATTCATGTTTAGGATTTATATTCTATGAGCATGAATTATTTGCGTTCTAGCATGCAATTTTGTGTTAACATGTGAACTGATTAATCTTGTAATCTGTCAAATAGATCCTACGTCTGATTTATTTGTTTGTACAAGTCTTCCGCTGTGCAAGAGACAAATAAATGAGCTTCCCAACTAACCTCTGATATCTCCCCATATCAGCCAAGTTTGTTCTCTCCCTTATTTGTAATCCGTGATTTTGCACCATTGGAGTATTTGCGGGCTTGCAGTCGACCATCCCTATCTCTGCTAGCAAATCTAGTATATACTTCCTCTGATTTATGAAGATTCCCTTTATCGACCTCAGTACCTCTATTCCCAAGAAGTACTTAAGAAGGCCTAGGTCTTTCATCTCGAACTCATGAAACAAATTCTTCCTTAGTTCGGCTATCCCCTCCTCATCATCTCTGGTAATGATCATGTCGGCTACATATATAATCAAACATGTGATCTTCCCCTTTCTTTTCTTGAGAAACAGAGTATAGTCTGAGTTACTCTGTCTATACTCATACTTCTTCATTACTTCTGTGAATCTCCCGAACCATGCTCGCGGGGACTGTTTCAGCCCGTATAGTGTCTTCTTGAGCTGGCAGACTTCCCCATCAAAAAACTCTTCTGTGAACCCAGGCGGTGGTTCCATGTATACTGGTTTTGACAACTCCACGTGTAGGAACGCATTTGTCACATCGAACTGGTGAAGCGGCCAGTCCTTGTTGGTTGCAATGGAGAACAACACTCTCACGGTATTAATCTTGGCAACTGGTGAGAATGTTTCAGCATAATCCATACCGTATGTCTGGGTGTATCCCTTCGCCACGAGTCGTGCCTTATATCTCTCAATAGTCCCATCTGGTCTTCGTTTAATCGAGAACACCCATCTGCATCCGACAGTTCTAGCTCCTTCGGGCAATTTGTTCTTAACCCACGTACTGTTTTTCATCAACGCTTTCATTTCAATGAGCATTGCTTCCCTCCACTTCTTATGCTTCATTGCTTCTTCTGCTGACTGTGGAATTTCCTCTTCTTCGTACAATGCACCTTCGAAAGCCCGAGCCATTTTAGTTAGGTTTCCTTGAACAAAGTTTGCCACCCCATAGCGACTCTTCTTCCCTATCTTTTCAGGGGAATATCTCTTCTGCGGAACTCCCCTTGTACTTCTGTGAGGAAGCACATATCTCCCGGTGTCTCCATCCAAAGTGTTATCTTCTTCTTAGAGATCTGTATCCCCAAGATTAGCAATAACCGGACTTTCAATAGTACAAGGTTCAGGAATTACCTCGGATATCGTCGGAGAAGGATTGCTAGGGAGCAGATGAGATGACTCTTGTGGAGAGACTCGCTCGGTAGCAGTGACTGTCACTGGATCTGTTGGACCCTCGATCGAGGAGCTTGGCAATGGCACAACCCAACTTAGATAGTCCTCGGAATTAGAATTATCTGGACCCTTCTCCCCCTGACTACTAAGGTGGGTGTTATAGAAAAATTCGGTTTCAAGGAAGTTACAGTTCGTAGTGGTGATAATTTTCCGAGTGTGGGGATCGAAGCATCTATATCCCTTTTGGTTCACCACATACCCTACAAAGACACATTTGGTTGCACACAGGGACAATTTGGTTCTCTCATGTTTAGGGATATGGGTGTAGACGGAACAACCAAAGACTTTGGGCTGGAGGTTCAAGTGTTCGGGTATCTTGGCTTGTTTGGATAGTGCATCAAGTGGGGTTTTCATGTTTAGGATCTTGGTGGGGAGACGGTTTATGAGATAGATGGATGTAGCAATTGCTTCTGGCTAAAAGTATTTGAGGACTTTGGAGTCAATCATTATAACTCGAGTCATTTCTAGGATTGTCCTATTTTTTTCGTTCTGCTACCCCATTTTGGTTAGGTGTATAGGCACAAGAGATTTGGTGGATTATGTCTTTTTCTTTGCAAAACTGGATCATATCACTGTTAACAAATTCCCTCCCATTATCTGACCTAAGGGTTTTAATAGTGGTTTGGAATTGTGTCTGGATCATTTTGAAGAAAGAGGTAAATCTATCAAACACATCAGATTTGTTTTTCAAAAAATATATCCACGTCATTCTAGTGCAGTCATCAACAAAAATCAAATAGTATCGGAAACCATTCCCACCAACAATTGGTGCAGGACCCCAAACATCAGAATGTACTAAAGAAAACATGGATTTCATACGAGTGTTTGTGGGTTTAAAAGACTGTCTGTGGCTCTTGGCCAAAACACAAGTTTCACAAGAAAAATCAGAAGGAATTGAAAGGTTCAGATAATGCAATTTAAAGTAACAAGGAGAAGGATGTCCTAGTCTTCGGTGCCAGAGCCAAGTTTTCTGTTTTGTGGATCCGTGAGCCAACATTGCACTGCCAGTTTGAGCTATCTCGTCCACGTAGTAGATTCCTTGTTTCTCAGTGCCCGCCCAAGAATCCTCCTCGTCGGAATATCCTGCAAAATACAAAAGTCGGACTGCATTAGGAGTGTACAATTCAGTTCTTTAGTCACATGACTAATAGACATCAATCTCTGGGATAATGTGGGAACATATAAACAATTCGTGAGCCGGAGAATAGGTGATATTTCAATAGTACCCGCCCCCATGACAGTAATAAACTCCCCACTTGCAGTCTTAATATAAGATTTAGCAACATCATGTAGATCAACAAAATCACTCCGATAAGGTGTCATAGTATCAGTTGCTCCGCAATCAAATATCCAACCCGTAGTACTTGTATTACTAGAAACATGAAACGCAACGGAAATATCTCGTAGGGGTGCAAATTGATTAACATGCACAAAATTGGGGTAGTTATGTAATTTCTGGATATCTGGGATTTTATTTTCGAATTTCAGAAAGTCAGGGGGGTTGATTGTAATAGGATGGGGTCCATTTTCATAATTCTCATTTTCTGGGGGTCCAATGTTAAAACCATATAAGTGCCAATTAAGGTTTGGCTTAGCACCAAACCCGTTACCTCATTTTCCGCCGCCAGTCGGCTCCATCCACTCCGTGAAATTTCCGGTGCCCCGTACGTTGCCGCCGGCCAGCGAACTCGCCTGATACTTCCCAGACCCTGGTCCAGTCGTTTCCCCATGGTTGTCGGTTTCGATTCGTCGCGGTGCCCCATCGCCGTTCACCCCGACAGCCATCTTCGCCTGAGCTTGGGTAGCCCTAGCCTTCTGTCTGTCCTCCCACCATTCGGGGTAGCCCAATCGCTTAAAGCATGTCTCCCATGTATGTTTTTGCTTCCCACAGTGGGAGCACCATAACTTCGAGGTGTCTAGGGGATTTCCCGTCGGTCGGCTGGTGGCTGCGGAGCGCGGTGGTGGTTGGCTGTTGTGTTGTGACGGGCAGTTGCTCTGTGCGGAGAAACCGTGTCCAATTTCCCCCCCGAATGACGAATCGGTGTCCCCACCATTGGCTTCTCCGGTGGGTGAGGACGACGCCGGTGGCATGATGCGACGTCGAGCCGCCTCCCTCTTCACCCACCCATATGCCGCTTCTACTGATGGGGCTGGTTCTTCTTTCAGGATATCCCTCCGGATCGAGTCATACTCTTGATTCAATTCGGTCAAGAACTTGATCAGTCATTTTGAGTTCGAATGGGTTCGAAATTGATCGATCCCCTTATCACAGTAGTCGATAGGTTGCTTCTGGCAGCGATCTATATTGATCCATAGTCCATGAATCATCCGGTAGTATGTTTCCAGATCGAGATTGCCTTGTTTGATATTGATCGCTTTTTCTTCTAGGTCGTAGATCAGGTAGCGGTCTGCCTTGTTTTCGAACCTGACCGCGAGGCTGTCCCACATAGCCTTTGATGTCAGGTGATGCGCTAAGTCGGCGACAATTTCATTTTCAATGTTGTCGACGATCCACGAGAACACCACAAGGTCGTTTTCCTCCCAGTCATCGAACCCCTTACTGTCCGCTTCTGGAGGTTCCTTCCTGATGTAGGAGTAAGCTCCTCTGCCCCCTATCTTGACTTTCATTAGTCAATACCATAGAGGGTAATTTTTTCCATTCAATTTGAATGCTACCGTGACGCTCTTGCAATTTCGTAGGCTTTTCGTCTGATCTGGATTGGGTTTCGTCTCCTCCTCAGTATCTGACATGTTTTTGCGGTAGGATGTGGTTTCTGGATTTGATTTCTGGCTGGAAAAGGTCGAGAATTGGTATTGGCAATGATGAATTTTTTCTGAGCCTAGGATTGTTTTTTCTGCTCTGAGGCCATGTTATAATCGGTAGAGGGGATTCATTCTATTCACTGAATTATAATACAGAGTTACAAATTTATAGGCTAGCTATACTCTATATAAGGTAAACCTAATTTACAATGAATGATACTCTATTCTTGGCAAGATATACTCCAAATAAATTATATATTATTTCCTGATTCTATGCGATATTATTCTAACAAAAATCAATTTCATATATTCCGATTCTGATTTCGATTAATTGTATCAACAGACAATAATTGATGAAATGGAATTTAAAGGAATTGTGCACATACAATACACACACTCATAACACATGATAAACGTACACAACACGTACACACACATTATATACACATTACACCATACCCAATACATACACTATATGCAACCACATACACAATGTACACATTCATTTAATAGACACACCACACACACATTGTACACACACAACATCAAACATTGCGCATAATACACACGCTTTACACTCAATGCATTACAAGAATATTTTTTATTAGGTCGGTAGCTCTGAAAAGACAAATTTCCTACCTTTTCTTTCATTTCGGGTCCAATAAAACGAAAGAATTATAAATCTCCAAAACAATAGATAGAAATACCACAAAAAATTCCTGAAAAATTAGCTTTTTATGATTATATCGGCAATAATCCGGCAAAAGGAGGATTATAATGAAAAATTAAAAGAATATCGTAAGATTCCAAATCATTAATAAAAATTATGGATAGATAGAAAAAAAATACTTCCTCCGTCCCATAATAGGTATCACACTTTCTTTTTTAGTTTGTCTAATAAAAGATGCCACATTTCCATTTTTGGAAAAAGTTCTCTCTCACATTAATATAAAAATTATATTTTCTCTCTTCATCTAACACACAAAATAAAACCTCCTAAAATCTCGTGTCGTCCCACAAGTGTGACATCTTTTGTGGGACGAGGGAGTATTAAATAATGTATCTGATGTAATGATACTTAAGTCTTCAAGAAAGAACATTACTAATAGTAGTTATGACGGTGGCACTACCTCTTTTTCATCATCGTTAGCTCTTTTGTCATCGTCGATGTTTTTAACGACAACCACCGTACATATCTGTAGTTTTATATCATTCATCGTCAATTGTTTTTCTTTGACATTACCCATATCTTTCACATTTTCTACTGTCTATGTCACAACTGCTTCCACTGACGCTGATACCGAAAATACCTCACAACTGTTAACAATAGCCCTCATCGTTGAACTAATGGCACCACCACTGTGTGCGCACGTGCATGTAGTGTGTGTGCATTGTGTGCGATGGGTGTATTGTGTATGTTGTACATGCATCAATGACGGATCTATGAATTGAAATTCATTGGGTCGAACATAATGAAAATAATAAAATATAATATTTAATCAAATATATTATAATTTAAATAGTTTATTTTCTATTATAAATAAGTAGTTTTTAAGTTGTATTTAAATATATTTTAAAATAATTTCTTTAATGTTTATCAATAATATAGAAAAAAAATTAATAAATTCTATTAAGTTAAAATGAAATTATTGCCGTTAAAAAGTTGTAAATATAATTATGTTTTGTTAATCAATAAGTATTTAAATAAATAAGTGTACCCATCACTATTTATAAAAGAGCTGGGCCAATATTTAGGCCATTTGATCAACTAATTACTCGTCTTCTTCCTAGTAGCATTTCTCTCAACTGTTCTTCCCACGATATTCTTTATGTTTTTTCTTTTATTTCCAGCGACTGAGGATTGTGGTTGAGCTACGTGGGCTGGAAGGTGGAGTAGCTCCATGAAATCATCTGATATTTTATTAGTGGGACAAACTTTGGGGGTGGAATTGTAATTAGCTATTAATTCGTATACACCGTTAGACTTTAGTACTACTTCTACTATCTATATTAGTAGTATCATCTGTCTCCGCCTGTAAACTCGAAGTTATTAAGGACTTTGTTCTTCATGAAATCTACACTTAATCATCGTGTTATACATAAACCAATTATCAAAATAACATTAATTGTTTTTACAATAAGAAAAGGACAAATACTTCAATTTCTTAAAATAGGAGCACCAAAAGACGTTGTTTAGCACACGGATGTTATAACTTAGAAAAACTTAAACTTCGTAATTTAATTATTATGTTTTCAAATTTTATGGAATTAAACAAAATTTGTTCAGATTTTATGATTTAAATATTATTCCTTGAAAATAATAAAAAAATGAGAAATATGGAAAATACGTGAAAAATATAATGCTCAATAAAACACTACTACTATTGTTTAAAATTGGCGGTTGATACAACTTGATAGTATTACAGAGCAATAACATGCTAGTATTGTCACTAATTTATTAGTTTCATAGGTGTTTGGGTCAGGAAAAAATTAAAATCCTACTTTCTAAACATAATTAGAGTATTTTCAAGTAAAGAAACAGGGTTTCCAAAAAGGTTTTTCTTTACAGACGAAATTGAGAAGTATGCCCTGAAATGAACTTTTATTTATGTGGAGGCTAAAGGGTAGGACCACATAGTGATTACCATACACTTGAATGCATGTACACAAATACTGATATAGACTCTTGTGGCATCTATTTGTATTAATTACTTTTTCTATTTAGGGTTATTACTCAGTAACTCTATTATTATTATTATACTAGCATCAAATCATTATTATTATTAGGAATTTTCGTATAGTATCGGGCTATTTAGACTCGTTTCTTAAAAAAATTTCCTATGTCTTAATGACTTAATCTATTTTCTTTTGATTTTGATTTTGATGTCAGTGTTGGAAATTAACATGTTATTACTACTCAAGTGATAAATATATTGTTGTGCTTAAGCCCCATTATTACATGCATGTTGGTAGATTGTGATGGCTCAAGCACCAAGTTCGGCAAGCTCGTCCAAGTTCGGCAAGTTCGGGCTCGCCAAGCTCGGCAAGTTCGGCAAGCTCGTTCAAGTTCGCCAAATTCGGTAAGCTCGTCAAGCTCGGCAAGTTCGGCAAGCTCGTCAAGATCGGCAAGCTCGTCAAGCTCGTCAAGCTCGGCAGCTCGGCAGATCGGCTGTTATGACAACTCGTTTCCGGCAGCCGTTAGATCTGTTTGTTAGTCAAGTTTTAATCCTAGCCGTAGGATTGAAACTAGCCGTTAGTTTTAGTTTCTGTTAAATAGCTTTTTCAGTATTTAGTTTGATATACTGTAGCTCATCTTCTCGCTCTCGTTTTTTCTCATTCCAGTGAATAAAATTTCCTTTACAATTTCATTCCAATCTTCAACCGATTGATCTTGCTACTCAAATCGTTCCTCAATTGCTTACAAATTGGCGCCGTCTGTGGGAATCGGGAGGCGCGATTGATTTCTGATTTGTTCTTTCGGTGGTAAGATTGGAGGGTGTTATGGCTTCTAGGTTTGAGGCCGAGAAATTCACGGGTAGGAATGATTTCGGCTTATGGCGGATGAAAATGCGGGCTATGCTGATTCATCAAGGCCTGGCTTCGGCGTTGGAGGCGGGCGGAAAGGAGGACAAGTCGGAGAAAGGGGAGAAGATGGATCTTGACGAAAAGGAGATCCTTAAACGAGCTGAGATCGAGGCGAAAGCTCATAGTGCAATTGTGCTATGCCTCGGGGATAAAGTTCTTCGAGAGGTTGCAAAAGAAAAGACTGCAGCCGGAATAATCGCGAAGCTCGAAGACTTGTACATGGCTAAGTCCTTGGCCAATAGGCTGCTCATGAAGCAGCGGTTATACTCCTATCGATTCTTGGATGATAAAGGGATATTGGAGCAACTTGAAGACTTCAATAAGGCGGTCGATGATCTTGAAAATATCGACGCCTCGATAGGGGATGAAGATAAGGCAATATTACTTTTGAATGCTCTGCCGAAGTCATTTGATCAGCTACGAGATGCCATATTGTATGGCCGAGAGGGTACTATCACCCTTGTTGAAGTTCAGTCGGCCATAAGAGCAAAAGAAATTCAGAAGTCAGGCTCTAAGAATCCGGAGGCTATGGCTGAGAGCCTAAATGTCAAGAAGTTCAAGGGAGTCAAGAGGTTTCAGAAGCCGAGCCAAGAAAATCAGAAAACTCCATCAAATAATCAAAAGGAAACCCGCTCATGTCATTGGTGCAAGAAGCCGGGTCACCTCAAAAAGGATTGCTTCTCATGGAAAAGAAGGCAAGCAAATGGTGGTGGAAACCGTGTTCCATCCACTGACTGTGTTGAGGAAACTGATGTGCCAGAAATTCTGAATGTGATGGAGGGTGGTCTGGGAGGATCTTGGATCATGGACTCGGGGTGTAGTCTACATATGAGTCCGAATCTTGGCTGGTTTGAGGAGATCCAAGAGATGACTGGATCGGTTATATTGGGCAACAACCAAGTTTGTACCATCCAAGGTATAGGCAAGATCAGGCTGAGAATGCAAGATGGATCTGTGAAGATTATAAGTGAAGTGAGATATATACCTGATATCAAGAGGAATCTCATTTCACTTGGGCTTCTTGAACGCAAGGGATATACATTCTGCTCTACTGGGGGAAAAATGACAGTTTCCAAGGATCAAAGAGTGGTGATGGAAGCTGAAAGGAGGGGAAGCTTGTACTATCTACTGGCTAGTGTTGAAATCCCTACTGCACAGGCAAATATTGTGAAGGCTGATGACTTCAAAATCTGGCATATGCGGCTTGCTCATGCAGCTGAGGGAAGCATTAAAGAGCTGGCCAAGAAGGGGATTATACAAAGTTCTGGGCAGATGGACACTACTCCAAGTGAGGAATGCATTTTGGGTAAGTCCAAGAAACAGCCCTATCCCAAAGGCAAGCACACTTCCACATCCACTCTTGATTATGCCCATAGTGACTTGTGGGGTCCTGCATCTGTGGTGTCAGTAGGTGGAGGGAAGTATTATATGAGTATCATAGATGACTACTCTAGAAAAATGTGGATATACATTTTGAGAGAGAAATCAGAGGCTTTTAGTAAGTTCAAGCAATGGTGCCTGGAAGTGGAGAAGGAGAAGTCAGTGGTTCTTAAATGTTTGAGGACTGATAACGGCTTGGAGTATCTCTCCAAAGAGTTTGATAACTTTTGTAAGGAGAGGGGAATTAAAAGGCACCGGACTGTACCTCTGAATCCTCAGCAGAATGGCATAGCAGAAAGGGCAAATAGAACCATATTAGAGAGGGTGAGGTGTATGCTCCTCTCATCTGGACTTGAGAAGAAGTTTTGGGCCGAGGCTGCATCCACGGCTGTGAAACTTATCAACAAATGTCCCTCATCAAGTATAGAGGGAGACACACCTGATTTTAGATGGTATGGCAGCCATGGAGATTACACCACATTGAGAGTGTTTGGCTGCAAGGCATATGCTCATCTCAAACAAGGGAAGTTGGATGCTCGGGCTATTAGGTGTGTAATGTTGGGATATCAACCTGGGGTGAAGGGATACCGTTTGTGGTGTGTAGAGCCAGGGAATCACAAGATTGTGATTAGTAGAGATGTTGTATTCTCTGAAACTGAAATGCCTTTTCTGGATAAGAACAAAGTGATAGTAGAGAAGCCTGATTCTGTGACTGATTCTGATGGTAAAGCTGACTTTGAGGTGGAGCATGGGAGGCATGAGAAACATGGGGAGAGTGAAGAAGTCACTGAGCCTCAGAGTGCTCAGAATGAGACACAAACACAGCCTCCAGATAATCTGGAAAACTACCAGCTGGCTAGGGATCGAGTCAGAAGAAAGATCAAGCTGCCATCAAGATTTGATGATTCTGAGATGCTATTTTATGCATTATGTGTGGCTGAAGATGTTGAGTATATAGAGCCATCCTCATATAAGGAAGCAATGGAGAGCAAAGAATGGGAAAAGTGGATGAAAGCAATGGTGGATGAAATTGATTCTCTACTGAAAAATGGCACTTGGATATTGGTTGAGAAACCTGATGGAAGGAAGGTTATCAGCTGTAAATGGATATTCAAAAAGAAGCTGGAAGGTGCTGAGGGTGATCAGATCAGATTTAAAGCCCGGTTAGTGGCTAGAGGATTCACTCAAGAGCATGGAGTTGATTTCAATGAGGTCTTCTCACCGGTTGTAAAGCATTCTTCCATTCGAATGTTGCTGGCTTTGGTTGCTAAGTTGGATCTGGAATTGGAGCAGCTTGATGTGAAAACGGCCTTCTTACATGGAGGACTAGAGGAAACTATCTACATGGCCCAGCCTGAGGGCTTCATCAAACCAGGGAATGAAAATAAAGTATGCTTACTGAAAAGAAGTATATATGGTTTGAAGCAGGCTAGTAGACAGTGGAATAAGACTTTTGATGATTATATGATCAAGATTGGTTTTCAGAGATCAAGTTATGACTCCTGTGTATATGTCAGAAAAAGGGGCATACAACCTACATATCTTCTACTTTATGTAGATGACATGCTTGTTGCTGGAGCTAGCAGGAAGGCAGTGCAAGAAGTGAAGGATGAACTCAATGCTGCGTTTGAAATGAAAGACCTCGGGCCAGCAAGGAGAATCTTAGGCATGAACATTATCAGAGATAGAGCTAAAAGGCAATTATGGCTCACACAATCTGATTATATATCAAAGTTGCTGAAAAGGTTCAAGGTGGAGAATATGAAGGCAGTGGCTACTCCACTAGCAATGCACTTCAAGCTCAAGGCTGATCAGAGGCCCAACAGTGAGGCTGAGTCCAGAGAAATGATGAAGATACCCTATGCTAATATAGTAGGGAGCATTATGTATGCTATGATCAGCACCAGAGCAGATATAGCACAAGCCACAAGTGTTGTCAGCCGGTTTATGGCAAATCATGGAAGAGAACATTGGATTGCTCTCAAATGGTTGATGAGGTATCTAAGGGGTGCTGGGGATGTAGGCATTCTATATGGAGTAAATGATGGAGGTGGAGCTGATGCTATTGTGGGATATTGTGACTCGGACTTTGCTGGTAACTTAGACAACAGGAAGTCTCAGTCGGCATACATATTCACAATGTTTGGGTCTGCTATTAGCTGGAAATCAAGTCTCCAAAGTGTGGTGGCACTTTCCACAACGGAAGCAGAATTTATCTCACTTGCTGCTGCAATCAAAGAAAGTTTCTGGTTGAAAGGAATGTTGTCTGATCTTGGGATTGAGCAAGGGGCGATAGCAGTTGGCTGTGACAATAATAGTGCCCTATTTCTGGCCAAGCATCAAGCTTATCACGAGAGATCAAAGCACATTGATGTGCGGTATCACTTCATCAGGGAGGAGATTGAAAGAGGCAATGTGAAAGTCTTCAAAGTTCATACTTCAGAGAACCCGGCAGACATGTTAACTAAACCATTGCCTAAGGAAAAGTTTCTGCTATGTTTGAAACTAGTGGGACTGGAAAGGAAGAGTTTGGTTGGTGATTGAGCAATCAAGGTGGAGTTTGTTGGTAGATTGTGATGGCTCAAGCACCAAGTTCGGCAAGCTCGTCCAAGTTCGGCAAGTTCGGGCTCGCCAAGCTCGGCAAGTTCGGCAAGCTCGTTCAAGTTCGCCAAATTCGGTAAGCTCGTCAAGCTCGGCAAGTTCGGCAAGCTCGTCAAGATCGGCAAGCTCGTCAAGCTCGTCAAGCTCGGCAGCTCGGCAGATCGGCTGTTATGACAACTCGTTTCCGGCAGCCGTTAGATCTGTTTGTTAGTCAAGTTTTAATCCTAGCCGTAGGATTGAAACTAGCCGTTAGTTTTAGTTTCTGTTAAATAGCTTTTTCAGTAGTTAGTTTGATATACTGTAGCTCATCTTCTCGCTCTCGTTTTTTCTCATTCCAGTGAATAAAATTTCCTTTACAATTTCATTCCAATCTTTAACCGATTGATCTTGCTACTCAAATCGTTCCTCAATTGCTTACAATGCAAATTCAAGAAGTAGATTTTTCCTAGTTTACATTGAGGTGAGTGAGACAAGAGGAGAGATTTTGACTATGCCCTTTTGAGGTGATTAGCAAATTTATGGACCCCATCATGTTTAAATCCATCCACCCATACCCTCACAAAGTCACAACCAATCCTCTATCTCCCAATTTCTTGCTGATTTGGCTCAAATTAATTGTTCACAACTTAATTTCTTGAGCTTAATACTCTCCAATGCCAGGAACCATACATGTTACAGGTGTGTTGAGCTGCCTTTGCAACTGATAATTCTCTGTTTATGACACCAGCTCTGATTTCACACTCTTTCAATGATGAAACACTGTAGTTCTTGAATACAAGGGAGTCTCATCTTCACCAAAGTCTTCTGCAAAATCCCTCAAAGGTAAATGAGTCAAGACTTGCTAGTTTTCTACTTTTCTTTCTGTATTTGAACTTGAATCTTTTGAGCAGTTTCAATGGGGAAGAAGCAGTATCAGACTTGGGACAAGGGGGACTTCTCATTGTAATGATTCTGACTCTCAACTTCACTTGAAGAATCTTGTAAATTATCATGTAACATGTATATATGCAGCTAAGTAAAGAGGAAATTGATGATATTTTGACAGCCCCATAACGAGAATTCGCGAAAACATAGTTGTTGCTCTTCTTGATGCTGGGGGCAATGAGATAGCTCATCAAGGTTTGTCATGTTCCAACATACTAAGCAGCATTGTGCTCTTTGTATAAGTCTCTTTTACTTTTTTTTTATACAAATTTGTCGTGTTTCGTGGGGTAGATATTCAGACAATGCAGATCATCGAGAAGGGATCTTGGGATGAGGTTTTCTCCATCAATGGAGGTGGGCATGTGCACTTGAAGCTGGACTTCACTCTCAGTGAGGATGATCGCAACCGCATTCGTGTTATGGTATTGTTTTCAATCCAAATATTTTTATCTAGTTCTTGTAGTGCAGGAAGTTTTCTCGAATCATGGATCAAATTATAACGATTTATGGATTGCTTAGTTTTGTAACATTACTTGGCTCGAGAAACATGAAAAATTCCAGCTTATGATCATTACTTGAAGGATTCGAATTCTAAAGTAATTTCAATATGCAGTTGAATGTGTAACTCTGATTCTTGTTTACATTCCATGCTTTGCAGAGAGAATCTGCGATGAAAAAGAAACTCGAAGCGAATCCAAGCATTAATCTTCGATTTCTGGACTCGTCATCCATGAAAGATGAACTGCAAGTCTCAGGTCAGAACTCTCTGCTGTCATGAAAAGTGAACATTTGAGTAGTTTTGCATTGGAATGTATAGTTTTAATGTTGCTTAAGTCTCCCTTTTGTCAGAGAGAATTTTAGTAATTGTAGTATCAATGTTGTATGTCTTAAGCTTCCACAAAAGGATTTGTTGAAATAGATATAACTACCCCAAAAGTTGAAGCTTCTCAAGCTGGTTCGTCTCTGACCGCTGCTGCTTCCTCTTCTGCCTCACTCTTTAGTCACCAGACGGGTAAAGAGCCCGTCGTTGATATTGCAATCCCAGTTAAGGAGTTATCAGTTGTGCTAAATTCACATTTTTCATGAGAAAAAATAATGTAGAAGAAATTTCTTTGTTGTCCTAACAAAAAAAAGTTACCTGTTTTAGAATGCTACAGATGGAATTCAAGACACTCCATCTTCTCCTGTTGAACATGAAATCAACATAGAATCTGCTCAAGTACCGGATGAGAAAATTGAAGCTCCTCGAATTGCTAGTGTAAGATCCGACAGTAAGGATGGACCTTCGTCTGACTTGCCAAGATCATCCATATCGGAAAAGAATAGTATGATTGCGTCCAAGTTGCAGGATGATCGTCTCGTTCAAAAACCTCAGAAACAAGGCCATGTGAGGAAAACTCCCAGCAATGTGAGAAAAATGATTAGTGCCTTTGAAACTGTCCAAGTTCAGGTAGTTTGATTTCGTATACTTTCACTTACCATAAAAAGGAATTGTTACAATCTGATCATTGACTATGAAAACTTGGGAAAATCAGGAAGTGAAATCAATGAAGAGAGCAGCATCTGTACCGTCTCAACTGAACATATCTAGTAAGGAACGGTTCTTGGAAGACCGCGCAACAAAGAGTGTAGTCTCTCCTGCTGACCAAACTTCAACTGATTCTAAGGATCCCAACCTGAGAAACTTGCACAAACTGCCAACTATGGTCAGTGGAAAAGTTTTGAGCAAATGTGAACCATCTCAAGTTGAAAATTCTTCAGTTGATATAAGGAGGCAATTAGCTTCAGAAACAGCAACTAGTTCTGAAAGAACTGACGAGGAACAATCTCAAGATTCCTCAAGATTGGTGAAATCATCAGCCGCAGAAGGAAGTGGGAGAGGAAGAGGAACCGGCTTGAAGAGCTCAAGCACGATTAACGCTAAAGTGGATTCAAACCTGAAATGGAAAAAACTAGATTATTATAACAAAGAAGAATATGATTCGGCTCAAACCTCTGGTATGTGGATATTCCCAGATAACACGAGTCGTTTGCGTATCACAACTGCAGGTGAGCAGGACATAAAAATAGTAGGACATTATAACAACAAAGCGAAAACCCATCAAGCCAACAGCATTTCTTCAGAGACACAGAAGGTAAGATTTCTGAAAGATATTCAACTAAACTTTGCACTGCTTTATATCGTTCTTGCCGTTTCTGTTTGTTAAGACGTGTGTCTGCAGAACTCAATGCATGAAAAGGAGCGACAGATGGGAAAGAATTCGAAAAAACTCAATCACCAGCCAGAATCAGGATCTTCTGGCTCTCCAAGTGACTCGTTTAATGGACTAGTTGGACAAGTAAATTCCTAACTGTTGTTTATGTTAAACTATCTAACTCCTGGCCAGCATATTTTCCTTCTGTTTTCATTAAACTTCAACGGGGCAATGGGGCATGTTTACATCTCAGGTGATAAAAGTTGCAGCGATTGTAGGCTTTGGAGTACTAGTTCTTCTGACCAGACAAAAGGAACCGCGGTAGGTTTAGTGAACTGCTATTAGAACATACACAAACTAGGTTTGTGTCTAACAGCATAATGTTTAGCAGGAGGAATCATAAAGAAGATAAAGATAAAGACAATATCTTCCATATACCAGATTATGTTGATGACGGAACATTGAAGCCGTGGACCGGAAAACAATAAAAGATCAATAAACTGTGAGGTTTACTTCTGCATTGCTCCATAGACAACATATAGATGCAGTTAAATGATGTCCTTTTTTCTTGTAACGTTGATCTAATTTGGAAGCATACATGCCCTTGAGCATATGAGCATTTTTACTAGAACACCAATGTTGGTGAAAGAACCAACTGATACACACATCTTCAATTTCAATTTGCTTGAAAATTTATTGATGATATAGTATATATTATAAATATATATATGTAAGCTGGGTCTAATTTACATTTCCAATCAAAAGAAATGGCAGCGAATAACATAAGAGATTTTAATAAAAAAAGTGACTTGCAGTGAATGAAAGCAAACATCAATGTGTTCCATAGTTCCTACCATCACTCACTAGGACTAATTGATCACCATCTCTGATTAGCTGTATATCATCAATTGCAGCACCATCTTTGCTCAAAATTTTTGCAGGAATGAATCCATACTTCTTCTCCCCAATTTCAAGTAGTTCTTGAAAGCTTTGTGGAAGTAGGACGAGCTTTCCTGCTACATCCCCTTTCTCGGGACAGCTCACAGTCACCCTGGCAGCATAAGTTCGTCTAACTGCCGGTGCTGCACCTGCAGCATTGTTGTCGAGAGGAAAATGTGAGCTGACGTCTCCCTGTCGTGCTGCTGACATTATTCCAAACAGAGAATTATCAAAATCAGTGGTCCTGCGCCTAGGACGAGACCTTCCCCATGATGCATCAGGCGCTGGAAACAACGAGTCATGGTAAACGGGTGAAATAGTGGGTTCACTTCTAAACTTTTCCATGAAACGAACTCCGTGGCGCTCCTCAGGGATTGTGACAGCGGATTCTTCAGGCTTAGACCCTTTATAAGAATCAAAGAGCTCCTCAATCTCTTTGTGCCCTTGATGCTCAGCAAGGTTCCTTGCTGTCCAACCATTTTCATCCACCTTATAAACATCAGCACCTTGGTCCAGGAGGAACCTGACCATTTCGATGTTGCCTTGACAAACTGCAACATGGAGAGTCGTACAGCCGCTGCTCTTGGATTGATTAACATCCCCTCCACGTCGAACAATTTCCTTGAGTAAATCCAGATCATTTTGTTCAGCAGCAGTACAAGCAAAAAGACCAACATCGCTGGTCGCTATTGTAGTGCCATTATCCAACAATAGTTTAACAACTTTCTTGTGCATGCCAAGCATCGCCTCCCATAGTGGTATATTTCCCTCTGAATCTGCTAGTTCAGCAAAACAACCACTTTCTTAGGAACAGGTAACAGTAAACACAATAAAATTAAAAACGAAATAATAATAATAGCATTACTGAACATGTATTATCAGTCTGTCCCGTGAATAGGCGGGGGCTAGTCAAATAATACACTTTTGACTTTCTAAAATAGATCCAGCAAGAAAAAAGTTCATTTGAAGTAAAGTCAGCTGATGATGATCAATGCATCTAATATGGAAAGATGACAGGTAGTTGTGTGATTCTTTGACAATGACATTGACTTGTGAAAGTCATATTATTTGAGATTAAATACGAATAAATGAGTATTTCTGACCATTATGTGACATTAAATGCGAAAAAATCCGGAAGTCGGTTATAGAACACAGCATGGAGGAATTGTAGAGTGAGTTATGAAGTCAACTCAACATGATAATAGAAGGCTTAGTTAATGCAACCCCAGCTCATGTTGCAAGCAATGGACATATTGGAGTTATACCCCTAGTAGCACCAATATGTCAATAGCAAATTAGCAATGACATGCACGAAATCACATCTGTTAGCTATAATAGTATGTATCTGACAGCGAAGAAGAATTGTGGATTTATATTTGGGTGTTTACGGCTATCCTACATGCAACACGCAAATCTAACTTGAGCCGAATAATAATGTAGTTTTGGGAAAAGTATAGTTATGTAAGTATAACGGACCTCTGCAGTTGACCTCTGCCCCATAATCCAGCAAAAGAAGCACACAGTTCTCATTTCCTTGTGCTGCGGCTATATGCTGAATAAATATATACATAAAGACAATAATATTAAGAAACAAAAATGAAGATTTTCCACTATATTTAAAGTGCAATAACAGTAGCTGAGATGTACTGACCAGAGCTGTTCTTCCGTTATTATCGGATTCATTTGGATCAAGACCCCTCTTCAGCAGCTGATGCAATAGCAAGTCATCTCCCCTAAGTGCTGCAAAACACAGTGTGAGAGGTAGATCCAATCTTCCTCGAGCAAGCATGTTCTCAGTCTCTACAAGAACTCCCTCCATTATTGGGTCCTTCGATTGCTTCAAATGCTGGCATAAGGAAAACAAGTGTATATCAGTATTCTCCAAAGCTTAAATGGGTAAGTTAGAAATTTAAAAATACAGTGAAGGAATCTTATATCCAACTCTAGCCTGAATAAAGGATAATTGTATGGAAACAGACCTGAAGAATGTTATTCATGATTATCGTTCCATCTCCAATGTTAGCCTGAATAATGTTCATAAATGTGGTACGGTTCAGGCGCAAAAGCTGGCACAATTTTTTTGTACGCACTGTGAACGGTTGGGGCCTATAACAAAGGACACCAATCTCGCCACATAGATCACCATTTTTGGCCTCTCCAACAACCTAGAAATTTTGTTCCACTTTTAGTCTGGTTTTCTATACAAAAATATGTGACCAGTGAAAATCGGACTTACATGTTCTACTCCATTTTTAAGGACCAGTAAATCCTACAAAGAAATTACACATTATGACATCAGCAGAAAAATCAGTTACAACATGATTATGCAGCACACGAAAATATTAGAGGCGAGGTTTTAAGGCCAATTTTTACCACTACTCCTGAGACAAGGATATAAAAGTCAGTTGGAGCTTCATTCTGCAAGATCACGTCTTCCTTGGGAGGGTAATACTCGGCCTTCATCTCAGATACCTTTCATACAAAAAGATGATGATAAATGAGGATTAGAAAAGTTCAGTGTATAGTAAATAGGAAGAAAAATGAAATATGGTTTCAAGAAATCACCAGCTGGAAAAGTAAATCATTGGACACATCACGAAACAAGTATGCCTTTTCTACTAAAGCATAGAAAAGGAAGTGGGAAATGCTTGATCGAATGGCTTTTGGAAGAGAATCAAGAGTCTCTTGCTGCTGAAGCCTCTCATTGTCAGTTCGGAACTTTAAGCACAAATGTGAAAGCATCTGTTCTTGAAGACGAGGAGCCAATTGATTCCTTTGTGCAAAACTTGAAGCGGCTTGAATCGTGTCTCTCTAATGTATGCAACACAGCAATTAATTTGAGGCATGTAGAACCACCAAAGAAATTTTCAACACAATATCAATAGTTACTCACAAATTGTCTGGTCTTACTAGTCCCATCGACAACCAAATTGGTCATATTTCCTATCAAATATGCTGTTAGCCCCAAGTTAAATAGCATGTAAAATATAGCAAATATCATCTCCCTTGTATTTTCAGCATGTAAATCTCCATAGCCAACCGTTGTCATCGTTGTAATGGCCCAATAAATTGAAGTCACATAGCAAAGCCATATGCTTTTGTCATGAAAATTCTCTATAGATGCTCCGATCCATGTCTTGTCTGGATTAGGATAATGGTCAGCAAGTAGATAATAGAAGCAACCAGCACAATGAACTGCGAACAAAGTAACCTATACACAAGCAAAGCTAAAGTCAATACAACGAAAACAATAGTATCACCAGAGTGTTCCAAAAGCTCAAGATTTAACTTACACAGACGAGTTTGGCACACCTAACCCAAAAGTAGTTGAAGTACTTATCCTTCTCCAATCTGCATTGAAGAAAGAATAAAAAGATCATGTTTGCTCCCCTATACTCGAGAATATACACATAACAAAATTCAGAATGCGCTACCGTGCAAATAAGGATCCAACTCTTCTAAGACGCCAGAGACGAAGCATATTGAATGCTCCATAAAACTGAAACGGTTTGGGAAGCATCTTACGAGCAAGTTCAGATGGGATCGTGGATACAAAATCAAATATGAACCACGAGAATAAATACTTCTTAGCAATCTCCTTGCGGTCATCCACAAGGACATACGTGCTTCTATCCAGATAAGCAACAAAGAATGTAAGGACGATGTCGACAAAGAAAAATCCGTTGACAATATTGTCAACAACGGAGAGAGGCCTTGCCGGTGTATCGATGAATCCCAATTCGAATGGTGACACCCAAGCAGTGTAAAGAACCAGCACAACAAGAAAGTTCTGCCATACTCTGCAAGATTCAATTCAATCTGAGGTGATTTTAGCATCATACAAAAACACAAAAGATATTTGCAGCAAACACATAATTGTATTGAAACAAGCAGTTAAATGAGACATGCAAAGTAGTACTATTAGAAAACTCTCAACAATTAACACAAATTGAAAAAAAATAAAAGAAATGTAAGTATTTAAATGCAAATAAAAAAACAAAGGAACCTGTAGCGGCGATTGGAAGGGGAAACGATGAAGGAACTAAGCGTGACCCTGCGATTGCTTCTGGCGCCAAGTGAAGGGAGAATTCCGGTGGAGAGGCTGTATCGGCTGCCTTCGCGCGAGAGCTGCTCAATTTCACGTGCATGAGCGTCGCCGCCGCCGCACATTGAAACCCTGAGCAGGCCGCCGCCTCTGCTGTTGCCATATGCAGCCGCCATTGTTTTCTGCAACCAAATTTGGAAGGTTTAATTCTATTCTTCGCTGCTGTTCCTGGGCTCTGTGCTCACGTTGAATTTGGACAGTTATATAGGTGACTGAGGTTTATGCATAAATAAATATGGGGTTTTTATAATATCATTATTTTCTAGAAATGATATTTTGGGTCCCACGCAATTCAGTCACAGGTCATAGTAAGTCTCACCTCATTTTTGGGTGAATTTTAAAATTTGATTCGATTACAGATTCGGTTTGATTTCAATTTTTGGCAGTTTTTCTATTTTTCCAATTAAGGTAAAAATACGAAAAAACTGAAAATCGATTTTTTTTAATATTATAATGCATATAATGGTGCGTTAAACTAAAAGGGATGGCAGAATCTATATTTGCATACAAATTCATAAGGAAGTGTTAAATTGGAAACAGAACATGACAGAATCTATATTTCAATAGTAATTGTGGATGTGTAGATGGTATGTTTTAACTTTTATGTATATATTGGTTGCATTATATTATAAGATCCGGCAGAATACTATACTTCCACTACGTTTAGAAAGTTTTTATTTTCCAAAATTCTATTCTAACCCGAACAATTGTACTATATTAATGTCTAGAGAGATATTTGCTTATATTGATCCAATATTTAAATACTAAAAATATAATTCTCTTATTAACTATTCAATTTTATGCATATATTGCAGCCTTGCAGGCAAACATAATACCTTCATATTATAAGATATGTAAGCAAACATAATACCTTCATATTACAAGATATATGTATTTTATTTTAAAAAATTATGAGAGAGAAAACTGCTACTTTTACTGCACTTTGTGTATTCATTTCTAGTATTCCCCCATGAGAAGTTAGTCAAAGTATGTGACAAATTAATTGCTCGTAACTGCATGAAGGGGAATGAAATAATCAAAGTGATGGTTCTCTCTCATAAAAAGACATAAATAACCCTTAAGTTTGGAGGATATTTTGATAAAAAAAAATACAAAAGTTCTTCTGACGATATTATATCGATATCCAACAACATTTATTGATATTTTTAAAAGATAAAAACCGCGAATAATATAAGTGCAATGTCCAGAAACTATAACTGCAGTTCTGTCAATAATAATGGGGTATTAATGCTAACTGTGATAAATATCAAAGAACACACCGCTGTTGCTCAAATGAAGAATTGTTTGTCCATTTCTACCATCTTTGAATAGTCATTTTTTTTGGTCCATCTACCAAAAATAATCATTATCTATTTATAAAATGAGTCACTTTTATCTAATAGTTTCAACCAAATTTTCTCTCCATTTCTCTCTTATTTTACTATTTTATATTAAATCTCGTATAGTTTATTTAATTAGTTCATCTTATATATATATATGAGCTCAGGATTTTGATCAAAAATATGAGATTTTGTCAATGTGACGGTCAATAAAAATGCATCTTATGCGGATGTGATTATTAATTAGTTTTTAAGTTATTTTTCGAATTTGAGGTCATTTTTAGATCATTTAAGAGCATCCACAGCGGAGAGTACAATGCTGTCCGTCCGTCCGTGCCAGCGGCACGGCACCGCTGTCCGCCGCTGTGCTCTTGCCGCTGGCGCGGCGCTGCTCGATGCATCGAGCACGTCCGTGCCAGCGAGCAGCCAACGTGGCGCGTTCTGATTGGCCAACGACATTTCCGTTGGAAATTCAATTTTTTTAAAAAAATTGAAAATAATACCAAAAAAAATTTATTTTCACAATCCCAAAAAATGGCCGTTTCTTTGACCGTTTTTTAAAATTTTATTTTATCTCCAAAATCATCTATAAATACACACATTCATCATCCATTTTTCACATCAAATCATCTCTCTCATTCATCTCTCATTCATATTTTTTCATACAACTTATCTACACCTTCATCCCTCACTCAAACCCTCAAATGGATTTCACCCATCTCATTGCAGAAGCGGAGTACGAAGAACAAGAATACTCTGAACAACATCGTGCCGCCTATGAAGCCTATGTAATTTTAATTATGTACTTTTTAAATTTTAGGATTTTAATTATGTAATTTTTATTTTTTAGGATTCTAATTATGTAAATTTTAATTTTTTTGTAATTTGTAATATTATTTCAGTTATTTTTAATGAATTTTAATATTGTGAAAATATTTTTATTTAAATTGAGTAATAGAATGGTGGGATCCTTGTCCTTGCGGAAGTGTACGGATGTGGGTGTTGTGCTTTTGCCTAAGAGCAGAGAGTAAAAGTGGGTCCGGGCCCACATCCGTGCTCGTTGGCAAGAGCAAGGATGTGGATGCTCTAAGAATCTAAAGGAGTAACTTACAATGACCTCCATTACATTTAAAATGATCTCCGTATTTTGATTATGTTTTATATTAAGATTGACTTTTGCATAGATTACAACGCCATTTATAATTAGTTTCGATCTAAAGCTTGAACAATATATATAGACCTTCACTAGATGCACTCAAACTAGGTACTACCATTAATCAACGAAGATTTGAGTGGTTATACTAGTTTACAGCTCCAATCAAGCATGTAGACATTCACCACAAGAATATTTGTCAGACGATTAACAATTATTGTCACAAATTAACACACTGACAGAAGAATGAAGAAACGGTGGCTTAGAGCCTCTTACTTAAATATTTTCTTCTTTGTAAAGCTGATTTTTAGTAAAACATTTATGTTAGCAAGAATCATCAAAAAGCATCTCTCTCTCTTCTAGGTCTTTTACTAGATGGTTGATTTTAAAGTTTTCCTGTGTGTATTGAGATTGTATTCGTTTTGATGTTTTGTGTGTTCGGTTGCAGGCGTTCAATTTTTGGGATTGATTTATTTTAAGTTTTTAAAGTATTTTAGAATGTATGAGACCATTCAAACTAACTTTAATTATTCCCTTGTTGATGGCAACTGAAAGGATATGGGCTAGATTAGATTAATATGGATTAAATAATTATAGTTGGGCTACAATTATAATTATTCCATAAGCCCAACAATCATGAAACTCTAATGACTCTTTGTCTATATAATGGTTATTTATTCTCCATTGTGGGGGATGAGAAATATCGTAACATTAGAGAGAAAATACGTAAAGCTTTGTAGAGAATTTCTAGCTTTCTCTATAGAGCGATTGTACCGAGGAATTGTTCCTGCATCGGATCAGAATACACGTGGACCTCGATAGTAGTGGATTCAACTTGCAGGACACAATCGTAGAAGAAAACACAACAACAAGTAAGATTTAGTTCCGTTGTGTATTACGTGCTCAACTTGCAATATGATTATGAATCTAGATCTGTTATTCTTGTATGCAATTTCCGCTGCGCTCATTAGATGAACACAAGAATTCTTAACAGTGGTATCAGAGCTCAGGGCTCGATTCATAATTATTTTGTTTGCGAATTATTTGTGGATTAGTTTTGAAATTAAACCTATGTAATTGGTTTTCGCATGGAATGGAAATCGGATTTCAACTATGTCGCTGGAATTGAAATTTGATTTCTTGCATTTAACTCTTGAAATTAGTCTCACGGTAAAAGTTTTGGGAACCAATAGTGAGTTTGAAATTAGGATTATAGATATCTTTGGAAGATTTGTTCTTGAAAACAATTTTGCAAAAATGGAATCAATTACTGATTTATTAGTTTGATTAATAAATCATGGTTTCGATCACCATAATTGATATTGATTTGGAATTGATATTAAATATGTATAATTATATTAATTTAGAATTAATACAATTAGTTAAATCCACATTTAATTAGAGAATAAAATTTGATTTTATTCATTGAGCATTATTTGATATCCTATGTGATAAGCATGCTATTTGATTTATGCTTATTTATTTAACTATAGTAGTTAGAGACCGTTTTATTATCTGGGTAGGCGGCGCCCAGTATGTGTAGTCCGTGTTATACTATGTCTGGGTAGGCGGCGCCCAGTATTTGTAGTCTGTGTTATACTATGTCTGGGTAGGCGGCGCCCAGTAATTGTTTGAAATTTAATATTGGATATTATATTCACAAAATTAGTATCACAAAATTATTCCCCACAAAATATAAGTCTTGTTTTGAAACAAACGCGTCGTCCATCACAATTGTTTGATGCTCCTAGCCTTTTCGACCACGAGTTTTACGCCCTCACGTTTACTCTAAATCTACAAGGTTTAGGCTCATTCATAGATGCATGGTTGGCATCGTGTGATGGGGTTGACTTGCTTAAATTATTTTGAGTAGCCCTCGCAACCAGAATAATTTATGGACGTATATTAATTAGATTAATAAACCAAGAATTGTAAAATTGTTGTTACAATTGGCTTGGAGGCCTCTACCTGGTGATATTATTGTAGTCATCAGCCCTCGCAGAGGCTGCAATAATATAGACTTGGATCTTGCACCACTAAAATTTATATTTGATATAAATTCATATTTTATGTTTGGGGGCATAATATATGTTAAAATTAGTGGGAGCTAATCAATACAATAAACCCTTGTTTGATTAGTGATGCGAATGTGATCTTTGTATACTTTTCTGATTTGCTTTCATTTTAATTTCTGTTCAGATAAAATGTCAAACTTGGCTTACAAATGTTTGATGGAAACAAACAAGTTGACTGGGTCAAATTTCACGGATTGGCTCCGTTGTTTGCGCTTGGTGCTAAGACATGACAAGGTTGAGTATGTCCTGGACAAACCAATCGGTGTCATCCCCGATAAGGAATCTCTTGAGTTTGCTACGTTTGACGTTGAAGCTCATCAGAAACACATTGATAATGCTTCTGATGCTCAGTGTGTCATGTTGTCATCTATGAGTTTGGAACTGCAAAGACAACATGAACACATGCTTCCATATGAAATGCTAAAGCACTTGAAGAGTTTGTATGCTTCACAAGCTCAAACTATGGAGTATGAGATACTTTGCGATCTCTTCAACTGCAAGCTTCATGATGGAAGCAAGGTTTCTGAGCATGTGCTGAAAATGATTGGTTTGATTGAGAGGTTAGCATCGATTGGAACGGTGCTCCCCGCAAATGTCTCAACAAATCTAATTTTGCAGTCTCTTCCTAGTAGTTTTGAGAATTTCATTGTGAATTTCAACATGAACAACACGAAGGTTGGGCTGCCAGAGCTGCACAATAAGCTTAAGACTTATGAGTCTTCCACTGCTAAGGTAAAATCTGTGCTGATGGTGAGCTCTTCTGCGAAGTCTTCGAAATGGAAGAATAAGCAGCAACAGAAGAAGAAAGCATCTAAGGATGCTGTTCTAAAGCCTAAGAGTGGAGGGGCCAATAAGAAGTCGAAATTATCAAAGGATGAGTGTCTTTTCTGTCATGAGAAGGAACACTGGAAGAGAGACTGCCCAAAATTCAAGGCACAAGGTGCAGAAAGTGGGAGCTCAGGTATGTTTGTCATTGAGATAAATATGTCTATGAATAATTCATAATCTTGGGTATTAGATACAGCTTGTGCCTCACACATTTGTAATAACGTGCAAGGGTCTAAGTGACTGCAAGAAGTGAGACCTGGGGAAGTTGATTTGCGTGTTGGAAATGGAGCAAGAGTTGCTGCCAAATGCGTGGGAACTTATAGATTAGATCTTCCCTCAGGACATAGACTAGATTTACATAATTGTTATTTTGTTCCAGTTATTTCAAAGAATATTATTTCCATTCCGATGTTAGACATTGAAGGTTTTTCCTTCCATTTTGCAAACAGCAGATGCTCGTTTTCTTTTAACGGATTGTTTTATGGAAATGCCACTCTTGAAAATGGATTATATATACTTGAATACAAACGAAATATTCTCAATGTGCAAAACAAAAGACCTAAGCTGAGTAATA
The DNA here is from genome assembly GCF_004379255.2 of Salvia splendens. Classification (NCBI taxonomy): domain Eukaryota; kingdom Viridiplantae; phylum Streptophyta; class Magnoliopsida; order Lamiales; family Lamiaceae; genus Salvia; species Salvia splendens. Next base: position 13,113,736 of record NC_056037.1, on the reverse strand, counting down.
CGAATAATGCAACTTATCTTTGGCATTGCAGACTTGGTCATATTAATGAGAAAAGAATAGCAAGATTGAGAAAGTTAGACTATCTCACTTCATTTGATTTAAAATCCTATGGAGCTTGTGAATTCTATCTCAAAGGAAAAATGACAAGTAAACCATTTTCTGGGAAAGGGGTGCGTGCCAAAGATTTGCTAGAGTTGATTCACACTGATGTGTGTGGACCGTTTCCAACTCAAGCAAGAGGTGGTTATTCGTACTTCATAACTTTTACTGATGATTTATCAAGGTATGGATATGTGTATCTTATGAAAAATAAATCGGAGGCCTTCGATAAATTTAAAAGAGTTTAAGTGTGGAGTTGAGAAACAACTTGGGAAAAGTATCAAGACTCTTCGATCAGATCGAGGAGGGGAATACTTGAGCCTAGAATTTCTTGATTACTTGAAGTCACATGGAATCCAGTCGGACTGAACACCTCCTGGTACACCTCAAATGAATGGAGTATCTGAAAGGAGAAATCAAACATTATTAGATATGGTTCGATCCATGATGAGCTTCGCTAGTCTTCCTTTATTCCTATGGGGTCATGCCTTACTAACGGCTATTTACATTCTAAATAGGGTTCCTTCTAAATCAGTTGAGAAAACACCATATGAGTTATGGTATGGCAAAAAGCCTTGTCTTAACTATATGCGGACCTGGGGTTGTCCAGCTTTTGTTAAGAAACAAATGACTGATAAGTTGGAATCTAAAAGTGAGAAGTGTTACTTTGTGGGATATCCTAAACAAACTATGGGATACGATTTCTACTGTCCTGAAAATCACAAGGTGATAACATCAAGGAATGTGACGTTCCTTGAAGACAGTTATGTCTGCAAGGAACAAGGTCAAAATACAGTAGATCTTGAAGAAATTCAAGAATCACAAGTTAACAATGAGGATGAGGTATTATCCACTGGATTGGACAATAACTCAGTGAGAGTTTTTGATGATCTATTGGGAGGGGAAATTACTCTTAGAGAGGACCTTAGAGAGACTCTCGAAGGACCACCTCAAGACAATGAGATGCATCAAAGACAAGATGATACAATAGTTGCATCACCTCTACCTCAAGAAGATCATAGTGATATTCCTGAACCTTCTCACATACAGAATGAACAGCCTGAACCAGAGCAAAACCAACTCAATAGGCCTAGAAGGATTTGTCGTGCACCTGAGAGACTGAATCTAATGGTTGGGAACCAAGATGATGAGGTTGATTTAGATGATGATGAGCCTAAGACCTATACCGAGGCGGTGTCGGACACCGATCGAGAGAAGTGGCTTGAAGCCTTGATATCTGAAATGGACTCGATGTACTTCAACTTAGTCTGGGAACTAGTTGACTTGCCAGATGGGGTTTACCCCATAGGTTGCAAATGGATCTTCAAAAAGAAGAGAGATGCAGATAGCAAAGTACAAACCTACGAGGCTAGGTTAGTGGCAAAGGGTTATAGTCAGCGCGAAGGCATTGACTATGATGAAACCTTTTCGCCAGTTGCTAAGATCAAGTCCATTAGGATATTACTTGCAATTGCTGCATACTACAATTTCGACATTTGGCAAATGGATGTCAAAACCGCATTTCTCAATGGAGAATTAGAAGGCGATGTCTATATGACACAACCAGAAGGTTTTGTATCAAAAGAAAGGCCGAATGCAGTGTGCAAGCTAAAGAAGTCCATCTATGGACTTAAGCAAGCTTCGAGGAGTTGGAATATTTGTTTTGACAGAACAATCAAATCGTTTGGTTTTGTCAGAAGCAAAGAGGACCCATGTGTTTATAGTAAACGTGAGAATGGAAACGTTGTCTTCCTCATCATATATGTTGATGACATCTTGATTATGGGAAGAGATCATTCCATGATGCAATCCGTGAAAGAGTGGTTGTCTAGTTCCTTCATGATGAAGGATCTGGGTGATGCTTCCTACATCATTGGAATCAAGATCTATCGAGATAGACCGAATAGGATGTTGGGATTATCACAATCCACTTACATAGACAAGTTGCTAAGGCGCTTCTCAATGGAGAATTCTAAGAAAGGTTTTCTTCCTATGGGACATGGCATTGTATTGTCAAAGAAGGATTGTCCTTCTAATGACAAAGAAAGAGACAACATGAAAAGGATCCCGTATGCTTCGGCGATATGATCTATTATGTATGCCATGATTTCTACTAGGCCAGATGTTTCCTATGCGCTTAGCATGACAGACAGATTTCAGCAAAATCTCGGTGAGTAACATTGGAAAACTGTTAAGACTATTCTTAAGTACCTTGGAAGGACTAAAGAATATTTCTTAGTCTATGGTGGACAACCAGAGTGATCAGTTACTGGGTACACTGATGCTAGTTTCCAAACAGACCATGGCGACTATAAGTCTCAGTCTGGATATGTTTTTGTCCTCAATGGTGGAGCAGTGAGTTGGAATAGTTCCAAACAAGGTACAACTGCCGATTCCACCACCGAAGCCGAGTATATTGCTGCATCTGAAGCTGCCAAAGAAGCTGTTGCTTTGTTAGAGTTCGTTAAAGAACTGGGTGTCATTCCGAGTGCCAATAGTACAATACCTTTGTATTGTGACAACACTGGTGCTGTTGCGCAAGCACAAGAACCCAGAGCTACGAACAGGAACTAGCATGTTGCCAGAAGATATCATCTGATCAGAGAAATAATTGAAAGAGGCGACATAAAATTAGAAAGAGTACCCATTGATGATAACTTGGCTGATCCTTTCACCAAACCGTTATGTATAGCAAAACACAACAAGCGCTTTGAGAGCTTAGGTGTTATGCATGTTGGTAGATGGCTTTGAATCAGTGGGAGTTACAGTTTTATATGTCTTAGAAACATTTTGTGTTGAGACAATATTACTTGATCACATTATATGAAAATTTTATTTCCTATGGGTTTTGTGCACTTATTGGAATAATTGTTTTAAATGTTTGATTTTATTCTAAATATTTGTTCACTTGAATTGTGACTGTCGTTAATGGTGTGAGACATTAATGATATAGTATAATTCTAAAATAGCCCTAACCAATGATCATCAAGAATGAGATATTGGTGATATGTTATAGGTTAGCATGGGGTTTGCATCACATTCTTCGAGAATGTAGTTGTTCTCACAACTATGAGATATTAGATACTCGTGATGAACACATGGTATACTGTGGAGAGTATTGGTATACCCTACTATTAAACTGTTTTGTTGAGTGTCTACAGTTTATTAGTACATGAAGTATGTAATAGTCCTTAGATCTGAGGTCATTACACATTTTGTTTGTTGAGTGGTGTGCTTTGACCTTGTACAACGCTTTGCCTCCCCTCGGAGGATTAAGACACGGACTTGTGTTGGGTACATCATAAGATAAATGGAAATGGTAGTTGAGCCAAGAATGAGATTCATTCCTCGATTAGAATTTCGAGAGAACACTCAAATTCTCTATATTACTTGACCATTAAGTCATTGGCCAATGCAAAGATATATTCAATTAAAGTAATTGAATATGATCGAATGGGTCATTTAATAAAGATGAGATAAAGTGATTGAGCTATTTGGATGACACATGACAAATCTTAGGCTCAATCGGGTGGTTCGTGAATGAAAGGATGTTACTATAAACTTTGTGTAAAGGCTTATTTACCGAATTCACGTAAACGTCCTTCATATATCGAGCTACGCTGCCAACGCAGTCTAGGAGTTTTGTGCAGACTTCGATTAGATCGTCGTCGATAATGAGGGCCTAAAGGGTCACACTATAAGTGTATTTTGATCCGCTCAAGGGTACAAAGTTGGAACTGCGTGTTATATCTAATGCTAGTCCAAGTGAGAGATTGAAAGGATATGGGCTAGATTAGATTAATATGGATTAAATAATTATAGTTGGGCTACAATTATAATTAGTCCATAAGCCCAACAATCATGAAACCCTAATGACTCTTTGTCTATATAATGGTTATTTATTCTCCATTGTGGGGGATGAGAAATATCGTAACATTAGAGAGAAAATACGTAAAGCTTTGTAGAGAATTCCTAGCTTTCTCTATAGAGCGATTGTACCGAGGAATTGTTCCTGCATCGGATCAGAATACACGTGGACCTCGATAGTAGTGGATTCAACTTGCAGGACACAATCGTAGAAGAAAACACAACAACAAGTAAGATTTAGTTCCGTTGTGTATTACGTGCTCAACTTGCAATATGATTATGAATCTAGATCTGTTATTCTTGTATGCAATTTCTGCTGCGCTCATTAGATGAACATAAGAATTCCTAACAGGAACTGCTTAGGGGTCATGATTAGAATTAAGACTACTTCGTTTGATCAATTTTGCTCATTTCCTGTTTCTTCTTCTTTTTTAACTTTTATTAGTCATATTTTTACGTCGGTGATATAACATATCAAGAGATATGTGATTCTCCATTAATTATGTTGCCAAGAGTCACAATCTTAAACAACAATATTCATTTTTTAGTAAACAAGTTTCAGTGATCCACAAATTTGGTTGGACTTAAAATGTGAAGATTTAACTAACCTCCTCCTCTATTTATAGGGCCTATGTATGTTTATTTGATTGAATACTCTAAAATGGACAAACTATAGAATATTTGAATTTACCGTATTATATTGTGATGGAATATAAAAAGTGGAAGCAATCAACATTTTAAAAACTCAACAGCTGAAACCAAATTTTTTATACTCAGTTTGTTATGACTGTTTGTTCTTCCTTCTGTGTTGATAAAGGAAGTCAGCACAATACTATCTCAATACAAATATTAGTGACATATTACTTCCAAATGCTTATTTGAATGCACAGGACTACCCAATAGTAAGTTATCTGATAATCTTTAAAGAAAAGGTTGATAATACTTCCAAATGCTAAATGTAAGTCATTACCAATTAGTAAGTTATAGTATCTACTAATCTTTGAAGAAAATTAGGTTGTTAATACTTCCAATTGCTAAGGGTTATATCTACAAAAAAAAATCAAATCGGAAATATAAGGGTCAATGAGCGTCAATGACATTATATAACTGATGTAGAAATGAGAACTGCATCAATAACTATTAAGTGCACTATTATCGAAAAATGATATGTTACATATGATATGTGAGCATCATCCGGGAGCACCACAATTGCTTAATGCATATTTAGATTTCTTTATTGTATAATAGTTTGATTCTAATATATTAAAAATTATTATCAACATTTTAGTATAATAATTCATATAAGTCAAAGGTCGATTTCTTTTTAGTTTTCCAACCGAGATGCATTCGACTTTTGCACTATGGTAACCGTGATGTTTTTATGATTTGTAATAAACAATGAGACTTTCCATATATCGACATTTCCGTCATTGTAACGGTTGATGTTTTTTTTATTTATTTGTAATGGATATCGAGACTTTCAAATCTCACAAATACTATAAATAGACGTGGGTTTTTTAGAGTGAAAGACAAACTAATTCATGCAATTCTTACTGTAGCATATAAATCGACATGAGATGTGATATTGAAAGTTTTTTCACTCTTGAAGTACTCATTATACGTAATTCGTACTTTTAATTGTTAGCTAGGTACATAGTTAGCTCATCCTCATAATTTCATTAAGTCTGTTGTTGCTAGCGCATTTGAGATGTCATTTTTTAAAGGAGATGGACAATTTGAGATGCTTCTTCATGTTAGGAGGAAATTATTTTACGTGATGTGGGGACAATACGTCAATTCGTGCATGGTTACAGTCTTTGCTTCAATTTCATTTTGTTCTCGATCGGTTGCTTTTCTGATTTCTTGTTTCTATTTTTGTTTTGTTTTGATTAGATTAAATTGTCTAGTGGAGAATAGTCTGCTTAACAACAATTTAATCAGTAATTTTCAACATACTAATCAATGATTAATTTTCAGACCGAATTTGCCCAATCAAACAATAAATCATGGATCCTAGGTCACTAACCAAAAAGAACAAGCACTATGATTATTAGAAAGGTGGAGCCAAGATGAATATATAATGACTATGCATAGAAACACCATGCAGTAATTATTTCACAAGAGTTGAGGATGTTAAATTGGACGGCAGGAAAGCATAAAAGCCCAATCCGGTTCCAATGGGCCTAATCCATCTCATGTGTAAGAGTGAATCATACTCCAATAGTGTTGAATTATATTTATAGTATACGTATGTGAATTTGATTTTTTTAAAATGTCCAATAGTTAAGAGTAGTTCTACAAATTAGTACAATCTGACCTTTTCTAAGTACATCGTGTTTCTTTTTTTTGGAGATGGAACTATTTTTGGTGGATATACAAAAAGAGCAAAATGTGATAATCCTTTTTTGGACGGAGAGATTATTGTACTAGACAGATAGTGGACAAGAAACGATAGAAAGTATATACTAGAACCCTCAAACTAATGATAACTAGTGTCTCACCAGCATGATGCACGACACATTGTATTTTTTCTAAATTATACTCTATATAATACTATCAAATTATTATGCATCATAAAATATAGAATGAAAAATCATTTATTATAATTAATTCATATATATTAATTACAATAATTTAGACAAAAACTACAAACCCACATCAACAATGTATAATTAGATTCTAAGCATTAAACCCTAACATTAAATCCTAAACCCAAACCCAGACCCGAAAAAAACCCAACCCTAACCAGAAAAAAACCTAAACCCTAACTAGAAAAAAAATCCTAAACCAAAATCCTAACTCAATAAAAAAACAATTGGGTTCTTATTGGGTCAGAACCCATTAGCCTTGTGCTTGTTCGTGTTATGTCAAAAAAATTCACCCCTACATTTAACGTAAATACCTTACAATACAATTTAGTTTAATATGACATGATAACGATGCACAACCTGTATTTTCTTCTATAATGTATATAATATCAAATTATTATGCATCATAAATATCAAATGAAAAATCATTTTAATATAATTATTCCATATATATTAAATTCATTTAGACAAAATTTGCAAACACACATCAACAACATATAATTAGTTCCTAAACCCTAAATACAAACCCTAACAATACTACTCCGCAGTTGAGCCGACCAAGGAGCGGGCAACTCATGCTCGGAAGCTAAGCTGAGCTGTCCACCCAGATCTTCTGACTCTCGGTCCCTCAACAACCACTATGGAGAGGGTCGTTCCACTTCGGTGTAGGCTCAGAGTGGTTCGCTCTGTTCCCTCTGCTGTGCGCGAACCACCCGAGGTCGCTCGGCTCCTGCTCAGGGGCTGAGCGGTCTGCTTCGCCCCTCTGTATCGTCTCATGTCTCTATCTTCGACGTCACCCGATCTTCACCCTTGCTTCTCCCTCGACCCAAAGTGACAAACTCATAGTTTATGATGGTTTGAGAGGTGATTAATCTATGTTTTTGTTGAATTAATGTGTTTATTATAGGGTTTCACTCATTTAGTCATCAATTAGATGAAGTAATGAGTTTGTTGGAGTTTTGAAGTAAAAACAAGTTAAAACAGGCAAAACGGAGCGAACGGGGTGATTCCAGAGAGTTCACCCGAGCGGGCGTTTTGCAGAGATTGCGGGTTCCAGAGAGAACGCCCGGTCGGGCGTTTTGTTATTTGTGGATCGCCTGGTCGGGCGTTTTACACAGACTCTTTATTTTGCTGATTTTCGCTCCGGATATAAGAGGGGACTCCACACATTTGAGCCCTAACTCCCACCCTACCAAATCAAGAGCTGAAACAAGAGAATGAAGAGGATTTGAAGGCCAAGGAGCTTCTCCTCTAAAGAGATTGAAGGAGAAGACTCCCCACCATCAATCCCACTTATAGGGAGTTCTAGTTTATCTTTCTAATGAACATGGAGACATCTGCTCTAGATTGAACGAACCCCAGAGATATAAGAACATAGTGTATGGTGTAGAACCAAGCTCTGGAAGCTTGTTTGAGCCCATAGATAGCCTTACTTAGTTTGCAGACCAGATGGGGACCTTCCTGTTCAAAACCTAGAGGCTGCTTCATGTAGATGTCCTCCTTCAATTCTCCATTGAGGAAAGCATTATTCACATCTAGGTGAGTGATTTCCCAACCATAACTCACAGCGATGGTGAGTATGAGCCTGATAGTAGCAGGCTTCACTACTGGACTAAAGGTCTCAGTAAAATCAAAACCAGGTTGTTGTGAAAACCCTTGTGCAACAAGCCTAGCCTTGTGTCTAGCAATCTCTCCAGAGATGTGAAGCTTAAGTTTAAATATCCAAGTGCATCCCACAAGATTTTTGCCAGGGGGAGAGTTGTCAATATCCAGGTCTTGTTCTTAAGAAGAGCAAAAAATTCAGCTTGCATAGCTACCTTCCAAGCAGGTATGAGAAGTGCCTCTGGAGCAGACTTGGGAGTGTAATGTGGAGAAAGTAGAAGATTATAAAGCTTAGGCTTGAAAATACATGCCTTAGACCTTGTAGGCATGTGATGTCTGCTAGAAGCCTGAGCATCATCTGTAGAAATAACTGGAATTGCAGCAGCATGCTGAGCACTAGAGGCTGACTCAGATGCAGAATATGAGTCTTGGCCATTATTCGTGTCATGAAAGAGTCCAGGGGATGGAGGAGATTGAGGAGGAATATCATCAGAGTGAGACACTGGAGCTGAAAGTGAAGGTGAAAGAGCAGCAGTATTTTGATCAGATAGAACTGAAGGAATCATAACATGTGGAGATAAAGTGGAATTATCTGATGCATCAGGGGAAAAAATTGAAGGATAAGGGAAAACTTGCTCATTAAAAACAACATCCCTAGAGACTATCACCATTCCATCTGGAAGATGGGCTTTATACCCTTTATGCGAACTTGGAAGGCCTCGAGAGGGGCGCGAATTCGGACCAAGTTATATTGAAGATAACCGAACCGATTGGATCAGTTAGCAAATATCGTTGCCACTTGATCGATGCAAACTCGTTCTCACTCGTTTCCTACCAATGTAATTTGTAAACTCCCAATTTTGCACTACTTTAACAGTAAAACGGCAAGTTCGGGGTCGATCTCACAGAGAAGTTGGTGTATCAAGTGTGTGAATAGTGAACAGGGGTTGGCTGCTGCCACGCTTTAACTTGGGAGTTTTTAACTACTGATTTTACTCTAGGCAGGATTAAACTTGCTAACTTGATCAAGGTAACTTTAACTACTGGGTCAAGTGCATCGTAACGAAACTGAAACTAAAGCAGTAAATGCGAGGATGAAAACGAAAACAACTTTGATTAAACTAGAACAGTACATCGTGAAATTTAAACTAGGCTAGCACTTCGAAAAATAAGAAAGCAAATAAACCGAGAAGATCCTCGGCGGGAAACTTAAGAATACGCCGACAGATAACAAGTATTCTGCAGCGCTTCTTCAATCGCCCTCTCTAACTAAGTGACACTTTATCTAAGCTAAACTAAACTATCTAGAAAACTGGACTAAGCTAGAGAACTGAACTAGGCTAAACTAAGACGAAAAGTAAAGGATCCTCTTTTCATGTGGTGGCACATCCTCTATTTATAGGCTCGGCACGACCTCCAGCTGGATAACGATCTTGGCAGGGAATATTCGCTCATGCTGAGAGTGAGCGACTCATTGATTGCTACGTGCTCTTCTTCTAGAATGACGGCGCTTTTCAGCAACAAAATTGTGACTCAGCTCCGTCCTTGCGTCTCATATTTCAGCACGTGTCCCCTTCTAGAACGTTGTCCTTGATAACAGAATGCTGCGCACCATCCAGCTCATAACCTTGCGTGTCCTTCTTCTGACATCCAGTGGTCCCCTCCTTAACTGCTTGATTACTCCCCTTGATCAACTTCTCCCGAAATCTGACCTTTTTCGCCTATTGTACTCGCTTGATCAGTTTGGCCTTGTTGCCTTGGTCAAGCGGCATTCCTGCACATTTAACACTTGCTTTTCACGATAAACCGATCAAGTAGAGTACATTTTACCCTTAAACCGATGCATGAAATGAGCCTTATCAGATCCACTGTATCTTAAAAATACTGACTTCACAGATCTGCTCTCTAGCTTATGATTGTTGTATGGTCTGATCAAAGGATAACACAAGTATCCAAAAACTCTTAATGCTGAATAATCAGGTTTCTTAGAGTAAAATTTCTGAAATGGAGAGATATTATCTATCACCTTGGATGGCATCCTGTTGATCAGAAACACTGCAGAAGCAAAGGCATCATCCAAAAAAATAGTTGGAAGAGAAGACTGTGCTAAAAGTGCAAGTCCAGTCTCAACTATGTGTCTATGCTTTCTCTCTGCTAAGCCATTTTGCTGGGGAGAGTGTAAGGGCAGGAAATCCTGTGAAAAATCCCATTCTCCTTGAGAAAGGAAGTCAAAGCTTGGAATTCTCCTCCCCAATCAGACCGCAAGCACTTAACTTTAGTTTGTAATATATTTTCAGATGATGATTTGAAAAGTTTGAAAACATCTATAACATCACTCTTAGTCTTTAACAAGTATATCCTTGTAAAATGATCCACAAAAGAGACGTAATATTTGTAACCATTTCTTGAAGTGACTGGGGACGGACCCCAGAGATCAGAATACACAAGCTCAAGGGGAGAATGAGCCACAGATTCAGAGGCACTATATGGCAGCCTATGAGCCTTAGAAATGCAGCAAGAGTGACAAAGTTGAGCTTCATTCATTGTATTAACAGAAATATTACAGCTCTTGAGGACACTCTTAACAATGTCTAGAGTAGGGTGTCCTAATCTATTATGCCATAAGGCTAAGTCAAGATTAACATCATGATTTGAACTAGCACTAGATGCTGAAATGCCTGAGCTAACAGAGTATATAGCTGGGCTGCCTTGATTGAATGGAGCAGGAAAAGAGGTGGTGGAGCTAGAGCTTATCTTGATTGGTGAGTGGTCTACTAGAAAGTGGTACAATCCCTTGTCAAAAACTCCCTTGAGCACGGTTTCCCGGGTTCCATATCCTTGACCAAACAAAAGTCAGGATGAAACTCGAAGAAGACAGAGTTATCTCTAGCAAACTTAGATACACTAAGGAGATTCTTGGTTATGCTAGGTACATGTAAGAGGTTCTTTAACATGAGCTTTCTTGAGAAACTAGAGTGATGCTTTAACTCTGACTCACCAACATTAGAAATAACAAATGCAGAACCATTTCCAAGTAAGAGTTTCTTACCTCTAGTATATTCTGAGCTAATGTTGAGGTTGCTTAGGTCACTAGAGACATGATGAGTGGCTCCAGAGTCTAGATACCAGCTAGTTAATGCATTTGATTCAAAACCAAATTCTGACGTTGCTGCAGAGTTGAGAGAAGGAGAAGGTCTTGCCGTTGCTGTCTGCACCAGATGAGCAGAGGGATTAAAATATCCTTGATGCTGCTGACTTGGAGCACTCCCTCTAAATTGAGGCTGTGATTGTGGAGGTGTGTAGTTTTGCTCAAACCTGTGCCAACATTTGGCAGCAGTATGGCCTGGCTTATCACACAGTTGACAAACCATCTTGTTGCCTCCTCTACCAAAGCCTCTACCACCTCTACCTCCTCTCTGACTCCTTGAACCTCCTCTACCATTTCCTGGATCAAATTTGGAGTTATTGGAGTTGAAATCCCTTTTCTGATTTGTTTGTTGCATCAGATTGAGCACATGTTGTGATCCTTATGTGCGGGAAGAATAAGACCTTGTAGTCTCCATTCTGGATTCAAAAGTAAGGAGGAAGACAGTAGCATCTCCTAGGCTCCATGAATCTGACCTTGAGCTTATAGCACATACTGCATAATCATATTCTTGCCCAAGGCCTCCAAGTATATGCATGACTTGCTCATCCTCTGACACTCTACATCCCACTGATCCCAGTAGATCAAAGTAATTTCTCATTTTTCCAATATACTCACTCATGGTGAGTGAGTCTTTTCTCTGATTTTGCATCATCTGTCTATGCTGCATTATTTTGGCAGTAGATCTGCTAGTAAAATTGGTTTCAAGGGCACTCCAGATATCCCTTGCAGATCTCAGCCCCACAACTAAGCCAAGAGCTCCTTCTGATAGAGAAGAAAGAAGCCAAGCAGCTACTCTTCTATCCTGCCTTTGCCAGGCAATGAAATCTTCATTTGGAGTGATGGATCCTTCTTCTCCTTCAGCAACAAATATTGTCTGAGGTGGAGGTTATTTCTCACCATTTAGATAGCCCTCGAGCCCATATCCATAGGCCGTGACATCCACTTGTTGTTGCCATATCAAGAAGTTGGCATCAGTTAGCTTTACTGAAATTGGTGGCAATTGTGCATAAACGGGCTGAGTCCCTTGACTCTGAGTAACCCCTCCAAGCGATGAGTTGGAGCTTGCCATTCTTCGAAAACAAACAAAAAGGAAGAAAAAGGTTGTCTAGAGACAAGATCAAGAAGATCCTGCTATGATACCATGTAAAGAAACACACAAAACCATGTTTGTGAAAATAAGAAGTAACATATCCGAAAAATAGAATGAGATCTCAAGGCTACTGTTTCATTGATCGATGAACTTACAGCCAGATCCTATTACATATACTGCATATTGGAAAGATCTAGAATCCTTAGTCTCCATACTTTAACAACGTTAATCAAAACTAACTCTGTTAATCAAAACTAACTCTGCAACGATTCCTTCTTCTTTAATCCACGTATCAACACGTTTCTCCAAGTACAAGTGTGGTCCTCCATCTTAGCTGTCTTGTTTGGCTTGTCCTTGGCTTCAGCTCGTGGCTCTCCTTGCACAGCACATGCTTCAATCTTCTTTGTCGCATTCGCATCGATGCAACGTACAGTGAGGTCTGATCAACTTGGCCATTACGACCATGATTCATGGCTTGATCAAGTTGGCCGCCATTACGACCACGATCAACACGCTTGATCGATGGCGTGATCAATCCATCTCGTTCAACACACTTGGTCGATGGCTTGATCAAGCCATCTCCTTCTTGGTCGCCATCTCGTTCAACACACTTGATCGATGGCTTGATCAAGCCATCTCCTTCTTGGTTGATCAAGCCAATCTTGCGACTTCTAACAGGTTTGATTCCTGTGTTCCCAACCCCTACTTTCCCAAACCATTACTCCATCATCACAGGATTGTACCCTGCTTATCACGGAATTGTCAACAATTTCTTCACCGATCCCGCCACCGGCGACTTCTTCACGATGTCCAGCCACGAGCCTAAGTGGTGGCTCGGTGAGCCTCTGGGGGAGACTTTGGCGATTCGCGGCTTGAAAGCATCAACCTATTTTTGGCCTGGCTCTGAGGTAGTCAAAGGCTCTTGGAACTGTTCTAAAGAATACTGCATGATTTATAATAGCTCTGTGCCTTATGAAGATAGAGTTGATACTGTTTTGAGATACTTTGATTTGAACAGTAGTGAGATTCCTTCGTTTATGACATTGTATTTCGAGGATCCCGATCATCAGGGCCATAAGGTTGGCTCCGATGATCCGAAGATCACAGAGGCCATGATTAGTGGTTTAGAAAAGATGGGGGTTTTGATGATGTGAATATCATTTTGGTTGGTGATCATGGAATGGTTGGGACATGTGATAAGAAACTGATATACCTAGATGATCTTGGGATACCCAAGGATTGGATTCAGTCATATAGCCCGTTGCTTGCCATCCGTCCGCCATCTGACCATTCGCCTAAGGAAGTTGTGGCGAAGATGAATGAGGCTTTGAAGTCAGGGAGTGTTGGGAATGATGAGTATTTGAGGGTTTATCTCAAGGAGGCTGCATTATGCAGATAGTGATCGTATCCCTCCAGTCATAGGGTTGGTTGATGAAGGATTTAAGGTGGAGCAGACGAGGTTGAAGAGGCAAGAATGTGGAGGATCGCATGGATATGACAATGCAATCTTCTGCATGAGGAGTGTTTTCATTTCTCATGGGCCTCGTTTTGGTAGGGGGAGGAAGGTCATTTGAGAATGTTCAGATATACAATTTGGTTACGAGCATTTTGAACATTGATAGAGCTCCAAATAATGGAACAGAGTCATTTCCCTCGAATGTTCTTCTGCCTATCCATTGTGATCATTTAGCTGTATCCTGGTGCCAGAGTGGCAAATCATGCCATGTGCAGTGATGAGTATTGTTCCTTATGGGGAATGGCTGCTGATTCAAATGATAGAATGGAGTTTTTCCAAGAGAGAGATATGGGTTGGGTTAGGTTAGGTTAGTCTTTTTTTGTTTGCAGAGCTGGACGCGTGAAGCTTATGAAATACTAAGGTGGTTATTGTTCGTAATGTGCCGTGCCTGCAGAAGATATTCAAAAAATTTTGGTGGCATTGTATCAATTAATCCTCGAGTCTAACTTGAGATTTGTTGTTCGATCTAGATGCTTGACTCAAGTCATGCCACATTGTCACTTGACGGTCCTCAGCCTCGCCAGCACTTTTAAAGTTTAGTTTTTTTTTTCATGGAGGAGCATTTTTATACTTGCTGAAGTGATATAGCAATCTGAAATGATATGAAGCTCTACAGCAACTGGCGAAGATCGTGCTTCACTTCAAAAGCTGTTTCGATTACTGAATCTTGATCTGATCGGTGATTTTCTGATCGATTCCATAGGTTTGAACTAATTCTTACAAGTAATGATGCCTTTTGTAGATACATTCATCTACTTGATCAAAATTGAATTGAATGTTACGATGTTTATAATGTCTGGAAACTGAGGAGTTTGTTATGTGTACACAAGTAGTTGCTGTGAATCATGGTGAAAGGTTTTACAGCCTCTGGTTGTATAGCCTCTCTACAACTCCAGAATATAGATTTCACATTATCCCTATATACTTGTATTCCTTTATATAGTAGTAGTAGTAGTACATTATTTTAAGTTGATACTAAACCTTTTTTGGAGGAGGAAGAGTTGATGCTGCTGTTATAATGAGGTGTTTTTGCATCCCACCTTTAACTATTACTCCTGTATCGATTTCATTTAACTCTTAAATTCATCAATGTTTTTAAAAAATTTTAAATTTTTGACCGACCAACTATTGTGTTGCGTGCGATGCACAAGACAAGAGGATGATATTTCCATGAAACCTTTTCAAAGTTTCAATCCAAACCGAAGACGATTTTATTTATGCTACCTATTTTAGGTAAGCTCACCCTTGTTTCATGCTTTAACTTGTTCTGTTTTTATATAATTAGTTTGATTTCAATATATTAAAAAAATGTTATTCATATATTTTAATTTTACAAAAGTCAAATTGATTTTAAAGAATGAAAATAACATTTAAATCAAGGTAACCGACTCAACTTCATTTATGAAATAGAAATAAAAGAAACATTCAAAGTTGATAATAAAATAAAGAGTCAATTACGCAAATGGTTCCTAAACTATGCGTTTTGTACGCAAACGGTCTCTAAACTTTAAATATCATGGGTAGTCCGTGGACTAAGGTATAATCATATTTATGGTACTTTTTCATTATTCATTACAATTTTGCATCAAAAATACTCCTCAAGGTATGAAGATCGGGCTTTCATATCTAGGTATTAAGCATGATATTTTTCTGTCTCTTTAGTATTGAATATTATATTTTCTTATAGTTCTGAGTGCTAGAAATAAAGCAGAACAAATATACAAATAAATGAGTAAATAAATGAGTAGGAGTGTCTCTAACACTATGGTAACACCAGTAATACACCTGTATTAAGATAGCATTTCTTTAATTAAAATACCCCATGTAATTTCATAACATCTTCAATCTTTAACACAGATATTACAACCTAAAATAATTGATAGTGAAAATAATAATGATTAGAAGAGAAAAAAATACAATACATGAAAATTTAAATATTTAATATAAACAATGAAAATAATAATCAGTTAATAGTATCTTTTTATATTAAACATGTCAATGCCATTGCTGTTTTCTGCTTTTTGTTTATACTTATTGAGGTTAAATATAGGATGAATGGGAGATCAAGTTAGTCCTAATGCCAACTTATAGTTTTATTATATTTTCTTCATCAATTCACATTATAAAAATAGTTATTACATAAATTAGATAGGAAATTTGACTTTATTTAACAAGTTTAGAATAGAACTACGGCGCGTGGCTCCGACGCTCTTTTGGGCGCGTGGCTTCCAATCTACTATTCCATTTCGCATATCTCAACCGCCGAGTATCTGGGTTGAGTAAAAGTTGAGAAACTCTGTAATTTACTCCACCGCCACCACCTCTACCTCCGCCGTCTCTGCTCGGAGAGAACACTTATCTACCGCTCTAATTTCTCCCTCTCCAATTCCAAGGAGTAGATAGAAAAGATGCGACCATTTGTTGCTCTCCTAATTCTATTCTATTTCATTTTGTCGCCGCTTATCGCCGGCGACCTCATGCCTGAAACCGGCGGACTTAATGCTACTGCCTCAAACGATACCTCCTCGCTAAAGGAAAACACTCTTGCAGATATCATTGATCACGCATTGGAGAAAGAGTTCAATGAAACGGATGAACTCGCCGACGGTTAGTGCTGATCGCTGATAAGTGATGATTGTACTCCGTGCTTTTGCTTCGTTGTACATTGTCAATTAATGCTACCTTTCTACACGCTTTTCCTTTTCCTTGACTTATGTGTTCTGTGTTGCGTGGACTAATGGAGCCCTTTTCCATTTCTGGCTTGTTTATTTTAATGCATTTAAATTTTCGTGATAATCTTCAATAATTCAGTGATGTGTATATGCTTTTTTGCAGTAGATTCATGTCAAAAGAAATGGCAGTTAAAGATTCTTTGAGGCCTTAAAGTTAATGATATTTTGATGCCAACGTTTACAAAAAATGTACTATAGAATATGCTAGAGTTTCAATTGAATATAGTTAGAATGGTTTTAGGTGCACATTAATAAGCTTAAGGACGCAGCGACTGAATTAATAGAAGTTGGAGACATGACATGTGGCTTCTCTTTGATGAACTGGTAAAAAATCTTGGTTAATTTGGTGATTGGGGAAAGTGTATCCCTATATGACGTTGAGTCGTTAAGCTTCATGAAATGAGAACCAACAAGAAGTTGATTGATGTATTTTTAGTCACTGGAGTTGATTTAATATACTAGTAAAGTAGAGAATATGCATTTCTAGTTGGAAAGGAACATGTAACTTGAGTTTGTGATCGCACTCTATCTCTCTTGACATTTGCAGTCAAAGATCACGGAAGCTTCAACAACAGTGTTAACGAACAGCAGGTTTCTTTCTTTCCTTATCATTTCTTCTTATGTCGGAACATGCTAATAATACTTGTAATTCAGACATCTTAGCTATTCGGAAAGGGTGAATGCTTGTAAAGATTATTACTATATGCTTTCATGAACTAAATTGGGCAAGCACTGTATTTCTGGCATCTCAAGAATTAGATTTTTAGGTGCTAGGTGATATGCTGAAAATCTGCAGCCAAAGCCTGAGGGTTTAATTTTCTTTTGCTTGAGGGTATTTTGGATGATAATGTGCCTTTATACAAATCAGGTTTTCTCTTATAGGGCATTGAATTGATCACGTTTATTTGAAGTTAAAGCAAAATAACACGAGTTCAATGGTATTTTTGTCATAGTATAAATTATTGAGTTGTACGTAAAATTAAAAACAACTTCAATCAAGTTCATTACTCAAATATCTAAACTTGACTAAACATCAAGAGCATTATCTGAAACATGTTTTCTTTGCTACTATTCCCCCTTTCTTCTTGCCTTCAATTTCAATTTGGATGTCTCTGTGCCCCCAATTGAAACTTCTAAAATTCTCAGGCAGTTCTGGAAACTGTTGCGAGGGTTAAGCCCAAGAAGAATGAGACAAAAGATGAAAAGTATGCTTCTTAAACCTGTATCCTCCGAATTCAACAGTCTTCCGTGTTATGTTAATTTGACTAATTTTTTTATTTATGTGACTACAACAAACTTAAAGTTGGATTTTTTGGTTGATACTTTTTCTGACTTTAACTTTATATTAGGTCATTTCAGTTTAATGATGTTTTTAAGCTTGATAGTGAGAATCAACCCGAAGAAACTCCAACCTTGATAGATAGCAAGGTAGTACATTTTTTCAGCCACTAACAATATTGTTTTAGTTATATTACCTTGATAGATAGCAAGGTAGTACATTTTTTCAGCCACTAACAATATTGTTTTAGTTATATTACTGTGGGGATGAAATAAGTTTGTTTTCAATCATTTCAAGTTCTGCTTTCTTGAAATGTTTGAATTAGTTGATTTCAGCCACTGAAATTTATTCGCAGGACAATGTCTTCATTATTTCCAACCGCAAGTCGAAATTTCCTATCTTACAGTTGGACTTAAGGTTAGACTTCTGAGTTTCTTCCCAAGGTACCAGTATTCGTCATTCAAATCTTACACAAGCAATCAAACATTATGATTTCTTTTTGTTCCACAGGTTCATATCGGATTTAGTTGTTGTAATTGTGTCTGCAACTTGTGGTGGAATTGCCTTTGCTTGTGCTGGACAACCAGTAAGCTTCCAAAGAGGCTTTCTGCTATTTTTGCTGATTTTAGCAACTTCCTATTCATTGATTGTCCTTGTTTTAGTTATTCTGGATGTATTTCTGATCTCAGAATTTCTGTGATGATCTTCAATTTTAACTTTACAGGTTATAACTGGATATTTACTAGCGGGATCCCTTATAGCACCTGGAGGTTTTAGTATTGTCAGTGAAATGGTTCAAGTATGTTGCCTTTTTGCATCACCTCTATGTTTGAGCATAATATTGTTGCTTCTTTACTGATTTCTTACTCCTGTATGAATGTGACCTATTTCTTGAGAAATGTTTGTCATGTCTCAAAGATAAAATTTATGCCTAATTACTCATAGTATGCCCTTGCAGGTTGAAACTGTGGCACAGTTTGGAGTTATTTTCTTCTTTTTGCACTGGGACTTGAATTCTCTGTTGTGAAGGTTCGTCATATTTTTGTCTAAATTTACATTCTCTCTAATCTTGTTATGTGTTATTAAAAGAAATAATAATAAAAGGAATCGAGAACTTGAAAGATTGATAGTAAATTTAACTGATAATGCAGATTCGTGTTGTGCGAGCAGTTGCTTTTTTCGGCGGGTTGCTTCAAATACTGCTGTTTATGTGTTTGTGTGGGATAACAGCCCTGGTATACTACTCTCTATTCTCTGCTTCTTAGATATTTGCACGTATGAAATCACACCTCCGTTATATGAAATGTTGATCAGGGCTAAATTCCTTAGATTTTATTGACTTTCTTAACCGCCAGATTGCCATAAAAGGTATTGATGTAAACTGGAAAATTTTAAATTGATTCATTCACTAGCTGTAGGTTAAGAATTGAATTTTATCACTTTTTACGTTAGATGTCAAATATGTTTGGAAGGTCATTTTGTGATGCTAGGAGTTGTATGGGAAAATGCATAATCAAGGTGAATCACCTTGTCCTGCCATATCTTTAGTGCTAACCTTCAAATTTTAGAGGATGACATTGACCTGATCTTTAAGGTTTCCTTTATGGTCCAGTTCCATTCATAAAATAATCTTTCGTGTCTAGTCCTTTCATTTAGTTCTATCTTTTAATATTTTGAAATAATATCTTGGCAGTTATGTGGTGGGGAAGCATCTGAAGGTGTCTTTGTTGGTGTGTTCCTGTCTATGTCTTCAACCGCAGTGGTACAACATCCATCTGATTTTTGAATCTCAGCTTAATCTAATTTGTTACAGTGAAGATGATTCAGCTATTGAGTCCCGACTTGAGTTCTTTTTCCTCTCTATGGTTTAAAACATTAATTTCAGGGAATAATTTATTTTCAGGCTCTCTAAATCTCATAATATAGCACATTTGACTTGCAAGGGTTTTAAGAAAATGATTGGTAGATGTGGTTTGAGTGGATAAAAGGTATTTCTAGGGGTCCCACTGTATAGAAAAATGTTTTTTTTTGGTAAATAAGAGGTGTTTGGAAGGTTGAAATGTAAAGTAGGGTGTCGGGTCATGTTCTTAATTGGAAAGTGCTGTACATTTGGGGGACACCGGATCTTGTAATTGTGACTTTTGGGGGACGGAGGGAGTTTCTTTTTTTAGCTTAGAGGACCAATCTTGAAGCTATATTCAAGGTAGAAGAACTGTAATTTGTATATGCAATCACTATTAACAAACAACCCTCGAAGACAAGGGGGTTAATTCTTTCCCTGAGACAATAATTAGAATGTGGATGTAAAGAGATTAACTTCATTAGGGAGGAAGCTGTCACTATGTTTTTTATGTCAGAAGTGGAGTTGACTTTTATAATGTGGTATAAGGAAACTTCATCTTCTTATCCAGGAGCTTGTTCAAAAATACCGTAATGAAAGGAACAAAGGAGTTTGTCACTAGATATTCAACCAAATCGGGTCGCTCATTTCGTATAGAACCTATCACTAAACTCCATTTAGAGGGGTGTACGGCTAAGTGGAGCTAAATACGTGCATTAAGATACGAAGGCTTCATATTCCACCTCAATGAAAGCACTTTTTCACTCTTTCATATACTAGGGGATTTCACTTGGAAAAGAAAATGATCCATACTAATGATTCGGGTCCATAACCATGTGTTCCAATGCTAGAGATCTTGTAGCATTTACCTAAGGAACCTTTAAGAGAGGTCCATGTTATTGTACATGGATGATCCTCCTCCCATTGGTTAGCTTCTTAGACACTGTAAGGCACCTTTAAAGGGCATCCATGTTCTTGCACAAAGTAATTCCCTTAACCGGTGTTCCTTACTATACATATCAATACATTGCTGCTGCAATCAGATTACATCTTCCGATGATAAAAATATTCAAATTGTGCCTCTAGCCCTTATGAATATGGATTTTATCTTATTGAGCTCAAATATATTGTGGTTGTGTATGATGAAAAAAGGGATCTTTTGCAGCACTAAAATTCACCCTATCAAACCACTTAATTTGCTCCAAGAGGGCAGAAGCAAATGAGTATAGAGTGCTCTTGATACTTGCATTCGCATAATGAGGCTTAACTTTTTACATGTGGAAATGTGTATTGATAATGAGTGTGTGGTTGGTGTCTGTTTTCGGCTTAAATAATCTGGACAACAGTGTCTGATTCTATCTTGCTTACAGGTTTTGAAATTCTTGATGGAAAAGAATAGTATCAATACATTATATGGACAGGTCACTGTTGGAACCCTTGTTCTGCAGGTTTGTGTCTGCTTAAGATTGTTCCTTTGATATTTGAAGTTGAAGCC
This sequence comes from Salvia splendens, assembly GCF_004379255.2. Taxonomy (NCBI): domain Eukaryota; kingdom Viridiplantae; phylum Streptophyta; class Magnoliopsida; order Lamiales; family Lamiaceae; genus Salvia; species Salvia splendens. The sequence goes on along the minus strand of NC_056037.1, from coordinate 13,092,480 downwards.
TAATGCTCTGAAATCTGATTGTTGCACATAAATAATACTGACAGATTTTCATAACAGCTCTTGTAAATAAGTTTATATTTTGCATGAATTTAGCTTTGCCGAAGTCGGAACCACACTTGTTCTCCAGGACTGTACTGTGGGATTGCTGTTTGCTCTTCTCCCTATCCTTGGTGGTACTTCTGGTGCTCTTCAAGGAATGGTTTCCATGACAAAACTGTAAGACAGTATACCTTACAGAATGTTTTTTCCTGTTTTCACGATTTGCATGCAACGTATCTAGTTTGTCTCTAACTTAAACATTGATGCTACTATTTTTCCTGTTTACTTGACAACTTCTGGACTGATGTTTTGAAAAGGTGTTGGTATAAGAGCATCCACAATGGCGCCTAGCGCACCGCCTAGCCGAGCGCCGGCGCTAGGCGGTCGCTAGGCGAACCATTGGAGAATCCGAAAACCGCCGAGCGATTTTTCGGAAATCAATTTCGCCTAGCGCTAGGCGGTCGAAAACCGCTGGGCTATGCGCTGGGCGATCCGCTCGGCTCCATTGCAGCGCCCGGATCGCCCAGCGCATAGCCCAGCGGATTTTTTTTTTTTTAAATTTTCAAAACACTATATATACGCAATTTGCACTTCATTTTCATTCGCACCACTTGTATTAACGAGTACTCTCTCTATCTTAATTTCTGTACAAGATCAACGCCGAGAAATGGATCTGAACAACGAGCCTAGTTCAGGGACGAGCGGTTCTCAAACTCCCCCAATCCCCGTTGGAAGCGGATGGAATCAGATGCCCGGGTACTACAACATGTACCCGTGGCAGCAGATGCTACCCGGGATGCCGACCGGAGGGAGTCCGCCGGGGGGGTTCCCGGCGATGCGGGGTTGGGCACCCAATATGCAGATGATGCCGGGGTGGGCACCCAATATGCAGATGATACCCGGGGGAGGTTCGGCGACGCAGGGGACGCCGGGGGGCGTACCGGCGACGCAGGTGACGCGGGGGGACGTCTATCACCCCAGTTTTGATTTTTTGACTGCTTCGTCGCACACATCGACCCCAACGGATGCGCAGTTCACGCCGAGCGGTTTTGATGATTTTGCGTTGTCGGATTTGGGGTTTGATAGTCTCGGAGTTCCGGAAACTCCCGTTCAAACGGGGGGAGCAGTGCAGGGTAGTGGCGCCCCAAAGAAGAAGGGCAAGGGAAAGAAGGTCGGGGAGTCGTCGCAGCCGGGTGGGGATGACCCCACGGTACGGAGAAGGTGGACGGACGAGGAGAATGTTGCGCTGTCAAAGGCGTGGGTGAGTGTTTGCGACGATCCTCTTGTTTCTAATAACCAGAGGATCGTCAACGTGTGGGGCAAGGTAGCAGCAGCCTACCAGCTATTTTGCCCGGAGGGGAGGCCACACAACGGGGAGGATTGCCGGAAGGCGTGGAACCGAATCAGGGCTGCCGTCTCCCGATTTTCGAGTTTGTACGCCAACGCCCTCCGCTTGCAGAGTAGTGGCCAAACGGAGGACGACTGCAAGAGGATAGCAGAGAAAGCCTTCCCCCAGCCCAGGTTGTATAAGGACTTCACCTACTGGAACTGCTATCTTGTGCTGAACGACTCCGAGAAATTCCGAGTAGGTGTCGATGCTGGCTGGCCGAAGAAGCAACGATTGAACTATACCGGGGATTACAGCGGCAGCAGCGGTGGTTCCCACGACCTCCCCGAGACGGACCAGGTGCTCCCCAACCCTCGTTCGTTCGGCCGCCGACCTCGCCCCGCTGAGCAAAAGCGGGCGCAACGGGAGGCGAGGGGGGTCGCCGGGGGTTCCCAGGAGGTCCAGTCGGCATCCCCCTTTGACCGCCAGTCTACAGAGGATCTCAAGTACTTCGCGCGTCAACAAATGCCAGATGGTGGTGAAGACGTTAGCCGAATGGCGAGCGGCGACTGACCCCCGGGAGAAGAGATTTCTCTTCACATTGCTCGAGAGCATGAATGACGATCTGTGTGGAGGCGGCAGCGGCGGTGGCAGCGGAGGCGGCGGTGACAGTGGCGACGGAGGCGGCGGTGGCGGTGGCGGTGGCGACGGCGACGACGGAGGCGAGGGAGCTGACGTGTGATTTTTTTTTAAGCAATGTACTTTTTCGATTACGAATGTAATTTTTTTTATTAATGTACTTTTTAAAAATTTTTGTACTTTTTTTAATTTATTGTACTTTTTTGTAAAATTAAAATAGTATTATTAATGTTTCTCGTATATGTCTCGTAAATTAAATTTCGTATATTGTGTTATTAGTGATGTGGCTATTGATGTGGCTGGGCTATTTATGATATGGCTAGGCTATGGCTGGGCTATTTCTGATGTGGCAGGAGGATTTTTAGTATTGATGATGTGACAGGAGGAGTTTGTGGCTGGGCTATGGCTGGGCTATTGCTGAGCTATAACTATTGTGGATGCTCTAATATATTATGAGTAGGAATATGATGAAGCTACCTGCTGACATTCTGATATTCTGTCAGCCCACAATTATTTACTTCTTTTATTAAGACTAAAGTCCAAATTTTTTTGGTCTCTCACAATTGCCCTAAAAAATTTTTTGGTCCTATACATTAAGTGTATTACCTTTTGGTCTCAAACAATATATTTTGATCCAAAATTAACATTTCCATTAAATTTAACTATCAAACATGTTTTGACCAAATTAGTGATTTAATTATAAATCTAATTAACTAGATTAACCTAATAAATTTTATATTAAAATTTATAAAATGTTTTTTACTTATAATAAAAAATATTACTAAAATTCATAATTTTTTTTACATAATAAAAATATTAAAATTTATAAATATTCTTTTAACTATAGTAAAAATTAAATTTAATTAAAAATTTTGTAAAATATTTAGAAATGTAATTTTTATTATATGTAAAATATTTCATCAATTTTAATTTAATTTAATTTTATAAAATAGTTTATAAACTTTAATCTAATTTAATTTTTTTATAGGTAAAAAATATTTTATAAATTTTAATATTAATTTAATTAGGTTAATCTGGCTAAAAATACGTTTGACCAATAAGTTTTAACTGATATGTTAATTCTGGACCAAAACATATTGTTTGGGACCAAAAGGTAACACACTTGTATAAGACCAAAAAGTTTTTCAGAGCAAATGTAAGGAAGGGACTAAATTTGGACTTTGGTCTTTTTAAAATCAATAATATTAAATACTTATCAGCTGTGAGTGATGAAATCTAAAATTTCTCTTACTCCTTTAGTGGCATGGATATATTTCGACTATTTTTTTGTTATTCTTAGAAACAATTGACTTGAAGTCTGTATGAAACCAGGGTTTCTTTTCAGTGATCTCTATTGTCATTAATGGGATCCTACTTTACTTGTACAGGCTGGTGGTGTTAGTTACATTCCTGACCATTTTGGCATTATTGTCCCACACTCTTATACCTCGGTTACTGAAGTTGATGATTAGTCTATCCTCGCAGGTTCCTTTGTGCTTGATAAAATAGGTTGCATGCACTTTGTTTGGATATTTGACTTAGTCATCTTTGCAGACTAATGAACTCTACCAATTGGCATCTGTTGCGCTCTGCTTGCTAGTTGCTTGGGTTAGTCGCACTTCCTAAAATCAGTTAATAGTCCTGAGAATGTGCCTTTTGACAGCAAAGTTATTGAATATATGTATCTAACATAAACTATGTTTTTCCAGTGTAGCGATAAGTTGGGTTTGAGTCTTGAGTTAGGCTCCTTTGCTGCTGGACTGATGATATCAACAACTGATCTTGCTCATCATACTCTGGAACAGGTATGCCTTTTCTATTGTGGCATGGTATTCTATTCTACCATACGTATCTTCCTGCATGTCTGTGTGAGTCTCACACACAGAGCTAATGTGGTATTGATTGATTACTGAGCTGTGATTTGCTGTATGGTTGGTTTATTATGGCCGTCTTTCTTATTTTTATTGAGTTTCTTACCTTTATGCTTTTCTTACATTTTCTATTATCTGGGAGGAATGAATGAATTTCAAATAATAGTAAACCATGCATAAAAATGGTTAGGTATAGCTGTATCAGTATCTCTCTTTGAACTTTACTAATTGCTTTTTTTTGATTGGATATTTTCTTTTTTTCCTGAAAGAAGAGTGCCAACAAGCATTTTGTCCCTTAGGTTCAGAACTTATCACCAACTGGAAATTGGACTAAGTTAGTTCTAAATGGCCATAGAACTATTTCTTAATTTGACTTCCTGTATATTTACATAATTGATTGAGAGAATATCACACTTTTTCCCCTTTTGTCAGAATGGCTGAGGCCGTTTAGGTTGTTGTGCACCTAATAATTAACTTAAAGCTAATTATTGATCTGTTGCTGCTCTTTTATTGGAGATCCTCCAATGGGTCTTTCCCTAACCTTAAGTTAGTTTAGATTTACCTGGAAATTTAGAATGTTATCCTGTAAGAAAATAACTTTGCTATTCAAACTTTCAGTATCTGTGAACCCTAGCTTAATGGGTCATGTTAATTGGGTTCAACGTGATGTCAAGTTGAGCTAATTTTTTCACGCTTCCTCAGCTCTGACTTTTTTTCATTTAGAGTTGTATCAAATTGTGCTCTTACTTGTCACTATGCAGAGAGCTTTTCAATCTGACTCCTTGTCATGTAGGTGGAGCCGATACGGAACTTTTTTGCTGCTCTTTTTCTAGCCAGTATTGGAATGCTTATTCATGTCCAGTTTCTCTGGAATCACATTGATTTTTTGCTGGCAGCAGTTATCTTGGTGATTGTTATCAAAACAATTGCTTTTAGTTTGGTTGTGAGGGGATTTGGCTACAACAACAAGACTTCCCTTCTCGTATGCAACTTTCCAGCGCTATTTTCTGAAATTTTGGTAATCAATGTTTGATCTGCAAATTGTTTTGTCAATATATCAATTTGCAGGTTGGGATGTCTCTTGCACAAATTGGAGAATTTGCTTTTGTTCTTCTTAGTCAAGCGTCAAACCTCAAGTTGATTGAGGTGTTGCTTTATCTTCTGAGTTTTTTAATTGTTGTGTCAATGTACCATTATATGTTAACCTTGAACAATTGTGTTTTTTTCTTGATAAGAAATTTGTGGTCTATTGCTCAGTACTTATTTTCTGTATTATCAACTTTCGGTGGTGGTCCTGATTTTGTTATATCGTCCTTCTTTGAGCCATCACTAACATAAGTGATGAATCGCAGGGTAAACTATACATGCTGCTTCTTGGGACAACAGCACTCAGTCTGGTATGCCTTTGCAATATCCCCTTATTCCCTGAATTGTATTACTTCTCATTCAGAGACAAATGATCTGTGTTAGGGTCTCTACTTCTTATTAGCTTCATGTTTTCATTGCCTTTGATATTTCATGAAGCACGTCTCAGAAGATTTCAAACATATGTTATATGTTATGCTTATATACATAGCTTACATAGGTTGGTATAGGATCTATTTACTTGGGGAGGAATAAAATGAAATAGCAAGTAAATATTTCTGTGTATGAAATATATTGGATAACAGTAGCCAAGAACTTACCTATATTAATTTAGAAGTCCCAAGAAGATGCAGTATCCCATTTGTTGATCCTCTAATAAAGCAAGTAGAGATGTGGTTTCAATTTTCATGGGTGTGTTTGAAACTCTAGGAAAGAAATTAAGAGAACTGTATTTTTCACTTAAGTGTTCTAGATACATTGGTACTCTTATATTAGTTTTCCAAATATGTGCTCGATTCCTTTCTTTATCTTACAAATAGTATACACAGGTAACCACACCATTACTGTTTAAGCTAATACCTGCCATGGTACATCTTGGAGTGCTATTACGATGGTTTTCTCCTGATTCCATCCATGAGGTACTGTACTACAGATTCATCACAGTGTGCATAGTTTTCAATGCCTGTCTGTATAGAGTTTATGGGTTTGTTGAATGTGGTTTTTGTTCCAGATTAAAGGGGAGATCTTGCGTGCGGACAGTGCTAAGCATGTATCTTTGATGGTCAACAGCCCTCATGATTCTTGATAATAAATACTCATATTTTAGCCAGAATGCCAATATTGGACTTGACCTGATGGACGGTCTTGTGGTTGGGGGATACGTGATTAAGAAGGCTGATTGACTCCCCACCGCTCCTTCCCTTAGTGTGCCGTGCTGTTATCTACTGCGATTTCTCATGTGCTGGAACTTTTTTCCAGTTTGGTGTTGATGCGGCAGGTTTGAATACAGTTTTCTACATATTAATAATAGCAATTCGTTTATTATTTTTACCACCATACTACATTACACGGGAAATTATAAATCAGCAGCTTGTAAAGTGGATATCTGTACATCTTGTATTCTAGTTGTTAAATGTATAGATGCCCAATTTTGCCTCTAGATTTGCTATTATTGTTATATATCTTGGATTTATGGGCGTACAAATTTTGTTTTGAAACTTGATGGAGCTGATTGCACTTTTGCTAGCTCTTCTTCTCCTCTCTCTCTCTCACACACACACACACACACACATAATTGATCAGTTCAATGTCGTAAATTAAAGCTAAAGTTGTACTACGAAAAACGTGAGTTTGCTAGTGGGAAAAACTAAACCTAAATCATCATAGATTATATTTCCAAAAAGAAATGATCGGTTAAAGGAGAGTGGTTAAGTAGGAAGTGACCACTGCACTGCACCGATGGAAATGTTGGTCTGTATGTCATTTTATGGCTTATGAGGAGTTTGAAAAGCAGACATATTTGTGTTGTGAAAACCTTGTGTATACTTAATTCTACACCAATTTTCAAATGCATTTGTTGAGTGTTGTCATGACTGAAGACTCTGCAGATGTCAACACCATAGATATAGACGACATTTAACAATAATACGTTAAACCCAATTAAACAATTTCAACTAGCTGAAGAAACATGTACATCGTATACATATTTACAAGATTAGAAAGCCGTGTGGCACGAACAGGTCACACAAGTAGCAAACTGCACACAATTTGGCCTCGATGCAATAGTCGAATGCAATCATCATATCATACGAGCGAGTCCCTGATGCAGCTCAGAAGAGCTTTGAGATAACATGGCATGAAGTCCAGAATGCGGTGGAGGCAACCCTAAAGAGGGCTGGGTTTTGATAAATTCTGTTCAACACAACAATATTTCAGGTATGTGAGAACTTCATTATACCAGGTACAAGGAATTGTACCAAAGAGATGGAATCATAAACCTAAATCGTCTATAACAAGGCTAAAAGACCATTAATCACCACGTACTTGTGAGAATAAGAAACACAAAAAGGGCAAGAACGAGGAGAACAATGTCAGAGCTAGTGATACTCGCACTCTAGGCCTTATAGTTGTACTTCAGCATGAAATGAAATATATCCCATTCGCTCGAGATGGAAGGTAGCAGGTGGTAACACATGATCAGGAATTATATGTTTGTGCCACACAAATTAGATGAGCTGGAATTGTTTAAGAGAGCTCACCCAATGGCTGTAGCTCCCCATGATGCTACATTATAGATCACTTTGCTTCCATCCCATGCCTTCCGAAGCTTACCCTTCTTCTTCTTCTTTAATGAGAAGGTCTTGCTCAAAGCTGAAACAATGTTTAGTTACTAGAGCCCTTGTGTTCTGTCCCAGACTAAAAGACCCAGTGAAGGCCACAAGTTGGAACCAACAGAGGCTAATTATTTGGAGGAAATATAGCGATTTCTATTGTACGTACTTGATATTAATCCTTTAAATATACTAATAGAAAGTATAAATTGTGACTAAAGCCTTGAAATAGTTGGACTAACCTGCTTGGAGTTGGTTGGGTGACAAATCCTGCAAAACAGATGGACACATATTTCACTGGAATCAATATATACAAATCGTTTAGTCTATACCTAATGAAGTTGAAATAAATGCATAGGAAAAAACCATAACAATTGTCTTAACTACCTAGATTAGGAGCTTATTCTTCACATTTGGAAAGTATTCCCTCTAAAAGATTATTTTACATAAACGACTGGCAGTCAGTCCACCACCATAACCCTTTACACTAGTCCAGTCAGGGATTATGTATCACACTGCCTCTCAGCTATCAGGTTTTGTCAAGGTATGTGCAAATGACCCAAATATTATTTTTCCAAGGAAATATAGTCACAATCTTTTTGATAGAATTGATTCAATTAAAGAAATACTCAATCAAACCATGTACAGTTTTAAATGAAAGTACAGCTTTACTGAATGGACAGTTGGACACCCCTATTTCCCAGTCTCAAGTGAAGTCGGAAATAAGGTCCATCCACTCATAATGGATTTATAATTAAGCAAAATAACATCTTAATAATTGTAGCACACATGTATTGGGCACGTATGCAGGAAACTGAACATTAAGGAGAACAGGTTTCAGCTGGTACCTAGCAGATCAAATAGTAATAATCTTATGGAGATCTGAACTGAAGGAAATTGACAGAGATAAAAATTCTTACCTTAGTTTGCTTAAGGGATAACAGGTATGCAGCCATGAATGATGCTATACCATCCATTATATCTTCTTGGCCGACTACAACATAGTCTTCTGAGTCCAAATCAACATTTTCACCATCCCAGAGGTCATTTTCACTGACCATGTCCCAGGAACTGTGTTCCTCTGCATTCTTTCAAATGTTAAAAATGGTGGTGACAGTACCAACTGTATTTGTGGAGAGTATTAATACAAATTTCTGAATTGTGAAATGCTAGGTGTTTCTTTTTAGCAATTTGTCATAGCCAATATCCTATTGAATTAACTAGAGGCAAAGATGTATATAGTTTTGAGTATCCACACCATGAGCGTACAATTAATGTGTGTGAGAAGTGAGAACTCAACCTCATCGGTCTATTTGTACTTTGTAGTGAAATCTTTCTTCATTGTATGCTTAATTTTTTTACCTCATAACCATTTCAATATTTTGAATATTTTATTAAGATAAGATTACTTTTATAGTATAAAAGAAATCTGTGAGCTTTCTGACCATATATAAGAAGCATATATATGTCACTATGAAATTATCATACAATCTTGCTAAAAAGTAAAATTTTACATTGCTTATTGAAGAAGCATGAAACGCACGGCACTTAAGTTTCAAGTAACCAGTACTTAAAAAATCATACCAGCCATGTTTCCTGGAAGAGATGCCTTGGCATTTTCTAGTTTCTTGATGAAATCAGCACATTCAACTCCGGATTTTAAGAGGCTATATAACTGCAACAATTGAATCAAATGAGATTTAGCAAGTGTGAAGATTTATCCTGAGTATCCTCTAAGGCATGAATACATAAAAAACCATTTAGTAGGTAAATTCTCCCAAAGATCATAACCATAAATTTAGAGCCCATGTTAACTAGAATCTGGATAGAGCATCCAATTCATGCCTGCTGTCGTTAGATATTTTGAACAAGCTAGCATTCAGTATTCCTTTCCAGAAAAGGCCTCATGTATGAGCATTTGCATATATCACTTAATGATAGTAATAAATACTGGAAAAGAAACCATAAAGCTATATAATGCAGTGAGAAAAATCTCCACCTCAGTTGTGTCGGTATCATAATTGGTGGGAGCAGATGTTTCCGCAGAGTCTTGGGGAACCTCTTGTTCACCATCAACATTATCATCACTGTTATCGTCATCATCACATCCAGAGGCAAGCTGCTGGAGGGCCCAATGGCATTGTTGCAGTACTGCTTCCAAGGTTTTCCTCTTTACCCGAACTTTATCATTCTGGGCACCCATCACCTCTGCTGACTCCATTCGTTTGCAAGTGATCCTTCAAAATGATGTGTAAAAGTAGAAACCAGCAGATGGCTCTTTTACAATAAAATTCACTGGCTTTGGGTTATAGAAATCTGAAACACACCATTGCAAGCTTATAAGTGAAAATGTATTTGAGTTCAAATAAATTGCATCATTAGCTTGAAGTTATTAAAAGTAATAGTATATACTTTGTTTGATATGGCAGTAAACTTTACTAGAACTAAATAAAAATCATAAATTCTTGTCCAAGTCCTTGTTAGCCATCATCATTCCCAATTTATAACACTTGTCCTTCATTAAATTTAGTCAGAGAAAAACTGAAAGTGAACCCTGTCAATATGGCCAAAAAAAAAAGTAAGAGTTAACAGTGTAAAATCAGCATCCAAAACAAAAGGAAACTATATTACATTTTTAATTGAATCAACAGACACGGACTAGACAAGATTAGAAATTGTAAAACAAAGTTACACACAAACTGGATAAGCATAATACTAGCATTTAAGCTTTCAAAATAGCCCTCTGAATGCAGAATATCAACAGTCAACACCAGTTTTTATGGTCCCTTCACATTTCCATCTCTATAGCGCAACACAGTGCTTAAGCAATTTCACCCTAAGGATCCATAAAATTCTCGTTATAGGAAGCTCAGAAATCATCACTTGAAGCAACTGGAAGACATGGATCCACCTTGACCACGGTATGTAGTTTTCGCCTTCCCATTTTACGAATCGGGTTAGACAGTTCTTTCTTTTTTCTTTATAATTGAACTCATCTGACATGAGAGCCAAATCTAAAAATGACTACATACTTGAGCTTGCCAGTTCATATTGTTATAAAAAAACAAGCTTCTGTTTAAACTAGCTCTTATGGGCAAAACTAGCAACCTCATAACTTAATTGACATTCAAAAGCTGCGCAATATCATGCGCCGTCTCCAGATTAGAGGGTTTACCTAAGTTCATGGCACATAGTTCAATCCGTGGTAACATATCAGTCTAAATCACAATTTTCTAAGCTGAAATTCAACGCTTTCCCTTCGTATAAATCCTCGAGTTCAGTTCAGCTAATTAAAACAAAATTCCAAAAAGAAAAGCGGGAAAATTCTCATAAAAACTAACACAAGTTCCAATCATAAATTCACAGAAAAATAAGCACAACTAATATGTAAAACTTTATAATAAAGTAAATCTAACATATCGACAGCTGAAGACTGCGAAAGAATTACCTGTCGAAGGCAGGCGGTGGCCAAGTGGGGGGTTTGGAGGCGATCGGGAAAAGCGTGAATTACCGTTGTTGTGCCGTCATGAATTAATCGGGCTGGGCTGGGCCGGGTTTAGGCTCCGGGCTTGAAAAAATACGATCTTTGGGGGATTTCAAGCAAAGAGATGGGCGACCTCATTACTTCTTTATATAGATATACATTTTGGGTCTATATTATTAGTAACATTATTAGTAGTATTTAAAATCTTATAAGTGGCGAACTTATTCAGTTTTTTCATTACCATGATGATATACACGCGATTAGTTTGTTAAAAGAATATTCTATTGAGATTATACTTTCTCTTCAACAACCTTATTTCCATGGGAAATTTACTTTTGTTTTCCTCTTAAATAGGGCAGCTAAGGTTTTGATTTAATTGATTATTATTGTTTGATTTTACCTTTTTATTGTCTATAAAAATTCATATATTAATGTTGATATGTTACATGCATGCCGCAAATTACGTTATATTGTAATTTACTGTATATATTTATATCACGATATATGAAAATGCATATGTATTCTACTATTCGAAATTGGTGTACACGAGAATTTATGAAAAGGGAAACTATTAGTTCTAATTGAATAAAAAATGGAAATATATCACTCGGCAACGTCATTTCTAGACAACTACTATTTACATATTAAATCCTACACTAACAACCCACGAAGAAGCACCAATGGAAATCTAATTAAAAAATTGTAAAGCTATTTACCAGATTCCAATCAAATTAAGGGGAAATGGCCTTTCAACATCCAGCATTATCTATTTTAACAATAAGCTTATTTTCTGTCTGCGAAGTGAATCCTTTCTCCAAATCCTAATTCCAATTAAAATGCTTTCATTCATCTCATAGAAATGTCACCTTCCAACAACCTAAGTAGCTGCAGCACACAAGCAAAAGCATTATGAGTAAGCGCAGCAGATAATAGAAAGCAAAATAAAAACATTAATATCAATAGCAGATTAGTTAAATAGTTGTAAACTGAATCAAGTATTGTTCACATCTACATTAGTTAGAGCAGCTGAGCATAAACAGAAGTTTCTCTCCATAAATCATCTTGAAATTTAAGAAGAAAAAAAAGAAATCTGTAAGTTTGCATAGAAAGTTGTTTTACTTTTACCTGAGACATAGGAGGCCTCAAGTGAGGGTCTCGTTGCAAGCACAGTGAAGCGCAATGCAGCATCCCGTCTACCTCCCTCTCCGAGTAGCACTTGTTCAACCACGGATCCATGTGTTTGGAGAGGCCATTTTCTTCCAGCAACGGACGTGCCTGCTCCACATGTATACCGTAGTAGTAACAAAATGTAATCAAAGAATACATACTAAGTCAACTTTCAAAAATATGGATAGATGTGTACCCATTCTGTGAGGCACTGCTCTCCCTTAGGCCGGTATATATCCACAGCTTTCCGCCCCGTGAGCAGCTCCACCAAGACCACCCCAAAGGCATACACATCCGCTTTTTCACTCACTTGCCCAGTCTGAGCATATTCTGGAGCTATGTACCCAAATGTTCCGATGATTCTGCTCTCTGCACCTGAATCTCCATCAGCCGCCTGCAGCCTTGCTAGTCCAAAATCTCCAACCTTTCTCAACAAATTTCCCATACAACAGAGTTAAGTGTAAATGGATTGATATATTCCCTGAGAAACTGAATCAAAGGAGGTGTCAACATACTAATGCCTCGAAATCATGTGTGAGCAGAATGTTGTTTGGCCTCAAATCGCGATGGACTATGCATCCAACTCTACACTCCTCGTGGAGGTATCTCAGCCCTCGAGCAGCTCCAACTGCAATTTTTTGACGTGCATCCCAATCAAGTGGAACTTGATTCTTTCCTGCAGTTTCAAATCAAACTAAGACAAGTTTTCACACAGAAATGCTTCAAAAAAGTTACTATCCACCTTTCAATATGGTTTGATTATTTATATGTTTGAACAAGAATACAAGATTTGAAGATAGAAAGAGAAGAGCATTCATTTGCAGCGTAAAAAGTAAAACGATAAAAAATAACAAAGAACTCAATCATGAAACTTTACCATATAGATGTGAGTCCAAAGAGCCATCGCAGATGTACTCGTAAACCAGGAGCCGTCTCCCATCATCCACACAGTATCCGATCAGCATCACAACATTCCGGTGCTGTGCACAGCTCAATGCCTGCACCTCAGAGCAAAACTCACGGTCGCCTTGACTGCTACCCAATCTATGCTGTTTCACAGCTATAACCTGGCCATCAGGCAACACACCGCGGTGCACTGGGCCATAACCGCCCTCAGCCAAAAAGTTTGCCAGCTGAAAACCCCCAGTGGCTCGTTCCAGCTCTGCGAATGTGAACAGCCTAGGAGGTTTCCCAACGGAGGGTGACTTGTGGCGACACACAGAGCAAAGCGGAGGGGGATCTGGAGGTGCATTTCTGTGCAGTGATATCATCTCTCTCACATTCCTGCACACATCAAGATTCACATCCATCGAGCCACTATGTTGGCGCGTTACAGACGTTGTATTCATTGTGTTGCAGCTGGATCTTTGCAGACATACTTTCAAGAGCTTCCCACCTTCATCAGCTGAGCTAAGGTTGTCTTCCATGGATGGCTGGGAACCTATGCTCGTCGAGACAGAGCTGAGGTTGTCGCTGTCCGATTCAGAATCAGATCCATCACAGTAGTAGTAGCACTCTCCCCGCACTAATGGTGAATCCTGCATCACCGTTGGCTCCCAATCAATGTCGGACATGAATGATTGAGACGCAAATTTGTCCAGGCTTGACATTGAAGAGAGCCTCTCAGGGCTGCTCGTTGGAGTCACGTTTGGGACCTTAAAACGTTTCTTAGTTGATTTTGAATGCTTAAGCATCTCAGAATCCGACCTTCTTGGCTCAACCAGGTTCAGTCTAAGGACCTTTGTCTCTGAGTTCTTAACAAGTACAACGTTGCAGTTGAGCTGCTCGGTACAAGAGCTAGCTTCTTTCTCCATTTTCCTAACAAATGATTAATATAAAGGTACTGAAACAGAACACATGATGAAGAATGTATTCTACTCCATTTGCAATAAGAATAGGTAGGAAACTAAAAAAGGGCATTGCTATTACTTGTCAAATACAACCCACTGTGCTTGAGTTCTCTTGGCCTCAGCAGCCACCATTCCATCTTTGGATTCAAAAACAACCTTCATCTTCACAGTTACCTACACAGAAACCAACATTATGACAACAACTCAATGTAAGCCAACGAAACAATAACAACACTAGAAAAAAAAATTAAGCATAGAAGAAACACCTTTTCAGGATCATAGATATGGTGTAGCTGGTGCATCATCTGGCTGCATATACCTGTAATATATTCCTTCTGTTCTACAATGCTCCCTGACATGAATCTCCAATATCCGGTGGCGCAATCACTATGGAAATTTGGAAATCCCCATAGCCTTTTACCTATCAAAAATTTAAGATGAGAACACAATAAATGCACATTGATCTCAAACTCAATCATAGAAAAAAGTGATGGTTAAATTAAAAAAAAAGGAGCAAAAGGGGAAACATTACTTGAGGTCTGAATTGGAACGACGACGAGCAGCCTAACACAATCCCCTGGGTGCACTACATTTTTCAAAGCCCAGGTTAAAGCAGTTGTGGAAATTTCCTTAGCAGCCCTAACAACCACCACCACAACATCACTGCTTCTACCTATCCCACTCTTTTGCCTCACACTCATCTCAATTTCATCAAGTTCTTAATTTCCTCTCACTTTGAGATTGTTGAATGATTAAGAGAGGATAAGTGGGCGGAAATAGGGCCAACCAACAGCAAAAAAAAATCAACCTATCTCGGACTAACAAGGAGAGAAGTATGATGCAAAAAAGTCAATAACAGAAAGTGATTTTTATGATGTAGGAAGTGTGAGAGTGAAGGAAAAAAGTGAATTTGGAGTATAGTTGAAAAGATGCGAAATTGGAGCAGTTGTGGTTTTGCAGGTTTGCGTGGCGCAACACAAGGATTGCTATTATGTGGAGAAATGAATCCTCTATAATAATTACCTAATTAACAACAAGGAGATTCAGTAATCATGAAAGCTTTACTCAAGAAATTTATGATGATTCTTTGCGAGGGAGAAGTCCACAGCGGATGACAGACAGGTATGATTGCTTATATTTTGTCATAATATTAGCTGTATAGCTATAGTAGTATATGTTGAAACAGAACACTGCTACTTACGTATGTTTCAATTTTGTCCATGTTTTTGACTATTTCATATCTTTAATATTGTTAATTACAGTACAACTCTTATTTGGCATAGTTGTGTGTAGGACCATCAACATATATATCCAAAATACGGAGTAATAATAGATATTTATAGGACCATCTTTTAAGTCTTTGTACTTAATTGTTTATTTTAATAAATCATTATATAAGTTTTTTAGTTTTAGTAAGTTTTTATATTTTTATATTCGATATATTCCAATTTTTATTTGACGGAACCGTTAACTTTTCTATTATAAAATAACACATTATACGTTAATTATTTGAATAAATTCCACCTAATATCCTAGTTGGAAAATATAAACATAACATAAATAAATTAAAAAAGAGAAAAAATAAAAACAAAAAAAACCTAAAGAATTTTAAAAGAAATTTGTTGTTTTGATTATTTGAAGTTCGAATATTAATTTATATTTGGAACTTCAAATAATCAAACAACAACAAACTTCAAATAATCAAACAACAAATTTCTTTTAACGATTTGGAATTCTTGAGTTTTTTAATTTTTGTTTTTATCATTTTTATTTTTGTTTATGTTATGTTCATATTTTCCAACTAAGATATTAGGCGGAATATATTTAAATAATTAACAAATGATGTGTTATTTTATAACAAAAAAGTTAACGGTTCTGTTAAATAAGGATTGAAATATATCGAATATAGAAAGTACAAGGACTTACTAAAACGAAAAAATTGTATAAGGACCTATTGAAATAAACGATCAAAGTACAAGGACTTAAGGATGTGTTTTGTCTTACTATAATAACGTAAAAATAAGCTTACGATGACATATAAATGACCTTCATATGCTTGGTTTTGCATTTTTGTATTAAGAATAAGTTTTGCATAGATCAAAACCAGTATTTATATATTTCAATTACATAATATCTAAATATTTCTTCCTCAAAAATCAAGTTTATTTTTTTATTCCAAGCAAACACAATTAGCATCTTTAATTAAATAAAAAAAAATCTTCCTAATCGTTTTTTATAATGAACATACTCCATTTGTCCCAAGTTACTTGAGTTGTATTCCATTTTGCATTGTCCAATTTTATTTAAGTCGTTATCTGTGTAACTAAAAATAAAAACATTTAATCACACCTATTTTATTTTTACTTTTATTTTATTCTCTCATCTACTTTAATTTATTTTATTTAACTCACTAAATACTTCTTACATCATGACAAGATTTGAAATCAGTTTCAAAACTTTATTACAGTTAATCAATCAATTAGTTGAAATAACTGCAAATTTTTTTTAAAATTGACTTCAAATCTTGTCATGGATCATTGGAATTCCCCATGGGCCATGACCATATACCCTTCTGAGTTGGGCTCTAACTGCGACACTTAGCCCCCTCTTTATATATCAGCATTATCTCTTTCGTCTCCTTTCTCCATGTAATGTCTAAGCATAAAGAAAAACGATATTAGTATATGGAAGAGACAGCAGCGCAAGAAATGTCCACAAATCAGAACTACTAGTAAAGAGCATTTAATATATTGACGAGTATACAAATTATGATTTCATTCAAGTACTATTTTAGTTGGGAATTTTAGACAAAATATAGCCAATTCGTGATCAAACAAAGTTAATTTTGAATTGAGTGCGTAAGTATCGATTTTATGCAGCATCCATCCACACGTTAGTTTTTCATCTTGCTATTTTTGATTTGTGGACCACAAATTAGTAGTATCTCATTCTTTTTAGTAACTAGTAATGTAACATGTAATATATGCACTTGACCTACATTAAACCAAATTAACAACACTCTAAAATTATTTTAAAAGTGAGACTATCGTTCCCCTCGCAACATATTCTAATAATTTATGAAAACATGCGAATGAGATATATTAATTTATGGAAGACTTAAAAGTGGTTAGATGATTATATTATATACTTATAAGTACTATTTAAGAAGACAATATATTTTCCCTCAAAAAAGAAGACAATATATTAACTCATTGTTCTAGTAATCCTAAAACCCGAAATTTGTTGAAATCCAAAGAAAGAAAGGAAAAAGGAATTGATCTAGAAAGAAAGAAAGAAAGGAAAAAGGAATTGATCTAGATTTTATTTCTTTTCGTTCTCTTTTTGAAATGTGGAAATAAGGAAATGAAAAAATTATGAAATTCGAAATCTGTTTGGTAGGTAGGGAAAATCACTCGTGGTTACTGGTTAGGCTT
The DNA here is from genome assembly GCF_004379255.2 of Salvia splendens. Lineage (NCBI taxonomy): Eukaryota > Viridiplantae > Streptophyta > Magnoliopsida > Lamiales > Lamiaceae > Salvia > Salvia splendens. The sequence continues at coordinate 13,074,974 of NC_056037.1, read as the reverse complement.
GAATAGTGGCATCCTATAAAATAAAATTTAAAAGATAAATAGGGAAAAAAGAAGGAAAAAAAAACTGTCCGTGAGAATCTCAATTTGGACGGTTGTTTGTGTTGAGAGAAATATTATCTTTTCGTCAAATCCTTCTTCATTCACTCTCTTCCCTTTCTTCCTCATCAAACACAAAAGTAATCTTTCCATTTCTATCTTTCTCAACATTATCGTGGTTTGTCCGTCTCACTTTATCCTGTAAATAAATTAAGTACTAGTAGTGACTCCTAGTATTTTGTTTGGAATATTTGTATAAGTAACACGTGATTGATGATGAGACTGCATGATTACCTTGTGTCTTAAAATGTTTGTTCATATTGTAATCTTGTGCATAAGAGTTGAATACATAAGTACTTATATAATATGTAGGGAGATGAAAATGATGGGGTTCAAGTGTAAGCAAATAGTTTACAATGGGCATGGACAGGGATGTATTTTGAGTTTGACATGCAAGAGGCTTTTATCATCTTCTTCCACAACTCCACGCCTCAAGAGAGAAGATTTCCCATATATATTACACCACTCCTCTTTCTCTCCATGGAAGGTCACCACCCTCTCTCTCTCTCAACACACATTTTTTTTCTTGATTATTTTGTAAATGTGGAAGTTCTTTTGATCTCATATCTCATTTGTTTAATTCCTTTAGTTGACGAATGGTCAAAACACTATCCAAATTAAAGAGGGCGGTGGTTTTCATGAAAAGTACTTTCAAAATTCCCTCCTATTTTTTTTGAGTTAGTTTCCTAAGTATAGTATGATAGGCAGTTTTTCATCTAAAAATATACTAACACTCTTACTAAATATTTAAATATTTCTCTTTTATCGACTAAGTAATATAGTAATGTAAAAAAATACTCCCTCCGTCCCGCACTACTCGCACTTATTTCCTTTTTGGGCGTCCCAAGTTACTTGCACTCTTTCCATTTTTAGTAAAAATTTTCACCTACAACCGTCATTTTTGACTTTCATATACACTCATTCCTTAATCTCCGTGCCGAAAAGGAAAGGGGCGAGTAGCCCGGGACGGAGGGAGTATGATCTATGAGAATGAGTTAAAAGAGTGGGAATGATGATAAGAGGTTCGGACTGGAAAGAGCAGTTATCGGGAAAAGGAGCAGAGAGATACAGAAGTCAAAACCTCCCGAACCGCACAAGCCCTGGAGCCTACGAGCTCGGCATCGCCACCTCAGCTTCCCGCAACCTCGACTCCGCCTCCGTGATCCCCATCTACACCGGACAAGCCAACAATGTGAGGGCGAGGCTGCAGAGCTACGGCCGCAGCGGCGCTCATTTAGCCTCGCTATTTGCCATTCGAGGCCTTTCAATCGTTTACCGTTGGGCCCCTGTAAGGAATTTCAATTGCAATTCTAATAACGGTAAGGTAATTGTGCTCATAATTAATTTTGGTAGATGGAAAGCAAGGAGGCGGCGCAGAGGATGGAGGCTGAGCTGCTTCACTCGTACGACTACGCCTGGAATAAGAGAAACAATGGCGATCGTCGCCCTCACCATATACAATTATTTCTCACCCACAAACTATCACAATTTCAACTCTCCACTTTTTTCGCTATTTTACTATATTTTAAATGCTCTATACTTTTGATTTTGCAGGCCACCTAACTGAATACTTCCACTCCCATTATACTCATAATATTACTGTCTTACACTCACAAGTTTGTAGCTTATGTGTTGTAATTTTGTAACCATAGAAAATTATTTTGTAAATCCCTTATCCAATTACCGTAGTTCCTTCTTCAAATAAGTAGGGAATCCCGTTGAAGCACAAACACTTGATAATGATGCATTATTTATTAGTGCTATAAATACTTGCATCTATACATGTTAGATCTAGTATAGCTAAAGGTCAGTATCGAGATATCGAACACACGGAATAAGATTACAACTGACTACCATATACTAAGCTTCATATACTATTTAGAGACAGTTAGGTTTAAATTTGATTTATTAAACTAATCAATGATACAAAAACATATAAACAATGATACAACAGGAGTAAGAATGATACAATGATAAAAAGAAACAGTCACGTGCTATTATCAATAAATAAAAAGAAAGCATATAAACAATGATACAAACAGGAGTAAGAATGTAGAATTTTAGGATCCAAAAACACAGTCACGTGCTATTATCCAATCGACTTCCTTGAATTACGGTCTCTAGAGTTATTAAGTCGGTCACAATACTAGATTAAACCCCCTCCCGATGCGAGAAACCTGTAGATTAGATGTTGAAACCAAAGTCCCCTTTAAATTACTAACATCTAACTCCCAAAAGATCGTTAAGACCAACGACCTCACATGAAACCTCAACTCTCCCGAGTTCTATTGAATTAAAGTGTGAATTATCCATTTTCCAAGTCAATTATTTCGTCTCCCGAGTACTCTAATCAACTCTAACATGCATCCAAGAGGTAGCTAATCAATTGAATATAGAAGGCACAAGGATAAATCAAATAACCACAAGAGCTGACAAGGAAAACCAATTGAATATCTTCGCCAAAAATTCCACAATTGATGTTCTACTTATAGACAAGTAAAAACTACAAATAAAGTACGAGACATGAAAGAAATTGATAAAACACAGGGTTGAATCTTCAGTCTTCAGTCTTCTCTTGATCTACAGAGCTCCGCTCCAATGGAAGGTGGATAGATAATGTGTGGAAGATGGGATGGAAGAATGTGTAGAGAGGAGAAGGATTGGAGGCATGAAATTATGAATTAGGTCCGGGTATTTATAGGCTGAAGAAAGGTTTATTTTCAATGTTTTTCGTGCCCTACAAGAAATAGGAGAGATTTGGGCAACAATTTATTTTATTCCTTGAATTTTCGCCCAAATTTCCGTCAGCTTTGACTGCATTGCGCAATATTCGTAGAATGATCATAACTTTCTGCACACAACTCCGATTGAGACGTTCAAGGTATCCACGCGAAGCTCTTTCGAAGAGGAATATAATGGTATGAATTAATCACTGATTGGACTCCAAAACTGCAATGAAACTCGTCTTGAACTGAGGATGCTGCACCTTGGACTTTTTGCACCTTTTTCTACCTTTTTCTGTAATTTCTCAACAAACACGTCAAAATATCAAAATGTATAATATATGCAATTTAAGAACATAATTTGCATGATTGACATTTAAAACAAACCAAATCAAGGTCTTAAAAACATGCAAAATCCGTGTTTGTTAGATAACCATGTACTCAGTAGTATGCAAATAAGAGGGAGGAGAAAGTGGTGAGGATGGAATAAGCAGATAGGTTTTGTTATTTGGACATTAGCCACCTTTCTTAACCATGAGTATATTAAACAAATAAAACAAATTGATATTCTGGACAACATTAAAATTCAACCATATAACTGTTCAAATTCAACTATTCTGCTATATATACATTTTATGTGTTTGCTATTACCCTACTTGGTATGATGAAATGGAATGGAGAAATGAAATGATATTCTTACCTTCATTCAATTCCTTCATTTGTAAAATTTTTTCTTAGGAATCACTATTCCATTTAAAATGGCCATTCCATTCCACTCCACACGAGAATAGTCATTCCATCCAAGGAATGATCATTTCATTCCATCCATTTAGCTAAGGAATGATCATTTCATTCCATTTCATATTCCTTTCTTCTTATTTTAAATTTTAACAAAATTATGTAAATATTATTTTATATTATATTTAAATTTAATATCATCACAATTTTATAATAAAATTAAAATTTTAAAATTTTAATAATTGAAAAATCAACACACACACTTCACACACTACAGACTACACACATTTGACATATTTCACATATTTCACACACTACACACACTTCACACATTTCACACACTTCACATACTACACATTTCACATATTTCACACACTACACACATTTCACACACTACATGGACTTCACACACTACACACACACTATACACAAAATATACACACATTGCACACAAAATAAACACACTACACAAAATATACACATTGTACACACATTACACACACTTACAATTTTTACACGAAATACACACTCTACACACGCACACTTCACACAATCTAAAATTTCAAACTTAGTTTAGTTTTTCGGTTTGATTCAGTTTAAACTTTTGAAAAATTTCAGTTTTTCGATTCGGTTTGGTTTAGATCGAAAAAATAATCTAAAAGCTGAAAAAAATTCAAAAATAGGATGCTTGAAATGTGTGAAATGTGAATAGTGTTTGTAGTGTGTGAATTGTGTGAAGTGTGTAGTGTGTGAAATGTGTAGTGTGTGTAGTGTGTATAGTGTGTTAAATGTGTGGTGTGTGAAATGTGTGAACTGTGTGTAGCATTTGTAATATGTGTAATGTGTGAAGTGTGTGTAAAATGTGTGTAGTGTATGAAGTTTTAAACTTATTTCTATATTAATTTGTACTAGTTATCAAATATAGGAATGTAATCAATCAAGGAATAACAATTCCATTCCTTTTGCATTCCTTGTGTTTACCAAGCACAAGAATGGAATGGAATCCCCATTCCATTTCCACCTTCATTCCATTCTCATCTTCATTCCATTCCCTCCTCATTTCATTCCATCGTATAAGAAGCTCCATGTGTTTATGTTAACCATACAAAAACTATGTTGCTAATGAGTTGAAAAGATTGCTTAAATAATCCCTCTTCTGGTAAAGGAAAGTACCAATATTGCTTGTTATTTTTATGAAAAGAGATGACAAGTGAACTCAACCACTTGTTTATCCATATTGAAAACATCTAAATTCACATTATTTGAACTTTTCAAAAATCTAATCAAAATTGGCAGTAGAGAGTTTTAAATAATTAACAGACTCTGAAAAAAGTATATTTATGTGTTTCTTTTAAGTATCTAATTTATTTTATTAGGTTTCTTTTTATCAAAATAACTATTTATACAAAGTTGAAAATTCTAAAACTATTTTGACTTAAACGATTAATTTTGAAGTTTGGCAATTCTATTTATTTTGACTTAATATTAATGCCAGCAAACTCAACTTAATTAGACTACAAAAATTAATAATAGTCTAAAATTTCTGAGTCTGATTAGTAAGGTTATTTTAAAACACAAAAATTTAGGGTTATAACTTATAACTGACAATATACAACCCAAAAAATTTTAGTATCAAAAATGACAGGTAACTGAATAGTCCAGTAACCCACACGAATTGACTTAAATCCGAACTGATTGACCCGATTGATATTCATAATAGTTATTTTCACTCACTCTATGTTCGATTTCTATATATTGAAGTAAGTTTATGATGGTGCCCCAGCTGCATCAAATCAACATCGATAAGTACCATAAATCCGTCGCACATATCATCAAAAATCCACCATCTATCACTTCTTTATATTTATACTACTAATACATTAACTTTTTTATTATTTTTATCACAATTACATAGTAGTATTAAATAAATAAACACATTATAATCGATCGGCTTTACAAAAAGTCGATTCTTCATCTAATTAAGAATCACACTTTGTGGGGGCAAAAAGAAAAGCAAAAGCTTCAACACACAGATGAGATTCCCACTTTAGACAACAGAGCACTTATTCCACCTCAAAACTTCTCTAACAATTAATCCCACTCCCAAAACCCAAAACTTCTACCAGATCGTAGATTCGATACTTTACCGATCCACATATATATTGTGTCATTAAAAATAACTCAAAAATGAAGAATTTTGGTTTGCATTAATTAATTAATTATAGAGTGTAAACTATGACAAAGCAGGGAAGGACTGCCTTCGGGCTGAAAACCAACAGATCGTCTTCGCCGGGGCCCACTAGTGAATCGAAGGCGCGATCCTTGTCGACGTTACCGACCCGACCCGCGATGACCCGGCAGACGAGCATAGCCCGCTTGACGTGCATGAAGCTGAACTCCTCCTCCACGTCCTCCGGCACGGCGGCGTGCGCTTTCCAGGCGGTGGGAAGCGTGTGGATTCCGCTGAGCTTCTTCGAGAAGCCGTACCTGATGATCCCGCACGCGCCGCAGAACTGGTGGCTGCAGATGGCGGAATCCAGGCTGCATAGGAACGTGGTGCAGTAGAATCTGAGAAGCTCGTTGCCGTCGGCTACGCACCTGGAGCTCTTGGTCCCGTTCGCGGCCGCGGCGGATTTGACGCGGTCGCGGTGGTCCTCGAAGCGGGCGAGGACTCTGGGGGTGTTGTGGATCTTGAGGATGCGGTGGATGGAGGGGGGCTTGCGGGGCCAGGCGGTGGTGAAGATGATGCGGATGATGTTGTCGCCGTCGGGGAGGTGGGAGACGCCGTGGGTGGAGGACTGGTGGTTGTGGAGGGAGGCCGGGGTTTGGAAGAGCTCGCCGCAGACGGTACATGGGTGGATGTCGGCGGTGGCCACGGCGTGGGTGTGGTGGTGGGGTCTTGTGTTGATGGGGGCGAGGAGGGGCGGGTTGAGGCGGAGGGAGCGGGTGGAGGAGGAGGGGGAGGGGATGGAAGGCGGGGGTGGGGGAATGTGGGTGGCGGAGGAGGGGGTGAAGAGGCGTTTGAGGTAGGAGAAGAGGGTGGGTTTTGGATTGGGATTGGGAGGGGAGCGTTTTTTGTGGAGGAGAGAGGAGGGGGAGTGGTGGTGGTGGGAAGAGAAGGAGAAGCAGAAGCAGGCTAAGTGGAAGAAGAGGAGGAAGAGATTGGAGAAGGAGGAGGGGATGATGGTAGGCATGATCGTAGCTTTGTGGATTAGTGTTGGCATCAAATATGGAATGAGGAGTCAAGGTATATGGAGATATTAAAGTGGTATGATTATACTATATGTTTAATGGAGTAGGGACATGGAACAATGGTAGGTGGCTCAATGCCTATTTCCTTCAACGACAATTGCGTCATACTAGTATATAAAGGGTACTATCATCAATCTTGCTATATACTACTACTAATATTGCTTATTTGGATATAGATATGTGTTTCAGTATATGTTAATTAGAATCTACTTATATAATGATAAATCCCGTATAGTTGCTTCCATCTCTCAGGTACAAGTATGCGGTCTTGAGAGATGGGCTTCTGGCAGCTAATGGATTAGACCTCCCCTTAATGGGATATTGCATATCCTGATTGAACCCTTGTTGAATTTGAGATACAAACTTGCCGGGCGAAAATTACATGGAAAAAATAAGGAGAAAATTACACGGAAACAACTGAAAAATTACTCGGAAAACTTGTGGAAAACGGTAAGCCGAGTCGAGGAGTCCTCTTTCCGCAAGACGAGATACGCCCCGGTAGTGCTCTCGGTTTGGCGTGTCGTCCCCAAAGATAAAACGGCTTCGTCTCTGAAGTAGCAGCACCGCTAGCAGCAGAGCTCCGGCGAACGGGTGTAAGGCGGGGGCAGAGCTTCGACGGGAAGATTATGCAGAGAGGGAGAGCGTGTGTATGCAAGAATGCTTGAGTTTGTTGTGTAAAAAATGCAATGGATGCATGTCTATTTATAAGCCAAGTCCACCCACAGGGGTTGCTGGAGTCAACAGACATAATGCCTGTCATCAAGGCCATTGACCGTAACTACCGTGGGTTACTGACTGGTGCACTAGCCGTTGGGAGCTGATGAGATACGATGCATCTAGACACACTACACGACGGGATACACTGTGGACCGTCGGGGACCTTTTGTCTCTCGTTATGCGTCGGGATCCAGCGGGGACCTTTTGTCTCCCGTTATGCGTCGTGGTCCGTCGGGGACATGACGTGGACCAGGACCACCATGAGTCGGGGTCCGTCGGGGATAGCGTGGAGTTTGAGATGGTCTAAAAAGAATAAGCGGGGCTTGAACCAAGCTCAACGACCAGCTCCAAAGAACAGCCCAAAGACCACCCAAATATCAATTGCCAAGATCCAAGACACACGGCACCCGACGCCCAGTGCATGGGTCACAGGTCGCGGTGCGTGACTCGCGGGCGGGGCTCTGTCACCCGTCTTATTCCACGATAATTATTACACATAATAATTCTTCTTATTAAATACTTTATCAAAGAAGTTTATCATCCTCGATGTGGGATAATTAACACTCAGTTAATTAATCTCTTAGTTTTTCTCATAGCTCATTTTTAGCTTTATTGTGACCAACTTTAATACATTATTTCTCATTCACCGGGAATCGGATTTGAGAAAATGAATATACTACGGTCATCTACTCGGAACGTAGATCGATGCTATTACATTTAATTTCACAAAATTAAATGTCTTGTCACATTTATTATTAGTCAAAGTCATTTGACCAAGCATGATTCCAATAACCCCTCACATGATGTCGGGTAGAAATGTGGGGACCGCGATGGCGACATAATCACCTTTTTTGCTGCAATAAATTTAATTTAGTGGAGAGTTAGAATTGGAACGCAATAGTTAACAAAAACAAGATATGAGAATTGCTCTTTTATTAAATTCGTGGGTGGCGATTTAGAATTCTTAGTTGAACAAAACTTGTGTGGGCGCGCGCTGCCATTAACTCACATTAAGTATAGGAATTAGATTTTAATTAAAATGATAATGATTTAATTAAGATAATTAATTATTAATGAGGATTAATAAATGCATGTTTTTTTTTGGCGCGCTACTAATGTAGGGCACACTTAAAATGTATGAAATCATGGTTGTCGGTGTAGGGATGATATGTGATAAAGAAATGAAATTACACCAATTTGTAAATGAGATTAATTTACAGAATTAGTGGCTTTTAATTTCATGGTAATAACATGCACGTATTTTACTTTTTTTTTGTTGTCATTTTGATGCTTAGTCACCCTTTCCCCTCAGTTTTGATATACTAAGATTGAACTAACCAGATAAATATATTCTTCCATGCACTGAAATTCTTTTTAAATTTCTTTAATTAGATTATTTGTTAGTTATACTAAAAAAGAAGTAAATGAGAAGCACGAACAGTGAAGGGACTACATAATAGTTAGTGGGTCATCAGCTTATCAAATTTATTTATTTTTTATTTTTTCTTAATTGGACTATCATGATTTTATATCGAGATTAATGATGACAATGAGAGGCACACATGCTTGTAAGAGCATGAATAACGCTACGGGCCGGGCCGCAACTCGCGAGTCCCAGCCCGTCCCACGCGTTACACGGAGAAGCGGCACGGCCTGGGGCCAGTCCCGTGGCCGCGACCCCGGCCTGGTGACCGTCCTGCGGCCCGGCCTGGGCGCGCCTTACACGGCGTGGGACGTGACGCGTTGCGGCCCGGCACAGGGTTATTTGTGTTCGGGCCGGGCCGAAATCGATTTTTTTTTTTAAATTTGAAATTTTGTGTCTATAAATACGAGCCTTTTGTGTCTATAAATCATGATTTTATATCGAGGATAATAATGACAATGAGAGGCACACATGCTTGTAAGAGCATGAATAACGCTACGGGCCAGGCCGCAACTCGCGAGTCCCGGCCCGTCCCACGCGGCCACGCGTTAAACGGAGAAGCGGCACGGCCTGGGCCGGTCCCGGGGCCGCGATCCTGGCCTGGTGACCGTCCCGCGGCCCGGCCTGGGCGCGCGTTACACGGCGCGGGACGTGACGCGTTGCGGCCCGGCACAGGGTTATTTGTGTTCGGGCCGGGCCGAAACCGATTTTTTTTTAATTCAAAATTTTATGTCTATAAATACGAGCCTTTTGTGCATCACTCTTACGTGCATTCCATTTCAACCCTCTATTATACCATTTGTTTCGGCGTCAATGGATTGGTTCAACAGCGATGAACGTCAGATGGACGAGTTCGTTAACTCGCAAAATTGGTACATACCGGGGTCGCCACCATCGCAGCCGACACCTAGTCCGGGAGTCGGTAGCAACGTCGACGTAACATCACCGGTCAACACCGAAGAGTTCGAGCTCTGTGAGATGGAGGCCACCCAAGAGCAGGGCAAGGGCAAGGTCGGCGAGGAGGATGGGCCGAAGAAGTACAGTCCGGAAGAGACAATGTGGCTTGCGAGGAACTACGTCGACGTCGCCGAGGATCCTATCATCGGCAACCAGCAGACCGGCAAGGCTATCTGGGAGCGGATTGCCGTGAAGTATAACGCTGGCCGTCCTAAAGGGTCAATCGAGCGTAGCTACGTGAAGTTGTGCAAGCATTGGGACCGGGTCCAGGCGGATATGAGCAAGTGGAATGGAAAGTGGGCCAACGTAGTCCGGATGTGGCCGAGCGGGCACAGCGAGGCGGACCTCGTCGAGAAGGCGAAGGATGCTTTCTTCACTGATGGGAAGAAGGCCTTCAAGTACTTCGAGGTTTGGAAGCTCGTCGAGAAGAGCCCGAAGTACACCAGCGGTGCGGAGCCGACAACAACTGGGCGGCGAAGAGAACCAAAGTTTCCGCCTCCGGAAACTACTCTTCGAGCGAAGGAGGTCCGGTGATCGACCTCAATGTGACGGACGACGACGTCTTCGGCTCTTCTCCTAGCATTCAGAGCCGCCCGATGGGAACAAAGGCGGCCAAGAGGAAAGCAAAGGGGAAGGCAACTGCGAGCAACTCCGCTATGGTGCCACCGCCGATCAATCCGTCTCTGGATAAGATGTCAGAATCTTTGTCGGAGATGAGTGTTACATGGCGGATGAGCCAGCTGACGGAGTTGGCATCGTGGGATACTTCGACGATGTCGGAGTTCGATCTCGAGTTGCACCGTGAGATGATCGCCTACCTTCGCACCCAAATGAAGAAGTAGTAGTCGTGGCCCGGGTTTCTAGTATTTTAAATTTGCTTCGTCTAGTAATGTAATGTTAATTTCTAATGAACAATGCATTTTCCCGGTTTAAATTGTTCAACGAATTGCGTTTACGAGTTAAATATGTTGAAGTTGTGAATAGTGTTATTTATTAGTTGCGGCCTGCAGGGTTAGAGCAGTTGAGGCCTGGGCCGCAGCTGTAGAGGAATGATGACGTGGAGGGGACTTGGAATCGGAAATGGGGACGGGGTTATTCATGCTCTAACCAGTCCTACTTTCCAACTATGCATATATATTAAATTGTCAGTATAATTTCATTGCAATTTAAGAACAGTATTAATAATGATAATAGTAACAATAATAATAATAAAGTGACTGAGGATTATGGGCCATGTCATGTGATTGATTTTACTCGTGGGGTTGTCCAATCGTCATAGTTTATTCACAAAACAGAATACAAACAAACTCTTGAATGAAATACTGTCAACTCCTATTAATCAAAATTTATAACATATGATAATTTTATTAAAGTGAAAATTGCAGCTTTGGGTCCGTCATGTGCGATAATTAACTTTGATAGTTCTCCCTCCCTCTTCCCTCTAGTAATAGACGTCACACTTTACTTTTTAATTTATCTCCTAAATTGAGGAGTGTTTAATCAGCCCTGAACTAAAACGCCTTTTCGTTTTGAGAAAGTCCAATAAAGTGACAACGTTGGTAGAGTGTTGGAAAATATAGGATGGCATATAATGTGGATGTGGGGAATGATGGTGTCCTTGAATCATTAGAGGTGATGATGATGTTTTAATCTTAATATCTTATGTATGACCAACTCACCAACTATTTTCACTTTCATTACAACAATTAATAAATGCTAAACATAAAGATGGTGCAACTCTCAGATTTAAGTACATTTGTTTGTTATAATGGGAAACTATATTGCCAAAATGTATTGCGAGCTGTCTGTTAACTTTTTGCTTTTGTATCCAAAGCTGATGTCTTAATACTTCTCTTGCTGCATTTTTATTCTTTTGGTGGTTGTGATAAAACATCAATAAGTTGAATGTAATTTCATCTTCTCCACAAGTTTCACGTTTCAACAATCAATCCTTCCCAATTCAGAAAAAAAAGATTATAACACATGTAAATTTAATCCAAAAATGAGCTTCCTATTGCCAGTGAACAACATACAAATGGCAAGGGAGTTAAGATAGCATCCATAAGCTGAAAATTGAGGTTCAATTTTCTTCCTAACAGATTAGAAATCTTCAATCTGTCATTTCCACATCCGAGGATGGATTCTCAAGGTCACTCCCACCGTCTGAATCGTCGTTTCCAATTCCCCCTGGTGACGAGGGCGCCTGTTCACTAGCATTATACTTCACAAACTTCACCTTCTTTCTCTTTTTACCGTCTTCCGTCTTCCGTTTTCTTCCTCCTTGCTCAGACGACCCCATGGACTGTGCAGCAGAAGTAAACGCAGCGTTCATTCTTCTGCCCATTGCTTCATCTTCCTCGCTTCCACATTCTTCTCGGCCCTTGTAGTCCATATAAAAGAGCAGATCAGAATCAGGCTTCCTCCCTTCTTCCATGTCTGCAAGCTGCTCCGAGAGCTCCTTAGAGTTAAAAGCACTACGGAATTTCGACATATCATCATCGAATATTTTTATTCCTTTGTTCTCTATGTTCAACATCCATCCTGAACATCAACAAACTCATTTTCAGTATTACAAGTTACTTCCTGCATTTAAACGAGAGATCCATGAAAATGTAACTACTTACTTAGAAATGCCCGTGGTGATGTTCCCGTTGGTTCGCTAGTGTTGAAGCCGCTGCCAAGCTCATTCCTGATCCATTTAATTATTAAGCTAGGCAAGCTAGAATTAGTGAATGCATCCAGATAGGCGATAGTTTTCATCTGGTTTCCTTGTTCCCTGCAGCATAGCAGCAAATACGTTCATGTAAAGCTCATACAGCGAAAAAGACTTGCTTGGCAATAAGACAGTATACATCATGAACCCGCACCTAAAAGACTCAATTGCTTCGTGATTGGCAATCAATTTGGCAACCATGACGCGTTTGGCATGCTTTGCTGGCAGCTTACCTAAGCTTTCCGGATTGAGGAAAGAATACTCCACCAGCAAAAGAGCATCAAACAGAACTTTCTTCAAATCATCCGGATGTTCAAGGTTCTGCATGAATTTAACAATATAGTTAAAGGAGTGAGAAGCAAGAGGAAACAACAGTTCCTGTTTGTGAAAGGCAATTTTTGGAGCATAGATGTCAGAGATAATATAAGATTCTAAATGTAACTAGAAAAGCATCTGAATGCCACACTAGCATTTACAAAGTGATAAAGCAGAAAGTAGATAAAGAATAAACAAACTGACCACGAGGGAGCTTACTGGCAAAACTGGTTCCAAAAGCATTCTTAGAAGAGTCCCTGCAGAACAGAAAAAAAGAAGACAGATTATTAACTTAACACGTCATAAAAAAAGATTTAGAAAATACTATTATCGCAGTAGTTAGAAAAAAAATACAGAATAAAAGGATTTCAAGTTAATAAAACATCTAAAAAACATTCCCTACTATAAATGCAACAATGAAAGATAACAATATTATACATAAGCACTATCTTTTTAGTAAATAATATTCACAAACATACTAAAATACTAGTGCTATATCTTTTGGTTCCCATACAGTATACAAATATTCAGCCATTCTTGTAACTTTTGTCTTGGTCCATCTATACAAATATTTGGACAGCAAGCGAAAAGTTCATCCTCTTATCAAGCAGTCAAATAGGCAAAAAAATATGAAGTACTAAGAAATAAGGTTATCATCAACGTAAGAAATGAAATAGCAAAGCATGACACCAAGCTATCATCATCAAGCATTCAGTTAGTGTGCCAGGGCATACGCAAAATGCAGATGTAAAGGACCATAAGGATTTCTAGCATAAATGATTATCGTACAAACTATCATAATGGCCCTAGAAATAAGCCGATGGCAGTCCACAAGCAGAACAAGATATGAGTTCGAAATGAAGCAGACATCATCATGTTCATACTCTATCAAATAAAACCCCTTTTTTAAAAACGAATGCAGCTCAATAACATTAAACCTGAAGTTGTTTATAACTCTATCAAATGAAACCCCCTTTGAAACGAATGTGGCTGAATAACATTAAACTTGAAGAGAACAAGACATAAAACTTATATATAAATCACGTAGATTGAACAATCAAGTAATTCCAATGCCAATGATAATGCTAACCATATAAATATGAGCTGTGCAATCCAGTAACTGAGCCAACAATCCAATATCTGAGGTCACTTTGCACCTTCTCCCCAAAACCCTCTTCTCGAATTTTCCAGCACAACTCCAAGAGAAAAGCCTCGGCAACCACAAAACCTGCAAGATCAATCATCTCGCATCCTTCAACACTACCCATATTCGCAATGTCATCACTCAAGAGTGGAAAAAACACCCGCAAAGACTCTGCATTCATATCCTGGTCACCATTATCCACCAACCAAACACTAATCAAATCATCAAGCGGCCTATTCAAGCTCTCCAACTCATCAAAGTTTTGATCAAACCCATTACAGCAGACATTTATATACCCTAAAACGGAGTCCACTAAACTTTTGATTTCTCCACTTAGTTTCCTCTCTTTCTTGGATCCCAACTGAAAGGCCTTCAAATCAAGAATAAAATTATGCAAATTGTATATAACCGGCGCAATTAAAGCTATGCACTTTATCGAATTGCAAGACGCGGAGCAAGAAACTATAAGCTGAAGCAAGTCTCTAATTTCTGAAAGACGACTAAAAGGTTCGGTTTTTTGCGAGCTAAAACTCAGAGCTGCATAAACCCAGATGCTTTCCAGAGGCGGCTCAGGTTTGGAGTGCATAAATTGTTGAAACTCGGTTACAAAATTAGCGGAATTCTGGAAATTGGACTTTCGTAAAGAGGTTAACAGAGTTTCGATTGATTGGTTCAGGGAAACGTCGTAGTTTTTGCCTACGAAACGGAGGAGATTGTCAGATTGGGCTGCAGTTGGGGTTGACGCCATGGTTGAGGTTGAAGAGAAGGAGAAATGCTTAAACCCCTATATTTGAATTTCATCTACAGAAATTAGGGTTTAGGAAGTTGGGCGGAGATCTTCTGCATCACAGTCTACTGTTTAGAAAAAAATGTGAACACGTGGTGGTACACGTGGCTCCTATTAACCAATCAAAAACCACGTAACACGTAACTCACTTCAGCTAACTAACGACGTCGTATAGCACATTAATGAAGGAAACAAATAAAGCTGCAATTTTGAACTCATAACCAGAACTGTTGGGCGAAACAATGACGAAATCCATGAATTCATCACTATTGCTAGTGTTATACTTATTAATGATAGTATGCTCACTGATTCCATTATCGCACAGTGCCAAGAAACCTGTAGGAATTGCCAGAAAAGAAGACATTCCATATATAAAATGTCAAGTATGTGAGAAGCTGGCATCTCAAATTTACCACCAAGTTGAAGCCCAAATATATAGACGAATTGATATCTGTTTTGAATCATTTGATGCGCATCATGTCTTAGTATATCTCACTTTACAACAGAGAGTTAAGTGAAGAAATGGCATGTTTATTTAAAATAACTCTCTGCGTCCTGGATATCAAAGTGATGGCTTTTAGGGCATTTTTTCTTTCCAATGGATCCTTGAACTAGTCTACATACACCTTTAGTTCAGTGGTGGGAGCCCTGCAATCTATTGTATTTTATTCATGCAATCTAAGAAATTTAACAATAACATGCTATGAAATTAAAAATCATATTTATGGAAGTGTTGAAAAAGTATGAATGTTTAATACATTAAAACTTTGGTATTGGTTGACACTGGGTGAGGTTATAATTATTCATGATGCTGGAGGGACAATTCCCTAACCTCACTAAAACCTGAGTCTAACAAAGATGTAACAGAAACAGATCATAAGCATGCAAAGCTAACTGTAAACTAGAAAGTTAGACTGTAGTATACTACATAAATATTGGTATATACCTAACATTGCAATATAAGTCTCACTGGTGCAGCTGTTAATTCTGTCCTCCATGGCATCTACATCACACCTGCATACAGTTTTTATTTAGCTATGCAAAATGAAAACTGTAGAGCTATTTTCAACAAAAACTCACAGTCCTATTCAAATACTAGAAACAGGGAAAATTTTACAAAAAAGCAATGTCTAAAAAAGTAAAATGAACTTGAATGAGTGGTTTCAGTTATTAAACAAATGATAAGTGTACAACAATCTTCAACAAAAACTCATATTCCTATTCAAATACTAGAAACAGGGAAAATTTATGAAAAAGCATTGACTAAAGAAATAAAAAGCAACATGAACTTGAATAAGTGGTTTCAGTTTATTACCTATTTTAGTTTCTATGGGGTTACAAATTTGTTGCAAAGCCTTCAGTAAAGAAGGATCATGTCCTTCAATCATCAGCTTCTGAATTTGAGGGATATGAACCTCTTCTGGCCCCAGCAGGTATTCAGTAATTTGGCTAGGGGGGAGTTCGTATTTGACTGACACAGAAAGTGTAGTTGCTGATGGGCTTAGCCTTTTCAGTAGATCCTTCAGCCGGTGGAACCATAAAGGGTTGGGTTGCTTACATTCAAGTGCTATAATAGACTCCCATTTCATAGAACTATTACCTGTGAACTCATCTATCTGCGGCAAATGAACGCCCTCCACTGTAAACTTACGAATAAGTGTACTATCATGTATCTTGAGAGTTAGTATCTGGAGTGATGGGCTGCAGATTTTTATCCCATTCCAGTTATAGTCGGAGGTACAATATGAAACGACTTAACTCTTTTAGGTGTGGGAATTTAGGCCACAGGTCTTTCCTATACATATTATCTCCTTTATCTAATCTGATGAGGCGCAGGAACTTCAGGTTGAAGGCTTCTAGAGAAGGAAGGGGTTGCCATTCGAATACTTTACGGTTTCCGGTGCGACAGAGGACAACATTTTCAAGGCCAGGGAATTTCGCTACTAGTTTGAAAAATAAATTGCCACAGGTTATAACATTAGAAAGAGTTATAGACGTCATATTATAACATGAAATAACCTGGCTCCGACCAAATTTTATCTCAGCTTCAGAAAGATATAAGCTCTCTATTCTGTTGGAGCGCAGAACCTCTTCTGGCAAAATAAACATCCTCTGTATCTCACCGGAACGCCCAACTTCTAAAGTAACGTCAGTAGCTCCTAGTTCTATGGCTCGCCTTGTGAACTCTGCAGCCTGATATCGAGGCGCATTATGTGCCCATAGACGAAAGATACGGATAGCTTGATGGTTGCTTCTGTACCTGCATGACAAGAATTAATAAAAACGAGCTTCTTCTTGAACATTAATGAATGAACACTGGAATATAATTTTGACCTTGCAAATGTTGTAGAGGCGTGATGCAGGAAACCATCAGTTTCGAAATCTTGATGCGTAAAGTTCAGATACGGCCTTGTGCGCCAGGCATTATGCCAAAATGTAGAAACCCCTGGTTGTGTGTATTGCCGATCGCTCACCCAAGAAAAACATGAATGTCTGTATGATTTCTTCTTGCAGGTCTGTAATCGTGGTAGCCATGATCGGAGAGTCTTCACGGATAGAGGTAGCCATGATCGGAGAGTAGAGGAGAGAGAATCAGAAAAAAGAGCGGGAGTGCGGGTGTGTTGTTTCCGATATAATTTTTACTTAAGTAGTATCCCATCTTGGTTGTTGATTTCTAATAGCAGTGGCGTATAAAATTTCATTCATTTATTAGTACTGTAGTTACAGATGGAAAATCGTCTCGATTGGGTCGTTATCGGGTCAACCTGATAACGACCCAACCCAATAAGGTCTAACCCGAACCCAATGTGTTAAGTAAAATGTCAATCCGAACATGAACCCGGCCTGCTACCCTCAAACCCGAACATGACACGAATCCAACATGATATAATATGGGTTGACACGACATGATAACGACCTGAACCCGATATTACACGATTAAACCTAATTTTAAATTTGTTATACATGATAAAAATCCATTTTCCACGGATTATACCTAATTTACAAGAAATTTGAAAAGCATTTAAAAAATAATACTTCATCCGTCCCACAAGAATATATGCACTCTTTCCTTTTTAGTCTGTTCCATAAAAATATACACTTTCTAATTTTGGAAACTATTTTATCTCTAATGAGGTGAGACCCATTTCTCGCTAACAATACTCTAATTACTTTTTTCTCTTTACCCCTCTCTTACTTTACCAATTTTTGAATTAAAACCCATGCCGAATCCAAAGTGCATATTATTTTGGACAGATGGAGTAATAAATATAATAATATTACTTCTTAATGGGTTATCCATATCCAACCCGCATCCAACTCGAACCCAACCCGAAACTTTCGGTTTCTTAATAGGTCAATCCAACAAGGGCATGAACGCAATAAGGCTGTAACCAAACGCATTACTTTCGTGCAGATTTGTGTCTGATTAACGTATCGGATAAAAAATTGTCAGCTCTGTTAGTCTTAATATAATAAATCTATCGGTGGCCCAATTGTCCAACAACAGGCCCGTGTTCATGCCTTCTTAAGGTTTTTTTCTATTCCTTTTTTTTAACTCTCGCTCTCTAAATTAATATTGTTTACTTTACACCACCTCATTTTCAATTTAATTTTGTTTTCAATTCATATGACTAAAAAAAGTACTAGTATAAATTTTAGTGACTACGAAAAATTATAATTGCTAACTAGTATTAACTCAACGTTGCACGTTTCATTAAATATTTTTTACACAAAATTAAAAATATGAATTAAATAATTAAAATTATATAAAATATAATTATACAAAGTTTATAAATCACATATAAACTTATACACAATTTAAAAGGGGAGTGTTATATTACTAACTTAATATTTAATTGTTAATTACAATTAAATAATAGTAGCTCTTAGATATTTAAATCATTGACTTAGATCATCAGTCCCGGAATGTCAATGCGATTAATAAAAAATGGCAATAAGTCAATTTACAACAAATTGGTTGGAACTAACTTTTGAAAAATATCACAGAACTTTAAAACACATATAACTTTCTCGATTTAAATTATTTTTTCGCACAACATATATCAAATTAAAGATGATTTCATAAGGATTCTAACGAAATCTCACTTGCTTATGTTTTGATGTTAAAATTTGAAAAAAAATTGAAAATTTTCAATTTTTGTCGTACAACAAATGTCAACATAGTATATAAAATATGTCAATATAATACATGTAGACTGTCAATATTAAAGCAATGTCTTGATATTCTCATACCATTGTGTTGATATTTTCAAAACACTATATTAATATTTTAATCAAAAACCTTAATTTGGTAGTTTTTTATTTTTTTATTTAATTAATAAAAATGAAAAATATACGTGGCAAATTTTAGACCACTATATTTCTAAAATTTATGATATTAAATGTTGTGGTTAGCAATGAGTTAGCAACCATCCCCTAATTTATAATATTCTATAATGTTGTAATTCAACAACGAACAATTAAATAAATAATGTTATTAGTAACGCTTTATTTCCTATCTATAAATAAATGCCGCAAATTCATTCGCCAATATTCACATACATTTGGCGAGCCTCTGAGAATTCCAAACCTTTCTTCTCTGCAGTTTGAGTTGCGTTTTATCTTAAGGTTCACATTCCCAACCAAACAAGATAGTGGCTCGTGGAATTTGTTTCATTTAATGCCATTTTTGTGGGCTTCGCTTCGCTTCTTGCTTTGAATTGTTTTCTGCTTCCTCATATTGCTTGGTTTGATTACGCGAACTGACGTGTTTTAGCAAATTATCATGCATTTATTTCGTGGGGCGAAGATCATGTTCTGTGGTGTAATCTCGTCGTGTTTTGTTGTGTCTGGCTTTGCACATCATTTGTGTTTAAATTTAGGGATTCATGTTAGGATCGAGGGCTCGATGCGGATCGTATGTTTTTTGCTTAAATTTAGGGATTCATGTTAGGATCGAGGGCTCGATGCGGATCGTATGTTTTTTTGCTTATGGTTAGGAGAGATCGGACTGTTTTGAGGTTAATTTATTTGTTGATGAGGTGTATTTAGCTGCATAATCATGTTTAATTCACATAAATAAGAAGCATTTTTGGATACATGAAGTTATGGTTTTCATAGATGAGCCAATTTAGTCAGTTAGGAAATTAAGAAATAACTTTATTAGTTCTAGTAATTAAGAAACAAATTTATGTTTGTATACATGAAGTCATGAAGTGATTATATTTGCAGTATTATTGAATGGAGGCCTTCTTGTTTACCTCTGAGAGTGTGAACGAGGGACATCCGGACAAGCTCTGCAATTTATCTTAAAACATTTTCAGAAACTCATGAAAAATAAATGACAGATCATGTTCTGTGTGGTTTTATTGTGTGTGATTTGAGTAGGCTTGCATGTCTTTCATGTTTAAATTTAGGGATTCATGCTAAAATCGAGGGTTATATGCGGCTCTGTTTTGAGGTTTTAAATTAACATTATTTGTTGGATACATGAATTTATGATTGAGCCAACTTAGTTATTATTTCTAGTAATTAAGAAATAAATTCAAGTTTGGATTATGTATGCAGTATTGTTAAATGGAGACTCTTTTGTTTACCTCTGAGAGTGTGAACGAGGGACACCCGACCTTCTTGTTTACCTCTGAGAGTGTGAATGAGGGACACCCGGACAAGCTCTGCGACCAGATATCTGATGCAGTTGTTGATGCCTGCCTCGAGCAAGATCCCGAAAGTAAAGTTTCATGTGAGACATGTACCATGACCAACATGGTGATGGTCTTTGGTGAGATCACAAGCAGGGCCAACATAGACTATGAGAAGATCGTGCGTGACACTTGCCGTAAGATTGGATTTGTTTCTGATGATGTTGGTCTTGATGCTGATAAATGCAGGGTTATTGTCAACATTGAGCAGCATAGTCCGGAAGTTGACACCAGGTGCCCAGAGGAGATTGGTGCTGATGAGGAGTTATGCGTGTTCGGTTATGCCACCGATGAGACCATCCCTGAATGCATGCCTTTCAGCCATGTGCTTGCCACCCAATTAGGTGCTCGTCTTTCTGAGGTCCGTAAGGATGGGACATGCCCCTGGTTGAGACCTGATGGAAAGACCCAAGTCACTGTTGAGTACCGCAATGTGAAAGGTTCTGTGGATCCGATCAGAGTCCACACTGTTGTCATCTCCACTCAGCATGATGAGACTGTTACTGATGATGAGATTGCAAGGGAACTCAAGGAGCACGTCATCAACGACGTAATCCCTGAGTGGTACTTGGATGAGAAGACAATCTTCTACCTGAACCCCTTTGTTATTGGTGGACCCCATGGCGGTGCCGGTCTCACTGGTCGCAAGATCATCACTGACACGTACGGTGGCTGGGGTGCCCATGGTGGTGGTGTTTTCTCTGGGAAGGATCCAACCAAGCTCGACAGAAGCGGTGCTTACCTTGCCAGGAAGGCTGCCAAGAATATTGTCGCGGATGGGCTTGCAGAGAGGTGCATGGTGCAAGTGTCGTGAGCCACTATCCATCTTTGTCGACTCTTATGGCACTGGGAAGATCCCTGACAAGCAGATTTCAGAGATCGTGAGAGAGAATTATGACTTCAGGCCCGGAATGATCCCCATCAACTTGGACTTAAAGAGGGGAAACAACGGGAGGTTCTTGAAGACAGCAGCATATGGTCACTTTGGAAGAGAGGAACCCGGCTTCACTTGGGAAGTCGCCAAAGCCCATGACCAGGTTTAGGCATTGAATGATACTCTTGTTACTAATGGTTTTTCACCTCAAGTTGTATTGTCTTCTTGGTTCAGCTTTATTTGTTTTTAAGCTTCTAAGATACTAGTACATGTTGGTGACGTTCGGTTGCCCTGACTAATAACATGAGACTATCCAGCTAGGATTAAGTTTAAGTTGTGTGATTATTTTAGTTGGAGGGGGAGGTTATGACTAATTATCATGAGACTATCCATCTAGGATTAAGTTGAAGGGTTCAATCTTATGAACCAAACATGATATATATTTAATCATGAGATTTAATCTTGTCAACCGAACACCCCCGTTATGGAATGAATTAATGCGGCGTGTTCTTGTGTTGTTATGGGGAATCAGCAGCTATTGGAATTTCTGATGATTGTTAATCTATTTTCTTGCTATGTGTAAGTGAAGTGATACAAGATAGTTTCAGTAAAATTCTTTGGTTCCATTAATGGCATATAGCCATATACTATATAAAATGTCAATATTCTATAGTATTTGTAATTGAAGATGAGTTGATTGGTAATAAAAAAAATAAATAGTTGAAGGCAAAGTACATAAATATGAAATGAATTTCCGATGGAAAGGTAGGAGTATTAGATAGAGATATTATTGAACATATGGAAGCATGAAGCAGCTGGGACGGGTGATCTGTACTTGTAGTATTTATTACCTGTGTCCTCTACCGTAAACCTTGGTATATTTGGAAGATAAGAATAGTATCTATCTATGTATCATGTATAGAGAGAGAGACGATCTCGCTGCAGATTCTTATGCCGTTCCAATTTGCAGGGTGATATCAGAAGCTCCCACTTCCATCATTCTTTTGCATAATTAAATCAAATGCCAGGATATTAATGACTTTTTTCTCCAATAACCAATTAAAACAGTCTCATTATTCAAGGCTCAAAAACTAATTTAGTCATTATTTATACTAGCTAGTATGCTAGTAATTTTGGCCATTGTAACATCAAACTAATGTAGTGGTTAATTATAGTTATGCTAATAGTTATCTCAAACTAATTGTGTGCTGTAATATTCTCGACTTGTGTATCAAATACGGTACTGAAATTTTAAAAATATCATCACATATTCATATGTTTTAATTTAATACTCCCTCCGTCCCATTAAATATACAACATTTGCTTTTTGACACGGGATTTTATGTAGTGTTGTTTTGTGAGTTAATGAAGAAACAGTAAAGTAAGAGAGAAGAAAAAGTAGAAAGAGTATTGTTTCTATATTTAGAAACGTTTCATTTTTAATGGGACAAACTAAAAAAAGAAAACGTTTTATTTTTAATGGGAAAGATGGAGTACCACTGAAGGAATTTTTACACGTTTTTAGATATTTTCAAGTTCAAAATACCGTCCAACCACCAATGTATCATACTTACAAGAAAAGAAAATTAGAAAAAATGAGTAAATGAACTTGGACTGTATATATACTACAACTGGTTTCCTAAAATTAGTGGTTTAGAGCTGGATAATTACAATCCGATTTGAAATCGGTTCGAGCTGACAGATTAAGTGGGGTCAGCCCGGCGAGTTGGCATGCTTGCCCACTCAGCTACAAAAAATAATGTTTATTTACATATTTTTCGTTTATTATGTATCATATTTTTTCATTCCATCCATTCTTCCACATTTTCTTCTTTTTTTCTCTTTGAAAAATATATGCCCTTACGTAAAAGATGGATGGACGATCCTGTATAACTGTCCCAAGCTAAAAAGATAAAAGAACAATATTAATTTTCTATACAAATTTCGTTGTTTTCTTACGAATTTGATTACTTTTTCTTACATCCACCTTTTCTATTTTTAGTTCGGTAAAATATATTGTTATTTATAATGTTGATTTTTTTTAATGATGTAGTAGATGAAATCTTTACTATTAATAAATATTTCAGATATATTTTAATTAATATAGTTTGTAGCTTGATTAGCTGCTGGGCTAACCCAAAACCTGAACATTTAGGGTTAGAATTGAAATTTTTTTAACTCGATAAAATTACAGTCCAATTAGTTGCACCGATTAGATCATAACCCGATTAGAGTTGGCCCGATTGACACCCTTAGTCGAGAGAGATGTTAGGCTACATTCATTTCACATGGCCATTTCTTATCAATTGCTATTAAAATGAAAATTAACACTCTCGCCATATCCGGTGTCCCGCTTTGATCCATCACCAATTTTAAGAAATATAGAAAAACATGAATGTAAAGTTAGTGAAATATGAATCCTACTTTTATTAATTGATTTTATAATAAAGTTAGTAAAATATGAATCCTACCTTTCTATATACTTTTTCCCTTTGGAATGTGATACTTTTTGGAAGGGTATATTCACTTTTTGAGAAGGTAACTAGATGATATACCTCTTTTATTTACCTTTTTTTGTTGGAGATGCTTTTACACTACTATCTTTTTTTTCTCTTACTTTTTCATATCTCTATTACTTTTTCCTTCATTTTCATATCTCTATTACTTTATCAATTGCAAATTGAAACATGTGTCATTTATAAATATATGTATTTTTTTTAGAATGGATTAAGTATTTACTTTATTTCATGTGTACGAGTCTTCCCTCAATGCAGTGGCGGATCCAGGGGGCAGGTGGGGGCGGTCGCCCCTACCCGACCGTCCGGAGAGCCTAAATTTTTCATTGAATCAATCGGAAAATAGGATATCTGCCCCCTCCGTAGAGTGTAGAAATAATTTTGTTTTCAATAAATGTCATATAAAATGTAGTAGTCCAATGGTTTGGTTGTTGGATTTTTAACTAAGATGTTTAGGGTTCAATCCTCAACAAAAACATATTTATTTTCATTTTTCAATTTTTTATTTTATCAATTCATATTTATTCTTTAGTTAAAATTATTTTTAATTTTGTGTTAAAGTCTTTTTTATCCTAAAGTACTTATAATTTGATCCATGCATCTTAATTATTCTCTATGTAACAAAATAAACATTTTAAATATTTTTGAAATATAAATATTTAGTGCTCTACTTATATCACTTTTGTATATAATATTTACAGTGATTTTAAATGTACATATATTTACACTTATTTTATATTTTAAAATGAATAATACATATTTGCAAGCTAAAGCATGTTTATATTTATATAATTTTTTATTTTAAAATGAATAATACATATTTGCAAGCTGAAGCATGTTTATATTTTATTAATGAAGCTAGTGCAGTAGTGCTACTTAAATATTAATATAATATTTATTTATTTTATTATTAAAAATAATATTAAATTAAATATTTAATATTTAAATATAAGTTCCGCCCCGCCATTTTCGAGTCCTGGATCCGCCACTGCCTCAATGGTAAGGTTATTTATAAATTTGGGATGTACATCTTTTATCTAACACTTGGTCAGTATCACTTTCATTTTTTCATTAATTTTTAATTTCAATATTGTATATTTGTATGCTCTTTAGTACTAGGAGGATTACTTGGAACTAAGAAGAATATTATAAGTCTCATCTTTCTAGTACTAGGAGGATTACTTGAAAATTTTCACATTTGCTTTGTTACTAGTAAAGTTTAAGAACAAAATCTATTAGTACTCGAACTATATTTTATTTTATTCTTTATTCCCAGTACTTTAGGGCTTCATGAACTTGGGCCTTTTCACACGGTTCAATTATCGGTGTGATGTTGAATAAAATCAAATTAGTAGTACTATTTTTTAAAGAATTTTTTCTTTGGTGTAATGGTTATTACTTTTTGAACTAAATTAAGTGGAGAAAGTTATTGTTGTTGAATTGGGCTTTTAGTCTTTTACCTATGAGTTGATTGAGTTGCAAAGAATCAAATTAATCAAAGGTCATATCAGCGTAAAGAAAATAATACTATACTACGAATTAATTAATCCATAATGTTTAAGCTTTAAAGCTCTTGGAGCAACAAAAATTGATAATAATTAAAAGAGTGATGGCATCCTTTTCTTGCAAATGGGAGTTTCGGATGTTCCTTAATTGTTACCATTAGCAAGTCTCGTCGATTCTTAAACTTGTTTATTGTATATGATAAGTTGCTTTTTTCATTTCTAATTGTTTATTCCCTATCCTCAATTAATTTTATATTAGTTGTTTTGTTTTTTTAGTGAACTACTCTGTTATAATTATATGCAAGTGGTCTCACTTCCTCATGTATCATTTTCATTTTTTGCATAATATTTTTAATTTAATTTTATATACTTAATATCGATGATTTAAAATTTAATGCTATAGTTTTTTTTTTATCTTTATTGAATAAAATTGATTATGTGGTTAATTGATAAATGGGCATGCATGAAATGAGTAAACCTAATGTACCACTTTTATTTTTACATATTGTCTTTCATATGAGTGATCATGATAAATTCGATAGGGTTGAAAACCGACTCAATTCACAAGGAGTCTTTGACTGTAATTTGGTTTCAAACATGCATTTACTTTCTAAATCCATATGCTAAATATAATTTGTAAACGTGCTGAACAAACACGTGGCGTAGTTTAGTGGGAAGAATTCCACTTTGTGGCCATGGAGACCTGGGCCGAATCCCAGCAGCCACATTTATTGTATTTTATTTTTATTACTAATTTTACTATTGTATGCTTTTGTCGTCTCACTTAATTTGCAAGAGGCATTTTTAGAAAGAGAAAAGAAATTATAATACACAAAATAAAATAAGAACAGGGGGTTTTAGTGGATCCTAATTCACTTTCCTTCGATTGCGGAATGCTTTTTTTCCATTTTTAGTCGATTTAATCAATAAGCTTTTACATTTACAACTCTTGATCACTGAAATTAAAGAGAACATTGTAGGTTTGATCTTTCTAATACTAGGAGGATTACATTACTTGAATTTTTTTACATTTGCTTTGGTTACTAAAATTTAAGCTTTGTATAAAAACATTTTCCCCTTTTTCGGATTCCAAAATCTTTACTTGGCTAGCCAAATACTCTCATGATTTTTGTAATTACTTTCAAATGACATAGTACCAAATTTATGTTTATTTGCCAATAAAAAAATACTACCAGTACTTAGCAACTTTAATGAATACTATATAATATGAATTTGTATAGTTGTATATAGGGAAAAGGTTCATCCACCACCTTCATGTTCTCACTACTTTCCCTTCCATTGCCGGAGCGCATTCAAAAATCAAAAGCATGTTTAAACAGTGGATTCATCAATCCAAACCACCATTATATACTCCTTATTCACGGAGTAATTATTACTAATACAAAAACATTGTCTCCACTACTTTCCCTTTCATTGCCAAGGCTCATTCAAAAGCATGTTTAAATAGTGGTTTCATCAATCAATTTGGTTGAAAAGAGGAGATCGTCATCGTCTTTTTTGAAACAACAAACATAGCCTTACGTTTTTCTTAGATGTTTTAAATTTTTAATTCAATTAATTCTTGGGAAATTGGTCCCTAAAACCATAAACTTTGCCTAAAATTTGGTATTTCCCACAAACTTTAAAATTGGTATATAATATCACAAACTTTGCATTTTGTTTGATATTTCCAACGGCATGTCTATTACTATATTTGACTAACTTACGAGGCCTTTTTTTTATATCATAATTGACACAATTAAATCAACGTGATTTTAAACGTGACTTTTTACCCTACATGTTATGAACTTAAAATGTGGTTTAAAATATCATAAAACGTATCACGGTTACGTACGTAAAATAAGATTTTGTTGATCCTTAAATTCAGCTTACTTAAATTTGTGGTTACGCGGCGCCCACGGTTCATAATTCAACTATAACTATTTGAATATGATCTTTCAAAATTGAATCTAATGGAAAGAACAAATCTAGGATAGAATCAAATCTATTCTAAAATGATACTATTAGATTTGGATTTCCTAATTAATCTCGATTAGTTTTTCATTTCCAACGCATATATACACTACTACAAAAAAATTCCATAAATTTTCTTCTTTATATTCTTCTCATTAGTCCTCTTCTTCATTGTTGTGATTTCTGATAAACTAGAGAGAGGAAATGGATTGCTTCCTTTGCAAACCGAATCCTTATTTTAGTTACGTGAATACAAAAGCTACAATCTGCTTCGAGGGGGCGCAAAGCGTAATCTTGTTATTCAACAAAACTGAAAATGATAAATCCATCGATTTTTCTTCATCGGATTCGTATAAGGTACGGTACCATAATTCGTTTTTCCTTTGTTTTAGACAAAATTAGAAACGACTCATTTTGATTTTGGAAGTAAGAATTCATGTGTGTTATAGGGATTTGGAAAGGCCTTGAAATAAATTTACGGTTCCTATTTTTAACTGATCAAGAACATCTAGCCAACCATTTACACTAAATTCATTACATCAAAAAAATATTCTCTATCTAATTATTTTTTCTACTCATAAAATTTGAATAATTGATTTGGGTTTATCTTAACATAACAAAAAATGGGTGTATTTTGCTAAAAAAAACTCGAAATGAGATTGGTTTTGAAGTATGGTCTTAATTCATATTGTTTTTTGGGTGACTTTACATTATTTTTCTCTTATTTGAGCGGTTATAACTGATTTACAAAGGCTGAAGCTAGTTAGTAAATCTTGTTTTCTTATCTCTCATATATGTAGCTCAATGAGCCAAGAAAAACACATACACATTCTCCGATTCTCAGTTTTCTTTTGATAGTTAGCTCGACTTGTGATTAGCTTGAGCGTTTCAATTGTAGTGAGGATCTCATCCTTCTTCTTCACATCTTGATCAATAAACTTCATTAAAGCTTCTCCGTGGACGTAGGCAAATCAATGTCGAACCACGTAATTCTTTGAGTGTGTTTTACTTTCTCCGTTATCGCCATAGTTCTTGTTGTTTCTCATTCGATCAGAGCACGAATCCTTACAAGTAGCGTTGTCCGTGGGAACAAGATTGGGGCGAATCTCGGGTGAATTGAAGATTGAAGTCTATGTTTCAAAGTGAGTCTTGATCACTACACTCCAGCCGTTTGAAGAATGTCCACAACGAAGTTTGAGGTGGAGAAATTCACTGGCCGAAATGATTTCGGGTTGTGGAGGCTCAAGATGAAGGCCATCTTGATGCAGCAAGGTCTCTGGGAGATCCTCAATGGAAGCAGCAGTGAAGAGAAGAAGGAAGAGCCGGATGAGAAGGAGAAGACTAGATTGCAGGAGATGCAATACAAGGTGTATAGCACGCTGATTCTTAACCTGAGTGATAGGGAAGTGGCCAAGGAAGACACGACCGTAGGTGTATGGTCGAAGTTAGAGTCATTATACATGACCAAATCTCTTGCAAACCGATTGCATCTGAAACAGAAGCTGTTGACATTCAAGATTGTGGATGGCAAAGGCGTACTGGAGCAGCTTGAAGAGTTTGGCAAGTGCATCGATGATTTAGAGAACATTGATGAGGAAATTAAAGATGAAGATAAAGCCCTGATGTTGCTAAACTGACTTCCTAAGAGTTACGAGCATTTCAAGGATGCTATGTTGCTTGGAAGAGAATCTAAGATCAACTATGAAGAAGTGCACTCGACTCTGAAACTCAAAGATACACAGGGGTCCTCTGCAAAGCCAGCTGATCAAGCGGCTGAAAGTTTATATCTCAAGAATGATCAGAAGAAGAGTCAGAAAAAGAAGTTTCAGAAGAAGCAAGAAAAAGAAAAGAATGAAGGAGGGAAGGAAACTAGAAGCTGCCATTATTGTAAGAAGCCGACCCATCTCAAGAAAGGGTTGTGGAAATAATGTTAGTGGTAAGTGGGGTTTTCTATTATTATAATGGTATAAGTGTTAATGGTAATGACATAAGTTGTAAATAAAATGATGTGTAGGTGTAGTACATTGTTTGAATTTTTTAAAATTAGAAAGTTCATACTTTTTAGGGAAGGATGAAAAAAGAAATAGTTCATACTCTTTGGGGACGGATGGAGTATTAGTTTTATAATAAAATGTAAGTAGGAATGAGTTAGTGGAATATGAGCCCACTATCAAAAATGATAAAAAAGTGAAATGAGACAAATTTTGTAGGACGGACGAAAATGGAAAAATGAGACAATCTTTGTGGGACGAAAGGAGTACTCCCTCCCCAAGGAAGATGACCCATTCCTTGGGCGGCACGGAGTTTTATGCAATTCTATTTTGTGTGTTAAATGGAAAAGGTAAAGTAAAAGAGTGGGAATAAAGTAGAGATAAAGGTATTTTTATTTAAAGTAATGTATCATTTTGATTGGGACAGAAAAAAAAGAAAGTGTGTCATCTTTAATGGGGTAGAAAGAGCACTATATGAGTACTATATATTGGACGTTAATGGAGATTTAGTTTTACAAATGGTTTGTGGTGATAAGAAACTCATCACGTTTTTTCGAGTCTTGGGGAGATTTTGATAGGTGACCTTCTCGATTGAGCAGATGGGCTTTGATCCTTATACCCTTCCATTTGTCATATTGTGGTATTCTTTTTCAAACAAGTCAATAATAAGAAGGAAAAATATCATCCATCTTTTTAGCAATTATTAGTAATACATTACTATCATTGTTGTTTTAAAAAATTAACATTATTTGGTTGGTGAATCCATTCCAACTAGTTTGATCAACGATCACCGAATTAAACTGATACCAATGCTTGTAAACTAGTACAAAATAACTTCCAAACCAAATCCACAATGTTGGATATTGAGAAGTTGAAATTGTAGCTCAAGTCAAATAAATTATGGTCATGGTCTCAATTTTCTTAAAAGGTAAAATTGTTAACGATAATAGTAACTAATTGATGCAAAAATGTTACAATAACGACTGGATCAATAAAGAAAATAATGAAACCCTAGTTTCTTGAATTCGAATATATGATTAATAATTAAACTGAATGTAAAATAATGAAACCCTCTATTTATAAGTAGTCATAAAACGACAACTAGAAAATAAAATTTTAACGAGGAAAAAAAACTATTTCGCGCTTTATACGATGTCCGATGGAAAATTTTCATTGTGTTTCATGGCATAATAACGATGACATTGAATCCTCGGCTAATTTCACAATCATCGTTCGAATGTCAAATCCTTCCAACATATATAGTATTAGAAATGGACCACTCACCCCTTAAAAGGCCTCTTAAGGGGGAGGGTTATCCACAATTATATAGATCAGATGAGATCTTCACCAAGTCGATGTGGGACAGAATTTAGAGAATTTAACAAGCCCCTCACGTGTGGGCCGAATTTAGAGAATTTAACACGCCCCCTCACGTGTGGGCCGGAAAGGACATCGGTCTTCCATCACGTGGGTAGGCAATGCAAGAGAAACCATCATCGATGTGGGCCGGAAAGCACATCGGTCTTCCACAAGGACATCGGTCTTCCATCACGTGGGTAGGCAATGCAAGAGAAACCATTATCGATGTGGGCGGGAAAGGACATCGATGTGGGACAGAATTTAGAGAATTTAACAAGCCCCTCACGTGTGGGCCGAATTTAGAGAATTTAACACGCCCCCTCACGTGTGGGCCGAAAAGGACATTGGTCTTCCATCACGTGGGTAGGCAATGCAAGAGAAACCATCATCGATGTGGGCCGGAAAGCACATCGGTCTTCCACAAGGACATCGGTCTTCCATCACGTGGGTAGGCAATGCAAGAGAAACCATTATCGATGTGGGCGGGAAAGGACATCGGTCTTCCACTCGTGAGGTAGATAAGAGATAAAGAGAAAACCATCATCAACTTGGGCCCGCTCTGATACCAAATGGGTCACTCACCCCTTAAAAGGCCTCTTAAGGGGGAGGGTTATCCACACTTATATAGACAAGCTAGGATCATCACCAAGCCGATGTGGGACAAGATATAGTTTTATAATTTTGAAAATGTATGGATAGAACAGTAAACAAATAATTACTAAACTGTCGGGATATCATTATTTTTTCTGGAAGAAAAATTCGTTATTATCGGTGTATGTGACGAGGTCGACTGTCATGAGTATTCCTTTGACTCTATCGTTGTTTTACTAAGTTTGGAAAATAAATGATGTGTGTGCGTAGAATGGAAATTTCGCAACCTCTATATTTCTAAAATACGAACCCATCTCCGTCCATCGTTGATCCTTTCTCGTGCCGACCTTCTCGCTCTCCGATGCTCCTATCTCTTAATCTTCTTTTTTTTTATGGTTAAATGAACATAAAATTAAAGGCCGCGCAAGACTCGAACCCAAGTCCTTTGCCCTCGGCATTATTAACTTGTCTACTGTTTGGCCAACTCATTAATGTTTCTTTGGTTCGCTGATTTGTGAGTTTTGAGTGTAGTGGAGATTGCGAAGAGATGTAGTGGAGGTGGGGATTTATTGAGATTGATTGTGAATAAATTGTGCAAAATAAATCTTCTACATAATGGGATAAGTTACCTATTGTAACTGCAACAAAGAGTGGGATTGTGGGAAGGTGAAATATCGCGTGTATAGCTGAGTCACGTTGGAACAGAAAAACAGATTTGAATAATAAAATTTAAAATAAAAAAAATCTTTGGATCGCTGAAGTGGGCCTAAAGAATTCGCTTTTGGGCTCAAAAGAATTAGCCATATGGTCCGGAAAAGAATTAATTTGGGTGAAAAAAGGCTTCTAGAATAAATTGTCTCAAAACAAAAATTCAGAATTCTTCTTGATAGATCGTGAAAGCCCAACACTATCTTAAGCCTCGAAAAGAAACAAAGATTTGTAACGACAGATTTTACTCTTTTTTGGGCCATCTATTAACACTAATGTTAGTCAAGTTACTTTTAGTTTGCGATCTGTTTGAGGCAAAGGTCTAGTCTTGGTTAAAGGGCTCTCTGCGTTTTCGATGTATGAAGATATATGATTGGTTTATTGCTGGTAAAATTGAAAACTTGCAGAATAAATGATAGTGATAGATTTGGGATATGAAACTTAATTTTATTTGTATTTGAAATGTTATTCTTCCTCTGTCTTATACAAATAGACTAATTGAGGATTACATGAATTTTAATACATAATTGGTAAGTAAGAGAGAAAGAAAAAAAATAATTAAAATAAACGGGTTGCCTTCTTAATTATGAACTCATGCAAAGAATGAGAAGTTGCAAAGGCAAATTTCCAGACAAATCTTAAAATTTAGTTAAATTTTGGTATGTTTTATAACTTTAAAAATTAGTTGGAAAATTATATTAAAATTTTAATTTTTTAAAATTTATTCCATAACGAAAAATTTAAATGATGGTATCTGATACGGACAAACGGTAACTCATAAATAACGTGGTATATTCATAAACTAAATGATGACATTGTTTGGTTGTAAAATATCATGAGTATATTGCATGTAGGTGGTCTTTGTTGTTCAATAAATCTATCTGAACTTTAAAATTGTGAGCAGATCAAAATTTCATTATTTTTGGAGAATTTGACATTTGTTTAAATGAGTTGAGAGAAGTGAATTTTCCGTTATTACAAATTCCCCCAAATCCAATGCAACAGCAGAATAAAATACTAACGGAATAGCGATCAGAGAAAAGATATTGGTACTAATAAGTTCTCATTTCCGGTTTATGCATCAGATGCTGAGTGATCACAGCCTGGATATCCGTTGTTGTCAGAAACGAGAAATCTCACACAAACGAATCAACGTTGATTAGTTTGCAAATTTTTGTGGATGAAGAAATCCAAGTTTCTGAAGAGCTCAAAGGACTTGCTCTCTCGGAGCTTCAATCCTTCCAAATGGTTAGTCCAAATTTAATATCTAAATGAAGAAGGAAGAATCTATATATTTTCATTTTGATGATGCAGCAAGACGACGGCTCAAGTTGTTGAGGAACAAGAAAGAAGCTCAGGTGAATCAGATGAGGAGGGAAATTTCAGTCTTGCTCGAATCTGGACAAGATCAAACGGCTCGAATCCGAGTAATCATTCTGCATCTCTTTAATTTCATTATCAAGCAACTATAGTGGTTTTCGATATACGCTCAAAAATAGTGTAATACCCAATCGGACGGAATGGCATAAATCATGATCTGGAACTTAGATGAGACCTTATTCATTACTCTTTCAGGTTGAGCACGTGATTAGGGAAGATAAGATGATGGCTGCATTCGATCTCATCCGAATATACTGCCAACTTATTGTTGCAAGGCTGCCTATTATTGAAT
This sequence comes from Salvia splendens, assembly GCF_004379255.2. Classification (NCBI taxonomy): domain Eukaryota; kingdom Viridiplantae; phylum Streptophyta; class Magnoliopsida; order Lamiales; family Lamiaceae; genus Salvia; species Salvia splendens. The sequence goes on along the minus strand of NC_056037.1, from coordinate 13,041,217 downwards.
CTCAAAACTATGTGGATCAAACTAGCAATATCGTATTCCAGTTCCGTTTTGCAGTTCGTTCGTTCTTATTTTTTTATCTACAGGTTAAAAAACTAGGCTATTTTATCTTAAAATTTCTACTGTAGTTAGTTTTGGGCAGAAATACTTGAACTGTCTGTTTTCTGCATTATCTCATAGGAGTTGCCCCGTTGACCTGAAAGACGCAATTGCAAGCCTAGTCTATGCTTCCCCGAGATGTGGAGACGTACCTGAACTTGTAGAAGTAAAGAAGCATTTTACAGAGAAATACGGCCATAGAACTTCGTCCAGATTGTGGTGTCAGCCTTATGGTATGTTCTGGACATGGACATGGACATGGACATGCTCGGGTTTTTATACTAATGCATCTTATCTGTGATTTATTTATGCATTTGTATTGCAGATGCTTGATAAGTTATCTGTATTGGCACCTGATGGAGAGACCAAAACTAAAATTTTGAGAACGATAGCAGAGGAGCACAACGTCAAATGGGAACCTAAATCATTCGAGCAGAACAACGAACCAGCCAGTGATTTGCTGGTAGGGGCCTAGTTTCTGTAAAACATCATACATACTGTTTATTATGTGATCTTATATTTATAACTAGATTTGGACTAACATTTCTAAAGCTTTTGGTAATTTACGAATTCCGTTGTTCAATCTCATCAGAGTGGACCAACTACTTTCGTAAAGGAGAGTGATCGCCTTCCTGAACCTTCTCGAAACAACCAGTTGCATGATTCAACCTTGCACTTCACCCAGGCCGATCATAGAACCTCACCGGGAGCAGAAAGGCCAGTCTCTCCCCAAGTATCTGGTTTTAACTCAGGTAATGATCTTGAAAATTCAGATGTTAACTTGGTACTTATGTTGCAGAGTTTTACTGTTTTTTCCTTTGTCCAACATTAGGTGGTGAGAGGAAACAATTTTTTCAAGGTGATAGTAATAATGGTATTCCCCGCGATGGAAGGAAGTGGAACATGAATTTCACGGATGCCACCTCCGCTGCACAGGCAACTGCTGAGTCTGCTGAACTAGCAAGCATGGCTGCCAGAGCTATCTAGTCGTGGAAGGATTTCGAGGCAGTACTCTACTGAATCACATAAATCGGATGATCATTCTCCAAGAGGCGGGGCACCTGACACATACATGAGGTCAAACATATCATTTTCTGAACATATTAGGGTACAGAGTGAGCAAATGGATAGGGGGAACCTTAACAACAGCGGTGGAAGATTGGGGGATGGTCATGATAGTAGAAAAGATTACAGCCACTCGTCTTCTTTAAAATTTAGAGCTTCAACCAATGATGATGATTCAGTGGAGCGTGGTGTGCCAGTTGTAGATAGGTATTCTCGAAAGAACTCGTTAAATGAGGCCTATAGAGGTGAAAGGAGTAGGCAAAAAGCAGTCTTTCAAGCATCAGGCTGAGACGACGGGAAGCAACAAGGTTTTGTTTCAACTCATTCTAGCGTATACAATAATGTGAACGCATTCTCAAACCCCAAAGATGAAGATTTTGAGTATGATGGTGGTGAGAGCTCTTTTGTTAGTTTTGGAAGGGAAGGCATCGATGAAGAGGCCTCCCGGAGAAGCTCCCATGGATCTGATCCAGGTTTCGACAAATCTGATTCAGACGCTGAAAATTATGGATTTGATAGAAGCCCTACATATGATGAAGATAAACCACAGCAGAGGTTCAAACTGCCACTATCAAGCCACAAAACACATGAGCACCTTTCAACCAACACTGCTTCTTGGAGTCCCAAATCTACATCTAGCAAGATAGAGAAGCCATCTTCATCCGTATTTTTAACTAGAAAGAGCTCGTCTTCTGATTACCTGGAGCGGTCTATGCATGGCTTGAAACTGGACAACTCCACAGCTGCGACATTTGATGAATCAGATGGGAAAACTTCAAGAGTTTAAGGATAAAAGTAGGCCTCAATATGATCAAGAACAAGTGTCACTTTCTTCTGACTATTGAGTCTGAGGAAACAGACTGTGTTAGAAACCAAGGGAAAAAGTTTGATGCTGATCCTCCTGCAAAGTTCAGTAAACAACCAAATTTGGTATTCGAAAAGAATCGGAATGAAATTGGTAACTCGAGTCCTGAGAGAGAGGAAGGGTTGAATTTTGAAAAACTCACAGGTGGTTTTCGACATAAAGGATACAACTATCCATCTTTCGGGAAGAAACAATTTTACATATCGTCATCCAAGAATGAGAGTCCTAGGACGGAACCTAAGAATAGAATGCCTGATCGCCAGTCTACACCAGATACTGACAGTTCAGGTGAAGAAGATTGGATGCAGAAGAGTTTGGACCACAAACACAGACACTCTACTCTCAATGGTGGGAAAGATCTCAAAACTACGCCAAGTTTTGCAGCTTCAAATTCAGCATTTGGATCCGACGACAGTGATTTGGACGAGGATGAGCTCCTTAGACGAAGAACAAGCCATCTGCATAGTGGAATCTCTCGAAGAACAAAAGCATTCCCTGCTATCCAAGAAAAGGAAAAGAACTCCAAGCTGCAGCTCAGATCAAAAGCAGATAATGGCATGGATGGAAAAGCCACCAGTTCTGAAACTTTTAAAAGATACTATGAGATTAAGAGGAACTCGAGTAAATCGGACAACCACGAGCAGCATACCCCAACTTCCATCAGAATGGAGCATAAACCAACCTCAGCAGAACCTCAACAACAGTTTCAGTCCTTGAAGTGAAATGCTTATATGTCCAACTCATCAAAAGTGGCTGCTAAGCCCGCGAATTCAGATGCGCGTGGATTGCTTTATCAACGCGGTTCAGAAATGTCAGATTCTGGGATTGTGCAAGAGTCTAAGCTTAGTGCAGAACAGGACTCTCTCCCCATGAGAAAGACTAATCCAAATCCAAGGATGCTAAACAAGACTTCCTCAAACACGGACTTCAGTAACCAGAAAGTTAGCCATGTTCATCCGAAGCTTCCGGATTACGACAACTTCGTTCAGTTCTTTCAGAAGAACCGTTCTTGAAGTTGTTCCATTGATTTGTGGGACGTAGCAATTTTTTAGTGAGCGGACCTAGGAATTGTCCGTGGTGGGAAGATGGTCAAGCTCAAGCTCAAGCTCATGAATGCTTGTGTCAATTATTCAATAATGCTGAAAAGTTGAGGCTGAAATTTGAAAAGCTGATGTTAGTTTGTTGCTGGATTTTAAGGCCAATACTACGGGTGCCCTAACGATGATGAATCCTCCAAAAATCACAAAATTATCATCAACTTTGGTTACCTTTATTTTTTGTTTCATACTATATTTTTCTTCTTTTACTTTTTGGATTTATTTATAGTCGAAGTCATTGTGGAACTACATCAAAAATATTTAATTTTGGTGCCAAAACATTCAAGCAAGGAAACATAGATCCACAATATTGGCTGTTAAATTTTCGTACTACTATAATCTTTTTTAAATTTTTTTAACACCAAAAATCTACACGGCTACACTCCAAATACATTTTTTTTTCATATTTTTTGACACGATGGATATTTTTCCTTATAAACAATTCTTTATCTTATACTCGCTCCGTCCACCATTATATATCACTAGTTTTTTTTTGGTCTATCCGTTAATACTAATCAGACTTAGTTTTTACTATTTTTGATAATGACTTTACATTTCACTGACTCATTCCCCTCACATTTTATTATAAAATCAAATTCTATTTGTCCATGATTATAAATCCACATTTGACATGTCACGAATTTTAAAAAAATATACTACTCCATAGTAAAGAGTGGGTGAAAAAAGGTTATCGTCAAAGGTGGATCTTATTTTTATATACTCCCCCAGCCCCTCTGTAGTATATGTATTTCTTTTCAACACAGGATTCAAGAAAAATTGTTTTAAGTGAGTTAAGTAAGAGAAGACTAAAGTAAAATGATATGAAATAAGAAATGAGAAAGGTATTGTTTTTTGCCAAAAAAATGACTCAACTACAGTGGGACAACATAAAAAGGAGGATTCAGCTACAGAGGGTCAGATGGAGTATTAATTTTATAATGAAATGTGATTGGAATAAAGTTATTGAAACATAGGGTCAATTAGCAAAAGTAGTAAAAAGCACGTGAAACATTTATATTGGTGGACGAAAATGACAAAAATGAGATGTTTATTAATAAACGGAAGAAGTATATTAAAGTAGGACTAACATTCAATTAATTTTTTAATTCATTTTCTTTTACATTTCTTAAAATTTGTGTATGACTTAAAATGTGACAGTTGAAAGATAGAGGAAGTACTTATATAATTTCGGCTCCAGTCACTTAAACCGACATTATTTATAATTTTTTTACTTGATTCATAGTTTACTTTAATATAAAACGCATTTCATTCTTTTGCCTTGGGGAATTTTTTGTTGATTGAACTTTCTTAATTTATCTAACTAATGGGAGTTCTCATTCCATTATTATAGTATCTCTTTTCACAGTTTTTTTCTCTTTTCATAGTTTTTTTATTTTTAATGAGTAATACTTTCTTCATCCATAATTAACACAAATTTCCTTTTTCAATCCCTACTATTAAGTGGCAATTAATTATAAATGGTGGGAGTAATATATTCAAAAAGAGCCCAATACAGATCATGACCTAATTAAACCCGCGGATATAATTTGGTTATAAATAAATATTCATTATACCACAATCAATTCTGACAACATTTAAAAACTAAGTAACTGTTAATATATTACTATTATTATTATTATTATTATTATAAATCCTAATCAATTAACTATCCAAAAACATTATATTGGAGATATCATTTATATTTCTTCAAATATAGGAACAATAACGATAATTTTTTGCAATATTATGATGAAATAAACTTTCACCAACCTAAATTTCTAGCAAACCTTATCCTAATTAATCACCAACAACATAATGACAGATGGCACTATAGGGAACCTTCGTCTATTACAATTCGGATATGTAAAAACTGTACAAAAATTTAATACAAAATTAAATTCAGCAAGAAAACACGTTGGCATTATTATTCATACTGAAAAGGTTAGAAACCCCGACCAAGAGCCTCTCATCTCGGTCTAACGGTATTGTGAAGGGTGTTGAATTGGGATACGCAGTGACCCGCTAAAGGGGAGGGCCTAACCCATTGCCTGCCAGAAGCCCACCTCTCAAGGCCTCACACTTGTGCCTGAGAGGTATGTTAGAAATAATGGAAAGAAACTCCCAAGCCGTGTATAGACGGTACTCTAACTATTACAATCGAAAGAAAACTTGCTACAAAAGATGAATGAAAATTACAACGGAAATAAAGCAAACCAAATTTATAAGTCCAGTCGAGGAAAGCCCTCTTTCCGCAAGACAAATTACGCCCCGACTAGTGCTCACAGAATGACGTATTGCCCCCAAAGATAAAACGACTTCCTCCTAGCGTGTAGAAGCACCTCAAACCCGCTATGCACCGGCGAACTTGATGGAGTTCCGAGAATCGAGCTATGCAATGCTCCTAAAATGCACACTATGATGTAGATAACTAGAGAGAGAAGTGAGAATGCTTGTTGTGGTGTCTCCTTCATCTCTCACTCACACCTATTTATAGGATAGGAGTGACCACATGAGAGGTCTCGGCATTAAGGTACCTCATTATGCATTTGGGGGTTACCTAAGATGAAAGGCCATAGGTCTTGGCCACATCAAAGGTCTCCCACATTTTCCACATGTTTCTAATAATCCCCCACATTGGTTAGAGCACTGCCAGCTCAAACCAACATAAGACATGTATGCATGCAGACTCTTTGCTCAATTCTCGAGAAACAATATTGCATTTGGAATAGTAGCTTAGGGCTTTGAACTTTCTATAGTCAACACTATCGGGCATACCGACGGCCTGGTGGACGTGATGCTTTGAACCATTCCTCCTTGGTGTATACCGAGACAATAATATTGACACAATTTTATTTACAAACTCATCAATTCTCACGTTTGTGTTCTTTACTGGCCATGGAACACCACTTTGGACTCATAAGTGATTCACATGTTGAAGCGGCCCACACTTCTTCACTTACATAGGTGATTCTTTTCCAGGTATCCTGCAATACCCACCTCCTCGAGGTTTCTAAGAATCATTAAAAGTCAAAACTTAGCCTCTTACCACATGCAGTTACAACACTCAATGCTTTCTAAAGAATGGGCGAAGATTAAAAATCTTCCGAGTGTTACAACTAGATTCATATAGCTTCGTTTTCCCATTGAACCAAGCCCATGGGATTTCCAATCGTATGGTTGGGTTACCACTATAATCATCTTTTAAGATGTGGTTTTCAGTCTCATTTCTTTTAGCAATTTCTGCATTTGATCACGGTTTAAACCTTTTGTAAACGGATTCGCAAAGTTATCCACTGATCTTACATAGTCAACTATGATAACACCACTTGTGATCAATTGTCTGACGGTATTATGTTGCCGACGAATATGTCGAGATTTACCATTGTATAAGCCACTATGTGCTCTCCCTATAGCTGCTTGGCTATCATAGTATATCACTACTGTCGGCACTGGCTTCTTCCAACATGGAATACATTCTAGGAAATTTCTGAGCCACTCGGCTTCTTCCCCTGCTTTATACAATGCGATAAACTCAGATTCCATGGTGGAACGAGCAATACACGTCTGTTTCGTTGATTTCCACGAGACAGCACCACCCCCCACAGTGAACACATAGCCACTCATCGAGAACGAGTCTTTTGAATCAGAGATCCAATTTGCATCACAGTACCCTTCAAATACTTGGGGATATCTTGTGTACTGCAGCTCAAAGTTAAGAGTATACTTCAAGTATCTCAAAACCCTACGCAGAGCTTTCCAATGTTCCTTGCTTGGGTTGCTCGTAAATCGGCTCAGCTTATTCACCGTACACGCAAGATCTGGTCGGGTGCAGTTTGTGATAAACATCAAACTCCCTATGATCCTTGCATATTCTTCTTGAGCTACAGGCTCACCCATGTGCTTACTCAAATGCACGTTGGGTTCCAATGGAGTCTTAGCTGGCTCACAATCGAACGAGTCAAATTTCTTTAGCACTTTCTCAATATAATGAGATTGTGTCAGAGCAATTCCCTCATGATTCCTTTTAATTTTGATTCCGAGAATCACCTCAGCTAAACCCATATCTTTCATGTAGAAATTTCTCTTCAACATATTTTTGGTTTCGTTGATAATATCACTATTGCTGCCCATAATCAACATATCATCTACATAAAGACACACAATAACAAAACCTTTATCTGTGTTCTTAATGTAAACACACTTATCACACTCATTGATAGTGAACCCGTTTGACAACATCACATTGTCAAACTTCAAGTGCCATTGTAACGGCGCTTGCTTCAACCCATATAATGAGTTTACTAGTTTGCATACTTTACGCTCTTGCCCAGGCACAACAAACCCTTCGGGTTGTTCTATATATATTTCTTCTTCCAAATCACCATTTAGAAACGCAGTTTTCTAGGGGTGAGCAAAAAAAACCGGAAACCGAATATCCGAACCGAACCAAACCGAAATTTTGAAATTCGGTTCGGTTTTTCGATTCGGTTCGGTTTTAAAAATAAAAAAAAATCAGTTTTTCGGTTCGGTTCGGGTGAAGAAAAAACCGAAAAACCGAAAAACTGAATTATATATATATTCTATTAATTTAATATATTATATTATATATGATATATATATTCTTTTAATATATTCTACTATATAATATATATTATATGTATTATTAATTTTATATTATATATAAATATTTTATTTGTATATATAAAATAAAATAAAATACACATATATAAATATATATTAATATTATATTTATTTTTTTCAGGTTTTTTCGGTTTTGTTCGGGTTTTTCGGTTTTTTAAGTTCGGTTTTCGGTTTTTTGGTTTCGGTTTTTTGGTTTTTCGGGTTCGGTTTTTCGGTTTTTCGGGTCGGTTCGGTTTGGATTTTGAACTAAATTCAATTTTTCGGTTTTGGTTTGGTTTTGGCAAAAAACCGAACCGAAACCCGAATGCACACCCCTACAGTTTTCACATCCATTTGGTGAATCTCAAGATTGTACAAAGCAGCAATCGCAAGAAGCACCCGAATGGAAGTGATTCTCGTAACAGGTGAATAGGTATCAAAAAAGTCATGCCCTTCTTTCTGCTTAAAGCCTTGGACAACTAGGCGAGCTTTGTACTTATCTATAGTACCATCGGGCTTTTATTTCCTTTTCAGAATCCACTTGCACCCTAAAGCCTTACAGCCTTCAGGCAAGTCTACTAACACCCAAGTGTTATTTCTCATGATGGATTCAATTTCACTGTTGATAGCTTCTTGCCACCACGCTGCATCTGGGCCAGACAAAGCTTCCGCCACTGACTTTGGTTCGTCATCCAACATAAAAGTTATGAAGTCGGGACCAAATGTCTTAGCAACTTTAACCCTTTTACCACATCTTGGTTCTATATCCTCAGGACTTGACCTCGTCCTTTTTGGAGAATTAGAACTAGTGGCTTCATACACCATTCTATCACTAGAACGATCATCTTGCTTCTTGCAAGGAAACACATTCTCAAAGAATACATCATTCCTGGATTCAATTATCCTTCCTTCAGCTACATCAGGTATAGCTGACTTATGAACTAAAAACCGACAGGCGTTGCTATTAAGTGCATATCCAACAAAGATACAATATACTGTTTTAGGACCAATTGTAACTTGTTTTGGAGGCGGCACTTGTACCTTCGCTAAACACCCCCACACTTTAAGGTATGCATATGAATGTTTCTTTCCTTTCCACAACTCATAAGGAGTCACATCTCTTTTTTTGAGTGGAATTCTGTTCAGGATATGATTCGCTGTTAACACAGCCTCCCCCCACATGTTCTGGGGTAATCCTGAATTAATCAACAGAGCATTCATCATCTCTTTTAGTGTTCGATTTTTGCGTTCAGCAACACCATTTGATTGAGGAGAATATGGAGCTGTGGTTTGGTGAATTATACCACTTGCATGACATAATTCTGCAAACGGCGCTACATACTCACCACCTCTATCACTTTGAACACACTTAATTCAATAATTAAGTTGATTTTCAGCTTCATTTTTGAAGTCTTTGAACGCTTCAATTGCCTCATCTTTACTTTTAAATAAGTAAAGGTAACAATACATTGTGCAATCATCTATAAACGTGATGAAATACTTTTTTCCACCTCTTGTTTGCACAAATTTCAAATCACATACATCTGTATGGATCAATTCAAGAGGTTTTGTGCTTCGGTCTACCGAATGGAACAGCAGTTTAGCCATTTTGGCTTCAACACACACTTCACATCTTTCTTGTGAGTTAAACTTATCTACTTTTAGTAAATTAAGATTTACTAATCTTTTTATAGCATTTAGATTTACATGTCCTAATCTACAATGCCATAAATCGGAGCACTCAAGCAAATAAGAGGATGTGTCATCTTCCTTATTGCTTATTCCTTCCACGGTGAATGACCGTAACATTCAACTCAAAAAGTCCATTCACAAGGTGACCTTCACCTATGAACTTTTCATACTTGATCAATATAACCTTTTCACACTCAAATTCTAGTGAAAATCCATGATTTACTAGAAGTGAGCCTGACACCAAATTATTTCGGATGTCTGGGACATACAACACATCCTTAAGGGTAAGAACCTTTCCTGATCCTAATTTTAGGAACACATTACCCACACCAACCACCTTAGAAGAGGCTTGGTTTCTCATACGTACTTTTCTACCTCCAACAGATTTGTAAGTAGAAAAAACGCTTCTCTCGGAGCACACATGACATGTGGCACCAGTATCAACAAACCATTCATTTGGATTCTTAACATGGTCCGCGTCGGAGACCATTGCCACCACCGCGTGATCTTAGAAGAGTACACTAATTTGTCTTGCGATTGTTAGAAATAATGGGAAGAAACTCCCAAGCCGTGTACAAGCGGCAATCTAACTATTACAATCGAAAGGAAACATGCAACAAAAGATGAATGAAAATTACAACGGAAATAAAGCAAACCAAATTTATAAGTCGAGTCGAGGAAAGCCCTCTTTCCGCAAGATAAATTACGCCTCGGCTAGTGCTCACGGAATGACGTATTGCCCCCAAAGATAAAACGACAAACCCGCTAGGCACCGGCGAACTTGATGGAGTTCTGAGAATCGAGCTATGCAATTCTCCTAAAATGCACACTATGATGTAGATAACTAGAGAGAGAAGTGAGAATGCTTGTTGTGGTGTCTCCTTCATCTCTCAAACTCACACATATTTATAGGATAGAAGTGACCACATGAGAGGTCTCGGCATTAAGGTACCTCATTATGCATTTGGGGGTTACCTAAGATGAAATGTCATAGGTCTTGGCCACATCAAAGGGCTCCCACATTTCCCACATGTTTCTAATAAGGTATTGCAACTACACGACAATATTAGTGAAATTTGATCATTGACCATTCATACAAATTTACCCCTCCAGAATCAACGACACTACCCATATGGACTTCTGTTGGCATTATTATTAAGAAAAAGGAATAATGAACTTTAGTCATATTTTGCTTCATTCATACTTTTAAAATTAAAATATTAAAATATGAAGTTTTAGTTTTTCTCATAAGAAATTGATATATGTTGATGGTGTTAAAAATGATATTATTTCAATAGAATAAATAAATATATATATATATATATAGAGAGAGGGAAAGAGTTGTAATCAATGTCGAACCAATTTTAAAGACCGAACTACAGACCAAATCTGGGTCATTAGATCTAGTTTTTTTGATGAGATGTGCTGCTGTGTAAATTTTTCAGTCTTCATTATAAGCCCATTTTTATTACTTCATTCCGTACGTAATACCTTGAAACTACAACATGTGTTTACTTTCTTCCGGTAGGTTTTGAAATGATTCAACATATGTTTCATTTGAATTCATTGACCTGAGTTTTTACTTTATTTACATTAAAAAATGCAATTTATTCAAGTGCGTTTATTACTTCATTCAGAAACGTTATTATTTCATTGGATAAGGTTTTTACTTCATTCCAGTAGGACTTCAAATGCTTCTACACATACTTCATTCCAATAATTTATTACATTATTCCATGTGTTTATTACACCATATTAGTGTTGTGGCGGTGGTAATAGATATTGTAGAGAGAAAGAACAGCACGCGATGGCAAAACCGCATTTACATACTGGAATGAAGTAATGATCCTACTGGAAAGAAGTAAAAACCTACTGGAATGAAGTTAAATCTTCGTAACATGTTAGTATGACTTATTTACCTTCGGATTAATTAAAATAGGCTCGTGATGAAGGCGAAAATAATTGATAAATTTGTGTCTCTCATCCATAAAAAACTAGATCTAAAAACCCTAATTTGGTATGGTTCGGTGGTTCGGTCTTTAAGAGTGGATTTGTGAATAATGGGACTATATATATATATATATATATATATATAGGGTTTTGATCCATGCAAAACCATTCTTAATACAAAAATGCAGAACCAAGCATACAAAAGTCATTTTTAGGTCATTGTAAACTTATTTTTACGTCATTATAGTAAGGATGACATGAAATGATCTTAACATGACCTCAAATCCAAAGTTTATAATATGACCTAAAACTGCTTTACAATGACCCTCCGTGTTTTTGTTTAATTATTGACCATTGGATTGTCAAATCTCATGGTCAGTATTTGGTCTGGATTTTGTATTGAGATCAAGTTTTGTATTGATCATTTTCCTATATATATATATTTTTATTTTAGTGAAACATAACATTTTGTGCATAAATGAAACAATTGTAAAAAATTAAAATATAATATAATATTCTGATTTTAAAACTTTTAAGTTGATCAAATTTTATTATTTAAATAGCTATTAAAGACCAGTACATTTTTGTATTGGAGATGGGTGCCCCAAATTTTTGTTGAATTACTATTCTTGAAAATGTGAGTCTTTTTTATCTTAGATGTTAGAATGAATTTCATAATTAGTCCTTGAAAAATAGAATTTACTTTATATCTTTTGGATCATTGAAATAGAAAAAATATTATTATATTTTCTCCGTTCATGATTAAATGTCTCATATTTGACTGGTACGGTTTTAAGAAATTTTTTGACTAAAATGGAAAGAAAAGTTAGTGGAATGTGTGACATACTTTTATATATTAATTTTTTAATAAAATATGAATGGAATGAATTAGTGGAATGTAGGGTCCACTTAACAAATATAGTAAAAGTGAAATGAGACATTTAGTGGTGGATGGACAAAAAAAATGAGATATTTAATGGCGAACGGGGAGAGTAAAAATCTGGATAAAATGAGATATTCCGTAAATTGTTTAATTCCGTACATTGTTTAATTTGTGAATTTTTATTGTGGAAAGTCCGTCGGGATGTCCTTGGGGATGTCCACCACTGTGCAGTGGGATGTTCGTATGACGTGGCATCCGCAGTGGGATGTCCGTATGAATTGACAGGAGGTGTTTTTAGGATGTCCGCCGGGACATCCGCACCACTGCTAATGCTCTTATGTTATAATTGATGTTTTTATGATCATCATCATTGCTAAAATTTGAGCTTAATCATAAGAGTATCCACAACCGTGCTCTTGCCAGCGAGCACGGTTGTGGGCTCGGCCCCACTTTTTACCTGCTCTCTGGCAAGAGCACAACACCCACATTTGTGCTCTTCCGCAAGGACGAGCACAATTCAATTTAAAATTCAATTAAACAAAAACATTTCTACAATATGAAAATTCATTAAAAAAACCAAAATAACATTACAAATTACAAATAAATTTAAAAAGACATAATTAAAATACTAAAAATAAAAAATTATATAATTAAAATCCAAAAATTAAAAAAACCACTACTCGATGTCGAATTTCACACACATGTGTTTGATTAGGTCTTCCTGTAGCTCAATGTGGGTTCGGGTATCTCGCATTGTGTGCCTTGTCTCGATCCTCTGGCCTACCGTCGTAAGCACACCTCGGCGTGGGGGAGACCTCGCGGTTGAACTTCCGGCTTCATCCTCGTCGTAGAAGCTAGCTGCCCTCGGTCCTTCGTCGGCTATAACAATGTTGTGTAAGATAATACACGTGAACATGATGTCGGCGATATTGTTCACGTACCACAGCCGAGCCGGGGCCTTCACAATGTTGAATCGGGCTTGAAGGACCCCGAAGGCTCTTTCGACGCCTTTCCGCCCGGACTCTTAACGTTGCGCAAAAAGAACCCGTCTCGGGTCGTGCGGGTTGCTGAGCGTCTTCACGAAAGTCGACTACCTTGGGTAGATACCATCGGCGAGATAGTAACCCATGTGATATGTATTTCCGTTGATGGTGAAGTCGATCGCCGGTGCTACACCATTCATCACATCATTGAAGAGTGGTGAAGAATAGAGCATGTTCAAGTCGTTGTTGGATCCGGCAACGCCGAAATATGCATGCTAAATCCATAGGCGGTAGTCGGCGACCGCCTCAAGAATAAGTGTTGGGCGGCCGCCTTTGTGACCGCTTAAGAGTTGCCCCCTCCAAGCAGTCGAGCAATTCTTCCACCTCCAATGCATGCAGTCAATGCTGCCAAGCATTCCGGGAAAGCCATGGACTGATTCGTGAAGACGAAGCAACCTTTGGCAATCATCGGTGGTAGGTACCCGACAGTGGCAGACGCAAAAATAAATTTTGGCAGGGGCTTCACTAAAAATTTTCATACTCCATCCGTCCCCTAAAAATAGAAATTCTTTTGTTTTTTGTCAGTCCCCTAAAATAGAAAGTTTCCATTTTAGGAAATTTTTTCTCTCATTAAGGATCCATTTTCCACTAACACATTTTATTTTTATTCCTTTCTTATTTTACCAATTTTGCATTAAAATCTGAGCCGATGAACAATGAGACATTTATTCATGGATGAATATAATTTTATATTAACAAAAAGAAAAAGAAAATTGTTGTGTCTGTTTTGCTAAAGCAATAAGTTTCTAATATTACATAAAAAATACATAATTATCTTATACACTGTGATTTTTGAAGGGTTATTTGTCTGTATATACATAAATTCTGAGTTTTTTTTATTTTTCTCGTAAATTTTAAAATTTGAATATAAATATATGAACTTTTGATTTTTATAATTTTTCTCCTCGATCTAAAATCAAAGCATAGGTGGCAAATTAAAGCTTATGTGGCAATTAAAAATACACAAATATATTTATATTAATTAAAAATAATGAATTTCAATTTATGAACTGTGACAAAAGAAATGGAAAAAACTGACCTGGCCTAACCCATTAAAGTGGTAAAGAAGACAAGTTGTAATTCTCGTTTGAAATTTGTGGGAGAAAGATTCAATATTTTTTTGTTCTACCGTTTGAAATAAATTTAAATGGAGTGTGGCTGAACAAGGGAACAACTTTTTTACTTTTCGGTAAATTACGTTGTTCAATAGAAAAATGTTTCTTGCAAATTTAGGAAACAATTTTTTAAGTTTTATTATTATAAGTAACGTCATTAAAATGTAGTTACACTTGCGAAATCGTGCCACCGTTTAACTAGGGAATAGGGATTCACTTTTTCAATATTATTATCATATTGTATTCATTTAAGTTTAATAGTTTTTATTTATTTCTATTTTCTTCTTCCCATTAAATGCGGTTGCCATGGTTCCAAGAAGTTTTTTCGGTGATTTTATTTTTTCAGCCCCTCCTTCCCATTAAATATTCTTCCCATTAAACCCTAAAGATATTAGCTTGGGAAGGGCTAAAGATAATTTCTAAGAATGTTGAAATTTTTTATAGTAGAAATTTTTTATAGTAGAAAGTATGGGAGGGGCTTAAGCCCCTCACCCCCTCCACTTGTGTCCGCCACTGGTACCCGAAGGAATTCATCACCGAAGGCTGAACGAACGCCATCGCAAAAATTTTTTAGACAAATGATTCTAGTGGACTCACCGACATGCAAATACTCGTCGAAAGAGGTCGGCCGTTTGCCAAGTAGCAAGTTGTCGGATGGCACACGTACACTTTTGCAACGGCGTGATACTTTGCCGGCCGGTTGCATTTGGACCTGTTTGGAAGAATTCAACACGTGCGGACAATGTGTTGACAATTCGCATAAACAAGCGCTTTGACATACGAAAACGGCCCCTGAAGTAATCTGCCGGAAACCGCGGTTGGTCGGCAAAATAGTTGGCAACGAGCCTTTCGTGGGCTCCCTCCCGGTCACGATGGATGTAGCGGCGAGTTGATCTAGTTCGTTGAGGAGGATGAGCGGGGGTATTCGCCGCGACATATGCTTCGTAAGAGGCACGATGTTGTTCGTAGTATTTTTGTTCTTCGCGCTCTGCTTCCGCCATAAGATGGGTGAAATCTATTTGAGGTTTTGAGTGAGAGATGAAGGTGTAGATAGTTTGTATGAAAATTATGAATGAGAGATGATTTGAAGTGATAAATGGATGATGAAAGTATGTATTTATAGATGATTTTGGGGAATAAAAAATTTAAAAAATCAAAAAAATTCAGAAAACGGGCAAAAAAACAGCCATATTTTTGGGATTTGGAAAAAATAAAAAAAAATTCAAAGGCAACGGCTATGCCGTTGCCCAATCGCTGCTCGCCACGTCGCTGGCACGGACGTGCTCGATGCAGCGAGCAGCGCCGTGCCAACGGCGCGAGCACAGCGGCGGCGGATGTCGTTCTAGCCAGCGGCACGGACGGACGGACGCCGTCCGTTCACCATTGTGCATGCTCTAATTAATCAAAATTAATATGCGAAAAATTAAATCAAATAAATACAAGTATAAAAACATAATAAAAATTAATTAACTGTTCTTTTTAGATCGTCGAGTAATTTGGAATACAGACTTATAACAAATTTTATTTTTATAAGAATGAAGATTAGTTGTTAATTACTTTTCTCTTTCAAGATTAGTGGATATATATGTTTATGATGATGAACATTAGATATTATTTGAATAGTACTGTATTTTAAAATTCATCGCTAATTCAAGTTTTCAACACATACGATATATTCAAATTTGATTCCATAATTATAGTGATTAGTTGTTGACTAATTTTTTTCTATAAAAAATAGTGGAGCTTATATCTAGAATTAATCGTGATTTGCCTAATCATAGAGATTAATGTTAGCTGTGTATCTCATTCAAATATAATGGATTTTTGAATTAGTAGTGATTTGCATAATTATAAAGATTAATTGTTGATTAGGTTATCTATATAAAAAATAGTTCCATAATTATAGTAATGAATTATTTAAACTTTTTATGCGTATATGTGTATACAAATCATGTTAGATTAGTAGATCTTGATTCTTAACTTTATGGGATTATTATTACAGTTTTGGATGTATATCAACTATCAAGACTATAATATAGGAGTTATAATATATTTGTTTAGATATATTGGTCTCTAAAATCATGAACTTTGTTTGATAGTTTTTATGAATTTTAAAATTGGTCTCTAATATCACAAACTTTGCATTTTGTTTGCTATTTTCCAAACTCACTCCAAATAAGATATTTTCATCAAAAACTTATTTTACGTAGGCAACCGTGATACGTTTTATGATATTTTAAACCACTTTTTAAGTTCATAACATGTAGGATAAAATGTCATGTTAAAAATCACATTGATTTAATTGTGTCAAGTATGATAAAAAAAATGTCTCGTAAGTTAGTCAAATATAGTAATAGAAATGTCGTGGAAATACCAAACAAAGTGCAAAGTTTGGGATATTATATACTCTCTCCGTCCCACCTCAAGTGATCAACTTTCTATTTTTGGTTGTCCCATCTCAAGTGATTAATTTCATTTTTTAGTTAAAAACAAAACTTCAATCATCTCTTACTTTATTCTCTATTTCTTATTTTATTCTCTATTTCTTATTTTATTCTCTCTTTATATCTCTTACTTTTTCCTCTCTCATACTTTCCTCTCTCCACTTTAACTCAATATATATCATTTTCTTAATTCCCGCGCCGAAAAGAAATCCGTCACATAAGATGGGACGGGGGGAGTACCAATTTTAAAGTTCGTGGGAAATACCAAATTTAAGGCAAAGTTTATGGTTTTAGGGACCAGTTTCTCATTTGTTTATTAGGAATATATAATATGTAATATGGCCTGGCCCAGAACCAGCCCACTTGCTAACTGGGCTCGAGCTGGGCTGGGCCTGGCCTATTAACAAAAACAAAAAACCTAGGCCCGGCCCAAACATGGGCCTTCAATCACTTTTAAGTCTTTCTTTCTCAACCGACACATGCTGCGCCACAAGTCTACAATTATTGCACTATAATTGTCAGTTGGTATTCATGCATCTTTAATATCATCTTACTAGTGTAACATAAGTGCCTAAATTAAAGGGATAGGGTGACAGAAACTCACATCGCTGATCAATGAAATATCTTGCTCAAGTGGAGCATTGTAGAATTCCAACCATATATACGAATTTGAGAAATCAAATCTGACCACATGATCCAGGAAATGGGTCACTTATCCGATGTATTGAAAACAAGAAGGCGGTTATGTGTCTTCCGTTAAAAAGGAAACCAAAAACTTAGAAAGATAGTGACAAGTAAATTGAGTCATAATAATCTCTAGCTAAAGATTTAGGACTTTGATCTCCAGTACAATTTATTAACACAGGATGCAATATAGAAAACATAAGGTTTCTCCAAACAAAACTGTGAGTATGGAGTAGTATATACATATAATGTTTGAGAGACATCAGAATGAGATATTTGCAACTTAAATCTTTTATTCATATTTAGAGCATCGCGATTGCGAATTTCCCGGCGGACATCCGCTATTGCAACGTTTTTGAGGCGGACATAGACGTCGGCGGCGGACGAGAGGTCGTCCGTCGTGACGTCCGCTGTTGCGGTGACACGACGGACATCCCAATTTCCGATTTTTTTAAAAACTCTATATATGCGGCTCGTTGCAAACTATACAGATTCAAGGCATAACATGTACTTTGTTTGAATCGTTTTTTGGTTTGGGATGGGTTTTTTTGGTGAACTATGTTTTTTTATTTAAATATGTATGCTTTTTTTTGAAATAAAATGGTTGCATTTTTCCCGTATTCGTGTCAAAATTTTAATTCCGTAATTGTTAATTTGTGAATTTTAATTATTGTGCTTGTCCATCGGGATGTCTAGGAGATTTCCACTATTATGCAGTGGGATGTCCTTATGACGTAGCAGTATTGTCCAGTGGCGGAGCCAGAATTTTAAAGGTGGGGGCCCAAACTATCATTAAAATTTATTGAGTGTGATCAATGCTAATGACACGGAACCGTGAGCAACATAGAAAAACCGCGAGCGAAAAATTGATGGTGAGAAAATTAATTAGTTAATAGATATTATAGAGCTTAAAAACATTTTACTAATATTTTTATGATATATTTTCATATTTCAAAGAGTTATTTTCTATTGTAGATTTTTATGATAAAGGGCATCACATTAAAATTAATATAAATAATATCACATAATATTTTAAAATATTTATGGAATCAAATAACTATTTTATATTCTTAATTTATAAAAATATCATTCTTTTATGATTGCAAATTAAAATGATCTATGTACATTGCTAGTGAAAAAAATAAATAAAAGTTACTAATGTGAGAAAGTGCATAAAAATAAATAAACATGAGAAAATTAACAAAAGTTACTAATTTGAAAAAATAAAATAAATAAAAGCCACAAGTGAACTACATGTATAGCTTTAAAATAAAATTTCACCTCGCAATAAAGAGGCCGGATTTCAAACCAACTGCACCGTGCCTCCGCCACTGCGTGGCGGGAGGTGTTTTTGGATGTCCGTCGGCTTGTCCGCCGGGATATCCATCCTATTGTGGATGCTCTTAGCAATGTTTGCCATATCATTTACGAAAACAAGTGCCTCCCAAGTCCCATCCCCATCATACGTTGTCTTGATATCCATCGGAATTAAGATATCTTGATATTCATTGGGATTAAATCGTACCAGTATAATGTGAAGATTAATGACAAATTAATTTTACGAGTTGTCATGTACTCATCTCATACAGATAATATAATATTAATTTTATGATTTTGAATGGAATATTCATTTTATGAAGTGAGTATAAATATTGAGACACAGAATTACTCATCTCAGAAATCAGAAACGAGAGCAAGCCTATCGCAAAGAAGACTGCCTTCTGACTTCAAGTTAGAGGTAATTGTATCTTTAATCGTCTGTTTTGCGAAATTAATCTTTGCATTTTGACATTGTTTTCGCGTGTTCCGTTTTTCAGTAGTTGATTCTCTGTTGCTGTTTCTTTCATTAATGGATCATCAACCATTGCTAATTTTTCCATTTTTGGTTGAAAATTTTGCAAAACGATTTTGGTCCAGAACATTCGCTTTTTGAAAATTGAATCCAAAACATACGAAAATGATGTCGAATAGGTCCTTTTTTACGGTTTCCGTCATTTCTTGACGGTCAACCGTCATATAGTCCAATTAGACCTAATATGAGATTATTAGTAGCTTAATAACAAAATTAATACTTCATATGTCCTAAGTTACTTAAGTCGTATTACATTTTAGTTTGTCCCAAGTGACTTGTTTCATTTTTCTTTTTAGCTAAAAATAAAACATCTAATCACACATATTTTTCTTTCTTTTACTTTACTCTCTCTGCTCTCTTTTACTTTATCATCTCTTATCTACTTTATTTTACTTTATTTAACTAAATAAACACAACTTTCTAAATCTCGTGTCGAAAAGAAACGTCTTAAGTAACGCGGAACGGAGGGAGTATTAACTTTATTGCCATGTAGTAT
Source organism: Salvia splendens (assembly GCF_004379255.2). Lineage (NCBI taxonomy): Eukaryota > Viridiplantae > Streptophyta > Magnoliopsida > Lamiales > Lamiaceae > Salvia > Salvia splendens. The sequence goes on along the minus strand of NC_056037.1, from coordinate 13,021,315 downwards.
AAATATTCAAACGGTGAGTTACTCATCTTAGAAGTGAGAGCAAGCTTAGCAGAAACAAGATCACCCTTTCCCTTGTGAGGAATCATGGAATCCAAATTTGTGATCAATAATAGTTCAACAGAGAATTAGAGTTTTGTGATTCAAGCCAAGTTGGGCGAAATTATGATTTCATTAATTGGTTGAATGAATAAAATGATAACAACCTATCCGCTTATGGAACAAGAAAACAATATATGAAAAGATACTATGAATCAAAAGATAACTAAATAAAAGATATGAAAGATATGACATTAATTTCTCGTATTAATTATACAGTTTTATTAAATCGTACCAGTATCATGTGAAGATTAATGACAAATTAATTTTACGAGTTGTCATGTAATCATCTCATACAGATAATGGAATATTAATTTTATGAATTTGAATGGAATATTCATTTTATGAAGTGAGTATAAATATTGAGACACGGAATTACTCATCTCAGAAATCAGAAACGAGAGCAAGCCTATCGCAAAGAAGACTGCCTTTTGACTTCAAATTAGAGGTAATTGTATCTTAAACCGTCTGTTTTGCGAAATTAATCGTTGCATTTTGACATTGTTTTTGCGTGCTCTGTTTTTCAGTAGTTGATTCTCTGTTGCTGTTTCTTTCATTAATGGAATAAAAATTGGAAATGTCTTGTTTGTAGCAGTATAGTCTCTTTAATTTACAGTTTTTTTATATCTCTGGCAGCAAGACTATTTGATTTCTTGATTGTATTTGAAGGTTGTGAGGAATCATGGAATCCAAATTTGTGATCAATAATAGTTCAACAGAAAAGGGCGTGTTGCAAACCGCAGAGTTATACAATGTATGCACACTTTTAAATCCATCACTATTAAATAATGTTTATTTTGTATGTTACAACTAAAGCTAATTATGTTTTGTTTGTTTAATTTTCAAAGTATATAATGGATACTAGTGTGTATCCACGAGAACACCAGTTTCTCAAGGAGCTCAGGGCTATCACATCCACTCATCCAAGGTTAATATACTTTCTTCATCTAAATTTACAATCACATTTTATGATTATGATATATTTGAGAGGTTCAATCTTCGGACCGAAATTTGTTGGTGACATGAGATCAATTAGTATGTTCATGTCCAACATTGTTGATGAATACTATTATCATCGAAGGGCTGTGATGGGTACATCACCTGATGTGGGACAGTTTATGGACTTGCTTCTAACAACAATCAACGCGAAAAAGACGATTGAAATTGGAGTGTTTACTGGATATTCCCTTCTTCAAACTGCGCTCGCAATTCCAGAGGATGGAAAGGTTAACATTTCATTTCAATCTGCCATATTTGTTTATTTATGAAGAATGTGTGGTGTAGATCACAGCCATAGACGTGAACCGGAGCTGGTATGAGATAGGATTACCTATCCTCGACAAGGCAGGGGTGACGCACAAGATCAACTTCATCGAATCTGAGGCTCTTCCGGCTCTTGATCAGTTACTGGAAGATGTAAGATAATGAAAAGTTTTGTTCCTTTTTAGCAAGAGACAATGCTAACCAAAAATGTTTTGGATGCAGCCAGAGAATAAGGGGACGTTTGACTTTGCATTTGTCGATGCTGATAAACGCAACTATGCAAATTACCACGAGAGAGTGTTGGAACTTCTCAAACCAGGAGGTATAGCTGCTTACGATAACACCCTTTGGGCAGGGACGGTGGCAATGGATGAGGGTTCGGTTCCGGAGATGAAGCTGGCTTCAAGGAAGGCTTTGATAGAGTTTAACAAGTACATTGCAGGTGATGCTAGAGTGCAGATTTCTCTAGTCCCTCTTGGTGATGGGATCACTGTTTGTCGCCGTAACTGAAGCACTGCTGCCGTGCTCCTCATTCATAGCTAAGCAGCATCTTAATATGTAGGAATAAATTTTTAAATAAATTGGTGTTTGATGCATGTTGGAATAAATTTTTAAATAAATTGGTGTTTGATGCTCTGCAAATTGTTTCCAAGGTTGGATTGTTGGGATGTTTAAGTCATTTCACAAGGTTTGTTGTGGGATGATAGTGTTGAATTCTCCCTAATTGTTTACATTTGGGTCTATAAATGAATAGTACTGTATTATATGATTCATTAAGTACATGAGAAAGTAGCTTATAGTATCTAAGTTTGGATCGTTGGATAGTACAATTAAATCATTTTGGTACATATACATAACATATTGATTTGAGTGATATCGTCAAACTCTAATACTTAATTTCAAAAACTAAACCTGATAATCTTATGTATGATTACTGTACAATCTGTATTTGTTGAAATATGGACTCAAGATTTTGGAAAACATCAAAGCAAAGTGTAAAGCTTGGGTCATCCTGCAAATCGGCGGCCTTTGGTTTACGCTGCGATTGCAACTAGCCATTTCAATATGTTTCAATATTTTATTTTGTTATTTTCGATTTTTTTTTGTAATTTTCGATTTTTATTATTTTATATTCTTCATCTTTTAAATTATTGCATTTTGCCATTTATATTTATTTCTCGATTGCAAATAATGTACTTTTCAATTGAAATTCAATTACAATTATTTAATAATGCTGAAAAGTTGAGGCTGGAATTTGAAAAGAGCTGGATTTTAAGGCCAACACTACGGGTGCCCTAACGATGCTGAATCCTCCAAAAATCACAAAATTATCATCAACTTTGGTTACCTTTATTTTTTGTTTCATACTATATTTTTCTTCTTTAACTTTTTGGATTTATTTATAGCCGAAGTCATTGTGGATCTACATCAAAAATATTTAATTTTGGTGCCAAAACATCAAGCAAGGAAACATAGATCAACAATATTGGCTGTTAGTTTTTCGTACTACTCTAATCTTTTTTAAATTTTTTTAACACCAAAAATCTACACGGCTACACTCCAAATACATTTTTTTCATAATTTTTGACACGATGGATATTTTTCCTTATAAACAATTCTTTTTCTTATACTCGCTCCGTCCACCATTATATGTCACTAGTTTCTTTTTTGGTCTATCCGTTAATCCTAGTCACACTTAGTTTTTACTATTTTTGATAATGACTTTACATTCGACTAACTTATTTCCCTCACATTTTATTATAAAATCAAACTCTATTTGTCCATGATTATAAATCCACATTTGACATGTCACGAATTTATAAAAAATATATTACTCCGTAGTAAAGAGTGGGTGAAAAAAGGTTATCGTCAAAGGTGGATCTTATTTTTATATACTCCCCCAGCCCCTCTGTAGTATATGTATTTCTTTTCAACACATGATTCAAGAAAAATTATTTTAAGTGAGTTAAGTAAGAGAAGAATAAAGTAAAATAATATGAAATAAGAAATGAGAAAGATATTGCTTTTTGCCAAAAAAATGACTCAACTACAGTGGGACATCATAAAAAGGACGACTCAGCTACAGAGGGTCAGATGGAGTATTAATTTTATAATGAAATGTGAGTGGAATAAAGTTATTGTAACCTAGGGTCAATTAGCAAAAGTAGTAAAAAGCAGGTGGAACATTTAGATTGGTGGATGAAAATGACAAAAATGATGTTTATTAATAAACGGAAGAAGTATATTAAAGTAGTACTAACATTCAATTAATTTTTTCAACCAATTTTCTATTACATTTTTTAAAATTCGTGTATGACTTAAAATGTGACAGTTGAAAGACAGAGGAAGTACTTATATAATTTCGGCTTCAGTCATTTAAATCGATAACTCATTTTCTATTACATTTCTTAAAATTCGTGTATGACTTAAAATGTGACAGCTTTCAATAGAATGAATTCAGTAAGGGTAGAAAGACAGAGGAAGTACTTATATAATTTCGGCTCCAGTCGCTTAAACCAACATTATTTATAATTTTTTTACTTGATTCATACTTTACTTTAATATAAAACACATTTCATTCTTTTGCCTTGGGGAATTTTTTGTTGATTGAACTGTCTTAATTTATCTAACTAATGGGAGTTCTCATTCCATTATTATAGCATCTCTTTTCACAGTTTTTTCTCTTTTCATAGTTTTTTTAATTTTTAATGAGTAATACTTTCTTCATCCATAATTAACACAAATTTCCTTTTTCAATCCCTACTATTAAGTGGCAATTAATTATAAATGGTGGGAGTAATATATTCAAAAAGAGCCCAATACAGATCATGACCTAATTAAACCCGCGGATATAATTTGGTTATAAATAAATATTCATTATACCACAATCAATTCCGACAATATTTAAAAACTAAGTAACTGTTAATATATTACTATTATTATTATTATTATTATTATTATTATTATAAATCCTAATCAATTAACTATCCAAAAACATTATATTGGAGATATCATTTATATTTCTTCAAATATAGGATCAATAACGATAATTTTGGCAATATTATGATGAAATAAACTTTCACCAACCTAAATTTCTAGCGAACCTTATCCTAATTAATCACCAAGACACCAACAACATAATGACAGATGGCACTATTATTGAGAAGGGAACCTTCAGGACTATTACAATTCGGAAATGTAAAAACTGTACAAAAATTTAATACAAAATTAAATTCAGCAAGAAAACCCGTTGGCATTATAAACCCCAACCAAGAGCCACGCATCTTGGTCCAACAATATTGTGAAGGGTGTTAAATTGGGATAAACAGTGACCCGCTAAAGGGGAGGGCCTAACCAATTGCCTGCCAGAAGCCCACCTCCCAAGGCCTCGCACTTGTGCTTGAGAGGTGTTGCAACTACACAACGACAATAGTAAAATTTGATCCTTGACCATTCATACAAATTTACCCCTTCAGAACCAACTGCACTACCCCTATGGACTTCTGTTGGCATTATTATTATGAAAAGAAAAGGGGTCTGTCATTCATATAATGAACTTCAATCATATTTTGCTTCATTCATACTTTAAAATTAAAATATTAAAACATGAAGTTTTAGTTTTTCTCATAATAAATTGATATATGTTAGATGGTGTTAAAAATGATATTATTTCAAAATCGTGAGGCTGAGATTAAAAAGAACAAAGAACAAAAGATACAAAAAGGAAATGAATACATCCCTATATATATATATATATATATATATATATATATATATATATATATATAAATATTTATTTAAGTGAAAAACAACATTTTGTTTTGTGCATAAATGAAACAATTGTAAAATTTAAAAATTATTATTTAAAATTATATTTATATTGGTATTTTTAACACAAAATATCTACACGGCTACACTCCAAATCCATTTATTATAATTTTGACACGATGGATATTTTGCCATATAGACACTCCTTTTTTTATACTCCTTCCGTCCATCATTACTTGTCACTAATTACCCTTTTGGTTTGTCCATAAATATTTGTCACACTTATTTTTTACTATTTTTGGTAATGAACTCCAACATTCTATTAGCTTTGTTCATCAATAGAAAGCCAAATTTGACTGGGCTCGGGTTTTTAAAAAATTAGTACTCCCCCGTCCCAGTTAAGATGCTCCCTTTCATTTTTGCATGTGTTTTGGAAAAAATGATCGTAATAAATAGTTAAAGTGAAGAGAAAGTAAAGTAAGAGATATACTAATATAGATGAGGGTATTTTCTACATTACTCTCTCTTACTTTAATTTTTCTCACTTTAACTATTTATTGTTATTTTTTCAAAACAAGTGAGAAAAATGAAGGAGTCATTTTAACTGGGACAGAAATAGTAATAAAAAGTGAATAGAAAAGTTAGTGGAATGTAAGTTATACATTTATATATTAATTTAATAATAAACTGTGAGTGAAATAAAGTTAGTTGAAATAAAAGATTCATTTTTAAGAAAAAAAAACAAATGTGACATTTGTTTATGGATGGATGAAAATTGAGAGGACCAAAAGCAAAATGGAGAGGATCATTTAGGACAATTCAAAGAAAAGGGGACCATAGGAGTTAGGACCATTCAAAGATTTAATGCCAGGAGATGATCATTTAGGACAATTCAAAGAAAAAAGTACCATATAAGTTAGGACCATTCAAAGATTTAATGCCAAATTAAATTCAGCAAGAAAAAGTGTTGGCATAATTATTAAGGAAAAGGAAAGGGATAATTACATAGTACTCTATCATAATTCATATCATGAAATTTAGTTAAAATTTGCTTAATTCATATTTTTAAAATTAAAATATTAAATCATAAAGTTTTAATTTTGTTTAGAATAAATCGACATCTGTTGATGACATGACATTATTTCAAAGAATAAGAAAAGAAATAAGAACATAAATACTGATAAAAGAATAATACTCCCTCCGTATGTGAATAGGAGTCTCATTTTTTTATTTTTATCCAACTGCATCTGCGAATAGGAGTCTCGATTCACTTTTACCATAAATAGTACTCCCTCCGTCTCCAAAGAGTATGAACTTTGGGTTCAACACGGATTTTAATGCATTATTGGTAAAGTAAGAGAGAAATGGATAGAGAAAGTTTTTAGTATTGTTAGTGGTGAATGGTCTCACCTCATTAGAGAGAAGAGAATTTCCAAAATTGGAATGTTCATACTCTTTGGGAACGGACGAAAAAGAAAATAATGCATACTCTTCAGAGACGGAGGGAGTAATATGGTTTCACATTCCACTAACTCATTTCACTCACATTTCATTTAAAAGTACTCCATCCGTCCCCCAATAGGAGTCACTCTTATTGTGGACACGTGTTTTAAAAAATATAAAGAATAGTGGGTTGAAAAAGTTAGTGTAATATGAGACCAACTTTTTATATTAGTTTTATAATAAAATGTGAGTTAAGTGAGTTAGTGGAATGTGAGACCTACTTACCATTTACGATAAAAAATGAAGTGTGGCTCTTATTATGGGACGGACAAAAATGGCAAAGTGTGACTCTTATTGTGGGACGGGGGAGTAATATATACAAGTGTGACTCATATTTCACTAACTTTCTTTCACCCATTTTTCTTAACATTTCTTATACACATGCCGCCATGAAATGAGACTCCTAACAACGGCCTGAGGATATATTTATTTTAGTGAAACACAACATTTTGCGCATAATGAGATAATTCAAAAAAAATTAAAATTTTATAATTTAGTATTTCGATTCAAAACTTTTTAGATTGATCAATATTTAATTAAATTTTATTATTTAAATGGCTATTAACCAAAAAAAATAAAATTGTAGACTTTAATGTATAAAACTGGAGTACGGCACTATGTTTGGGTGCCCCATTTTGCTGAACGTGCTAAAAATGGTGACCATTGCTTTCACCAATAACATGTACTATTGGAGATGGGTGCCCCAGCAATTGTCGGTTGGTACTTGGTATTCTTTTTTTGCTGCATTTTTCATGCGTCTTTTGCAATATTAATATTTTATTAAATCATTGTACTAATATAAAATGAATATTCTCTATGTCCCAAGTTACATGAGCGCAATGAGGACCGAGGTGGGGTCGCGCAAGGTCGGCCGACCCCACCGTTGGTCCACCAATACTGGAGTATTCTATTACATTCGGGGTTCCGAGCTGCCGTCGACCCCAAGCGTGTGGAAGCAAACTCCGGTAAGCAAGAGAGAAGTAGAGGAGAAAAGTTGGAGAAGACAACTGCCATTGAAGTAAGGAATAAACTTGGGTTGCAGTTGCAAAGTAAGAAAACCCAAATAAAATAAAGTTGTAATCTTGGAAAAACTCAACAAATCAAAAACTCTTTAATCTCGATCTCTCTTACTAGCAGCTTGTCCTCATCTTTCCATTCTCGTTTCCACTAGCAACACTTAGGTCATCCACAACGTTGTCACTAAACTGTCTCTCTTTAGTGTATTTAGTCATCTTTTTTCCACTTGATAGAATGAAGGATCCCAACTTGTGGGACCTCTACTTTGCACCTTCATGTTCTTATTTAGATCTTAGTAATTTTTTAGGTAAGATCATGTTGTTGGAACATTACATTTTGATCTTATGTACGGGTTGGGGGTCTGCCTAAACCCCCCGCCCACAAAGGGCGTTTTTGTTATTAAAAAAAACGTTGTCACTAAACCGTCTCTTAAATTACTATTCGGCTCGAGCCCGAGCCCGCCTGGCTTGATTCGACTCGGCCACTCCTCCCTCTAGCCGCCTTCACCGCATTTCTCTCTTGCGGCCGACGGAGCCCACGGGAGGACCCCCCGGCATTGTCCGTCAGGGTCTCAGCCTCCTGCGAGGCAAACTCTTGTGGCCCGCTGCCCGAACCGCCCTCACCAAATGAATATTGGCCACTCGCCGTGTGCTTCGTGCGCTTCGAGGTCGAGCCCGTGCTGGACCGCACACCGCCGGCCTACCTTTCCTCGTCCTTGACGACCTCCCAAACATCGACATATTTGAATTGTTTGCCGGTGTTGTCGAAGTAGACCCGCAAAGACGACCTCAGAATGTCGGCTCCCGTGGCTCCGCTTTGGTAATGAGCCGCTTCATTCTTGTGGATGGCGCAGAATCGTTTGACCTCTCTGTTGACTCGGTCAAAGTGAGCGCTGAGCATCTTATATGTGCGCGGCTTAATCTGGTGGTAGGCCTCGGTGACCTTTTCCCAGAAGCACTTCCAGGGTTGTTGATTCCCGACGATGGAATCGTACGAGACGCTGATCCAGGCGTTGTACACCGCCAGTGTTTCTTTGGGGCCGTACGGATGTGGGCCTAGATCCTCCTCCTCCTCCTCGTCCGCCTCCGCCCGGGAGCTTCCACCTCCTCGGCCTCCTCCCCCGCCTCGGCTTTCTTCCGGAGTTGGTTCAACGGAATAATCCTCCCGAATCTGGGATAATCCCTGCGAATACCGAGGGGCGGAGGGACGGACGTATGCATCCACGTCAAAATTGGGTGGTTGGTACCCCCCGGCGTCGACTAACCCTGGGTGCCCGGCGTCGACGAACCGGAACCACCCAAGGTGTTGTACATGCTCTCCCAGTCGCCGAAAGCATTGAGATCCCACCCGTCGGAGCCGCCACCGTCAGAGTTTCCGTCGACGGACATTTTGTGATGAGATGTTAGATGAAAATTGGAGAGGAGATGGAGAAGATTTGAGAAGAATAGATGTGTAGTTGTGTGTGAAATGAGGATGAATTAGGAGTATTTATAGAGTAAAAAAAAATGGAAAACGGCTATAAACGGTAATATTACCGTTTTCCACTTTAATTTTTTTTTAATTCGAATTTTATAAAAATGATTTATTGCGTCAGCGTGACGATGCCCACTCGCGGGCAGGCGAGTGGGCGTCACACATGGCGCCGGGGCGCGCCACGTCGCCTCGGCGCGCGGCGAGACGTCTCGCCATTCGTCACGCCGTGACAGAACACGGAACGGGCTGAGGACGAGACGGGGTGCCGCAACGCATCACGCCGCTGTCTCGTTCCTTTGTGACGGAATACGGGCCACCCGCGTGACGCGTTGCGGGTGGCCTTACACTGTCCCCTTTTTACATACTCCTGTATTTTTTTTATTTTCTTCTCATCTTTTGCTAAACTAATACACGAGGAAGGAAATTAATGTAAGATGTCCAATTCATTTTATTCTTAGTTCTGAACTTTTTTTGCATAACTATTTGCATTTGTACCGTGTGATACAATGCTTGGCACTATTTTTTAAAAAATACTATTTGTATTGGAATTTCAAACTAGTTTGAATATTGAATCTCTTATTTGCTGGCTTATGCTATCAATCTATCACGGCAAATTGTTGTTTTGTTCGTAACTTGTTAATTTTTTGAATAATTAATACTCCCTCCGTTTTTTTAAAAATAGAAACATTTGAAATGTCACGAGTTTTAATGCACAATTTGGTAAAGTAAGAGAGAATGAGAGAAAAATTGGTAAAGTAAGAGAGATTGAGAGAAAAAAGTGGTAAAGTAAGAGAGAGAGAAAAGTCAATGTTAGTGGATTATGGAGTCCACTTTATTAGTAGTATAAGTGGTAAATAAATTGATGTATAGGGGTGTAAAGATTTACTAAAATAGAAAGTTTGAAAGTTGCGATTTTTAAGGAACGAACTAAAATAGAAAGAGTTGCTATTTTTAAAATATAGAGGGAGTAGTTTATTGTGCATGGGCATTGTGAATTGGGAATTGTGAATTGTGAATTTCTTCTTTTCATTGATTGTTTATTGTGTTTGTGAATTGTGAGTATACATCTCGATAGTATATATCTAGAGAAAAATGTTTAATTTTGAATTAAACACAAGAATACTCATATATAGGACTCCATGATACAATAGAAAGAAAGGAATATAACATAAATTGAGATTTATTTTTCAAAATAATTATTTAAATATTATATTTATTGCTAATTTTCCGACCCCACCATGGACAATTTCTGGATCCGTCATTGCTTGAGCCGTATTCCATTTTAGTTTCAAGTTACTTAATCATTTCTCTTTTTTGGCTAAAAACAAAACATCTAATTGCGCCTACTTTATTATTTCTTTTACTTTACTCTCTCTACTCTATTTTATTTTATTCTCTCATCTACTTTATTTTACTTTATTTAAGAGTTAAGTACTATTTTGGTCCTAAACATATGGACGATTTACGATTTTGGTCCAGAACATTCGCTTTTTGAAAATTGAATCCAAAACATACGAAAATGTTGTCGAATATGTCATTTTTTACGGTTTCCGTCATTTCTTGACGGTCAACCGTCATTTAGTCCAATTTGACCCAATTAGACCTAATATGATATTATTAGTAGCTTAATATCAAATATAATACTCCATATGTCCTAAGTTACTTAAGTCATATTTCGTTTTAGTTTGTCCCAAGTTACTTGTTTCATTTCTCTTTTTAGCTAAAAACAAAATTGTCAAAGCATATCAAATGGGATCTTCCCATTAATAGAGAAGATTGTAAAATAATGGATTGATTAGAAATTGATTCAATTACATAATCTCCTAGAATAGATCAATCACATTTATGGTATTTTCCATAGAAAGGGAAGAGTCTTCCCTATATATTGATAGGGCTGTAATCTATTCTAGACATCAAAAAGAAATACAAACTTCTTCAACGTCCAATTCTCTTTTCCAACACTCTTTTCGCCAATATGCCTATCACCCCTCTCGATAACCATCGTTAAGATGGTATCAAAGCAGGTTGAATAGGGCTTGAGACTCAGAACAATATCATCATTGTCTCGAGTACCTTTCCCGACCTTTTAAACCCTGCAAAATAGCCAACAAACACCATGTCAGAATCCGACTCCAAAAACCGACCCATAACTCTTTCTGCAGATCAATTTGCAGAATTCATGAAGCTGAGTTTGTCTCAGAATACTCCAAAACAACAGCCCGAAGTTGATTCCCTACCAGAATCGTTGGGTGATATCCATCTGACAACCAAGCTCAATGGGGAGAATTATCCCCTGTGGGCGAAACTAATGGGACGGGCCATCGGAGGGAAGGGTTTAACATCTCACATCTCTGGAGTTTCAAATCCTCCCTCACCGACCGACCCGAAATACACCAGATGGCTGCAGCGCGACCACTGCTGCTTCAACTGGATCCTCAACAACATCGACGCCAGCCTCGTAAACGAAGTTTCCCAATACGAGACGGCTCAGGATCTGTGGGAAAACCTAGCCATCACTTACGGAAGCGGCGCCGACCCGTTCCAAATCTCAGACCTGCACAGACAAGCGTACGGGATGAGACAAGGGAATTTATCACTAGAAAGCCTATGGCAGAAGTTCCAAGACTTGTGGATCTCTATCGATAGCAGAGATCCCAATCCAATGGACACACCATCATCCATTGAGAAATACAATCAAATCACCCAGCGCCACAGACTCAATCAATTCGTTTGGGCCCTTGATGATCGGTACGACACAATCAAGCGGGAGATCCTCAATATGGATCCTATTCCAACCGCTAGGAAAGCCTACGGCTTAGTTAGAAGGGAATCCGTAAACGAAAGGTTGTTGAATCCAGAATCAAAGGAATCTGGAGTAGGGGTTGGCCTCGCCACATTCGACCGAAGCCGAACCCACTCAAATCAGGGCGCGTGGAGTCAGCCACCGCCATCAAAACCATACCGGAGAGACGAAGACAAAAGAAAACTCGTGTGTAGTCACTGTGGGGGTAAAAAGCACACAAAAGACACATGCTTTCACCTACACGGATTTCCTGAATGGTGGGATGAGATGAAAAAGGCCAAACAACATAGGAGTACTCACCGGAACAGCGGCGGAGGCAGCGGCCGAGCAGCAGCAGCCGTGACAGTCGGCGACCGAGCCACCTACGCCGATATATCGGCGGGCGGCATCAGCACAACAGTGGTGAATGGAGGAGACGACAAGCATAAGGCATCGGTGGAAGAGAAGGACGTGGCCTCAGCATCCCTTACACGGGTCTGGACAGAAGGTACAACCACGGGGGAAGCCATCGCTGGATACAGGCAAACAAAGGGGGCTAGGATCCCCACTGGAGAGGACTCGGCGACCAGAGTTCCGGATTTAGGGAAGGCTAGGGTTCATGGTCTGGGAGCGGCTAGGGTTCCCAATTTGGGGACGGAAATTAACACCAGAAATTAAGAACCACAAATCCACCCCTCCTATTTCCGAAAATCCAATACAAAACCCCTACTTTCCCCGAAATCCCAAATAATACCCCTAGCCAAAATAACCTCTCAGAAATCTTCCCCCAACTCCCATATATTACATTCCCACCCCAGAAATCATAAACCACCCGATATTGACCCCCATAAAACCAAAAAATTCATTTCGACCCCACCCAGCAAAAACCCTACAAATTGCACCCCAAACTCCCAAAAACTCGACATCACTACCCACTATACCATGCAAAAATTCCTTCGATGCCTTAGCATGTTCCTCAATGTCCCAAACAGGCCCAAAAGATACCCACTGGATTTTTGATTGCGGGGCCACAGACACAATGTCGTTTGATGCATCTGATTTTTTAGCCATCTCCAAATCCACTAAATCCTATGTCCAAACTGCCAGTGGGGACCTAGCTCGAGTCCAAGGGGCCGGAACAATCAATATTTTGCCTACTTTACGCCTATATAACTGTCTTTTTGTCCCATCGTTATCGCATAAACTCCTATCTATTAGTCATGTGACTAAGCAGCTCAATTGCAAATTACTGATGTAGCCTCAATTTTGCATGTTACAGGATATCAACACGGGGACGATAGTTGGGCGTGGCACTGAGCGCAACGGACTGTACTATTTGGACGAGATAGCCCAACAGAGTGTTGTAATGCTGACTCACGGACAGACTGACAGGCAGGCTTGGCTCTGGCATCGTCGGTTAGGACATCCATCCATGGGATACCTTCGCATGCTGTTTCCTAAGTTAGTTACCTCTATGAATTCTTTTCATTGTGAAACTTGTTTGTTAGCCAAAAGCCACAGACACACTTTTAAGTTGAACAATACAAGAATGAAAACTCTTTTTGCTTTAATCCATTCTGATGTTTGGGGTCCTGCTCCGGTTATTGGGGGACAAGGCTTTCGATATTTTGTGCTATTCATTGATGATTATTCCCGCATGACTTGGATATATTTTCTGAAACATAAGTCTGATGTTTTTGACAAATTCACTGAATTTTATACCATAATCCAAACCCAGTATCACCAAAAAATTCAAATCCTAAGGTCAGATAATGGGGGGGATTGTCAACACAAAAATGCAAGACTTTTTCCGGGAAAATGGATTATTTCATCAAACATCGTGTGCTTACACTCCGGAACAAAATGGGGTCTCCAAAAGGAAAAATCGATATATCCTCGAAGTAACCCGAGCCCTTCAGATTGAATCCGAAATACCCAAGTCATTCTGGCCCGAAGCCGTAGCTACTGCAGTTTACCTGATGAACCGCTTACCAACTGGGATTCTAGAATTCAAATCTCCCTTAGACGCCTTTTCCAAACATTTCGAGCTCCCATCCTCCTTATCCTTAGAACCTCGGGTGTTTGTCATATTCCTAAACATGAACGTACCAAATTTTCCCCATGTGCCCTCAAATGTGTCTTTCTTGGTTATGGGAAGAATTAGAAAGGATATAGATGTTATGACCCAAACACACAACAAGTACACACTACCATGAATTGCGACTTTGTGGAGGGCGAGTACTTCTACAACCAATCTAGTAGTCAGGGGGAGACACAACCTTCAGATGATCATCCGAAAAGTGACCTACTAAATTGGCTGCCCACACCCATACCCAACAACGGTCCAAGGAAAATACTCTTAGGGGGAGAGTCACAGCCAAGCCATGTCGCAGATGTTGGTCCAACAGAAGAGGTTAACGGCACCGCCGGGCCGTCAAGTCCTGTAGTACAGAACGAGGCGCAAGGTGACATTGACCAAGGATCAAACCTGTCTTCGATTCCTGAGGTAAATCGTTCCAATAACAATAGTATATCTTCAGATAATACTAACGTTGATAGGAACAATGGAGTCGAATGTGAAACTAGTGGCGAAGAACAACGATACGAGCTACCCCCAAGAAGTACAAGAGGAGTTCCACCGCGGAGATACTCACCAGAATGGAAAGGGAAACAAGCCAGATATGCAATAGCAAATACCACTCAGGAGCAGCTATCAGAAATGGCTCGAGCATTCGAAGCAGCTTTGTATGAAGAAGAGGAAATTCCTCAATCATTTGAAGAAGCAACCAGGCATCGACATTGGAGAGAATCTATGAAGAAGGAGATAGATGCCCTCATCAAAAATGAAACATGGGAGAAGTGCACACTGCCTAACGGGAAGAAGCCTGACGGATGTAGATGGATCTTCACCATTAAAAGAAGAGCAGATGGTTCAATCGAGAGTTACAAGGCGAGACTTGTGGCGAAAGGATACACCCAAGTGTATGGAATAGACTATGAAGAAACCTTCTCCCCGGTTGCAAAGATGGACACTGTCCGAACCTTGTTGTCTGTAGCTGCATGCAAAGATTGGCCCCTACACCAGTTCGATGTCACCAATGCCTTTTCTTCATGGAGCATTAGAAGAAAACAATGAAGTTTATATGGAAATACCGCCAGGATTTTCGGCAGAATTCGGAAAAGGCCAAGTGTGCCGTCTGAGGAAAACACTGTACGGATTAACGCAATCTCCAAGAGTCTGGTTTGGAAGATTTTGCCAGGCTATGGTTAAGCAAGGGTTCAAACAAAGTCATTCCGACCACACACTATTCACGAAGAAAATGGGAGACAAGATCACTTGTCTAATTATCTACGTGGACGACATGATCATCACTGGGGATGACAGCGAGGAAATCCAAAACCTGCGAGAGAATCTATTTAAATAATTTGAAATGAAAGATCTTGGAGCGTTGAAATACTTCCTTGGAATTGAAGTGTTGAGATCCAGACATGGAATATTTCTAAGACAAAAAAAGTATGTCCTAGATTTATTGACTGAAACAGGCCTATTGGAGTGCAAGCCGGCAGAAACTCCCATGATCCCAAACCACGGTTTAAAAATAGAAGAAAGAGCTGATCTTGCAGACCGCGAGCAGTATCAACGGCTAGTAGAGAAGCTTATCTACTTGTCCCACACTCGGCAAGACATTACCTATGCAGTTGGCGTAGTTAGCCAGTTCATGCACCAACCACAAGTTGTTCATATGGAAGCAGCCTTGAGGATCGTTCGATGCCTAAAAGGAACAGTGGGCTGTGGAGTATTCCTAGCTAAACGAGAAGACTTAGAAGTCGATGGATTCACTGATGCAGACTGGGCAAGCAATCCCATCGATAGGAAGTCCACAAGGGGCTACTTTACCTTTGTTGGAGGCAATCTTGTCACATGGAGAAGCAAGAAGCAGAAGGTGGTGGCTTTATCGAGTGCTGAAGCTGAGTTTAGAGGAATCAAGAGTGGACTTATGGAAATCATGTGGTTAAGGAGATTGTTAACAGAAATTGGCTACCCACCATCACGGAAAAGTCAATTATTTTGTGATAATAAGGCAGCAATCAGTATCTCTGAAAATCCGGTGCAACACGACAGAACGAAACATGTGGAAGTCGACCGACACTTCATTAAGGAAAATCTAGAGGCAGGCACCATTGAATTCCCATTTGTACGTTCAGAAGAACAACTAGCCGACATCTTGACCAAAGCAATCCATCCAAAGACCTTCAAGGAGATTTTGGGCAAGTTGAGTATCGGGGATACCGTAGCTCAACTTGAGGGGGAGTGTCAAAGCATATCAAATGGGATCTTCCCATTAAGAGAGAAGATTGTAAAATAATGGATTGATTAGAAATTGATTCAATTACATAATCTCCTAGAATAGATCAATCACATTTATGGTATTTTCCATAGAAAGGGAAGAGTCTTCCTATATATTGATAGGGTTGTAATCTATTCTAGACATCAAAAAGAAACAAAAACTTCTTCAACGTCCAATTCTCTTTTCCAACACTCTTTTCGCCAATATGCCTATCACCCCTCTGGATAACCATCGTTAAGAAAAACATTTAATCACACCTATTTTTCTTTCTTTTACTTTACTCTCTCTGCTCTCTTTTATTTTATTCTCTCTCATCTACTTTATTTTACTTTATTTAACTCAATAAATACAACTTTCTTAAATCCCGTGCCGAAAAGAAACGTCTCAAGTAATGTGAAACGGAGGGAGTATTAACTTTATTGCCATGTAGTATAAATATTCAAACAGTGAGTTACTCATCTTAGAAGTGAGAGCAAGCCTAGCAGAAACAAGATCATCCTTTCCCTTGTGAGGAGTCATGAAAACCAAAGCTGTGATCAATACTACTAGTTCTACTAAAAAGGGCGTCTTGCAAACCGCATAGTTATACAATGTATGCACTTTTAATCCTTCACTACAAAAATCATGTTTATTTTGTAGTATGTTACACTACCAAAAAAATAGCTACTGCCATTTTCTAATGCAATTAGGGACACTAATTTGTATTTGTAAATATACCACCAACATTTTAAAAACCGTGTTCATTCATTGTTAGTGTTCCAACTAAAATTACAGGATGCAAATGGAAACGTCCTAGAATTAAAGTAAAAGATTAAGATAACTTGTTCTTAACTTACGAACAATTTCTTTTGCATCCTAAATGAAAGGATATGGACTAGATTAGATTAATATGGATTAAATAATTATAGTTAGGCTACAATTATAATAGTCCATAAGCCCAACAATCATGGAACCCTAGTGACTCACCATCTATATAATTGTTATTTATTCTTCATTGTGGGAGAGGAGAAATAGCCTAACATTAGAGAGAAAATACGCAAAGCTTTATAGAGAGAATTCCTAGCTTTCTTCTGCGGAGCGATTGTACCGAGGAATTGTTCCTGCATCGGATCGGAATACACGTGGACCTCGATAGTAGTGGATTCAACTTGCAGGATTCAATCGTAGAAGAAAACAACACAACAAGTAAGATTTAGTTCTGTTGTGTATTACGTGCTCAACTTACAATATAATTATGAATCTAGATCTGTTATTCTTGTCTGCAATTTCCGCTGCGCTCATTAGATGAATACAAGAATTACTAACAGTGGTATCAGAGCTCAGGGCTCGATTCATAATTATTTTGTTTGCGAATTATTTGTGGATTATATGTGATAATGTAATTGAGATCATTTTTGAATTCTGAGAATGAACAATAAATGAGAAATTAGATTTCTAAGTTTGAAAATTGAAATTAGATTTAAATTAAAGTTTACGAAAACCAAAAGTAAAATTAATGTTTTAATAATCAAAATCTATATTCAATTTTGTTCCTTAAACATGCTGTCATGATTTTACAATGTTTGAAAAGGTTTTAACTTGATTTTTGAAATCAAAACGTGTTTTTGAACCAAAATGGATTTTGGAAATTTGTGTTTCTTTTCGCCGATTACAAGGCGTGGCTGTGAGTTTACTCTTTTGAGTTTGACTCAATTTTAAAATTGGGTCGTGCAGGAGTCATTCATGCAGGAAGGTTACAAAATTTTATAAATTATTATTAGTTGTGAATTAGTAATAAAATCTCAATTAATGATTTATTAGTTTGATTAGTAAATCATGGTTTCGATCACCACTATTGATTTGGAATTAATATTAAATATGTATAATTATATTAATTTAGAATTAATACAATTAGTTAAGTCCACATTTAATTATAGAATAAATTTTGATTTTATTATAGAATAAAATTTAATTTTATTTGTTGAGCATTATTTGATATCCTATGTGATAAGCATACTATTTGAATTATGCTTATTTATTTAACTATAGTAGTTAGAGACCGTTTTATTGTCTGGGTAGGCGGCGCCCAGTATGTGTAGTCCGTATTATACTATGTCTGGGTAGGCGGCGCCCAGTATTTATAGTCCGTGCTATACTATGCATGGGTAGGCGGCGCCCAGTAATTGTTTGAAATTTAATATTAGATATTATATTCACAAAACTAGTATCACACTCTTCCCCATAAAATATAAGTCTTGGTTTTGAAACAAATGCGTCGTCCATCATAATTGTTTGATGTTCCTAGTCTTTTCGACCATGAGTTTTACGCCCTCGCGTTTACTCTAAATCTACAAGGTTTAGGCTCATTCATAGATGCATGGTTGGCGTGTGATGGGGTTGACTTGCTTAAATTATTTTGAGCATCCCTCGCAACCAAATGATTTATGGACGCATATTAATTAGATTAATAAACCAAGAATTGTAAAATTGTTGTTACAATTGGCTTGGAGGCCTACCTGGTGATATTATTGTAGTCATCAGCCCTCGCAGAGGCTACAACTATATAGACTTGGATCTTGGACCACTAAAATTTATATTTGATATGAATTCGTATTTTATGTTTGGGGGCATAATATATGTTAAAATTAGTGGGTGCTAATCAATACAATAAACCCTTGTTTGATTAGTGATGCGAATGTGATCTTTGTATGATTTTCTGATTTGCTTTCATTTTAATTTATGTTCAGATAAAATGTCAAACTTGGCTTACAAATGTTTGATGGAAACAAACAAGTTGACTGGGTCAAATTTCACGGATTGGCTCTGTTGTTTGTGCTTGGTGCTAAGGCATGACAAGGTTGAGTATGTCCTGGACAAACCAATCGGTGTCATCCCCGATAAGGAATCTCTTGAGTTTGCAACGTTTGACGTTGAAGCTCATCAGAAACACATTGATAATGCTTCTGATGCTCAGTGTGTCATGTCATCTATGAGTTTGGAACTGCAAAGACAACATGAACACATGTTTCCATATGAAATGCTTAAGCACTTGGAGAGTTTGTATGCTTCACAAGCTCAAACTATGGAGTATGAGATACTTCGCGATCTCTTCAAGTGCAAGCTTCATGATGGAAGCAAGGTTTCTGAGCATGTGTTGAAAATGATTGGTTTGATTGAGAGGTTAGCATCGATTGGAATGGTGCTCCCCGAAAATGTCTCAACAAATCTAATTTTGCAGTCTCTTCTTAGTAGTTTTGAGAATTTCATTGTGAATTTCAACGTGAACAGCACGAAGGTTGGGCTGCCAGAGCTGCACAATAGGCTTAAGACTTATGAGTCTTCCACTGCTAAGGTAAAATCTGTGCTCATGGTGAGCTCTTCTGCGAAGTCTTCGAAATGGAAGAATAAGCAGCAACAGAAGAAAAAGACATCTAAGGATGTTGTTCTAAAGCCTAAGAGTGGAGGGGACAATAAGAAGTCGAAATTATCAAAGGATGAGCGTCTTTTCTGTCATGAGAAGGGACACTGGAAGATAGACTGCCCAAAATTCAACGCACAAGGTGCAGAAAGTGGGAGCTCAGGTATGTTTGTCATTGAGATAAATATGTCTATGAATAACTCATAATCCTGGGTATTGGATACCGCTTGTGGTTCACACATTTGTAATAATGTGCAAGGTTTATTTGACAGCGGGAAAGTGAGGCCAGGGGAAGTAGACCTACGTGTTGGAAATGGAGCAAAAGTTGTTGCCGAACGCGTGAGAACTTATAGATTAGATCTTCCCTCAGGATATAGACTAGATTTACATAATTGTTATTTTGTTCCAGTTATTTCAAAAAATATTATTTCCATTCCGATGTTGGACATCGAAGGTTTTTCTTTCCATTTTGCAAACAACAGATGCTCGTTTTCTAAAAATGGATTGTTTTATAGAAATGCCACTTTAGAGAATGGATTATAGATGCTTGAATGCAAACGGAATATTCTCAATGTGCAAAATAAAAGACTTAAGCTATGTAATACGGATAATGCTACTTATCTTTGGCATTGTAGACTTGGCCATATCAATGAGAAAAGGATAGCGAGATTGAGAAAGTTAGACTATCTCCAAGCCCCCTAGCTCAAGTGGTTGAGGAGGGAGGCAAGGATACCGCGTCATCCTAGAGGTCACGAGTTCGACCCTTGGGAGGCGCAACTTGGGGATTAATTTCCCCTAGGGAGTTCTTGAGTACTGGCCTGGATCCAGGCACTGGGGAAGATAGGTTAACTTGGTACCCTTGATTGGGTTGATACAGTTACCTGGTCTGGACCCGTGCTTGGGACCCAGGCGCTGGGAGATATAGGTTAACTTGGTACCCTTGATTGGGTTGATATAGTTAACTGGTCTGGACCCGTGCTTGGGGAAAGGTTGGTTGACTCGTTCCTTCCCATTCCGACAACGAAGCGCAGCTCGGTGGTAAGACGCTTCACCTCCGACCGTTAGGCCGGGGGTCCAAGTCACTTCACGGGGTAGATGGGGAACCATCGTCGATCCTCCGAAAAAAATCATTTGATTTTGAATCATATGGTGCTTGTGAATTCTGTCTCAAAGGAAAGATGACTAATAAGCCACTTTCTGGGAAAGGGGTGCGTGCTAATGATGTGCTAGAGTTGACCCACACAGATGTGTGCGGACCGTTTCCAACTCAAGCAAAAGGTGGTTACTTGACAAGGTATGGATATGTGTATCTTATGAAACACAAATCTGAGGCCTTTGAGAAATTTAAAGAATTTAAGGGTGAAGTTGAGAAACAACTTGGGAAAAGTATCAAAACTCTTCGATCAGATCGAGGAGGGGAATACTTGAGCCGAGAATTTCTTGATTACTTGAAGTCACATGGAATCCAGTCGGACTGGACACCTCCTGGTACACCTCAAATGAAAGGAGTATCTGAAAGGAGAAATAGAACATTATTAGATATGGTTCGATCCATGATGAGCTTCGCCAGTCTCCCTTTATTCATATGGGGTCATGCCTTACTAACGGCTATTTACATTCTAAATAGGGTTCCTTCTAAATCAGTCGAGAAAACACCATATGAGTTATGGTGTGGCAAGAAAGCAAGTCTTAACCATATCCGGACCTGGGGTTGTCCAGCTTTTGTTAAGAAAATGATGACTGATAAATTGGAAACTAAAAGTGAGAAATGTTATTTTGTAGGATATCCTAAAGAAACTAAAGGGTACGATTTCTACTGTCCTGAAAATCACAAGGTGATAACATCAAGGAATGTGACGTTCCCTAAAGACAGTTATGTCTGCAAGGAACAAGGTCAAAATAAAGTAGATCTTGAAGAAATTCAAGAACCACAAGTTAACAATGAGGATAAGGTATTATCCACTGGATTGGACAATAACTCAGTGGGAGTTTTTGATGATCTATTGGGAGGGTAAATTACTCTTAGAGAGGACCTTAGAGAGATTCTCGAAGGACCACCTCAAGACAATGAGATGCATCAAAGACAAGATGATACAATAGTTGCATCACCTCTACCTCAAGAAGATCATAGTGATATTCCTGAACCTTCTCACATACAGAATGAACAACCTGAACCAGAGCAAAACCAACTCAATAGGCCTAGAAGGATTCGTCGTGCACCTGAGAGACTAAATCTAATGGTTGAGAACCAAGATGATGAAGTTGATTTAGATGATGATGAGCATAGGACCTGTACCGAGGCGGTGTCAGACACCGATCGAGAGAAGTGGCTTGAAGCCTTGATATCTGAAATGGACTCGATGTACTTCAACTTAGTCTGGGAACTAGTTGACTTGCTAGATGGGGTTTACCCCATAGGTTGCAAATAGATCTTCAAAAAGAAGAGAGATGCAGATGGCAAAGTACAAACCTACAAGGCTAGGTTAGGGGCAAAGGGTTATAGTCAGCGAGAATGCATTGACTATGATGAAACCTTTTCGCCAGTTGCTAAGATCAAGTCCATTAGGATATTACTTGCAATTGCTGCATACTACAATTTTGACATTTGGCAAATGGATGTCAAAACCGCATTTCTCAATGGAGAATTAGAAGGTGATGTCTATATGACACAGCCTGAAGGTTTTGTATCAAAAGAAAGACCGAATGCAGTGTGCAAGCTAAAGAAGTCCATCTATGGACTTAAGCAAGCTTCGAGGAGTTGGAATATTTATTTTGACAGAACAATCAAATCGTTTGGTTTTGTCAGAAGCAAAGAGGACCCATGTGTTTATAGTAAACACGAGAATGGTAACGTTGTCTTCCTTATCATATATGTTGATGATATCTTGATTATGGGAAACGATCATTCCATGATGCAATCCGTGAAAGAGTGGTTGTCTAGTTCTTTTATGATGAAGGATCTAGGTGATGCTTCCTAAATCCTTGGAATTAAGATCTATCGAGATAGACCAAATAGGATGTTAGGATTATCACAATCCACTTACATAGACAAGTTGCTAAGGCGCTTCTCAATGGAGAATTCTAAGAAAGGTTTTCTTCCTATGGGACATGACATTGTATTGTCAAAGAAGGATTGTCCTTCTAATGACAAAGAAAGAGACAACATGAAAAGGATCTCGTATGCTTCGGCTATAGGATCTATTATGTATGCCATGATCTCTACTAGTCCAGATGTGGCCTATGCGCTTAGCATGACAGGCAGATTTCAGCAAAATCCCGGTGAGGAACATTGGAAAATTGTTAAGACTATTCTTAAGTACCTTAGAAGGACTAAAGAATATTTCTTAGTCTATGGTGGACAACCAGAGTTATCAGTTACTGGGTACACTGATGCTAGTTTCCAAACAGACCATGACGACTATAAGTCTCAGTCTGGATATGTTTTTGTCCTCAATGGTGGAGCAGTGAGTTGGAATAGTTCCAAACAAGGTGCAACTGCCGATTCCACCACTGAAGCCGAGTATATTGCTGCATCTGAAGCTTCCAAAGAAGTTGTTGTTTTGTTAAAGTTCGTTAAAGAACTGGGTGTCATTCCGAGTGCCAATAGTGCAATACCTTTGTATTGTGACAACACTGGTGTTGTTGCGCAAGCAAAAGAACCCAGAGCTACGAACATGAACAAGCATGTTCCTAGAAGATGTCATCTGATTAGAGAAATAATTGAAAGAGACGACATAAAATTAGAAGGAGTACCCACTGATGTTAATTTGGCTGATCCTTTCACCAAACCATTATATATAGCAAAACACAACAAACACTTTGAGAGCTTAGGTGTTAAGCATGTTGGTAGATGGCTTTGAATCAGTGGGAGTTATAGTTTTATGTGTCTTAGAAATATTTTGTGTTGAGACAATATTACTTGATCACATTATATGAAAATTTTATTTCCTATGGGTTTTGTGCATTTATTGGAATAATTGTTTAAAATGTTTGTATTTATTCTAAATATTTATTCCCTTGAATTATGGCTGTCGTTAATGGTGTGAGACACTAATGATACAGTATAATTCTAAAATAGCCATAACCAATGATCATCAAGAATGAGATATTGATGATATGTTATAGGTTAGCATGTGGTTTGCATCACATTATTCGAGAATATAGTTGTTCTCACAACTATGAGATATTAGATACTCGTGATGGACACATGGTATACTTTGGAGAGTATTGGTATACCCTACTATTAAACTGTTTTGTTAAGTGTCTACAGTCTATTAGTACATGAAGTATGTAATAGTCCTTGGATTTGAGGTCATTACACATTTTGTTTGTTGAGTGGTGTGCTTTGACATTGTACAACGCTTTGCCTCCCCTCGGAGGATTGAGACACGGATTTGTGTTGGGTACATCATAAGATAAATGGAAATGGTAGTTGAGCCAAGAATGAGATTCATTCCTCGAGAATTTCGAGAGAACACTCAAATTCTCTATATTACTTGACCATTAAGTCATTGGCCAATGCAAAGATATATTCAATTAAAGTAATTGAATATGATCGAATGGGTTATTTAATAAAGATGAGATAAATTGATTGAGCTATTTGGATGACACATGACAAATCTTAGGCTCAATCAGGTGGTTCGGGAATGAAAGGATATTACTATAAACTTTGTGTAAAGGCTTGTTTACCGAATTCATGTAAACGTCCTTCATATATCGAGCTACGCTGCCAACGCAGTCTAGGAGTTTTGTGCAGACTTCGATTAGATCGTCGTCGATAATGAGGGCCTAAAGGGTCACACTATATGTGTATGTTGATCCGCTCAAGGGTACAAAGTTGGAACTGCGTATTATATCTAATGCTAGTCCAAGTGGGAGATTGAAAGGATATGGAAAGGTTTACATTTCTTTTACATCATTTCAATCTGCCATATTTGTTTATTTATTAAGAATGTGTGGTGTAGACCACAGCCATAGACGTGAACCGGAGCTGGTATGAGATAGGATTACCTATCCTCGACAAGGCAGGGGTGACGCACAAGATCAACTTCATCGAATCTGAGGCTCTTCCGGTTCTTGATCAGCTACTTAAAGATGTATACGTAATTACTAGGAGTAGTTATTTTCCTCTTTAGTAAGAGGCAGTGGAAATGTTAACCAAATAAAGTTTTGGATGCAGGCAGAGAATAAGGGGACGTTTGATTTTGCATTTGTTGATGCTGATAAAGACAAGTATGCAAATTACCATGAGCGAGTGTTGGAACTTCTGAAACCGGGAGGTATAGCTGTTTACGATAACACCCTTTGGGCAGGGACGGTGGCAATGGATGAGGGTTCGGTTCCGGAGAGCGAGCTGGCTTCGATTCGAGGAAGGCTTTGATAGAGTTTAACAAGTAGTGCATAGGAGGTGATGCTAGAGTGCAGATTTCTCAAATCCCTCTTGGTGATGGGATCACTGCCTTCCGCCGTAACTAGAAGCAACTTATTATGTTGGAATAAATTTTTAAATAAATTGTTGTGTGATGCTTTGCAAATTATTACTACTATGTACTATGCACTAGCTGTTTTTTTCTAATTCTTGGCTTGTTTAATTTCCTTGTGAAAACCACTTTGCAAGTTCTGTTGTGATATGATTATGGTATTGTTGCTTTCCGCTTAATTAGTTTTGGCGTTTAATATATAAAAATAAAGATATTGTGACATACAAATACTAAGTTTCCTCGATAATACTAATATTTTATGTCTTTATTTTAGAACATAAAAACATAAAGTGAAAATAAGAAATGGAGTAATTAAAAGCCATGCGTTTTGTCCATAGCATTGCATGTTGTGCCATTTGCCAGAGCCGTGTAAATAGCCTCACCTATCACTCAACAAACACATGAATTATTTAAGAAAGAGACTCAAAATTAGAGATGCCCAAGGTTTTCGGTTCCGTGGTTAAATTATTTAAGAAAAAGACTGGAAATCAGAGATGTCCAAAGTTTTAGGTTCCGGCGGTTCGGAACCGACACTTTTTTCTTAACCTGGAACCGCCATATTTAGAACCGTGGGCCAGTTCCGGTTCCAAATTTTACGAACCGAAACCGTGCTGGAACCACCGGTTTCGGACCGCCGGTTCCGGACGGTTCCAAACCGGAACAGTGAAAAACCGTGAAATCTAGCCAGAACCGCGAAAAACCACTAGAAACTGGCGGTTCAGAACCGTGAAAAACCGTTAAAAATCACCGAAAAACTGACGGTTCCAAACCGAAATCGTAATCGTCGGTTTTGGAACTGGAACCGGAACTGTGAAACACCCTCACGGTTCGGTTCCGGTTCGACAATTTTCGAAACCGGAACCGGCGGTTCCGAACCGTAACCGCAACTGGAAATTCGTCCACACGCCATCTATTCAATCTACATTCTTCTCTACAGTGTTTTTGAATACAGTGAGTTGATCAGTAATTAAAGCTAAATTACTATTCCCTCAATCCCACAAAAATATACACTTTTAGTTGAAAATAAATTTTAATGCATTATTGGTAAAGTGAAAAAGAACTAAAAAGAAAAAAGTAACTAAAGTATTATTAGTGGATAATTGATCTCACATCATTAAAGAGAAAAGGATTTTCAAATTTAAAAAATGCAGATTCTTGTGAAATAGACTAAAAAGAAAAGGTGCATATTCTTTTGGGATAGAAGGAGTATTTATATCTACAAAAAATTTGTTTTAGTAGTGAACACGAATTTAGTTTAATGTAATATAAATAACAATTAAGAATTTTTTTTTGAAAAATGAGATTCACCATGGAGAAATACTGCACTTTATAATAATACTCCCTCTGTTTAATATAGTATAGTCATTTTTCCATTATATAGAAGTAGAATTATTTTTTTTAATAAAAAAGTACACATTTTCCCACTCTTTTTACTTAAAGATGTATATCCCCTCATGGAAATAGTTGCTATTTTTATGTGTGGATGGTATTCTTGTTTGATCAATTTCCTTTTTAGCAAAAAAAACAATACTTAATCCATCACTATTATAGGCATTGATACAAAAGACATTCAATTTAAGCACATTCTTAGAAATGAAACATGACAAAATTTCCCTAAATCATGTAAAGCTTCTTCGCTGGAAAAAGGGCTATTTGAAATCCCAGCTGAGCTCTGTTGAAATGCCAAAGCGGCAAAACTGGATAATAATGTAGGAGAGTTGGTCTTAAAATCATGAACTATACTATACAATGTAGGTAGTTAAATATAGAATCTCACAAAAAAACTAAAACATACGTACCGATTTTTCTAGATCTTGTGAACATTGTATCCTACATCCTCAGATTTCAAGTTTTCCTCCCATCCCTCAAATTCAGATCCACCAAACATCACCTGTTTAATCCCGACATAACTGTGCATTCAAGTCGAACTGGTCAGAGACGAGAATACTATCATCGGCAGATGAAGCAATATATCAGCAGTTTTCTGGTGATACTCGTAGAGCAAGACTGAAAAAAAATATTGGCAGAAACGAGAGAGTTTTGTGTCTTACTCAGAGCTTAATTGTGTTAGAGCATTAATCAAAATATCCAAGAGTAATGGTTCCACGGTGCCAATATCAACCCTGTCAGTAAATAAGCAAAAATACATTGTATTGGATCTCGTCAGAGACACATTCCAACCCCTAAATAACTTATAAGATCAAATACTTTACCATATTCGAGCTAAATTATGTTGGACCTCAAGGTCGCCTATGTTGTAAAACGTGGTTGGAGTCACATTTGCTCCTTGAATAGCATCGTAACTTGGTTTCATGTCCAAAGAAGCTTGTGATAGCTGTAGAAAACAGAGCACGAAATCAACTGATTATAGGAATAGGCATCTGTGGTTCTGCAATTCTCCAATGTTTATTCACGCTAGATGTAAAGAAATGTGTGTTGAAGGATCTTTACCTGCATATTCATAGAGTTGCACCCACCAAGTCGTCCAACAATGTGCCATGATCGAATGGTCTGAATACAAGTTCATTCAAGAATAAATAACTTTGATTAAGTGCCTAAATTAAAGGAATTGGGTGACAGAAACTCACATCGCTGATCAATGAAATATCTTGCTCAAGTGGAGCATTGTAGAATTCCAACCATATATACGAATTTGAGAAAACAAATCTGGCCACATGATCCAGGAAATGGGTCACTTAACCAATGTATTGAAAACAAGAAGGCATTTATGCGTCTTCCATGAAAAAGGAAACCAAAAACTTAGAAAGATAGTGACAAGTAAATTGAGTCATAATAATCTCTAGCTAAAAACTTAGGACTTTGATCTCCAGTACAATGTAATAACACAGGATGCAATATAGAAAACATAAGGTTTCTCCAAACAAAACTGTGAGTATGGAGAGTAGTATATACATATAATGTTTGAGAGACATCAGAATGAGATATTTGCAACTTACATCTTTGATTCATATTTAGCAATGTCTGCCATATCATTTAGTATATAACAATGAAAACAAATGCCTCCAAAGTCCCATCCCCATAATGCTTTATCTTGATATTCACCGGGATTAAGATATCTTGATGTGTGCCCCAAATGAGAAAATTAGTGTGTAAGTAATGCAAACCAAAGTCCTACTGAATCAAAACCCAAAGTGCAGATAATGCAGACTAGTATAGGTCAAGCATTTCTAATGATATGGAACAAAATCTCTAAATAACATGGCCAGCAAATCAGCCAGCTGAAAATCCAAACAAGTACCTCAGACAAATCCGAATCAACTAAGTTTTGCCTCTATCTAAACCATGTATGCATAAGCAGATTCATGAGCAAGTTGCATCCAAACTTGGTATACAAATGCAAGTCCACTTACTTGTTAAAATGCACCTTCATTGGGTTTGCTGAGCCAGTTTTCGTGTGCAGTATTTTGTTCCTCTTCTTCCTCAACCTCTCCTCCATCTTTCCAATATCATACAATTACATACACCACACATAAGGAAAACTAAAACAAAATTAAGCTGAAATTCAATTAAATGAACCCCAATTTTATTTCCAAAAAATGATTTCGACTGACCTTGGACTTAGCTTTATCCGGGTCATCGAGGCAGGAGCCCATAATCTCGGCGAACTCAGGGTCTTTATCGTAATCATTGTCTTCGCCTTGTCGACCCCCAAACCCGCCTCCAGCCCAAGAGACATCGATGGCGTCTTCAAGTTCTTCATCATCTCGGCCACCAAAACCGTTTGTTTCGAGTTGCGAGTGGGGAGTCTTGGTCCTCATACGCGTGACGGGTGAGAGTAGACCGGAATAAAATCCGGCATGATGCAGCGGTTTGGCGCGGCGGAAGGAGAGGAATTTGTTTGGCGGAAGAGCGGTGAAACAGGGTTGGAGGATAAGCATGAGGATTGAGGGTTATATTGAAATTGAATGTGTTCGATTTCAATGTGGAGGAGAAGAGTTTAGCGGAAGAATTGCAAAGCTTATCAGTCGGCCATTGAAGAGTGAAGAAGATATGCAGATTAAATCAACTCTTCAACTAAAGCACTAAGAGCATCCATAATGGCTTTCGCCCGGTCATAGTCCATCCATAAACTCCTCCTACCACATCATCAGCACTAAAAATCCCCCTGGCATATTATCAGGACAAACAAATAGCCCAGGAATAGCTCAGCAATAGCCTAGCCACATCACTCCTAATTATATAAAACAAATAATTGACAATCACACAAAATACGGAATTAAATTTACGACACAGATAAATAATATTATTTAAATTAAAAAAAGTACATTAAAAAAATACATTAATTTAAAAAAAGTACATTAAAAAAAATACATTAATTTAAAAAAATTACATAATTAAAAAAAAAACCCGACCTCCGTCTCACTCCTCGTCTTCGTCGCCCCCATCGCCGCCGCATACGTCGCCGCCAGTACCCCCTGTGCCCCCCGGTCTTCAAATCGTCACGCATGCTCACGAGCAATGCGTGAAGAAAGCTCTTCTCCTCGGGGTCTGCCGTCTTCCAATCGGCTAAGATCTTGACCATCTGAGCACGCGTTTGTTGACGCGCGAAGAAATTGAGATCCTCTGTTGACTGGCCAAGGGGGATGCTGACTGGACCTCCTCGGACCCCCCGGCTAGGGTTGGAACGGTACGGTATACCGCGCCGAAATGGTCATACCGCATACCGTACCGTATTGTGCGGTATGACCAAAAACCATACCTTTACCGTACCGCTTTTGTCGGGATACCGCAATTGCGGTATACCGAAAAGTCGGTATACCAAAATTTAGATATTGTTACCGTACCGCTTTTGTCGGTATACCGTACCGTAATTTCGGTATACCGCGGTATACCGTGATTTCCGGTATATACCACAATTGCGGTATATACCGTAAATTTGCGGTATGTACCGCAATTGCGGTATAACGCGGTATATACAAAATGCATGCCTTTATCGTACCTAAAACTGTCGGTACGGTATGATACCGTACCGAAAAGTACGGTATACCGAAAATTCGGTATTTTTGCATTTTTTCGGTACGGTAAGTGCGGTATTTCGGTATATTTTCCCAGCCCTACCCCCGCCTCCCGTTGCGCCCGCCTTTGACCAACTGGGCGAGTTCGGCGAGCGAACGATGGAGGGGACGAGAGCTCCTGAGCACCCTCGGGGGGGTCGTGGGAACCACCGCTGTTGCCGCTGTAATCACCGGTATAGTTCAGTCGTTGCTTCTTCGGTCAGCCAGCGTCGACACCTGCCCGGAACTTCTCGGAGTCGTTCAGCACCTCATAGCAGTTCCAGTAGGTGAACTCCTTATATAACCCGGGCTGGGGGAAGGCTTTCTCCGCTATCCTCCTACAGTCATCCTCCGTTTGGCCACTGCTCTGCATGCGGAGGGCGTTGGCGTACAAGCCCGAAAATCGGGAGACCCCAGCCCTGATTCGGTCCCACGCCTTCCGGCTCTCCTCCCCGTTGCGCTGCCTCCCCTCCGGGCAAAATGTCTTGTAGGCTGCTGCTATTTTGGCCCACATGTTGACGATCCTCTGATTGTTCGAAGTGAGGGGATCATCACAAACACTCACTCACGCCTTGGACAGAGCGACGTTCTCTGCATCCGTCCACCTCCTCCGTACCGAGCAGTCGTCCTCAACCGGCTGCGACGACTCGCCGACCCTCTTGCCCTTCCCCTTGCCCTTCTTCTTTGGGGGCTCCGACCCCTGCCCTACTCCCCCCCGTTTGAACAGGAGTTTCCTCCGCACCGAGAAGATCAAACCCCAACTCCTCTAAGGAGAAATTCTCATATTGCGTGAACTGCGCCTCCGCTGGGTCGATGTGTGCGAAGAAGCAGTCGAAAAATCAAAACTGGGGCGATAGACGTTCCCCCTCCCCCCGGGCGTCCCCTGCGTCGCCGGTACCCCTCCCGGCATCATCTGCATCCCGGGTGCCCACCCCAGCATCATCTGCATACCGGGTGTCCACCCCGGCATCGCCGGTAACCCCCCGGCATACTCCCCCGGCATCATCTGCTGCCACGGGTACATGTTGTAGTACCCGGGCATCGGACCCCATCTACCTCCCACGGGTACCGGGGGAGTTTGAGACCCGCTCGTCATTGGAGTACCTTCGTTGTTGTTCTCCATTTCACGTTGTTGATCTTGTGCAGAAATTAAGATAGATAGAGTACTTGTTAAAACAAGTGGTGCGAATGAAAATGACGTGCAAAACGCGTATATATAGTTTTCGAAAATTAAAAAAAATCGCCCGCCGATCGCTTGCCGGTCCGGAGCCTGCAATGGTGGCGAGCGGACCGGCGAGCGCATCGCCCAGCGCTCGCGAATCAGCTTGCGCTAGCCGATT
The DNA here is from genome assembly GCF_004379255.2 of Salvia splendens. Taxonomy (NCBI): domain Eukaryota; kingdom Viridiplantae; phylum Streptophyta; class Magnoliopsida; order Lamiales; family Lamiaceae; genus Salvia; species Salvia splendens. The sequence goes on along the minus strand of NC_056037.1, from coordinate 12,989,832 downwards.
TTTTTGCCAAAATGGCTCTTGCCGGTTACAATGGTTCGGCGAGCGAACCTGCGAGCGCCGGAGATCGGCTAGCCGATCCGCTCACCGCCATTGTGGATGCTCTAACATATAATCTTCATACAATATTTTTATTATCCTTGTGATTTGGGTTTCTCCAATTCTTCCAAATTTAATTTAATAAAAATAAAGTAATGTTTCAAATTATTGAAATTAACAAGAGAGTTAACATATCTAAAAATCTATATCCATTTTATTGGGTAATCGGTTAATCTTACATTTAATAAATTAGTTTATCTTTTTTTATTTAAACACGTTAAGCTTTAATTTTTATGTAATATATAAAATTAATTATGTCAATAATAACTTAAAGGTAATTAGAGTACAATTCAACGAATCAACGCAATGTTTAAAAAATATCAATTCGATGACATTTCAATATATGGGGTTGACATTATGTGTTGACATCGTGTTATCATTTTTAATACACTGCATTGATGAGTTAACAGAGTTAGTAACTTAAAAAGTTAGCAATATAACACACTCCGATGGTGACATTTCTTGTAACAATACTACCATGTACTATTATAAAAGCCCAATTGATATACAAAAATGAATACTATATACATATCATAGTATACAAATAAGAAAGGCAACAAGGTTGAATTAGGAGTAGGTGTTAAATGCAAAATGCAGTGCCCATAAACATGTAGTACTCCTACTATAATACCACAAAAACAACCACCTCAACTAGTATTAGTAAACGACTTGAATTCCAATGATCAATTACCACATGGTCCAGATCTGATATCCAAATGGTTAAAAGCATAAGTCATCGAGATAAATGAGATGCTCATCAAATGAATGTCTATATAAGTGTAAGACAATTATAATGCAGATAATTGAACTACCAAGCTGATATTCTGATCATAAGCAAAAATTGAGATATGTACAATATCAAATCAACTAGCAATGTAGGCCACTATATACTTCATCTCAAAATCATATATTGCACAGATAAAACATGCATGGATCTCAAATAGAAACAAAGCCCTCTTGTAAAGCAATAACTTGCTCATCCATGGATCAAGCACAAGCTGAGAACTGTAGCAAGCTTTGTACATAGGAGATCCTTCTGTAGGTAGAGCAAACAATTTAGTAAGCCTTGTAAGCATACATATATCCACGAAGTTTCCTGACTTCTTCAGATGACCCGTTGAGTAAGCTATCCACATATAGGCATACTCCAGCTCCACTGAAAGGGTTTGGAGCGATGCTTTCAGTTAGCAAAAATGCAAGCATGAACTAAATTAACTTTATTCTGAAAAAATTCGGAAACTGTGAATTAGGGTCTACCATAATGGCGCCAAAGGAACCCACATGATTTCCCATCTAAACTTCACCAACCTGCATGAGAGACATAAATCTAACATGGGAAATTGAAATCATACACACAAAAAGGATTCTTCAACATGTTTTTTAGTTTTACGACCAAGTCATTTTAAGTTCTCATTCACTAGCAGAGTAATAAAATCTTGAAAGTAGTGACCCAACACCAATTCATTAAAGAAATGGATGGACGAATAATAGAGTAACTTGGGGCAAGTGGCAAGTGTGTTGGTTTACAGCTGTTGAAAATTGAATATAAGCCACACATAATCAATACACTTCCAAGAAATAATAACTACAGTAAATAAATTCCACAATTCCTCATCTAAAAATGAGTTAAAATATAGCAAAAGGACTTCACTGCACATATTAACAGCTCACCTCAGCATGTGGTGCAACCAGAAGATTGCCAGTAATGTACCAGGGAGAAAAGAGTACCAAATCCAAAGGTGACGGCTCTTTGAGTGATGCATGAGGCCAGTGATGATCATCAAACATGTGATAACAGCAACCAGCTCTGGAACATAGTTTCAATTAAATAGAGTGATGCAAGATCTTAAATTCATACTATTATACAAAATATAAGTTGGAACTTGGAACAAAATATCAGTTTCATTAGTCAACTTATGTCCAAGGGTTAAAAGGTGTTGTGAATTACAAAAGTATTCTCCAACTTGAAACTTATCAGTGTAGAAGTAACCTTTGACATATAAACAAGTGTTTTGGTAAATACATGGCCATTGGGTGGCCTCAAGAAACCACTAAAGTAGGACAAGACCGGGTAAAAGCTTGCACAGCTCCCAAGTAAGGGCCAAATAACAATATACAAATTCACAAACCCAGATCATCTACCCATTCTATATGAGTATCCATCCAATCATGGAAAGAGCTCAATAGTGACAAATTGGATGAAATAGCATGCTTATCGTGTATACAAAAAAGAGCAGCAGACAGAGCAAATAGAGAAGATGAGAAGACAAACCTGCAGCTACAATGCTCCCTGAGTCAATCTCATACATGAAGTAAGCATGATACTGCTGCAAATGGTAAAAAATAGCAACATGAAAAAAATGCCATAAACCCTTATTGCTTCCTAAATGTGACCAACTTGCTGTAACGATTTGCTCAACCCATCCACTTGCAGGTTTTCATTCATACCATATGAAATGAAATGCCAGTTAAAGTGTCATAAGAGAAACCATACACTATATCCCAGAGTCAATAATCAGCCCATGGTAGATTTTTAAACGTATGACGTCTCATATTTACTTCGATAAAGTTAAATACTCAAAGATCATTATACTTCGGACAAAATCAACTAAAAAGTGGAGATTAACATTATTTCCCCTAAAAGTTTCGAATAATTTTAAATGATTTTAAAATGTACTAGCAAATAAATATACTTTACATGTTTTCTTAATGTTGTTTAATTTATGTCTGCCAGCATAGAGTCCTCCTTGAAATGGTAAATGCAAAGATTTAGATTCAATCCTTGAAATGGTAAATGCAAAGATTTTGATTCAAATTATGAAGGATGTGTAGCTTCCTCATTGTCATCATTAGCAGAGCAAGAAAACTATCAGATTACCGAATGCCATTTTGATGAGCATTTACATGCAGCTAGTAAATGTTAAAGGAGTAGATAAATAAACACAGTTGCGGTGTGAGATCAAATGATAGAAAACATACCAAATCCCATGGAGAAAAGGCCTGTTGATACATTGAATAAACCAGGAAAATCATGTAACAGAAAAGCAGTCCGGCAAACACACTCTACAGCAATATCAGAAGAGGGGAAAACAGACAATTAATTCAAGAGAAAAATATAGCGTCAATCAAAAGTAGAAGGTTTTTAGGCCAATTAAGAGTAAGGATTTTAGGCACAAACCCTCCATAGAAGAGACTGTTGGGCGTGAATCTTCTCCAGGGACCGGACTAATTCCTCTTGCTCTGCATACACACACATAAGCCATTCATCAACTTAAAACAAATTGTAATTCACTCATAGACTCCAACCCAAATTCGAAAAAAAATGAAAAGAGAATCTGCAAACAGAAAATCACCTTGGATGTCAATCGGACGGGAGTCGTCTCGAGTTGGAAGCGAGTAGTCGTCGTCGCCGTCAACATCCCCCGCCGATTTTCTCAATGTTCTCGCGAGCTTCTGCATCATTCCTCTGAATTACTTCTTTGTCGATAGTAGGCTTATATGATTGGCGTTTGAGTTCTCTGACTCGGACTCAATCTCAATAGATGCCAAATTTCTTTTGATTTCTGGATTTTCTTATTCGAATTTATGGAATAAAATTAGTAATTAAATTAAATAATTTATTGACAAGTCAAATAATATTAGTAGTAGGAGACTATATTGTTTGTGTAGATCCATTATGTGAACATGTTTGATTTACATAAAGATTATTTATATTTTATATATTTAATTTAATCCTAATATCTTAACAATTGTAATTATTATTATAATTTGAAAAATGTTTCACTTAGATTTGCACTTGTGCAGTTATATGATCTTTTAGTTATAGAAAGATGTAAAATTGATTCATGAAGTTTATAACAATCATACTAGTCACGAGTCACAACAAAATAGAAAGGGTAAATGGGGTGGAGTTAAAAATGGATTTGTCGCGCCAAACTATATATGGAGAGGCGTAAAAGCGCGAAACCATTTCATTCGCCAAATCCATCGGCTTCCTCACTACTCGTGTGCTGCTTTCTACTTTACGGCCTCTATCTCTTCACCGTTTCACGATGGTACACCCTTAGCTTTTTGTTTTTCCATTTTTTAAGATCTATTAGTAGATTGCTTCGGTTTAGCTGCTCATTTGACGGATTTTGCTATTTACTTTGAGAACTCGCCGATTTATCTGCCGTTTTGTTTCCACATTTGAGAATTATTGTTTCGCTAGGTTTGTAAGTTGCAGTAGGCTTGTGTTTATCAGTTTACAGTGACTGTGTATTGGATAGTAATTGGTCCGGAGGTTGAGAATTGGACGGGCTTTTTAATTTTGGTAGACTTGTGAGTATAAGGATCATATTAGACACTGATGTTATTTGTTAAATTGTAGTAATTTGGAGTGTTTAATAGAGTCGACATATAAGGAGTAATTTGGTAAAATTGTTTGATCATTGTTCCTGATTCTTTACAGTCTGTAAATCTCCACCACTTTTGTATTATGTTCTATTATCTGTATGGAAAATTTGATATATTCAGCATGTTTTCTGATGCATATTTGGGATTCAGATCTCGACGTATCTATTGGCTTATATGTTAAAATTGGATTAAATCTTCTACTCCTGATACTTATTGATTCTGTTTTATTTATATCGTAGTAGAGCAGTTGCAGCCCTTCCATAATTCTAACATTTATTTTGGTTATGTGCAGTCAAAGAAGAGAGGTCTCTCTTTGGAGGAGAAACGTGAGAAAATGCTGCAGATTTTCTATGACTCTCAGGATTTCTTTCTCGTAAGAATCCCAACCGGTGTGTTAAGATTAAATTAAGTTCTAATGTCATTCATGACTTAAATCATCCAGTTCGTTTCCAGTGGTTCTTCTCTATCTACTGATTCTACCCAGGGGATTGCTACCTTAACCATTTAATTCATCATATACATTTTGCAAACTAGCAGCAACATTATATTTTTTTCCTCACGTGTTTAGTCATCAAGATGACATAATGGCGCAAGTGCTTCCTAAGTTTATGATCATATTTGTTATAAAGGGGCTTTGTTCTACTCTGGCATTTTCTTTAGTACTATTGTGACGTTATGGTTCCTCATTAACAAATGATATGCTAAAGTAAAATGGGATGTCACTTCACCTTTCTGAAAGTGAAGAACCATTCCATGTGCCATTGTAACAAATATAATAAATTAAACTGATAACCTGTATGCATTTTCAGCCAGCTTCTAATAGATTCTAGGAAATATTATCTGCTTCTGTTCAATATATGTAAATTGACACTATCACAAGTAGATAGCCTGTGCATATAACGCAATCTGAAATAGGAAAGGCATCACAATAGTTCACTCCACTAGGGACTGGCATTTGCTCTTGCTATTAATTTGAATAATGGAACCTTGTTCCATACTTCCATTCAGATGTTTCTTCTTTTCATTATAATTCTCTTAGATATAGCTTCTATATTATCTTGCTGTATGCAGATTGAAGAGCTCAAGGTTTAGTTTCAACATGTCTATTATTAAAATATATAGACTTGGTATTGAACTGGGTGCTTATCTAAAAAATTTAATGCACTTGAAAAACTTACGTATTACCAACACTTGGTGTGACAACCCACTATCTTCTGCTGATTACTTTATATCCCAGGGTTACACATTTTGTTTCACAGTCACAATTTTCCTTAAGAAGTAGGCTCTATTTATTGAAATTGATCCACAAAATATAAATGTTTTACTTGCTAAGACCACTGCTTGTTTCTGAAACTTTTTATAGCTGAAGGAACTCGAGAAATCGGGTCCCAAAAAGGGCGTGATTATGCAGTCAGTGAAAGATGTTGTCCAAAGTCTAGTAGACGACGACCTTGTTTTCAAAGACAAGATTGGAACATCTGTGAGTATCATTATTGAGATGGATAATATATATAGCTTCTTACTTTTATCTTGCATGAAATGGTTATGCATAATATGTTCTTCATGTGACATTGTGCTTTAAGTTATATAGATATCCTCTCTAATTTTCATTATACTTCCAATCTTTTCAGGTATACTTTTGGAGTCTTCCTAGCTGTGCTGGTAACCAGGTTGTTTGATAGTTAAGTTCATATATTGAATCAGAATGAGATTTAAGCCAATTTTGATTGAACCAATCTGTGAGTTGGCTCCAGTTAAGAAATATACAGAAAAAGCTTGACGCTGATCTCCAGAGTAGTGAAAGACGATATGCAGAACTTAATGAACAGTGCAGTGCTTTGAAGAAGGGACGAGAGGAATCTGTAAGTACATCATCTGCAGAGCTTTTACTGATTACATTAGTTGATGAACAGTGTTTCACAAGCTTCTCACTCTATTAGGATGAAAGGGAGAAGGCTCTTGCTGAACTTAAAGCTATTGAAAAGAAATATAATGAGCTCAAGGTTAAATATCGAATCTTCGTGGGAAATGCATTCTGTTATAAAACATTTCTGTTGCCTTATTATTTTGGTATTGACCTCTGAAGTTCGTGCTGTTGTTGTTTAGGATGAAATTTCACAGTACTCAGACAATGATCCAGCTACATTTGAGGCAATGAGTAAGTTTTGTCATCATTTCTGTTTCAAAATTCATGTTTTCCCTAAACCCTGTCAGCGGTGGATCTTTCACCTCTTCATGTTTCTCTTGGACTAAATTATTTTACATATCCTTACGTGTAATGTTCTCCTGCAGAGCAAGCCGCTGAGGTAGCTCTTGCAGCGGCTAATAGATGGACAGGTTCTTATCTAATATATATAATTGAATTCATTTTCTGTTCCTTCAAAGTTCCAATAAATTTTGCTCATTGTGTAATTTACGTTTCTCTTGTTTCCCTTTCTGTTACATGTTATGCTTTGGCAGATAACATCTTCACACTGCGACAATGGTGCTCAAAAAACTTTCCTCAGGCAACAGAACAACTCGAGCAACTTTACAATGAGGTATGTAGTTATATTCAAGCTTAAGATGCAATTAGATCTTTTGAGATTGTGGAAGAACTAGATAAAAGAATTAGATCCGAGGATTAGTATCCGTATCCTTCCATGTTAAGTAAGATTTGATTGTGCTTGTCAATATGTTGAATAGGTCGGAATAACTGATGACTTTGACTATGTGGAGTTACCTCCACCTGTTCCAGTTTGCTCTAACCGTGAGACCGAGGGGAACGTTTAGGCTTTGCTTTGTAGCTTGAGGTGAGAAAGCAGCAGACAGTATATATTGAAAATCAGGGGATTTTAAGAAGCTGGCTTTCTTGACTCTTTATAAAGATTGCTCTCAATGCTTACGGAGTACTTGATAGTGACAGTGAGATAATGTTAACTGCCAATTTCCCCATTTTTAGTTTTGAAAATGTATTGGTGACATCTAACATCTTGTCAACTTAGCAACTTTTGCTATTGGTCTTTTGTGTCGGGCCAAAAAATTGAAGAGTAAAAAACAGAGAGAAAAAAACTCTGTTGTGGATTTAAATCCAAAAAAATATTAAACCACAATTATAGTTTATCTGTTATAAATAGGATTTAATTTATCATAAATTCATAATGCACAGAAATGTGCCTACAGTGGTATATCTTTTGGGTTCGGGTCCATTCCATCAATAGTTGTTGTCGGCCATACCCAATTTCCAGTTATGAAAAACGTAAGAAAGAACAAAGAAAACAGGATTACAATCTATGAGAGGAGTGCTATGAATCATCTTTCAGCTCATTCCTCTCCAATATCATATATTGGAATTATTCAATATATATATCAAAATTACAATTGAATGCCTATGCCTAATTTGTCATTTGACTCGTTTCGTTTTAATACGCTCACAATACATTTATTTGATGTTGAGTTAGTTTAATGCATTCGAGGTGGGAATATACAATGATGATCGACGATGACATTGAACAGGACTTTGCTGAAAGTGAGATGCCATTTTACAGAAAGAAAATGATTTAGTTGGAAAAATGATCATCAATAATAGAACATCATGTGGTAGGTGGTTAATTTTCTATTACATGTAATAAAAAATATTATTTGACATTATTTATTATACTATAAAATAAAGAGTAAAGGTCAAAATTGGTCTTGAACACATGCCCATTTTATCATTTTGGTCATAAACATTATCTTTTGAATTTTTTGGTCCTGGACATTTCAAATCGGATCACAATTGGTCCTCCGTCAACAATTCCGTTAATATTTAACGGTCAACGATTTTAATCACAATTTTGACCGACTTAAACAATTTTTAATTATTTAATCATCAAAATTATTTTTTTAAATAAAATCATAAATTATTTATTAGAAATAATTAAATAATTTTTAAATAATTAAATTATTTATTCCAACTTAAAAAATTTTAAATAACAAAATTATTTATGATTTTATTTAAAAAATTTATTTTGATGATTAAATAATTAAAAATTATTTAAGTTGGTCAAAATTGTGTTTATCATAAAAAATCATAAATTATTTATTACAACTTAAACAATTTTTAAATAATTAAATTATTTATGATTTTATTTAAAAATAATAATTTTGATGATTAAATACTTAAAAGTTGTTTAAGTTGGTCAAAATTGTGTTTATCATAAAAAAATCATAAATTATTTATTACAACTTAAATAATTTTTAAATAATCAAATTATTTATGATTTTATTTAAAAAAATATTTTTGATGATTAAATAATTAAAAATTGTTTAAGTTGGTCAAAATTGTGATTAAAATCGTTGACCGTTAAATATTAACGGAATTGTTAACGGAGGACCAATTGTGATCCGATTTGAAATGTCCAGGACCAAAAAATTCAAAAGATAATGTTTAGGATGAAAATGATAAAATGGGCATATGTTTAGGACCAATTTTGGCCTTTACTCTAAAATAAATATGATTATAGTACAGTGAATCATAATTAATAATTTAATGGAGTATCAATTTATAAGGAACGAAGTTGTTTAAAAAATATACTCCAATAATTGATTCATTAATTTTAGGGATATCAATGCAGCTCGCAAGTCGTAGGTTAACCTAAATAACCTGTTAAATTTAGAGAGAGATTAAAAATTTATAGCCCGATAAAAGTATAACTTAATTTGCTCGCAATCCAAGTAGGTTGACTTGGAACCTGATGGACTGGCTATGTGGGTTAGACCGAGGTGCAACTATTTTCTATTGCTCCGTCTATCTGAACAATATTCTAATACTTATATTCAAAATTAATCATTGCGTTGATATTGATATACTTCAGTTCATTCTTACATACAATATATCAATGTGCAATATATCAAAGTGTTATAAGAAAAAATCAATCCAAAATTACTAAGCCACTATAATATGAAATGTATTATCATAATGTGAAGAAAATATTATTAGTGTATATGCAACAATGCAACATAACAGTATTAGATATAAGTACAAGAAAGATGTGCATTTGATTAATGAAATGTGGTGTAATTTTAGGATATAGCATACCAACCTTAGTTTTAAAGGACAATTATGCGTTGATACCATTACCAGCTCTAAAATTGTGAATATTTATTGTGGAAACATCATTCTAATTGTCAGATGAATTCGAATCATGGAGGAATCGAATGTTTATTTTTAATGCAAGTGATTTTCATTAGTATAAAAAATGGGTGTTTCCACGCATTGAAGAATTAATCTTCTATTCAGGTTTCTTTTGTAAAAAACAAGAAAACTTTTGTTATTTTATTCGTTAACATGAATTTGATGTATAGACCAATGTTGCTTCAATTTGTTTAACAAGGAGAGAGAAACAGTCCAAGATTGTACAACGAGAAATTAGTTGGTTTTTTTTTTTTTTTTTTTTTAAATTAGTTGGTTTTTGTCAGCAGAAAGCCTTTCTTGGTTGTCCCCAACGGTCAGGTCACTCAAATTCGAAATGCTAAATTATTCCGCACGTGTCGCATATCCCCACTAATTTGAATTTACACTAATTTCATCCAACAGCTCTATCTTACCTGGAAACAGAACGTGCGACGCTCTTGAGCCGTCCACGTGTCCACCATCGACGCTTCACAGCCCTTCAGAATCTGGAATAAAAAATTTGACAGATGGAAAATGGTTCCATATAAATAAGCAGCTCCCTTCATTTCTCTCTCGTATACAAACTCTCTGTTTCCAAGATTTATTCGTTGAGAAACAAAATTAAATTTAAAAAAAATAAAAAAAAAATGGAGGTTTTGAGATTGTACAGTGTGATGGTAATCGCTGCCTTTGTTTTGGCATTGTTGGCTCCTTCAATTAATGCGCAGGCATCTGAGCCAGCACCTGCTCCTTCTAGCGACGGTCAGTCTTTATTTTTATTTTTTTTTCATAATGTTTTTGTATAATCATGTCTAAATTTTGTAAATGTTTTGACAATTTATGTTTTGTATTTTGGTGATTTATGCAGGGGTTGCTATCGATCAAGGAATAGCATATGTGTTGATGCTTGTTGCTTTGGCTATTACATACATCATTCATTGATCAACGTCAATTGTGTGAAGAAATTTCAGTTTCTGGGTTTAGTTAGTGGATTGCATTTGTTAATTTCTGATTCTTGCTTCAAAGCTATATTCTTTTTGGAGTTGAATTGTTCTTTCTTTTTTTATATATATCTCTGCCCATTTGTTAATTTACTTATTATAAATTCTTTATCTTTTTTCGTCTTGGGTTGGAATTTGTACAGATTTGTGTGTAACCGTTGGATGAGATATGACTGTAATTCGGCAGAAGGGCCAACATATTTTAAACTAATATTATTTCTGCAAGCTGGCTGGGTTTATATTAATGGAAATGTTTTGTTCACTTCACGATTAATTGATTTGCCAAATATATTGTCATTATTCCCAAAAATTTATTAAGTTAGTATATTTCATTAAAAATTGATACACCTATGAAATTACTTTTAAGCAATGTGTGAAACACAGAATAAAGTATAGAACAGAAACATTTCACATAACTTAATAATCTTCTTTCTGTTTATCGAATACACCACTCTAAATAAAAAGAAGACTCCAATTCCATAAGGAGTAGTACTTGTTTAATAAAGAATTGCTGTAATAACGTAAACAATTCTTCAAAAGGTTCATCCAGAAAGGATTTTGATTCTTTATTAAAATAGAGGAAAGTTTGTTCATCACAGAGTAATGCTCTGGATAAGTGATGTTACTGGTGGGCCAAGGCAATTTTTTGGGCTTTTTTTGTTAGGTTGGGCTAGATTAAGGGTCCGTTCAATACAAAAATTGTAATTGAATTTGACGGATTATAATTCAATTTTAAATTTTTTGTTCGGTAAAATTGATAATATACAGAATTGAATTTTGAAGGATTTGATATGAAGTGTGTGTAATATGTGTGCGGTGAGTGTAGTGAGTGAAGGTGACTAATATTATGACTGTTTAGAATTCCAATTATATACTATACTTATAATATGAAATTGTAATTCAATTCCAAATTCAAATTTTTTATAATACCAAACATTGGATTTCGTATTGAAAGCTTTGGTTATCCCACAAGCTCAATTCCATGATACTGAAGTAAGCCTAAGAATATTATTTTTACAAATAGCCGTATTATTTTCTGTAACTGAATCCAATAATATTAGCTGCCCCAAATTCAGTGTCTTATTCTTAAATACGAATGTGTCTCCATACTATTCGTAAAAGATCACTCTTTAATTTCATACTACTAGAGTACTCCTATATAATAGTAATAAGCATGAAGGGTTAGAGTGTTTGTTATTAATATTGAGAGTGTTCTTTTCTTGTCATTTTTGGGTTTTGATTTTGCCAATTTATGAGTTGTGAGTTTGAGTTTACCATTGATTTTTGTTGACTATTTTAGTTGAACGTTGGGGTAGCCGCTTGTGGTCGGTGGAGACTAGAACATGGCAATGTGTGCACTTGACTAACCTCGCTTCAAACCATGTATTGTTATGCTATGCAACGTACTAATTAAGTACTACTATTCCATTTAGCCAATTTCCCTCCAAATGATGTACTTCAAATTGTCAAGTCCAGAACTCATTCAGATTTATAAAAAACAGAATATCTGTGCATACAGATGAAAACTACTGTATGCAAGTAATACTTGCTGTATATGGTGTACTATAAAAGAATGAAAATCAGACAAAAGTTGTTCTATAAACTTTTTCCGAAATTAGAAAATTTTGTTTAATTTAGAGGAAGTAGTAATAACCCACACATTGTGAGACAATGACCAAGTCTGCGGTAAGAGCATCCACTATGGTTTTAGGCTAGCCATAGGCCAGCCACAACTCCTCCTGCCACATCATCAGGACAAGCAACTGGACAAGCCATAGGCTAGCCACGATAAACAAAATTATAAAAAACAAATAATTAACAACCACATCTTCTCCACGGGTCAGTTGCCGCCGTCCATTCAGCTAAGATCTTGTGCATCTGAGCTCGCGTTTGTTGACGTGCGAAGAAGGCGAGCTCGGTTGGCGACGAGCCAACAGGGGGGATGCCGACTGGACCTCCTGGGACCCCTGGGCAACCCCCTCGCTACCCGTTGCGCCCGCCTTTGCCCAACCGGGTGAGTGCGGAGAGTAAATGATGAAGGGGACGGGAACTCCTGAACATCCTCGGGGAGGTCGTGGGAACCGCCGCTGCTGCCGCTGTAATCACCGGCATAGTTCAGACGCTGCTTCTTCTGCCAGCCAGCATCGACACCTGCCTGAAACTTCTCGGAGTCCATCAGGACCTCATAGCAGTTCCAGTAGGTGAACTCCTTATAAAACCCGGGCACGGGGAAGGCTTTATCCGCTATCCTCCTGCAGTCCTCGTCAGTTTGGCCACTGGTCTGTCAAGGCCATACTACCCCCGGCTGCCATCCCGGGCATCATCTGCTGCCAAGGGTACATGTTGTAGTACCCGGCCATCGGACCCCATCCACCTCCCACGGGTACCGTGGGAGTTTGAGACCCGCTCGTCACTGGAAACCCCTCGTTTTTGTTCTCTATTTTGCTTTATTGCTCTTGTACAGAAATTAAGTGAGAGAGAAAACTCGTTAAAACAAGCGGTGCGAATAAAAATGACGTGTAAATCGCGTATATATAGTGTTTCAAATTTTTTTTAAAAAAAAAGTGTTGGCCGATCGCCCGCCTACAATGGCGGCCAGCCGATCGGCGAGCGCATCGGCCAGCGCCCGAGAATCGGCGTCCACTAGCCGATTTTTTCGCCGATTTGGCGCTAGCCGACTCCAATGGTTCGGCGAGCGAACCGGCTAGCGCCGGGAATCGGCTAGCCGGTCCGCTAGCCGCCATTGGAGATGCTCTAACATCACCAAATAATAAGAGTTACTAAAATCATGTGTTTGTTGGTTGGTGGGGTTGAAGTTGAAGGGTTGTTAGACCAAGCATGAATATATATGAATGCTGGCTGTTTCACCAATCCAGGAATGAAGTATATACATAATACATGGATCAATACAATATTTGATAAATTATTTTACTTTTTGTGGAGTCTGTAACAATAACATGCAGTATATATCATATCAAGATGAAATAGCAGAAGTAGTATATGAATTATTATTGAAGTAAACAGGAAACTTAAATTTGAAATTGCAAAGGGACCATATACGTATCATCAATAGTTATTTATTATCAACAAGGATTATGTAAATGTGGATTGATGGTTTAGACAATTGATTCAATTCAAAGCATAGGGCGATAGACTATTTACACCGTCATGTTGTGAAGTCAACAAATCTAAGTTTTTATAATACCCTACGTTTTGTGATTAAGGACAAAAAATGTCGATACTAAACCAATTACTAAAACATATGGAGAAACTATTGGATAATGATCTCAAGAGTCAAGAGACCCCCCCCGAGTAAAATTACTTCAATTGCTTTTACTAATCTAATACTCCTTATTGCAAGATTAGTCAATGATAATTATGATATTTAACTTTGGTTCAAACTTATCCAAGAGCCAAAAAAATTAGTTTTCCTTTGATGTGTATATCATATGGGACGTGTTTGTTTAGGCTGTATATACAATATGGTCATCCATGGCTAAATGACATACCAAAAATTACTCTTAAATTCAATTACTAATTAATTACTCTTTTACCCCTGTATTTTTTTTTCAATTTGTTTTGGATTGGAGTTTGAGAAATTGAGATTTGTACACAAATCTTCCACTCTTATAATTTATAAAAAGGAGGAATGCCAATAAACTAAGCTTGGTTTATGTCTCCATGTGTTTCACCATACTATAGATAATATTATTGGGAATTAGGGATTGCAAATGCATGAATACCTAATTATTTTCTAAGAAGCTAATAAGGCGAGTTCAGATAACAAAGTTAGCCTACCTATGCCGAAGAATGACGTTGGAGGCTCTCTGCCTCACCCAATAAGAAGGTGAGTATGCGACACAAAATCCAATCCACTACTCTTTTCTTTTCTTGACAGGAATATAAGAAAAATCATATTTCTATCACATAATAATAATTAATCAAACACAAGTCAAGTCTAACGCCTATATACATGTAAAATCCATGTTTATTAGACATCTTTTCAGTTTTGGTAGTTTGGGCATTAGTTGCACTGATACCATGTTTGAAATTTTAAGTATTTGGATCAAGCATAAACTATATTTTCAGTAAGATATTGCAATTATCTCAAACAGAAATTTGCATGTGGACATTGGTATCATATAATCAATTAAAAAAGACCATAAAATTTCAACGACAGCTAATTAACATTAGTAGTTTAAACACAACTATATATACCATAAACTAATGAACACATATCCATTACCACTAAATTTCAGCCATTAAGATTTATTGAATGCATTAACATCACTCCTCTCTTCTTCAACTTAACATAGAATAACTTAATTAATACGTATAACTTTGATACATCGGTTCGAGATAGTTAAGTTGATGGTTGAATCTGTCTTGGACGAAATCGAAGGCATCATAGGGCATTAATTCAACCAGAAACGAGTCGTCTTCGGATGATCCATTTACATGAATGTTTGAAAGGCTTGCATGAGCTGAAGGAAGTGGTGCGGAATCCGGTGTTTCTTTGAGGCCGGGAAGTAGGAACTGAGAGTCCACAATTTCTGCATCGACCGGGAAATATGGCAACATGTTGTCGATTTTTGAGTTAATGCTCTCCATTGTTGTAGTGGCGGCGGTTGGATGATTGGCAGCCAATAGCTTCTTTTTTAGCTTGGTGTTCCAATAGTTCTTGACGTCGTTGTCTGTTCTCCCTGGAAGCTGTGAAGCTATCACGGACCACCTATCCATAACATACATTATAAATCCGCTACTAATAGTTCAATAATGGATTAGTAGCGGAATGAGTCTGCTGATAAATTCTTGGCATAAAAAAGGAATTGAAAAATTTGGCATCAATGCATGTATAGTGAATGTAATTGGAAATGAATTAAGAGATAAATACCTGCTTCCAATGGTATGATAGAGTGTGAGAATGATGGAATCTTCTTCATGAGTGAAGCCGCCATGCTTGATGTTGGGCCTAAGGTAATTAAGCCATCTCAGCCGACAGCTCTTGCCGCATCGCTTCAGCCCTATTTCGTCAACACAAAGTGAGTATGTATGCTTGTAATTGTATTGTATGTGTGTCTATGAATAAATTAAACAAAATTGAGGAAATTTTTAATTTAAAAAAAAAAAAAGATTTAGTAGTACCTGCTTTTTGAGGCAAAGAAATCCAGCTTCCAATAGTGCCATGCTTCTGAACATAGTTTCTGAGAGTGGTGTCTTCCTCAGGAGACCATGGCCCCCTCTTTACCTTGCTTTTGTCACAACAAGGTGCTCTTCCCATTTAACTCTCACTTTGATCACTATTATGTTTAGAGAGAGAGGTTGGCAAAATATGGGGAAGAAATGTATCTGATTTTATGGATGGGTGTAAGCTTGACTTTGTCAACTGGAGTACTTTGCTAATTTCTTTCCCCCACATGGAGTTTGAAGTGTTAACATTTTTCCCCTTGTGTTGGATAAAGGAAACAACTTGGTCAATTTGTTTCATGGGCAAGTAATACATATGTCAACATTTTTTGGTTTGAGTATCAGCTCGAGGGCCCCCAATAGATATTTTGCTTTGCTCAGATTTGATTTATTCATATAATAAAAACTATGACTTCATCTTGAAAATGCATGGTAAAAAAAAAGATTAAATAATAGGAGTATGAACGATGATTAGAATAAATTAATCCTCTGAATAGTCGGCTCTACTTTTAGTTTGTATGACTTTGTTGAAAGAGGACTTGTTAAACTTTTTTTTGGTGACATTTTTTCTACCCTTTATAATTTTTTTATGATCAACTGAGTTTCGTTAATGGTAACCTCTGGCCTATGGGATTTACGGAAGTAGTACATTATTAGGTCTCTGATCGGACAGAAGTTGAGCACACTCTTTTGAAACATAGAATCTTCAACTCTCAAAATGAACAATGGGCCAGGCCCTAAAATTCAATTCCAAATGGGCCTTACTTGACGCCCATCCTTAAATTCACCTCATTAAATCATCAATGCTAGTGGAGTAGTAATATTTCCGTTTAATTTTTTCTGACCAAAACGCTCTTCTTCTATTTTGATAAGTTTTAAACTAATTAAGTTATTTTTATTTTTGATAAAAATTAATTTTCATTTTTATTTTATTCTCTTTTCATTTCTCTTACTTTATTCTCTTTTTACTTTTTTCACCATCTATTTAACACATTATTCTTAAACTCCGCCAAAAAAATGTCTTTATTAACAAGAAAACGAGGGATTAGTTTCTTACAATTTATATTTACACATAAGCAACATTAGTTTTTTTCTATTATTACTAAATAACATTAGAATTAGTCTCCTTCCTCGTGAAAGCAAATTAGCAAATGGAGTATCGTACTCATAGATTTTTAGGTACGCGTTCGGCAGTTTTCCTCCATTCCTCTGATCAGTTCCCCAGCACACGAAGCTTTTGAAATACTCTGGCCGGATAAATTTTCTGCAGCACCTGAGCTGCTCTGTAGTTGTAATGCGTCGGAAATCGGAATATGTTGATGTCGCCTAGGTGTTCGACGAAATGCGTCAACGGCATGATTGTGCTTTCTTTCCTCTGAACTTGCATTTACTTATAACTGATAGTATCTTTTGACTATGCATTAAGGTCTTGTTGATGCTTTTGTGTGCAATGTTCACCGCAATGTCGCAGCGGCTTTCACTCTTATACACAACTCACATATTATTGAGAAATGCATCTTCACCATCATTCACTTATCATGTTGCAGTAGCGCCTTATCCTGTTGCTTTTAGTTGTTATAGAGACTACAGCAAAATGCTCGCTTACGCCTCTTGTGTACCGTGCGGAAATAGTCTCATCGGCCCGCATTTTGTGACTACATATCCACTTATGTTTAGGCCCTATTGCACTTCAGAGGAATTTGAATCGATCAAACCATCTTATACAGATGGAACTGATCATGCTGATGAGGTCTATAAAACAGTGTTGGATTATGCAAAGCCCGAGTATAAAATGGAGGGGGCTCTTGATGAACTTGGCATTGAATTGACAACACCTTTGGTAGTAGAGGTTCTAGACAGGCTTCGATTTGAGGAGAAGCTAGCATTCAGGTTCTTTAATTGGGTGGGGCACCAAGAACATTATAGTCATGAGCCTGAATCCTATAATAGAATGATTGACATTCTATCCAGTACTAAGTACTAGGTGAGGCAGTTTCGTATCATCTGTGATCTTCTTGACTATATGAAAAGGAGCGGTAAAAGCTCTGTACCCATTGAGGTGTTGCTGACCATTTTGAGACGGTATATTGAGAAACACTTGACGCATCTTCAGAAGTTTGCGAAGAAGAAAAAGATACGCATGAAGACACAGCCTGAGATAAACTCGTTAAATCTGCTATTGGATGCTATGTGCAAGTGCTCTCTCGTTGAGGATGCTGAGGCGATGTGCCAGAGAGTAAGAAGCAAGGTCAAGCCGAATGCTGACACGTATAACATTTTGTTCTTTGGATGGTGCAGGATTAGACTAAAGCTATGGGCGTGCTCGAGAATATGATCAGTATGGGTTTTACGCCCGAATATTTCACGTACAACACTGCCATTTATACCTTCTGCAAAGCAGGGATGCTCAAAGATGCTGCTGAGATTCTGCAATTCATGAAGACCAAAGGCTCAACTATGTCTTCTCCCACAGCAAAAACTTACGCGATTATAATGGTAGCACTTGTCCAGAATGACAGAATGGATGAGTGCTTCGAGATCTTAGCAGATATGATAGCTAGTGGATGCCTTCATGATGTGTCTACGTACAAAGACCTGATTGATGCCATGTGTTCAGCTGGGAAAATCGAAGCAGCGTATAAGTTCTTGGAAGAGATGGGACAGACGAGCTACCCTCCTGATATTGTCACTTACAATTGCTTTCTCAAGGTTCTGTGTGATAATAGGAATAGTGAAGAGGCACTTCGTCTTTTCCGGAAAATGAACGTGGTGGGAAGCTCACCCAGTGTGCAAACGTACAATATGCTGATTGTGATGTTTTTTCAGAATTGGTGAGCCCGATGGCGCCGTTGAAGCTTGGAGGGAGATGGAGAGAAGAGGTTGTGCTCGTGATACTGATACCTACTGCGTGATGATTGAAGGACTATTCGGATGCAATAATACCAAGGATGCGATTTCACTTTTGGAAGAAGTTTTAAACATGGGGATGAAATTACCCTTTAAGAAATTCGACTCCTTTTTGAAGGAGCTCTCTGCAGTTGGTGACCTCCGTGCAATTGGTAGACTGTCGGGTACAATCCTGCAAAGGCACGCCGTTTCGCTGTAACTCAGAAGCGTAGAAGTATGAGCTTGAGAGGAAGGTGAGGGCTTCTCTAAATGGTTTCTATAAATTCCAATGGCTTGTATGATATCCCCACGTGACGATTTCTTTCTTTCATCAACTTTGGCATCTTTTCTTCATCCTGTAAATTTATTTTCTGTCTAGTTTGGAATGACATAGTTAATTGAGGAACTAAATCACATGTCAAGTAAAAATAGTGCGTCTTCTCGATTACGACCTTTACATGCATGTTATTCCCAAGAAGCTTCATGCCCTATTTGATTGCTTCAAAGTTTAGGGTAGCAAGTTTATTCCCAAGTTAATCAAAGTGGGA
The DNA here is from genome assembly GCF_004379255.2 of Salvia splendens. NCBI lineage: Eukaryota > Viridiplantae > Streptophyta > Magnoliopsida > Lamiales > Lamiaceae > Salvia > Salvia splendens. Next base: position 12,970,585 of record NC_056037.1, on the reverse strand, counting down.
GAAAATAGTTAGGGTTGTACAGCCCATAATCTACAACAGATGTATAATAGAATGAAATTCAGTTTGGAACATTTTACAAACAAAATAGACCGTCGAAGATCACGATCACCATGTTGGGATAGTTTTAGAGATAACATATCACAGGGAATAATGTATGAAATAAAATGTTCAACTTATAACAACTCATATTAGTATTATTTAAATGGCATGGATAATATTGCACTACAACATCAAGCTTATTCTTGGACTTAAAATTAGTTGGAGTCATCTTGATTCTTGGACACAATAACAACTACATGATCGGTAGAAGAAATTAAAAAGAGAAAAAAGAGAATTTCATCTTCTGTATAAATCAGTACATATGATCAATAGAAGAAAAAATGGAAGAGAAAGAATCACATCTTCTGTATAAATCAGTACATGATCGAGTAATTCCTAATCCAACATCCTAATACACAACAAATACGAAATCCTGATGGAAAATGATACAGTGGATTGGCCTGCAATGCAAACAAATAACTAGTAATTAAAATGTTGACTATCATTCGATTAGTAGCTGTAACTATGCAAATTTCATGTCATAGAAAATATGTTGGCATTTGCAGAGATCCCCGTAAACCATGAATTCCAAGTTTGAAATACCATTTGTACACAAAAGAATCTTTGCATCAGATTAAAATAAAATAAAGAAACAAAAGTTGAATTGTTCATAGTTAGAGAATACCTTGTCAGTTGCCATTTGATTTAAAATCTTCCTTCCCTCTCCAAACTGCCAATACTTCATCCGTTCTGAATCGCTGGGTAAACGTAGATTCTTCTAACGGAGTCGTCTGGCCTTGAGCATATGCAAGGAGCCCAGTGTAGGCAATCATTGCCCCGTTGTCAATGCAGTATCGGTCATCAGTTGCAAATAACTTCCCTCCCCTTTCACTACACATAACACGCATCATTTCCTGTAACCGTTCATTGCATCCCACACCACCAACAATTAGCACGTCCTTCTTGTCACAATGTGCCATTGCCCGCTCCGTGATCTCCACAAGCATTGCAAACAAAGTTTCCTGCAAATCCCCAATATGCAACCAGATACAATAAGAATTTTACCTTTTCTCCCCAAAAATGAGGACTAGATATTAGCCCATCTATAATGAAAATGGTCCCAAATTACCTGCAAGGAATAACACAAGTCTGCAGGTGTGCACTCATCGTTTTTAAGTTTCTCTTCTGCTGTGGCTTCAATATAGCTCAATATCCCACTAAAGGAAACGTCCATTCCTTTCACAACATAAGGAAGCTCTATAAACTTATCTCCTTTTTTAGCAAGCTGGCAGGAAACTGGTGGAATTAGATCTAACTCACAAGCAGTTGTTTTTGTATCATATGCAATTGTGTTCATGTAACCAGCTTTAAAAGCTTCGTTAAAACCATACCTGCTCAATGTTGTAGCCGGGACTAGGGTCATTAGACAGATTAAGAACCCTAGCAAATCTGTCTAAGCAATTTCCAACTGCAATGTCTATTGTCTCGCCAAAGATACGATACCTGCCCTCGCTATAGGCAATGACCTGAGTATTTCCCCCACTCACATACAGCACAACTGGATCATCTGCCCCGGTCACTATCCTCCCCATCTCAATATGTGCTACACAGTGATTAACCCCAACTATTGGTTTCTTCCAAAGTTGTGATAATATGCGAATGACTATAGCTGATATCTACAAAAGAAACACATGATTTTAAGCCTTCTAACAATGAAAACCTGAGAATACCAATGTTAAATAACCAATAAAAACTGCTTTAAGAGAGCACAGTCATTTCAGTGTTGTGTTCAATTGTTATACTCCACTATTTTAAAAGTCCTGAAAGGAAGGACAAAAATCAAAATTCAACAATTTGTCACATCCACAAAAGGATCTAGGCATTCCCTACGTTTCAAAGAACTCATAAAAAGAATCAAAGGCATAACCCTCTGCTCGGCAAGGAATCGATCCATATTGTTTGCAGTATTTCATTTAATTTTCACCACTTCCTCAGTTTTCCAGGCTTAAAATGATACTACTCCGCCATTCATATTTTGGTGCAGAGCTGCTGGAAATTTCATTGCCTAATTTATAATTATTCCCAAGAGGTCTCTATATGGTCTTATAGTATTCCACAAGAAAAAAGAACATTTACCCTCAAACTTCAGCAGATACTTGGTCTCATTTAATATCAGTTCAACCAGAGTAACACCAATCAAACTATATCAAATTGGAAAAAAATTCAGCTGGGAAAATACTGTGAATATGCTCTCCTAGCTTTACAAATTGGTAATAGAGGTGAATTTATTTGGATCCAAATAAGTACTTAAGAGCTATTCCAGCTGAGACTGCACAACAACATAACATACAAAAAAAACCAATTTAAGTGAATTCATACTTGAAGAGGGGCTCCCATCCCGGGGCCTTTCGTGTAGCAAAGGCAGTCAATATCCTGTGGTGTAATGTTGGCCTCAGTGAGGGCCGATTTGAGGAGCGGAAGCACATGGTGGAGATGGTGTTGGGCGGTTTCGCGGGGGAGAAAGCCATGCCCTGGCGGAGTGATGTAAGTATGACGAGGATTCGACAAAATGCAACCGTCCAGCGTCACAGCGCCTACCGCAATCTTGTTAGCGGATCCTTCAAACCCTAACGCTATCAGCCGTTTCTTCTCCGCCATAACTAACACACCACGAAAAAAACAGAGAATTGTGCAACAGAAAGGAGTTCGAATCCACAGAGAAATGGAAACTAGAATATAGGCTGAACAAGATGAAGAAACGGCGGTTACAAGTTGAGGGTTTATTCAATAAACTTTTTTCCATTCCTTTTTCCTCTTCTTTTAAAGTCAATATAAATTAGTTTTTGAAATTGTTTCATTATTTTCAAACGTCACGTAGTCTACAATAAACTTAATTGGGCTTATTATTGGGCTTTATTTGATTTGATGGTTTCATGAGATATAATTTGACTGTTGGGCTATCGATGTAGTGCAACTATATTTATATATGAGTTGAAATCATGGCATATTTATTAAGTACACCAAATTATTCTCTAAAAATATAATTATGGGAAATTTTTGATTTTTTTCCTATGAATGATTATACGATTCTGAGTGGTCTACGAAGAGTGTACATGTCTAATTTATTATAAAAGGTAAAGACAGTATTATACCATTTGAACGATTGTATAAACTTTACGAATTGCATTTAGCACTATTGATTCACCCGAAAACTAATTTCTCGGTAATATTATTATTATTGTTCTATCAATGGAAATTTTAATAATTATTTCATCAATTAGTTAATTGAGTTATTATTTCAATTACTTGATTGTATTTGATTGATTAATATAAATTTAAAATCCTAACAATACACAAGATAAGTCATCTATCATTATATCAAAATGACATTGGTTATATTTTTTTATTTTAAGTCTTAACCTTTTCTATTTACCTATTTAAAGATTATTAATTGCTTATTATTATATCTGGTTTAGTTAAATGCAATTGATATAATTTAAATAATATTGTGTTGTATTCTCTATATTTTCTTAATTTATTACATTATTTTTAATAAATAAAATCACAATCATAAATTAATGAGTTATCATTGTAATAGTTAACATTATTATCATTAGAAAGGTGATTAGATGTATCTTTCATTTTTTTATATATATAATAAATTAATACCATTATACTTTTATTTCCCAATCGTAAGTGGCAATATCACCTCTGACCAAATCTTATTCCCAAAATCAGCCAATCTAAACGCAATTAGATTTTCTATTGAGTACACGAAAAAGTCCAAACTTATAGATGAGGACATTTATCTCATTATAAATACCAGAATTTTTCCAATCTTATAATATCAAGCAGAAAAGCCGTTTCTTTGTCACATTGTAATTTTTCCAATCATAATATATCTCGTTGTGTTTGAATCTTGATATTGAATTTTTTTTGTTGCCAAGATGACCAACCTCGTTGACCAGCTCCATCATGGTAAATAATTTTATTTTCCTCCCAAAATGCCATAATGTTTCACAATATTCACGATCTATAATTTAAAATTGTGTGTGAGATGAAGAGATTAAAGTTGGCAGCAATCTCAAGGCGCCTTCGAAGCTCCTGAAATAAATGCTTTTGGTCAAAACTTTAGAGCATCCATAACGGTTTTCACCCAGCAATAGCCCAGCCATAGCCCAGCCACAAACTGTTTCTGTCACATCATCAGTACTAAAAATCCTTCTGTCACATCATCGGGACAAGCAAATAGCTCAGCAATAGCCTAGCCAATCACTCAAAATTACATAAAATAAATAATTAACAATCACACAAAATACGGAATTAAATTTACGACACAGATACGGAAAAACCCAATAATAATATTAAAAATTAAAAAAGTACATTAATTAAAAAAACACAACTAAGAATGAGTTTGTCCCACATCGAAAGTGGAACATGAAACATTCAAGGATGTCTCTATAAAAGAGAAACAACCAAGAATGAATTTGTTCCACTTTCGACAACCAAGAATAAGTTTGTCCCACATCGAAAGTGAAACATAAAACATTCAAAGATGTCTCTATAAAAAAGAAACAACCAAGAATGAGTTTGTCCCACATCGAGAGTGGAACATAAAACCTTCAAGGATGTCTCTATAAAAAAGAAACAACCAAGAATGAGTTTGTCCCACATCGAGAGTGGAACATAAAACCTTCAAGGATGTCTCTATAAAAGAGAAACAACCAAGAATGAGTTTGTCCCACATCGAAAGTGGAACATAAAACCTTCAAGGACGTCTCTATAAAAGAGAAACAACCAAGAATGAGTTTCATAAAAAAATACATTAAATAAAAAAAAATTAAAATTGGTTGGCCGATTGCTCACCGATCGGGAGCCTACAATGGCGGCCAGCCGATCGGCCAGCGCCCGAGAATCGGCGTGCGCACGCCGATTTGGCGCTCGCCGCTTGCAATGGTTCGGCGAGCGCCGCGAATCGGCTAGCCGGTGCGCTCGCCGCCATTATGGATGCTCTTAGGTATTGAATTAATCATATTACAATTGATTTAATTTCTAAATCTAGTTTTTAAAAATATTAGTATTTGATATGAAATTTATAGGGACTATACGAATGCCGAGACCGAGAGGCAGAAAGGGGTTGAGGAATTCTACCGTTTGCAACACATCAACCAGACATATGATTATGTGCGTGCAACACATTTCATTTTGAATCAACCACTGCTATATCTTTTTTTTAATTTTAGTTTTAAAATTGAATTGCAAATGCAGGTTAAGCAGATGAGAAAAAAGTTTTCAAAACTTGACAAAATGGAAATGAGCATATGGGAATGTTGTGAGCTTCTTAATGAAGTAGTGGATGAAAGTGATCCTGATTTAGACGAACCACAAATTCAACACTTGTTGCAATCTGCCGAGGCTATCCGCAAGGACTACCCCGATCAAGATTGGTTGCACCTCACCGCTCTAATTCACGGTACGCAACCAAACAACTGCCTCATTAATTCGTTATTCATCCCACATGGCTGAACAAGTAAATTAAAACAATGTATAAGTGTTTCCTCAACTTCGTTTGTATAGTATTATACTAATGTTAAGTTTGAGTGTGCATAATTGAAACCTGACACACTAATTTTTTCAGATCTAGGAAAAGTGCTCCTTCTCCCGAAATTCGGAGGGTTGCCTCAATGGGCCGTTGTTGATGAGTACATTAACACCTACTAGTACTATAGTACTATATTTTTCTCCATTTAGACGATGATCACTCATATAAATTTCCCAAATCAGGTGACACATTCCCTCTTGGATGTGCTTTCGACGCCTCCAATATTCATCACAAGGTAACAAATTAATTCTGTTGGTTCTACTGATTACAAGAGATAACAAAACCAAAACCGGGCGTAATACAACCCAAAAGAAAAGAAAATGAGGAACTGAACTTAAAAATTACAACGTAGAATCGAAAACTACTAAACCAGTATGATTAGCCGAGTCGAGGAGGCCTCTTCCCGCAAGACGAGATACGCCCCGGTAGTGCTCTTCGGTTTGGCGTGTCGTCCCCAAAGGTAAAACGGCTACGTCTCTATTGATGCAGCACCGCAATCAGTAGAGCTCCGGCGAACTGGATGGAGGAGAGGGCAGAGCTTCGACAGAAGGACAATGCAGAGAGAGGGAGAGAGCTTATGATGCAGAGAATGCTTGGAATTGTGTGTCCTAATGCAGTGGTATGGCTAGCCTATTTATAGGCCAAGCCACCATGCAGGGTCAACCGAGCCATGAAGGCTCATCATGGCAGATTCGTAACCGCCGTCGGTTACGAGCGTGGCGGCGGCGCGTGCGTGTGCGCGCGTGTGGGCTCTTTCACCCATCTTGGTCCACTATAATTATTAAGTAACATAAAGTCACTTAATTTATACACATTAAAGATGTATTAATCTTCCAATGTGGGATAATTAACACTAGTTAATTATTCCCTAAGCACATGCTCCAAGCTTTAATTAAAAGCTAATTATGCCCAACTTTAATCCACTATTTCTCACTCACCGGAAATCGGATTTGAGAAAGTGAATATACTACATTTATCTACGTAAAATGTAGATCGACGCTATATCATTTAATTTCACAAAATTAAATGTCTCGTCACATTTATTCTTTGGTCAAAACCATTGACCAGGCATATTTAATCCATGAGTGGAAATAGCCAAATGCATATGCATGCAGACATAAGCTCAACCCTCGAGAGGTATATAAGCATAAGGATAGGTAGTTGTTGACTTTGAACCCTCCATAGTCGACACCATCGGATACACAGGCGGCTTAGTAGCGCGATGCTTTGAACTAATCCCCCACGGCGTGCACCGAGACAATGGTGCTTAAACACCTCAACCTCATCCGTTCTCACGTTTTGTGTCCATTGCGGTCTTGGACACCACTTTGGATTCATAAGTGCATTTTTTATGAAGCGACCACACTTCGCACTTACATAGGTGATTCTTAGTCAAGTACCTTGCCATACTTGGTCTCTTTGAGAATTCCATCTCTTTGAGATCCTTAAGAACCATTAAAAGTCATAGACTTAGCCTTTACCACTAGGCAAGCTCTCCAACACTCTATTGCTCTCTAGGGAATAGATATAGTTGAGTGTTTCTCATGAACTCTCATAGCTTAGTTGTCCCTTTGAACCAAGTTCTTGGGATCTCCAGTCATCATGGTTGGGTTACCACTATGATAATTCTTTAGTTTGTGGATTTCAAACCCATTCCCTCTAGCAACTTATTCATTTGATCACGGTTTAACCCTTTGGTTAGCGGATCCGCTAGATTATCTATTGACTTCACATAGTCAATTGTAATCACCCCTGTTGTGATCAAATGTCTCACGGTGTTATGTCGTCGACGTATATGTCGAGACTTACCGTTATAGAAGCCATTGTTTGCCCTTCCAATAGCTGCTTGGCTATCGCAGTGGATCAGCACTGGTGGCACTGGCTTAGACCAACATGGAATGTCTTCAAGAAAGTTCTTAAGCCACTCGGCTTCCTCACCAGCCTTATCCAAGGCAATGAACTCCGATTCCATTGTTGATCGGGCTATACAGGTCTGTTTTGTGGATTTCCACGATACAGCACCACCCCCAATAGTAAAGACATATCCACTTGTTGAAAGTGAGTCTCTATTATCGGATATCCAATTGGCATCACAGTACCCTTCAAGTACCGGGGGGTATCTCGAGAAGTGTAGCCCAAGATTTTGAGTGTGTTTTAAATATCTCAAAACCCTCACAAGAGCTCTCCAATGCTCTTTGCTTGGATTGCTCGTGTAACGACTCAACTTGTTCACGGCACAAGCAATGTCAGGTCGAATGCAATTAGTCAAGTACATAATGCACCCGATGACCCGTGCATACTCTTCTTGTGCAACGGGCTCGCCTTTGTTTTTGCTCAAGTGAACGTCGAGTTCAATTGGAGTCTTAACCGGCGCGCCATCATAGGCTTTGAATTTATTCAATATCTTCTCAACATAATGTGATTGTGTTAAGATGATTCCATCATTCGTTCTTAGAATCTTCATTCCAAGAATTACATCGGCTAGACCCATGTCTTTCATGTCAAAGTTTCTCTTTAACATGGCCTTTGTATCGTTAATTACTTGAGTGTTGCTACCCAAGATTAACATATCATCAACGTAGAGACACACTATAACATGACCGTTATTAGTGCTCTTGATGTAGACACATTTGTCGCACTCGTTGATTTTAAACCCATTTGATAACATCACATTATCAAACTTCAAGTGCCATTGCAATGGCGCTTGTTTCAATCCATATAGGGACTTTACGAGCTTGCATACCTTTTTCTCTTGTCCAGGTACTACAAACCCTTCGGGTTGTTCCATATAGATTTCATCTTCTAGTTCACCATTTAGAAACACGGTCTTTACATCCATTTGATGAATCTCAAGATTGTGCAATGCAGCAATAGCGAGAAGCACTCGTATAGATGTAATCCTTGTTACAGGTGAATAGGTATCGAAGAAGTCATGTCCTTCCTTTTGTTTAAAACCCTTTACTACTAATCGGGCTTTATACTTATCAACTGTTCCATCGGCCTTAAACTTTCTTTTAAGAACCCATTTGCATCCTAAAGGTTTAGCACCTTCGGGCAAATCAACCAACACCCATGTGTGGTTTAGCAAAATTGAATCAATTTCGCTTTGAACAGCTTCTCTCCAATGCTGCCCGTCTGGGCCAGCAAAGGCTACTTTTATCGATGTTGGTTCTTCATCCAACATGAAAGCAATGTAGTCAGGACCAAAAGTTTTTGGTGTTCTGACTCTATTACCACGTCTTAGTACTGTATCTTTTGGATCGGGCCTTGCACGCTTGCGCGATTCAGGTTCCGCATCTGCTGATTTATAACTAATGGCTTCTTCTTCCACTTGTTTAGAACTAGTGGCTTCTTCAATTCTTGTCTCAGAATTGGTTGAGACTTTTTCCTTGTCTTTGCAAGGAAATGTATTTTCGAGAAATACAGCATTCCTCGACTCAATTGTTGTTCCTACTGTGATAGTCGATATTTCAGACTTGTGAACAACAAATCGATATGCACTACTGTTAAGTGCATATCCAATGAAGATGCAATCAACCGTCTTAGGTCCGATTGTAACTTCTTTGGGCGGAGGAACCATCACCTTTGCCAAACACCCCCACACTTTGAGGTATTTGTAGGATGGCTTCCTTCCCTTCCACAACTCATAAGGAGTGACATCTTTTCCTTTGAGAGGGATCTTATTCAAGATATAGTTGGCTGTCAAAACAGCTTCCCCCCACATGTTATGTGGTAATCCTGAAGTTAGAAGCAGTGCATTCATCATCTCTTTTAGAGTTCGATTTTTGCGTTCTGCAACACCATTAGATTGTGGTGAATATGGAGCAGTTGTTTGATGAATTATACCACTTGCGTTGCATAACTCCTCAAACGGGGCTACATATTCGCCTCCTCTATCGCTTCGAATCATTTTGATTTTACAACCAAGTTGATTCTCAACTTCGTTCTTATAATTTTTGAACGCTTCTATTGCTTCATCTTTACTTCTTAAAAGATAAATGTAGCAATACCTTGTGCAATCATCTATGAAAGTGATAAAGTACTTTTTACCACCTCTTGTTTGCACCATCTTTAAATCACATACGTCCGTGTGAATTAATTCAAGGGGTTTTGTGCTTCGTTCAACCGAGTGAAACGGCAACTTAGTCATTTTTGCTTCAAGACAAATTTCACATTTATCTTGGGTATCCAATTCATTAGCCTTTAGTAAATCTAAATTCACTAATCTTTTAATAGCTTTTGAATTCACATGTCCCAATCTACAATGCCACAAATTTGAAGACTCAATCAAATAAGAGGAAGTAGATGCTTTATTCTTATTAGCCAGTGGCTTTGGAACACGCAGTGTTGCTACACTAAGCTTGAAAAGTCCGTCGGTTACATAACCTTTTCCGAGGGACTTCCCAAACTTATACAATGCAAACCTATCGGATTCAAATACAAGTTTAAAACCCTTATTCACTAGTATTGATCATGAAACTAGGTTCTTCCGGATGTCCGGAACGTGCAGCGCATCCTTCAAGGTGATTGAGACGCCAGACGTCATCTTTAGGATTACATCACCAACTCCGAGGATTTCAGACGAGGCTTGATTCCCCATGTTTATATTTCTCCCTTCAACGTTGTTGTAGGTGGAGAACATACTCCTATCTGCACAAACATGTGCAGTAGCGCCGGTATCAATATACCAGCCACCCTTGTTGTTGTTGACAAGGTTGACCTCTTCAGTGACCACAGCAATGAGGTCGTTCTCATCCCAGTCCTTGAATTCCTTCTCAATGACGTGGGCAGCCGGCTTCTTCTTCTTGCTGCGGCAGTCTTTAGCAAAGTGGCCTGGTTTGCCACACTTGTAGCAGTCGCCTTCAAACTTCTTTGAAGGCTGCTCTCCCTTCCCTTTGTCGTTTGGACGGTTTGGGCGAGGGCGTTTGTTGGAGGGTCCGCCCCGCTCCAACAGATTGGCCTTGGCTTCGTTTGGGGCGAATCCCTTAGCCTTTTGATCACTTTTGCGCACGTCGGCCTCGATGCGCAACTTCACGATCAAGTCTTCAAGGGTCATCTGCTTTCGCTTGTGCTTGAGATAACTCTTGAAGTCCTTCCAACTTGGAGGGAGCTTGTCAATGATCGTGCACCTTAGGAATTTGTCGGGCAAGGTCATCCCTTCAGCCACTAATGAGTGGATGATCATTTGGAGCTCTTGGACTTGCTCCATGACGGGTCGAGAGTCGACCATTTTGTAGTCCATAAACTTGGATGCTACAACTTGTTCCGTCCCTGCAGCATTATCTATGCTATACTTCTTTTCTAGGTTTTCCCACATTTGTTTAGATGTGGTTACATTGGAGTATACATTATAGAGGCTATCATCTAATGCACTTAAAATAAAATTTTTACATAGATAATCCCCTTTTCTCCAAGCTTCATAGTCCGCCATGACTTCGAGCCTAGTCTCTTGGAGTTTACGACCAAGGATGTGGCTTGGAAAATGTGGTTATGTCATGGGGGCACGACGACTACATGTCTTTGGTAATTCTATAACAATTAATATAATTAATTGCATACACACAATTTTCATATTAGTTGAAATTTCATGCTTCTTAATTTGTTTCAATTTGTAGGTGTCTAAGGAAAATGGAACAACTCTACCTCCAGCCGCATTGTTCATTGTCCGTTACCATTCATTTTATCGTAAGTATTCAAATTTTTACATAGTAAATGAATGATGAATTATTAATTACTAGTACTAAATATTCCACATGCAATAAATATGAAATTAGAATTCATGAATTCAATTGTGAAAATTAAAAAGATAATGTCACTCACAAAACTCAATTAATAAAACTAATAAATTTTCTGTTTATTGGAAGTGACATTAAATAATTGTATTGACATTTGTAATTACAGCGTTGCATAAGGCTGGAGCTTATACACACTTGATGAACGACGAAGACAGGGAGAACCTCAAATGGCTCCACGTATTCAAGTAAATAAACTGATTAATTTTAATTAAAAATTAAGACCTTAATATTTACTAGACGTAGCTAGTATATATTAACATTATTTTTTGAATTAAAATTGTACAGCAAATACGATCTTTACTGTAAGAGCAAAGTTCATGTTGATGTAGAAGAAGTGAAACCCTACCATATGTCACTCATTCACAAGGTGTGTTTTAATTACTAGCTATTTATTCATTTTCTGTTTTGTTGTTTTTTATGTATTTATTGTAGTTTTAATTGGCCGATGAGAAGTAAATATTTTATACTTTATTATTGCAGTACTTCCCAGAAAAGTTGAGATGGTAAATTTGTGTGCAAGTGTTTCTTGAAGAGTAATGTTGGGCAAAGGATGAAAGTTGTAATTATTTATTTTGTCAATTTGTGTGCAAGTTTTTCAATTGACTACAGTTAGTATTTAAACTTTCGTAACACCCCAATAATTGTCATGGACTTACAAGCCATTTTTTGTAAGCGAACGACTGGTTTTTTTTTTTTTTTTCATTTTCTCTTTGTGTTAAATCAATTACTTTTATTAGTAATCTAGATTATTATGTTGGGCATTCCATGAAATTAAGTATGGATTTAATGCACGTTTGGGCCTGGAATATGATAAATAACATGTTTTTTTATAGAAAACTACAATATCAGAAATCATCCACAACATGAGAAAATATTCCATGGTCTTGGCATACCAAATTGACAATATGACTTGGTATAGCCAACTAATAGTTTTCTGACAAGTGTTATCAATAACCATATGTATTATGAAAACTAAATACACCTAATATGGAGTAGAAGATTTCATCAATTTATTGGCCTTTATTTCTTTTATTTGAAATTTTTTATGCATATAAATTTTATTTTTTATTTTAATTTTTTTTATATTATACTATTAAAAATCGAGATTAATTAATTTGAACTTTTTTATTATTATATTAGTGAATTACAACTTTTAATATATTTTATAACATGTAGAAATAATTTTAAAAAAATAAGAAAGAAAATAAAATATTAATAGTGTAAGAACACTTACATTTGTTATGCAACGGAACAAATTTATATACATCAAAAATTCAATAACATAAAATGTTAAAGATGGAAGAAAACTTATTTTTTGATGAATATTAACTAACCAACATTCCAAGAAAATTAAATTGTAGTGACAATAAATTAATATACTAAAATGATACCTTATTTTTTATTTTATAAAAAATCTATATAAGTAGTGTGATAAAATGTGATAATTTGAACTTTTTTATATTGATTAATTAATATTAATTTTTAATAACATATAAAAAGTTAGTAAAAAATATTAAAGGTTGGAGAAAACTTTAATTTTATTTTTACTGAAAAATAAATTCAATATGTATCAAAATATTTAGTCGAAGAAATAAAAGCATAAAAATGCAAAAAGTACTTTAGATGCATTTAGTTTCAATATTATATACAATTACTCTTGTTAGAATATTTATAAATTAATTCCAATATTTAATATTTCAATAGTATAATATAAACAAATTAAAATATGAAATAAAGTTTATATGCATAAAAAATTTAAAATAAAAGAAATATTGGCCTATAAATTGATGAAATCTTCCATATATTAGGTGTATTTAGTTTCCATAATACACATTATTGATAACACTTGTCAAAAAAAACTATTAGTTGGTCACACCAAATCATATTGCCAACATGGTCTGTCAAGACCATGGAATATTTTCTAAATCCACAAGACAGAATGAAACTAATTATAATTGTCAGCACAACACTTAAAGGCCAACTTAAAGGCCAAAATAAAGAACTGCATAAATCTGTGAAAAAAATTGCCAGCACAACACTAAAGGCTAATTTTTGTCGCACAATTTTCTACATTCAATTATTCTAAAAATAATAATAATACAAAACAAATAATCTGCTTTGAACAACAAAACTCAGCAATTTCTACATGTCTGCAAAGAAATTAGTTGAATTGTCAAGTTTGCTTCCCATGCTTACATTTTTCCTCTTGGTCCCTGCAAACATTGCCAGGAGGAGCACACTAGTTCATAAGATATTTGTAGTAATTATTTACAACAAGATTAAGAAAATTTTAATCTAACTAATCCAAGCCAAATTTAACCTCATTGTATAACTCAGTCATAAAAAAATTGATGCATCAACAAACACACGAGTTACATGACTCAAAGAATGCTATTGAAACCTAAAATGATTTCTGTCAGAAAATTAATTCAAGAATTTCTACCTCGCACTCTATAAAAACTGAATGCGACTAAAGATATTGGCTTACCTTTAGAGGGTTTTGGGATACTAGCATCGACATCCATCCCATCGCTATCACTATCTGAAGCTGCTGAATGGTTTGGCATGCTATTTTCAGATCCTTGCAGCAATTCATCCAAATCCCACAGCTATATATATTAACAGGCCACGGTTAGTTGAGAGCATAGATTATGTAAAACAAGCTATATGCAGATAAAAAAAGATAGACAGACCAAATGTAGATTTGCATATATGAATATAACAGTTGAGTTGCAGAGAGACCCTGACCTTTAGTGTTTGATCATGTGAAATGCTGCCAAGGAACTTTTTATCATGAGAAAAAGCTGCAGGGCAAGAAAACAAATTACAGTGAGAGAAAAGAGAAAAATGCAAAAGATTATTGATATGCTTTGCTTCTGACTACAAGAGCTAAAAACTTCAAATTATCAGTTTGCAAAAAGGAATGGCGTCATACCAAGACCTTCCACAGGGTATTCAGAATGCTCAGCAATTGGCTGAATTATTCTATTTGGCAGAATACCTACCAGGCTATAAAACAAAAAGGGAGATATAAGTTAAACTTAAGTGTGGAATGTGAGTTTTTTATACAAAAACCTCACCTGATTATTCCATTCTCTGAACCAGCTATTAATCTCTCTTCGTCAAGCTTAAGATTTAGAATAATCTCATCAGACAAACAACTTGAGAAGCAAGAAAAAAGTGATAAAAAAAGGAAAAAGCTCATCATGAGTACTGACCTTTAGCATGGCATCAACAGAGTTTGGGGAGAGATCAACAAAACGATCGCTAATCATTAAAACACTACTATCAGTATTAACCAAAAATAAGTAATGCAAACCAAATTCCAAAGTATAAAAGGATATTGCAGGGTCTCCATCCCAATATGGTTAGGACTATATGTAAATAAAGAAAATAGACATCCAAGAAAGGCATATACCTGCAATCCTTGAAAAATCCCCAAGAGTACAACAGCAATGTTCCACTTTGTGTTCCACAAACAACCTTTCTACCGTTCTAGTCCAAAGGGGAACATGCAACAGTTAGGCAATAGGCATATAAAAAGTACTAGGTAACCTGGAAAGATATAGTAGTAAAAAGGTTTCATCACTCACTAATGAGTAATGAATAGCAACAAAAACAAACTCAGCAGGTCTCTTCTATGCTAGAGGCCTTTATTTTCAAAGCAAATCTAGAAACAACTTTCACTTTTCAGGACGAAATTAAAACCAACCTTCATAATCACAACAGAAAGCAGCTCATCCTCAGAGAACTCGGATCGAGTTTGAACCTGATGTACATTAATAACATATATTCTTTCATTGAGTAAATGTAGTTGATAAAGGCACTGACAACCAGATGCAATCAAAAATGACCAAGTGCTAGAAGAAAGTAAAAGAGCATACCTTGTTGCTTCTTAAGTTGCAAACAGATAAAGTGCCATCCCCACTGTGTTAAATTTCATAAAAATTTAAAGCATGTATAAGAGAAGTGGAAATATCATAAAATGGATGGCATCATAAGCACTGATGTAGTGAAGAAAATGTTATCACGTGATGAATTTGCATCAAAGCACAAAACTTACAAAAGATTAAAACTGGGAAGCTAATAGAAGATATACACTACATTCTCAACATTTAAATAGGGCGGTCTACACTCAGCATATGAAATTTGAGTTTCAAAAATGAACATTGACATATAGGATTAGGAACATGTTAACAAAATTTCAGAAAATTAAATTTATAGGTACTACTCCCTGCCTCCCAAGCAGGCAACAAAAGGAAAAATGAGGGGGACCAATTCCCACATCCCAGTGAGTTCAACTATGACAAACTTGATTAACTTAAGAGCCCACATCTCAGAAGAAACCACATTTTGCAGGATTTTATCAGAAAGGTTTGTATTAACAGACATGAACGCATACGGAAGACAAGACTACCTTGTTCCAATCAATTTCATCGAGTCTGATGCAAATGTCATATCTGATATATATTCTTCATGAACATGTAAAGTGTTGCAGCAAGTACGTTGCCTGGTATCCCATACCTGTGATACCAGTACGAAAAATGAAAATATGTTCATTAGACAGTTAAGAGAAAATGGTTCACCATTAGCTGCTTGGGAAAAAAAACACCACTCTTCTTACTAAACAATACAGACTCATCATTTATCACTGAAACAGAAGGTGTCATAGGCTGAACTCTCAACTAAAAACAAATCCAGAGCAGAATTCTTGATTTCAACACAAAAGATGGTGCCAAGGGATACATGCTGCATTTTAGATAATAATGCACAGTTCAACTAATTATTCTACATATAAGATGAACTCACACTAATCAACAAAGTGATTTTACTAGTAATAAGATAAGAGTACAAATTTCATTGGATGCAGACCAGAATAAATTGGATAACAAAAATGCATTAAGTATGTCCACTATGAGGGAGCTACCCAGTAGCATTTATGTTTGAAAATACTTGATCAACCCTGATAACATAACCACAGAAATACATCCCTTAATTGCTGTTCCTCGAGTTTTACAGAGCTTACAAGTATAAGTTACAACAAGCACAGCATACCCTCCAAAAATAGCACACAGCTATAGTGCACTTTAAGTCATGAGACTGAATTTCCAATAGTTAGGTGAATTTCCAATAGTTAGGTGAGTGAAACTTCACCTTAATACAACCATCATCATCACCGGAAGCAATGGTAGATTCTGTCAAGTTAACTATGCGATTTACAGCAGCCCTACATATTTGGCAAGTAACCCTTTTAATTTTACAAAACGACATCTATGATAGTGTTACTAGATCCATAACTGGAAACAAAAATTTTGTTGTAAAACATACCCATGAGAGTTATCAAGGCGTGCAATAGCCGCACCAGTTTCAACATCTGTTGCAAGAATGGAACAATCCGGAGAGCCGGTGACTATAGCTGAGCACGAAATCCGATTTCAGTAGACGAAATAAGCCAAAAAAAAAACACAGCAACAATCAGTACTACAGAAAGCACACAAATTACCACGCCCTTCGTTGACGAAACGGAGAGCCCTACATGATTCGGTATGAGCATTCACTTCTAGCAGCCTAATAATCAGCATAACCATAACAGTTTAACTAAATCAACACATCAAATTCATAATTTTGAATTGCCGAGGAGAAAAATTGTACCGTTGCGGCGTAGCTTCTGCATCATAACGGTACCTAATGGAAAGGAACAGAGAATGCATCAACAACATAATTCATATGATAATAGTTGGAAAGTGAGACTGGACTCACAGTAGGAGGTTGCCGGTGATGAGACCAGCCGCGACGATATTAGTTGACGGATGAAAGTCAAGATCAAAGGGAAGTTTTTCCAAATCAATCTCCATTTGGTATTTACACAGAAAATACTAGTCAATTTAGGCGGGCTGTGGCGGGATGGCGGTTGGAGAAGTGCGGCTGTGGGAATTCAGGCGCGAGGGAGGAGTATGTGATGCAGAAGTAGCGATTGTTAATTTTCTAGGGCTTTTTCTTTAGGCCTCCTATTAAGCCCAATAATAATAATGAATGAATATAATAGCCCATAACTTATTTTTCAAACTTTTTCATTTAATGATAAGTTGGTACATTAAAAAACATAAGCAAGTGATAAATATTAGTCTAATTTTTTTTATTTGGTTGTCTCGCTGAGATATTTCAGTTTTTGGCAAATACACATCTTCTCTTTATTCTCTCTTCATATTTCTAGTTTATTTTCTTTCCTATTTTATTAGTCCAGCAAATTTCAATTTTACAATACTATTTCCCAACACCAAGTTTAGCACTACACATTGTCATCCTAAATCAAATCATTTGAAGTAAATTTATTAATTCATTTTTAAAGCATGATTTAAGTAATTCTTCATTATATCACAAATTATCATGATGCTGAATCTCCATCAATTAACTTTCTCAAATAAACATCTAATATATTATGAAAAAAATCGGAGTACGCGCTAAAAAATTCATAAAAATCAAAGCTTGATTTGTTATTTTATTAATTTCTTTTAAATTATAGAGAAAATAAGTAAATCGAGATTTATTTTGTATATTTTTTGTGAAATTAAAATTTTCAATAACATTTTTTATATATTAGAATTAAATTTAGATATATAAATCACAATGAACAACATGATACACACATAAAAAGTTCACATAAGGTATGTAGCATTAGCATATCATTCCTCGATATATTCCTATGATAAAATAGCAACATATGTGTTTGAAATAATCTTTTCAGTTTTCACGCACTATGCCACTAGTTTGAGAATTATGGCACTGTGTTCTTTTTATCTTTTACTAGGTTTAACGTTCATGCTAAGCATGAGACATAAAATTTTTAAATAATAAAGATAAATTATAAAGTAAGTAGATTTTAAAAAAAAGAGGATAATAAGAATATAATGATGTATATGATTAAGAATATGTGTTAATTACAATAAATATTCACAATATATAAACATCTAAAAACATTATAAACAATAGGAATAACAAAAAGAGAAATGTACTCCTCCCAAACCACTCTAAATGACAAATATGAGTAGAGTAAAATAAAATAAAACAAATGACAAATAGGAGATGTATGAATAAGTATCAAATAGTATGAGTTAGTTCGAATAAGATATAGTAGTACAAATAAAAGAAAATGTGCAACTAAATATCTGAAATGTACTTCCAACCTCGTGTTGCCACGTGGCACGTAACATGCAATATTATAAACACAAGCATATATTAGGTCATTTCGGTATAAGTCGCTACCCTAGGTCATTTTGGTATAATTTGGTATAATTCCAAAAAAGAAAATGTATCACTTAGAAAAGGACGGATGAAATGTTTTTTTTAAAATACTTAGAAATTTTATACTTGAATTTACAATTTCTCCTCAAATATAATTCGGATTTATATTCCAACTATAGAAACGACCATTTCTCCTATCCCATCTCATCGATTTTACAATTTCTCCTCAAATATAATTCGGATTTGTTTTCATAATATTGTTAGTATTTAAAATTTAAAATCTAAAACATATGAATATTTATTACTACATCATTGATACAATTAATAAGTATACAAATACATATGTAATACTACCTCCGCCCCAACTTAAGAGTCCTAATTTGTTAGTGCACGAGTTTTAAGAAATATAAAGAAAAGTAAGTTGAATATATCTAAAAACGACCTCCGTACTTGATTGCTTGATAATTTTTTTAACAATAGCAAACTATATGTATATTTAATTTGGAAAGAGTAAAGGAAAAAATTAGTCCTGGACATATGTCTATTTTACGATTTTGGTCATAAACTTTATCTTTTAAATTTTTGCATCCTGAACATTTCAAATCGGATCACAATTGGTTCTGGACTAACTGTTCCGTTAGTTTTTAACGGTCAACAGGTTTAATCCCGATTTTGACTAAATTAGACTGTTAATTATGATTTTTTACTCCCTAATTATTTTCATATTTATTTTAATAAAAATTCATTTAAAATATGAAATAAATAATAGATTAGGGTTCCCCACTTATTTCATCTTCTTATTTCCTTCCTCCCTTCATGTTTCCCACTATCTTTTATCTTCTTCCTTCACTTGCACGATAAGCAGTCGGGGCCACTGGATTACGTCTCGGAGGCGGTGGAATTTGAGTTGGAGGTTGTAGTCGGGGTCGATTTTGAGAGGCAAGTGGTGGTAGCTATCGATTTCCAACCGGAGGAGGCGGATTTTCAGTCGGAGGAGGCAGATTTTGAGTCGAAGGACCGGATGTATTTTCATCCAGATGAGCTCCATGCATGTGTAGATCTTTCTTCCTCCTCTCGAACTTCCACTGAGAGTCGCGAGGGTCTTCCTTGGATTCGTTGTCGCCGATCGGAGGAGGGTTCCGTCGAAGTGAAGGGTTCCGTGAGGGAGATGTTTTGAGTGAATCATCAAATAGCCTAAGTGTTTAACATACGTGTTTTTTAATGAGCAATTTTATTTCATTTTATTTTTTCATATTTTAAATGAATATTTATTAAAATAATTAAGAAAATAACTAAGGAGTAAAAAATCATAATTAAATATTTTAAATTGGTCAAAATCGGGATTAAACCCATTGACCGTTAAAAAACTATAACACCCCTTGCTCGATTGATTAAACCGAACAATTGGTGTCAAATTTCGATACACTAAGCCTCTTATTACGAAAAAACCTTTCTCCTGTGTATTTTTTTTTTCTTCTTTTAACATGACACTGGCACATACTATTATATAATTAGCAACATGCTACTGTAAGGAAATCTGTCAACTATACATATCTACAATTCTCAACTAAACATGCCACGTATACACAACTTTAACTTTCTGGACAAAAGCGACAGTGACTTGACGCACGCAACTGTCCATCTAGCGAGATCCCTCACCACTATACTCTACGAATACTCTGCAAAAGGGAGGAGAAAGGGAGGTGCGCTTAAGCTCGTAGTGTAACCACATTCCCGAATATAATCCCTAAGATTTCCATCAATAACACTATCACAAAGTATTAACTTTGTTACCTGGAAAGTCGTACAACATCTATTTATATTACCTCCCCATATAACATTAATTCTGTCAAATCATATAACAAACAATCATATAAACAAAATTGTACTTGTAACGTTAGTATAATAGCAACCTGTCAACCAAATCATATTCGCCACCTAATAAATCTGCTGAATCATAGAAGTGACAGAACAAGCATAATTATATAAACAAGTGGCACTTTCAAATAATAATATGATAATTGTCAACCAAAATAATCTTATCTCAATATAGCATAATATAACAATTTATTCTATCAACTTTGTCACTTTATTTCATCATCCAACACTATCTAGTTTGAGACATCATAGCCTTTAAGCACATGCATCATTTTCAAGTAGATAACACTTTCAACTTCCAACAATTCCATCTGACCAAACAACCAATAGATTCATTTATAAATAACGACTTACTTTCAATAATGACATGCCACGTGTTAATCAAAATAATACATGTCGCAACTATAGCACAAATATAGCATATCATACTGACCGCTGTCACTTTATATACCAATCAACATAATATATAGCTTTTGAGATAATCACTTCCCTTAGAATCATTTTAGGCACATATATCTTCTGTGAATCTCATATAAATAACACATCCTGTCACTTTCTTTCATCAATCAACGCAATATATATACTACAAGATACTCATATCCATTTAATTAATGTTAAAGAACAACTATCATTTCTCAAATAGATAACACATTCAGTCCCAAGTTTTGCTTAGTGGTGGACACGGGTACCGGATACTATAAGTAGCCCGATGAGGGCATCTGTACATCTGTATGAGGTACTATCAGATGTTGTATATCTCTCATATGGCCTATCATAAGGCATCTGTCATATATTACCCGTATATGACACATATCATCTATCAACATATCATATAGACCATAGTTTCGTTTTATCCAGAAGACGAATGATCAAACATGTGTGTTGTACTGTTGTCCTATGGCATGCCAACTATACCCTGCGACTCACTTCAGCAATGAGGCATAACACATATTTCACATCTCTTTTCACGTTGCTCAACACATAAAGACTTTCAAATTACTTTGCATATCATATACATATTCACAATTTCAATATATATAATCCCACAATCTTCATCATCTCACATTTCCATTTCACCCATGTCATATCACAATTATGTAGTCCACACAAGATTAATCATTACTCGACTATTTCACCTTAACACATATAATTAAAGAAGTCTCATCTATCCACAATTATATTTAAGTTTCATTGCACAAGCAACTAACCACATAAGCACGTAGTAATATTTATCAAATTTAAAGGCATTAAATTCTAGAATACGCGTACACTACCTGTACACGTCAACAAAACTGCGTTTACTTCTCCATTTACTTCAAGATATTGCTCTTTCCTTTGTTATTTGCATTTTGAATTTGGTTCACCTACTTTTAAAAATAAACACACATACTATAAAATTCAAACACAAAAAGCACAATCCAAAACCAACTATTATCTCTCCGTTGCATTTTTAAACCTAGCTTTCGAGTTTCATCAGCTTATAACTCATAACATTTATTTATCTTTTATAATATCTCATATTTCTCCAAGATAATGCTATTACATCTCATAAACTAAGTTAAAGCATTTCTATATACTCACATGTCAACAAGAAAGATACTAATTCAATATGAATAATCAAAAGTTATAATTACATTGTAGCTGTCCCAAAACATTAACCTCAAAAATTTACTCTTTCGTTAAGCTTCATACTCATTTACTAAGATAAAAGTCATTTACAAGCTATAATAAAAAAAATACAAATAAAATTCTCAATTTTAATCCAACATATAGGCCGCCGGGAAAGTCCTCTTTCAACAATCAATTTTTTCATCTTTATAGTAACAATAGTATTGCATTTACAAGGAACCCCCAAACTTTATCGTCCCAAACTCCATCAAGAAGAAAGCTTTCTTTACTTAAAATTAGCTTATAATTTAACAACTTAGTAAATGGAGCTTAAAAACATCTCGTGTCCATATTTCAGTTGCTAAAACATAACTTTCAGATTGTACAACAGTTTTCCATCAACAAAATATTCAAATATCTTTAAAGTTCCTGTCAAAAGCATATGATCAACACATAACTCTATTAAAATCCTATTTTTCTAATATTTTCATACCTGTAATATCATAACACAAACCTAAATGCATAATTTCATAATCAATTTGCACAATTTATCTGGCAAATATAAAATTCCCAATTTTAAGAACCCTAAATTTCAGTTAGTAGATAATCCACCCTCAAATCTGTTTTCATATATTAATCTTATGTACTTCCAACCACGTGCTGCCACGTGACACATATCATGCAATATTATAAACACAAACGTACATTAAGTCATTCCAGTATAAGTCGTTATCCTAGGTCATTTCAGTACCCTAATTCATTTTGGTATAATTCGGTATAATTCCAAAAAAGAAAAGGTATCACTTAAAATAAGACGGAGGGAATGCTTTTTAAAAAAATACTTAGAAATTTTGTACTTGAATTTACAATTTCACCTCAAATATAATTCAGATTTGTTTTCATAATATTGTTAGTATTTAAAATTTAAAATATGAAATATACAAATATTTATTACTACATCATAGATACAATTTATAAGTATATAAATACATGTGTAATACTCCCTCCGTCCCAACTTAAGAGTCCTAATTAGTTAGGACACGAGTTTTAAGAAATGTAAAGAAAAGTGAGTTGAATATATCTAAAAATGACCTCCGTATTTGATTGTTTGATAATTTTTTAACAATAGCGTACGTATATGCATATTTAATTTGAAAATAGATTATAAAAGTGAATTCTGAATTTTAACTTGCATATGGACTTTTATTTTTTTGTCAAATTTAATTGTCTCTAAAGTATTACTAATTAAATTGTGTGTTTAATAAAAAAAATATAACTATTTATTTTAAGCAACTAATTAATTGTTGACCAATCTAGACTTCTAAATATTTCTTACGTATATTATTTTATAATGAATTCAAATTGGAGTGGAGGAATATATAAATTCATAATAGAAAAACATGTAGCGACCGTGGACGAAATGATTTTTAAACAAAAGAAACTATAAAAGCAAAATGTTGAACTCTGCCCAGAAATAAATTATCAACTACTACTTTAATCACATAAATAAGGGGTATAAATGTAGCGTATGTTCCCTAGGTCATACACAATCCGTCTCTAATCTCTTTAACCCTACCTGCAACTTATCATTGAACATGTATAGTTTTTATTATTATCTTTGACATGCAAATGAGTAGGGTAATAGTAATAGATTATATAAATATGCTAAAAGTAAGACAAATATGATTATAACTTAAATATGTTAATTTTTTTTATTAGATAGAAGTACTATCTTATGCATACGAAAAAAACCCAAACAACCATTTCTTATTATATAAAATGCTAAAAATGAGACACAATAAATATGATCATAACTTAAATTTGTTAATTTTATTTTTTTATATATAATTTTGTGTATATAAAAAATACTCAAGCATACCGAATCTTAGTATATAACGAGAAATGATATGCCACATACTTTATGCGCGCTTCCTATGTGTGCATCATTCTCGTTTGACGCCCGTTTAACGTTGTTCGTTTTGATTTATATATTTAGTTTGTTTCTAATACATTAAAAAATGTTATTGAAATTTTTTATTTCACAAAATTCATAAAAAAAAAAATTAAAGCTCGATTTGCTTGTTTTCTCTATAATTTCAAATAAATTAATAAAATAACAAAACAAGTTTTTATTTTTTATGAATTTTTTAAATTAAAATTTTCAATAACATTTTTAATGTATTAGAATCAAACTGAATGTATAGATTAAATCAAAACAAACAACGTTAAATGTGCGTCAAATGAGAGTGTTGTGAATATATCATTCCAATGTAATATTTACATATAGTTTGTTTAAAAATTAGTAAATACATAACTAATTTAACATATTTTATATAAAGGGAAAACAAAAATAATTAGTAACAATTGAACTATAATATCATTGGATATACCGTGTGTCTCAGTTAAGATAACCCATTTTTTCGTACTTGTTTTAGAAAAATGACGATAAATAGTTAAGTAGAGAAAAATTAAAGTAAGAGGAAGAATAATGTAGAAGAGACTCTCATATATATTATTTTCTCTATTATTTTAATTTCTCTTCACTTTAACTATTTATTATCATTTCTCCAAAACACGTGCGAAAAAGAAAAGGGGTCATTTTAACTGGGACGGAGGGAGTATAACTTTAAAATTAATTTTACATATTACGGAATTCAAATTACAAAACAAAAAAATAATAACTAATAGTAAAAAAATACAAAATCAACATAAAAGAATTAAAAAAGGGTTACAGTTACTCCCTTCGTCAACAAAAAATAGTCTCATATGTGGACGACACGAATTTTAATGAGAAATAGGTAAATAAGAGAGAAAAAAAATAGATAAAGTAAAAGAGATATAGAGAAAAAGTAAGCAGCGTATGATATTGAAAATTTTCATTTTTCATAAATATGATTTTGTGCATTTCAAAATGAATATTTGAGATTATTTTTTATGGACGGAGGGAGTATTATTTAGTGGAGTGTTAATGTTCAAGGATAACATGGTCCAAAGAAAATTGTTACTTTCTAAATGAAATAAACCAACAATAAATATATAAATTTTATTAATATTTTATTTTTATGGCTCGAACCATCAATAAATATACAAATTATATTAATATTTTATTTTTATGGCTCGATCATTTAGCGCTACTCTTTCAATAATATATAAATAATTAATTGAAATTAGTATACATGCAATTAATAGTAATAATAATTTAAATGAAACTCACATAAATACAATATTAATAATAAATAAAATTAATAGTAATAACATATGATATTAAAAACATATATAAATGCACAAATTAAGAAAGAGGGGTCATCTTTGCCTTCCCACTTTTCTTACTCTTCCTCTTTCTCTTTCTTTATTCATGTCACCCCACCGAAACCCACCCCCATCCCCTTTCCTGTCGTCACCAGCCCTGTCCCCTGTCCGTGTACGAGCATCCACAACGAAGGAAGATGCCCTCCGTTCCCGCTGCAGCCTCTTCCTTCCACATCCGGCTGTGGATGCTCACATATAATTAAACAAATTTACTCCTTATAAACTAATATTGAGCATTAGCAATGGGGCCCGAGCATCCCCCATGGCTCTGAGAGGCCTCCATTGTAGAGGAAGGGCCTTTCTCCCCTCCTCATGGGCTCTTCCCTCGGTTGCGCCAATCTCTTCCTTTTCTTTTTTTTTAAATTCATTTTTTATCTCAATTATTCACATTTATCTCACTTCATTTTATCTCACTCTATAGTACTTTTCTCTAGTCACAATGTTTACAATATTTTTATCAATGTTTTAGTTTGTTTTTTTCTCTCTCCTTTTTTAATGTAGGATGTATTCTTTTTAATGAAATTTATTTTTTATTGAGTTGTCTTTATTTTTTGTTATTTTATCATTTTATTTTAGTGAAATATATAAAAATAATGATGATTAGAAAATGAGATGTACTTTGATATAGACTCTTGGATAGCTGTCATTGCAGGAAGATAGGCTTCTGAGATGGGTCTACTAACATGACATGAGAAAATGGAAAGAGGCCATAAGGACTCCGGAGAGAGGTCACCACTGCTAATGCTCTAAAGTCTAAACTCAACTAGGAAATACAGCCTTAAAAAATACTCCCACCGTTCCTAAAATTTTGTCACATTTTTCTATTTCCGCCCGTCCCACAAAATTTGTCACATTTCATTTTTTAACATTTTTGGTAATGAACCCCACATTCGACTAACTTATTCCTACTCACATTTTTTTATAAAACTAATACTTTAAAAGCAAGATCCACACATTATCAACTTTTTCAATCCATTTAAGCCGTGCCCGGTAAAAGTGTGACAAAATTTGGGGGACGGATGGAGTAAAACAATTATCACCTCCACCAACAAACTCATTGTCACTTTTCGAAAGTGGCCTTATTTATTTAGAGTGAACTACGCAAATGGTCCTTGAACTATGCCATTTGCACGCCAATGGTCCCTGAATTTTATAAATATCGCAGATAGTCCCTGAACTAAGAGATAATCACATTTTTTTATATTTTTCACTTTTGAGTTTAATTTTATACCAAAAATACCCTCAAAAGCTTGGAGGGTATTTTTGTCCATACAAAAAATTGGTCAATGTCACACTTTTACTTTCCAGAATATATTTACATTCCAATTCCAATTCCAATTCCAATTCCAATTCCAATTCCAATTATCCTTTCTCTCTCTTCCCTCTATCTCTCTTTAAAGTATACCCAATTTCTTTTCTTCGTCAAAATACTCAATTTCTTTTCTTCTTCTTCTTCCCTCTCCGTGAGGCTGATTTCTTTTGATTTTCAATACTCCTGGAAAAAATTCAACATTTCAACATAATAAATCCTCCAAGACTAGAAAACGCAATTAATGCTCATAAAAATTCAATTAAAAAAACAACCATTCCTCAACAATCTGCATCTCTCCGCATGCCAAGTTCCCAAATTTAGCAAATATAAAAAAACAAAACAAAAACAACAGGAAAAGGAATAGCCAATTAACAAATGCACATTCCTAAAAAAGCTAGAAATAAACAGAAAACAACAAACATGAATCAGAAACACGGAAAAATTGAGAAACTACAGTAGCAAATTCCGAATCAGAGGATTCTAATTCCAAAGATGTAAGGCGAAACCTACAAGGCTTTAATGGAGGAGCTGGCGTGTGAAGAAATGCAATCAAACAACAGATACTTCACACTCAAATTAAAGCATGCCAATTAAGTTTAATGGAAAGAGAGAATTGGAAACAATTGGAAACAATTGACAATGCCCGCATGGGCATAGTGCAGTTGGCAACAGAGGGACAGATCTTGCTGCAATGGAAACAATTGACAACAATTCAATTAGGTATAATTAAACCCATCGATCTCTGCAACAATTCATTACCTGAGAGATCAGCTCCGAAATGAGTCAATGCCGGAAAAGCCAAGTCCGCGTTCGTTACAATAGTGGAGAGAGAAGAGAGCTAAGGGTGTCCACAATAAGACGGACACTCCAATAGTCCCGCCCCAATTTTTTTGTCCATAGCCCTAAAATTTTGTTTCCGCCACTATAGTGGACATTTTCAATAGCCCCCAAATTTTATAATCAATTTTCATTTTAAAATGTTTTTAGTTTTAATCAGGTATAATTAAAATCATCGCACTGTAAATAATTAGAACACGAGGTAATTGGAGCTGAATATTCGTTTTATTGCAAACTGGTAAAATTATACAACGAATAATTAAAATAAAATACAACTAAAAACTCTGCCACCGTCTACTCGGTGTCGGAGTCGGCTTCTTCTTCTTCTTCTTCTTCTTCTTCTTCTTCTTCTTCTTCTTCTTCTTCTTCTTCTTCTTCTTCTTCTTCTTCTTCTTCTCCTCCTCCTCCTCCTCCGTCGCTGCTGCCGGTCGCGGTTTCCCCAGGAGCATCATCAACCAACCCCAGCCGACTCTCAATCCGAGTGATGAGCCTCTTGTAGACGTTCCTGACGTACGGGTCAGATTCCGCTGCGTATTTGCTGCATACGTCTTGCAGTTGTTGCATCAACTGCACATCTATGTTATCTCTCAAGACCTCGTGGGGTTGCACCATGTGCTGTGGGATTGGGGCGGGCGGGGGGATGTGAGATCCGGACGCGGCCGCCGATATGCGGGAGGCACTTCTAGCCCCTCTGGCGTTGCGGATAGAGGCCTGTTCTCTCGGGGGCTGTCATCGCCTAGTGTGAGTAGCGGTTGGCTCTTCGACTTGCTCGTCGGGCTGCTCGAACTCGTGCGAGCCGCTTCCGCTGCTGTAGTCCCTGGCAAGGTTGTGCCTTGTACGCTTCGGCCCCAGGAGCTGTGTTGACCTCTTGCGCCACGATGGACTTGAATTTCGGACAATCCGCGAGGACCAGATACTCTTCCCACAGTGTGAACTTCGGCCAACCCTCCGTGTTGTATTGGCCCATCTACAGGGCCTTCACGTCTGTTTCGCTTCGGCCACTCTCAGCGTGGAGAATGTTGTTCTGGTATATGGACGCGAACCGCTTGGTAGCCCGCAGAATCCTACCCTAATTTTTTCGGAGCTGTTCTGGGTCGCGCTTCTCGGCGCCGTCGGGTTTGAACTCCTCGTATGCCATCATGACACGCCTCCAAAAGCTCTACTCAGGCTGATCGGTGCCTACCACGGGGTCCGATGTGATGGCATCCCACGCCCTCGCCACGGCAATGCTCTCATGTTTGGTGTAGGGCTTTCCCCGGTTGGAGCCAGAGCCGTCTGCACCGCCACCGCCACCGCCACCGTCGACGCCACTGCCCGAGCCGCCACCTACGCTGCCCGCACCACGACTGCCGCCTCCGCCCCTACCTCCACCCGCGCCCCGACTGCCGCCAGAGCCTTGGGTCGAAAAGGGCGTTTCCACCCGTGTTGTCGGCGTATCTGGTGTGTCGGAAGTGAGCAGACCCATCATAGTATCCAGTGCGTATTGATCTGCGTCAGTGAACGGAGATTGGTTGAATTGGAAAGGAGACTCCGGACGCGGCTGGTTAAGCGCGTCGAGGTTGGGTCTGTAATCTCCAAATGCGGAGCGACTCAGATTCCGCTGTATAGGTGGGGGCGTTGGAGAAGATCTCCACGACTGAGATGGAGGAAGGTTTGGACTCGATGGCCACGGCGGGGGAGATTGATTCCAAATCCAAGGCTGGGAAGGAGCCCCGCCAATGCCCGACGGCTGAGAAGCATAGGCGCTAAATCCCGATTGCTGTGAAGGATAGCCAGTCGTCGGCTGTGAAGGATTGCTTCCATAGCCCGATTCCTGTGAGCCGGGTGATTCGTCTTCTCGACCGTGCATTTTTAGAGAGTGAAAGTGTAGATAGTGAATGGAGGGATGGTGTGAAAATGGTGAAAAATAAGGGGTGGTGAGTGGTATTTATAGAGGTAAATTAAAAAAAATATTAAAATTCGATCAATGTCAGTAGCCTCGCCGATTGCCGGTCACTATGGCAGGCGCGGTTATAGGCGCGGCGCTTTGGAGACCCGCCGCGTCCTCGCCCTCTTTCTGCCTATCCGTCGTCCGCCGCCTACCACCCCCATCTCCTCGTCCGCCGCGGGGGCGGACAACTCCCCCACTATGGACCGCCCGAAGATCGCCCGCCGCGCCTAACCATTGTGGACGCTCTAAGTGTTACTCAACTATAAAAACAAAGAATTCAAAACTTTTTCAAAAGAAAAAGTTCCACGGATTAGGCAGGCAGGAAAATTCTCTCCTGCACTAGAGTTATTTACTGACACTTCGGTATTTTGATGAAGAAAAGAAATTGAGTATACTTTAAAGAGAGATAGAGGGAACAGAGAGAAAGGGTAATTGGAATTGGAATTGGAACTGGAACTGGAACATAAATATATTCTGGAAAGTAAAAGTGTGACATTGATCAATTTTTTGTATGGACAAAAATACCCTCCAAGTTTTTGGGGGTATTTTTGGTATAAAATTAGATTGAAAAGTAAAAAAGTATTAAAAATGTGATTATTTCTTAGTTCAGGGATTATTTATGATATTTTTAAAGTTCAGGACCATTGGCGTGCAGAAGATATAGTTGAAGACGTGTAGGTGATTATTTATATAGTACAAATAAATTATCACCTCCACCGACAAACTCATTGTGTCGGACGCGATCTCTCTCTATATATACTCTACAATGGATAGCAGCTGAGAAAAAGAAGAGTAAAGACTGCAAGAAACTGAAGTAGGTTAATGGCAGAAGGCTTAGACCATCCACAACGCGTCTCGCGCCGGGCTCGCGTCTCGTCTCGGAGAGACGAGACCCCCGCGAGACGCATTGCAGCGCCCATCTCGTCTCCAGCTCGCGACCGTCTCGTCGCGTAGCTCGTCTCGGAGAGACACGAGACGAGCTGTCTCGCCACGCGCCAGGGACACGTGGCACGTCCCCATGCGTGCGTGACGCCCACTCGCTGGCCCGCGAGTGGGCGTCGTCACTGATGACGCAATAATTCATTTTTTTTTTAAAAAAATCGATTTTTAATAAATTTTTTTTTTTCAAACGGTAATATTACCGTTAAATATTTATTTTCATTTTTTAAATTTTCAATTTTTTTACTCTATAAATAATTCTATTCCATACTCATTTCAAACACAAACACACATCTATTCCTCTCAGATCCTCTCTATCACTCCAATTTCCATCTTCAATCAACTCAAACAAATGGATCCTTTTGAGCAAATGCGCCAATTAATGGAACAATCACTCGAAGAAGATCGACGACGAGAGGCGGAGGAAGCCGCACCACCCCCACGACGCTCCCGGAAGTACATCAATCGGAACCGGGAGGAAGCCGCCGCACGGTTAGTACGCGCAAGGATGTGGAGAGGGCGTTCGGGGTTCTCCAAGCGCGCTTCAACATCATCAAAGCCCCGGCTCGTTCGTGGTTCATGGAGAGCATGGTCGACATCATGTATACGTGCATAATCTTGCACAACATGATTGTCCGAGACGAAGGACCCGATGCCGGAAATTGGTTCGACCCCGAATCCCCCGGAAGCTCAACCGCAAGTAGTCCGCCGCGAAGTGGAGCGCATCCATCTATACAAGAACGGTTGGCTATTCGGGCAAGGACACGCGACTCTAGCGCCCACACCCAACTCCAAGAGGATCTAATTGAGCACATTTGGGAAAACTTTGGCGGAGAAGATTAAATTATGTCATTTTTATTTTTTTAGAATTTTAATTATGTCTTCGTTTTTTTTAATGTTAAGTTGTAATATTGTTTTAATTTTAATAAAGTGTGTTTGTTTAAATTGAATTGGGTTTTAAAAAAAATTATAAATTAAATTGAATGAATAGTAATTAAGAGACGGTATAGAGACGGTTAAGAGACGGAGCGTTGCAGGTTCCGTCTCTTAGTTAAGAGATGGAGGAAAAAAGGACAGTGGGGCCCTCAAATAGTGCTCAAATAGTAGTTAAGAGACGGTTTAAGAGACGGTATAGAGACAGCGTTGTGGATGGCCTTACAAGATTCACTGATCAGCACTGATGGAATCAGCAGAAGTGGGAAGCGGTGCTCCAAAGCTCTGTTGCTCATCATACCTCTATCCACACCCATAGCATGTCAGCTTTTCCTCTTTCATTTTCAATTCCGATCCTCAATTTAATCTTTCATCATTTCAATTTTCGTTTTCACTTTTCAAAATTAGTTCTGAAATTTAGTTGTGGTCAAACATTTCACAAATTATAACCAATGTCCGATGATCTCTCAAAGATAAATTATTTTAACTTAGAGGGATAGGCTATAACTTGGTTTTAAGAATGACATAGTCTGACTATGCATTTGCTAGAAGATATACTCAAATCACAAGAAGATATGAATCGATTTATTTACCTTATGACATATGTATAGATATCTAATAGAATTAGAATTAGAATTAGGATTATATTTTGTATATATAAGGAACCCGTGAATCCATGATACATTGTATGAAAGAGAACCAAACATATTATAATGCAGTCTTTAAAGTTCTAACGTTTTAATTTTATATTAATATGCATTAGCCTTTTATTTTCCGGTTTATATTTTCTAACAACATTCAATCTAATTAAGATAGTTTCAATTGATTTTTCAGGCCTTGTCCTTATAGAAAACTTTGTATGGGAGGATAAACATGATCATTCCTATTTAAATGGAAATTTAAAAAGGTGGCCATGCTGTTGCTGCTGACGATGGTCGATGCTCTGAAATTGGCGTGATGATGCTTGAGAAACTGTACTCTGCCTTGGTGTAGTTAGCCCAATGTCTAGTGGTATAGGAGGTGGAGCTTTCATGGTTGTTAAGTCTTCGTCTTTGCCCGTTGCCCTGGCAATTGACATGAGGGAAACTGCACCAGCAGCTGCATCACAGGTCTCTCCAGTTTCCTATAAGTCATACTTCTCCACTCTTACGAATTTCTCGGAATTGGAGATTAGACTACTTATTTAGTTTGCACGTCTCTGTATATTTTCTTGGTGCAGGACATGTATGATGAAAATGCAGGAGCCAAATCTGAGGGGGCGTCGTCGATTGGTGTTCCTGGTGAAATAGCTGGCCTTCATGCTGCTTGGTTGAGACTTGGGAAGTTGCCTTGGAAGACTTTGTTTGAGCCTTCCATTAGACTTGCCAAAAAGGGCTTTATAGTCGGTCCATATGTCGGAGCGTGTATTGCCAAACAAGCAGAGAAGACGACCCTGGCTTGCGAAAGGTCTATGCACCAAATGGCACGTTGCTAAAATCTGGTGGTACTTGCTACAATGAGGAGCTCGGGAACAGCTTACATGCAGTGGCAGAGCAAGGAGCGAAAGCCTTTTATAACGGGACAGTTGGTGAGCGACTAATTAAGGATGTGAGAGAAGCAGGTGGAATTTTAACCATGGATGATCTGAGAAACTACAAAGTGAGGGTCACGAATGGTGTTTCTATAAACATTATGGGGTATGACATACTAGGGATGCCGCCTCCATCAAGTGGAACCGTTGGAATTTCTTTGGTGGGTGGTAATAGATAAAAAAAGTCTCTCGTGTTGCACATCATTTCCCACATTTTGGTTGTCCGATAGAGTAGGGGTTCATCTTATATCATACGTTGATTGCCATTTTTCTCATTTATGATCCTCAGGTTCTGAATATTTTAGCTAGTTACGGAAGTTTAGATGCTGTAAAAGGTCCTTTAGGCTTGCATCGTCTAGTTGAAGCGCTGAAGCACATGTTGGCCATCAGAATGGACCTTGGAGATCCCAATTTTGAAAATATTAGTAAAACGGTATCTGACATGCTTTCCCCTTCTTTCGCTAAGAGCATCAAAGAGAGGATATTCGACAACACCACATTCCCTCCTGAGTACTACTTGCACAGGTCTAATTTTTGCAGTGTTCCTACAAAATTTGATCATCTCCTTTTACAAATCTAAACTGATTCTAAATGTATATTCCATGGCAGGTGGAGCCAGCTTATGGACCATGGACAAGTCATTTTTGTATAGTAGATTCAGCTCGAAACGCTGTATCAATGACAAGCACAGTGAATTCACAGTTTGGAAGCGGCTTGCTCTCCACGTCTACTGGTATTGTCCTTAACAATGAAATGGATGATTTCTCAGTTCCAACTGACCTGTCACATGATAAGCTCCCTCCTTCTCCGACTAACTTTATCAAACCGAACAAAAGGCCCTTATCTTCTATGAGCCCTATCATAGTCCTCAAGGTATGGTTGCTTCTCTAACTTTTGATATCATAACTTTGACTAAACTTGCATCAGAAAAAGTATAAAACTACGGAACTGAAAGAACTTCTTGTATCGTGTATAGGACAAACAGCTAGTCGGGGTCATTGGTGGCAGTGGCGGTCTAGATATTATCCCGGCAGTGATCCAGGTGTGCATAAACCATTTTCTCCTTGGTATAGATCCGCTAGCAGCGGTTGAGAATGCAAGAGTATATCACAGGATATTCGGATTTCTGAATTTGCCAAAGCATATATAACTTCATAGACCAAACTTGTCAGAAACAAGAAAATGATTTGATCTGTTTCCAAATCGTGCAGCTGGTTCCAAATGTTGTCTCGTTCGAGAACTGGACGGTCGTAGACAGAGAGCACATTGAACTTTCTGAAAAGCTCAAGGATTTCTTGAAGGAAAGGGGCCACCAACTGCAGCCTAAAGCAGGGGGAGCAATCTGCCAGCTTGTGGTTCAGAATCTGACCGCCGCAGCGGGTTTGGGGCGGAAAGGGAGAGGCGACGACGTGCTCCGTGGTGTGCTGACTGCCATCATCGATCCTCGGAAAGGCGGGCAGCCTGCAGCAATGTGATTGTGTTTCTTGACAAAATGATACAATGTCGCGTTGCTGCGTTTCTTGTGAATAATTTCATGGCCTCATGCGTAAAGCATGTAATCAAATTAGCTGACTTTTAAAGCAAGTATGTGCGAATGCACTTAACTTAACAAAAAAGAATTTAAATTTAATACATTACGTTATATACGTGCATATTACTATAAAAAAAAGTTGATGGTAAAGAAAGTATAGTTCATGTAAACATAAAATATATTATTATATATGTTAAAATCTGATAGCTAAAGTTGTATTTTTAATTGATCACCTATATTTTATGAGAATTGAACTTTAACTAATTCATTTGTATTTGTACTACTAGAATAAATTCTTAATATATTTTATGAGATTTGAACTTTTACTAAATCACTTCCAAATGCCTTTTGTTTTTCACGGATCTAAAATATAATCTTATCAAACTTTCGCATAATTTGCTATTTTTAATTTTATTTCTCTTCCAATAATGATTGATTTTCCCAATTCTTTACGTGACTTCTTTATTTTGAAAAAATATGATTTATACTATATCTCTATAGACTAATTGTGTCATTTTTGTTTATTTTGTTTCATTTTATTTTAATTCATAATACTACATCTTATATACAGTATGTACTAAATTATCAATTGTTTCACTTTTTCTCTATTCTTTATTTTACGCATTTCATATATACTAGCTAAATAAAATCTTATAGAACTTCCAAATAATATGCTAATTTTATTTTTATTTTAATAATGAGCAATTTTCCTAATTCTTTGTGTTCAATGATCAATTGTTTCATTTTTTTTTAAAATTTTTATAATTAAACTTTTACTACAATACTTCTATTAGTATTTAATATGCAAACGTCTTGAGCCCAATTGCCCGTGCCTGCCAAATGCTCAACCCAATACGGCCCGGCCCGGTACTGTAAACTAAACATCGTTTGTGGTTGGGCCGCCGTCGTCTTTCACACTCTCTCTGGCATTCTCCTCCTGAAATCGCAAACCCTTCCTCACAGACCACCGCTTCCATCGCCAAATCTCGCTATGTACAGAACAGCCGCCTCAAGAGCTAGGTCTCTCAAGGTCAGCCTTAATGCCCAGCCTATTTCTTCACTTTCTATTTCTGTTTTCTCGCTGGCTCCATTGCTTGTTCCTATTTTTAGATCTAATGATTCCTCACACACTGAGATTGATGATGTTTGTGGTGGATTTTTTTTGAGCTTTTTTTCGTCTTTGGATTCATTTTCTACTCATGTAACGGCTGGTTATGAGCATCTTTATTTTCATAAGACTTGATTCTGAGCATTTGCTAGCTGTTGCCTATTGGTATACCGTATATGCACAATCAAATGTATGTCACTGTTGATGAAAAATGCTTCATAGGATATAATCATCATTCAATTGTCGAATAAAAATTCAAATCTCTAGTCGCCAATGGGGAGTCTAAGCTTTGCTTCGTGCTAGTGGAAGTTGGGGATCTTCGTAAAGGAAAATTGTTTTCGGTGAACCTAGCTTTGCACCATGATTTCAGTGTGAGGCATTGACGAAGCTTTTCAATATGGCTGCCGCTGTTCCTCTGTCATTAGGAGCTTAAGATGAGTTTATGATGGTCAGATAGCTCTGCACCATGTTTTCAGCTTAGTGCATTACTATCTTGTACTCCCTCCGACCCAAGCTACTTGAGACATTTCTTTTGGGCACGAGATTTAAAAAATCGAAGATTAAATGAAGATAGAATAAAGTAGGAAATAGAATAAAGTTAGAGAGAGAAAGAAAAATAAAGGAAGAGAGAGGATACAGTTTTTGCCAAAAAAAGGAAGTGTAGCAAGTAGCTTGGGACAACCCAAAATGAAATATGTTGCAAGTAGATTTGGACGGGGGAGTACTTTGAGTTCTATGTCACAACAACAAGAGAGCGGGGATGTAAGATGTTTTCAATACAACTCACTGTACAAAACTTAAAACATTTTTTGCCCTGGCAGTGCCTGACAGGTTCTAGAGGATGGGTTAGATATGCAACTACTGCTGCTGCAACCCAGTCATCATCTGCAGGTCTATTCAGTTGGTTGACAGGGGAGAAGTCATCCTCACTTTCATCACTGGACTTCCCCCTTAAGGATGTTACTCTTCCTTCTCCACTACCTGACTACGTTGAGCCTGGAAAAACTAGGACTACCACTCTTCCAAATGGTTTCAGAATTGCCTCCGAAACTTCTGCGGTATGAACTGATTTTATGTATTTCACTTTTAATCCAGAAGCAAGTATTATTTTTTGATATATCTGATGTCAGTGTTACTGACTGAGTTTATTGACCAGACTCCTGTTGCTTCAATCGGCTTACATGTTGATTGTGGCTCAATCTATGAATCTCCAGATTCATTTGGTGCAACACATCTGTTGGAGCGAATGGCCTTCAAAAGTACCCTGAATAGGAGCCTCTTGCGCATCGTAAGAGAAGTGGAGGCAATTGGTGGTAACGTAACTGCATCAGGATCACGGGAACATATCAGTTATACATATGACGCACTAAAAACTTATGTTCCTCAAATGGTAGAGCTCCTTATCGATTGTGTAAGGAACCCTGCATTTTTGGATTGGGAAGTTAGCGAACAGGTAAGCTGTCTCTTTTGCATCTTGGTATTTGGTACACCATATTTGTTTGCTATCTTCTTTCTTTATTAAGATATTATGATACCCTGGACAGCTTCGCAAGGTATGTGATGATATTAGTGAAAGCTCCAAAGATCCTCGCCACTTGCTGATGGAGGCCATTCATTCAACTGGCTATTCCGGTCCTTATGCAAATGCTCTCTTGGCTTCTGACTCTGGACTACACCATTTTAATAGCACTGTGCTAGAGAAGTTTGTTACTGTAAGTCTGAAAAAGTTTATATATTTTGCTTTAGGCATTTGGTTTCTTAACACATTAGTTGTCTTTGAAAAAAGGGTACTCTAGTATTCATATCGATTCTTATTTGTTTTATTTATTGATGATGTTGTTCAGAATAACTACACAGCTTCTAGAATGGTCCTTGCTGCATCAGGTGTTGACCATGATAAGTTGGTGGAATATGCAGAGCCACTTGTTTCTGACCTACCTAATGTTCCTCATCCTTCTGCTCCAAAGCCAATTTATACAGGAGGCGATTTCCGCCTTAGTGGTCCTTCAGGGGTCTGTATCACGAAAGCCCAAATTAGATGTATATGTTGTGCTAGTTCTTAGCTTGTTGTCTTGGAAGCATTAACAACACTGTTTTTTTTGTTTTATACTAGGTTACCCACTTTGCTCTTGCCTTTGAACTTCCTGGTGGATGGATCAAAGAAAAGGATGCTATAACATTAACTGTTCTTCAGGTTTAATCAGTTACCTATTCATTTTCTGAATATTTTGTTTCTTGATTGGGTTTACCGTTAGTTCGAGTAATGTGAACGTGATTTATGGGTATACTGGAAAATTTTAATCAACTAAAAAGGTTGTTCCATCATGTGGAGTGGTTCTTGAATGTTTATTTGGTTTTATTTTTCTTAATCTCATTTTATATGCATGTCAATATACTCCAATCAATCTTGTAGATGCTGATGGGTGGAGGTGGATCTTTCTCAGCTGGTGGTCCTGGGAAAGGGATGTACTCAAGATTATGTAAGTAAAAGTCACTTTGTTCCGTTGTGTTAAACTTCACATATCAATTGTAAAGGAACTCATTATGACCTAATTTCACATCTGTCAGCATATCCTTTGCAATTAAAGGACTAAATTCTTGCTCCATATTAATGAGTTTATGCTTTTATGTTACAATCATTTGTCAGTTTCAAACGTTATCCTATATTTCCTAGGTTTAATGAATGCAAGTAGATTTATAATGGGTTTGTTTGGTAACTCTAAGCAGATCTCCGTGTACTGAATGAGCAACCTGCGATTCAGTCCATTACGGCATTCAACAGCATTTGCAATCATAGTGCATTATTTGGAATTCAAGCATCTGCGGTAAGATTTTTCTGCTTGGCATATGTTTTAGCATTGATGAGTTCTTATATAAGGGAAAGGTTGTGTTTAGTGCTGCATAGCTGGTTGGGTTGCTATTGATAATTTTTTCCCTTTATCCTATTTAAGCTTTGGATGGATTTACATCTCTGTGTTTCAGCTTGATGCCATACCTTTGTCTTGGATTTTATATGTATAGTTTTTGCCTCTAGTGTTTTGCACTTTTACTACGTCTGCTAATGCTTGTAAACATTTAATTTGGTATATATGTTTCTGCGGACTGGTAATTCATTCACATAGCTGCATTTTTTCCGATAAAAAGTGTTCTAGAGTGATGCCAGATTGTATTGCAACATGATTTCTAGCTTATAGCTCAGGACCCACTTGTTATGATCAACCAAGAATGAACTATTTATGGAGGTCGTGATTTTTTCATCTCCTAGAAACAGTAACAAAGAAAAATTTCTTCCTGAAGAACAGAAAAGTTAGAATAAGAAGGAAGAATAATGGTCATCCATGACTTCTGGATGCTAAGCCCACATTTGTAAGCTTAGGTTTCATACATATATCTATCTTTACGCTAAATGGACAAATATTGGCCCATGAGTTTGTTGAGGAGAATGTGGCTAGATGTATTGCAGACCTGACCATATGTTAAATAAAGCCTTTGATCTTTGTGTAGTACTGTGGTATGCAATCCACTTGTTAGGGTACCTTTGAAGGGCACCGCTCTTGAAAATCTGGTGATGCCTGTATTTTCTTCATAAGGTTTATCAGGATGACTTTTTATCTTTTTACATGGTACAGTTATCTCCATAATATTGTTAAACCCTTGACATGATGTGAATGGAAGAGTTGGAGTTAATGCATTACATGGTAGATGGATCTGGAATGAAAGATGTATTTTAACTTGGAGATGCCTACATACATTGATACAATATTGTATCATGATATTGAACGAACTAGGAACTCAGCTACTGTTAGTGGTCTGTTTATAGGCTATCCAGGGTATTGCCATTACTGATGTGCAATTCTGGTTTAAAGTTGCTTCTCGAAAGTGATTCTGTAAACCTCTATCTCTGACATTTCTCAAATTTTCCTTCTTGGTTCAGATGCATGTCTTATTTAAATTTACACCATAATTATGAAGATATTATGCACAACATTAAGCTTCTCACTTTAGTATCCCAGTTTGATTGCAAACATTTGAGAATGAACATTGAAATATATCTGAATTTTGGGAAAAATATTAGGATTATCAGTTTTACTTCCACTTTATTTGTTTCTTTCTTTGTCAACTATGATCTGAAATGGATTCCGCTTCTTGGAATTTAGGAATCCGATTTTGCAGCTCATGCCGTTGAGTTAGCTGCTTCAGAGCTCATTACTGTTGCAACTCCTGGACAAGGTTTTGGCATTTACTTCTGGTTTCAATTCAAGTCATACATAACTCTGTTTCTTGTCATCTTGATATTGTCTGTGCTTTTCAAGCTTATGGAATATCAATTCTACTTGATAAAAAACCCACTTAAATTTATAAAATATCATTCCACTTTCTGCTGAACTTGCACCTCCTTTTTCTGCCCTCTTTGTTTTGCAGTTGATGCCGTGCAATTAGATCGTGCTAAACAGGCTACAAAAGCTGCCATTTTAATGAACCTAGAGTCCAGAGTATGATATATGGACTTAAAATAACTTATTTCATTTCTTTATTCCATTGTGCTTGAATGTTCTGTTCACTTTCTGCAGATGGTTGCTTCAGAAGACATAGGCAAACAAATTTTAACATATGGAGAGAGGTTAGTCTACTTATAGTGTTATGCTAAGAATCTTTTGTTACTGGGAATGGGGATTGAACTAAGTCATTCTGCGGAGTTGTGTTTTGTGACTTTTATCTCTAGGGCTAGCTGTGAAGCCTGTGATTTTGCATAACCTAAACGCCAAATGTCTCATCTTGATTTTGCATATGTAGGAAACCGATTGGTCATTTTCTGAAGGCAGTTGATGAAGTTACCATTGAGGATATTACTAAAACTACCGAAAAGCTTTGGTCATCTCCCCTCACCATGGCATCTTATGGCGACGGTTAGTACACATTTTTCTCGAAGAGTTATTTTACTCTAATGATATTTTAAGCCCCATATGATTGTTATGGGGATCACAACATAAGCTAGCCTGCCCTGTGTGACTTCAAGGAACTCTCCCCAACCCCTGGATTGCTATATTTATTTTTTATTTTCTGTTTTAATCTACCAGTGCATCTTCTGCCAACCTACGAAGCAGTTAGCAGGATTTTCCAATAAAAAACGCAAGTTGTCCGCGTGTGGCTCTGACGGGACTGTTGATGATGGCCGTATTATCCTCTGAAGGCGACAATGGGGACACGATGGACCCTTCTCTTTGACAATAAATTATGAGCTACTACTTCTAGGCAGGAAATCCATTTTCACACACAAATGTGTTACTTTGCGAATTAGCATGCCAATTTTTTTTTATGATTGAGGTTCTTGTTGACCATGGAGTATCATAACTCAAATGTTGATTTTTTGAGAGCTGTGATTCTTTGATGAATGGGAGCTCTCTCATCAAATACGATGCTTAGAATAACTATTTCACTTGAGAACCTTCAAAGAATACAGATTGTTTAATGGATAATTTGATATGGTGGTTTCAAACATTTATTTTTCGGAGATTTTATAAGAAATATATTATGTACATAATGCTCGTCAAAAATAGGAGTCTGAGTTTAGTTTCTATTAAAAAAAAGGAAGAGAAAAAGATTGTGATAAAGAGGAGGCAGATTGTCAAACCTAAAAATATGCTAGTTGATGCTTGTGTGAGCTAAAGTAACAAGCAAAGGTTTGTATTAGATGAACCTAACTATAGGTTGGGCCTTAAAGTCACCCCAAACCCACCAAAGTCCTGCACATTTGGACAAAGGAGAGAGAGAGACAGAGTCCCTTAACTAACCAACGAAATCAGTAGCAGCACACAGTATTTGCACCTTCTGCTGTTTCTAATATTCTAAAGTCATTTTCTTACAATGCAAATAAAAAAGTTGTCTTGTCTAATTTGGCATGTACTTATTTGAGTAGAACAGAATTTACACCAAATAGAATTCGAATTTTCTATTCTTTATTTGTTAGTTTCACTGATTATAGTAGGGGGTGATGCAGATATAGTTCCCTCATAAAAGTAGTACCACCTTTCCACCAAAAATATGGAACACGTATAAATTACAGTAGATTCTTTCTTCCACGAATTAGCACTCGTGATTTTAGTTTAGTCAATACTACAAATTAATTAATGCCACCTCTTTCAACTAACAGGACAAGTTGCTGATCAACGAGAGTTACAATCACTGGCTAGTTCTACACTAAACATGACTTCTTATATTAAAACATCACAACATTGACTATATATACAACTAGAGATTATGTTTGCATGGATTTGTTTACTTTTATTCTTTATATATGTAGTGAACTCATAAATATTTAAACTTTTATTTATTTTATTTTAAAATTAGGCATAAGATTATTTATTTCCAATATGTAGGCAGTACATTGCCATATAACACAACTAACATTGTATTTTAAGGTTCTTGTTAATTAATGTATTAGAGTCCATCTATATTCACAGTTTTTATTTATTGATGACATCAAGTTTTTGTAAGTTTGGATTAACAAAATTTCGATGGATTGGCACTTTTTATTAAACAACATGACCAGCTTACTAATGCTACTTTATTTTTTACGCCACCACTAATAAGAATGCATATTTTGATTCAGTTTAGTAATTATTTCTATTTAGTGTTGTTGTCTCATGCACAACAACCACTCAACTTTGACTATTCGGAAAAAAATAATTCTAAATAATGTAAAGGTTTAAACAATCAAACCTATATATGCTGGTTATAATAACAAATATGAGTTGCCCATTACCATGCACAAATCTGAACTTGCTTTATATGCGCCAAGTTTTGATAAAAGCCAAATAATAGTTTTCTATAATTAAATATTTATCTTTTCTTAAATCTCATAGAACATTTTGTAACTAGATCAAGATATTTATTATTCTTTGTCATCCCTAAAGTAAAAGTTAGGTAATGCAAAATGCAATTTGAAGTCATTCCTTCTATGTTTGAGTAATATATGCTTCTTTAGCGAAACATTGAATCAAGGGGTTGAACAAATATGTTACCAGAAATATCTCTTGAGATGAAACAGAAAGTGTCACAAAAGCAATCAAGAAGTATATAGCTTGAGAGATAAATATATAAAAAAAAGTAAAGAATGATAATAAATTAAAGAGAAAATGCATCATAGAATAAAACATTTTGGGCACAAATAAGCAAGACAAAGATGTGGATGGTTCCATGTGACTTTTAGGAGTAATAATGAGGTGGTCAGCATGCCTAATCATCACCAAATTAAGCATTACCATCACACACGACATCTCCCACCAAATGTGCTAAATATTTCTCTTTTTCCATACTTTGGTGGCCTCTTTGTCCCTCTTGTTTTGCAACTATTTCATTATGTTTCTCTCTATAAATTTATACATCTTCATTAAAAGTTCAAATTAATTAAGTCTTAAATGAATTGCATGCTATACACTACTACTATATACGTAGTGGGAAAGCTAAGATTCTAAAATTTTGAAGTTTATAAAATTGGATGTCATTTGTTGAGGAGTTTGCATTTATATATATGGGTGTGTTAGAGTCCTTCACAGCTATTTAGTGTAAGCTTCAAACAGATCACAACCCTTGGATCCTTGAATTGGATGGTTGTGATGATCTGCATTATTTGACGAAAAATCTGCATTATTGGTCGGTGTACATTATT
The DNA here is from genome assembly GCF_004379255.2 of Salvia splendens. Taxonomy (NCBI): domain Eukaryota; kingdom Viridiplantae; phylum Streptophyta; class Magnoliopsida; order Lamiales; family Lamiaceae; genus Salvia; species Salvia splendens. The sequence continues at coordinate 12,927,283 of NC_056037.1, read as the reverse complement.
AGAATGAAAATCTACATTATTATCCTATAATTGTGCATTATTAGTCGGTGTACATTATTCAACTGAAAATCTGCATTATTAAATGACACGTGACATTAATCTAACCGTCGGATGACAAAATCGTGGGGCTGAGATTCAGTTGAATGTTTAGACAATATTTACATGAAGGATGTGAATACATCAGGGGTGTGTTAAGGTACTTCGCAGCTTTTCAATCCAAGCTTCTTTTTAATCACAGCCCTTGGATCCTTGAATTGGATGGTTGTGATGATCTGCATTATTACACTATAATGGTGCATTATTAGTCGGTGTGCATTATTCAACTGAAAATCTGCATTATTACACTATAATGGTGCATTATTAGTCGGTGTGCATTATTCAACTAAAAATCTGCATTATTAAATGACACGTGGCATCAATCTAACCGTCGGATGACAAAATCGTGGGGCTGAGATTAAATAGAACAAAAGATATAAAAAGGAAATGAATACATCCATATATATATATATATATATATATATATATATATCTTTTAGTTGTGAAAAAAGGAACTAATAATGTGAAAGTTGTAGTAGTACATTTGCTAACATGATCAGTTAATTAAGGCTGTCACGTGTTAATTAATGGGAATTGTAGGGATCAGACCAGTCCGGATCACTAATTACCGAGACCTTTTTGTTCTTGTACAAGAGAGCTCAGCCAAACTCTCAACTACGCGGCTGATTTAATCAAGATTACAAGTTTGTTTACAAGTAATATAACCTAGCTATTACAAGTCTTGACACAAACCCTAGCTAGCTCCTAGATTAACAGCAGCGTGTACACTCAAGAAACAAGTTAGTAATAACAAGTAAGATCCTCTTGGATCTAAGATATTACAACTAAAAAGAACAAGAATAAAGCAGAGAACACCGAATAGATCACAGACGATGGCTCAACCACACACCTATAGTCCAGATCTATTCTCCAGAACCCTAGACCCAAGGGAGCACCGTTGAATCTGACTAGAGATTCACCTCTCACCGTCAATACCAACTCAACATAGCCCCTTCACACCAGATCTAGAACCACAGCACACAACCCCACACCAATTTTCTCCACACAAACCCTAGTTCTCACAAACGCAACCGGCAACCGAAGCAGTTGCCTTCACCTGCTAACACCACCGTCAATCACACCACGTAACAGTGAAGGACTCAAGAGAAACCACTGGAGAAGTCATCGGAGAAGAAGAGAGAAGATGGAGGAGAGAGAGAATTCACTAAATCGAGTGAATAGAGAGAGAGAGAGAGAGAGAGAGCAAAGTGAGAAGTAAAACACAAACCGCCATACACATCACACATAACAAACACACTCCACAATCCAACGGTGCAGGAGCAGGATCCAAGTGAAGGAGCAACGTGGTAGCAATCTGAGCAGGATTCAGAATTGGGCCAGAATTAATACACAGCCCAAATAAATGTCCACTAACATATATTCAACATACTCCACCTTGGACTTTATTTTGGAAAACCAATCTGAACTATAGGCTAAGGTTTTAATCATCACAACCTACAAGGCAGCCCCCTCAGCCCCAAAGAACATAAGTTCACTAGCATTTAGGAAGCCACCAGGTTTGCTTTAGACACCAGAGGGCTGACATCCATTAGTCTAAAAGGACTTCATGCCTCCAGTCACCTAACACCCTTACCACAACTGATAAGGTGACTCAGGTCTTTACCTCGGGACATGCAACCTATCCTAGGTCAAAATACAAATGCTTTATGCAGAAAATAAGTTTTTCAAGTGGTAAGCTCTTAGTTCCCATGTCAGCAGGATTTCTATCAGTATGAACCTTTTGAAGAAAAACTTCACATTTTTCTACAATGTCTCTAATGTAATGAAACCTTACATCAATGTGCTTTGTTCTATCATGAAATACAGGGTTTTTACATAACTGAATTGCAGACTGAGAATCAGAAAACACAGTGGGGGATGACTTCACAAAATTAAGTTCCGAGAGCACCCCCTTTAACCACACAGCTTCTTTCATTGCCTCTGTAATGGCAATATACTCTGACTCAGTAGTGGACAGGGCCACAATATGCTGCAACTGAGACTTCCAACTAATGCAGGACCTGCAAACTGTAAACACATAGGAAGTGGTGGACTTCCTCTTATCCCTGTCATTAGCATAATTGGAATAAACAAAACCAGTTAGTGAAACACCATCATCACATTTAGAATAACACAACCCACACTTAGCAGTATGTTTCAGATATCTCAGAAGCCATTTCAAAGCTTCCCAATGAACAGGACCAGGATTTGCCATATACCTACTCAAGCAGGACACTGCATAGGCAATGTCAGGCCTGGTACTCACCATCATATACATCACTGACCCAATTTCATTTGCATAGGGAACTTTCTTCATGGCATCAATATCAAATTTAGTTTTTGGGCACAGATCTTTACTCAACATAAAATGAACAGCTAAAGGTACAGAGGCAGGTTTAGCATCAAACATGTTAAATTTTTTCAGAATTTTGTACACATAAGGTTCCTGATGCAACACAAGCATACATTCCTTTATGTTCCTGAAAATATGTTAAGAATCAAGGTTCTTAACATATAAGCATGCATCAAAAGTACTTCTCACAAAGCCCAACTTATGCATACAATTATTAAACTTGATATTCCACTGCCTAGGAGACTGTTTTAAACCATACAAGACCTTTTTCAACAGACACACATGATTGGGAAACTTAGGATCAACAAAGCCTTCAGGTTGTTTCATGTAAATTGGTTTATCCCAGTCACCATGCAAGAAAGCAGTTTTAACATCCATTTGTTTCAACTCCCAGTCAAAATGAGCACATAAAGCAAGCATTAACAGCACAGTAGTGAATTTAACAAGATGAGCAAAATTTTTAGTATAATCTACCCCCTCTTGTTGAGTAAAGCCTTTTGCCACAAGTCTGGCCTTGTACCTAAGACCCTCCACCTCATTTTTCAACTTATAAAACCACCTGCAATCAACCACAGATGCACCAGGAGGTAAAGGTACAAGAATCCAGGTAAGATTAATTTTTAGAGAATGCATCTCCTCCAACATAGCTTTATGCCACTGACTCCAGAATTTAGACTTGACAGCCTGCTTATATGACTGTGGTTCATCCCCATCAGATTCGTACACATTGAAAGTCAGGTTTATCAGGGCAACTAAACCCACATAACCATCATATCTAGAAGGTTTCTGAACATTAAGCCTTCTAGGTCTATCCCTATATAACACACAATCATTCAAGTTTGGAGCATCAATAGCATTTTGAATGCCAGTGAGGCTATTTAACACATTCTGAGCAGGAACATGAGGGTTAGTTCTCACAGAACTAGCATGTATACCACAAGCATTATTAATATTATCAGGTAGAGGCACATTGTTAACATCATTAACTTGCAGATTTCCCTCATTAGGTGTCTCATCAGGAGTGAAGACTGGTGAGAGTTCCAGAAAGGCTGCTCCACCTCACTAGGAGCATCTACAGAATGGTCCACAACAGTGGGCTGATCTGTGGACTCTACCTCAGTAAGAGGATCATTGTCCACTGTGTCTGGAGCAAGGTTATTTGTCACTTTTAAGCAAGGGAATTCATCTTCATTAAAAACCACATCCCTGCTAATAATGACTTTAAACCCAGGCTCATCTCTCAACCAAACCCTATATCCTTTAACACCCTCAGGATATCCTAGAAAAACACCATTTTTAGATCTAGGCTCAAGTTTATCAGTTTTGGTATGTACAAAAGCAGAACAACCAAACACCCTTAGAAGAGAAAAATTCAAAGTTTTTCCAGTAAAAACATGTTCTGGTTGAAAGCCGGGATTATATATGCTATTTCTGATAGTGATTGGGTAAGTCCCACCCAAGTCGTGGCTAAGAAGGGTAGAGTGACTGTGATTCAAGGTGGCAATGATGAGATGATAGCCACAAGATTGGTGACAGGATGGCGAGTTTGCATTGACTACCGAATTCTCAATGCAGCCACGAGGAAGGACCATTTCCCTCTCCCGTTTATTGATCAGATGCTTGACAGATTAGGGGGATATGAGTACTACTGCTTCCTCAATGGCTATTCTGGATACAATCAAATCCTGATCGCCCCAGAGGACCAATATAAATTGGCATTTATTTGCCCCTATGGTGTCTATGCTTTTCGGAGGATGTCTTTTGGACTATGCAACGCCCCTGCCACGTTCCAGAGATGTATGATGTCCATCTTCCACGACATGGTGGAAGATATCATGGAAGTCTTCATGGATGACTTCTCGGTTTTTGGGTCTTCCTATGATCATTGCTTGGATAATCTGACGAGAGTATTGCAGAGGTGTGAGGAGACCAACCTAGTGCTGAACTGGGAGAAGTGCCACTTCATGGTGCAGGATGGCATTGTGCTTGGGCACAAAATATCTACTGCAGGACTCGAAGTTGATAGAGCCAAGATCGTGGCGATTGAGCAGATGCCACCACCGTCTAGTGAGAAAGTTGTGAGGAGTTTCTTAGGGCACGCGGGGTTTTATCGACGATTCATTAAGGATTTCTCTCAGATAGCCCGCCCCCTTTCCAATCTGCTAGCCAAGGATGTCAAGTTCAACTTCTCTGTAGAATGTCTGCAAGCCTTTGAAATTCTAAAGAAGGCGTTGGTGAGTGCTCCCGTACTTATAGCTCCAGATTGGTCACAGCCTATCGAGATTATGTGCGATGCCAGTGACGTGGCCGTGGGTTTAGCATTGGGGCAGAAGAGGGATAAAGTGTTTAGAGTGATCTACTATGCAAGCCAGACTCTAGATCCAGCTCAGGCAAATTACACTACCACGGAAAAGGAGATGTTGGCTGTGGTATATTCTTTCGACAAGTTTCGGCCGTACCTCATTGGAGCGAAGACAATTGTGTTTACAGACCATGCCGCTATTCGCTATTTGTTTGCTAAAGTGGATGCCAAGCCTCGATTAATTCGTTGGGTTCTTTTGCTGCAAGAATTCGACTTGGAGATTCGGGAGAGAAAGGGGTGTGGGAATGTGGTAGCCGATCACTTATCTAGATTGGAACATTGTTTTGAAGGGGAGAACTTGAAGAAGCCTATCAATGAGGAGTTCCCCGATGAGCATCTCTTCTATGCTCAGAGCTCCTTGCCATGGTTTGCAGATATTGTGAACTTCCTAGTAGTCAAGGTGGTTCCAGAGGGCCTCAACAAGCATCAAAAGAGGAAGTTTTTTCATGATGTCAAGTTATATTTTTGGGATGAGTCGTTCCTATTTATAAGATGTGTGGATATGGTGATTAGGAGATGCACTCCCAATGAGCAATGGGAAGCGGTGATCAGAAACTGCCACTCAAGTCCTAGTGGAAGACATTTTGGAGCTAATCGGACGGCGATAAAAGTATTTCAATGCGGATTTTACTGGCCTAGCATCTATGGAGACTGTCAACAGTTCGTTCTTCATTGCGATAAATGCCAAAGAAATGGGGGTGTCTCTAAGAGGAAGGAAATGCCGATGACAACTATTGTGGAGATAGAGCTTTTCGATGTATGGGGGATTGACTTCATGGGTCCATTCCTACCATCCTCTGGCCATCAATACATCCTTTTGGCAATCGATTACGTTTCCCGTTTGGGGGAAGCAATCCCCACTCCGGTCAACTCTTCCAAGGTGGTTATCAACTTTGTCAAGAAGAACATTTTTACGAGGTTTGGGGCACCGAGAGCCTTACTTAGTGATGGGGGTTCTCATTTCAAGAATAATTGGTTGGAAGTCGTGTTGAGCAAATATGGTGTCAAGCACCGAATCACTTCCCCATATCATCCTCAAGCCAATGTTCAAACTGAATTGGCCAATCGAGAGATCAAAGACATCTTGGAGAAGACGGTGAATGCCAACAGAAAGGATTGGGCTTTGAAGCTCGATGATGCACTTTGGGCATATAGAACGGCTTATAAAACACCAATCGGCATGTCACCTTACCAGATGGTGTTTGGGAAATCTTGTCATCATCCTGTGGAGCTTGAGCACAAGTCATATTGGGCAGTGAAGCAGTTAAATGCCAACTACTACAAGGCGGGAAAGGAGAGACAATCTTATCTGAACTTGCTCGATGAATTTCGGAACGAGGTGTTTGAAAATTCTGCCATCTACAAGGAGCGACTCAAAACATATCATGATAAGATGATTGAGAAGCGGGAGTTCTTCCCGGGAGATTTGGTGTTGTTATTCAATGCTCGGATGAAACTCTTCCCGAGAAAGCTTAAGTCAAGGTGGTCCGGCCCTTTCAAAGTTAGAACTGTGATGAAGAATGTAGCTTTGGAACTTGAAGCTGATGATGGGAGAGTGTTCACGGCCAATGGTCAGAATGTGAAGACGTTTCATACTATGGAGCATAAGGAAGAAGTGTTCCAACTCTCCTTGGAGCCCCAGTAATCTACTACGGAGATGTCGAGCTAACGACTTTAACCAAAAGCGCTTTAGGGAGAGGCAACCCCTAGTAGGTAACTTTCTCTTTGTTTTAATTTTCTTTGTTTAGTGTCTTAGTTTTTCTTAAGTGTTCCATTAGAATTTGGAGTTGGTTTTGCTTGGGAGTTGTAATTGTGCAGGATTATATGTGAAAAAATTGACATAAGGGATGCAGCATTAGGGGATTCAGCTATCACCCGACCGGGTGTATTATTTAGCATGTAAATCCACCCGGTCGGGTCAATAAAATAACGAAGGGACCGTCCAGAGAGTTTCACCCAACCGAGTGAATATACAGTACATTAATTCCACCCGGCCGGGTCATCGTTTTTGTGAAGGATGGGTCCAGTGAGATTCACCCGGCCGGGCGTTTTTCAAGTACATTATTTCCACCCGGTCGGGTTCAACTCGGAAAAACCTAGGTATAAAACAGGTACACCCGGTTCCTCTCCCCCTCTTCTCACCTGACACCCCCTCTCCTCTCTTCCTCTTCAATTTTTCTTCACAAAACACACAAATTCATACTAATTTCACACACCCATCTCAAATTATCTCTTGTTTGAGTATTTTGGCCCGATTAATTTGTGCATTTGGTGGATTTCACTCAAGAGCTCAAAGAGAAAACCCTAATTTTTGAATTCTCTCACTCTAAACAACAAAGGTATGTTCTTCATCTCTAATCTTCTCTATCCATGGAGATGGAATTGTTGCTTGAGCAGTTATTCTATAATGGGGGTTGTTGTTGATGATTTTGTGAGTTTTAGGGATTGTGCCTATCCCCTCGATATTGTGTGTGATGAAAATAATTGTAGGAATCGAGTATATCTTCCTAATTGCTTTTGCCTTACTTGCTTGTTTATATGGTATGCACCGGGATTGAGTCTATCTCCCTTTTTGATAGTGATTAGCCAATGCAAGTACGTGAAGCATCTTAAGTTTAGGGGAATTTGAATGCTTTATTGTTCATTATGTTTGGAGTACAATCTTTCTAACATTCCTCATTCTAGGTACTCATCACATGGCCCCACACGCTCTAAAACCTCACACAGTGGGTGTCACACTCTGGAAAGGTGAATCGAAGAAATGGGATGCATTGGCGGCATTGGAAAGCATGCCATCAAGATATCCGAGCTGGGGCGCGCTCAATGGCCTCGGTATCAAACATTCTTGGGACATCCTCGTCGAGGCCGGCCACCTCACACACTTGTTCGCGAGGAAGTTCAGGTCGTACAAGGCCCTGACGGTAGAATTCTTCACCACACTTAAGGTGGAGTACTCCGGAAAGAGGATTGAGTCGATGTCTTTCCGACTTATGAATGAAGAACATGACCTTACCATCGGTGAGTTTAATGAGCTCTTCCAGTTGATGGAAGAAGGTGAAGAGGGCCTTCTTGAGGACCCTCGGCCTGCGGACTATAGGAGAGATGAGTTTTGGCGAAGGATCACCAATGAAGCGGCTTTCAATCCATCTAGAGCCAAAATCAACGCCATCAGAAATCCAGTGTTGAGATACATGGCGAAGGCCCTGGTCTACCTACCCTTTGGCCACACGGAAGCGGGAAGCATTTCCAAAGAGATGTTATTCTTGCTGTGGGGTATGCTCAACCGAAGAAGGATCAACATGGGTCATTACATGATTAAGCACTTGGAGAAGCAATCGAAGAAGACGACGGGAAAGCTTTGTTGTGGGGGAATCGTAGCGGCTTTGGCGTTTAAATTCGGAGTCAGTTTTGACAATCAGATACAAGATCAAGGACCCGCGCTACTGGACTGGGAAACGCTCAAGAAGGCGGGCATTATAATGGTTGATAGCCGGGGCATGGGGTATTTCAAGATAGAACCAGGGATGTGCATCAGATTTCCCGACTCGCAGCTCTTCGCAGTCGGAGGATGGAGTTACCAAGAAAACTGGAAAATGAACTCCCCGGCTCATATGGAGAAGATCGAAAATGACCCCCCTCAAGGAGAAGGTGCCCCAGACGCTAGGCCGGTCTTCATAGACCCAGACTATTTGCCGCAGCCTAATATCCCCGAGGAGCCTCTGCAAATCTAAGATGTGTCGGCGGCCATGGATGAGGAAGGTGAGGAGATCGCCTCTAAGTGTGAAGTGGGTCAAAGCAGTCGGCCCAAGAGGAATAGACCGAGGGGGAGAGCGTCTAGAGATAACTATTTGGCGAAAATTGCTGTAGGGGTACGATCGCTTCAGGTAAGCCATGATCAACAGGAGGCCCGTTGGAATCAGGCGAAAGCGGAGACAATGGCATGGAGAGCCCAGTGCGACACCCGGTTGGATAACTTTGGGAACCGGCTTGACCACTATGGGGAACAACTGCAACACCTGCACACTCGGCTCAACGCTAGTGATGCAGCACAACAGGCTTTCTACCAGGCACAACATGCTCGACGCTAGTGATGCACCCAACTTGTTTAAAGAATATGTTCTTGAGACTATTATTTTTCTCTCGTCTTTTATTTAATTTTGCTTATTTGGTGCCATTTGGTGTAAGTCCCGCCCGTGGGACTCGAATTCGAATATGGATGAATGTAAGATAATTTGTGCTAAGAAATGGGTTGATAGCTGATGATGATAATTGTTTTGTCTTGAAAATTTTGGTTAGAATGGTTAGTTAGAATGGTTAGGGACTTGCGTGATCAATTCATGATTTAATTGTGAGTGAAGTGCTTGTTTGCTTGGTCAAAGCTAATTCCGATAAGATTTGAGCCATATTTTGGTCATGTGTGATGTGATTGGGTACGTGCTTTTGCTTCTAGAACTTGCTCCTCGTCATGTCAAGTCTATATAGTGGATGTGAACTTAAGAGATGAAGTTAGGCATTCTTTGATTATCCTCATACACTCGTAAATCCCTAGTTAGCTCTCGTAGCCAAAATGTATTTGATTGTTGAAAAGTAATATCTTAAATCACTCTCTAAAGTGAAAGCCTTGAGAAAAGGGAAGCACATTGGTAGTAAGTGTTAAGGAAGGGATTCGTTTTAAAAAAGAAAAAAAAGAGGAGGTATAAGCTAGACGAAGTCTAGGAAAAGAAAAAAAAAAGAAAAATGAAAAATTTGTGGTGTTGGAGATAATAATAAGTGGGTCTTGGAGGCTAGGAGGAAGCATGATGAAATCGAGCTTATCTGAGTTTTGTTTTGGAGAATGGTTAGTGGTGTGCATTCGGGTTTCGGTTCGGTTTTTTGCCAAAACCGAAAAACCGAATTTAGTTCAAAATCCAAACCGAACCGAACCTGAAAAACCGAAACCGAAAAACCGAACTTAAAAAAACTGAAAAACCCGAACAAAACCGAAAAACCCGAAAAAAAAACTGAAAACCCTGAAAAAAATAAATATAATATAAATATATATTTATATATGTGTATTTTATTTTATTTTATATATACTAATAGAATATTTATATATAATATAAAATTAATAATACATATAATATATATTATATAGTAGAATATATTAAAAGAATATATATAATATATATAATATAATATATTAAATTAATAGAATATATATATAATTCGGTTTTTCAGTTTTTTTCTTCGCCCGAACCGAACCGAAAAACTGATTTTTTTTTATTTTTAAAACCGAATCGAACCGAAAAACCAAAAAAACCGAACCGAATTTCAAAATTTCGGTTTGGTTCGGTTCGGATATTCGGTTTCTGGTTTTTTTGCTCACCCCTAAGAATGGTTATTGTTGGATTGTGTGCTTCAAGTATATTCTTCAGTCACTATAGCCTAAATGTTCCCTACCGTCCAAAGAGCCTACATTAGAACCGAATAAAGACCTGCCTGATCTTAGGTTCACTTTCACATCCGAGAAGAGGAGATGTTTGACGTTGAGCAAGCCTATGGTAAGCATTACATGTTACTTGATTTGAGTGTTTATATTATCTCTTATACACTTGAGTGAGAGGGAAAATGAAAAAAAAAATCACACTCCCTAAACCTTGTGAGAGAATTGATACCAAGTGATATACGAGACAGTAGCTTCAACTAATGTTTGGTTGATTTTTGTATGTTTCCTACCTTCGAGCTTAATTTGAAAAATTTTCAGAAGCAATACATCAATCCCACCTCTATGCACGAGTATGTTCTTCATGATTTCTTATTCTTATTTGAGGACAAACAAGAGTCTAAGTTTGGGGAGTTGACAAACTCGTATTTATAGTGTTGTGATTGGTATGTTGATGTGCATAACTGTTGAGTTTTTGTGCTCAAAATGGTTATTTCTAGCCAATTACTCTATGTTTCGGAGTTCACGGGTTTGTCGAGTGTTGTAGGGGAAAACATGCAACATTGGAGCAGAAAAGAGTACCACCCGGTCGGGTGGAATTATGTGGTTGAAAAACCACCCGGCCGGGTGTCGACAAGAAGCCTATCGGAGTCCAGAAGAGGCCGAGTAAGTGTTACACGGCCGGGTGAATTTTCTTTGCAACAATTCCACCCGGCCGGGTGGAAATTTTATAAAGCAAGGACTCCAGAGAATTCCACCCGGCCGGGTGTATTTTATGTTGAATAATTCCACCCGGCCGGGTCCGTCAAACTGACGATTTTTTTAATCCAGACGCGATTTTTGAAGGAAAAATAAGAGGGAAGAGCTAGGGCAACTCGATTCATTCTCTCCCAGCCGCAAAAACACACACACTCTCTCTCTAGGAAACACTCTTGGAAGAATATTGGAGATTCAAGCCTCAATTCCTCCGCCAATTGTAATCCGTATCATGAATTCCGTTGTTTCCCTTAGTTTTTGTTTGTTTTCTACTTTGAACATGAGTAACTAAACCTTTCATGTAGAATTCTTGGTGAAGATGCATTGATTTATAGTTTTAATCCAATTAATTTCGTTTTATCTTGCTCTTGCAATTGTTTGAATTATTCTTGTGCTTTTTCCTATCAATTGCGTGATCACCAATTGGGAGTGTAGAGTTTCTTAGAGTAATCGGGAGATGAAATAATTCACATCTTTATTCAATAAAACTCGGGAGAGTTGAGATTCTGAGTGGGATCGTTAATCTAATCAAACTGTTAGGAGTTAGGTCTAAGAGCATCTGTAACGCGTCGGGCCGGGCCGCAAATCGCGAGTCTCGGCCCGTCCCATGCGTTACACGGAGGCGAGTCACGGCCCAGGCCGGTCCCGGGGCAGCGTTCCCGGCCTGGTGAGAGTCCCGCGTCCCGGCCCGGGACAGGGTTGCACGGTGACGGGCCGCATGTCCCGCGGCCCGGCCCAGCGTTACACGCTCTTCGGGCCGGGCCGCAAATCTAATTTTTTTTAATTCGATGTCTATAAATACGAGCTTGCGTTCCATCCATTTCATCCCGCGTTCCATTTCAATACTCTATTATACCCTTTGTTTCGGCGCCAATGGATTGGTTCAACAGCGATCAACGTGAGATGGAGGAGTTCGTTAACTCGAACAATTGGTACATACCGTCGTCGCAACCATCGCAGACACAACCTAGTCCGGGAGTCGGTAGCAACGTCGACATTACATCGCCGGTCAACACAGAAGATTTCGAGCTCAGTGAGATGGAGCCCGCTCAAATGAAGAAGTAGTAGTCGTGGCCCGGGTTTCTTGTATTTCAAATTTGCTTCGTCTAGTAATGTAATGTTAATTTCTAATGAACAATGCATTTTCCCGGTTTCAATTGTTCAACGAATTGCGTTTACGAGTTAAATAGGTTGGAGTTGTGAATAGTGTCATTTATTAGTTGCGGCCCGGGCCGCAACCTGCAGGGTTACAGCAGTTGGGGCCTGGGCCGCAACTGTAGAGACGTGGAGGGGACTTGGGGCCGGAAATGGGGACGGGGTTAATGATGCCCTAAGAATTAGAAGGGGACTTCAATTATTACACCTAATCTACGGATTTCTCACCTCGGGAGGGGGTTTAATCTACAATTGTGATTGATTCAACAATTCTGGAGACTTTAAATGGTAAATCGTTTTAATTGGGTTAAGCTATGAGTTGTGCATCGGATCCTTGAATTCTGCATATTTCCCCCTCATCTTACACAACTTGCTTAATTGCTTTCTTGTTTAAGTGTTCTATCTTAATATCTGCATTTACATGTTTTCAGTAGTTGTTAGTTTTAAAACCAAAATTCTGATCGTCTGGATAGTAGTTGAAATTAGTTCGTGGTACTTAGGTTAACACTTAATTGTCTCTGTGGGATACGATATACTCTTGCTTACTATTTGCTACGATAACCCCGTACACTTACGGGTATTATTTGAGTAAAATAAAGTTGAGTCAATACGCAGCCCAAATAAATGTCCACCAACATATATTCAATAGGAATAATGCTCTCTCTCAACCACAATTTCAAACCTAGCTTGCAAATAGAATCATGTAGTTTTTGTCCATTATTGAAGCAAAACCCTGAATTCGAAGAAACATATGTAACTTCTTTCTCGCTCGTTTTAGTCTAAAATGGAAAGGTTCAGACAGCCCAATTAATTAAACATAATTTTATTTAAAAAAATATCACTAAAAGCAATTGATAATAATACTACTCGTATAATAATAGCGACATTGAATTCAGCCTCGAAAAGTTACTTCGCATGATCATGGGTTTTGCGTAGTCATAAATAATAATTTACTCGACTATCAAATGCAACTAATTTAACTATATACCATTCTGTTGCCTATTTGGAAGTGGGGAGAACTATACCCTTCTATTCCATGTTAACAGAGTCATATTCATTTTCTGAACATTTTAAAATAATATAGACATTTCTATATTTGGCCAAAAGTAATACACTCATTCTCTCATATTTTATCATCTCTCTAACTTTATTCTCTCTTTATCTCTCTTTCTTTATTCTTTCTACTTCGCATTAAATATACTTCGCACTTCAGGGAGTACTATACTATACGTTGCCTTTCACAATACACACGTTTGCATTCATTGACTTTTTCTTTTAAGAATTAATTCGATCTCATATGACACAAGTATCACTCTCGCTGAAGTGCTACAAGTTGCCAAATTTATGGTCCCATCAGTTAGATGAATTCGATATTATTTTGGTTAAAATTCTAGTTTATCGGAACAACTGACATAAGTCCCATCAATCTTCTTGTTATGTTGATATGTTACACTCAAGTCTAGTGTAAGCACTTCTCAGCGTGTGAGGTTGTTCAGTATAAGTGTTGAAGAAAGACCCAAGTAAATTGAAGTTACGTACTAAGGTATGTTTGTTCAGGAATACCCCAAAGGAAGAGTATGAATTCTATAATTTCATAACTACCACATATTTGTGAGCACGAATGTTAAATTCTTGGAAGAAGACTATATATATATATATATATATATATATATATATATATATATATATATATATATATATATATATATATATATATAAAAACTACTAGAAGCCTTGCAATGTGATAAAGTATGCAATACTTGAGCTCAAAGTCTCAATTCTCTGATCCATATATCGTGACATAGTTTTCTAAAAATTAATATTTTCGTAACCAAATAAATAAATTTAAAATTAATTATAAACATGGATAATAAAATTATTGTTGTCCGGAACTATTCCATTCGAGTGAAATAAAATGGAGTTATGATGCATCTAAGTAAAAAAATCCGACTAATGTTGGAAACTTGAAGAAATGCCAATATGGATGAAAAATAGTACTCCCTCCGGTCGTCCGCCATTAGATGTCACACTTTAGATTTTAAGAAATGTAGTTTAAAGCGAGTTAAAAAAATTATTAGAATATGAATCATATTTTTATAGAATTAGTTTTATAATAAAATATGAGAAGGAATAAACTAGTGGAATGTGCATTTATATTACGAAAGTAGTAAAAGACATGTGTGAAAGTATGGTGGACGAACCAAAAATTAAATTAGTGTCAATTAATGGGGGACCGATGAAGTTATATTTGTCCAAATCTTTGGCTGGTGCACCGCATTTTTTCTCTCTCTAAATTCCTACTACTAATATTTTATAATATAAAAAAGTGGCATGCATTGAAAACCAATATGATTATTGGGGCATGTCTATAGTGTTATGTGGGGCCCGCAAATATTATTAGTCAACAGCCAACATTCAATTCCGGTCTCTCTTCTTGTCGCTAAAAATCATATGAATATCCAATTTCTTTGTGCCGTTCTACTTCTATTTATATAAATAGATATACCACATAGTATGAATATTTATCAAAGAGATAACACGATGAATCCTTCTAATTTTTAGTAAATGTGTGAATTCCATATCAAAATTTAAAATTGATTAGTTCTATATAAAAATCTCTAGCAACGATTGATATTACCGTTTTGATGACGGAATATTGCCTTTTTCATGCTCAAGAACTGACAATATGTTTTCTCTCGTGGTTAGACACTCATTTTTCTATAGTCGTCAATTTGAGATATAGTAATTATCTCCCGAGGATTGGAATCGAATTGAGAGCTTGAGAAGAAAATAATTTTATGATGTCTACAATCGTGGATTAAGAGCCGGTGACCAATTTCTCCCTCCCATAGAGTATTATCGGTGATATTTTAAAATTTTAACTACTATTTGATGATGAGTTGGATGCTAAAAACTCTCTTGCCTTCATTTTTTTCTGGGGCTACCTACTTGTTGGCAGTTGGTTGGATGATTTGCACATATCCGATTTTGCTTTTGTTCTACTTGTTTGGTTTGTTTTTAGTACTATGTCGGTAGTCATTTGATTTTGTCATGCTATTTTTCTTTTTTGTGTTTTGGATTTTGCTCTACTCACCACCGATTGGTTTGAGCTTTTTTTTCTTATAAATAAAACTTTTCATTTGTGACATTAAAATTCAGAAAAGACCGAATATTATTTAAAAGATCTCATGTAGAGTTGCGAAGTAAAACAGAGATATAGTCCAGTCTCTTTTTTATGGCAAAGAAATAAATTATGAAAATAAGTCAGCTCTAAAACACTCAAAAATTGAAAATTAAATATACGATTTTTATACTCATAGGCTCCATACATCAGCAAATTAATCAAACTCAGTGAAAGTGGAAAAAAGTGTACAAAAAGATAAATTGAAGACAGCCTTTTTGTAGAATTTACGCATTCCAGATATTCCAATATGTATAATTGGGAAATGGTGTATAGTGTATATCTTTTCATGTATTTCGTTATTTGACAAATAAAAGACAGTCAATGAATAATTACAATTGTTACAATATGCTCTCTGCAAACAATGCTGTGAAGCCTTCATCATTTATTTGTTTGACCACATAAAAAATGCATGAATACCTAAATTAGATTTAATTTCTGAGGATTAATACCCTTTACAAATACATACGGGGTGGTGGGTGGGTGGGGGGTGGGGTGGGGTGTTGGGGTTCAATAGCTTAGTGTAGGCCACCCAAGAAAATCTCTCAAGTGGGCCCCATCTAGGGGTGGGTCGATACGATATATCGTATCGAAAAAGTTGTATCGTGTATCGTATTGAAAATATCGATATGAAAGAATTTCATATCGTTATCATATCGAAAGTTTCGATATAATGAACTTTTGATATGGATAATATCAATATCATTATCGTATCGATCTTTGATATATCGTTCTGAACGATATATCAAAGATCGATACGATATACCGAAATATCGTACCGTTTGAAATACCTGTATATCAAAAAATATAATTTCAAAACTGAAAAATAACACAAAAATTAATTTAAAAATATATTGAATTTCAATATATTTCGATATATACGGTATATATCGATAATTCAATATGTATTGATTTTCAATATAATTCGATATACCGAAAATATCGATATATATCGTATATTCGATATAAAACGATATATCGCGATATAAGGAAATTCATATCGTTATCGTATCGAAAACTTACGATACGATACCGTATCGTATCGAAAATTACGATATACCGAAAATTCGATAATTTTCGATATTTTTCAATACGATACGAGCGATATATCATTTTTTCGATATTTTTCCCAGCCCTAGGCCCATCAGGGGGCATAGATATTTCTAGTCACAGCAACTTGTAATAAAGGAAAATTAAATTTTTTGTTTATAAATACATTTATTTTTCACACCATTCTTCATATCTTTAGGTACTTTTTTTTTCCTCCCATATTTTTAAATTTTAATTTCTTCTATTTTTAGAAAATTCACCTGCTATGTTAGTTGGATTTTCTCGACGTATTAGAGGCGAAGTCGCTAAAACCAATGCACAATCATTGTCGTATTTAAGCGCATGTGGCTCCATATATATCTAGGTTACCGAGTAATACCACCGAATTTAAGTTGATGCTTTATTGAAATTCGTAATATTAATTATATATTATTATTATTATTATTTAGTCATTTATAACTCAATTGAATTAGTGGTTATAATCAGAAATATCAAATAAAATAAACAGGTGAACAATATAGCGATTAAGGAACTTCTGCTAATGATTGTGAGTCATATAAATAAAAATCTTCGTATGAATATAGTATTACAGAAGTAACTACTACCATGGGCAGACACAGATTAAACCATGAAGGGGCAATTTGTTTATAGCATTATTGAAATTTTAGTATTTTGTGTGATATCAATAAAAGAAATAGTATATGCAAATTATTCTTTCAAATTTTCAAATTAAAAATTAAAAATATTTGAGACTTGTACACATGGGTTGTGGATGGCCTACAATCGTTTCATACGATAGTTGTAAGCAAAAAACAAACCTATTTAAGTAATACTCCCTCGGTCCCAGATAATTTGGGACACTTTGATCGGGCACGAATTTTAAGTAATGTAATGAAAAGTGAATTGAAAAAGTTAGTAGAATGTGAGTCATACTTTTATATATTAGTTTTATAATAAAATGTGAGTAGGAATGAGTTAGTGGAATGTGAGGTCCATTATCAAAAAATAGTAAAAGTGAAATGAAACAAATTATATGGGACGAACTGAAATGGAAAATTGGGACAAATTATCTAGGACGGAGGGAGTACGTAACACTTGTAATGTTGTTTGTTTGGAATTTAGCTTTTCAGAAGGAGTAGATTATTTGGGGGGGAGGTGCTTACACTCAAAGTCTTGTTAGTTAAATAGAGTATAATATTTGTATTCCATAAGTAGTATTAATGGGGAAAATAAAATAGTAATGAAGGATTAAATTAATAGAAGGGGATGGAGATAGTGGTGGTCCATCAAGTATGCTATCTGCTCACTTGCCTTGCATATCAAGTATCCTTCTATTCCTCTCTCTCTCTCTCTCAACATTCATGGCAAAAGAATCATGATCAGCACTCCAGCTCCAAAACCCATGTGACTTCCTATCATTTTTGCCATTCTTTTACTGTTTTTTATATCTTTATTTTATATTAACCTTTTTCTTTTTCTTTTTTTCTTCAAGGAGCAAAGGTGTCCCTCCCTTTCGTATATCTATTTATTCCAATTTTAAATATAATGGATGTATCATATACTGTATGTGTGTATAATTGTATATGGAGGAAATTCAAAAGCTTATAGTATGATTCTTGGAAACACAATTAACAGTTATAGACATAAACACCTTTTTTTACCATTTGATTGAGATAACATTTTCTGATAATAGTAATTACATATTCCAAAATTCTTATATTAATTAATTCAAATACCTACAAGCAAAAAAATTACCCATCATCTTCACATATAAAAGACAAAATTTCCAGACATAGAAAGAACATGTTAGTCCCCCTATAATGACCTATCTCTATATAAGTTGAGACTATTGCACTTGAATGAAAAAGCTTCTCCTTAATTTATTTATTTGTAACTGCGGTATTTTCTTTTTCTATTTCCTATTCCCCATTTGGCGATGCGTGTATAACACGATGTTGCGAAATCGTCGCTAATTTGGTTTTCAATCAATGTTTATTTAATTTGTTTCAAACCATGTCAAATCAAGTCACACTGCACTACCGTCTTCAATTACCATAGTAAATAAAATACTAGTACTACTAAATAAATGTAATATATATAATAATACAAAAATAGGTATAGTTAGTTTTAATTTGAGTTTGGGTTGGTTAAATGCTTTTGAGTGTGTGGTTTAACAACTTTCGCTTTACCAGTCAAGAAGACTCACAACATACAAAGCTATACACACCCTTAGACAGGGATGACCTTTATTTACTACCACAATCCAAAACCCCAAACTCTCCCTTTCTCTCTCTCTCACACACACACACGCAGAAACAGAAACTGGGTACAAGCAGGTGAGCTTGAATTAGCAAGAGAGAGAGAGAGAGAGAGAGAGAGAGGGAGAGAGAGAGTTAAAGGCAGTATATAGGGCGCGGCGCCTTTTCCTTTATCCCTTCAGTTAAAGTTGACGGGAATTCTGGTGTTATTTCCATGGTTAAAGCAGGTTTTATACCCAAATCCCACCTCCTCAATTTTATTTTATTATTATTAATTTTATATGTCTTTCCTCTCATCTCTTTCAGTTTTCTATAAGA
Source organism: Salvia splendens (assembly GCF_004379255.2). Classification (NCBI taxonomy): domain Eukaryota; kingdom Viridiplantae; phylum Streptophyta; class Magnoliopsida; order Lamiales; family Lamiaceae; genus Salvia; species Salvia splendens. The sequence continues at coordinate 12,908,332 of NC_056037.1, read as the reverse complement.
ATAGATTCCGGGTTCAAAGATTGATTTTTTCTCTCATTTTTTTTGGGTTTGAAGAATGAATTTGTTTCCTGATCATGCACATGGATCATTCTTGAATCCTCTTTTTGTTAAAACAATTACTATTTGATGGCGTTAAGGTTGGTGTCATCGGCAGAATAGTGGGAAAATATACTCAAAAAAGGAAAAAGGATTTGTTTGGTTGAGCGATGAATAAGAATAGTCAGCTGGGATCCGTGAGCAGCTCTGATCTCATCGATGCAAAGCTGGAGGAGCATCAATTGTGCGGATCCAAACAGTGCCCCGGCTGCGGTCACAAGCTCGAAGCCAAGCCGGTACGGATAATATTCTTGGCTTCATCTTCAAGATAGGAATTACTCTACTACTACTACTACTACTACTATTTTTAATTTCCAGAATATATATAATTATTATGCTTTTATTTTTGGTATTGATATGTTGATCGGTGCAGGATTGGGTGGGCCTACCCGCCGGAGTGAAGTTCGACCCGACCGACCAGGAGCTTATCGAGCATCTCGAAGCCAAAGTCGAAGGCAAGGACTCCAAATCTCACCCCTTGATCGACGAGTTCATCCCCACCATCGAAGGCGAAGATGGGATTTGCTACACTCACCCTGAGAAACTTCCTGGTCAACTACTACCTTCATAATCTCTCTCTCACTCTGTGTTTGTGTGTGTGGATTCATTCAACAAGTTTGGTTTTACTAAAGCCATTTTTCGTAGAACTGAGATGAATTTTTAGGGTTTTTTGTTTTCTTGTGGAGGTGATTTGTTGCACCTAAATAAACCTAACTTTGATTTTAATACTTTGCAAATTAAATTTTGGCAGGAGTGACAAGAGACGGATTGAGTAGGCACTTTTTCCACCGGCCGTCGAAGGCGTACACCACCGGCACGAGGAAGCGGCGGAAGATCCAGATGGAATGCGACCTGCAAGGCGGCGAGACGCGGTGGCACAAGACGGGCAAGACGCGGCCGGTCATGGCTAACGGCAAGCAGAAGGGCTGCAAGAAGATCCTGGTCCTTTACACTAATTTCGGCAAAAACCGGAAGCCGGAGAAGACGAATTGGGTGATGCATCAGTATCATTTAGGGCAGCACGAGGAGGAGAAGGAAGGAGAGCTCGTCGTCTCCAAGATTTTCTACCAGACTCAGCCGCGCCAGTGCAACTGGACGGAGAGGGGAGGCGCCGCCGCCGCCACTGCGGGAGACGTCTTGAGAGAGAGTGGGAGTGGGAGTGGGAGCTGCTCCTCTTCTAAGGAAATGATCCCTCAGAGAGATGATTTCTCAGCCACGGCCGCTGCTGCCTCAGTCCCGACTTATACCGGCATTGATATTCATCAGCTCAAAGCCGATCACTTCGGCTATCTCCCCTACAGAAAATCTTTCGATGAGGTATCTATTTTTATTTAATTTGTCACATAAAATTTATGTGTGGGTCAGACAATATAGTAAAAATTGATGATACAAAGAAAAAAACATATTAATTCCCATTGCTTGTGCCAAAAGCATGAAAATCATATAGAAACTTTCCTGATTACAACAGGCCGATGATAAAAACTTAAGCAGTAATTCACCAAAAATTAAGAATCTATAGATTAGTTACCTAATTAAAAAAATGGGACGTTTGCATCAGCAGGCTGGGAGCATAGGAGAGGCTTCAATTGCAAGGGAAGGAGCAGGCACGTGCGAAGAGCGTGACATGGGACAGCATCACGTGACCCATGAGCCGCACCATCACGTGACTACCCATGACCACCATCACCAGATTGCCGCCGCCGCAGCCACCGCGTTTCACATAAGCCGGCCGTCGCACTCCATCTCCACCATCATCTCCCCTCCGCCGCTACACCACACCTCCATTATTCTCGATCAAGATCACCCCTTTCATGTCCCCAGAATCATGCTCCCCAATGAAAATTACCAGGTACTACTTATTATTTATAAATAATTTCTTATATTAAAATGATAGTACTCCATAAAATCAAGAGTGAAAGCTACATAGTTTCTTGAAATAATAAAAGAAGTTACTGAAAACAAAACATGCATAATGAACCATGCAATTCTGTGTCTGACAATGATGGCTCCAGTCAGATAAAAAGGTAAAAAAAAAAGGCACAATTCCTAGTTAGTCTCTTCCATGCTTATTATTTTTTTTTTTTTATTTTTTTTTTTTTATTTTTTTTTTTTTTTTTTTTTTTTTTTTTTGCTTATTAATAAAACTAGAGTTGAGAGTTTCCCATCTTTTAGCAGACAATGCATGATCATATACATGATTGTGTTTGAATGGACAAAGAAAATAAATAACAATATTATCTTGGTGAATAGCAACAACATCAGCAGCAGCAGCAACAACATCATAAAATAGGGGGAAGGTCTGCATCTGGATTGGAGGAACTCATCATGGGATGCACCTCAACTGATATGAAAGAAGTAAGTATTACTACAATTTTCACCTTTTTTGACTCTCAAATTGCATGCTTCCTATGTGTCAATTTGGGAACTCCTTAAAAGAAAAAAGGTGAACTTAGATATCAAAATCTGCCCCCTAATTATATTTGTAGGGCTACATATTTTATTCCATTGGAAAAATTTTTAATATTATTCAAATGTGATGATTATAAAACTAGAAAAGAAATACTAGAAGCCTTTTCTTTTTCCCACTTTATCTTCTTTTTCTTTCCAATCTAGATTTTTTAAGATGATCTTCACACCATCTACCCCTTCAATAAAGAGGTAATTTAGTGAAATTAATATCGTATTGTGTTTAGTCCTTTTTCTAATTTTCTTGATTTTCTCTCTCTTTTTTTTCTTTTGCCAAAACTTTCTGTTGCTTGAGTCATATCAATGTGCATGTATGGCTAAAACCTGATAATTAACAAAGTGTTAAACCAAAAGCCATGAAGGGCGGAAGCCGAGGCAAGAATGCTTTTTTACATCATAAATAAAAAGTAATGAAATGGTGCTCACTTAAACCCTTTAATTTGTTTATAACCTTTTCGTAACACTAGTAGAATTAGTAGGAACGAATATAATAAAGACAAAGAAAAGCTATATCATTAGATGTACTTTAGAATATAATTAGAAGAGTTATATTACTATATAACACATAAATTAATTCATACTATATCTATAAGTTAGAAGAAAAAAAAAAGAGAAGAGGGGTTCGTCACCCCAAAACTTTCCTTTATGGTCGTGGTATCCTAGGAAAGAAAGAGACAGTTTTTTCAGTTATTACGTATGCCTAACTTACTACTTGGAATTAATTTTGGTCCATATTCATAAAGAGAGTTTTAGTTTTTACGGTTTGGTGTACAGTCTTACTGAGCCAAGATCGTGACGCGCCCTTTAATTTTCTATTCATTTATAAATAAAATTAGAGGATATGTAAGATTCAGGTCATGCCGGATTGTGTTTGCATACTCCTATAATTACTTTTTGAATATGAATTTATGTGTTGTGATTACACACATAGGGAAAGTAGTGTAATACTAATAGATATACAATTGTGGCATTGCAGGAGTCATCAATGGCAAACCAACAAGAAGCAGAATGGTTGAAGTACTCGACATTCTGGCCCGACCCGGACAACCCGGATCATCATGGATAGAAACAAATACCCATAAATCATTACTTGTAAGTGCTGCCAGGACCAATATACAACATTGTTTTTCTTCTTTTTCCTCTCCCTCTTTTTCACTCTAAATTTCAGGGCTGAACTAATTGTTCAACAAAAAACACATGTTGCAAAAGCAAGAAAAAGAAACAAAAATAAAGGAACCAAGAAAAAGCCGCCTCTCTTCTGACAAACACAACACAACACAACACAAAGAGAAGATAGAAAGAGAGAGTGAAAGAAGCAAGGAAAGAAATCCCCCATGTCCAAAGCGATAAATTCTTGCTGCATCAAAATCATCACCATCATCATCATTACTATACCGTTTTTATATATGTTTATTCCTTGTTATTATTATTTTTTCATTTTTAAGTTTATTTTTTTTGTACTACAATTTTTGTCAATTGTGTTACACTAAAGAATTATAGTAGATACTAAAGAACACAATATTGCAAATGGAAACTGTGTTTATAATATTTTTAGTACTATCTAATTAGATGTGCAACCTTATTATAGCTCCTTTGGACATTTAACGTATATTAGGTGAATTAAAAGTATTTTTTATATTCCATACTGTCTCGACATTCAATTCGTACAACATAATTATAGCGAGATACGGTACAAGAGAAGGAAAGATGGTGGATAAATGATCATGAAATATAGTGTAATCTTGACAGTATGGTGATGGCCCAGAATATATTATCACATGCATATTAAAAATAACAATCGAATAAGATATAAGCCTGTGTCAACCATGTTTGCGTCGGGAATGAATTATATCTAGGGGAAAGAGAGAACAAATCTGAGTTTGCTATAAATAGTACTACCTCCGTTCCACAATAGGAGTCACATTTAGCGTGGGCACGAATTTTAAGAAATGTAAATAATAGTGAGTTGGAAATGTTAGTGGAATATGAGGCTCATATTTTTATATTGATTTTATAATTTATAATAAAATGTGAGTGAAGTGAGTTAGTGGAACATGTGACCTACTTACCATTTATGGTAAAAATGAAATGTGACTCTTATTGTAAGATAGACCGAAATGACAAAATGTGACTCTTATTATGAGACGTAGGTAGTACTAGATTTTATTTTAATTAAAATAGGTGAAATGAATTATGATATGGTAAATCATTATAACTATTCCGTCCTGCCCAAATAAGAGTCCATTTTTTATACATGTATTTTAAAAAATATGAATTGAAAATAATCGTGGAATGTGAGACATACATACTTTTGTAATGAAATAAGAGCTGAATGAGTTAACGTAACATGTAGCCTATTTCAGTTTATTAATTAACTACACTTCTTCTAACTATAAATATTTTAAAAAATAATCATTAGTATAAACCCAATTAACATTTATTAAAAACAAATGTTAATAATAATATACTAGTATTTGGAATAAGTTGAGAACACAACAAAAAAGCCCAAACGGTGAACTGAAAAGTAAAGAAACAAATACAATGATTTATTTTAATAAAACTTATAGTTGAGTTGGAATTGAAACAAAATAGTATGATGGGTATGTTAGCATATAGTATGTGAATAGATGAGATTGAATTAGGTAGTAGCCCTTTACCGTCTCTATTACAAGATGCCATAGATTTTTGGTAGCACATGAGATGCGACCAAAGCCAGATAACAACTAGCGACAAATTATTATGGATCTCATTTATTCAAGTAAATAATATTGTGCTCTTTAATTGCAGTTATTTCCATTTTTGTGTGCTCTTTAAAACCTACTTTAATTATTCTATTCCAGATTCGAGCTTTTGCTGCAAATTGCTTCTTCTAAATATGCTTTACTTAACGAGAGAGGGAGAGAGATATGTATATATATAGTCGTCTTTATGCTTGCATGTAGGAAAAGCATGGAGACATGCAGTTTCTAAAGGGATAAAGATGTCTGATTTGGTGAACATTTTAGTATTTTTACCTATTTATTTATTATCGTTAAGAATTTAAGGACAAGATTTTGTTGGCCTTTGTACATATATTTTTAAATTAACACCCATCCAGAATCTCCACACTCACTGGAATACCTCAATTCTCATTTCATTTCTTCTCTTAAACTGTAATTACTTAACCGCTCTTCTTTTTATATTTTACTCACTATGTTTATGTAAATCTTCTAGTGCGAAGTTTAAAAATTAAAAATCATACCAGTTCCCTAATACATTAATATCACAAAACATATAAGTTCTTGATATTGAGTCGGGAACTGATATTCGTGAATGAGTGAACTGATATGTTTTGTTATGTCTACTAATGCAAATGTATTTGCAAACTGATATGGATTTGTGTTTTAACTTTATATAAAGTTATGAAATGAACGTGTATATATTATGAACTATATGTATAAGCAGTAAGTTGTAGACGGTATAGAACCCCAGTCATTAGCCTTGGAAAGTTATGTTACATTTCAAAGTAGCATCCAATGCAGAGTATTTCTTTTTCTTCCCTTTCCTTTATTTTAAAGGATTATAACGACAATTATGTAATTATTATTTATACTTCGCAAGAGTAGTGATTGCACAAATATATAGAGAGCGAGTGGTTCCAATATGTTTATAGGTATACATCATATTAAATTGAAAATATTTTTAAATATACAAATCCGTGGTCCAATACTCGAATCTCTAATTATATAAGTGATTCCATATTTGAAGCCTCGAGTCGAATTCGTATGATTTGGCTACGTGAAAATGAAATTAAACAACGTGTGTTAATAGATATAATAGTACTTAGTAATTTGATTTGGTGGTAGTTGGCATAATTAATTCACTTATATTAAAATTGTTTTAATTCAATCGATAAACGGAACAAGTGATATATGAGCTGCAAGAAAAGAGAGAGAAAATTTGTTGGCGCTGCGAGACAAGTGCTCTGTGACTTTCCACATGCAATACAAAACTCATTCTATAAAGTTTATATTAATTTCTTTCGCTTTTTGGGAAGATTTTGATGCTTTTAAATGAAGTACTAGTACTAGTACTATATTTATACTGGGTTTCCCAATTCTTCACCTTCGGTTATTGCATTCCAATTCTCCCCCTGTTCTCTTATAGTTGAGGCTAAATTTTTCGGCACGGAATTTAAGAAATAAATGTTGAGTATGATAAATAAATAGATAAAAAAAAGTAAGAGGGGAAAAAGTAGTGAGAATAAAGTAAAAATTGAATAAAAATAGAGAGAAAAAGTAACAAAAGAGAAAAAATGTTACTATATATGAAAATGACTCAACTACAAGAGAACTTCTTGAATTGGAAAATGACTCAAGTATAAGGAAACGGATGGGTAGCAGTAGAACTTTTATGAATCAATTTCCTACTAACTTGTTATGAACAGTTGTCAATCTATGATAAGGGTGGGTGGGACCTTGGACAGGTGAACAATCGAATTGATTATAATTGTGACGTAATATTTTCTAAGAAAATCAAATCAAATTAATTCAACCAGTGGAATATAAGCTCAACAAAAGATTGAACTATCCTACATAAGAATCTATTCATTATTTGCTCAATTTCACTAATATCTGATTCTATAGGCTTTGAGTATTCACTATTGGTAATCTACGTGTGATATCTAAAGTAATTTACATGTAATACAATCAAATCGACTTGAATTGGATCTAAGTCGTTGTAAACTCGATCAATTTACAAGAAGCTCAAAACTACTTGCTATTTACAATATAGAGTATTAACCAAATCCAGATGAAGTATATACTGAATTCGCCATGGGATTCAGCTCAAACTAGAGAAAAACAAGGGTAGGAAACTGTGTTGAGTCGAGCTACATCTAGAGCTTAGCAATGTATCTGTGTGACTCAACTCAACCCAACCCAACCCCATCTGATATACATATATATACACAAGCAGACTTGTGTCGTGACCCTTTTTTTTTATTTGATCTTCCTCTACTTGTGAAACGCGGGATTAACTTACACTTGTCTATATAGGCGAACATCTCAAGTAGAGGTGAAATTCAGCACGCACGTGCTTCAGTCAGTTGCCTCATTACAGGTCCACAATTTCCAGAAACCCTCAGAGATGCAAAGAGACAAGACAGCTTAGCCATCATCGGACTCGTGTTCAACCTTCTAGAAACGACTGCTAGCTCCTTGCCAGAGTTGTCGTTGGAAGGACTGTCATACCCTTCCAGATCAGCTTTTGTGATTAGCACAACATCCCCAGACGTGCATACCGTTCTTGAACCCATGCATTGCTGCTGATATTCTTGCACTGCCTGAGATTCAACATAATGACATTTAGGTTCAGAAATCTTGAAAGCGCCTAATCTAATTTTACCTAATAGGCAAGCAACATGAAACGAAAAGTGCAGGGAGCCAAATTGCAATTCCATATTGGGATTGGGTATAGTATCCTGCATACCTTCCATTGGATTGGAGCTAATAGCACCCTGGGTCTTCTAGAACGAACATACTCAAGTGCAGCAGCAGGTGTCATATGCTTATAGTGAATCTGAATATCATAGATACTTCTTAGTCTCTAACGTAACTTCAATTGACATTTAAAAACTAAAATTGAACAAACCAGATAACAGAGAACAATGGTTGTGCTCCTTCCTCGCCCAGCTTTGCAATGCACATATGTTGTTTGACCACTTAAAGCATTTCCTGCAAACGGAAGTTGTTTAAAACTCATGTTATCCAGATGCTACTGCTGACAAACCTCACACAAAATTATATACTTGACCAACATAGCATGGAAAAGAATTAAAGGAATTACGCACTGTGAATGAAATCCACTGCACGGTTAATATCCCCAAAAGAAGGAGCAAAGAGATAATCCCTAGTAGGGATGACAAGATGGTCTATCCCATTAGCCTGAAAAGCGATGACACAAAAGTGAAACAATTAAGAGAAGTATGGGAAAGAAATTGAAGTTTTATCCCTAAGGTCATTTACATTACTATTACAACAGTGGTCATGCCTCAATTGTTAACATCCTCACCGAAGAACAATTTGACTGCTCTTTCATCAAACCCATAAGTATCTAAAAACCAGATAAGGGTGCTAAAGAAACTTTCATTGCTCCATAAGCAGCACAAATAATGTCGAAGATTTATGAAGTTCGAGGTGATACTCTTCTTCCAACTACAGGCCAAAAAGAAAATAAAACTAACAAAGGTAAATAGATATATATAGCATGACATGCAAATTTAGGCCAACCAGATTAGAGTCATCATACTAATCCTACAGTTCCCAAAAATGATTTGAGATATAAAAATTTAGATAAACCAGCCTTGGCTTCCTCACTGCCCAACCATTTCCAGTAAAAACTCATGCAACGTGCAGAAGACCCTTATTACGATCAGAACCAAGGAACAGTGAGCATAAGATGTGAAATTGCAGCCCCAAATTAATATATCCTGGAAACTGACGGATACAAACTGAGTTTGCCACTTACATAGTACAACGATGTCGGGACCAGAGTCTCGTAGGGCTCATTCAGAGTAATTACACCGCCAACTCCAAGATGCTTCAAACGAGGTACATCCTTTGGAAATGGAACGGCGCCTAGCAGTAGATACTAATTTTCAACATGAAAAATGTATACTCATTATGTGTATTACATGGATCAAGTGGATATACCAAAACGAATAATGAAAACCAAATCCTAAAGAAATGAATCACATTCAAGATCAGATCAACAAGCATCATCACCAAGAATTGATGAAATAGGGAAAACATAACCTCAAAAAATCACTGCATATAGCCAAGCCATATACTACACGTGTGTCTACAAAAAATAGTCATGTTTCTCTATATCTATTTATAGTAAGTTTTTCTCATGAAGTGGGTCTGTTTTCCACTAACACCACTTTTCCAAAATACCAAGACTAATTTTTGTGGACAGATGTAGTAGTAGTTTTTTTGGCTATTATCATGCCATTCCAGTCTCACAAGGTAAATCCCAATCCATAAGAGCATCCACATTGGCGAGCTGCAGCTCGTCCGTCCGTCCGTGCCAGCAGCGTGGCACCGCTGTCCACCGCCGTGCTCTTGCCGCTGGCACGGCGCTGTTCGATGCATCGAGCACGTCCGTGCCAGCAAGCAGCATACGTGGCAGGCGGTGATTGAATTTTTCAGATTTTAATTAAAAAATCCAATTAAAAAAATTCCCACTTTCCAAAAAATTATATCCGTTTTCTACCCAATTTTAATTTATTTTTCAATTTTTTTCTTCTAAAAATACACATTTTCATCTATAAATACCTCCACTTTCACACCCAAATATTCACACCACACTACACAATTCTCATCTACATTCCCTCATTTTCATTCTCAATCTTTCTTCCACTCCTACAACATAACAATGTCCGGCTACGGCGATCACCCCCCGGCCCCCACGGTTGGAACCCCGAGTGGTTCGGTTCACAACCGTTTCCTGGTCCGGAAACGGAATATTCAGCTCCTCCTCAAACTCAAGGTTCGGAAGTTCCGGGTGGCTACCGGTCTTACCCGATCGACGACCAAGATGCCCCCGAAGGGCAATACGGGTGGACACCCGAGCCTAGAGCGAGGTCGAGCGGCCCCTCCGAAACTCCGACTCCTCCTACTCGCGGTGTCCGCACACCGTACACTCCGGCGGAGATGGAGCAATTGTTCAAAGCGTTCTTGCCAATCTCCGAAGATCCGGAGGTTGGCACAAACCAATTCGGCGATCATTATTGGTGGCGCATCTGTCGCCGGTACAATGAAAACCAGCCGGTTGGAACAATCGAGCGCAACGAAAGTATGGTGCACAACGTCATATACAGAGCCAACGAAGAAATCCAAAAGTTCCAGTGGTATTACCTCCAGGAAGAGCGGTCGGCAGGGAGCGAGGTCGACATCATCGCCTTGTCGACCTACCAATCCATGAACTACAAGTCGTTCAAGTACCTCAACATTTGGCAGGAGACGCGGTCGCATCCGAAGTATAGGGGAGGCGTAACATCCTCCTCTAGCGGCTCCTCCAAATGGTCAAGGTCGGTATCTCTATCCGACGCCGGCTCCAAAGACGTGGCTAGCCAACTTGCCGGAGCTAACTTGAGTAGCCCCGACGCCGGCCCGAGCTGTTCCCAACGCCGACCGCAAGGAAGGAAGAAGGCGGCGGCCGACCGCCGTCGCGCCGCGACTCCATCCGCCCCCCGATCCCGAACCCGCTCCCACTCCCTATGTGCCACCTTAACCCCCCACCAACTCGTTGTGGGGGGTTTTGGCTCAACTCAATTTGGCCGATAGGTCAAATATGACCCCCGAGTAACTTCGATCGCATGTGGCGATGATACGAGGTCACCAAAGAACGTTGGGATATTGCCGGATGATGACTAGTCTTCCCCGGATGTAATTTTTACGCTTAAATTGTGTAATTTTTATTTTTAGTAGTTTAATTATGTAATTTTCATTTTTTAGGATTTTAATTATGTAATTTTCATTTTTTAGGATTTTAATTATGTAATTTTTAGTTTTATTATAATTTGTAATATTATTCCGGGTATTTTTAATGAATTTTAATTGTGGAAATGTTTTTATTTAAATTGACCCTTGTGCTCGTCCTTGCGGAAGAGCACGGATGTGGATGTTGTGCTCTTGCTTAAGACCAGGTAGAAAAAGTGGGGCCGGGCCCACATCCGTGCTCGCTGGCAAGAGCACGGATGTGGATGCTCTAAAAGTCATGACTAATAAGCATGGCAAAAATCATAAGATTGAAAATGAAAAACTAGATCAAAGGGAATAGTTATCCAGAGTCATACAAGCAAATTAGAGATACTGTTTAGGAAATAAAAAAAATAATGTTTGATGAATTTGATCGAGAAAAGCCACACCTGGTCGATTTGATCCCACCACCGGAACTCCGCTTGAATTTTGTTGCGGAAGACGTTGTACAAAAGGGTTGGATAGAACAGGATCCGAGCCCCGGCTCCGACTAAAGCCCTTTTTGCGTCAGCCCTAACCGTGATCAGCCTTGTTTCGCTATTTCTACTGCGCTTGCTCTCTATAATACTCTCCGCGCCATCATCGAGCTCCTCGATCTTCATCGCGATCAATAGAACATAAAAATTTCAGGGCAAATACGGAGGCCAGAATCCAAAATGGTAGAGGCTACTAGCTGTGGCTGTCAATCAGAGAAAGGGGATGAAATTGGAGAAGGAGTGACTGATAATTAGAAATTTGAGTGAAAAATAGCATGAACTAACGCGAGAGGAGTGAGAATTTGAATGATCGGGAGATGATTGAGCGAAGATTGTGGAATGTTAAGGATGAGAATGCAGTTCAAAAGAGGAATATGATTGGGCGATATGAACTGCTTTTATTTAGTCCTTCTATTATACACAATCTTATTATTTAATCCATTTAAGTTTATTAATACACCACTAACTTTGTGCATCCGAATCATTATCAAAGTGTGTAACCCACGGATGAATAATACTACAACCTTTATGCATTACTATTTACTACTACTATTAATGGTTGAGATTAATTGAATAGTATATATGTACACCATAAACAAGAATTTTTTTTTAACTTCTGATTATATATACTCTGTATCTATTCAAGAGTAAAAATTTGAAGCGAAATGAAAAAGGGGTTAGTGTTGAACTTAAAAAAGGATAATAATGTTGTCCAGTTTGTAAAGGAAAGGGTTTTCATTTGTTCCTTTTGGTAAGTAGGCAGCAGTGGATGCTCTCCATGTATTATTGGTGTTATCTTGATGTGAAAGAGAGGTGTAACTAACTAACTGCTATCTAATTGAAACCTGAAATGAAGGTGGATATTTATGCTAAGGGTGTCCACTATAAGGTGGACACGCCGAATAGCCCCGCCCCAGTTTTTTGTCCATAGCCCTAATTTTTTGTCCATAGCCCCAAAATTTTGTGTCCGCCACTATAGTGGACACCTCCAATAGCCTCAAATTTTATAATCAACTTTCATTTTATAATATTTCAAGTAATTAAGAACAAATTTATCGGACTCTTAGTGGATTAGAAGAAGCCGACTATACGAATTAAAAATAAAAATAAAAATAAAAATAAAAATAAAAATAAAATTAAAATTAAAATTAGAATTACACACTAAATTAAAATTAAAATCACACACTACATTGAATCTAGTACAAATCACTACCAAGTTTACACAACGCCACTACCTCCCCTACGTGCCCACACTTCTTCAATCAAATCGGCCTGCAGTGTGTTATGTGATGTGGTCCTGCGCATATCAGCGAAGCGTTGGATCAAATATTCATTGCTCCGTGGTACGCCCATCTGGATCGGCGCGGAGGCGACACCGTGACTTGTACTTGCACCCTCTTCCGGCGCCCATCGCTCTGCCGCAAATCCTTCATCTTCTATTATCATATTATGCAATATGATACAGGCTAACATAATATTCGCGACATCATCTTCGTGCCAAACTCGTGCCGGACACCGTATAATAGCCCACCGCCATTGGAGGACACCAAAAGCCCGCTCAACGTCCTTCCTAGCACTCTCTTGTCTGCGCGCAAAATATTGTTTCTTCGGTCCTACCGGTTGGCGGACAGTCTTCACGAATACGGGCCACCGCGGATATATTCCATCTGCCAAATAGTAGCCCCTACTATACTGCGTACCGTTGGCTACGAAGCTGATTTCTGGCCCCTCCCCCTGGCACTCCTCGTTGAAGAGAGGCGACGACTGAAGAACATTGATGTCGTTGTTCGAACCTGCCACGCAGAAATACGCATGCCAGATCTTCAGACGGTAGTCTGCCACGGCTTCCAGTATCATCGTTGGATGTTTGCTTTTGAATCGAGTAGTGAACTGGCCTTTCCATGCCACGGGGCAGTTCCTCCACTCCCAATGCATGCAATCGATGCTTCCTAACATTCCGGGGAAGCCGTGCACCGACCCGTGCATATCAAGTAGGCGCTGACACTCATCCGGGTTGGGCTTCCGTAGAAACTCCCCACCGAAAATTTCCCGGATCCCCTTACAGAACTGCCTAAGCACCGTGAGGCTAGTCGTCTCACCCATCTGTAGGTATTCATCGAACATGTCCGCTGGTCCAGCGTAGGCAAGCTGTCGGATTGCAGCGGTGCACTTCTGTCGTGTGGACAGCCCGATCCGGCCTGACGCATCACGCCGGAGGGTGAAGCACCGGTAACGCTCCGCCAAATTCATCGCTATATAGTTGAACAGCCGCTGCGACATCCTGAATCTCCGGCGGAATATCTCGGGTGGATAACGAGGGTTATCCACGAAGTAATCATCCATTAAACGTTGGTGAGCACCGACGTGGTCTCGTGGGATTGTCCGCCGATGAGTAATGGTGCGAGGGATCGGAGCCTCCGCATCCTCCGCCTCCTCCGCCAAACTGGCCGCTACCTCCTGGGCGGCCTGGTGTTGCACCTGTTGAATCAGAGCATTCCAGTTGTCTCTCCACAAATTGTTCATTTCCGACCCCAAATTGTAGTGAGAGAAATTTGTATAGATGTTGTGTTTGAATGGTGTGAAAATAATGAATGGAGTGGGGTGTATTTATAGGTGAATTCAAATGTAAAAAAAAAAAAATTCGCATGCAATAGCCGCGGCTTCATCTTCGTGCCACTATAGGCGCCGCGCCTATAGGCGCGGCTATAGCCCGGTCACCGCGTCCTCGCCCTGCACGCGGCGATTCCGCATCCGCCGTCCCTCCCCTCACCCGCCGCGTCCACCCCCGCGGCGGACACCCTTCCCACTATAAGCCACCCCGCTTCCGCCCCGCCATCGCCCCGCTCGCGGCGACCGCCGCGTCCACCTTATAGTGGACGCTTTAAGAGTGTCCACTATAACGCGGACACCCCAATAGCCCCGCCCCAATTTTTATCCATAGCCCCAATTTTTTTGTCCATAGCCTCAAAATTTTGTTTCCGTCACTATAGTGGACACCTCCAATAGCCCTCAAATTTTAAAATCAATTTTCATTTTATAAATGTTTCAAGTAATTATGAATAAATTTATCGGACTATACGTAATTAGAAGACGAAGACTATATGTGAAAAAATTAAAATTAAACACTAAATTTCCGTCGTATTAAAGTACGGGAAAAATTATACAGCGAAAATTTAATCTAGTACAAATCACTAAGGTCTTCACACTGCGCCGCCACCTCCCCTACGTGCCCACACTTCTTCAATCAAATCGGCCTGGAGTGTGTTATGTGATGTGGTCCTGCGCATATCAGCGAAGCGTTTGATCAAATATTCATTGCTCCGTGGTACGCCCATCTGGATCGGCGCGGAGGAAACACCATGACTTATTGGAATGGTGCGAAAATAATGAATGAAATGGGGTGTATTTATAGGTGAATTAAATTATATTAAAAAAAAATTGGGCGTCCACCGGTGCGGTGGACACCACGCCACTATAGTCGCCCCTCCTATTCGCCGCGTCCGCCCCGGAGGAGGCGCTTCCTCACCCCGGAGTCGCCGAAGGCCCGTCCGCCGCCTACCGCCCCCATTTCCTTGTCCGCCCCGGGGGCGGACGCCAACTCCACTCTAATTCGCCCCCGGGACCGCCCCAAACCGCGGCTATAGCCACGGCTAACCATAGTGGACACCCTAAAAGCAAAACACAAACACAGACACAAACACAAACAACACAAGCACAAGCACAAGCACAAGCACAAGCACTATTATTAACTTGAAATAAGGGTAAGCGTGGGGTACCAACATTCAAGTCTTGTGATGGCTCGTGCATGCAATGAGTGCACAAAATAAAGCTTTAGATAAAAGTAATTGAGAGGGGTCTATTTTACTTTTTTTTATTGATACATGATGATCGGAAGATATTTGTTTGTTTGCATCTGGCCTACTGTTACCATTAAAGTTTTCTGGGTGAAGTGGGATTGTTGAAGAATTTGATTGTTTTTTAGTTCTCTATCTAATGATAAAAAAATGTCTCACTTTCTTTTTAATTTGTTCCATTAAAAATATTACTACATTTTTCATTTTTTTAAAAAAATGTGAACTGCCTCAAAAATTCCTAACTTTTCTGGTTGTGACATCACAGGTCCCTAACAAAAAAAAATTAGCGCCAGAGGATCCTAACGTTAAATATAATCACGGATCATGTTTTTTCGGACCAAAACACCCTCTGGCCCTAAAAGGGCATTTTTGTCACTCCATTATATTGTTAAAATGTGATTTCGGTCACATTTTTGTCAGCAACTTCTTATGTAATTTTCTAATAAATTCTGGTACTTCATACGTAATTATAATTTTATCATTATTCGCACTTCTAATTTTTTATAATATACATATTTATCATTATTTGGATTAATTAATATGAAAATAATAAAATGAAACCCTTTCTTCCTTATAAAACTCATTTTCTGATATTTTTCGATGTTTTCTATTTCCCCTAATTTTTATTTGTTTTTTACCTCGATTTATCGATCGATTTTATTTATTATGAAAGTATCCCAATTTTGCAGTATTAATTTATAAATTTACATTGTCTTAATTTAAGATACTATTATTAATAAAAAAATCTCCAAGAATTAAATAGCTAATGTCACATGCTTGAATATTTTCAAAATATTATTTTATCTTGAATGACAAGAAACTATGCAAAATTATATATAAAGATTGAATATTCATATGGTGTTAAAATTTTCAGTTTGAGCTAAATTAAAATTTTTAATAAAATATCAATAAATATAAATCATCTTAAAGTTAGGCTTAGATTAACAAATTAGTTCAATGATATATAATGAACTCATTGTTGTTTCTCAATGGAATTTCATACATGATATAACTAGTATATTGTTACCACTAACTAGAGATAGGGTAATATAAGAAGTTTTTTTTTGTGTACAAATATTGACAAAACTTTAATCATGTATGAAGTACCAGAACTTATTAGGATTTCACATAATAAGTTGCTGACAGAAATGTGACAGAATTCATATGTCATCGAATTAGGGATTGCCAAAAATGCCCTTCAAGCCATTTGAGCATTTTCGTCCGAAAAGTGGCTAAAAAACATGATTCGTGATTATGTTTAACGTTAGGGTCCTCTAACGATATTTTTTTTAGGAATCTATGATGTCGCAATCCGATAAGTTAGGAACTTTTGAGGCAGTTCACTCTAAAAAAATTCTCTCAAACTAACAAAATTCAAAATTTTAGTACTATCATTGTATAGACATGACATGTTTTGTGGCAAGAGCATCCGCAGCGGTCGGACACGGCGTCCGTCCGTCCGTGCTAGCGGCACAGCAGAACACTGCTCGCCGCTGCGCTCTTGCCGCTGGCGCGGCGCTGCTCTTAGCTAAGACCACATCCGTGCCAGCGAGCAGCTGATGTGGCTGCTCCTGATTGGCCAACGGCAATGCCGTTGGCAAATTCAAAATTTTATTTAAAAAAATGGATTTTAATTAAAAAATCCGATTAAAAATAAAATATTTTCACATTTCCCAAAAAATTATATCCGTTTTCCTCCCCACTTTTAATTTATTTTTCAATTTTTTCCCCAAAAATATACATTTTCATCTATAAATACCCCCACTTCCACCCAAAAAATTTCACACTACACTACACAATTCTCATCTAAATTCTCTCATTTCCATTCTTACAATTCTCAATCTTCCTTTCACTCTTACAACAAAAAAATGTTCGGCTCCGGCGATCACCCCTCCGGCTCCCACAGTTGGAACCATGAATGGTTCGGTTCACAACCATTTCCTAGTCCGGAAACAGAATTTTCGGCCCCTGCTCAAACCCAAAGTTCGCAAGCTCCGGGTGGCTACCGGCTTTACCCGGTCGACGACCAAGATGCACCCGATGGGCAATACGGGTGGGCACCCGAACCACCCGTACCTAGAGCGGGAGGGAGCGGCGGCTCTCAAACTCCTCCTCTTCCTACTCGTGGTGTCCGCACCCCGTACACTCTGGGGGAGATGGAGCAGTTATTCAAAGCGTTTTTATCTATCTCTGAAGATCCGGTGATTGGCAACAATCAATCCGTGGACCATTTTTGGTGGCGCATCTGTCGCCGGTACAATGAAAGCCGGCCGGCTGGAACAATCGAGCGCAACGAGATTATGATGCGCAATGCCATATACAGAGCCAACGAAGAAATTCAAAAGTTCCAGGGGTATTACCTTCTGGAAGAGCGATCGGCGGGGAGCGGCAGAAGCGAGGTCGACATCATCAGTGCCGCGTTGGCGTCCTATCAATCCCAACACTACGAACCGTTCAAGTACCTCAATCTTTGGCAGGAGGTGCGTGTGCATCCGAAGTATAGGGCAGGCGTATCATCCTCCTCTAGCTCTTTCGGAAAACGGTCGATGTCGGTATCCCTATCCGACGCCGGCTCCGATGAGGTGTCCACCCAGCTCGCCGGAGCTAACTTGGGTAACCCTGACGCCGGCCCGAGTAGTTCCCAACGCCGACCGCAAGGAAGGAAGAAGTCGACGGCCAACCGCCGTCGCGCCGCGACCCCATCCGCCCCCGATCCCGCTCCCTTTGTGCCACCTCAACCCCCCACCAACTCGTTGTGGGGGGTTTTGGCCAAACTCAATTTGGCCGATATGTCAACTATGACCCCCGAACAACTTCGATAGTCTTCAAAGAACATTGGGGGTAGAGCCGGATGAATAGCCTTCCACGGGGGTATTTTTAACCTTTAATTATGTAATTTTTATTTCTTAGGAGTTTAACTATGTAATTTTTATTTTTTAGGTGTTTAATTATGTAATTTTTAATTTTTAGGATTTTAATTATGTAATTTTTATTTTTTAGGTGTTTAATTATGTAATTTTTAATTTTTAGAATTTTAATTATTTAATTTTTAATTTTTTGTAATTTGTAATATTATTCCGGATATTTTTAATGCATCTTAATTTTGTGGAAATGTTTTTATTTAAATTAAATAATAGAATGGTGGGACCCTTGTGCATGTCCTTGCGGAAGAGCACAGATGTGGGTGTTGTGCTCTTGCCTAAGAGCAGAGAGTAAAAAAGTAATAAAAGTGAGTCCGGGTTCACATCCGTGTTCGTTGACAAGAGCACGACGGTGGATGCTCTAAGGATGAAGTATATGACAAGCGGGTGATACTTCTTCCACTCACTCAGCTCTCCATGGGCCCATATATTTTAAAAGACACACCTAATCCTGTCCTAGTATATACCTGGCCCAACTTGACTTTAAATTAAATCCCAATCTCTAAACAACGAATTATTCATTAATCACAAAAGTACAAGCAAATATGTTCCATGTAAAATCGTGCACAAGCAAAGTATGAAATAGTATAACAAGGTAGGCTTTTAATTTTTGTCATCATTTCCCATGATTCAACTTTTTTTCATTCTCAATTCTTCTAACACTCTTCTTAAGATAACAATGATATCTCTAAGTTATCGAGAACTTCATTGAACACCTTAGAATTTAGTGGTTTCGTCAAAATATGTGTTTGCCTGCACTGAAGTTAACGGCCATACATTGATATTAATCCTTTATAACATATGAGAAAAAGAAAAAGAAATCGATATCCACACAATAAAAGCTGGTAAATTGTTTGAAGACATACTTATTGTGTATAGAGGTCCTCAAACTGAACCGAACCGAACCGAACCGGCCGAACCGGCCCGGAACCGTCACCGGCGGTTCGGAACCGTCGGCGGCGGTTCGAACCGTGACCGGAACCGCCGGTTCCAACGGGACGGTTCAGGTTCAATTTTTGCGCGAACCGTAACCGGCGGTTCAGAACCGCCAGTTTCACCGGAACCGCCGGTTCGGAACCGGTGGTTCGGCGGTTCCCGACAACTTTTCATGCCTATTTCCGACCTACCCCTAGCCTTTGCAGAAACCGGTTCAGAAACCGCCGGTTTTCGTCAGAAAACCGTTGACGAAACCGGCGGTTTATACCAAACAACCGGCGGTTCCACCGAAAACCGGCGGTTCCGCCGTTGTTTTCAAAAATTTGAAATTTTGAATCCATCGAAAAACCACCGTTTCCACCGAAAACCGTCGGTTCCGCCGTTTTTTTCAAAATTTTGATTTTTTTAAAAATTTAATCACAATTTTCCCTATAAATACCCCCCCTCCTCTTCATTTCTACTCACCCCATTCTTGTGTTAATAAGAATTTCTCTTCTCAATCTCAATTTCTCTATTCTCCATCCTTATTCTCTCAAGTTGTTTACGTTATTTGCGCTCATAATTTACTCGCGTTGTTTACGTTATCATCTTCACACAATCACACTACTCTCTATTCTCCACTTTCAATTTACATAAATATCATGTCTTCATCTCGTCGTGGTGGTGATCGGGGCAAGGGAATTGCCCAAGATCAAAGTGATACTCGTCGTCGACGTGCCCCTACTAGAGCACAAGTTGCGGACGAGGTGGGAAGGCGAGCCGCCCTTCGAGCACAAATAAGTTCTAATATGTTTTTGTTTTTTGTTAATTCATTTTTATTAAATTCATAATTTCATTTTTCAACATCTATGTGTCTATGTGTTTTATTTTTGTGTTAGTATTTTTACTTAGTTGTATAATTTTCGTAGGAGGAAGAAGATCGAAATGCGGCCTTGTTACTTGCCCTCGCCGACGACGACCAACAAGGGGGGCTTTCACATTCGGCTTCGCGTTTCGAGTACGATGTGAATCTATCGTCGGACGAAGGCGATGATGGATCGCATCAATTCCCCCCTTCTAGCACCGATCAAGTTGGCGAAAATGATGAGGAGGCCGATGCTCCTCCTTCCGCAGGACGACAAAAGAAGAAGATGCTTCCCAAGTTGAAATCCGATATCTTCACCAAACATTACAAGAAGGTCCCGGTGGTAATTTACCACTACAGTGGAGACAAGTGAGTTCAAAGCATACGCCAACTATTGCGATAAAGTCTATCCATTTGGAACCGGTGGGGGATATGGTACTCTCCATCGCCATTTGAAGACAAAACATCCCCGTGGAATATGGGCATACTAAGTCCCAAAGCCAAATAAACTTCCCCGCCGGCTCATCGTCTCAAACAGGTACGCCTCTATTTAAATATGATCCCAAAAATGTTACCGATGCCATGGTAAGATGGGCGGCAATGAAACATTTTCCGTTCAATTTTTTTAATGACAAAAAATATGAAGTTACTATGCAAACCGCTTTTAATGTTGCAACAAAAAGAATTCCCCCCTCAACTGCTCAAAGATCTAACAACCGGCAGTTTTTTGATAAAAAAAGAGAGGTTGGAAAATTTCTATCCCACTTGGGGCACAAAGTTAATATTTGCCCGATGTGTGGACGGATTCTTTCCAACGAAATTCTTACATGGGAATTTCATGTCATTTTATAGACAATAGTTGGTCTTTAAATAAACGTTTGATTGGTTTTAGACAATTTCCTTCACCACACACCGCACAAGCAATTGCATCTTTAATTATTTAAGTTTTGAATTATTATGAGTTATGTAACAAGATATTTTCGGTTGGTTTTGATAACACAACCGCTAACACCGCAAGTATACCCGATTTAATTGCGGTTTGCTCCCCGGTGATAAGTGGTAAGTATTTTCACCAACGATGTATTTGTCATATATTAAATTTATGTGTACAAGATGCTTTGTCTTTATGGCAAAGACATATTTAACCTATTACAACAGTTGTATCCTTGATCCACTGGAAGCCTCAAATTGGCAAGGCATGGAAGAAGTATTGTCACTCGAAGAAAATAAGGTACACAACTTTTACTTTAGACGTGTCTACTAGATGGAACTCTACATATGATATGTTGCATTCTACATTAGAGCATATAGAATATTTGGTTGATTTTTATAGAACATTCCCTGTTGATGATTTATATCTAACCTCTTCTTGATGGGATCAAAGCATGAGCTTATTTAAATTATTCAAAGGTTTTCGAAATGCCACCGTTGAGTTATCGGGTGTGTATTATTGCACATCCGTTCGTGTTTTAAAACATTGCATGTACATATCACTTGGTTTTAAAACTGCAATGAAAAATTCCACAAACAATCTTGAGTTAATGTGTGTTTTATATTACATGGTTGAAAAATGGCTCAAGTATTTCAATGAGATCCCAACGGTTTTTTTGCTTGCCAAAGTTTTGGATCCAAAGTGGAAACTAGTTGGTACTTTAAAAATTTTAGAATTTTATTACAACAATTTGGCTTATATTGATCTTGAACCACTCCGAGCTTTGCAAATTGACGAGGACAACAACTACATAAACCTAGCCCAAACATTCCAAATAAACCTCCCCACCTCCCCCAAAGAAGTTTTGAGTTCGACTTGCGGGCTCTCTTTCACGATTACGAAGCCAAGTACAACAGTACCCACCAAGTGAGACCTAGACCCCTCCGTCAAACACATAACTTTGGCTTCTTCCAAGTTGATGACCCCGACGCCTAGGCATGCACAAGGGTCGTAAACCGCCGGTTCCGGGCCCGAACCGGCGGTTCAAGGGTCGAGAAAATGCCGAACCTGAACCGGCCCGCCTAGCTCCCGGCGGTTCCGGTTCAGGTTCAAAAAACCGGCGGGTTACGCGGCGCTTCAAAACCGCCGGTTTTCGGCTTGAACCGCCGGTTCCGGGCCGGTTCGGCGGTTCGACGAATTTTTATTTATTTTTTTTTTTTTGCATTTTTCAACTTTTCAATTTTAATCAAATTAATTTACACTTTTCAAGTTTGTTTTTGTATGCAATGTGAGTAAATAAAATTGAAAAAAATACGGCTAAAGTTGCAATTTTATTGAAATTGCATGTTTACAAATTACACGTTACAAGTTACAACAATTACAAATTGAAAACATATGGCGGTCTTGAAGTCTTAAACAAAATTTAAATACAAATGAGACTACTAGTGAAGAACTAATTACAAATGACAAGAAATGACGTTGAAGTTCTTAAACGTATAAGTGTATTATATATATACTCTTAACCGGCGAAGAAGATCTTTCTACATAACTAAATTAAGGACACCTTTAGCAATTCAACTTTAAATGTTGAGTTTCGTCTAACAATCAACAATTATAGTAGTGAGCAGAAAGTGTAGAATTAAACTTGCGCAATTAGAGAGAATGAGGAGAGAATAGAGAAATGGAGATTGAGAATGAAATCCTTGTTAACACAAGAATGAGGTAAAGAAATATGAAGGAGAAGTGGGGTATTTATAGGAGTAAAATTGGAAGAAATAAAAAAAAAAAGCTCAAATTTCAAATTTTCGGCCGAACCGCCGGTTTACCGCCTGAACCGGCGGTTCAACCACAAAACCGGCGGGTTGGTCCACGGTTTTCCGACACAAACCGCCGGTTTCTGACCTCACCTAGCCCCTACGCCTGAAAAGCTTCCGGAACTGGCGGAAACCGGTCGGAACCGCCGGTTCAAACCGGCGGTTTTCATCCAAAACCGGCGGTTTTCGCCCAAAACCGGCGAACCGCCGGTTCATACCAATCCCTACTTTGAACCCCTACGAACCCTATGTCGTTCGACCCTTTGAACCGGCGGTTCGAACCGCCGAACCGCCGGTTCAGGTTCAATATATTGCCGAACCTGAACCGGCCCTTCCGACCCTGCGACCCTTCTGCCGGTTCAACCCGCCGGTTCCGGGCCCGGTTCCGGTTCATGAACCGGCGGTTCTGAACCGCCGGGCCGGGTCGGTTTGTGCATGCCTACCGACGCCCAATCCCAATTGGCGGGCCTATACGGATTCAGCAGCGGAGGAAGGACGGCAAATTCGGCAAGTGAGTTAGATTTATATTTTGACTCACACTTTTCATTCAATGAGGAAGAAGGAGGTCCCGTTCCCCAACAAATCGACGTCCTAAATTGGTGGGGATCACACGAGAAAGATTTTCCCATCCTTGCATCAATGGCCAAGGAGATCTTTTCGGTTCCGGCTTCCACTGTCGCCGTCGAGTCCGCCTTTAGTGTTGGAGGCAACGTCTTGGACGACAGAAGAAGTAGACTCACTGGGCAAAACATGGAAGCCACCATGTTACTTGATGATTGGTGCTCCGCCGAAATTAGAGACCAAGAACCAGATTGAGACAATCAAGTAGTATAACCCGACCAAGACTACTTCCCCGACGAAGAAGAGTAGGCGCCAATTCCTCCGATCAAGCCAAATAGATAAGCAAGGTAAGAGAACTACGTGGACTTTGATTCCAAAATGCAATTGAGCATTGAGGATACGTAGGCATCTCAACTTAAATTTTAAATTTAAGTTGAGCTCAAGTCCTTTTCCTTTATTTCTTTTTTCTCCCCTTTGTTCCGAATACGTAATTTGTAAATTGTAATCAAGACTTTAAGTCTTTTGTAATTTAGAATTTTAAAGTTGTAATTTGTAAATTTTAAGTTGTAATTTGTAATTTTAAAGTTGTAATTTGTAAATTTTAAGTTGTAATTTGCAATTTTAAAGTTGTAATTTGTAATTTTGAAGTTGTAATTTGTATCAATAAAATTGCATTTGTACATCGTTTTATTCTAATTTTATTTATGCAAATATATTTACATTTTTTACTTGAATTGCAAATTTACAATGTATAAAAAAAGTTAAAATGAACCGCCGAACCGGACGAACCGGCCCGGAACTGGATATGCACCGGCGGTTCCTGCGGTTCACGGTTCACGAACCGAAACCGCCGAACCTTGGCCGGGCCGGTTCAGGTTCACTCATTTCTTGAGCCGGAACCGGCGGTTCCGAACCGTGAACCGCCGGTTCCCGAACCGTGAACCGCCGGTTCCCGAACCGTGGTGACGTCTAATTGTGTAGTAAGTAGTAAATAATTATAGAGACAATAACATCTATATTTCCAGTTCAAGGGCATTCAATGAAGCAACCTACTTTCCTCAAACATACAACACCAAATTCCTCTCACTAAATACATTTCCACATGAAGAATAGTAGCTGCCTCCTCCCACTCCTCCTCCTCTTCCTCCCCATCATCGTCGTTAGAGCCGCAGTTATTGTCGGCGGAGGGATTACCGTGGGCGGGGGAGGAGTCTGGATTGGAGGCGGAGTCAGCCCTCCCACCTCCGCCTCAAAGCTGACCATCGCCTACGCCGCTCTCCAGGTCTGGAAAGCCGCAATAACAGACGACCCCCTCAAGATCACAACCTCATGGAACGGCCCCAATGTCTGCTCCTACAGAGGCGTCTTCTGCTCCGATTCCGTCAATTTCATGGGAAATCCAGCGGGCGTAGTGGTGGCGGCGATAGATCTCAACCACGCCAATTTGCAGGGCACTTTGGTTAAAGAGCTTTCTCTCCTCGCCGATCTCTCCCTCCTCCACCTCAACAGCAACCGCTTCAGCGGCGGCGTGCCACCCTCGTTCAGAAACCTGGCGTCGCTCACCGAATTAGACCTCAGCAACAACCGCTTCTCCGGCGGATTCCCCACCGCCGTTCTCTACATTCCAGATCTCGTCTATTTAGACCTCCGATTCAACAGCTTCTACGGTCCAATTCCGGAGGAGCTATTCGATAAGAAACTCGACGCCATCTTCCTCAACAACAACCTCTTCTCCGGCGAGCTGCCTCAAAATCTAGGGAATTCTCCGGCATCTGTGATAAACCTGGCCTACAACAAGCTGAGCGGCGCGATCCCGTTCAGCTTGGGGTACATGGGGATCAAGGAGATCCTGTTCCTCAACAACCAGCTCACCGGTTGCATTCCCCAAGGCGTGGGGATGTGGTCGGACCTTCAGGTTTTGGATGTGAGCTCCAATTCACTCATCGGGCATTTGCCGGACTCTCTGTCTTGCCTCCGTAACATCGAGGTTCTCAATTTGGCGCGCAACCAGCTCTCCGGTGAACTGCCGGATTTGCTCTGCTCGCTGCGGAGTTTGATTAATTTGACGGCTGCGGCTAATTTTTTCTCCGGCTTCAGCCAGGATTGTGACAGGAATGCTGGATTCGGGTTCGATTTCACGTTCAACTGCATTCCGGGGAGGGAGCTGCAGCGGCCGCAGCCGGATTGCACGGCGATTCCCGGCGGCGGTCTCAGCTGTCTTAGAATTCCTGCGGCGAGGCCTCTTGTATGCGGGGTTTTGGCGGGGGCTGAGTTCACTGCGAATCCGCCCCCGTGAGGGAGGGGGATTATTAGGGTTGCTGTAGTGGCTCTGCTCTTTCATGAGAAAATCGCATTTCTAGGCCAGTTGGCCTCAGAAATAACGGAAATATACCCGTTTTGTTATCTATTCCATATATGGGAAAAACGTCAACCACATTGGCGTTTCTATAAGTAAAAACGCCAACAACAATGTCGAGTTTTAATTTAAAACGCCAACTACGTTGGCGTCTTTTAATTGCAACGTATTTTAGTCGTATTTTTTATAAATACAGTATTGAGTATAAAACGCCATTCGCATTGGCGTGTATAATATAAAACGACTTTTTCGTTGGCGTGTTTATTCAAGTAGAAACGCCGGGTAGAATGTCGTTTTGATAAAATACGCCAACGTGGTCGGCGTGTTTCAAAGAAGACGCCACTGTCATTGGCGGCTTTATACAGATCTGATATATCCCCTTCTCCTCCCCCAAATCGCGAAAAACTCAGCCCACACACTCTTATCCAAGGTAGACTGCTCCACGCGAATTCGCCCTCCATCCATCTATCGGTGCTATTTTCCCCCAAATTTGTATATTATTTTCGATTAGTATGCTTATCTTTTACATTATTTGAGTAATTGTTGGATAGTTAGCTAGGGTTTGTAATTGGTTGTGAATTGAGCTGAAATATTGTGCAGAATTATTATTGTGTAGAATTATTATTGTGTAGAATTATTATTTAGCATATTTGGCTCACTCTACATAATGATGAATGTAAAAATAATACATATTTATTTGTGCTTTACATTATTGCAGATAGTATTACGTGGTGTGTCAATTTATATTGGGGTGAAAAGATAATTCCCGGAGCAGTTATTTTGTATGATCCTCCTTTTGCTAAAGGATTCATTATGTTGGATGAAACAATTTCGTACGATGAGCTTGTGGAAAAAAATTGTGAAAGGATAGGGATAATCATATATGAAAACAACATTCAAATAATATGGAAACGTACAATATGCTTTGGAGCCGGAGTCACGTTTGTAGGTGTTCTACTAGACGAAGTATGCATGCAACTAATGTTTAGTGAGAGTATGGTTATTGGAGGTCTAATTGAATTATAAGTTGAGTATTCGGCAATTACTCAACATCATAGCCATCATGTCATAAGTTATGATGTTGGTACGTCTACGAGAGCCCAAGAACCATATTTTGCTGCAACACAAGATTTTGAAGCTGGAGGCGTGCATTTAGGGGAAAGTGACAATTGTAGTGCGGTTGAGGACTTAATAGGTCCTGATAAAGCCGACTTTCTTGATCCACAATCACCTTATTATTCTGAAGATTCCGACCCGGTTAGTACAGACTCAGATGATGATCCGTCGGATGATGAACAATTTGTTGCTTCAAGACCATCCATTCCACTTGGAGAAACAACAGTTGGAGAAACATCAGTTGGTGGAAGGGCAGTTGGAGGAAGAGTAGTTCCACAGTTCCCACAGCGTGGAATCAACTATTTTCGCACCTTACCAGGTCCATATGATAGTTTTGATCACAAAAACTTTGAACGTGATGATCCCAGTGTGCATTATTGGAGTGAAAAAGATCCTAGCAATGTCGGTTTGCATACTAAATTTAGAACGAAGTTGGAATTGAAGGCAGCTGTGACTCATTGGCATTTGGAAAAAATCCGACAATATACAGTTGCTGAAAGTAAAGGAAAGAGATGGCATGCAGTTTGTAAGTGGCCACTAATATCAAGAGAATGTATCCAATTACTAATGTAAAGAGTTCAAATTAGTTCACTCGTCACGACTTTTCCGCATAAACAGGCGTTGTATCCCCTTCCCAATCTTGGATGTAGATCTAGGGATCCTTGAGGGAGGAGTATCTTGAACAACAGCGTTCTCAAGATCCACCCCAAAAAAATCATCCTGCACAGACGACCGCGGTGGAGAAGCGGGGACATCACTGAGGCCAATATCTTCTCCGGTCCCACCGGTGTGGCTGACAGAATGACGGCCTCGAAGTGCAGAGCTCGGTGGAGGTGGTTCCACAAAATTGTCATCAGAGTTGTGTACGAACTGAGATGACGACTCTCCGCAGGCGGTTTTCTTCTTGGTTCGTCGTTTTGCCTTTTGCCTTACGTGTAACAACCCGAACTTTCGTACCTTATTTTTATTATTAGCCTAAAGATAAATAATAAGTGATCGTTGTAGTATTCGAAATCTTCCATTCATGTAAAATAATTGATCTTGGAATTATAAATAATCGTTGCTTCGTTCTCGAACGAATATTTCAAGTATAAAAAAAAGTAACACCAAATAAAAAATTTATAACGGCGGACACATCTTCGAAGTCCGCTAAATTACTATTATACAAATTTATCAAATCCTTATCTAGTACAATTAGAAAAAAAAAATTTCACGCAGCCCGTTCAACGGTCGTGCTCGCACTCCAAGAGAGTCCGGTACATCATCAGGGAAGACTATGGATGTTATTTGTTTTCCTACACCAAAGCCACGAGCTTAAACTGGGTTTTTCCTATACCAAATTAAATAAGTAAATAAATATACAAATAATAAAATTTAATAAAACAAATAAAATATAAAAGAAAGGGATAGGCAGATCCGGGAGGATCAAATTTTTTCAGCACAACATTAAATGCTGCATTTAATTAATGTAGGCAAATCATATCTTCCTCTGACATATTTGAGATAAGAATCTGTGCAACTTGCTCCACCAACTTGATAAGAATATGTGCAACTTGCTCCACCGACTTGCTATATCCTCGCTTTCACTTGCCAAAAGGAGAAGCTTACATATACATATATACCTTATACCTTAGCCTTTCCTTTTCAACACTCAGTCACTTTGAAGAAAAATCACACACACGCTAACACTAAGAATCGGGGGGGGATAAGAAGTACGAGGGAAGGAATGCAAATTTTGCAACTCTAAGGCCGACAACTAACACTCACATCAAGGTATACTCCAATTCCAATCTCTCTTTTATCTAACCATACATCAAGCATAGCACTTTGTTGCATCAACCGAATCCGAAACTAAATCTATAATTTATGCTTGTTACACCCTGTTCTGCCAAATGTCATGTGAAATAATATTTGTGAAACGTCTACAACTATTCTTGACATTTTTAGAGATTAGAGGAGTAAGTCCGGCGGTGAAAGAAAATATTTTGTAAGAGGGACTTACCTTGCGGGGTGGTTCGGGTTGGTTTCGGGGCAGTGCGGTGTCGTTTTGGAGTTGTTCGGGGCGAGTTCGGACAACTGCGCGAACCGGCGGAGAAGCCGACAGCGATGGCGACGGCTTTGTGCATTGACGGCAGCGGTGGTTGGGCGCTGCTGACTACGGCGATGGCTGGACGCTGCTGACGGCGGCGGTGGCTGGGCGAGTTTGGAGGAGCGACAGAGACGGATCCGCAGCGTCGGCAGATCCGGGAGAGAAAAAGGGATCCGAGGGAGAGAAATGAGGGGGGTGGACAGCGGCGATCGGAGATGGCGGCAGATGCCGGGAGAGAGAGGTGGAGGGCGGCGACGGTGAGCCGCCGCGCTTACAGCAGCGGCGGTACGGTGAAGAGAGATGAGGGAGAAGAAGGGTCGGTGAGAGAGGGAGGAGAACCGATGCTGCAGTGTCTCAAAATTAGGGATTTCAAAATGTAAAGATTTGGGGAAGAGGGAGTCACGGTGGGAAGGTGTATACATGAGTGTTGGCACTTTTTTTTATTTGGGCCAAGTTAATTAATTACTTTGGGCCTCGAAAATAATTAAATGATTTGGGCTGATTAAATGACAGCTTGGGCCGAGAACTTTTAATTATGGTTGGAGTTTTACAGTAGAGAGGGAGAGAAAGTCACGATGAAATTGGGGAAGGAAGTGCTTGATTCTTTATTAATTAATTTCTTAATATTTTGAAAATAAAGAAAGGAGAGTGTACGTGTACTTCAATTCCTTGATAATAAAAAAATCCTTTATATTTTAAAATGGAAGTGAGGTTGCTACAGTGTACTCCTTTTTATTATTTTCAAATATTGTTGTGTATCCTTAATAAGGATACACGTGCACTCCTTTTGTTCATTTCAAATTTGTTAAAATATACATGTACTCCTTTTGGAGATTTTTTTTCTTTTTTGTGAAATAAGGAAGAGGAACGAGATATGGACGATGGGAGTATAATTGGTGGGCAACTTAATTTAAATAATTTGGGCTGTTTTTTTTAAAATTAATCTTTGGGCTTGAAATTAGATAATTATTGGGCCGACGAATACTAAATCGTGGGGACTTATTTAATTAATCCTGAATAATTTTCAACGGTCGAATAATTTATCTCAAGTCCAAAATAAATATAATTTTGAGGGAAATTAATTTGTGAAAGCTTAAGTACGCGCTTATATATATATTTTTGGGAATTTAATTCAACATCATGGTGGAAAAATACGAGGAGCCAACGGATGACTGATGGGCGTGAGAGGCCGACCGGCATCGCACACGATGCCATGGGCGGCCGCCGAATAATCGAAATACGTGAAAACCGGGAAATGAGATAAAAGACTTTAATGAGGGTGCATGCATTCTAATTAGATGTTTTTCTTGAGTTTGATGAGTTTATTATTTATTTTCGAAAGGTTACGTTCGCAAGTAAAGTCAGAACGAAAGATTCGAGTTAACGGAACTAAACGATCAAGGTGAGATTTCCTATACTAAAAATACAAATCGTTTGTTACGAAAACACGAACACATGTTCGTGATTTTTAAAGATGTTGTCTTGCCATAAATGTTTTTGTATGATGCCTATCTGTTTGGCTAAGGCCAAGTGAATTATGAATGATGATATAAGTCGAATTCGGGTCCCAGTGAGGGTGGTGTCCCCGCTCGGACTAGTGTACACAAGCTACCTCTGACCGTGAACGGCAGAGCAGGTGACCGTGGAAGGTGGCCACCTTCCTGGCACAAGGATACCTCTGACATGTTGGGCAGAGAAGGTGACCGTGCGAGAACACCATCTCGACGACACAATGTGATCAGATATGGCTAAGTACAGGAAAAAGGGACTGCAGTCCAATGTGATATTTTTAGTAAGCTCGGGTTTTTTCAATAACACCCCCGAGTGTTACTGTGATGATGGCTTGACAATCTTTTCAAATGTATATGTGTAATTTTCGGCAATGTGTTCACTGAGTACTTTTTGTACTCAGCCCTGCATATATTTCTAAATGTGCAGGTTGAGCAGCGAAGTGGTGGAGGAAGTGCTATTGAGACAAGACATTTAATTCAGTCAGATTTTGACTCTCGGAGGTTCATGTCTTCATACATGGAACCGCGTTCATTTGCTTTCGTTGTGCATCTTAAAAGACTCAAGTCTATTTTGTTCAAAACTATGATTTTATTTCGAGCTATTCCCATTTGTTTGGAGCTATGGTCGAGTTGTGTTGCTTTTCCCCTTTCTTCCCCGCTTCTTTAGTCCCCCCTAGTCGCGATCATCCGTGTTTTCTATCCTTAGCAAATGCGGTCATGACAGAGTGGTATCAGAGCATTCTTTCTCGCTCTGAACCCGAGAGTCTTCTTTGAAAATCTTTGGTCTAGCCTTGTTCCACTAGACTGTCTAATCGGTGAAAGTGCTCTTAGCCCTCCCACCAATCGCGCTCAATGAGGAAAAAGGTAACTCGTTCTTTTTCAAAAGAAAGTCAAGATGTTTGAAAGTTTGAAATGGAGAAGTAACTCATGCATTAATTTGAGTGAACATATGAAAATACTAAGTTTAAAGAAAAGGGTTGATGTTTCTCGATTTGATAGCATGCTTAAAGAAAGGGTTAGTATGTCTTTTCTTGGCTAAAGATTGTGAATGTATGAATAAAAGAAGTAACTTTCCTGAATGGAAAAAGGTACTGAAATATGAAAGTATAAAGCATATGAGTTCGGTACCAATTGTTGAAATGATGTCTCTTTTTGAGTTTGTGAAATAATACCTCTTTTTGAGTAGTCATTGAATCATGTTGCGAGAATGGGGAAATCAAAATTTCCAAGAACTTAGAATACTTAGTTATGCGTTCCTTCTAGAACACAATATGAACTCGAACTTAGAAGTACAGTATGAACATTTCTCGCTTTCTCGAGCGACGAAAAGAAAAGGACTCGATAAGAAAGAACCTAGCTCTACAATATAAGTAAACAGAAACGACGTGTTACGAGGATGAGCGTTCTGACAAACCAAGAGTACCAAGGAGTTATAATCCCCACATATGGTCATCTGACGTGATCGTAAAGTGAAAGTAGCTTGGGACCAAAGTTTCCCACAGCTCATTTACCATCCTCTATAAAGAGTTAAACAACGGAGTATCACCATCGTAGTCAACCAGGAAGATATATCAGCAAAGGTTACTTGGGTTTCCATGAATTCCATTTTCTCACATCCCCCTTGATCAAAATACTTTTGTTGAATTAAGACCTTAAATGACTTCCTTTGCAAGGTAACGTGCCATTATTTTCCCTCTTCTATGTCAAGGTTGTGAATCACCTTTAGTTTTGAGCTTGCTCCCTCATGTTTTCTGATAATCTCCAGTGACTACGGTCCTTCTTTAATCATTCTGTATAAAAGCAATACATTGACCCTCTGAATTCTTGCCACCAAACTCCTATACTAGGAGTTACTTTATGTATAGCCTTCAGAATGAACATGTTTCCCTAAACTATTGTCTCTTCAATGATAATATTCTTCAAATATCATTAGTAGACCATTAGTGTTTTCAAAGGTGCTTGCTGACACTCATTAATTTATACAGAATAGTCACCTCTTTTTAATCCCACTATAATTATTCCATCATGCTTTGAGCTCTTCAGCAACTCAGGTCTAAAACAATTTGCTCTCTCCCTGAACTAGTTTGCTCTGATTGTCTTCTCTACTAGTTAATTTTCCGTTGTTTGGTTATAAACTTTGTGAATTCGTTAACGTGATATAGTATCACGATATTGTTGACCCAAAAGGGTTTGTTGCTTGTTATTCCTCTTCTCAAATCCACTTGGGACCAATCATTGTCAGTCCCATTATATTTGAGCAGCCATCTGGTGAGACCTTAAACCTTTTAATTTGACCCTTTGTGTTTTCAGACATATTGACAAGCTCTTTGTTTTACATGGGTACTCTCATCTTCTGAATTCAAATATGACTGTTGACTCTTGACTTGAGCTTTTCTGCAAGCTCCATGTCAGAGCTGACACATTGCTTCTCCCTTGGCTAGTTTCCTCTTGTTGCCCTCTTTATTAGTTAGTTTTCTTAAACTGCTTATAAACTCTAAAAATTTCGTTGATATGATCTTCTATCATAGTGTTGTTGAGCAAATTGCAATTGTTTGTTTTTCCTATTCTTTTCAAATCCATTTGTAACCAATCATCTCAGGTCTTCCTGTTATCATCTGGGGATACTTGAAACTTTTCTACCTCACTGTTAATTTGATTATATTATTGGCAACCTATTATTGACATCTACATTCTATTCATCATACTCTCACTTTCGCAATTTATTCCATCTAGCAAGCTCTTTCCACCATAAAATTTTTAAGTTCTATGGGTATAGCTCAAGCCCTTTGAAGTTGTATCTTTTCTTTTTTGGGGGTGAGCATAATGAGCCCAATTGAGCCTAGTCTTTGCACTTCAGGCAAAATTTTGGTTGCAAGCTATCGGTGAGAGTTTGTGATGAACCAAATTGCTCATGTAATCGAACTAATTAAGTCGTTTGTTTTCATGGTGACCTTGGAGCCTCCCAAAGTAAGAACGATTCGGATGATTCTTTTTTAATCCCAAATTCGGTTCCTATCAATGTTAAAATTGTTAGATCAACTCTAAATTTCCTCGCGTGGGACCCTCAAGGAAGAGCAAGACCGGCAAAAATCCAACGCCGATGAGCGGCGAACGGAATTGAAATTTATCATCGGGGAGAAGGTCTTCTTGAAAGTAACCCCTTCCAAAGGAATAACCAGATTTGGACTCGAAGGAAGCTAAAACCACGATTTATTGGACCCTATGAAACTCTAGAAGAAGTGGGCCCAGTAGCATATCGCTTGGCATTACCACCCAACTTTGGGAATGTACACAACGTATTCCACGCCTCCCAACTTCGAAGATACGTGTTCGACCCAAAACATGTGATTCGCTACAAAAAAAAATCGCCCTAGAGCCTAACCTGAGTTACGAAGAAAAGCCGGTGGAAATACTAGATCGAAAAGTGCAGCAACTTTGGAATAAATCGATTACTACAATAAGAGTTTTGTGGACAAACCACGGACAGGCATAAGCAACATGGGAGCTAGAAGAGAAAACGGAGGAAAAATATCTCGAGATTTTGCCTAGATAACTCCTAAATTTCGGGACGAAATTTCTTTTAAGGGGGGTAGAATGTAACAACCCGAACTTTCGTACCTTATTTTTATTATTAGCCTAAAGATAAATAATAAGTGATCGTTGTAGTATTCGAAATCTGCCATTCATGTAAAATAATTGATCTTGGAATTATAAATAATCGTTGCTTCGTTCTCGAACGAATATTTCAAGTATAAAAAAAAGTAACACCAAATAAAAAATTTATAACGGCGGACACATCTTCGAAGTCCGCTAAATTACTATTATACAAATTTATCAAATCCTTATATAGTACAATTAGAAAAAAAAAATTCACGCAGCCCGTTCAACGGTCGTGCTCGCACTCCAAGAGAGTCCGGTACATCATCAGGGAAGACTATGGATGCTATTTGTTTTCCTACACCAAAGCCACGAGCTTAAACTGGGTTTTTCCTATACCAAATTAAACAAGTAAATAAATATACAAATAATAAAATTTAATAAAACAAATAAAATATAAAAGAAAGGGATAGGCAGATCCGGGAGGATCAAATTTTTTCAGCACAACATTAAATGCTGCATTTAATTAATGTAGGCAAATCATATCTTCCTCTGACATATTTGAGATAAGAATCTGTGCAACTTGCTCCACCAACTTGATAAGAATATGTGCAACTTGCTCCACCGACTTGCTATATCCTCGCTTTCACTTGCCAAAAGGAGAAGCTTACATATACATATATACCTTATACCTTAGCCTTTCCTTTTCAACACTCAGTCACTTTGAAGAAAAATCACACACACGCTAACACTAAGAATCGGTGGGGGGGGGTAAGAAGTACGAGGGAAGGAATGCAAATTTTGCAACTCTAAGGCCGACAACTAACACTCACATCAAGGTATACTCCAATTCCAATCTCTCTTTTATCTAACCATACATCAAGCATAGCACTTTGTTGCATCAACCAAATCCGAAACTAAATCTATAATTTATGCTTGTTACACCCTGTTCTGCCAAATGTCATGTGAAATAATATTTGTGAAACGTCTACAACTATTCTTGACATTTTTAGAGATTAGAGGAGTAAGTCCGGCGGCGAAAGAAAATATTTTGTAAGAGGGACTTACCTTGCGGGGTGGTTCGGGTTGGTTTCGGGGCAGTGCGGTGTCGTTTCGGAGTTGTTCGGGGCGAGTTCGGACAACTGCGCGAACCGGCGGAGAAGCCGACAGCGATGGCGACGGCTCTGTGCATTGACGGCAGCGGTGGTTGGGCGCTGCTGACTGCGGCAATGGCTGGACGCTGCTGACGGCGGCGGTGGCTGGGCGAGTTTGGAGGAGCGACAGACACGGATCCGCAGCGTCGGCAGATTCGGGAGAGAAAAAGGGATCCAAGGGAGAGAAATGAGGGGGGAGGACAGCGGCGATCGGAGATGGCGGCAGATGCCGGGGGAGAGAGGTGGAGGGCCGCGACGGTGAGCCGCCGCGCTTACAGCAGCGGCGGTACGGTGAAGAGAGATGAGGGAGAAGAAGGGTCGGCGAGAGAGGGAGGAGAACACGATGGGAAGATTTCAAAATGTAAAGATTTGGGGAAGAGGGAGTCACGATGGGAAGGTGTATACATGAGTGTTGGGACTTTTTTTTATTTGGACCAAGTTAATTAATTACTTTGGGCCTCTAAAATAATTAAATGATTTGGGCTGATTAAATGACAGCTTGGGCCGAGAACTTTTAATTATGGTTGGAGTTTTACAGTAGAGAGGGAGAGAAAGTCACGATGAAATTGGGGAAGGAAGTGCTTGATTCTTTATTAATTAATTTCTTAATATTTTGAAAATAAAGAAAGGAGAGTGTACGTGTACTTCAATTCCTTGATAATAAAAAAATCCTTTATATTTTAAAATGGAAGTGAGGCACGTGCACTCCTTTTGTTCATTTCAAATTTGTTAAAATATACATGTACTCCTTTTGGAGATTTTTTTTTCTTTTTTGTGAAATAAGGAAGAGGAACGAGATATGGACGATGGGAGTATAATTGGTGGGCAACTTAATTTAAATAATTTGGGCTGTTTTTTTTTAAATTAATCTTTAGGCTTGAAATTAGATAATTATTGGGCCGACGAATACTAAATCGTGGGGACTTATTTAATTAATCCTGAATAATTTTCGACGGTCGAATAATTTATCTCAAGTCCAAAATAAATATAATTTTGAGGGAAATTAATTTGTGAAAGCTTAAGTACGCGCTTATATATATATTTTTGGGAATTTAATTCAACATCGTGGTGGAAAAATACGAGGAGCCAACGGATGACTGATGGGCGTGAGCGGCCGACCGGCATCGCACACGATGCCATGGGCGGCCGCCGAATAATCGAAATACGTGAAAACCGGGAAATGAGATAAAAGACTTTAATGAGGGTGCATGCATTCTAATTAGATGTTTTTCTTGAGTTTGATGAGTTTATTATTTATTTTCGAAAGGTTACGTTCGCAAGTAAAGTCAGAACGAAAGATTTTTAAAGATGTTGTCTTGCCATAAATGTTTTTGTATGATGCCTATCAGTTTGGCTAAGGCCAAGTGAATTATGAATGATGATATAAGTCGAATTCGGGTCCCAGTGAGGGTGGTGTCCCCGCTCGGACTAGTGTACACAAGCTACCTCTGACCGTGAACGGCAGAGCAGGTGACCGCGGAAGGTGGCCACCTTCCCAGCACAAGGATACCTCTGACATGTTGGGAAGAGAAGGTGACCGTGCGAGAACACCATCTCGACGACACAATGTGATCAGATATGGCTAAGTACAGGAAAAAGGGACTGCAGTCCAATGTGATATTTTTAGTAAGCTCGGGTCTTTTCAATAACACCCCCGAGTGTTACTGTGATGATGGCTTGACAATCTTTTCAAATGTATATGTGTAATTTTCGGCAATGTGTTCACTGAGTACTTTTTGTACTCAGCCCTGCATATATTTCTAAATGTGCAGGTTGAGCAGCGAAGTGGTGGAGGAAGTGCTATTGAGACAAGACATTTAATTCAGTCAGATTTTGACTCTCGGAGGTTCATGTCTTCATACATGGAACCGCGTTCATTTGCTTTCGTTGTGCATCTTAAAAGACTCAAGTCTATTTTGTTCAAAACTCTGATTTTATTTCGAGCTATTCCCATTTGTTTGGAGCTATGGTCGAGTTGTGTTGCTTTTCCCCTTTCTTCCCCGCTTCTTTAGTCTCCCCCTAGTCGCGATCAACCGTGTTTTCTATCCTTAGCAAATGCGGTCGTGATATTACGGGTACGTCCACGTCCATTGTAGAGCACTGCGAAGGACGGTAGTCCATCAGCTGAGCCTCCCCGGATATCTGCAGACTTCTTCAACTATCCTCGAAATGGTTTCCATATCCGGACAGAAATGTCCTGTCGCAGCTCGGCCACTTAGAAAGTGGCGTATATTGTGAAGTGTCTCCACCTATAATTTTTCAAAGTTAAGTACATATCATAATATGAATTTAAATAAGTAATCAGGGTTTAGTTAAGTATAAATAATGTACCGTAAAGTTATGAGACGATGCCGTTTTGTGGAATCCCTCTTCAGCATGCACGCCGGGTTTGGTTAAATACACCACAGTGATCTGGCGAAACCAATTCATATATTCTTCCGTTGCAACAGGCTCAGTACTGTCCTCCAGATCAGTCCATATCGTAAAGTGCTTGTTGTCCCACTCCTGTATATAATTGGCGCGCCATTGAACCCAATTCCGACCAGATTTTCCACGGCGATCTTGTTTCAAAAAATCAGAACCGTGGAACTGGGGAAGATCTGGGATATACGGTTGGACAATCCCGAATTGGCGCAACACTCGGTGTGGCAGGTGTGGCTCAGCCAGATTCCAACAAATAAGCGTTGTTATCGACATTCATATAGGACGACCGGCATCACAACTTTCCTGCAACTCTCGGTGGAGATAAGGCCTCAATATAAACTACATGTGATACAAAATTTTCAAAATAATTTCAATAAAAACAAAAAAACAAAAAACAATTTATAAGTATATGAAGTACCTGATTAGGATGCATCATGGAGAACTGATCTCGGAAATTTTCAATACAATGTCCGGGTGCTTTTACATATGACGCCGGACCATTCCATCTAAAAAATTTAAATTATGAGCGAAGAACACGAAGATTGATGAACATTAAGCTTAAAAAATGAATTAGTGAACAACTTACGCGCTTGCACATGGTAGATAGTGTGTATGCACGGGATCTAGCATCCTCGGTCTAATATTTGGGATTCTCTCCCAAGCCCAAAGCTGTAATAGAGTTAAGGCTCCCCCTACATCCGTCCTCTTAGCAACGGCCGCTTCACACAAATTGTGGTACAAGCAAGCAAGCGTCGCACCACCCCAGCTATATGTAGAACACCGTTCCATATCCAAGAAAAAGTGTAGGTAGAAGAACAAAATTTTATTTCCGGAGCCGTTGGGGATCATCAGACCACCAAGTAATAGCAGACAATAGATACGAGCCCGCTGAGCATATATGTTGTGTTCGTGGTCACCAGACAGCTCAATCCTCAATTGACGCGATAAGCTTGTCTGCTTAAAAGCCATTTCCTTCAACTCGGATGCGTCCGGTATGAATCCTAGAAAATCCAAAAACCTGTCCTTCCAATATCCCGCTTCCGTCGGGGGGATGTAATCTGTCAGAGCCTCTCCATCAACTTTCAGGCCCCATAAGACCTCCACTTCTTCCACTGTCACAGTCGCTTCACCGACTGGAAAGTGAAACGTGTGAGTCTCTGGCCTCCAACGTTCAATCAAAGCTGTGATAAGATGGTGGTCAATGTCTTTTGGTTTACCACACCTTAATATACCCCCAAACCCCATCTGGTCCACTATTGCCAAGACATATTGATGGATGGGAACATCTCAAATTATTCCTTCTTATCGTCGGCAGCGTACATATTCGGATGGAACTCCTGCTCATATGTTGTTAGAGACGTGTTGTCTCTGAAAATATAATACAGAAGGATCCGCAGGACCACATGCAAGCCGACGACGAGAGGTTGAAGATGATGCCATAATTTACCTACACAACATTCATAATCCAAATTCAACAATAACCAACCATAAACCATTTCAATAATTAGATACAATTTAATCCAATATCACAAAATTGAACACCAACATCAAATAATTCACCTACACAACATTGCACATTCAAAATCATAATCCAATTCACCTATACAAAATTAACTATTTAAATTAACAATTCGTCCAACCTAACAATTTCAATCTGCCCAATTTCAATTTTGCCTAACCTAACAATTTCAATTTGTCCAATTTCAATTTGACAAACCTAACAATATAAACAAATTTAACAATTCAAACTAATCAACATACATCAACCAAAACCCACATAAACCAAAACAATTTGCCCAATTTTTTAGCTATAACAACCCTAGGGTTTAGGTTTATAATCAAATTTATACACAAATTCACTTAAACCCAAACAATCCAACATAATAATCAACAATAATGTCATTCAACCAATCCAAAATGCATAATATTTCTACTCAATTCACAACACATTACAAACCCTACTAGCTAACTATCCACCACTTACTCTAATAATGTAAAAGGTAAGCATACTAACCGAAGAAAATAGATGAATTTGGGGAAGAATAGCACCGATTGATGAATGTAGGCCGAAATCACGGAGAGGAGGTGATTTCGCGGAGAGGAGGCGCGCAGCTTGGAGAAATTGCGAAGTGTGTGTATTGTGAGATTTTCGCGATTTGGGGGAGGCACGGCTGGTATATCAGCCTGTGAAAACACGCCACTCGGGTTGGCGTTTTTCGCGACTAGGTGAACACGCCACTCAGGTTGGCGTTTTTCGCAAAACAAGTAAACACGCCACTCAGGTTGGCGTTTTTCGCGACTTCAGTAAACACGCTACTCGTGTTTGCGTCTTTCCTTAAGCACGCCAATCTGTTCGGCGTTTGTACAACAATACACACGCCAATTACAAAGGCGTTTTTTCAGGAATAGACGCCAACCAAGTTGGCGTTTTTCAACGTAATTGCAATTGGAGAGAATACGCCCAAAATACGACACAAGTATAAAACGCCACCTACGTTGGCGTCTTTACGTGTAAACACGCCATTAATATTGGCGTTTTTACTTAAAGACACGCCAATTGCATTGGCGTTTTTCCCATATGTGGAATAGATAACAAAATGAGTACATTTACGTTATCTTTAATGTAAACTGCCCCAGAAACCCGATTTTTCCCTCTTTCATTAACGGAAAAAGTCATGATTTTGGGGCTTTTCCGATTTAATTAAATATATTTTCCCACAAATGTGGGATTTGGATAAAGTTTTTTAATTTGTTTTTACATTTTGTGTCAGCTGAGATATTCTCGTTGATATGAATGTGTCCTTGGCCAAGTAGGCTTGGTCGTTAGTAACTTAATTGCGTAGATTAAGAATCCTAATCTGATATTATGATGGTTGATCACTCACCGCGGGCTGGCTGACGTGGCAGGTGTGCGAGCATGCGGCTCGAGCCCTGTCCGCAGTCCATCACCTGGATTCGGTTTCCAACCGTCAAGCACCTGTACGTCCCACTTGCGAGTGCACATCATGGTCGTTGCTTAGGGCATCAGTAACCCCGTCCCCATTTCCGGCCCCAAGTCTCCTCCACGTCATCATTCCTCTACAGTTGCGGCCCATGCCCCAACTGCTGTAACCCTGCAGGCGGCCGCAACTCGGGCCGCAACTAATAAATGACACTATTCACAACTCCAACCTATTTAACTCGAAAACGCAATTCGTTGAACAATTGAAACCGGGAAAATGCATTGTTCATTCGAAATTAACATTACATTACTAGACGAAGCAAATTTAAAATACAAGAAACCCTGGCCACGACTACTACTTCTTCATTTGGGCGCGAAGGTAGGCGATCATCTCACGGTGCAACTCGAGCTCCTCGTCCGACATCTTCGATGTATCCCTCGCTGTCAACTCCGTCAGCTGGCTCATCCGCCATGTAATATTCATCTCCGACAAAGTGTCGGACATCTTATCCAGAGACGGATTGGTGGCGACGCCGGTATGTACCAATTGTTCGAGTTAACGAACTCCTCCATCTCACGTTGATCGCTGTTGAACCAATCCATTTACACCGACACAAAGGGTATAATTGTTCGAGTTAATAGAGGATTGAAATGTAACGTAGGATTGAAATTGAATGCACGTAAGATTTATGCACAACAAAGGCTCGTATTTATAGACATCGAATTAAAAAAAATGGATTTGCGGCCCGGCCCGTAACCGTGCAACGCTTGGCCGGGACTCGCGCCTTGCGGCCCATCACCGTGCAACGCCGTCCCGGGCCGGGACGCGGGACGCTAGCCAGGCCGGGAACGCGGCCCCGGGAGCGGCCTGGGCCGTGACTCTCCTCCGTGCAACGCTCAGGACGGGCCGGGACTCGCGAGATGCGGCCCGGCCCCTTGCGTTACGCATGCTCTT
This sequence comes from Salvia splendens, assembly GCF_004379255.2. NCBI lineage: Eukaryota > Viridiplantae > Streptophyta > Magnoliopsida > Lamiales > Lamiaceae > Salvia > Salvia splendens. The sequence continues at coordinate 12,866,768 of NC_056037.1, read as the reverse complement.
ATGACTGCAATGGAAATTCATCCTTTCTTTTTGCTTTTACATACTTATATAATTTATTTCAAAAAATACTTACATGATTATGATAATAGTTGAGAATTACTAGTAATTGGGAATCATTATATTTTTATTTTATTTTTTATTCTATAAAATATTCCTCCATTTATCTCATTTCATACACCTCATATTTTTCAACTTCTGTCCAATTATTATCAGACTTTGTTAAATCATTATGGAAATTGATTCTCAAAGTGTGAGCTATGCTTTACCACCAACCATCTCAATAACGTTTGTTGGATGCTGAAAAATTAGGTCTCAAAATTTCCTAATATTTGTATATACTACTATCAAATACTATACCCCTCTTAAAGTTTTCAATAAGTTATTTAGTACAGTACTATATAATTTAAAACATTGATAATTGAACAGTAGTAATTAATATATAGAGGAGCTAATAATATTATTATACATTAAATTGTGTCCCAACAAAAACCAAGTGATCATGCCCACAAGAAGTTATTTGAGAAACTTTTTATTGTATGTAGAAGTGAATAGTTGGATCTATTCTAGTATACTAAACAAAGATCTTAAATTAGACTAAACTTTTATACATACTATTAATAAATGCTCCATGTTAAATTAATTAATTTGTTTAGAAATTTTAAAAATAAAAAACAATTAATATAAATTATTCTATAGTAGTAGAAGATCAGAGAGGCGTTCGAAATAAAATTACCAAAAAAGGTTAAACTTCGTTGAAGTCGCAAATATTTACAACGGCCTAAATGCAGTTATATAAAACAAAGCAAGGAGACTACTTCCTTCATCTGACCTCAAACTGCCAATGCATCCTTATTTTTTGAATCAAGAAAAATCCGTGAAAAGACCTGGAAATGTTTGCAAGACCAGTAGCTAATGCTTGGATTAGACAAAAAATGACTTCTCTCCATACTAGGCAACGTAGTATAAGGGGTTTGGTAATTTGAAGGATCGTCTTGCCACAGCGAATCCTATCAAGTCGCTCCACTGATCTCCGGAGCTCCCGTGGATTATGTAACCTGCATCCTCTATCTCCTTCCTCTTCGCGGATTTATACACTGTTGCCGGCGTACCGTCATCAGCCTTTCCCCTGTTTCATCCATGAACGCATGTTACTGCCAAATTCAGCAAAGACGAACACCTGTCTTGTGTACATCTAAATATACGGTGCATCCATACCAATTGGGGTAGTGGTTTTAATCCCCAATTTGGATCTAAGTAGTGCAGATGCGCTGTGCATCCACATAGAGTGTGGTTCTTCTGCAAACTATCGAGCTTAACAGCATCGTATCAGAAGCAGGTATACGTTTATTTACCTGAGGATAAGCTTTTCCCAGTTGTTGAATCCAGCATACATTAGATTACGCTCGGTAGCGTGCCTCTGATATTCATCCCGACCAGTCAACAGAAATACTGTGAAGCCTAGCTCCTGTAGCTCCTTGTACAATCTCAGGCCAGGGGCTATTGCAGGAGCCTCAGCCAACTCTACCCATTCGTTGAAAGCACGTGCATTAAAGGTCTCCGATCTGCCCCGATGGAAACAAGCATGTTGGATGTCAAATGATGGTAAACATAGGCTCAAAATCAAGACCAAAGATTACAGCTTAAAGTAGTCCGTGTTATTAATGCAAGATAGATTACGACAAGCCACATGCTTAATTATCCATGTTTTTGTGATTTTTGTAAACACCATTAGAGCTTACCTATCCTTATTGACGTAACAGCAGAGCTTACATCTCAAACTAATTTCTCCTAAAGTTTCTGTTCACAGATTTATCACTGGCATTACCAAGAGTCACATAGATTTTGAGGCATGTAAATGCTTGGATACAGATGGATAGGATTCTTCTCTCTCATGATGTATACCTTCGCATCAGTTCTCTATGTTATGCTGACATATTCAAGCATAACCTTTACCACTTAGCTCACACTTACACATGTCATTAATTGCAAGGGTACAAGTAGAGAATTAGAACTATATTTTAGCTTTAACACAATATATTTGACGTTTCTTTACCACATTGGTTAGTGGGTACCAAATGACAGATTTTCCGTGAATTTTTCCTCCACATCAAATTCTTCTATCACAAACCTCACCTTGAAGGAATCACACCTCAAACTTTTTATACTGATAAATGAACAAAATTTGAAGGCCGGGTCATGGTGGACTCGAACCCGAGACCTTTGGCCTCGGGTATTAACTACACTATCACTAGGCCAACACATGCACACGTGACACGACCTCAAACTTTCTATACCTAGGGCTATAGCAAATTGTTATATTCAGTCACTCAGTGACACGTGTGAAGAAGATAGATAGTGCACAACTCATGGGGAAGTACGAAGAAAATGGTTCTGTTCCTACAAATGATGCAGGTCCAATCGACAAGAAACATTCTGAATATGAAAAATAAACACACATACGAAGATTCTAAACTATAATTTATAAAAGCAGGACGTTGAATGAAATTGAACAGAGACATTAACTGTCCAACATAAAGCATGTTTGAGTTACTATGTGCGTTCAGTTTGTTTGGTTTATATGAAAACAGTTTGATTCTAATAGGCCTGGGCCATGGCAACCACGTGTCCAGTTAGTGTGGGAACAAAATTTGGGAAAATATGCCCCGATTGCATAAATAATGTATAATTCATATCAAATTATAAAATTAATACTATATTACTAGTGTCATATGTAGCTCCCATTATCCTTACTTTATAAGGTAAAAAGAGAATGATAAACTTTCCAGCTTAAATAACTAGCACCAATGATATGCCTAATAGCAATACACAGACTCCCAGTCTTGAATCCATTTCCATGATAGGGTGAAGTTTCACAACTTTATAATAACTGGCCTCACATTATTTCTCATTTTCTCTAGTATTACAAGCAATATTGACTCCCCAGATAAACGTTGAAGTAATCAGAAAACCCGAAGATAAATCATACTACTAAAATTGGAACCACGTACTTGTGAAAGATTATTAGGCGGTTGTAAAAACTTTTGTGTCATTATGTGTTTGTATTGATTGTGAAGTAGTAGGAATCTTATCATTCATTAGTTGGTTGCTGTAATTAGTGTAGAGGAGATAACATGGACATAAAGAGTAAGTCAAAAATATAGTGAGAAAGAAGGCAGGAGTGAGCTTTGAGGTAAGGATGATAGATAATGGTGCTCAGAAATTATAAATAATCTTTCTATCCTTATAAGCAGATAGTAGATGTTTCATGTCAAGACCATCATATATGTTGCTGAAACCACGAGAGTCCTACACTTGCCATACAATATTTCCAATACATTACAACCTCCACTTGAATCTGGTACCTAGTTTTCATTAAAAGTGCCACACACTTTGGTAGAAGCTAATGATCTCTCAAGAAGCAAGTGCCATAAAAGAACATCAACATATGCCCTCTGTTCAAGCCATTTCAAAGTACACAGATAACAACTAAATCAAGCGTGCCAGCATATTGCTTTGGAGTATCATAGTTTAGTAGTTCGTTAAGGATTGAATATTTTAATCTTCACTTTAACACAAGGATTTCTCCAATCAAACCAACAAATCAAACAAGTTATCTCAAATCATAACATATAATCAACTGCTTCAGTGAACAATCAGGATCTTAATATGCTTATCTCACTTTATCAATCCATAGTGTTCTTCCAAGTAGATCTAAATCCACAACAAGTGAGATGAGATTGGATGAATGAGGAGAAGAGGTGGTTACCCGAATCCATGGCCGGCGTAGTAGGGCACATTGGAGAGCAAGGTCTCGTCGATGTCGAAAACCCAGGCGTCCCTCCCGTCGCCGGAGATCCCAATCGCCCTGGCGTATTCCGCCGCATTGGCGGCCACGGCCTCCAGCTCGGCGGCGTAAAGGTCGCCGGTGATGTAATCCTTGAGGAAATCGACGCACCTGACCGGTACACGCGTCCACGCGCCGGCGTCGTTGGTCTCCACCGTGAACCGCCAGCTGCTGCAGTAAAGCTCGTCAGTGGCCAAAAGGGTCTTCTTCTCCGATCTCATCTGAATGATTGAAGGGGCCGACCAAGTGGGCCCAGCGGCCAGGATAACCATGAGGGTAATCAGGATCAACGCCATGCTGGACACGCCGATTGTCGAAAAGCTCTTTTCCTGCTTAAGGAAAGTGCTTTTCGGTATTCTGGTTGAGTTGATTTGGAGATTTTCGATTGGATTCCTTTTTCTTTACAACTATTACCCCACACAGCTCATCTCTAATTTTTCTTTTAGGAACAACTATCACCCCACACAGCTCATCTCTAATTTTCTTTTGCCACGTCTATGTCACTGTCTTTATAAATACAATTCATTTTAATTATTAAAAAAACCCAATAAAAATGAAATAAATTGAAAAAAAATCTAGAAAAGCATTACAATATGAATTTTCTTTAAAATAAATCAAAATTTGAAAATGAGATCGGCGCACACAATCGAGGGGCGTCTATGCCCACGCCTATGCCACGCCTCCGGCAACCGCCGAATGTCACATGTCGACCCTCCCCCGTAATAACCGTTGATGGCGCGCCGATCGGCCTTATTGCGCTGATGGGGTGCCGATCGCACGGCGGCCGATCGGTGCCCCTATTGTGAAATGCTCTTACTACTCCCCATGTCCAAGTAACATATACTGGTACTCCCTTTGTTCCCTCATAGTTCAGGCGAAACTTTTTGGCATAAAGTTAAGAAAGAGATATTGAGTGTGTTAAATAAATAGTAAAAAATGTAAGAGAGAGAGAAAAAAGTAGAGAGAATAAAGTAAGAGAGAGTAAACTAAGAAAGAGAAAAAGGTTACCATATATGGAAATGACTCAACTATGAGGGAACTTCTCAAATGAAAAAAGACTCAACTATAAGGGAATGTGATACGCTCGGATTTTGCACGGTTTTAAGGTCATCTTTTGGTCCTTTTTTAATGTCAAAGTTGCATTACATGTCCATTATTTGCATATTTTTTCTATTTTGGTATTTTGACATATTTTGTGAGAAATGTGCATATTTGAGCCTAAAAAGGGAGTCATAACGCGAAGTTGGAAATTTAGAGCTGTTTTGCATGCCCAGCGGTCCGCTGCAACACAGTCGGCGATCACTGGCGCCCAACGACCGCTAGGTTGGGAAAGTTATGCATGAAGAAAGGACACGCCCAGCGACCGCTGGGAACCGCTATAGAGAGTCCAGAGAGTTACGGGATGATGGCCAGCAACCGCTGAAACAAGTGCAGCGGCCCGCCAGCCAAGAGACTGAAGCCTCGAACTAACCCACAGCGACTGCTGGCCAAGGTGCAGCGGCCCGCTGGGAAATAGCGGTGAGTAGAATTTGCTCTACTTTCTTTCCAAGACTTACCATACTTTGCAATCATTTTCCTTGTTTGAAGAGGGACGTTTCCCCTATAAATACTCCCCAAAGCTTCACCAAAAATAGATCTTCTCTTTGCCAAATATTTCCAGAGCTTAAAAGTTAGAGTGCTTCATTGTGCAAGGGTTTAAGAAGGATTCAAGATCATCAAGGCTACAAGGATTCTACCTTTGGGTTTTATTTAATGTAGTTTTTATGTTTTCATTGTCTTCCCTTCAATCTATGTTTTTAGTTTATTCTATCATGTGTAACTAAATTTATAGGATTCTAGGGATGTGTTAGTAACGACTTTGGTTATACAATTCCGTTTTCTATTTAATATCCGTTTTGTTCTTACTTTGTTTCTTCCTTAAGTAATTGGATAATGCTTCACGTCTGAGTGACACGTTCTGTGATGAATTAATATAACTTGCTACATAATCGTGAGAGGAGGTTGACGAGTTAGATCCACTTAATAGACACTACAATCAGTTTCCTTTAAAACGGCACTGTTAATTGAGAGTGGGGACTTTTCAAGGGTTTTAGAAGCTTTTAGGAGTTACTTATTTAGGATTGACAACCCTAAGGTTTGTAATCAACTTTTGCATCGCATGAGCATAACCTAGGTAACTCGTTCTATCAAAGTAAGAACTGTGTTAGGGTGTTGTAGTTGGAATTTGTATAACCATAACTATGAATGCACATCCCCTGAATTCTCTCATCTCTATACTTTTATCTCCATGTTTATTTGCAATTAGTTGTTTCTTTGCTTTTAATTGTTCTTTGTTTTCAAAAATCTCCAAAACTTTCGGTTCTTCCAGATAGTAATTGAGTTTTAGTAAAAGATAGACAGTTTGTGTTTGTTTTCCCTGTGATCGATATCCGGTACTAACCTTTAGCTATAATTCCTACTCTGTATACTTGCAGGTATTTATAGTGCTTATAAAAGTGCATCAGAACGGAGGAAGTATTATTTTTAATATTTTACTCAAATTGATATATTATTTCTCAAAATAAAATGAATAACATTTTTTATTTTATTTTTTCTTCTACTTTATTTTCTTTAGCTAACTTACAACAAAATTATATAAATCTCATGTCGAATAGAATATGCTCCATTGAGAATGGAACAAAGGGAGTAGCATTATTTTTTTCGGCAATAAGGTGAATACGTCTTGTACCTCTAGCTATATCGTCGTCATTTCCTTCAATTTGTGCTTCAGACCATAATTTCTGCAACTAGTGGTCAAGCTAGGATATTTATGATGAGTGTCCAGAATGCCAACTGTGGGTTATTTCATCATTCGATCCTCTTAATTTTAGTATTAGATCACAACTCCAATAACTAGTGGTGAAGCCAGATTTTACGATGGGATGCCCAAATGTCTGTTGTAGGATATTTTTCCATGCCAGTGTCAATTGTGGGTGTTTTTTTATGTCTATATTGTCGGAAACAGCTATGATATCAACGGTATGAATTAGAACCGTGATTTCTATTTATATGGTTTATAGGTTTGATTTGTGAATTTTGAATCGGTTATCAACAAATCAATAATATGCAAATGTATTGTTAAGTGGAATACTCCTTTTGTTCATTGCTAAGCGATTCATAATCCTGTTTTGGGAGTCCAAGTTAAGTGGGTCATTTTCTTGACAACTTCTCTCTTACTTTTTCCTTTCTACTTTTTTATCTATCTTACTGTATTATTTTTACTTAACTAACAAAACCTCATTTCTTTATATTCCATGCCGAAAACAAATGCTTTACTTACCGAGGGATGGAGTGAGTACTACCAAACAAATCAATGGAGAAGTATGGAGTACTCCATATAGTATGACTATCACATTTGTCAAATTTATTACTGTATTACTTATAAAAATGGATAACCCTCTTTTTCTATGAGTCAATGGTCCATTTCTAATAGTTATTGATTCAATATAAGTTAAAACATAAATAATGAATAAATAAGTACAATTAGATACGTAAATTTTTATTTTGATTAGTTAAAGCCGACTACAGCTTGAGTTGTAATTTCTTCAAGGGTATTTCAGGTATATTTGCACACCTTCATCCCGATTATCCATGGTACTCTCCAGGAGAGAAGATTTAATAAATGCTGATAGCCTTTGGTCTTGGCAACGCCATGCCAAGAATGCCGATAAAATAAACATTGATTTGAAGTCGAAAATTAATGTTAATGCATGTTGAAATTTAGAATAATTTTATGCGATTATTAATTTATTTAGTTAATGTGTATGTATGATGATAAGATTATGTAGATGATATAATCTCACCTGCCTAGATCAATAATTTGGGACTTTCATTTAATAATTGAATACAATATGATAAGTTTGAGGTGTGGGTGGTTGGAGCAAATAGGTAGGTAGATGGGTTTAAGCTAATTTGACATGGACATGGAGTGGTAACCTTCAAACTCTTTCCTCTGTTTTTATGCATAACAACATTCCCAAACATTATTAAGAATGAATTAAAGAAAAGCATGGAAGAAGAATGAGATGTTATTAATTTCAATCAGTAGTAAAAATACACATTATGTTCCTCACAGTTGTTGATGGTCGTGGCTGAATTCCTTCCAGCAGCCGCTAGCGCAACGAAGATGGCGGCACGCGCCACGTGGTGCACGTTAACTTGCACCAGCGGCTTTCTGGTCTTCCCCTCTCCTTGGACGCTCGACCCCATCACGAACCCTCGAATACTGGCCTCTTTTCTCATGCTTTCAATGCAGAAACTCCCCCCCCCCTTTCTAACGCTCAAGCGTCCTTGGGCGATGGGGATTCCGGTGGCGAGCCCGGAGTTGGTCATCAGCTCGAACTTGTAGCCAAGGCCGTCTGCCGGCCCGCTCTCCCGCCACGGCTTCCAGCTGCTGATGGAGACGCCACGCGCCCGGGTTTGAACGGCACACGCGGTCCAACCCCGGTGAAGGCACGAATGGCGTCACCATTGATGCTGCGGCAACCGCGGAGCCGGAGAGATCGTATACTGTTATCATCCATCCTTTTCTCTCTCTTCTCCCACCTCTCTCTCTCGCCCAACCTCTGTAAAAACATACTCCTTCCATAAATTTTGTACTACAAGATTTTCAACGAAACACTACATTGAATAGTACTCACTCACTCACTCACTCCATCATTTATTATTCACTTTTACCATTTTCATATGTCGTCGTTACAATTTTGTTATTTTCATCTGCCGCCAATTAATGAACTACTTTCACTTTGTACCATAAATCCAAGTCATGTCGGAACCAAAGTGACGATTATTAGGAGATGGAGGAAGTAACTAACTACCGAAATTTCCGGACACAAATCAAAAAGGTTGAAGGTGAACTGAAAGCCGATTGGTCATCCATAATAATGATAAAATTATGTGTTACATTTCATTCAGCAACAGGAGAGAAAAAATAACACCACACATTAAAAAATGGTGAAATTTAGAAATGATGTAGGCCCTATGTTAAGGATTCGGATCCCTAACGTGAAATCCACACACAAAATCAAGAAACGGTTGACGTCGGAGTCGAGCGCCCAACGCTTGGGTCGGCAACGTAGACGTCAGAAGGGTCGACTGAGCGCGAGAGGATTCTCGTCGGCAGTCTGAAGGGATTGTTTCTTGTTTGTAAAGCTATTGAGCCAATGTATAATATTTCATAGATGATCCAAAGTTTACATTGTGGCTCTATTTATACTAAAACCCTAGGGTTGGTTCGACCTATCCTAATACGATCGGGAAAGAACCAACTAAGAAAACCCGAACGGGGCTTATAATTCGCCCGACTCTAATATAATTAAAATACCAAAAATAAACCCCAAAATAAGTTAAAAAAAGATAAAGCAATAAAATAGTAACTAGCGAATGAGTCGGCGGCTCAATTCGCGAACTTCGCCGGCACCTTGATGCGATCCCGTGGTCGTAGGGTCCTCGTCACGGTTGCTTCCTTCTTCTTGTCTTGACGTGATCGAGATGCTTCCCTGCCGACTCGCTCTCCCCCCGCCTCCGGGGCCTTCATCTCCTCTGCCTCGGGAGTGATCACCTCCTCTGCCTCGGGAGTGATCACCTCCTCTGCTTCGGGGGTCGCCTCCTCTGCCACAAGGGTATTCGTATCAACTCCCCCAGGCTTAACAACCTCCTTGGCCTCAAGGGGAATGCCCGGAAAGCGCGTGCGAATGACGTCCAAAGGCTCCCAAGTGGGGGACTCTGTGCCGTCCGACCATCGCACTAGCACATGCTCCACCGCCTTTCCGTCATGCCACATCACACGTGAATCCATCACGGCCACCGGATGTACGATGGGTCGACTCCCAACAAAGTCCTCCGGTAAGGGAACGTGAATTATCGAGGCCTCCCCAGCCACAAACTCTCGAAGAAGGCTGACGTGAAAAACGTCATGGATTCGGCTGCCCTCCGGCAGGCGCAGACGGTATGCCATCGGCCCAACGCGCTGCAAGACTGCGAACGGACCATAGTAGCGTCTGGCTAGCTTGGCCGACAGGGGTTTTGCCACCGAGTGTTGGCGATACGGCTGGAGTTTAAGCCACACTTGGTCCCCTTCCTCAAACTCCACATGCCGCCGCTTCTTATTAGCCGAATCCCTCATCCTCTGCTGGGCGCTTTCCAGATTACTGCGCAGCTTACGAAGGAGCGTCCCCCGTAGGCGAATGAGATCAGCCACCTTAGGAGGGGTGGACGCCGATGGGGGCGCCGCCACCAGCAGTGGAGGCTCGTGGCCGTATAGCGCCTTGAAGGGCGACGTGCCTAGCGCTGCGTGGTGGAAACAATTAAGGGAGAGTTCGGCCCACGGCAATAGATTCCACCATTTAGAAGGACGATCTGCCGCAAATGCCCGTAGATATTGCTCCAATCCTCTGTTACGCACCTCCGTTTGCCCGTCTGATTGCGGATGGTAGGCCGTGGAAAAATGCAATTTGGTTCCGCTAAGACGGAGCATCTCTTCCCAAGTGGCATTCAAGAACACCGAATCTCTATCCGACACCAACGTCTTCGGAAAGCCATGATGCCTGACCACCGTGTTAATAAACAAGTGTGCCACCCTTAAGGCGTCGAATTTGGTGGGTAACGGGGCAAAATGCGCATATTTGGAGAGGCGGTCCACCACCACCATGATCGTGGTGTATCCCCTAGATGGAGGAAGACCCGTAATGAAGTCCATGGATACGTCTTCCCACACCTGCGAGGGAACCGGCAGTGGCTGCAGCAGTCCCGCCGGTTTCTGCGTGGAATACTTGGTTGATTGACACACGACACAAGCCTCGACAAATAGTTTCACATCCTTGCGCATATTTGGCCAATAAAAACCCGCCGATAGCAGGCGGAACGTTCTGTCGTGGCCCGGATGGCCCTCAATAGAAGAGCTGTGATGTTCAATCAAGAGAGGTCGTTTGAGCTTGGAATTTACGCTAAGAAGGATACGTCGTTTGAAATAAACAAGGCCATCAGTGAACGAGAGGTGTGATGGAGCCGTCCCGGCTGTGATTTGGGCGACTAACCCTTGTAAATCGGGTAACTGTGCGGTCTCTCGGCGTAGTAATTCCAATAGTCGAGGTACTGGGTGTGCACTGGCTGCTAGAAATGTCGCCTTGTCCGACTCTGCCAGGTGCCCCACGTCAGTTTCACTCCCTTCGACGCCCATAATGCGGTCGTCGTCCCGTCGCGACAAAGCATCTGCTGTCTTATTCAAGCTGCCCTTTTTGTATTCGATATTGAACCTATAACCCATCAACTTCCGGACATAGAGTTGTTGATCCGGGGTTTGGACTATTTGCTGTAGGAGATCCTTCAAACTCTTTTGATCGCTTCGAATAACAAACTCCCGCCCAAGGAGGTATTGACGCCATTTCTGTACGGCCTCCACTATGGCATAAAGTTCCTTGTGGTAAGTTGATGCCACGCGGCGCCGAGGCCCCAACTTCTTACTGAAGTACGCTATCGGGTGCTTATCCTGGATTAACACGGCCCCGATGCCCACATTTGACGCGTCTGTCTCGAGACAAAAACTTTTGTCAAAATCTGGTAGGCTAAGTACAGGGGCCGAGGTCATCGCGTCCTTGAGATTGACGAACGCCGCGTCTGCTGCCGGGGACCACACGAAAGCCTCTTTTTTGAGTAAATCTGTGAGGGGCACGGCTATCAAGGCGTAATTCGCAATGAAACGACGATAGTAGCCTGTTAGACCCAAAAACCCACGCAACTGCTTTACCGATTTAGGAAGCGGCCACGACGTCATTGCTGAAATCTTTGCTGGATCAGCTTTTAGGTACCCGTCCGTCACCAAATGGCCCCAATACTCCACGGTGGTACCACAAAAAGAACATTTGGACAGTTTGACAAAGAATCGATGCGTCTGTAGTAGTGTCATCACGTCAGTCAAATGGGCACAGTGATCCTCCACCGTAGGGCTGTAAACCAGTATGTCGTCGAAGAAAACGATAACACATTTCCTCAATAGGGGCTCGAAAATTCGGTTCATAGCAGCCTGGAAGGTTGACGGGGCATTCGTGAGACCAAACGGTATAACCAAAAACTCGAAATGCCCGTCGTGGGTTCTAAACGCAGTCTTAAAGACATCCGCGTCATGCATGCGGATCTGATGGTAGCCTGAGCGTAAGTCCAATTTGGTGAAGTATTTCGCTCTGCCAAGCTCATCAAACAGTTCGTCCGCGGTCGGTATGGGAAAATGATCCGGTACCGTTGCCAGGTTAAGGGCCCGATAATCGATACAGTATTTGAAAGTCCCGTCTTTCTTCCGGATAAGGAGGACCGGCGAAGAGAACGGGCTGTGGCTTCGTTGGATTATCCCTTGCTCGAGCATTTCCCGCACCTGTCGCTCGATCTCGTTTTTCTGAAAGTATGGATAGCGGTACGGCCGCACATTGACCGGTTTAGAGCCCGGAAACAGGTGGATACGGTGGTCAAAATCACGCCGCGGCGGCATGCCTGCCGGTACTGCAAACACCTGCCGGAACTGGTCCAATACGAGCCGGACATCCGATGGAATATCTGGCGGAAATGCCTCATCCGTCAACGATCCTGCCCCCAAAGCCGCCTCGTCCACCCTCACAATCTTGTAAAATTCATGGGACGATGAATGGGTCGTCAGCATAGTCAAGGACTGCAGAGAGATGAGGCGTGGGAAGGGCTGAACGCCATGCAAAGTCATGCGAACCCCATTCTGACTAAACTCCAGGGTCTTCCCCACAAAGTCGGCCGAGATTTTTCCCAAGGACTCGAGCCAATCCATTCCTAGCACAATATCGGGGCCATGGATCTCCATAATGTGTAAATCGATGAGGAAGTCCACCCCTTGAATAGAAAGCGTGGTATTGCGGGCGATATGCGAGCACACCAGCGAAGCGCCGTTGCCCACATAAACGTGAAACGGTCGTATAGGAGTCAATGATAATTGTAATTGTTCCGCCACTCTCGGGTGCAAAAAATCATGTGTGCTGCCTGTGTCTATAAGAATGCTCACCGTCGTATCCGCGATTGTGCCCACAACGTTAAAAGGGTGAGCCTTAGAGCTTCCGACCAAGGCATGAAGATGCGATAGATCGGCTGTGATATGCGTTTCACAATCTTCACTGCAGTCAGAGTCGTCCCCCTTGCTGTCGCCGTCATCGTCTCCCACATAAGATAGCATTTTTTGTTTGCACACATGGCCCGGCACCCATTTCTCCGGGCAGTGGTAACATAGCCCTTTCCGTGAACGCTCCGACTTTTCGGCGTTCGAAACCTGAATCGGCCTGAAGCTTGGGCGCGGCGGCTCCCGTGTCGACGTATCAGCCTGGCCGGCTGGGGTGGTTAGACTTACGGTTTGAGCCCTATCGCGGCCGCTCCATTTGCTACGAATCTGTGGAGGGTGTCGGGCCTCATGCGACGCAGCCAATCGTAAGGCCAAAGCCATCGCCTCTGCCAGAGAGTTTGGCTGTTGTAACTCTACTTTCTCTTGAATCGGGTCCTTAAGACCGGTAATAAAAATAGGAATCAACGCCTCATCAGATAAGCCTTGTACCCGATTAAGGTGGCGTTCAAATGCCTCCTTATTCCGCGACCGATCCGGTCTGTACCAATTTGGACAATGGTCCAATGCTATTGCTGAAACTCTGCGGGTCAAACCTGTGTCGGACATCCTCCAAGAACTCTCCCCACGTCACCACAGGGTTGTTATCTCGGTAATTAAAGATCCACTCCGCCGCCGGTGGTCGAAAAAGCATCACCACATAATGCAAGCGTTCGTGATCTGGCATCTGGACGTGGTCGAAATAATACTCCACCCTTGAAATCCAATTCGTGGCGTCGGATCCGTCGAAACGGGGGGCCTTCATGGAAAGGTCTTTGGGCCTATCCGCCCTGGTGCCAGTGACATTTGGGCGGTGTAAAGGGGAGTCCCATGATGTCGGGTGACGGTAACCCTGGAAGCCGCGTTCGAACTCCGGTGGGATACGCTCAGCCGGTCTATCCCAACTTGTGCGAGGCCGCGGGGCATTGAAAGCGCGATAAGGGTTCGCACCATATTCAGGGCGTGCGAGCCCATGCCGGTGGAAATCGCGACCCGCGCCTCTATGCCGACGGAAAGCCCCACCACGGACACGCGTGTCGTGGTTGAAACCCGAGGGCCCGTCGTCGTCGGCTGGCCAGGTATCTCCCTGAGAACGATACCCAACGACGTCCCCCTCATCCGAAAAATAGGGTTGGTCTGGTGCGGAAGGGCGATTGGTCTCCAGCTTCTCGAACCGCCTATCCCCCGCATCCAATCGAAATTCAATTTGATCAAATCGCGCCATAAGTTTGTCTAGCGCCGAGACGGGTAAGTCCAGCGTGCCTGACCCGTTGTGCTGCGCGCTGCTTGTCTCTGGTTCGTCGCGGCGTACCCGCTGCGATCCATCGCTGATGCGGACCCCCGTCGTGACGCGACGGGGCTGGGCCGGACCCAATTCTTGGGCGTTGCCTCCGGTAAGGAAGCCGCTGGGTAACGTTTGATCGGTCATAATTGAGAACTCAATGAAGCACCAGTTGTTAAGGATTCGGATCCCTAACGTGAAATCCACACACAAAATCAAGAAACGGTTGACGTCGGAGTCGAGCGCCCAACGCTTGGGTCGGCAACGTAGACATCAGAAGGGTCGACTGAGCGCGAGAGGATTCTCGTCGGCAGTCTGAAGGGATTGTTTCTTGTTTGTAAAGCTATTGAGCCAATGTATAATATTTCATAGATGATCCAAAGTTTACATTGTGGCTCTATTTATACTAAAACCCTAGGGTTGGTTCGACCTATCCTAATACGATCGGGAAAGAACCAACCAAGAAAACCCGAACGGGGCTTATAATTCGCCCGACTCTAATATAATTAAAATACCAAAAATAAACCCCAAAATAAGTTAAAAAAAGATAAAGCAATAAAATAGTAACTAGCGAATGAGTCGGCGGCTCAATTCGCGAACTTCGCCGGCACCTTGATGCGATCCCGTGGTCGTAGGGTCCTCGTCACGGTTGCTTCCTTCTTCTTGTCTTGACGTGATCGAGATGCTTCCCTGCCGACTCGCGCTCCCCCCGCCTCCGGGGCCGTCATCTCCTCTGCCTCGGGAGTGATCACCTCCTCTGCTTCGGGGGTCGCCTCCTCTGCCACAAGGGTATTCGTATCACCCTATGAGCCATCACCCGGCGCAAAGAGAGACTTACCGTGACCTGTGACTCCGGTCGGCGGTGAACTTGCAGCTGAAAACTGGCTGTCTAATATTCTCCTGAATCTGGAAAACAACCGGGCTGAAACACGAAGCGTGGGTGGGTTCGGACCGAACAGCGAGGTTCAACCTGGCCGCAGGCTCGCCCTCGTCGGCGCCGCCGAGCTTCATCCAGCCGGTGTGATAAATGCAGGTCCTCGAGCGGACGCTAGAGAGATTAAGGCATAATTTGAGGGTGCTGTAATGCTATCAGATACGCGACTCAATCTTGTTATCACAACGAGATCGATTCCGGAACGAGAAGAACGAATACTTGATATGAAAATGAATAAGCAAGAAAACAATTCTTGGAGAGTCAATGGAAATCTTGTGTTTTATTTGTGTGGAAGATTACAAAACTCTTGGATGAAAAATTCTTTTTCTTTTTCCACAGCTCGGCTCTATTTAACTAACACTTATCTAACAACTAGTTCAAACCTAACGGCTTTCATTTAAAGCTAACTAACTAGTCGCATCCGACGACGTGCATCAGTTAATAACAACTGTTAACTCCGAACTCGTTTAAGTTCGGCCAACACCGAACACGTTTAAGTTCGGCCAACACCGAACACCAACACCGAGCACTGAGCACCGAGCTCAACACCGAACATTGAGCTCGGTTAATCCCTGAGCACGACTACAAACTCGACCAATCACCGAGCATGATTGCAGTTCGTCAGATCACCGAACAGCATATCGGTCCCTAATCGCCGAACAGTATATTGGTAACCGAACTGAACTGATTGTGCAGTTTTGCCCCAATCCTCATAACAAATCTCCACCTTGGGACATAACTGGACAATCCATAGATTTCATCCATCTTCCACAATCACTCCAGCTGAATCAGATTCACCAAATCCATGCAATACTTCAACTTAAGTCCGGGCAACACCTTTGTTAGCATATCAGCTGCATTGTGCTCAGTAGCTACCTTTTCAATCTTCACTGAGCCCATTTCAACTTCATCCCTCACAAAATGAAGCTTAACATCCACATGCTTGCTCCTCTCATGGAATGTCTGATGTTTTGACAAACATATGGCACTATTTGAATCACATAATACAGTCACAGCTCCTTGATCAACTCCAAAATCCGAGCAGATTCCTTTCAGCCACATGCTCTCCTTTACGGCCTCAGCCATGGAAATATATTCTGCCTCAGTTGTTGAGAGTGCCACCACAGATTGCAAACTCGACTTCCAACTTACAGCAGCTCCATACATGCAGAAAACATAGCCGGATTGGGACTTCCTTGTGTCAATGTTAGTAGCAAAATCAGAATCACAATATCCCAATAGAGGCTGTGCATCAAAATTCTTACTTCCATCAAACAGTATGCCATAATCCTGAGTACCATTCAGATACCTTAGTATCCATTTTAAAGCATGCCAATGCTCCATACCTGGATCTGCCATGTATCTGCTCACAACACTTATGGCTTGGCTGATGTCTGGCCTTGTACACACCATGGTGTACATGATGCTTCCCACTATGTTTGCATATGGGATTTTATCCATCTCTCTTCTCTGACTATCATCTTTGGGGCACTGATTTACACTGAGCTTAAACTGCTGGCTCAGGGGCACACTCACTGGTTTGCTTTTATCCATCTGAAATTTCTTGATCACATTCCTGATGTAATCTTTCTGAGTTAGCCATATCCTTTTCTTGTCTCTATCCCTTATGATCTCCATTCCAAGGATCTTCTTTGCATCTCCAAGATCCTTCATATCAAATTCAGATTTCAGATCACCTTTCACTAACTCCACCTCTTCCTTATGCTCTGCAGAGATCAGCATATCATCTACATACAATAGTAGATATGCCACAGCAACTCCACCTCTTCTCTTGATGAAGACACAATGATCATACAAAGACTTCTCAAAACCGATCTTATGCATGAACTCATTGAACCTGAGATACCACTGTCTTGAACTTTGTTTTAGACCATACAAGCTTCTTTTCAGCAAACACACCTTTCCTTCATTTCCTGGTTGGACAAAACCAGGAGGCTGCTCCATGTAAATTTTCTCTTCGAGCTCTCCATGAAGAAAGGCTGTTTTGACATCGAGTTGCTGCAATTCCCAATTTCTCTGAGCAACAATGGCAAGTAGAATCCTGATGGAGCTATGCTTTACCACAGGGGAGAATATTTCATTATAATCTACTCCCTCCTTTTGTGTAAAGCCTTTGGCCACCAACCTGGCTTTAAATCTGATTTGATTGTTGTTGAAGGCCTCAATTTTCTTCTTAAAAATCCATCTACAACCAACTGTTTTCTGATCAGTTGGCCTCAACACCAAAATCCATGTGTGATTTTTGTACAAGCTATCAATCTCCTCCTGCATGGCTAATAGCCACTGATCCTTCTCCGGACTCCTTATTGCTTCCTTGTAATTTGAAGGCTCATGATAGTCCATCTCCTCAGCTATGGCCAGTGCATAGTGCATCATATCAAAATCCTGAAATCTGGAAGGGAGCTTGATCCTTCTTCTGGTTCTGTCTCTTGCAACCAGTCTCTGTGGAGTCTTGATGTTACTTTCATGTTCAGAGGATCCACCAACACTGGTTTCTTGTGAATTTCTCACAGTATCTGGTGGACTTCTTACAGCATCAGATGAGGATTCCCTCTGACCCTCCACCTCAAACTCAACAGTCTGAACTTGCTTCATGAAGAAAGGCATTTCAGATTCCCTGAAAATAACATCCCTACTGATGACAACCTTCTTATTCCCTTCCTCACAGCACCATAATCTGTAACCTTTAACTCCAACCTGATAGCCTATCATCACACATCTGAGAGCCCTTGGTTCCAGCTTTCCTTGTTTGATGTGAGCATATGCTCTACACCCAAAGGGTCTTAATTTTGAATAGTCTCCATAAGATCCATACCATCTACTATCCGGAGTCTGATTTTCAATGGCAGCAGAGGGGCATTTGTTGATTAAAACAACAGCTGTGGAGGCTGCTTCTGCCCAAAATGGTTTTGACATTCCAGATGCTATCAACATGCATCTTACCCTTTCAAGAATGGTTCTATTTATTCTCTCGGCGACCCCATTTTGTTGTGGGTTGTGAGGCACCGTTCTATGCCTTTTAATTCCTTTTCTCTTGCAAAACTCATCAAACTCATGGGACAAAAATTCCAGCCCATTGTCAGTTCTTAGGCATCTCAAAGGCTTCCCCTTTTCTAGCTCAACTGCAGTACACCACTCCTGAAATTTCTTGAAGGTCTCTGACTTTTCTTTCATGATCATTATCCAAACCTTTCTTGAAAAATCATCAACAAATGATAAGAAATACCTGCCTCCTCCAATGCTATTTACTGGTGCAGGGCCCCATATGTCACTGTGAACATATTGGAGAGGTTGTGTTGAGTTATGTTTGCCCACTCCATATGGCAGCTTCTTGTTTTTGCCAAGAATGCATTCTTCACACGATCCAATGGCTCTTTGTATCTCTGAATCAGCCATCTGAATAATGCCTTGCTTTACCAGCTGCATCAGCCCAGTGTCCCCCACATGGCCCAGCCTAGCATGCCAATTGATGGTCTTTTGTGTGTTGTTAGCTGTTCCAGCAACTGCCTCAGCTTTCAGATAATAGAGCACATTGTTTCTGACAGCCTTCATGATCATTTGGCCATCCTTTTTGACAAGCATCTCTCCACCAAAGAGAGTCAATTCGTAGCCATTCTTCTCAAGAAGACCCAAGGATATAAGATTCCTTTTAATGGATGGGATGTATCTCACATCAGTGAGAGTTCTGAAAATTCCATTGTCCATCCTCAAACATATGCTCCCAACACCCCTTACATCACACACATGGTCATCTCCCAGCAACACCGAGCCTTCAGATTCCTTTAAATCTTGGAACCAGTCGAGATTGGAGGACATATGGAAACTGCAGCCTGAGTCCATGATCCATAGCCTTGATAATGGGCTATCCTCCACCACATTGAGAGCTCTTGCCTCTTCAATTTCCTCAGTGATAGCTGCTGTACCATCTCCTTTGTGATTTTCAGATTGCTTTTTCTTCCAAGCAAAACAATTTTGCTTGATGTGTCCTGGTTTCTTACACCAGAAGCAGCTTCTAGATTCCTTTTGATCTCCTTCCTTAGATGATCTTGGCTTCCACTTGTCAGATGGGGGTTTCTTGAATTTGAATTGTTTCTTTGAAGTTGCCTTCACATTGAGGCTTTCAGCAGCTTGATCGATTGGCTTGCTGACACATTTCTGCATTGCCTTCAGCTTTAATGCAGAAAATACCTCCTCCAAAGTCACTTTCGAATCCCTTCCAAGAAGTATTGAGTCTTTGAATTGCTCAAAACTCTGAGGCAGAGCATTCAATAACATCAAAGCTTTATCCTCATCTTTCATGGGATCATCCACACCCTCAAGATCATCTATATACTTTCGAAAATCTTCCAGCTGATCCGCCAGATTCTTGGAGTCAGAAAATCTAAAGTTGAACAATCTTTGCTTGAGATGCAACCTATTGGAGATTGACTTCTCCATATATATTTTCTCCAATTTCTCCCACACTCCCGCGGCATCATCCTCTTTCTGAACCTCCCTCAAGACTCTATCGCTGAGGCACAAGACAATCGAGCTATACGCCTTGTATTCCAGTTCTTGACATTTCGCCGCATCCATCCCTTGAATCTCTTTCTTGTCCGTCTTGGATTTCACATAATCCCAGACGCCTTGCTGCATCAGAACAGCTCTCATCTTCAATCTCCACAGGCCGAAATCATTTTCGCCGGTGAATTTCTCAACGTCGAACTTTGCGGTAGACATTGTTGAATTCGTCGTCCTTCTTCGATTCCCACAGACGGCGCCAATTTGTAATGCTATCAGATACGCGACTCAATCTTGTTATCACAACGAGATCGATTCCGGAACGAGAAGAACGAATACTTGATATGAAAATGAATAAGCAAGAAAACAATTCTTGGAGAGTCAATGGAAATCTTGTGTTTTATTTGTGTGGAAGATTACAAAACTCTTGGATGAAAAATTCTTTTTCTTTTTCCACAGCTCGGCTCTATTTAACTAACACTTATCTAACAACTAGTTCAAACCTAACGGCTTTCATTTAAAGCTAACTAACTAGTCGCATCCGACGACGTGCATCAGTTAATAACAACTGTTAACTCCGAACTCGTTTAAGTTCGGCCAACACCGAACACGTTTAAGTTCGGCCAACACCGAACACCAACACCGAGCACTGAGCACCGAGCTCAACACCGAACATTGAGCTCGGTTAATCCCTGAGCACGACTACAAACTCGACCAATCACCGAGCATGATTGCAGTTCGTCAGATCACCGAACAGCATATCGGTCCCTAATCGCCGAACAGTATATTGGTAACCGAACTGAACTGATTGTGCAGTTTTGCCCCAATCCTCATAACAGGTGCGGATTAGGTTCCCGGTGACGACGCCGCAGGAGCAGGCAGCGGGGCCGGAAAAGACGGAGAATTTTGGAGAAGAGGCGGAGGGCGTCGGTGTCAAGAAGGGAGAGGAGTTGTGAAGGGAAGTTGTGGAGTATGAGCTTGGCGTAGCATGTTCCGGCCTTATTAGAGGAGGGGAGTTTGAGGGCTAGTGATTCCACTATCAGGGATCCATTTTCGGATTCCACGTCGGAGATGAGTAGTGATGCGATTAAGTGTTCCCTTTTTCTCTATCCTATGGAGTAATAATAATAGTAGAATTATTAATTTAATTAATTATATTTTTTAGTAGTAATAAATTAACAGAAATTAAAAGCAGCGTCTATTGCAATTGGCTTACTCCTAATGCAAAATTGCTTGCACCTCATTTTGTAATTAAAAAAAAATTTAAAATGGGTGGTTTGTCTCTCTCTACGGCCATGGTTTGTAGATTGCCAACCAGTGACCAGCCGTCTCTCAAATGTATTGATGAATTATCCAATGAGATTGGTAGATATTTTTTTAAAAAAACTATCTTTTATATATTATATTAAAAAATTATTAACATTATACCAAAATTCATAATTTTTCATCCTCTATAAATGGAGACCATATTTGCTATAGTTTTGCAAAAAAAATCTTTAACTTTTCTCCTTATATATTCATTCTTCTTTTGTATAATTTCTTATTTTGTAGTCCCCTTTGTTGTTCATCATGGATGATGACGAGAATACCATATTCTCAGAATTTTTATTCAACCCAAAATTTCTATCCTTCCCATGATTATTTTCCTAGCTTTGATAATTTTCCAAATTCTTGCCAATTTTTAGTTAGTCATTTACATATTTTTTTATAATTTTTATCATGCAATAATAAATCTTTCATTTAATAATATTATTGTTAAAATTAATATAAAAATAATATATAATGGTATGGTTGGGTGGTCATTGATAAATCATGAAAATATATGTGATTGGGTTTGATGAATATTAATGATGTTGGAGATGACGTGGAAGAGATAGAAATGAATTAAATATTAAAAAAATTGATGATTGGGTTAGGTGGTTGTTGATAAACATAGTCTTATGGAAGCACTAAGTGGTCTGACTATGCCGCTCATCTTAGATGTCATGACATAGTTGAGACTAAAATAAGAGTGATTTAAGAGTGAGGGTATCACCACTATTTAGACAATCAAAAAATAATTTAATCTAATTCTACTAAAAGCATAACATGAAAAGAATTTAAAACAAATAAAAGATGAAAATCAAGAATGAAATAAGCAGAATCATATCAGGTCCATAACAGTTATTCTACAATCAATCAATTTCAAAATTATGTCTACTAAGGTCTCAAGAATTCCGTCAGTAACATTGTTTATCGACAAAAAATATGAATTACCGACCCACGTAGCTTTCTGTCGATAAATAGTGTTACTAACGGAAAATTTTTGTCGGTAATTTAAATGTTCATAAAAAGTTTTTTAGCGGTAGATGACAGGCATTCCGTCGGTAATCTGTCTGGAGCACTGTTTTCTGTCAGTAATTACCGAGGTCCGAGGGATTGTCCACGATCGGTAGTCCAACTTTTTTTTGTAGTGAAATAACCAATTGGTATGTAATTGATGAAAAACAGAATTGAAGCTATGAACTCGACAATAAACACGTCAATCTACTAATCAAAATTTACAAAACAATGAGTTTATCAATTTCCTTATGTTCCTTATATATTTATTTACTTTTTTTCTTGTATTTTTGTTATGTTTCAGTTCTTTCTTAGATCTTGCCCCCATCTATTATGATTATGTTGATTGTTTCTTATTTCTTAGATTTTAATTGTTATAGATAGTAACTAATAATGGATTATTTTTTTATTTTTTATAACAAATGGAGTATTCAGTAATAATAAATTTAGCCGTAGCACGTTAATATAACAAATCAATATACTTCAATCGAATTTTATTATTATTATTATTATATATATATATATATATATATATATATATATATATATATATATATATATATATATATATATATATAGGGATGTGATCAATGTCGAACCATTCTTAAGGGCCGAACTAGAGACCAAATTAGGGCCCTCCATTTTTTTAATCTTGTGGTTATGATTAATTTACAATTAATTTAATTATTTATTCAATTAAAACATACTGAGGGGTATTTTCGGAAATCAGTTTATTAATCTTCATAAAAAACGTGAATCTCTTTCCTTCTCTCAATTCATACAATCTTCACGCAATCTTCTCGCAATCTTCATCAATTTTTACGCAATCTTCATCAATTTTCTCGCAATTTACGTTAGATGTATATTCTTCTTCAATCTGCATCGATCTCCACGATCTACCTCAACCGCGACCTGTCTCAATCCGTAATTCACGATCGTTTTGCAATTGCTGCAATTGTTGTCAATCGCGATCTGTCTCAATCCTTCAATTCACGATCGTTTGCTGATTCACTACCTTGCTGATCGATGCAGCATACGAATGCTTCAACTCCATCGGGTTTTGCTTCCTCAATTCACGATCATTTTGCAATTGCTGCATCGTCGATCAATCGCGATCTGCATCAAATTCCCGATTGATCTGCCTCAGTTTTCGCAATTCTTTCAATTCACAATCTGCCTCAATTGTCATCCATGGAGAATTCCACACGTGAAATTCACCAGCATCTCGATGGAGTAGGGAAAACACCGACAAATTCTGCGGTTGAAGATGGATCTTCATCGACCAATAATGAAGAAGCTAGTATTGGATCAATTCTGGATGATCTACAATATCAAGGAGACACTCTATTCGATACAGATTCAGATTTAGAGTTAGAAGAAGAAAGTAACTCAGTTGAAGGTTTGTAATTTTTAATTTTTTCATTCTATAGTGTAAACAGATTCATAATGAAGTAAAAAGGTCGAATTAATGCGGTAAAAAAAATACACTAATGAAGTATTTTTATCGTAATATGATACGCTGACATGCTTTATATTGTATGCGATAAATACGACTCATAATGAACTAATATTTAAATATAATGAAGTAGTAATACAGATGAATGAACTTATATTCTTATTGAATGAATATATTTTGTTTTGTTTTTATTTTCCACTAACAGTAGGTTGTATGCGACATTAGTTTTGTATGCTATCAATATGAACCATAATGAACTAATATGGGATTTTAATGAAGTAGTAATACATCCGAATGAAGTTATATACTTGTTGAATGAATATGTTTTGTTCAGTTTGCATTTTCCACTAGCAGTAGTTTATATACGATCAATACGACACATAAGAAACTAATTTCAGGTTATAATGAAGTTGTAATACAACCGAATGAACTTATATGCTTGTTGAATGAATATGTTTTGTTTTGTTTTGTTTAAATTTTCCACTAACAGAAGTTTGAATGTTTTATAATAGTGTCACACTTACCTGATTGTCCATCCGAGCTGAAGCCTTACATTGGACAGATTTTTCTTAGACTTGATGATGCTATTGAGTTCTATAATAAGTGTGCACGATATGTTGGGTTTGTCACTCGTAAACATGGATAAAAAAAGAAGGGGGATCATGTCACATGGTTGTATGTTGTGTGCAGTAGAGAAGGTCAGAGGAAAATGAAAATGCAAGGGCATGAGTCAAAGCGTAGACGTTCTTCTAGGAAGTATTTTTGCAAGGCTAAAATTGCTTTTAAGTTTTGTAAAGGAATTGGTTATGTTGTCAATCAATTTGATGAAATACATAATCATGATATGGTGGAGTTACGCCATAAGCGATTCATGAGGCTGAATCGCAACATTGACCTATTGCATCAGAAATTTATACTAGATTGTGCAAGTGCAAACATAGGCCCTACATTGACTTTTAAGTTGCTGAATGAAGTTCTTGATGGGCTGGATTATGTTGGTTGCACGGTTGTAGAAGTTAGAAACTATAGGCACGACTTGAGAGCATATACTAGTGGGGCAGATGCACAAATGGTACTTAATGGGATGAGCCGAAAGAAAGAGAATTGTCCAGCATTCACCTATGATTTTGAGGCGAACTCTAAGGATAGGCTCACTCATCTTTTCTGGTGTGATCCCATTGCTAAAAAGAATTTCCATCTCTACGGTGATATAGTATCGTTGGCACAACCTATTCAACTAATAGGTACAAACAGTATGTTGTTTATAATGAAATGATTATTGATGTGATCAACTTGCATATGCATGAAACATTTACTGAATTAATGCAATAACTCAACAGAATGTACTAGTAATAGTCAATAATGAATTAATAGTTCATTTGGATGATGTGAGTGCAGAAGTATTCAGAATTCTTATTGGGATTTGAGGATTTGACTGATTCTCAGGGTCATCGCGGCGGGTGGTCAACGGACAGATACCGGCGGCGAATGCTGCAGTTCCGGTAGTGGCCATGGATTTTCTATTTTCAGAAATTAGCGAAACTGACAATCATTTTATTTGTTGACTTAGAATATTTGAGCGACTGCTTGAAAGTAAGTGAAAAGTGATGATATTGATTTATTTCATTCAACAACTATGCCAATTCATCCCAATAGGATTTTACTTCATTGAACTTCAATTGAGTTATTACTTTAGTCCAATAACCTTATTAAATGAGGTTATAACTTCATCAACATTGACATACATCGTAATAAAGAATAAATACTTCATTTTGAAAACACTTCACACAGTCTATTCGCTTTAAATTTTGTAAAAAGGTTAGACAAATTCAAATTCAAACTGGAATGAAGTAATAATCTATTGAATGAAGTAATTAACTATTGAAATGAAGTAATTAATCTACTGAATGAAGTAATAAACTGAAAACATTTCACACAGTCTATTCACTTTAAATTTTTTAAAAAGGTTAAACAAATTCAAATTCAAAGTGGAATGAAGTAATAATCTATTGGAATGAAGTAATTAATCTACTGGATGAAGTAATAAACTGAAACACTTCACACAGTCTATTCACTTTAAATTTTGTAAAAAGGTTAAACAAATTCAAATTCAAAGTGGAATGAAGTAATAATCTATTGGAATGAACTAATTAACTATAGGAATGAAGTAATTAATCTACTGGATGAAATAATAAACTGAAACACTTCACACAGTCTATTCGCTTTAAATTTTGAAAAAGGTTAAACAAATTCAAATTCAAAGTGGAATGAAGTAATAATCTATTGAAATGAAGTAATTAACTATAGTAATTAACTATTGGAATGAAGTAATTAACTATTAAAATAAAGTAATTAACTATTAAATTGAAGTAATTAACTATTAGAATGAAGTAATTAATCTACTGGATGAAGTAATAAATTGAAAACACTTCACACAGTCTATTCGCTTTAAATTTTGTAAAAAAGTTAAACAAATTCAAATTCAAAGTCGAATGAAGTAATAATCTATTGGAATGAAGTAATTAACTATAGGAATGAAGTAATTAATCTACTGGATGAAATAATAAACTGAAAACACTTCACACAGTCTATTCGCTTTAAATTTTGATAAAGGTTAAACAAATTCAAATTCAAAGTGGAATGAAGTAATAATCTATTGAAATGAAGTAATTAACTATAGTAATTAACTATTGGAATGAAGTAATTAACTATTAAAATGAAGTAATTAACTATTAAATTGAAGTAATTAACTATTAGAATGAAGTAATTAATCTACTGGATGAAGTAATAAACTGAAAACACTTCACACAGTCTATTCGCTTTAAATTTTGTAAAAAAGTTAAACAAATTCAAATTCAAAGTGGAATGAAGTAATAATCTATTGGAATGAAGTAATTAATCTACTGGATGAAGTAATAAACTGAAAACACTTCAAACAGTCTATTCGCTTTAAATTTTGTAAAAAGGTTAAACAAATTCAAATTCAAAATGGAATGAAGTAATAATCTATTGGAATGAAGTAATTAACTATTGAAACGAAGTAATTCAAATTTTTTAAAAAGGTTTCGTACTTCATTATTGTATTTATTTACTTCATTCCATGTGTTTTATTACTTCATCACACTCTGAATTTGAATTTGTTTAAATTTTTGGCAAACTTTAAATTGAATAGATTGTGTAAAGTGTTTTAGTAATCAAATATTTATTAGTATTTATTGTTCATCCCAGGAGGTTCATTACATCATTGTAGTAGTTTATTATTCATTAAACTACTATGGTGAATAAAATCGTTTGAATTTTCTCCAAAATAGTCAACTATTTCCACTGTAGGAGAAAGTTGGTAAACCACACCATCCTCACTGTATAAACCCCATAACCAAATACAAACTCTCCATTTGAAAAAAGAAAAAAAAAAATACAAACTTGTCCAATACAAGAAATCATCCAAATTTGACACACCAACTCATCACAAAGGGCTGAGCCGTGATTCTGGGCACCGCCCATTTGTTAGGGCGTGGGGACGACCCATCCAGTGATTGCACAAATGTCCTTATCACCATGTCACCATGCCTCAACTACATCTTCCGAAACTCTTCATCCCTTTCCTCCTATTTGATTTTTCACCCCATTGTGAGTTAGAGGATTTTCCCCTGTGTTATCTTCACCTATATATAAGAAACACATAACAACAATTCAACATTCGAAACATAGTTTATATCATCATTAAAATAGTTTGTAACATTATCATTAGGTTCTTTAGTTCATTACAAGTATACTTCCCAGCTAAATATACATACAAAACATGTCAGTTTATATTACTTCATTTCATGTGGTTATTACTTCATCAAATAAGTTATTTAGTTCATTCAATGTAATTATAAAGCAAAATATGCATACAAAACAAGTCAGTTTATATTACTTCATTTCATTAGGTTATTACTTCATCAAATTAGTTAGTTAGTTCATTCAATCTTATTTCCTAGCAAAATATGCATACAAAACACGTTAGTTTATATTACTTCATTTCATGAGGTTATTATTTCATCAAATAGGTTAGTTAGTTCATTCAACTGTTATTTCTTCACAAAATATGCATATAACACAGTTAATAAAATTCATACAACACAATTAACTTCATCTCATGAATTATGACTAGGTCATAAATTTATTTTTACCTTCTGGCATATGGATTTATTTGGCTTGCAATACTGAACACCAAACGAACTTTTCTTGTGTTTTGATTTATCCACCGGTTGTGATTTAGCTACTGACCTACGAGTATATTTGACGCCTACGTTGACCTTCCTCCGCTCTGCTTCATGAAATAATTGGACGAAAATCAGAAACCAAATTACAAACAGATGAAGTAAATTAGAATTTCAAAAACTATAAAGCTTCAAAAGAGTGTATTATTTGAGGCAGACGTTCTTCCAGAACGCAATCACCGTCGTTCACCTTCCATCGACGATTTTCTTGTGTCAACCATTCACATCAGCGGCTAAAGTATTGTGCTTTGAAATATGAATTATGAAGCAATGTTTCCAAATTATAAAGTAATAAATCACATTTAGAAGATGCATATCATTTTATGCCACATAATTCAAATGAGTCCAGAAATGAGCTAGAAGCACACATTAACCACATAAATTCAAAAAAAATGAAAAATCAAACACTAAATTAATAGCCTCATGAAATGATGTAATAACCTCATGAAATGAAGTAATATCCTCATGAAATGAACTAAATCGATGATTTCTGTAGCCACACTTTTTGATATATTTCTCTTAAATATCAGAGAAGTAATGTGAAGTAATCTATCCTAAAGTAATCGATTTATGCAACAATCAAATGTTGAAGTAATCTCTCCTAAAGAAAAATCAAAGCCAAAAATCAAATGTGTATTACCTGAACGAGACGTACGACCAGAATGTAATAGGCGTCCTTCACCTTCGGTCGATGATTTGCGTGTGTCAACCATTTCGAATTGACGCCGATTTCAGGTTAGGCTGAAGAGATGTCGATCTCGGGTGGATGGAGATTTCTGAATCGGCTGATGGAGATGTTGAATCGGGGATGATTGTTGTCGATTTCAGTTGAAATCGGCCGGAGATGATCGATGGATATGCTGAATCGACCGATGGAGATGCTGAATCGGGGATGGTTGTCACCGATTTCAGTTGAATCGGTCGGAGATGATCGATGAAGATGAAGAATCCTTGATTTTTCAGAGAGGTTTTCAGAGAGGTTTTGAGAGAAGAAGAGACGGGGTATAAAATTAGTGAATTTTTTGTGATCTACGAATTCTAAATTTTACCCTAATTATAAAATGACTTAAATACCCCCGTGTTGAAGTAATTTGTGTATGTAATGAACTACGGAAATTTTCACTACATCATCTCATCTCATCCACTAAAAACTAGATATAAGGGCCCTAATTTGGTCTCTAGTTCGGTCTTTAAGACTAGATTTGTGAATAATGAGACTCTATATATATATATATATATATATATATATATATATATATATATATATATATATATAGGGTAGTGATCTATGGTAAACACCCCTTAACCAAATAACTAGAGAACAAATAATAGCCACAAGATCAAAAAAATCAAGGGCTACTATTAATACATGTAATTTTTGAATTTAAAGGAGATATTAGTTCCCTCTCTCACAAATTTACTCCACAATAACAAAGCGGGGGTATAATGGTCATTGACATCCAAAATTAGGTACATTGCAAATTCAATCCAAAATCCGTTAGTCTTCTTCACCTCGACGCAGCTGCTAGCGCTCCGCCGCAGGAATATGACCTGCTCCGATCTCTCCTCTCGCGCAGGCTTGGGAGGTTGATCGGTCTTGTCGTTCTCGATTAGAAACGAGAGTCTCCCGACGCTGCCGACTTCCATGGTGCTGAGAGAAGCTGCTCGCAGAGAATCATTCTAATATTTGTAGATCAGCTAATGCTATCTACTTTAGGCTTCACGATTACAGTAGAAATTATCACACAAATTGTTGAGTTGAGCAAGTCTATGGATCTTGAAGTGCCTGAGATGCTTGGTGCAGAATTCTGTGTCATCGTTGCTGAGAAAGAAGCTGAACGTCGAAGCCTGTCGACAAAGAGGAGATAATATATAGATAGAAGAGCCTATAAGTTGTATTGGTAGAAGCCATTTTGTAAAACTAATTTTGAAACATCACAGTTGTAAAACAGTCCAATTTTGTTTGAAATGACATGAATGCCTATGTTCTACTGATCATTACTCATGAACTTGAAATAAGAGAAAATCATTCTAACAGTGATGTGTTTTGTTAACAACAGTGAAGTAAACAGTGAAGTAAAATCATGCTAAGAGTGATGTATTTTGTAAACAAGAGTGAAGTAAAATCATGCTAAGAGTGATGTGTTTTTTAAACAAGAGTGATGTGTTTTGTAAACAAGAGTGAAGTAAAATCATGCTAAGAGTGATGTGTGTTGTAAACAAGAGTGATGTGTTTTGTAAACAAGAGTGAAGTAAAATCATAATAAGAGTGATGTGTTTTGTAAACAAGAGTGAAGTAAAATCATGCTAAGAGTGATGTGTGTTGTAAACAAGAGTGATGTGTTTTGTAAACAAGAGTGAAGTAAAATCATAATAAGAGTGATGTGTTTTGTAAACAAGAGTGAAGTAAAATCATGCTAAGAGTGATGTGTGTTGTAAACAAGAGTGGTGTGTTTTGTAAACAAGAGTGAAGTAAAATCATGCTAAGAGTGATGTGTTTTGTAAACAAGAGTGAAGTAAAATCACTCTTTTATTGAGATTTTTTGGGAGAAAATAACTATGATTGTGGATAATATCAGCCAACTTAAATTAGGACTACGTACCATATTTGTGACAATTAGCTATATTAAACATGACATAATCATTTTTTTTGTAAAAATAGCATAAGTAGAGATGTAACTTTATTTCAAGCAAATAAATCAATTTAAATTCTACTAAAACTATTCGCTAATCGTTATTAATAATACATGTGTGTACAGTGTACTCATTTGATTAAGGTAACTGCGCATCACACGTGGGTTGATCTAGCCGGCAGCCTTCAACAAACCCTCCGCCCCGCTCTTCTCACCGGTTCCGCCGAGCAGCTCCTCCGCCTTCTTCGCATAGTCCCCAACCTCGCCGCTCTCCTCCGGCTTCTTCACGTCGCCGCCCGAAGGAATTTCAGTCTCGGCCGCGGGTTTGTCTTCAGCGGGGGGCGCCGTACTGGCGGAGGTAGCCCTCGGCTTGGTCGACGTACTTGCCGACACCCTGGGTGGAGTCGAGCTTGCCGTACTTGGAGACGGCACCGAGGAAATCGGCGGAGGAGCTGGCGGCCTTGGCCTTGTCGCACTTCTCCAGCTCATTGCTGAACTAGGCTGCATAATTTGATTTAAATTTGATAATGTAATTTCCAAAAATATCCTTGGCCTATTTTGTATAATTAAAATAAATAATATTTGTTCCATTAAGATGTGTGGCTGAGATTTATTCTCTAGTTATACACTTAAGATTAGTTATACATTGATCACTACCCTATATATATATATATATAGTCGTGATCATATGATAACCCCTAAATATCGTAATAACCCTATAACCAAATCTAGACCACACATATTTCTAATCATGCAGTTGAGATTCAAACTTAGATTTACTTCATAAAAAAAATGCGGGGGTAAAACTGTCATTTCTCTCATTTAATTTCTGAATTTTGCCAAATATCACGTAAAATGATAAAATGATAGGTTTATTGCATAGAATGATAGTTTTGAGATTCAAACTTAGATTTACTTCATAAAAAAAGGGCGGGGGTAAAACTGTCATTTCCCTCATTTAATTTCTGAATTTTGCCAAATATCACGTAAAATGATAAAATGATAGGTTTATTGCATAGAATGATAGTTTTGCCGGATAGAATGATACTCTGAGTTGATAAAATGATACTTTTAACTGACTGATAAAATGATAAAATGATAGGTTTATTGCATAGAATGATAGTTTTGCCGGATAGAATGATACTCTGAGTTGATAAAATGATACTTTTGACTGACTGATAAAATGATAAAATGATAGGTTTATTGCATAGAATGATAGTTTTGCCGGATAGAATGATACTCTGAGTTGATAAAATGATACTTTTGACTGACTTATAAAATGATAAAATGATAGATTTATTGCATAGAATGATAGTTTTGCCGGATAGAATGATACTCTGAGTTAATAAAATGATACTTTTAGCTTATAAATGTTAGGTTTACTGCATAAAATGATAGTTTTGCCGGATAGAATGATACTTTCAGCCGATAGAATGATAGTTTTGCCGGGTAGAATGATACTTTCAGCCGATAGAATGATAGGTATTTTTGGTGTATAAAATGACATTTTTGTTTAATAAAATAATACTTTTACCTGATAAAATGATAATCTAAGCGGATAAAATGACAGTAACCTTATAAAAATGATAGTTTAGCTAAAGAAATTGCATATAAGCTGATAAAATGATACTTTAACGTGACAAAATGACATAAAACTGATAAAATGATAGTTTTTCCGGATAGAATGATACTTTCAGCCGATAGAATGATAGTTTTGCCGGGTAGAATGATACTTTCAGCCGATAGAATGATAGGTATTTTTGGTGTATAAAATGACATTTTTGTTTAATAAAATGATACTTTTACCTTATAAAATGATAATCTAAGCGGATAAAATGACAGTTAGCTTATAAAAATGATAGTTTAGCCGGAGAAATTGCATATAAGCTGATAAAATGATACTTTAACGTGACAAAATGACATAAAACTGATAAAATGATACCTTTGCCCGATAGAATGATACTTTCAGCCTATAGAATGATACTTTCAGCCGATAGAATGATAGGTATTTTTGGTGTATAAAATGACATTTTTGTTTAATAAAATGATACTTTTACCTGATAAAATGATAATCTAAGCGGATAAACTGACAGTAACCTTATAAAAATGATAGTTTAGCTGAAGAAATTGCATATAAGCTGATAAAATGATACTTTAACGTGACAAAATGACATAAAACTGATAAAATGATAGTTTTTCCGGATAGAATGATACTTTCAGCCGATAGAATGATAGTTTTGCCGGGTAGAATGATACTTTCAGCCTATAGAATGATAGGTATTTTTGGTGTATAAAATGACATTTTTGTTTAATAAAATGATACTTTTACCTGATAAAATGATAATCTAAGCGGATAAAATGACAGTAACCTTATAAAAATGATAGTTTAGCTGAAGAAATTGCATATAAGCTGATAAAATGATACTTGAACGTGACAAAATGACATAAAACTGATAAAATGATAGTTTTGTCGTATAGAATGATACTCTGAGTTGATAAAATGATACTTTTGACTGACTGATAAAATGATATATGTTAGGTTTATTGCATAGAATGATAGTTTTCCCGGATAGAATGATACTCTGAGTTGATAAATGATACTTTTGACTGACTGATAAAATGATAAAATGAGCGAAATTCAGAAATTAAATGAGCGAAATTTGGATACGTAAATTTTATCATGAGCGAAATGACATATTTACCCCCGCGCTTTTTTTTATGAAGTAAATCTAAGTTTGAATATCAACCGCGTGATTTTAAAAATATGTGGTCCAGATTTGGTTATAGGGTTATTACGGAAATTGGGGTTATCATTATAATTAGGGCTGGCAAATCGTGCGGATTGGGTCGTTATCGGGTCAACCTGATAATGACCCAACCCAATAAGGCCTAACCTGAACCCGACCTGTTAAGGAAACTGTAAATCCGAACACGAACCCGACCTGCTACCTTCAAATCCGAACACGACCCACACCCGACACGAACCCGTTATCGACACGATATAATATGGGTTGACACGACACGATAACAACCCGAACCTGATATTACACGATTTAAACCTAATATTACACGATTAAACCTTAATTTTTAACCTAATTTACACAATTAAAATTCGTTTTATACTATTTAAACCTAATTTATAAGAAATTAAAAAATTAAAGTAATATATAATTTCTTAATGGTTACCCGTATCCGACCCGCATCCGACCCGAACCCAACCCGAAATTATCGGGTTCTTAATGGGTCAACCCGATAAGGACACGGATCCAATAAGACTTGACCCCAACCCAATAATTTTGTGCGGATTCGTGTCAGATTATCGTGTCGTGTCGAAAATTGCCAGCCCTAATTATAATGCACCCATATATATATATATATATATATATATATATATATATATATATATATATATATATGGTTGTGATCAATTTGAGATTTTTTTAGCCTAATTGAGAATTGAGATACATTATCAGCCACTCATTTTTATTAAATGAGTCGTCCAGAATTTGTCACATGAAAAATATTGTTAGATTAATTAATTATGAAAGGGTAGAATGGTAATTTCATGATACATTTTATTCAATAAATATTTTTTTTAATTTTTTTTTAATTTTTTTTGTCAACTACATACTCAATTCATGTCAACTACACACATATAATGTCAACTATGTGTACAATCCCCATCAATTACATATACAATTCATGTCAACTACATATACAATTCATGTCAACTATACACATATAATGTCAACTACAAGTTGTTGACATTTGATGTGCAGGTTATAGACGAAAATACCTCCGAGTTGACATAATCTACTTGCAGTTGACATTTCGAAAATGTTGTGGATGAGTGGCTAAAAATGCATCTCAATTCTCAATTAAGCTAAAAAATCTCAACCTAACAGGACCCTATATATATATATATATATATATGGATGTGATCAAATGAAAACCATATATTTAATGAGAACTCAAAACTTTAATCCTTGTCACTAATTATATCAAATATGTGGTTAATATGTCGTTGAATTCATATGTCAACAAGAGCATATATTTTGTCAACAGAGGGTAATTTTGTAACTTAATTTGATCAGCAGTTTATACGTTCCTAATTAATCTCCCACTTTACAAAATGCAAATATTCACATCGCTGCTAATCTCCCACTTTCCAAACTGCAAATATTCACATCTTCAACGAGGATCTTCACCATTGTAATTGACGTCTCCTATTCTCAACAATTAAATTGATATCTTTGTTTGTTCAGCATCGGAGTAATATCCGGCTGAATCTCATATTGGATGCAACCATTTTGCGAAATCTGTGTCAAAACAGTTTTCTATTATATGGAGGGTTCTAACGCTGATAAAGGTAATTTCATTTGGCGTAATTTGTGTTAAAACGAATATTTATTTTTCATTTCCAGATGCTTGCTTTTAGTATGTCGTAGTTTGAATCATTCGTGATTCATAATTTCTCTTTGTTAAAGTGTTTTTCATATGTTGAGGATTTTTAATTTCCAGAATTTTAATTTTCCGTTGAACCTGTGTTGAAATTTTGTGCTATTTTTGTTGATATGTCGTTGCATGTGGTTGATCCTACGTTGACATTTTCATTGATTCATATTCATAGTAGTTGTGCGAGTTCATTAAGTTCATTTTTTTTATTCTCTGTTAACGTTAGGCTGCTTTGTGTAACCGTCTCAATCATTGCAGAATGTAGATCTGACCTGCATAAAGTTCCAAATCCTACTTTATAGTAGTCTAAAGTTGTAGGCACACAACCTACTTTATAGTAATCTAAAAGAGCTCCAAATCCTAGTTCCCTAACTGCTGCCTTCTGCATATCTGTGAGTGAACTAAGATTGCTCAAAAAGAACCTAGTTGTTCTTTTAATCATCAACAATTTTTTGGTCGCATGGTTTGTCGTGGTTGTTGGAATATTCCCCTGATTGCCTTGACACTGCACCATCTGTTGAAGGGTTTTTCTCATATTTGTTCCACCCTCTTCAACAGATTTACCCTTTCCTACGAAAAAACCATTTTCACAAAATCAACACAGATTACAATATGGAAAACACCTATAATCTTCTCGAATACACAAGACCAACACTAAATCAACACATAATCAATACAAATTCATCACATCATCAAAATCTCACCAAACCAAATTCAACACAAAATCAGCAGAACGGAAATAAGCAACATTAATATGTTTTTTTAACAAAATCAGAACAAAATTCGTGAATCAACTATAAATATGGGTAGACAATGGACACAAATTCAAAAAAAAAAAATTAAACAAAAAATCTCCATAAAATCAACAACGATTTTAGAATTAGCATAGAATCAACACGATTTCAACACAACAACAATTTTAGAATCAACATAGAATCAACACGATTTCAACACAAAATTCAATAACAGCAGAACAAAAGAGTCAACACAATTTCATCGCAAAAATACAACAGCAAAACAAAAGAATCGACGATTCAGCACGAAATTCAACATCCACAAAGCTTCAATGCCATTTCAACACAAAATTCGACATCAACAAAGTGTCAAGGATTCAACATGAAATTCAATAGCAACAAAGATTCAACGTCATTTCAACACAAAATTCAACAGGAATCAACGACGCAGTGTCAACACAAAATTCATGCAATTTTTTCGCCGAATCAGAAAATTTAGGGTTTTTTCCTCCGAGAACAGAAAATCGTGTTGAGAGAACACGGGGGAGAAGAGAAAATCTAGGTTTTCAACACAAAATTCAACATCAACAAAGATTCAACGAGGCAGAAGAGGACTCCGCCGGATGCTGCACTGGTTTTTGCCTCCGAGAACTCATTGCAATTGCCGCCGCTGCTTCGTTGCTACTTCACAAATTACGTGAATAGTGGAAGAGAAAGAGGGTTGGGAGAACGCGGGGGAGAAGAGAAAGACTAAAAGTTGGAATGAGGGAGAAGAATTGAAGTGGTTTTAATTACGTGGATAGTGGAAGGAGAGAGAACCATGAAATCAGGATTACATAATTATTCGATAATTAAATGATTAACCGTGTCATAAAAATGTCTATTATACCCTTTTTTGACAGATTTATAGAAGTTATTGGTATTTTCAAATGGAAACATTATAATCATTGATTAGTAATATTTAGCGGCTAGAATTAAAGTTTTGAGTTCTCATTAAACATATGATTTTTATTATATCACTACCCTATATATACCTATAATCTTATCTGAAAAGGATTATATAATAAAATTCGATTGAAGCATATTGATTATCACGTAAAGTTGGCGATATGGCATTATGATTATGGTCTGGTACAAGGATTTCGAGCTGGATATTTTTTTTATATTAAATCCTATTTATTTTTTAATGTTTATATAGTTAGGCGGTGTATAATCCATTGAACTTGCGCAAACACAAGGTAGTATTTTTTAAAAAAAGAACTCCTCGATTATGAACTTAAAAAAAGATAGAAACTAGCTGTAATTTTGTTGTTATTGTATGCGTTATTTTATACTCCTTATATCAGTATTTGCAGCTTCTAAAATGAACATTAAAGCTTTAATCTGGCACGCATGATCAAATTCATCTATTTATAATTATATACCATCAATATATGTGTGGCATTCTCTTAGATAATATTACTCCCTCCGTTCTAAAGTGTTGTGTGATTGATCTGCGTGAGTGATTGAGTTTAATCAAGCTCAAGAGCTGAAGAAGAGATGAAAAAGCTGTTGAGCTACAACAGCCGTTAGATGGAGATTAGTTAGATTGTTCTAATCTTGACCGTCCATTCTTTTTAGCCGTTAGGTGTTCATTTGTGTTAGATAAAAAGGTTGTTAGTTAGTTAGTTTGTGTATCTTCTCCAAAAATACACAGCTCGTTTCCTTTGTTGAATTCAATAAGATTTCTTTATTTTTCTCTCAATCAAACTAGTGTTCTTCAATTCTCAGTTCCAGAATCCGATTTATAACAAATTGGCGCCGTATGTGGAAAGAGGGCGATTTTTCCACCAATTGCAATTTCTCAAAATTCTGAGCTGAAAATTGAATTAGGTTTTTTCTTGCATTTTCTTGAAGATGGCAGCGCGAGGCCGAGAAATTTACTGGCAACAACGATTTCGGACTTTGGAGGATGAAGATGAGAGCGATGTTGATGCAACAAGGGCTCGCATCGGCTCTGGAATCAAAGCCGAAGAATCAGAAGGAAAAAGGGGTTCTCGAAGAGAAGGCTATGTTGAGGCAAGCTGAGGTCGAGGCCAAAGCACACAACACGATCGTATTGTGCCTCCCCGATAAAGTTTTGCGGGAGGTGGCAAAGGAGACGACGGTTGCGGGCATTCTGACCAGGTTAGAAGATCTCTATCTTACGAAATCGTTGGCAAATCGGTTGTATATGAAGTAGAGATTATATTCCTATAAGTTCTTGGAGGGGAAGGGTGTGCTAGAACAGTTGGAGGATTTTAGTAAAGCCATAGATGATCTAGTGAATATTGATGTGAAAATTGGGGATGAGGATAAGGCAATCCTACTTTCAAATGCTCTGCCTAGATCTTTTGATCAACTCCGTGATACAATTTTTTATGGGAGGGACAGAGCTATCACTTTTGTGGAAGTTCAATCGGCAATTCGAGCTAAAGAACTTCATAGGAGTGGGCTGAACAATGGAGCTGGTTCATCCATGGCGGAAAGTCTGAATGTAAAGCAACACAAATTTAAGAAGCCCTTCAAGAAAGAACAGGATACACCTAAAGCGGGTCAAGGTGAAAAGAAGGAGTCTCGGTCTTGCCATTGGTGCAAGAAACCTGGCCATCTCTAGAAGGATTGCTATGCTTGGAAGAGAAAGCAAGCACAAGCTGGAGAGAAATTGGTCAATGCAACTGACTGTGTGGAAGATAGTGAGGAAAATCAAATCTTGAATGTGGTGGATAATGGCATTGGTGGATCCTGGATAATGGATTCAGAATGCAACTTCCACATGAGCTCCAATCTGATGTGGTTTGAAGATCTGGATCAGAGTTCTGGGATAGTTATTCTGGGTAACAACCAGGTGTGCTATGTAAAAGGAATAGGCACAATAAGGCTTAAGATGGAAGAAGGTTGCATTAGGGTCTTGACAGAGGTAAGATATATACCTCAAGTGAAGAGAAATCTGATCTCTCTTGGTCTTCTTGAATGCAAAGGCTATGTGTTTTCATCTGCTGGAGGGAAAATGGTGGTGACAAAAAATAGCAAAGTGGTGATGGAGGCAGAAAGAAGAGGTAGCCTATACTACTTGCTGGGTGAAGTTCAGATTGCAGCTAAGGCAGAGGTGAATTCAGTATCTGAGGGCTTGAAGTTATGGCATAGAAGGTTGGGACATCCAACTGAGGGTAGCATCAGGGAGCTGGTGAAATCTGGGGTCATGCAGACTCGGCTGGAGGTGGAGCATCTTAGATGTGAGGAATGTGTGCTTGGAAAATCAAAGAAACTCAGTTATCCAAAAGGCAAGCACACATCAGCCAAGCCACTGGACTATGCACATAGTGATCTATGGGGTCCTGCACAAGTGAATTCCATAGGAGGTGACAGATATTACATGAGTATCATAGATGATTACTCAAGGAAAATATAGATTTATATACTAAAAGAGAAGTTAGAGGCTTTTAGCAAATTCAGAAATTGGTGCACTGAGGTTGAACTTGAAAAGGGAACAGTGTTGAAGTGTCTGCGCACTGATAATGGACTGAAGTATCTATCAAAGGAGTTTGATGAATTTTTGCAGAAACAGAGGGATGAAGAGGCATGGAATAGTTCCACTCAACCCTCAACAAAATGGTGTTGCAGAGAGGGCCAATAAAACTATTGTTGAGTGAGTCAGATGTATGCTGCTATCAGCAGGTTTGGGAAGGAAGTTATGGGCAGAGGCTGCTTCTACAGCTGTGAAGATGATGAAAAAATGCCCATCTTCAAGCATTAATGGTGATACACCAGATTTTAGATGGCATGGAGCCCATGGAGATTATTCCAGATTAAGGGTGTTTGGTTGCAAGGCTTTTGCTCACATCAAGCAAGGGAAGTTAGAGGCCAGAGCTTGGAGATGTGTGATGCTTGGCTATCAACCTGGGGTAAAAGGCTACAGGTTATGGTGCATAGAACCTGGGAATTCAAAGATTGTGATCAGCATAGATGTAGTTTTCTGGGAAGATGAGATGTCATTTCTGAAAGGAAATACAGAGACTGATCAGAGAAATGAGATTGCTGACTTTGAGGTGGAGACTAAGGGTGTAGCGGTTGATCAGATTGAGTCCAACCCCACTCAAGGTACAAAAGATCCTGGTGCAGAGGATAGCAGCACAGGTCAGCAAGTTGAAGCTCCAGAAACTCTTGAGAATTATCATCTTGCTAGAGATAGAGCAAGGAGACAAAATATAAAGCCACCTTCAAGGTTTGCAGATGCTGAAATGTTGTTTTATGCCCTCTGTGTTGGTGAGGAGGTGGACTATCCTGAGCCAGCCTCTTACAAGGAAGTAGTTGAGAGCAAGGAAGCAGATAAATGGATGTTTGCCGTGATTGAAGAGATAGAGTCTCTTCTCAAGAATGGGACCTGGGTGCTGGTTGAGAGAGTGCCAGGCAGAAAGGTTGTAAGTTGTAAATGGATTTTCAAGAAGAAAATCGAATCAGCTGAAGGTGAGCATATCAGATTCAAAGCAAGATTAGTTGCTAGAGGTTTCACACAAGAGCAAGGGGTAGATTTCAATGAATTTTTTCCCCATGTTGTAAAACATACTTCCATAAGAATATGGCTTGCTGTGGTTGCTAAGAGATTGGGAGCTAGAGCAACCTGATGTTAAAACAACCTTCTTACATGGTGAGCTGGAAGAAACAATATATATGGCACAACCTGAGGGGTTTGTCAGTCCAGGAGATGAAGGGAATGTTTGTTTACTGAAGAGAAGCCTTTATGGGATGAAGTAGGCAAGCAGGCAGTGGCATAAACATTTTGATGATCGCATGCTCAGTTGTGGATTTGAGAAGTCACTCTATGATGAGTATGTGTATATCAAGAGGAGAAAAGATATTAATGTTGCCTATCTACTACTATATGTGGATGATATGCTACTAGCAGGATCTTGCAAGGATGAAATGCAGGGGATGACAGCGGAAGCGTGCATCAAATCGATCAAATAATATCTTGATCTATTTAGCAGATTATTTAGATAAAATCTATTCGCGTAATCCCTACAGGTATCATGCTCATAACTTGAATTTAATCATGCTTTAGCGTAATTGAAACCTAAAACATGTTTACTACGAAATTAGCCAATTTACCTCGTTGATTCTTCAAAAATTTGAAGTTGGATAGTGGTGGGTTAGCGAAATTGTTTCGGATTTGATCAAGTGATATAGAAGATAACCGACCAGATGGATCAGTTAGCAAATGTCGTTGCCACTTAATCAAGGCATTCTCGCTCTCGCTCACCACCAATGTAATTTGTAACTCCCAAACTCACACAACTTTAACAGTAAAGCGACAAGAACGGGGTCGATCCCACAGAGAAACCGGTGTATCGAGTGTGTGAGTAGTGAACAGGGTTCAGCTGCTGCCACGCTTTAGTTTGGGAGTTTCTAAGCTAC
The DNA here is from genome assembly GCF_004379255.2 of Salvia splendens. Classification (NCBI taxonomy): domain Eukaryota; kingdom Viridiplantae; phylum Streptophyta; class Magnoliopsida; order Lamiales; family Lamiaceae; genus Salvia; species Salvia splendens. Next base: position 12,825,750 of record NC_056037.1, on the reverse strand, counting down.
TGGATTTACGCTAGGTAAAATGTAAACTATCTACTTGATCAAGCTACTCATCATGCTGACACAATTTAATAGATCAAGTAAGCGACAGGCGGAAATAAGATCTTAACTACCTAGGCATGCTACGAAAAACACAAACACTTTGCCATTCAACATAATAAAGATTCGGAAAATTAATCGAAGACTTAAAAGCGAAACTGAACTGGAATAGTAAACAAGATGACGAAAATAAAACAACTTCGACTTTTATAGCTCAGAACAGTGCGATGAACATGCGGAATACAAAAAGATCGATTCTTTAACTACGGAATTAAACTAAGCTATCAACTTCGGAAAATAAGAAAGCGAGTAAAGGCGAGGAGTTCTTGGTTGGAAACTTGGGACGACGCCGAACTGATATTGAGTATTCTGTCGCGCTCCCTTCGGTCGCTCTCTCTCTAACTATTTCTTTTACTGCGCTACCTTCGGAACTAGAAACTAAACTCAGAACTAAACTAGAACGAAAAAAAGAAAATAAAAGAAGAAACTGAAAAGGAGATGCTAAAAAGATTCTCTCTTTTATGGTGGCACATCCTCTATTTATAAGTTCGCCGCAATGACCTTCAGCTGGATAACGATCTCGGAAGAGGATATTCGCTCACGCTATGATCGAGCGTTTCATCGATTGATACGTGCCTTCCTTCTAGAATGACGTCGCTCCTCAATAACAGAGTGATGACTCAGCTCCGTCCTTGCGTCTTGCATTTCAGCACGTGTCCTCTTCTAGAACGGCGTCCTTGATAACAGAATGATGATCATCATCCAGCTCATTAGCCTCACGTGTCCTTCTTCTAGAACGCAGTGGTCCCCGCCTAACTGCTTGATCACCCCCTTTGATCATTCCTCCCGATTTTTAACCTTTTTCGCCTTTTGTACCCACTTGATCAGCTTGGCCTTGTTGCCTTGGTCAAGCGGCTTTCCTGTACAATTAACACTTGCTTTGCGCGATAAACTGATCAAGTAGCATACATTTTACCCCTAAACCAATGCATGAAATAGGCCTTATCAGCTAGCGCCTTCTCCACGTGAAGATCTTGAGAGCATCTCCAGTGGGCGGATGTCCCACTCGGACATCCACTAGGACATCCCGAAAACACCTCCTGCCACGTCACTAGGACTTCCCATCCCACTGCCACATCACTAGGACATCCTCTGCACAATCCGCCCTTCCCATCGCCCTTCCCACTAGGACTTCCCTCATTAAAAAAAATCACAAATTCACAAATAAAACAATTTACGTTTACGGAAATAAAATTTCAACACGAATACGAACGGGAAAAATTATCAACTTCATTAAAAAAACATACATGATTTGAAAAAAAATTACATAGTAATAAAACAAAAAAAAAGTAATAACATCAACGTCAACCCCTCCGCGTCCAAACCTCTTCGATAATATCGTTCTGTAGCAGCCTATCTATCGCACCTTCCACAGCGACCTCCAATTCATTCTCACTATCACTGTCACTAGACATTCTAGATAGACTTGAAATTAGAGATGTAGAGAGAGAAACTTGTTAACACAAGTGGTGCGAATGAAATGAAGTTCAACGAGCCGTATATATAGAGTTTTAAAAAAAAATATTTACCGGACGTCCGACCCGGACGTCCGACCCACTCCACAATGGCGGACGTCCGCCCGCCCGTCGCCCGCACGTCCGAGGACACCCGACGTCCTCACGGGACGTCCGTATCTGACCTTCGACGCTCCAATGGCGGACGTCCCAGTCGCCCGTCGCGGACGTCCTACCGGACGTCCGCCATTGGAGATGCTCTGAGTACTAAACCACGGATCTTCTGACTGGTTCTCGGACTGTAAACTGATATCAGTGTGGGCTGATCTCACCAGAATACTAGGACTTAAATACAGAAGACGGAAACTGCTCACGGAGGGAGCTGAAAATTGTCCCTCTTCCAGAAAGAGAGGGGGACGAAAATTATGATAATAATTAGGTCTATTTTCTGTCTCCTTTATTCTCCTATTTATATTAAGTCACATATTGAGCTCAATCAGGGATCTATGGAAGAATTTGGATATGGTCTCCCCCAATTAGCTTCTTACTAATTAAATTGAACCCACAATTTAATATAAGCTTATATTGGAATATTACGAGCAGCCACTACGAAAGTAATATTGCACTGCCCATCCAAATCTGAAATTACAAGTATTCCGGGTTTCCATCTGTTTGTCGTTCATTTCTCGTGCTTAAGATAGAAATGTCCATTAATTAATTAATGTCTGCTATGAACTTAATTAATTAACATATTATTAACTCCAAGAGTGGACTTAGCAAGAAACGATTATTTATTATTCATAGAGTAATCAAACTCCAACTAGCTAGGTTTCGAATAATAAAACCTTATTTCGAGCTCCTCTTGTGGACGTTATCACGCAAGACTCACCTCGTGCACGATTCAATATAATAGCAATCCTAGCACCGCTAGATATTAATCACCACTACCCAATATACCAGGATTCTTGGGTTGCGAAAAGCCCGCACCATTTGGTAAGTCAAAGTAGTGCATAATCAATACCTTATGCTCAATGCTAACGTACATTGATTAAGAAATTAATTATCAAAAACTCGTCTTTCAATAGATAGCATAAAGACTCGTCTTGCTGTTAGATCCAATTCAGTGCTATACCACACCAATGTCATCTTATTTTAGTAAGGCTTAGAAATATGCGGACTGACATTGCAACCTTTCACGATAGGTAGTCTAGGCCTATCTAGGTTATGAAATTCTTATTTTTCTTTGTTCAGAACTGACCGTGTTACCTTAAAGTGGACGACGCCCACAATCGGTCTACTAAAACAAAGACTTAGACTTTGTTACGTTGCTTATACATTTAAATATGCAATAAACATTCATTAAATGTAAAACATAACAACATTATGACAAAAATAATCTGTTGCATCCATTGGAAAATAAAATATAGAGTTTTACAGTATTCAATCACTCGAAAGGTGATTTCTAGTATATAAACTCTAACATGAAATCCAGTCAGTAAAGGATGACTTGAAAGTTGTTTTTGAGATGAAGGATTTAGGCTCAGCCAAGAGAATATTGGGCATAAACGTCATCAGAGACAGAAAAAGAAAGATGATATGGCTCTCACAATATGACTATGTGTCAAGGCTGTTGCAAAGGTTCAAGATGGATAATGTTAAAGAGGCAGCAACCCCTCTGGCCCTGCATTTCAAGCTATCAATAGATCAAAGGCCTAAGTCAGAAGCTGAAGCTGCAGAAATGCAGAAAATTCCATATGCAAATGTTATAGGAGGACTAATGTATGTTATGATTTTAACAAGACCAGATGTAGCTCAATCTGTGAGTGTGACTAGCAGGTACATGTCCAATCATGGAAGAGAGCATTGGTGTGCATTAAAATGGTTGATGAGGTACTTGAAAGGAGTTGGAGACTTTAGCATATTGTTCAGATGAGATGATGAATGCAAAGGAGATGTTATAGTTGGGTATTGTGACTCTGATTTTGCGGGAAACCTTGATAATACAAGGTCACAATCTGGGTACATCTTCACAATGTTTGGAGCAGCTATTAGCTGGAAGTCGAGTCTCCAAAGTGTAGTTTCTTTATCAACTACTGAGGCCGAATTCATGGCGCTGACTACAGCGGTGAAGGAAAGCTATTGGGTTAAATGGATTGCTCGAGATTTTGGTTATGAGTTGGATGCTATTTCAATTGGTTGTGATAACAACAGCGCAATCTGCTTGGCAAAACACAAGGTATATCACGAAAGGAGTAAGCACATAGACGTCCGATTGCACTTTATCAGAGAGGGGATAGAAAAGGGAAGTGTGAAGTGTTCAAGGTCCACACGGGTGAAAACCCCGCTGGTATGTTAACAAAGCCATTGCCGAATGAGAAGTTCGAGCTCTGCAAAAGGTTGGTGAATGTTTGCAGGCTCAAGTCTGAGTAAGCCTTGATCAATCAAGGTGGAGGATTGTTGTGTGATTGATCAATGCATGAGTGATTGAGCTTAATCGAGCTCAAGAGCTGAAGAAGAGATGAAGAAGCTGTCGAGCTACAACAGCCGTTAGATGGAGATTAGTTAGATTGTTCTAATCTTGACCGTCCATTCTTACTAGCCGTTAGGTGTTCATTTGTGTTAGATAAAAAGGCTGTTAGTTAGTTAGTTAGTTTGTGTATCTTCTCCAGAAATACACAGCTCGTTTCCTTTGTTGAATTCAATATGATTTCTTCATTTTTCTCTCAATCGAAATAGTGTTCTTCAATTCTCAGTTCCAAAATCCGATTTATAACACACAGTAATAGAGGCATTTTATTTTGAACACTCATTTTGGAAAAATGATACTCCCTCCGTCCCGGCCTAAGCGAGACGTTTCTATTTTGGCACAAGAATTTAGGTAGTGGTGTTTAGTGAATTAAATTATTAATGGTAAAGTAAGAGAGAGAGTAAAGTAAGAAAGAGAAAGAGAGAAAAAAGTAAGAGAATGGATAAAGTAAGAAAGAGTAAGAATGAATAAAGTAAGAGAGAGGATAAAATAAGAGAGATGAGAGGATAAAGTAGGAGCGGAGTGAGTTGATTGTTGCCAAAAAAGGAAACGCCTCACTTAGGTTGGGACATACCAGAAAGGAATGCGTCTCACTTAGGCTGGGACGAAGGGAGTAATAAATAGTTAAAGTAGAGAAAGAGTAAGGTAAGATAGAGAATGTGGTAGATAAGGGTATATAAGAGTATTCTCTATCTTACTTTACTATTTCTCTACTTTAACCATTTATTATCATTTTTTCAAAATGAGTGCTCAAAATGAAATGCCTCTATTACTGTGGAATAGAGGGAGTATATAATAACGGGATTGAGTATGTATAACTCATTAATTTTAAGATGATCTTTGTTTAGGATTAATTAAATTGGATTTTATGTAAATATTGGATTACATAAATTATGTTTGAAATAAATTTAATAATGTATTTGATTGATAAGATTGAAAATATGACTAATAGTATAAATTTTAAGCTTATTTATTATAATCAATTTTTAATTAATTAACCAGCTAGTTAATTAAATTAAAAATTAAGTCATCATTAAATCAAATCAAATATTAATAATAGTTTATTTAAATGTTGAAATTTATTGCTTACACTATACATAAATCAAATAATCTTTTAATCTATTTATAGTAAACTTTGCTGACTTGATTTTCCTCCCATCTTGGTGTTGATTTGATCCACTTTATAACATGATAGAAATTAGGATGCGGAAAGTTAAAGGATACAAATGCTATAATTAACGACCATATTATATTGGCTTGGATGATCTTCTTCCAATTGTTGGACATCCTTTTATAAGCTAACCAAGATTATACAAAGAGACGTTATCTTTTACTGTACAAACATTTATTGGACCTATTTCTAGTAAACTTTGATTGAATTTTTTCCAATGTTGCACTTGATTTGATTAACTCAATTTCGGAGACTTGCCATATTATTGGGAATTTTTATACTCTTACACCTAATAAAAATATGGACCTTTTACCTAAAAGGTGGTCCCTTAAAAATAGCCTATTTTATTTTTGATAACTTCTTTTTCCAACTTTAATAAGTGAGTTCCGTTCTCCGCTAACAATACTATAATGATTTTTTTCTTTCTATCTCTTTACTTATCCAATTGTGCAATAAAACACATGTCATCCAGAATGTCTATATTTTTATGGGATGGAGGGAATATTTAATTTGCAATAGTTTTCAATTTAATAAATAGTTTATACTTGTATTTAGCAGCTCTTCAATTTTTATTTGAAAATTTATGCTCATGTCAAAAAGCTTTTTAATTCATCATTACCAGTTTTCACTGATGTCAAAGAGTTAAATCAATAGTTTTTGACTTGTGTTAAAGGGCTAATTTAGATAGTTTTAACTCGTGTCTAGAAGCCAACTAAGTAGCATTTGCTAATATTTAGAAGCCACTTCAATTTTCCATTGACATTTTGTTGTCAGTGTAAAGGAACCACTTCTAGATTTCTTTTTTCTTGTATTAACAATGTTGATGTCATATCATGATAAAAATCCATAGAGTATTATCCTAAAACAATTAGTAATAAGAGTTATACACCATAAAGCATAAAGTGATTATGGTGGTTTCGATTCACTATTTATGTGAATATTGTTATATTTATTTTTGTTTCATTTATCAAACAATAAAAATGTAGTAATTGTGCATCCTGTTTAATTTGTTATTGATCATCTATATTCTTGTTTCTTTTCTCTGATTTTGATTCTTTCTAAGCCAGTATCATGTTACCAAAATGAAATGTTCAGCAACAGGCTACTACAGATGGAAACTCCAAGGCACTAACTATCTCGTGTACGTTATTGATATTAATTATTAGACCGCTCTGAGTAGGTAACAACGTGGGAAAATGAAGAATTGGAATATTAAAGGTGAGGATTGAAAAGGAGGGAAAAGGAAGAAAACTCTAGTATGAAAGTGGGCCAGGAAAGGTGAAGTGAGACCTTTATGAGCAATGCCACATCTACATGCCCTGATCGATAAGGTAATCAGCCAGCCTCTCCACAACCATGTTGCATTGACCTGGCGTGACCGGCTCCTCGTACACCCCGAACACCAGTGCTTGCCCCGACTTCTTAATAGTTATGCCTCCTGACCCCTTCTTCCCGCGAATCACCGCGCCCGGCTCTCCTTGGATCACCATATACTTCGCTCCCCCAAAGAACAAACCGGTCGGGGCCAGCGTCCCGGGCTCCTCAAAGTCGTCCAATATCCCTTTTATCTCTTCCGGCTTCATCTGCATTGAATTTTATCAAACAATTCAGTAACAAAAGAATCATCTCTCATCTACACACACACACACATAATTACCTGAGGGAAGGTGGCGCTCTGGGCCCACACAGCGCCGTCGTGGCCAAGGATGGCCGCCGCAGTCAGTTTCAGCCCAGCCTGCCCTTCGATATCGCACATCAAGTGCTCATCCACGTAAGTTTGCCACGACATATTCAATGCTCTAATTGATATATCTATGTATCATCCTGTTTTCTCTGCTCCATATATATAATATGACATGTTTCCAACTCAAACCACTGAATGGACACTCGTGCGTCTCGCCTTCTATTTCTTTATTATCCTCCGTCTTTATCTCATGGAATTAACCACCCACTATCAATATCATTTCTATATTTAGGGTTCGAGTTACACCAAGCTCTCTCTTACTTAATTATTATGGGATATCATATACTTATAACATTACCATATCTGGCTAGGAAATAAATACAGACAATCACGAATATGAAAGAGAATGAACACAACGAATTGTTTACCCAATTCGATGCAATGTGTATCTACGTCTGGGGCGATGTCAAGCCAATGATTTCACTATATAATTTCAGGATAATTTGACAATAAGGGAGCAGCTCTATTTATAAGCAACTAGAGAGCCATAATTCTAGTCAAACTAGGAAACATATTCCATAAGGAATAAATCTATCACAAGGAAACATACATCAAGGAAAAAACAAGTCCTAAATATGGTAGGAGATATTTTAGGCTCCATAATTAACAATCTCTCACTTGGAGACTAACAACTCATAAACAGCCATATCCTCGTGATCTAATCCCTACATCCGCTTAGCATCGCCTAACCTTCTCTTCAAGTTCCAAGGTCAATTGAAGCTATGCATAGCTTCAATTTCTCTAAGGTCACCACCTTAGTAAACATGTCTGCAGGATTCTCACTTCCAAGTATTTTCTCAAGTTGCAGGATTTTTATCTCCAATAGGTGTCGGATGTAATGATACTTCAACTCCACATGCTTTGTCCTAGAATGAAACGCTGGATTTTTCGTCAAGAAAATAGCACTCTGACTATCACTGTAGAGTATGCTACTCTTGTTCTCCTTCCCAAGTTCATCTAAGAAACTCTGCAACCACACCATCTCCTTGCTTACCTCCGTCGCAGCTACATATTCCGCCTCCGTAGTAGACAAAGCAATGGTCTTGTGCAACTTAGAAGTCCATGAAATAGCAGTACCACCATAAGTAAAAACATACCCGGTTGTGCTTCGTCTCCCATCAAGATCATTGGATGCCAAGTCTGCATCCACATAACCTGCCAGCTCGACATTCTTGTCATTGAAACATAAGACTCTTTCTGTAGTACCTCTCAAATATCGAATGATCCATTTGTCTGTTTCCCAATGTTTCTTACCCGGATCACCCATGAACCGGCTCACTACTCCCACTGCTTGTGCAATATCAGGCCTCGTACACACCATTGCATACATAACACTGCCAATTGCAGAAGTATAAGAAACTTTCTTCATTTCAGCACGATCTTCTTTTGTACTCGGGGACTCCTTCGACAGCTTGAAGTGACTGCCCAAAGGCACACTTACTGGCTTCGAATTATCCAAGTTTAATCTTTCCAAAACCTTACCAATATAAGCAGCTTGCGAAAGATACAATTTTCCTGCCGCCTTGTCACGCTCGATTCTCATGCCCAAAATTTGATTAGCCTCTTTAAGATCTTTCATAGAGAATCGTTCAGACAATTGCATCTTCAACTTATCCATCTCCTTTTGATCACCTCCTGCGATCAACATATCATCAACATATAATAATAGTATAAGATAGCTCTTGTCAAACCTCTTGTAGTAACAACAATGGTCAACATAGCATCTTTTATATCCAATCTCCATCATGAATCCATCAAACTTCTTGTACCACTACTTTGGAGCTTGCTTTAAATCATACAAGCTCTTCTTCAACTTGCACACAAGATTTTCCTTTCCTTTTACTACGAATCCTTCAGGCTGTGTCATGTACAACTCATCCTCCAAATCACAATGAAGGAATTCCGTCTTTACATCCATCTGATGTAACAATAGATTTTCTGCAACTACCATACTCAACACTAAACGAATAGTAGTTAGTTTCACAACATGAGTGAACACATCTATATAATCAATACCATATCTTTACTCAAATCCCTTGACAACCAGCCTAGCCTTGTAGCGCTTGCTACCATCAGCTTCACCTTTGATTCGATAGACCCACTTGCAATGCAATGCATTTTTCCCTTTTGGAAGTTCCACAAGCTCTCATGTGTCATTCAGGAGAAGAGAGACAAACTCGTCATCCATGCCAATTTTCCACCTTCGTTTATCAAGGCCTTCTCCAACTTCTGCATAACACTCAGGCTCACCACCATCAGTAAGTAACGAATAGAAATTAGAGGGCGAGTACCTATCAGGTGCACGTTGCTCACTAGTCTGTTTAGGCAGCGGAATAGTCGGTGGTGGAGTGCTTGGTTCTTCTTCAAGCACCTCTTCAGCATTCTTATTCTCCTTGCTCCCACTCGAGTTTGAGATGTCTAGCTCGACCACTTGGGGCTCATAACTGCTGGGACTCGACGCCACCAATCTATCCGTGTACAATACTTGTTCATTGAAAATGACATCTCTACTGCGAATAACCTTGCGGTTCTGCTCATCCCGGAGTCTATAATCCAACTCATCGCCTCCATAACCAATGAACGCACACTTAATAGATTTGGCATCCAAATTACTTCTCTCAACGGAACTAACATGAGCATAAGCAACACAACCAAAAATGCGTAGGAAAGATAGATTCACCTCTTTTCCTGTCCAAACCTCCTCGGGTATCCGAAACTCCAACAGAACTGATGGACCTCTATTGATTTGGAATGCAGTTGTGTTGACTGCATCTGCCCAAAAATTCTTTGGCAATCCACATTTCAACCTCATGCATCTTGCTCGCTCATTCAACGTTCTGTTCATGCGCTCTGCGATTCCATTATGCTGTGGAGATCCTTTCACAATCTTCTCCATGCAAATTCCATTCTCGGCGCAAAACTCGTTGAACTTTGCAAGTTCATATTCTCCTCCATTATCGAATCTTAAACACTTCACCTTCAGTCCGGTTTCAGTTTCAACAAGGGCTTTCCACTTCCTGAAAGCTTCAAACGCATCGGATTTACTCTTCAGAAAATAAACCCATAGCTTTCGAGAGTCGTCGATGAAAGTCATATAATATTCAGAGCCTCCTAGGGACTTCACAGGTGCTGGTCCCCATAGATCAGTATGGACCAACTCCAACTTCTGTGTCTTCAATTTTTTGCCTCCTCTTGAGAAACTCACCCATGTCTGTTTCCCAAACACGCAATCCTCGCATAGGCCAACTTCAACAATTTTCAGGCTGGGCAGTAAACCTCTTGAGCACATTATCTTCATCTCTTTCTCGCTCATGTGGCCAAGACGACAGTGCCACAAATATGCATTATTTGCCTCACTTGCAAGATCAATGCAATCTTTAGAGTTAGTTGTGGTATACAATGTACCCTCCTTCTTACCTCAAGCTATTATCATAGCTCCCTTAGTAATCTTCCAGTTGTTGCAGCCAAACGTCACGGTGTACCCTTTTGCATCAAGTTGCCCAATCGAAATCAAGTTTCTCTGTAATCCAGAATGTGTCTGACTCCATTCAGTTTTATCAAGGATCCATTGGATGTCACTACCTTCACGTTTCCTTTTCCCATGATATCTAAGGGCTCGTCATCAGCCAGATGTACCTTCCCAAAATCGACAGAATCGTAGTCTTCCGTTATCTCCACATTGCTGCAGGAATGGAACGACGCTCCAGAATCCAACACCCATGATTCCATCGGACTACTCACACTGAGGACCAACGCCTCGCCATCGTCATCAGACATGGTAGCGTTTGCTGTCTTCTTGTCTTTCTGATCCTTATTCTCATACTTCTTGGGTGTCTCACACTGATTTCTAAAATGCCCAAACTCATCACAATTCCAGCATTTAACTTGATCCAAATCCTTCTTGGATTGGCTCCTTCCTCTGGATTTTGATCTTCCATGATTTTGCTTTCCCTTCGACCTGCCTCTCTGTTCTGTACTCGGTACTGATCTAGAAGTTGAAGATCCTGATTCTCTCCGGCGAACTTCCTCACCAATCATCAGATCTCTTACTCTGTCAACTGTCAGGTTTGTCTCTGCAACAGTAACTGCTGTCACTGTGTCAGCCCAACTCTCAGGCAGAGATGATAGAAAATTTAGGGCACGAATTTCATCAGCGAATTTTATATCAACCGAGTTCAGTTGCGAGGTAAACATGTTGAACTCGTTGAGATGTTGTTGCACTAGTTTTCCCTCTTGCATTCTAAAATTAAACAATCATCTAATCAGATGTACCTTGTTTGTTGTTGATGGTTTCTGATACATGTCCTCCAAGATCATCATCTCCTTCGTCGACTTTGTTGCAGTCGTGTGATAAGCCACATCCTTGGACAACGATAGCCTAATCGCGCTCATTGCTTTTCTGTCCAGCAGCTCCCACTCCTCCTGTTCCATCTTTTCGGCTTTGGTTTTTAAAGGTTTCCACAGATCTTTACCGTACATGTAATCCTCAAGCTGCATCTTCCAAAATCTGAAATCAGATCCGTCGAACTTCTCTACAGCAATCTTCCCGTCGATCCCCATCATGATTCTGCCTCTTAGACCTTAGGCTCTGATACCAGTTGTTGGGAAATAAACGCAGACAATCACGAATATGAAAGAGAATGAACACAACTAATTGTTTACCCAGTTCGATGCAATGTGTATCAACGTCTGGGGGCGATGCCAAGCCAAGGATTTCACTATATAATTTCAGGATAATTTGACAATGAGGGGGCACCTCTATTTTTAAGCAACTAGAGAGCCATAATTCTAGTCAAACTAGGAAACATATTCCATAAGGAATAAATCTATCACGAGGAAATATACATCAATAAAAAAACAAATCCTAAATATGGTAGGAGATATTTTAGGCCCCATAATTAACATATATATCAATAACCAAAACTAATTTTGGGCTAATCAACTTGGTAGGAGATATTTTACCATTGATTTTGTGTCCTTCATTTCGTTGCTACTTACTATTCCCTCCGATCCAACGTAGTTGAGGCATTTTTATTGGACATGAGAATTAAGAAATTGACATGTTAAAAATTAAAGAGGAGAACGTAAAGTAAGTGAGAGAATAAAAGATAGTATAACCTATACACCAAAAAAAAGTCATGTAATCATGTTCTTCAATTTTGAACTATACACCAAAATTATTCATGTATAACCATTTTTCAATCTTTAATTAAGTGGATCACATTTTTTACCAACAATATTCTATCTATTCTTTTCATGGAGTTTTTTTTACTTTACTAATTTTGCAATAGATACCTTGTATTATATTGATAAGACTACTTTTGTAGATGTAAATAGTAAAAATCCATGATTCCACCATTACTTGTTAGTTGTAACTAGTCTATCCGCCAATATTTGCCACTTTTAAGTTTTATTACTATTTTCAATAACAAATTTCACGTTTGATTAATTTTATTAATTCATTTTTTACATTTTTAAAAACTCGATCCGATTAACTTTTGATAATTAATGGTGGATAATATCCGTCGTCAATGCCGACCTGAGCATGTCATCTTGGTTGTTTCGGAGCCGCCCTCGTTTGCGCATGTAGATGATAGAGAACTTTTGGCATTCCTGTTTTACTCACTCATAATGAGCTCGAATCATCTTCAACGTGTGGAGTGGAGTTTCAGTCGGTCGATCGTTGTTATAATTTTGAGTCATGGCTGCCCAAAAAGCATAACAGTTTGGTTGGGCTCCTACGTGTGGCTTCGCGAATGCAGCGACCCTCACTTAGAACAATATCTCCGTCTCATCGCAGTGAAGGGACGACGGGTCATGTGTTCCGGAATTTGGTTGTTTGGTGGTTGTTGGCTTGCCATAGTTGCACACTTCAGATTGAAAATTGTAAGAGAAGAGTGTAAGAGCATCCACAATAGTGGACGAGCCGGACGAGCGACCGGCGAGCCACTCGTCAACTATTGCGACCGAAATTTCTTTTTTGGGGTCTTATTATGGTTCGAGCTGGATTGATCATTTATGATAATTTCTCTGCTCTATTTGCATCATTGCCTACTTGTCATATGATGGCTGGAGACGAGCTGGACGGACGACCCCTCGTCCGTGAGCTTGTCCGTCGTCTCGTCTGCTATTGTGGGTCCTCCACGGATGAGCGCACGAATGAGAGCAATTTTTTTTAAAAAAAACTCTATATATACGGCTGGTTTCGGTTCATTTTCATTCGCACCACTTGTATTAACGAGTTTCTCTCTCTCTACTCTTATTTCTATTCAAGATAAATAGAGCACCACGACAGCGACTCCCCAGCCACTAGCAAATCGCACACTACCACGTTCCCGGTTGCAAGTGGAATGGGCGGGATGCCCCAGATGCCGGGGATGATGCCACAGCACTACAACATGTACTCTTGGCCCCAGATGGCAGAGATGATGCCCCAGATGGCGGGCATGAGTGCCGGCACGACCCAGATGAGCGGGATGACGCCCCAGATGATGCCGGGGTTGATGCCGCAGATGATGACCCAGATGAGCGGGATGATGCCGGGGATGATGCAGTGGCAGTCTGCCGCTGCCAGGGGGAGTATAGGGGGGTCCCCAAGTCGCCCGGGGATAATGTGTATCGCCCCACTATTGATTTTTTTTACAGGGCTTCCCAGACTTGTACTCCACTGGAGTCTCAGTACACTTCTGTTGAGACTTTCTCACTGGAGGAGTTGGGTCTATCTCAAGTTAGGGTGCTTCCCACTCAGAGTCCACCGGCTGTAGAACGTCGGGGTGGTTCGAAGAAGAAGGGCAGGGGCAGGGGTTGCGGCAAGGGCAAGGGGGTGGCGGGTGAGTCTTCGCAGGTTGGGGTTGGGGCGGAGGACAATTAGGAGGAGGGACGGCGGACCGTCTAGAGTAAGGAGGAGTGTATGGCTTTGTCGAAAGCTTGGATCAATGTTTGCGATGATCCCATTCGCTCGAGCAATCAGAGAATCGACAACATGTGGAACTGCATCGCCCAAGCCTACTGTGTGTTTAAACCAGCGGATGGAAGGTTTCACACGTCTGAAGAGTGCCAGATGACATGGGACCGATCTGAAGAGTGTCTGAAGAGTACCGGCCTATACGAGACCAATAGTCGAATGCATACCAGTGGCTAGACCATGGAGGAGGCGAAGAGGATGGTGATGCAAGAGTTCCCCGAGCGTGGCAAACACGACTCTTTTAAACACTAGGACTCCAATGTGGTGCTGATGGAGTCGGCAAAGTTTCGGGCGGGGGTTGCCACTGATTGGACGAAGCGGCAGAGGATCAACATCGACGGTGACTACAGTAGCAGTGTCGGTTACGCCGACCTCCCCGACAATGCCGAAGATATCCCGACCCCTCCCTCGTTTAACTGTCGCTGTCGCCCAATTGGGCAAAAGACGGCAATGCGGATGTCTAAGAGAGGCGCCAGTAGCGGGTCCCAGGAGGTCCAATCAGCAGCCCCTACAGCAGTCCAGTCGACCGCCGAGCTCTCCCGTATAGCGACTATACAGTAGCAGACGAACATGATAGAAACCATACGGGAGTGGAGAGCGACCGATAACTCCATACACAAGGAGATGCTAAATGGGGTCATCGACTGCATGAGGCGTGATTTGGGGCTCCCACCCATGGGCAGTGAGGGAGCCTCTGGGGACTCTGATGCCGCCGCGACTGGCCTAGGGGACGAAGACGAGTGAGAGGGGGACCGCGTGTGTCGAAGCTTTGAGATGTTTTTTTTTTCTTTGTGAACTATGTATTTTTTTATTATGTATGTTTTTTTATTTATATAAAATGTTCGCATTTTCCCCGTATTCGTGTCTAATTTTTAATTCCATATTTAATTCCGTATTTAAATTCCGTATATAAAATGTGAATTTGCTTGTTGGGATGTCCTAGTGCTTGTCCACTATTGTGCAGTGGGATGTCCTAGTGATGTGGCAGTGCGGTGAGAAGTCCTACTGACGTGGCAGAAGGTGTTTTTGGGAAGTCTTAGTATTAGTACGTGGGGAAGTTCTTCCTATTGTGGATGCTCTAAGAGAGAGATTTTTTTGTGTAAGAAAAATGAGGCCAAGAATGGAGCATTTATAGATTCATTTAGGAAGAAAAAATGGAAAAATAAATTAGTTTTTTGAAAATAAAGGTCAATAGCGTTTTTGGGGTAGTAGGAAATTTAGTTTTTTTATTATTTTAAAGTTTGACAATTTTAAAAATAAATAAATAAATAAATTGATTATCAAAATCAAAATATATAACTGAATAAAAATAAGGTTGAAATTATAAATTCAAATCCTTAATAAAAACCTTGCATAAATGAAAAATACTCTCTCCGTCGTATAAAAGTATGCACTTTTAGTTGGGCATGAGTTTTAATGCATAATTGGTAAAGTAAGAGAGAAATAAAAGGAAAAATTAGTTAAAGTATTGTTAGTAGAGAATGGGTTTCACCTCAATATAGAGAAAAAAGTTTTCAAACTTAAAAAGTGCATACTTTTATGGGACAGCCTAAAAAAGAAAGAGTGCATACTCTTATGAGATCGAGAGAGTACATAATTAAAATCCTAGAAATTTAGAAATTACACATTTTAAATCCTAAAGAACTACCCTCTCAATGGAGATAGAGATGCCCAAGGTTTTCGGTTCCGGCGGTTAACCGTGACTTTTGTGAACCGTGACTTTTTTCTTGAACCGGAACCGCCATATTTTGAACCGTGGGCCGGTTCCGGTTCCAAATTTTATGAACCGAAACCGTGCCGGAACCGCATGTTCTGGATGGTTCCAAACCGGAACCGTGAAAAACCGTTGGAAAACCGTGAAATCTATCCAGAACTGCGAAAAACCGCCGGAAAGGGCGGTTCGAAACCGTGAAAAACCGTAAAAACAGTCAGAAAACCGGCGGTTCGGAACCGGAACCGGAACCGCCGGTTTTCGAACCGAAACCGGAACCGTGAAATAGCCTCACGGTTCGGTTCCGGTTCCACATTTCTCGAAATCGGAACCGCCGGTTTACGAACCGTGGGCATGTCTAAATGGAGATGACGACACTAGCGGCAATCCCAATTGAACCCTCATTAACTCCATTGTTTGGATATATGCGCTTAATTGGATCGGCGTCATATGGGAAATGTCGGCCATAATCGCCGTGAAATATAATGCTAATCAACCGGTACGACTTTGACATGATTCGGATGTTCCTTTGCTTGATCTCTAGTCACCTTTTCGTTGTTGTTGCTTCGTTCACCAACCACCCCTCCATCTTGCGCCATGGGACGGGGCGACGCATCTGCAACACCTGTCAGTCGCTGGCTCATCCTGCCGGGACAAATCCGAGCTGAGATTGGACTGCGTAGCGTTTCATATGCTCTTATAAACAAATCAAAAAATTGTAAAATAGAGGTGATGACCAAAAAGAATGGAGGGGCAAAACGGTAATTACTGATTAGGAGATTTTGCGCAGACCTCAAGCATAAAACGTGATGACTGCAGGAAAGTCCACCGCATGATTCCCCATTTCCGTTGGTTTCACACTATCATTCTCTTTCTACACACACCACATTCTCTGTTTCTATCTTCGCTTCTCCATCGCCACCATGTCGTGGCAATCATACATAGACGACCACTTGATGGCCGATGTTGACGGCTGCCACCTCACTTCCTCCGCCATCGTCGGCCACGACGGCAGCGTCTGGGCCCAGAGCTCCAACTTTCCACAGGTCTGCCATCCTTTTCTCACTCCTGCTAAGGATTTTCTACTCCTTTTATTGCTTCAATTTTCGGATCTGAATAATCGATTGGTGTTTTCCCTTGATTTTGAACTGCTTAGCTGCTTGTGACTGAGGAGATTCGTTACTCTACTACTGATTGTGTCGATTTGGTTATGCTTTGATTTAGTATTAGGGTACATTTTCCGTTAATTTAAATCATTTGATTTATTTGAATTTGCGGATCTGTTGGATAATTGCTTTGTTTACTTTGATTTGACAGTTTACTTCTTGATCTTTTTAGCAGCGATGCGTTCAGTTGTGGATGATTGTTTTGATGGTATTAGAGTAGTTGTCGGCGACTGTTTGATAATTTTGCTCTCTGCTCTGTAGTCCGTTCAATTTAAAGTACTTGGTGTTATTTTCCTTGTTGTTTAACCACCGTTTCATTGAGAGAGTGATTTTGATCGTGAATCTGCTGATCCGTTTTCCATTGAGAGAATTTGATAGTAATAGTTTTGGACTGATATATACTCATAAATTCTGTTAAAGGATACTCGATGTTGTAGAAACAGTTTGAAGGAGAACATATTAACCGTTCTATCCCAACAGTTTTGGATGCTTTAAAATTGTTTGTTGCATTTTTGCTGCCTGTTATCTGCATGGTAAATTGGTTTGTGACTGATGCTGATTTCTGTTGCGTAATTTAAATATTTGAATGTTCGTGTAGTTTAAGACTGAGGAGGTAACAGCTATCATGAATGACTTTGATAATCCCGGTTCACTGGCTCCTACTGGATTGTACGTTGGGGGAACTAAATACATGGTGATTCAAGGCGAGCCTGGTGCAGTTATCCGAGGGAAGAAGGTATTGTCATCTAATCTTCAAATTTGTTAATCATGAATTTATCTATCGCATTTTAGGAGTCTTGAAGTTGTGGGTAGCATGTCTAATGGCTTTACATTACTGGCCTGATGATAAGATCCAATATTACATTGCCAGCTAATTAGGGTTACTTATTCTTCTTTTCTTCTTGGGAGGGGGTGGTGTCCCATTTGGAAAGTAGATCTCCCACGATTGAAATGTAACTTTCTATATGTTGTGACAGCCTGTAGTGATATGTTGCATTCATTCTTTAAATGGATATTGTTTGTGTTTGTTTAGGGATCTGGTGGTGCCACCATCAAAAAGACCACTTTGGCCTTGATCATCGGTATATATGATGAGCCGATGACTCCGGGGCAGTGCAACATGGTTGTTGAGAAGATTGGTGACTATCTTATTGAACAGGGTCTCTAATTGTCACGGCAAGTAGTTCTCTCAACCATTCTTATCTTTTCACTTAACTGTGAACTTTGATGAACTTGCATTAACCTTGAAACTTGTTTGCTGCTTTTGAAATGCTTTTCAGTGCAGTGTTGTCGCCATCTTGTACACGGTATTCTGAAGTTGTGGGTGTTCTTGGTTGTGACAGAAATGAGTTTGGTGTTTCAGAAATAGATGGCATCTCTGCATAAATTTAAACAGGGTTGTCTTTGGATTTTCTGGTTATGAAAACTGCTATATTTCCATGCGAGTAAATTGTGTATTTTTGGTTGGTTCTTCCAATGGATGTTCGATTTTATAAACGTCTTTGCAAATACAGAGTTGGCTATCATAGTATTCTTTATTGATTGTCACATAGTATTTCATTTTATTGCAAGCGCCGAAACGATTCGTCTAATTGTCAATATTGTAGGACTATTATAATACAATCATTTGAAAATGATATTGTACGAAATTATATTTATTAAACATGAGAGTATATTATTTGCAATTCCCTTTTATAATTTTTAATTAAGCAGTAATAATATATTTGTGAGGATGTACTCATATGAAATAGAGAAAATATTCAATGGTTAAGACATACCACTTGGCAATATGATGTGGTATGTCCACTCAATGAATTTATGACAAATGGAAAGTTATATATGGAAACTAGCAAATGAATTTATGACAAATGGAGAGTTATATATGGAAACTAGCAAATGTAAATCTAAATCTACCAATAAATCTAAAATATAGTACTATAATACTGAAAATTCCCAAAAAATTGCTAGGGTATAACTAACCGTTTTTAATATTTAATTTTTTCTTAATAGCATGTAAGAAATTCAAGATTTTTTAAAAAAATTTATGAAATAATATTAAATATTATTTATAACATAATAATTTATGAATAGAATTTTTCATATAGTTTGTTTAGTTTATAAACTATATAATCGTTTATATTTTAGTTTAATTTATACTAATTGTAAAATATGGAAACTTTCCTAAAAATTTATGGGCATCTCATGTATATACATAATACACGTAAATGAATATTCTAAAAAAATAATAATCTATAACTAAGAAATACATTCATATATTCACGATATTGGATTTAATTTAATAAATATTGACTACGTGGATCTTATAATGAAGATATTAATCATATTGCACAATTCTAATCATAAATTGTTAAGAAAATTCTAATATTATGTTATAAAGAATATTTAATAGCATTTCATAATTTTTGAAAAAAGTCTCGAATTTCTTACATGCTACTGTATTAAGAAAAAATTAAATATTAAAAACTGTTAATTATACCCTAAAATTTTTTTGGAAAATTTTCAGTATTATAGAATACTTTAGAATTATGAGTATATTTAAATTTACATTTGTTAATTCCCTTATTTGGCTCTCCATTTGTCATAAATTCATTGAGTGGATATACCACATCATATTGTCAAGTGGTATGTCTTGACCACTGAATATTTTCTCTATGAAATATCATTACTAATTATTATTTCTTTGATCAAAATCTTTTGACATTTACTATTGTTATTGTATTCCAATTAGTTTTTAAACTTATTTTGTTTTAAGATGATTTATTTATTGGAAAACTTTAAGAAAGATGATTTATTAATTGGAAGACTTGGAATTTTATGTAGCATTACTTTGTGTAAATATAGTAAAAATAATGGATACTATAATATTTTTTCTATTTTTAGAAATCAGGTATATAATGGAAAGTGAGTTATTTATGATGGGACAGATAAATTGATAACGGTATGTGATTTGAGAAATATCTTAGTTGTTATCTACTGAAAGATATGTGATTCGATTTTAAGTTTTTAATATTAGAAATTTAGGATTAATTAAAAAAAATATTTTTTTAATATTAAATAAATAATGAAATCACCAGCAAAATTAAATAATAGCTAAAAATTATTTTGATAATTAAATTTATAATTTTATAATTTTAATTTTTATAATAATATATTTAAGAATCCATAGTATTTTTATTTTAATTTTTTACATTATAATAGTATAAGACAAATAGAAAGAAAGAGCATCCGACGTAAAGTGATTGAAAAAGTGAGGTGAAATATACTATCATTTTAGGGACTCAAATTATAAATGAAAAAGTGAGGTGAAATATACTATCATTTTACGGACTCAAATTATAAAAACCCAAATTTTTAATGTTTAATATTAAAAAAATCGAATCACAATCAAAATTAAATTTAACTAAAAGTTATTTTAATAATTAAATTTAGGGATGTCAGTGTAGCCCGCAACCCGTAGGCTGGCCCGAATAGCCCGCAAAATTTACAGGGTTAGGGGCGGAATTTATAGCCCGATAAAATTAAAACCCGATAAGCCCACACCCCGATAAACCCGCAACCTGTTAGGGCCAGACCCAAAAACCCGATAAAATTTCAATTATTCTGTTTTTCTAATCCTAATTCGACACTTCATTGACTAATTTTATGATATAAATAACTTTCATTTTTTATTAAATATACAAATTATATATTGAATTTTTATTAATATTATAATTATTAAATAAATTAAACTTACTAAAAAATATTTAAATTTCTAAAACATGCATTAAAATTTCACGAAATATCTCAAATATTAGTATTTGATCATATTTATGATTGAGTTTAAGCATATATCTTAAATTTATCATAATTAAATATTTTATTTTTTTATAAATATAACTAATTTTTATCATGATTTATTGGATTGTTCGCATTTTATTCTTATCGGTTGAAACCCGATTAACCCGCAGGGCTAGCCCGAAATCCGAGCTTTTAGGGTTAGGGTCGAACTTTCATAACCCGAAAGAAATCACAACCCGACTAGCCCGCACCCGATTGGCCCGCAACCGAGTAGGGCCGGTCCGATTGACATCCCTAATTAAATTTATAATTTTAATTTTTATAATTAATATATTTAAGAATTATATAGTGTTTTTTATTTTTTTTAATTTTTAAAAGTTTAAGAGAAAGAGATAGAAAGATGATTTGACATATAGTGATTCAAAAAGGACATACAGTGATTCAAAAAGTGAAGTATTTCGGGTACTCAAACTATAAGAAAATATCATATTCAATACTAGAAAGAGATGGAGAAAATATCATTTCCCTTACCTAAATATGAAAATCCAAAAATATCATCTATGCATTGCGGATATTTTTTGTACAAATTCGTGATGAATAGTAAAAAAGTGCCAAGATTGATTATACTTTAGTCTAGAAACTATCCATGATATTTAAATTTTAGAAACCATTAACGTACAAAACTAATAGTTTAGCTACCGCATTGTTCACTATGTTGACGAAATCATTGCAGCAAGATCATAATGCGTACGTACTCCCTCCGTCTCATCACAAGTGATCAACTTTCCATTTTTGATTGTCCCATTACAGGTGATCAATTTCTTTTTTTAACAAAAAACAAAACTTAACTCTCTCTTACTTTATTCCCTCTCTCTTACTTTTTCCTCATTTCATACTTTATTCTCTTCACTTTAATTCAATATATATCATTTTCTTAAATCTCGTGCCCAAAAGAACTCCATCACTTGTGGTGGGGACGGAGGGAGTAAAAAAGAGCTGTGGGGCAAAACGGTCATTACGGATGAAGAGATTTTGCTCAGACCTCGAGCATAAAAAGTGGTGATTGCAGGAAAGTCCACCGCACCATTCTCATTTCGTTGGTTTCACGCTATCATTTTATCCCCTCTCTCTTTCTACACACACCACATTACTCTGTTTCTATCTTCGCTTCTTCATCGCAACCATGTCGTGGCAATCATACATAGACGACCACTTGATGGCCGATGTTGACGGCTGCCACCTCACTTCTTCCGCCATCGTCGGCCACGATGGCAGCGTCTGGGCCCAGAGCTCCAACTTCCCACAGGTCTGCTTCAATTTTCGGATCTTAAGTATCGATTCGTGTTTTCTCTTGATTTTTATCTGTTTAGCTGCTTCAGTGGAGATCCGTTACTTTAATATTGACTGTGTCGATTTTTTCCCCTGGTTATGCTTTGATTTAGTATTACGGTAAATTTGCAGTTTTTTATAATCATTTGATTTAGTTGAATTTGTGGATCTGATGGATAATTTCTTTGTTTACTTTGATTTGTCATTTTATTTCTTGATCTGACTAGGGACTATGCGTTCAGTTGTTGATGATTGTTTTAATTTCTGGTATATAGTTTGATTTGTTATTGTCGGCGACTGTTTGATAATTTTGCTGTCTGCTCAATAGTAGCTTTGTTTCCGTTCAGTTTAAAGTACTTGGTAGTGTTGTTCGTATCCGTTTGCATCTGTATTTGTAATTGGATAATTTTTAGACCTGATTTAGATTGGTGTTATTTTTCTTGTTGTTTGAGCACCATTTCATTGAGAAATTGACGTTGATCGGGAATCTTTAGATCCGTTTTCCATTGAGAGAACCTGATAATCGTTTTTGACTGATATATACACAAACTCTGTTATAAAGGATACTCAAAGATGTAGAAACAGTTTGAAGGAGAACATATTGACCTTTCTATCTGAGCAGTTTCTGATGCACTAAACTTGTTCCTTGCATTTTGCCTCTCTGTTATCTGCATAGTAAATTGGTTAGTGACTGATGCTGATTTCTTATGCTTGATTTGAATTATTGAATGCTCGTGCAGTTCAAGCCTGAGGAGGTAACAGCTATCATGAATGACTTTGATAATCCCGGTTCACTGGCTCCTACTGGATTGTACATTGGGGGAACTAAATACATGGTGATTCAAGGCGAGCCTGGTGCAGTTATCCGAGGGAAGAAGGTATTGTCATCTAATATCTGATTCTAATCTTCAAATTTGTTAATCATGGATTTATCTAACGTATTTCAAGAGTCTTCAAGTTGTGGGTAGCATGTCCAATGGCTTTACATTACTGGCCTGATGATGAGATCCTATTACATTGCCAGCTAATTAGGGTTACTTATTTTTCTTTCCTTCTTAGGAGGGGTGGGGTGTCCCATTTTTGAAAGTAGATCTCCCACGCTTGAAATGTTATGTTGTGACACCCTGTAATGATAAGTTGCGTTCTTTCTTTGAATGGATATTATTTGTGTTTGTTTAGGGATCTGGTGGTGCCACCATCAAAAAGACCACTTTGGCCTTGATCATTGGTATATATGATGAGCCGATGACTCCGGGGCAGTGCAACATGGTTGTTGAGAAGATTGGTGACTATCTTATTGAACAGGGTCTCTAATTGTTATGGTAAGTAGTTGTCCTCTGGCATTGTTATATTTTCACTTAACTGTTAACCTTGATGAACTTGTATTGACCTTGAAACTTGTCTGCTGCTTTCCAAATGCTTTTCAGCCAGCGTTGTCTTCATCTTGTACACGGTATTTCGGAGTTGTGGGTGTTGTTGGTTGTGACCGAAATGAGTTTGGTGTTTCAGAAATGATAGATGCCATCTCTGCCTAAATTTGAACAGGCTTTGTCTTTTGAATTCTCTGGTTATGAAAACTGCTATGATTCCATGCGAGTAAATTATGTATTTTTGTTTGGTTCTTCCAGTGGATGTTCAATTTTTATAAACGTTTTTGCAAATACAGAGTTAGTTGGCTTTCATATATTCATTTTTTGATTGTCACATTATTTGATTTTATTGCAAGCGCTGAACCAATTCGTCTAATTGTCGATATTGTTGGACCGTTACATTACTAATTTGAAAATGATATTGTACCGGATTGATTATATTTATAAAAAAACTGGGAAAACGTACTTTTTTTCACAAAATTTGCAATGAATTCTCAATGAAATTTTTGGTGTCTATTATCTTTGGTAAATTTCTTCAAAGTAGTCGTGAATTCTCATTGAAATTTGTGGTTTCGACTGAAAATAGTGATTGTATTTTTCATTTTTAGTTTATAATTTCTAAATTGTAAATTAGTTTTTTTTGCTGAATATCTTTTGAATTCAATTAGTGATATCTTTTGAATAGATCTGCTATCTCCAAACTTAAATATATCTTTTATTAACGACGCATATTATTTTGGATTGACATAATAAGATTTGCATGATTAACTTGATTTCCTTAAACTTAAAGAATTAAAATAATTAAAATAATAGTAGTATTACTCATACTATTTCAAAAATTGATGTTTTTAAAGTACGGATGTAGTTTCTGACAAGACGGTCTTCTGAACAAAGAGTGTGCTTTCATACTACACATTTCTTCTATTGGTAATACATGAGCATCCGCAACAGAACGGATGCCCCGACAGACATCTCAAAAACACCTCATGTCACGTCAGAAAGATATCCTACAGCACTACCACGTCATAAGGATATTCACTCCACAATAGCGGACATCCCCAAGGACATCCCAGCGAACATCCACTATAATCAAAATTCACAAATATGCAATTTTAAGGAATTAAAATTTCGACGCGAATACGGAAAAAATGCAACCATTTTATTTAAAAAAAACATACATATTTAAATTTTAAAAAATACATAGTTCACCAAAAAAATCATCCCAAACCAAAAAACGATTCAAACAAAGTACATGTTATGCCTTGAATCTGTATAGTTTGCCGCTATAGAGTTTGCAACGAGCCGTATATATAGAGTTTGCAACGAGCCGTATTTACAGAGTTTTAAAAAAAATCAAAATTTGGGACGTTCGCTGGAACGTCCATCGTGTCACCGCAATAGCGGACGTCACGACGGACGTCCGCTGAAACCCGCGGACGACCTCTTGTCCGCAAGGAATGTCCGCGTCCGCCTCTTCCGCTGCAATAGCGAACGTCCCCGATGGACGACCGGCTCGACGGTCGGACGTCTGTCGAGACATCCACTATTGCAGATGCTATAAGAAAAATTGAACATATGTACAAGAATTCTCAAACCCAACTCAGTAACAGGAGCCCAATAATTAAAAATCAGATAAAGATTAGAGTGAACTACGCAAATGGCCCGTGAACTATGCGTTTTGCACGCAAATGGTACCTAAACTTTAAAAATATCGTAGGTAGTCTCTGAACTAAGGTGTAATCACATTTATGGTACTTTTTCACTATTCATTACTCCCTCCGTCCCATTTAAGATGACACATTCCTTTTTTTCACATGTTCTAGAAAAAAGATAATAAATAGTTAAAGTCGAGAGAAAATAAAGTAAAAAGGATAAATATAGAAGATAGTGTCTTCTACAATATTCTCTAACTTACTTTATTTTTTCTCTATTTTAACTATTTATCATCATTTTTTCAAAACAAGTGCGAAAAAAATGTGTCATCTTATCTGGGACAGAGGGAGTACAATTTTACACCTAAAATGCCCCCAAGGCATGAAGAACATTTTTTTACTTTCATATCTAGGTACTGAATTTGATATTTTCTTTATCTCTCTAGTATTAAATATGATATTTTCTTATAGTTTGAATACCTAAAATGATACTATTATTTATTTCATTTTATGTCACTTCTTCCTCTCTCTTTCTCTAAAACTTCTAGGAAGTAAAAAATTAAAATAAAAAATAATATGAAATTCTTAAATATATTAATTATAAAAATTTAAATTATTTGTATTATTAAAATAATATATAGCAAAATTTAATTTTGATTGTGATTTGATTATTTTTTTAATATTAAAAATTGATTTTTTTAATTAAAACTGATTCTTAATTTTTAATTAATTCTTATTTTTTTAATATTTAGTATTAGAAAAATAATCGAATCAGAATCAAAATTAAATTTAGCTACAAGTTATTTTGATGATTAAATTTATAGTTTAAATTTTATTTCATATTCAAGAATTTCATAGCATTATTTTTTATTTTAATTATTTAGTTTCTAAAAATGTTAGAGAAAGAGAGAGAAAGATGATCAGACATAAAGTGATTGAAAAAGTGAAGTGAATAATATTATTTTAGGTACTCAAACTATAAGAAAATATTATATGTAGTAATAGAGAGATAAAGAAAATATCAAATTCAGTACCTAAAAATAAAAGTTCATAAATGCCCTTCATGTCTTGGGGGGCATTTTTGGTGCAAAATTATGATGAATAGTGAAAAAGTATCAACAATGTGATTACACCTTAGTTCAAAGACTACCCATGATATTTTCAAAGTTTAGGTACCATTTGCATGCAAATTGCATGGTTCATGGATCTGGTGTAGTTCACTCAAAAGATTATACTTGAGTGACACTTTGGAGAATATTTATCAGGAATTTTGCGATACGTTTTTATTCAGTTAATCTATCCTAATCTAAAATGCAAGTTGAGTGAAAAGATCTTCATGTCCATTTTGAAGGGAAAATGGAAAGATGGAATTTCTTCTATTCAAAAATAATTTTTGAAGGAAAAAATAATTGGACAATGATGGTCCAATAAAATGCTAGCTTCTTGAAGAAGTTTTAAAACGCATTTAAATAGTTTACTACCATTAATTTTTTTTATAATTAAATTATTAAATTTTTATACTAATTAGCCTTATATTTGGGTTAAAATTGGAATTGTGCTAGAGATTTTAGTTTGCTTTCCATTTATTTAGATTAAATTTGAGATATAATCCTTTATTGCAATACTTTTTCTCCGAATTAGTTCACAAGCTAAACGACAACACAAATATATAATGTTTACAATTTTCGTCCTATATTTACTCAATTAAAGTTTTTAGTTCGTATATTTCAATTCGCCTCTAATTAATTAAACAATACTACTAAGTTCATAGATTAAACTACAGAATAAGATGAAATTATATATATTTAAAATTAAATCTAACTTATAAAGTTTGTATAACCTCTTAATATAAAGAGTAGTGTAAATTATCATATTTCAAAACAAACAAGATGCATAAAATATTATCGTTATTTTAAGTGATAATTTACTTTTTATACATATATGTGGCGGGAAGTAAGAAATTTATTCTTTCCAATATAAAAAATTCGTCTAGTCTTTGGCATGTATATCAAGTTATGCTATGGTGTGAAACAAAACGAAAGAAATAAATAGTCAACTAAAATGTGAATATTGGAGTACAAATTTTCTAACTTGACTTCTCAAAGAAGTTTTAAATGTTTATGATTTAAATTAACATATATTTAATGTGGATATGTTTAATATTCCATATATATTTTTCAAATTATTTTGTTTAAATTAAGCTATTAAATTTATATATTAATTTACTTTATATTTGGATTAATGACTTGCGAGCACTATCAATAAAAATCTTTACTCACACATATTTTCTTTCTTTGTATATCTTATTCTAATTAACTCATACCATTTGATCATTAGTCACACATATTTTTTTTATCATTAATTTTATTGTTTTTTACTCCAATAAGTTTTAAATTAAAATTGCACAAATTTTCAATTCATTAGGGAGTAGTAAATTCTTCATTTAGAGTGATACAAGATAAGTACATTTCTATTTTTTTAAATCTTAACATTGCTTCGAATTCTTATTTTCTATATATTTATTATATCTTGTATTCATTTTTTGAAACTCTTATTTCCCGTGCATAACACGGGTGTTAATACTAGTTTATTTTAATGTTGTATTTCAGAAACAAGAGTAGAGTAGAATAGACTTAAAAAGAACAAATTTTTCAAGACTTTACATACTCCCTCCATACCCTAAAAATAAGAACATTTGAAACGACATTAGTTTTAATGCAAAATCTACAAAATAAAAGAGAAATAGATTTAAAAGTGTTTTAATGAAAAATGAAGAAAATTTCTATTTTTAAAATACGAACTGAAAAAGGACCTCAAGGAATTTTTAGGGGACTGAGTATTTTTTACTTGAAGGACTTCAAGGATTTACAGACTTTTGGGCTCAAATATCGTTCTTTTAACTGGAAGGGCGTGGAATCATCCACCTGAATAATTACTTTTTGTCAGAGCAATAGTTCAACCTTCACTTGTTAAGGCCACCCGCAACGCGTCACGCAGGTGGCCCGTAATCCGTCACGCCGGGACGAGACGGCGGCGTAACGCGTTGCAGCGCCCCGTCTCGTCCCCAGCCCGCCGAGCGTTCTGTCCCACCGAGACGTCTCGCCACGTGCCAGAGCGACGTGGTGCGCTCCGGCACCATGCGTGACGCCCACTCGCCGGCCCGCGAGTGGGCATCGTCACGCTGACGCAATAAATCATTTTTTTAAAAAAAATTTGAATAAAAAAAAAATAAAAAACGAAAAAGGTAATATTACCGTTAATACTACCGTTTTTTCTTTTATTTTTATATTTTTTATTTTTAAATACTCCTAATTCATCCTCATTTCACACACAAATACACATCTATTCTTCCCAAATCATCTCCATTTCCTCTCCAATTTTCATCTAACCTCTCATCACAAAATGTCTGGCGACGGAAACTCTGGCGGTGGCGGCTCCGGCAGGTTCGACATCAACGCGTTCGGTGACTGGGGGGCATGTACAATGTCATGGGTGGTGGTTCCGGTTCGTCGACGCCGGCACCCAGGGTTCGTCGACGCCGGGGGGTATTAACCACCCCATTTTGATGTGGATGCATACCCCCGTCCCTCTGCCCCGAGGTATTCGCAGGGATTATCTTTGACGACCCGAACTTTGATATTATAAATATAAGAGGTGACGACTAAATATGTATATAAATAACAATCGAAAACTGAATTTTGGTTTTTATGAACTTGAAACCTTATGTAGTTCTATGATAAAGTTGTGAGTTCAGGGCGAGCCATGTAGAAAGTTTCGTTGTCAAGTGTTAGTTGTCGAAGTTGTCGCCACCAATTATAATAAATTCTTAACTCAAATAAAATATTAACCCCAAAAAAAGAAAAAAAATATATAACTTTTGCATATGTATGTTTGAAAGCTCCATATAAATCAATTATGCCTAAGCTACGTGTAACATCCAAATTTTGTATATAAATATGTATGTGTCCCTCATTTTCCCAACTTTAAGAAAAATAATAATAAATTAATTAATTAATAAAAAATTATAATTTTATGCCAAGTATAGCTTTGATGAGTCATAAGCTAAGTGTAGAATTGCTTAGTCAAATTTTGTGTACTCATCAAAGCTAAGAGTAGGATTGATTAGTCAAATAGTACACGTTGTCCATGAACACTTATATATATATATATATATATATGAAACTTCCATCTACAAATATACCTCTTTCACCAAACAATAAAACATGGAGATATAACTCATATACCAGGATTTGAAGTGAAACAAGAAGCAACACCAAGAAGGGAGATTTACGAAGAAAGTAACGACGGGAAACGAAGGATCTTTTCCTAATAATTGGAAAGTAAATAAAGTGAGCTTTCTATCCTACATACTAATGTGGATAAAAATCCCAAAGTAATTTCGAGATGAGTTTTGGTGAAAATCCGAACTCATGCTCGTCAAATGTTATTGTCCCGTCATAAATGATTTGTGCCTATCTGCCTTGGTTATGCCAAATATATTATAAACGAATTCGGGTTCAAGTAAGGCTGCAAACCTTGCTTGGACTAGTGTGCACAAATGGACCGTGAGTCGTTGGCCGGTCATGTGACCGTCGTGGAAGGTGGCCACCTTCCCGGTACACAAATGTTAAGATATGGTAAAGGAACTTAGACCGCGGTTGAACATAGAATTTTAGCAAGCTCGGGCCTTTTAAGTAAAAATCCATGAGTGTTGTTGTGATGACTGACAATACTTTCAAATGTATAATTGTATCTTTTGGCACGGTGTTCATTGAGTACTCCTGCACTCAGCTCTTTATGTGTTTCTAAATGTGCAGGTTGAGCTGCAAAACGCAAGGGTGTTGAGAGAAAGTTCTTTTGAGTTTGATATAGTAATACCTCTGAGGTTTATGTCTCTATACATGAAACCATGTTGTTTACTTCCGCTGTGAAAGCTATAACTACTAATCCTATTTTGCATCATAACGGTGTCTTTTGATCCTATATAAACTCCTACTCAAGTATTCCAGGATGTAGTACATGATATTTTGATAAATCTCTCGTTTGAATTTGTACTTGTTATTGCTCATCCCTATTTCTCATCCCCACTTCTCTTAACCCTTCCCTTTTAGTCACGAATTTCCATACTATACTATCCTTAGGTAGTGCGGGTGTGACATTATCCCAGATTCGGGAGGATTATTCCGTTGAACCCACTCCGGAAGAAGGCCAAGGCGGTGGAAGCTCCAGGGAGGATGCGGAGGCGGACGAGGAGGAGGAGGATCTAGGCCGGCATCCGTGCAGCCCCAAAGAAACATTGGCGGTGTACAACGCCTAGATCAGCGTCTCGTACAATCCCATCGTCGGGAATCAACAATCCCGGAAGTGCTTCAGGGAAAAGTCACCGAGGCCTACCACGAGATTAAGCCGAAGGGGTCCCGCCGCCGCACATATAAGATGCTCCGCGCTCACTTTGACCGAGTCGACAGAGAGGTCAAAAAATTCTGCGCCATCTACAAGAGTGAAGCGGCTAATTACCAAAGCGGAGCCACGAGAGTCGACATTCTGAGGTCGGCTTTGTGAGTCTACTTCGACGACACCGCTAAACAATTCAAACATGTCGATGTTTGGGAGGTCGTCAAAGACGAGGAAAGGTGAGCCGGCGGTGTCCGGTCCAGCTTGGGCTCGACCCCGAAGCGCATGAAGCACACGGCGGGTGGCCAATACTCATCTAGTGAGCACGGTTCGGGCAGCGCCGCACAAGAGTTTGCCTCGCTGGAGGTTAAGGGCACGACAGACGATGCCGGGGGGTCCTCCCGTGGGCGCCGTCGGCCGCAAGGGAGAAATGCGGCGAAGGCGGCTAGAGGGAGGAGGGGCCGAGCCGAATCAAGCCAGGCGGGCTCGGGGGCACCCTCGAACTCCCCAATGTCCATGTACATGACTGCCACAATGGCGGACACTTCCCGCATGACGCCTCCCCAATACCAAGCCTATCTTGTCGGAATTGAGTTTATGGCAAGACAACTTGGTATTCCGCCTCCAGGTGGCTTCAGTGCACCTCCACCGCCTTCGGGGGATGATTCGCCGGCGGAGTAGTTTTTAATTTTCTATAAAATTGTACTTTAAATTATGTAATTTTTTTTAGGATTTTAATTATGAGTTTTTTTTATTTTTTGAATTTTAAGTTGTATTTTTATTTTATGTTGTAATTTTATTTTATTTAATGACGTGTGTTTTTATTAATTGAATTTGGTTGGAAATAAAAATAAAAAATGAAATTGAATGAATAGTAATTTAAGAGACGGTTAAGGGATGGATAAGAGATGGAGGGTTGCAGGTTCCGTCCCTTAGTTAAGAGATGAAGTAAAAAAGTACAGTGGGACCCATGAATAGTAATTTAAGGGACGGATAAGAGACAGCGTTGCAGATGACCTAATGTTTTTGCTTTCTAATTATTTTGATTGTTATTATTATTGTCCTAACACCTAGTTACTTTTTTCAGTATCTAGCACACAGCACACAATAGTAATCGGACTCACATTCTACTATCACTCATTTTTCTCTACGTATACATACTATCTTAAAAGCGAGATTAGAAGCATTTCCTTTGTATACGGGTTTAAAGAAAAATGTGTTAAGTAAATTAAGTGATGATAAAATAAAGTAGGAATTGGAAAAAAGAGAGATAAATAGACAATAAAGTAAGAGACAAGATAAAATAAGAGAGATGATATATGTTGTTTTTTGAAAAAAAAAAACTCCAACTACAGTAGGACAATACAAAAATAGTACTGGGTACAACTCAAGTAAAGTGAGACAGTATCAATTTTAATTGAATTTACTAATTTAATACTAATATATTATTAAATTTTGAGTTAATAATTATTTAAATTAGAGTTAAACAAAAATTGGTAAAAAAAAAGAGGTTGGCCGGCTGCCCATGCCAGGTGTGAACAGAAAACTGAAGCTCAAGAAAACTACTATTAGTCACCTGGCTAAATTTGTATATTGATTTCCACAACAATGTCAACAAATAAGGACAAAATGTAGATCACAAAATTTATAAAGCTGAACATATCTGCATATTTCAATCGAAATTAAACTAGAGGGATCGCATATGTAGGGTTGGGCGATGATGATCTCTTGGCAATGGTAGGGTTTGGGCTAAGGCTGTGGCGATTTCCATAGCTCTTGCACAATTTCATTCTTTTACTATTCCTGCACCTCTCCTTCTTCTTTAGATCTTCCACACTCTCCACACTCCTCAACGACCCAAAACTCTCTGATCTTCCATTATAGAACTTGGACAGACCCCTCCTGAACAAATTATAATGCATCATCATTTTTTTTTATTACTATCCACTTCCTTAATTTGAATGCGTTTTCAAAGTAACAACTTACTTGATGGGGAGTTGAGCCATGAGGTCAGTGAATTCAAAGAGTGAAGAGGAAGATGAAGAAGTTGTTGCATCATCCTCCTCTTCTTCTGCTGAAGCTGAATCACTCAAGGAGGAACA
Organism: Salvia splendens; assembly: GCF_004379255.2. Lineage (NCBI taxonomy): Eukaryota > Viridiplantae > Streptophyta > Magnoliopsida > Lamiales > Lamiaceae > Salvia > Salvia splendens. The sequence continues at coordinate 12,793,272 of NC_056037.1, read as the reverse complement.
AGACTCCATGGATTCCCAATTCTCATCTTTCTTCATATCTTCCCACCTAACTTGCCCACACTTTTCCTTTTCCAATTCCATTGAAATCAAAATTGACATGAAAATATGGTGTGTGTTTGAGCCCTAGCAGCAAGCACTAAGTATATATACGCCTTGGGGTTGTCTGATTTAAAGAGGATATAATTAAGCTGCTGCAATTTTTAATGATTATTTTTGTGGAGAGGGATAATATATGTTGTGTGTGGGCTGTAGTTGAATGGGTATTTGCGAGGAGAAGAGAGATGAGTCATTTTCATATGGCTTGAATTATTTACCTTTTCCATTGTCCAATAATAAAAGGAAGAGTGGATAAGGTTGGTTTTTGAGCAAATCCAAATCCGAGTCACCACCACCTTTGCATTTAAAGTCACAATCTTGGCGCTGTTTCAACGACATGGCTGCCTCTTTAATGTTTTTTCCACTCCAATTTACTGCCTTAATTGACAATGGCCCTACCTAAATCAATTAGTAATATATTCGGCGCAATTAATCACCATGGAGTAATATATTTATGGATTTGCTGTTTAATTATATTATTGTTTGCACTACCTAATTAAAAATTTAAAACTGCCGCCGCGATTTTATTGCCTTAGCAGTCTAGAATATTCTTTTCCTGAAATACCGAGATTTTAAGTAAAGACCAAAGATGAAATTTAGAATCCCGTAAAGACGGGAAAAAAGAGGGAAAAAATAAGGATTATGAAAAATCAAATCACGACGTATCTTATATAGTATGCATATCTAGAATTGGAGTTTAAATGTTGTGTGATAATTGAGAAAAGAACTGCAAATTAATTAAATGGGCAGGCATTATTAACAATATTGCAAAAAAACCACATCGGAGTAAATAAATCATACGTGTATAAGATATGATAGACGTGTTTCCAGTCATCCAATCTCATCTAACAAAAACGAAAACAATCCAATAAGGGTAAACTATCAATGGCTGCCTGAAAATCAGGTGGATTTAAATTTTCATCTAGCTCAGTTGATTATCTCAGTGCTTAATCCTATTTTTCTGTGAGGTGGGCCGGGCCAGTGCAGCCCATAAGCCGAATTGGTGCATTGGGCTTCAAAATAAATCATATATGCGTATTTAGGTTGCCAGTCTGGCCCAAAATAGGGTCCAATCTACTTCGCTTTCTTCAATCCAAATGTTCAGTTTTTAAGGGATAATAGTCTATAATCATAAAGTTTGCAAATTTTGTATTTTCTACGAAATTGGTCTTAAATATTATAAATTTTGAGTTTTGTTTATTATTTTTCATGGCAGTTTAATCACCATGTCCGACTAATTTATGTGCATTTTATTTTTTTTTATTTTTTTTATCTTAGTATCAACATAGTTTCTACTTGATTTTTTATCCTACTCGTCACGAACATTAAAAAAATCTAAAAAATCATAAATATTTTACAATTATATGCATATAATAAGTTTTTCACCAAAGATATTTTATTTTGGTTGTGCTGGATTGATAAATAGTAACAAACAAAATATAAAATGTGTGATACTAATTTTAAAGTTGATGAGAAATATCATAATTTGGACATAGTTAATGACTTAGGGACTAATATCCATTTTTTTTAATACTAAGTAAGGAACATGGATTGTGATTTTCAGGTGTTCGTGTATAACTTTTATTTTTAAAGTTTTGTGACGTGAATAATACTCCTACTATGAATATAGAGTAAGTGTGAATCAAAATAATCCCAATCAGAGTTTTTAGCCTATGAATTATGATTCATGAAATATATGTGAATCAAAATAATCCAAATCAGAGTTTTTAGCCTATGATTCATGAAATATAGATCGACTTATATTAGTTGTTATACTTAGGCCATTAGCAATGGGGCGCCCTAAGGCGCGCCCTATGCACCGCCACGTCATCATTTTTATCCTCCTACGAATTAATACATTACAATACGAATTAAAAAAATACGCAAACTCAGCGACGGCGGTTACGGGCCCACACTTCTTCAATCATGTCTTTCATGAGCTGAGCATGGTCTTGTTGGTTGCGCATTGAGGCCTGTCTAGATAGAACTAGAACTAGTGTCGTCGTCGTGGTTCATTTTGGTATGTGAGAGAGGTAGAAATGTGAGAGATAAGAGAGGCGAGATGTTCGTATGAACAAGTGAATGAGAAACGAGGTTTATATAGACAAAATTCGGAAAAAAATAAATAAAAAACGCGTGCCATCGTCCGCGGCATCGGGCACCATTGTGGGCTCGGCAGACGATAGGCGCGGACGATGGCACACGTTTTTGATTTATTTTTTTCCGAATTTTGTCTATTTAAACCTCGTTTGTCATTCACTTGTTCATACGAACATCTTGCATCTCTCATTTCTCTCATCTCTCACATTTCTACCTCTCTCACATACCAACATGAACCACGACGACGACAGTAGTTCTAGTTCCTCAGAGTCATTTAAATATTCAACCACGGTGGGGACCGACTGTTTTCCACCGCCGGTTTAGAATGCCGCGTTACCTTTTTCTCAGCATTTAAATATTCAAATAAAAGAAAATGCATAGGGCGCGCCTTAGGGAGCCCCACTGCAGATGGGAGGGTAGAAGGATAAAAATGATGACGTGGCGGTGCATAGGGCGCGCCCCCATTGCTAAGGGCACCCACAATGGGGCGCCCGATGGCGGCCATCGTCCGCGCTTCTTCCGCGGACGATGCCTCCATTGTGGGTACCCGCCATCATCCGCGCCCTACGCCCACGCCCGATGCATCGTCCGCGCCATCGGGCGCCCCATTGTGGGCTAGGCGGACGATGGGCGCGGACGATGGCATGCGTTTTTGATATTTTTTTCCGAATTTTGTCTATTTAAACCTCGTTTCTCATTCACTTGTTCATACGAACATCTCGTCTCTCTCATTCGCTCATCTCTCACATTTCTACCTCTCTCGCATACCAAAATGAACCACGACGACGAGACCACAAGTTCTAGTTCCTCAGAGTCAGGTAGTTCGACCTCGGAAGCCTTAGATGCAGCAGTTGAAGAGGCCATGGCGGAATGATTAGTCGAAATGCAGTGCGAGGAGGCGGCGGCGGAGCAGATCCACAGGCTTATTCGACGTCGGACGTCTGTCCGACGCGACCACGCGACAGCTCACCAACGTCTGGTTGCAGACTATTTTGCCGATCAACCACGGTGGGGACCGACTGTTTTCCGCCGCCGGTTTAGAATGCAGCGTTACCTTTTCCTCAGCATTGTCCGGACGTTGTCGTCACGTGATGAATACATGACGTATCGGGAAGACGGCATCGGCAGACCCGGCCTTACACCGTTACAAAAGTGCACGGCTGCAATCCGTCAGTTGGCCTACGGCACCACGGCGGACATCTTCGACGAGTACCTCCACGTCGGGGATACAACAGGCCGGGAGTGCCTGAGGAGATTTTGTAGGGGAGTTGTGGAGGCCTACGATGACACATATTTGCGCAAGCCGACTGCCACAGATTGCACGAGACGGCGCACGGCTTTCCTGGGATGCTAGGGAGCATCGACTGTATGCACTGACAGTGGAAGAATTGTCCGATTGCGTGGAGAGGCCAATTCACTAGTGGATGCAAGGGCAACCACCCGACGATGATCCTCGAAGCAGTCGCTGACCATCGGCTCTGGATCTGACATGCTTATACTTCGGCGTAGCCGGGTCGAACAACAACATTAACGTCCTCAACTCATCTAATTTGTTGTACATATTTATATATAATAGACACAATACAGAATATAGAATATGTAGATGATTTTTTAGGGCTGATCGTTTGTTATTTATGTTCCATTTCTTGTATAGTTGTAATTATGGTTTAGTGTTAAGAGAAAACAAATTCTTTTAGATGGATAAAGTTAGCTGCTAAATTTGGAAGAATATATGGTTTGCGAAAAATATTTTAAATCAAGAGAATTATATGGAGTAAAATTTAAGTTTTTTTGATCATTTTTAAGATTAATAAAGATTGCTAATTATTATTGAAAATGACATGTAATAATAAAGATTCGAAAAATCAACACCATTATTGCATCACATTGAATAAATAGGGTTTAGTCGATTCAGAAGAGATATTCTGGTCAACAACATTATAGCAAGTTAGCAGTACATTAGAGCCTTATGTAATTAAATTGTAATTGCAAGAATAACACCCAGTAAGTAGATAAGTAAATTGAAAGTAGAATATACTCCATTACTCAGTAAAAATAATACTCCCTCCGTCCCCCAAAATTCGTCCCGGTTTGACCGGGCACGGGTTTTAAGGAGTTGTTTGACTTTGTATTAAATGAAGGAGTGTAGTGGAGTGTGGGTCCCGCATGGATGCATTTCGTTTATTGTTGTTGAAATGAGGTGTGATTAAATAATTAATGGCATAAACTAATTAAGGTTATTAAAGGATTAATGCAACATTAATTTGGTTCGATAATTAATGTGATTAATTAATTGTGTGATTACACAAGTATTGTGATTAAAAAATCTGTGAATAAGAGGAGTAATGCAAAAATAATGTGGTGAAATAATTAGTGTGATTAATTACATTTGTGATTAATCACATGTGTGATTAATTAATGTTGCGCTTAAAAGGAGTAATGCGAAATTAACGTGGTTAACTAATTATTGTGATTACTTAATGTTGTGATTACAAAGTGAATGTGATTAAATGGATTAATACGATAATTAATGTGGTTAAATAATTAATGTGATTAGAAAATCTGTGAGTAACAATGAATGAGAAATTTTTGGGGATATCACCCTGCAAACATATGTTCAAATGCAGTGAAGTGAAAATTCTTCAAAACCACACAAATATGGATCACATACATACAACCATGTCTCTGCATTTCCAAATGATAGGGCTAGCACCCTATACCATACATGTTGAGAGGCCATACCTCAACTACCTACTCCAAAGAGGGAAAACAATTCAAACTAATGGAGGGAACACAATTTACAACACACAATATGGAGGGAATTTCAAGCTAAACATAGCTATAATAGGACTACATCTAACTACAACTTCAGTTTTGTAGAACTAGTGCCCTCAGAAAGTTTTCATCACTGGGCTATGGAGGAGGAGCCTGCTGGAAGAGACTCACGTATAATACCAACCAGCAAAAAAAATCTGCTAGTACAGACACTGCTGCAATGGAGCAAGGCAGGAGAAGTACCACATGGAGCTATTCAAAAGGCAGCAACACAGTTTGATGTTAGCAGGAAGACAGCCCAGAGAATTTGGGTAGAAGCAAAACTCCAAATTCAGAGTGGAGTACCTGTCAACATAAGAGGCAGAGTTAAGGGATATGAGCACAAAGACAAATTCCAGCTTGATGCTGCCAAGGTAAGAGAGCTGTCAGTTCTTGAGAGATCTAACATCCGTAAGCTTGCTTATAAACTTGATGTAAGCAAGAGCATAGTTGGTAGGTTTGTGAAAGGACACCAACTAAGGCCACACACAAATGCCATAAAGCCTATACTTACTTCTTGAAACAAAGTTGCCAGAATGAGATGGAGTCTAAGCCATATTCAACCCCTCATAGCCAATGGTATGCTAAAATATCACCCAATGCACAATGTGGTGCACATAGATGAAAAATGGTTTTACGTGACTAAGACCTCAGAAAGGTACTACCTGCTGCCAGGTGAAACAGAGCCTTACAGAGCATGTAAGTCAAAGAGGTTCATCACAAAAGTAATGTTTATGTGTGCTGTGTGTAGGCCACATTTTGCAGAAAATGGAGAAGTAATTTTTGATGGAAAAATAGCCATATTTCCATTCACAACTATGGAGCCAGCAAAGAGGAAGTCCAAGAACAGACCAAGAGGCACTCTGGAGACAAAGCCAATTCAATCAGTTAACAAGGAAGTGATGAGAGCATGCCTAATTCAGAAGGTACACTTTCTGATTTCTTTATGTATACAATCACATAGTAACATATCATATTTGTGTAGATCATACCAGCAATCAAGACAAAATGGCCAGAGAATATGAGCAAGGAGATATTCATACAACAAGACAATACCAAGCCTCATATACACCACAATGATGCTGACTTTCTGGCAGTAGCATCCTCAGATGGATTCAAGTTTCACATCAGGTGCCAACCACCACAATCCCCAGATTGCAATGTGTTGGATTTGGATATTTTAGAGCAATCCAATCTCTACAGGATGATAAGGTGGCTAAGGGAGTGGATGAGTTGTTGAGGAATGTGCATAGCTCATTTGATGAACTTAGCCCATACACACTCAATAATGTTTTCCTTACTCTACAAGATTGTCTAACTGGGATTCTTAAGGTGCAAGGGTGCAATGGATACAAGACTCCACACATGAATAAAGAGAGGTTAGCAAGGATGGGGACACTGCCACAAGCATTAGAGGTTGAAGAAGGAGTTGTGAAGGCAGCTGTGGCATACCTCCAACAGCCAGAGCAAGATGTGAGTACAAATTATGATATCTCAGGTGTCACAGAAGCTGTGGGCTTATAAGTAATCATGTAGGAATCATACTTTTTGTCAGTTGGTTGAGTAAGCCTCAGAATTAGGTGTGGCTTATGCTATTCAACTGTTTTTGTCATTTTGTAAAGCCTCCAAACCAATGTAGGGGTGGCTTCTAAAATCCTAATCCCTCAGAAATCTTTCATCATAGAGCAGCCTCCAAACCTGTATAGGGGTGGCTTCTAAGGGTCCATATCACACATAACAGTCTCCTAACCATGTAAAGGGGTGACTTGTAATGTGCAAGTGTTTATATCATGAATGTGTATGGTTTTTTAAGCTCAATCCCTCAGATAGCATGTGTAAATCATGGACAGATAAGCCTCCTAACCATAGAACATGGGTGGCTTATTAATAAGAACAACTCAGCAACATGCAACACAACAAAATCATCACAGGGACCACACAAGCATCAGCAAACCATACAACATCATAACACAGAACACATCAGACACAACAAACAATGCAAAAGCCTCAGTATGAGCAACACAAGCAGCATAACCATTCATCACAATCACAATAGCAGCATCATGCAAAAACCAAAGCCTTCATTCCCACATCCTCCAAACCCACAGTCTCCAATGTAAACATCAAACATGGCATCCAACCCCACAGCCTCCAGTGTAAAGAACAATCCAAACCCCCAGCCTCCAAATCCATCAACACCCACAACATCCAGCCTCCAAACCCATTATCCATCTAAGCCTCCAAACCCATCTAAACCCCCAGTCTCAAAACCTTAAATCTATCCAAACCCCCAGCCTCCAACCCATCGACCAACCACAACATCCAAACACAAATCATCAGCCGAAATATAGGAATTTGAGGGATAACATACTTAGATTAGATCCAAAAACCTAGGCAGCAAGATCGCAAACATTTCTCTCTCAACAGCCGAATACACGATGGGGAAAGCTTGAGGTGGACCGGGGTAGGGGGTGGCTGGGGGGTGGACCGTAGTATGGGCTTTCAGAGCCATAGTACACACACATCTCAGGTGGGGGGAGGTTCTCCGGCTCCGTTTCGGGGACAACGGTGTCGGTAAAGGTTCCGGCGTGATAGGGGGCGACAAAGGGGGGTATGAAGGCCACAGATGCTCTGGCGTGTCTGGGACGACCATGTCTTCCAGATCGTCGGCCGACAAACCAGCCCAGGAATCGGGATCTCCAGCCTCCTCACCAAAATTAGGGTTTCCATGAGACATTAGGACGGAGGCGAAGGTTCAGCAAAAATTAGGGTTTTCGATCGGGGCTAGATGAGGTGAATGTTGCATGAAAACCAAATCGTGGAGGAAGGAGGTGCTCCACGACCTAGGGTTTCGGTGGAGGAAAGGAGGCGGGTGGAAGGGGGTGGCCGTCGACGATTTAAATGAGGGAGGCGATGGAGGGTGGTTGTGTAGCATTGATGAAGGAGGCGGTGGGGTGGTTGTGCATTGATGAAGGAGGCGGTGGGTGGTTGTGTAGAGTGAATGAAGCGGTGGAGTAATGAGGGAGACGAAAGGGTGGGATGCAAAATGCATTCACCCGATTGTAAGTGAGAGAGGGCCAAAATGCGAATAACAATAATGCGGATGAGTAAATAGATATGTCCATTTTTAGTAAGTTTGAAGTGGGACAAATTTTCAGGGACGGACCGAAATGGTAACTTGAGACAAATTTTCAGGGAAGGATGGAGTACCTCATTTTGACATTTTGGGATGACTGGATTTAAAGTCTCATTTTTCTATTTTAAATAAGTAGACTTCACCATTAATTAACTCATTACATTCATATTCTATCATAAAAACAAAACTCCCGTCTCCATTAAATGTCTCATATTTGACCAAGGGTTTTAAGAAATAGTTTTATTTTGAGAAGGAAAGTGAGTGGAAAAATTATTGGAATATGGACTCCACTTTTATATAGAGTATTAATTTTATAATAATTGCGAGTATAGTGACTTAGTGGAATATGAGGTCCACTTACTAAAAATTATAAAATTGAAATGAGACATATTAGAGACCGGCAAAATAAGAAAATATGGAACATTTAATGGAGTCCGGAGGGAATATATAAAGTAAAGTCCACATTCCACTAACTTATTTCCTCATTTTTCTTTATAAAATGAAATAATTTTTTAAAATCGATGTCCAATCAATATTTGAGTATAAATGAAGGACTAATGGAAGTATAGAATTTAGTCGATTAAAAAGAGAGATTCTAGTGAACACAAAATGTACAAAAATGATAATAAAGGGTAATTTATGGATTCAAATGGAGCAAAAAAAGTATAACTTCTGAGAGTAAAAAGGTAAAAAATAAGAATTCTAATTTCAAAACCGCAATCATTTATTTGAGAATCCAGCAGTTGTCAGATTTGGGAAATACTGGTCTTAGAGTGAATGGTAGACACCAATCACGGGACAGCAAAAAAAAACTCTTCTATAGCCATAAAAATACTTCCACCGCCACAAAAACTCTTCCACGGCCACAAAAATACTTTCGAAGCCACAAAAACTTGTCTTGCCGAATGGACAGTCACGTCACAGCCATAAATCACATTGTTTTATCAATTGTTGATATATTTTAATTGGATTAGAAAAAAATTAATTGGATAAAAATAAATAGAATTGAATGGAGTGGAAAAAATGAATTGTGAATAGATATTTTATATAAATAAATTCAGAAAAAATAAAAAAAAATTACAGGGTCGGGCAACGGCCGGCGGTCGCCCGATCGCCGCCGAATGCGCCCCTTCCTCGCCGTAAATGTGGCTAAGCCGCTCCTGCCACCCCCCGCTGCAGCAATACGCGTCCTGTTACTCGGTTTATTATACCGAATAAATGGTGTCACATTTTGATATGCTTAACCTCTTATTAACAACTTGTCTTTCTAACTTGTACATTTTTTTATTTTTCATAACAACTGACACTATTATAGACCACCCAACCTGCTAGCAGCAAAAACCTCAACTATACATGTCAAAAATCTTCAACTAAGCATGCCACATTTGACTTTAGCTACAAAAGAAAGGATAGTGACTTGACACGCCACGTTTGACTTTAGCTACAAAAGAAAGGATAATGACTTGACACGCGCAGCTGTCCAACAAGCGAGCTACCTTGTTATTTTAATTTGCAATAGGGAGATAAAAATAAGGGTGTGAGCTTTGGAAAGCTCGTAGTGTAATCGCATTCCAAAAATATAATGTCTAAGGCTTCGATTTATATTACTATTACAACACAATTACTTCTTTACCTGGAATGCCGCACATCTATTCATCACATCTCCCAAATCTGATATCAATCAATATACCAATTTATATAATAACAATTCTATCTGTTCATATAACAAGCATAATCATATTAATCAACTGTCTTTCAACATTAAAAAGCTACTTGACAATAAACTATATTCACCATCATATAACCTATTATAACAAACCGTACTGAACTTAGTTACTTTCTTTCAATTATCAACACAACATATGCTTCAAATCATTCATTTCAATCATTTAAAACACGTAAGTCATTCTCAAATAAATAACACTTTTAGGCTTCAAATAATTCCATCAAATCAAACAACCAATATATTCATATTTAACTCACAAATTACTTTCAAATATGATATACCACCTGCCAATCAAAAATCATATATCACAATGTTGGAAACGTGTGACATTTGAAAGGTTTCAAACCTTTCACTTTCATGTCCTTTGGTGTTTCATGTTCTTGTGTTAATTTTGTGGTTTATGGTGGTTAATTCCATGACCTTCCATGTCCACATTTGATGCCTATAAAAGGCACGGAGTTGTAGAGAGACGAACACCAACAACAAACATCATCATCTTTTCTCTCTAAGGTCTCTACATCATAGTGTGCATCTTAGGAGCATTGTCTAGCTCGATTCTCGGAACTCCATCAAGTTCGCCGGTGCCTAGCGGGTTTGAGGTGCTTCTACACGCTAGGAGGAAGTCGTTTTATCTTTGGGGGCAATACGCCATTCTGTGAGCACTAGCCGGGGCGTAATTTGTCTTGCGGAAAGAGGGCTTTCCTCGACTCGACTTATAAATTTGGTTTGCTTTATTTCCGTTGTAATTTTCATTCCTCTTTTTGTTGCAAGTTTCCTTTTGATTGTAATAGTTAGAGTACCGCCTGTACACGGCTTGAGAATTTCTTCCCATTATTTCTAACAATCGCAAGACAAATTAGTGTACTCTTCTAAGACAGGATTATACCAATTGAAGTTGGAGGAAACATGAGCACCAAAGCTGGAATGAAGAAACGAACAGTACCAATGTTCATGAGCTACGAAATGGTTAATTCCTTGAGATCTATTCTCTTGAGAATTGTGTTTATCGTTTGTCAGTTGACAAGCAAGACCAATTTTGACTTGGTAGTAATAATTTGGATGCATGGGTTGTTGAATATACCAATGCACATATGGTTCAATATAATTGTGTACTTATTGTTGGAGACAATATTGTGCAAATTATTTGAACGTGTTGTTATAAACAACAAAGATCACGAGGTGATCGCAATGGTCTCCGATGTGAACCATGGTAACAATCCAAATGAATGGTTTGTTGATACAGGTGCCACATGTCATGTGTGCTCCGAAAGAAGCGTTTTTTCTACCTACAAATCTGTTGGAGGTAGAAAAGTACGTATGGGAAACCAAGCCTCTTCTAAGGTGGTTGGTGTGGGTAATGTGTTCCTAAAATTAGGATCTGGAAAAGTTCTTACCCTTAGGGATGTACTGCATGTCCCAGACATCCGAAATAATTTGGTGTCAGGCTCACTTCTAGTAAATCATGGATTTTCACTAGAATTTGAGTGTGAAAAGGTTATATTGACCAAGTATGAAAAGTTCATAGGTGAAGGTCACCTAGTGAATTGGCTTTTTGAGCTGAATGTTACGGTCATTCACCGTGGAAAAGGAATAAGCAATAAGGAAAATGACACATCCTCTTATTTGCTTGAAAGCTATGACTTATGGCACAATAGATTGGGACATGTAAATCTAAATGCTATAAAAAGATTAGTAAATCTTAATTTACTAAAAGTAGATAAGTTTAACTCACAAGAAATATGTGAAGTGTGTGTTGAAGCCAAAATGGCTAAACTGTCGTTCCATTCGGTAGAGCGAAGCACAAAACCTCTTGAATTGATCCATACAGACGTATGTGATTTGAAATTTGTGCAAACAAGAGGTGGTAAAAAGTACTTCATCACATTTATAGATGATTTCACAAGGTATTGTTACCTTTACTTATTAAGAAGTAAAGATGAGGCAATTGAAGCGTTTAAAGACTTCAAAAATGAAGCCGAAAATCAACTTAATTGTCGAATTAAGTGTGTTCAAAGTGATAGAGGTGGTGAGTATGTAGCTCCGTTTGCAGAATTATGTCATGCAAGTGGTATAATTCATCAAACCACAGCTCCATATTCTCCTCAATCAAATGGTGTTGCTGAACGCAAAAATCGAACACTAAAAGAGATGATGAATGCTTTGTTGATTAATTCAGGATTACCCCAGAACATGTGGGGGGAGGCTGTGTTAACAGCGAATCATATCCTGAACAAAATTCCACCAAAAAAATAGGGATGTAACTCCTTATGAGTTGTGGAAAGGGAAGAAACCTTCGTATTCATACCTCAAAGTGTGGGGGTGTTTAGCGAAGGTAGAAGTGCCACCTCCGAAACAAGTTGCAATAGGCCCTAAAACAGTCGATTGCATCTTTATTGGCCATGCACTTAATAGTAGTGCCTATCGATTCCTAGTCCATAGGTCAGCTGTGTCTGGCGTGGCTGAAGGAACAACGATTGAGTCAAGGAATGCTATATTCTTTGAGAATGTTTACCCTTGTAAGAGGCAAGAGGATCGTTCTAGTGAAAGAATGATGGATGAATCCACTAGTTCTAATCCTCCAAAAAGGACGAGGTCAAGTCCTGAGGATGTTGAACCAAGACGTGGTAAAAGAGTTAAAGTTGCTAAGACATTTGGTCCCGACTTCATAACTTTTATGTTGGATGACGAACCAAAGTCAGTGGCGGAAGCTTTGTCTGGCCCAGACGCAGCGTGGTGGCAAGAAGCTATCAACAGTGAGATTGAATCCATCATGAGAAATAACACCTGGGTGTTAGTAGACTTGCCTGAAGGCTGTAAGACTTTAGGGTGCAAGTGGATTCTGAAAAGGAAATATAAGCCCGATGGTACTATAGATAAGTACAAAGCTCGCCTAGTTGTCCAAGGCTTTAAGCAGAAAGAAGGGCATGACTTTTTTGATACCTATTCACCTGTTACGAGAATCACTTCCATTCGGGTGCTTCTTGCGATTGCTGCTTTGCACAATCTTGAGATTCACCAAATGGATGTGAAAACTGCGTTTCTGAATGGTGATCTGGAAGAAGAAATATATATGGAACAACCCGAAGGGTTTGTTGTGCCTGGGCAAGAGCGTAAAGTATGCAAACTGGTAAAGTCATTATATGGGTTGAAGCAAGCACCATTACAATGGCATTTAAAATTTGACAACGTGATGTTGGCAAATGGTTTCACTATCAATGAGTGCAATAAGTGTGTTTACATTAAGAACACAGATAACGGTTTCATTATTGTGTGTCTTTATGTAGATGATATGTTGATTACGGGCAGCAATAGTGCCATTATCAATGAAACCAAAAACATGTTGAAGAGAAATTTCGACATGAAAGATATGGGTTTAGCTGATGTGATTCTCGGAATCAAAATTAAAAGGAATCATGAGGGAATTGCTCTGACACAATCTCATTATATTGAGAAAGTGCTAAAGAAATTTCACTCATTCGATTGTGAGCCAGCTAAGACTCCATTGGAACCCAACGTGCATTTGAGTAAGCACACGGGTGAGCCTGTAGCTCAAGAAGAATATGCAAGGATCATAGGGAGTTTGATGTTTATCACAAACTGCACCCGACCAGATCTTGCGTGTACGGTGAATAAGCTGAGCCGATTTACGAGCAACCCAAGCAAGGAACATTGGAAAGCTCTGCGTAGGGTTTTGAGATACTTGAAGTATACTCTTAACTTTGAGCTGCTATACACAAGATATCCCCAAGTACTTGAAGGGTATTATGATGCAAATTGGATCTCTGATTCAAAAGACTTGTTCTCGACGAGTGGTTATGTGTTCATTGTTGGGGGTGGTGCTGTTTCGTGGAAATCAACGAAACAGACGTGTATTGCTCGTTCCACCATGGAATCTGAGTTTATTGCATTGGATAAAGCAGGGGAAGAAGCCGAGTGGCTCAGAAATTTCCTAGAATGTATTCCATGTTGGAAGAAGCCAGTGCCGACAGTAGTGATATACTGTGATAGCCAAGCAGCTATAGGGAGAGCACATAGTGCCTATACAACGGTAAGTCTCGACATATTCGTCGGCGACATAATACCATCAGGCAATTGATCACAAGTGGTGTTATCACAGTTGACTATGTAAGGTCAGTTGATAACTTAGCGGATCCGTTAACAAAAGGTTTAAACCGTGATCAAATGCATAAATTGCTAAAAGGAATGGGACTGAAAACCACATCTTAAAAGATGATTATAGTGGTAACCCAACCATACGATTGGAGATCCCATGGGCTTGGTTCAATGGGAAAACGAAGCTATATGAATCTAGTTGTAACACTCGGAAGATTTTTTATCTTCACCCATTCTTTAGAAAGCATTGAGTGTTGTAACCTGCTTGTGGTAAGAGGCTAAGTTTTGACTTTTAATGATTCTTAGAAACCTCGAGGAGGTGGGTATTGCAGGATACCTAGAAAAGAATCACCTATGTAAGTGAAGAAGTGTGGGCCGCTTCAACATGTGAATCACTTATGAATCCAAAGTGGTGTTCCATGTCCAGTAAAGGACACAAACGTGAGAACTGATGAGTTTGTAAATAATATTGTGTCAATATTATTGTCTCGGTATACACCAAGGAGGAATGGTTCAAGGCATCACGTCCACCAGGCCGCCGGTATGCCCGATAGTGTTGACTATGGAAAGTTCAAAGCCCCAAGCTACTATTCCAAATGCAATATTGTTTCTCAAGAATTGAGCAAAGAGTCTGCATGCATGCATACACGTCTTGTGTTGGTTTGAGCTTGCAATGCTCTAACCAATGTGGGGGATTGTTGGAAACGTGTGACATTTGAAAGGTTTCAAACCTTTCACTTTCATGTCCTTTGGTGTTTCATGTTCTTGTGTTAATTTTGTGGTTTATGGTGGTTAATTCCATGACCTTCCATGTCCACATTTGATGCCTATAAAAGGCACGGAGTTGTAGAGAGACGAACACCAACAACAAACATCATCATCTTTTCTCTCTAAGGTCTCTACATCATAGTGTGCATCTTAGGAGCATTGTCTAGCTCGATTCTCGGAACTCCATCAAGTTCGCCGGTGCCTAGCGGGTTTGAGGTGCTTCTACACGCTAGGAGGAAGTCGTTTTATCTTTGGGGGCAATACGCCATTCCGTGAGCACTAGCCGGGGCGTAATTTGTCTTGCGGAAAGAGGGCTTTCCTCGACTCGACTTATAAATTTGGTTTGCTTTATTTCCGTTGTAATTTTCATTCCTCTTTTTGTTGCAAGTTTCCTTTTGATTGTAATAGTTAGAGTACCGCCTGTACACGGCTTGAGAATTTCTTCCCATTATTTCTAACACACAATATGACACATCATTTTATCACTTTCTTTCAACAGCCAACACTATATATACTTTGAGATTATCATAAGCATTTAGATATTGTTAAAAGTATAAACATCATTTCTCAAATAGGTAACACATTCAGCCCCAGGTTCTGCTTAGTGACGGATACGGGGACACGAACACTATAAGTAGCCCGATGAGGGCATCTGTCATATACATTAGTATGAGATACTATCAGATGTTGTGCATCTCTCTATCATATACATCTGAGTGAGATACTATCAGATGATACATCTCTCATATGGCCTATCGTAAGGCATCTGTCACATATTACTCGTATAGGGCACATATCATCTATCAACATATCATATCGATCATCGCTTCGGTTATCAAGAAGACGAATGATCAAACATGTGTGCAGTACTGCTGTCCTACGGCATGCCAACTATACCATGTGACTCACTTAAGCTTATAGGGCATAACACATATTTCACATCTCTTTTCACGTTGCTAAACACATTTAAAGCTTTTAAATCCCTTTTTACATCTATTCTCCACCATTTTTATGCTTACTTTTCATATCAAATAGCTCAATATCAATATATATAGCTTAAACATTCACCTTTCAATATCACTATTTCGATTATGTCATATTGAACTAACAACTCCACATAGGCTCACAGTAAGACTATTTCACATTAATAAGCAAAAGCAAAGAAGTCTCACGAATCCCCCCACACACACATATATACACACACACACACACACACACACACACATATATATATATATATATAAAAGCTCAAGTGTACATATATATTCATCATATAAACACGTAATAATATTTATCAAAGTTAAAGACATTAAATTCTGAGATACGCGTACACTACCTATACACGTCACAAAAATTGTTTACTTGGTTAGTCAACCTTGGATCTGCCTCTTCCCCCTATCACTTGTGCTTGCACCAGGTTTGCCTATGTTTTAAATTAAACATGTATACAATTCATAAATAAACACTTAGAACACAAAACGAAAGCTAAGCTATCACGATTATCTATTCCCCTTTCACACTATCTTCTTTATCACAAAACAAGCCAAAAGAAACATATATACAAGTTAACACATTTCTAACTACATTTATACCAAAAAGAAGCAAAAATAATTCGATAATACTATTCAATAACTCCGAAAAAAAGAGAGCTATACCCGGCTGTCCCAAAAATATGAACTTCACAATTCCATTTTCTCCATAAAATAAACCTATCTTGCAAATATGGGACAGCCACTTTATTTTAAAGTAAAACTCAAAAATTTGACATCTTGAAGCTAAACTCATAACTAAAATCTTTTGATATCCACCAACAACTAAACCCCTTTCACCATCTCCTTTATAAGAATTTTCAGCTAGCTTAAGCATCAACAAACAACATCAAACTTCACAACAAATCAGCCCCAACATTATACAAGATCAAAACCATCAAGAAGGTAACTTTAAAATCAATATCAGGAGCTTAATGTCACATACTATCCTCAAAATCAGATTTTTCCATCCTTTTCATGCTTGTTTTATCAAAGCATAAACTTAATTGTATATTTTCATAACCAATTTACACAAAATCATTAAAAATACAAAACCCCCAATTCTATGAACCAAAATTTTCGGCTCCTACAAAAACAACAATTAAATTCAGTTTTGATACTCGAACCATGCAAGGAATCAATAATAGAACTATATTTCATCAGCACTTTCTATCAAAATTCGAAAATCAAGCTAGAACAAAAAGGCAAAACTAAAGCTTCTTCCTATTCAACTTTGGGCATTAAATTCAATCCAACTAACATCAATACTATGCTCATAAACAAGATTAAGCATGTGAAAGAATCTAACCTCTAATTTCAACTATTTTGGAAGCTAAGTGAAGGTGGGTTTGCAACCTAGGCTCCAAAATTAAGAAAAAGTATGGGGAATTGAGGGGTAAATTTCGCGAATGTACGTCATGGGAGATGATATCCGCTATTTGTACCCGGAAAAAAACATTTCCAGTGATGGGAAAGACGCGTGAGCCTCTCGCGTCTTTGATAAACACGCATGACGCTCTCGCGTATTTGATTAAACACGCGTGACGCTCTCGCGTGTTTGCCTTGGATACATGTTCCAGTCCAGGCGGCAGAAACTTCACTTCCACCTCGCTCACTCTCTCACTTTCAGCGACGCCCAACGTCTCTAGCCGGCAGAAATCGAAGTGAATCCGATATTTTGATGCTCTAATTCCTATTTTAAGTGGTGTTAGGTAATTTTTGACCATTAATTTCAATTATCATTGCTATATGTTAGTTAGGTATAGATTTAGGGTTCATGGTTTGATATTGTGTGACAAGAAAAACATTGAATTTAGGCCATTGATGTAGTTATATGTATGCATTGTAAACTAAATATATAATCGAAGCATTGAACTTGGTATTGAATTTTCGTATTTAATTTTGTGCAATATTTATTTAAGTATGTTGAATTTAGAGTATATGATGTTTTGTCGTACTTATTTTGCAGGTTTGATTGTGTTTGTGAGTTTATATTGGGATGGGAAAATTATTCAGCTCCCAGGTTTAGGTTTTGCTTATGATCCCCCTCGTGCAAAATCATTTATTATATTGAATGAAAAGATATCTTATTATCAGCTAGTTTCAATGATATGTGAAAAAATTGGAATTGATTTGGATGCACATACGATTGATTTAACATGGAGGCATCCTGTGGTTTTTAGTGGAGTGGTGAATTATATAGCTACACCAGTGGATGATAATTTGTTGGAGTATATGTTTGCTGAAAATCCACGTCAAATTGAACTTTTTATTGAATATACTCCGGTTACTACTGCGTTGCAATTTGAACCACCTATCACTCATCATGATGTTGGAACGTCTAGGAGAGATGATTATCATAGTTTTGATGTCGGGACATCTAGGAGAGATGATGAATATCATAGCTTTGAATTCAACACATTTGGGAGGGAGGTTGATGAACAACTAGATGTACCAAATGTGACATGTGATGGTTATGATGGTTCAGATGGTTCTGATAATTGTGATGGTTCTGATAATTGTGATGGTTCTGATAATTGTGATGGTTCAGATGGTTCTGATTGTGATGGTTCCGATGGTTCTCAACCAAGTGATCTTGATTATAGTGCAAAATCATGTGAAGATTCTACAGACGACGAGACACTTGATATGATGGTTGAGAATTATGTACAACCATCTGTTCGTGGGGAGCAACCTGTTCCCCACTATGTGCCTGAAGGGTTACCATTTTTTCGATCATTACCACGTGAAGGCAGCCGAGGTTACTTTTCAGAAGACCATGGAGTGGGTGAAGAAGATATGTGGTATTGGGATGAGGATAATCCGAGAAACATAGATGTGGGAACGAAATTTGATAGCAAATTGCAGTTGAAAACTGTTGTAACATTATGGCATGTGGGAACATGTCGGATGTATGAGGTTATGGATAGTAAATCAAGAAGATGACATGCAGTTTGTAGGGACCCATTTGGTCCGAAAAGAAAAGGCAAGGACCTTGGGCAACGATACCCATGTAATTGGGAGGTTAAAGCAACGTTTAAGAAACGCGATGGTAACTGGTCTATCAACTCATGGGTTGATCGTCATTGTTGTATGGGAAATCACGATCCAAGTGAACATGTTAATCTTACACCATCCATGATTGCTCTCTGTATTCGAAGTCAAATTGAAAACGACGCTGAATTCAAGCCTTCTGCGGTAGGTACATATATCAAAGATAAATTTCACGTGAAAATCGGCTACAAGAAAGCATGATATGCTCTTAGAAATGCTATTGAGCTTGTATATGGTGGGTGGGAGGGATCATTCAGACAACTCCCCAGCTACCTGACTGAGTTGCAAAGTCAAAATCTTGGGACAATCGTTGAGTGGTTGCATGACCCTATATTGAGTCAAGGTAATACAAAGGTGTTCCGCTACGTATTTTGGGCATTTGGGCCAGCAATAGAGGCGTTCCAACTAGCAAAGCCGGTCTTATCAGTTGATGGGACTCACCTGCGTGGAAGACTGAAAGGTAAACTACTTGCTGCAGTAGGTTACGATGCAAATAAGAACTGTTTGCCTGTTGCTTTTGCTATTGTTGATGAAGAAACAAATGAGAGTTGGAGTTGGTTTTTGAATCTTGTCAGAGTGCATATTATAAAGCATGACCAGGAAGTGTGCATAATATCAGACAGACATCAAGGGTACTCCATCTACACGTAGAGCCCATAATACTTGAACGTCCTGTAATGTAATAGTAGTTTCTCCTACGGGAAGATGGAATGTATGTGTCTCTGGCCTCCAACGTTCAACCAAAGCTGTGATCAAAGCATGATCTACATCTAGAGACTTCCCACAGTAAAAAACTCCACCAAAACCAAATCTGCAGACATAATCAATCACGCGTATGTGATGATTATCTATTTCCCAAAAATGGCCCTCAAAGCGTCGAATATTGAAAGGAGTTGTTTCGTCGCCTGCCCACGCCTTGCGAGATATATGACTGTGCTGATAATGCAATACAGAAGGATCTTCTGGTCCATATCGCGACATCCTAATATAATCAACAATTAACAACATGTTTAATTATAATATAGAAGGATCTTCGGCTCGTCATCTAGTTAAGTGTATATATAAAAATCAATTAGTATACATTACTCCATATATTTTACTTATATTTCAAAATTCAATCAGCTCATATAGAGTTCAATTCTCTGAGATCAAATCCAACACCAAATCTTAGTTACTAACAACAATTTTCATCAAACAACAATCTTAGTTTATCAAAACAAATCAATTTTTATTGTTAAGAGAACTAAATAAATCTAAAGTTGAGGGTGCTTTCAACTAATTTGCTTTTAACTATTCTAAATCCGATTAAGCAAAGTATACTTTTTTTATTGGAACAAATTATAAAATAATAAGATTGATAAACATTGTAAAGTTTAATATGTCTTTTAACATATGTCTTTCATCACAATTCAACACCAAATTCATCACAAATTCATCCCAACACCAAAAATTCGAAACCAATTTCAATAATTCAACAAAAATTCGACACCAATTTCAATAATTCACAAATTCAATAATTCAACAAAAAATTTCAAACCATGAACCCTAAATCTATAACCAACTAAAATCGAAATTAAGGGTAAAAAGTTACCTAACAACACTTAAAAAAGGAATGGGAGTAGCTAGATGTCGGATTCACTTCGATTTTCGTCGGCTAGATGTCGAATTCGCCGTCTCATCGCTGGGCGTGCAGAGGGAGTTGCTGGGAGTGAAGGAAGAGGGGAGAAGCGTCGATTTTTCATTCATTCAAACACGCATGAGCTTGATGCGTGTTTAATTAAAACACACATGAGAGTAACGCGTGTTTTGTATACACGCAAGAGACTATCGCGTGTTTGGTTAAAACACGCAAGAGGCTCACGCGTCTTTCCCATCACTGGAAATGTTTTTCTTCCGGGTACAAATGGCGGATATCATCTCCCATGACGTACATTCGTGGAATTTAGCCAGGAATTGAGAGCTGCGATTGGTGGTGTGTGCTACTCGTATCATGGTGGAGTGGTTGGAGTTGTCACGGTGGCTGATCGGAGGGAGTAGAGGAGTTATCAAATTTATACAGAGACGGAGGAGGTTAGCGTGGAGAGAGAGCGAAAGAGAGAGGAGAGGGATGAGTTTTGAAAATCCACCTCTAAACTTTTTCTATTTTCTTTTTCCTTCTTCTTCTTCTTCCTAAATTTTCCCATGTGACACTTTTTTTTTTCCAACTTACTATCAACTTTCTATTCTTTTTCTTTCTCTTTTTTCTTTATCTCATATTTATCTCCATTTCCAATTTTCTATTTTCCTAATTCTAACATATAACTAATAAAAGACACACTATTTACTAAACTATAAATTCTAACTAAAAATAAATAAATTAACTTAAGGATATTACACGTCCAGCAGTGGGCCGTCGGCGCCATCACTGTGGACACTCTTAGTGTACTATACTAAAAAAATTCAAAATATTAAATTTTACTATATCGTGATTTTCAGTACAGTATGTCACCTTACTGAAATATGATGGTATGAATTTTTATATACCATAATATATTGTGGTATATCACAATTGCGGTATGTACCATAATATATCGAATTTGCGGTATATACCGTAAAATATAAATATAATTATACATAAAATATATTTTTCAATTATAAAATTAATTATGAAATATAGAGAGTTGATCCAAACAAAAATGCATCTAAATCTACAGCCCAAATCTTGGCCCTAGGATTAAGTGATCTAAGTTCAATATTTAATCAAAAATACGGAGGGTAGTTATTAAGCAGTTTTATGTTATATTATAAAATTCGGGTTTAACGTCGTTAGAATGACCTAAAAATAAAGTCATACCGATGATTTTGTTCTTCGTTTCTGTATTTAAATCTAGTTTTATATAGATCAAAACCGTGATTTAGCTAGCCCTATTAGATGTAGGTCTACAACTAACAACTATGAAATTAGACAACGATTATACCAAATCGACGACCCTGATTTCAATTAATTTTCTAAACCATAACTGACCCGGCCGAACCGATACTTAATTGTAGTCTAGTTAAAACTGGACTATACACTAAGGCCATGTTTGGTTGACGTGAAAGTAAAGTTGGCAAGGAAAATGATTCTTGGGAAAATAAATCTCGGGGATGTGATTCCTAGTAACTTTACTATATCAAGATTTTAAATTTTATATTTGATTTAAACACCAAACTAAAATTATACTCCTACTTATTATTATTTTTATTTATAAAAAATAATAATATAATTTTTTAATACATTATTTAATTACAAATGATAATAATTATATTAATATATTTATTAGTTTAAATATGGATTATCCATCATAATATATAATAATATAATTGCAATTATAGTTACATGGAGTTATTATAATCATTTATGATTATAATAATAAATATAATTATTATAATTATAATTACACATATTTACAGATATTATAATTGAATAAATTTTATAATTTAAAATTTCATTGATTAATTATTAATTTATAAAATAATAATTATTATTTATTATTATATAATCTATATTATATAATAATATTTTAATTATTTTAATAAATTGTTAATTAGTATTATGACAATAACAAATATATATTTAAAAATATTATAATAATATAGTTATAATTATGATAATTTTAATTATAGTTATTTATTATACCATAATTAAGTATGGTTTATAATTTTAATATTTTTTATACATTCTAATTAATAATAATAATAATAATAACTATACTTATATTGCATTAAATATGTAAAAATCCTAAGACTTGGAAAAAGAATACCTAAGAAAAGTTATAGATTCAGAATCCTGGAAAATTGTACTAACTTTCCTTGTTTCGGGATTCTGATTACTTTCCCAATTTGATTAAAACCCGAAACAAACACATGATTTTAAAATTTAAGGAATCAGATTACTTTTTCGGATAAAATCCACGACCAAACATGGTCTAAAATCTAAATTATGAACAATGAGTTGGCATGTCATGCATTAATTTACAGGAAGTTGTGAAGCGGTTCTAGAAGCATCAGATGTATAATTTGATGTTGGATGTTTTAGGTGTTTTGTAGATCATCACTTTGGGAAATCGATTGAATACTGCTGAGGACCAAAATCCCAAATTATGATGAAATTTAAGCCTCAATTTCCTCCAGGTAATTAATTATTGAAGGATTTGGACTGCAAGCAACAGCGAGTTGTAAAAAATTCTTGTGCAATTCCAACTATTAGCTTTTCAGCCACAGTGAAGGATCTCTATTTTAGGCAAACGTATTATGTTGGTTTTCTTGATTTTTTGATTAGTTAACAGTGTTTTATGTGTGTGTGATATCAGCTCATCTATGACTCTGTGTAGTCCTGGTCTCCCATTGACCGAAAACGGAGATGCTGAATTGAATACGACGATGAAATCCATTCTGGTTATGATTTGTTTGTCACTCACAAATTTGTGGCAATTGTAGTTTTGGCTATTTTATAGACATTGAATGCATCAGCTTCACGAGGCTCAATATGGAAATTGGGAATTATCTTGTTCCTGTGATTCCAACTTTTGTAGAATCTGCTAACTAGATATCGTGAATATAAGCTTGAATACTAGTTGGCCTAATTCAGTTTCCAAATTAAATTCTGCCGTAGGAATTCTGTGCAGAAAATTTTAACATCACAATCTAGAACACAAATCTGACTTCTGTGTTTCAGTTAATCAGATGATATATAACATACAGGCGTGCAATACTGAAACACTTTATTAATCTATATAGTTGTAATTAATAGGTAAATGCGACAGCCAAAATAAAAATAGGAAAGGTGAAAACTTGCACTCGTGGTACAATCACATCATATCTGGTGTTCTGTTCCTATTTCTTTCTACTAGCTTATAATGATTTTACTAAATCTGAACATCCAGTGTACCTCCTGCTAATTTATATGGAGATTACTAGTAAAGATGTATAAATGTAGATCTCATCTAACTCATCATTATACGGAAGTGAAAACACTTTGATCAGATTGAAAGCAGGTATCTGGGTCAGAACTTTGGAGGAGAGGAACAACATCATATTCGTTACCATTTGTCTTGTCACTGATGGGCTGACATCGAAGTAAGATTTGCAGAACGTCCTTCATTGCTGGTCTGCTGGAAGGTTGTGTGCTGGTACAGATTAATCCAAGCTTCAGTATAGTGTTTATGTCTTCCAAGTAGAGGGGATCCTTTAGATCCTCATCCACAATGTCAAGTATTGGTTTGCCTTGTTGAATGTGACGCCATGCCCACTCAGCAAGGGATGAACTCTCGTCTCCGTAATGACCCTCTTTTCCAGTTATCAATTCAAGAAGGATCACCCCAAAACTGTACACATCAATCTTCTCACTCACTCTTCTTGTTTGAGCATATTCTGAAATGTATGTGGTTAATAAGTTCAAGGAATCAGATGAGATTTATAAAATCATACTAATATAGTACTTACCTGGAGCCATATATCCAAAGGAGCCGGCTACTACTGACATGGTATTTGGTTCTCCATGCTTGATCAACTTTCTTGCTAGACCAAAATCTGCGATCTTTGCATTGAATTTTGAATCTAGCAGGATGTTGCTTGATTTCACATCTCGATGGATAATTGGCGGTGAGCAGTGATGATGCATGTAGGTGAGCCCGTGAGCAGCTCCAATTGCAATCTGCAGCCTCTTGGGCCAGTCCAGGACAACATGGCCCGAGATGTTGTGTGATCTGTTTCTGCTATGAAGCCATCTATCCAGACTGTGGTTCTCCATATACTCGTAGACGAGAAGCTTTGAGTTCTCGCTTGAAATGCAGCAAAGTAGTTTCACTATGTTAGAGTGCCGAATAGTGCCCAGTATACGAATTTCAGCTAGGAATTGTTTCTCATCTAACTTGACATTGTCCCAGATCCTCTTAACAGCCACATATTCTCCTGAGCGACTTATGGGGACACGGAATACTTTCCCAGATCCTCCACTTCCAATTTGATTCTCATCTCTCAAGCTTGACAATATAATTGCTTCTGTGAAATTTAGCCTCTGGAATGAAGTGAGCTTCCAAGTTGAGCTTGAATCCTGCTTTCGCTTTCTGTAACTTCTGCAGACATACATTGTGTAAAGAGAGACTGCTAGGAAGGCCACTGCCGCGGTGCTTGAGACTGCGGCAATGAGTCCAGAAGGGAACTTGTTGGATTTCCTAGTTTCAGCACCACAAGTGCTGAGTCCCAATGATACGATATTGGAACAGAGTCCTGAGTTGTTCAGAAAGCTGCCTTCAAAAGCTCCATTTTCAAACGATCTTGGGATTCTTCCCGACAGCTTATTTGAGGAGACATTGAGAAAAGATACCATTGAAGAGTCAAATTCAGGGGGAATTTGGCCTGAAAAAGCATTTTCTGACAAGTCCAAGGAGTTGAGATTAGGCAACCGGCCCATTGTTGCAGGAATTTCTCCAGAGAGTTGATTTCTACTGAGATTCAGCCTTGTGAGAGATTTCCATGAGACTATATTTGATGGCAGGGGACCAGAAAGTTGATTACCGTCTAGCAAAAGAACTGTCAGAGATGCAAGAGCAGTCAATGCTTGTGGTATCGCACTGCTTAATAGATTGTTACTTGCCCCCATCACGCTCAAATTCTTCCAAGAAGATATGCTAGCTGGAATTGAACCCGAAAAACGGTTGTTCATCAGCTCGAGCAATCCAACTTTAGAGCCTAGTTTGTGCGGTAGCTCACCAGAAAACAAGTTGTTGCCTATCATCAGCTCAGTTAGATTCTCTGACTTCCATAAACCATCGGGGATTCTACCAGAGAGCTTGTTGTCATGAATTCGCACTACCACCAGACTGCTGCAATCACCAAGAGAATCTGGCAACCCGCCTGTCAGTTTGTTATCAAAGAGAACCACCCCTCTAAGGACCTTATTTTCACACAGATATTTAGGCACTTCACCTTCAAATTGGTTTTCAGATACCTCAAATGTTTTCATTTTCGAGTACCTCCCAAACTCCGGCGGTAATACACCTGACAAATTGTTGGTGAACAGCTTGATATCTACAATTTGTGGTAACCTGGCTATGCTTGGTGGTACCTCCCCGGACAATTGGTTGAAATTCAAAGCCAAACCGGTAAGGCTCGTTAACTTCCCAAACTCAATTGGGATTGTCCCATTAAGAGTGTTGTTGGAAACATCAAGAATCTGCAACTTTGGGGCTTCGACACTCTGAGGAAGGGGTCCAGATAACCTGTTGTTGTAAAGGTACATGCTAGTTAAATTCTTGAGAAGAAAGAGGCTGCCAGGAATGCCACCGCTTAATTGATTTGTATTTAAATCTAAAGACTCCAAGGCGGACATATTCCCAATGCCATCAGGGATTTCTCCGGTCAGGTTGGCTTCGGTCATCCACAGATTTCGCAGTTTCTTCAGCTTAGAGAAGCTGTATGGAATGGATTGCGGTGAAAAAGCGTTATAGCTCAGAGACAGCTCCTCCAGATTTGAGAGGTCGCCTATATCTGGTGGGAAGGAGCCATTGAACAAGTTTGCTGTCATCTGAAGAGACCTGAGGTTCAGCAGTCTCCCTATGGATGCAGGGATGTCCCCGGAGAAGTTGTTGGCCGACAAGATCAACACCTGGAGTTGCAGAGAAAGACGATCCAAGTCATCAGGTAATGTTCCAATGAAATAGTTGTTAGAGAGGTCCAAGTATTCAAGCCTGGAGCAGTTGTAGAGGACAGTGGGGAAATGTCCTGGGATGTAGTTGAGTTGGAGATCGATGTAGGTGAGGTTGTTGAGGTCGCATATCGACAGCGGGATTTCCTCCGTGATGCTTCCGTTTTTTATCGCAAGTCCTGTGACTGAGCCGCTCGTGCATGTGATCTCTGGCCACGTGCAGTGGTCGGACGACGGTGTCCAGTGGCTGAGGGAGGGGGGATTGGACCATTGCTGTTTGAGTCCGAGGAGGATGTTTTTCTCTTGGTTAGGATCGTTGTTTTGTGAGATACCATTGTAAGGTAGGCTGAGAAATAGGATGATGATGAGGACTAAGGAGAATCCATGTTTGATCATGTTGCTGGACGAAGCATGCATGATACAGCTTCAGATGTTCCTCTCTCTATTTTGGAGTAGCAAAGAAAGAGGAAGAGAGTTGCAATGTGAAAGTATGAAGCAGAGAGGAAGCTGTAAATGAAGACCAGAGCCAGCTGACTTTTGAAAATTCCGTTGCTATTTCAGCTACGTTTCCGAATTTTAGATTGTTTCATTTTATTATTTTAGTTGCAGATTAGTATTTTTTCTCGAACTGGTTGCAAAAATTTACTCCACGCAAGAAAGTATGTTTCACTAATAATGAGAATGTAATTAGATCTTCACGTATAAAACAAAATATTTCCTAATTTGAGATCAAATAGTGCTTTTGTATATTCACCAAAGAAATTGCACACGTCCACTTTATTCTATTTGATCAGTCTCGTTGAGCAAATTCATTAATATATTGGAGAGTTAGCTGAATGTATTACTATAAAAATGTAAGTAATTTTAAAAATAATTTATTTGTTATCAAATACTCCCACCGTTTCATAATAAGAGTCACATTTTGTCAATTTGATTTGTTCCACAATAAGAGTCACATATTTTTTTTACCATAAATGGTAAGTAGGTCTCATATTCCAGTAACTCACTTCACTCACATTCTATTATAAAACTAATATAAAAAAGTTGACCTCGTATTCCACTAACTTTTTGCAACCCGCTATTTTTTATATTTCTTAAAATTCATGCTCATACCAAATGTGACTCCTATTGTGGGACAGATGAAGTACTATAAAGTATACGTATTTGCATCGGGGAGTGACAGATGACATACAAATTAATTCGAGTAAAATAAAAGTACAAGCTATCAGCCGTTTTTCTTACGACTTACTACATGAAAAGCACGGGCTTCTGTTTATTAAATCGCCATATCAATTATTTTACTATTAAGTAAAATGATCAATACAAATTTAGACTAAATCCTGATCTTCGACATTTGTCAATCTAATAGTCAATAATTAAGCAAAAATACGGAGCGTCATTATTAAGTAGTTTTAAGTCATAGTACTATTTTAAAATTCGGTTTTGAGATCATGTTAAGATCATTTAGGGTCATTCTTACTATAATGATCTAAAAATAAACTAAGAATGACCTAAAAATAACCTTCATATACTTGATTTTGCGTTTTTGTATTAAAATCAGTGTTGTTAGGGTCGAGGGTCGCACCGGGTCGATAAGGTGAAAATTCGGGTCGCGGGTCGACGAGTCGACGGGGTCGAGAGACCCACTAATCTAGGCTAATTTTTTTGCCTTTTAATATTAAATCAAATAAATATATTACTCTAATGTTTATAATATATCAAATAATATAAATGTCGATGTAATTCATGTGAATAGAGATAAAGTGGAAAATAGAAATTATCAAAATATCAAAACAATTCATAAGTCATAAGTATAACACAAAATAAATAATTGAAACCATTGTCTAAATACTTTTTTAGTATTCAAAATTATATTATGAAAATTAAGTATTGATTTTTATGTTGAATAATATTTCTTTATAATAATACTTCTTTTATAATAATATAATTTGTATATTGCAATAATACTTCATGGAATACGTGTAATTAAAAAAAAACTAAGTGTTACTAAATGTATTAAAACATACTGCATCATACGAAAAAATATTCATTAATATGTAAAGAAATAGTAATATACAACTTGTCAAGACCAACTAGCAAAACAGAAGTGGTCCCCACCTCATATGCAAAAGCCCATTCACTCTCTCTCTTTCACTTTCCTCTTTCACTTTCCCTTCCCCATTCTCTCTCTACGCTGGTTCCGTCGAAACCGACGATCTTCTTCTTCTTCCTCGCCCCAGCTGCTCGCCCCAGTCGCTCGACCCAGCCGCCTCAGCCGCTCGACCCAGCCGCCTCAGCCGCCCCAACGGCGACCCCTGAATCTCGTCCCACCCACCCACAATGGGGCGACGTCGGTCTCGACCCTTGCGACCCGCGACCCAAGCGCGCTCGGGGCGCGATTTTAACAACACTGATTAAAATTAGGTTTTGCATAGATCAAACTCATTCTGCTAATATACATATGAACTTCAACTTTTTAGATCATAGCATATAGTTGTTCGGTTACTTTTTTCCAACATCTTTGTATTCCACTATTAAATTTATTAATATTTAAAAATATTTATTTATTATTTACTACTAATATTTATCATCAAATTATTAAATATGGTATATTAGTTTTATAAACTCTTAGCATGTATGCCATTGTTCAATCTTTTTGTTTGAAAGTGTGACATCAGTGAGATAAAAATAAATGAGATACATGATCAAGAATGTTAACAAAACATTTGTTACATAAACGTCCAATTACGATACTTGCTATTGCTTATATTTAGTACTCCCTCTCTGTTCCATAATAGATAACACATTTAGATACTAGCATGAGATTTTAAGAAATGTTATTTTGTATATTATGTGAGAAAAAAAATAATATATTTATATTAATGTGACAAAAAACTTTTTAAAAAATACGGAAATGTGACATCTTTTATGAAGAAAAGTGTGACATTTTTCGGAAAATTCATGTTATCGTGTTCAATCATTAAAAAAATCATTTATTTCTATCTCAATTTCATTCTCATGCGTTCCATTCCATTCCTTCATTTCTAATATCTTACTCATTTTGTCCACCAATAAATGTCTCATTTGTTTTTACTCACATTTCACTGTAAAACTAATATATAAAAGTAAAACTCACTTTCTACTAATCTTTTCCACACACTTTTTACCATATTTCTTAAAACTCGTGCCCAGTTAAATTGGTCTTATATTGGTGGATGGAAGGAGTATATGTTAACTCATGCATATGTATAGTAAGTTGTCATTTAATTATATAATACTCCACAAGGGAAAATTGTCATTTAAATTGTTTTGGGTTGACTTATGGTCAATCATAACTTTAAAAGTAGTTAACTATTCCCTTTGTCCCGGCTAAAAGTACATTACAAGATTTAGAGTTGTTGGTTAATGTGTTTAACTGAAACAGAAGGGTATATGTAAGTATTAAATGAAGAAAGAAAGAGAGTTTAATATTTCATTGAAGAGGAAAAAGAAAAGAAAATTTTAATATTTAAAAAGAGGAAATTTTCAAAAATAAAAATGTGTCATCTTATTTGGGACAAATTGAAAAGAAAAGTGTCATTTTAGTTGGGACAAAAGGAGTATATCATAACTCTTGATTGATTTTTGGAACCCGATGTTATATCTGAAAGGCCATCTAATTTAATCTCAAGAACTAAAACATTGTTCAATTTAACCCTGTATTTTGAAATCTCTCATTTTGCCCCGCCGAATAATTTGATTGTGCATGAAATACTTTCTTCAGCAAGAATACCGAATAATTTGATTATCCGTGTACTCTTTTATAAAAAAAGTACGCATAAGGGTTATGCGTCACTACACTAAGACGCATAAGGGTTATGAGTCTTGAAAGACGCATAATGGTTGTGCGTCATCACGTACAGACGCATGATAGTTATGCGTTTTATTAATAAAGACGCATGATGATTATGTGTTACTCCCAAAGTTGGAATAAAACTAAACTCTTTCATTAAAATGGAATTCTATTAGTAGCCTATAACAAAAATAGAAAGAGCTCTACTCTTTTATAAAAAAGTATTCAGTCAAGGATATAATATCTAAATCTAATCCATAACAAAGAAACTTAGCCAATCAACCAAAATGAACACGATCACAATAAGTATATAAAACGATAAATACATACTTTCGTTTCTCTATATTATAATGTCTCATTTTGCTATGTCATCATAATTTAAAAAAATTATTTAGTTGTTTCAATTTTAAATATATATACACTCACATTTCATTACAAAAAATGTAATAATAGTAGAATTCAATTCTACTAAACTTTTCCATGCTATTCCACATATTTGTTAAAGTAAAATGAATATTAGTATAAAATATGATGGAGGGTGAGGGAGTATATCATTAGTCAAATATAAAAAAGGTGAGTTGCCTAAGTTGAATGTGATTCACGAGTCAGGGCACATTGCGCACGTCTCTTCTGCTGACAGCTGACTAATTGGTGCTGGTGTGTTTATTGTTCTCAGCATTTGACATTTTCTTTTCTGGTGTGTTTATCGACTATCGTTCATGATGTGACATTATTTTAATGCGTAAATTTATACTTATATTTTCATTTGACTTTAAGATTTTATCGTGCTAATAAATTAATTAATCATGACTTTGATTTAACATTTTGAGATAGTAATATCGTGCAAAGGCGTGTACTGGCAAAACACACGAGTGCAGAATTAATATATTATTTTTTTATAAAAATGAAATTGTGATACATTGAATCAAATTTTACTTTTATCTTAAAAAAGTAAACAAAAAAATTACCTACAAATTGGGCACACCAATTAAATAAAGAAGAAATAATTAGGGAAGAGAGAGAAATGAAATAAGGAAGAAGAAAATAAGAAAAAGAGACAAGATTTTTATAATTATTTTAGGTCCTTTTACTATGTATGTGAAAAAATATCCCCCATGGCAAAAATGTAAAAATGTGTTTTAGATGGTCTTTTGGGCTGAAAATTATCACCAGATACAAAAAATGTGATTTTTAGGTACCAAATATAAAAAAAAATCAGGTAACATTTTTGTGCAAAATGAAATATCAGATGCTATTTATGTAGTTCACTCTAGTTATAAATACTTATCTCTTTCAAAAATTAAATATCGTATTACTATTTCATTTAATTTTACTCTACTTACTAAGTAGATCTCGTGTTTTGATATTCTACTAAAACATTTTACAATATCTACTCACATTTTTCTATAAAATTACTATAAGTGAACAACACAAATGGTCTCTGAAATATGCATTTCGCACGCAAACGGTCCCTGAACTTTAAAATATCATGGGTATTCCCTGAACTAAGATGTAATCACATTCATAGTACTTTTTCACTATTCATCACAATTTTACACAAAAATGCCCCTTAAGGCAGGCATGGTGGGCATTTTGGACTTTCATATCTAGGTACGAGATATGATATTTTCTCTATTTCTCTCTAATTTTTTATATGATATTTTTTTATAGTTTGAATAGATAAAATGATATTTTTTCACTTCATTTTTTCAATCACTTTATTTCAAATCCTCTTTCTCTCTGTTTCTCTTAAATTATTACTCCCTCCGTCCCCAAAGAATATGTACCGCGAGTTTTAATACAAAATTGAAAAAGTAAGAGAGAGATAGA
Source organism: Salvia splendens (assembly GCF_004379255.2). Lineage (NCBI taxonomy): Eukaryota > Viridiplantae > Streptophyta > Magnoliopsida > Lamiales > Lamiaceae > Salvia > Salvia splendens. The sequence continues at coordinate 12,761,109 of NC_056037.1, read as the reverse complement.
GAGAAAAAGTAATTAAAGTATTGTTAGTGGAGAATGGACTCCACCTCATTAGAGTGAAAGGAGTTTCTAAAATTGGTTCCAAAATTGGAAAGTGCATATTCTTGTGGGACGGACTAAAAAGTAAATAATGCATATTCTTGTGGGACGGAGGGAGTATAAAATAAAAAATCTAAATAAAAAATACTACTTATGAAATTTTTAAATATATTAATTACAAAAATTAAAATTACAATTTAGTTATCAAAATAATTTGTTGGTAAATTTAATTTTGATTGTGATTTGATTATTTTTTTTAATATTAAAATTAAAATCTTTTAATTAGCCCTAAATTTTAATTTTTCATTTTTATAAAATGAAAGCACATCTGATTCGAAAGAGTAGAGTTGTTGTAGGAAAATATGAATGAATCACAAGAATTCTCATCATTTGATTATACACATGAATTCCGTGATTTTTCTATCATTTTTTCCAGTCAATCTTGGAAAATAATTTACTACAGACAAATCAACTTCTTTTTTTGTGGATCTCCGCAGAAAATGAGAAAGTGATTCGGCCAAATCCATTTATCACACACTAATGCTCACCGAGAAAATTAGTCAAAGTTAATTATTTGTGTTAAGGAAAACAGAAAAATAAAATAAAATCCATTTTCATCTCAACAAAAAAATTATAATCCATTTACAATGTTAACGTTATCTCAATAGGTTTTTTATGATAAAAAATAAAATGTTCAAACCACTCCTCAAACAACAAGTAAAGAAAAACAAAAGAATTTACACTGTAAATAAGTAGGCAAGATGATGCAATTAGGAAAAAGACAATAGTAAATTCATATTTTAATGTGTACAGTATATAATTTGAATTACTACTATTTTATTAAAATTGATTTCCTTTTTAACCTGCATTTCAGGAATTTGGATATGTTCGGTTTCAAGATTGGATCATCATAAATGGGTTGGGCCGTTGGGCTTGTCGTGACTGAGTCCAATCAATAATGTTTTGATGAAATACATCACCAAGGCACCCAACGGCATCGTTTCACTCGTTCTTGCAGTTTTGGCAGTCCTCCTACATGAAAGATGGATAAACCCCTTCCACGATTCAGAGAGGCTTAAACCCACCGTCAAAATTCTGATTAAAGGTATCTCTATACATTAAATTATATGCAGAATACGTTTTGATTTCTCAGTTCTTCGTTTCACCTCCTCCTATCAGAATCGATTTTGAGTTTGACGGTTTAATCCATAGTCGTACCAAATAACTCATCTTTTCCATAAACTAGTAACCATGTCCAAGCCTGCAGCGTTACCTTTAGCATTTAGGATTTCTTCACGTCCCACACAGTTTCTTTGTCAGCTTAAAGCTCCAAAGCCCGTCTCCGTAATTGCTGGTTGCCATTTAATTCTTGGGTCGAGTAAAAGAAGACCTCTCGAGAAGTTTCTATCTGTTGGGCCCAGAAATTGTGTGCTAAATCGTTTCCTGAACTGTTCACTATCTGGAGGGAGGAGTTTCTCGAGTTCATGCGTAAACAAGGCGGCTGACACAAGTGAAAAGCCCCTTCCTTGGTTAGCTGCGTCCGAGGAAAGAGGGGCTCGTAGAAAGGTTGTGAAAAATGGGGCAAGCAAGGGGGCTAAGTCTTCGTGGGAGGAGTCGGCGGAGAAGTTCTTAAAAGGGGGGGCTCCTACGGTAGAGAGTGTCGAAATGCCAAAGTTAGAGAGGAGGAGAAATGGATTTAGAGGTGGTGCTTCCACGGAAGATAATGCCGAAAGGCCACAGTTAGAGAACAGGAGAGATGGATTCAGGAATAGAAGTAGTGGTTATGTTAAGTACGAGGATGAAGAGGAGGAGGAGGCTGAGGTCGAGAATGATTCTAGGTGGTATAACATTAGGAAGAGGTATGCCAACTATGTTGAAGCAAGGCCAGCACTTGAGAGACCGGAAGCCAGGAGATGGAACAGAGAAGAAAGTTTTGGTAGAAAGACGTGGAAAGAAGCGAAGGAGTCTACAATGCCAAGAATAGTGGGAGAAGGTGTGTATGGAGTTGGTCCTGTTTTGGCTGCTCTTTCAGCTGGTCAGAGAGAATTCTATGCTTTGTATGTTCAGGAAGGGCTGGACTTAAGTAGTAATAATAGGAAGAAAAAGGATAAGAAGGGGTTTGAGAAAATCTTGAAGATGGCAGACAGAATCGGACTAAGCACAAACGAGCTGTCCAAGCATGATCTCAACATGATTGTTGATAATAGGCCTCATCAGGGTTTGGTTCTGGATGCATCTCCCTTGGAAATGGTTGGTATAAGGGAGTTGGACGCGGTTTCTACAGAGGGAGAGAAGGGCCCTCTTTGGTTGGCATTGGATGAAGTTACTGACCCTCAGAATCTTGGGGCAATCATCCGCTCTGCTTACTTTTTTGGAGCTGCTGGAGTAGTGTTGTGTGCTAAGAACTCAGCTCCTTTGAGTGGTGTTGTGAGCAAAGCCAGTGCTGGTTCGCTTGAACTAATGGAACTTAGATCTTGTAAGAATATGATGCAGTTCTTGACATCCTCAGCTGGAAACGGTTGGCGGGTTCTTGGAGGTGCAGTTTCTCAAAGAGCTATTCCTTTGGATGAAGTTGTTCCTGGTGCACCAACGATACTCGTTCTAGGAAGTGAGGGAACTGGTTTGAGGCCATTGGTGGAAAGATCGTGCACTCAGTTAATTAGGATTCCTGGAAATCTACCAGTTGATCTGATGCCAACAGGAGATGAGGATGTGGAAAATGCTGAGAGTCCTCAAGAATTGACCTCCTTCTTGGCGGTGGAAAGCTTGAATGTAAGTGTTGCAGCTGGTGTTCTGCTCAATCACCTAACAGGAAGCGGCTACAACAGCCATACATGCGAAAGCAATTTATCATAATCGAATGAGATGTTCCGGTAATCAACTGAGCTTGTGTCTGGTTTGAGGTTAAATAAATGTATGCTTCAACTTAGATGGTCGTCCAACATAGTATTCCTTTTCTCTCCAGATACAGGCCAAAAATCTGTTTATCTGGCTATTTTTATGATAGCATGTTATTTTAAAAATTTTTGTTGCTGTTTTCATGTGACAAAAGGGTTTTGCTGATTTTATGCATCATTCAAGTGAATCACTATCACGAGACCTTTTACCATGACATATATTTTCATTTAATGATAATGCAGTTTCTTGGGATTATTGGCAATGTCGAAATCAGTCTTATATTGCATATATTTATACTCAAGACACACAGATTCCCATCAGGCCATCATTAAAAGACCCTATTACTTTGGAAGATGGATTTTGGCGTTAAATATGTTGTTGCTACAATATTTAAAGACACTTTCTTTGTCTTCCTTTTTTTACACCTGCTTTTTTTTCTCTTATTTAATTTCCATAAGTTAAAAAATGTTGTATAGAATTACCACCAAAAAAATGATATGTATCCAAAATGTAATTTCGCTTTATTTTTTTGCATAAATGTGCATGTTATATAGTACTATTAATTAGAATGAAGAATGCGTGGCTGAAGAATGAAATAATGTGTGCGTAAGTTGACATAGTGGTAAAGTGGTTAACATCGGATGCCAAAAATCTTTACTAGGTTGTTTTTAATTTGGCTATTTTGAAGTAGTTACCACTAAAGCGTCCAACTAAAGGAAATGAAAAGTCGTATAAGTTGTAAGATGACTTTCTAAGCAATATACTCATAAAAGAGTTGCTGTTAGTTCACTTGCAACCATCAGTTATAGAGCTTTTTTTGTCTGCTAAAACATTATTTTGTGCAAAGATATTTTTTTTGGAATTTGCTCATCAAGATTCAACTACAGTACTTTTAGGTACAAATTAAGTATGAACCCCTAAATATGTAGTAGTTCTTAACATCCATATTACCGCTCCAAATTATATTTATCTCATATTAACCCGAATGTCTTGCTTCTAACGGCCTACATGAATTACACAGAATGAAACTTGTGTTTTGTGTTTAAAGAGGTAAAATTCATTAGTATTGTGTGTAAAAAGTTTTCTTTTTTGAGCCATGTCTCAGTTATAGTAGGACAGCTCAAAAAGGTATACACGCCACTTGTAGCAGTACAGATGAAGCATAAGTGCATAACGTATCAAATGTAAAAAAAGTTATCAGAGTTGAGTCCTCCACTCCGGTCACTAGAGAAGTGCAGCAGTTATTCTGTTAAGGAATTCACTTGCAATCAACCAGATACTTCAGATACATATTCATGTTGGTTTTTCGAATCCTCAGGGTCTGTCTTGAGCCTCTACATACATATCGAAGAACTATAAAAGAAAGAAAACCCAAACTTTCCACAATTTAGGTAATGCAACGTGCTTCCTACTTGAAAGCAGTATGTGTCAGTTATTCTTCAAGCAGTATGCAACAGGAGTAGTGAATATAAGACGTGCTATGTATGGCCAAGTAAACCAAGCTAATCATATTTCCGACTAATACTGGGTTTATCTTCGCTAAGACATGAGCAGTTTGCACTTTTCCTAATCTGATACTACTGGAAGAAATAAAATCAGTGATCAAACTAGAAGAACAAAAGGGTTCACAAGTTTGATTAACAAAAAAGAAACGAGGAATTAAGTTGAATGCACTGCAACGTTTAAAAAATAATACGATTGAGCTCCAAAATTACATGATTGAAGAAAACTGACCGATTGAGTCAATGTCCAAATAATTACTTCACTAGATTACCAATGTAAAAGTCCTCAATCATGTCAAAGACACGTGTAGCATGTTGTGGCCTGTTACAAGAAATAGATTGTCTTAGATTTTCACTCATCAGACTATGCAAAACAAGAGAAGGGTGTGAAACATGAAGTGGAACAGTTGAAGATTAAACAGTGGTAGAGTAGGATCTTCAAGAAGTAGGTCAAATATTGCGTCACACATTCTGTAGTCACGACTTATTGATGATATAGAAGACATACCCAAAGAAGCCTTCAGTTGAATCATCACCAGCATGTACAAGGATAGCATCACCACCAGGGTGCTCCTCTACATAGGAGGTAACATCATAGACCTAAGAGCACAACATATCAATCGGTATCTCTCAGAGAAAGTCCATATGGTGGTGATCACAGAGGGACTTCAAGAAATCTATCAGATTTGAGTTCTGAAGAAAACCTTATCTTTTATGATGATCCAACAGTCAGTCCTCTTATTGTGTGATGAAACATCAGCTTTGGTGTATGCTTTGGATGCCTAAACAAATTAAATGTGACAATCAGAAAGAGACTAAGAGGGAAAAAGGGCAACAGTGAACCAACCAAGTAATTCAATAAAACCATGCATTATAATTTGGCAAATCTAGACTAAAAGACATTCAAAATTGAAATGGTTGATCTCAAACTCTATACATCATTTACCCTGAATATTACATGTGGCATTCATAATTATCTTTGTATTTTCCTTTGTAGGTAAATTCCGTTTAATCTTTTAAGAAAGAGAACTGCAAATTAAGGCAAACAGGCCTCAAGGTTAAAAATGGTTGCCAGTTTCATTTCCAGAATCATCATGATTTAGAAACTAATGACAACAAAAAATCAAGGATAATTTGAGAATTCTCTACATCCGGTTCTTTTAAATTTCATCATAACAACATATATATGTAAGCCAACATGAGAGTAAAGTTAGTTTTTGATTTGAAGAAATCCAAATTCGAATTAGTTGCCTGGAACAAAAAAACAACAGATTCGAATCTATACTTGAGAAGCAAACTTTTGCTGCGCCCCTTTTCCAGTATCTGCATCAACCAAATTCATTGAGTCAGCCGAAATCGTGTGAATTGACAGAAACAAAATAGAGAAAAAGAAAATTAACCAGATTTACGAAGTCGAGGAATGAGAATGAGGATCCCCGATACAAATCCAAGAAACAGAGTCAGCATTAATAGATCCATAGTTAGTTTATCTGCCCACGAGCATAGAAAGACATGAGCAAAAGAAGATTATAATTGCTATAATTATAGAAAACAGGCAACGAAGGAGCATTCATATTAGTATATGATAAGCTGAAGCAGCTCATTGTGATTTCCAGTAATTCCACCATGATTAACGAGCTTTGTGCGTTTCTGGAAGAGATAAAGAAGAGATGGATGATATGTACCTTAGATTGAACAAATTGCGGCGGCGGCGCTGAAAGAGGAGTCAGACTTCGCCGGCGGAGTAATACTAATTTGGATGAACACGGAACACCACCTCCTACTCAAGTGTGCTAAAAATTATTAGTTGGGTCTTGGGACTTGGGGATGATTTTGTTGTGTAAAGTTGTGAACGCATACATTTAATGGAGTAGTATTTTCTAAATATTAATTTGTTGAGAATTCCTTTACACAGAATTATGGGTAACATTTTTTAACAAAACATTTAGTCCAACAAAAATAGTGGGCTTGCTTATAACTCATAAGCCCATTAACCAGCCCGTCTCTCTCATCTCTCTGCGCTTCCTCCTCCAATTTCCGGCGGCAACTAATCATCGCCGTCACCGCCTACACTTCGGTCTCTCCTCTCTCTCTACACGGTCGCCTGGCTACCTACGATCACTACCCGCCGCCTTCTCCTGATTTTTTCACTTTCTTCCCGGTGTCTCCCTCGTCGTTTAGCATGTAAGAAATTTGGGCTCTTTGAAAACTTACCAGTAGATGTGAATTTTGAGTTGCCGGTCGGGAAAAGTCTGATGTTGGGAATTTTCTGAGAAATTTGAAGAAATTATGATGATTGAGGCCTGAAGCTGGGAGGAAAAATCTGTGTCGTCTCAGCAATGGCATTTTATCGCCTCTCAAGAACTGCTCGGAGCCTCCGCCACCGTCACTCTTCTCTCTCCACCGCCCACACTTATTATTTCCAGTCGCCTATACCATTGAACGACTCAAGCCGCCACTCGCGTCACCTCTTCCAAGTCTCCGGATATTTTCACTCCGACAATCAATTTTACAATGACAGCAATTCGTTCCGGTCAATTGGATCCTATCACCGCCTTCTCCAGTATTCAAGCTTTTCCACTGCACCACCCGATGAGAAACGAGAAGAATCGAAAAATTCCAAGGGTATTGAATGTGATCGGTCGTGGATAGATGTTTATTTACCGGAAAAGGCGCGGCCCTACGCTCGGCTAGCGCGGCTGGACAAGCCGATTGGGACTTGGCTCTTGGCTTGGCCGTGTATGTGGTAAGTTTGTTCATCTCTTTTATTTTTTTAAAGTTCTCAATTTATATGGCTATGCTGTCATGTATTCTCTATTTACTCTGTTTCTATCACATTTAGGAAAGTGAAGAGCTAACCTTAACTGTCTTTCTGGGTTTAAAGATTGCATATGATGTGAACAAGAAATTGAATTACACGATCAATGACCCAAGTAGGTGTTAGATCAATTTCCCTTGGTAATTGCTTCAGAAAGATAACTGTTTTTCTTAGTCTTAGTTTCTATCCATCCTGAGAGAATGCATGACCAAAGAATGTAAGAAGTTAATTGTGATGATTTGAAAGTTTATTGGTGATATTTTGGGTTTAAAGGTCAATTACGATGGCGGCAGCTCCAGCGAACCTTCCGGCTATTAAGATGATGATGCTTTTTGGTACAGGGGCATTGCTGTTGCGTGGGGCGGGGTGCACCATAAATGATCTTTTAGATCGAGATATTGACACCAAGGTAATTATCCTTAATTCCGCACATCATTGTTTGTATGTATTCAAGATGTAGAAAGAATCATCTGGAATGCTTTAGTTTCTAATGCTGTGGTCAGGGATGGTACCAAGAGAAAACCAATCTTAATATCTTTAGTTATTGTAATGGAGTTTATGATTTGTCTTCATGTTTAGTTTGCATCCTTCTTCCCTCTATTGATTGTATTGCTTCTGCTTTTGATAGTTTAATATGGTGTAGGTAGCAAGGACAAGGTCGAGACCCATAGCAAGTGGTGTACTGTCACCATTTCAGGGACTTTGTTTTCTTGGTTTTCAATTGCTTTTGGGGTTGGAAATTCTTTTGCAACTGAACAATTTTAGGTTTGTACTCATTCTTTCTTCACTTTGACTGTCGCTGTCCATTTCTTTGAAAAGGTGTGCTTCTGTAACAGCTTAGAATTAATCTATGTACTGTAGATTGTAGTGGTGAAGTTCTCTTAGAAGCTCTTAAAATATATTGAGTATAGGTATTTGATTTTTCCTCATACTCCATCAACGGATTGCATGTCTAAAGGATTCAATTGGTGACCTTGCATACTGAGAGGGTCTTTGACTAAGCTTGTTTTAGACATCTTATAAGGTGTTTCAAGTGCTTATAAGATGTGATGTCTTAAGAGCTTATGAGTTGGTAAGTTGGATAATTGAGCTTTTAAGTTATAGAGAGAATTTTAGTAAAGAAAGAGAAAATCGTCGCTTGGGAAGGATATATGACGGAATAACAAAACATAATAGGATTGTTTTTTTTTTTGTAAATTGACTGTTGCTTATGAGATCATGAAGAAATAAGATGGGATTGGATGTGTATGTTGCTTGTTTATAGCTTGACACATAAAACATTTTACAGCCGTGTTCTGGGAGCTTCATCTCTGCTGCTAGTATTTTCATATCCTCTGATGAAGAGACTGACGTATTGGGTAATGAATCCTGATCTCTATCCTTTTCCATCATAGTAGTCATCCTTCTGTCTTGAGACAGGTGGGGTGATGGGAGACACACAGCACACATGCACGAAAACACCAAGGAACTTGTATCTGCCTCTGTACTTCGACAAACACTTTTGTTGGATTATTTGATGCTATATCTTTAACTGAATCTATGTCTGTGCAGCCTCAGGCCTATCTTGGATTGACGTTTAACTGGGGTGCTTTACTTGGTTGGGCTGCTATTAGAGGAAGCCTTGATCTGGCTGTAGTGATCCCTCTTTATGCTTCTGGTGTATTTTGGACCCTTGTTTACGATACAATTTATGCACATCAGGTATAGGCTTATCTTTGATTCCTATCTCGTGGACTGGTTCTTGATATATTCCTAACTGGATTTGTATTTCATTGTAATCAAGGAAATCTGATATCTTTAGGGCTTTTAGGAAGTTGATACTTTATTCTTGAGTTATATAATATGGATAACATTTAGCACCTACTAAAATTTTGGGGAAAAAGTTAGCCTGGTTTTTCATTTTAGCTTTGGCAAACACATAATTTCTATCCTTTGCTCCGAGCAAGAAAAGACAAAAAGAGAAGTCTCAGTAAGTACGAGCTTATGAATTACCACACTTTATGCTGAATGTTAAAACCCTCTATTTTGGATTACTTGTATTCTAAAATCAGGAAGAGCTTCTCTATATGTACTAAATAAGTGCTTTAAAATATTTTTACATTGAGATTTGCAAACAATTACTATGATGTTTGCAATATTATTTCCTCTGAATGCATTAAATCCTGAAGCCCGAGAAGCTCGTAATAACAAAAAATTTTGGTTCTAGTGCCACTGAAGTAGGTGACAATTGTATATGCAGGACAAGGAAGACGATATGATAGTGGGTGTCAAATCAACAGCCTTGAGGTTTGCAGATTCAACAAAAGAATGGATTTCTGGCTTTGGAGCAGCATGTATCGGTAGCCTTGCTCTGAGTGGATATAATGCCAATCTAGGTTTGCTAGTTTATTCTTTTCTCGTTGCCAGCAGATAATTGTTTATTTTCTGGTAGTAATGACTCTCCATAATCTTTTTATGGCTGATACAGAATGGACATATTACATATTCTTAGCTGCTGGATCAACACAATTAGCTTGGCAGATACTCACAGTTGACCTTTCAAGCCGTGCTGATTGCAACAGAAAGTGAGTATCTGAATACATGATTTTCTGTTTGTTTACGTGGTGTTTATGTTTGTGTGTATCTTCATGGGTGCATACCGTTGTCTAATAGTATGTTGTACATCTCTGAAGCTAGTTAAAACTTTGAATATTTAACAGTATAATGAAAATTGACGCATTTATTTGTGTAATATTTTCAAACTAGTCAGGTCTTCTTTGGGGTCTGATCGTTGAAGCATTTGTAATGACTACTTTTTTCCTGTGTCTCTTTGGTTATCATCAGATTTGTATCCAATAAATGGTTTGGAGCAATTATCTGCAGTGGGATTCTTTTTGGAAGACTCTTTTCTTGATGGATTAACTTCAGGTATAGAATTAAAACCCAATACAGCAATAAATAATCCTTCAATGAATCTTACAGATGTGATTAATTCTTCTAAAATATGTTGGCAACTCCATACTGTTATCATAGTTGTTACATGTATTTATTCCATCATAGATTTACCAGCTTTCTTGAGCACTCCTCTTGACGTTGCAGCGGTGGCAGGGTTGATGGCTTTCCTTATCTTGAATACATTCCAAGCAGTGCCCACACAATGCCCTGCAGTTGCTAACGCGTGCTCTGTCGCCTCTCCAGCGCTCTCCCCATACCTATTTTGTCGTAAACACAGTTGAGAATAGAAGATCTGGAATTCCATACTAAGCTAGCATTGGCTTACCTATTAGTAACGGCTGTTTTAACTGCACCCGAGGTTGCTACCATTGTTTGCTTTTCAGCAGCCTCAGCTGCGTCTATTATTTTGTCTGTGCATTGACAATATATGATCACAAACTCATTGGAATTGGTAGTAGCAAATAAATACAAAGAAACTAGGAATGAACTTACTAAGTGCATCAAGGGAAGCCAAGAGCACCTCTCCCGGCATCATGTTCAAGAAGGCCTTCCCCGGCCGGGATTGAACAATTGGCGTCATTACTGCACCAGTACCACTCTCAACTACGTTAAGCACACTTTTGCTTAATTTCTGTGTCATCTTTGACAGTTTCCTCGCCCTGCCATGTTATACATACATTTCATATAAATTTTCCTTTTCATACACTCTTGTGCAAAGGATACATACCGTTTCAAGCTCTTATTCAGGGAGCCTTTGCTTTTCTTTGCTCCATTGCTCTGAATTTTGTTCGGTGCTACTATATTCTTCTTCTCCTCGACTGCGTGAATCAGGATTGTTTCCCCTCCTTTCTGCACCTGTCAACCAACCATTGTTTTCATAAACAAAATAGAATCATCAAGTTTTAATCTCCCTTTTTCCTTGGATCTTCATCATGCATCAATTTTGGATTGAAGGTTACCTTGTTAGTATAGGCATTGCTGCACTTGAAGATGCCCCTAACAATTTGTCCAGTGCCACCAGCTATAGCCTTTGCCAAGAAACTATTATAGTTATCCACTGCCGGCGCAAACTCCTTCCAATCGATATCACTATCTCTCTTCTTCTTCGACGCCGTGAACGAGCAATTCTCCCTCAGAAACGCATCCAACTCCTCCAAACCGCCGCTGGCAAACGCCACGCCGTAGCTGAGTGGCGTGCCGTCGTTCATGGGCAGCGAGAAGAGGTAGTGCTTCTCGTCCAGCTTCACCACCGGCTCGTCCATGGTCAGCGGCCACTGCAGCTCCTCCCCGACCTTCACAGCGGTGGCGATTGCCACGTTGCCATCGGTTATTCGTTGGAGCTCAAAGTCGCCTGCGCCGAGCTCCACGGCTTCTCCTTCGTCCATGAGATGAACCCTGCATTCTGGGATTCTCAGAATTACATCGTGCCTTACGTTAACACTGTTGTTTTGTGGGATTAATGTTTCTTGGTTTGAAGGTTGTTGAACTTGAGTGGGTGGGGGTGGTTCTGGTAGTGATGCGTTTTTGTGAGATTTAGATTTCGTTGGCTTGCAGCAGTTCATCTTTTCTTTGCGATTTCAAAGACTAAACTAATGAGTTTAGATTGATGTGCTTGATTTATTCTATGATTTGTAACTTTATTCTGTGCTTGTTGAGAAAGTTGACGCCAATTATTCCTTGTTACTTTCGGTGAACAATAAATTTTTCACTCAAAAAATTCTCATTTCTTTTCAGTCTTTATCCATCGCAAAATTTTCATCCTATACTATTCCTTCTTTTACTACAAAGAAGAATAATAGCATCATATTAATATAGATCAGATTCTATTATCTTGTTATTGTATCATATTAATATAGATAATGATATTATTAATTATATTAATAAAAATCATAATATTATGATCTATATAAATAAATATCATCATGATCTATATTAATTTGATACTAGTAATATAGATCATGTCAATATTATTCAATACTTTAGTACTATCATATTAATATAGATCATGATAATTATTTTTTGTTATACTGAAGTAAAGGAATACGAAATTGTGAAAAAAAAGTTAATGAAAGGAGCGAGGAGCGATTAAGAAAGAAAAAAAATTAATAGGTGGGACCTTTTTATGCATAAATTTTTAAAGATAAATTTACAAGTAATTAAAGAAACACACATTTTGAATTCATGGGTCATTATAACCACTTCTATTTAGCAAAAGATGATATTAGCTCTAATTATGAAAAGCGGAAATAATATCTCTTCTAATGTAGATGTACTAGAATATCCTTAACAAAAATTAACTAAAATTATTTTAAAAGAAATAAATATAATACTACCTCTTATTCAACTACCAATAAATCTAATAATTGAATCACTACAAATGGTTCATTTCTTAAGAGAGACATAATTGGAATTGGGTTCCTTTGGGTATTTTCTAATTGCAGCATGTTGAATTAGAATTAAAGCATTTAATTCTAAATTTAATGTTGAAAAACTCCCTAGTGTTACTCGATGGCTTGGCAAAAATTTCAAATTATATTTGTGTGTTTTGGAAATGTTTCCATTGAGTACCATCGCACTCAGTCATGCATGTATTTCTAAATTTAAAGATTGAACCGTGATAAAGTGGAGTACATATATTCGAGTGGGCTTAATCCGGTTTTGTCTCAACTCTCCTAGGTTCATGTTTTCATACATTCAACCATGTTTTAGTTGCTTCCGATGTGCAAATAAGCAAGTTTATTTTTGTATTTCTTTTGAGACTCGATTGTATGATAATTTATGTTGTAAGAACGTCTAACTCGAATCTCCATGATTGAACGTATTTGGTACAAGTATCTCCAATTGATATCTTTCAAGTGTTTGATAAGTATTGTTGGAAACTCCATATGATTGTTATATATATTTATTTCATAATAGATTTAGTAGCAGCTATCTTGAGCACTCGTGTTGACGATGCAGAGCCGGCAGGGTTGATGGCTTGTCTTATCTTGAATACATTCCAAGCAGTGCCTACACAACTCCCTACAGTTGCTAACACGGTCTCTGTCGCCTCTCCAAACCTATTTTATCGTAAACACAGTTGAGAAGATGAATTCCATATTACTAAGCTAGCATTGGCTTACTTATTAGTGACGGTTGTTTTAACTGCACCGGAGGTTGCTACCATTGATTGCTTTTCAGCAGCTTCAGTTATTTTGTCTGTGCATTCACAATATGATCACAAACTCATTTAAATTTGTAGACTTATTACAAGAAATAAAAATGAACTTACTAATTGCATCAAGGGAAGACAATATAACCTCTCCTGGCATCGTAGACAAGAAGGCCTTCCCCGCTCTGGGACTTAAGAATTGGTGCCATTGCTGAACCGGAACCACTCTCAGCCACATTAAGCACACCTTTGCTCATTTTCTCTGTCATCTTCGATAGTTCCATCGCCCTTCCACCTTAAATTTTTTGAATTTTCATGTTCATCAACTATTGTGACAAAAGATACATACCGTTTCAAGCTTTTGTTCAGAGCGCCTTTCTTTTTGTTTTCTCCAGCTATGAATTTTGTTAGGTGCTTCTATGTCCTCCTCGACTGCGTGAATCGGGATTTTTTCCCCTCCTTTGATCTATACTTGTCATTGTCAACCATCCATTGTTTTCTGTTGAAGCTATACGATTCAATCATCAAACAACAAACCATACGAACTTGAAGAAGAGGAAAAACTTGAGGAAAAAGAAAGAAGATTTTTTATTGATTGAATTTCTGACTGATACAATAATACAAAGAAAGTGTTGATCCTTATTTATACTCTAAGCTAACCACACTTAAGCTAAGCTAAGTAAAAGCTAAGTAAAAAAATCACACTTAATAAAGTCCAGCTGGCATCAACGGTCAACTCTTTCTCTTTCTACTTTCTTTTGTTCTCGTTCCAAATTGATGATCTCAATTGAGAATCACAACTTCAACACCTCCTCTCAAAATGGACAATACAGACTCTGCAAGTTCATCTTGCTCAAAATTCCCTCAAAAGCAGAAACTCCCAAAGGTTTAGTAAAAATATCAGCTAGCTGCAAATCATTCCTTATATGTAAGGGCTTGATTACCCCCTCTAAGTATCTTTCCCTCACAGTGTGACAGACAATTTCAATATGCTTCGTACGCTCATGAAACACGGGGTTAGAGCTAATGTGAACCGCTGCTTGATTATCACAGAACAAGGGTACAGCCTTCTCCACTGTAATGCCAAAGTCTCCCAATAAAGCTTTAGCCCAGACCACTTCACATGGCCCTGTATTCTACCTCTGCTGATGATCTAGATATGGTGTGCTGTTTCTTTGCCTTCCATGACACCAATGAAGAGCCAAGGAACAAACAATGACCTGTCATAGACCTTCTTGTATCTAAGCATGCGGCCTAATCTGCATCTGAAAAATACTAAGTGCAGGTTTATTATCACTAGAATAGAACAAACCATGGCCAGGAGTTCCTTTTAGATATCTGAGTATCTTCTCACTTGCTTCCCAATGCTCATTACAGGGCTTTGAAACATATTGGCTGAGTTTATGTAATGTTATGTCAGGTCGTGTGATGCATAAATAAAGCAACTTCCCAATCCGCCTTCTAAATTTGGATGGATCTTTCATGGAATTTCGAGTGTCTTGCTTCAACTGATTCACTGGATCCATGGGAACTGAAGATGGTTTGCATCCCAACAACCCAGCATCTCTGAGCAAGTCCATCACATATTTCTGCTGTGAAACCAAAATTCATTTCTTGTTTCTGGCTATCTCAAGGCCAAGGAAGTACTTTGGGATTCCTAAATCCTTGAGTTTGAAAAACTGTGAGAGGAATTGTTTGAAGGCCTCTATCATGTCAGGTCTAGAAGTAGCAATTAGGATATCATCAACATAGACAACTATACCAAAGAAAGTAGAACTGTCACTCTTGTAAAAGAATGAGTGATCGGATGCTGATTGTTGGAGCCCGAACTTGGCCAACACCTCAAAGAGCTTGAGGTACCATTGCTTAGATACCTATTTTAGACCATATAAAGATTTATTTAGCTTGCAGACAAGCTTTGGCCCAGAAGAGCTGCCCCCCTCAACAATCAGCCCAGGAGGCAGGTTCATATAGATCTTGATAAGGCCTATTTCATGCTTCGGTTTAGGGGTAAAAAGTACGCTACTTGATCGGTTTATCGCGCAAAAGCAAGTGTTAACTGTGCAGGAATGCCGCTTGACCAAGGAAACAAGACCAAACTGATCAAGCAAGTACGGCAGGCGAAAAAGGCCAAAAATCAGGGGAGTTGATCAAGGGGAGTAATCAAGCAGTTAAGGAGGGGACCACTGGCTTCCAGAGGAAGGACACGTGAGGCTAATGAGCTGGATGATGCGCATCATTCTGTTAGCAAGGATGACGTTCTAGAAGAGGACACATGCTGATACATGAGACGCAAGGACGGAGCTGAGTCATCAATCTGTTAATGAAAAGCGTCGTCATTCTAGAAGGAAAGCACGTAGCAATCGATGAGTCGCTCGCTCACAGCGTGAGCGAATATCCTCTGCCAAGATCGTTATCCAGCTGGAGATTGCGTGAAGTGCCTATAAATAGAGGATGTGCCACCATAGCTGAGGGCGTTCTTTTGACAGTTCTTCTTTTAGTTTAGTTTTAGTTTTTCTTTAGCTCAGTTCCAGAGATAGCTTAGATAGAGAAGTTTTTAGTTAGAAAGGGCGACCGAAGGAAGCGCTACAGAATTCTCGATATCTGTCGACGTAATCTCAAGTTTCTCGCCGAGGACCTCTCGGTTTTACTTGCTTTCGTATTCTCCCAAGTGTTAGCTTAGTTTAATTCGCATGTTCGCTGTACTGTTCTGAGTTCTTAGTATAAAATCAAGTTGTTTTGTTTTTATTTTCGCGTTTATTATTTTCAAGTTCAGTTTAGCTTTTTACTCTTTGACCAAGTGTTCAATCGTGTGGAGTGGCAAGATGCTTCATGTTTTCCGTAGCGTGCTTAGTTAGTTGAGTTCTTATTTTCAGCCTGTCATTACTTGATCCAGTAGTAATCAGTGACTTGATCCAGTAGATAGTTTACTTTTTGCCTAGTGTAAACTCAGTAGTTATAACTCCTAAAATTAAAGCATGGCAGCAGCCTACGCACACGCTGGATACACCCGCTTCTCTGTGGGATCGATCCCGAACTTGCCGCTTTACTATTAAAGTAGTGCAAAATTGGGAGTTATATAAATTACATTGGTTGGCTAGCGAGAGCGTGAACGACTTGATCAAGTGGCAACGACATTTGCTAACTGATCCATCCGGTTCAGTTATCTTCCATATAGCTTGATCCAATCCTAAATATGCGCTCGCTCTCGTCACCCTTCCAGATCTCCTCACTCAAATCCCCATAGAGAAAGGCATTATTTATGTCTAGGTGAGACAAAGTCCAGCCTTTAGTAGCAGCAAGAGCAAGCATGAATTTAACGGTTGTCAACTTGGCAACTGGAGAAAAGGTGTCAAGGAAATCTACACCCTCAAGTTGTGTGAAGCCTTTGGCAACTAATCGATCCTTGAGCCTCTCAACTGTAGCATCAGCTCTAAACTTCACTTTGTAAACCCATTTGCAGTCAATAGGGATTTTGCCCGGCGGTAAAGGCATAATTTTCCAAGTGTTGGTTTTCTCCAGAGTAGTGAGTTCCTCATGCATGGCTTGCTGCCAGTCAGGGAAAGAGGAAGCTTGGGAGTATGATTTTGGCTCAAAGACAGCAGTCATGAGAACAATATATTTGAGGTGAGTGGGGGATAATTTGGATAGAGAGAAATAAGAAGAGATAGGATAAGAGGATGAAGAGGACACAGAATTGCAGAGATAATCAATTAAATGAGAAGGAAGCTTAGTGAGTCTTCCAGCTCTTGTAACCTGATTATTCTGATCAGTGGCAGAAGAGTTATTTGAAGTATTTATGGGAGTATGGTGACATTTTCTGAGGCTGAAGAACTTTCTGGAGCATAAGTATTATTATGTGAGGCAGAAGGGAAAGTAGATGGTGATAAATGAGTGAAGGGAAATATCTCTTCATGAAAAATGACATTTCTGGTAATGATCTCTTGCATAGTGTCAAGATTGAGGACCTTATACCCTTTGTAACCCGATGGATAACCCAGAAAAACACACTTAGAGGCTCTTGAGGAAAACTTTTCTCTCTGCCTGAGAAGAGTGGAGGCAAAACATAAGCACCCAAAGACTCTTAAGTGGTTGTATGATGGAGATTTTTGGAATAGGAACTGAAAAGGAGAAATGTTATCAGGTAGAACAGAAGAGGGAATTCTATTTATGATATATGAGGCAGTGAGTATACTATCCCCCTAGAAAGTAACAGGAAGATGAGATTGGAAAAGAAGGCTTCTAGCCACATTCAAAAGATGTTGATGTAGCATTTTGTTGTGGAGTTTCTACACAGGAATGTTGAACCGAAGTCCCAAAAGAAGTGTATAAAGCAGACAGATTGAACTCAGGTCCATTATCACATCTAATAGTTTTGATATTTTTGGAGAACTGAGTAGAGATTGTATGGAAGAATTGTGTTAGTATAGTTTTGACATTAGATTTGTGTTGCATCAGAAAGGTCCAAACAAACCTAGACTTATCATCAACAATTGTCAGAAAGTAGGCATATCCTTGTGTAGTACAGGGGGAAAAAGGACCCCAAATATCACAGTGTATGAGATCAAAAAAATCTAAAGCTATTGAGTCAGAACTGGAAAAAGAAAGATGATGTTGCTTGGCTAAAGGGCAGATTTCACAGAGAGTGTAAGAATTTTTGGAGAAAGACAAAACATCATTCATTGTTTTGAGTTTATTATTAGACAAATGGCCAAGTCTCCTATGCCAGAGATCAATGGCTACAACAGAATTTACACAAGAAACATCAAAGGAATCAGAGGAACCTGGATTGGATACATTGGAAACATCAAGGAAATAGAGATTACCAAGTCTGCTACCCCTCCCAATCACAGTCCCCGGAGAAGCTCCCTGAATAAGTATAGAATCATGAGTAAAAAAACGGAACAAGATATAGAGGAAGTGAGAGAACTGATAGAGATGGGATTGAAAGAAAAATTAGGAACACAGATAACAGACTTTAGAGTGATTGTAGGTGTGAGGTGAATGGTTCCTATATGTGTGACATTGGCTTTTGCACCATTTGGTATATTCACAAAAGCATCACTAACAGGAGAAGAGTCAGTGAAGAAAGTGATATCACAACATACATGGTGTGTGGCACCAGTATCAAGAAGCCATAAAGATGAATATGATGAAGTAACAACAACAAATGGTGAAAATAAAGTAGTGCCAGTAAAGGGAGTTTGTAGAGGATTAGGGACTGAGCTTGTTTGTGCGGCAGAAACATGAGCAGGAGATGGAGATGGTGATGGTGATGAAGAGGATGGAGAAGTGGAAGCAAGTTGTGTCTGCAAAAGAGAAATCAACTGCTGAAATTGGTCATGAGAAGGCATAGCTGACTGAGGCAGTGAAGTTGGAGGCATCTTCTCACTACCTTCAGGTACCAAATCATCAACATAATTGACAACTTTGGAGTTAGAAAACTCCTTAGAGAAGTCCTTATAGCCAGGTTTTAATTTGCCCCTAACATAACTTTGAGGAAAGCCATGAAGAGAGAAACACATATCAACAGTATGATTAGTTCGAGCACAATGAGAACACAAGAGTTTTCCTCTGCCAAAATTCGAAGAAGCGGCATTGACAGAGAATGGTTGTTCACTCGAAGGAGTAGAGATAGGCATTGCAATGTTGCTATCAATACTCCGTTGTCTCTCTTCCTGAACAACAAGAGAGAAGAGTTTAGATAAGGAGGGCAACGGTACCATTGACAGAACAGAAGACCGGAGCAGAGAGAATGAGGAATTCAATCCGATCAGGAACTGCATTGTGCAGTCATTCTCTTGGTGAGTATGCCAACGAGCTGCACTATTACAACGACAACTGTTACAAATACACCAAGCAACGGGCTGAGAATGCTTATATTCATCCCAAATAATTCGAAGATTTGTAAAATAGGTGCCAACATCCGAATGACCTTGCACCAGAGACATGATATGTTGTTTCAATTGATAGGATCTAGCAGAGTCGCATTGAGAGAATCGATCTCTGAGATCTGACTATATTTCATGAGCATTGTCAAGGTACATAACACTTGAACAGATCTGAGGGGAAACTGAATTCCTAATCCATGAAACCACCATACTATTGCATCGAATCCAAGCGGAGAAAAGTAGATCATCATCGGATGGTCGCACCAAGGATCCATCAACAAACGGCAATTTATTCTTAGCAATCAAAGCTGTAACAACTGACCTGCTCCAATTGATGTAATTCGAGCCGATGAGCAACTGAGGAACAACTGACCTGCTCCAATTGATGTAATTCTTGTTGGTCTTTGAACAACAACATATCGCAGTCCAACAACTGACTATGGCTTTTCTTATCTTGAATATATTGCAAAGAGTAGAGCCACAATATCCTACAATGTCAAATACGTGCCTCGTCTTCTCCCCAGCTCTCTCTCCGCAGCATAATCCGAAGATGAAACACTATTACTATTAATTGATCATGATGAGATGGGAATGGAAGATCTCAACGACTGCCTTCCTTACCTACGAGTGACGGCAGCTTGGCTCCCATTGCTCTCTTATTAGCTTCTTCAGTCGCCTCTAGTAACTTTTCTGTGGATTCACAACATAATTCTCATACAGATTAAAAAGCTTATGCGCTAGGCTTTGAACTGAAATGAACTTACGAACTGCCTCAATGGAAGAAGCCACACGCGCTTCTCTAACCGATTCTGAAGCTTCGTCAATCACATCAACCATGCTCTTGGTTATTTCATATGTCATCTTTGTCAATTTCTTGGCGCTGCCAATCAAATTTTTTATTTTCATTTTCATTGACTATATATTGTGAAAGAAGATCATTAATCATACATGTATATACATACTGTATCAAGGCTTTGTTGAGGGACGAACGATGCCTTGTTTTTGTTTGCTCCACTGTCACATATTTTTTCAGGTTGGTCTGCGTTATTCTCCCCAACTGCCGGAATCAGGATTGTTTCCCCTATTTCCTGCACCTGTCAAGTATATATTCACTTTTAATACTAACAAGTTGTTCATTAGTATCAAGCCATCGCCTTCATATAATTTTATACTAGTCCATGACTATTTTTGAAAATAAATGATACCAGAGCAAAAATTTGGAATAAGAAAGATAGTTACCTTATTAGTATAAGCATCTGTGCAGTTGAAGATGCCCCTAATAACGTGGCCGGTGCCTCTGGCAATTATACTTATCCACCGACGGCGCAAACTTCTTCCAATCGATGCCAACATTTTTCTTGTTCTGTGCGGCGGTGAACAAGCAATGCTTCGCCAGCAACGCATCCAACTGTCCCAAGTGGCCGCCACTTGTCTCCGCAAACGCCACGCCGTAGCTGAGAGGCTGGCCGTCGTTCATCATAGTTAAGAGCGTCAAGCTTCACTACCGGCTCGTCCTTGGTCAGCGGCCACTGGAGCTCCTCCCTGACCTTCGCGGCTGCGGCCAGCGCTACATCGCCGTCTGATATCCACTGGAGCTCGAAGTAGCCCGCGGCAACCTCCCCGGCTTCGCCCTCGTTCATCAGAATAACCATGCATTCTGGGATTCTCACAAGAATGTCGCGTGTTACGTTAATACTACTATTGTTGTTTTGTGGGTTTGATGTTTGCTGACATAAGTTTCTCTCGGTTGTTGATTTCGTTGGTATGCAACTGCTCATCTTTTCTTTAGCCTTTTTATTAAACACTGTTTCTTGAAACAATTTTATGTGTGGTAATGATCATGCAGAGGGAAACATTTATAATTTGATTTGGTGCTATAATTTGTGACTTTATTCTCTACTTCTTTGGTAAGTTTTAAACCTTTATTACTTTAGGTTAAAAAAATGGATTAGTATTGAACGGCATCTGGTTTTTTTTAACTATTGTATGTGAATGATGCATCCTTGGGTTTGGATTAACGAATCCAGATGCATAATTTTAAAATTAAAGTTAAACAAACGAGATTGAAGTAGAGGTATAAAATTGATAGGGGAACACCAAAAGTAAAAATAGAGAATCACAATTATCACCTTTTAAATTCTTAATGACAATCCACCAAAACTCGTTTAGGAAACGGCAATATTCTTGAGTGCTCTTCTCTTTCTGTACATTTTCAGACTCTATGATATTAGAATTAGATATATACAGGTAGTACCTGTTCGGTTAAAAAACTAATATTTCAGGATTAAACTAATCTTTGGCAACGTGGTTGCTGCTCTGTCTCTTGCACTATTTCTTCTGCATTGATCTTGTCCTGGTTGGCACTAGTATAGCCACTGCCAAAATTATGTACATTTAATTACAAAATGAATGGTATCACAACGAGTTAGTTGTAGGTGATTGATTGTTGCACGTGGAAGTGGAACCTTCTGTATTTATATGCAAGTGTGGTGAAAATTATCTAGAGAGTGATGAGCAAATTGCCTTGAAAATAATGTCGCTTGTGATTTCACATCGTTGACTATGTCAAATATACTCCAAAAATCTTTTATAACAATCTAAATGTAAGTTAATTACACTATAAAAAATGTACTAGTACTATTATTTGTATTTGAGTAAATGTTAAAAAAAATCATGTATGCACAACGCCGTCACGGTTTAGGGATATATTTATAGTACTATTAAATCATGGTATATATACTTGCCAGTTTTGTTATGTCTATACCAATAAACTTATAGTTGCACCTGACCTAACTTTAACTAGGTCAATAATTCAATTAACTATAACTAGGTTTATGTGTATTACCTTGTCAATATCTTGTCGAAGTGATTAAACAAAGCAATAAATTTAATATAAATTATGTAAAAACTAGGTCCTGAAACATAAAAAACCACAACTTTTGATATTTAAAAAACTATAGTATCACAAAAAGATTTGGTTCGTTCCAAGTAGAGTGTTGACCCAATCCACTTGGGTGTAACGTGAGATAAATGAAACCGGCCTTTTTACACGGTGAATTAGTCCCATTCAATAATTAAAAATATGACTCGCTGGCTATATAATAATTAAGCAATCAAACACAGCTGACATCTCAAAACTGAATTTAATTTGCTAAGATGAACATGCTGGCATCCCAAATCCCCATTGATGAGATGTTCGACCTCGACGCAGCGTTGACGATGGCGGATGAGCCAATCGATAGCCACCAAGAAGTAGAATATGAGTCGAAGGCCAAGGCGGCCACCCGCCTGCTTGATCAGCTGCCGACGGTGGAAGGAGGCGGCGACTGCGCAGTTTGCTCGGAGGGGCTGTGCTTAGGCGGGGCTGCTAAGCGGATCCCCTGCGGCCATGTTTTCCATTATGACTGCATTTTGAGGTGGCTTTCCGTCGTCTGTTCCTGCCCCTTGTGCCGTCAAAACTGTTCGCCGCCGGGAACCATTTCTTCTGTTTGACTTCTTATTCTGATCAGATCGATCCTCACAAATGTTCAGATTTTGCTTCTTGTTTTTTTCCTTTTTTTCTTTCTAGTATATATATATACTTAGCCAACCAGTTAAGAGTTCTAAGATTGCAATATGTTTTAGCTTATAGATGGACTGTCGGTAGCAGCATGTATTGACTATTGAGGATCCAAATCAATAATACTAGTACTAATCCGCAGCGGTAGAAGGACGGCGTCCGTGCCAGCGGCGCGGCGGAACGCTGCTCGCCGCTGCGCTTTTGCCGCTGGCGCGTCGCTGCTCTTAGCTAAGAGCACGTCCGTGCCAGCGAGCAGCTGGCGTGGCGGCTCCTGATTGACCACCGGCAAATCCATTGGAATTTAATTTTTTTTTTAAATTGAATTTTAATTAAAAAAATCTGATTAAAAATTAAAAAAAATATTTTCCCACTTTCCAAAAAATTATATCCGTTTTATTCCCACTTTTAATTTATTTTTCAATTTTTTCCCAAAAATACACATTTTCATCTATAAATACCCCCACTTCCACACAAAAAATTTCACGCCACACTACACAATTCTCATCTAAATTCTCTCATTTCCATTCTTACAATTCTCAATCTTTCTTTCACTCTTAACAAAAAAATGTCCGGCTCCGGCGATCACCCCTCCGACTCCCATGGTTGGAACTACGAATGGTTCGGTTCACAATCATTTCGTAGTCCGAAAATGGAATTTTCGGCCCCTCCTCAAACCCAAAGTTCGCAAGCTCCGGGTGGCTACCGGCCTTACCCACTCGACAACCAAGATGCCCCCGGTGGGCAATACGGGTGGGCACCCGAACCACCCGTACCTAGAGCGGGAGGGAGCGGCAGCTCTCAAACTCCTACTCGTGGTGTCCGCACCTCGTACACTCCGGGGGAGATGGAGCAATTATTCAAAGCGTTCGTGTCTATCTCCGAAGATCCGGAGATTGGCACGAACCAATCCGGGACTATTTTTTGTGGTGCATCTGTCGCCGGTACAATGAAAACCGGCCGGGTAGAACAATCGATCGCAACGAGAGTATGGTGCGCAATGCCATATACAGAGCAAACGAAGAAATCCAAAAGTTCTAGGGGTATTACCTCCAAGAAGAGCGGTCGGCGGGGAACGGCCGAAGCGAGGTCGACATCATCAGTACCGCATTGGCGACCTACCAATCCCAACACTACAAACGGTTCAAGTACCTCAATGTTTGGCAGGAGGTGCGTGGGCATCCGAAGTATATGGGAGGTGTAGCATCCTCCTCTAGCTCCTCCGACAACCAGTCGAGGTCGGTATCCCTATCCGATGTCGGCTCCGATGAGGTGTCCACCAAGTTCGCCGGAGCTAACTTGGGTAGCTCGGACGCCGGCCCGAGTAGTTCACAACGCCTGCCGCAAGGAAGGAAGAAGTCGGCGGCCAACCGCCGTCGCGCCGCGACTCCATCCGCCCCCGCTCCCGATCCCGCTCCCTTTGTGCGTCCCCAACCCCTCACCAACTCGTTGTGGGGGTTTTTGGCCCAACTCAATTTGGCCGATAGGTCAAATATGACCCCCGAGCAACTTCGATCGCATGTGGCAATGATACGGGGTCTCCAAAGAACATTGGGGGTAGAACCGGATGAATAGTCTTCCACGGGTTTAGCCTTTAATTATGTAATTTTTATTTTTAAGAGTTTAATTATGTAATTTTTATTTTTAGGTGTTTAATTATGTAATTTTAAATTTTTAGGATTTTAATTATGTAATTTTAAATTTTTTTGTAATTTGTAATATTATTCCGGAAATTTTTAATGCATTTTAATTTTGTGAAAATGTTTTTATTTAAATTGAATAATAGAATGGTGGGACCCTTGAGCTTGTCTTTGCGGAAGGGCACGGATATGGGTGTTGTACTCTTGCCTAAGAGCAGGGAGTAAAAAAGTAATAAAAGTGGGTCCGGGCCCACATCCGTTCTCGTTGGCAAGAGCACGAGATGCTCTAATATTTTAGCATCTACCTATTTATTTTTTAATGCGGTTCCTTCCGGATATTGAAATGATGTTAGACCCTCTGTTTTATACTAATGGAAATGAAAAAATTATGTATAAAAATCGATCTCAATTAAATCAAATATTCATCAATTCATTCATTCCACAAGTGAAATCTAGGATTCAAATATTTTATTATAAAAGGTTTATTGCCGAGTTTTGCTGTACAACAATTGGTATTTGATTTTGGACTGTTTGGAAGCTGATTGAAATCTCTGTAACTACTCTCACCAAATGAAGATGTTTAATTACAGTTTGCTAGATACACCTATTTTATTTGTTTGTGTTATGAGCTAATTTTCTATCCTTACGATCATAAGCATAGTACAATATATGGAGTAAAAAAGGCTCTATGCATGAGTTTGCAAAATACATAGGGCCTCAAAATATCAAAAACTTGTATGTGGGAAATACGTATAATTGAAAATCATAAAGTTAATATACACCAAGGAGTTGAGTTATCCCTTTTCAATTACAAACATTACTCAAGCTGCGCATACCACACGCCCTGGATCTTCACATCTTTGGGCGCTTTTGATCCCAAATCCGTATCCGAGGGCTGAATGCTCTCAAACACTCCGATCACCTCCCCAGTCTCCGGCTTGCTCTTGGTCACGCTCAGCGTAATATTCCCCGTCAGCGACGCCACATTCTTGTTGTTCTCCTTCTCCAGCTCCTCCTCGTCCCCGCGCCCTCCAGCCGGCAGCGCCACCGCGTTGTCGTACCCAGTGGATCCACCGCGGCCCTTCGGGTCGAGGAAAGAGGAGCCCCGGTACGAGGGCACCAGGAACTCCCCGCCGAAGCTCTCGGGCTTCCCAGAAGCTACCAGGTTCTTGATGGTGAAGAGGAAGGGGACACGCTCGCCCCCGGGGAGCTGGACGGTGACTGCGGCGTAGTCGATGCCGTCCTTCTCCTCGAACTTGAGGGTGCCGTCTTGGGAGACCTCCAAGGGGCCCTCGATCTCGTCCAGTGTGTAGGTCAGGCGGGTCATCAGCTTGGTCTTCTGGAACTCTGCGGGGGAGTTCTTGCTCACGCCCTCCGCCTTTACGGTGAAGGAGGTGGGCTCCAGGCAGAACTTCTTGGCGTTGTACTTGCCCGGCTTGAAGGCGAAGGCGTCGACGCCGCCGTCGATGGTGGGGCACTGGTTGGCCGTGCCGGTGCCTTTCACTTCCAGGTAGGTCTTGCTTTGGATCTCATCGAAGGTTAGCCTCTTCGGCACGCCTTCCGCGCTTGCTCCCTACCAACAACATTGGTGTTGCAACCAACGGCAGATTATATCTCTAATCATTTTCATTTTATCAAAAATGCCATCACCATATAAATACCTACTACCTAATTAAGTGCAACTACAATTATAGTTATGTTATGAACTATGAACTGACGGCAATATTCATATTCTGGCCTAGTCATTTTCATAGATTTCATATCCTGGATCTATTTAATAAATAGGAGTACATGATAGTTAGTGATTTCAATTGATATTTTCAATAGTTCAAAATATTTTTAGTAAGAGCCAAAGAGTGTGAGAATACACAACATAAAACAGATCATAAAACCTTGAATTTAAGGATAATTAAGATGGAGGTAAATGAATACCGAGACGAGGAGGGCAGAAGAAGCGAGGGCAAAACCAGCGATCTTTGCAGCGTCGGTGCATTTGTGAGCAAAGTCTTGAAGAGAGCAAGTCAATCTGGCGGCAGAGGGTTCGATGCCGAAGGCCTTGCTGACGCCTTGGGCGGGGCGGAGCTGGAGGCTGCTACGGCCAACCTTGCCGGGTTGCATCAAGGTGGCGGCCGCCTGTAACGATGACGTTGCCATGATTTTTTTGTGGTGATTACAGAGGAGAGGAGATGCCACTGCGAATCCCTGAAATAAATTTGATTTTGTATGGTTCTAAAGTTTTTCAAAGATAAAGAGATAGGATAACAGCTTCTGTCATTGGTCCAACTCAACCTCTCCCTGACGTGGACATATAGAAAATTAAATTTTCAAGTACTCCTAGTATATACATAGAAAAATAAAAATTACAAAATGGCCCATGCACATTAATTAAGATTCGGTTACATGGAAAAATGGAAAAATGGTATCGACTCTGCTGGGGATCGAACCCAGAATCTCTGGTTCCGTAGACCAGCGCCTTATCCATTGGGCCACAGAGTCCTACATGTGAACTTGTACCGCTATGTAATTTTGTCATCATGGTGTTTAATGCATTGATATTTTTTCGTATCTTCATCGATACTTTTCTTTATCCTTTGTAATTCTATTCAATAACATGTGTTAACTGTTAAGCATAAATATGTTGCAAGTCAGTAGTAACTCTTGACTTGGTATTCTTTCTAGCAAATATGTCTTCTTAAGAAAATAGACAATATGGTAATGGTTGCATATGAAGTAGAGCTACTATGTCTTCCATCAACAAATAAATAATTCTAGTAAGAGTGCAAAATTTCTAAGCTATAGCACTAGATTGTTCGAATTGATATGTCTTAGTTTTTTTTAAAAAAAAATTGAACAAAGTAGATAGTAAACCTCTATTACAAGCATGCTATCACACAAAAATATTCATATTACGACTTACGAGAAATTCCATGATGACGATGAGAACTACCCATTGATTTACAAAATTGAGTAGCTTAAAGTGGTTCCAAGATATCTTGAAGTCAACATATGTCATAATAAGAAATCACTAAACTGTTTTTAGCGTAAATCAGGGTCATCGTAACTGACATTGACATCAGACGTTATAGAGACAAAACTAAGGGTTGCCGCGATTGATTTAATTTAGACTCGAAAATGAAGCATTCGAAGAGTTTACGAAAATTTAATATAAAGATTTAAACTATCGATAAACAAATAAATATCACCGAGTAAATAAATATCATCGAGTGACATGTTGCGACCACCTTCAATCTAAAATCACTAACGCTTGCTACCTCTAGCGAAACCAACTCCAATGGGAGAAGGGCTTCGAACTATTGGAGATTTGAAGTTCAACATTTGCTTTGTGGTTAAGGAGGGAATGCCAAAGCATTTTGTGGCTCAACTCCCAACGCATGTTACGCTTGTCTATTGAAGATTTGAAGTCCATATAATAAATCAATTTTTACAAAGCAAACACGTCTTCTTATAAAGGAAAACGAAGAGGAAGCATACTAATAATTTGATTAGTCTCTTTTGATTAATGTAATATTACTAGTATATATATTTTCGGTTCTATGAAACTCAAAATTGGTGATTAATTTTGATATAACATTTTAGTGGACATTTTATCACCATTAGTTAAAACAAGGCAAAACATAAACAAAAGATCATCTTTATTAAATGTACAGTTAAAACGAAGTAAAGCATAAACATAAGATCATCTTTATTGAGTCCTTGATAGTTCTGAACCAATATCTACAACCAAAATGCCAAGAAGAAATGTTTAATTTCAAGATTTATGGAAAAGCATTCAAAGAACTATATATGAAAATGCTAAAATAAGTGGTTTCAATAAAACTGAAAAAGTGTGAATATTAAGTTTCTTTAATAACTTTGAGTTCATTAGGAGGGGTGGATCTGTGCATCCTTTTTAAAGCATCAACGATTTAAAAAAATAAAAGTTACTCTAGTAGGGTGAATTGGGACATATACTAATTACTAACTATGAAGATTTAATAGCAAAAAAGCTAGTACAAGTATAATTTTCCAAATCAATTTTGCTAATTATTTTTCTGTATATTAGGAGCCAACTTATTTTTCGGTAAGAGACCCTGAAAAACAGGGTACGATGTCGTTTCACCCAGCGAGCTTTTTATATAAACTCATTACTTATTTTTCAAGTGTCAATCGATTTGCGCCATAGGGTTTTGCTTTACATTTCCCGTTTGAAATTGAACCAGAGATTTTTCCAGTTTCTTGTTTGTTAATATGAAAATGGCAGATGCTGCGGCGGATTCCATAGTGCAAGGCCTCGCTGACGATCAAAACCCCAACTCTGTCAATGCGGTGATTGAGTCCAGCGATGGTGGTGGCCCCGCAGAATCCACCTGCAACAACAACAACAACAACAACAACAACAATGCTTCTAAAATCTCCGCCGTCCCTAACGACGATGAACGAGAACAGACCTTGGAATTCGCCGACGAGTTGATGGCTCGTGGCTCTAAAGCCGCCAAGGATGGCGATTATGCCGAAGCCACTGATTGCTACAGCCGTGCCCTAGAAATCAGGTGATTTCATCATATATGTATATGTGTGTATATTTGCACTAGAGCTGGAACTTGGCTTTTTTGTATTCTAGGTGAGCCATGGAGGGAATTCGGATGCCGAACCTCACATTTTCCTATGTTAGAGAATTCAATTTTCTTAGTTAGTTAGAGGAGAGTTTATGTTTGTATTCTATGGTTGTTTTTCTGCTACTTCTCTAATTTATTTCTAGCTTACTGAGTATAATAAGTATTCCACAGTGTTCAGACATTTTCGCGTGATTTGTTTTTTTTCGTTAGCCTGAAATTTGGATGTGGTTGGTTTTAGGGTTGCGAAATTTGGTGAACTTGCTCCAGAGTGTGTTGCTGCTTACTATAAATATGGATGTGCTCTGCTGTACAAAGCGCAAGAGGAGTCTGATCCCCTGGGTTCTATGCCAAAAAAGGAGGGTGTCTCTCGTGAAGATTCCAGTAAAGAAAGTTCATCAAAACTTCACGTCAATGGCCAATCTTCAGATACCTCACCTGCAAAAAATGTGGAGCAAGGTGAAAATGCAAATTTATCACAAAGGGATTTTCAATAACAGTTTGTGCTCCTTTTCAATGTGTGGTGATGTTCTCAATAGTATCTTTGTGGATCATGTGACATGTTTAACTTAAGTGAGCTAATTGTGCTGTTGAATATGTGCGTAGTAGATTTTGTTTGTAAACGATATATCAAGATTTATTTACATTTGCCGTTCTAAACATGAGTAACAGTTTTAGGCATTTAAGTAGTAGCTTGTTCATGTATTTTTGGCTTTGATACATGTTCAGAGCACGTTCATATCATGGTTACAACTTACATGTTGCTTTGGAGAAAAATGTGGTTCTTGTACTTAGATTTGCTGATATTTATCCCATTTCATGCTTAGAATACATGAGTAACATTTATATCACCTCAATTTTTTTTGTGACATATGTTATGTACATCACAAAACCAAAAAATATTAACCTAGTTAGAAGTGTTAACCAATAGCGGCTTCACATAGTTCTTGTGGGCCCTAGTTCCTCAATTACTGTGGACAAAATAATGATTTTGTTTACTGGGTATATCTGATCATGTGCTACTAATAGGAGTTATTACTATTTGTATGTACATTTGCTGATGACTTCTTGTGATGGGAATTAGATGTGAAAGCGGAAGATGAAGGAGACAGTGAAAGTGATGCTGAAGACCAGCCTGATGGTGATGAGGATGAGTCTGACCTTGATTTGGCTTGGAAAATGCTTGATGTTGCTCGTGCCATCGTTGAGAAGGTCTCAGGCGACACAATAGAAAAGGTGGACATATTGTCAGCTTTGGCAGAAGTGGCTCTAGAAAGAGGTCCTTTTCTTTCTTCCCTCCTTTTTTCACAACAATCGTTACTATAGCATTTTATCCAATGGAGAGTGGTCATTTGGTCTCTCTTTGCTCATTATAGAGCCTTTTTCTTTGTCCACAGAAGATGTTGAGACTTCACAGAGTGACTACTTGAAGGCACTCTCTATGTTGGAGCGCTTGGTTGAACCTGATAGTCGGCTTATTGCTGAACTGTATCCTTGTTTTAATTGTATATTTACAAGTTGATTAGTAGGTGTAAATATAGAATTACTTTTTGTGTTCCAAGCATGTTCCAGAAAATTAAAGTTTATCTTCCTTAACTGGAATTCAGGAACTTTAGGATGTGCTTGTGTCTTGAAATTGGTTCGAAACCAGAAGAAGCTATTCCATATTGTCAAAAAGCTATTTCAGTTTGCAAGTCAAGAGTTCAGCGACTTTCAGATGAAGCAAAGAGCTTACCAGCAGAAGCATCAACCACTTCTGAGACAGGACCAACTGTTCTTGATAAAAAGTCAGAGATTGAAACACTGATTGGTCTCTGTGGGGAACTAGAAAAGAAGGTAAGACGACCGAAAGGACCACGCACGAAGAGTTTCTTTGACATTGTATTAACTATTATTTATTTGGTTGCAGCTTGAAGACCTTCAACAGCTTGTCTCAAACCCGAAATCTATCCTCTCAGATATCCTGGGCGGGATTATGTCTGCAAAAGCTAGGGCTCTTGAGAAGAATGAGCCAGCAATGAGCTCATCACAGATGGGTACTGTCACCACTGTTGGCGCAGACTCTCCAGCTGTTTCTACAGCTCACACAAGTGGCGATGCTGGAGTGACACATCTAGGCGTGGTGGGAAGAGGAGTCAAGCGAGTTGTGATGAGTTCGACTGCAGAATCAAGCCCTGCTAAGAAACCTGCAATCGATACCTCAAACAATGGTGATGCCAACATCAATGCAGGAACGAATGAGAAGAATGAATAGTTTTAGCCTATGCTTATATGTTGTCTTCAACTATTTTGCTGCATCTATGCTTCATTTTATGGACTGGACTCCCTTAAGATAATGTAATTCAGCTTCTGGTTTAAGGTTTGCAGATTTAATGTCCGGCTATAAAATAAAGTCTACCTTATGGTTTAAATCTATCCTTTTGTTACTTTTTATTTTAACGACCTAGTGGGCTAGTGGTAGCCTAAGCACATTGCTAACTGATAAGGGCATTAGCAGTAGTGTCCTTGAAAACATGCCATCAAAATCGTCACAACCCATTTTCACCAATTTCCATTTATTGTTTGTTTTTTCGATTTAGAAAGCATAACATTTTAGCACCTTCATAGAACGTTTTTTCCATTAATCTTTTAAAATAAACTATTTTTCTTGGCATTCAAGGTCAAAAGTACCAAGTGTAGGGGGAGTTTATATAAAATTTTCTTATGAGATAGTACTATTAATAAATTAAAAATTAAATATTGCATATATAATTTCTTTTGATTAAGTGAGTCAAAATGGTTAGAAATATTTCAGTATGTTAATTCAGTCGTTTCATAAGCATCACACATGGCTCTGTGGCCCAATGGATAAGGCGCTGGTCTACGGAACCAGAGATTCTGGGTTCGATCCCCAGCAGAGTCACTGAATCAATCTTATTAACTTTTAATGATTACTTATTTTTGTTTTCTTATTCTCTCCAATAGAGATAGCCCAGCCATAGCCTAGCCACAAACTATGGAATTAAATTTACGACACAGATATAGGAAAATTCAATAATAATATTAAAATTTTAAAAAGTACATTAATTAAAAAAAATTACATTAATTTTAAAAAAAAACTCCTCCTCCACACACGAGCCCCCCCGCCTCCGGGTAATTCCGATAGTCCCGAAAATACCTGATATATATATTGATATTTTATAATTTTTTATTTTTTATTTTAATACTTGCTCTTCATGATGTAATTTTTTTAAGATTTTAATATTTTAAAAATCATAATGTAATTTTTTATTAGTAATATATTATAAAATGTAGCTCATATGATTATTTAAAGCAGATATTTCAAAGATTGTAATTTTTTTGGCATTGTAATTGAATTTGGATTACATATTTACTTTACAGAAAATACCCGTTAAGATAGAGAGAAAACTCGTTAAAACAAGTGGTGCGAATGAAAATGACGTGCAAATTACGTATATATAGTATTTCGAAAATTAAATAAAATAAATAAAAAATCGACTGGCCGATCGCTCGCAGATCGGGAGCCTGCAATGGCAGCCAGCCGATCGGCGAGCGCATCGGCCAGCGCCCGGGAATCGGCGTGCGCTCGCCGTTTTTCTAGCCGATTTGGCGCTCGCCTGCTGCAATGGTTCGGCGAGCGGACCGGCCAGCGTCAGGAATCGGCTAGCCGGTCCGCTCGCCGCCATTGTGGATGCTCTGAAATACTACCATATCTATTTATTATAATAAAAGTGATTAGTCCATAATTGTTACATGAGATACTACCATATCTATTTATTATAATAAAAGTGATTAGTCCATAATTGTTACATGAGAAGCCTTTTGTGTGATAGCCATAACCGTAGTAATAGTACATAATAATCCCTCCGTTATTTTGTTGAAATTTGTAATTGGGAAAGTGAGTCTAATGAAAAAATCAATATGCAACTCGAAATTTATTTATTACCATCTTTTTAACACTGGTTAAGTTCACGGGAGAAAGTCAAATAAATAATCTATGTGAATTTGAAGTTGAAAACATACTTCCAAAATAACGATACAATATTTGATAGAAAAATTTATAAATATAATTTTTGATAGATAAAAGTACAATAAATGAATGAAATGCATCGTATGTGTTTATAGACTTTGAAACTCCAAATATAAGAATGCATGATATTCTCAAGAGAACAGAGTATAATATGAACTTTCAAATAACGGAGTTACAATTATATAAGAAAACATATTTTGCACAAGAGCATAATATTGATATGGAAAGAGATTAGTGTAATATAAGAAACATGACATACGAGAAATACTAAATTCTGTTTAAGCCATCAAGATTATCTAATAAGAAATGTAGAAATGTTTTTGAGAAAGGCTTAACGATATCAAAGTTTATGATATTTTTTAATTTTAATTAACTTTTAAATTTATTAAAAATTATAAAATTTGATCAAAGTTTGTAATTTTATCAATTGTTTTCTGTTGTATTATTAAATCTTTCCGTATAAAACTTCAATACTTTGGTAGCGTTTGAAATTGTGTAAGTGACGTGTCTTGTTCCACACCACCGCAAAGTACAAGTATTGTAGTACAACTCTAGAAGGCAACTAAGTGTAGTACCTTTGACCATTTTTGTGACACAAACACCACCGTACCGTCCATGGCTTCAACCTCCAGCGCCACTACCATTCCCCAATTCCGCTCATCATCTTTCCACTCTCATCCCCACCCTCCGCTCTTCGTGAATTTCTCCTCACATTTTCAGAACACTGATCTCCGCCGTCACAGGATTTTCTGCGTAAACAATTCCGATCCCTCCCCAACGGAGGTACGGCTGATTTTGTCTCCCGCTAGTTGACCAACACCGATTATTTCGCTAACATAACCAATTTTTTGCAGGAGAAGCCTGAATCTGGAATTGTTGCCGCCGCGACAGAAACGACCTCGTCGGTTGGCGCTGGATTGCCGGCCTATCCAACTAAGGATCTCAACCGCCGAGTTGCGGTGGCTTCTGTGCTTGGGGCTGTTGGACTGTTCGCCTCTGCGCGATTGGACTTTGGCGGCACATCATTGAAGGATCTCTCCGCCATAGCATTGCCTTATGAAGAGGTCTGCTCCTATTTGCTATACTACTTCTCCAACAATTAATCGCTGTTTCCTAGATTTAGTAACATTTAGCTCCATGTATTGAATGACTTTTTGCACGCAGTTTTTACTTTAAATAGATTTCTTGAGATTGACTGTATTGCGTTTCTTCTTTTAATTTTATGAGCGCCTTTGCTTTTGAGGATTAACCTAGAAAGATATAAATAGGCTAATCCATAAGTTACTAAAATGGATTGTAACTTTGGGATATTGCCCTTGGTGATCTCTCTCATTTCAGCTAATTTGGTTTGGTTCATATCCCATTGAAATGTTGGGATTGGAGAAATCCTAGTATTGATGATACAATTACTCAATCATGTATCTTATGTTAATCATGATAAGTAAATGCACCCTAAACTGAGAGACTGTTGAAGTATTGGGAGATTTCATTGTTAACTATTTGGTTCATGACTGATGGGATTAGATGTATTCAAAATATCTTCAGAGATTAGTACTAATTCACTCTTTTAACTAAGGAGCTGCACTTGAAGCTGTTTTTGCGTGATTTATAACTCTGAATCATGTAATGCTTATTCGACTCATGAGTTTGTAACCAATCACCTTTTGCTTTTGCCTTTCTCTGCACAGGCTCTTGCAAATGGCAAACCCACTGTTGTTGAGTTCTATGCAGATTGGTGTGAAGTATGTCGTGAGTTAGCACCGGATGTTTACAAAGTCAAACAACAGTTTAAGTAAGTATTTTAAGGCTCCTACATGTTATGTATTGGCTCGTCACAATTGTTTGTGAATGCATGTGTGGTGTACGTGTATCTTAACCTTTTTTAATGCTAAACATCCAATTGTTTTTCTAAACTACTGTTTATTATATGTATCTGCCACCATTTGAAATGTTTGCTGTTTGATGCACTAGTATTTGAGTTTAAATTTAACGTCTTCAATGCCTGTGTTGTTTGTTGTTCCTTTACCTTCTGCCTCTGATTATTATGGTTTCATGAGATAAGAAATCACTCAGGTTATTGAATTTTTGTTCCTTGGTTACATTGACACCTGACCACTTAATTTCTGTGAATGATTTGCATCCAAGTATGATAGTTCAAACATGTCATTTCATATATGGAGTTGAATGGCAACTCATGGTAATTTTTCTTTAAAAGTTACTCTCCTACTCTGACTTGTGGCTGATGCTTTCAGGGACAAGGTAAATTTTGTTATGTTGAACGTTGATAATACAAAGTGGGAACAAGAGCTTGATGAATTTGGTGTTGAGGGTATTCCCCATTTTGCATTTCTGGACAAAGATGGTAATGAGGAGGGGAATGTGGTCGGCCGCCTCCCACGACAGTACCTGCTTGAAAATGTTGATGCCCTGGCTCGGGGGGAAGCAAACGTGCCTCATGCTCGTGTTGTAGGACAATATTCAAGTACTGAAGCAAGAAGAGTTCATCAAGTTGTTGATCCTAGAAGTCATGGATAGGCAATTTAGGCATGTTTTGGCCAAACCGTTGTATGAAAATGGAATACTACTAAACTACACTCCTTCAGAACAAGGCCTTGACAAACTGCCACTCTTAAAAATGCAAAGTATTTCCTTAGAGCATCCACAGTGGGGTGGACAATAGTCCGCCCGATGCATCGGGCGTGCTATCGTCAGCCACTGTAGCTATGCGGACGATGCCCGATGCATCGTCCGCGCCCTATGGATCGTCCGCGGACGATAGGCCATGGAACACGCATCGGGCGTGCTATCGTTCGCCCCATTGAGGGCGACGCGGACTATAGCATGCCCGATGCAACGCATTTTCCTTTTTTTTGTAATTCTTCAAAATTTATATATATATACCACACTTCTATTTCTTCCATTCACTCTTTCATCTCATTCTCTCTATTTCAATTTATAATGAATCCCGGTGATTTCCCAAATCCGAATAGTCCCGACGGATTTCCGATGTTCGGTGGTGGTGCACGGTGGCCGGGTACAGACCCTGACGAATACCAGCCCTTCGACTCCAACACCCAGTACGATCCGGATTTTAGCACGGATTCGTACGGGCTGTCAGACATGGAGCCGTCTCCCACCCGCGCCCCCCGGTGGCCGGGCAGTCGGACATGGAGCAGGGTAGCGGCGAGAGTTTGACTGATGTGCGTGATAGAGCGCTTGCGTCGTACATTTCATTGTACGGCGAATTCAAGCATTACTCCTCCTGGCTGACCGTGAAGGACAAGCAGAAGTTCCAAGGAGGGATTCTGCCCATATCGGTTGCGTCGAATAGGACGAAGAACACCTCCGCCGGTGATTATACGAGCAGCGACAGCGGCGCCCCTCCGATGGACCTCAACCAGCCGATGTACGAGGATGAGAGTTCAGGCACACCGAAGTCCTCCCGGCGTCCCATTGGCAACAAGGCTGCCAAGAACAAGGCCAAGGCCAAGGCGACGTCCTCACAGAACCCGACCCTGACCGCGACCCCGACCCCGACTTTGGCTGCGGCTCATGCCTACGGGGAGTTGGTGGTGGCCACCAACCGGAGGACGTTGTTGGACACGCACAATGCCCTCAGGCAGTGCGAGGACCCGGGTGAAGCCGAATACCTAAGTGGATGATCGATGATCTGCGCCGCAAGTTGAGAATGATTTAGAGTATGCGCTTTTTTATCTGTAGTGCACTTGTTTTTTATCTCCACTCTTTTAACTTTTTTTTTATTAATGAAGTAAATGTAGGATTTGCTTTAATTGTGGTGTTTTTTTTATTTTGCTTGATATATTTGCAAACATAAAAATTAAATACAAAATTAAATTGTGGTGCTATAGGGCGGACTATAGGGCATCCCACTCCAGGTAGAAGGGTAGGATGATAAAATGTTGATGTAGCGGAGGATATGGCGTCCTATAGGGCGGACTATAGGGGGCGCCCCATTGTGGATGCTCTTATTCTGTTTAAAAACAAGACCACTATATATAATCCTAACATGAAATAAAGACAACATAAATGTAATAATTTGATAGCAATTTTGTAATTTTGTTATACATAATTGTAAGGTTAAACCAATGCATTTAACATTTATCTTAATAAAGCATTTACTATTGATTATATTATAAATATTAATTTATCTCCAAATATGATTAATAGTAGTAGTATATTTTTTGTACTAATTTTTAATTATTAATTGATAAAATGATAATGTCATAATTGCAGAAAACAACTATTTGTAACAAATAATGTTTTAGTTTATTATTAATATTTAATCTAGAGTATAATATACTATTACATTTAATATTAATATGCAATCTAACAATCATTTGTTTCGATTTAAAATGAAAAAGATTAGTTTAAATTGTATTTTACAGTTAATTAGCATTTTTTACAAAAAACAAAGTCTTATAGTATCTAACCCAGGTCAATGGCACCCAATTATTGAACCGTGTTAAATCTGAAAACATATTTATTGGGTTTAACTTGAGAACAAATTGTATTTTTAGATTAGATTAATAAAGAGCAATAATATAAAACAAAAAAACTAGAGAGCAAACTGTATAAATAAAATCAATATAAATAGATTAAGTCCAATTTTGGTCCCTTACATTTGTCTTAAAATTCTTTTTGGTCCCTTACATTAAGTTTGTGACATTTTGGTCCCTAACATATTATTTTGGCACTTTTTGGTCACAAACATATTGTTTTGATCCAAAATAATCATTTTCTGTTAAAATTAATAGTCAAAATGCTTGATCAATTTAATAGCTTAATTATAATCTATGACTAAAGTCTAATTTTGATTCCGTACATTTTTCATAAAATTCTTTTCGGTTCCCATACATTAAGTTTGTGACCTTGTTTCAGACCAAAAGGTCACAAACTTAATGTATGAAACAAAAAAGAATTTTAGGGGAAATGTAAGCGACCAAAATTGGATTTTAGTCTATTTTTCCAAAAAAAAATGTAGAGTATAGGTCAAAATTGGCCCTAAACATATATCCAGAATACGAATTTGATTCAAAACATTTTCTTTTTGAATTTCGGGTCCTAAACATTTGAAATTGTTACCGAAGTGGTCCTAATTTAACGGAACCGTTAATTTTTGACGGTCAACACCCAATTAACGATTTTTGACTTAATTAGTATAATGATGCATAATAATTTAATAAAATAAATAAAAAAATATATATAAAAAAAACAAAATAGAGGCCTTTGCTCCAGAAATCTACGCCGCCGCCACCTATCTCGGCCCCCATATCAGCCCCAGCACCCGCCGCCTCAAGATCAGCAAGCCCCGAAAAGGAGAAACACATAAATATCACTATGGAACGTGGCGAGGAGATCACTGGCTACTTCCAAGGCCAGAAATTCAAAAGGATCTGGATTTGGAGAAAAGTCAAAACCTCTCACAAATTCTATCTCGTCAACTCGCCAAATTAACCACAAACATCTCTACACGTAAGGCATCACCGCGACGGAAATTTTAAGGGGAAAGAGAT
The DNA here is from genome assembly GCF_004379255.2 of Salvia splendens. Taxonomy (NCBI): domain Eukaryota; kingdom Viridiplantae; phylum Streptophyta; class Magnoliopsida; order Lamiales; family Lamiaceae; genus Salvia; species Salvia splendens. The sequence continues at coordinate 12,722,506 of NC_056037.1, read as the reverse complement.
TGAATTTTTGAGCAGCGGCGGACAGTTAAGGTTCTAGAAATTTATTAGAGAAAGATATGAATTTGAGTAAGATTGATTGAGAAGGGGGGAGAGAAGAGATGGCATTGATGGTTGAGCTGGGAGACGGAGAGAGGATGACAATGGGCTGGACCGAGGCAAGAGCAACGACAATGAGGTCATGGAGCAGCAATACTGCTCGACAGACAACGAGCAGGCAGAGGTGACGGAAGCGAAACCATCTTCTGGCAACAACGTCGAAGTCAGCGGAGAGATAACAAGTCGGACCGCCGAGAAAGAAAATTGAGAGATAGATGAAAAAGACCGAAATGAATGGGGGTTGATGGCAACAACAATGGTGGACAACGTTTGATCTCGGACATCAGCAATGCGAAGAAACAAGCGATGACGGCGAGTTGTGGAGGAGCGAGCAGAGAGAGAAAGACGCGACAACGTTGAGTGCCGGAGAGAAGGAGAGAGAGATTCCGATATAGAAAGAACGGAGGAGAGATGAGATGGAACAGAAGGAAGAAGAGAGAGAAAGAGTCGATTTTGGAATTTTCTTAGCATTTTATTAATTTTTATTTAACTTTATTTAATTAATTATGCATTAGTATATTAATTAAGTTTAAAAATCATTAATTAGGCATTGACAGTTAGTTTTTTATGGAACCGTAAAAAAAGACCACTTCGACAATGATTTCAAATGTTTAGGACCACTTCGATAACGATTTCAAATGTTTATGACCCGATTTTCAAAACTTGAATATTTACGACAAAATTCTTATTCTTATTCTGATTATATGTTTGGGACCAATTTTGACCCATAGTAAAAAAATGTATACATACACTGATACACAAACATAAAATTCGATTTGCGATTTAATAAATTGTAGTAGCATTATTTTTAAGATTGGACTTCAACGGAATAAAAGCCCAATGCCAATAACTAGCGACTGCCCTCATTTGTTAAACCCCTAAATCTAAAACCCTAATTGTGACCATCTCAAACTATCAAATTCCAATCACCGTCGTGCTTCAAAACTGTCGGTGCAATATGTCGGATTACGACTCCGATGCACCAGAGGAGTTCACCTCCGAGCAGGTTCGATTAATTCTAGTGCTATGAATCTTTCTTTTTAACCGAGATATTCGTTTATAATTTTTCTTAATTTTTTAGGGGATGCAACAAGATGAAGAGATAAGAAAAGTGCAAAAGGAAAATAAGGCCAGGTAATTTTTCTTAAACTCACGAATTTTTGGAATAAAATGCGACGCCTGTGCTGAAATTGTTTATGCTCTTGTTCTAAGGCAAGATGGATGTACATAAAGGCTCCACTTTGTTAATAATCTTATCTTATCCCAAGTTTTACCCTGCTAAGAAGGAAGTGAGAATTGAAATGTAGTTGAATGAGCTCTTGACTTGGGGACTACAAGGTTTACCCCAGGTTGACGATATTTTTTGCATTTTTTTATAATTAAACTACCAAAATTGTCTTCTCTGGTTGTGCATGTGAGTTTTTTGTTGTTCTCGATAGTCGATAGCCATTTTGAATGAATAATGTGGACGAAAAAATTCAAAATTTACATTATCTATAGTGCCTAAATAAGATTAGTTCTTGCTTGGCTTCCAGTTTTGTTGAAGATATTGCTTGTGGAAGAAGTATATGGATTTTTTTTCAAAGCTTAAGCTATGTAATGACTAATGATGCCCCAAACTTTGAGAATTTGTATAGTATGTATTGCACTTGCTCATATGCTTACATAACAACAATTAATGTACTTAAATTTCTACGAAAGGGGGCAATGCTATTTGATCTTTAGCAGTGCTGTTAACAAAAGGTGAACGATGACAGGGTAGTGCGTGAAGGGAAAGAACGTCGCAGACAGTGGGCACAAAACTTGACCCCACGGTCATTGCCCAAAAAAGATATCACCGAACATGTGATGGAAAATGAAACAAGGGAAGAGTCTCTAGTTAACAAGGGAATGCTACCAGAAAACATTGTCAAACTTCTTGCAGAGCGTGAGAAGTACGCCTTCTTACCTTTTATAAAGTCGTTGTAGTCCTGACCTCCTTGGATTTTATATGCCATCGTATGTTGTTGTGAGCTCACAAGATCCTAACCTAGTCAAATATGTTGTGTGCAGAAAAGTTTTCTCATCGGACTCTGAGGATGAGAAAGTTGAGAAGAAGTCAAAGAGAAGAAAGACGAGAAAATCTGGGTTAGTGATGGCACTTTGTCCTGTTCTCTGTCACCTCCCTCCCTAGATCTCCAATAGCATGTAGTATTTCATAGAATATGTGGCTATTGTTTAGACCCCAACCTAACTTCTTCACGGTGCCCCCTTCAACACACAGTTAGTAACAAATGAGCTCACTGATTTTGCCTCAGTATAAAAACTAGAAATTTGTGATTATGCCTACCTCAATTTTTTGTATTTTTCGTCATTGTCTTTGACAGGTTGGAACCTGTTATATTGAAGGACATACCAGCTGCGCAATGTGTAGAAAGCTCACTGGAATTCTTAAAGAAAAGAAAAATGCAGGTTTCAAGATCATCTGCAGTTTTGAACAATTCAAACCAAGCATTGCGCCTCCTGTCAAAGTCCGGCTTACTAAAGTGAGACTCGTTGCTGCAAACCGGGCTAGTCAATAGCGCATTTTTTTGCTACAGAAAACTGTGCTTGAGAGAAAATTTAGTAGACATTGTATTTGTTGTTATAAATGAATTACTCGCAACATTCCTAATCTAAATTGCTTGGTCAAGAGATTCAGTGTATTCGACCAATGTTTGGAGGAATCGTATACTAACTTCTCTAAATGAATACATTTTGTAAGTTACTTCACATCAACGAAAATTATTTCATCAAATATTTCGTGGTTTTATATATTGTTACATGGTTAAAAAATTTCGGTTGAATTTTATTCGAAGGACGTATGGTTATAATTATTTATGGAGGGCTGACTTTCGACCATTGATACGATTAAAATGCACAAATAGTGTATATAATTTGTAAAAATCTTGCCCCTTAACCGATTAATCGTTATTTTTCTATTAAGCTTTAATTTTGACAATTGTGGACATGCAAACGAGATGAAAAATAACGATAGAAATAGACGGCCTATTTTAGGATGAATATAGTGAGAAATCAGAAATAGCAAAGAGAAGATATCCTAATGGTCGTGGTTGTAGGTCGATAGCAGCCATCCCCTCCATTTCGTCTCTCTAGAATCGAATGTTAATGCAATACGCAACAAACATCCGAGAGAGAGAGCCCTTATGATGAATAACTCAGATTCCAGCCCCCCCAAAAGGGCAACAACATTCTCCAGCTGGCTCAATTTGGATCCCTTCCTCTTCCGGGGGGCGGGGCAGAGAAGCTTCCGCTACCTCCCCGCCCCCTCCTTGGAATATCATCATCACACGCGTCTGCTCGGCTCCCTCATCCGTAAAGAGGGCCACATTTACTCCCTTGCTGCCTCTGGCGACCTCCTCTACACGGGCTCCGAGAGCAAGAGCATTCGGGTCTGGAAGAATCAGAAGGAATTCTCCGGCTTCAAATCCAACTCCGGCCTCGTTAAGGCCATCATCATCTCCGGAGAACGGATCTTCTCAGGTCACCAGGATGGCAAGATCCGAATCTGGAAGGCCTCGCGCAAGGATCCCACGTTCCACAAGCGCGTGGGCACAATGCCGACCTTGCGATCGATGATCAAGATCTCCTTCAATCCCAGCATCCACGATCGAAAAGCGCACAACGACGCCATCTCATGCCTCAGCCTGAGCGAGGACAAATCCCTGCTCTACTCCGCTTCCTGGGATAAGACCTTCAAGGTATGGAGGATCTCCGACTCCAAATGCCTCGAGTCCGTCACGGCGCACGATGACGCCGTGAACGCCCTTGTCGCCGCATGCGACGGCTTCGTGTTCACGGGCTCGGCGGACGGCACCGTCAAGGTGTGGCGGAGGCAGCCGGTGGGGCGGAAGACGAAGCATTTCCTGACACAGACGCTGCTTAATCAGGATTGCGCCGTGACGGCGCTGACCGTGGACCCCTCCGGCAGGTTCCTCTACTGCGGGTCATCGGACGGCCTCGTGAACTACTGGGAGTGCGGGACATTTTTATGCCACAGCGGGGTGCTGCGGGGCCACAAGCTGGCGGTGCTGTGCCTGGCGACGGTGGGGGAGTTGGCGCTGAGCGGGTCGGCGGACACCAACGTGTGCGTGTGGAGGAGGGACGGCGGGGAGCACGTATGCCTGTCGGTGCTGACGGGGCACAGCGGGCCTGTCAAGTGCCTGGCGGCCGAGGAGGAAGATTTGGAAGACGAGATGGGAGCCTACTGGCGCATTGGCGGCGGAAGGAACTATATCTTGTATAGCGGCAGCAGCGATAAGTCCGTCAAGATATGGAAGGTGACGCAGGCGCCACGAGCCCCACCGCACCTGCCCTCTCGGCCCTACCGCCAAATGGCAGACATTCTCTACGGAGCTTCCACCTGCAAGATTGCTGCGGCTGAGCAGGATCATGCACGTCCTATGTTTAATCAGGCTTCATGAAATTCTCTACAGGATTATTTGGGACCTTTTTCACCTTCACTATTTTGGTATTATACATGACATGACATGACATAAAAAAATTGATGTAAAGGTATTCTACTCTGGTATGTGAAAAGTTTGTTCAACATTTCTGGAGAGGAAGTGTATGATTTATCTTTATCAACACATCCAGCCCTAGGAATTTGTATTTTGTGAGGAGGGAAAATAAACTAAGTTTCCTATTCCCTTTATCACTGTGTGAGAAGCAGCAAAAACAACATATCTCAATCAGCCATAAAACTATATCTTGCCTGCTCCCGAGCGCTGAGAAGAACATTTCTGCACGCCCATCCCAGTCCCGACATCTTCTCCACCATTTCACTAACATCCGCTTCTGCACGTTGCTTGCTCTCTCTCATTAGTGTACGCCATTCACATGCCGAATCTGATGAATCACAAGCTTTTAAAACATTTTCCCACTCCGCCGTTTTAACTAGGAGACCCTCCCGAATGTAACAAGCCTATAACACCATTGAAAAGATAGATGTTAATTAATTGATGGAAATTTCCGTATCCACTTTTATACTATAAATTGTCAGAAAATTGATTAGTAGAAAGACGGCTCACCTGCAATAATCCTGTTATCATATCTGAAGTTTGAGCCCCTTCCCGCATAGATAGAAGAATTCCATGCTGCAAATAGATGAGCACGATTTAGCATTCAAGAGTCAAGTAAAGAAAATTGGCACGTAGCAGAATTCGAGAGATAAACATGACAGCATAAGAGCCAGAGCCATCTAATATACGCACATCCTTTAGTCTGGATCCTCTGCTGTGGTTCTCCAAGCAAATAAAGTAGAAATCTGTATCCTTTAAAGATCGTAATGTCATCAGCGATAGCCTTGGTATTTTCCTCTTGGGATTCAAGCAACCAACTCTAATAGGCAGCAGCTCCCTGCCTGATCGGAATGTAACTTAGAAGGCAGCACAAAAAGCAAGATCATATATTGTAACTAATGCTGAAAAGTCTACCTTTGCTTGATATGATATTAATGCCTTCCCTCTCACTCACTTCAGCTGGTGAAGGGATATATTTATGCTGAACCCAGATGTTTATTATCAACTCAAGCCTATCCTACAATAGAATGTACTAAGAAATCTTGCTTAATTGCAAAAATAACATTTGACAAGGTTAGGATGGTTTCTTAAATATTCTAGAAACACAAAAAAGTGATGTACAAAGATTTTTGTCTCATGCCTATATCTTGTTGAGGTAGATTTTAGAAAGATGGAGTACTATATGAGATCTCCAACAACCTTCAGATTGAAGTAAAATTGGTAAGTAGATATTAATGCAATATAAAGGACCAACCTTGGTCAATGTTTGCAGATGAACATGTTTCAGCGATTGGTAAATCCCGAAAAGGTCAATGGTGGAGAAGATAGGATACACAACAAATGGTAGAGCTGCCAACAATCTTTAAACGCAGAGAGATTAGAACTAGAAAGCATGCAAGAATTTTTTCAACCAAAACAAAGAAAGGAAAATACATAAACGCACACACATACGATAAGAATACATTAATTGTACTAATTCATAAATTACTACTACAAAGTACCAGGAAATGAGGATCGAGCACCAACCTCTGATTGTTTCTGAACAAAATGTTGAAGGTTGCAGCAAGCAGAAGGCCAACATTATCAAAGCACACTGTTTGAATCTGAAGTGCAAACAAGAATCAGATTTCTTCATATTAAGTGAATAAATTAAAGATATTTTTATACCTTTCAGAAAAACCAAAGCTTACCTGGGACTTTGCAGAAACTTCACCAAGATTGTCTGAGATGGCAAAGCTTCTGTGAACAGCAGTCTGACAACACAATACATTGTGTCACCATGTAGAAAACTAGGTGGGATGAACATGGTTGGCATATGATATTATGGAATTAGATTCGCTGAAGCATATAATCATCAAGTAAAAACGTGAAGACACTCGCACTATAGAGAACTCAACTTGTTTAGTTAGATGTATGCCTCGTATTAAATTTACATGCTTTCCAACTAAAGGATAAGTTCATAGGTAAGGGGCACAATCATAATGCTTCTTGAGTAGGCAGTCACGGCTACATCCAATTTTGACAACAATGTTGAATAAATAATCAAAGCAGCAACTCTAAACTTACACCAGTTGATAAGTAGCAAGCCAGGCTTATTTGCTTAGCAATATTGGCTATCGTTGCAAGAAGAAGAAAGTGTGCGGGGTAGGCAGGAGTCAGCAACTCAACACCAATGCTCAGGCTACACAGAATAGAAGTTGAGAACCTAACTCTCTTTAGCCAAAAACAAAACAACAGAATCAGAAAAATTAATTGAAGATAAGTAAGATTACTCAAGCAAGAGAAAAAAGGCTTTCTAACCACCATAACATGGAAAATGGCTTACAATGATTTACACAATGACTACCAAGTGAGAATATATACCTTGAGATTAGTATCAAAATCTGAAGCAAGGCTAGCAGTGTAAATGCATCTACTAAGCCGCCCAAGGCCATCCTTCAAAACCCAATTTAGGGCTGCAGCTGATGGTAGTGAGCGAGAATAACCCATACCTATTGCCCGAAACATCGCCTAATATGACCATTCAGATATCACAGTTTCCTTAGTCAATATATGCAGTGATATATCAAGAGTAATTTTCAAAAAAATTAGGTCCAAATGATAAGTATGATTGCCAACCTCAAACTGACTCAAATAAAAAATGGCAACACCAATACACATTCACACGTATGCACAGTCTCAAGCATATAATTAATCAATCTCAAACTTATTCCAGTTAATAAACAATCCAGGAGCATATAAATTCAACCACTCAAGTTAAAATTACATGAAAAAATAAACTGTTTAGTTGAAATAACAGTTCATATAATCATATTTAATCTCAAAGGATAATTGTTTATAACCAACAGCTAGTGCCGAGGCTAAATTGTAGAACAACACTGATCAGAAGATAACCAACACCATTCCTGTGACCGAATTTTTTAAAAACTGAAACTATACCGAAAGTTGATGCAGAATTGTACTTACAAAACATGAGCAAAACTGTAAGTTGGAATGCAAGAACATGAAGGACGTGATAGGAAAAACCTATCAAACTATACAGCTGAATAAAGACTGATCTTTTACATTGCCCTCACATGCCACACTTACCGCCACTAATCCTTACCAGCAATTTGAAAACCGGAAGAATAAACGAAGAGTTGTTAAAATAAGCACCTGAGTAGCAAGCACTTGCAAAGCGGAGCTGAAAACTCTATGCAAGAATTTCCACTTCACATACTTCATGTAGTTCTCATTCACTTCCCTAGGAAGGAAAAAGTTCCTAATCGCAACCCCACAAACTCTGCCCACTTTCTTCATCCCATCTTCGAAACTCGAAAATTTCCATATAGAAAACTGGCTAACTCCGCCAACAGAGACTAATTGCATCTCATGTCCATCCCAATAGTACCTCAAAATCGTCCCTGAACGGTGAACGACGACAGGAAGGTCGAATTTTTTAGGGGATTCTCGGCCGAAGTGAAGGGGTTTTATCTTTTCTTCTTCTTGATATTCATGGTTGAATTTGAATGGGATGCTTGATGGTTTTGAGACAGCCAAGGGTTTAAGAGAGGTTTTTGGGTCAATGGGTTTGGTAGCTTTGATGGGGTCATATCTTACGGGCCTTGTGCAATACAGTTGTGAATTTGTATGCGTGTGTAACGTTACATTCATCGCTATAAAAATGGTACGAATTCGAGTATGTTTATCTGATGTAGATGGAGAACGGCGGGATGGGGGTTTTCAACTTTAGGGATTCGAGGGAGTGAGGATTAGCAGAACACTATAAGTTTGATGATCACAGCTTACCTGTTGGCTGCTGATGTGATTGTGAAGGCCGGACAGAGGCGCGGCGTATACATTGATTCTATTTTAAGATTTTTTTGTTAGGTTTGGTTAGATTTTAGTAAAGGCATAGGACCAAAATATCAGATATACTAAAATCTATTTTTTCTAAGTTTTTAATTTCAGTCACAGTAACTAACTTTCAAAATCAACCGCAACTTATTCATTATTTTTTATACTATCTATGTTTTGTAATTATTTTTGTTTTGATCCTTCTCTTAAATATATAAATTTTTTAAATTTTCTATTTTAAAAGATGGACTCATAATCTACTAATATTACTTCCACTACTTTTTTTTCTGCTTCTCTTTTACTTTATCAATTTTTTTACTCATATTTTTGTTTTGATCCTTCTCTTTTTTTCGTACTCATAAAAATACCTGAGCTACACTGCTTAAAGTGAAATCTTACTCATATTTGTTGCAACAAGATAACTTGAAACTTAATAATGAAAAAAGAAAGGAATGAGTTAGCAGAATGAAGTTAGTAGTTACAGTTCAGTTAAATGTCAATTGATCAACACCATTTCCATTCAGTCAATGAAAAGTATATTTACTTTAATCAAGCTATATTCCTTTAGCTCTCTACCGACTGAACTCTCGATGGCCGTTCCCACCCCACCGGCAATCCTCTCCCCTGCCCGCTATATTCTTCTTCTTATCAGTTTGTTTTTTATTTATTAGAGCTATGGAGTTGTATAGTAGGAGTAGTATATGATTGTGAATGGTGTTATTGTAGGAGAGCCTCAAGTAAACGTCCATCTGAATAAAAGGCACACCAAAGCCTTCCAGTTTTTTACTGTAAATCAGTCATCAAAGGTATGCCTACTAACGCGTTTTAGACTGCCTATTGAATGCATGAAGTTGTGCTGGATTCATACTATATTTTCAATCCACTGTTAGGTCTTTCTAATGAATGCAGCCAACCCTTTATCTGGGGAGGTGAACCAAACGCTCATTGCGTTATTGAGCATCATCAAGGATACCTCTACCTCTTTACAACTGCCGCTTTGCAGGGGCAGCCTGTTGATAAGCATTACCTTTTGTCTAGTCACATTGTTTCTTCATGTGGTGCAAGGAATTGGAAGGTTAGCATATTTCTGTAATTTTCCTACACAAGGCCGATTTTATGTGTTTTGCAGGATGCTTACGAGTTACTGTAAACATGTCCACACTTAGGTTTTAGATTGGTAGTTGTGTTCCACTAAGCAAGTATAAGTCTCAAACCTCAATGAAGTAGACTGTAGACTCCTATCCCCACTCAAACTCTAAATAGAATACAATTGCCTAAAGACTCTGCCAACAAAACATAATCCTAACAAACAAAAGATGAAAGATGGACAATTATCCAAACAATTGGCCGATAATCTTTGGCAACAATTGAAATCATCTTCACGGATAATCAATATCAATAACATATCTGGATTCTATGCCCCAAAAAGTTACTAATCTCATATTTGGGTTGCATATATATGTGTATCTCATAGAAAAATTGTATATCTAACCACAACATTTTGTTGCAGAGTACAATTTTATAGTGCCTAGATTAATAATCTAGAAATGAGTTGAAGTGGAGTTGTTAGAAGATTTCTCATTATCAGCCTCTGCTTGAGTTTTGGAGCTAAATGCATACATTTTATGCTGTACTAAATTTATTTCTCTCTTGTAATACATATGTGTGGATTAACTTCCTTTTGCCTTTTTAAATGCACGTCACAGTGTTGATTATGATTAGCTGAACGGAAAATGGACTATTGTTCAACAACAAAACATGCTTATATGGATCATCAGCTGCTGTAAGCTACTCTCTATGTCAATAATGCAGAAGATTGATGACCTCTCTGAGAGGGTTTCGGTTCCACTTACCATACTTAATCACGCTACAAGAATAATTCTGGGTACAAATTTGTGAATTACTTCTTTTTCTTCTGCTATCTTTAGTTGCTTTCATCCTATTGAATAAATTCATCTCCAGGAAAAATATGATTTTTTTGCTCCTAATATTATATTTTGGCTATTGTGATTTTAGTGTATGAATATATCTTGTCTACTTGGTCCATGTATACAAATTTTTAAGTAGGTTTCCCCTTCTATTTTTAAGAATCTTCACTTCATATCTTCATAGTTAAGACATTAAGACTATATTTTTCTGATAGGTTGATGAAAATTGTTATCTATTAAGAATTAAGAAAGTGGTTTTGGTGTTTAAGTTTGACATGAATGGTGCATATATCTCTGAGTAGTTGAGTGATGTTATTTTCCAGAGGTGGAGGTGGTGATGGTAGAAAATTGTTTTATGTTGGCAGGAGACTGTGAAGGAAAGGATCACATATCTTGTGCTAAGTTTTCTAATTGAAAGGTTGCTTTCCTTATCAAGTTTGTAGATGATCAGGTGAATCATTTATACAGCTTCACCTCAGCAATAGAATAAAATGACTAGTAGGATGCCATATTTAACTTAACTTTTTCCTTGCCTTCAGATGGGAGAACTTGTCTTTCCAGGTGGAAGTCTCACTTACTATGCGCCATCGCCATGCGTTGGACGTTGGAAAGGGGCTTTTTCTCGATTAAGCGAATCATGGCGCATGGTTGCTGTGGGTGGTCTCTTCTTTTTTTGTGACATTGCCATCAGGGAAATTATAAAGTAGGATCTCTTTTATACACTTGAAATTAGCAATGCTCATTGACGATAATCATGTGCAGTTTTTCTTTACAATCCATTACTCCATAAATATTGCTTCTCCATCAATAAAATTGGACTTCAAAGATTTGTCTCAGTCAGAGTCACTATAGCGTCTGTTACTTTATTTATACTTAGTATTATTAATTATTTGTTCAAACAACTTTTTTCAGCATTGAAATGGTAAAGTTTGATTGAATGATTTGGTTTTACTTTTGCTTTTGTAGAAGAAAAGTTAAGGTTCAATCATCATATGCATGTCTTTGATAAGAATATCAGTCATAATCATTCAACACTTCGAAATCATTATTATTCCATGACAAACAAAGTTACATGGTGTGGCCCAATAACGATAATTACATTGTTCAATTATATAATCATGAAATTATAGTATTTAATTGCTACTAGTAGTTGTTTACAGCGTTAATTATGTGGTGATAATTAATTGGTTGCTGAGTCTGACTGATCAATTATTGTCCTTGTTAATTACTATCATGTGCACTATTCATAATTAAAACTTCGGTAAATTGACCTCTGGAGATTGCAATTTTTAAATCATTATTTGACTGACGGGAAACATAATTTCTACGTTGATCAATGACAAGAGTTGGTAAAAGTTGATATCGATTTAGTAAATTCTGACATTGTATTTTACTTGTAAGAAATAGACAGTTTATCGGGTTAGATGAAGATTAAGATTATATTATTATGTTTTTGTTTTATATGTTAATGCTGTCAATTAAATATATATAAAGCCAAAAAGTTGAGTGATTGGCTGTTCCACTAGCATATGTTCCATTATTACTATTATTAATTTATATAGTTAACCATTGATAATCTAACAGACTTCACTCTGACAAAAAAATTATACTACTACTACCGCCTAAGAATTGTGAGATGCTTCCATATATGCATCTCATTTTGTATTATATTTATTTTTCTCTAGGGGTACTTTGATTTAAATAAAAGAAAACCAATATCAAAGAACAGGCATCACAAAAAAATGAAATTAATATAATAATTATTGATTAGATATACTACAATAATGAATTGCCACCAACAATAGATAGAACAAGAGGGGTACGAATTTTGGAATGGAGTCAATGGTCCCATTTCACAACGACATAATTAATGACACCCTCCAACTTTTCCCCATCTTGTCATTGTTACCTCTATCTATGATTCACCACCACTTGGATTTACCTCTATGATTCACCCCCACTTAGAGTGTCCACGATAGCGAGCACATCTTAGTAGACAAGTCACTTTTATTTGTCCACAACCACGAAAAAAATGTTCACAGCAATAGTAGACACCTTTTATTTTTTAATTATTTGTATATTTTAATTCAATGTGAATAAAATTATCGAAAATAAAATAAATTGGAAAAGGAAATTAAAAATAATAAATTTTGGGTCCAAATATTCGCTGTATTTTATAGATACGGAAAAATTATACAACGGACATTTTATAAAAAAACAATATAAAAACACTGTCATTGTCGACACTGTCTCCACCGTGCATATTGAGTGAAATATAGAGAGTTAAAAAGGGATAGAGTGTGAAATCGGGGGTGTAGATGTGTGTAGGGTGAAAATGAAGTGGAAGGGAGTATTTATTAAAAACAAACGAAAATTAAAAAAAAAAGTCCAATTTCGCGACTCTCCACACCCAGCCGCTTCCAGGCCGACTAGTCGGCCTTGTGCTGTCCGCCGCCTCCCGTCGCGCCTCATGTGTCATCCACTATAGGGAGGCGGGGCTGCCGCCGTGTCCTCCCTATTGTGGACGACACTCTTAGGAAAATTAATTTTCTAATTCATTAACAATAATACTCCTAGAATTTCGTAGGAGCTTTTTCCTAGAACCGTGCCTTAGTAAGTACTATCACATACTACCTTCTTAAAAGAATAGATAATAATTTAGTCAATAAGTATTAATAGACCCCTTTTCTCATGCTTGGCATCCCATAAATTCTTATTTTTATGTTTATCAAATCCAATTAGAACATATGGTCAAAGAGAGATGAGAAGCAGTGGAAACAGCAGTATCAAAAACAAGAAACAAGCAAAAGAAAAAAATGATGGGATTTTTCCAGAGTAGAAAGCAATGGGGTCAACAATTCATTCTGAATAGAAGAGTGTAATGCTACGCTGCATCTGCTTCAGTTCAATTCAAATACTCCACTAAATATTTGAAACAATGAAAAAAATTCGAAAATCAAACTCTACAACAAGGCAAATCAAAGCAACAAGACAAAAAGGAAGAAATGCACGGAGCAGCAACGAGGCAGGAGGTGGCAAAAAAATCCATCTTCATTGCTGTTCAACTTAGACCAGCAGCAATGGTGTGCCATCATTCTTCAACCTCTTCTACAACAGATGGCAACGCGCCCTCTTTCACGAAATTTGGTTCTATAAATCTAGCCACAAAAGCCCACAACTTATATACATCATCAAAATTGCTCAGAAATGCAAGTGAAGCAGTCACAACTTCAACTCTGATGAATCCACTTTTCCCGCCATTCCCCATCGGCTTGCAAAGGGTGGTATCCTCAAGACTCAGAGGTCCGCGCTGTTTGGATCCTTCTATGATGCGTATATGACTGAGTATTCCAACACCAAGAGAAATACCGTGCGATTCAGCCAGCTTTTGTACAACTTCCGGACTGATCAGACCCCTACTTCTGTCCCTCACATTGAAAGCCACCGCGGCACCTCTTTCATATTTAATCTTTGGGCCATATATGTGAACAAGCGGCGCACTGTCTTTCCCACCCGAACTAGGCAATCTTAGTTGCAGCAGAGAGGTCACAAGCCAATTGATCAAGAAACGGAGCCGGGAGGTGGTCTTGTTGAGGCCCAACATATTTATATGATCCAGATGCTTGCAGATTATCTCGGGTTCACCCCTTTCTGATTCTAGGTCATCAAATTCCCCGTTGCTCAAATAGTCATCATCGTCTATGCTGTTGGGAGACATGTCTCCTGGATCCAAGGTCTGACCAATATGAGCTCTGTGGTTGTCTTCTGTGCTAAAGGATACCCTTCCCCCTTTGTTTCCAGCTGCCTCACTCTCCTCAATCCCAAAAAACCTTCCTCCAGCAATTCTACTCTTTTCTCGCCTTTCCAGCAATCTAAATTCTCCTTCTGTCTCTCGCCTTATAGCACTCTCTTTCTCGAGGCATAACTTAGAAGCACAGCCATTCTGAGTAGTCAGACGATTGGATCCCCTAACAGCAGAGCTAGTTGAATTATTGATATCAACTTCTTCTTCAATCTCTTGGAAGTGCTGATTATCCCGAGTCCTGTATTCTCGTGAAGCGGGATACCCCTCCGAGAATGGCTCATCTTCAGGTATCTCCTTGAAATGGTCTAGTTCTTGAGAAACTGATCGAACAGCAGCGTCAAATGACAAGGCCTCATGATACACTGGGTTCAACTCCTTGTCATGCATTCCGCTGCTCGGTAACTTTGAGGCATTTGGAGAAGTGAGTTTATTGTTCTTCTGGCTAAACCAAGCAGGTGGTAAAGGAGAGGATGCCTTAAGCTTGTTTGAAGGAGTAGCCGTATCCGACCCTACTGGACTCTGACCCAAATCAATCCAAAGTGAGTTGTCCGATGATTCATCTTCACTGAAGACCGGACTTTTCATCATCTCCCCAACAGAAATGCTTTCAGTTTCTTCAAATATAGTGCTTGCGCCATCCCTGTCAGAGCCATTATCATGCTCCATCTCTGTCTCGAACACATCCCTCACCTGAGCAGAGGTGTAAGCACCGGAAAAGGCTGGCAGCTGAGATACTGGACGATTTTCAGAATTCACTTTACCAGCCCCACTCACTTCTTCATCCTCATCAAATCCAAATCCAGGGATATTATCCATAGAATCACTCAAGTAGAGAGGAAAGACGGGGCTTATTTTCACTATACCCGACCCAGCATGACCCGATTGATTTTGAAGACTGCTCATCACAGATTTCTTGATCAGAAGGCATCCAAAACCAGATGGATCATAACCAAACACTTTGTAGAATGACGTGATGATGAAGTCTGGTCGGAACAAAGACAATCCAAGAGAATCCATGTCCTTCGGGCCCAATGCTCCAGCATCGAGCAAGACATGCCAATTGTTCTGTTGAGCAAGAGCCATCCACTGATACGAATACTTGGCACCAGTGACTCTCGACTGAACAGGGAACACGAAAAGACCGGTTGCAGAATCTTTCTTCCTCTTTTTTTTGTTCGAGATTTGCTTCCTCAAGTCAGTCGAACAGAGCTTGAGAGTAGGCCATCTAAACCAAGCGCTTTGAACCTTGGCACCTTTCTCTCTAGCACTCTGAGCCATCCAGTTCACGGATTGGCTCTCGTGATCAAACATGGTCAACAATCTCTTGTTAGTGTGAAACGGATACGATTCAGCAAGCAACTTGAAAGCTGAGCCACGGCTCACAGTGAAAACAAGTCCGTATTCATTCTCAGGGATGTTCAAATAATCCATAATCCTAGTCTTGATATCATACTCTACCGTCCCAATCTCAGCTCCCCCATACAAAGCATGATTACTTAAATTAGCCGTGATCTCAGACAAACTAAACGTTGAAGATTCCCAATAATGGACACTTTGCAGAAATGAAAACAATCCAAATCCACAGTAATCAAGGCATACCTTTGAACCAACACCCAAGAGATGCGAGTACTCATCCTGCCGCAGCTGATCAATCCTCTCTGATGACTGGTATTTGGGATACATCGTCAGGAACTTGGACAAGGCCTCGGTGAGCTGAGGAATCGAGTCCCCCGACTCAAATGTGCGGTCGGCTGCAAGAGCAGTGGCTCGGAGGAACTCCTTCTGGGCATTAAGCCGTGCCAGTGACCGCGAACGGCCTATCCCCTCATCTTGATTGGCCAATGACTCAGCATCAATGTCTTGGGACTTAACAAGGGAGCCATCTTCAGAAGCTTCCTCGAGAGCCTCCCTCAATTTGTGCTCTTGCAATTTCCTCAGAATTGATGGATTAGCCTGTATTTCCTCATTTGAATGCTCAGAACCATCCCTTTTTCTGCTCTTTCTATCCAACAGCAGTGCGGCACAATGAGAGAGCGGTTTCCACAGAGAGAGATGCATTAAATCTTGCTTTCTTCCCCTCAATTTGCTCTTAGAATTTAAGAAAATTCAAACTGAAACAGAGAGAGAATGGCAATGGAGCCTGGGAAAACAAAATGAAGCTTTGTTTTTTTCTTTATTGGTAGAGCCTTCTACTGACTGAGACCAGGTAAAGGAGACCCAATTCAAACCCTAATTTCAAAAGGCAAAAGAAATCAAAGCAAGAAAAAGCTTCCTCGAGAATAAACCTTTGCTTTCAAAAAAACCTAAACATAAGGAGGGAAAGGGCAAGGGCATTTGCTTTAAACAAACATTCAAACAGCAAGAATAGATTTTTGAGTTCAATCAAAAGAAATGGACCACAGTAAATACTGGGTCAGATCAACGGAACCCTAAACTCAACATTTCTTCAAGAACTAGCTCAGACAAAATGAAAAATGAAATTGCAAAATGATACGTTCCAGATTCGATGTCTGAGCATCAAATTTGCAAAAACCTCAAGGAAGGGAGGGAATCAAGAGAAGCACTAACAATAAGGGAATCAAAATCGACAAGAGATGGTCATACACAAAATGGGCATTTTCAACAAAGTCAAAGGCTTTTGCGAATCAAATGAAGAAACCCCCTACCTCTTGCTCTTGGATCCCCTGAGCAAGCTATGAGCTCTAAATCTAGAAAAATTGTGTTGAGTCGAGCACCTCTCTCTTTCTCTCTCTTCCTCTCTCTTCTGCAAGCAAATTTAAAGCCAGACCTTCCACAACAAACGCACATTTACTACAGTTGTGAATCAAAAACATACCTCAACTAATTCATTTACCCCACTACTCAGTCTCTCTCTCTCTCCTCTAAATTGACCTTGTTGGGGGTAGGGGGCCTGTAGTGGGATTCTTGAATTGAGGAGATATAAAGAAATTGACTTCCCAGTTTTCAATCTGGTATTAGTAAATTGATTACAGTGATTTGGTATTTTGAAAGCAGCAAGCATATAGTAAAATAAAAAGATTAGTGGTGGGGCATAAAGTCAAATAATCGCTTTTGTGCAGCAGCGTTTCGCTCAAAGTCCACTACTTCCGGTCCCCGATTACTACTCAACCTCGTCTTAATGGATTTTTATTTCTAAATTCATGCTCTTAAGTCTTATCTATGCATACAAGCTAAATTCAACAATAAAATCAGGTTTGATCGATTAATACCGGCTATATAAATGGTAGCCATTTTTCCTAATAGCATCCTCATCCTTACTCTTGCCAAAGATACGGATATGGGCCCAGACCTACATTTATTATTTTTTTACTCTCTGCTCTTAGGCTCAACACCTATATTCATGCTCTTCCGCAAGGACATGCTCAAGGGCCCACCATTCTATTATTCAATTTAATTAAAAACATTTCCACAATATTAAAATGCATTAAAAATATCTGAAATACTATTACAAATTACAAAAAAAATTAAAAATTACATAATTAAAATACTAAAAACTTAAAATTACATAATTAAAATCCTAAAAATAAAAAATACATAATTAAAGGCTAAAAAATACCCTCGTGGAATACTATTCATCTGGCCTTATCCCCGATGTTCTTCGGAGACCCCGTATCATTGCCAAATGTGAATCAAGTTGCTCGGGGGTCATATTTGACCTATCGGCCAAATTGAGTTAGGCCAAAAAGGTCCACAACGAGTTGGTGGGGGGTTGAGGTGGCACAAAGGGAGCGGGGGCGGATGGAGTCGCGGTGCGACAGCGGTTGGTCGTCGCATTCTTCCTTCCTTGTGGCTGGCGTTGGGAACTGCTCGGGCCGGCGTCGGGGCTACCCAAATTAGCTCCAGCGAGCTGGCTAGCCACCTCATCCTCGCCGGCGTCGGATAGGGATACCGACCTCGACCGTTTGCTGGAGGAGCTGGAGTAGGATGATACACCTCCCCTATACTTCGGATGCACATGCACCTCCTGCCAAGCACTGAGGTACTTGAACGGTTTGTAATTTATGGATTGGTAGGTCGCCAAGGCGGCACTGATGATGTCGAGCTCGCTCCTACCGCTCCCCGCCGACCGCTCTTCCTGGAGGTAATACCCCTGGAACTTTTCGATTTCTTCATTGGCTCTGAATATGGCATTGCGCACCATACTCTCATTGCGCTCGATGGTTCCAACCGGACGGTTTTCATTGTACCGACGAGAGACGCGCCACCAAAACCTATCCCCGCTTTGGTTCGTGCCTATCTCCGGATCTTCGGAGATAATCAAATAGGCTTTGAATAATTGATCCATCTTCGCCGGAGTGTACGGGGTGCGGACACCACGAGGAGTAGGGGGAGTATGAAACCGCCGCCGCTCCCTCCCGATCTGGGTTCGGGTGCCCACCCGTATCGCCCATCGGGGGCATCTTGATCGTCCACCGGGTAAGGCCGGTAGCCACCCGAAATTTGAGAACCTTGCATTTGAGGAGGGGCCGAAAATTGCATTTCTGGACTAGGAAATGGTTGTGAGCCGAACCATTCGTGGTTCCAACCGCGGGAGTCGGAGGGGTGATCGCCGGAGCCGGACATTTTTTTCTGTAAGTAAGAGCGAAAGATTGAGAATTGATAAGGGAAGATGAGAGAATTTAGATGAGAATTGTGTAGTGGTGTGAAATTTTTGGTGTGGAAGTGGGGTAATTATAGATGAAAATGTAAATTTTATGAAAAAAATTGAAAAATAAATTAAAAGTGGGGAGAAAACGGATATAATTTATTGGGAAGTGGGGAAATATTTTTTTTATTTAATTCGGATTTTAAAATTAAATCCGATTTTTTTAAAAAAAGAAAAAACGAAATTCCCAACGGCATTGCCGTTGGCCAATCAGGCGCCGCCACGTCAGCTGCTCAACGGCACGGACGTGCTCGATGCATCGAGCAACGCCGTGCCAGCAGCAAGAGCACAGCGGCGAGCAGGGGTCAGCCGCGCCAGCAAGCACAACTGCGGATGCTCTAAATTACAAGACTATTAGTATCTACTTTGCTAGGATATTATTTCCGCTCCAAATAGCTTGTTAAATTTAGAGTATTAGAATTAAAAATTTTAATCCGATAAATTCCAACTTGATTAGTAACGTGAATTAAATTGTTATTTTTCTTAAATTTTATGCACTTTTGAGTGATTTTGACACTAATTTTGGTGTAGGTCGTGGTTTAAGGCAAATTAAATAAAGTGACGAAGTTCATAAGATAAAAAGGTAAAAAGAGAATTATCATGCGTAGTGGAATAGTAAGTAGTGACCACCCGATGTGAATCTAATTTGCATTACTTTTCCTTAGGGACAAAGGTGATTCGCTCACCCCAGGCGCCCCCATAACCCGGCCCGACATCGCTATGGAGGGGTTCAAACACGGTACCTCAGCGGCCCATTAGGTGGGAGGAACTTACACTGGTAACCAGCACACAAGGAGCCACCACAGTGGTGAAACTCCCACACTGCGGCTGCCAGCATTCGATCCTGTCTGCTTAGGGACAATCTACCACCCAGGAACCAACTGAGTTAAGCCCGTGCGGGCTTGCATTACTTTTCCTAATTTGTTATTCTGTACGTGAAGACGATATAAGGTCATGGAAGTGTCAATACAATTTTGTAGGTAGTGTTTTAAGACAGAGAAAATAAGAACATACTTCAAAGTCAAAATAGATGAAAGAAGGGTATCAGTCAAAATTAGCGTGTTGAAGGGTTCACGCTATGCAAACTTAATGGAATGCTGAAACCGCATTGCCCGAACATGACATAGACATCGAACTGTCGAGTTCGCAACTCCAACCAATAGACTACGTTTATCAATGGCCTGGTCTCTTGCCAGGTCATTTTTAAAATTTTAAAAAAAATACTCCCTCCGTCCCACATAATTTGGGACACTTTGACCGGGCACGGGTTTTAAGAAATGTAATGAAAAGTGAGTTGAAAAAGTTAGTGGAATGTGGGTCCTACTTTTATATATTAGTTTTATAATTAAATGTGAGTAGGAATCCGTTAGTGAAATATGGGGTCCATTACCAAAATGGTAAAAGTGAAATGAGTCAAATTATGTGGGACAACCCAAAATGGAAAACTGGGTCAAATTATGTGGGACAGATGGAGTAGAATTTGAAGAAAAGGTCCCTCTCTTTCCTCAACCAATGGTCTCTTGGAGGCGGACCATAGACTGGCTAGTCTCATCCGAATTTACTATATCAACTAATGAGATTGTGTCATTTTGGCACAATGTCATTAGTAGATATATATTTTATTTAAAATTTAAATATCTTTTGTATATTATATCACAAAATTATAAGTATTATACCAAAATTTATCATTTTTTATTCTTTATAAATAGAGATCACATTTAATATAGTTTTGCATACAAAAAATATTATTTTTTCTCTTCATATAATCCTTTTCTTTGATATAATTTCTTAATTTTTATTTATCCTTTGTTGTTCATACAGAGGATAATGAAAACAATATATTTTTGAAATTCCTAAATTTGTTATATAGAAATTTTGTTATAGAGTTATAATATAAAAATAAATATATAATAGTATGGTTGAGTGGTCATTGATAAACCATAAAAATGGTATGGTTGGATTGGATGGATTGATGAGGTGGATGATGAGGTCGATGAGATAGAAATTAATTAAATATTAAAGAGGTGGATGGTTGGGTTGGGTTGGGTTGGGTTGAGTTGAGTGGTTGCTGATAAACATGGTCTAATACACCTAACGAACTTCTAAGTCCGTACTATGCAAAATCAACGAATCATCGAGAATGATGTCCTCGTCCAAAGTAAACCCAATCCACTAGACCCACTAACTTCGCGTCATGCCAGGTCAATGGGTTGTCAAGAATGTCTTAGAGTCCAAAAGAGTCTCGATAGACTGTTAGTCCGGCGCATGGCTCTCAGAACCATCTCTTTTTCTTGCAATTTCCTCAAAATTGATGAATTAGCTTGAATTACCAAATTTGAATGCTCAGAACCATCTCTATTTCTGCTCTTTCTATCCAATAGCAGTGCGGCACAACGAGGGAGTACTTTCTTTTCCCTTGTTTGCTCTTAAAGTGTACATAATAGGGAGCTACGGCCACCGCCCGAGGATACAGCTGGGCCGCGGTTCCCTATAGGGATGGACAGCGAGGGCCGCGGCGGGGGGTGGATACGGGCGGGCCGACTAGTCAACCTGGACACGGCGCTGCCCGGGGCGGCCGGAAAACCTTTTCTTTTTTTTTTGATTTTTTGTTTTTTTTATAAAATAATGTGATTTGTGACACGGCTGGGCCGCGGCTCCCTATAGGGGTGGACAGTGAGGGCTGCGGCTTGTCCACTATTAGGCTGAACAAGGCTTTTTGTGGTTGTGGAAAAAAAAATTGGTTGTAGACAAAAATTTGTGGTTTGGCCTTGGACTTGGCCAAACTATCGTGGACACCCTAGCGTACAAGAAAATTCAAATTGATACAGAGAGAGAATGCTAGGGAGACTCGAACAAAATGAAGCTTTTTTTCTTTCTTTCTTGGTAGAGCATTGTATTGACTGGCCATACAAAGGAGACCCAAATTTCAAAAGGCAAAAGGAATTAAAGCAAGAAAAAGCTTTCTAAGGAATAAGACATTGCTTTCTCAAAAACCCAAAATCCCCTCCCCCCGCCAAACAAGGAGGGAAAGGGCTTAATCAAACATTCAAAGAATGAGAAAAGAGGTTTGTGTTTAATTTTAAAAATTGGAAAAAGTAAATATTGGGGCGGATTGGATGACACCCTAAACTCAGCATTTCTTCAAGGATGGGCTCATAGAAAATGAAATTGCAAAATGCTACGTTCAAGATTTAAGTCTCGAACATCCAATTTGCAAAAACCTCAAGAAAGGGAGGAATCAAGAGAAGTAGCAACATGAGCTCCAAAATTTGAAAATTTGTGTTGAGACCAGCATCCATCTCTCTCATTTTCAGCAAGAAAATTTAAAGCAGACCTTCCACAACGAATGCATATTTACTTCAGTTGTGAATTGAAAAACAATTGATAGCATTTTCCCTCTTCTCTCACACTTTGCATTTGACTCTAGTGGAATTCTTTATTGTAAAACACCCAAAACCCAAACATAAATTGAAGGGGAAGGACAAATTGACTTCCATTAAATTGAAGTTTTCAATTGGAATCGCAGTGATTATCGCAAAATTGTAACTGCTGTTGCACACTCGCTGTTCAAGCTCAATTTCACGACACAAATAAATTTGAAAATAGTATTTAGGATCCGTTTGATAAGGCCTTACACTTTTGGCCCATTGGTGTTTAGCTTGGCCCGAGGCAAAAAGCCCGAATATTTCACTATTCTTCCAGAATATTATATCCCAAAATTTACTACTATATATTAATATAAATCATCTACCCAAAAATGCCATCCCCATGTATCGATTTATAGTTACTATCAATTTTTATGATTTGGATGAAAATGGTCATAGATTCAATTGCAGTGAAATTTTTATGCTTAGTATATAGTTTTACATGTAGTTTGTTACGCGAGTTAAAATTCTTAGAGTCTGTGTTACTTTTTTGGATCCCTCATTTTCAATGTTTTGAATACTTGAGTATGACAAAGGAGAGTGAAAATGGTGATTAATATTTTAACAGGGAGATTGAGTGAGGAATTTGTTTTCAAATATGGAAAATGTGCATCTTGAGTAGGACAAACTAAAAAATAAATGTGAACATTTTGAGTGGGACGGAATGAGAGTATACTAATAAAATTTTTATTTTTACACTATGGAGTAATAATTAATTTTATGGATTGGAAACTGTAATAAGTCAAAAAATGAGAAAATATATCATTAATAAAAAAACAGGGAGAAAAATATAAAGAAATTAAAAGGGAAGATAGACAAAAACAGGACTCCATTCATATGCACCATTGTTAGTTCACCATTTTATCACCTTCCAATTTATAACTTTTATTTCCCAATCATCACATTCCCGCAGAATTATTCAAACCCCATCCACCAAACACACCTAATTTAAATTTTCACTAGAAGATTCTCAATTCCAACATAAACCTCCATATATACATATATTAATCTTAAATAAATACCACGTTTGACTTGAGTTGATACAATCTTGCTTATCATAATCCGCCATATATACACGTAATAATCTTAAATAAATAACCCATTTGACTTGGGTTGATACATTACTGCTTATCATAGAAGCAACTATCTATTTTAATCCAATTCACGATAATATACGACAAGTCCAAACGTTGATGACCTAACCCCCATAAAATCCCCCAACTTTTCCTTTCTATATAACTCAAGTCGTCAAACCACAATTGCAACTCCATTTAATTTGTATAATCCAAATCCACAAAACTATAATTATTGTGTAATTTATTTCCGTCATGGCGTTGAGATTGCATTACGTGGTAGTATTAGTGTTGTTCTTGATCGAATATGGGATTTCACAAGATGACATAGATTTGACAAAAGGGGCATCATTTATTTTTGGAGATTCATTGGTTGATGCTGGAAACAACAACTATTTGCAAACATTGTCCAAGGCCGATATCACACCCAATGGTATTGATTTCAAGGCTTCGGGTGGGAATCCGACCGGCCGCTACACCAACGGAAGGACCATCGGGGATATCGTGGGTAAGTCTCCTCTTTTTTATTTTTTTTTACGAATCAACACGACAGAGGGCTAAACACATTTTCCCAACGTGCTAGGGGAGGAGCTAGGTGAGCCCCGTTACGCGCTTCCGTTTCTCGCCCCCAACACCACCGGAAGAGCTATATTGTACGGCGTCAACTATGCATCCGGAGGTGGCGGAATCTTGAATGCTACCGGAAGTATTTTTGTAAGTACACTTGGGAAACGTGCATCAATCACAAATATCAGATTTTTTTTAAGGACAATTGAGTAACATGACATACTATAATTTATACTAGTAGTAGTAAAAAAATGTTACAATTTGACAGGTAAACAGGCTATCGATGGACATTCAAGTAGATTACTTCACCATCACAAGGAAGCAAATTGATAAATTGCTAGGGGCATCAGAAGCAAGAGACTATCTCCACAAAAATTCAATTTTCTCCATCACAATAGGGTCCAATGATTTCCTCAACAATTATCTCCTCCCGGTCGTCTCGATGGGTGAAAGAATATCACAAAACCCCGATGCCTTCGTGGACGACATGATCAATCATCTAAGAACACAACTCACGGTGTGTATATATATGTGTCTTATATAATGTTTTATGCGTATTGATCGTATTCGAATTCATGTATAATGAGAAAATGAAATGCAGAGACTTTACCGATTAGACGGAAGGAAGTTCATAGTAGGGAATGTGGGGCCCATCGGTTGCATCCCGTATCAAAGAAGTATTAACCAATTGAAAGAGAGTGAATGTGTATCGTTGCCAAACAAGCTTGCGCAGCAATATAACGCTAAGTTGAAGGATCTTCTGCAACAATTAAATGAGAATCTTCCCGGCTCCACTTTTGTGTATGCTAATGTCTATGATCTTGTGATGGAACTCATCACAAATTATGCCAACTACGGTGACGATTCTTCCCTATAGGCAACTTCGTTAGGAAGATAAATAATGAACGAAACATTTTAGGTCATATATTTTCAAGATAGATGAATTATACTACTATATACCCTACTAAACTAATTAAATGGTTACATTGAATGTCCAGGATTTGCAACGCCAAGCAAAGCTTGCTGCGGCGACGGCGGGCAGTACGCGGGAGTAATCCCATGCGGGCCGACGTCGACCATGTGCTCGGACCGCGACAAGCACGTGTTCTGGGACCCATACCACCCAAGCGAGGCAGCTAACCTTCTCATCGCCAAAGAGCTGCTTGACGGCGACCAGAGATATATCTCTCCAATCAATCTTCGCCAGCTTCGAGATCTTTAATTAAATTTCATTATTCATAACTCGGGAATCTCATGTATTTGTTTCTTAATGTACGTATTTCTTGTTTTTTTTCTTTCTTTCAAACGTTTGTTAAAAGTTAATTGATATGTCCGTTTTTTTCGTAATGTTATTGTGGTTACGAGCTACTGAAATTAGGCCACGACACATGAATTAGATTAATGTGATCATCTATCGATACGTGGATGCAACATCATCCATCGTATGATCATGTCAATATGGAAAGTAGCTGAGATTCAAAATGAATGAGTAGTTGAACCAAATTAGTTACTACTGCTACTACCATATTTATTTTCGTAAAATAGCTATTTATTTAATTTTACATTGGTGCCGTTACAATCCACAATCAAAGTACTATTGTTTTCCACATGGGCCAGGACGGAACGAGTAGTAAATTGCATGAATGTGGGCCGAAAATTGAATTGATGTGGGTTGAGTTGCATGAATGTGAGCCGAAAATCCCCCCCTGTTTTGTAGTAGTAATTGTTTTCTACTATAAATAATTGATTTGGTATATTAATTATGTTTCCTAGGGACTGATAGTATATGGTAAGGATTTGACCTTATTTTATTTTGTTTCCTTTTAGTTTTATATTTTTCTCTTTACCTATATCTTTTTTTAGAATGAAGTTTTATTTATGTATGTGAGTTGACCAAACAGTAAAGAGGTTAATGCCTAAAACCTTTGGCTTCCGATTTGAGTTTTCCGTGGCACAATCTTGTAAGTTTACATTCATTTACCCATAAAAAAAATGAAGTTTTACTTTGCCTATATAAAGGGATCACTATGAACAAATAATATTTCTAGAATGAAGTTTTACTTTGACTATATAAAGGGCAGGTCACTATGAACAACAACAACAGAAGTTTATTTTATATCTATACATAGTATAAAAGTGGAATTTTGGAGAAAATAACAAGATTGACATAATGATTTTTTTCAATAAATATGAGGAAATAAACCTGTTCCATTTTCAATTCACTCCCTTTTCTGTCTCTTATTTTACCAATTATATATTAAAACTCATTTCATTTGGAGTACCGCTTAGTCTATTTTTTTGGACAGAGGAAGTATAATATTTGTCAATTTATCTAAATTTTTTCTGAATTGATGATTTAAGTTCACCTAGAATGTGGATTGTGGAATCTATGATTTATTGGATATTCTACTCTACCAAGGATGGATTGTTGACCCATATGCCTGCATATACGTTGTTTATTTATCTGATTGGCTAAACTTGCAAGAAATTCGTGAAACCTAGGATATCCAACAATCTCAAACTTTCTCCTCTTGTGACATTTTGTTGTAAAATATTGAACTCAGGTGATGATAGTTACTGCAGCTCAAATGTTGATAAAATTTAACAATATAGAAGAATGATTACGGGTTCAAATTAAAATTGATTAATGTTATGATTTATTGTCTCTTGTGTACTGCGGGGTCAGGTAAATAAGTGATTTATTGAATCTCTTTTTTATAATTGGAGTATAACATAATGTAACTATCATCTGGTCATAATAAATCTTCTTGAAGTGCATCATCTATTTTTTTTAGTAATAAGTCCTATTTGTTCATTCATCGCTATTGTATAAAGTATAAACCAATAGCATTTAAAAGAAGTTTTTTGCAAAAATAACAAGATTTTTTTAATATGAATGAGGAAATGAAAAGGTTTTATTTATTATTTTAATAATTAGAGGAAGTGAAACTGAAAAGTTTTTTGAAGATGATAAGAGTTGCATTGCTTATAAATTTGAACTCTTGATCTCATATTCAAAATGTGATGGCTAATAATAATAATAATAATAATAATAATAATAATAATAATAATAATAATAATAAATCTACAATGTTAGTGAAGAACATAAAAAATGTAATCTTTCAAAAATATAGTTCTGATGTGTATTTATAAAAGTTGCAACAATTTTTGCTAGTATTAAATTTAAAAGGGGGCAATTTTTTTAGGTATCAATTTAGGTACATATCATTTAAAAATATGATATGAGTTTTTTTAACTTCGATTTAATATCGTTTCAATTTTATTTTCATTTTTTAAACTTTTTTTTATCAGAACTAGTACTCTCAAACCCATAAAAGATATTTCAGTATATTAACTATGCAAGATTTGAATTTTGACATATTATGGCATTTTTTAATCCAACTATTACCACTCTTTCGATTTAATTAATCTGTTGTTAGACACTTTCGATTTGGACTTATGATTTGGGCTTGCGGCACTTTGCAAATTCAAGAACTGGACTATGTGTGAAATGATGAAACAATATTGGTTAGGCATAAGAGCATCTCCACTGGGCGGACATCCCACTAGGACATCCACTAGGACATCCCAAAAACACCTCCTGCCACGTCACTAGGACTTCCCATCCCACTGCCACGTCACTAGGACATCCCCTACCTATGTCCGCCCTTCCCACTAGGACATCCCGCAATAAAAAAATCACAATAATTTAATTACGTAAAAACGGAAATATAATTTTGACACGGAATACGGGAAAGCAAAATACGGGCAAAAATACATATTCATAAAACATAAAAAACACATAATTAGAAAAAGCAAAATACATAGTCATTCAAAAAAAAGAAAAATACATAATCCAACATCCCCGGCTCACTCCGCGCTGTCCTCGTCGCCCGTGCCGCCCCGTCGCCCGTGCCGCCCCCATCGTCCCCTCCGCTAATCTCGGCGGACATCATCCCACCCATGGCCCCCATCTGTCCCATTCCCGGTACCGTTGTCGCATTTCCGCTTACGTTTCCCTCCAGGTCGATGGGAAACGCCGGAGTCTGCGATTCGCTCGTGGCCGGGGAGTTCCTATCGTTCTCCATTAAAAGTAGAAATGAAATTTGTAGTAAAAGAAGAGAGAAACTTGTTAAGAGCATCTCCAATGGCGGACGTCCGGTCGGACATCCGGTCGGACGTCGCGACGGGCGACCGGACGTCCGCCATTGTGGCGTTAAGGGTCGGATACGGACGTCCCGTGAGGACGTCGGGTGTCCTCGGACGTCGGCGCGACGGGCGGGCGGACGTCCGCCATTGTGGCGTCCAGTCGGACGTCCGGTCGGACGTCCCATTTTTTAATTTTTTTTTAAAACTCTATATATACGGCTCGTCGAATTTTATTTCATTCGCACCACTTGTGTTAACAAGTTACTCTCTCTACATCTCTAATTTCAAGTATATCTAGAATGTCTAGTGAAAGTGATAGCGAGAATGAGTTGGAGGTCGCTGTTGAAGGTGCGATAGAGAGGCTGCTACAATAGAGGTTGCAGCGGCGGCAGCAGGCGGCGGTACCTCGGCCGATCCATCGTCGAACTCAAGTACCCCGTGACCACATTGCTGCACATATTCGGTTGTATGCGGACTACTTCGCTCCGCAACCGCGTTTTGGGGAAGCCTTATTCCGGCGACGCTTTAGGATGCATCGTCCGCTATTTCTGCACATCGTGGGTGCTTTAGAGATAAGATACCTGTATTTTAGGATCAGAGAGGATGCAGCTGGCAAACCCGGACTCACGCCCTTGCAGAAGTGCACTGTCGCAATCAGACAACTGACGTATGGAGGCGCGGCCGACATGTTTGACGAGTACCTCCACATTGGCGAGTCGACAGCCGTCGAGTGTCTGCAGAATTTTTGCGCGGGCGTGAGAGCGATATTCAGGGAGCGGTATCTTCGGAGTCCGAGCCCCGAAGACTGCCAGATGCTGATAGATATGCATGGGTCGGTGCACGGGTTCCCTGGGATGTTGGGCAGCATGAATTGTATGCATTGGGAGTGGAAGAACTGCCCCGCCGCCTGGAAGGGGATGTACACTACCGGCTTCAAAGCCAAGCATCCCATGATGATCCTTGAAGCTGTAGCTGACTACCGGTTGTGGATATGGCATGCTTATTTTGGAGTCGCTGGGTCCAACAACGACATCAACGTTCTCCAGTCGTCGCCCCTGTTCAACGCTCAGTGCAATGGCGTTGGTCCCGCCATCAGTTTCGTCGCCAACGGCAACCAACATAATATGGGGTACTATTTGGCGGATGGGATATACCCAAACTGGCCCGTCTTTGTGAAGTCAATCAAGCATCCGCTCGGACAAAAGAAGACATACTTTGCGAGCCGTCAGGAAGCAGCGCGCAAGGATGTGGAGCGGGCATTTGGTGTGCTCCAGAGTCGGTGGGCGGTTGTGAAGGGTCCTGCACGGCAGTGGTATATTCCCAACATCGGCGATATCATGTACGCATGTATCATAATGCACAACATGATTGTCGAAAATGAAGCTGCGGAACTGACTCAGTGGACCAACGAAGATGATACGGGTGCAGGTCCAAGTCACGGCGTGGCCACCGCGAATGTGAATATGGGGGTACCTCATGGAGAGGTCGCGCGGCTGCGTGCATTTGCCGACATGCGGCAAACAGATGCCCATGTTCGACTTCAGCAGGATATCATCGAAGAGGTTTGGACTCGGAGGGGTTGACGTGATAATGTATGAAGTTTTTTTTTATTAGTATGCAATTTTTTTTTTCGAATCATGTATGTTTTTCCGATGAAGTTGTTAATTTTTCCGATAAAGTTGTTAATTTTTCCCGTAATTTTTTTGAATAATGTATGAGGTTTGGACTCGGAGGGGTTGACGTCAAATTTTATTTCCGTAAATGTAAATTGTTTTATTTGTAAATGTATGATTTTTTTTATTGCGGGATGTCCTAGTGGGAAGGGCGGACATAGGATGGGATGTCCTAGTGACGTGGCAGTGGGATGGGAAGTCCTAGTGACGTGGCAGGAGGTGTTTTTGGGATGTCCTAGTGGATGTCCTAGTGGGATGTCCGCCCACTGGAGATGCTCTAACAACAAGTGGTGCAAATGAAATGAAGTTCAACGAGCCGTATATATAGGGTTTTAAAAAAATAAAAAAAATTCGGACGTCCGAGCGGGACGTCCGACCCTTGCCACAGTGGCGGACGTCCGCCCGCCCGTCGCAGGGACGTCCGAGGACACCCGACGTCCTCACGGGACGTCCGTATCCGACCCTAAACGCCACAGTGGCGGACGTCCGGGTCGCCCGTCGCGACGTCCGACCGGACGTCCGCCATTGGAGATGCTCTAAGAGCATCAGCAGTGGCGCGGAATTCCCGGCGGAATTCCCAAAAACACATCTTATCACGTTATACGGACTTCCCACTGCACAGTGACGGACATCCCCAAGGACTTCCCACAATTAAAAAAACCACAAATTCACAAACTAAACAATTTCCGGAATTAAAATTTCTGACACAAATAGAGAAAAAATTTTCATTAAATAAAAAGAAAAGAAAAGTACATTTCACTAAATTAAAAAAAATACTATGTACTTAACAATTTTATCACCTGCAGCTGGACCTTGATTTTTTTTTTGCTTAATACAAGGAGTGCAATTTTATTTGTGTGGTAAATAGGAGTACCATTTGTGTGATCAATTAGCATATAACAGCCTTATTATTTTGGCTTGAATATTTTGTCAATAACCTTTATTGTATATTAATCCTGAATTCCTGATACTTTCATTCGATCAATTTCTACGT
Source organism: Salvia splendens (assembly GCF_004379255.2). Classification (NCBI taxonomy): domain Eukaryota; kingdom Viridiplantae; phylum Streptophyta; class Magnoliopsida; order Lamiales; family Lamiaceae; genus Salvia; species Salvia splendens. The sequence goes on along the minus strand of NC_056037.1, from coordinate 12,691,734 downwards.
TCAGTTTCTTATTACTAATATTATTAGTTCTTTTTTTGAATTCCACGTTCAGTGTAATAATATTGAAATAGTCAAATGATGGCATTGTAATTTGTAAAAGCAATAAATTTCCAAATATTTATTTCGGTTTAACATGACAGGATGATGATATGTGAATATCATGAATTCATGTTTGTTGGAAGTCATTAAACTTCGTGATTGCAAATTATTAGTAGCACAGTAGTATGTTTTATACCAAGTAAAAAAAATTTAATGCAATAAACGGAATTCCGCGCGGACGTATGTGGGAGTCAACGCAATGGCGGACGTCCGCACGCCCGTCATGAAGGAATTCCGCGTAACGGCGCGGAACTGCGGTGTCCTCGGCGGAATTTTGTATCCGTGCATACCATGCACAATGGTGGACGTTCGCCGCGGAATTCCGGCACGCCGGTCGGAATTCTGCTAGGACATGCGCCATTGCTGATGCTCTAAGAAACAATCCTTATAAATAAGGAATTAGGGGATACTTCCTCCGTACACGATTAACTGACATCAATTTCCTTTGTTCGTCCATCCAACACCTTTACTTTTTAATATTTTTTTATAATGGATCCTACATTTCATTAACATATCTCACTCAAAATTTATTATAAAACTAATACTAGTATTTAAAAGTATGACTCATATTCCATTATTTTTTTTCAACCCACTTTTACTAGTAGTAGTACTAATTTCTTAAAACTCGAGCTTCGTCAAACAACTTCAATTAATGGGGGATGGAGGGAGTATATTGTAAACTCAAATTGAATTAATCTTATATAAATGGTGAGATTAATAAAAATTATTAAAGAGTTAAAAATGAATATTCTAGCTTCGGACCATGACCAAATAAAATGTGAGTCATTTTACTCACTAGTCGACCCTTCAATTTAAACCATTCGAACCATGAGAGCATCCACAATGGCGGCGAGCGGACCGGCTAGCCGACCCTTGGCGCTCGCCGAACAATTGTAACTGGCTAGCCGAATTTCGGTGAAAAAATCGGCGAGCGCACACCGATTTCCGAGCGCTGGCCGCCATTACAGGCTCCGGATCGACGAGCGAATTTTTTTTATTTAATTTTCGAAACACTATATATACGCGATTGGCACGTCATTTTCATTTGCACCGCTTGTTTTAACGAGTATTCTCCCTATCTTAATTTCTGTACAAGAGCAACAACGCGAAATGGATAACAACAACGAAGGTACTCCAGTGACGAGTGGGTCTCAAACTCCCTCGGTACCCGTGGGAAGTGGATGGGGTCCGATGCCTGGGTACTACAACATGTACCCGTGGCAGCAGATGATGCACGGGATGGCAGACGAGGGTAGTATGCCCGGGATGGCAGATGGGGGTAGTATGCCCGGGATGGCAGACGGGGTTAGTATGCCGAGATGGCAGGGAGTACCGGAAATGCATCCCGGTATGCAGATAATGTCGGGGTGGGCACCCGGGATGCAGATGGTGTTGGGGGTACCGGCGATGCAGCCCGTGCCGCAGGGGACGCCGGGGAGGACAACGTCTATCGCCCCAGTTTTAATTTTTCGACTGCTTCTTCGCACACATCGACCCCATCAGAGACGCAGTTCACGCAATTTGAGACTTTCTCCTTAGAGGAGTTGGGGTTTGATCTTCTCTGGGTTCCGGAAACTCCCGTTCAAACGGGTGGAGTATGGCGGGGTCGGGGCGGCCCAAAGAGGAAGGGCAAAAGGGTCGGCGAGTCATCGCAGCCGGTTGATGACGACAGCCAGGTATGGAGGAAGTGGACGGATGCGGAGAACGTCGCGCTGTCCAAGGCGTGGGTGAGTGTTTGTGATGATCCCCTCACTTCGAACAATTAGAGGATCGTCAACTTGTGGGTCAAAATAGCAGCAGCCTACAAGACATTTCACCCGGAGGGGAGGCCAGGCAACGGGGAGGAGTGCCGGAAGGCGTGGGACCGAATCAGGGCTGGGGTCTCCCGATTTTCGGGCTTGTACGCCAACGCCATCCGCATGCAGAGCAGTGGCCAAACTGACGAGGACTGCAGGAGGATAGCGGAGAAAGCCTTCCCCGTGTCCGAGCTCTATAAGGAGTTCACCTACTGGAAGTGCTATGAGGTGCTGACAGACTCCGAGAAGTTCCGGGCAGGTGTCGACGTTGGCTGGCCGAAGAAGCGTCGACTGAACTATACCGGTGATTACAGCGGCAGCAGCGGTGGTTCCCACGACCTCCCCGAGGGTGTTCAGGAGCTCCCGTCCCCTCCATCGTTCGCTCGCCGAACTCACCCGGCTGGTCAAAGGCGGGCGCAACGGGAATCGAGGGGGGTCGCCGGGGGGTCCCAGGAGGTCCATTCGGCATCCCCCCTGTTGGCCAGTCGACAACCGATCTCGCCTTCTTCTCGCGTCAACAAACGCGGGCTCATATGGCCAAGACCTTAGCCGATTGGAAGACGACAACTGACTCCGAGGAGAAGAGTTTTCTTCACGCAATGCTCGTGAGCATGCGAGCCGATTTGAATGCCGCCGCGGCACGGTTGGGGGCGATGGCAACGTAGGCGACGAGGAGTGAGACGGAGGCGGGTTTTTAATTAATGTATTTTTTTAAAATTAATGTAATTTTTTTAATTAATGTACTTTTTAAATTTTAATAATATAATTGAAGTTTCTGGGCTATTTGCTTGTTTTGATGTGATTGTTAATTATTTGTTTTATATAATTTAATTCCGTATTTAATTCCGTATTTTGTGTGATTGTAAATTTAATTCCGTATTTTGTGTGATTGTTAATTATTTGTTTTATATAATTTTGAGTGATGTGTCTAGGCTATTGCTGGGCTATTTGCTTGTTTTGATGATGTGGCAGGAGTATTTTTAATGCTGATGATATGATAGGAGAAGTTTGTGGCTAGGCTATGGCCGGAGTATTCTTACCGTGGATGCTCTGACCAAATAAAATGCGGGTCACTATTAATCACTCGTCGAGCTTTTAATTTAGTCCATTTAATCAGTTCAAGTCAATAAACAAACACGCTACCTGTCTTAGAGCATCTCTAGTGGGCGGACATCCCACTAGGACATCCCAAAAACACCTCTTGCCACGTCACTAGGACTTCCCATCCCACTGCCACGTCACTAGGACATCCCCTGCACAATCCGCCCTTCCCATCGCCCTTCCCACTAGGACATCCCGCAATAAAAAAAATCATACATTTACAAATAAAACAATTTACATTTACGGAAATAAAATTTGACCGAGAATACGAACGGGAAAAATTAACAACTTCATCGGAAAAAACATACATGATTCGAAAAAAAAATTACATACTAATAAAAAAAAACTTCATACATTATCACGTCAACCCCTCCGAGTCCAAACCTCTTCGATGATATCCTGCTGAAGTCGAACATGGGCATCTGTTTGCCGCATGTCGGTAAATGCACGCAGCCGCACGACCTCTCCATGAGGTACCCCCATATTCACATTCGCGGTGGCCACGCCGTGACTTGGACCTGCACCCGTATCATCTTCGTTGGTCCACTGAGTCAGTTCCGCAGCTTCATTTTCGACAATCATGTTGTGCATTATGATACATGCGTACATGATATCGCCGATATTGGGAATATACCACTGCCGTGCAGGACCCTTCACAACCGCCCACCGACTCTGGAGCACACCAAATGTCCGCTCCACATCCTTGCGCGCTGCTTCCTGACGGCTCGCAGAGTATGTCTTTTTTTGTCCGAGCGGATGCTTGATTGACTTCACAAAGACGGGCCAGTTTGGGTATATCCCATCCGCCACATAGTACCCCATATTATGCTGGTTGCCGTTGGCGACGAAACTGATGACGGGACCAACGCCATTGCACTGAGCGTTGAACAGGGGCGACGACTGGAGAACGTTGATGTCGTTGTTGGACCCGGCGACTCCAAAATAAGCATACCATATCCACAGCCGGTAGTCAGCTACAGCTTCAAGGATCATCGTGGGATGCTTGGCTTTGAAGCCGGTAGTGTACATCCCCTTCCAGGCGGCGGGGCAGTTCTTCCACTCCCAATGCATACAATCTATGCTGCCCAACATCCCAGGGAACCCGTGCACCGACCCATGCATATCTATCAGCATCTGGCAGTCTTCGGGGCTCGGACTCCGAAGATACCGCTCCCCGAATATCGCTCTCACGCCCGTGTAAAAATTCTGCAGACACTCGACGGCTGTCGACTCACCAATGTGGAGGTACTCGTCAAACATGTCGGTCGCGCCTCCATATGCCAGTTGTCTGATTGCGACAGTGCACTTCTGCAAGGGCGTGAGTCCGGGTTTGCCAGCTGCATCCTCTCTGATCCTAAAATACAAGTATCTTCTCTCTAAAGCACCCACGATGTGCAGAAACAGCGGACGATGCATCCTATAGCGTCGTCGGAATAAGGCTTCCCCAAAACGCGGTTGCGGAGCGAAGTAGTCCGCATACAACCGAATATGTGCAGCAATGTGGTCACGGGGTACTTGAGTTCGACGATGGATCGGCCGAGGTACCGCCGCCTGCTGCCGCCGCTGCGACCTCTGTTGTAGCAGCATCTCTATCGCACCTTCAACAGCGACCTCCAACTCATTCTCGCTATCACTTTCACTAGACATTCTAGATATACTTGAAATTAGAGATGTAGAGAGAGAAACTTGTTAACACAAGTGGTGCGAATGAAATAAAATTCAACGAGCCGTATATATAGAGTTTTAAAAAAAAAAATTTAAAAACGGGACGTCCGACCGGACATCCGACTGGACGCCACAATGGCGGACGTCCGCCCGCCCGTCGCGCCGACGTCCGAGGACACCCGATGTCCTCACGGGACGTCCGTATCCGACCCTAAACGCCACAATGGCGGACGTCCCGGTCGCCCGTCGCGACGTCCGACCGGATGTCCGACCGGACGTCCGCCATTGGAGATGCTCTTAGTTAACACTTTGTGACAATTCTTCTTCCTCGAAAAAAAAGCAAAGGATGAAAGTTAGAAGAAAAGTAATGTTGTCACATTTGTAGGTGGGACAAAGTAGAGAAACAAAAGGTTGGAATTGTATTTGTACCGAGATATGGAAATGATCTTCTGACACGAATTGTATTGTAGATAGGATTATATTCTTCCTAGTACTATAAGACAAAAGGAAAAGGACTTTTTCATCTAGCAAACCGACACCCACCAACTGACAAACAAATAATTTTAAACAATTTGACATGAGCTTAACAACATTAATTGCACAGCATGCATAAACTATGACAACAATTGGATGTATATATATATTTAATGTAATATAGTAGTACCATATTTCAGTAAGTAGGGAATAAAACTTACAATCTCATACACTCATGTAAATAATGCAAGGAGCAGAGAGAAGACTCCCATCCAACCCTTTAAAAAGAAGAAAGACTAAGAGCATCTGCATCGCCGTCTCGATGCGGGTTCGGTCTCGTCTCGGCGAGACGAGACAGCGATGCGGGTGCTTCGTCTCGTCCCATGTCCCTCCGCCAAGAGGAGGTTGGCGAGCTGGCTCGCCACTCGCGTTGGCCACGTGGCGAGCACCCGTGCGGCCGTGACGCCCACTCGCCGGCCCGCGAGTGGGAGCCGTTTATATCCGTTGAAAATATTTTTTTTAATTCCAAAAAATTCAAAAATAAAATAATAATAATAATAATTTTTTCCCCAAAAATACTAGCCGTTTTTTTCAATATTTATTTTTTTTCTATTTTTTAAGCCTCAATCACTTCTTGTAATATTAGGATTTCAAAGATGAATTTTTCGTATTTTTGAATATTGTAATTTTCGTGGTTTTTAATGATTCTATGAATTATTAGTATTAATTTAATATTTTAATAAAATATTAATTGAATTTGTTGGAAATAAAAATAAAAAATAAAATTGAATGAATAGTTAAAGGATGAGATGATTAAGAGATGAAGGGTTGCAAGTGTTATCTCTAGTTAAGAGATGGGGTAAAAGTGCAGTAGGACCCTTAAGGCATGAGACAGTATTAAGATGGTATTGAGACATGGATATGAATAACCTAAACAAACATCACAACATACGAGTGAAGTGAGTGTGTGTTTGTGTGTGCATAGGGCCAGAGACAAGCAGAGCATGCAAGTAGTGGCAGTGTTAGTGTTGAAAATGACTGGATATACTACTCCCTCCTTCCCACATAATTTGATCCAGTTTTCCATTTTGGGCCGTCCCACATAATTTGACTCATTTTACTTTTATCATTTTTGGTAGTGGACCCCACATTCCACTAACTCATTCCTACTCATATTTAATTATAAAATTAATATATAAAAGTAGGACTCACTTTCCACTAATTTTTTCAATTCACTTTTCATTATATATTTTAAAACTCGTGCTCGATCAAAGTGTCTCAAATTATGTGGGACAGAGGGAGTAATTGATTAGAGGTATTCGAGGTCAAATTCACTATGCCTATGGAAAGGGGGGCCTGGGCTGGGCTTCACACGTGCCGACAGAGTACTGATCTGCGCAGTCCGAATCGAGATCATACGGCATGCAATGTCTGTCACTCTATTTCATCTTTTGCTTCTATTTGAAATTATTTTAACCGCTTTAATTTTTCAATCTGCACACACAAAATTTATTCCCCGTCTGTTCCTAAAAAATATGCACTTTGGGGTTGACACGAATTTTAATGTAAAATTGATGGAGTAAGAGAGACAGAGAGAAAAAGTAAATAAAATATTGTTAATGGAGAATGACTCTCACCTCATTAGAGAGAAAAAAACTTTCTAAAATTTAAAAAAATGTATATTTTTATAAGAAGAACTAAAAAAGAAAGTGTGCATATTCGTGAGGCACTAGGGACTGGAGGAGTAATTGATTAGTGTTTGATTACCTAAAGTGGATTACTACTTTTAAATGATCTCGCCCACACACGGAGTCATTGGAGAAATAAATATGCACACTCTTTTAACTTTTAAGTTTGTAAATTTACTTTAAAGAAATACTCTACTTGTTAGGCACCAGCCAATTATTGAAATAGTTTTATTTTATTTGGAATAGTCTATCATCAAACTAAATAATAATTAGTATTTAAAAATTAATACTATTGATATTCTCTCCGTCCCAGCTCAAATAATTAATTTTTTTACCGTTATTTTGTGAAGTTGATAATACATAGTTAAAGTGAAAAGAAAATAAAGTAAAAAAATAAAATAATATAGAAAAGAGTCGTATATACATTATTATCTTATTTACTTTACTTTACTTTACTTTATCTCTACTTTAATTATTTATTATTATTTTTTCTAAACTCAGGCTGAAAAACAGTCAATCACTTAAGATGAATCAGGAGAAAGTATAATTTTATGTCTATTAACATTATTTTGTTTAAAATTTGTAAAAATTTGTGTTACTTTCAAAAATTTTAATTTTAGAAGAGAATAAATTAAATTTAAAACCTTTTCAAATGGAGACAGAAGAGCGAGATCTGGGGAAGGAGATAAGAGTACGGAGAGAATCTGAAGACGAGCGGGGCCCACACAGAATGAGGAGCAATCCAATAATTGCACCCCCACGCTATCCCGACATCCATCATCATTTTTTCCTATCACTGCTGTCCCAATTCATACTCCCAACAAATTCTATTTCCCACTGTTTTTATTTCCCTTTAATATTTCAATCAATAAAATCTAATACTCCTATGTCTTGGCTACATCAACGAGTTGATGCTACTAACCTATATGATAATCTCGTCACTCCCATTTACTAAAAAATCCATATTCTATTTTTATTTCTATAATAATTCAAGTTACAATTGGTGGATTTATTATTTTTTAACATTTCATTTTAAAAAAATAGACTAGTTTTACTATTTTGGTTGTTTTTTTAAAGACTAAAGTCCAATTTTGGTCGCTTACATTTTTTTATAAAATTCTTTTTAGTCTCATACATTAAGTTTGTGACATTTTGGTCACAAACAAGGCCACAAACTTATGTATGGGATCCGAAATTTTTTTATGAAAAATGTATTGAACCAAAATTAGACTTTAGTCCTACATTATAATTAAGTTACTTCCTCTGTCTCTCAAGAATGTGCACTCTTTCCTTTTTAGTCCGTCCTACAATAATATGCACTTTAAATTGATCAAGCATTTTGACTGTTATTTTTAACAAAAAATGATTATTTTTTGGATATATTTGGGACCAAAAGATAAAAAAATAATATGTTAGAACCAAAAGGTCACAAACTTAATGTATATGACCAAAAAGAATTTTATGGCAAATGTAAGGAACAAAAATTGGACTTTAGTCTTTTTCAAAATTGACCAAGTTTAAATATCGATAATTTTTAACCAATTACACACCAGTAATAATGTGGGCCCCACAATCCACTAACACTACTTCCATTATATTTTTTCTCTATTCTTTCTTACTTTTTATTTATTTATTTCTTTCTTTATCAATTATGCATTAAAACTTGTGTCAAGTTAGTCTATTTTTTATAACACTTGAAGCATGAACTAAAATATCATAATCATATAGCTAAATAAATAGTCCTATTTAAAATAAATGAAACGTTTCAAACATGATAACTGGAATAGTAGTATGGTGAAATTACATTATTATATACTCCCTCCATTCCTCCCTCCATTCCAATTAATGAGTCAAAACTTTTATATATAAAAATTAAGAAATTGTATTGAAAAGTAGGAGAGAAAAATAAAGTAGGAGTAAAGTAGGTGATGAAATAAAATAAAATCGATTGAATGTTTTGTTTTTTTTAACAAAACAGAAAATGAATCAACTTAGTTAGGATATCCCAAAAAAGAATACGACTCAACGCCATTGGATGAGAAGTACCTCATTATAACATTACAAGTCATTACATGTTCCCATAAATTAAATATTTTAAATTCTCCTAAGAATTACTAGTAAAAACTACATTGTGAAGGGTTTCTTTGAATTTAAGTTGGCGCAGAATTTAGTAACCATGTCCTTGTGCACCTCCAGAGTTAAAGTCGGACATATTTCTCCATCAGTGCTTCCATCTTCCAGAGCTGGAGAGTTTTGTTAAAATTGTTTATGCGCACCAAATGTAAAAATTCATCCAGAGAGTAGTACCTCTTCTTGCCCTTGCCTTCGCGTGTCCCATTGCTTGTCATCGATTCCATATCACTAAGCTCGTAGTCACTAGTATTCACCCCTGTCGGTGGGAAAGGATTGTCGTTCGACCCAATAGATGGATAAGGAGAGGAGGTATATATCCAGTTGTATTTTCCAATCCGCTGTGATCTTTGGTTCTCAGCCCTTTGAACGAGCTAACTTGTCGTTGCTCATTCACATCGAAAGAGAAAGTGTCGTTCCATTTTATCCTCCAATTAAAACTGAATCTAATTGAATTGAATGAAAATAGTGAATATATTTGTATGGCTGCTTTTGTAATGAAGTAGACAGGAGGCTAGATGTCATAGTCTATAAGCCTCTTTCACGAAATGCTACGACAAATAAGTCGGTTAAATACAAAACTCATACAAAATGTATCACATTTGTTTCATATTAGTACAAAAAGTTTGAAGTTGACATAAATCATACAAAAAGTTTCTTTCGTTTTTAATTTAGTAAATTCCGTTATATGTGTTTAAACGGTGTTAGCTCTTTGCCTATGTGAAGTACAAAATGTTTCATCATTGTTTCATGTTGGTACAAAAAGTTTTTTAATTGTTTCATATTGGTACAAATTTTTTTTTATCATTGTTTCATGGTTTGTACGTCATATAATTAAAAAGTTAACACTGTTTAAACACATAACAGAATGTACTAAATTAAAACACGAAAGAAACTTTTTGTATGATTTATGTCAACTTCAAACTTTTTGTACTAATATGAAACAAATGTGATACATTTTGTATGAGTTTTGTATTTACCCCCAAATAAGTTGATCCAGTAGCTTTGCTTCTTTTTTTTTCATGCAATTTTAAAATATTGTAGTACTATTTACTTAATAAGAGTATATTTTTATTTTAGAGGTTGGTACATATTTGTCTCTTAGAAGTTACTCCCTTCGTCCGCGAATAGGAGTCTCGTTTTTCCATTTTAGTCCGTCTGCGAATAGGAGTCCCGGTACACTTTTGCCATAAATGGTACTCTGGGACCCACCTTCCACTAACTCACTCCAATCACATTTCATTTAAAACTAATATTTACAAGAGGGACCCTTATTCCACTAACTTTTGTCCACTCACTTTTCTTAAAACTCGTACCGCCAAGGAATGAGACTCCTAATAACGGACAAAGAGAGTATTTTTTTAAAAAATTATTGCTAAAGGATCGATGTATTTGTAGCATCGATGCTAAAGGATGTATTCATAGCATTGATCCAAGCACCAAGGTTGGCAATATGAATCAAACATTTGGACTGAATCAGTGTGATATAAATGTAAGTTGTGGTTTTCTAGATAATTGGTCATATGATTGCCCTACGATAACTTTTAAGAGTTTTTCTAGATAATTGGTCATATGATTGCTTGACCATGTTCTCTTATATATATATTTTTTATATATTACTACCTTCGTCCCACATTAAGTATCACATTTTGTCATTTCAGTCCGTCCCGCAATAAAAGTCACATTTCACTATTACCATAAATAGTAAGCAAACCCCACATTCCACCAACCAATTCTACTAATATTTTATTATAAAACTAATATATATATATATATATATATGATTTCTCTTAACAAGTTTTCGGCGTCGCAGAGGCGATCGGCGGAGGGATAAACGGTAGTCGCGGGAGCTTTGCCCGTTGATCAAACCAAGATTTTAGGATTGCAAAAGAAAGTAAAACGCGATAAAAGGAAAATAAGATAATTTGATATTTATTGAATGGTGGAAAAGGAATAACAATGTCCCTATTTATAATGCTAAATACCCTAACTTAGGGAATAAGAAACTAATTATATGGGAAAGATATGCAAATCAATAATTAACTAAATAATACTGATATGGGGATAATCTTAGGGAATATGCTCGTATCAGATCTATAGTCCACTAATTTATTCAACCCACTTTTATTTACATTTCTTAAACCCGTGTCCACACTAAATATGACACTTAATGTGGGACGGAGGTAGTAATTATTTACATATAATTGTTAAACGCATTTTGGTTTAATTTGTAGTGTATATCCACCTTTATATATGCAAGTTATACCATTATGCGACTACCATTGAATATTGATAATTTATCTTGGTGAATATTGATCAATGTGGTATATGATTTTTATTCTATTATTTGTATAAGAGACTATTTTGAGCTTTACTGTTCTTCCCATGCTCTACTAGTGGCCTTGTGGTTGTAAATCATTAAGATTCTCCAGTTGATAGATTCTTATCATATATGCAAGTTAGAGTATTTAAAAAAAAAAAACAAAATATTTAGTTATTCTTATTATATTTCATCACCTACTTTACTTTCTTTTTATCTTTTCTACTTTATTTCTCTCTCCTACTTTTCAAAATAATTTCTTAATATTTGTGCCTAAAATTTTTGAGTTAACTTAGTTGGGATAGAAGAGTATATGACTTGGAATATACTCTCTCCATCCCATAAAGTTTGTCACATTTTTATATTTCAGTCCGTCCTACAAAATTTGTCATAGTAGTGGACCACATATTCTAACAACTTATTCTCACTCACATTTTATTATATAAATAGTGAAGTATATAAAATTAGGATTCATATTCCATCAACTTTTTAAACTCAGTTTCCATTACATTTCTTATGATCTGTGCATGATTAAAGTGTGACAAAATTTATGGGATGGGGGAAGTATATAATTTGGAGTGCCTAAGGCCATCAGCATCTCTGTCTCTTATCCGTCTCTTAACCCTCACATCTCTTCACTATTCATGGACCCCACTGTACTTTTCACCACATCTCTTAACTAAGAGACAATACATGCATCCCTCTATCTCTTAACAGTATCTTAACCATCTCATCCCTTAACTATTCATTCAATTTCATTTTTTATTTTTATTTCCAACAAATTCAATTAATAAAAACACACTTCATTAAATAAAATAAAATTACAACTTAAAATTCAAAAAAAAAAAACAAAAAAAAAACACATAATTAAAATCCTAAAAAAATTAAAAATACATAATTTAAAATCTTCCGCTCACTCTCTCTAAATTCAAAATCTCAAAACTCAAAGAAGCAGAAGAAAGATTGTCTAATGACGATCATGTGCGTCTACTGGTTGCCAAATTTTGCCCAAATGTGCTCCATTAGATCCTCCTAAAGTTGGGCGTGGATGGTAGAATCACGTGTCCTTGCCCGAACAGACAGTCGCTCTTGCAAAGACGGATGCACTCCACTGCGAGGCGGACTACTTGTGGTAGAGCTTCCCGGAGTTTCAAGGTCGAACCAATTTCCCGCCTCAGGTCCTTCGTCAGCGATGATAAGGCCTATTTCATGCATTGGTTTAAGGGTAAAAAGTACGCTACTTGATCTGTTATTGCGCAAAAACAAGTGTTAAAAGTGCAGGAATGCATCTTGACCAAGGAATCAAGGCTAAACTGATCAAGTTAGTACAAAGGGCGGAAAAAAGGCCATAAATCGGGGGAGTTGATCAAAGGGGTGATCAAGCAGTCAAGGAGGGAACCACTGAATTCTAGAGGAAGGACACGTAAAGCTAACGGTGCGCATCTTTCTGTTATCAAGGACAACACTCTAAGAAGAGGACACGTGCTGATACATGAGACGCAAATGACAAGTTGGGCCACCATTCTGTTATGAAAAGCGTCGAAGAAGGGCACGTGGCAATCAAAGAGTTGCTCACTCTCGGCACGATCGAATATTTCCTGCCAAAAATCGTTATCCAGCTGAAGGACGTGCCGAGCCTATAAATAGAGGATGTGCTACCACATGAAGAGGATCCGCTCCTTAGTTAGTTTTAGCTTAGCTTAGTTAACTTTAAATTCTCGTCCAGTTCTTAGCATAGCTTAGTAAAGAATTCTAGTTAGTGAAGCGTAAGAGATTCAACGCGACAGCAACTTTGGTTCTGCCAGACGTTGTTTCCAGTTTCAATCCGAGAATCGCTCGGTTTACTCGCTTTCAGTTCTTTCAATCTCGTAGCTTAGCTTAGTTAAATTTCAATTAATGCTCGTAGTTAGTCTATGCTTGTATTTCAATTCGCGCACTCTGTTGAGACTTATTTTGGAATCAAAGTTCTTTTATTTTCGGAATTTGTGTTAACTGTTTCATTTTAATTTCCGCAGCTTTAATTTTTCAAGTATTTAGTTATAATGTTCCGGAGCTTGATCAAGTAGTTAGTCAACTTAATTTTCTGCCTAGTATAATCCAATAGTTTAAAAACTCCCAAGTTAAAGCGTGGCCACAACCAACCCCCCTGTTCACTAAACACACACTCGCAACACATTTTTCTCGGTGGGATCGACCCTGAACTTGCCGCTTTACCGTTAAAGTAGTGCGAAATCGGGAGTTATAAATATTTTCTTGCGTGAGTCAGTTTGAGGATTGATTTGATTAAGTGGCGACGACAATTTGCTAACTGATCCGACCGGTTCGGTTATCTTCCATATAACTTGATCCAATTCCAATCCGTCGATCTCGATCTCGACCTCACCAAGTGACAATCATGTTTTGCAAGATTATGCACGGATGTTGACCATATTCTCCATAAACCACGTACGAGCCGGGGCTTTGATAATGTTGAATCGAGCTTGGAGAACCCCGAACGCTCTCTCCACATCCTTGCGAGCAGCCTCTTGCTTCTGCGCAAAAAGAACATGTTTTTCGTTCATCGGCCTGTTGAACGTCTTCACGAAGGATGGCCACTTCGGATAGATGCCGTCGGCAAGATAGTATCCCATTTTATAATGGCGGTTGTTAGCGATGAAGTTGATGGCCGGCGCTTTACCATTCAAAACTTCGCTGAAGAGGTCAGATTGGTTGAGCACGTTGACGTCGTTGTTCGATCCGGGGACCCCGAAATACGCATGCCAAATCCATAGCCGGTAGTCGGCAACGGCCTCGAGTATAACGGTGAGGTGGGTGCCTTTATGGCTGCTCGTGTATAACCCCCTCCACACCACATGGCAATTCTTCTATTGCCAATGTATGCAATCGACGCTGACAAGCATCCTGGGGAATCCGTGCACTTGTTCGTGAAGTCGGAGCAGGAACTGACAATCTGCGGTGCTTGGCTTCCGGGGAAATTCATCGGTGAAGGCTGCCCGGACGCCTTTGCAGAAGTTCATCAAACACAGTCTCCCAGTGCTTTCCCCAATGTGCATGTATTCGTCGAACAAATCCTCCGTTTGTCCAGTAGCAAGCTGACGGATTACTGCAGTACATTTCTGGAGCGTCGTGTGAATGGGACGGCCAAAGGCGTCGAACCCTTCTTGGAAGTACTCTTCTCGGGCTGCCAATGTATTTGCGATATGCATAAATAGCGGTTTCTGCATGCGGAAACGGTGACGGAAGTAGGTCTCTCCCCATACCGGGTTCTCACAGAAGTAATCGCGTACCAACCTTGCGGTGGCTTCCTTCTCCTCCCTACGTCGATCTTCTTCTAGGTATTCTTCCATTATTCGACGCATTTGCTCAAATTGATCAATGAATGGATTAAATTTGAGAGAAGAATGTAGAGTGTTTGAGTGAGAATAGAGAGTTTTTTATGGTGGATTAATTTTTAGGAATGATTTGATATTTATAGAAGTGATTGGGGGCTTAAAAAAATACAAAGAAATTAAAAATTTGTAAAAAAAGGCTATAAACGACTAGTATATTTTTGGAATTTTTTTTATTTTTTGAAATTTTCCTGAATTTTTAAAAAAAACAAAAAAACATTTTCAACGGAAATTAAAGACACACACTCGCGGGCCGGCGAGTGGGCGTCACGGACGAACAAACGCTCACCACGTGGCCAACGCGCGTGGCGAGCTGTCTCGTGCGCTGCCTTTCCGCGGCGAGACAAGGGACGGGATAGGGACGAGACGTAGCCCGCATCGCTGTCTCGATGCGGTCTCGTCTCTCCGAGACGAGATAGAGCCCGCATCGAGAAGTGATGCGGGTGCTCTAATGTTATTTTTCCATTCTGTTCTTTTGAGAGAGAGAGAGGATAGGCCCCCATGTTTAGAGAAACAATCAATGTAACTCCATATTAGGCCATCCGCATCGCGTCTCGATGCTGTCTCGATGTCGTCTCGTCTCTCTAAGATGAGACGACATCGAGACAGCGATGCAGCCATCCATCTCGGTCTCGTCTCGGCCCGAAGGGTGGGTTGGCGAGACGTCTCGCCACGCGCCAGCGCCACATGGCGAGCGCTGGCGCTAGGCGTGACGCCCACTCGCCGGTACGCGAGTGGGCGTCGTCATGTTGACGCAATAAATAATTTTTTTTAAAAATTTGATTTTAATAAAAAAATAAAAATAAAAATTAAAAAACGGTAATATTATCGTTCAATGGTAATTTTTAATTTTTAGTTTTTTTTCTTTTTTTTATTCTATAAATACTCTTCTTTCATTCTCATTATACACACAAACACACATCTATTCTTCTCAATTCATCTCTCTTTTCTCTCCAATTTTCATCTCAAAATGTCCGGCGACGGAAACTCTGGCGGCTCTGGCGGCTATGACTTGAACACGTTTGGCGACTGGGGGGCATGTACAATGTCTTGGGTGCTTCCGGTTCCAGTTCGTCGACGTCGGGCACCCAAGGCTTGTCGACCCTATTTTGATGTGGATGCATATTCTCGTCCCTCCGCCCCAAGGTATGGGTAATCGCAGGGATTATCCCAAATTAGGGTGGATTTTCCAGATGAACCCGATCCGGAAGGAGGACGAGGCGGTGGAAGCTCCGGGGGGTCGCGCATTCGACGCCGTGGCGGAAGAGGAGGAGGCGGCTGAGGAGGAGGAGGAGGATGTAGGCCGTCATCCATACAGCCGCAACGACACGATGACTCTGTTCAACGTTTGGGTCAGCGTCTCGTACGATCCCATCGCCGGGAATCAACAAACCCACAAGTGTTTTTGGAAAAAGGTCACCGACGCCTACAACGAGAACAAGCCAAAGGGGTCCCGCCGCCGCACCATGAAGATGCTCCGCAGTCATTTTGACCGAGTCGACAGAGATGTCAAAATTTTTTGCGGGATCTACAAGAATGAAGGGCGAATTACCAAAGCGGAGCCAGTGGAGCCGACATTCTGAGAGCGGCTATGCGAGTCTTTTTTGACGACAACAACAAAGAATTCAAACATGTTGATATTTGGGAGGCGGTCAAAGACGTTAAAAGGTGGGCTGGCGGTGTCCAGTCCAGCACGGACTCGAGCTCGAAACGCACGAAACACACGGACGCCTCACAAGAGGTTGAGGGCACGGCCACCAATGCAGGGGGCTCCTCAAGTGGGCGCCGTCGGCCGCAAGGGACCAAGGCGGTGAAGGCGGCTAGAGGGAGGAGGGGCCGAGGCGAATCAAGCCAGGCGGGGGCTCAGTCTCGGGCTCGAACACCCTATTGTCCATGTACTTGACCGCCACGATGGACACTTCCCGCATGACGCCTCCCCAATATCAAGCCCATCTTGCCGGATTGTGTATATGGCAAGACAAATTGGTATTCCGCCTACAGGTGGCTTGAGTGCACCGCCACCGCCTTCGGGGGATGATTCGCCGGCGGAGTAGTTTTTAAATGTGTAATTTTTAATTTCTAATATTTTAAATTATATTTATTTATTTATTTATTTAGATTTTAATTATGTATTTTTTTTTGTTTTTTTTTTTAAAAATTAACTTCATATATTTATATCATATATATGAAGGAGGAAATTACAAATCAACTCCTATAACAAGGAGGAAAGACAAATTACGCCACCCAGGGTTCGAACTCGAGACCTCCAGGATGGACGCGGTATCCGGCACCCTTTACCGCTAGGCCAAGGGGCTTGTGCACTTTTATTTTATTTTTTTAGGATTTTAAATTGTAATTGTATTTTATTTAATGAAGTGTGTTTTTATTAATTGAATTTGTTGAAAATAAATATAAAAAATGAAATTGAATGAATAGTTAAGGGATGAGATGGTTAAGAGACGGTTAAGAGATGCAGATGATGTCTCTTAGTTAAGAGAATGGGTGAAAAGTACAGTGTGGCTCATGAATAGTGAAGATATGAGACGGTTAAGAGATGGGGACGCGGATGGACTTATAGTCTTTTGGATGTAGCGGGACATAAATTTATGTATTCCTCTTGCAGTTCTGCACCGTGGAAAATTTGCACAAAATATAAAGTTTGTGGTTCTTCAAACAACTTTTAAAGGCTACCAAAATTACCAATACAAAAGCCCACTGTATTTCAGATTATATCCAGCACCGGTTCTGCGCAATATACGACGGAGTACTATAATTTTAATGAAAGATGCATGCACTCTTTATGCTACTCCATATTTTAATATAGTCCTCTGCCTACATTCATAAACTTACTACAATGATATCTAGCGGAAAAGAATGCTACAAATAATAAACTTTATGATGATATTTAAGTTTAACTATGATACTCCAATATCAAATTTCAAATTATACTCCAATATCAAATTTCTCATGTACTAGTTTATTTTTTAAAGTTTAAGTTGTGACAACAATGTTTCAATTCATTGGAGCCAACAAGCAATTTTTTTCTTAAATATATCTCAAATAGTAGTATGATTATAGTTTGGTCCATGCATATATAGTAGTAGTTCCCCAGCAGGGAGGCGAAACAGAAAAGCCAATTTCGAGCCGACTGAACATATGTTTTGTGCTCAACCAACACCTCTGAAAAAGCTGCTCTTCACTCTCCCACACTCTTATCTATCCTTCTCTCTCTCTCTCTTCACACAATAAAATCTCAACTAGTATATATTAATTCCGAAATCGTAAGCCACACTTTCACAGCTTCCACCTTCACAAATTACTGGTATCTCAAAAACACTAATAAGGCATATGGCGACAGACAGAAGCGAAAAGAAGGCGACAAAGTCAGGGCAGGCCGGCGCGGCGCCGCCGCCTCAAGAGCCGGAGCATCTCCCATGCCCGCGCTGCGACTCCACCAACACCAAGTTCTGCTACTACAACAACTACAACTTCTCGCAGCCGCGCCACTTCTGCAAGTCCTGCCGCCGCTACTGGACCCACGGCGGCACCCTCCGCGACATCCCCGTCGGCGGCAGCACCCGCAAGAACGCCAAGCGCTCTCGCACCTCCCACGTTCCTGCCGCCGCCGTTTTCTCCTCCGCTTACCGCCACCTGCCCGCCGCCGCCTCCCACTTCCAGCTGGTGCCCAGCCACAGCGGCGCTGGCAAATTCACTACTCTGGTGAACGCTTCTCCGGTGCTGATTGATGAGATGGGGTTTGGCCTGGCGAGGGAGAGTTGGCCCTTTGCTGCGGTTGTGGACGGCGGCAACGGTGGTGGTCACCCCGGCGTGGCAGGGCATACGTGGCAGCTGGAGAGTGGAGAGGGTGGGTTTGTTGGGGCTGACTGTTTCGGATTTCCAGATCTTGCTATTTCCACTCCTGGATGTTTTTTTAAGTAAAAGGATTATTACTAGTGGTTTTTCTTTCTTTTTTTATAAAAAAAATCAAGATTAGCAGTAATTTGTAGGAGTATAATTAATCTATGTTTCTGTGGCTTCAAATTTTATTTACAATGTGAGTATTTCCAGAATGAATGCACTCCCCGTTTAATACCTAGCTTTTCTAGCTCTCCTATACTAATATTTTCATAAATGGTTAGTACTTCACTTCAAGATTTGTGAAGAATTGAACTCTTAGGAGAAATATAAAATATTATCTTCGTTATGCTCCTTAGTCCTTAATTACAATATTATTGCTGCTACCTGCATTATTAGATTATCTGACTCTCATAATCTGCATTCTGCACTACTCTTACTTGTGTGCTCAAAGATCGAACATTTATACAATTATTTCAATTTTCATAGAGAGGTAGACAGATTTGGAAAGAATTTCAGAGAAAAATGAATCAATTTTGTTGAGATAGAGAGTTGAGAATTGGGCGAGATAAATTTGTGATTGTGAAGTAGGGAGAGCTCAGCATATGCATATCAATTTTCTTCAATATATTACGGTTGCAGTTATATTTTCATCAGATTGTTTTATATGGGCGGATTTACTAACGATCTGAACTGGGCTTCGGCCCAATATAATTTACATTATGCACATCAGTGATTGAAACTCGTGGAAGGAAAGGACCCGAATAATAATTCACTAAATCTACAGTACAACTAGCCCCATTCATTAAACCTGGATACTTTATTTTCTATTCTTTCGTATAATAAATTAACACCATGCATATGTTACATTTTTATTACTCTAATATATTATGATAATTTTGGATTTTTCTATGCCTCTCTAACCTTACTCTCTCCCTCTTCATCTCCTCTGCTACTCTCTCTTCCATTTTCTTTCTACTGCTATTTTTCGATCACCGCCATTTTCTAAAATCTTTTCTTTCTAAATCTCTGTTTTTCCTCCTAAAGTTCAATCTTTCTCCTCAAAAGACCTCCATCTTAACAGACATGAGGAGTTTGAGCTTCAGAAAATTATTCATTCAACCCACAACTATCCTTAAAAAATAAATCAAGAATTACATAAATAAATTTCAGTATTAAAATGAAAACAAATAGTAAAACGCAAACCCAAGTTCACACAAACCACACTGACTTCATACATTCAGTTCGGTCCCCACTTTTTCGCAAATCCTAATATATAAATACAATGATACAGGAACAACACCATGCATATACAAACACAACTACATATACAAAATAAGAAATAAGAAAAATAAACCGATCCAGCAGTAATTATCCAGTGAATATCTATCCAACCACAGATAGCTAACCATTGCTTGCATTCATTCACCCTGTGAACTAAAGACTCCCATAACCACGAAACTTGATCGATATGCTGGCGATGCTTGCACAATCTTTGAAGTAGCAAATCACATGGCATAAATCACCTCCCCACTGCTGTCAATATCAAGATCAGGATCAGAATCCAGGTCATCCATGTCATCATCATCCATCATGTCTAGGTTATATGAACCAACTGGATGTATAGTGGCCTCGGATATTATCTGCATTATGGTTTCCAAGCTCTGCATAGGCTGGTCCAGCTCTTGGAATTGGGTTGTTTCATCCATCAGATCTGCTGGGAGGTTCTTGAGGAACCACGGATGGTTCCTGATTTCAAGCATACTGATGCGCTGGCCAAGTAGAAATCACAAAATCCCATTTATAGTAACTAAAAATGAACATAGAATATATACAGCACAGAAAGTTTTGCAATCATCCACTGTTTTTTACTCTATTATATAATTATGCAAGCAAAAAATACGTAATTAGTTCAAGTTATTGCCAAGATTCTGTCAAGTCAGACTATAGAATTGGGTATATAAATTGAGACCTCGTGCACATGAATCGGTCTGTTCAGCTTTATCCTTTTGTATGCAATAAAATTGGTCTACTGGTATTTCTCTGTTAGATCTCTACTTCCCAAAGATTCATTTTAATTTTCTCAACAAGGCCTTAGTGATGACCTATAAACATGTTTTGCATGCCAAAGATCATATCACTCACTTGTGCAGGATCAGCCACAAAGATCCTAGAAATTAGATGACGGCATTCCTCAGAAATCATGACAGTTTCAGGAATAGAGTATTGAACATTTATGACTCTCTGTATTGTCTTACGAAAATCCTTCGGGTTCTCAGGATCTTCAAATGGATAAGCACCAACCAGCATAACGTATAATGTAACTCCACATGACCAAACATCTGCAAGCTGTAGGAAATCCATCTTTAATATTAACAGATAAAAAAAGAACATTACTTGTGTAAATGCTGAAACACGGGCTAGGGTCTTCCTGAAAGCTTTATGAAAGTTCATGCAAGTTAGAGAGGGAGAGAACTGGAAGACAGGTTAACCACCTGCTAAAAAATGTAGCAAATTGAATCGTAGTACAACTCTCTATGAACAAGGCAATGCATTGTTTTACCTTCCCATCATATTCTTTTCTATGCAACACCTCGGGAGCAATATATGCAGGAGTACCCACTGTAGAATTTGGTTGTGAATGCAGCAAAGAAGACTGCAAAAGCAGAGTTACAATTTAATCATGAGTAGAAGATGACATTAAATAAGCAGATACTGGCGCATATAAAATGAGAATAAAATACCATGAAGCAGATCAAAATAGCAAAAACTTATTTGAAAATCTCAGCTACTGGGGAGTTTTGACATGAGTGATCAATAGATGCATAAGAAAATAACTTAACAATATGACTACCTTGGAATACCCAAAATCACATATCTTCAACCTAGGCGCTGGGCTTCCATCCAACAGTGTGTTTTCTAGCTTCAAGTCCCGATGACATATTTGCTTTATCAAGAAAAATAGGAGAGAGATATTAGATTAAAGTTCTAATATCATCATTGAAAAATACTCCCGATTGTAAAATTCTGATACCATTGAATGACAGTAGCTCACTCCAGATATAAGTTGTTGAAAAAAGAAACGAGCCTGCATGACAAAATTTCGGAAACAACACACTAAGCAGTAAGCACATGGAAAAGCCACAGAGTCAAGGGAAAACAAACATTTAGAGCAAATAAAGGACCTCATCCTCGCTGAATCGTCCTGCATTAGATATGCGTTCAAATAACTCTCCTCCAGATGCGTACTCCATCACAATAGCGAGATGGGTAGGTGTTAGAATCACCTGAAGTGCAATATTCAGAAGTGCTGCTCACAATAAATATCTCCAAATTCATATATTGCCAATAGAGTATCGATAACAAACCTCTCTAAATCTGACAATGTTTGGATGCCTCAAAGACCTGTGATTGATAATTTCTCTCTGAATATTTTCATCTATCTGCATTCCACACATTACTTTGTTGTTATTCATGACATTTTATTGGAACAAGTCTCTGTTGCAACATAAGTATAACACTAGACAAGAAAAGGAGGTAAAGACAAGCATCTCTTTCGGAACTTGGATAATCCCTTATCATGACATCAAAACCAGCTTAGTAGGCGCCATAGTAATTGGAACAACCTCAAGCAGAAAAATCTGAATACAGAAAATCAGAGAATGATCTCTTTGGAACTTTTGTAGACATTATAGGAAGCAAAGCAGATTAAACAAAACATACATTATCGGACTTTTTGAATTATCATAATAATCTTCAATCTAAATTTTAGAAGCATATTTGTTTGCATAAATAATAAAAAATTTAAGAGTTGTATGACTGAAAAACAAATAATTTCTAGCTTAACACCCCAATAGCCAGTTCTAAAAACAGAAAGAGGATATCTTAAACAGGCATCATGTGCACTTAAGTAATAACTGACCGAGCAGCCTCTAGCGATGTATTTAATAGCAACTTGTTCATTAGACTGTTTGCTTCTCATGAGCCGGGTTACTCCGAAATTCCCAGATCCAATATCCTTAATTAGATCATATTGATCGTTATTGTGCACAATTTGCACGCTACATGGAAATCTCTTTTGGGCAAAAAACTCCATTAACACAAGTGCGAACTCTACTAAAACGGGTATTAACTGATTCACTTGCTTTTACTTGAACTCTTTTGACTGGATCTGATGATAAACCAGCAGGTTGAGGTGGGAAATGCAAAAAAGGTGGTGGTCAAATTGAGGAAGAAATAAAAGAGTGAGGCAGCAGAGGTCAGATGATTTTATGTATGTATGAAAGCGTGTATGCGGGTGGGGGTATGTGTGCGAGAGAGAGAGAGAGAGAGAGAGAGAGAGAGAGAGAGATGCTTCTTATGCGCTCTTAAGTAGAAATTGAACCATAGAGCTATAAGTGATGATATAGAGGTCTGAATTTGAAATCTTGATTCAGATGCATTGTATACTATCAGAATAAGGTTGTGGAGATGTAAGGGTTGACGAAAGCATAATGTCGTTTAGCAGTAGTTGGACAGTTAAATTAAAACGATTTTGTTTCCAACATAGCAACGCGTTCCTTTTTTTTCTATGAATGTGAGAGTGAAATGTTAGGTTTCATTCGGTAATAAACGACAAGCGCTTGCCGCATAAAATTAATTGCGCGCTTAATACCCGTGATTGATGACATCAGTAAACATACACATTCACTCACAAACACTTATTTTTATTTTTGAGCATGAATAGCTATATCTCAATGAAGTCACACTTTAGAAATTTCTCCTACTTGAATCACAAGATGCAGTGAAGAAATGATTTGTTGTTTTTGCTTAGTATATGCAGGAGAAACTGCTTCCCGGAACATTTCAATCCAACAATAATTGGTGTTGTAATTCCTTCCATTACTATATTCTTGGTAAGTTCTTGATAGACTTGGCAACTATGAGATTAGCGTTGTAATGAGAGAAAGGGAATGCCTTTTCAACCTTATTATAAGCGCTATCACGTAAGCAAAGCAGCTCAAATCCTAATTCAGCTTTGAGTGATCAATCCTAAAGGCCTGGCTAAAGTGGTTAATGACTTGCTAAAATAGCCACTGCAATCGAATCTTTAGATTCCATTCATCAATCTAGCATTTTGGACACTATATATACAGATTGATTACATTCCAGCAGTTTCAGCTTGCTTATCCTTCGTTCCGTTAATAGCTCTGAAATAACAAATTGAGGCAACCGTCCTAATTAAATTGAAATTATGTTAAATAAACTCTAAACACAGATTAAAAACCCTAATTTGGGGTTATAAATAAAGCCTAATTGTGAATAACGAAAGTTTTTGCCTAACAAATTAACTACCCTATTTGGCCCTTTTAAACCGAACTAAGGTCGCTAATCAAAATTAAGTTTGAAAACAGAAAAGGGGTTCCTTCTTCCTAATACGATTCCCAAATCTAAATCCAACCAAAACCCCCGATTTGCACAAAAAATTGAATAAACTAAATCAACTTAAGTAATTAATCAAGTGAAAAACAAGATTAGCAAAGGTAAAAAACTGACCCTGTCGCCTCGCTCAATATACTTGACCGCGATAAGCTCTTTGGTCTGCTTATCCGTCATCAATCGGGCAATACCGAAATTACCGGAGCCGATGTCTCGAACAAAGTCGTAGCGATCGCTGTCGTGCATGATCGGCATATCCATACCTGGAGGCAAGGCCATCAGTGCCCGATACGTTTCAGCTAGTATAACCTCGAAATCTCCGTCTCCGTTGACCGAGACTCAGACTGCTCGAAGGAGCACACGGCGGTGGTTTTTCGACGGGGAACACGAGATTGGCGAAGTGGCTAACTGGAAAGCAGTAGAGCGATGGTTATAATGACAGATACTGTGGTCTGTGGATGTGATTATTATCTTCTTCTTGGTTCCTTTGCGCCTGTGATTGTGAGGAAGACGAGACGAGACGAGACGAGACGAAATCGCAACGATGTCGTTTTAACTTCGGTTTCCTTTACTCTCTTCTATACGATAAGTTATAAAATCAAAAAATGTAACAGACACAGACACCGGTATCCGTCGTGCAATGGTAGCCAGTCTGACTCCAGATCACAAGGTTGCGTGTTCGATTCACGTTTTAAACCTTTGGGTTTTTTTGGTATCCGGAGTAGCGACTTTTTATCGATTATATAATACAGTAATAATAATACCCCTATATTTTCAAACCTTTTTTTTAATTCCTTCCTAATAAAACTTTCCACTCATATTACACGTTAAACTATATTTTAGATGATGATGTGTGTGAAGAAAAAGATAAATAGTCTTTTTTAATTGTATTTGACTTCATGGAAGTTGTGTTCTTTTGCATTGTATGTAGGGGTAGATCGATACGGTATATACCGTACCGAGAGTGTCATACCGCATACCGTACCGAAAGTAGCGATATGACAAAATTCCATACTGATCCCATACTGAATTTTCGATATACCGAAAATTCGGTATGATAATTTTCAATACCATTATCGTACCGTTATTGCGGTATGATAATTTTCAATACCATTATCATACCGTTATTGCGATATACCATACCGTATTATGGTATACCGAAATATAGTACGGCATACCGTAATACCATTATACCTGTTATAAAAAAATCTATTATAATTTTATATCCAAAATATAAAAAATAACATTTTCAAGTGTTTAACTATTTGAAAAAAGTCCAAAAAAAAACTTCAATAATCCAAAACAACCAAACCTATACCCAAAATATTTAAAATAACATTTCAATTGATCAACACTATCTTTATTTCTCGCAACCTTGATGTCTTCATATTCACAATCCCACAAGAAATCTTTGAAGATATCATCCTGCATTTGACAATCTTTATTAATGGTCGAGCATAATCACAATGACAAATACTATGAAACAACCAAACCAAAATAAATATATTAAGTGTAAAATCCATATATCGACACCACCTAATTAACTATGAGGATGAAATGATTAAACTTAAACTTGATGAAACCATCATAAGCTAACTACTAATATTATGTGCCAAATGAAAGTAAAGTAAAATAATCGCAACACATAAATATATTAAATATTTTAAATTTATATATATTATACCGAAGATTCGGTATACCGCATGTACGGTACATACCGAGGTATATGATATTTGATACCGTTGCTGTACCGAAAACTATGGTATACCAAAAAATTGGTATTTTTTCGGTACGGTAAGTCGTATTTTTTTTCCCACCCCTAATTGCATGTATAGATATCTTAATTTTGGCTCTATTTTGAATACAATAAATATTAGGAGTGGAGGTTATTAATTACGATACTGACAAGGATTAGATTATCTCCTATGGCCGATTTGGCTTTTACAACTAGCACATATTCTACAACCAAAAATTATACTTAATGGTGATGGGAAAATCATAGCTTTTTTCCTTAGACATTTGATGTGTGACGACAGAGATGAGTTTAGTGAGGATTTGTAATAGTAGTAAACTGGTTCAGTTTTGTTTATTGTTTGGAAGAAATAGCACATACAAAAAGGTAGTAGTAGTAGTAGGAGGAGGAGGAGTACAATTATCCTGCTGCTAAGATATTTTCCTCTATTTTAACAAAATAGTATCAATAATGAAGTTGAGAAATCGTAAAACAAAAAAGAGAGACACCTGTATCTTGATTAGGAATGAGAAGAGTTCCATGTTCGCTGAGAGGAGGTGGAGAGTTGAGATGTAAACTTCCTCTGAGAATCACTATCATCTCATACTCCATTCAGATTTCAGGGGGTAACGGATAACTTAGCAAACTATCGATTTATATATTTCAGGAGGTTCCATCTCTTCTTGCCTTACCTGTCACGTTCTTTACTTTCTCTTCTTCCTCAGCAATGTCAATTTCTTCTGTGTCATAATCTGACTATCCCTGTATTGGTTACTCAACAATATCATCCATCTGATAATACACACAAGGAATCAAAATCAAGACATAGACAATGGTCATTACCTATGAAATATGATCATAGTGATAAAGCTCTTTTGAGATTTTGTGATGGAGCCTTCCAAATCTTGGTCAGCCTTAAGACTTTGATTTATTTCCGACAATAAAATTCATTTATGACGCCACATTTATGTTGTTTTGTTTCGTTTCGTAGTATTAGCTAGACTTTTGGTAACTCCTGGAACTGCTGCATGTTGTATATTCTTGGATTTAGAATAAGCATCATTTTCTCATACCATCCCACTATTATAGCGTTCCTTTCAGTCTTTGTAAAAAAAAAACTTACTTTATGGAGAAAACATTTGATGTTTTTCCATAAGAAAATCATTAAAACCGAATGTTTGATGATGGTAAAAACTAAAAATTATGTGCGCGCGGATCCAGATGGAAAATTCACCTGCATCGCTTGTTTCTCACGCCCCAATGCAACTATTAAGAAATGTAGTTTCGGAAATCATAAATGCATCACAATTATACTAAAGTATATATTTATTTGGGAACCCAGAAAATTAAGGAATGAAAAATTATAAATAACACAATCTTAACAATTAGTCAGTCTCAGTCCCATTGGTCCGTCCGTTCATCTTTTAATTTTAGTAACTTTTTCTTTAATGAGATGACTCTTTTTCTCTTCTAATAATATTAATGCTTATATCATCTCAAAATAAAATGTCTGTTTTTATTTTATGAGAAAGTTGAAATATTATTTATTTAAGAACAGAGAAAATTAAGGAATGTAAAATTATAAACCACTCAATTTTAAATTTACTCCGTTCTCTTCTACGAGTGGGTATGGGATGAGCATTTCTAATCTGGTAGCAGAATCTATTTGGCGAAACAATCGGATCAACTCATTTGGGTTATACTCTTATTAATTAAAAGTAATGGTTTTCTAAATCAAAGTTACTATTATTCATGTCAATAAAGGTTGCTTTTCTTTTTATAATAAAAGTTAGAGGTAGTGTGAATAATATTATTTTTACCAAAAAAAAAATATTTTAGAGTTTGGAGTAATGGTTGGGATATTTATTTATGTTAGTTAGGATTATCCTTTATGATGCAGCGAAGCCAAAAATTGAGGAGCATTTAACAACCACAGACAAATTTATGCTGCTCCTACAATGTAAGGTCTAATTAATAAATATCCTACCAGCCGAGATTGCTGCCGGAAGGGGAAGGCCCACTCAACCTAATTAATCAATCAATCTCATATGTTATGTTAGGTTATGTTATGTAATATAGTGTCACTCTCCTAATCAATGGGGCCCCTTCCTTTTTTCCTTCAGCCCTCCTTCATAGCATCTCCAGTAAGACTGGACGTCAAATAGCCCTCACATAGCCTTCACACTGCCACATTATCAGCACTACAATTCTCTTGCCACATCAGCTTGCCACATCAACTGGACATCAAATAGCCCTCACATAGCCTTCACACTACCTATCCACATCACTAATAACAATTATATAATTTACACTCGTATCAACATACGGAATTTAATTTACGAGACAAATACGGAAAATTCGAATAATAATATTAAAACTTAAAAAGTACATTAATTTTAAAAAAAAGTACAATAATTTTTAAAAAACTACAAAAATTAAAAAGTACATTAATTTAAAAAAGTAAAACAAAATCACTCCTCGCCACCGTCCTCGTCTCCGTCGTCGCCCAGCGCTTCTTCACCATCGTCGCCGCCGTCTCCGTCGCCACCTACGCCGCGGCTATTCCCGCCGGTGTCCCTCCTCATCGCCTCCAATTCTTCACGCTGGCTCTGGAGCAATACACGAAGAAAATCCTTCACCTCGGGGTCCACCGCCGCTTGGAAGTCGGCTAAGGTCTTCACCATTTGAGCGCGCGTTTGTTGGCGCGCGAAGAATTTGAGCTCCTCGGTAGACCTGCCGAGGGGGGATGTCGAATGGACCCCCTGGGAACTCGGGGTGCCCCCCTCGCAACCTGTTGCGCCCGCTTTTGGCCAACCGGGCGAGGTCGGCGACCGAACGAACGAGGAGTCGGGACCTCCAGGGCCGTCTCGGGGAGGTCTGTCGAGCCACCGCTGCTGCCGCTATAATCTCCGGTATAGTTCAGTTTCTGCCTCTTCGGCCAGCCAGCGTCGACGCCTGCCCGGAATTTCTCCGACTCGTTGAGCACAACGTAGCAGTTCCAGTAGGTGAACTCATAGTACTTCTTCTGCGGATCGGGGTAGGCTCTCTCCGCAATCCTCCTACAGTCTTCCTCTGTTTGGCCACTGGTCTGCATGCGGAGGGCGTTGGCGTACAAACCCGAAAATCGAGAGACGCCAGACCTGATTCGGTCCCAGCACTTCCGGACCTCCTCCCCGGTGCACGGTCTCCCTTCAGGGCAAAATGCCCTGTAGGCTGCGGCTATCTTGGCCTACAAGTTGACGATCCTCTGGTTGTTCGAAACGAGAGGATCGTCGCAGACACTCACCCACGCCTTGGCAACCGCAACGTTCTCCGCGTCCGTCCATTTCCTCCGGCCCCAGATTTCGGCCTCCGGCTGCGACGACTCGCCGACCTTCTTGGCCTTGCGCTTCTTCTTACCCCGCCCTACTCCCTGGCTTTGAATGAGAGTTTCCGGAACCTCGTTCATATCAAAACCCAAGTCCGCTAAGGAGAAGGTCTCCGTATACTGTGCATCCGTTGGGGTCGATGTGTGTGAAGAACCGGTGGAAAAATCAAAAGTCGGCCGATAGGCGTTGTCCCCCCCGTGCGTCCCCTGCGCCGGGGGAATCATCTGCTGCGCCGGTGGAATCATTTGCTGCGCCGGTGGCTGTATCCCGGGTGCCCACCCCGGCATCATCTGCATAGGGGGCTGCATGCCGGGTGCCCACCTCGGCATCATCTGCTGCCACGGGTACATGTTGTAGTACCCGGTCATCGGAGGCCAACCACCTCCCCAAGGAGCCGGGGAAGTATGGGACCCTACCCCGGGAGTCGGGGGCGTCTGAGACCCTACACCGAGAGGCGGGGGAGTCTGAGACCATCCCCCGGGAGTCACTAGAGTACCTTCGTAGTTGTTCTCCATTGCTCGTTATTGATCTTGAACAGAAAGTAAGGTAGAGAGAGTACTCGTTAAAACAAGTGGTGCGAATGAAAATGACGTTCAAAGCGCGTATATATAGTGTTTTCAAAAGAAAAAAAAATAAAAAATAAAATCTGACGCCGGTTTGACGCCGATCCGGGACCCACAATGGCGCCGTGAGGATCGGGGTCGGAACCGGCGTCATCGCGCGAATCGGCATGGCCACGCCGATTTTGACGCCGATTTCGCCGACGCCGGTTCCAATGGTTCGGCGTCAGAACCGGCGTCGGTGAAAAATCGGCGTCGCGATTTTGACGCCGGCATTGGAGATGCTCTCATAGCCTTCTTAATCTTTTCTTATAAATATAGCGATTAATTTACACAATGTTGGGCCGGGGCATTGATTTTCACACCTTTGTTTTTAGCAAAATGGAGTATATGTGAATAGGGGTGGGTAGGTACGGTATACCTTACCGAAACCACCATACTGTAAATTCGGTATGCGAAAAAATCATATATTTATCTTACCAAAATTTTCGGTATACCGAACTTCGGTATACCTTATTTTCAATATGAAGAATTTTCATATCGATATCGTACCTCATTTTCGATATGCGGTACCAAAGTTCGGTATATCATACTCTTGCGGTATACCTTACTTTCAATATCAATGAAAATTGAATATTTGAGTTTTTAGAATACTATTTATATTTTTTAGTAATTTAAATAATATACGGGGTATTAAATAATACTCCCTCCGTCCCCTAATAGGAGTCGTTGTTTGACCGGGCATGAGTTTTAAGAAATGTAAAGAAAAGTTGGTTGAAAAAGTTAGTGGAATGTGGGACCCACTTTTTATATTGATTTTATAATAAAATGTGAGTGGAGTGAGTTAGTGGAATGTGGGACCTACTACCATTTATGGTAAAAATGAAGAGTGACTCTTAATGGGGGACGGCCCAAAAAGGAAATTAGCGACTCTTATTCGGGGACGGAGGGAGTAGTATATTTTATTCATATTATATTATATTTCACAATAAATTTTATAATTTAAAAATATATAAAATACTTTATATATTATTATATTCATATTTTACGGTATATACCTTAAATTACGGTATATACCAAATTTCGGTATGCCGCGGTATACCGCGGTATATAAAAATTCATACCTTTACCTTACCGAAATATTTCAGTAAGGTATCATACCGTACCGAAAATTCGGGTATTTTCATTATTTTTTTCGATACGATAAGGCCGGTATTTCGGCATTTCGGTATTTTTCCCCAGCCCTACACGTGAACCTCCTTGATACTTGTTTTTTTTTTATTATGTCACACTAGTAGATTTTAATTTTAAGGTCGAATGGATCCTTGTATCTGAACATTCTTGTTTAGGGGAGTTAAATTTGATAACTTTTTCGTTAATGAAAAGACATATCCTACCTCATCTTAATTCAATTCAATTCAATTCAATTCAATTCCATGTCATATTCAATTTCAAAAAAAATACAAAGTCTTCATCATTTAAACCCCCTGTGCATGCTGGTCCTCTAACAACAATTTATTTATACTACTCACAGCTTTGCTTAGGCGTCAGAAAAGATTGAATATAAACTTTATAATTATACATTTATACTACTCCCTTTAGTGTAAAAATGTATTGAAATATGCATAAACTACAAAACCATATATTCAGTCAAGTTGAGGCGGGTGTCTCAGCGCACGTGTGGCCTAATTTCCAGCCTATGAGTTTTACACATAACTATTACTCCACAAGCAACAATTTAGCCTTTTAATTACTATTAGTACAAGACTAATGAAGGCTCTTTTTCTGGGATGATTTAATATACATGAATCGATCTTGTAATTTCGTAATATATTGACAAACTTTAATCCATTACTTCTTATTCATTAAAAATTGATTTAGATAATATGAATATACCATGATTATTTATTTGGAATGTAAATTGATTCTATTATTATTTAATTTCATATATTAAAACTTTTATCAGTCGTAAGACCCAATCAAACTTTGTTCACTGTGCTTAGATTACAAAGTCTCATTCTTTTTACATTTGTTATTTTAGCAGAATTCACACACACACCCACGTATGGAAGAATTTTTTGACTGAAAGAGGGAAGAAATGGAATAATACAACGCAAATACTCAGACAAGTAAGAAATAAGATCATCTCTAACTATTTACACTAAACTCAAACTTATTTTAGTGTAAATGTCATATCAAATACTATCTCCATCTCATATTACTTGCACTTTTCATTTTATCCTGTAAATTTGGAATTGATTTTTTAATGTAATTAAATTAGAATTTGAAGTGTAACGAGATATCACTTAATAAAGGGCTTTTAACTTAATCTAACATAATTAATTAAATACATTAATTTAACTTCAACTATAAATAGTGTAAGTAGTTTGTGACGAGCTAAAATGGAACAATGCAAGTAACATGGGACGGAGGGAGTATGATTTTACTCCAACCATTTATACTAAACTCAAACTTAAAATAATATTCTCTATATTATGTCTTTTTTACTCACAAAATTTGAGTAAATTTTTGGTTTTGGATTAGTGTAAACATAAAGATATGTATTTTTTACTCAAAAACCAAAATGGAATTAGTTTTGGAGTACTGTTGGAGCTAATTACCTATCCCATTTTAGGGTTGTGGGAATTGTGGCCTTACCAAGAAAATTAGGGGAATGATGACATGGAGGGACTTGGGGCCTGGATCCGGTATAGGGTTAAGGATGCTCTTAGTGTATTCTTGGATATGGTCTAAGGAGGCAAAAAAACAATCTGACGCAAAAAACTACTGAATACCCTTCGTTCATAAAAAATAGTCTCATTTTGCCGTTTTGGGATGTCCATGAAAAATAATCTCATTTCTTAAAATGAAAAGTTTCTTTCTCATACTTTTACCACTTTTTCTCCTCTATCTCATACTTTACCCACTTTTTCTATTTATCTCTTTTATTCTACCAACTATTTCTCCACATTTGTCATACTTTACCAATTTCTTTTTAAAATTCGTGTCATTTATAAATGGGACTATTTTATTTTATTTTATTTTATTTTATTTTATTTTACAGAGGGAATATATTTGATGACATGCAATATTAAATGATTTAGACATGGAATTTTCTACAAATGAAACTTTTTATATCTGTTAGTTTTATATAAACCCTAAATGTTGTCATTATTGTTTAAGAATGTATTGAAACATAATTATATAATTGTAAAGTACATTCATAGACTTCCAATTAAATAGAAAGTTGTATAAGAATGTATTAAAACATAGTACTGTATATAAAGTACATATATACACTTCAAGATGTATTTTGTCTAGTTTCTTAGTATAACATTAAAATTACAATATCGTATTTTGTTTTACATTTTTAGATATGCAACATTTTTAATAGGTACCTCATTTTTCTGTAAAGAGGGAACTACACAAATGGTCCATGAATTATATGTTTTGCACATAAATGGTCCTTGAACTTTAAAACTATTATGGATAGTCCATGGATTTATAAAGTGTAATCACATTCATGGTATTTTTTCACTATTTATCACAATTTTGCATCAAAATGTCCCCAAGGCATAGATGACATTTTTTGACTTTCATATCTAGGTATTGGATATGATATTTTCTTTATATATTTCTAGTATTGGATATAATATTTTCTTATAGTTTGAGTGCTTGAAATTATTTTTCACTTCACCTTTTCAATTACTTTATGTCAAATTAAAATAAAAAATACTATGAAATTCTTAAATATATTATTTATAAAAATTTAAATTATAAGTTTTAGCTATCAAAATCATTTGTAGCTAAATTTAATTTTGATTGTGAGATTTGATTATTTTTTTAATATTAAAAATTAATAAATCTTAAATTTATAATTTGTAATTATGTTTACTCCAAAATATAAATTTTCTCTATCATATGAATCAAAATATATCAACCTTACCTTGACGCAACATGGACATAGTTGAAATATATGAACAATTCATAAGAAGAAGTCTTCGTAAAGTAATTAAATACTCTAGTATACTCAACTTTTCTCAAATTCTTTTTCTTTCTTCTCCATTGTGACAAGCACAACACCACTCTCACTGGAAATAGCAAATAGCAGGAAAGGGGACAGCCTGAGAAGTTTTATTTTTTTTGAAATCAGACAGCCTGAGAACTAGTAGAGAGAGATGTTAAAAGAATAGTTTTTGTTTCTTTAGCGAAATCCCAGAGAAGTAGAAAACGATGTCTGAGGGGTATTCACACTTTTGCAACCTGCAACTATAGGAGGGTATGCACATGTATACTCCATTTGATAAAGCTGTATCCTTTTTTTCTGTGTGTGACCACAATTTTTTTTACTACTATACTGTATTTTATTTTATTTTCCATAAAAAACATAAAAAATAAATAAACATAAAGCACTAATATATGATGCTCTCTCTTTTACTTCTCACTTCCCTTTCCATTCTTCTCCTTCATTTCAATCTTCTTCTCTATCTATCTTCAATTCCTTCATGATCGATCAATACATATATAATTCCTCCATGTCATAGCTCCAATTGTTGAAGAAGCAGATAATTCTTCTATGTCACAAGGTTTTCATCAAAATATTTTCAGTTTCTCGAATGGATTGGAGGGATCGCAGATCCGAGGTGATAAGCAAGGCGTAGATATGGAAGAAGACGGGCTCCCAAGCTACGATAGCGGCTGTATATTATCGGAGATGTTCAATTTCTCCTCCGGCGCCACGGCTGCAGAATTGCTGCCGAGGCCGGCGGAGTGGAATTCGAAGAGCCAGAGCGCAGTAAACGACACCGGATCCTTCAATCCCGATCCAGCCGCAGCCATGCAGCTTTTCGCGATGAGATCGGAGGCTTCTCCATCCCTTCAAAACCCTTCCTCCTTGTTCCAGGCGGGAGGGGCTTTTGGTCATTTCACATGGCCTCCCAACCCTAACGGAGCTGCAGAAAGTCTCTCTCTGTCGCTGTCTTCTTCGGCGGAGGATATGAGGCTCGGATTGCTCTTTGGGGCATCTGCTCCGCCGCCGCAGTATAACCAGAGCCGCCAAATAGGTTTGGGGTCATTGAGTAATTCCAAATACGCTAAGGCGGCGCAGGATTTGTTGGAAGAGTTCTGTAGTGTTGGTAGGGGCCAGGTGAAGAAGGACAGGAACAAGGACGCCAAAAAAACAAGTGGCGGCGGTGATGCTTCGTCTTCTTCTAGAGATCCGCCTCCTTTATCGGCTTCGGATAGGCTCGAGCATCAAAAGAGAAAGGTCAAACTATCAGCCATGCTTGATGAGGCAAGTCTTGTTAATCAATTGAAGCAATCATTGTCGATGATCCATCGGAAAATTCCGGCTAACTTCCTGCATTATTATTATATTGCCGGCCAATGAAACATCTTCCAATTATTTGAATTCCAATATTATATTCATTCCTACTCTACCTTAAATTGTAATGGGTTAATGTATGATTTGGTGAGATGACACGAGTGGCTAACCACTCAGCGGGAAAAATGTTTCCATCTGATTACGATGTTTTAGCCAACTGTTGACAGTTGTTAACAATTAGTAATCAATTAAATAACCCTGCCGTCCTAATAGTAACTCGCATCAAAATGTAATCATGAGTTGATGTGATTTTATTCAGGTGGACAAAAGGTACAACCACTACTGCGAGCGGATGCAGATCGTGGTGAACTCATTCGACATGGTAATGGGGTTCGGCGCGGCGGCGCCGTACACCACCCTGGCGCAGAAGGCGATGTCGCAGCATTTCCGGTGCCTGAGGGAGGCCGTGGCCGAGCAGCTGGGGGAGAAGGACGGCACGAAATCGGGGCTCACTAAAGGCGAGACGCCGCGGCTCAAATTCTTGGAGCAGAGCCTGCGGCAGCAGCACGCCGCCTTCCACCACATCGACCAAGACGCGTGGCGGCCGCAGCGAGGCTTGCCACAGCGCTCTGTCACCATTCTGAGGGCTTGGCTCTTCGAGCATTTTCTGCACCCGTAAGTCTTACTAACTCCGTCCACAAAATATAGGCTTTCGGAATGTCCACCAAAATTAGACCAATTCTAAATATAGAAAATTTTAAACAAATAATCATTCTAAACATGGACCTAAAAATCCACCAACACTAGGTAGTATTTTTTGACATTATCATGAAACACTATTCATTGTTATGGAAGTGTGAAAATGAATGAAAGACAGTAAATTTTTTAGGGTGAGATGAATATGGTAAGTAAAAGAAGAGAGCAGAGAGCGTGCAGCATCAGTTTACAGTTTACTTTATTTCTACAGTCATTGCTGCTGTTGTTGTCGTAAACCTCATAGATTCGCACAACCATTCAATTAGATATTAATATCTTTATTTTTTTTTCAATTGAATTAATTTATTTTGGTGTAATTTAGGTATCCAAGCGACGCAGATAAGCACCTACTTGCGAGACAGACGGGTCTATCAAGAAACCAGGTATGTTTTTTTATTCTTGAAATGTGGATTTATAAATTATACGTCTAGTTATGATTGCATTGCACATATAATAGTAGTGTTATAGTATGGATTTTGTTTGTTGCTTGCGTGAGACGAAAATGGGTTTTCATGATTTGGGAAGCCTCTTAATTGTTTCTACTGATTCTGTGAAAGTGGGAAGAGTGAGGAAGAAAGGTGAGAGCTGAATTTGCATGTTGCGTCTTTGTTTGTTTGATTTGGAGAAAAAGACAGCATTTTTTTAAATCCTTTTTCATTGTTTCTTTGGATTCTTTTCCCACAAAGACATAAATTCTGAATCAGAGGGAAAATTATGATACCAGCGTCAACTGCACACGACGCAGACGTGATAGTCTCTCTCTCTCTCATAAATTCAGATTAATTCTACTACTATAAGATAAGAATTGGAAAAGTAAATGAAATACAGTACTCCTTAGCTATTTTTGCACAGTAAATCATTAACTTTTATGTCACTACATGATTTAATAACTTAGTTACTGAGAAGCCTTTCTGCACTTCAGAATTTGAGAGTCTCGTAAACCAACTTAACTTAACTAGGGAAAGTAACGAAAAAGAAAACAGTCACTTAAAAAAGAAAAAAAGTAGAAATTACTAACTTGGATGATCTGAATTTTTTTGCTTTATACTACATCAGTCCACAATCAAGAGTATTATTTTTATCATTCAACTTTCTATATTTATGTAATTTTTTCCTCTCTAAAGAAATAGTCTCATTATCTATTAATCACACTCTTCGTCCCACTCTAAGTGGAACATTTCTTATTCAACACATAGTTTCATGCATTGTTATTTTGTAAGTCACGTAAAGAAAGAATAAAGTTAAGAGAGTGATAATCCTATTTTACGAAATGTGTCATTTAGAATGTGACATTCTAAAAAGAAAAATGTGTCACTTAGAGCGGAATGAATGGAGTATCAGGTTCATAACTAGGTTAGCACTATAATTTTCTAAGTTTTAATTTTCAGCCATAAATATTACTACGTAATATGATTAGTGGAGTACATTATAGTAGTAGGAATATAAATATTTTTATATAAATAAATATTGTGAGTATAATTAATGAAGTTGGTGCAGCAAGTGATAACTATTGGAGCTGGGAGAATTGTAAGAACGCATCCCCATTCTAAACTTTCAAGCTGTTTAATTAAACTTTGATGCTTTATTTCGAATGCGATTTCAATTCAACCAATGTAAATAGAAATAGATATAATAGATGAAACGGGTAGCCCTAAAGAAGTTGAAGAAGTAGTAATGAATTCGTAATTATGATAAGTGATACCCCACAACCCTAATTCTTCTGTATTGACAGTCTTACACAGTAGTACAATCGGTGTTCGAAAAAATGAGCCAGTATATGTAGAGAGGGAGAGACAGCAATAGAATGGCAGAGTCATGTCTGCCCTCTCCTAATGATGCTCTGAAATGAGAGAAGATGATTAAATTGAAGGGCATTAAATTTGGGGAAGGCAGAAATGTGAAATGGAGTGACATTTTGTTGTGGTGTGTTGCAGGTGGCAAATTGGTTCATAAATGCAAGGGTCCGCCTCTGGAAACCCATGGTCGAAGAGATGTACCTACAAGAAGCCAAAGACCAAGATCACCAACCTCTCCCCACTACCACTTCTCCGCCTCCTTCTACAACCAACCACCCTTCATTTAACACCTCAGATAATCAGCCGCAGTGCTTTCCGGCGATTGAGTCCGACTTTATTAGGTTTGGGACGACTTCGGGTGACGTCTCCCTTACGCTAGGGCTACGTCACTCCGGGGAAGATTTCTTTCCCGCTTAGTTAAATTAATGCTAAACATGGAAAAAACATATACTCTGAGTCGGCGCGTAGGAACTAGTGTTAGAGGTGCCAGGAGATTAATTAGTCTCATGAGTCTTATTGTTAATTGTATAGTTTGAGTTTATATTCTCATTTCCGATCATATCCCTATGAAATGAATGTCATGTGTCTTCGCTTCCTATACTATATAATAATACATCACTTTGCATTATCATTTTTAATCCTTTCACATTGTTTTTATTGTTAGGCTATATGAACAAAAATTAATGATTATACAAAGGAGTACTAGTTAATTAAATTTGGTCACGTCATAATTTTTGTTTAGATCTCAACTGCTTTTGCTGATAAGAGTTTTTAATTTTTTATTGGGAGAATATAAAGTAAGTGAGTATCCTTTTATATTTGATGATTGGGAGAATGAAAGACCACATCTCTTATGATTCTACAAATAAAATTTCATAATCATACTTATAAGAGTGGTATACTACACAAGTGACAGAGTAGTCACATTTATCATCTCACAATGATCTTGACGGCAGTGGCAGATCTAGAAGTTTTAAATTGAGGGTACGAATTATACAGTATATAAATACACAAGTATATAAAAAGTATTATTAAACCTTAAAACATTATTTAATTTTAAAATGGAATAATGTAAATAACTACGAGAAAACAAATAGAGGAAATTATTTTATGAGAAAATAATCAAGTATGAACCCAGGAAAAAAATATTCCATAAAAAAAACTATGAGCTAATATGATACTCCTATTTTTAATTAGTAAATCCTAATTCATTTTGCTTTTAATATTCGTGCTAAAAATATTGAGTGGGCCGTCGCATGCATGCACTCGAGGGCAAGGCTCGAGTTGGCGGCCCCCCCGAAGCCTTCAAGTGCGGGCTTTTTGCGGCTCGGGCGATGCTAAATTTCTTATGATTGATAGTAGTATATTTCATCTTATCTAATGGGTCTTTACTGTTTATATTCAAATAAAATTACAATTTCTAGAACCACTTTTTCTATTTTAAGGAGATGTTATTCTTCCGTCAAAGTGTTGGAATAAGAAAATCAATTAATTGAAGAACAAGAAGGTAAGAGATGAAGTTATAGCAAGAATAAATAAAGAAATCAATTAAAGATCATGGAAAATCAAATAAAAAGGATATTAGTATAATTAGAATATATTTTCCAATTATAGCTAGAATCAGAGCCTATATTGTGTAATCATTGAGAGAATTAATTCAATTCATTCACAATGTAGTCTTTGAAATTCTCCCCGTCTTTTACTTTCTGCAATAGTCTTTTATTTTCCCCATTGTATTTTCTAACATGGTATCAGAGCAGCTAACGATCCTTCGTTAGTTTGTTCAAAACCAAAAAAAATATAAAAAGAAAAAGAAAAAAAAAGAAATCTTCCGTTCAAAAAAAAAAAGTTGCACCAAATATCAATAGGCTATTCTGGACTGCCCAGACGAAGAACGTAAGGCAGCGGCTGGCTGAACTGATCCAGACAGCGGTAACGAGGTGACCTCAGCGAGCTCCACCAGCGGTTGGACGTCCTCGCGACTCCAGTGCTGGAAACTCCGGTCGACGGTGACTCCAGCAACAACTGCTCAGCTCCGGCCGACGACGAGCACTAGCAGGGATAGATGACGGCGCAGATCGCAAGCAACGGTGACCCCGAAAGCAGCAACGTGATGATGACCTCTCTTGTCAAAGCTACGGAGGAGCCAACGGAGAACTAGCAAGAAAGAGTCGATTGGACATAGGTGGAAGCGCCGATAAGGAGATGATAGCGAGCCCCAGATCTGGATAAAAATATGTAGTCAAGGAACGTCCGGCCGAGGGGGAGAGGAAGTATCCGACCGAACGATTCCTCTCAAATCTATGTTGGCCAAGAAGGCCAAAGATCTGATGAGAGGGCGAGAAACCTACAGATGACGAACCCACACGCCGATGATGGAGGCCAAAAGATGGGTGCATAAAGACAGCTTGTGTCGGCTTCAAAAGTAGAATCCGTCACAAGGGGAGAGCTATGGAAATAGTAACCGAGAAGAGAACCAACGACCGGATGATTGTGTCAGTTGGTCGGAGAAGAGAGAAATCACTAAAGGAGGCGTGACGCACAGCAGCGTTGGAAAGAAAAGCCAACTTGAGCAATGAGCATAGATATGTTCAC
Source organism: Salvia splendens (assembly GCF_004379255.2). Taxonomy (NCBI): domain Eukaryota; kingdom Viridiplantae; phylum Streptophyta; class Magnoliopsida; order Lamiales; family Lamiaceae; genus Salvia; species Salvia splendens. The sequence goes on along the minus strand of NC_056037.1, from coordinate 12,651,669 downwards.
ATGGAAAAGATGAGAGATTGATTGGAAGAAGAGGGCCGCTGAAGCTGCTTCAAATCAGAGAAAGATCAAGGAGAAAGAAAAGATGCTCCTTCGCAAAGATCAGCTCAAAAGTCTATGTGATCGGATGGAAGGGAAGGAATTGGTTGAGAGTGGAAATCTCCTAGCCGAGTGTCTCAACACTGATCAGAAACCAAAAGATGTGAAGGAAGTTGTGTTGAATATTGGTGGACTTCATTTGGGCCTGGTTTATTTGTAGCCCATGTGTATCTTAATTGGGCCTGACCCAATTCACTCACCTCTCACTCCTGGATGCCGCCACGTGCCCCTCTCACTCGGATCCTTGTCTCCAGCCGTTGGATCCAGGTTTGTGTTTGTTATGAGAGTGAGACCCTTGGTCTTTCTTGATTATTCTCATATTCTCACTCTCTCTCTACTCTCAGACGCTCTCTCTCTGTTCTCTCGCTCCCTCTCTTCTGTTCTTCTTCTCCGACGGTTCTCCGCCGGATTTCTGATGCTCTCTCACGGTTGAAAGTGTAGAGGAGCTTGCTACAGTAACTAGGGAGGCAACTGCTTCGGTTGCTGAGTAGTTGGTGAACTAGGGTTTTGTTTTGGAGCGTGTTCTGTGAGGTTTTGTTTCTTGAACGGTTAGATCTGGTGTTTAGGGGTTGTGTTGGCCTGGAATCGGGAGTGTGAGGTGATTCACCGGTTGATTCGGCGGTACTCCTTTGGATCTGAGTTCTGGAGAATAGGCTGTATCATCGGCGGGTGTCTGAGCCGTTGATTGTTGTTTCTTTCATGTGTACTTAAGTTCTCTTGTCTATTTGTGACAGATCTGAGAAGATCTGTTTTCTTGTGTTACTGACTCGTTTACTTAGTGTACAGGTTGAAGGAGCTGGAGATAGGAAGCTATCGTGGACATGTGTAATAGATAGCTTACTTTTCTGTAATCTGTATTTGAGATTGGTTGTAATCTTGAACGTATTATCAGTCGCTTGGTTGGAGTTTGACTGAGCTCCCTATTCAAGAATAAAGAGGTCTTGGTAATTAGTGAACCCGATCTAGTCTGATCCCTACAGTGGTATCAGAGCCACGGGGGGACTAGATCGGCACGCCAAGTCGCATAAGGAGGTGGGCAAGTGGAATCCTCCTTCGAGAGGGGGTTCACTCTGGTAAATTGGCTGTAACCTTCTTGTTTTACTGTTTTCTGTTGTAGTTGCCAACCTTAGGCTTGGGTTATTGTTGCTGGTAGTTGGTTCTTGGCAAGAACTTAGGTTTTAATTGCTTTCTTGTGTTCTGTTGTTGCTTCTGCTGTTGTTTGGTAGTGCTCTGTGTATCTGACCTCATTTCACTTGGCCACCAAGCACTGATACTGCCAAAGTGACCCCCTGCGCCCTCCAAGAGTGAGTGATTGCGAACTGGGATAGCCTTTGCCAGTGTGCTCGTGACAGTCAGGGATTTTGAGGCTGGTTGTCTGTGAGAAAGTGTGTTCTAAGTGTTTGCTAAATGTCTCTGTGCTTTAAGGTGTGTAAGGCTCTCTGTGTTTGTCTTGCTTCTTGTGCTCTTGTGAAAATCTTTGCAAAAATGACTCAACCTGTTGGTTTGATCCCTTTCAATGGTAAAAATGATTTTGTGATCTGGAAACAGAAAATGAAATGTGTTTTGATTCAACAAAAGGTGTTTAAAGTTGTTGATGGTTCCTTACCTGAGGGTACTGATCAGGATAAAATTGATGAGATGAATGAGTTGGCTAGAGCCACTATTGTGTTAAATCTGTCTGATTCTGTGATTAGGAAGGTTGATCATATTGAATCTGCTTCTGAAATGTGGAAAAATCTTGATACTCTGTATACTGAGACTTCTATGTCTTCTAGAATGTATCTGCTGGAAAAATTGTTCAAATTTAAGCTTGATTTGTCTAAAGACATTGATGATAATATTGATAAATTTCAGAAGCTTGTGCAAGACATTAAAAGGTCTGGTGATAAAACTATAGATGAATACACAAGCATAGCTCTTATGAATGCCATACCTGATTCCTATAGTGATGCTAAAGCTGCCATTAAGTATGGCAGGGATTCTGCCCCCTTTGATTTAATTGTGAGCTCCTTAAAATCTAAAGAATTGGAATTAAGGGAAAGAGCTGCAGATAAGAGTGCTGTTAATAAGACTCTAAATGTTAGAGGTAGATCTCAAACTAGAGGGGGTAAAGACTCTAATAATGGATCAGGCTCCAACTCTAAGTCTAGAAAAAAGTATAGATCTAGATCCAATAGCAGGGATCCTAAATCTTTTAGGAAGTGTTGCAATTGTGGGGAAGTAGGACACTATAAAAAGGAGTGCACTAAGCCTAAAAGGAAGAAAAACCCCAATAATGACACTCAAATTGAAAATCTTGCTAATGTGGCTAAGTATGATGCTGATAATGAATGTGTTTTCATGGTGCATGATCTGATGTTTATTAATGCCTCTCCTGATTGCCCCTTTACCTCAAATGACTGGCTCTGTGACTCAGGTTGCACTTATCATGTTAGTCCTTACAAGGAGGTCTTTTCTGAGCTAAAACCTGTTACTAATACTTATGTGTCTATGGTTGATGATAAGAAATGTGAAATTCATGGTATTGGCACTGTGTGTTTAAAGTTTGACAATGGTTTTGTGCTCTGTCTGAAAAATGTGAGATATGTCCCTGATCTTTGCTACAATTTGATGTCTTGCACTGCTCTTGAAGCTGCTGGGATGGGGGGAAAGTGGGGGGATGGTGGCATGAAAATTTGCAGAGGATCTATGTGTCTCTTTAAGGCCAGCAAGAAATGTGGTTTATATGTCTGCAATGCAGTGCCTCTGTCATGTGAAAATGCCTATGCTAATGTGGTTAAAAGTAATAAAACAATGTTATGGCATGAGAGGCTAGGGCATATGAGTCAAAAAGGTTTAAACATTCTGAAAAAGCATGCCATTTTATCTGATTCTGATGTGGTTGATAGTTTACCTTTTTGTGATACTTGTGTGTTGGGTAAACAGCACAGGGTCTCTTTCCCTTCTCCTGTGCCTACTAATGTGAGTAACTGTATTTTGGAATATTTGCACATGGATGTTTGGGGGCCTGCCTCTGTGTCTTCTCACTCTGGTTCAGTGTACTTCCTATCCATTATTGATGATTTCTCTAGGAAGGTGTGGTGTTTTCTCATGAAACATAAGTATGATGTCTTTGAGAAACTAAAAACCTGGAAGATTTTGATTGAAACTCAAACTAGTAAGAAGATTAAAGCAATCAGAACTGATAATGGCTTGGAATTCTGCAATAAACAGATTGATGACTTATGTGCTGCATATGGTATTACAAGACATAGAACTGTTCCTTATACACCTCAACAAAATGGGGTGGCTGAAAGGATGAATAGGACTTTGCTTGATAAAGTAAGATGCATGCTTAGTAAATCTGGTTTATCTAAGAAATTTTGGGGTGAGGCTTTGTTGACTGCTGCTTACTTGATAAATAGATCTCCCTCTGTGCCTCTCAATGGACAATGTCCTGAATTTGTGTTTACTGGTAAACCTATATCTCTTTTTCATCTCAAGGTGTTTGGCTGTGCAGCTTTTGTGCATAACAAAACTGATAAACTTGAGCCTAGATCTAGGAAAGGTGTTTTCCTTGGATATCCTGAGGGTGTTAAGGGTTATAGGATCTGGATAAGGGATGAACCAGGGTTTAAGGTCATAATTAGCAGGGATGTTGTCTTCAATGAAGCTGAATTCCCTTGCCTAAGGTTGACAGTTGACCAAACTCCACAATCTGTGGACAATGAACCTCTTATGGAGGTGGAGTCTACAGAGCCACTCACTGGTGTGGAGAATCAGAATGATACTCCAAGTGAGGTGGAGCAGCCATTCTGGAACACTTACCCAGTCTTTACACCTGATGAGACACCTAATGAGGGAAATTTAAATGATATTGTGCCTCAAAATGTGGATAACATGGCTGATAATAATGATATGCATGCTAGTCCTGTAAGGAATAATTCTCCTGTCCAGAATATTATGCAAAGTCCCTCTGGGGTGCAAAATGCCATTGATGATACTGACTTGAGCAATTATGTGTTAGCTAGGGATAGAGCTAGAAGACAGAATGTTTCAAAACCTACCAGATTTGTTGGCTTGATTGCTCTTATTAATTTGGCTTTTAATGTGCATGAGTCTGATGGGGATGAACCCCAATCTTATAAGCATGCAACTAAATCTATGTTTTGGAATCAATGGCAAAAGGCTATGTTAGAAAGAGATGCATTCTCTTAAGATTAACCTTACCTGGATACTTGTTCCTTTGCCTCCTGGAGCATCTGTGGTAGATTGCAGGTGGTTATACAAACTGAAAAATGAGGTGGAGGGTCTGAGGTACAAGGCCAGATTAGTTGCAAAAGGGTTTACTCAACAAGAGGGGGTAGACTACACTGAAATTTTTGCTCCTATTGTTAAATTCACTACTGTCAGATTGATGCTTGCTTTGTGTGCTCACTTTAATTGGGAATTAAAACAGATGGATGTCAAAACTGCCTTTTTGCATGGTGATTTAGATAAACCTATCTACATGAAACAGCCTGAAGGCTTTGTTGATCCCAAGTTTCCCAATCATGTGTGTTTACTAAAAAAGGCTTTGTATGGTTTGAAACAATCTCCTAGGCAATGGAATATTAAGTTTAACAGTTGTATGCATAAATTGGGTTTTGTAAGAAGCACTTTTGATGCATGCTTGTATGTTAAGGATCTTGATTCCCCTGAGCCTGTGTTCTTGTTACTGTATGTTGATGACATGCTTATTATGGGACCTTGTCTGAAAACTATAAAGTCTGTTCAGTCTGCTTTAAGTGAGAATTTTGACATGAAGGATTTAGGTGATGCTCAGAAGATCTTAGGGATAAATATTTTCAGAGATAGGAAGACTTCTACCCTTGTGTTGCATCAGGAACCTTATGTGTGCAAAATTCTTAAAAAATTTAACATGTTTGATTCAAAGCCTGTCTCTGTTCCTCTGGCTTCTCATTTTGTGTTGAGTAAAGATCAGTGTCCTCAAACCAAGTCTGATATTGATGCTATGAAGAAGATTCCTTATGCTAATGCAATTGGGTCTGTAATGTATTTGATGGTAAGTACTAGGCCTGATATTGCCTATGCAGTTTCATGCCTCAGTAGATATATGTCAAATCCTGGATCTGTGCATTGGGAAGCTCTGAAATGGCTACTGAGATATCTCAAACATACTGCAAGATATGGATTGTGTTATTCTAAGTGTAAAGATGGTGTTTCTTTAACTGGTTTTGTGGATTCTAACTATGCTAATGACAGGGATAAGAGGAAGTCAACTACCTCCTATGTGTTTACTGTTTGCAGCTCTTGTATCAGTTGGAAGTCTCAATTGCAGCATATAGTGGCATTGTCCACTACAGAGTCAGAGTACATTGCTATCACAGAAGCAATGAAAGAAGCAGTTTGGTTAAAGGGAGTTCTCACTGAGCTCAAATTTCTGAAGCTATCTCCCTCTGTGTTTTCTGATTCTCAGTCTGCAATACAGTTATGTAAAAACCCTGTCTTTCATGATAGAACTAAACATATTGATGTAAGGTTCCATTACATTAGGGACATAGTAGAAAAATGTGAAGTTTTTCTGCATAAGGTGCACACTGATAAAAACCCTGCTGATATGGGTACAAAACCCTTGCCTGCTGAAAAACTTATTTTCTGCATTAAATTCCTGCATTTTGATTTAGGATAGTTGCATGTCCCGGGGATAAAAAGACCTCAGTCATCCTACCTTCCTTGGTAAAGCTGGTATGAGGACTGAGGCAAGAAGCCCTCCTAGACTAATGGGTTTAGTCCCTCTGGTGTCTGGAGGCAGTTTGGTGGTTCCCAAAAAGCCAGTGGACTTTGTCCTTTGGGGCTGAGGGGGCTGCCATATAGGCTGTGATGAATTAAACCTTAGCCGGTTGATACTAGCTGGTTTCACAGAATGGAAGTCCAAGGTGGAGTATGTTGAATATTGGTGGACTTCATTTGGGCCTGGTTTATTTGTAGCCCATGTGTATCTTAATTGGGCCTGACCCAATTCACTCACCTCTCACTCCTGGATGCCGCCACGTGCCCCTCTCACTCGGATCCTTGTCTCCAGCCGTTGGATCCAGGTTTGTGTTTGTTATGAGAGTGAGACCCTTGGTCTTTCTTGATTATTCTCATATTCTCACTCTCTCTCTACTCTCAGACGCTCTCTCTCTGTTCTCTCGCTCCCTCTCTTCTGTTCTTCTTCTCCGACGGTTCTCCGCCGGATTTCTGATGCTCTCTCACGGTTGAAAGTGTAGAGGAGCTTGCTACAGTAACTAGGGAGGCAACTGCTTCGGTTGCTGAGTAGTTGGTGAACTAGGGTTTTGTTTTGGAGCGTGTTCTGTGAGGTTTTGTTTCTTGAACGGTTAGATCTGGTGTTTAGGGGTTGTGTTGGCCTGGAATCGGGAGTGTGAGGTGATTCACCGGTTGATTCGGCGGTACTCCTTTGGATCTGAGTTCTGGAGAATAGGCTGTATCATCGGCGGGTGTCTGAGCCGTTGATTGTTGTTTCTTTCATGTGTACTTAAGTTCTCTTGTCTATTTGTGACAGATCTGAGAAGATCTGTTTTCTTGTGTTACTGACTCGTTTACTTAGTGTACAGGTTGAAGGAGCTGGAGATAGGAAGCTATCGTGAACATGTGTAATAGATAGCTTACTTTTCTGTAATCTGTATTTGAGATTGGTTGTAATCTTGAATGTATTATCAGACGCTTGGTTGGAGTTTGACTGAGCTCCCTATTCAAGAATGGCCTTCCAAAATGAAGCTTTGGGCTGCAAATTAAATTCAGCCCAAAGATGAATTAGCTCCTCAACACGAGTCAAAACTGTCCGAATAAGCTCCTCGACAAGAGTCAAAACTGTCTGAATGAGCTCTTCGACACGAGTAAAAACTGTCAGTCCGAAAAAAATGAAATGGCTCCTGGATACGAGCTAAAACTATATAAGATAGCTCTTAAATATGAGTAAAAACTGTTTAGACGAGCTAAAACTATCTAAGATAGCTCCTAAATATGAGTAAAAACTGTTTAGACAAGTTCCCGGACACGAGTTCAAACTGTCTAGATTGGCTCCTTGACACGAGTTAAAACTGCCAACAAAAAATTGAAGAGCTCCTTGACACGAGTTAAAACCGTCAACAGAGAATTGAAGAACTCCTTGAAACGAGTCTAAACTTTCAATGAAGAAAAAATAACTCCATGACATGAGTATAAACTATCATTGATGAATTGAAGAAGCTCTATGATACGAGCATAAACTATCAATGGAAATTGAAGAACTCTTAAATACGAGTATAAATTATTTATCAAATTAAAGATCGTGCAAGTTAAGTGTCGAAAAACTCGATACTCAACTTGAGGGGGAGTGTTGGAATAAGAAAATCAATTAATTGAAGAACAAGAAGGCAAGAGATGAAGTTATGGCAAGAATAATGAAAGAAATCAATTAAAGATCATGGAAAATCAAATAAAAATGATATTAGTATAATTAGAATATATTTTCCAAGTATAGCTAGAATTAGAGCCTATAAAAAATTGTGTAATCATTGAGAGAATTAATTCAATTCATTCACAATGTAGTCTTTGAAGTTCTCTCCGTCTTTTACTTTCTGCAATAGTATTTTATTTTCCCCATTGTATTTTCTAACACAACGTATATCCATATTTTAACCGTTAATGTTGAACACAGAAAATATACCACAAAATGTATACAATAATACACTTTAAGGGATGTTCGGTTGCCCCTACTATCCCCAACTTAATCTCTCTAAGCGACTAGTCCGCCTTTCGGTTGCTACGTTAGCTTTGTCGCTTGGCTCGTCGGCCCTCGTCGAATTAGTCATGGCCCGTCTTGGTAGTAATTCTATCACACTAATCTCGCGACTATTCATCTCGTCCCTACCCTGTTACGATCCGAGCTCGTAGCTTCCCTATATTGATCGCAACTTCGCAACAATCAATTAACCGAACGATCAATTGCACCAACTAATCGATCGAGCTAAGACGAACGAAGAGGAATCTTATTGATTGATGAATACCACGAATACAACTCAAAGGAATCGGATAGGAACATTGGTAAGCTGTAGATCCACGATCTAAGCTAACATGAACAAACTCACACAATTTCAACGATAAAACAAAAGAAAGAGTAGCTACGCTTATTTATACTCTGAGTCTTAGCTCATGCTAGCTCACGCTTCTCTTCCATCTTCCTTCTTAATATCTTCCACGTAGGATCCTTCCTATTGGCTGCTAACACGTCATTGCCTTCTCCTCATTGGTCAAGACTTCTAACTAATGCCACGTCACCGCGATCTCAATATATGTCGCATGCATGTACTCGTACGTTGCATGCATGTATGTTGATCATGGTTTATAGTTATGCATGCAACAATACTCCCCTCTTAAGGTTCCTTTTCCACAAGGAACCATGGAATTCGGCTTTATCCTTTTCCACAAGGAACCATGGAATTCGGGCTTTAACATCGGCCGGCGATCTTCCTTCTACAATTTGTGATCGTAACAATCCCTTCCCCTTAAGATTCCTTGTCCACAAGGAATCATGGAGCCAAGCTTCTCGTGCTTTACCTTCCCAAACCTTCAATTTTACACTTGGCTTAGGAATCTCCGAACCAAGCCCTCATGTTTCATCTTTACAGTTGGCTGGGGAAACCAAATCGACACCAGCCAATCAATGTCACTAAGCTGAGACGTCTTCTTCATCACACTGCTGCTGCCACTGCTCTTCCCAACAGCCACGGTCTCCTGACTATCAGCCTCGAGAATGGGAATGGATTTTCCTTGTAAGATATTAGCTTTCCTAGTTGCAGCAGACAACCTTGCAAGATCAGTCCCAACCCTCTCTGAACTTGCAAGATCAGTCCCATTCCTTTCTGAAAACGACACAATTTCGAAGTGCTTCTTCCACGGAGAAACGTCATTGATATCTCCATCAACAATGTCAAACCATGTTCGCTCTAATGTTGCGGCCCTTTCATCCATTTCCACGTACTTCCCATTGATCCCTTGACACGAAAAGAGAACTCCTGCTTCCTTGAATTTCTTTGATATTGGAAAAATCATGGAATTTAAATCTTCCTCAATCACTTCACTAGGATGTGCCATGAGCTTCATCTTCACCATAGGTTTAGGACCCCAAATGAACATCCACAAGGACACACAATAATAGACTGAGATTGGTGAAGTCACATCCAGCTTCCCCACTAATGCATTTGGTCGAGCAGTTGGTAAGGATTCAGAATTCTTAAGCTGTTTTGAATCTGAAAATTCAAGCTCGGCATCCGAATTTTCCACGGCCAGATAGCTCGTTGATTTCTGATAGGAACTCAGCTTGTATGATTGCAATTCAGTGATATTCACCCTTTCTTCCTTCAGATTCCCCAAAGAATCTGCTTGTCTACATACATCCTCAGCATCAATCATTATCACGTCTACTCCAGCTTCAATGCATCTCTCAGCCCTCCTAATCAATAGATTCACATCCTTAACAAGCTCATATGTTCGCTGCACAGGGACTGTGTAAGATCCATGTGCTCTATCACCACATATAGGTATATCTGACTTGTTAAACTTCACAGCAAGCAGAGGCTTAGCTCTGAGACTCCCAGTTTTGACAAGCCTCACATATCTCAGAAGAATCTCTTCAGGAATTCCGAGTGAGCCAGCATCAATCTCAATAATGTCAAATCCCCATTCTTTGCATTCCTCAATAGTACTTGATATAGGTTGTGTCTTTTCTTCCTCGTGTGATTCGTGGCTGCCCCACTCCTCGTATCCCAGAGGATAACTGTTATCTCCAAACACCTTACCTCCAAAATCTGACCGGGAAAACACTCCATCGAATAGACCTGGTAAATATAGCAGTTCACTACTTCTCTGATCCAGTTGCCTTCCCACCACTGTGAACCCATTTTCCCACTTAGTTCCCAACTGCCCTCTATCATTGCAGATGCTAAATTTCCCACACTCGACAAAACCCTTACTACGATCAACAAATCCTTCGTGGAGCTCATCATCACATCGAGCCACGAACTTTAGCTTCACCGTAGGTCTCGGAAACCAATTGAGCAACCACGGTAATGACAAGCTATAATATAGCTCATTCACTTGCTCCAATTCCCTCCCCTTCTTCACCTCCATTGATTTCCCCATAGGCATGAATATCTCCACTCCCTTCAATACTGCAACATGCACTTCTTCCTTGCCCAACTTTCCCTCATGGTGATCATTCAACGACTCAGTTCCCTCCATCACCAAGTTCAATTCACCCTCTACCACATCTGTTTGCCATTCAGACAACTGCTGCTCACAGACTGCAGGCTCCGGTTCCAGCTCCTCTGTTTTCTGCACTGGAGACTGATTACACTCCCATTGTTCAAAATCGGTGTTGCAGTAGCTGCTGGAGTTCGCATCCATTGTCTCCATTAGATCTTCATCAGCAATTGCTCGATCAACATCAATTGCAACATCTAGATCAATCCCCTCATCTGCATATGTTTCATCTTCCATTTCACTATCCAATTCCAATTCAGTTTTAAGAGCTGGATTTCGAATACTATCCTTCGTAGAATAATCTACTTCATCCTCATATCGCTTTTTACGATCACACCATAAAACACTTATTGTAAGCTCTTGAAGCTTAGAGAGAGCATAACCTTCATCTAATGTTCTTGGTTCAAACATACAAACCGGTACTCGTATTTGATCTACTAACCCCGACAAAAATATACTCAATGCTTGATTCTCTTCTATACCAGCCCTAGAATTTAGCTCATCAAAAGCTTCAATATAACTTCGAATATGTGATACCTGTTTTAGACTCCGCAATTGAAAGATCAGATCATCTTCTTCCATTTCAGCACCTCGCGTCCCGGTGCCGATGTCCGGAGATCGATTGCTACCAGAGACGACACCACACGGAGACGAACTCCTCTTTCGATTATTAGAGTAATCACCACAAGACGAACTCCAATCGATCCACACCTCCATGATTGATGCAACTTAAACTAAATGTTGTGGAAGAACTGAAATCGCAAGCTCAATCCAGCTTCACTCTCTTCTCCGGCGCCGTCAATTGCATCACCGACGCCATAGTCGGAGGAACGTTAGCTCTGGATACCACTTGTTACGATCCGAGCTCGTAGCTTCCCTATATTGATCGCAACTTCGCAACAATCAATTAACCGAACGATCAATTGCACCAACTAATCGATCGAGCTAAGACGAACGAAGAGGAATCTTATTGATTGATGAATACCACGAATACAACTCAAAGGAATCGGATAGGAACATTGGTAAGCTGTAGATCCACGATCTAAGCTAACATGAACAAACTCACACAATTTCAACGATAAAACAAAAGAAAGAGTAGCTACGCTTATTTATACTCTGAGTCTTAGCTCATGCTAGCTCACGCTTCTCTTCCATCTTCCTTCTTAATATCTTCCACGTAGGATCCTTCCTATTGGCTGCTAACACGTCATTGCCTTCTCCTCATTGGTCAAGACTTCTAACTAATGCCACGTCACCGCGATCTCAATATATGTCGCATGCATGTACTCGTACGTTGCATGCATGTATGTTGATCATGGTTTATAGTTATGCATGCAACATACCCCTGCGATTAAATTTGTCCCATCGCTCTTCTCTCCCACCTTTGCCGTGCCCCACCGCCTAATTTATGAAACTAGTTCTTCTTCTTCTTGTCTCTCTTCCTCCTCAGATCTGTGACACCTCTGCCTTTGGCCTCGCCCCACCGCCGCGTCACCTTCTTCATCATCGCTGATTTTGCTGTGATATTCTTGATTTTGGGTGATTAATGGGGAGGTGTGATGTCTTGCTTTTTTGCAAATAATTTTTTATTAAAGTAAATGGCTGCTTTTTTTTAACAATTATTTCTTGCTCAATGGGGTTATAATGATTAATGGGGATGAATGGGAATTATTGGGGTTGTATTGTCCGATTATTTATTTACTTCATAATAATTCAATAAGTTTTTATTAATATTTTAATCTAAATAATTAATTATTGTTTATTTATTTTATTAGATAATGAATTAATTTAATTTGTTCCATAATTGTATAATAAATAAACTTAAATTAATGTTAATTTATCTATTATTCTTATCAACTAAACATTTTACTAAAATTATCTTTGACATAATCTTGTAAACCAAACAAGAGCATAAAATCCAATATTAATTAGTCTTAGATAATGCACATCTTACTTAATCATATATTGTATCTCACTATTATTAAATTTTTTGAACCGAACACTACCTTAAATGCAAAAATGCACTAGGTAATTAAACAATCACAATTTTCTAACTAATTTTCAATTTTAACTTGATTTTATCATGCAATCAGAGCATATCCATACAGCCTAGCTTGTTCTTAGACCTCACTCAATCTCACCATCAACACAGCAACTTATATGTAAATTCTCCTTCTCCTACAATGTCCGATTCTCCGTCTGCCCGAGAATCCCAGATTCTCCATATGGTCTTCTGAACGCCCGCCTCCACCACACCTCAAATGCCTGTTGAAGATTCGGGCAGCTATCGCCACCTGTGAGAAAACTTCTGAGCCACGAAAGCAAGATGCTCTGCTGATCCTCCAACGGGAGCGTGAGGATTGTCCTGCCTATTCCTTCCTCCACAGCTTTCCTGTCGAATGACCTGCACCCATGTTGCAACCAGCTGTAGTCGTTGATCAACGGCTGCAACCACGTTTTCAGCAGAAGATGGCGCGTATCCTTGGATGGGAGGACCTCCCCTCTCCCTATCCCGACAAAGAGCCTTGAGCTGATCATGCTAACGTAGTGGCGACATACCATTGGAAGACTAGTGTGAAGTGTGGCCAATTCTTGCTGATTCACCCACATTATCGCAAACTCGTCTGCTGCTTGTCTGTCAGCTAAGATATCGAGCAGCCACAACATGTTGTCGGCCTCCAGATAGATTGACCTCACTACTGGCTCCCGCTTGTCCACGGCCCTGTCAAGAAAATCAGGCTCTGCAGCTTGTTTGAATAGAGCCAGTAGGGAATCAAGGGAGCTTCTGCACGAGCTATAAAGTGTCTCGTAGCACAAGTCAGACGGTTCTGAGGAGGAGCTTGCAAGACTGTTGTTTTCCTTAAGGAGCTTCAGCACAACGGACTTCATTTCCCGCCTACCCTTTTCTTCTCTGCTTGTTAGCACCAACTCCAATATGTGAGAGAAGGTGTCGTTAGGTGGTGTTGGTGTTTCGGGAGACACTCGTTTCAGTACTGGCTTCACCCCAATGCCCTCACCTTCAAGACGCGAGACTAAAGAAACCACTTTCTCTTCCTCCTCTTGTCCCACCCAGGGGGCAGCTTCCAAGTACTCCAAACAAAAATGGATGCACGTTTTGTAACCAAGCTGTTCACTGACCTATAAACAAGTTAACAACAGAATTGTAACATCATTTTAAAGAATCTCACAGTGTTCGGGCAATAAGATAGTTAATGTTGTGTAACCAAGCTGTTCTCTGACATATAAACAAGTTATCAGAATTTGTATGACATGCTCGAAGAGCAATGCTTACTTTCTGGTAAAAGTTGCATATTACTTTAACATAGAACAACAAAATCAAGTTGTATCGTCACCTTCAACTTATAACGATATCACAGATGCATCACTACGGTTTGAGAATATTGAACAAGCAAACGACTTCTTAATGGAACTTCTAATTCATAAAAGTATGTTATGATCCCTGATTTTATAACAGCCCTGCAACTCATCAAGCAAAATGGCTATTTGGCTTCGACATATGGAACAACAAGACTAGAAATCTTGCATCTAGAATTAGTAATGTCGACAAATTATTCAGCATAGAACAGCAGACGAAGATAGGTTTGACAAAATCTTGCACATCTATTTGCATAGGAGAAAAAGCCAAGCAAAAATTACTTTAGTACACTATCCTATTAAAATAGCTTCAGTTCCAAAGCAAGTTCCAATATTCATGAGTAGACTGCGGAAAAGGAATCAAACCTCACATAACTTGAGAATTACAGTCTTATATCAACAAATACACGAGGCATAGTGCTGCTAGTTACCTTGAGAATACGTAGAACACGTGAAACACTCTGCTTGATCAAGCGTTGCTTGAGGTCTCTGCAGTACATGAGCCCAATAGTTTCGACATATATCTCAGCATCCTCACAGTTATCAATCTCAAGACAAGGGAAAACAAGCTGTTGTCCCGATATTCTACTAGCAAAGAAAGTGCTATGTTCCACTAGTACACTCCTGTGAACACTCAACTTCACAGCTACTCCCTGCCTCCCAAGCAAAATCACTTTGAAATCACTCGTTCCAGGCTCACCAAACTCGATTGCCACTTTCCTCGGGACATTTTCAGGCCTAGAACGAGGCACCTTCTCATTTGCTAGTGAAGCTTTTGCAGCAGGTGCATCAGAACCCTGAGTCTTTTGCACATCACTAACAACATTGGTCTTAGATGCCACACAACTCGCCTTCCTCTCATTCACCGAGGTTTGCTTCTTTTGAGACGAAGCTGTTTGGCTGGGAGGAGATGGTTTGGACTTGTTTAAAGGATTTTGTGTCCTTACTGTCTTCTGAAACACAGTGGGTGAGGGGCAACACCAAAATCCTTCTGGGGTTACAGCAATTGGAACACTCTTGATTTTGGCTTGGCCATGCTCTAACCTAGGAAGCCTAATTTCAGCCATACTAAACAAGATTCAACCACCAATTTCTCACCAAAACCAATCTTAAACATCGAATTTAAAATGAAGGAGATGCTTCGCCATCAAGCTAACAGATATCTTTTACTATTCCAGCAACAAATGAAGAGCCCTAAATTAAAAATCCAAACTTTTATTGCTTCTCACAAGAATATCTCCATTTCCAATAACAATAGCCAAGAAACAAGCAAAAGGGCCCACAGATTTTTAAAAATTTATAAACCTGCACTCTTTAAACAACTACAAAAACTGTGATATCTATCCCCTATTGTGAAGAATGAAACAAACCACAAAATTCTCAAAACAGTAGTTTACTTATAATGTAAAAACAGCTCACACAAAATAATCTGAGAAGGGAAAATCAACAAGAAGGCTCCACAATGGAAGCATAAAGATTGAAACTCACCAAAGAAAACCTGATAAATATAAGACGCCCAGTCTCTCTCTCTCACTAATTTATGAGCTTTCGCAAATGATTGAAGGGAGCTTCGATATCACGCATCAAGGGAACCTCTTTAACAAAAGCTAGTAAACAGAGTGGAATGATGATGAGGGCCAAATAAAGTTTTCTTTAAGATTTAAAAATCTGGGTATTGCTAAAAACCTCACATGGGATATAATCTAAATTAGCAGAGGACTGTTTTGAACTTTAGATAACTTTGCAGTTGAAGACGCATGCTTTCTTGATTGAAATAATAGATTCTTTTTTGTGGGTCTGAAATATATCATTCTGTCTCCTCAGTCTTTGCCATCTCTTTTGTTTGTTCTCGCAAGTACTCCCAAAGTTTGTTTGAATCAAGAACAGTTTTTTTTTAAATTTGAAAGCTTGTTATAAAATCAACGTCATTTTGGGAAATGGTATTCTGTGGTTGAGATTTGGATTTTAGATAATTTTATTTAAATTTTTTGCCTGACCTTCACCGGAAACCATTTGTGAGGGGGCCCACTGCCATTTTATAATAATATATTATAATACCATAAACAATTACTACTATCTGCTTCCGTAAGTCAAAACGAAGAAAATTCATTTCGTTGCCTTCTTGTTCTAGACTTGAAATGGGTGAAAATCCATTAAATGGAATTTGCTGTCTGTTAATGGCTTCCCTTTTTGGTCTATCCACTTGTTTCCAATTCAACGATCCAGGTAACTTTTTTATTTATTTACAAAAAATGGCCTTGTTTGACTCTTTATGCTTTTGATTTTAGATTGGTATTTCTGGATCCCATTATATGCATCTGCTTGTTTTGTGAATCTGCTGAAATTCTGTAAACCAAATTCACCAAGAATCAGAAAATTGGCCAAGTTAGGATTGTGTCTTGGCGTATTCTTGTTTATCAAAGTTGGGGCAGAAGATTTGATTAATGGAAAATGTGGGATTTGGTGTATGAATATGAGAGAGAGAGTTGTGAGAGAGAGATTGGGGAGTGGGCTTGTTGTTTGCTCCATGTTTCTTGTGAAGGACAACTCAAGATATGGTATGGTATTTTTACTCTCTCAACTCTCAACTTTGTTTCCTTTATTGCTCAGACAAGTTTTTATGTGGCAGGTTTGCCCATTTTGGTTGGCGTTGCCTATGGCATCAGCTTCATCTTCTTTGCATTTCAACATCATCAAATGCGATATTAATCACTCGACATATGTTGGGAGATTGATCATTCAACATATATGAAATCTATAGATGTAGCTCTTTTATTTCACTTAGATTGACACATTGACCACTATACTAAGGATTGATTTTGTATTAAAATAGGATTTTTTCTTGAAATAGTTGGATTTAGGAAACAAGTTCCGTGTTTGGGAGACCTATATCTTTTACTTCCAAGAGAGGGTAAGAACTAAGACGGGTTGGGTTTGGTTTGCGTTTGTGTGTCTTTAAGAAAGAAGCATAAGCGTATAGCGTCTGTCCAAAAACATGAGAGTTGGATAGCGCAAGTGGCAAGGGATGTACCATAGGGCTAATTTTGCACTCAAGTCCTAAGCACAAATCTTGTGAACCGCCTCCGTCACTCACTCAAGGTCAAGGACCCGCGTCAACTAAACACAATGCCAACTTTTCATGACTCCTCAGAAGCACCCAAATAACAAATGAGTGCTAAAAAAACTTTCCATAAAATCTTAAAAATCTCATTTTCAAGCAAGGAATTTTCTAACAATCTAACCAAACATTTATGCAATCTAAAAAGTATTAGGCCTTGAACTTCTATGTGTTGTACTCGTTCCTTTTACCAAGTAAAACTAGCTATCTCTCGATTAATCTAGTTAAACGGACATAGTTCTAAAATAGGCCAGACAATAAAACAACAAAAGCACAAGAACAAGCAAAACAATCACAAGAGCTGGGAAAGGGTTCAATTCAATATATCAAAACATGTTCATAATAGTTTTCACCAAAAAATCTACAAATGATGTTTAACTACTCATAGACAAGTAGTAAAAACAATAAAAGTACGAGACATGAAAGAATTGATAAAACCCAAGGTTGAATCTTCAGTCTTCTCTTACTTGGATCTGTAGAGCTCTGCTCCAATGGAAGGTGGAGGAATTTATATGTGGAAGATGGGATGGAAGAATGGTATGCAATAATCACTGATTGGACTCTAACACTGCCGGGAAACTAGGCTTGAACTGAGGCCGCTGCACCGTGGCCTTTTTGCACCTTTTTCTGTCTTTTTCTATCATTTATCAACAAACACGTCAAAAATACCAAATGTATAATACATGAAATTTTAGAACATAATTTTCATAATTGACATTTAAAATAAGTTAAATCTAGTCCTTAAAAACATGCAAAATGCATGTTTGTCCTTCTCTAACCTACTCCCTCCCATGATCCTTAATATTTATCGTCCCTCCCATGATCCTTAAAATTTATCGCACGTTTATAAAGTTTTACTAATAATCTTAATCTTAGGTGAGTGTATTGTGAGCAAAAAAAGGAACTTGTGTTATCCATAGGATAAATTTTGACTTGATATGTACTTTATTTCATAAATAAAAATATCATAATTTCTACTTTTTCTTCTATTTTATTTTATTTTTTTCAATAATTCATAAAATAACAGTACATAAAATCTTATGCCGAAAAACAAAAATTTCATATTTAATGAGATGGGATGAAATATTTAATGATGAAATGGATGAAATATTTTTTCAAAAAAAATGAGAAGAAGAATTAGTAGAAAAATGATAGTGGTAGAAAAGGTAAGAAGTAGTAAAAGTTTTGGTTGTTGCCCCTCCCACTGGACAACCTCAGGTCCATCTTGGAAACCTAGAAGTTTTCGGTCTTCACCGGCGACATTTGGTAAGGCCTATCGTTGAACCCATTTAGCGGATAATGGGCACAACATCTACGTGCAAAGTTTTCCATCTTCTCTCGATCGTCCTGATTGAACGCACAAGTGTTGTTATGATCCATTTTTTTTGGAACGAAAGTGAAATCGGATAAAATCAACCTCTTGTGCTGCTAAATTCTTGCCAAATATGCTAACAATCCTAGTTGATTTATCTTCAAGTTTTGTTTTATTATATTTTACATTTTGGACACTTTGAAAACGTGCCAAATGCCAATTGCAACTCTCAGCTCTCTCTAAATTTGAGTCCCACGTAGAATTTGTTGAAAACGTGAGCATTTAAGAGAGGTTTTGGCCTTATTTTTATGCCTTTGTTATCTTTTGGGCATTTCCTCTTTCGTATTGCGGCAACAGGCAACCTCCAATGCACATGGTCTTTTCTAACCTGTAAATAAATATGTTTAACAGATTGGAGATCATGAAAGACACCAACAACATGCGTTCTTTATTCTTTTTAGCTTTTTATATTGTAGTGTCTATTATTGGGGGTAGGATCCTCTGTTGTGCCGAAGAGCGCAGCAGGAAATACTGTGGTTAAACGAACAAAATTGTGCATTTGTGCTTGAAACGCCGCAGCAGCAGCAGCCAGGGTATGTTTTCATTTCTTCCATTTTCTTTTTTTTCTTTCTTTTTTCTTTACGCCTTATATTCTTGTTTCTTTCCATTTGATTCAACTAATTTTTGGAGCTAACTCATCAAATCGTATTTCAGAAATAATATTTTAGAATATAATCAGTAGCCACCCTTATAGGAGCAGAACAGAAATTAAAAAACGTAAAGAAAAAAGAAAGAAAAAGAAATGGAAGAAATGAAAACATACCTTGGCTGCTGCTGCGTTTCAAGCACAATTTTGTGCGTTTTAACCACAGTATTTCTTGTTGTGCTCTTTGGCATAGCAGAGGATCCTATCCCGTATTATTGCAGCATTGTCGGCCTAATTCTCAGAACTGCTTCAAGTTTGTTGATATCGAGTAGATTGAGGTGCTTCTTCTACACATTAGGAGAAAGTCATTTTATATTTTGGAACAATATGTCAATCCTAGAGCATTAGTTAAGATGTATCTTGTGGAAAAAGTACTTTCATCAACTTGATTTATAGTAATTAAGTTTGTTTTATTATTTTTCTTTTAATTTTTGTCTTCATTCTATTTATGTAATTTTCACTTAAGATTACACGTTTTCGTTTTTAGTTTGTCTCAAATAAGATGACACATTTCATTTTTTAGAAACTCTCTCTCCAATTAATACATCAAACCATTTTTTCTCACTATTGATCTTTCTTTCTCTCTTTATTTTAATATTTAAACCCATCTTTTTCCTCTCTAATTAAACACATTAACCAATAGCTTCTAAAATCTCGTGTCGGCCAAGAAATGCGTCATCTTAGCCGGAACGGAAGGAGTAATAGATTTTGTATGGTATGTACAAGGCTAGAGAATTTGATCTAAAGACTTCTAAGATTTTATATGTACACTTATAATTCATATATATTCATGGGATGATTTTAAAAATACAAGAAAATATTACATTAATATTTATTAAAAATATATTTACAATCAAATTTATCTTATTGCAATTATTTTTAAGAAAATTCAAATGTAAGATGAATTTTAAAAAATACTAGTACTATAAATTATTTCCTCTGTCCCATAAAATATGGATATATGGTATGGCACGAAAATTAAGAAAAAATTGGTAAAGTAAGAGAGATGGAGAGAATGATAGTTAAAGTAGTGTCAGTGGATAGTGAGACCTTATTATTATTAGTGTTTTAATGATAATATAAGTTGTAAATAATTTGATATATAGAGGTAATAAAGATAACTTTCCATTAATAGAAATGCTCATATTTTCATGAGACGAACAAAAATGGAAAGTGCACATATTTTTATGGGACAGATGGAGTAATATAAAATATTAAGAAAAAATATATTTAAAATTATAAGAGAAATCATTAGCATATACGATTTGTAGTTAGTCTTATTTTGGCCTGAGTTTCTGATGGTCATGGACTAGAATTTAAAAAATAACCCAATTGGAGTCCATTTTAACCTATGAGCCCAACTCAGGCCTTGTCATTTTGATGATAAATTGGACCCGGGTCGTGCTGGTCGGCCCGGCCAAGGTGGACAACTCTAGCTTTAAGAAGGTACCAATGATGACAAATCCCTCAAAATAAATAAATAATGAGAGCATGCTGTGGACAAGGATGTTCAATATCTAGTGCGATGTCATATTATATGGTCGATGATCTATTAGGGGATTGATGCCCAAAGATGCTGACGAGAAAGGAGTTATAATACCTTGTCCCTACTTGTATAAATACACCCTTACCTTACCAATTACACATCAAAACTTGTGTCAATCCTAAATGACCTATTTCTATGGGACGACGAGAGTGTAACGAGTATTGTTCCATTGAAGGTACTTATTTAAGGCGTTCACAGTACAAACTCATATTTTATGATGGTTTTAGAGGTGTTTAATCCATGATTTTGTGGAATTAAGGTGTTTATTATAGGTTTTCACCCATTTAGTCATCAATTAGATGAAGTAATGAGTTTGTTGGAGTTTTGAAGTAAAAAACAGGTTTAAACGGGCAAAACGGAGCGAACAGGGTGATTCCAAAGAGTTCGCCCGGTCGGGCGTTTTCCATCCGAAGAAACGCCCGCCCGGGGGTTTTGTAGTGCATCGCGGTCCAGAGAGAACACCCGGTCGGGCGTTTTGACACCTGCGGATCGCCCGACCGGGCGTTTTGCACATATTCCTTATTTTGCTCATTTTCACTCCAAATATAAAAGGGACTTCACACATTTGAGCCATAACTCCCACACGACGATTCTGAGCAAGAAAACAAGGTTTTGAAGAGGATTTGAAGGCTTAGGAGCTTCCCCTCTCAAGAGATTGAAGGAGAAGACTCCCCACCATCATTTCTACCATACGGAGTTCTAGTTTCTATTTTCTATCCATATTTTCTTCCATTTGCTTTGTTTTTCTTTTTGTTTTACCTTTGACTATGAGTAGCTAGATTTTCCTTAGGGATGTGGTGATTTTGTATGGAATCCATGGTTGATCCTTGATTTATGCTATCTATCTCTTGTGTTCGTTATTGAGCTCTTATTATCCAATTGCCTAGCTAACAATTTGATATATCTTGCTCTAATTTGTTGACATTGAGAGATGAATGATTAGAATGGTTAAGTAATCAACAACTATGTGTGTTACATGTGATCGAGAGATGCATGAGCTAGAGAGAGGACTTGGATTCGTTGTTCTAGGGAGTTAATTTTGAATTGTATGCAGGAGACTCCTACACTAGAGATTAATCCACGTGTTAGATGCACCCAATAGGGGGTATAACCAATTATTCCGACCTTCCTAGCCACACATGAGAACTAATAGATGAGCATGATCCCTAGGCGAAACCCGTGATCCATACTAACTGATCCATATCCCTACCTTTCCAAATTTGTGTGAAAAACCATAATTTATTTGTTTTGTTTAGTTATTTGTCTTTACTTGTTTAATTGTTCTTTGCTCTTAGTAATAGAAAACCAAAAACCCCTTTTAGTAGTTTAGATAGTATTCAAAGTTGCATCGTAATACCCAAACCAGCTTTTAGTCTTCGAGGATCGATAATTTTAGCTTGCCATACGCTACTTAGCCCGTACACTTGTGGGTGACGCTTTTTAATGCAAAATTAGCATGAGTCAATACTTCGAAAAACCCAGCCCCAATCCCATTTTTCAGCTGTCACGTCAGTTTTTTTCTCGCTCCAACTCTAGCTCCAACTAAATTTCTTGATCGTCATTTAAAAAAAGGAAAACTACTTCATATCACTTCAAAATAGAAAATTACATTAATTTAAATCCAAAAATTACATTATAACTTATAATTTTTATCGAATTCCTTGATCATATTGGTCAAGCAGCGGAGGCACTCAACCATGGTCAAATTGGAAGTGTCTAAGAAACCAGCGTCGTCGAATCTTTCCTCGGCATAATCCAAGTTTCGGGATTGTACAGATCTCACCCCATTGCATGTGCATATTGCACAAGCGCTACTTATGATCTTCAATTCATTTTTGACAAATTTGAAGATAGAACAAAAAAATGAAAGGGTGAAAAGAGAGAGTGAGAGGTCTGAAAATGATAAGGAAATGTGAATATTTATGGAGAAATAATATTTATTAAATTAAAAAAAAATTAATTAAGAAAAGGAAAATTATCGCGCTGTAACTGTGGCGACTTCAATGCAGTCGCGCTCACCGTCGTGCGGCCAGCGATTTAAGCAGGCTTGAGGCTACTTGCCAAGCAACCGCACTAAGACACGCCAAGCGGCCGCACCGTCATGGGTTTTATACCCAGAATTAGGTCTAATTCTTGCCAATCATGTTCAGGTTTTATGATATACCAAGAATTAGGCCTAATTCTGGGTAATATCTGGTGTTCAGTTTCGTGTATTAGAGCATCTCCAATAGCAATAGGCCAGCCATAGCATATCCACAAACTCCTCCTGCCACATCATCAGCACTAAACACTCCTTCTGCCACATCATCAGGACAAGCAACTGGACAAGCAATAGGCTAGCCACAATAAACAATATTATAAAAAACAAATAATTAACACTCACACAAAATACGAAATTAAATTTACGACACAAATACGGGAAAATTCAATAATAATATTTAATTTTAAAAAGTACATTAATTTAAAAAATTACATAATTAAAAAAGTTAGATTAAAAAAAATTACATAATTAAAAAAACTAACGCCGTGCAGCCCTCCGCGTATATATAGTGTTTCGAAATTACATAATTAAAAAAAATTACATAATTTCGCATTGTTGATCTTGTACAGAAATTAAGATAGAGAGAAAACTCGTTAAAACAGGTGGTGCGAATGAAAATGATGTGCAAATCGCGTATATATAGTGTTTCGTAAATTAAATAAAAAAAATAGGCTGGCTGGCCGATCGCTCGCCGATCGGGAGCCTGCAATGGCGGCCAGCCGACCGGCGAGCGGATTGGCCAGCGCCCGAAAATCGGCGTGCGCTCGCCGATTTTCTCGCCGAATTGCAGCTCGCCGCATGCAATGGTTCGGCGAGTGAACCGGCCAACGCCGGGAATCGGCTAGCCGGTCCGCTCGCCGCCATTGTGGATGCTCTTAAATCCTTGAAAGCCCTAGATATGGGTTGGGCCCGCACTGTTACTATAGGAAATGGGCCAAAATGAAATCTTAACGATGAGGTGGTTTTTGGAACTGGGCGTGCTAGTCAAACCCAGAATTGGACCAAGATTACCTTTTTGCCACAGTCATTTTCATTTCTCCTCTTTCTCCTTTCCGCCATTACTGGCTCACTCCTCTCTCTCTCTCTCTCTCTCTCTCTCTCTCTCTTGTTTCACAAAGATTCATTCCGCCTCACTATTGTCGCCGGAGGACGCGGCTTTCAGCCCGCAACGCTAATGATTTTCTAGTCTCGAATTGAGAGGGGGCCGGCTTGGTAATAATGGATATGGGAGCTGCCGGAGGAGACGATGTGGGAACGGACAACCTCGAGGAGGCGGAGGGAGCCGATGGCGACAGCGACGTCGTCGGCGGTGTAGACGGATCTAGGAGGAGACGGCGACGTTGGATTGGGCGGCGAGGTTGTAGACTTCGTCGGGGAGGCGGAGGGAGGAGGCGTCGGTGAGGCCGCTGCTCCACATCATCATGGTTCTGATTCCGATTCAGATCTGACCATGGTGAGAGAGAGTAATGCAATTGCGTTGGGCATGGTAATCTGGACTTCATTTACGGCCAAATTTGTTGAGAAATTAGCAATAGATGAGAGGAAGGAAACAATGTGTTGAGTGATGAATTCCCCACTGCACGCATCTCCACATAACCAAATTTGTGTTGGAGAGGAGGTGGCGCATGGTGGAGGGGGAGGGTTTTTTTAGTCCATACACATAATTTTGGCGAAATAAGTTGCAGAGAAAAATTCCAATTCAAGCTTATTGAACGTTCTAAGTCCATCCGCAACGCGGTCTCTTAACCTTCTCATCTCTTAACTATTCATGAACCCCACTGTAATTTTCATCTCATCTCTTAACTAAGAGACATCACATGCAACCCTCCATCTCTTAACCGTCTCTTAACAATCTCATCCCTTAACTATTCATTCTCAATTTCATTTTTATTTCCAACAAATTCAATTAATAAAAACACATTTCATTAAATAAAATAAAATAAAATTACAACTTAAAATTCTAAAAAAAATAAAAAAAAAACATAATTAAAAATCCTAAAAAATGAAAAATACATAATTTAATTTCTCCCGCTCACTCTATCTAAATTCAAAATCTCAAAGCTCAAAGAAGTAGAAGAAAGATCATGTGCGTTTGCCGGTTGCCAAATTTTGTCCAAATGTGCTCCATTAGATCCTCTTGGAGTTGGGCGTGGGCGTTAGAATCACATGACCTTGCCCGAACAGACAACCACTCTTGCAAAGACGGATGCACTCCACTGCGAGGTGGACTAGTTGCGGTAGAGCTTTCTGGGGTTTCAGGGTCGAACCAATTTCCTTCCTCAGGTCCTTCGTCGGCGACAATCATGTTGTGCTAGATTATGCACGTATACATGATGTCGACCATATTCTCCATAAACCACGTACGAGCCGGGGCTTTGATAATGTTGAAGCGTGCTTGGAGAACCCCGAACGCCCTCTACACATCCTTGTGAGCAGCCTCTTGCTTCTGCGCAAAAAGAGTCTATTTTTCGTTCACCGACCTGTTGAACGTCTTCACGAAGGTTGGCCACTTCGGGTAAATGCCGTCGGCAAGATAGTACCCCATTTTATACTGCCGGTTGTTAGCGATGAAGTTGATGGCCGACGCTTTACCATTCAAAACTTCGGTGAAGAGGTCGGATTGGTTGAGCACGTTGACGTCGTTGTTCGATCTGGGGACCCCGAAGTACGCATGTCAAATCCATAGCCAGTAGTCGGCAACGGCCTCGAGTATAACGGTGGGGTGGGTGCCTTTGTGGTTGCTCGTGTATGACCCCCTCCACGCCACAGGGCAATTCTTCCATTGCCAATGCATGCAATCGACGCTGCCAAGCATCCCGGGAAATCCGTGCACTTCTTCGTGAAGGTGGAGCAGAAACTGACAATCTGCCGTGCTTGGCTTCTGGATAAATTCGTCGGTGAAGGCTGCCCTGAGCCTTTGCAGAAGTTCATCAAGCACATTCTCCCAGTGCTTTTTTCAATGTGGAGGTATTCGTCGAACAAATCCGCCGTTTGTCCAGTAGCAAGCTGACGGATTGCTGCAGTATATTTCTGCAGCGTCGTGTGGCTGGGACGGCCGACGGCGTCGAACCCTTCTTGGAAGAATTCTTCCCGGGCTGTTAATGTATTTGCGATGTGCAGAAATAGCCGTTTCCCCATGCGGTAACTGCGACGGAAGTAGGTCTCTCCCCATACCGGGTTATCACAGAAGTAGTCGCGTACTAACCTTGCGGCGGATTCCTCCCGGTTACGATGGATGTAAGTCCGGGATCGTCTTTGGGGCGGCGCGGCTTCCTCCGCCTCCCTACGTCGATCTTCTTCAAGCGATTCTTTCATTATTCGACGCATTTGCTCAAATTGATCCGTGAATGAATTAAATTTGGGAGAAGAATAAAAGAGATGATTTGAGATGAAAATTGGAGAGGAAAGAGAGATGATTTGAGAAGAATAGATGTGTGTTTGTGTGTGTGAAAGAGGAGTATTTATAGAATAAAAAAAAATATAAATAAAATAACCATTTTTTAATTTTTAATTTTTTTTATTAAATTCAATTTTTTTAAAAAAAAATGATTTATTGCGTCAGCGTGACGAATCCCACTCGCGGGCAGGCGAGTGGGCGTCACGCCTAGCGTCAGCGCGCCAGCCGTCTCGGTGAGACGAGCGTCTCGGCGAGACAGGGACGAGACGGGACGCTGCAACGCGTCTCGCGTCCGTCTCGTCTCGGAGGGACGAGATAAGAGACACCCGCAGGATGCGTTGCGGGTACTCTAATTCAGTCAAGAATTGGTGGGCCTCACCCACTCAATTAGCATCCAGTTTCAATTCTGCCCAAAGCGAAAAATGGATACTGAACACGCCCGAAATGTACAAAATTACTGTATTTATCAGTTAAAGATGAAATGTCAAAACTACCGCTAGACGCAATAAATCCAATAGCAAAAGTATAACTCTATTGTATCGGATCAGATGAGTGTTTTTATTACTCCGTATTTATTTATATTTATAGTATATTTTATTATTTTTATGGTGGGACTGCTTCCACTAGTATACACCTAACAATAGCCAATGCATTGCGACTCTATTTGGTAGAATTCGATCCATCAAAATCTTATTGCATTCAATATCATGACCACACATAGACACCGGCAAGCCGCGACAAAACTTTCTATCTTGAAATGGATCTTTCTAAAAAATAAATTAGTAGTAGTATTAATTATTTTTGGATCTCGACGACATCATAATGATTTTTTGTTGCGCATGTATTATTTGTTAGTAAAGGTTAATTTCTTTTTATTGGATAAAAGATACAAACCACAAAAGATAGCATCCATTAAAAATACAAAGTTCAATTCAACCAAAAACGAACTACAAGACACCAACACGATGATATTTAAACAAGTTGGACATTTAAACAAAATTCAAAGACAAAAGAGAAGCCATGGATCAACGGTCTCAGATTCGAGTCTTCTGTAACGCGGCCTTTAAATTTAATTTATTTACTAATTAAAAAAAAGACAAAAGAGAAGCGACCGACAAACCCACAATCAACAAACCTCCCACCTATAAATAAAGCAACAAAAAGAGACAACGAACAACACAACCACACGCAAATGATGGCAAAAGAAGCGAGATGAAGTTTACATTTGTATCGCTTGGCAGGTAGTATTGATTCTTCGATAACTTCTAGATCACCTTCTAACTTTGACTAACTTGTAACACATTTCCCCTAGTAGAAAATAAAAGTCTAGTTACCCCCTTTAATCCATAAGCCAAATCTTCAAAGAATGAGTCCTTTTCAATATTTCAGTTTAGTTAAATTGTTTTAAAAATCACATTATTCCTAAGTTATTATATGGACCACAAAATCATAGACATAAAAATTAGTAGATGATTATATCTTTTTTTATCAAACTCAGAGAAAGGTGCGCACCGTGAAAAGAGATGAAATATAGAAAGCAAGAAAGTTAATTGAAGATATTTTTCAAATGAATCTAATGAAAAGTGATGGGTACAAGGAAGTGAGCTACTCATCAATCTAACTAGCTAACTCTGCATGTAGCTAAAATAATTAACTCCTCATACGAATTTAAGCTAGTGACTCTAATAAAACGGAATTAATGCAATTTAGATTGACATCAAATTAATACTATAGGTAATGAGGTGACATATCACATAATGCAATTAGGTACTAATCCAACAAATTTAGGAATGCATGATGGTAGTTTCTTCATTATAAATTTAATGAAAAAGGATTAACATAAAATAGCAGAGTCAGCCCATTCCAGACATGGTAGCTCAATCTCAAATAATTCAGTGTGAATTAAAAGAAGCATATATAAAATTTGGACATGGGTTGGCATAGGAAAACACTACTGAGAATGGGCCGGATTACATTTTGTCCCATAATTTTCATTTGTAAGACGGAAATTCTTCTTTCAGTTACAACTTGTATAAATTCTTTTTGAGAAACAAAATATAATCAATTTTCAGTATTTTGAGAAACAAAATATTGTCAATTTTCTATACTGACATGGTCATGCACGTAGTTAATGTGTTTCAGTCCTTATCGAGTTGACCCAATAAAAGCTACATGGTTTTGAATTAGGTTTGGAAATCAAAATTATTATTTTAATTCTTTTTTATTATTAAAAAATAGTATTATACTTTAATTTTATTATTTAGATTTAAATCATGATAAAGTTTTTATCATGTTATAATAGGTTTTAATTGTGTGATATCATGTTTTAATCATGTAATATTATGTTCATGTCGTTATCGTGTTCTGTCAAGCTAAATTGTATCGTAACATACTAACGTTAACATAAGGGTTGACAATTTTAGACACGACATGAAAATCTGACAATAACACACAAAAAGTTAATGGGTTGTGACCAATTAAGAACCCGATAATTTTGGATTGTGTTAGTTTGCCTTATTGGGTTGGGTCGATATCGGGTTGACATGATAACAAAAATTATCCAACCCACACAATTATCCAGCCCTAATTTTAAGTTGGAAACAAAATATTTTAATCCTTTTAAAAATTATATTTTCTGAACATTTTAACAAATATAGAAATTGGATTGTTTCTCTCTCAGCTCCTTTCAAAGATCAAACTATAGTAATTAATACGAACTTACACAATACTTTTATTGAAAATGTACTGGCATTATTTATATAGTAGTACGTGATTCAACAACACAAGTAATAATTTTTATGTCTTGTATTCGGAATCGACGATGGCAACAAATGCAAATAATGTTTCCCTTTTCCACCTATGCAGTCTACAGCTGACCTTAAAAAATATCAATCCAAAATGTCGAATTATTCGACTTGGACATAAAAAGTAAAAATGCGTGAATCTTGAATTATTTGAAATGGAATCCGCCATATTATTTAATTGTGCAACTGGAATCTTTTTGAATCAATATTGTCGAAGTCAAATTAATTAATGCGTGTTTAATTATGTTACAATCACCATCATTTGCCAAATAATTATTATTAATTTACTCGGCTGGGAAACCGAGTTGTATATTAGTAAATTAATACTACTAGTACTAATTTTTAATAATTAATAATCTAAGAATTTTGGCAATATACTCTAAATAAGATTTGGTGACTTCAAGTACTGATTATATTCCATCCCTGACCAATTATGCGGATAAAGTTGGTGTATATGGAATATATATTCAGATTATTTAATTAGGTCCTCACAATTTAGAAAAAAATGTGTTTTCCCAACATTATTTTCAAATTTGTTATGCACATACAATATCTAGTAATAAATTATTGAAGTCCGAATAACAAATTAAAGGCGCATAATAATTCCGACTCTTTAAAAAATTAAAGAAATATTTTATCGTAAACATTTTACTTGATAACGAATGAATGAGACATGTATGATCAATCCGTCCACACTCCGGAACGCTTATCCTCGAAGCATGATGAATAACCATTTTTCACATCATCTTGGATTTAATTTTTCTTATAAAACCATAATATCTAAAATATAATACGGTAATAATAATAATAATAAAATTATATATATTCGAGTAGTGATCTAGGGAAACTACTGCTTAAATGCATAACTAAAGAACACGAATTTAGTTCACTATAAGGATGATTTAGTTCACTACGGTGGTGTTCGGTTTCCAAGATAAAATAATACCAAGATATAATCTAAGATTGAGTTGTGAGATTATTTTAGTCATAGGAGGTTAGCTATAACTAATTATCTCATGATTATCCATCTATGATATAGTCGTGGGAATGAATCTCATGAACAAAACACACTACAAATTTAATCTTGGATACAATCTTGCAAACCTAACACCCCTACACAAATGAGTGAACCAAAACGCTGTTACACTGAACTAAATCCTTGACGGAGTAAATACTTCAATATAAATGTATTTTGGTTCACTTCTTGTATTTAAATTCATATTTTGAACTAAAACACTCGTATAGTGAACTAAAACACTCATATAGTGAACTAGATCGTTTTGATCTAATGGCTTAAATTTATTCTTTAGTTATACACTTAATATCAGTTATACTTTGATCACATATCTCTCCATTCTCGTATATTTAATTAGCTTGTTTGACAATTCCTTAACATAATATTACTTCTTTTCAGTATTGATTTCATTTAGGGTCTTTAATCTTTATACAAAGAATTCTAGTATTAAAAATTTCATTTAAGAAATGAAATTATTATTAAATACTTATAAGATATAAATTTATGTTGATAAAAAATTAAAATAATTATATTACAGTACTTCATAACATATTAACATTAACATATTCATATGAAGACGGAAAACATAGGGCCATTTTATTTAAAGTAAATATACAATTAAAATATAATATTATATACGGAGTACTATTTTAGTTCAATTGAAAACTTAATTTTCGATGATAAAACTATAATGTAGTAGTAGTACTTAATTATTTATACGTCGATATCTTGCTCGATCAATAAATAGATTATTCAAGAATGTTTGGTGACAATTTGGCACATCCCACGCATCGTCAATATTAAGTACTAATATAGGAAAACTCCATAAACTACATGAACTGTCTGTTGACGCATACAGATTCTTCGACAATTTTGAATAATGCAAAGTGATATCTAATTTAAAGTGTTATTCTTGCAAAAAAGCTGAAAATTATTAAATAAAAAATTTATGTGGTTATTCTTGTTAAAAAATAAAATTAAATAAAATTTTAGCTGGTTATGGTCTATTGTAAAACAAACACGAGGTAGTGGTTACCAAATTTTGATCTATATAGCCCATATCGTTTGTATTATCTACACATGATTAATTTCCGATTTTTCTTGATGGAACAAAAGGACCTACACCATTGAAAACTAAAGAATTACTATTTTGATCAAATTCTTTAAGTCAACTACCTTTATAATGACTAGATTAATTAATCAAGTACATTTCGAAATATCCAACTCCAACTTTGGTGCCCCATCCAGAATCCACTGTAAAATTTTCAAATAGAGTATATTATTGTTAGAAATTTGAGAATGTGACATAATGAAAGAGGCAATTTGGTAAGCGGCTTTCTTCACCTATCTACACACAATTTAATAAATAGGATATTGTCAGAATTTATATGAATTCGACCTAAGTGGGTTGGTATGCAAGCTGAAATCATCTATATATATATATATATATATAGGTATTTGATTAAAATAAGTATTGGCTTAAACCAAGAAATGCAGACGGTTTTCTGTCCATTGGATTAGCCAATCTAATCTTAAGATTACATTAATTAACGGCTAGATTTATTGGGTAGATATTAATATTTTAATTACTTATAATCTTAAAAGGTTAATTATGTAAATTGCATTATGTCGTTAGTTATAGCATTTCCTATAATTTTGCTCCGTCATCTAATGTTCCTTTTATATGATCATGACCTATATTTTCATCTATTATGACATATTAGAATAAATTAAATTTTTGTGGTATAAAACATAATCCATGTGTTATGACTTGAATGTAATTATATTTTGACCCTATTTTACCATGTTTTTTATTATGACACATAACATTAATTAGTAGTATGACCCAAAGATATGTCTATATTTTTGGGTAATTTTTTTTGTCGTGCTTGAATTGTAAAGGCGTTTTTAGTATGGTTATGCCATATAAGCCCTGTGTTATGACTTGAATGTAATTATATTTTGACCCTATTTTACCATATTTTTATTATGACACATGACATTAATTAGTATGACCCAAAGATATGTCTATATTTTTGGGTAATTTTTTTTGTCGTGCTTGAATTGTAAAGGTGTTTTTAGTATTCTTATGCCATATAATCCCTGTGTTATGACTTGAATGTAATTATATTTTGACCATATTTTACCATATTTTTTTATTATGACACATAACATAAATTAGTATGACCCAAAGATATGTCTATATTTTTGGGTTTTTTTTTGTCGTGCTTGAATTGTAAAGGCGTTTCTAGTATGGTTATTCCATGAGTAAAAACGGAACATCAGTTTATATTTTTGAGTAATGATCCCATGATTTCCGTGAAGAAAAAACGGAACGTCAGTTTATATCTTTTTAGTTCCCATATTACCCTTTTATGCCTCAATTCGTTATTATTATGACCTAACAAAATGGTTGACAAGACTAAATCGTGGCGGTTCATAATCAGATCCTCCGTTCCAGATTTGGTCTGTATTTTTGTACTTAAGGGCGTATTTTGATAGATTAAGACCATATATATATATATATATATATATATATATATATATATATATATATAGGGTTTTGATATATGCAAAACTGGATTTAAATACAGAAACGCAGAACAATATCATAATTAGGGCACTTTTAGGTCATAATTAGGTAATTTGTAGGTCATGCTAACAAAGCATGACCTAAAACGATCTTAGTATGACATTAAATCCAAATATTATAATATGACCTAAAATTGCTTAATTATGACCTTCCGTGTTTTTGGTTAATTATTGACCATTAGATCATCTAATCCTAGGGCTGAGATTTGGTCTGCATTTCTGGATTTAAACACATATTTATTTTGATCATCTCCCTATATATATATATATATATATATATATATATAGGGGAGTGATCAAGATATAACTAATCTTAAGTGTATAACTAGAGAACAAATCTCAGCCACACATCTTAATGGAACAAATATTATTTATTTTAATAATATAAAATAGGCCAAGGGTATTTTTGGAAATTACATTATCAAATTCAAATTTACGTGATTTCCTTTCTTTCTCCTTCCAAATCTGCGATCAAATCTCCTTCGATTTGGGGCGGCGCTGATGCAGGCACTGGCGACGTTGCAGAGTTGGGGCGGTTGGTTGTGATGGGCGTCGCATCGTGTTGATGTTGGTGGTGGTAGCCGTGATTTGGTGACAGCGGGAGCGGAGCTGCGTTGGTGCGCCACGGATTGTGTGCGGCGGTGATGTTAGTTGAGAGAAACTCCGTCCAAGGACACTGTTGTTGAGAGCGATACGGCAGCGGCTGCGGTGTGTTAGTGATGGATGATTTCTTGGGCTTGTGTTTTTTGGATGGCATTGTTGGAAGTAAGGTTTGTGGTATGAGAATGTGGTGATGAAAGGGGATGTATCATGTATGTATATTGGCAGGTGGCCCTTGGTCCCAAGCTTGATCAATTATTCATTTTATGAAATGTAAATTGTTTAGTTTGAAGAGATTTTCAAAAAATAAGAGTGATGTGTTTTGTGAACAAGAGTGAAGCGTTTTCTGAACAAGAGTGAAGTAAAATCAGAATAAGAGTGATGTGTTTTGTGAACAAGAGTGAAGTAAAATCAGAATAAGAGTGATGTGTTTTGTGAACAAGAGTGAAGTGTTTTCTGAACAAGAGTGAAGTGTTTTCTGAACAAGAGTGAAGTAAAATCAGAATAAGAGTGATGTGTTTTGTGAACAAGAGTGAAGTGTTTTCTGAACAAGAGTGAAGTAAAATCAAAATAAGAGTGATGTGTTTTGTGAACAAGAGTGAAGTAAAATCAGAATAAGAGTGATGTGTTTTGTGAACAAGAGTGAAGTGTTTTCTGAACAAGAGTGAAGTAAAATCAGGATAAGAGTGATGTGTTTTGTGAACAAGAGTGAAGTAAAATCAGAATAAGAGTGATGTGTTTTGTGAACAAGAGTGAAGTGTTTTCTGAACAAGAGTGAAGTGTTTTGTGAACAAGAGTGAAGTAAAATCAGAATAAGAGTGATGTGTTTTGTGAACAAGAGTGAAGTAAAATCAGAATAAGAGTGATGTGTTTTGTGAACAAGAGTGAAGTAAAATCAGAATAAGAGTGATGTGTTTTGTGAACAAGAGTGAAGCGTTTTCTAAACAAGAGTGAAGTAAAAATCAGAATAAGAGTGATGTGTTTTGTGAACAAGAGTGAAGTAAAATCAGAATAAGAGTGATGTGTTTTGTGAACAAGAGTGAAGTGTTTTCTGAACAAGAGTGAAGTGTACTCGGAAATGATGTGGAGGAATTGGCGAAGATGCCGTTTTGATGAAAAGCTGTTGTCGTTTACTCATTTTTCATTTTTTTAAATTCATTTTTCTGCCCCACAAAAGCATTATTTTACTTCACTCTCGTTTACAAAACACATCACTCTTAGGCATGATTTTACTTCACTCTTGTTTACAAAACACATCACTCTTAGGCATGATTTTACTTCACTCTTGTTTACAAAACACATCACTCTTGGCATGATTTTACTTCACTCTTAGGCATGATTTTACTTCACTCTTGTTTACAAAATACATCACTCTTAGGCATGATTTTACTTCACTCTTGTTTACAAAACACATCACTCTTAGGCATGATTTTACTTCACTCTTGTTTACAAAACACATCACTTTTGGCATGATTTTACTTCACTCTTAGGCATGATTTTACTTCACTCTTAGGCATGATTTTACTTCACTCTTGTTTACAAAATACATCACTCTTAGGCATGATTTTACTTCACTCTTGTTTACAAAACACATCACTCTTATTCTGATTTTACTTCACTCTTGTTCACAAAACACATCACTCTTATTCTGATTTTACTTCACTCTTATCATCTGCGTAAAATCCAGCTAGTCAATTGATCAAACACCTTCTAGCATCAGCATTTACAAATTTCTCTCTGATGAAATAAATAATTAAGAATGAAAATTTAGCCGAATTAGAAGAGGATGAACTTCAATTACTATTATTACAAGAATTTCCGTAGCTCAATTCGTCGTATTTATAGCTGAAACCGATCGCCGCCTTTGCTCGGGCAAATTCTAGCTTTGATGAACAGAGCTCCGAATTCTTCAATAATTCTTGAATTCACATACATCATTCAGCAACCTAAGAGTAATTAAACTCAATTTCGAGCCGGAATTCCCATACCGGATGATGATTCCGGCGAGCAGCGACTTGTCGATCACCGTCTTCAGCTTCACATTCTTCGGCCCGGTCAGCTTCTGCGCGCGCTTCGCGATCTCCGCCAGATGCTGCGGCTCCAGCTCCACCACCGACGCCACTGTCGCCACCTCCGTCTCCGACAGCCGGTTCGCGATCAGCTCGAACTCCGCCGCGATCTCCTTGATCAGATCCACTCGCTTCATGTCCGTGAAGTTAACCTTCAAATGAAGTAAAAATTTACATAATCTAATTTTTTTGTGCAATGACAATAATACCCCTGACTTGTTATTATGGAGTAAATTTGTGATTGAGGGAGCTAATATCTCATTAAATTCGAAAATTAATATTAGCCCTTGATTTTTTTGATCTTGTGGCTATTATTTGTTCTCTAGTTATATGGTTAAGAGGTGTTTGCCATAGATCACTACTCTATATATATATATATATATATATATATATAGGGATGTATTCATTTCCTTTTCCTATATTTCCTCATTTTTCCTTCTTAATATCAGCCATTAGATTAGAGAAATGGACGGTCAAGATCAACTTTGGGTAATTAATCCCGTGTTGCATTATTTGTCCTATTTTGTGCATTATGAGGGTACAATAGTAATCTAATAATGGCTGGAAACCGCTACGAATAATGCACCACATGGTCACGAGTAATGCATATAATTGACTATATAATGCACAATATGTGAACTGCAATGCATACGAATAAGATGTACCATGTTATGATGTTTGGACACACGTTTCTTGTTTCCCTAAGGGTTTAATAAGCTTAGGGGCTAGGGTATAACACGTAGACACGTATGTAATCTTCACATGGTAACGAGTAATGGATATAATTGACTATATAATGCACAATTTGTTAACTGCAATGCATATGAACAAGATGTGCTGTGTTATGATGTTTGACACACGTTTCTTGTTTCCCCTAAGGGTTTAATAAGCTTAGGAGCTAGGGTATAGTACGTACGCATTAATAACAAATTATAAAACGATACGAATAATTCACCAAATTGTCACGAGTAATGGATGTTATTAACTATATAATGCACAATATGTGAACTGCAATGCATACGAATAAGATGTACCATGTTATGATGTTTGACACATGTTTCTTGTTCCCCCTAAGGGTTTAATAAGCTTAGGGGCTAGGGTATAGTACGTAGACATTACTAAATGCACGTATGTAATCTTCAATCCGTTGAACCCATATACACAATACCTCTAATAATGCATAATATACTGAGATAATGACAATTAACAGCTACATAATGCACTACCTAAACCAAATAATGCACATACGTATATTCCAATAACAACAATTTGTTAGAAATGTCTACGTACTATACCCTAGTCCCTAAGCTTATTAAACCCATAGGGGAAACAAGAAACGTGTGTCAAACATCATAACATGGTACATCTTATTCGTATGCATTGCAGTTCACATATTGTGCATTATATAGTTAATAACATCCATTACTCGTGACAATTTGGT
Organism: Salvia splendens; assembly: GCF_004379255.2. NCBI lineage: Eukaryota > Viridiplantae > Streptophyta > Magnoliopsida > Lamiales > Lamiaceae > Salvia > Salvia splendens. The sequence continues at coordinate 12,615,273 of NC_056037.1, read as the reverse complement.
GAATTATTCGTATCATTTTATAATTTGTTATTAATGCGTACGTACTATACCCTAGCCCCTAAGCTTATTAAACCCTTAGGGGAAACAAGAAACGTGTGTCAAACATCATAACACAGCACATCTTGTTCGTATGCATTGCAGTTCACAAATTGTGCATTATATAGTCAATTATATCCATTACTCGTTACCATGTGAAGATTACATACGTGTCTACGTAGTATACCCTAGCCCCTAAGCTTATTAAACCCTTAGGGGAAACAAGAAACGTGTGTCCAAACATCATAACATGGTACATCTTATTCGTATGCATTGCAGTTCACATATTGTGCATTATATAGTCAATTATATGCATTACTCGTGACCATGTGGTGCATTATTCGCAGATACCAAAATGTGGCAGTTACTTTTCCGTCAAATGTCAATAATAACCCTGTAATGCATACAACCACCTTCTATAATGCAACACGGAACCAGTTTTATAGAATCAATCTGATCCGTTGATGCCTTAGATTTAACGCGTAATATTAAGAAGGAAAAAGGATCTAAGATGTGAAAAGGAGAATAACGCTCCCCTATATATATATATATATATTTCATGCTTTCAATAGTCTCAATTCAAATTAACAATTTGACTTTATATAATCAACCTAATTATAGTAATAAACTTGTGATATTTCAACTTCATATTCTGATTTCTGACCGAGTGATCACACTATCCACAAATACAAATGAATAATATGTGCGTTATTTTTCAAGAGGGGTTACTGTAAATAAATATTGAATAGATTGTTAAATCGCAGAAATCACACACAAATATTAGGTTAATCCGTTAAACATGAGATGAGACTTCGAACTCAAGAACAATCACACAAACATAAATAAAGCAAAGCACCAATAAAATCGATCCATCTTGAGCGCCTCAAATTTTGAGGTCAATTATACTATATCTATATTGCAATCTTAATTTGACTTGTACTCTGCTACTGCATTCGAAAGTATAGTAACTAATGCTTATTTTGCTGAATCACAACTACCTATAATCCTCACTATTTATTGATTTAAAGAGCCTTTAGATTTAGGCACGAGGCAGCCAACATTTGATTCAGATCAATGTATTAAAATATGACCGGTATATATAATGATTTTATAACAAAAAATCAATTTATGGTTATAACCTATCATACTAGTTTGATAACAGGTCGGGCTTGAATATTGTAATATTAATCTTATATATTGAAACTAAAAATTATATATTTTTAGAATAGATTGATCAATCGCTTAAATTACACTAAATGGTAGATCTGCTAGATTTATTTTATGCAATAACAGTAGATTAGAAAATCATTCTTTTTGTAGTTATGGAACAATCGACGATGTTGTAAATACATTTTTATAATATCGTAAATGTAATGTATATATAATGAACTTGGTGTAGTGTTATATAATGTTATAGAGTTTTCGTATCTTTAATGTCACATGTCACTTTCAATGATAATTGTCAATCTTTAAACACTTCAATTTTATATAAACATATCAATTTAAGCTAGAGTTCATAATTTTAGAAATCCATTTAATTAGTTATATATAACCATTCTTCATTTCATTTGTCAAAGCAAACCATGACCGCATTGGTGTATAAAAGCAATACAAAAACAAAGCCATGACCTCATTTTTCTCTTATACTAAGATTCATGAACCTCGCATAAGCTTTTCCCTTAAATTTTTTCCACCATGCACAATAAAGATTGAACCTTGAGTCTTCCTTTGAAATTTTCATTTCTTATTTATTTTTATTCTTTGTTATTTCATATAAATGTAATTACTTAACTAAAATCCGGCACTCACTTAAATTTATAAAACTACTGTAGTACATAATTAAAAATTCTAAGTACTTGATTAAAAGATAAATTAAATAAAAATCAATTATTATCATTAATGATTTTTATCTTAAAATTATTAACACGAGAAACTTTGGAAAAACACAAAAAACCTAAAAAGTGAAAAGAAGAATAGAAAACGACAAAATAATAATATTGGAAAAAGTTTGTTTTGAACCAAGGTCAAAATTATGCAAATAATCTCTTACAGTATATTACTAGGTCTCAAGCTTTTTTGTGCTAGTTGATACATTAATTGATATCAATTTAATGTCCATTTGGGTCATTCCACATAAAAAAAGTATACGATCGTTCAATCTAGTTTAAAATTATAAAAGAAATTAGTTTGATTTGATGTTAAAAAAGGGAAGTGAAATTCATATTTTCTTAAATAATTATTAAATTTGAGTGTATAAAACTTTTTTTTAAATAAAATTGAGTTTTCAGTTTAATATGTTAAAATAAATTTAAATTGCCTCAAATTCCACCAATCACGAGTCTAGTGCATGCATTGCACTCACGCTACTATTGCAATCGCGAGTGGCAACAATTTTGGCTCAAGAGCCACGGTTGCGGCCCGAGCCAGTAGCTTGCTCCTTTGCAGTGACCTGTCTGCTTTAGAATTGATAATGCTCTTAATAAATCTATTTAAAAATTACCTAATCCGCGTTTATGATAAAATTAACTAATTCTAGCAGCATTGACCTGTATTGTCTTTATAAAAGTCAATAATCATTTAATAATTTATTTATGATTTAGTAATGAATTACTAATATTTAAATACAATTAATAATTCTAACAAAATTTACTACTACTATTATCCCAACCATGCTTACCAATTGTGCAAACTCGTAGAATTATCGATGAAATAATTTATTCATAATCCATTCTATATTACTAATATAAGAATTCTTGAACTTTTACTCGCACTGTAAAAAATAAAAATAGTTATACCACAAGTTAATAAGAACTACTCCACTACACTTAAAATTCTACACCAGGATTCAGGCTATTGTTTTGTTCAATGCTCTGTCACATCTTAAATAAAGATGCTTAATTAATTTGCTATTACATCATCAATCGGTATTAACCAAAATAGTCAAAATACGACATCTGCCAAGGGGCAAAATGGTATATTCCCCATCTCACTCTCTCTTCTTTTAATTGAAAACGCTCTCCGAGGCCATTCATTGTCTCATTGTGTGTTGTGCGTGTATTTCGATATCTGCTCTGCCGAAATCCAAAAGTCGTAAGTTTTTAAGGGCATTAGCAATGGGGCGCCCTAAGGCGCGCCCTATGGCGCGCCACGTCAGCAGTTTTATCCTCCTACCTCCCCACCTGCAGTGGGGCGCCCTAAGGCGCGCCCTAAGGCGCGCCCTATGGCGCGCCACATCATCATTTTATTTATTTGTTTAATTGATTTAAATGTTTTCAACTAACAATTAATAACGAGTAAATAAAAAGGTCGAAATAACAAACGGGGACACATTAATAAAAAAAGAAGTTACACCGTTCAACTTACAAAAAAAAAAACTAAGTCGGTGCAATTCCCAACTTCCGACGCAGTTCATCTATCAATGCCCGGAGGTATTCGGCTTCGTCGGGGTCGGTACACTTCTTGAGGGCCTTGTGCGTCTCCAACAACGTCCTCGCCATCGACGCTGTCGCCAACGACGAATACACTTCGGCTGCCTGGGGCGGGAGCATTTCCGGGAGGACGTCGGGAGGACATCGGTGTGCCGGAACCGCTGTCGTCCACGTACAACCGGTTGAGGTCAACCGGTTGATTGCCGCTGCCGCTGCTCGTGTAACCACCAACTTCGGTGGTCTTCATCCTCTTTGGCGCACTAGTGTGCAGAATTCCACCTTGGAATTTCTGCTTGTCCCTCAAAAGCGTCCAGATGGCCTCGTGCTTGAACTCGCCGAACATCGACCGGTACGACAATATCGCTTTAGCACGCACGTCTTCCCAGCTCTCGCCGCTCCCCTGTGCCCGCGCGCACTTCTCGAACTCCGCCGCGTACAAGTTCACTTGCTTCTTCACTTGATCCCAGTGCTTGCGGAGTTGCTCACGCTTGCGCTTGTACGCGTTCGGCGGCTTGGCCGCATTGTAGAGGTCGGCGATGCGCTCCCAGTACGCGAACTGCCTCTGGTTGTTCGCGAATATCGGATCTTCCGATATATCTACCCAACACCGGGCCAAAATGAGAGTTTCCTCGTCGGTGTAGTTTGTACGACCGGGGGCGTACTCATCGCAATCACCGGGAGGCGGCAACTTCTGCGCCCGCTGCCGGTTCCGCTTCTTTTTGGCTGGGGCGGAAGCGGTCGCGGCGGGGTCGGGATCGGCCGCTGCGGCGTCACGTCGGGAGGGGGCGACTGGTCGGGTTGGAGACGGCTCCATGTCCGACAACCCATACGAGTCCGTACTGAAATCGGGATCGTATTGGGCGTTGGTGTCGAACGAACGATATTGGCCGGGTTCTGTACCCGGCCAACGCGCATCTCCACTAAACATAGGACTATTTGGACTTGAAGCCATTTCGTAGTAATTATGTAAATGTAAGTTTCGAAAGTGAAATTGTGAAATGAAATGTAAAACGAATGAACTCTATTTATAAAACAACCAAACCGCGTGCCATCGTCCGCGACCTATCGTCCGTGTACGCCACAATGGGGAGGACGATGGCGCGCCCGATGCCTATCGTCCGCAGCCATCGTCCGTGTACGCCACAATGGGGCGGACGATGGCGCGGACGATAGGCATCGGGCGCGCCATCCTCCGCGCCCTTAGTATCGGCCGCGACGATCGTCCGCGACCTATCGTCCGTATCCGCAATGGGCGCGGACGATCGATGGCGCGGACGATGCGCGCCATCGGGCGTGCCATCGTCCGCCCATTGCGGATGGCCTAAAAGAAAATTAAAACCAGAGAATTTAAAGGGAAAAAGGAAAAAAAATTTATTCCTATATGTGATGAGATATTTCTGCTGCGAGAAATCGTCTCGCAAGCCCTGATGATCGAAGCTCGCAGACAGCAGCTTTCCTCCATGTTCTATCTTCGGTAATAACTCCATCAACCTTCCTCGTTTTATCCTCAAAATCTTTTCTTTTTTCTTCCTGTTTCCTTATTCAAATGTTTTCAATCCTTTTGTTGCATCTATTCGTACTTCTTCAACATAAGAGTTGAAAAGCTTTATTCCGGTTTTTTGAGACAGTTCCAGTTTGAAATGGAAAATTTTGTTTTTGAAGTTATAGCTGGTATATACTGTTTTATGGTGTTTCCTTTTCTGGGTTTGTTTCCGCAGATGCTTTTGTGGTGATGGATGGATAGAGAGTTAGAGAGAGTTGTGTAACTTTATAGTATTCTGTTTATGCAAGGAAATTTTTGGGTTTCCTTTCCTTTAAACATATCTTCTTGTTAATTTTGTAAATGGCCGCCCGCTTTTATATTTTTCAGAAAGATAGTAACTTTTTTGTTGTATGTTACTTATTCGATGGCGTTATTATTGGTCTGTGGTTTTTTTAATGTTTTAGAATTTAAATATGATGAAATAAGGGCTTTAATTAATTTGGATTATCCCATTGAAGCTCCCATTTTGTTGTGGTGGTTGTTTGAATGTTTTTGCATGCATTCTCTTGGTGATAGAAGCTGTTTGGTGCATGTTTTTAGGGGGCTTTGTGGTTGTGCCAAGGATTTGCACGTGCTGGTGGTTCTTTTGTGTGCTACTTTCTTTCTGGCTTCGTGCGACAGATGCTCGTTAAATGAAGCAGAACGCCAGATAGAGATTGATAGGTGCAAGCCCTATACTGCCAATTCTCATACAAGTTTTCTTGGGATTTTTGATGGCGATTTTAGTTCGTTAGCATCTAGAAATGCTGTTGAGCAACAGAGTCTTGAAAATATATGTCCGGATCCAAATTCATTCTGTTTCCTCTCAACATTGTCTGGCTCTTCGTTTGACGAAGTTGCTATTGAAAAAGATGCAATAGATGAAGCTTATGATGTTAAGTCGGAAGGCTTTCTGCCTGGACTGAAGCAAGAGAGGAGCAATCTCAGCTGGCCATCCAAGCACAGTATCTTCAAGACTTTTGCTGGTAGAGTTATTTTGTGTTCGTTGAATGAGCCAGATGATTTTCATGGATCCCAGTCTGAGGATAGCACCAACAATGGCCAAAACATGGATGTTTCATCTTGTATGAGCACATTATTTGACCATGGAACTCACATGTCAAAATCAGGGGACAATGCGGAGGGAGTTAACTCGGTCATTTGGGATAGTGTTTCTAGACCCCCTGTGGAAGTCAGACCCTTTCTGCTTGATTGGGGACAAAAGAATTTGTATTATCCTTCTGTAGCCTTTTTAATGGTGAAGAATGTACACAGTGATAGTGTTCTAACTGTCCATTATCCTTACAGCAGCAATTCACAGTTTTATCCATGTAATTTTAATGAAATGTTCTTGGCTCCTGGAGAAATTGAATCAATATGTTTCACTTTTTTCCCTAGAAATTTGGGCCAATCCACAGCTCAAATTGTTTTACAGACTAGTTTCGGGGGGTTTGTGATTCAGGCTAAAGGCTTTGCTGTTGATTCACCTTATTTTGTAAAGCCTCTCGATGGTTTCAATATTTCTTCTAATGGAAGGTGGAGGAAGAACTTGTCTCTGTTCAATCCTTACGGTGAAGCTCTTTATGTGGAAGAGATAACTGCTTGGATATCCATTTCCTCAGGAAATAATTCCTGCTTGTCAAAAGCTGTTTGCAGTGCACGCAGTATGTTGGGTTCCAGTGAGCAAGGGATATTAAGACGTAAAGAGTGGTTGGATGTTGGAAGCACTGATAGTCGTCTACCTGAAATTTCCATAAGGCCTCACAAAAATTGGGAGGTTCCTTCTCAGATAACAGAGTCCATTATGGAATTAGAGATTTCAGATCTTTTTGAGGGGAAAATTGTTGGTGCTTTCTGTCTACAGTTGGTGAAATCTTCAGCCAGTGAGATTGAAACTGTTGTAGTACCTTTTGAAGCGGAGTTTATGTTGAGTCCAGCTTTAGATACAGACTATATTTCAGTATCTCTAGAGGCATTCGTTCCATCGGATACAAGTGCACCTGTTGTTGCTCTCTCGGTGAGAAATGATGGTCCTCATGTTTTGAGGGTTATCAAGGTCAGAGAAGTAGGAGACAGTGCTGACAATTTTCAAGTTAAGTTTGTAGAAGGACTTGTACTTTTTCCTAAGTGTGTCACACAAGTAGCTGTCATAAGCTATCGGGCTATTCATGAAGTAGACATGAGTCACATGACATGTAATTTGCTTGTACAGATAAATGACACAAGAAGTTCTCAGATTGAAATATCTTGCATAGATGTAATCAACGTTTTTGCAGGACAAAAGTTGGATTCCACTACTATATATGCCCGGGAGATGACTAATGTTGTTGGTGTCAAAGGCAGAAAAAAGTCTTTTGACAATGACGTGCATCTACCTACTGGTGTCAAGGTATACATCCCTGATTCATTTTCTTTATACAATTTAATTCTCTTGGATTAGTTAAGTGTTTGTATGCAAGTTCTTCACTTTGTAAATATTGAAGCCTATAACTTACTTGGGTCCTAAAAGTTCCTTGACTTATACCATGCTGAGTTCAAACTATAACTGAATTTGTAACAATGCTAGCAAGAAATTTTTTAAGGGCTTTTATTTATAGTTTTCAACATCCAGAGTTGGATTCTTGCAATGATTGCACTATTTAGGCTGTGGTCTCTGTGATTGTAAATTTATCATGAAAAAAAGGATAAAAGAAAGTTTCTTGCCTTTAAATCCCTCCTTTCTTTTTCAGTTTTATCTATAAAAAGAATTTCAGCATTTGTTGTTCATCCTTTTCACCCTAATATGAGAATATTCTCATACCTGTACATAATATTTTACCTCATTGGAGTAAGAGGAATAAAAATAGGTGATGTCTTTTTATGTATTGATAAGGATGTAAAAGAATAGAGGGATTTAAAGAGAGAGAATTTTGGTTTCCCTGTTTTTCCTGTGATAAATTTACAATCAAAGAGAACATAACCCTAATTGTACAAATTGACTCATATCATGAAGTCATAGTACATAATATATACTGATGGCGTCGGTGTCAAGAAATGCAGCTGCTTCTGTTCGTTAATTCATTGTTGAAGCTAGATTAGGCATTAAGCTTTAGTCTAAGATCAGTAGAGGTTAAACAGGAAATACTCGATAGTGGATAATAGCATGCGTATAGAGTTGGTAGTTAGTCTATATTTTTCCGTGAACCATATAGTTTCTATCCTTGTAGATTCTTTTTATGTATTTGCAAAGTCAGAAGTTCAAATTTATGAAAATAATGACTGTCAATTATTATCTGAAGGCAGTGGATAGAAGACAAGCAGATGACTTGGTGCTCAGTATTTGGAAATCTCAGGCCAGTGCAAGTTTCATGTCTGTTCTTGATGATGATGAATTTCTGTTCCCAACGGTTGAGGTTGGAAATCATTGTTCCGAGTGGATAGCTGTTAAAAACCCGAGTAATCAACCAATTTTGGTGCAGCTTATTCTAAATTCTGGAGAAGTCATAGATAATTGCCGAACAGATGAGATGCATTTACAGCCATCTTCGTCCAGCATTATAGTGGGTAATAAATCAATTGCTCCAACAAAGTATGGTTTCTCGATAGCTAAGGATGGGCTGACTGAAGCTCTGATTCATCCTTATGGTAGCGCATCTTTTGGTCCCGTCCTCTTCCAACCTTCTGTTCGCTGTGAATGGAGGAGTTCGGCTCTCATCAGGAATAATCTCTCTGGGGTGGAGTGGTTGCCTCTCCGAGGATTTGGAGGATCAGTTTCCTTGGTGTTGCTAGAGGGGTCTGATTCTGTGCGAAGTTTAGAATTTAAGATGAATTTCCCATCTCAACTAAATTTTTCTTCCCCGGAAACTTTGCACCCCACAGAGGGTAAGAAGTCAATGTGTTCTTATCCCTTGATTAAAGAAGTGTACGCCAAGAATATGGGAGATTTTCCTCTGGAGGTCGTACGCATTGGAGTTTCAGGGTCGGATTGTGGTTTAGATGGGTTTCTCGTGCTTAATTGTAAAGGTTTTACTTTAACACCTGGAGAATCTGTAATGCTTCAGATATTTTATCAAAGTGATTTCTCCATGGCTACCATACAGAGGGACCTTGAACTGTCGCTTGCAGCTGGCGTCCTTGTGATACCCATGAGAGCAAGCTTACCAATGCTCTTGCTTAACTTCTGCAAAAGATCAACTTTCTGGATGAGGTTGAAGAAGATTATGGTTCTAATCTTTTTTGCCGCATCATTGTTGTTTCTACTATTGCATCTCTTGATTCCACGTTCAACTGCCTTCACATATCATAACATGAAAAATGGGAAAAAATCATATGCAGGGAGTGTAGTCAATTATTTGAGTATGCGGTTGAAAAAGAAAACCAATGCTGCCATGCCTCCCAACATGAATGGTTATGAAGGATCAATAGTAGGAGAAGAAGCATTGCTCTTGGGATCTGCTGCTGGAGGTCTGGTTGGTTGTGCCTCTGGAGAGGGACATGTAAATGCTTCTGAACATCAGAAGCATGAGAACTCTTTAACAGATGATCATCCACCAGAAAACAGATTAGCATCCTCTCATGTGTCAAACTTTTCACCAGTTGGGAACTCCGAAATTCAAGCTGAATCGGATTCACGGTGTCTTACTGTTAGAATTGGAAAAGAAAAGGGAAGAAGGCGGAGGAAGAAGAAGACTTCTGGCATGAGGGTACCTGGATTTTTCGAAGTATCAAGTAGTCAGAGTAGCAATTCTACCCCAACATCACCTTTATCACCTGCAACATCTTTAACACCTAAGCGTTCATGGCTGGTTTCTCTTGATATAAATCAACCTGTGGAAGTTAGAAACCCTTTCTCTGAGCCATCCGATCAGCAACATGATAAAAGAGAGCACTCTGAACCTCCTAAGGTCCACCTGTTGAAAAATGAGGCTTCACCTGAGCATGTGAGCAACTGGTGCTGCTCTGCTGGAGAGAAACTAGATTCAACTAGAAAAGTTGCTGGTAGAGCCATTCTGTTACCTTCTGCCACTTTTCCTAGTGCTGGGAGGCCTTCACCTTCCTGGGAATGTCATTCTCCATTTTTAGCTTCGACATCGACAATTTCTCCTCAGGCACGAGCTCCTGGGACCAAACTGAATAACCATAAAATTAGTGAACCAGGGGCTATGATTGCTGTGGAGGAGAAATTTACTTATGACATATGGGGTGATCACATCTTTCGACTTCCTGTGGCTAACCAGTTGAACCAGGCCTCAAATGTGCCATTCCATCCTCCTGAAAACAATTCTGAGAGCTTTTTTGTGAAGGGTCCACAAACCCTCATGACAAACTCTCTACTAAAACCTGTAAGTTTGGACATGGAGGGTAATAAATAAATGAATATTTCTATCTGAAACTTGTTTGTTGGTTTCTACTTTGTCGTTGATTTTTTGTTTAGGTTATTTGGTTTCTGCTTAATGAAGTTAGACATAAATTTAACATTCTCTCCAGGCATATGGATAAAATGTTGGTAGGTGTACAGTAATTAGTTTGGTTTCGTCATTGTTGCCCTCATTCACCAGATGAATCTTAATTCCTTGGGAAGTTCAGAACTGCATCACCAGTTTCTCTTTGGACATTGGGACCTTTGAAGAAACTGATTAGACTCGATTTGTGTTTATGTGATTTTTGCTTAGGTCATACTAATGTTTCCATTATTTTAACCAAGTAGAGCTCATGAATTTTTGTTTGACAATTTTAGTGCAGCAGAATTAAACACAAAAATATGTTTGATTAAATTTCATTCTGGATATAAGTAAAAATTTAGATTTGGACATACTCAGAATTGAATTGCTGTTATCCAATTTTTAGTCCCTGTTTTGAGCTAGCTCCATGCCTCCATCCTAGCTCCGAACTGGCCCTGGAAGTACTCTCTTGACTGTTTTGTATCTGCTTATTTCTAATTTTTTGTAGTTATTATTACTAGTATTTAGATCCAAATCTGCTTCACATTAGATGAGCATGCCAATTCACTCTATCAGTCTACCTGGAAGTTCTCAAGATTCTTCAGTTCTGAGGAAAAATTTCAGTTTTCGGAAATCTTCTTTTACTCGCATGATATATAGTATTCTCTTCAGTAATATGCTTCCTCTGCTGATTTTGTGGGGTGCGGTTCTGCTTGAAGCATCAAAGTTGCAGGTGATGACCTTGCAATTCTTTTACTGTATGCAGAAAATGGTCTCTTTTAGCCATAAGATGCCTACCTCATGTGCTTAGTTGAATTAATCTCATGTGCTTCCACCACAAACTACTTCTGTAATATGAATAAAGTGTTGCCTTTTGAAACCATGAAAATTATGCATACAAGTCTCATCAAAATCTTATCTTTTGTGCTTGAACAGGGAAAAGAAAACTTTATTTTGTATATGTTTGATATCATGAATGCTTGACGACCATTCAGAGTTTTTCCTATATATTACTCCTACTACATATATTAGAATGTCTGTTACTGTTGTGTCTCTTCTCATTGGCTACACGTTAATGATCCGATGTTTGTGTCGAGGCCAAGTGAAGTTGAAGCTGATAATGATCCAGGTAGTTGTCCTGAACAGTCATAGTTATTAGAGGTCAATAATCAAGATCCTTGCAAATTAGCTGATTTGTTAGGTGCAATGTTTGAATTCTTGCTACAACAGCTATTCACGTTGTCCGTTTATGACTGGGGATTCTGCTACAATCATGTTATAATCGGAGATTGGTGCAAGGGTGCTCGATTTGTGGTTATGGGCACTTGTTAAGGGATTCCGGTCCCTGGGGCTCTGCACTCTTGGTGACACAGACCATGGTCTGTTGTTGTCCATAACAAGAGGAGACAGTCATGGAAATCTTGATTGCATACTCTTCTAGTTTTGATTTCATTTGGCAATGTCAACTTTGCTTGGTTTGGTACATAAGATTAGGGACTCTAAACTTCCTAGATTTTGGATTTCTTTTTATATGCTATTAATTTTTAGTAGTAATTTACAATATATTCAACTGTATGCGTCAAATTAAAAAGAAAAAAAAGAGATTGAATATATTAGATGGAGTGAAAGATACAAGGAAGGTTACTAAGTCAGCATCGTATGTCAGAAGAGAGGGTATAAATGTCCACTTCAACCTGCTGAGAAATGCTCTCAGCTGCAATCAAAATATAAATTAAAAAAAGAAAAGAAAAAAGAGGGACAAAGTTAACTATGGCTTTACAGTGGCTGCAGAACTGCTTTTGTTGAATTCCAGCAATCCTTAATCTCGTGTCTCAATCTTCAGAAGACGGTAGGCTACCGGAATCTTGAATCTGGCGGTGAATTGCTCTATAAAACAACAACGAAAACAAGCTGAGTAGCATCCTAATGAGGTTTGGCGAGAGCCCGGCTGGAGACTCCGTGCAATAGCTTCACAAATCCAAGGAAACTGAGCTTCCCATCAGTGTGTCTGATCCAGTCATGTAGAACAGCATGAACAGGAACAGAAGGGCTAAGGCCTAGTTCCTGAAACATAAAATTCCATCCACATTCTTTAAGTTTCCACGTTTTCATCGAACCTTAACATGAAATAAGGACTAAGAAAATTGTAGCATGTGTTACCGAAGCTAGTTCCTCGATCATGATAGTCCTGTTGCCATCCTTGTCGAAGAGCTCATAGGCGCAACGAGCATGTTGCTCCCATCTATCGAGAGCTTCCAACTGATACACACTCAAAGCAGCAGCACAGAATTCTTCAAAATCCATTCTTCTATATTGTAGTGCATTCAGCTGTTGTGTGGAGAAAAGACAGAGTAAGTCACAGTTGACTGACAAATTCATAACACATTTGATCCAAAGCCTCACCGAAGCAAGAAAATCAAAGATGCGGGATTCATTCATTGCGTCTGTTGCATTTTTCTTCAAGGCCTGGCCAAAGTAGAGGGACTGTTAGACCAAGTTTTGATACAAACAATAGCAAAAACAATGTGACGACTACCAACCGTTTTAATATTGTTTATACATATGGTGCCGTTTTTATTTGGCTCGAGCAGGGCAAACTGCTCCCTCAAGTAGAAAAGTTCGTCCGCTGTCAGTGTTTTCGATAAAGCCTGCAGAGATCGATGAAGGAAATTTTGGAATCACAACAGCAGATTAGAAGTTTAAAATGACCGGGTAGCAAATCATATAGTCACGAGATAGCTCTCACATTAGGCCCTATGACCGGACACTTACGCATGCGTATTCCTAACAAATTATGAACCCATATCAGTAGAGAAGTGCACCCTAATGTTAGACATCTCTTCCAATCCAATATCTCTGAAGGGAATGCCCATTTTAGGATATCTACCTTAGAGTAAGAAATAACATAGTTAAAGTTGGTTACTCTATCCAGTGTGCGCCTATTACCTAATCACTGAAACCGAAGAATATTTATGATCTTTCAAGTGGAGAGATAATCTACACATCCAGACTCCATCACCATAGCAGATTCAAGTTCAAGCCGAAATACATTTGATGTCTTTCAATGCAATGCACAAAAGAAACTGAAGGAATATACTTTACCCACCTGTAATGCAGCTTTTCTAAGGGGCGATGATCGCATATATGTTTTCATGAGCTTAAATATCAATATATCCAATGGCGCTTTCACGTCACTGGTATTTCTGAGCCACGGATGACCTGAAGCAGCAGATATTTTCGTAAGTTAGTAAATTGGTTTATTTTGTTGGGGGCAGGGTTATTCATTACTAGCATTGGACACTCACACATGGCTTGAGCTGCACTCATTCGTTTCCTCGGATCCTTATTAAGCAAACGTTTGACAAAATCTGTTGCCTCAGAGGACAAAGTTGGCCAAGGTTGTTCCTCATAAGTTGGTTCAGCTTTAACAACAGCACGAAAGATGCCAGATTCAGTTCGAGCCCAAAATGGCCGGCTCCCACATAACAATATATAAGCAATAACACCAATGCTCCAAACATCAGCCTCAGTACTGTATGCCCTATGTAAAACTTCAGGAGCTACATAGTATGCACTGCCAACGATATCATTAAGCCTTTCATCTATAAAGAAATGAATCAATGTCAATCTAACGTGTCAATCATCACTTCCACCACAAATTTTATGAGAAGAACAATTCGGACAAACCTGGTTTCACAAAATCTGATAATCCAAAATCAATGGCCTTCAATGTTGAGTCTTCTTCTTTAGATGTAAACAAGAAATTCTGGTCAAGAGGCATGGTGGACCAGTTAGAGAATACTATAAATAGTAGTATTTCATTAGTAAGTCAAACATGCTAAAAAAGAACATTCAGCTCCAACTGTTTGTTGAGACACTATAATAACACGAGAAGGCAATCTAGGCTTCCAATAAACCATTTGTAACTCAAGACACACGGTTGAAGCTCCTACCTCAGGTTTAAGATCCCGATGTACCACTCCCTGGAGATGGCAGAACGAAACAACATTCAGTATTTGTATCATCACCAACTTTGCATCATCTTCGGTATACTTGCCACCCCTGAACCAATAGGAAACATAACCTATTATAGGTGATGCCATCTCACATGAATATTCAAGCTCAAAACAGCCAGAGTTACAGTAGATTGCCCTCTCAAAACAAAATAAGTTCGTACAAATTGATACCTTGAAAGTATTTTATCTAAAAGTTCACCTCCTTCGCATAACCTGAGAAATTAAGTAAAACTCGAAATCATGCTTCTACACATTATAAGCAAATAAGAGAATAATCAAACACAAAGGCAAGCATAACTTACTCCATGACTACATAAACATTGTCATGATCTTCATAAGCATCAAAAAATTGGATGAGATTGATGTGCCCTGTCAAAGCTCTCAATATCTTCACTTCCTTTCTCACATCTTCTATAGCTATAGCTGTGGTCATCTAGAAACACAAACCAGCAACCAACATCAGACAAATTCGTCAATAAACACTGTCATTAGGATCTCAAACAGTTTGAAAAATGGCATGCAAGATCCGGACATTTATCTTTCATCTCCATAAAACTATTTCCAGACCTCATCATCCAATATTAAAATTAATTTATTTCAACCATCTTCCATAACATAACCTCTTTCACAAAATATAACCCCTTTCTGAATTCAACAGATCTCCACAAAACAAAATCCCATCAAGATTTAAAAAAACACCAGATCACCAAAACAAAATCTCACCTTGGCTTTAGGTATGACCTTAACAGCAACTTCCTGGCCCTTGAGCTCCCCCTTCTTGAACTTGGCCTTACAAGTGAACCCAAAATGCCCTCGCCCAACTTCTTCCCCAACCTCATATTTGCTATAGAAATTCTTCGAAAAGCCGAAGCTTTTTTCCAAACCCGCCCCTTCCACCTCCTTCCCCTCGGGTATCGCCGCCTCATTCGGCTTCACCGAGCCGTGCCGCCGCGCCAGCACCGCCTTGATGTGCTTTGCCGGAGACGGCGGCGGAAACGGCCTCTTGAAAAACCTCCTCGGCGTCCCACTCCCGGGCGCCGGAGATCTCGCCGGAGACTTCTTGGAGAAGAGATAATGAGCTGGGCTCGGGCTGTAGAAGGGGAAGAACGGAGACTTTTTTCCCGCTTCTTCGCCCTTTTTCTTCTCGAGGTTTCCAGGACTTCCCGCATTCTCGCCGCTATTCTTCGCCGGAACTGGCTGTTCATCGTTATTCTGCCCCGGAGCATAATTATCGCTGATTTCATCTGATGAATGGAAATTGAGCTCTTGACAGGGTTTGGGTTTAGAAGTGCAAACTCCCATTTCCGTTTAAACACACAAAATCTCTGTTTCTTTTTCTTGTATTGCTCCGCAGCAGCTGAAAACCTTGTTTCAATACAAAAAAGGAAGCGAGGAAAAACCCAAAAATTTCAAAGATTTGAACACATTTTTATAGAGGGACTTCAGCTTTGAATCTCTGTGAAAGAAGAAAGTGGAGGTGAGAGAGAGGGATCTGCGTAGAAGGTGATAAAAAGTAAACGACGATGGGTGCTTTGTAATAAAAAAGGAAAAACCAAACTCAAAATAATGGGTTTTAGGCTTAATTAAAATAATTTTAAAAAATAAAATAACAGTAATGAGGAATTATAATTAAAGATAATGAATGTAACGACTGTGGTCCAGGGTGTACAGTTGAGGTCCACGTGGCATGACGTGGTAGGTTTTAATCTTGATTAACAAGTGAGAATAAGAATTTGTTTTTCTCTTTGGAAACTAGTGAGGTTTATTAATACAGTAATATTTTGGGATGGGTGACCAAGGAATTTCTTGATTAAGTTATCTAATTTGTTTTCTTTTGATTGTCAAGATATTTCTTTTTGTTTTTTACTGCGTATGTTTGTCTGCAATGCTTTGCAACCCCCAAATGCCAAAGAGGATTAGTTGAATTCTTGATAGTTAATCAAGCAGAAGTTAAGACAAGTTTCTTGAACTTTTAGATTAGCTTCAATCTACAAATCTTGGTGCCCTTAAAATAAATAAAAAGGTAACTAAAAAGGTAAAATAAATAACTACTTTTAATTGTATTTGTCAATAGTTTGATAGTAGGGATTACGTCCGTACACCATATCAATTGTATTTGTCAATAGTTTTATTTTTAAAATTTTATTCTACTAAAAAAATTATTTCCAACTTTTGTGTTATATTCATACCAATATGTGCGACTTACAATTCGGTCATGTATTACATTTATAAGAAGGTTTCATCCAGTTTTAATTCAGTAATCAAGTGTAAAATATTAAAATTTTATTTTAAAATGGATTGGAATGCCATGAGCAATAATGATTAACCATTTCAACAATTCAAGAAGTTACATTAAGTAGAATAGAACAATACAGGAACACTAATATTTTATAGGTCAAATTTAAGTAAAATGAATAAATAATAGTGATAGTAAATTTTTCCTTAATAAAAATATTTGAGTATAATAACTATAGTAACGTAAAAAGTGTCCATTCTATTATTATAAGATATTCAAGTTTTGTATTTTCTGCCATTTCGGAAATTGTAAAATGAGGTTGCAACTATAATGATTGCGTCGAAATGTTATAAATTATATTTTTTGCAAATAAACATGCTAGAATTAAAAAATAAGGTACCAACATGGCATCATCTACTTATTTGTGAAAGAAATACCTAATGCACATGGTAAAAAATTAAAAATCAAACGAACATGATATGAGAGTAAATTCTCACTGTTTTGCATTTTAAAATATGAAACTCGATTTTATTAATAAAACTAAAGAAGTGTAATCTAATATTGTAAACTTTGATAATTGTAATTTGTACGCAAACGGCACGCCAAAAAGTGATGCAAAATATTCAATTCCGGTACCGGAATTCTAGATATACTCTTACTTTGGAAAGGAAGAAAATAGAAATAAACAAACATATACTAAAACCTATGAAAATACTCCTATAATTTATTGAGACGCCGTTTTAATAAGACAAATAATTTGAAGTAAGAATAGCGGAATCGAAAAATCCTTTGTCTTGGTGTTGTGCCGCAAGGATCAATCAATTCAAATTTAACTTATTCTGCTTTTTCACTTACTTTTTATTCTCGTTGTTATTTTTATGCTCCTTTTCTTCAATGTCTTCGAGCCAACTATTTGTGCCCAATAATGTTCTCTTATTTTTTTTCATTTTATATGCTAATTTTTTGTAATGTCTTCTATACAACTTTTTTGACTCGCGTAATTATTTATTCATGTTTGAACACAAAAAGAAAGAAGCTTAAATTGGTGGGATAGTAAAGAAAAGAGGTCAAATTTTATTTGTTAAATAACACGTTTAATCATATTCGAAACGGATTACGTTTCTAAAGAATTTACACATACTCCTTCACCATGTTAACTAGTAGAGTTGTCAACTGGGCCTGGCTGGGCTGAAAGAATTTACACATACTCCTTCACCATGTTAACTAGTAGAGTTGTCAACTGAGTCGGGCTGGCCCAGGCCCGGCTCGTCAGAGAAATGGATCGGGCTAGGGCTGGGCTTTTTTAGTGTAACGGGCTCCATTTGGGCCTATTTGTAAACCCAAGCCCAATCCAAGCTTGGCCCAGGCCCAGCTCAGCCCAGCCTAGCTTCAACCCACTCACTTAATTAAATATGGTTAGGTTTATGATTTAATTAAAACTAATATATTAAATGGCAATGCACTATTAATAAATTACTAGTTTATAAGTAATAAAAGTGGCGTGCCAGCCGCTTAATTAAAAAGAGATTGATGATTAGTAAATATAAGAGGCGTTCCAGATCCAACCTTCATTCTCAATTTTTATTCCATCGGTCTTCTTCTCTCTCTTTGCTTTAATATTATACCTCTCTCTACACGAGTAACAATTCAGGAACAATTATATCTCAATCGATCCTTCTTCCCAAAATTCTTATTTAATCAGTTATGGAGGGGAGAGGAGTTAACTTTCACTATTTTCGATTCTCCAATTCCAAGTTTTCAACGGTATAATCTTAATTGTTCTTCTCTAATTTTCCTATAAATACATGTAATTGTATTCTCCATTCCATCTTCATCCCTACTCCAATTCTCTTACTCTTATTCTCTGTATCCTCAGTCATTGTTGTCGAGAATCATCCATCTTCATCCAACTGTTCATCTGGTGGATTTGGTGTTGTCGAAAATCATCCAATCGAAGTATCATTTGTCTGATTTGGTGTTGCTGAACTGCCAATAATCACGTGGTTTGTTTTAATTTTTGATTTATATAACTGTTCTGGTTTAATATTTGTTACTGTTGATTTTTTATATAGCTAATTTTGCTCCAGTTGTGATTTATTTGTTTAATTTTGTTATAGCTTCATTGCCTGTTTATTTCTTGGCTATTTTATATCATAAAATGAAAAGATTTATGGGAATGTCTCATAGTTCATCTTCTAGAACACCACAAAATGAGTTTGTTCCTCTTTTTTCAGAATCTGCATCACAACCACAGCATGTAAAGTTAGAGGAGGAACAAACCACTGTTGTTGAAACTCAAACTTCTATTGCAGTTAAAAAACCACCAGTTAGATCTAAGACTAGTAAAGTGTGGAATTATTTTACCTTGAATGATGAAAAAGCAGCTTGTAAGCTCTGTAGGGTCAAATTTGCTTTTAAAGTTAATTATGGCACTGGTACTTTAACTAGACATTTGAATAATCATCACAAGAATTGGGAAGATAATGACTTGTTAGATGATAGTAGACAGCAAAATTTAGATATTTCATCTAGTGGTGCTGTTATAAATTGTGCATATAAACAAGATGAAGTGAGAATTGAACTTGCTAAACTTGTTATAGGAGTTGAACTTCCTTTTAATTTTGTGGAAACTCTATATTTTACAAAGATGGTTACAAAATATATGAATTTGAAATTATTGCTTTGAAAACATTGTTTTCTAAATTAAATTCTAAAATTTCTTTAACTACCGACTTATGGCTTGGTAGAAAAGGTTTGCATTATTCATGTGTTACAGCCCATTGGATAAATGAAAATTTCATGTTGGAAAAAAGAATAATTGATTTTTCCTTACTTGAGCATCCACATGATGGTATATCTATATATCAAGTTGTTATGTCTTGTTTGAATTATTGGGAAATAAGTGATAAAATTATGTCTATTACATTAGACAATGCATCAAATAATGGCAAAGCTATTGAGTATTTTATTGAATTTTTGAAGCCAAATTTTGATGAGATTTTTTTTCACGTTCGTTGTGTTTGTCATGTCCTACATCTATGTGTATGTGATGGAATGAAAAGTATTAGACCTCATATTGATCTTATACGAGATTGTTTGTTATTCATTACATCATCTTCGGTTAGGTAGCAAAAGTATAGGAGGATGGTTAAAAGTACGAAAATGAAATTTAAAATTCCTTCTATTGATGTAAAAACGAGGTGGTCTTCAACTTATAGAATGTTAATGGAAGCTAAACCCTATTCTGCAATAATAATACGCTATATGAAAGAAGAAGAAAAATCTATCATTAGTGTTATTAGTGAGAAGAATTGGGAGATTGTTGAGATATTAATACCTCTTTTACAAACGTTTAGTGATATGACTAATGTTATGTCCGGTAGTTGTTATCCTACTTCCAATATTATGTTGCGTGAAATGGTTAACATTGTTAAAAATTTTGATGAGCATAGAAATATGGAAAATGTGAAAGACAATATTGGAAAGATGGAGATTAAATGGAAAAAGTATTATCAAAATGTTCCTTTTTGTGCTATTTTTCTTATATTTTTTTATCCAAGATGCAAAAAGGATGGTTGTGAAGTTTATCTTGAAGAATATTACTCGTGTCTTGGTATTGAAAATCCTATAACAAATGATCAAATGGAGGATTGTTTGAATTTGTTAGTTGGTTCATATACCTCTTGTTTTAAAAATACATTACAACTGCTATTCCATCTTCTTCCAACAAAAACAACAGTGGTTGTTCATCTAGTTATGCACTTCTAGATAAAATAAAAAAGAGAAAAAGTGATTCTGGTACTAGATCAACAAATGAGCTTAAACATTATTTAAGCTTAGATTTAGTGGAAAACTTGAGGATTTTGATATTCTACATTGCTAGAAAATGGAACAAAATAATTATCCTATTTTATCTATGATTGCACGTGATCTACTAACATGTCAAATGTCTAGTGTAGCATCCGAAAGTGCTTTTAGTGCAGGTGCAAGAACAGTGACAGATAGAAGAACTCGATTGACGCCAAAATCTATCAAATTTTGCATGCTTTTGAAGAATTGGATGGATGAAGAATTTCGATTGAACAAGTTGAAGAGGCTTGAAAGATATAGAATGTAAAAAATGATAAAAGAAGGTCAAGAAGATGAAGACGGCGAACCGGATTTGGTAATTAATGCACAAGAAGATCAAGAGCCGGATATCGAGAGATTTTATTTTCCAATAATGGATTATTACTATTCAAGTACTAATGACCCATCCAAACTTTACTTTTGATTGGCAAAATTATCCGGACTAACTCTTCGAACATGTAATATTTTTTGTAAAATTACAATTGAAGTATTTACATTTAAGAATTTTTTTGTTTATGTTGATTATTATTAAATTGTCAAAGCCCGGCCCAGTTCAGCCCTGCCCGGCCCAGCTCGGCCCACTGACCAAGTGGGTCTGGGCTGGGTTGAGATATATGAAAATAAGCCCGGCCCGGCACAACTCGTTTTAGACCCTGGTCCTGGGCCGAGCTGGGCCTCAATACCCTCGGGCCTCGCCGGACTGGGCCGGGCTGGGCTAGCCCGGCCCAGTTGACAACTCTATTAACTAGCCTGTCAGGCGCCTAAAATTTAATTCAATAATAGATTGGAGTAATGTTTTAAAAGCTCATATATGTAACTAATATTTTACAAAAGTTGCTAAATTTTAAAAAAAATGGAAAAATCGTGATAGAAACTTTAATCGATTCTTTTTTAAAAAGCTTGACTATGATTTTACAAAATCAATGTTCCATAATGTTTCGACTTTCGAGTTATTCAAGTCTACAATTTTGCTATTTAATACTACTACTATTAAATACGCGGTTATTTTATATTTATCTTGTGCATAATATTTGATTGTATCCGCACATTGTTGTAAATTAATGTTGCCCTTTTTATATCATGATTTCACACATAAATTTAGTTGAATAATCATGATGCCAAATCATTAAGAATAGTTCAATCGAATACAATTTGAATAACATAATAAGATATACGATTTTTTCAAATATGTGAATGAATGAAACTATACAATAATATAATCACTGAAAACTAAAGATTTAAGTTGCTTTATTGAATATGTAATTCCTTTTTAAATCGACCGAACAAAATATAACTCTTAAATTATTTTTACATATTTTTGCTCGAAATAATAGAATAAAATTGGTAAATTTTCAATTTAACGAAAATTGGATACTATTATAATAATAATAATAATAATAATAATAATAATAATAATAATTGAAAAGATATCCAGTGTTTGAATTGTATTACTGCATATCTCGATCTGCATGGGTGTGAATAGTTTGAATATATTGAAGTTCATGCCTGAATATATATTGTGTTCGCCATAACTCATAGTAGGATCTAAAGTTTGAACTTCCAATATAATTTTAGTTGAATATATAGCCACAAAATAAAAAGTAGTAATCATTTTCCTTCAACAAAAGGTGTTGATATGTGTGTGAGTTGGTCCTGCGATAAAGATGTTAATGTTTATAGTCAGGTCTCAAGTTCAGTCCTCCATAATACGACCTTTAAATTTAAATTTAAATTTAAATTTATATATCCATTAAAAAAATTGTCTGATCTAATTAAAAAAAGTGTCAATATTATTTGTAATAAAACAATTCTTTTATATTGGAACTTTGGGAGTTTCAATGATAGTGGCGAACAGTTTCGTTAGCCAATGGAGTTTCAAATTTAACATAGAATTTGTACAAATATAATTGAGGCATATTGGGATGATATTTATATACTTATATTCACTTTATATAATTTATTTGCATTTTGTTAGCTCTCTGGTGATAGAGATAGAGAGGCAGCCAACCTCATTAGTTACCTAAATCATGTCCGTGATATTCAATGTACTAAGGTATATGCAAATAGTCTCATAATCATGTATCTATCTTTTCAAAGGAAAATAGGGTAAGCAAAATTATACGTAGGGAAGTTGTAATATTGGGTTAGGAAAGTTATTAAAAAAATTAGAAATTAATATGTTAACCTTAAAAAGTTATACGCGTAAATTCAGGAAGTGTTATGTAACCGCTAAAAAAAGCCTGAGTAAATTTTACAGACTAACAACTTTATTTGATAATTTACGAGCACATTGCTAGTGGACATCGAGCAACAAAAACTTTATCGGGCATTTTGCAAGTAACATTGAAAGCTTAGATCGTATCGAAAATTTCAAAGTATGTACCAAGCAATGTTTTGTCGTTGAATTGCCAAGTACCGTACTCGATAAACCACCAAATATTTGGAGCAATTTTTGATACAATTGTGATTCTAATTGGAAAAATTGCACGAAAAAAAATTGATCAATTTTGAGATAATTCATACTTATTCCTGTTGCATGAAATATCATTTTCGGATAATAAAGTCAATAGTAGGATTACATAGTTAAAGACAATTGAAAATAAAATTTCCTAAAAAAATAATTCAAAGCCAACAATGAATTTTAGGTCAGGTCATTAATTACTTACTTCACGTTGCTACAATTATGAAAACTCATGTGCTATTTAATAAGTCGTAGGAGAACTATTATATTCAATATAAATGAATATCAATCACTAGAAATGGATTTTACCAATCACTACTAGAGCATCCACGTCCATGCTCTTAGGCAAGAATATGGAAGTGTGCCCGGACCCACTTTTATTCATTTTTTACTACATGCTCTTCCCTAAGAGCACAACACACACCCACATCCATACTCTTCCGTAAGGACATGCTCAAGAGTTCCACCATTCTATTATTCAATTTAAATAAAAATATTTCCACAATATTAGAATGCATTAAAAATATCCAGAATACTATTACAAATTACTAAAAAATTACAAATTACATAATTCAAATCCTAAAAATTAAAAATTCCATAATAAAAAAATTAAAAAAAATATTCAAAAAAACGGTAATAAACCGCTATATTTTTTGGGAATCCGAAAATATTTTTTTTAATATTTGGTATTATTTTCGATTGGTTTAAAAAAAATGAAATTACAACGGCCAATCGCACGCTGCCACGTCGCCATGCTCAGCGGCACGGACGTGCTCTTAGAGCATCCACAACCGTGCTCTTGCCAGCGGCACGGTTGTGGGCCCGGGCGGTACTATTCATGCCTGCTCTCTGGCAAGAGCACAACACCCACAACTGTGCTCTTCCGCAAGGACGAGCACAATTAATATAAAATTCAATTACACAAAAACATTTCCATAATATTAAAATTCATTTAAAACCCACAATAAATATTACAAATGACAAATAAAATTAAACATTGCATAATTAAAATCCTAAAAATTAAAAATTACATAATTAAAATCCTAAAAATTAAAAATTACATAATTAAAATCCTAAAAATTAAAAATGACACTACTCGTTGCCGAATTTCGCCCACATGTGGTTGATTAGGTCTTCTTGTAGTTGATTGTGGATTCGAGTATCGCGCATTGTGTGTCTTGTCTCGATCCTCTGGCCAACCGTCGTATGCTCGCCTCGGCGTAGGGGAGACCTCGCTGTTGAGCTTCCGGCTTCGTCCTCGTCGTAGAAGCTAGCCGCCCTCGGCCCTTCGTCGGCTATAATCATGTTGTGTAATATAATACACGTGAACATGATGTCGGCGATATTATTCACGTACCACAGCCGAGCCGGGGCCTTCACAATGTTGAATCGAGCTTGAAGGACCCCGAAGGCTCTTTCGACATCTTTCCGCGCTGACTCTTGACGCTGCGCAAAAAGAACCCGTCTCGGGTCGTGCGGGTTGTGGAGCGTCTTCACGAACGTCGACCACCTTGGGTAGATACCATCGGCGAGATAGTAACCCATGCGGGTATATATTTCCGTTGATGGTGAAGTCGATCGCCGGTGCTACACCATTCATCACATCATTGAAGAGTGGTGACGAATATAGCACATTCAAGTCGTTGTTGGATCCAGCAACGCCGAAATATGCATGCCAAATCCATAGGCGGTAGTCGGCGACCGCCTCAAGGATAAGCGTTGGGCCGCCGCCTTTGTGACCGCTCAAGTGTTGCCCCCTCCAAGCAGTCGGACAATTCTTCCACCTCCAATGCATGCAGTCAATGCTGCCAAGCATTCCGGGAAAGCCATGGACTGATTCATGAAGACGAAGCAACCGTTGGCAATCATCAGTGGTGGGTGCTCGAAGGAATTCATCCCCAAAAGCAGAACGAACGCCCTCGCAAAAATTCTTTAAACATAGGATTCCAGTGGACTCACCGATATGCAAATACTCGTCGAACATGTCGGCCGTTTGCCCAGTAGCGAGTTGTCGGATGGCACACGTACACTTCTGCAACGCCGTGATACTTTGCCGGCCGGCTGCATCTACACCTGTTTGAAAGTATTCAACACGTGCGGACAATGTGTTGACAATTCGCATGAACAAGCGCTTTGACATGCGAAAACGGCGCCTGAAGTAATCTGCCGGAAACCGCGGCTGGTCGGCAAAGTAGTCGGCAACGAGCCTTTCGTGGGCTCCCTCCCGGTCACGATGGATGTACCGTCGATTTGATCTGGTTCGTTGAGGAGGAGGAGCAGGGGTATTCGCCGTGACATATGCTTCGTAAGCGGCACGATGTTGTTCGTAGTATTCTTGTTCTTCGCGTTCCGCTTCCGCCATAATATGGGTGAAATCCATTTGAGATTTTGAGTGGGTGATGAATGTGTTGATAGTTTGTATGAGAATTATGAATGAGAGATGAATGAGAGATGATTTGATGTGATAAATGGATGATGAATGTGTGTATTTATAGATGATTTTGGGGAAAAAAAAATAAAAAAAAATCAAAAAATTTCAGAAAAAACGGGAAAAAACGGCCATATTTTTGGGATTTGGAAAATATTTTTTTTTTATTTTTTAGCATTATTTATAATTAAATACCGATTTTTAAAAAAAAAATAAAAAAAAGTTTAAACACAACGGCTATGCCGTTGACGAATGGGAGCGCGCCACGTGTGCGTCCGCTGGCACGGACGTGCTCGATACATCGAGCAGCGCCGTGCCAGCGGCGGCGGTCCTGCGCCTTGCCAACGGCGCGGACGGCGGTGGCGTCTTTCGCCACCGCTGCGGATGCTCTTATTATCGAGCAGGACCGTGCCGTTGGCGGGAGCATAGCGGCAGACATAGCTGTGTCGCGCCGCTGGCACGGACGCCGTCTGCCCCAGAGAGTGGCGATGGGGATGCTCTTATTGGCCTTGCAAATCAGATTATATAATACCAAATACGACATAAGAGATTCAAATTAACATGCAAATCAGATTATATAATACCAAATACGACATAAGAGATTCAAATTAACATGCTAGTATTTATTACTTGTATAATACTACTCGACAACTACATTATCTAGCTCCCAATCCATACTTTTTTATGAAGTGAGTTACGTTACCGATAGTACTATTTTGTTTACGAAAAGTAGAAAAAGAAAGCAATTGAGAATCACCAACAGCATCTTGGACAAATCAAATTGCACTACAATCCAAACAGGAGTGAAACATCCACGCCCACCAGAAACAAATAAAAATAAAGAAAAATAGTAGATGAATAATATTTAAGGTAGATATGACAGGCACATAATCCTTGTCCCATAAATATTTGACCCCATTTTTGTGTTAATTGTGATAACCATGTCTGCAACTTGCAATAACTGCTTCGCTTCTAAAGTGGCAAACCTCATCAATTCAATCTTGAAACCTTTTCTCTCATTTTTCTTTCACCATCACTTCTCCCTTCCTTGAATCACTTATTTACATGTATACCTCTTTTAATTATACCAAATATATTAATCCTAATTACTATCTCTATTACCCCCTAATCGACCACACTATATGAACACCAATGCAACATTTTTTTAACAATTGTTAGGTTCATTTCATACCGGCATATCATCTACACTAACACATATTCATTCATATTTGGTGAGCGAATAACTAAGATTTCACATTAATTTTATCACCCTAAAAATAGAATTACTAGTATTGATTTGGGGGTGACATTTGTACGTGTAATGAGATATGCATGATACCCAACTCAAATTACTTTCAACAACTTCACCAACCCAACTTCATGGAAAAACTTGCTTCAGTCGTTGATTATGAAAAGGGCTTCTAACCATATGTTTTTCCTATTATAATAAATATATAAAAAAAAAGCGTGCCAAAATGGTAATCTTGACCACCACTTTCTTTGTCTTAATTGCCACGAAATTAATTCACGTCTACTTAACAATAAATAAGATTAAATGCTCCTTTTGATTTTCAAACGCCAAGGGTATGAATACGATGCTATATTAGTAATTACTTAGTTTTTTGTTTGAACATTTTTTTTCCTCTGGATAGTCTAGAAAATAAAGACGCGTGACTTTATTCCCTGCACGTATGAGAAAAATAATATGAAAATTATGCATGGAGTCTTCTATAACTAATTAATCTTGTAATCCCTTTGTCCACTGCCAATAATCTATGTATTATAAAATTCGAGTTTTAATGTATAACCGGCACATAATGAGAGATCACTAAAAACTCTCGTGCAATTGTTGCAACTAATTATAAATTTAGTTAGGAATTATTTAGTTTTTTGGTTAGGGATTATAAATTCCAAATTAGAGTTAATTAAATACTTAGAATTTATTTATCTTTTAGTTATAATGTATTAATTAATCTCTCATTAAAAAA
Organism: Salvia splendens; assembly: GCF_004379255.2. Classification (NCBI taxonomy): domain Eukaryota; kingdom Viridiplantae; phylum Streptophyta; class Magnoliopsida; order Lamiales; family Lamiaceae; genus Salvia; species Salvia splendens. Next base: position 12,587,889 of record NC_056037.1, on the reverse strand, counting down.
TTAGTACTAATTAATTAAGATAGAAGCACGGCACATTTATATGAACTTGAATGTTTATCCGTGATAGTTACACACGCTAATATATCAGCATATGTCAATTAAAAACTACTATTAATTAAATAAATATACGCATGGATTTGATTATATGCACTAATTAATTACTGAAAATAAATTGTGCCGTGTAAATAAAGTATGTATATACCGTGTTTCACTGTGGAAAGCATTCCTACAAGGAGGAAATCATGCACTATATATTTAAAGAAATAATAATAATAATAATCTTCCCTCATTAAGATATTCTAGAAAACTTTAACAATCAAACCTATTGAGCTCTGTACATGCATTCAACTTTGTCAAAAAGTCAATTAAAATAATAATGCAAATGATAGTATTATTTATAATTGTACTCTATATATTAAAAAGAAAGATCCTTAATCAATCCATTTCCTTCACCTTATTTAGATTCTCCGAAGGGTAATCTGTCTTATATATATTGGTGTTGACTTCAAAAAAAGAGAGAGTGACAATGATGAAGAATGATTTGTTGCAATTCAAAGTCAAAAGCATGGACCCCTCACCCATTATACCTTTTAATCTTTTTTTATATGCAATAGTGCAATGTAATCTCTCTAGATCTCTTTTATCTATCCTTGTGTCTCCTTAAATTTACATGAAGATGAAACTACCAACATCTTTACTTCTTTATTCGACTAAAGAAAAGCAATAAAATCGAGATGGGTTAGTCCTTGATCAGTTTTTAGTGGTTCAAATGGAGTAGTCCATGAATTGATTATGAATACATGCCTGATTCATGAATATGATCATATGATTATGAAGAAACAGTTATAATTTTAATTACTGAAAAATATATATTTTTGAATTGATAATTTAATATATTGAATCTGCCTGATTTGGATGCATTTGTGAATTAATTTCTGTCTAGGTGATAAAATTCGAAGCGAAATCATTTGACTATACCTCCGTCCCACAATAAGAATTTAGTTTTTCCATTTCGGTCTGTCCCACAATAATAGTCATATTTTATTTTTATTATAAATGGTAAGTAGGTCCCACATTTTCAATCATCTTAACCCATTCACATTTTATTAGTATAAAACTAAATACAATTCTTGCTATGGAGGGAGTAATTAATTTCGTGTGATTCGACAAAGAGACATCTTTCAATCGTTTCACCTACAAATATCCAGTAATGGGACAGAAACAATCCTAGGAAATTGGGTTCGTCCTTCTCCTTTTCCATATAAAATAGTGGTATACACATAAGATTTAACTATGAGTATTAAATAGTTGTAAATAAAAGAGGAGACAAAGAATAAACATAAAAATGTGAGTTCGTCGTGGACCAACAAAAACTACCTACCCTAAACGGTGGTACCATTAATGTTGGCGGGCCCAATTTGATACGCGTGACATTAACTTTACCCTATGCGGCCCAAATTTTAAGCCTATAATTAGGGTGGGAACTCTTTATGTTTGTGTCAAAATTTTCAGAGTTAGATATTCCACTCTATAATTTTGGATGCAGTTTACAATGATATAACAAAAAAAGAAATCCTATAATATCATGAAAAACAAATCGTAAGCATGGTAGAAAACATATTAGGTCTGACTTACTTCCTTCATGCCACATGCTCTCTCCGTCCGCAAATAAGAGTCTCGTTTTTACATTTTAGTCCGTTCATGAATAGGAGTCTCGGTTCACTTTTACCATAAATGGTAATAGGGTCCCGCATTCCATTAACTCATTCCACTCACATTTCATTTAAAACTAATATATATAAGTGTGACTCATATTCTACTAACTCTTTTCTACCCACTTTTCTTAAAACCCGTGCCGCCAAGGAATGAGACTCCTAATGACGGACGGAGGGAGTATTTAACAATCTTATGCTTGGATACTGACAACTTCCAAAAAGCGATATCTTCATGATCTCCTATTCTCCTTACTGCATCTGTTAAGTATCGCCTAACATTTTCTTCAAATTCTAAGACCAATTGAAGAAAGTTATGCGTAGCTTCAATTTCCCTTGGGTCACTAACTTAGTAAACCTGTTTGTTAGATTTTTCACCTCCAAATATCTTATCAAGTTGCAGGATTTTCGTCTCCAACAGGTGTCGAATGTAATGATATTTAAACTACACATGCTTTGTTTAAAATGAAATTTTGGCTTTTTTGCCAAAAAAAAAGTAACACTCGGGTTGTCCTTGTGAAAAGTATGTTATTTATGTTCTCCTTCCTAAGCTCATCTAAGAAATATTATCTCTTTGCAAACTACATATTCAGCCTCTGTAGTAGACAAGCGATAGTCTTCTGCAACATAGAAGTCCATGAAATATAGTTATATCACCGTAAGTAAAAATATATCTGATTGTACTTTTTCTGCCATCAAGATCATTAGATGCCAAGACTGCGTCTTCCGTCTACCAAAATTAGTTTTATACTTTCTTTTAGTTCGTTCTAGTTATGGAAACTATATTAGTATAATTTTTTTCTCTGTTTGTTTCTCGCTTCTATTTATTTTATTTTTTCTCCCATGCTTTACCAATTACTGTTAGATTCATGTCTTCCATATAAAAAGATTATTTTTTTTATAGCTTCAAAAGCAATTATTCGAATCTCCATTGTCACCTAGAAAACATTATAGTTGGCCGTGCACACTCTCAATCACTAACTGCATCTCCCACAGACATGTTGTAGGCTAGCGGTAAACCCATTATTGGCAAAGGGAAAAGTATAATTTAGTTGTTCAATTAACTGTGGTGTAAAATGAACACAATGATGCAATTTTTGGGTGGTTTAATTATTTAGTGTAGACATGTGCAGTCGTTATCTTGAGTAAAAAAAGAGAGGGTGAAATTGAAAAATTGAAGTTGGTGAGGTAGGACCACATTAGTGTAATACTTGTGACATAATAAACACGAAACTCAACTTAGAGGTTGCCTCAAATCTCAAGAATCATACAAACATACATTTCATGCATGCTTACAACAACGATCCATTACACTCAACATATTCGTTTTTGGATAAATGAAAAGAGAGATGCTTCGTTCACAATTTGAAAATATATAATTACTACTACTTTCTCTAAAAATTGGCGTGCACTAAACTAAAATACACTATACAAATAAACTATTGAGAAAAAAATATGAGCCAATTAAGAATTAATACGAATGGTAATAAAGCAGTTATTCCAATTAGATAAATATTGTGCAACACGAGATTTTCCAAATATAAGCACTTGGCAGTCCACGCCATTTTATATTGTTATATATTCATTCAATTACTGTTAAATTTGAAACAAGTCTAAAAGCTTATGTAATGATGTGAAATGAAAATGGCAAACTAAATTTATTCAATTCAATTTCATTAAAATCTATTGAATAGCAATAGAACAAATTAACAACTATTATTAAAAACAAGTTGATATATTAAGGTTGAAAAAGTACACGTTAATAAAAATAGATATACTCCATACTATATAGGAGTAAATAAAATTATATTGGGCTGACCCATTTTAAGCCTGTGCTAGGCAGTTTTTACTTTTTACCCATTTTAAGTTAGCAATCCAATGCCATATGTTTTTAATCAAGAATGGGCCGCATTTATCTCACTAAAAACTACTCCTAGTAGTACTACTATTTTTTATACATTATAATATTATTATTTACTATAATTATTATTCTTGTAATAATAACTAATAATTATGACAAATGTCATTTTTTATTTGGAATTTCCCATAACTTTTATTTATAAAAATAATTATTGTTAATCATAACATTATTTACTTTTTATAAAATTATTTTTATCATAAAAACAATAACTTTTAACATAATAATATCTTAATACCAAATTAATAACTTTCTCCTTAACAGTATAGTAGAGGTAACACAAATATTTGTCACTTAGGAATTAGGATACAATGAAAAATAGAATTAGATGTGTTATCCACACTAGCTTTACTTCTGTTAGACCATCGATAACACAACCTCATTTCAAGATTTAACTAAACTACAACTATTTTTTTCAGATGCCGTATCTGCATTTCACTCAAACAACAAATCATAATATTACTACAACTTAATATTGTTATCTAATCCCTTTTTAAATATTCTCCAATTCCATATTGTCTAATGGTACTTGCACGCGAATTATACTTAGGAAAGTGAGAGAGTTTACGTATATCAGACAGTTTATTATTTATATATGTTTCATTTCCATGTGAACAATCCTAAGGTTGAGAGATAAAACAGATTTTCTAGAAATATCAATGCTAAGCCTCAAGAACTGAAATACCAAAGATTATTCTTGCAAGGCATGCAAATACTAAGAGCATCCGCAGCGGTGGCGGTTGGCGCCACCGCCGTCCGTGCCAGCGGCAAGGCGAAGAACCGCCGCCGCTGCAACCGCGCCGCTGGCACGGCGCTGCTCGATGTATCGAGCACGTCCGTGCCAGCGGACGCACACGTGTCACTCTCCCATTCGCCAACGGCATAGCCGTTGGTTTCAAACAATTTTTTATTTTTTTTTAAAAAAAATCGGTTTTTTATTAAAAAAACCGATAAAAAATAAAAAAAAAAAATTTCACTTCCCCAAAAAATTATATCCGTTTATAACCGTTTTTCCCCACTTTTTAATTTTTTTTTTATTTTTTTTACCCCAAAAATACACACTTTCATCTATAAATACCCCCAATTTCACTCCCAAAAATTCACACTTTCACTACACAATTCTCATCATCATTCTCTCATCTCCATTCTCATCTTCAATCTCTCATATCCATTTTCATCTTCCTCTCACACCCTACAACACCACTATGTCCGGTAACGACGACAACCCAAGCGGCTCTCACGGTTGGAACCCCGAATGGTTCGGTTCGCAACCGTTTCCTAGTCCGGAAACGGAATATTCGGCCCCTCCTCTCACCCAAGATTCGGGCGTTCCGAGTGGCTACCGGCCATACCCAATCGACGATCAAGGTGCCTCCGATGGGCGCTACGGGTGGACACCGGAGCCTAGGCCTCGCGCCCCTTCCCAAATGCCGAATCCTCCATCTCGCGCCGGTGTCCGCACACCGTACTCACCGGCGGAGATGGAAAGATTGTTCAAGGCGTACTTGGAAATCTCAGAAGATGCGGTGGTTGGAACGAACCAATCCGGCGATCACTTTTGGTGGCGCGTCTCTAGCCGGTACAATGCACACCGGCCGCCGGGAACGATCGAGCGCAACGAGAGTATGGTGCGCAACTGCATCGGCCGAGCCAACGAAGAAATTGGCAAGTTCAACGGCTATTTCATCCAGGAGTCCCGGAATGCCGGGAGCGGCCAAAGCGAGGTCGACATCATCACCGCCTCGCTGAGCACCTACCAATCCATGAACGGTAAGTCGTTCAAATATCTTAACGTTTGGCAGGAGACGCGGACGCACCCGAAGTATAAGGGAGGCATAACATCCTCCTCTAGCGGCTCCTCCAAACGCTCACGGTCGGTAGCACTATCCGACTCCGGCTCGGAAGAAGTGGCTAGCCAACTCGCCGGAGCTAACTTGGGTAGCCCCGATGCCGGACCAAGCGGTTCCCGACGCCGACCGCAAGGTAGGAAGAAGGCGGCGGCCGAACGACGTCGCGCCGCGACTCCATCTGCCCCTGCTCCCGAACCCGCACCCTATGTTCCACCTCCACCCCCGAACAACTCGTTGTGGGCCCTTTTGGCCCAACTCAATATGGCCGATAGGTCAACTATGACCCCCACGCAACTTCAAACGCACGAGTCCATGATATTGGGTCTCCAAAAACAATTGGGGTTGGTGCCGCCGGATGCGTAGTCTTCCTCGGGTTATATTAGCCAATAATTATGTAATTTTTAATTTTTAGGAGTTTAATTATGTAATTTTTAATTTTTAGTATTTTAATTATGTAATTTTTAATTTTTAGGATTTTAATTATGTCTTTTTATTTTATTTGTAATTTGTAATTTTTATTGTGGTTTTTTTAATGAATTTTAGTATTATGAAAATGTTGTTGTGTAATTGAATTTTATATTAATTGTGCTCGTCCTTGCGGAAGAGCACAGTTGTGGGTGTTGTGCTTTTGCCAGAGAGCAGGCATGAATAGTACCGCCCGGGCCCACAACCGTGCCGCTGGCAAGAGCACGGTTGTGGATGCTCTAAAACTGATCAATTGCAAGAAGGGAGTTGCAACTTGCAATATTTGGGCATCCTAACTGAATCATGATAGAATGATTTATATGCCAACAAAACATTCCTCTCATATTAAAGGAAGACTCGACCAAAGTAGAATTGTTTCAATTGTAGCTAGCCGACCATATATTTTCCAGCCACAGCTATCATTCATTATAATTAATAGTAGTATTAAATTCCTAATCTCAATACATTCATGTATATAAAATGATATCACCCATTTCTTCCGTCCAATGTACTCCCTCCGTCCCGTTCCATGTTACTTGCAATTTTCATTTTAGGCAGTAAATTTGGGATTGGTTTTTTTATGTAATTAAAGTAGAATTTGAAGTGTAACGAGACACCACTTAATAAAGGGCCTCTTAACTTAATCTAACATATTAATTAAATACATTAATTCTAACTTCAACTAGAAATAGTGTTAGGAGTTTGTGACGAGCCGAAAAGCAACAGTGCAAGTAACATGGGACGGAGGGAGTATCATATGTAGAACATTGTTATGGGTGTGAGGCACATTGCAACGATAAGGTAAAAAAATTGGGGCGCACGGGACGATGAGGCGCACAACCCACGAATCGAATGCCGCCGCCTCACAATTGCCTCTTGATTATCGATCGCCCTATCCACCTTGGGGCAATTCAAGTTGGGGTCGGGCACTCCAAGCCTGGAGGGCCCCCTAAAAACACAAATATCGAACTATAAAAATTGAGCCGTGTGTAAAACCAAGTGAGGGGCAAGACTAAGACTCAAAGAACTATACTACTAAATACCTTAAAAAATATTAACAAATGTTGCAGTTCTTGAATCCAAGAATCAAGTTTTTCTTTTTTCTTGGTATTAAACAAGTAGAAAAATACTACATATATCAGAAGAGGTAGATGTCTAGATGGAACATATGAAAGAATTGCATATTACTTTGACATAGTAGCTGGAAACAGCATGATCGGCGGTGACTTATTAGAAAACAATTATGTTATGGATCTGCCACTGATGATGCGATGCGCCCAGTCAACAAAAAATGCAGCATAAGATAGGATATAATCGACTTATATCTTTTTCCTTGGCTGTTACTTAGGACTATATCTTTGATTAATATATACTAAGTCAATCAATAATTTGTCTAAAGACATGGAAACAGGCCCAATGAGAGGCCACCAACAAGGGTGGTTTGAGCCTATGATTCATTACATAACTGGCATGATTTAGCATAGAGGGGTGAAATTGGTTCCTAATTTTATGAGCCTATGATTCATAAACATAGACATGATCGTTGAACTAGATAAGACCTAAAAAAGGGAAGATGAAATGTGATAGAAAATGAAACAAGAATAGAGGTTAATGGAGAAAATGGAAATTGAAAACTCATTGATGTAGTCTTGTTGTAGCAGAGGTCACAGAATAAGTAGTCAAAGCAAGAGCAAGTGCAAAGTGCAAAGCAATCGCAAATCTCAAAATTAGTAGTAATTAATATATTAGCGCTAAATTTCGAAGAAAGATAGTGCTGTATAGAGAAAAGTGGTTACCACTGGTCAATAGCTTCTTTATCTTGGTCGTCTTCCATGGCAGGATTGGATTCTTTTCAATAGATTGAACTTGCGAAAGGAGAAGATTTATATTCAACAGTGCCAAACAACTTTATTAATTTTGGTGACATTATTGTTTTATTTTGTGGACAACCTACATGGGCTACAGTCTGGACTTTTTATTCATTTCTAGAAATATAGATCTGGATCCGAAGATATGGACCAGCTCCAAAATGCATTGCCATTTAGAGGAGATTCGGGCTCTTGATTGAAAACTAAATGGGCTACTTTTGGGTTGTAATCATTCTGAAAATTGGGGTACTATATAAATAAGCATTATTCCAAAAATAATAACACATGTACAAGAAAAGCATGTAATTGGATTATACTACAAAATTCCAAGTTTCCAACGATGGGAAGCACCACCAAAAAATGTCTAAATACGTTATAATGAGTTTACATCATTCACACTAGACTATACGCTGCAAATTAAATGGATTTACATTTAGAGGAATACCAAACTGACATAGCTAAGAAAATGTTTTCAACTTTTAAGTTAGCAAGACGGCTCTAACATGACTGCAGTATTTTGAATTGTAGAGAAAGAGAAGCATGATCATCAAAAGAGATTGGACATTGCATAATACCATTAATTTTATCAGTTTAGGTGAGTCGAACTGATGCGGCTACAATCCACAAATGGATGCTCTAGTAATTTGCTAGCTGTAGGTCTATCAGCAGGATTTCGACGGAAGCAGCACTGCAAGAAATCCTTGCCCTCTGGCGACAGCGTTTCAGGTATGGGTGGACTCTCCTTCAACACCTTGAACAATGCTGCAGCCTTAAATACACAATTCAGTTTCACAAATCAGTTCATCACACTAAACTAGAACCCCACAAAATGTTACTCACCCCTTCGTAGCCGCTCCATGGGGGCTTTCCGTTGATCATTTGAATTATGGTGCACCCCAAACTCCATATATCTATTGCTAAACCAATATCAGAACTTGGCACCACACACTGCAAAAGCTGCATGAAGGAACACAGTGATGTTAGTATATTAAGGCCACAGTTTCCTACTAGTATACTAGTATTAAACTCAGCTTGCATGCACCTCTGGAGCCAGCCAATATGGACTACCCTTCAACGATAGATTTACTGCTTCCCCGTTTATCTGCAATTAATAGCCCATTATAATCATTTACAGCGTCTCATGTTTGATATAAGCCTATGCTAAACATTTTATTTAGAGTACCTTTCTTTCCCACATATATTTGTGTGAATTGGAAAAAAGAAAAACTCACATGTTTAGCCATCCCAAAGTCAGCAAGCTTGACAACACCATGTGCATCTACAAGTAAATTTGCACCCTTGATGTCCCTAGAAAAATCGATCATCATTAGACCAATTTTACACTCCAAATCGTTGAGTTTGAAAGATATTCTATCATGTATGGATACCATTGTTTCTTGGCTCCAGGCAACAATTCATCCATGATAAAAATTTCTACATGAGCAAAACTTCCTACATCTACACAGGCTGTGGTCATTCTAGGTCATCCCAAGGACATATTAAGAGAAATATGATACAAGTTCGAGAATGGTTTCGTCATTGTCCTTTAAAATAGAAGAAAAACAATCTTAGTAATATAGTATCTAGCTGAACAAAGAATCACATATGTACAACAATAAGTAAGAAACACCTTAACAAAAAGTCAGTGAAAGAGGGATGCATTTGGGATCTAAAAAAGATTAGGCTTTGACATTTCTAACTAAAAAGATTACCTGTGTATGGTTTTTGTGCTATGCAAATAAGCCAATCCACATAGAATATGACGTGTGAAATTACGAACTACAGACTCCGTAATAGCTGCACTATGGTCATAGATGAATTTATTGATTGAGCCAGGATGAACATATTCCAGGTATATATAGAACTTGTCTCCAACCTGCATGATCAGAGAAAGTGAGATTCCAAATGGCCCTCCATGAAGAAAGGTGTCAAGCTCACAGTAGAGCTTCGTGAAGGAAAAGTACGTACAATTTCACTGCCATAATACTGCACAATGTTTGGATGCTTTAGCTTGCTAAGAACCTTAATTTCCTGAATAGATAAAGAAACATCAGCCAAAGGTTCTAATTTTTGTTCATAAATAGCCACAAAAAGTATCAAGGGAAGCTTTTGAGAGGAGTAACAGAAGAGTGAAAGCCTAATATCCATATAAACCACTGAAAATTTAGTTGCGATGAACTAAATATTGTTCATGATATTGATAAAATGAAAAATTATACTCTTCTTTACCAACTAAACTCTAAGATGAGGTATTCATTTGATACGCTATCAAATTTACACCGAAGAAAATGTCCTAAAGTTCAAATCTTACCACCACTCTCTCATATAATATGTCATTTTCAAGCCATGGTGGCCATCCATAAACTGTAAAATGTGACTGTGACACTCCTTTATAGTTTCCACCACTTAAACTCTTGTTCTAGCTAAACAAGTTCATTTCCAGAAAATCAAATTATTAAAAATTTCCAGACCATAAACAAGGGAGGTGAAAGATAATTCAGATTTATTTTACTCAAACCAAAGATTTAAGTATGCTGAGAATAAAGAAGCAGCTAAATTGGAAATAACCTGCTCTAGCTGCCTGATGCTTTCTTGAGATTTTACATCCTCTGGTAAAATCTCAACCTCCTTCATTGCACATAAAGCTCCAGTCTCCCTATTTACACAAAAGAAAGAAAGTTAGTTAGTTAAAAACGTGTGATTGAAAAATCAGCAAACATATTCAGCATGCATACCTGTTGGAACCAACATACACACTTCCAAATGTACCCCTCCCAATGAGCTTCCCTTTCTGCCATTGAGATCTAATAGGAGAGGACTGTTTAGCTCCGGGATGTTCAGACCTTGCGACAAGAGTGGGAATTGTAGCAGGCGAAAAGAAGTTGGTAGCTCCCGAAAGATGAGATGTAGAAGAGCTTGAGGAGAGTGGAGTGGGCATGTCAGCCCCTGGAGGGAGAGGCAGAGTATGTACATTGGCATGAGAAAAACTTTCCCTCCAGTCCAACGTTATCTTGAAAGGTTCTGGCAATCCGGCCCCGGGTGCACTTTCGACATGGGAGTGAGAACTCACTGTTTGAGTTATAAGAGGGGGATCCTCAGCACTTGCACCAGAAATTTTATCCAAAGGCATTTGATAACTACAACTTAGTCCTGTATTTCCATTGCAATGGGGATTCCTTGGCTCGGACCGAGCACGGAAAATAGCAGGGGGTACCCTGTGATAGGATGGCGAGGGACTGCATACAGGACTAGTTGGAGCACTCATGAAAATACTGCGACGGCTCTCTTGTTTAACAGCTGACTTTCTAGATAGCCGAAATTCAGGCTGTTCTACACTTGATCTGCTGATTCAGGATACAAAGGGGAATCAGCATTCCACTAGGGTTAATGTATGCATCAACAGCTAAATTCAAATAATCAAATCTTGGCTATTATATACATTGTGGTTAGCTATGATCTAAATTGTAGACAGATTTTAGTAAATACTGTATTAGTTTTGTAATTAGATGGATTAAGAAGTAGTATTGTTACCTTTTTAGGTGGTGATCTGTCTCCTCATTGAGGCTGAGGCTCCGACAATCGGGCGGCGACGGAAGGGGAACGTTGTGGGACTGGGAGGCGGAGGGGAGTAGTTTAGGCTCAGGCGGCAGCAGTTCTGGCAGGGGCAACGGCTGAGAGCAGCTATTCGCATCGACGTCGTTTTGCCGCAATTTGGCGACGGTGGAAGACGAAAATGGCAGCTGCCACCAATGCATGATTGGATGGTCCGTTGAATAATTATCGGGGACATATAAATAATGTGTATGGCGTGACTTACTTATGTCAAACGTCCTTGTCGTTCAATTACAGTATCTCACTTTTTATTTTTTTAATAATACACTCTCGAAAATACAGATATTTGGAATTTCATGAATTTTAAGAAAGATATAGAACGAAAATATAATAAAGAGAGCAAAGAAGGATGATACCAAAAAATAGAAAAACTATTTTTATGGACACATTGAAAAAAGTTTTAAAATTTAGGAATATTGGGATTTAATATCACAAAACTTTTTTTTCAAAAATTTGTTTTTTCGCATTAACTTTAAACTTGACATATAAAATCACGCATTTAAATGAGTAGTTGTTAAACTTTTTCTATCGACGACAAAATCTAACTACATGGATGACCATATTTGACTTCTGAGAGCATCCACAATGGATGCCTGATCTCACGCCCGATCGCCCGAGATCGGGCACGGGCGTCGTCGGGCATCCACTGCAGACGTCGGGCGCGACCGAAAGATCGGTTGTCCCGATCTCACGCCAGATCCATCGGGCGCCCGATCGGGCATCCACTACAGCGGCGCCCGAGCCCGATTGGGCGTTTTTTTTGCTTTTTTTATTTAATTTTTTAAAATTCTTTAAACCCTAATTAAACCACTATAAAATACTCAATCAGCATTCACTTTTCACACACCAATACTCTCTACTCCTCTCACATTCTGTTCTCTTTTCTCATTTTCACACTTTCAAGAATGGATCCGAGTCAGTTCCCAAACCTCCATGGTGTCGACGACGATATGCAGATGTTTGGCGGCGGCGTCCGGTGGCCCAGCCACGAATCCTACCGGGTCGAGACGCCTGGATCTGTAGGGTCCACTTTTATTTCGGACTCTGAGTTCGATCCGTTCTTCGACACCGACGCGTATCGGGTTGAGGACATAGAGCCTAGTTGTGGGCAACCTCCTGCCCCTGAGCCGCCGAGGCGGAAGAAGAAGATGGCGCGGAAGGAAAATGCGTCATCCGTCCCAATACCATCCAACGAGCCCAACGAAGAGTACGCAACAGGGCGTACTAACTACGAGTTGGAGGAGTACGTGAAGGTGGCTCAGTGTTGGGTCGATATATCAGAGGATTCGATATGCTCCAACAACCAGACTTCGGCCAGGACGTGGGATCGCATTGAGATCAGATACAACGCGGTGAAACCGAGTTGGACGTACAAACGTTACAAGGTTCAGCTGTGCAAGTGTTGGGATCGGATCAAGCTCCACGTCAACAACTTTTCCTATATCTACAACAGGAACAGAGACACAAGGGCCAACGGTGAGAGCATGGAGGATGTCATCCGGAAGTCGATGGTCGAGTACCATTCGGAGTACGGGCAGTTCAAGTTGTACAATGTTTGGCTGATCTTGAAGGACAAGGCGAAGTTCAACGGAGGGATACTGGTTGGATCCTCATCAGTTGCGAAGCGGACGAAGAAGACCGCCACTGGCGGTTACACGAGTAGCGGCCCATCTCCTGTGGATCTGAACGCTGAGCCGGAAGGGAGTTCTAGCACGCCTACGTCTACTGTTAGACTTCCCATTGGCACTATCACTGCCAATGCCCAAGCTAAAAGGAAGGGAAAGGTGGCCGCGTCTGGATCAGCTCCCCCGCAGGCTGCACCTCTTCCGTCTACTCAGCTCGTGTCCTCAGCGATCGAGGAGTTCGGTGGTTTTCGCGAGGTGGTTGAGTATAGGTTTATACTTGACGCACAAAACAACCTTCATACCAAATCCGATCCGGATGCCCGACGGAGGACTGAGAGGATGATCAAGAACCTGAGCCAGAAGTTGAACTTAGATGACTAGTTAGGTTTTTATTAATTTAGCAATGTAGTTTTTTTAAAAAGTTTTTTTTTAAGTAATTTAGTTTAGTAATGTTTTTTTGCTAAGTATGATGTAGTTTTTTTTAATTAAGTAATGTAGTTATTTTTTCAAATTTGTAGTGTTTAATATAATATATTTTGGTATTTTATTACTTAAATATAAAAATAAAAATTATAATATTAAAAATTAAAAGGAAATTGAGTTTAATTGATAGGACACCCCACTAGGGCCAAACCATTGTTCAAAGAAGGGACGTGATGATGTAGCAACCACTGGGCTCCCACTAAGGTTTCCAGTAGGACATCCATTATGGATGGTCTAAAAACTTTATATTCACATCCTATCATTTTAAAGTGATAATCATATCTTATATGCATGTAACAATGAAATGTAGCCGGATTTTGTTTTTAGTGGGAAAAACTAAAAAAAATTGTATATTATATGTTAAGTTAAAATTTTATGAGCTAAAAACAAATATTTAAAAAAATTCGTGATGTTAAAAGCTAATATTCCAATTTTGGTTTGGAACCAAGTGACGGAGGGGAGGGAGTAATAGTAAACACAAAGCGGAATGATCCAATGAGTAAGACTATATACAATTTCCATCCTTACTAAAACTTCACATCTAATTTATCTGTTACCTGTGACTTATAACAACACATACAAGAATAAAATCTAACCAAAATACAAGGATATAATAAATCTATTTCTTTTGTCGAAATGTTTCATTTCTTCCAACTTGGACCCATGAATATTGCACGATTGATCGGTTAGCCAGTTGTCGCATAATTTGACAATATATTGTCATGAATCTGAAGGCGTAATTTATAAACTAGGACTAATATATTCCTCCATTTCCGGTGGTCGCATAATTTGACAATACATTGCCATAAATCTAAACCCATAACTTATAAACTAATGCCTTCATTTCCGTTTTTATAAGGGCTAAATTGTCAAAAAAATCATACTAAAATTTAGTTAAATTTTGATTTGTTCCATAATTTTAAAATCGGACTTTAAAATGATGAAGTTTTGATTTGTAATCAAGTATTCTGATGTGAAAATTGAAGTAAAATATGTACAGTATATTGTTTACATATAGTATAAGGGAGTATCATTTTTTTTAAACCGACAACATTGTTTTAATTCATCAGCCATAATGTCCATGTTTGATTTTTCAGCTTCCAAGTTAAATACAATTTCTCCGAAAAACCATCATGGGATACTTTGAGAAAAAAATCCAAACAAATTAAATTTAATTAATCTTCAAGATTTTTTTGGCAATTTTCCATTTTTATAAATGTACTTATTTTATCATTTTAATTCATTCTTAACATTGCACATTTTCTATTTTTATAAATTACTTTGCCAGCAACAACTTATATTTTTTCCATCACCATATCAATTTATTTTAAAAAATAAAGTATGACTCCAAATTTTCTGCAATAAATTACATTACCACAAAATAAAATATTAGCACTTTTTCCCACTGATTTACACACTTAACTAACTTGATAAAACTAGTTGGACTTTGGATTGTTGTGTCAAAGTTTCATATTTGAGAACGATTATCATTTATATGTGAATAGTACACAGCTCTAATTCCATGTTAAAGTTGTTGGACTTTGGATTGTTATTAGTACAAGTTTTAATCTCGCCAACATACTAAATTATCCCTTTTATCGCCAGACATTTTTATTGGAGTATTGGAACTACTCCCTCCGTCCCCAAAGAATATGCACTTTTAAGTTCGACACTTGTTTTAATACAAAATTGGTAAAGTAAGAGAGAAGTAAGAAAAATATTGTTAGTGAAGAATGAATCTCACCAGAAAAGACTTTCTAAAATTAGAAAGCGTATATTCTTGTGAGATGGAGGGAGTATAATTTAAGTAAGCCGTCGAGATTGTTGATTTAAGTAAAAATGACTTAAAAATGATAAAAGATGAAAAGACGTGAAATTTGAGTTCGGAAAAGGTCAAGAGGATCGAACAAGTAGCGTGCAGTAAGTAGTGTTGCGTGACCTATGCAGCATACACGAGAAGGAGCAATGGCATTGGGGGCCGCACGACTCACGCGAAGACACTAACTTCCCGCGTGAGTCGTGCGTTGATACTGAGGCACCCTGCATAACAAGGGATGTACTTTCCAGCCTTTGGCCGTCCAATGCTCACATGTGGGATTTCCAGCCTTTGTCGGATTTTGAGAGTTTACATTTGGAAATCGAAAAATCAATTTTTGTCCACATAGAATAGCTTTATAAGTACTGGTATTTTGTAATTTAACTCCTGATGAAGGAAATCATAGAATAGAGAATTCAAGGGAGATCAAGCTGAGCCAAGATTATTTCCCCCGGGTTTATAAAAAAATTAGATTGAACATGTTTCACTTTGTTTTTATTAATTTAGTTTATCTATCTATGGATAGTTAAATTTTTAGGAAGTTGGGGATTGAAAATAATTGACTCATATGTTTCTTTTTACTAGTATTATTATTATTATTTAATGTTCAGAACTTGTTTTGCTTTAATTATTCATGTGCTTTTAAATAGTGATTGATTATGACTTTTATTGATGTATTTATGTGTTGATACAAGATTTAAGAGGAGTATTGATACATGATGTGAATAATTATCAGGTTTAGTTATTATAGCAAAGAGAAGTTGAGATTAAATACAAGGACAAAGATCTTAGGAATTTTTATGAGTTGCGTGCTAGTAATTAGCCATTGATATTAGTTCTAGTGAGTAACCAATGGTCTAGGTATTCCAAGAGGATGTCAAGGCTATATTAGTGATCATCTTAGCATAATTTGAGTCGAATGAACATTGAACTAATATATAATGGCAAAAGAGATGATAGAATCATTACTCTTAACATTCTTCTGCTCATCTTCAGTATTTATTTGTTTTTTTTTAATTTATAGTACTCCGTCCGTCTCTCTGTAGCTCAATCATATTCCTTTTTGGGTTGTCCCACTATAACTTAGTCGTTTCTTTTTTTGGCAAAAAGCAACGATTTTTCTTCTCTCCTCATTTACACTTTCTTACTTTATTCTCCATTCATCTCTCTATCTTTTTCCTTTTCTACTTTATTATTCATTACATAACTCACTCAACATAACTTTTCTTAAATCATGTGCTGAAAAGAAACTCATCTACTACAAAGGGACATAGGGAGTATATTTTATTCCAATATTAGTAGTTAATAATCAATTTTCATACTTATAGTCTAGATGGTACCATACTTTAGCTTTAATGGACTATCATATTTTTCCTTTAACTATACTATAGTTGAAACCCTGGAGTAATTTTACATTTTAGGATATACCTTACTTTAGTTATAATGGACTATCATATATTTTGTATTTCAATTAATTATAAAATATTACCATACCCTTAAATCAACAAGTATTATTTATTCTTATTGTGATTTGAAATGTAGTCTTTTGTTGAATATTATCCTACATCTTAATACCCAATTATGTATGTTCTGTGGTCATCTTTCCCCTAAAAAGACTCGTTCCTAGAACTAAATATTCAAAGAACTTGTTATACATCTAATTATTTTAGTAAGCAAGAATGAGTTAAAAGTCAAATGAGGTTGCATGACCAAATCGAGATGTGAGTAATGTGAATGCGAATTGTTAGGGCTGCTGGACTCATATGTAACACACAGTCACACACACACACACACACACACACACACAATATTGCCAAAACACATAATCGACTTGACTTTATAATATAAAAAAAAGTCCATGCTATGTAACTTACCAGTACACGGAAGTCGTTTTTCAATTACCAAGTCAACGTTATATAATTTTTGAGCTTCTAAGTAGTTTCCCAATTTATTTAAAGGAATTCATAACAATTTAGTACATCAGAAGACTCGGAAGTCAGAACATGAGTCGAGCATGAGTTATGTGCTACTAGTATTCAATAAATTAAATTACTAAAATCAAATAAATTATGATTTTATAATCCCTCAAAATGTGATGGAAGGTTGTTTGAGAACATCGATGAATTTTACATGAAAATAATACTCCGCGACGCCGACAATAGTTTTTCCTTCATTTTATAAACTTTCCAAAATATACTCCATTTTCATTAAAGTGGATTAAATACTTCCTTAATATACTCCATATAAATAAAGTTATACTCAAAAAAATGCTTCCGAAATTCCTAATTTTTAACAAACGTCCCGTTCAACAGTAGGCTAAATTAGCTCTATGCTTTTGGTTTTGTGAACAATTATGATAACTTAAAACAAAAAACTATGTTGTTATATGTTCCATTCATCCTATTCATAACGACATGAGTTTTGTGATAGTTATTAAATGATTAAATTAAAGAGAAATTAGTAGTATTAAATATTTTTAATGAGAACAGAGAATGAAACATTTTTATACCAAAAATGAGAGAATTATACCACTCCACCACAATTTATATACTAGTATAAATATAGCATTCATTAGATCCATTGGCTATATAGTATAATACACATCTGATTAGCTATTAATATGGCATATAACTTTGAAAACGATCTCCACAATATCTCTACATATGCACAACTAATAATTTATAATTATATTTTTACGAATATGGTAATTAAACTTTGGTTTTTGAACACAAGCTTAGGAAATTGTGAATGTGCTTCATTAAATATTACAAGTATTATAAATTTTTTAACATGAAATTGATTGACATCTACGTAAAAGAAATGGTTTTATTTTAACTTAATGTCTTTTCTAGTTGAACTTCTAATATACATCAGTTTACCAAGCCACGATGTAAAATAGTATCGAACATATTCAATTGGTTGAACAATACTATAGCTATAACTAAAATTATGTTATACTCCAAAACAATGAATTAACACACTTCAATCATGACAAAATTTCCAGGTCGTCTTCAATCGTCATTATGATGGCACAGATCTCCCAATATTTTCATTAGACCAATACCACAAAATCCTTGTGGAATACATATGAAGAAAATGAGGTCGAAAGCATAGCACTAAAGTAGTTGACTAAACTCCTTTGCATACATAGAGACCACTAACTTTGAATCACAAAATAATTTCACATATCTTATTACACGGCCCAACTAATGAAAAGCCAGTACCTGAAATGTTGTCTTTGTGTCAAAGAAAAATAGCACCGAGTGGCCTGCCAGCTTGAACAACACCAGTCAACTGGGCTCCAAAAAGTTGTGCACATTCCTAAGCAGCAATGTCTGTGCTTATTTATGCCTCTTTTGTGTTTTCTATGTCTATGTATGTTGCCTTGACCTTACAAATAGGTATTGTCTCATTCTTACTCAACAGCTTCAGGCTTGGATGAACCACCGGGTCATGTATGGACACTCTGTCCTCGATGTCCAGATTGCTCACATCAACTTCAATTTTTTGAGGAATGTGTTCGGATGGGCACATGTACTTCAAGGATTTCCTTATCTTAACTAAAGTACCACCTGCATTTTTATATAAGCCAGCAAAGTTAGTAGAATCAAATTTGACAGTAATTAACAAGCGTCAGATTGTATAATGAATAATGATACAAGCTAAAAGAAGCATCCTGTCATTCTTATTTTGATGTGGAAAAGATAAGATCAATCAAATGGAACATAAATGCACCAGCAGCAGTAAAAAGAAAAACTCAAATGCCACCAGCATTTATAAAAAAGATACAATGGAGGTATTGAATGATGCAAATAATTTGAAGCAAAATTAACATTTCAATACCGATAATAACAGGGAGAAAGGTTCATTTAGAAGGAAATCCTTTTCTCCATCTGATGAAGAAATAATATGGATTCCTCTTTTTTGCCAAATGGGTCATGATTTATAACTAATTTAATTGAACGCTAGGTTATTTCGAAATTCGAACAACAAACTCCGTTAACTGAAAATTGAACCCTATGCCTCAGCTTAAATGTATAAAAAGATAGCTATCATGTACTGCAATCAATGTTATCAATCTCGTATGGCGGCTTATGGCGGTTTGCCTAAAAACCGCCACAGGGATATGGCGTATTAGTATGACGGTCAAAAATTAAATAAATAAAATAATATTTATATATAATTCAAAAATTAAAAATATAACAGCTTAAACACTTTAAACAATTAATAAAGCATAATATGCCACTCTAACCACCATGTTTCTTGCATAATGCCCTATTCCTAAATGCAGTACACACGCAATGTTGTCAAATGTCGGATATGGTGGTGCTATGGCGGCGACATGGTGCTATGGCGTTTCCACCACTGAACGCCATGCCATAGCGCCATGGCGCCGCCATATCAGCTATTTGATAACATTGACTGCAATACGACGGCACTGCTTATACCCAAGCATTACAAATAGGTTTACAGTAATGATCTCATAGGGGTTTACAATCCAACGAAACTTAGACAACATTCTTGCTACAGACCAAGAAGGTGAGAATGTATGATTCAATCACCACCCAAGCATATAATAAGAACCGATGCCCAGAAAACATGGATTGGAATGTGCACAACTAGTTATGATAGTTACGAACTATAGCTCACAGAATCTGAAGTACACTACAAGTTATGACACTTATTAGAGAGGCCTCTAAGCACTGATCAATTAAAACAATTAGCTGCTGAGTTCTATAAACTTGTTACCAATTACACTTATAATCTTCAATAGCTAATTCGAGGCAAAATGAAAAAACAGTAAAACAAAAGAGAGTCGAATACAAACCTTTCTTCACACCGGGACAAGCATCCTCTCCTGTATAAACAATCGGAACCTCAACCTTAAGCTCCGAACCATGCTCCGCCCATGCAAACACCAAATTCAGTATGTTCCCATCATAATCCCTATGTATCTTAGGTACCAAAAAGACATCGATAATCATGTAAAAGCAAACAACTTCAGACTACACAATGGTACTACTAAAGAGCGGAGCTAAATTGAAGATTTGGATGATTGGATAGAACAATAATAGTTCCAATCTTCCAAACCATAACAACAACAACGACTCTATTGATTAGCGCCAACTCATTTGATTATTAATAAAAATATGTTCAATCCAATAGCATTTTCCTTGAAGCAATCATGCGAATCAAAGCAGGCTATAAATTAATCGAGAGAGCAGAAATGAGCAAACCTTGATGGGAAGAACCTTTCCATTCTGAAGTATGGTGGAAGAACCTGAACCGGCGCGGATCTGGAGAGGGAAAGCGGTGGAGCAGAAAAAGGGCAGCTCAATGTCCTTGAGAATGGACTTAATCTGCTTGCGCTCGGTGGTTAGGAGCAGTTTCTGGGAGACAGAGGTGGAGGCGACGAAGGAGGTGGGGTCACTAGGGTTCTTCTGGACGTATTTTTGGGAGAAAACGACGGCGGGGATGCGTCCCTGAGCACGTTCGCGGGCGGAGATCCGGTGGCCGGAGAGCTCTCTGGGAACGGCTTGAATCGTGTGGTAGGAGCGGTGTGCAGGTGTCTGATTGGCGTTTCTGAGAACGCCAGCGGCGGCGCGCCAACACTTGGACATTTGATTGATCGGAAAATAGGTGAGGAGAGGTGGAGGAGAAATGAAAAGCAGAGGTTCTCAGTTTTCAGGGTATAACGCTTCTAAAATATTGGGCTCTAAATTATTCCTAGGCCCAACACTTCAAAGCCCAGTTCTTGTTTTTTATTTTGATGATGATGATGATGATGATGATGATGATGATGATGATGATGATGATGATGATGATGATGATGATGATAATAATAATAATAATAATAATAATAATAATAATAATAATAATAATAATAATAATAATAATAATAATAATAATAATAATAATAATAATAATAATTTCTGCTTTCTTCCTCCTCGTCCCGAATTCTCTGATTCTCTCCTTTCTGTCTGAGTTTACGCTGCCATAGCAATTGGTTTTCTTTTTCTACTTTAAACCTATTGTGTTGAGATATTTACAGCTTCCAGAAATGAATCGTAATCGTGGAAGACTTCGTTATGTTGATGTTTATCCCGAGTCAGTTTGCACTTTCTCAAAATTTATGCACGCCAGCTGCTTGATATTTGTCCTACAATAGTGTTTCCATTTTCCTCTCATTTCTGGTCAGAGAACTAGTGTCCCCATTCTCGTGTTTATCTGTTTCTAGACCTAATTACTTTTTCTTTTATTTTTTAATCTTTCTATTATCTACCAATGTATTCCACCTCAATATACACTGCATCAGCCTTCTGCAAGAATTTCACTCTACAAGCATGCTATTTTTCGTGGGGCGCCAGAAACATGAGCAAAATGTCTCTATATCTCCAAAGGGCAAAACTCATTGATTCGATAAGACTCTGTCTCCGTTCCAATGCTCCGGATTCGTCTCTCATTACCATATTGAGGAGTCCTTCTCTGGACTCGTTTGTCGTCGCCAATGCTCTCCGGTCGGCTCCCTCGCCTCTTTCCGCTCTGCATTTGATCGAAAATCTTAAAAAGATCGAAACTTTTTCTCACACGCAAGAGACCCTTCACGCATTGGCCAAGATTCTTGCTAAATCTGGACAGACGAGGAAACTCGGAGCGTTGATTGACGCCATCAATACTGGAAAGTTCACAAACGTGGCCTATGCAAGTTTCATGGATAGAATGCGGTGGTATGCAGCTGCAGGTGATCTGACTGAAGTCAGTGGCGTCTGGCATGAGTGGCGAAGAACGTTGGACAAGCATCCTTGCACCGAGTCATACAACGTTGTGATGAAGCTCTTTGTGGAGAAGGGCATGGATGCAGAGGCTGTCAAGGTGTTTTGTAGGATGGTTGAGGAAGGTGCCCTTCCGAACTGCAGAACGTATACAGTGATCATTCAGCACCTCGTGAAGTTTGAGAAACTAGATTCAGCCTTGAAACTCTTTAAAATGCTGCCTCTTATGAGAATCAGGCGTACGTCGATGCAGTATTCTATGTTGGTTGAAGCTTTTACTAGTGCTAACAAGTTGGAAGTTGTGAAAATCTTGCTCAATGAGATGCGAGCTGATGGGATATTGCCCGGTCGAGCAATGCTGATGTCGCTAAAGGTGATGAAAGAGGCTGGCTATGGCGAAGAGGCCGATGAACTGATTAAGGAAATGATGCCTGATGAGAGGATAAAAAGTATATGCTATTCCTTAGTCAGCAACGAGGATGATGTTGATGACGAGGATGAGGGAGCTTCTGGTCTTTGTGGTGTCGACAAGGATGAAGTACAGTTGAAACCATGGTTGGATCCAGCTGCTTTGGCGAGTGCATTGAAACATTGGGAAGATGAAGAAGTGGTTGTGCTAGAAGCTGCAAACATTATGTGGACAAGCCGCCTGGTTTGCAAATTAATTAGGAACTTCAAATCACCTGAAACTGCATGGGAGTTCTTCTGCTGGGTGGCTCATCAGCCTGGATTCGTTCATGATATTTACTCAGTGTCGAGGATGATTGCCAAGTTGGCTCGCCTTGGATGCGTGCAGCTGGTTGAACAGCTGCTGTTTAAGATAAATCGAGAAGGCATGCTATTGTCATTCAGCACCATTAGATTGATTATTGACTCTTATGGATTCTCGAGGAGGGGTGATGCAGCTTTAGAGATTTTCCAAAATGTCAGAACAATTTGTGGTCCACTGTCACAAAATAGTCAGCTTATTCTGTATTCTTCGCTCTTGAGGACATTAGCAAAGTGCCAGATGAATGGTGAAGCCTTTGATATACTCGAGGAGATGATGCTGCGCGGTGTTTGCCCAGATGTACAGACATTTTCTGGGTTGATGCATCATTATGCGCTTCAAGGAGATATCAAAACTGTGCAGAGAATCTTTGCCATGGTGAGACAGTGTGATTTGGAGCCGGATGCTTACATGTACAAGATTCTCATCTGTGCTTATTGCAAGTGTGAAAGAGCTTCTCTTGCCCTGAAGATTTTTGAGGATATGAGGAACTCGCAATTGATGCCTGATGCTGCTACTAAACAAACACTTGTGAAGAGTTTGTGGAAGGAAGGTAAGATCCGAGAGGCAGCTCGAGTGGAAGAGATGACTGAGGAAGCCGTGGACAACTTGCCACTTGCTTTGCCCGGACACTTGTACACTGTTAGCAATGCAGATCTTATAATGGTGTACAGATTATATTCCGGTTGTTTTACAGAGTGTCCCGGAAAAGAAATTCGTGAGACAGAATCAGTTGTGTCAGCATGACATGCTGGGTCTCGCGAACCAACTTAAAGGTTTGTTAAGTCAGTGGGATCTTGTTTATTACTCCTCTTGATTTAGCTCTTTTAATCGCTTGCAACGTTTTTACTGTTGTTTGAATATATGAACTTTAAATAGAAGTTTAATCAAGGGAATATGTAGTTGTCTGTTCTTATAGATCCTCTTGCAAGAGGACAAAATTGATGGAGACCTAATTTTTCTATTTACTATGTAGTTGACATAGTTGTTTGCATCTATGTTTAAAAACAATAATTATTTCTCAAGGCTGACAGTCTTTAGAATCAATATAAAAAATATAGTTACCGTAGCCATCAACTCCTTTCTTTTAATCTTATAGTTGCTGTCTTGTTTTTGAGATTCAGAAGAAACACGCGTTAGTGCCGTCTTTACTTGATTTCTTTTTTAAACAATTCCTGAAATCTTGAGATGACAACATATGAAACAACATATTGTCGTAGAATATTAGAAGGTGGGCAACCTTATTCTTGTCGAGTTGATTTGCCTTTACCACAATAAATTTCTGAAATTTGAATATATACAAATCAAGGAATACCCGATTATTATAGTAATTAAGTTATGTGCATCAATCCCAGTGATCCTTTTCAGCTTTTATATGAACCTATGATGACATCGTAAAAAGTTTCATTCTGCACAGACAGCATATACGATTGTATACTACTCCTATTAGCCATCTGTTAATCTTACCCTTCAAGAGATGGCAACCTCTTTTGATATAATTTTGATAATCTTTTCACTGTTTCTGATCTTTGTGATTTCCCCTGCTGCTTCTGAATTTGTTAATAATACTGCTATCACTGACTTCAGATCATCTGCAGACTCGCCGTCATCCTGTGAGGCTTATGTTACATATCGTGTTAGGTCACCTTATACTGACCTTGGAAGTATATCTGATCTGTTTGGAAAAAGCAGAGCAGAGATAGCAACAGCCACTAATCTAACATCGGAGGATGCTCCACTGATTCCGAATCAGCTATTGCTGGTGCCAATCACCTGTACTTCAAACGGGACACACTATTTCTCCAATGCTACATATAAGATAAAGAAGGATGACAACTTATACTCAGTTCAAGTGAAGGTTTTCCAGAATATGACCGACTATCATGTGATTGAAGACATGAACCCAGTGTTGGATCCTCTCAATTTGACGATAGGGGAGGAAGTCATCTTTCCGGTGTTCTGCAAGTGCCCTGGAGAGTCGTACAAAGAAAAGGGAATTCAGTTCCTCACTACTTATGTATGGCTGCCGGAAGACAACGCAGAGCTTGTGAGTGCTATGTTCCAGACGACGGCTTCAGATATTGAGGTGGCGAACAACTACCGGAATTTCACTGCTGCAGTTTGTCTTCCTGTGTTGATTCCAGAGAAGACGCCGATTCTTGTTCAGTTTTTTCCATCTTCAGCCTCACGTGGTAAATCCAAATTTCAATCGATTCTAATAGCTAGTTCGAGTGCTCTGGCTTTGATTGTTTTGTCAGGGTTTCTGGCGTTCTTCTTTCTCTCATGCAAGAAAAAGAAGTTGTTGGACCGAAATGGTTCTTCTCTGGATGCATCTGATCTTTTTGCAATGTATAAAGCCTCTAACGACAGGAAATTAGAGGTGAAGACGATACAGGACAAGCTGCTTCCAGGAGTATCGGGCTACCTTGGCAAGCCGATAGTATATGATCTAAATGTGATTCTGAAGGAAACTATGAACCTGAGTGAACGGTACAGAATTGGAGGGTCGGTCTACAAGGCCACAATCAATGACCAGGTTCTTGCTGTGAAGACAACACGTGATGCAACGGAAGAAGTCCAAATACTACAGAGAGTGAATCATGCAAATTTGGTGAAGTTGATGGGAGTCTCCTCTGATAATGATGGTAACTTCTTCATAGCCTATGAATATGTCGAGAACGGATCGTTGGACAATTGGCTCTCCCCGAAGGTTTCAGCTTCTTCTTCCGCAGTTAAATCCCTCGTTTGGAGTCAACGGCTGGTTATAGCTCTAGATGTTGCCAGTGGCGGATCTAGGGGGGGGCAGGAGGGGGCGGTCGCCCCCTCCGTGCGACTATTTTTCCCTTATCGGGATGTAAATTTACCATGTCCGCCCCCTCCGTTTGCCTCCGGCGTCGCCCCGAACAATAAAAAAAATAGCCATGTCCGCACTAAACCAAGCTAATACTATATATTCCGCCCCCTCCATTTCCGGATCCTGGATCCGCCACTGGATGTTGCCAATGGTCTTCACTACATGCATGAGCATACTCAACCAAGCATCGTTCACAAGGATATCAGGACGAGCAACATACTCCTCGATTCCAACTTTAGAGCAAAGATAGCAAATTTATCTGCAGCAAGACCAGCTACTTCATCTGTCATGTTAAACATTGATGTGTTCTCTTTTGGAGTCGTGCTCCTGGAGTTGCTCTCAGGAAAGAAAGTCATGGAGACGAAGGATGATGGTGAAGTTGTGATGCTGTGGAAAGAAGTGAATGGAATATTGGATATTG
Source organism: Salvia splendens (assembly GCF_004379255.2). NCBI lineage: Eukaryota > Viridiplantae > Streptophyta > Magnoliopsida > Lamiales > Lamiaceae > Salvia > Salvia splendens. The sequence continues at coordinate 12,561,723 of NC_056037.1, read as the reverse complement.
AAGATCAAAGGAAAGAGAGGGTAAGGAGATGGATGGATCCGAATTTGGAAAGCTCCTACCCCATTGATGACGCTCTAAGCTTGACAATGTTGGCTACAGCTTGTACGTCGGAGAATTCCTTGGAGAGACCAACGATGGGGGAGGTTGTCTTCAACCTCAGTGTACTCAGTCAATCATCTCCTCACATGAGTGAAAAATCTTGGGTATCCAAGTTCGAAACTGAGGAAGTCTCCCCTGTTGTCACTCCAGTCAAAGCTCGTTGAAAGTTGTAAGTTGGTTTAAGGTTCCCTGTCATTATTATGTGTATAGGTGCAGTAGTCTTATCAGAATCAAGGCTGATGCCTCTTCTTTATGTGTTATTATTACTATGAAGAACAAATCATTGCTACCAAGAAAATTTTCGTTTGAAGTTGACCTTATTCTGTACATTTTGATTTCATGTCTGATCTATGAGAACACCCTCCGTCAATTGCAAGCAAAAAAGCATTGTAAGTCAACAGATATAAACTTGTCTAAAACAGACATTTGCAAAAATAAGAAAACGAGAAAATGAGAGTTGGTGTTCCTAATGAAGTAGATATGATGATTTGGTACTGTAACTGACTGCTGACCTTCGATGACGACAGTTTGACCGCGTCTAGCAATAGCAGCTGCCAGGTGACCCGTAGCGAAGAAGAAGAGGCGGCGAGATCTTCCTTTGAGAGAGGAGATCGAGAGGGAAAAGACAAGAGAAGGAGGTTGAGAATCTAGTATGCTAGATAGAGGACACAATCGCGTTAAGAGGGTGGGCGAATTTGAGTTTTTGTAATTGATTATTTGAGATGGATCGGAAGTGGGAGAGAAAGGGGTAGACGGTAGCTAAGAAAGGAGGAGAATGAGGGTGGAGGCAGTGGTGATTAGCTGTGATCTGCACACTTTGGTGAAAATAAAATTGGAGTAAAAATTAAAATTGTGGTGAAATATTAGGGATAATTTAGACCATTCATAAATATTGTGAGAGCATTAATAAAAAGAAAAAGAAAACAAAATACATAAAAAAATTGAAAATCTCTTATTCCGAAAAATTCGCATGTCACGATCCCATTTTTCGAAATGTCAGCGAATTTAATCCTAAATTTCGAAAGACCTGCGAATTAAGACCCTTTTTTCTAAAATCTCTCATTTCTTTGGGTCCTCTGATGGGGTGCGTACTAAACAAGCCCGACAGCAATGACGGCCCATCAGCCCAAAGCCCAAGGAAGAGTATGAGTTCGGCATTACCAAAGAGTTCGGCCTCAGCCTACAGCTCGGTAAAAGCCGACCAATCAAGCTCTGCGAGTTCGGCATTACCAAAGAGTTCGGCCTCAGCCTACAGCTCGGTAAAAGCCAACCAAGCTCTGCTCTCAGGTCGGCATCAAGCTCTACTCTCAGATCGGCAACCAAAGCAGTTCGGTCTCAGTTTTCGACCGAACAAGGAGTTAGTGGACCCATGCAGGATTTCCACAACTTCCAACACACCCACTACCACGTGGCGTCAACTCAGGCCACGATCTTAGGCCATGACCTACACGACCTCCACGACCTAGAGTGATGATGTAAGCCACGATCTTAGTTCAATGTATAAATAGAACTTAGATCTGATAGAAAGAAGTTAGAATCCCTCTAGAGAAATAATCATATAGCAAGTCTGTGTTGTAAGCTGTAATTCGCAGATCAAGCAATACAAACCTGCCCCCATTTCTCCCCGTGGACGTAGATTTACCTCAGTAAATCGAACCACGTAAATTCTGTGTGTTGTAGTTTTCATTCTCTACCAGTTTTTACTAACATCAAAAATTCAGTATGAGTTCGGCATTACCAAAGAGTTCGGCCTCAGCCTACAGCTCGGTAAAAGCCGACCAATCAAGCTCTGCGAGTTCGGCATTACCAAAGAGTTCGGCCTCAGCCTACAGCTCGGTAAAAGCCAACCAAGCTCTGCTCTCAGGTCGGCATCAAGCTCTACTCTCAGATCGGCAACCAAAGCAGTTCGGTCTCAGTTTTCGACCGAACAAGGAGTTAGTGGACCCATGCAGGATTTCCACAACTTCCAACACACCCACTACCACGTGGCGTCAACTCAGGCCACGATCTTAGGCCATGACCTACACGACCTCCACGACCTAGAGTGATGATGTAAGCCACGATCTTAGTTCAATGTATAAATAGAACTTAGATCTGATAGAAAGAAGTTAGAATCCCTCTAGAGAAATAATCATATAGCAAGTCTGTGTTGTAAGCTGTAATTCGCAGATCAAGCAATACAAACCTGCCCCCATTTCTCCCCGTGGACGTAGATTTACCTCAGTAAATCGAACCACGTAAATTCTGTGTGTTGTAGTTTTCATTCTCTACCAGTTTTTACTAACATCAAAAATTCGCGGATTCATCATCCTCCATTGTATACTTTAATGTATCCTTTTTTGAATGAATATATAAAATATGTTAAACTTTTCATAAACTATATAGATTCCACATCATCAAATATTACTAATATTAACTCTGTGTTGGACTTAACAGAAAATGGTGAGAATTTGGGAAGGTGGGGAATTTTTAAAATGAATTTCCGAAGAAAAAGGCGAGGATGGAGAATTAAAAAAAAGAATATCATAAAAAGAAAAGAAGGCGAAGTGAAGTGGGCAGAGAATAATATGCATATATCAAGCGAACTGAATTTGATTTTACGCAACTATGACTCAATATACTTCCAATCATGGCCATGGGTGCGGAACCTCAATTTAACTGCAAAGTGTCGATACCATAATAATATTAGTAAGTTGAAGCGAATGAAATTAATTTGAACATTTGTGTTTCTCAACGCAAAAAATAATGAATTAATAAAATAAATTTTTTCTAATGGGTTTACATCCAAACACAATGTCTAGTTGAGGCTGAGTTCTATAGAGATTTTAGCTAGTTTATATGCCACATAACATAATTAATTTCTAACTCTTCTCCAACTGTATGCAGTTGTTCAAGCATTCAAACCCATCTGCCAACTATAAAAATTGTTGACATAGAGAATCAATGGTTAGGCGGATATATAAATTGATTTTTGTGTAATTAAAAATTGAGCTTGATTTTTATGAATTTTGTGTAATTAAAAATTGTAATAATATTTTTAATGTATTAGAATTAAACTAAATATATAAATTGATACAAACAATGCTAAACCTGCATTAAACGAGAATGACACTCACATAAGGAGCTAACATAAGGCATGTAGCATATCATTTCTCTATATCTCAATTAAAAAATGATACATATCGAACTATAAAGACGTAATATAACGACAATGTTATTTAAACAAAATTAAAAATCAGAGTACGAAAACCGTTTTAACTTTTAAGTATGTTTTGCCAATATTTAATGGTTGGTTGCTTTATTTATATTTTCTATGTCAATATATATTAGTGCGACATACTTTTAGGACAACGACCGCAATACAAAAAATTTACTAGTATATCTTTTAAGAGCATATTGAAACTCATTTGAAAATTTTCAAAATAATCATCATTTGAACGCAAAAGAAAGTGTCACTACATTAAGGGTAAATTATTTTAATCTTTTACTTTTTTAGGACTGATTAATCCTACTTGGCCGGATTTAAGGATTAAGACCGAAAATGAATCAGTTTTTAATTGAATTTTATGAAAAGACGGTCTGGAACCGTTGGCGAATCAGAAAGCACCACGTCACCCTGCTTTTTGGCCCGGTGGTACTCTTGCTATCGAGCAGGGTTGTGCTGTCGACAAGGGCACAGCGGCGAGCAGGGTACTCGCCGCGCTGTCGGCACGACGCCTGCTCTTCCGCAAGAGCACCGTTGCGGATGCTCTAATCTTCTACAATTTGATTCCCTGAATCTGTGATTATAAATCAACCAAATACGACATATTACCAACCAAAAATAGTACTCCTTTCGAACGTGAAATGTTGTCCACTTTTGTCATTTCGGTCTTTCCTTGAAATGTTGTCCATTTTACTTTCTTTTTTTTTTTGTGAATGGAGCTCACTTTCCATAACTCAGTACACTCACATTATATCATAAAACTAATACTCCATGCGTCCCATAAAAATATGGGCAATATGTATGGCACGAGAATTAAGAAAAAATTGGTAAAGCAAGAGAGATGAGGTGAATGGTAGGAGTAGTTAAAATAGTGGCAGTGAATAGTTGGACTTACATTATTAAATTGATATAACTTTCTAAAAATGGAATGCACATATTTTTGTAGGACGAACGAAAATGGAAAGTACAAATATTTTTATGGGACGGAGGGAGTATATAAATATGGAAGTCACATTCCATTAACTTTTTCCACTAACTTTTTTTCTACATTTCTTAAAAGCCACCTTGAGTCTAAGGTGGATAACATTTTATGGATGGAGGGAGAGGCAGGGATGGAACCAGAAATACAAATTAGTCGGTGCTGAAATGTAATAAAATAATAGTATTATTAAATTATTTAAAATAATAATAGTAAGATTTAAAAATAATTAATATATATAATTCGATTTGTTGTTTCGTTCAATTATTTAAAGTCGAACCGAACGAAAAATTAAAATAATATATCAATCAAATTTAGAAGAACTAATATTATATTTAAAATTTGAAAACAAGTGAGCATGGATATAGAGAAATAAATCAAGTTAAATGATGTATCAATATCAAAATACATCTATAAAAATATGTATTAGAATCAAAACTAATATAACTGTTGTAAATTAGTTATTTATCTTTTAATTGATTCTGTGTTTTTTAAAATAATGAAAAATAATTTTAAATAATGAAATCTATGAAATCGATGAATTAATGAAGATTGTGTGCAAACTAACTATAGTATTGTACTTGAAATAATTTATCCATGAAATATTAATTTTAAGATGAGGAGATTGAAATTATTGTGCTTGCAAACTTTATATTTTTTTAGGACTTATAATTTGGACGATTTGGTGACAAGTGTCCCACTCTTCATGGAAAAAATGAAAAAAAGGGATGAAAAAAAAGTAGTAAGTAAATTAAAAGAATAGAGCAAAATTGGTGAAAAAGAATTTCTCGGCTCGACAACGGTGTAATTGTTTACACTTGGGCTTGTTCAAAATTTAATACTAGTCTAGCAAACACAATAAAAGTTAAGGCCCAACAGAACTACTAATACTAGAAGCCCAATTATAATCATCTTCTTTCCCAAATTTTTGTGCGCCGCAGCGTCTAACCGTAAACATTTTGGATTCAGTGCAACGGCGACGGGGCGCCAGCGCAGAGGGAGACCATGGGTGGGAAGTTTCCGGGACCAGCCAAGCAGGGACGAAGCCACATTGGGGCCTGGGGGCCCATGGGCCCCTCAGCTATTCTAACTATTACTATATATATGTTGTATACATTAATATCCAGTTATCTAGCTTAGATGGTTGGTGTGGTGGTCTACCCTCCAGTAGTTCTTGGATCGAACCTGGCTCTCCCATTTCATTTTTCCACTAAGTATTGTTGCATCAATTTCTACACTCTAATAGCTCTAGGATTGATTCCTTGGCTCTCCCATTTTGTTTTGAAATGCATCATGTTCTTCTAATTTAGTTAATTTACTTTTATTTCACTTTAGTTTAGTTCTTTTTAATATTTTCTGTTTTACTTGTTAATTCCAAATTGTCTTAGTACAAAAAGACATGCATTTTTTCTCCATTTCATCTTAGTTTAGTATAGTTCTTGATAATTATTTAAGAATTGTTTTCTCATCATAAATTATCTTACTCTAAAAAATATGTGCTGATTCTTTTATTTGTTTTACTTCCTTATTCCAAGTTGTCTTCGTTCAAAAATCATGCGATTTTCTTCATTTCAATTTAATTATATAGTCAAGTTTAGTACTAGTACTTTTTAGTTATTTCAAAATTGTTTCCTTATCACAAATGATCTCGCTCCAAAAAAGTACGCGCTTTATCTTGTTATCTATTTTCTATGTCATTTTAATTAAGTTTTTTCACATAAACACTCACAAAAATCTATTCTATTATTATACACACTCTTACTGTGCAAGTTCATTTTACATTGATTCAATTTCTTGTCATATACATTGAATTTTAGTGTGATCTACCGATATCGTAGTCACTTTTAACGATAATCATTGTGCACCGACGAGAAAATATCCCACATATGTTAAAATGACTTGAATACCCTACAACTATTAACGGCGATTTGGGCCCCCCAACGTAGAAATCCTAGCTTCGTCACTGCAGCCAAGCCCCCGCTGGAGCGGTGGCTTGGCCGCTGGTGGTTCCGTCCCTGGGAGAAGGAGGGAGTAGTACTTATTAACACATAAACAAAAATGATCCAAATAACAAAAAATTTAACGTAACCCATAGCTAATAACAGCCAAATAAAGATCTTAAATCGTGAACTATACTGGGCATATTAACTCAAACAAAATTATCAAAAAAAAAAAATCAACGTAAACCAATAACAGCCCAATAAAGATTTTAAATCGTGAACTATATTGGGCTTTATAATAATAACAACCTCATCCTTAGAGTGTCCACAATGGTGGCCCTTGAAGGCCACCAAATATGGCCCGGCCACCATTTGTGGCTCTCTTGTGGCCTTTACAATGGTAAAATGAATAAAAACAATAGCGCCACGAAATATGGCCCTCTCCAAAAAACAAAATTAATTTGTTTGTTTTTTTAATAATATTTTTAATTTATGTCTAATAAATTTTATTAGTCTTTAAATTTATGATATTTATAAATTTAATTAAAATAAAATAATTTGAATTGTAAACAAAAAAAATTCACAACCTAAAAAAATGTAACAATAATTTCGTTGTATTATATTAAAGTAGGAAAATTATACAACGAAAGTGACCTAGTTTAAAAAAACAACCCGGAAACCCAAAACCCAAATCACTCTGCGGCGCTCCTTCTACGGTTCCAGACCTCTTCAACCATATCAGCCTGCAGTGATGAATGCGATATTTGGCTCCGCATATCGGTGTACCGCTGGATCAAGTATTCATCACTCTGCCGAGGGACTGCCACCGCCGCCTCCGCCGCATCTTCTGCCTCGTCGGCTTCACGTTGCACCGCTGCAACAAGGTTTTGGAACTCCAGATCTACCGCTTGTTGGAATTGTTCATCGTCGGAATCCATAGTTCCAAGGTTGAATTGAAATTGGAAGGAAAGATTGGAGGAAAATGGAAGTAAAATGGAGTTGGAAAAATGGAATGGAAGTGTAGTGTTTTATAAAATAATTTTCGAAAATTTAAAAAAAAAAAATCCGCTGCCCGCTGCAGTGGAGGGCCGCGGCTCACCCTCGGCTCTCGGCCCTGCTCCCCGGCTCTCGGCTCTCTGCAATGGGGGGCCGCGCACCGAGCCGCGGGCCGCGGCTCCCCCATTGTGGACACTCTTAACTCCAAAATCAAAAATACCAAAAATGTAAATGCCGAAACCCTCTATTGTCAGCACAGCGCCGCATATTCGCTGCTTTTCTTCACCACTCCAATGCTCCATTAACGTATAAACTCGATTATTGTAATTTACGAGTAATTTATTTCATTAAGAGTATTTAAAACAATTTAGTAATCCCATAGCAACCAATGCTTTTGCCTCACCGCTCTCTTGAAATAAGTTGAGCAGATGATTCTCTCTCGATCAAACCGACAAGAGTTGCAATCTATCAGGTAAGTTTAGCTCAATTTCAGTTTCCAAGATAAAATAATAGTATCTATATATAATCTAGATTGAGTTATGGGTTAATTATGACTAGTTATCCTATGATTATCCATTTAGGATTGAGTTGTGGTATTTAATCTCATGACCCGGGATACGATCTTGCAAACAGAACAACCCTTAGTCATCTTAAGATGACTTAATCCCACCACTCTTTATTTGATCTTTAATTTCACAAGTTAAGTAGATGACTGCAGACACTTGAAGCATTTCCAGGTCATGATCTGTACCCACAGTGAAATAATTCAATATGAATTTGGTTTGAAATAATATGGATATTCACAGTGATAGAGTGATTGATGGACATATACATTTATTTTGTTCTGGAAGTGAACTCATAATCTCTGTATTAATACTTAGCTGGCTTTAGGATTCTATTTATTTTCCATAGTTATTAGGATTTGTTTTGATTTATTTTTTTAATCCCAATATTTATAATATATGGGGAGTATTTGATTAGAATTATAAATGAAGATGAATATTTATAATTCTCATTAACTCGTGTAGACGTTAATTTAAAGACCAAATAAGAACTTCTGAAATATTAGTCTTTTGAAATAAATACTTTTGGTTTTTTTCAAAACCTTTAAAGTTATTATCTGAAATTATTATTTTTTATGCTTTATATATTCCGACTATTTTGATTTACATAAGTACTTCCAACTAATTATTTTACTCTGGAATTGGAATCCCATGAAATTTAATAGTGAATTTACGCGCTTTAGGCAATCCACCTCTCTGTCTCAATACCATCTCATCCCTTAACTATTCATGGTCCACTGCACTTTTTACCTTATCTCTTAACTAAGAGACAGTACTTACAACCCTCCATCTCTTAACCATCTCACACTTTAACTATTCATTCAATTTCAATTTTTTATTTCCAACACATTCAATTAATATTTCATTGAAATATTAAATTAATACTATTCATTCACAAAATCATTAAAAACCACGAAAATTACAACATCCGAAAATACGAAAAAATACATAATTGAAATCCTAATACTACAATTTATTGAAATCCACATAATCATGGAAAGTGATGCGGTGATCGTCTAACGGTTGCCAAATTTTGCCCAAATGTGCTCCATTAGATCCTCCTTGAGTTGGGCGTAGGCGATAGAATCACTTGTCCTTGTCCGAACACACATTCGGTCTTGCAAAGAAGGATGCACTCCACTGCGAGGCGGGCTACTTGCGGTAGAGCCTCCCTGGGTTTCAAGGTCGAACCAATTTTCCACTCCAGGTCCTTCGTTGGTGACAATCATGTTGTGCAAGATTATGCATGTATACATGATGTCAACCATATTCTCCATAAACCACGTACGAGCCGGAGATTTGATAATGTGGAATCGAGCTTGTAGAACCCCGAACGCTCTCTCCACATCCTTGCGAGCAGCCTCTTGCTTCTGCGCAAAGAGAGCCTGTTTTTCGTTTATCGGCTTGTTGATCGTCTTCACGAAGTTTGGCCACTTCGGATAGATGTCTTCGGCAAGATAGTACCCCATTTTATACTGGCAATTGTTAGCGGTGAAATTGATGGCCGGCGCTTTACCATTCAAAACATCGTTGAAGAGGTCGGATTGTTCGATCCGGGGACCCCGAAAAACGCATGTCAAATCCATAGCCGATAGTCGGCAACGGCCTCAAGTATAACGGTTGGGTGGGTGCCTTTGTGGCCGCTCGTGTATGATCCCCTCCACGCCACAGGGTCATTCTTCCATTGCCAATGCATGCAATCGACGCTGCCAAGCATCCGGGGAAATCCATGCACTATTTCATGAAAGTTGGAGCAGAAACTGACAATCTGCGGTGTTTGGCTTCCGGAGATATTCGTCGGTGAAGGCTGCCCGGACGTCTTTCCAGAAGTTTATCAAACACAGTCTCCCAGTGCTGTCCCCAATGTGCAGGTACTCGTCGAACAAATCCGTCGTTTGTCCAGTAGCAAGCTGACGGATTGCTGCAGTACATTTCTGGAGCGTCGTGAGACTGGGACGGCCAATAACGTCGAACCCTTCTTGGAAGTACTCTTCCTGGGCCGCCAATGTATTTGCGATATGCAGAAATAGCTCCCGCCGCATGCGGAAACGGCGACGGAAGTAGGTATATCCCCATACCGGGTTCTCACAAAAGTAATCTCGTACCAACCTTGCGGCGGCTTCCTCCCGGTCACAATAGATGTATTTTCGGGGTGGCTTTTGACGCGCCGCGGCTTCCTCCTCTTCCCTACGTCGATCTGCTTCAGCGATTCTTCCATCATTTGATGCATTTGCTCAAATGGATCTATGGATGGATTAAATTTGGGAGAAGAATAATGTTTTGAGATGAAGAATGTAGAGTGTTTGAGTGAGAATAGAGAGTTTTTTTATGGTGCATAATTTGTGAGAATGATTTGATATTTATAGAAGTGATTGATGGCTTTAAAAAATAGAAAAAATTAAAATATTGGAAAAAAAATATAAACGGATAGAATTTTTGGGGGATTTTTTTTATTTTCGATTTTTTCCGAATTATAAAAAAAAATTCAACGAATATAAACGAGGCCCACTCGCGGACCGACGAGTGTGCGTCATGGCCACACAGGAGCTCGCCACATGGCCAACGCGCGTGGCGAGCTGGCTTGCCAGCCTCCTCTCGGCACCAGGCTACGCGATGCGATAATTGTTTGCAGCTCTGGCTCGTCTCGGCGAGACGAGATCGAGCTGGCGACGAGTCACGCTGCCGATGCTCTTAGAACCTTATAAATTATTCAAATGGGAATAACAAAGCTTACCGTAAATTATTTGAAATGCTTTTAAAGCGGCATTACATTTGTTGTATTTTAATGTGGAAATAATTACTATTATAAATGAAACGGCTAAGATACGGATCGCTGTTGCTGCGAAAACTAGTAGGTCAGGTCAGCCCAACTAAATGGAATATTGACGGACCACCTTTATCTTTTACTTATTTTATGCCTTGCTCATGGACGGTGGATATGCAGAAGACATTTTTAATTTTAACTCTCTTCATTTATTTATCTTTTTTTAAATAATTTTCAGAACTATTCTCTGTATTGTCTGGTTTATGTCATGTTTCTCAGAATAAATTTCAATAATAAATAAATAATTGCACGCCCATTCATAATGTTGCGGTCCAACAGGGACACGAGTATGAGCATATTCCAATTATTTTTGGAATCGATTTAGACAAAAGTTGGAAACATCAATGAAACATGCATCTTCCCCTAGATGCGAATATCCCTAGTGCAACCTAACAATTTTTTTGTTTCATTATTATTTTCACATGCTAAGTTAATAATTATGATAGGATTTGATTCTTTTTATCCCATGATTTAGGTGCCATGACATGGACTAAATATTTTTTTATGATTGGCTAAGCAGTTGTTGTATTAAAGACACGTACAAATTTCGTGGATACACCTATATATGTTAGACAACGATATCCATATAAGTATTATTAGCCTTTTTTTTAACATCTAGAGGTAATATGAAAGAATAAGTTATTGAGGATAATATTCGAATCCAATATCTGCTAATTGCACGGCAATATTTTGTGCTCCTATTTCAAATATAAATGTCTCTCTATTTCTCAGTATGGTGATTAATTTTAATTTTTTCAATAAAACTTTGTTTGTTACAAGGAAATTGAGTCTAAGAATGACACCATAGTACTTGCATAAAACTAGTGTTTATCAGTTTATCTCCTAAGAAAATAATAGTAATAAATTAATGCAAGATAAACTTTTTGAAACGATGTCGTAACTCTGTTACTGTACAATATGGACACGTGTACGGTTCTGAGTCTTCTTACTAAGTACTAACGGCATAGGTTCAATATATTGATTATTGCAATTTAGAAATTTTAATTATCTTTGAATACGTGTTGTATTTAAGCATGCAAAATTTAAAGCAAACGTATTTAATGAAAGTGATGTGGAATCGGATAGTCCCAGCCATATGGGAGAAATTTTAGTAGTGTGTAGGTTAATCGAAACTTCTGGAGAAAAAGTAATGGTTCAACCACCGACGTTCTTTAATAAGTATGTACATAATACAATTGATGTATTTAATTGTCTCTTACAAACAATACAAAATATCAACAAACATTTCATAATTAAGCAGGATGGGACAAAAGGTGGTTTGCAATGGTAATATTAATACTCCCTCCGTCCCGCACTACTCGCACCTTTCCTTTTGGGCACAGAGATTAAGGAATGAGTGATAGACAAAGTCAACAATTACGGCTGTAGGTATAAGAGCATCCACGACGGTGGTGGGAGTGAAGGCCGCCGTCCGTGCCAGCGGCGAGGACGAGGACCGCCGCCGCTGGCACAGCGCTGCTCGATGCATCGAGCAGCGCCGTGCCAGCGAGCAGGCGACGTGGCGGCTTATGATTGGGCAACGGCATAGCCGTTGCCTTTGAATTATTATTTTTTTATTTTAAAAATCATTTTTAAATAATATAAAATTATTAAAAAAAAATTTTTCCAAATCCCAAAAATATGGCCGTTTTTTCCCGTATTTTCTGAATTTTTTTGAGTTTTTTTTTTTTATTTTTTTCCCCCCAAAATCATCTATAAATACACACATTCATCATCCATTTATCACATCAATTCATCTCCCATTCATCTCTCATTCTTAAAATTCTCATACAAACTATCAACACATTCATCCCTCATTCAAATCCTCAAATGGATTTCACCCATATTATGGCGGAAGCGGAACGCGAAGAACAAGAATACTACGAACAATATCGTGCCGCTTACGAAGCATATGTCGCGGCGAATACCCCCGCTCCTCCTCCTCAACGAACCAGATCAAATCGGCGCTACATCCATCGTGACCGGGAGGGAGCCCACGAAAGGCTCGTTGCCGACTACTTTGCCGACCAGCCGCGGTTTCCGGCAGATTACTTCAGGCGCTGTTTTTCCATGTCAAAGCGCTTGTTCATGCGAATTGTCAACACATTGTCCGCACGTGTTGAATTCTTCCAAACAGGTCAAGATGCAGCCGGCCGGCAAAGTATAACGCCGTTGCAGAAATGTACGTGTGCCATCCGACAACTCGCTACTGGGCAAACGACCGACATCTTCGACGAGTATTTGCATATCGGTGAGTCCACTGGAATCCTTTGTCTAAAGAATTTTTTCGAGGGCGTTCGTTCAGCTTTCGGGGATGAATTCCTTCGGGCACCCAGCACCGATGATTGCCAACGGTTGCTGCGTCTTCACGAATCAGTCCATGGCTTCCCCGGAATGCTTGGCAGCATTGACTGCATGCATTGGAGGTGGAAGAATTGCCCGAATGCTTGGAGGGGGCAACACTTAAGCGGTCACAAAGGCGGCGGCCCAACACTTATCCTTGAGGCGGTCGCCGACTACCACCTATGGATTTGGCATGCATATTTCGGCGTTGCCGGAGCCAACAACGACTTGAACGTGCTCTATTCTTCACCACTCTTCAATGATGTGATGAATGGTGTAGCACCGGCGATCGACTTCACCATCAACGAAAATACATACCACATGGGTTACTATCTCGCCGATGGTATCTACCCAAGGCGGTCGACGTTCGTGAAGACGCTCCACAAACCGCACGACCCGAGGAGGGTTCTTTTTGCGCAGCGTCAAGAGTCCGCTCGGAAAGACGTTGAAAGAGCCTTCGGGGTCCTTCAAGCCCGATTTAACATTGTGAAGGCCCCGGTTCGGCTGTGGTACGTGAATAATATCGCCGACATCATGTTCACGTGTATTATCTTACACAATATGATTATAGCCGACGAAGGGCCAAGGGCGGCTAGCTTCTACGACGAGGATGAAGCCGGAAGCTCAACAGCGAGGTCTCCCCCACGCCGAGGTGAGCATACGACGGTTGGCCAGAGGATCGAGACAAGGCACACAATGCGCGATACCCGGACCCACATTCAGCTACAAGAAGACCTAATCAAACACATGTGGGCGAAATTCGGCAACGAGTAGTGGTTTTTTTAATTTTTAGTATTTTAATTATGTAATTTTTAATTTTTAGGATTTTAATTATGTCGTTTTTTATTTTATTTGTCATTTGTAATATTATTTATGTTTTTTTAATGAATTTTAGTATTATGGAAATATTTATGTTTAATTGAATATTAAATTAATTGTGCTCGTCCTTGCGGAAGAGCACAGTTGTGGGTGTTGTGCTCTTGCCAGAGAGCAGGCATGAATAGTACCACCCGAGCCCACAACCGTGCCGCTGGCAAGAGCACGGTTGTGGATGCTCTAAATTGTTACTAAAAATGGAAAGAGTGCAAATAACTTGGGACGCCCAGAAAGGAAATAAGTGCAAGTAGTGCGGGACGGAGAAGTACTATATGCTTTATCAATCATTTAGAGCATGTACAACGGTGGATGCCGGCCCCGCGTCCGTCCGTGCCAACGGTAAGGACGAGGCTCGCCGCCGCTGCGCTCGCGCCGCTGGCACGGCAACGCTTGCCCCACGTCCGTCCGTGCCAACGGCAAGGACGAGGCTTGCCGCCGCTGGCACGGCGCTGCTCGATGCCAGCGGCGCGAGCGCAGCAGCGGCGACCTCGTCCTTGCCGTTGGCACGGACGGACGCGGGGCCGGTGCCCACCGTTGTGCATGCTCTAAATGATTGATAAAGCATATAGTATTAATATTACCATTGCATCGAGCAGGCGACGTGGCGGCACGCGATTGGGCAACGGCATAGCCGTTTCCTTTGAATATATTTTTTTATTTAAACTTCGTTATTTAATTTTAAATAATGATAAAAAATAAAATAAAAAATATTTTCCAAATCCCAAAAATATGGCCATTTTTTTGCCCGCTTTTCTGAATTTTTTTATTTTTTTTCCCCAAAATCATCTATAAATACACACATTCATCATCCATTTATCACATCAAATCTTCCCTCATTCATGTTCACATGTATTATCTTACACAACATGATTATAGTCGACGAAGGGCCGAGGGCGGCTAGCTTCTACGACGAGGATGAAGCCGGAAGCTCAACATCGAGGTCTCCCCCACGCCGAGGTGAGCATACGAAGGTTGGTCAGAGGACCGAGACAAGGCACACAATGCGCGATACCCGAACCCACATTCAGCTACAAGAAGACCTAATCAAACACATGTGGGCGAAATTCGACAACGAGTAGTGGTTTTTTTAATTTTTAGTATTTTAATTATGTAATTTTTAATTTTTAGGATTTTAATTATGTCGTTTTTATTTTATTTGTCATTTGTAATATTTTTTAGGTTTTTTTAATGAATTTTAGTATTATAGAAATGTTTTTGTTTAATTGAATTTTAAATTAATTGTGATCGTCCTTGCGGAAGAGCACAACTGTGGGTGTTGTGCTCTTGCCAGAGAGCAGGCAGAAAAAGTGGGTCCGGACCCACAACCGTGCCACTGGCAAGAGCACGGCTGTGGATGCTCTTAGTCCCAGCCCCTTTAACATTTTGGTCCCTCAAAATTATTTTATTTTTATTTTTATAAACATTTTCACCATATAATACACCGTGGCGGATGCAGAATTTTAATGGTGGGGTCCAAACCAACGTTCTTAGTACTGCGATATTTTGTTGTGCCGACGAATTAGAGAATCAATTGCAAAAGATAGAGATATGAGTAAGGTGATTGTTGATAGATGGAACGCCAACAGAAAAAAAAATACATTGTCAAAAAAGAGAGTTTTAAAAATAAATAAAATAAAACATAAATTATTGAAAGAAAGAAAGACTTGAATTGGATTCTAAATCATATCAATATAAAAATGTTGAACAAAAAAGTGATAGTATAAATAAGAGCACATAAAATAGAAAATAGAGAAATTAATGTAAAATGGAAGAAAAAATTTCGTAATTGTTCTTATTTTGAGAATCAGACTCTCAAACATATATACTAAAGTATAATTTTTTCTTATTGTATAATTTTTCTAACTGTAAATAAGAACAAAAGGGAAAATAAGAACATAAGGGAAATTAAATAAGAAAAATACAAATGTAAGAAACTAAAGTATTATTTTTCTAACTGTAAAAGACGTAGAAAAGAGTGCAGGGTTGACTTTGCTGGGGGATTCGCACCCTCGCCAATTACTGGTCATGGCCAAGAGAAACCAACTGCGCTACAAATTTATTCAACACTATTCTTAATATAAATAAATACATTACTTATGTGACTCTCATTACCTATGCTGCAAGGAGTAATTTTTTTGGATTTTCCGTTACAATCAAACAAATCGAAATAATTTTAAAAATTTTACATTTATAAAAATCATGTATTACTATCAACTAAAAAATTAAAATACATACTGCATTCACCCGCCCCAAACAACCTACTCGGACTCAGAACGATTGAAAGAAGCAGATTTCTGTTAATCATTGATTTCGCTCAATTCCTACAAACAAATTTAATGAATCTAATCTACAAATCCATGGTTACATAAGTGGGTGCCGTAAATAATAAAAGAAGCAAAAATTTTAGGTATGTTTTTGTGATTTAAAGATTTAAACCATTTGTATCTGATCTCATTTTCCTTGGATTTAAAACAAGATTCATCGATCAACCCCTATGGGTTGGAGTCGCAAAGGAAAGGGCTGCAGCCGTTTCCGTGGACTGCGGATCACAAGCTTTCTTCAGCTCATCATACCTCTCCACATTAAAATTCAGCGACTTGAAGAGGCGTTTCTGCTTGGCGCCAAACCTGCTCTGGAAGAACCCCTCGAATGAGGGCTCTTTCGACGTTCTCAGGAAGAAGGCATACCCTCCCATGAAATACATCGACGTCACATAGAAACAGATTGGCTCCATCACATCCCACGACAGTTCCCAGAACGTTAGGCGCATGAAGGCCGCTGTCTGAACAACAAGGTAGCCTAACCCGACCCAGAGCTCCCTACGAACATACAACTCTGCTTTCCTATCGATCACTGCCTTCTGCTTCTCCAGTTCTTCCAGCTCCTTCATTCTTGGATCGTCCGGTTTTGGGGCTAGAGGCATTAGTCCTTGGATTGCTTTGACCACCTGTAGCAAAACACAATTGTACAAGCATTTGTTTTACTGCTATGATCCTTTTGAGTTCAGATTTGCCTTTGAATCAAACACAAGATTTAACATAAGACCCCCCCCCCCTGTTTCCCATCCTAATTTTTGACAAGAATTTTGGCATCACATCAACTTGAGTATAGGGAATATACATCACCCTGTTCACCTCTAATTCTAAAGAGTTTTCATTTCTTGAAAAGGACTAGTAACAATTCTAGAGGGGAAAACAAAATGAATAGAAAATCAAAACTCCTCCACAATAATGGGAAGTCGTTTTCACCCCCTTCCTTTAACTCCACCAAAATTTTCAAATCAAGACCTCTCACGCAATGAAAAAATCAATCCCTCAATACAAACTTATCAATCCATAGACTTTTTTTTTCTTTTTTTTCTGGCGAAAGCCAATATATTTATTTTCAAGAGGGGTGATGCTCTTTGAATATATTCTTCCATGATCAGAGAGATCCACTCTCTAATAAAAGTCACCACCATGTTTTGTGCGAAAACATTGTTTCGATTTCCTGTGGAAGAAGACATGGAAAACCAGCACACAACGAAAAAAGCTAATCAGTTCTCGGTAGTCTCCAGATCAAAACTTAGGCTAAAGAATGAATGAGTAAATCAGAAGCATCTACCGGCACATTTCGACTTCTGACCTGATTCTACTGCTCTAATCTATGATAAACTCATAAATATACCATAATCCTTTCTCAATTACTATGCACAAATTGAAAACAAAATTAGAGATTGAGAGAGAGAGGGAGCGCCAACCTGCTCAGGCCTGAGGAACACGACGCTTCCGATGACAATCACGCTCCCAGATTCATCGAGTATTTTCGCGAATTCGTGTCCTAATTCCGGACTCGAGCACGCCTTGGCACAAATCTCCAGAAATTCCGGATGCGACACGCAATCCTTGTCCATCTGCCTCAATTTCGACTTCACCGTTTCAAGCTGCGACAGCCTGAGAATCTTCCTCGCGTCCATCACCGTCATACAATCCTCCCGCGACTCCTCCGTCGTCTGCGGCGGGCGGAGGCCGTCGAGCCTGATCCTTTCTCTGGAAATGTCCATCTCGCGGAGCTTCTCCAGAAGCTTCCCGCCGGTCGGGAGGAACCGTGCCGCCGAAGTCGCCGATTGGCGGTGGAGATATCGCCGGAATATACCGTCATCTCCGGGATCGGGGGCGGGAGACGTCTGATGACTCAGAGCAGCCGATTTAACGGCGGTGCGAGGTAAGGAAGTGCGGCAATTGGTGAGCGCCGTGTTCGTCATCCTCGACACAGCGAAGAGGCGCTGAGGGATCATTCTGTTGAACGCCATTGATGAATCAATAATTCGAGAGAGAGAGAGAGAGAGAGAGAGAGATGGCTGAATAACGTTGGATACAATAATACAATACAATATGCGTATGGTTTGTTGAGTTGTTTATGCCTCGTTGGACCGACGCAATTTATAGCCCCCCATCTAAAACAGCCCAATTAATATTTTTTTCCCGTAAATAAATTTCCGATTTTTATATTTTCATAAAAAAAAAAGAAGAGGGGCGAGTAAATAAATGTGGGTTGAATTAGAATGTAAATCACGTTTAGAAAGTAGAAAAAGAATAATGGAGACGTGGTTGGATAACCATAAATAGAAAAGAGGAAAGACGCAAACGTGTCGCCACATAATATAGGGTTGGGATTGGGAATGGGAATGGGAATGGGAATGGAGATACGTGAGGGAGAAACAGCAAACTTTACGGGTCGGCGGAAGGAAGGATTCAAACCTACACCAAATGAGTATCATCCATTGAATAACCTACACCAGTTCCAGCCTGTTTGAATCTGGCAATTTATTTTTGAATAAATAGTGAATAATTAATCATTAATGTGCTT
This sequence comes from Salvia splendens, assembly GCF_004379255.2. Classification (NCBI taxonomy): domain Eukaryota; kingdom Viridiplantae; phylum Streptophyta; class Magnoliopsida; order Lamiales; family Lamiaceae; genus Salvia; species Salvia splendens. Next base: position 12,543,050 of record NC_056037.1, on the reverse strand, counting down.
ACGAGGCTCCAAGAGTATCTCCAATAGTACACTAAGGGCATCCACGGTGGTGAGGATGTCCCGGCTGAATTTTCAAAAACACCTCCTACCACATTTTAAGAACTTCCCACTGCCACGTCATACGGACTTCCCACTGCACAGTGGCGGAATTCGCCCGTGGAATTCCCGACGGAATTCTCACATTAAAAAAAAAATCAGAAATTCACAAATTAAACAATTTCCGGAAGTAAACAATTTACGTAATTAAAATTTCGACGAAAATAAGGAAAAAATTCCATTAAAATAAGAAAAGTACATTTCACCAAATGAAAAAAAAAATACATTTCAATAATTAAAACCTACATCAACGACGACCCATACGCTGCCACACTTCTTCAATAATATCGTTCTAGAGTCGAACGTGTGCTTGTTTTTGGCGCATGTCGGCAAATGCACAGACTCGATCGACGTCGTCATGGGGAATCCCCATGCGTACAAAAAAACCAAATAAAGCGGAATTCCGCGGGGTCAACGCAATGGCGGGCGTCCCCGCGGAATTCCGCTTAACGCCGCAGGCCTACGACGTCCTCAGCCCAATTCCGTATCCGTGGCGGGCACGCCTAATGGCGGACGTCCGCGGCGGAATTCCGGGACGTCCGTGGGAATTTCGCGCGGAAGTCCGCCATTGCGGATGCTCTAAGGGAGGTGTTGGATTTGTAAGACTGTATCCGAGATTAAATTTATAGTGTATTTGGTTCATGAGATTCAATCTCACAACTTAATCAAAAATGAATAATCATGGATAATTAGTCATAGCTAACCCTCTATGACTAAAATAATCTCACAACTCAATCCTAGATTATATCTTGTCAACCGAACATCATCTAATCTAAAATGACATAAATAATTAGTTCCAATAGAACTCAAAAACCAGATCAATTTTTATTTTTGAGTAAAAATACCTATCTTTAGTTTACACTAAACCAAAATCAAATTTTTTTTCGATTATGGGCCCACCATGCTTTTGCTGCGCCACTCTAATTTTGATCAATAAAAGCCAGGTTTCAATCCGGCGACCTATGGATTATGGGCCCACCACGCTTCCGCTGCGCCACTCTAATTTTGATAATAAATTTTGAACGTGTTAAGGAATTATACTAAATTTGATAATAAATTTTGAACGTGTTAAGGAATTATACTAAATAACTATAAAATCTTACTACTCCTATTATATAATTGCAAACACGACTCTTCCTCTTGAAAAATGAAGGCTGTTTTTCTTTATGAATAGACGTAATTCCAGGGGGTAAGTGTGTGTTACACGGCATATATAGGTGTCTGCCATTTTATTATAAGCTGGTAATCCAATATATATATATAGGGGAGCGTTATTCTCCTTTTCACATCTTAGATCATTTTTCCTTCTTAATATTACGCGTTAGATCTAAGGCATCAACGGATCAGATTGATTCTATAAAACTGGTTCCGTGTTGCATTATAGAAGGTGGTTGTATGCATTACAGGGTTATTATTGTCATTTGACGGAAAAGTAACTGCCACATTTTGGTATCTGCGAATTATGCACCACATGGTCACGAGTAATGCATATAATTGACTATATAATGCACAATATGTGAACTGCAATGCATACGAATAAGATGTACCATGTTATGATGTTTGGACACACGTTTCTTGTTTCCCCTAAGGGTTTAATAAGCTTAGGGGCTAGGGTATAGTACGTAGACACGTATGTAATCTTCACATGGTAACGAGTAATGGATATAATTGACTATATAATGCACAATTTGTGAACTGCAATGCATACGAACAAGATGTAATGTGTTATGATGTTTGACACACATTTTCTTGTTTCCCCTAAGGGTTTAATAAGCTTAGGGGCTAGGGTATAGTACGTACGCATTAATAACAAATTATAAAACGATACGAATAATTCACCAAATTGTCACGAGTAATGGATGTTACATTATGTGAACTGCAATGCATACGAATAAGATGTACCATGTTATGATGTTTGACACACGTTTCTTGTTTCCCCTAAGGGTTTAATAAGCTTAGGGGCTAGGGTATAGTACGTAGACATTACTAACAAATTGTTGTTATTGGAATATACGTATGTGCATTATTTGGTTTAGGTAGTGCATTATGTAGCTGTTAATTGTCATTATCTCAGTATATTATGCATTATTAGAGGTATTGTGTATATGGGTTAATCAACGGATTGAAGATTACATACGTGCATTTAGTAATGTCTACGTACTATACCCTAGCCCCTAAGCTTATTAAACCCTTAGGGGAAACAAGAAACGTGTGTCAAACATCATAACATGGTACATCTTATTCGTATGCATTGCAGTTCACATATTGTGCATTATATAGTTAATAACATCCATTACTCGTGACAATTTGGTGAATTATTCGTATCGTTTTATAATTTGTTATTAATGCGTACGTACTATACCCTAGCCCCTAAGCTTATTACACCCTTAGGGGAAACAAGAAACGTGTGTCAAACATCATAACATGGTACATCTTATTCGTATGCATTGCAGTTCACAAATTGTGCATTATATAGTCAATTATATCCATTACTCGTTACCATGTGAAGATTACATACGTGTCTACGTACTATACCCTAGCCCCTAAGCTTATTAAACCCTTAGGGGAAACAAGAAACGTGTGTCCAAACATCATAACATGGTACATCTTATTCGTATGCATTGCAGTTCACATATTGTGCATTATATAATTATTTATATGCATTACTCGTGACCATGTGATGCATTATTCGTAGCGGTTTCCAGCCATTATTAGATTACTATTGTACCCTCATAATGCACAAAATAGGACAAATAATGCAACACGGGATTAATTACCCAATGTTGATCTTGACCGTCCATTTCTCTAATCTAATGGCTGATATTAAGAAGGAAAAAGGAGGAAATATAGGAAAAGGAAATGAATACATCCCTATATATATATATATATATATATATATATATAATCTTTGTGAGCTGATTGGGATTACAATGACTTGTTTTTTTATTACTACTACAAATTTTGCTCCCCATATCCTAATTGGTGGTGTCGTAGCTGTATTCGACTTTGTTGAATTATGGTTATGAGTTGAATTTCTCGAATCTACTTAGATGCTTAAAAGACATACTGATAAGCTATTTATAATTGTTAAGAAAATAGCCAGCTTTATGTAATCAATCAAATTCTAAAAAGTGTTAAATTAAATGAAGATGACTTAATCATCATCATCTACTACTACTACTATTATCATTATCACCATGTCAATTTGATGAAAAGACTTTAATGCCCTTTGGAGGGAAAATGAGATACTGTACTGTCTATGTAAAAAATAATTAGATAAAAATTGATCTAATCAAATACAAACTTCTTAACGAAGATTTAAAACATTTTTAGATAGATGCACTACAATCTGCATTTCGTGGACTGATTTTGTGATTTTGTGATTGCAGACTTGGAGTATAGCAGGTGTGGTTCTGCTTGGATTCCGACGACAGCTCCGGGTGAGGCGACGAGAGAGATGCCGGCGCGGTCCTGCCACCGCGAAGAGAAAACATCCAATTACAGTCTCTAACTTAGGACAAATAACGTCCAATTTAACCAATTTTGATACAATGAGTGAATCTAACCTTTTATTTCAGCAATTTTGATGTTGGGAGGTTGGGGCATGAAGATGGATTTTTTTTTCTTTTTTGTAAAGGAAGGAGGGTGTTTGCAGCGCGCGGAACAAAATTGAGTGGCAGACTAGCGACAGAGGTGACGGTCGCCGGCGGTGACGAGTGCAGAGGGGAGGGGTTGCAGACTTGCAACGCGCAAAAAAAATTTAGAGAGAAAGAGAAAGAGAAAAGAGGGTGCCGGTGTCAGCGACATTTCGCCGAGAAAGCGAGAGAAGGCGCCAGCGTGATTTGACGGCGACCTGGTGGTGCCGGCTGGAGGAATTGTCGGTGGAAGGAGAGGAGATGGAAGATGGCGTCACCTGCTTTCCTTTTCTCTAGGGTTAGGGATCATTTGAAAGGGAATAGAATGAAATTGGGCTGAAATTTTGGCCACTTATGCAATTAATGAGTTGGACTAATTTCACTATTTAATTGAAGATTATTCATTCTATAGTCGTAAACAAACACAATAAAATGGGCTGAAAATTGAAAATTCTTAAATTTAAGGAAGAAGATGATGAAGACTGATAAAAATAGAATAATATTACTCCTTCCATCCCACAAAGTTTGTCTCAGTTTGACCTAACGCGAATTTTCAAAAATTATTTGACTTTGTATTAAATGGAGGTGTGTAGTGTAATAAGGGTTCCACATTGAAGAGATTGAGGTGTATTTAATGTCTATTTTTAGAAAGATTCTAATTGAAACAAACTTTATGGGACAGATGAAAATAATATAATGAGATAAGAACATCCGCAACGCGTCTCGTTGCGGTCTCTATCTCGTCTCGGAGAGATAAGACGGCTGCGAGACGATGTTGCATGGATGCGTCTCGGTCTCGTCTCGGTGGGTGTCTCGTCCCGGAAAGACAGCTGGCGCGCCAGCTCGCCACGCGCCCGCACTGGCGCTAGGCGTGACACCCATTCGCCGGCCCGCGAGTGGGCGTCGTCACGCTGATGCAATAAATCATTTTTTAAAAAAAATTCGATTTTAATTTAAAAAAATTTTAAAAATATAAACGGTAATGTTATCGTTTTTTACCGTTTTCAATAGTATTTTTTTTTTCTTTTTTTACTCTATAAATACTCATCTTTCATCCTCATTTTATACACACAAACACACATCTATTCTTCTCAAATCATCTCTCTTTCCTCTCCAATTTTCATCTAAAAAATGTCTGGTGACGGAAACGAGGGCGGCTCCGGCGGATATGACTTGAACGCGTTTGACAACTGGGGGAGCATGTACAATGTATTGGGTGCTGTCGGTTCCGGTTCGTCGACGCCGCCGGCGTACCAACTACCCTATTTTGATGTGGATGCATACTCTCATCCCTCCGCCCCGAGGTATGGGCAATCGCAGGGATTATCCCAAATTAGTGAGGATTTTCCGGATGAACCCAATCCGGAAGAGGAGGAGGCGGCCGAGGAGGAGTAGGATATAGGCCGTCATCCATACAGCCGGGCGGACACGATGACTCTGTTCAACACTTGGGTCAGCGTCTCGTACGGTCCCATCGTCGGGAATCAACAAACCAGCAAGTGTTTTAGGGAAAAGGTCACCGCCGCCTACAACGAGAACAAGCCAGCTCGGTCCCGCCGCCGCACTTTAAAGATGCTCCGCAGTCATTTGACCGCGTCGACAGAGATGTCAAAAATTTTTGCGGCATCTTCAATACCAAAGCGGAGCCAGTGGAGCCAACATTATGAGAGCGGCTTTGCGAGTCTTATTTGACGACAACAGCAAAGAATTCAAACATGTCGATGTTTGGGAGGCCGTCAAAGACGTTGAAAGGTGGGGTCGGCGGTGTCCAGTCCAGCCAGGGCTCGAGCTCGAAGCGCACGAAGCACACGGCGGGTGCCCAATACTCGTCTAGTGAGGGTGGGTCAGGTAGCACCTCACAAGAGGTTGAGGGCACGACCACCGATGCAGGGGGCTCCTCCCGTGGGCGCCGTCGGCCGCAAGGGACCAAGGCGGCTAGAGGGAGGAGGGGCCGAGGCGAATCAAGCCAGGCGGGCTCGGGCTCGAACACCCTATTGTCCATGTACTTGACCGCCACGATGGCGGGCACTTCCCGCATGACGCCTCCACAATATCAAGCCCATTTTGCCGGAATTGAGTATATGACCAGACAAATTGGTATTCCGCCTCCAGGTAGCTTGAGTGCACCGCCACCGCCTTCGGGGGATGATTCGCCGGCGGAGTAGTTTTTTTAATTTTTATAAAATTGTATTTTAAATTATGTAATTTTTATTTTTTTAGGATTTTAATTATGTGTTTTTTTTTAATTTTAGGTTGTATTTTTATTTTATTTAATGAAGTGTGCTTTTTATTAATTGAATTTGTTGAAAAAAAATAAAAAAAAATGAAATTGAATGAATAGTTAAGGGATGCGATGGTTTAGAGACGGTTAAAAGATGGAGGGTTGCAGGTGATGTCTCTTAGTTAAGAGATGGGATGAAAAGTACAGTGGGGCCCATGAATAATGTAGAGATGAGACGGTTAAGAGACAGATAAGAGACAGCGTTGCAGATGGCCTAAACTTTGTGGGACGGGGGGAGTATCATTATTCCAATAACTTTTTTTAAGTGACAGTGTCTCTACAGATAGGGCTGGGGAAAAATATCGAAAAATGATATATCGCTCGTATCGTATTGAAAAATATCGAAAAATTATCGGATTTTCGATATATCGTAATTTTCGATACGAAACGATACCGTATCGTAAGTTTTCGATACGATAACGATATGAATTTCCTTATATCGCGATATATCGTTTTATATCGAATATACGATATATATCGATATTTTCGATATATCGTTTTATATCGAATATACGATATATATCGAATATACGATATATATCGCTATTTTCGATATATCGAATTTCGGTACGATATATCGTTTATATCGAATATACGATATATATCGAATATACGATATATATCGATATTTTCGATATATCGAATTTCGGTACGATATATCGAAATATCGATACGATAACGATATAGATATCCTTCATATCGAAAGTTCGATATATCGAAATTCGATATATCGAAACTTTCGATACGATAACGATATGAAATTCTTTCATATCGATATTTTCGATATGATATACGATACAACGTTTTCGATACGATATATCGTATCGACCCACCCCTATCTACAGACGTGCAACACACTATTAATTAGTTTCAAAATTAATTCTTTAATTTAATTTTTTATTTAGGAGATGTTTTTTGCTAATATGCAATTTCTTCTCTCTTTTATCTTCAGTTATAATTAAATCATGCAAAACATTAGTATTTTTTTTTATCTTCACTTAATCTCCTGTGTTATTTTATTCTTCTACACTCGACTCACAAAATAAAAATGTATAAAATTTCATGTGGAATAGGAAACACTTTACTTAGATTGTAACCTAACATTACTTATTTTAAGTGTATATAATTATATTATTTCTTATTTCTACTTAATTATCTTATTTTAATTAATGCATATTCTTTGATCCTTAGTCACACATATTTTTCTTTGTTATTTGTCTTTTTTTTACTACACTCATATCAGAAATTAAAACTATATAAAATCGTTTGCTGAATATGAAATATTTCATTTAAAGTGGGTTGAGAGAAGCACATTTCTCTTTTTGTTATTGCTTATAATGTTTTTAATTGTTCTTAGAATTATTAATACTTTGTGTAATTAACACATTTTCTTAACTATAAATATCATTATATTATTTTCCTTCTCTTTTGTTTAATCTACTTACCTTAAAATTTATCTTCATTATTTGAAAAAATTTATGTCCCGTACATAGCACGGGTGATAACACTAGTCGAACAACCCCCAAAGATCTTTGTTGCTTAGGTGTTGCCTATGTTCCAAGACTTTAATAATAGGGAAAGATAACGTAGATTAACAAACATATGGGTACTAGTCAGGAAATTATTATTTGTTTGGCAATTGAATTTGGGAGATTGGTTTTTGCTGTTATATAATAATATGGAATGCCCTTATGCATAATAACAACATAGTGCCCGGCCACTTTTGTGAACTTTCGATTTTTTTCAATATGGGAATTGGATGTTGTAATTAATTAGTTAAATTAATTTGACTATTTCAAAATGGAATGTTGGCGATTGGGTAGGTTTACTTTCTGCTCTGAACTTACTGAAGATAGTTGTGGTGTTAATGCTGATATGAATCGAAAGAGGATGTTAATACACAGAATCATATATACTTCTTGACAAATGACAATAGATGTGTTGTCTCTACTTCTAATAAAGAGCTATGAAGTTGTATAAATTGATAAAACTATTTCACATCTTTTAGTCAATTTGAAGTTACTCTATGTCTGAATATGAATTCACAATAATACACATTATTTTAAAAACCAGACTGGTAAAAAAAGGGATAGGCCATCGATTAATGAATCAATTGTTCTGATCAGTCGAACCACCAGGTTAAAATACTGTAGCAATATATGTAAATACATATGAAATATATTTCACAGAATTTTGAAAATCATGCTTGAATTAATCACTCATTCACTTGGATGAACTGAATTAAAAAATTAATTGGGCCCATTCATAGACTATGTGCCAATTCCAAATAATATCTAGTGAATCTAGGTTTGAACTATTAAATCTACGTAACCTTCTCCCTACTACTCTATCGTATAATCCCCGTTGCATATAAATAAGTCATTTAATATTGGCACGCGTTTTAAATGCATAATTGATAAAGTAAAAAAAAGAGAATGGAGAAAAATTAGTTGAAATTGAATAATAGATGGTGGAGGCCATTAACAATAAAGTAAAAGAGGAGGAGATAAAGGTTGTCATAAATAGATATATTAGACTATTTCTATAGGATGAACGAAAAAAAATGTGGACTATTTCTATGGAACAGAGGTAGTATCTTCTCTCTCATAAGTCTTGATATCTACGTTTCAGAAATCTGCTTTCTAGTTCCAGAGCTATTGTCGAGCTCATATCTTCAATTTTGTGGGTCGACGACGGTGATCGATAAAATTTCTATTACTTCATTCGTCCAATTAGGAAAGATGTACTCTCTCCATTCCATTATAGGTGATTAATTTCTTTTGGGCATAAAATTTGAGAAAATGATAGTAGTATTTATTGAGTTAAATAGAGAGAATAAAAAAGAAGAAATAAAAAGAGACTAAAGTATGAAAGTTAATAAAATAAGAGAGATTCGATGTTTTATTTTTAGCTAAAAATGCACATCAGTTAGTTGTAGTGACACAACCAAAATAAAGATATCAATCACTTGTAGTAGTACGGAGGGAATACTATTTCTTTTGAACACGATATTTAAGAAAATGGTATTTTTAAGTTAAAGAAAGAGAGGAGAAAATAAAGCAATATAGGTGTGGCATTCTTGAAATAAACATATGCAAGTTTTAAAGGGACGGAAGGAGTATTAATTTATGAACCAATCGATTCTACAATCATGTGTTTTTGTCACACCCTAATCCCTCTAACGTATATTATTAAAATAAATAAATCCAAAACTTTTAAACTATTAATCCATATGGCCAATAAAACACTCATATCAGATACATTCAAAAACCAACATCTATTTATATCATTGATATTTATGAACCACAATCCAACATATATAAATTTCACCTTTAATTTCATATTACAAAACATATTCTCCAATCAATACAAATAACCATTAATAATCATCAATAATTTCACATCTATATGCATATGTCTCTCTGTCCAGTTTATTATTCTGTGACAAATCAAGCCTGGTATCTGTCCCGGATTTCCAATATGCCAATATGATTGACCCGAAGGTCCCAATATGATTGACCCAAAGGTCCCAATATGATTTGACCCGGAGGTCCCATTGTGATTGACCCGAAGGTCCCGATATGTCTACTGTGATTTCAGATCCAGGGCAAGATTGTCATAGATCCTTTTTAATTCAATGATTCAAATAAACCCCAAAATCATGCGTAACCATGCCCATTGCATCAATTACATATTTCTATCATATTCCATCAAATAATTCCTTTACAATATATAAAACATATCCATTACACCAGACATCTATTCATATCACATTTCATAAAATAATTCGAAATAACACAAAACTAAATTAGATTCACATCATAGAATCCAAATATTCACTTTAAGTCAACTCCAAGTCAACACAAAACAATTAATCATATACCGCATATAAATTAAAAGTGTGATTTATACACACCTGAATACGATATGATAGATAATCTAGCCGAACTCCCAAATTTGTCTCCTAATCTACCACTTTCGCTTCTACTTGAGTCCGAGAGAGTGATTTCTTCACTTATCACTATGTAAAATTTTATTCTTCACCATACACATCTCAAGCTCTGTTTTTCCTTTTCTCCCTAATTTTTCCAATGCAAAAATGTACTCCGTGTAATCTCTTATTATATATATGTCGGTTAAAACTTTGTTGACTCACTTTACCCATTTTAAAAGAAAAACACGTAAAATAGTAAAACTAGAAACGTGTAATTTTATAGAAAAACTTGAGCAAATGCTTATTTGATAAGTAACATACATATATCAATTCCTTCAATGCTTGTAACTTTTAATTTATCCAAATACACATATAAATATTGTATTTATACATATAATAGTGATGGAGTATATAACTAGTATTGTATTGTACAAAATATGTATGTATGAATTTATTTTAAAAACTCTCGTGAATCAAGACTATTTGTAGCATTAGACTATATTGAGTCAGATTAAAAAAATTAAATATATCCTTTGTAGCACACTTAAATATTTCTATAATACAAATAACAATATACATATGTAAAGATAATCAAGTATGCTAATATGCAAAATAATGCAGATTTCGGGTTAGGGATGTCACAGTTTTCGTAGCAGTTTATTTTCCTCTACTGAGTTTTGACACTTTGTGCTTCTTCGCTGCCAAATTTGAGGACGTTTACGGAAAGGAACGAAGTCGCAACAAACACTTGTGAATACACACCCAATCCATCTAGCTTGATCGAGCGAAATGATATAGCCAAAATTATTTGATTATTCTAGGGGAAGTCACACGGTGGCAAAAGAGTAGGTCGTGGCGGCGGCAAAACGGGGAGGAGAAGAAAATCATTGCTGATTAATTGGATTTATTTTCCAAGATTAGATTGGTCAGTTGACATAGAGATGTGTGAAAGAAAACTGCGGAAGCCATGAACACACACACTATAGATATATTTAAAGATATCTCTCAAATTGGCATTTTTCATTACTTAAAATGTAACCAGATGCGATACATATATACTCCATTCAAACGATCTAAAAACATTGTACTAATCTACTTTAACAAACTCTGAACATCGTACTAATCTACTTTAACAAACTCTGCAAGATATGTTTCCTCTTTAAACCGCGCAACACCACGTCGCGCCAAGTACATATGTGGTCCTCCATCTTAACTGGCTTGTCCGTGGTTTCAACGCGTGCGAGGTTGATCATTGACTCCTTTTGTGCAGCACACCCCTTACTCTTCTTTGTCTCATTCTCAGCTTTAGCTCTCGTGGAGTTTGTGATTGCTTTGGCTCGTGCACAACGCATTGCAGCTTGATCAGCTTGACGGTCCAGTGGCTTGAGACAACATATTGCGGCTTGATCAGCTTGGCGGTCAGGTGACATGAGATCAGGCATCGCGGCTTGTTGATCAACTCGGCACGTGGCGGCTTGATCAATTTGGTTAGCAGCGGCTTGATCAACTTGGTTAGCAGCGGCTTGATCCAGCCGCAGTATGCAATGTGATCGTCGACATGCAGTGGCCTGATCAAGTTGATTAGCAGTAGCTTGATCCAGCCTTGGCGTCTGATCATCTCTTCTAACACACCCCCTCAACCCGAGCGAGGCTAACGACACTACACCCAACCTTTCTCTTAGCTTCACGAAGGGTTGATGACTCAATGGCTTAGTGAAAATGTCTGCTACCTGATCAGCCGTAGGAACATGTCTCAACTTAATTTCCTTACCCAGTACTTTGTCTCTGACAAAATGTATATCCAGCTCAATATGTTTGGTCCTTGCATGAAGCACTGGGTTCGATGCTAAAGCGATAGCACTCATGTTATCTACCCAAATCATTGGACTTCTCTTCTTCTTTATCTTCAACTCACCAAGCATTGAAGATAGCCAGCTCACCTCTGCAGCCGCTTGAGCTAGACTTCTGTATTCAGCCTCTGTGCTAGATCTAGCAACCACAGTCTGCTTCTTCACACACCATGACACAAGATCTCTTCCATGATAAGCACAAACACCAGTGGTAGACCTCCTATCATCCAAGTCCGATGCCCAGTCTGAGTCTGAAAAGGCAGAAATGTCTCCAGTTGATTTCCTAATCTGAATTCCATGATCCAAAGTTCCTGAGAGATATCTCAAGATCCTTTTAACTGCCCTCCAATGTGTGTCCAATGGTTCTGCCATATACTGACTCACTTTGTTCATAGCAAAGTTGATGTTCGGCCTAGTGATTGCAGTATATTGCAAGGCTCCAACTATGCCCCTGTAAAAGTTTGGATCAGATATGGGTTCCCCAGAATGCTTGCTCAACTCTGAACTCGAGATCATTGGAGTTGGACACCCTTTTGCACCTGTCATGTTAGCTTTCTTTAAGAGATCTTTGATGTAGTTAGATTGACAGAGGTGAAGGCCTCCATTGATGGTCTTCACTACTTCAACTCCCAGAAACAAACTCACCTCCCCAAGATCTTTTAAAGAAAATCATGAATTCAATTGAGAGATGACTTTTTGTATAGAGGCTTGAGAGGTGCCTGTGATGAGCATATCATCAACATAGATTAAAAGGTAGATAATGTCTGCACCCTTCTGTCTGATGAACATTGAAGCATCAGCCTTTGATTGGATGAATCCCAAATGAATGAGAATAGAATGCACCGTAAAGAACCAAGCTCTAGAAGCTTGTTTTAAACCATAGATAGCCTTGTTGAGTTTACATACCAAATGAGGTCCACCTTGTTCAAAACCCATAGGCTGTTTTATATATATATCTTCTTTGAGCTCACCATTTAAGAAAGCATTATTCACATCAAGATGAGTGACTGACCAACCAAGTGAGACGGTTAGACTGAGAATTATTCGGATAGTAGTAGGTTTCACAACGGGACTGAAAGTTTCATTGAAATCAAAGCCAGGTTGTTGAGAGAAACCCTGAGCAACTAATCTAGCCTTGTATCTTGCAATAGCACCAGATAGATGTAATTTAAGCTTAAAAATCCAAGTGCAACCAATAAGATTCTTCCCTGGAGGAAGTGTTGTTAATATCCATGTTTTATTGTGAAGAAGTGCATTAAATTCACTCAACATAGCAGCTTTCCAGTCAGGAATTAGAAGGGCTTCGAAAGCAGATTTGGGCAAAGGAGGAGTTGACACAAAAAGAGTGTATATCTTAGGCTTGAAGATACCAGACTTGGATCTGGTGGTCATCGGATGAGTGACTTAAGCGGTGGGTGGAGCAGGGTCAGGGGCAGGATCAGTTTGAGAAGATCCATGGGAATCATGAAAATGAGTATGTGGATGATGCTGAACTTGAGTAGGAGAGATGGCAGTAGAATCAGTGGAAGGTATTGAGGAAGAAGCTGGAGGTGAAGTAGGCGGTGATGGACTATTTGGAACATGAGAAGAAAGTATGGGAAGAGAAAGAGAGTGATGGCACGGTGTGACTGATGGAGAAGATGGGACAGAAGCAGAAGTCTGGAAGGGAAAAGTAGATTTACAAAAACAACATCCCTAGAGACAATTATTTTCCCATCATGCAGGAATACTTTATAGCCTCTGTGAGACAAGCTGTACCCTAAAAAGGTTCCCCTAACTGATCTAAACGGAAGCTTGTGTTTGTTATATGGCCTGGTATGGGGAAAACACAGACAACCAAAAATTCTGAAGGCTGAATAGTCAGGTTTGTTAAGAAAGAGCTTTTCATGTGGAGAGAGATTATTAATGACCTTAGATGGCATGAGGTTTAATCAAGTAAACCGCAGTGACAAAAGCATCTTCCCAAAATCGTTGAGGAAGAAAAGACTAAGCTAACAAAGCTAGCCCAGTTTCAACAATGTGTCTGTGTTTCCTTTCTGCTAGACCATTTTATTGTGGAGTGTATGGGCAAGAGACTCGATGAATGATCCCACACTCTTTAAGAAAATGCACTAGACCTTGAAACTCACCTCCCCAGTCAGATTGAAGTATTTTAATTCTTGATCCCAACAGGTTTTCACTCATGGCTTTAAATTGTTTAAAAACAGTGAACAAGTCATTTTTGTGTTTAAGAAGATAAAGCCAGGTGGATCTAGAGTAATGATCTATGAAGGACACATAATATGAATAGCCATTCCTAGATTTTACTGGTGATGGCCCCCAAAGATCACTATGCACAAGCTCAAGGGTTGAATTATGTTGTGAAACAGACTGAGGAAAATGCAATTTATGAGATTTAGATACACAACAAGGATAGCAAAGTGTATGAGTTTTCATTACTTGAAATGAGATATTACACCTGTTAAGAACACTTTTCACTACATCTAAAGTGGGATGCCCTAGTCTACTGTGCCAAATAGACAAATCTGGGCAGGAAAAAGAACTAGAAACATCACTGGGACTGTGAAGTGCCCATGGTCAGGGAATGAGCAGCTGGATTCTCCGGTCTGGAAGAAGAAAAGGGGACTGAGCCACGCTTGATTGGGGTATGATCCACTAGGAAGTGGTATAGACCTCTCTCAAGAGTTCCTTTGAGCACAATTTCCTTGGTGCTCAGGTCCTTGACAAAACAGAAACTCGGGTGAAACTCAAAAAACAGAGTTATCTTGAGCAAACTTAGACACACTAAGAAAATTTTTGGTTATGTTAGGGACATGCAAGAGATTTTTGAGGTGAAGTTGTCTGGAAAAGTTAGTTGAGTGAGATTTAAAAGCACTTTCTCCAATGTTATGAATATTAACAGCACTACCATTTCCAAGTAAGAGATTTTTACCTCCTGTGTACTCAGTGCTTATGTTGAGATTGCTTAAGTCATAGGAGACATGATGTGTTGCCCCCGAGTCAGGATACCAGCTTGAAGAAGGATTAGAAGCATAGCTGAATTCTGATGGTGTTCCAACTAAGAAGGAAGCTGATGGAGATCTAGGCACTGACTGGACTGGATTGGCTGATGGATTGAAGAATCCTTGATTCTGCTGCTGTGAAGAACTTCCTCTAAACTGGACTTGTAGAGGTGTGAAGTTGTGCTCAAACCTGTGCCAGCACTTTGCAGCAGTGTGGCCTGGTTTCTCACACAATTGGCAGATGATTTTGTTGTTACCTCTGCCATAACTTCTTCCACCTTTGTCTCCTCTGCTGTGTCTTCCTCCAAAACTTCTTCCACCTCCAGACTCGAATCTGCTATTATTAAAACTTTGCTGCTCTCTTTTCTGTACAGATTGATGCTGGACAAGATTGAGTGAAGGATGAGATCCATCTGAGCTTACAGAATGTGTTCTGGTAGACTCCATTCTTGATTCAAAGCTTAGAAGAAAGGCACTAACATCTCCAATGCTCCATGGATCTGATCTGGATGTAACTGCACACACAGCAGGGTCGTAGTCTTGTCCAAGCCCTCCTAGAATGTGAAGAACTTGTTCTCCCTCCGAGATTCTGCAGCCAACTGATCCCAGCAAATCAAAGTAGGTTCTCATCTTTCCCAAATAATCAGACATGAACATGGCTTCTTTCTTTAAATTCTGCATCTGCTGGCGATATTGCATGACCTTTGCTGTTGAGCGGCTTGCAAAATTAGTCTCCAGAGCACTCCATATGTCTCTGACAGATCTGAGTCCAACCACCAAGGTTAGACCATTCTCTGATAAAGAAGACAGCAGCCATCCAACCACTCTTCTATCTTGCCTTTGCCAAGTTGTGAAGGCAGGATTCCCCACCATGGATTCTCCATCTTGATAAACAATCATCTGTGGAGGTGGTTCTGTTTCTCCTGTAATAAATCTCTCTAGGCCATATCCATACACAACAACATCTACTTGTTACTGCCACATGAGAAAATTTCTTTCAGTTAGTTTAACTGAGATAGGGGGCAACTGAGAGAAGATTGGTGGCAGTGTTGCCACCGGAATAGTTTCATTGGCTTCTGCCATTTTTGAGTAGTAAAGAAAAAGAACCAAGAAAGGAGCAAGAGCCAGGATCAGTGAGATCCTGCTCTGATACCATGAAAGAAAACTGCGGAAGCCATGAACACACACCCCTTACTCTTGTTTGTCTCATTCTCAGTTTTAGCTCTCGTGGAGTTACTGACTGGTGCACTGGCCATTGGGAGCTGAAGAGACACGACGCACCTGGACACACTACACGACGGGATACACCATGGACCGTCGGGGACCTTTTGTCTCCCATTATGCATCGGGGTCCAGCGGGGACATGACGTGGACCAAGACCACCATGAGTCGGGGCGTCGGGGTCCAGCGGGGACATGACATGGACCAGGATCACCATGAGTCAGGTTCCGTCGGGGATAGCGTGGAGTTTGAGGTGGTCTAAAAAGAACAAGCGGGGCTTGAACCAGGCTCAACGACCAGCTCTAAAGAGCAGCCCAAAGACCAATTGCCAAGGCACAAGGCACACGGCACACGGTGCACGGGGCACGGGTCACGGTGCGCGGCTCACGGGGGGCGGCGGCGTGCGCGCATGTGAGCTCTATCACCCATCTTATTCCACGATAATTATTACACATAATAATTCATCTATTAAATACTTCATCAAAGAAGTTTATCATCCCCGATGTGGGATAATTAACACTCAGTTAATTAATCCCTTAGTTTTTCTCATAGTTCATTTCTAGTTTTATTATTAGCAACTTTAATATATTATTTCTCACTCACCGGGAATCGGATTTAAGAAAATGAATATACTACGGTCATCGACTCAGAACGTAGATCGGCGCTATTGCATTTAATTTCACAAAATTAAATGTCTTGTAACATTTATTATTAGTCAAAGTCGTTTGACTAAGCACGATTCCAACAGCGGCTTGATCAACTTGATTAGCAGCGGTTTGATCCAGCTGCGGCATGCAATGTGAGCGTCAGCATGCAGTGGCTTGATCAAGTTGATTAGCAATAGCTTGATCCAGCCTAGGCGTCTGATCATCTCTTCTAATGATGTGAAGTGCATTTTTTTGTAATTTAATATTGTAATGATGTCGTTTTGATATATTTAACTGCCTGATCATCTCTTCTAACGATGTGAACTGCATTTTTTCTTTTGTAATTTAACATTGTAATGATGTCGTTTTGATATATTTAACTGCTCACTGCTGATTCGATTTCTCAGTCTCGCCAAAGCTATTAGTCATGGGTAACTTATACTATTAGAATTAGTGATTTAAGCAACCACCCTAGATTTATTTCCACAGAGGTCAGCAATATTCTTTTGCCTATCTCGTTTTGTTAAAGCAGGATGGTCCATTTGTTCTACTCTTCCGTTGCATTTACTGATGATTTGGGCCTATTCAATTTGTAGGTAAATGAGACGACTATAGTCACGTTCGTTACATTTTTTTAAACTTGAGTCACATTCATCACTATTTAAAGATCATATGAATTCGTCTCATCATTTATTAATGTACTTTACATATTTCCTACAGTCGTTTTCTTCATCATCCTTTACATATCAATCAACTTTAACCAAATAATTCAAGATAGGTGGTACGTATATAGTCTTCATCCAACTTTAAACATATTAATCCTAAAATTGAACCTCATGTGACGGGAAAACGATATTGTTTGCGTTTGAATATAATTAGTTTATTAAATTTCTAAATTTCAATCTTAAGTGTCAGGAGTATATAATATTCTTGGAATCTATAATATCGTATTTGCTTCAAATTAAACACAAAAAAATGTCAGTAATAAAACAATTTTAAAATATAAACCATATAAGAAAAAAATGTCACTTTCTATAATTTTTAAAACTAGTGAATTAAATCAGAATATTTGCACCTTTCACAGCTGTCCATACTCCATACAATTAAAATTCCGTTGAAATTTGTCATTTAGATTATCATTTGGTTGACTTCTGGACAAATTTGACATTGTTCTATATTATAATGATGATCAATTTTTAGATGATTGTTGTGTGTGCGATGAAGATAGAACAACAAAAGTTACAAAAAATTCATCAAAATTTTAATCGTATAAAACAATTGTGAAATGTAAAAAACTTAAGGTTTAATTCACCATTTTTGAAAAGTATGAGATTGATCAAAAGTCAACTAAAAATTATTTAAATGACAATTTTCTTTAAATACGTAGTATAAATCTATGTGATTTTGTAAAACATCTCTAAGTAGAATACATAATTCTAATCATATCTATTCAATTTTAACATTGTAAGGATTAAGTTTTTATAAATGATACTACTAATACATTTTATCTGTGATTCATAGTACCATTTTAACACTGTGCGAGTTTCAAGAAATACTCCATTCGTCCCTGAAAATTTGTCGCATTTCACTTTCTGCACCCATTCTAGAAAAATGATAGTAGTAATAAATAGCTAAAGTGGAGAGAAGGTAAAATAAGAGAGGGAAAAATGAAGTAAGAGAGAGAATAATGTAGATGAGAGTCTTCTCTACATTATTCCCTCTCTTATTTTACCATCTCTCCACTTTAACTATTTATTATCATTTTTCCAAAACGAGTGCAAAAAATGAAACGTGACAAATTTTCAGAGACAGAGGGAGTATGAAGAAAAGCTGGTGAACAAAACTAGCAAGTTAATCTTATAATAAAATGTGAGTGTAATTATTTAACAATGGAACAATGTAAATGAGCATTTAATTGTAGACGTATCGAAATGACAAAATGTGATACTTATCATGAACAGATGGAGAGAGTATATCCTACCAACGACATGGTATTCTTATCTTATATGGATCTCTTATTAAGCAACTTTAGTTTCATTTTGTTTGTGGAGTACCCAACTAGAGTACTTTTTAATTCCATTTATTGAGCTCCTTAGGCTTCAATTATTTATGCAGTTTCTGTTAAGATAATATTGTGCAATGTACTATTTCACACAAAAGTTGGTAAAAGTAACTAAAAATGAAATGCATTAGGCTTCGATTATAGTAATAAATTAAGGACGAGCATAAACAAAAAAGAATAAGTACAGTACTTTTTTATCACCAGAAATAAAATTTAATAATTATTTTAACAGTGTCCTTCCGAGGTTTTCGAAGCATGAGCTTGAACTTAAGGAAGTCTTATTTTACATTTTTAAGATTTTGTTAATAATCAGAGTTAATAAGTCTTTTAGTTCATATATTTAAGGAATTAGTAAAATTGTCTTACCTTTATTTTTAGTTTTACCTAGTAAGTCCGGATTGATGATTACTTCTTATAGTACTTGAATATGTTCATTATCTTTTGGTTTTCAAATTTCATATGGAATCGGAACAGAAAAGTTGTCTTTAAATAAAAGAGTAATAAACCCTAATTATTTAAATAAAATAAGTACTGGTTAGTACAAAAGTTAACTTATTTAAGGAGTATTAATTGACGCTTCAATACATAAATTTTGGGGTCGTTTAGCACGTAAATTTTAAAAATGATCAAAATTACTGCGAACTTAATCACTCTAAATTTACTTTAAAATCAGTTTTGCAGTCAAATATAGTTATATAGGACATAATTCAATTAAAACAATGTCGTTTTATATAAGTAAATATTATAGTTAATTTAAAAAACCAACGGGATTCTGCATAAGTGAGTCAAGCTTAATCCCTTAATTAATTAATGGTGTCGGTTGAGATCTCAACCAAGGAGAGAAAATAAGGGCTGGCCTGGGAGTGTGAGAGAGGTGATTTTATAAAATGAATTACGGAGTACTATAATTTAAATTTCATATATGTAGTGCATATTAAAAAGGGATGTTTTTATAGAATATGTCCTATGCTGACTTCCTGCTGTAAAATTACTAACCCGAATAAAGTCGTGCAGGGTTTCTTTTACAATCATAAAATTTTTGTGTGAAAACACCCAAGAGCTTTGTTAAAACTTAGTAGTTAATGGCAGATCCAAAAGAATTACTCCTTCTTATGCAAGATTAAAACCGATCGAGCAAGTGAATGACACATGTACAAACATTGAAAATGGTTCCTTTCACTAACTAATAACCATCCTCTCCCCTCGAAGAAGACAATATAAAAAGAATGGAGGAGGATAAGAAAAATAAGAACATCTGCGGTTTTCGTTCAAAAAAAAAAGAACACTTTTTTTTTTATTTATTAATATAGATCTTGATGTGTAGCTAGAGACAAGTTTTTCTTCATACACAACTAGAAAGACATTTACTTGTTTACAAAGATGGTTATTTCAGAAGAAATGAAAAACAAATAAAGCCATGGATTAATTGAACTTTATGAAATGAAAAATTTGTCTATGAACCAAGAAATCAACAAATTTCCTCTCCCTCTTTGAGAAAAAGACAGAAACCAGATTTAGGGTTTATCCCACCAAACACAAAAGGAGAGAGAGAGAGAGAGAGAGGGACTGAGAGAAATTCTCATTCTTGATTTGTTTTCAAATTAATAATTTCCCAAATTATCCAGACACACACCACCCCTTTTCAACTTACCACCAATAAATCTTTCATTTCCGCCTCTTCTTGAACAGGAAAGCCACCACCACTCACATACAGTTTTCAAAATGAAAAGGAAATTAGGGTTTGTAGGGTGGGCAGCAGATGCAGAGAATGGGAGGTCGGGAAAAATAATTATTAAATGAGGATTGATCGGCGCTGGAATGAAAAAGCCGTACTGAGAAAAAAGAGGAGGAGTGAGGGTTTCTTTAAGCAGAAAATGGAGAAGGAGAAGCGGACACGAAGGTGACGGGGCCCCTCGCTCATCATCAGATTCAGACCTCATTAACTGCATAATTTCTCGATTCCGTAGCCTATGCTTTATTATACTACTATAATACCAGCTTTTTCGGAATATACGGATAGGGTGGTCACACCTACATTCACAAACCACTCACGGCCGCCCTTTGACTTGCCATGCTCTTTCTACACGCTAATTATTTTTCCCCTTCTATTATATTTTCACATATTTTGTTACAAACATATGCTCAATATTTCATTTCAATTTGATGCGGATTTTAGGAAAGATAGAAGAAAGTAGTAGGTGATAAAAATTAGTGCAACGTGCATTCATTCTACTTTTATACTTTTTCCTTCCCGCTTTAATTAGTGAAATACTACTCCGTTCTAGATTTCTTATTTATCATGTGATTGCGAGTTAAGCGGAAAGTAAAGGGGAGCGATGTTTCTATTTTAAGAAAGGTGTTCTTACTTAAAATGGGACAGAGCCGCAGAGGGAGTATATACAATTAGTCCAATAATAAACATTCATTTTTTGTTATTTTGATCCATTCAATAGGAGTCTCATTTCACTTTTGACATTTTCATTCGTCCGCCAATATGAGTTTATTGACCTTTTTCACTCATATTTTTTAAAAGAGCATCAACAATGGTTTCCCATCTACCTCCGTATTGATTCGAACCTCTGACCTATTTGTTAGAGAAGAAGCATCTTACATACTTTTCACCTTGTATGTCTTATAACACGGTGTACCGAAAAAGACTCCTAATATGAATTTAGAAAATATTAAATTTTATAAAAAATATGAATGAAATACAATATTTAATGATAAAATACTAAAATAAAACTAATTTAATAGTGGATGAGAGAGTAATTAAATACTAAGTACTATATATAAAAAGTATACACACAAAATATTTTTTTCTATGTATTACACTATTTTTTTAAATTAATTTTTAATATCCCATTTAAATGATCACATTTCTTTTTTGAACAAAATGTATCTCTTTTTTCACTTTATTAAAATATTTAATCATTAATCTTTCTATTTTATTATAGTTAATAAATTCATCAAAAATGTCATACTCCTATCATTCAAGTGATCTCTTTAAATAGAGTGAAGAAAGTGTTTGTTTGTCGAGAGTTTATAGTCGGGTCCAATCCAAATCCAATATGTAGCCAATTTATTCTGTTCGGATTGTCGACTGATGGGTTTGTACTCAACATATTCATTTTCTTTCATAGAGAAATAGTAACTGTTATTTATAAATTTGCCACTTAATTTTATTCAACATAAAATATACTACTAAAATAGTTAAATGATATACATGGAAACAAGTCTCATTTTTCTAACGAGAATTGTCATTTTTATTTAAAACAATTGTCATGTTTTTTTTATTAAAAATTTCAACTCTAATTACATGAACTGTCACTTTATATTTAAAACAACAATTGTGGTTTTTTCTTCAAAATAATTACCACTATCATTTTATTCCGTGACAACGAACATGGCTTATGATAAATAGTTGGTGTTACTTTTTTATTAGCGACTTATATCGACAATAAATAATGTCTACTATAAGCTTAATTAAGCTATTAAACTATATACTATATAAGTAACATAACGTCTAATCTCCGGATCACACAATGTCAATTCATATTTCATGACAGTCACACGTTTCTATTTTTTTTGTTAATTTTTTTTATAGTATATTAGAAATAAATTGATGAGAATATAGTTCGTGATAAGACTATGATCGAGACACCTTATAAAAAGAAGCAAAAACTTATAATTAGTAAAGTTTCAGCAATGCTCTACATGGGACACCATAAAATATTGACCAAATAATGTACTGTAGCCAAACAGTAACTTAGGTTTGGTTGATGGTAATATCAACTCAAATTTTACCAACTTATACAATGCAAGGGAAAAATGGATTGTTTTGAAAGGGATGGAAAGAAGAGTACACTCTCAAGAAGTCCTTCTCAGACAGAGACACTTTCTAGATTTAAATATGGAAACGGACAACTTTACTATGATTTCAGTACTTGAAACTGTAATCAGCATCCACCACTGAGAAACCCTCTCTTGCTACATCTCCATCCTTCCACGTCCGATTTAATTCAATTCTCAACTATAAGGGTTTCCAATTTCCATATCTTTGTCGATAAAATCAAATGTAACATCTTGCTTTTCTAATCCCACCTAAAAAAAACAATGTTCACCAAGAATAATGCATACAATTACCCACACCCCTCCAATCCTCGTACCTCCGCCGCCTCCCTTGTCGGCCTCAATGGCAACGACTTCTTGCTCCACCACCACCACGACATGCTCTTGGCCGCCAATCAAGAGCTCTACGGCCTCAGCGGCGACCCCTCGGCCGCGGCCAAGGCCTGGAAGAAGGACCGCCACAGCAAAATCGACACGGCCCAAGGGCCGAGGGATCGGAGGGTTCGCCTCTCCATCGGAGTGGCTAGAAAGTTCTTCGACCTCCAAGAAAATCTAGGTTTCGACAAGCCGAGTAAAACCCTCGATTGGCTCCTCACCAAGTCCAAGACTGCCATCGAAGATCTCGAGGAGACGAGGGAGAGAGCCGCCGCCGCCGCAGCCGCCGAGTGCGAGGTTGATTCCCGCGAGAATTTCAAAGTGTCATCAAACAAAATGAAAACGGCTTCTTCTTCGACCAAGGAGTTGAGGGACAAGGCGAGGGCGAGGGCGAGGGAGAGGACGAGGGAGAAGATGTGCATCAAGAAGCTCAACGAGACCAGAAACATCAACATCAACGGCGACTTCAACTTCATCAACAAGATAGCTTCCAGCAGCAGCAATCTCGGATTCCGTTGTCACCCAACCTACGAAGTCGCAGCAGCAAATCATCAAGACCTAATTCAGGAATCCATTGTGATCAATAGGAAAGTGAAGAATCCGATGGGATTTCAGCAGAATTTGATCATCTCCAGCTCCAACTACGGCGTCCCAGCGCCTTACAACGCCGCCGCTGCTGAGAATTGGGACAGCATTTGTGCCATTTTGGATCAGCACAAGTTCATTAATAAGTGGGGACAAAAATCAATTTCCATGAATCATTTTGGAACTCTTTTTTTTTTCTAAAAAAATGTTTTTGAGATTGTGGTTGTTTTTTTGGTTTAATTTGCAGCACTTCAAAACAACTAGGAAAGAAAGAAGAAGATAATATTGGGAAGCAACACTAGCAGTTGAGCTCAGGATTGTTGAAATTGTTTTCACCTTGTGGCTTGAGGCATATATGTAAGTTCTGCTACCTTGTTTTTCTTGAATTTCTCCCATTGATGTAATATGGTTGTCAGGGCTTTATAAAACAATTTAATCTACTATTGGATTGATAAATATAATTACCTCCTTCTTTTGATTACATGTATATACGTAGTTAGGTTTATACCTAATGGTCTATAACAAAACATATCGGATAATATATTTCTGAATCTCATGCCCACTTATTTGCAAATACAGTTGATGAGAAAATTTTCAGGATATATATTAGAGCAGAAAAGGTTTTAAGCAAGCTTATTGCTCTTAAAATGTTTATATGTATAAATATATATATGTATGTCGTCTACATATGAATGCACATGCTCAATTATAAATATAGGTTTATTTAGCTATAGCGTATCCCATTTAAGAAAAAAGAATAATGTTCTTAATTAGAAAAAAAGTTAGTATGGTTGAAGTCCAAAACTTTTAAGGGAATCGGAAATGTTCAACCAATATTACGAATTAAATTACTTGGCTTTGAAGTGGTATATTGCTTCTAAATAAAATTATTACTGTTTCAACTCACTAAAATCTTTTATACTGAAGCCAAATTTAAATATTCAACCAAGTTTCTGCAGTCAACTTCATGAATCTGACTACTTTATTTGGAAGGGCCGGAGTTACTGCATTTGCTAAGCCTTCTGTTATTTTGAAATTCATGTTTTTTAAAGTTTTCACCATAGAATCGTAATTAAAACTATAATATTGAATTTGTATATCGAATTATGTCCATTTTACCAAATACTGTGAGTCTGTGAGAAATGGAGCATTAGTTATATGTGACAATACTTTTTGTGTACTTTAATAAGTTTATTTTGATATCTAGATGTTATAACTTGTGAAGGTTGCTGTGGAGAGAAAAGATAAATTCATATAAATTGTATGTACATACATAATGCTCTTTAGTTTGGTTCTATTTTCAGTGATACGAGTATATAGTTTTGAGTATTTTTTTAACACTATTATTTTAGAGAGAAAAAAAACATTGATTTAGAATACGCATTAATTATGGCACTATTAATTAACATATTACATAACTAAATACTATATTTAATTATAAAAATATATGAAAAATATATTTAAAAAATAAGCATATTCCTTATTGAAATTGAAATTATATAATAAAATTGTATAGTTATAACGATAAGTATTTTTTTGAGTGTTATCTTTTCATTTTTTAATTATATTTTAAATTACTTCTGAAGATGAGTATTTTTTTAATAAAAATATACTCCATTAAGCAATATCTGTTCCTTGATTAATATGGAGGGCGATTAATTAAACTGAAAATTCAATTAAAATGGAAAGATTCTGTTATTTTTTTGACATTATAAAAATGATAAAATTATCTCAAACATGCAAAATTATACCCATTAACTAATACTCCCTTCCACTTATAAATATTTGTATAGTATTTTGGGTTCTCTCAATATTATTTTACTTAGAAAGTAAAATCTCCTTAATTCAGGTTCCGAAAACAATGAATCAATCATCTATGGTAGAATGAAGGGAATAATTATTGTTTTTAATTATATTCATCTATAAATAATTACATACACCCATTTCATTACATCACATTGTCTTTCGTTTCGTTTCAAATTTTCTTACAAATTCTCTACAAAAGCCTTCAGCTTCTCCTTTAAAAAAAAGTATCAAATTCACCACAATGGTTCCAAACAACTTAGATCCAAATGTCCTTTACGAAGTACAATTTCATAATTAGTTTCTTGGAGTCGATCCTTCAACCGAAAAAGTGCTAATAAACACACACCAAAATTAAACTAGTTGCAATGTTTTATTAAAGTTACTTATGGAGTAGTAATATTTACTTTGCATTAATTTTTTCAATTTTTTTCAAGTAAATAAAACTCGGAGACTACATAAAATTCAATCGAACACTACAATGGAAATTGAATTTCAATAATAAAATTAGTCCTGATCATGCATCAACATCATTAAAACAATATTTTGTGGATGTAATATTTCGTACGTGATTGTATTAGAAAAGGAAAAAAAGAATAAATCAAAAGAAAGTTATGAATTCTCGAACCCAGATCTAAACTCATCGCAGTCACAAATTTGAAAAGATTATTCAAGTGACATCACATGATACAGAGCTGCTTACGATTAATAAGATTATAAAGATAGCTTTATATAAAGATTAGTAATTAAGTTGCAGAGTATTTCCCTCCCTAATTTCTTTCAGTCGCACATTTTTCATATTTTCTTCTTTTTATTATTCATACGGATTTTGTCTAAAAATTTTAAAATAATAAAGTACCAGCATAGAAAATAGGGCCGAAACGTAGGCCTCAGAAGGAAAGCAAGAAGCATGGACAATCATCTTCATCAAGTGTTTCGGAAATTTTTTTATGTTGACGACAAATGGGAACTATGTCCACAAATGTCACTCTATTCGAACCAAACCTCGTACTTGACAAACTTGGATTTTACATGGTTTTAGAAGGTGGTTTTGTATGAATTTGGTCATATTTCATCTATTAATGGGCGTGTTTATATCTACTTCTCTATTATGTTGGTATGTCGACCATTTTGTTAAGAATGTGTAGAAAAATATACAAAATATATGGATGTGCAACAGCCTTGATTTGAGACAATTTTGTCGGTGATTCTGACTCTCAATCAGCCTCAAATGCATATCAATCTCTTCGTCTTTGAAAGAGCTTCGCGTGGGTATCTTGCACACCTCAATCAGAGTTCGGTAGAAGAAGTTATAGCCATTATAAGAACACTGCGCTGTCCAGTAATTCACCCAGCCGGGTACAGTAATTCTGCGCTGAAAGGGTCAGAAACTGGTCGAAAATCATCACCCGGCCGGGTGATTTTTTACCCTTTACAATTTCACCCAGCCGGGTACATTGTTTTGGTGATTCTTTTGCCAAAAACGCGAGTTTTGATGGGGGATTAAAGGAGAAAAGGCTAAGGTTAAGGAGGATTCTACAACTACCGCCTACCACACTCTCACACACTCCCAAGAACACTGGGAAGAGAGATTTGAAGATTGAAGACTACAAATCGAAAGATTGAAGTTTCCATTCCATAGATCTATCTCACATGAGTATCTATTTGCTTTATTATGTATTTGATTGAATCATTTGTTTTGGTTTTCATGAAGAACATGAGTAGCTAAATTTATTGTGGAGTTTTGGTGAAGACTACAATGAATGTTTGTGATTAATTCAAGGACTTCTTTAGATTGCTTAGCTCTTGTGATTTCTTTGTTCACTCTTGTGCTTTTTCAATTCAATTGCTTAGCTACCAATTGAGTTTGTTTACCTAGATAGTAGTAATCGAGAGATACCTAACTAGGGGTGATAAAAGAGTGAACACGACATTGATAATCTACACTCGAGAGAGGGGATCCTTTGTGAGGGCTTGGGTTTTTTGTGCAGTGGAATTAATCTAAACATATTAGAAGGAGATTTCAATATTAAGGGTTAATCAACGGGGTGAGTACACTCGAGAGGGGGTTCAACCTAGACTAGCGACTTTCCTAGTAATCCTAGAGACATAAAATGGGTAATCGAAGTTGTTGAAGTAATTGCACGACATTTCCATTGTAGTTGGATCCAAAGTTCTACTCTTATCCTTGTGTTTAATTCTCTTTTGTTACTTTTGTTTACTTTTACTTTTTTATATGCTTTTAGTAGTGTTAGAACAAAACCAATTCCAATTCGATTGTCTAGATAGTAGTCAACGTTTGTTCGTGGTACTTGAGTTGATATAATCTTGTCTCTGTGGGATACGATACTCTTGCTTGCTAATTGCTACACTAGTCCCGTACACTTGCAGGTATTTCTTGTGTTAAAATAAGTTGAGTCAATACTGTAATGAAATATTTTTGACATTTATAGAAGTGTTATAAGGCATATTTTGGGTTTTGATCTATGCAAAATTAGATTTAAATACAGAAACGTAGAACAAAATCATACGTAGGGCATTTTTAGGTCATTGTTAGTTTATTTTTAGGTCATTCTAACAACGCATGACCTAAAATGATCTTAACTTGACATCAAACCCGAATTTTATAATATGACCTAAAATTGCTTAATAATGACCATCCGTGTTTTTGGTTAATTATTGACCATTAGATCACTTAATCCTAAGGCCAAGATTCAGGCTGCATTTATGGATTTAGGTGCATTTTTGTTTGTATCATCTCCCTATTTTTATTTGTTAGTATAATTGTTAACATTTTTTTTGTTTTTGTTTTATTTCGTACATAGGAGGCAGGTTTAGATTATTCACATGTACTAGCAAATGCATCACGGTGTTGGATTAAATGAGAATAAATTTAATTTTTTTAGTAAAAGTATCTATATAATCTTGGTGTTATATAGTATTCCCAAGAGTTGTGCACAGAAAATCTAGATTATTTGTAGTAAAATTATCTAGATATAGACTTATCACGATATGGATGTTATGTAGTAATAATATATTTAGATTTTTATATATAAAATAAAAATCTAGATAAATAGAATCTAAAAAAATAGAGTATAAAATTATAGAATATAGAAAGGATGCTTATATATAGGTATGTTATATCATTTTGCTTAAGTTAAGAAATTGAAACGTGAAGGGTGTCTTAGTTTGTCAAAATTACCAAATCTCCCAAAAATCGATTCCATTTTCCTCTCCTCCAAACTATATTTATCCTTCCGCATATCTCTTGTACTCAACATGGTGCCATATTTCACAACAATGGCTATATAGGTGGGACACTGAATTATGTTAATCAGTTCTGTAATGATAATCGATCAACATCGTCGATTATAAGAAGAACAATCGCAAAAACCATGAAATAACTAATGAACACCAACAATTTTACGTGATTCGGCAATTGCTTGCATCCACGGGAGAAATAGATTGGATGTATTATTGATCAAACAACCATTCCCAGATTTCTCTGTATGTCACCTTTAGTCTTTTATCTAAAATCTAGACTTTAAAATCATGCTCATTTCACCCATATTTGATTTCATCCATATTTGATTCAAGAACCCAGTATGTCATCCACATATAGTACTTCATCCAAATATAGTACCTACCAAATATACTATGACTTCTCATTTCTTTTTCTTTTTATTTCCATGCAAACACATTAATTATGATACTTTGATCTCTCATAGGCCCATCTTCAACATGTGATCATCAAACTATTTGTTTCATTGTATGTTTGATTGTTTTAGTCCATATAAATTCCTCTTCGTACTGCTCTTTGAATATCTTTTCTTCAAGATCTCAAGTAAGAAACCAGTCTTCACATCTAATTGTTGGAGCTCTCATTCATTCTGAGCTACATTGTAATCTATCCATTGTCTTTGGTATATACTTTTGTATCTTTCTCCCTCCGTCTCATGTTACTCGCACTTTTCATTTTAGGCCGTAAATTTGGGATTGATTTTTTAGTATAATTAAATTAGAATTTTAAGTGTAATGAGACATAACTTGATAAATGGACTCTTATCTTAATCTAACATATTAGTTAAATATATTAATTCTAACTTAAACTAGAAATAATGTAAGTAGTTTGAGACGAGCCGAAATGGAATAGTGCAAGTAACATGAGATAGATGGAGTATTTTATTATTCTCAAATGCCTCTACCTTCTTTTTATAAATCCTTCTGCACTACTGATCTGGTCACTAAAATCCATGTTTTATTTTTTCAGTAGTGAGTTAATCTCCTCTTGCATGACCTTGATCCACTTATCTCTTACTCTAATTTTAATACTAACATCTTTGTAACTCCCCGACTCAACATGTTCAATTTCTTCAGCTGCAAAAAGAGCATAATACACACACATACACAACAAAAACCACATTGCACACCTATATAACACAATGAAGAACATGTCTATCATGTTATTTATGATTGTTGATTGTATTCTTATAACTATCATGAGTGGCTAGTTCCCTGAATTGCGTCTTATTTATATTAGAGTTTGATAAAATAAATTTCAATTATTATTTTCATGAGTTATGCCTAATTTAGTAGGATTTGCTAAATATATGGAGTAGTTTTAAATTACGTGATTAATTGATTTTTGCAATTGTGATTACAACTGTTGATTCATACATGGACATAAATTTTTATCCCTAAAATTTCAACTCCACTTTCGAAAATAATCTCTTCCTTCCATCGTAAGTGATGAATTTCTTTTGAGCATGAGTTTTGAAAAAGTGACATTTATTGAGTTAAGTGTAGAGAATATATTATGAGAGAAGAAAAAGTAACAGTGATAAAGAGAGAATAAAATAAGAAAGATAAAGGTGTGGCTTTTTGAAAAAAAGAAATCAATAATTTATTGTGGTAGTGTTTACTTATAAATTAAATTAAAATAGAGTCTTTTTTGTTAGGATTGGTGAAAGAGTGAGCAATGAAAATTGAGTCAACGGCTCTTTTTTAATAATTACCAAATGTATCCATCGACGGGTCATGTGACTATTCCCCTTACTGCCAACATACTTCTCTTTTGTACAATGGATATCCATCCTTGCTTAGGTTGTTCGAGAAGTAAACTATTTCTCCCTCCGTCCCACTTTAGGAGTCCCGGTCACTTTTGCACACCCGTTTTGTAAAAATCATAATAAATAGTTAAAGTGGATAAATGGTAAAGTAAGAGAGAGAATAATGTAGACAAGACTCTTCTCTACCTTAATCTCTCTCTTACTTTACCATTACTCCACTTTAACTATTTATTATGATTTTTATAAAACGGGTGTGCAAAAGTGACCTAAAGTGGGACGGAGGGAGTACTACTATCGCGACATACTTTAGTAAAATAGTTACTCCCTTCATTCCACGTTAATAGAGTCATATGCTTTTTGGGGACTGAAGTGCGTAGAAAAACTATCGGATCATAAATCTATCTGAATTGGACTTCAAACATTACGATTAAGCAGAAAAACTACCGGATCTAAACTAAGAGGTCGAGCAAATCGAAAGCAACAGTAAAAACAACCATGACCATGCAGATTCAAAACAGTACGTATCAGATCCACAACTCCAAACCACAATTCACACCAGATCAACCCAATCCCAACTCAACCACGTTCAGATCCATATCTACTCAACTCCGATTCAACAACGATTCTACTCCGATTCAACCGATCTCAGATTCAACTCAACAACCAATTGCGAAAAGCATCCAAATCAGTATAACAAACACAAAATATCAATACCAGATAAAATAGAAAACATGAACTTCCATAGCAGCTGGAATAGAATTCAAAACAGAAGTATCAACGCCGAGCTTCCAACAGAGAAGTTCACGACGACAAAAACAACAAAAAAGTAAAGCAATTGTATCTTCGACCCCCCCGGGGATGGTGTTACACCACTGAAACTAACTGGAATGCTGTGAACGCCCAGAATATTACCCCATTGATGCCAAGTGCGAAAGAAGTGTGTGAAGTGAGCTAAGCTAAGTGAAGCTAAAGGAGAATTCTGAGGTGATGAAGCTGCCTCTCTTCAAGGTGGTTATCTCCTTTTATAGCCGAGGCTCGGATCCCTAGGGCTCTTCTTCTTGTTGATTGTCATTTTTGGCCTCCGAAAGAAATCCTTTAAAAATATGCTCCTTGCTTCACTTTTTACTCCTGCCAGCACTTTTGTGATTCTCCTTGATCAGGTTGATGACGGACACTTTTCACTTCAATTTCTTCCGCTTTCATCTGCCCGGTCAATTTGCATACGTTTCCTGGATCCGACAGATTTCTTACGCACCTGAACTTATAAACACTCATTAGTTCACTAAAATCACATAATTTAACCCCATAACCAATACATGAAATGATCCTTATCATGGGCGTTCCAACATAACAGAGTCATTTCTATATTTGGCAGAAAGCACTACACTCTCTCTCATTCTCTCTTCATCCATGTTACTTTATCCTCAATCTTACTTTATTCTTTCCACTTCACTTATTAAATATCTATTTCTTAATCTCTGTGTAAAAAAGAAATGCCTCTATTAATTAATATAGAAGAGAGAGAACATTTTTAGCATTAATATCAAAATTTAATAGGTGGATTTTGTTGTTGGAAACTAGGTTAATGTATATTTTTCCATGGGTGCAGAAATTGTATAAATCATAAATCGGTTCTATAAAATTTATTTAATAGTTTGAATTCTCTAATGTAAGTGATACTTACGACAGATTTTAGGAAAATAATCTTGTTTTTAGTAAGCTTAAATATAATTAGGGCTTGGATACGAAAACAACACTAAAATCCATCTAATAAGCCCATTGGTCCCACCAATTATTTTATGTTCTTATAGAATCTCTTTGGGCCTTTGAAGACCGCAGTCCTACCGTCAATATAATAGTATATTTTCTTGCGCTGAAAGATAACTCAAATTCTTTTTCTTTTTTTTAATATTTCATATTTTCTCCTCCGCTGCCATTCTCCTCTTTCTTGCGCAAACAAAAAGCAGAACGAAAAAAATTCACAAACTACAACAATAATAATGGATCCTGCGAAGACAATACCATTGGAAGGCCGCACCGATGATTTGCTGCGATTCGGGATCCACGGCGTCAAGAGCGATATCATCGAACCACATCCTCTTCAGTCTGCCCGTCGCTCTGTAATGTTTCAACAATTTACACACACACTCTCTCTCTCTTGTGTCTCTTGATTTGTGACTTTGTTGTTGAATTTATGTTTGGTATTGAATAGGCGAAGCAAACGCAAGATGAGATGAAGAAGAAAATCCTGTCGAATACTTACGGAGCAGTATTTCCTATGAAGATGGAGATGGATCGTCAGATTCTCTCCAAGTTTGTGCTTCTCTAGCTCTCTACTCTTTCTCTCACTGCACACTTGTTCTCTCTCTCCCTCTTAATTTTGCTTGTGTAGTGTAGGGAACTTTAGGGGCTAGGGTTTTTAGTTTGGCGGAAAATTGGTTTTAAATTTTACAATTTCTATGCGTTTGAATCTAGTAATGTCAAAGTTTCTTTCCATACTAAATTTCAAGTGATGCCTTCTTTCAAATGGGCAATTTGTTTGTTCTGCTATAATGTTACCGTTCATTTGTTCCTGGTCCTTTTCTTTTGCTAAAATGTTTGAAAGTTGCAATATTCTGCATAAATGGTATGCAGAACTGGATTCTCTGATAATTGTATGGATGGGCTTGTTCTGATACTATTTGTTTGAAGACTGGTTAAAAGAGTGTCATAAACTGATTTGATGATTATTTACTTTTGGTCTTCAGCTAGTTATATGTGCTACTGAAGTTTCTATTTCTTCAATTATGCACCTGCCTTTGTAAATAGAATTCGCTCGAGTATATCTTCTTTCATACATATGTATTCATGGAATGTGGTAATGTGTCCTGGAGCTGATTGACAAGCTATGATTATAACCTATAATGAAACTGGTGATATTGATACCATATGCGAGATGTAACATTAGGTTGAAAGTTGGAAGAAATATGAGCAGTACTCTCAATGTGCTTTATTTTGTTTTAGTAAGTGATATTGTTTCTTACCATGACTTATGATGCCTCGTCTCCACTGTCCCAAATAGTATGGAGTACTACATAAAGATTCTTGTGTTTGTTCTTGTACAATTTCATTTTCATTGGTATCGAGACTTGCAATATTAAGTTCTTATGCTCTTTTCCTGTATGGGAAATTTTGTGTACGTTTGTTTCCTTTTATAATAGTGATGTTGAAACCTGTTCCATGTGTTGAATCTTGCAAGAAGATAGTTTGAATTTATAAATCTTGTCTGTGAGCTGCACGATGTATCTCATATGATGATATAAAGACCTCTCGGGATCTTATTGTTACACTTTAGCCGTGCACAAATTATCTGGAATTTATTATAATGCAATCAATTTGTGATGTACAGATTTCAAAGGCCTCCTGGTGCAGTACCTTCATCGTTTGTAGGTCTAGAGGCCTTTACTGGAACAATGGAAGAGTTTGGTTTTGAAGATTATCTTAATGGTAAGGAAGTGCTGAGAGAGATTTCCATTCAAAATTTCAAATTACTGAACGTTTCCCATTTAACTTTTCATCAAATTGACATTGGGTGTCAAGGACTATAAATAGGCAAAGTAATACCTTTGATCTTATAGCATTATTAAAAAATCTTAAAACTATAAAAGCATGCTGTTAGGACTATTTCAGTTGCCAACTAGCTTGAAATGCATTATAGGGAACTGTATAATTTTTTGAATATAGTAACCAATACATGAAGTCCTTAACTATAAGGTTAAAGTTCTGAGTTTGATGTTCATTCTCATGAAAGGCATGTCAATGCCTATTGCTGAAGTTATGTATGTTGTATTTTTGATGTGTCCTGCTGTATCAGTGTTTCAATTCATACACAAAACAGATTTTTGAACTATCAGTCGAGTCTTGACAAAAATTATGGTTTAATTGATTTGTTCATGATGCTTCCTGAAAAATATTTGTGTTATGGTTCTGATTGTCTTTCCGGATCCTTGCTCAACTTTTATATATTGTTTCAGATCCCAGGGAATCTGAATCATACCGTCCAGTTGACATGCATCATGGTATGGAAGTTCGTCTTGGTCTGTCTAAAGGACCACCATGCCCCAGTTTCATGTAAAGTACCAATCGAATCGATTTCAGGGCTGTTTTCCAGGTGTATTGATTCTAACATATACTTTGTCCCCTTAAAAAGGCTCAAAATATGCTTACTTTCTTCTGCTGCGAGTCATCGTGCTTGTATGCCTGGATCTTGCTCTCTTCACGACTTAATTTCCTACTGTCGGAATTCATTATTGGCTATGAATATCATATGTTCTTTCCATTTTTGTTTGCTGCTTTTCTTGTGAATACGTTTATGTTAAATCAAGTGCAAACCCGAACATCCCTCCAAAATGCAAATTTACATGTTTCTGGCATTATGTCCCATGCCGAGCAATTGTATTTTGATCTCCTGGAACGAAACGAAATCAAAATGTGCTGAGATCTCTGCAATTATAGCCCCAGTTGCTAAGATACTAAATTATTGGAGATTGAATTGGGTAATATAATAATTTTTAAATACTTAAAATAATAGAGTCAATTCATTTATCAAATATTACATGCGTAGTCGAGAGCTCTTTGCATAACCTGTTCAATAGCGTCATTATATTTATGTTATGGAGGAAAGGTAAGGACATATAAAAGTGCGACGGGAGTGAATTTATGTTTATTTTGCTTTATATTTTTTGGGTAGCTTCTTTTCTTGGTTTTATATATTGCTTTTTTCAGTTTTATCTTATGTAGTCGAGATCAGCTTTGGCCTTTGGGGTTATCAAATTCACTCCTCAATGGCTCAAGCAATCCAGGTTGTTCCCATTTAAAGTCTTTCCAACAACATTACATCAAATTTAAAGATGTGACAATATTATTAAAATATATAAACTGTAACAAGGTATAACAAAATCTTTTTTTCATTTTACTAAACACTTTTTTTTTATTTTTAAACAAAAATTTAAAGATGTGTGACAATATTATTAAAATATATAAACTGTAACAAGGTATAACAAAATCTTTTTTTCATTTTACTAAACACTTTTTTTTATTTTTAAACAAAAACATCTCCTTATGAAAGTGAAAAAACTATTCTCTCTACATTATTTTGCATCCTATTTTATTTTCTACTATTTATAAACACTTATATGTGAATATGACGTATGGAGTCTTTTTTTAATACTCCCTCCGTCCCCCATTAATTGTCCACTTTCACTTTTGACATAAATGATAAGTAGGTCTCACATTCCACTAACTTCTGCCACTCACATTTTTTAGTATTATCAAAATAATATACAAAAGTGAGATTCATATTTCACTATACAAAATAATATACAGCGTGCTGCCAAAGCTGCTACCAAAGGTAAAAATATCCTGCTTTCCAATTTGTCATATCCATATTTATGTTGCCCACTTTTTCCATTTGTTCCTTATTTTTCTTGCCCCGTTGAAGTTCTTTGCGTGTTTTGTGCATCTCATCTCCAATCTTCTGTTGTATCTTCCAGGTGAAGGAAGGAAGGACTGCTGGAGTCGATTCAGCCAATGCAGGGAAGTCTGTAAAGCCAGCTCCTCAAAGGAAAGACAACTCTGAGATAAAAAGGAGTGACAGTCAAACAGATAAAGGTAGGAAGGCAAAGAAGAGTTCTGTAGTAAAACAATCAGAAGCCAGGAACATAGTTGAACTCTTTAGGGATCTACCTCAGCGTGATCATGGTGCAAAGCTCACTCACCTGGAATCGAATTTCTTTCGATTAGGCCCCATCCATCCTGCTCTGTACAAGGTAAAATTAGTTTTTATTCTCTTTGCATAATGCTTGTGGTAACATGAACTTTTCAGGTTGGTTTCCAATATCTAGCTGGGGATATATCTGGTGGCAATGCCTGGTGCATTGCGATGTTGCAAGCATTTCAAGTATCAATCAAGGATTATTCTACACCACCTGAAACAAATCTTATTAGGGACTTGACTTGTAAAATAAACTGTTATGTTTCCTTTCTGATAGAATGTAGACCCCTTTCGATCAGCATGAGCAATGCAATTAGGTTTCTTAAGAGACGAATTGCCAGCTTTCCCTTAAACATCTCTGTTTCAGAAGCAATTACCATTCTTCTCTCTGACATTGATCGTTTTATAAACGACAAGATAATTCTAGCAGATAAGGTTATTGCAAAGCATGCTGTGTCTAAAATTAGGGATGGCGATGTTCTTCTGACATATGCATCGTCTTCTGCTGTTGAAATGCTACTGCTACATGCCCATGAGGTTGGGAAACAGTTTCGAGTGGTGATAGTTGATTCACGTCCCAAGCTTGAAGGAAAAAAGCTGCTTCGCAGGCTCGTGGGGAAAGGAATTAGTTGTACATACACTCATATAAATGTTGTTTCTTATGTCATGCATGAAGTAACAAGAGTTTTTCTGGGTGCATCTTCGGTGTTGTCAAATGGAACTGTTTACTCAATCAAGAGTTGGCACAGCATGTATTGCTATGGTTGCCCATCAGTTCCGTGTCCCAGTCCTGATATGTTGTGAAGCTTACAAGTTTCACGACAGGGTTCAACTCGATTCCATTTCCTGTAATGAGCTTGGTAAGATCAGGTTGTCATATAAGAGAAGGTAGTTTAATTTGCATCGAATTATGCACTTAATAATACGCATACTCTTTCAGGTGATGCTGAAATGATTTCAATGGATTCTGGAAGTAATGAGAATCTACAACCCTTGAACCTGCTCTGCTGTAACTATGGTTTTAACATTGAGTGATCATTTTATAGAAATCAGTTTTGATAGTTAATTTTTTGTTTTTGCTAACAGTTATGATGCAACACCTTCCGACTATGTATCAGTGATCATAACAGACTATGGGTATGGCATGGTAAGTTGGAAAAAAAGTGGAGCATATTTTCATTTTTGAACGAGTGCTGAGTCTGCATATAAATTTTTCATTTTTTATGTTGTGTTTCAGATAGCAGCTAAAAAGGTAGCAGTTATACTCCGAGAAAATGAGAGAGAGTACTTGTTGAGATAGAGCTATGAGAAATCCAACTGTGGAAAGGCCTTGACGAACTGACCCACCCCCAACCTATAGATTAACCATTTTTTTAGTTGATATTACTGGCTAACAGGTTTGCACATTTATTAATACAGATATTACAAGTGAAGAGGAAAAGATATACATTAAGAAGTAGAGCTAGCAAAGATTGAATGATGTTAATTGGAAAGCAGAATTAGGTGCTAGGAAGATTATTTATTCCGAATGTATAAATTTGTTTTTTATAACATGCGCGTGATATAATATCTTGTTAGATATTTGAATTATGCAAATAATTGTTTTATACGAATATATGTTTAATATGATAAGGAATTATGCAAATAATTTGATAGGAATATGCATATGAAAATTTTACGATGTTTTAGAACACGACACACATTGTACTGAAATTATGTAGTAAAGCACAGAAATAAAGATTGTGTGTATCAGGATAAATACTAATGTTTTGAGGTGCTACTATGTATCTAACCCTATTTCTTAATTTTTATGTGGAGAAAATTTTTTTCTGCCATATTATTTTTCTTCAATAATTATTTGATATTTTGAATAAAATAGTCCAAATTTTACGAATTGTAGGACAAATAGTGATAATATCATCGTTAAAAGATCTCTTATCTTATTTCCTTGCACAAATAAGTTCGTAAATGGTTGCTATGTCAAGATTAAAGTCTTATAACATTGGGAAGACAAATGACACTTATATGATATACAAGTAGGAGTGTGTTAGAATGATAACATAATAAGATAACTTTACTATTATTGAAAGACGAGGTATGAGAAAGTATTATTTCAAGATTAATAATCTAGAATCTTTAATACACAAATTATTTATGATTATGATATGCATATTTCTTACCCCAGAATATATTGCTTTTAATTACATGCTTATAGAATGTAAAACCACGATATTAATGATTTAGAAAACACACCATTTTATAGCAATCATATCTAACAAATTCTCATTAACAACTAGTAATAAATACTATTATCAATCAATGTTTAATAGAGTATTAATTAACTTTATTGATATTTTTCAGAGAAAAAAAAATGTTAGTTTATACTCCTAGATAATTGTCAGACCGAAACTTGATATTCTTGAATTAGATAGAAATTGAAGGCATTTTGTTAAATCTTAACAATGGGATCTATTTTTGAGAAATTAGAATGCTAAAGCAATCCATAACTTTTCCCACAACGTCTGTAGGATACAAGGTGTCTCAAATAAAGTTGCACAAAGATAACCACCTGTGAAGAAAAAGCTATAATTATAAAACACAAAGATTGATTGTATGAAATAAAGCTACATCGAACTGGGAATCGCTTCTAGTCATTTAACTGAGAGCTATATGAAGCCAGGTTTTAACTGATTATTAGTTGCCATTGATTTAGTCCCAACTGCTTTGAATCGAAAATACAGAATTTTGGACGTTTTCGAATCAACATGGAGTGTCTAAGTGACTGTTATAACAATCAGCCTACTCCAGATTTTACTTCTCTGTCATTAATCCCTTCCTCTCAAGACTTCATCTCAACCACCATTTCTTAACGGTTGCCATTGGAGTGTTCAAAAATGGGGCGTAGCGCTGGATTAATGGATTCGCTATTCGCCCAATGTTAGACCATGCACTTCTGTGATAACTAGCAGTGGCAGGAGCATGGTACATAAGCTTCAGTAGCTGCCAAAGAAAGATATCCAAAATATCGTAAGACCTTCTCTACAATTTTGATTTGACAAAGTAGCATTTGAGAATCATACAATCCCTCCGTCATAGTTTTGTTTTTCCATTTAGGTCCGTCCACAAAAATTAATCACCTTCAAGTTATGGTAATTTTTTTCTTTCTAATGAGGTGAGTCTCATACTCTACTAATAATAAATTCCAGCCACTTTTTCTCTTTATCTCTCTCCTACTTTACCAATTTCACATTAAAACTCATATAATCCCCTACCAACCCCTACCAAGACTATTATTGGTAGTGGACGGAGTGGGTATATAAAAACAACGTCTATCCAGGTAACAGCAATAGCTCATTATAGTTACTAGTACTATTGTGGTGTCTCTTCCACACATACTACAAAAGGACCCATGGACTCGAAAGGAGAAAAATAAATACAAATTAATGCAGTTGTTAGCTGCAGCTGACCAGTAGCTAAATATTTTTGAAACCCAAAAGTGGACAAATATAAGGAATAAAATAAGAGTTATCACCTGCCAGTACATAAATGTCTGTATAATGTTGCGCTGCCACCTGCAGTGAGCAAGAAAGTTTCACAGCAAGTAATGGAAGTTTTTTTTAGAGAAACTATGACAAAATACATGAATTGATGTAAACATATAATGGAAGGAAACTAGAAGTACTGACGATAACAGAGAGATAATCAGAAGGAACCCAAGTCCGATTTCAGCCTGTGAGGAGAGAATGCTAAGGGTAGTTGTATTTGATTCTACCCAAATGCAAGCATCTTCCAAGTATTTCCTGTAAAAGTCCCACCAATAAATCACAAACATATTACAGAGACAGGCCTTCCAAAATGACAAGTGTGACCCATGCATAAAAAATTAAAAATTGTTTCTTAGGTGGGTAAGCAATAAAAATATAAAGAACAAAAGAATATACAAGGTATTCTGGCATACCCTACGGATACAGCTACCCAAGAGACTTAGAAAGCGAGGACCCTCGACGGCATTATTAAAATCTTGTGAGCAAAACCCCCATTATCCCAGCTTAGAAAAGCTATAAGCCAAGGAACAAATAACAATTCAGCTTAGTGTTTCCTACATTTTCCTTATTTCCTCTCCCTGTACTTGACAATCAACAAGACAATCACACATCCACTAATGTAATTATTGCAACTATATCAAAGAGTAAATTACTACACAATCAATAGATAGCCCCATTGTAATTACATATATGACTCATTACAAAATATGAGGCGTCAGACTTAACCTAAAACCTAAAAATGTGTGCTTGGAATCAACTATGTAATACATGTAGAGAGTCAAATGCAAGCAAAGAAAAGATTTGGTTGACTATGGCCCACAAATATTTTGAAGAAATGAATAAAAATTACTACCTTCGTCCCACATTAAGTGTCACATTTTGCCATTTCGGTCCGTCCCACAATAAGAGTCACATTTCACTTTTACCATAAATAGTAAGTAGACCCCACATTCCACCAACCAATTCTACTCACATTTTTTTATAAAACTAATATATATAAGTGGGACCTATAGTCCACTAATTTATTCAACCAACTTTTATTTACATTTCTTAAAACCCGTGCTCACACTAAATGTGACACTTAATGTGGGACGGAGGTAGTACATCCAATTTCAAAGTTCACATTGCAAAGCAGAACACATGACTTTTATGGCTAAAAAGTGTATTTTGAGCAACTGAAGGAGAAATACAGGCTTTCTTAGTTACCTGTATATGGTTGATCTACTAAAGTTACGCCTCAGGAACTTTGCAACATGCTCAAGGGCCCGGCACATTATAGGAAGTAAAGCAACTGCACAGAATTAAAAAGCTAACTTATTATCATCGAAGAGAAGCATCATATATCTAGTAACACGAGACAGAAAGAACAGACAGGTTGGACTAACATTTGAGAACCAGATGTGAGCTGACAAAGGTAAGGCAGTAGATAGAGTACATAAAATCTTTGGTGACAACCACCGACTGGAACCAAACTTGCACAGCCTGCAAGTTCCATGCTCTAGGTTTCTGCAGACATTGATTAGTTATACTAACAATTAAATGGCGCACTGATAAATTGTCAACAATCTAGGCATTATAGACATAGATGATATATTTGGCAAATAGGCTAATCTAGAACGTTACCCCATATAGTGAATACAATGAATACAAGGAAGAACATGCAGTCCCCAAAAAGGAAAGCCGGTATGCCCGATTGGAGAGGTTCCTTGGAACAAGTGGAAATATTGCAAGGACTGCCACTACAAAAACCTGCCAGAAAAACATATAAATCAACATGAAAATACTAGTAAAACAATACTCCACCTCAAAACTAGCAGCAAACTACATCAGCTTAAAGATAATGAAGACCTTCTCATCTTAATACCAAGAAATCTAACTTACCCAAGCATTGACAGAAAATTGGATTGTATGCTGAT
This sequence comes from Salvia splendens, assembly GCF_004379255.2. Taxonomy (NCBI): domain Eukaryota; kingdom Viridiplantae; phylum Streptophyta; class Magnoliopsida; order Lamiales; family Lamiaceae; genus Salvia; species Salvia splendens. The sequence continues at coordinate 12,501,428 of NC_056037.1, read as the reverse complement.
CCCAACGCAATGATGTAGAATTGGTTGGTGGAGTAGTTGATGCCCCCGATGTTCTACCAGAGGACCCTACAAGTGATTTTCCATAGGCTTCACATCAAAGAATAGCTAGCTTCTACAGAAAACGTAAGACTGATAACTACTGAAATTTCAATCTCGTTCAAGGAAAAACGTGGAAATTATGACTGAGACCTGAACTCCTTTGGCGAGTATCGCTGGGGTTAGCAGTTGATGACGAGGATTGTTGTGGTGGGTTTGATGTTGTTGTCGACTGGGATGAGCTGCTGGTCGCCATTGCCTCGACAACTAGATCAGGGTCCTGAAAAATTAAAAACAAGATACGGCTTTAAAATACTCCTATCAAATAGAACCAACAAGCCACTAAATGTGGCCTCCACATATGATGATCATAGGGAAATTAAACTCCCACGGGGGGTTTACTTTTCATGATAGGATGGAAAGATAAAAATAACCGAAGATAAACCCAATCTACCATTACTTTGACGGATTAATTATATTTGTACTAGTTTGAGTATCTTATCTTGTCCTTCAAATACTAAACTCAATGCCTTACATACACGATAGAAATACATCAAGCAATTCTAGCATCATATATGTCTAAAATCTAGTGACAAGAAGAGCATTGAGTTGCACTCAATGGTCATCTCCACATCCATGAAAACAATGAAGGAAATCGAGGACGCAAATCTGAAGCTCGAAAACGATAACAATCAGAACCTCACAAGTAATACCGTTCGAAAAAACCGCATCGGAACTGAGTCCAGACCACATTTAACGATAAAAGAAAACAAAAACAGCATAACAAAATATATTACTACTTGAATTGAACTGCGCACGGATCTTAAATATCTTCTCCAATACTACGCTAGAAGAATATTATCAAGTAAGAATATAAAGGGGGAAAAAGTTGCGAAAATTAAGTCCGAAAGAAAATCCAGATTAGTCTTCAATAAGGATTATAAACAAGGTTCAATTGGGGGAAAACCAATTAAATCCCGATAAAACCCTGGCACAAGATGACATCGGAGAGAGAGAGATCGCACGATGTAACGCTGGTAGAACTTGCGCTTGTAGTGGTCAACAACATCGTTGCGGGACGCCAAGTGCGGCGGAATGAGAATATTGGACCAATAATCCGCCCAGCGGGAGTCGTTGTCGTAATCGTAGGCCGCCGCCGCAATTCGCTTCAACTTCTGGGGATCCTCTCCTTCTCCACCACCCATCTTGTCTGGTTAGTTGCTCCTCCTTCAAGGTAAAGTAACAACTGGAAATATAAATCCCCTTTGTATTCTCGGCCGCCTTTCGCCTTTACTTTCCTTTTTATATTTACCCAAAAACATTTACTCTTTTGTACGTGAAATTAATAAAAGTATGCCCAGTATATTAAATGAGATAAAAATAAATAAGAAAAATGGAGTATAAAGTCGGTAAAATTAGATATTATACTTTTTAAGTGTACTATCAATAACACAATATGAATGAGTCAAAATTTGGGATAGCTTTAAATGGAATGCAAACATAAGTAAACAGGCATAATGTATAATACTAAATGATCACATATAACATATGCTACAACACCTACTGTTATACTACTTCTCTCAGTCCCTAATAAAGATGAATTTTTTTGTCTATTTCTAATAATTATAAACTTTCTTATTTAGAAAACATAAACCCTAGTAATGACATGAATCCACTATCCATTACTAGTGTATATTTTTCCTAAATTAAAGAGGAGATTTGGGCTGAAAGTTGTCATTTGTGATAATTTCCCCCTGGTTAACGGGGCGAGCCATTGAGAGTTTTATGTTGGGCCTTGGAATCCATTAGGCTATCTATTTTAGCTGCCATAAGTAGGGGTAGGTGATAACTGATAATGAGATAATCGTTGTTTCACTAATCCATTTTGCAATCTCTCTATGAAGTATGAACAGTTGTATCGTGCATATTCGTGCGGCCATGATTTTTCCATAAAATTTTGGTATGGTGATTGTCTAATATTGAATTTTCTTGTGTGGCCATTTTAACAACATAGACATAGTAGTATAACTTGGTGAACGAGATGGACTAAATACACGGACGATCACAAAGAAAGTTAAAAAAATGTAGTAATGCTATTCTAATTGTGTCTTGAACAACTGGAGCAAAAAATCATTCCAAGCATCAATGGGTCCAGGCAAGCACCAATGCACGCAGTCATTGGCCATTGTGTTATTGATGACCGGCCAATGCCCATATCTACTAGGATGTCCATCCGGCCGCAGCAGCATCGCCACCGTCGCATCAAACAGCTTGAACTTCCCTCCGCTTCTCCTCCCCGCTTTCTGCGCTATCCTCAGCTCCTCCAGCTGTATCAGATACATCTCCAGGCTGTAATCCTCCAGCGCCACCTCGCTCCTCCTGTACGGCCGCGTCCGCGCGCAGTCCCCGCCCTTGTCCCACGCCGCCCCCTCGAAGTGCGACGGCGCGTACGTCCTCAGGAACGCCACGCCCCCGAACCCGGCGTCGTTGATTGCCTGGAAGGCCGTGCGGAAGGCGCGGCGGTAGCTGAAGTAGGAGGTGAGGTGGGTGACCTCGGGCTCCGGGCAGTAGAGGCACCCCATGCGCCGCCCGTGGAGGCTGAAGTAGGTGGGGCGGAAGAACCAGTGCCCGGCCGAGATGATCACGTAGTCGAAGAGGGCCACCTGGGAGGTCCAGTGGGGGTCGGGCTCGTCCAGGAAAAGCTCGTAAGGCCGCCGCTCGTCGTTGGGGTCCGTTTTTGAGGTTCTGACCAAGTAGGGAGACCAGAACATGGTAATGTTGAAATCGTGCTCTCTGTACTCGTACCGTTTGTTTTGGTCCCCTGGCTCCGACATGTCTACTGGATTTGTAACCTGGACAGGTGATCAATGGTCACTACGTCCCAAAATACAAAACTGAGACACATACATAAATGAAAAGTAACCCATTTATAAGTGGTCGATTAGATAACAAGTTACCTTGATTATTTGGTTAAAATGCATTAATCTTAGAGTGGTTAAATGTTTGTGAATTTGTTGATCTACACACGTAAACAGTAAAAGTAAATCAAGATATAAACAAGCTTACCCTGGACAAGAGACAAATCAAAGACTGCATATGATTCCTGGCGACAGAATCGCCAACAAAAGCTAAGGAATGCCCCGTGACCAGCTCCAGAAACTGTTGCGGGTCGAAAAGGGGCAGCTCACACTCGTCGGGCTTCCACCTCCATTTCAAAAACTCGAGATCAGGCCGCCCGAACTTGAGACAGTTCTGGTGCTCCTGAATTGCACTGCACGTCTCATTCGTGTAATACGGGCCGTCCGGATCCGGTACCCATTCGCCCGAAAACAAGTCACACTCATCCTCATCGAAAAGTCGGCTTCTTATCTTCCCACGATGGCTACTCCTCCCTCTCATCATCGCCTGCACCTTTTCATCTTCTCTCTGCCCTTTGCCAGATTTCTTCCTCTTTCTTCTTCCCTTCGTTCCAAAAACAACCATTTACTATTGAGGATTGATTTACAAACTGAGCATGCATCATGGCATTTGAGTGATGGAAGCACCTTATCATTTTTTTTCATTACAGGGGCAGGTTGGCGGACGACGACGGGCGTGTCCACGCTGGCCTTGTCGTCGTCGTCGTCGTGGCAGTCGATGGAGCAAGGCTTTTCAGTTGGAGGGGCTTCTTCAACATGGGAAGTCTGGGTGATTGGATCCTCCAAATCCTCCAACCGCGGCGACGTCGTTTCGTACAACTTTTTCGACGAATCTCTTAATGCAGGGTAATATAAAGGGATTGTTAGAAGTATGATTAGAGCGATCAATGGAGCGAGCCTCGATGTTTTTCTTCGTGGCTGAGCCTTCCCAACGGGAAGCTCCGAAGCCTGGGATTTCATTGCAAATTATCATTACAAGATTTTGACGCCATGAGCTTTTTCAAAAACAGAAAAAAATAAATAAATTCTTTTTCTAATTTTAATTTTTGGGAAATATAAAGCGAATTTCAGGAAATGAGAGAGGTTCGAAGGAAAAGAGGTTGAAGATGTATGGTGCAGTGAGGTTGTAGAAGAAACAATGGTTTAGAATTTTCAATATGGGGAAGACTGACAATTGATTGAATGTCATATTTAGTAGTATCCATTATTTCTTTGTTAAGTAGATTGTTAAGTTCGCAAACATTTCTATGCATGAGTATGTGATAGCATAATATTAATGCTCTGAGTTTAATGTTGCATAGATCTATGAGATTTTATATATTACTCATAGTATTTATCTAGTTTATTAATAACGGTCAAGCGCTTTCCAAGGGAAGATATTATGGTGATTAAATAATTATTTCATCTAGTCCCCGTTAATTGTCTCATAGTGGATCGGTGTAGATTATAAGAAATGTAAGACGGAAAAGTTAGTAGAATGTTTATCTTATTTTTATGTATTACTTAGTTTTATCATGGTGTTAATGGAATGAGTTAATAAAATATATGGTTAACTTACCAAAAATAACAAAAATGAAATCAAATACTCTCTTCATCCCACTATAAGTGAGGTGTATCCTTTTTTGGGTCGTCCACTATAAATAATACATTTTCTTTTTATGGCAAAAAAACAACACTCTAATTCTCTTACTTTTTCTCACTCCTACTTTATTCTCTTTTATTTAACCACTAAATACATTACCTAAAAACTTGTTCCCAAAAGAAATATGTCACTTGTAATGAAACGAAGAGACTACTAATTAATAAGAACATGACAAAAATGAAAAATGGAACAATTAATAGGATCCAAAGTATGTGTTCAGGGATTTAGCTGCGGCTATGAACAATGGTGCGACAAATAGTAATATGAGAATGAACATTTTTATGTTCAGGATTACGAGTGTTAAGTAATTAAAAGAAAAGTAGGAAATGAAACCTGCAAATAAAAGAAGTTAGGGCCGACTTTGTCTTGACGCAATTTATTTGACCCCAACCTTTTAAGCAAAACCATTTAATTATAACCACTACAAGAAACTGTAATACAACAAAAAGAATGGCTAATGACAATTTTTTAATGTTATTAAGGACGTTAATTCGAGTGTCTAATTATATCAACAACACCTCATAAAATGTTTTTAGTGTTGGTGTCCCAACTAAATTTAGATGATAATATAAAGAGAAACATCTTTAAAAAGTACTTCCTTCGTCCGCAAAATGTTGTTCATGTTTGATTCGGCACGGGTTTTAAGAAATGTGAAGAAAAGTGAGTGGAAAAAGTTATAAGTGGAATGTATGTCCCACATTTATATATTGGTTTTAGAGCATCTCCAATGCACGGATGTCCCACACGGACATCCACTAGGACTTCCCAAAAACACCTCCTGCCACGTCACTAGGACTTCTCATCCCACTGCCACGTCACTAGGACTTCCCCTGCACAATCCGCCCTTCTCATCGCCCTTCCCACTAGGACTTCCCGCAATTAAAAAAATCACAATTATTTAATTACGTAACGGAATTGTAATTTTGACACGGAATATAGGGAAAATTACATAATAAAAAAGAAAAAAATATATAGTCATACAAAAAAGAAAAAATACATAGTCATACAAAAAAGAAAAAATACATAGTCATATAAATACCGAACGTCCGACCGTATATATAGAGTTTTAAAAAAAATAAATAAATACCGGACGTCCGACCCATGCCACAATGGCGGACGTCCGCCCGCCCGTCGCCCGGACGTCCGAGGACATGCGACGTCCATACGGGACATCCGTAACCGAGTGCCTTCGTTACAATGGCGGACGTCCCGGTCGCCCGTCGCGGATGTCCGACCGGACTTCCGCCGTTGGAGATGCTCTTAAAATAGAATGTGAGTGTAATGAGTTGGTGGAAAGTGGGCACCATTTACCAAAAATGGAAAAAAAAAAAAAAAAAAAGCAAAGTGAACAACATTTCGCGGACGGACCGAAATGGCAAAATTGGACAACATTTCACGGACGGAGGGAGTAAAAGATTACGATAATTTGCCCTCAACTTAGAGACATTTTCTTTTGCATCATAAACTATGGTTATTTTAAAAAAATTCAAATATTAATAATTGATCTCAACTTTTATATCTTTAAAAGATAAGTATCTATACTAATCTAAAGTGCAAGTTTGATAAAAAGTCCTTAATACCCTTTTTGGAGGGAAAATGGAAAGATGAGGTGTCTTCTATTCAAAAATAAATTTTTAAGGCAAAAACAATTGGACAAATAATAGCCCAATAAAATGCTAAGTTCTTGAAGAAGTGTTAAAACACATTTAAATAGTGCACTACCATTAAATTTTTTTATAATTAAGTTATTAAATTTATATATTAATTAGCCTTATATTTTATTGTTTTTACTTCACTTAGATTATAAATTAAAATTGCATAAATATTTCAATCACTGGGGAGAAGTAAATTCTTCATTTTGAGTGAGACAAGATAAGTACATTTCTGTTTTTTAAATCTCCATATTTCTTTCAATTCTTATTTTCTGTATATTTATTATATTTTATATTCATTATTTGAAACTCTTATGTCTCGTGCATAGCTCGGGTGTTAATACTAGTTTTTATAATGTCGGAGTTCTATCCCATTTTCATTCATGAGTTCTTAAAAATATTATGCTCCATAAGATTCATTCATGAGTTCTTAAGAATATTATCCTCTTCAAAATCTCGAAAAGTGGACAAATTCATTTTCTTTAGAGCATCTCCAGTGGGCGGATGTCCCACTCGGACATCCACTAGGACATCCCAAAAACACATCCTGCCACGTCACTAGGACTTCTCATCCCACTGCCACGTCACTAGGACATCCCCTGCACAATCTGCCATTCCCATCGCCCTTCCCACTAGAGTTTTAAGAAAAAATAAAAATAATTACCGGACGTCCGACCCACTCCACAATGGCGGACGTCCGCCCGCCCGTCGCCCGCACGTCCGAGGACACCCGACGTCCTCACGGGACGTCCGTATCCGACCTTCGACGCCACAATGGCGGACGTCCCGATCGCCCGTCGCGGACGTCCGACCGGACGTCCGCCATTGGAGATGCTCTTAGAGCATCCACAACCGTGCTCTTGCCAGCGGCACGGTTGTGGGCCCGGGCGGTACTATTCATGCCTGCTCTCTGGCAAGAGCACAACACCCACAACTGTGCTCTTCCGCAAGGACGAGCACAATTAATATAAAATTCTATTAAACAAAAACATTTCCATAATATTAAAATCCATTTAAAAACCACAATAAATATTACAAATTACAAATAAAATTAAAAAATACATAATTAAAATCCTAAAAATTAAAATTACATAATTAAACTCCTTAAAATTAAAAATTACATAATTAAAATCCTAAAAATTAAAAATTACATAATTAAACTCCTAATAAGACTACGCATCCGGCGGGATCAACCCCAATTGTTTTTGGAGACCTTTTATCATGGTCTCGTGTGTTTCAAGTTGCGTGGGGGTCATAGATGAAAATGGATATGAGAATGGATATTGGAGAATGATGATGAGAGTTGTGTAGTTTGATGTGAATTTTTGGAGTAAAATTGGAGGTATTTATAGATGAAAGTGTGTATTTTTGGAGTAAAAAAATGGAAAAAAAAATTAAAAAGGTGTAAAAAACGGTTATAAACGGATATATTTTTTTGGGGAAGTGAATTTTTTTTTTATCGATTTTTTTAATAAAAAACCGATTTAAATAAATAAAATAAAAAATGTTTAAACACAACGGCTATGCCGTTGACGAATGGGAGCGCGCCACGTGTGCGTCCGCTGGCACGGACGTGCTCGATACATCGAGCAGCGCCGTGCCAGCGGCGCGGACGGCGGTGGCGACGGACGCCACCGCTGCGCATGCTCTTAGTCCTAAGAATATATACTCCATAAGATTCATTGCAGGAAATCCTCTGATAACACTTATTCTTATTTTTCAATGATATTCCACAAAATAAATGTCACAATCACTGGCGGATCCAGGTGGGGTCGGGCGGGGTCGGCCGACCCCACCACCTGCCACGGAGTGCACCGGAAAGCTACTTTCTTCAGCCTCTGACCCCACGGGGTCGGCGTTCACGTCTCCGCCCCCACCTCACGTCCTCACGCTGTGTGAGATGATGGGGAGACTGATCAGAGAGAAAGGAAGGAAGTGAGGCAGCCGGATAGGTAGACTGTCGTCGAGAACGAAGGAGTTGGAGGGGAAGAGTCCTTCCGCGGTTTTGTTTTCGAAGAGAAAGAGGAATGGTATTGGCGATGTCATTATTGTTTTCTCATCCCTATATTCACTCGTGAAATAGAATAAACCGGCATCAATAAATTTAACTAAGTTTAAAAGATTAAATATCTTAAATATGTTATCTAATTGTAAAATGGGCTTTGAAATATTTTCTTTATTTGAATTAATTCTTAGAAGTCCATTAAAAATATTTTCTCATCTTATCAATTAATGTTAAATAGTAGTAGTAGTAATATTTTTTTTACAGTATATCAAAATCAATTTATCTAAATTAACCACCTACTTATATAAAGTAAATATTTCTTAATTTCTTCTACTCTTAGTTTTATAATTTAAATTTTCAACCTTATTATTCATATTCAATTTTTTAAATCTTTAAAAATTTGGTATGTTACAGAAAAATTATGCTATGTGTATGTCATTTTTTTTGTCAAAATACGTAATATAACATAATTGTTCTCTCTTACTTTATTATTTATTTGCATCTTTGTTTTATCTAAGATCATATTTTATTCTTTCTTCAGTTAGCTCCAGAAACGTCTTTTTCTTAAATTTTGTATCCAAAAGAAGAGTCTCGCTTATAACGGGACGAAGAAAGTGGAGTATGTTGTTTTAAGAATATCGATACTCGCATGAATTATTTATATTAAAAAATATATTTATAAAAATAATTAATTTAAACAATTATTTTAAATAAATGTTTACTATCTTGTTCGACCCCACGATAATTTGTTCCTGGATCCGCCATTGGTCACAATATTATAATGCATTGCTAGCAATAAGATGATGACGATTAAAGAGAAGTGTAACTGTACGTAGCAGCCACCAAATTTGACAACTTTATACAATTTCTAATGCTATAGGATGTTAGCATCCGATTAATAAAACCTCTCAACATAATAAATTGTAATTATGCTAACCTCACTACCTATATATAGCATTATGCCATTTAATTACTCCTATTTAACCAGTAATTATGTGCCGTCACATTCTAAAAATACCACATGATACTCCACGCGTCCATCATATGAGTCATTGCTATCCTCTTTATGCTAAACTTTACTATTTTTATTTTATTTAAATACCTCCTATTACTATTTTGGGTTTCAAGAATCTTCTAATGCTTCCCAGGCCAATAGCTAGATAGATATATGCATATTACTCCTATGGATACGGTAAAAAAAATTAAGACCTTCCGTGTGTATTAAAATAAACATTGTCTTGTATCGTGACAAGATATGAGTTCATCTGTGTTGGGATATTTAATATTGATGCAGCGACGGAACCGGCGTAGGCCAAGCCACCGCGCCAGTGGGGGCTTGGCCGGTGCCGGACCCTATAACTTCGCCGTTGCCTCCCCACCCCGCCCCAGGAAGTTTCAGTCTGGTCTCCGAAAAAGAAATATACTATAGAAGAAGATAGGGGATATGAATGGAATTTAATTTAAGCTAGAGAAAAATGATAAAGGCTATAAAAAATAGGCACATATATTTACCAGCTATCGCTCTTCCCTTTATAGAGTTTAACATTTCCTACCAATTTACTGACTTCTAATATACTGTATTGTACTCACTTCTTATTTCATTTGAAAATATAAGTTAAAATCTAATTAAATATGTGCTATATATATGCTCTTTTAAAAATGAATTAGATGATCAATAGATTAGAAACGGTAAAATTAAATTAAATATTTTCTAATTTCCAGTTGAATCTAGTTTTTTAAAATTATCTAGACGAGGCTCAATACTATATTTATGTATTCAATTTAAAATTTCACATTTAAAAATTACGATAGTGCATTCAAATTTGTAAATTTGTACTATAATTTAATATATTGATTTTGAAATGAGATAGTTAGGTATTTGGGTTGTGTTTTGTATTTATGATTGTGTGAATTTAAGATTAGGGATTTAAAAATCGTAAAAATATTACACATAAAATTGAATATTATTACTCCATCCGTCTCACAAGAATGTGCGCTATTTCATTTTTAGTCCGTCACATAAGAATATGTACTTTCTAATTATTATTTTTTTCTCTAATGCGGCGGGACCCATTCTCCACCAATAATACTTTAATTACTTTTTCTCTCTACGTCTCTTTTACTTTACCAATTTTACATTAAAATATGTGACAAATCCAAAGTGCATATTCTGAAATTCGTGTCAAACCTAAAATGCATATTCTTTGGAAACAGAGATAGTATTATTTAAAAAAAATTCAGCGGCTTACTTAAATTTCTGATTCCGCCACTGTATTGATGCAACATCTACTTAATCTAATATTAATCTCAAACGCGCCAGATCTAATCTATTCCTTTAATGGGAAAAAAATCGACCACATCCGATGTGCTTGAGTCAAATAGAAAGAAAGTAGTAATTGGACCGGTCAAAATTGGTGAAAACAGTCAATAAAGTTTGACTTGTGTGTTGTTTTATTAGCATAGTAGTTTGACGTACAAGGATGTCACTTAATTTTTACTCTTTCAGAGACAATAATATGAAAATGATTGATAAAATTGATATTTTTTTGGGAAGATTGAGATTTGGAATAAAAACCGATGTGATTGTGAAAGATACTATATTATATCTGACTGGACTACTTGGCAAAGTTTGTAGAGGAATTAAATAGTCTATAGTATAAAATGAATCATAAATTCGACATCATTAGAAAAAACATCGTTATAAGCGTTTGCATTCATTAGTAACATGATGATTGATATAAACGATTAAAAACTGAAAACAAAATTTGAATTAGAAACAACGTTGGAAATGTACAGATGAACTCCCTCATAATAAAAAATACCCTTTACGTCCCATTAGTGTTGGATTATATTCTTTTTTTCGGGCCGTTCTATTAAAGTTGTGTCATTTCTTTTTTCGATAAATACAACACACTTAGTAATATTTATTGTCGTCTTATAATTTATATTCTCAGTAACACAATAGTAGTAGTAGTATTTCTTATAGGAGTATTACATAGATAAAAGATAGATACAATACATATCAATTAAGGTAATTGACGATCTGTATATTAATTAAGTGACTTAAATTAAACTATATTTATGAGATGTAAAGTTCCTAATTTTAATATGTGATACAGTAAAATTGAAAAGACAATAGTCCCAATAACACAACAATTAATTAAAGAATTAAGAAAAGGTATAGAAGAATAAACTATAGAAACTAGTTACACAGCTCCGGCATAAGAAAATATCGTACCGTGGCCAAGATTTGGCATCGACATTTGGCCCATGTTAATTGGCATAGTCTAGCAGATGGAAAGATTCATGGACACCTGGCAGATTCGCTGCTGATTTTGTAATAAAATAATCCAGATTTAATGGTTAATCATGTTTAGTGCTAATTACCTCAGCTTCTAGTGGCTCCAAAAGCAGAATGAAGATGACCCCAACTCTCTCTCTCTCTCATGTACATGCATGTAGGCGTGTGTGTGTGTCTATATATATAAGAGAATATTGTGTAGCAGTCATGTGCCATAGAAACTTCCGACAAATAGTTGAAAAGGGAATACAATACAAATATAGTTCATAGTGATTCAATGGAGCAAGCTGCAGCAGGTTGGTGGAGAAAAGGGCCATGGACTCCTCAAGAAGACCAGCTTCTCTTTCAGTATGTCTCTCAGCATGGTGAAGGCAGATGGAGCTCTGTCTCTAAGTGCACAGGTATGTCTATCTAGCTAGAGATAAAAAAAACAAAGAATATATGCATATTATGATAGTGATTGTGATTGACTGATTGTGATTGTGATCAGGTTTGAGAAGGAGTGGGAAGAGCTGCAGGCTGAGGTGGGTGAATTACTTGAGGCCTGGCCTTAAAAAGGGACACTTAACACCACAGGAAGAAGGGATCATTATTGAACTTCATGCCCTTTGGGGAAACAAGTAATTCATCTCTTTTTCTGTCATTCTCCCTCCCTACAATGTGCTATATATAGTACTATTAAATTGATGATTTATATTTATATGTATGTGTGCAGATGGTCTACAATAGCAAGATACTTACCTGGACGAACGGACAATGAGATCAAGAACTATTGGAGGACTCATTTCAAGACAAGAAACCCATTGACTGCGAAACAACAAAAGCGCAATATTATCAAGCAACAGCAAAGTGAGCATATGCATACCAATAGTAGTGGTAGTGAATCCTCGGCTCACGAGAAGAAAGATGAAGAGATGAGCATCATCGATCAGTTATTGATGGAGGAAAGTGCATTGTCGTCCGATTTTGTGCCATTGGATTGTTACTTGTGGGGTGGATTGTGGAACTTGGATGCTGAAAATGATCATCTTCCAAATATACCGCCGGAAAATTATCATCCTTTTGATGGCGATGCAGTTGATTATTTTCTGCTTTAAGGAAGCTAGGCTCAAGAAGAGATTACCATTTACTTGTTTGATAATAGTAATTCATATAGTTTCGAGTTCCATTTCATGTTTACCGAATTCAAATTCGGTTGTAACTCTTCAGTTGAATTGAAATATATTTTAAATAAAGGAAAAGGAATGGCTTTGCATTATTTTGTTCTTCGCCAAAAAATATAATGGAATTCAGCGTAAAAATATAACTGGCCCATGCAGGTTTCGAACCTGCGACCTTCGCGTTATTAGCACGACGCTCTAACCAACTGAGCTAATAGGCCTTGTTGAAATGTAAATGAATCAATATGATTATGTATGTATTTTTATTATGATAATGATAATGATAATGATGATGAAGATAAGAACAGTCCAGTGGAGAAATTTGTGGAGATGAAAGCATGTTTGAACAGATAACAACAAGCGAAGTAGCAGGCTACGCCGTCGGAGCTCTGCTCCTCTCCGCCACCATTTCAGCCCCCAAGATCGACTCCTTCATCTCTTCTTCTCAGCGCAGGTCATTTTATACATACACTCATTCACTTTGTTTTCTCACTTTGCTTTTATGTTCACAAAGAATTTATCCATTTCCGAGCAGTTCTTTAGGCATGTGTAAGAGATGCGGTGATGTGAATCGCATCGCTTGCCGGAAATGCAAAGGCTCTGGACTCATCAGACAAGGAGGCCCTTCCCCTTTGACTCCTATTGTTTCTCAGAAATCCACTTCACTTTCTTGCACCTACTGTGCTGGAAGAGGCTGCTTTTCCTGCCCTCAATGCTCATCCAATCGACCTTAATTCACTACTTATTTCATGTATTACGTTTTAGTGAGTTTGTTTCTCAAACATATATATATATACAAAGTTATAGCTTCACAATAAATTCAATTCTGTCCAAAGATACATAGCTTTATTTATTCCTCAATGAATTGGTTGAACATCCCATTACAATACATAGTAATTGATTTGATATGATTCCAGTTACAAGTTTGCTTTAACCTTTATGAATGCGGAAGCAATCCACAGTTTCACCAGTCTGCAGACTGTTGGACACTCGGAGGCTCCTATAATCATGATAAGTGAAGGGCGAAAAGAGGCGAGGATGTTCCGCATCCACCAACTCCAGTGGCGCCTCCACCATCTCCGCCTTCGGCCCCAACAAGAAGGAAGCAATCGACAGCCTCGTGCCCGCTTCCTTACACATCACACGGTGCTTCACGTTCAGGAATCTCCCATTGCTCCACACCTTTAAACCCCCAAAAAAAAGTTACAACAATGTATTATTAGGAAAGGCTATCTTGTAAGATCAGACTCACAGCTGCAATATCACCAAGATTGACAACAAGGGTTCCATGGGATGGATCAACGGGCTGGAATTCGCCGGAGGGCTTCATAACCTCGAGGCCACCGATATCTTTATCGTCGTGCAGGAGAGTGAGGAAGCTAGAATCAGTGTGCAGCTGCACACCAGGGGAGTTGACAGTGTGAGGGGCAAACTTGTACTTGTTGATCCTGAACTGGCAACACCAATCATCAAAGGAGAAGCCTCTCACACCTAACCCTAGCACAATTTTACCCCCAATATCCACCAGCAATTCATTCACTGCTCTTGCATACTTGGAGATAACATCCCTGATCAATTCATAGCTGACAATCATCACTTTTTCTCATCAAACATAATTTACTAGTGAGAGAATTGAAACCTTTGCTGAGGAGTAGCATCCAAGTTGGAGCAGAAAGCATCGACAGCTTGGGGGGAAGAGGTGTCGTAGAGGCCGAGCGCCTCGTAGAGCGGATTGACCGGAGACGGCGCCATGTATCCGCTTCCCGGGATGACGTCGCGGTTTCTGGCCTTGACCTCGGCTGGCAGATCCAGCAGCGATCCCACCACTTGCCTCATTTCGTAGAGCAGAGAATCTGGCAGAATTCCCTCGTAGTTGACTATCCGGAAGCATCCCCACTCCTCGCACGCAGCCACCAGCATCCCTGTCTCGCCGGGGAAGTCTTGCAGATCGATCACTGGAATTTTACTCGCCATTTCTTACACCAAAATTGCTTGCATTCTTCTTGCTTTTTATGATGCTCTATATGTCGACAGGTTGAGACATATCTTCATTTTTCTAGGATTTTGTCTGGGGGAAAATAGACAGGTTTGTGGATGCTGCACGCCTTTAAAGACTACTCCATTATTCTCAATTTTGGATATCTTTTAGTATTTTACTACTACTATTTCCTACATGTGACTAAATCACTTCATCATTCTCTGCCTAATACCAGGGGGGACTCAGAGAGATTTGGCCTCTTCGATTATATTCTCTTCAACTGAGAACAGAGTAGTACAATTGTAAAAAGCATTGTTAAGCCAGAGATTATTACAAAAAAATTTTGTCTCGAGCAGTTAACATTACTAAAAATTAAATCTTAAAATAAAAATGAATTTTCAAATAACAAATTTAAAATCAAAGAGATATAAAGTGACATAAAAATGAAGAGATAATTTCACATGGGGGTATAAAAAGATATAACGTCACCTAGAGTATATGAAATATCACCCTGCCCTCACCCCGGCCTCTTGCTCGCCCCACCTAACTCGGGACTATTTCTGGTGGAGGAACGTGCATCCTGCAGCCCAGGGGTAATTTTCATAACACTGGGTCTCGAGCTAAGAAGGATTCCAACATAAGTTTTTATTTCACTTTCTGATAAACTGTACCAAGAAAGGTACTAAGACATGTCTCCAAAGTGACCGAAACGAACTACTAGAGTCTCTCTTTCTACTAACACAAAGCGAAATACACAAGCAGTTACAGGAACACGCAAAAAAAAAAAAAAAAACTCCAACGCAACTATCTGCTCTCGTATTTTCTGCACAGTCGGTCTTGTCACAAGGTAAAAAAGGAATACCAACAAAGAAGTGGATGGAAGAGCTATTATGAAAGCTTGAGATGTGCCTTTATGATCCCCATCATTTCACTACCAGTAAATCGTCCGAGAATTCCTCTGGCTGCTGCTATCTCATTGAACTCGAAAACTTTGTCCCCATTAAAAGCCAGGCCCTGTTTCTCTTCTTGACTCCTGTCAGCATGTGCTAAATCCCCACCAGATTCAACGGTTGGAAGAGGAAAAGGATCGAGAGGGATATTAGAAAGATGTGAATCTCCACCCACAGCACCAATGAAGTCTTTCAAACGACACAGTGTAAATGGGACTGGTTCGAAGCTGTGATCACCATATTCAACTGGAGTAGAATGGACCCCGGTGACACAAATGTAATATTGGAACTCCCCTGCAGCCTCTGCCTGCCAGAGGAGCTTAGTTAGTTGCCCTATAGCTTTATCAACAGCTTCTAAGCCTTTGGCTTTGAATACACTTGCTTTATCATGACCAGCATCATCTATTGCCTGCAATTTTGACATGTTTGGAAATACTCAGAACACAACAGAACCAAACAATTCAGATATTTATATTCAAACTGAACAGAGACGAGTAGGAAGAATTTAATCAGATAAATAAAGCTTGAGATCCAACTTTCTAGCAGGAGCTCAAAGCAGCTGCAAAGGTAACATACTTTCCGCACACAATTACCAAGTATGCATAATGACATGTTTTGTTGTACGACATAAGCAAGAAAAAGTAGTACTCTAAGAACAATTATATCAGTGACAAACTGAATGGACATAAATTAGTAAAACGCAACCTTAATGTGAAGGAAACCGAAGTCATAGCCATTAGGTCTACCGGGTTTATGTTCATCTTCCCCAGGCACAAAGACATTGGGGCATGATTTAGAAGGAGCTGAGAGTGCTCTGGCTATTGCATCTGCTTTTGAGGTTAGCAGGGTTCTGTAGTCTCCTGTTGCTCCTGGAGCTCCTAAAATATCAATACCAAGTGATAAACCCAAACCAGCAATAATCTTGGTAGGAGCAACCATACAAGGCCGCAAACCGTGTATTTTTTCAAAAGGAGGGACCTGGATTTGTCATTTTTGTTCAGAAGCAACTATCCAAAAATGGAATTTCCAATCAAACAAACAGGCAGCCCATACTTTTTAAATTTATAAAATGAGAGGTAGAAGCATATACCCAATTTATCAAAGATTACCTCAATTCGAATCCCACAACCTCGTAAGAGGACAACATTAGCTATATTCTTTCCTTCAGCAACTCTTCTAGCATTCACAGGATGGCCAACCAAAAATGCGGGATATTTCTTTCGATAACTCATTAATAACTGCAGCCGTATTCTTTGCTTCACTAAAATCGTCAAGAGGTTGAGCTTGTAAAAGTAGGCGATTATCCTTCAATGGATCGGTTCCTGATATGTTTCCACTTAATTTTGGGCCTTTAACAACCACCCCACACCTATGCTCCATGGCATACCTATAAAAATGATAATGCACATGAGGTATACTCAATGAACAGTAGCATTAGCATATCAACAAGCCTAACTGGTTAGAATTCACAGCTCAACTTGGATGCAATTTTAACATTAGCTTAATACTATTCAACAAAGTGAGGGTGTTTTCTAAACTTGAAAAATCCAGAACGACATGCACCTGACTCTAACTTCATATTGAGGAAAAGAAGGCAGCTTGAGTCCATCCAGTGCTGCACAAAGAACAGGTCCTTCTTCTTCAAAATGCCTGTCTGCCCCCTGCTGGTAACTACTCCAGAACTTTCATCAAGAGTTGCAAGGTTGGACTGAGAGAAAAAGATGGTTGAAATGAGAACCAGCCATATTGTTTATAATTATTAATTCAGAATAATTAAGATTGTATCCAGTTGGTATAAGACAAACTATTGTGAAGATCAATAAGATGCAGCTATAAAATGCGGTTCATTATGAGATTGTGCATTCCTTTTGAGTTGATGTAGAAAAGGTTTGAATATCTCAAGGCACAATAATTTTCATTAACTGTACGTCTAAAGAAATTATGATAATTTTTCCAATCTAAAACTGCATCAACTAATAAGACCTTAAGCATAGTAACAGCGGAAAAGATGGTGCGTACTTTAAAAGCGATATCTCCAAGTGCCATAGCCAAACCTATACCCATGGACTCAAATGCACCTCGGCCTCGATAATAGATCCTAAGATCATAGCCCAGTAGAGAGAGATGTGCAGTGTCACTTCCACAACCTAAGCCTACTTCAACAGGGTCCATTAGACCGTTGATGCCAGCCGATGCAATTGCATCCAAATTAGGGACATTAGCAACTTGCATGGGAGTCTTAAAACCAAATTTTGGCAGTGATACATCTCCCACCCCATCGACTAAAATAAAAGCAACCCTTCTCTTTGGCTCTTTTGAGTTAACCATTTCCTACAGCTATAACACTTATTTTTACCTATGCAAAAGGTTATCTGCAATCAAGACACCCATGTTAATTTTAGTATGAACATCTTTCAACAATCGACTAGGAAAATAACAAAGAAATTCTATCTTAATATACCAATTTCTGGTATCATCATATAATTATGGTATCATAAACCTGATTTAAAGTCTTGATCACAAATATGAAAAATAGAAACCGACAAAAAAACAAACACGATTAGAAACCTCTCAAGCAATACAACAAATAAATAAATCTATCGCCAAGCAAACATGTAGCAACTTATTGTTAAAAACTACTGAACTTCAGCCAAAGTCAGATGGAAGCAATGACATTCTTTCTGTTACGTTGTTATGAACGAAATCCATCAATGAAAAAATTGTATCCAGCCTAAAAATACATTAGAAAAACAACCTCAATACACTGAAAAGAACAAGGAACAAATTGATCGATCACCATAATTGCAAATACCATTGAGCAATCTTAAATCATAAAACTCAAAAACTGATATTAGTATTTCACTAGTCTCCGGAAAAAATGAATTAGCGAAAATATGTTTGTTCAAAGTTCAAACCAATGATTTAAAAACCGAACTGATAAGCAAACTAGTGAAGCTATCGGTTCATAGTTTAACTGGTCTAACCACTTGTCGAGCCGAAATACTATAGCAAAAATATATCTATGCATGTAATTATATAAACATGAAATAATTAGAGCCTCAAAAATCATTAAGCATTCAATTAATGCAGAAGCTAAAAACCATTCAAGCATTCCATCAAACAGTAAGCAACCATCAAATAGTTAGAACCTTCAAAAATAAAGCAATCAGATACAACACATTGCTTCATTAATTCAGTAAAAAAACATATCACAGTGAAGAAAACACATTGCAAAGATTCAAACAAACATTAATCACACACCAATAAGAAACAGAGAAAAAAAAGCTCACCAAAATAAGCTTCAATGTTTTTAAACGACAAAGTAACATTGTTTCCTATCTAAAC
This sequence comes from Salvia splendens, assembly GCF_004379255.2. Lineage (NCBI taxonomy): Eukaryota > Viridiplantae > Streptophyta > Magnoliopsida > Lamiales > Lamiaceae > Salvia > Salvia splendens. Next base: position 12,482,441 of record NC_056037.1, on the reverse strand, counting down.
CACATTGCCAAAAACCACGAAACAACTCATTTCACAAAAGCAGTAGATTAATACAAGGAAATCCACATCTTCATCCAACCGTAAAAATCCCAACCCTCTTCTCATCTATTTTTGCTCAAAAAATCTAAAAAATGAGTTTTCTTTTAGCCATTTTTTTTGCTTCAACAGGATTTTAAAACAAAAGTGAAAAAAAAAATTGATGATAAAATAATATGCGAAGTAAACTAATCAGTTTCCCAAAATGACAATATCTGAGAATTTAAACGATTCAAAAGAGTAAAAAAGAAAGTTAAAAATAGAAAAAATGTACATGGTATCAAAAGCGAATTCTTTTAGCTCTTATTCCATCTAAAAGAATTAGGGCATACAGGAAGAGAGACATGGTCGACTCGTGATCGGAGGGGGGCGGCGACGTGACGAGTGGCAACAAGGAGAGAGAGACAAGTAGAGGAGATGGAAGAAAGAGAGGAAGTGAAGTGAATTCGAAAGATCGTTGCAAACACGTGAACAAACAGCAATTAAAATAAATTTATGAAGTAGAGTATATTCTATGTATATTGGTGTTAATTTCAAAATAATTTTACGTATTTTCAATATTTTTTTAGATTAATTTAGAAAATTTTCATTCTTATTAAGTTCAACTAAATTTAATTGATAAAATTTTGTATGTTAAGTTTTTATAATGTATTTTTATTTTTTTATTTTAATAGTATAAATTTTAATTATACTATAACATATTTAATTTAAACAAATAAATAAAGAAATAAAACATAATTTTAATAACAAATTATAATTTCATAAGTAATTCAATCAAGTACAATAGTTTTACACCAAATGTAATATATTATTCAATAAAATCCATTACGATTACACGGCGAATAAAAACTGGAATGCAATTCAACCAATACTTGCTATCAGCTATATAGAACCTGATGTCCGACCAAGTGTGTGAGCAAACTGATTCGCTGATCGTCTTGCAAACCTCACAGAGGATCCAGATACCTCTTTCAAAAGTTGACGACAATCTTCTACCACTGCTCCAAAGATGAATTCATCCTTCTGTACCCCTATCACCGCGAGAACTACCGTTTGTGTAACATCCTTGGTACATGTCTAATTATATATATATATATATATATATGGATGTATTTATTTCCTTTTTGTATCTTTTGTTCTTTGTTTTTTTTTAATCTCAGCCCCACGATTTTGTCATCCGACGGTTAGATTGGTGCCACGTGTCATTTAATAATGCAGATTTTCAGTTGAATAATGCACACCGACTAATAATGCACCATTATAGTGTAATAATGCACATCATCTGGACCGTTGATGAATGAGATCTAACGGCCCATATTAAGAAGAATAAAGGATCTAAGAGATGAATAGGAGAATAACGCTCCCATATATATATATATATATATATATATATATATATATATAGGAGTGTATTCATTTCTTTTTCCTATATTTCCTCCTTTTTCCTTCTTAATATCAGCCATTAGATTAGAGAAATGGACGGTCAAGATCAACATTGGGTAATTAATCCCGTGTTGCATTATTTGTCCTATTTTGTGCATTATGAGGGTACAATAGTAATCTAATAATGGCTGGAAACCGCTACGAATAATGCACCACATGGTCACGAGTAATGCATATAATTGACTATATAATGCACAATATGTTAACTGCAATGCATACGAATAAGATGTACCATGTTATGATGTTTGGACACACGTTTCTTGTTTCCCCTAAGGGTTTAATAAGCTTAGGGGCTAGGGTATAGTACGTAGACACGTATGTAATCTTCACATGGTAACGAGTAATGGATATAATTGACTATATAATGCACAATTTGTGAACTGTAATGCATACGAACAAGATGTGATGTGTTATGATGTTTGACACACGTTTCTTGTTTCCCCTAAGGGTTTAATAAGCTTAGGGGCTAGGGTATAGTACGTACGCATTAATAACAAATTATAAAACGATACGAATAATTCACCAAATTGTCACGAGTAATGGATGTTATTAACTATATAATGCACAATATGTGAACTGCAATGCATACGAATAAGATGTACCATGTTATGATGTTTGACACACGTTTCTTGTTTCCCCTAAGGGTTTAATAAGCTTAGGGGCTAGGGTATAGTACGTAGACATTACTAAATGCACGTATGTAATCTTCAATCCGTTGATTAACCCATATACACAATACCTCTAATAATGCATAATATACTGAGATAATGACAATTAACAGCTACATAATGCACTACCTAAACCAAATAATGCACATACGTATATTCCAATAACAACAATTTGTTAGTAATGTCTACGTACTATACCCTAGCCCCTAAGCTTATTAAACCCTTAGGGGAAACAAGAAACGTGTGTCAAACATCATAACATGGTACATCTTATTCGTATGCATTGCAGTTCACATATTGTGCATTATATAGTTAATAACATCCATTACTCGTGACAATTTGGTGAATTATTCGTATCGTTTTATAATTTGTTATTAATGCGTACGTGCTATACCCTAGCCCCTAAGCTTATTAAACCCTTAGGGGAAACAAGAAACGTGTGTCAAACATCATAACACAGCACATCTTGTTCGTATGCATTGCAGTTCACAAATTGTGCATTATATAGTCAATTATATCCATTACTCGTTACCATGTGAAGATTACATACGTGTGTACGTACTATACCCTAGCCCCTAAGCTTATTAAACTCTTAGGGGAAACAAGAAACGTGTGTCCAAACATCATAACATGGTACATCTTATTCGTATGCATTGCAGTTCACATATTGTGCATTATATAGTCAATTATATGCATTACTCGTGACCATGTGGTGCATTATTCGCAGATACCAAAATGTGGCAGTTACTTTTCCGTCAAATGTCAATAATAACCCTGTAATGCATACAACCACCTTCTATAATGCAACACGGAACCAGTTTTATAGAATCAATCTGATCTGTTGATGCCTTAGATCTAACGCGTAATATTAAGAAGGAAAAAGGATCTAAGATGTGAAAAGGAGAATAACGCTCCCCTATATATATATATATATATATATATATATGCCAAAATTAGGGAAGAAGGTTTTGGTTAGAAATAAATGCCAAAAAATTGAGAAATTTTCCAAACAGTAGATATATTTAATTTAGGTTCATAGATTATTGATTAAAAAAAACTATTAGTTGGGCATAATTGCAATTATATGTTGGTAGACTTTACATATGTTACATTAGAAACAGTCAACAGAGCCACTATGGGTTCCTACTTCCTAGTGTTTTGAATATTTCACATCGATACATAGGAGTAGTACTACTACAAATCTACAATACTACCATTAAACATTGATATTACAGATTAATAAATTATGGAAGTAGTGCACTTGATTTGGGCTCGATTCTCCTTCAAACCAATTTAAGCCTTTTATTTTGATATACTCCTTCGGTCCCAAAAAATTAATAAACTTAATGTAATAGATTTTAATGTATATTTGGTAAAGTAAAAGAGATAAAAAAAGTAAGAGAGAGGAAAGGTAGTGGAATAATCGTTAGTGGGTTGTGGGTTCCACGTAATAAATGACGTGTAAGATTATTATCCATTGAAAAACTTTCCATATTTAGACTTTGTCTAATTTTAGAGAACGTTCCAAAATGTTAAAACTAGTCCTTTTTTGGGACAAATAGAGTAATTTAGCATATAGTATAACAATTTATGTTTTTTATTTTAATATATTATAGGAGTATTAAATTACACTAGTAAAATGCAATGAATTACACATAATTTAAAATTTAACTGAAATTTGATTATATATGTTTCTCTATTTAAATAAAATTCTTGTAATTTATACTATAGAATAGCAAAAATCTAAACAAAAGGAAATAAAAGAGAATGGGCGAAATCTATAGCGTAAAACAATAGTTGAAAAAATTGATGTGGTCATGTGGGGTTGTGTGCAAATGGAAAACAATAGTTGAAAAAATTGATGTGGTCATGTGGGGTTGTGTGCAAATGGAAAACAATGAGTTCTTAAACCTTGAAACACCTTAAACCCTATTAAAATCAACACTCCACAGTCGGTCGGAGGCGCAGACATATCATATTTGATTCACTCAATTTGCGGCGGCGCCGCGCGGCTCGCGTACCACAAAGTCAACCTAACATTCAGCTCGTGAGTATGAATCATGAACCCTAGAAAATTGGTGCAGAATTGGGGTCACCGGAGATAGGAACGGTAACCAGAATCGCAGCTACACGGATAGAACTACTCGACAGAGAAGAGAGAGTGGGAGAAGATGAACTTTGCATTAATTCATAAGTATGAGCTTACAACTGAAATGGAAACAGCTTATATAGCTGCGTTTACAACTAACAAACTCAAATCATAGATCTAGATCTACCAAACTCTATGCTATGTGTTGATATCCAACTTCGCAACATACTTCTCTCGTGTGCATGCACCCATGCACACTCTTATTTCGTGTAAAACCTCAGCATTTATTTCCCTATTTCAGTCATCATTTATTTCATGCACCAAAAATCTTACTATTTTGTAACGATTTTGCTCTGTGATTGTAAAAATATTGAATTTAGTTTTCTACCTTTGAAGAATTCGATGTTTCCCTTTCCTGAACCCGCGTTTCATCATTTAGAGGAAAGTATTTGTGGAGCTGGCAATGAACATTAACTTTGACTGACGTCAAAGTTGTTGGTGAGATGGTTGAAACTCGCCCGGTGAAAGGTAATCTAACTGCTTCAATTGATCATACTCGTGATGGGAGAGGAGTCACTGAGATATGGTATTGGCAGATGCAACACCTGCAGGAAAGAAACAGAGTCAGAAATTGAGTGATAAAAAAAGAAAGAAGAGCCGGCCAGCCAGAAGAGATGCTGAGAGCATTGTTCCCAGCCTTACCAACGATATTGAAGATACAATTCCTAATAGAGAACCAAGTAAGGCAAATTTGCTTAAACAAAGTAAAAAGAAGAGGAAGAATGTAGATAGTATCAGCCGCTTTGATGAATCCAATGACAAAAAAGATGCATCTGAAGAGTGTAATGGTAAGAAAAATTATAGAATGAATGATAAAATTCTCATTGCTTTATATCTCAAAAATTGTATTGCAATCATGTATTCTATCTGGGATGCTGTGTTCTAGCAGTAGTTTTTACCTTGACCCTGTTTCTTATGCCTTTGGTCTCTAGCCTTCTTCAGAAGGATGTAAATCATTCGATAGCCAATGAATGGAAACTGATGTCTGAGTATCTTGTTGCCTGTTGGTGTGTGATGATGTGTGAAAATGGAACTGGACAAAATTTCATATGAGAATGAGACTAGGCTGAGTATCTCATCACCTCAATTATAAGAGGTTGTAATTTGTTGAGACTTATTTAGATAGTGTTTGGATTCTGGATTATATTAGTACTTCTTAACAGTTATTGGATGGCAGATTCTATACCTGGAGAACAATTTTCAATTTCTGGAAGAACTAGAGAGGGTGATGCCGCAAGGAACACCAAAAAAGGTATAAAAAAAAAAAGTTAATGCTATGCTGCAAATTTCAGTTATCTTTGCTTCCTTTTATGTTTTAAATAACTGAATCCTTTTGTTGTTAGGTAAGTCAAAACATCCTGAAAGAAAGAAAAAGAAAAGGCAGCTAGTGTCAAATCATATACTGTCTGACAATTTGCTGGAAACAAGAGAAGAAAACTTAGAAGATAAAGTTTAAAAAGTTTGTTTTTATATGGAATGATCTTTTGCGAATTTCTGTTGTTGTGTATAGATTCATGAAACATGATCAATCTAGATGGACAGGGGTTTATGTAGAACTTCCAATAGTGATACTATTTTCTTTTTTCTCACCATACACATGATATTGCATACAGATTAATGAAACATGATCATTATGGCTGCACGGGGTTTATATTGAACTTCCAATAGTGATGCTATTTCCTTTTTCCTCATCATACATGTGATATCAAATGCCTTTACACATGTTAGCTACGGTTTAGGGTAAATTAGAATCTCATTTTAATGGTTGTGTTACTTTTGTCATCATACGTTTGTATGATTAGCAAAATGAAGCTTATTGAATGTGATATCTATTTGAGATCTGTGGGTTGATGTTGATGTGTCCTCTATTTCAACCTGTTGAAATATGTTGGTTGATTTAGCCTGTTTAAATAATATAGTTTTTTTTTGGGTCATAAATTAACACCAACTGAGCATGCTTTAGCTCGGTTGAGTGAAGAGAAATGGTCACGTAGAACTCTCTCTGTCTCTACGACAATGCATATTCGAGTTCTAGCCTAAGTGGGATTATAATTTTCATTATTGTTCCGTTTTCAACATCACACACTATCATCAGAGTAGACCTGGGCTGGAGGTTTTGCAAGAGAGGATTGATGACTTCATAATGGCTCATGAGGCAAGAGAGGAGCAGGTAATGGTTTTATCCTGCAGCATACCATAATCTCTCTCATTTACAACATACTGTATGATGAAAGGTAGCACTGTGACATCGTTGCTTATAGTGTGCTAAAATCGGCTGAACAAGACTACTGGTTGTAGGGCTGGGTTTTGTTCTTGTAAAGGATATAGTATATTTTATATATATATAAATTAGTATATGCTGCTCTTTCTCATTCATTTGTATCACGATCTCTATGATCTGCTTTCTTCTTCGTCAAACTTCTGTTGACGTTTTGATTCATGCAGGCTAAAGCAGAGCGGCTGGCCCCAGCTGCAGAAGGTGGATGGACTGTTGGTGTGCATCAGAAAGGTCGTAAGAAGAGTACTGAAGCTGAAAGTGGAATTGCTGTTGGTTCTGTGGCCCAAGCTGCTGTCCTAGACAAGATGGGAAAGAAGAAAAAGAAGGAAGTTGGCCTAGATTTCTACCAGTTCAACAGAAGGGAAGCACATAGAAATGGTACTTTCTTCAAAATCTCTTGTGCTAGCTTTCATACAGCAATGCATTCTATGTTAGATCGCCCGTACATTTGATTTGTTCTATTTGTTTTATAAAGTTGGTGAAAGGATTATGTTTATGGTAGTTTGATTCTTGCAAGCATCAGAGTCCATTTCTGCTTTTCATTCTCTGATATGCTTCTCCTCACACGTGCAATGTTAAATTTTCCAATGTGTCAGTAGCTGACATTTTAACTTGTCAAATAATTCCTCGTGTCGATGCTACTCGCTTTCTCATACTGAAATGTGTGTGGGTTGTGAATGCAGAGATCATGATGCTGCAAAGCAAATTTCCTTGCGAGCTGCAAGGAAATTCCTCCCCTACTAACTTGCTTACCCGGCCCTGGATGAGAGTCGAATCTCCCACCGTCGTTCACTGCTATTCCGAGACGGTGTTTGGATCTTAAGTTTTTCGCTCATCTTTTGTAGATTCAAGGTTGAGTCATGTTCTTGAGAGAGATCTTTGTTCACTCTGAAAAGCATTGTTGTACCTATACAGAGCAATTTTTTGAATTAGAAATCCATATAGTGAAATTATTGAAGGCCTGTGGACTTGAAATTGTCAGTCCCATTTTCACATGCATTCGACGCGAAATTCAAATTGAGCTTTCGATAATAATAGACCTCTTCATTGTTTCTGTAATGATATATATTTAATTTAGTTAAATAAAACATAACTACGTTAGATGATAGAATAGATACTTATAAATAACCAATCTATATATTAAAAATTTCAAACTCATTCAATAATCTCATACTTAGAATACATACCAAAGCATTAGTCCGTAGATAAAGCAAAACTGATCAGTTCGATACTCCAGTGATAGGTCAGATTAAACGAACAATACTATAAATTACTTACTTGTTAATTGATATCCATGAGAAAATACTCTTGACTTATCACAAAAAAAAACTTATTAATGGTTTTATTTATCGATCTTTTGAATTATGTAACATTATTATATGGAGTAATAGAAGGTGAGTCCTCCAAAGTCCAAACAATCTTTTGGATGCATCCAAATTTACATCTCATATATGCAGCTAAAAAATCATTGATAAAAAAAAATAAAGCGCATGAAATGTCATTGCATTAATAGATATACAAAAAAAATCTTGAAAACTAGGTCACTCATCGTAGTCCAATGATTTACAAGAAAGTTTTGTACATTTATTGAATCCAAAAGGTCCTAGCTGGTTTAGGCAAATGTACAGTGCCACTATTTAACCTGCTTGTCAATCTCTACCAATCTATCTTCTATTTCTCCAAAGTGGTTAATCTCCTCAGCAACTCCTTCCTGCACAAAACCATAAAAACTACATCTATCAATATGGAGTAGAACTATAGTAGTGATGGATCCGCGAATTTCTGATGTTGAAGAATGCAGGAAAAACGCAGATCACGACACAAAGAATTTACGTGGTTCGATTTACTGAGGTAAATCTACGTCCACGGGAAGAAAAGAGGGCAGAGTTGTATTGCTTGATCTGTTTTCTACAGCTTACAAATACAAACTTGCTATTTGATATTTTATCTCTAGAGAGCGAGAGAGAGAGTCTTAGAACGTAACCCTATCTATCTGATCTAGGTTCTATTTATACATTGAACCTAGATCGTGGCATGCAGCCATTTACTAGGTAGTGGATGTCGTGGAGATCGTGGCAATCTTGCATGGGTCCACTATCCTGCATGAGTTAATGACTGCTTGACACCACTAAATAGATCGTGGGTGTAGTGGAGGTGGAAATCCTGCATGAGTCCACTATCTCCTAGTTCGGTCGAATACTGAGATCGAACTGCTGAATGATTGCCGAGCAGCTTTTGCCGATCTGAGAGTAGAGCTTGATGCCGACCTGAGAGCAGAGTTTGATTGGTTGGCTTTTACCGAGCTGTAGGCTGGGGCCGAACTCTTTGGTCGTGCCGAACTGAACTCTGATACTCTTTAGTCATGCCGAACTGATACTCTTTCTTGGGCTTTAGGCTGATGGGCTTTACTGCTGTTGGGCTTGTTTAGTACGTACTCCATCACTACCCCCCCGGAAAGCGAAGTGAATTACTTCGGCATTCTGGAAAAAGGTACGGGGTAAGTTGATGTTTGTCCTCGGTCTTATGAAGTGAACTCTTCTTTGACCGGACTCGTCTCTGGTCTGATGAAATAAACATCTTTGACCAGACTCGTCTTTGGGCTGATGAAATAAACATCTTTGACCGGACTCGTCTTTGGTCTGATGAAATAAACATCTTTGACCGGACTAAGCTTGTCTTTGGTCTGATGAAATAAACATCTTTGACCGGACTAAGCTTGTGTCCCAATTTGGCGAGTTTTATCGCTCGGATCGGACTTTCCGTTGTCCTAATTTGGGGATCGGACTTTCCCTTGTCCTAATTCGGCGAGTTTTATCGCGTGGATCGGACTTTCCCTTGTCCTAATTCAGGCAAGTTTTATCGCGTGAATCGGACTTTTGTTGCAGTTCGTTTCAGACGAAGTGCTTGATTTTTAAGCCGAATTGTGGTCTTGTATCCTCTTTAGAAGCTTGGACTTCACAATCGTTGGCTTATTGCAGCTCGTTTCAGACGAACTGCTTGTTTAAGCTGAATTGTGGTCTTGTATCTTCTGTAGAAGCTTTGACTCACAATCGTTGGCTTGTTGCAGCTCGTTTCAGACGAACTGCTTGTTTAAGCTGAATTGTGGTCTTGTATCTTCTTTAGAAGCTTTGACTCACAATCGTTGGCTTGTTGCAGCTCGTTTCAGACGAACTGCTTGTTTAAGCTGAATTGTGGTCTTGTATCTTCTGTAGAAGCTTTGACTCACAATCGTTGGCTTGTATATGTTCTAAGAAGGGGATCAGCCTTCGAAGAACAAGATACCTCAGTAACATTTGTAAGAGACGACACGCACAGAGACAGACAAAACACACAGACAAAACGCACAGAGACAAATAAAGACCAAGTAAACCAAATAAAGCACATTGACTGAACAGGACTCAAGACTGACTGACCGGACTGTCTCTTACAAATGGAACTTTTTGAGGTTGGAAATGTGCCATGTTCGGGGTACCTGTTCTCCTGACATGTGAGCCAATTTGTAAGACCATTTGCCGAGGACTTCTGACACCCGATACGGACCTTCCCATGTGGGTTCGAGCTTGCCCAGCTTTTCTGCTCGGCTTACTTCGTTGTTTCTCAAGACGAGATCTCCCACTTGAAATTGCAGCTTCTTCACCCTTTGGTTGTAATACCGGGCTACTTGCTCCTTGTACTTGGCTGCTTTTATGCATGCCAATTCTCTTCTTTCTTCGGCAAGATCTAGCTCGGCTCTCAGTCCGTCGTCATTCATTTCTGAGGAGAAATTTAGAGTTCGGGGACTGGGTACGCCGATCTCCACCGGAATTACGGCTTCAGTGCCGTACACCAGACTGTACGGAGTTTCACCGTTGGAGGTTGTGGGTGTAGTTCGGTAGGACCATAGGACTTGAGGGAGATTTTCTACCCATTGTCCTTTGGCTTGTTCTAACCGAGCTTTTAACCCTTTCACCAGGATACGATTTGTTACCTCCGTTTGTCCGTTTGCTTGTGGATGAGAGACCGAAGTGAACCGCTGTTGAATATTCAGCTCTTGGCACCAATTCTTGAACGTCTTGTCGGTGAACTGAGTCCCGTTATCCGAGATGAGGATGTGGGGTATGCCAAATCGGCACACTATGTTCTTCCAGACGAAATCCAATGCCTTCGAGCTCGTTATCGTAGCTAATGGTTCAGCTTCCACCCACTTCGTAAAGTAGTCCACGGCAACGATTAGGAATTTCATTTGCCGAGGAGCTTGAGGAAGTGGTCCCACTATGTCTATGCCCCATTGCATGAAAGGCCAAGGGCTCTGCATAGTGGATAGATCGGTCTGCGGCATCCTTGGGATATTTGCATGGATTTGGCACTTCGGGCAGGTCTTGATGAGCTGCACTGCTTCTTGTACCAAGGTTGGCCAATAATATCCCCATCTTAGAACTTTTTTAGCTAAAGCTCTAGCTCCGATGTGGCTGCCGCACGATCCTTCATGAACTTCTCTGAGGATGTAGTCCGTCTCTTCTGGTCCTACGCACCGCAATAACGGCTGGAGGTAAGACTTTCTAAAGAGGACTCCTTCATGAAGTTCGTACCGAAGTGCTCGGCACGTGATCTTCCGAGCTTCTCTCTTATCCTCGGGCAATTGTCCTTGATCCAGATACTGCAAGATCGGCGTCATCCAGTTCGGCGAGCTGGATACTGAATGTACCTCGGCTTCATCAATGCTTCGATGCATTAATTCTTCCGCCTTTGAGCTCGGATCTGAGGCCAACTTACTTAAGGTATCTGCTCGGCTATTTTCCGCTCTGGGAATGCGGATTATCCGAAAATAGGAGAAACTTCGGCTGATGCTTTGCGCTTTGTCCAAATACTTCTTCATTCTCTCGTCACGAGCTTCACTTGTACCCAACATGTGATTTACTATGACTTGTGAATCACAATGGACTTTGAGAGATTTGATGAGCAGACTTTGCGCTAACTGGAGTCCGGCCAGGAGGGCTTCGTACTCGGCTTCATTATTAGTAGTGGGGAATAGGAACCGAAGTGAGTAGGTTACCTCGTGTCCGTCGGGAGCGACAAGTAAAATACCAGCTCCACTTCCCATCTTGTTTGAAGCTCCATCTACGAATCCGCTCCAGCAGTCCGGCGGCTCTACTTCGGATTCCAAGGGCTGTGCTAGTTCGGCATTGGCGGAATTTTTCTGTTCGGCAATGACAGGGATTGCTTGATCGAACTTGGCCTCTGCAAGAAAATCTGCCAAGGCTTGTCCCTTGATGGCTTTCCGAGGTAGGTACTCGATTGAGTGTTCTCCCAGCTCTATGGCCCATTTGGCGATTCTGCCTGATGCTTCTGGCTTGGTCAAAACTTGCCGAAGAGGCAGATCGGTTAAGACGCATACCTTGTGAGCATAGAAGTATGGCCGCAGTCTCCTTGCTGCATTTACTAACGCCAGAGCAATTTTTTCCAGAGGTTGATACCTTGTTTCTGGACCTCTTAATGCTCGGCTTGTAAAGTAGATGGGAAACTGCTTTAGGCCTTCTTCTCGTACAAGCACCGCGCTAATGGTTTGATCGGAAGCCGCTAAGTATAAGAATATTACTTCGGCTTCGGTTGGAGCAGAGAGAATAGGAAGCTCGGTTAGATAACTTTTGAGCTCGTCAAAGGCCTTTTTCTGCTCAGCTCCCCACTCGAATTTTGGTGCCTTTTTCAATACTTTGAAGAACGGCAGTTGCTTTTCGGCTGCTTGGGAAAGGAATCGATTCAGTGCGGCTAGACATCCGGTTAGCCTTTGCACGTCATGTATGGACTTCGGCATTGCCATGTTCTGAACGACTTGAACTTTTGAGGGGTTTGCCTTGAGTCCGTCCTTTGAAACCCAACAACCCAGAAACTTTCCCGAATCTACCAAAAAGGTACACTTTTGGGGATTAAGTTTGAGGTTGGCTTTCTTGAGCACGTTGAGAGTGGACTTGAGGTTGAGCTCGTACTCCGAAGTGCTTTTGCTTTTGACGACTATATCGTCAACATACACTTCAACCTGCTTTCCGATTAGGTGCCGAAAAAGCTTGTCTACCATCCTTTGATAAGTGGCTCCGGCATTCTTTAAACCGAATGGCATCTTTTTATAAGCGAAAATGCCGAAATCGGTAATGAAAGCTGTTTTCGGAGCGTCACTCTCATCCATCAACACTTGGTGATATCCTTTGTATAAATCAAGAAAACAGAAAATTTCGAAGCCGATCAAAGCTTCTACTTTTTTATCTATATTCGGAAGGGGATAGCAATCTTTAGGACAGTGCTTGTTTAGATCGGTAAAATCTATGCACATCCGCCATCCTCCTTCTTTTTTCTTGATCATCACAGGATTGGCCACCCAAGAAGGATATTTCACCTCGAATAGTACATCCGCTTTTAGCAATTGGCGGACTTCGTCATGGATGACTTGGCTTCTTTCTGCCGCAAAGAGTCTTTGCTTCTGTTTTACTGGCCGGATTGAAGGATCAATATTTAACCGATGAGTGATTACCTCGGGGGGCACTCCGGTCATGTCCAACGGAGACCATGCAAAGACATCTTTGTACTCCTTGAGGAGCTGAATGGTCTTTTCCCGGAGTAGAGGCGTTCCTGCGAAGCCGATCTTGACCGTTCTGGATGGATCATCTTCGTATAACTGAACGGTCATTGAGTTCGGCTCTGAAGTGACTTCGGTCATCTCGCTTGCCTCTGACTCCGGTTGCTGTGATTGCTATGCTTGATGGTGCCGAACTGATTGTTCGGCACTTTTAAGCGCAATCTGCAGACATTCTTTTGCTCTCTTTTGATCACCTCGGATGACCGCTATCCCACCTTTAGTGGGGATCTTGATGGTGAGGTGATAAGTAGAGCAAACGGCCCGAACTGTGTTGAGCCAGTCTCTCCCCAGGATGATGTTGTACGGGGACCGAGCTTTCACCACAAAGAACTCGATCATCGTATTGGAGCTTGTAGGCGCTTTTCCCACCGTGATCGGAAGGCTGATAATACCTTCAGGGCGGGTGTCCTCCTGGGCGAAACTTTTCAGAGGAAGTGGAGCCGGACTGAGCCGAGCTGGATCCACTTCCATTTTATCGAAACATTCTTTAAAAAGAATGCTGACTGACGCTCCTGTATCCACAAATACTCTGTGGATCAGTTTGTTTGCCACTCCGGCTTGAATGACAATAGCGTCTTGATGAGGAGAGATGGCTGGGACGGGATCGGCATCTGAAAATGTAATCACTTCGTCTTTCTTCAGCCTTTTATGTGTTGGCTCCTCTTGATTGGAACCCCTGCGTTCTGCTTTTAGGGACGACTTAGTCTTCCCGGCAGGGAGAGCATCAATAGTCAGGATTACTCCATCATATTGCGGCTCGTCGTCGTCTTCGGGATCCTCATGCCTTTTCGGATCCTGAGGATTGCAGTTCGCACCTCTCTGTCTTTTGTTCTTTTTCGGCTGCTTGCTTTGGTATTTTTTTAACGTTCCTGTTTTCACAAGAACATCAATACCTGCAGCCAAATTTCGGCACTCCTCGGTATCGTGACCGTGGGTTTGATGGAAGGAGCAATATTGATCCTGAGGTCGCCGCACAGCTGATTTCGTCATCCGCTTTGGTCTTTCGAACATATCGGAATGTAGTTCGAAAATTTCCGTTCTTGACTTGTTCAGCGGTACGAACTGAGCGGGCGGCTTCTCGGGATTGAGACGGGGTCCCAATCTGTCTTGCACCGGAGCCCTTTGAATTCTTTCAAATGGAGTCCGGCGAGAATGCCCCTGATCGCTATGATCGGGCTTCTTTCTGTCTCCTCGGGACGATGAGCTGTCTAACGACCGTTTGCGACGGTCTGCCTCATCGGCCCGGGAGTACTGGTCCACAATGTCCCACATTTCCTGAGCTGTCTGCGGACCGCACTCAACGAGCTTCCTGTAGAGAGCTCCGGGCAGGATTCCATTTTGGAATGCCGAGATGACAAGCAGATCGTTGAGATCGTCTACTTGCAGGCATTCCTTGTGGAATCTTGTCATAAAGTCGCTGATTTTTTCGTCGCGACCTTGACGAATAGAAAGCAGCTGAGCCGAAGTGATCCGGGCTTCCGCTTTCTGAAAGAACCTCCTGTGGAAAGCATCCATTAGATCTCGGTAGGATCTAATGCTGCCTTGAGGAAGGCTGTCGAACCACCTTCTCGCGTTCCCGATAAGCAGCTCGGGGAACAGCTTGCACATATGGACCTCATTGAGACCCTGGTTCGCCATGTTATATTGATAGCGTCCCAAGAAGTCATGAGGATCCACTAGCCCGTCATAAGTCATTGACGGTGTCCGGTAGTTCCGCGGCAAAGGAGTTCGGGTGATATCGTCCGAGAACGGAGTCTTTAATGATCCGTACATGGCGAACCCGATATCTCTTCGGTACGGAGGAGATGGAGTTCTCCTGTGGTTCCGATACCGAGGAGGAACAGGAACATGTCGGGGTTGAGGATTCTTTCTCCTGGAAGACACGTCACTACTGCGGTAGTGACTTTCATGTCTGGATGAGGAGGGAGAATCCGCCGTTGTCTTCTCCGGCTGTTGGCTCTTCTGCAGGAAGGTTAAGAACTCCTCCTGCTTCTCGGCCAAGAACAGCTTGACAGCTTCATTTAAATCGGGCTGCTGGGAAGACTCGGTGCGATGACTCCTGGAGTGGCTTGTTCCTTCTTCGTGAGAACCGGAGGTAGATGTCTCCCGAGGCCTTTTTTCAGACCTGCGAGCTGGACTAGCTTCCTCACGGTTATCACGAACGGTATTATGGGTGTTACGTGATCTGGTATGCATTTTTTTGGGGTGGAAAAAGGGTCAAAAATTCGCTTTATCACAAACTTGGTTCTCTGGTTCCCACAGACGGCGCCAGTGATGGATCCGCGAATTTCTGATGTTGAAGAATGCAGGAAAAACGCAGATCACGACACAAAGAATTTACGTGGTTCGATTTACTGAGGTAAATCTACGTCCACGGGAAGAAAAGAGGGCAGAGTTGTATTGCTTGATCTGTTTTCTACAGCTTACAAATACAAACTTGCTATTTGATATTTTATCTCTAGAGAGCGAGAGAGAGAGTCTTAGAACGTAACCCTATCTATCTGATCTAGGTTCTATTTATACATTGAACCTAGATCGTGGCATGCAGCCATTTACTAGGTAGTGGATGTCGTGGAGATCGTGGCAATCTTGCATGGGTCCACTATCCTGCATGAGTTAATGACTGCTTGACACCACTAAATAGATCGTGGGTGTAGTGGAGGTGGAAATCCTGCATGAGTCCACTATCTCCTAGTTCGGTCGAATACTGAGACCGAACTGCTGAATGATTGCCGAGCAGCTTTTGCCGATCTGAGAGTAGAGCTTGATGCCGACCTGAGAGCAGAGTTTGATTGGTTGGCTTTTACCGAGCTGTAGGCTGGGGCCGAACTCTTTGGTCGTGCCGAACTGAACTCTGATACTCTTTAGTCATGCCGAACTGATACTCTTTCTTGGGCTTTAGGCTGATGGGCTTTACTGCTGTTGGGCTTGTTTAGTACGTACTCCATCAAGTAGCATATCTTAATTAATGACAACAAAGTGATAAGCTAAGATGTGTATAGTTTGTTCACCTCATTAGTTGTCTGTCTAATGCTGCAGTGGAAACAAATCCCCGATTCTCCTCCGCCCGTCGGAGAAGATAGGGCACGATATGCTCCACCGGCCCATACGGCAAATACTTGCTCACTTTGAAGCCCGCATTCCTTAACCCGAAAGAAAGCGCTTCCGCCATCCCATATAGCTGCGCAAACTGCACATTGTCCCTTTTCATTCCCGTACCAACAACTTTAGCAGCTGCCAGTTTCCCTGCGTCGTTATAAGTAACACTCTTAGGGGGCGTTTGGCAAGGACGATAGATAAGACAAAAGCAACTACCTGATTCGATATTATGGGTGGCGAGGATGAGGGAGCCGGGGCCGTTGGCGATCCCCTCGAGCATAAAAGCAGCACAGGCATTGTAGCAGTCGTGAGTATCCTGAATAGAGTCATGGATGGGTGAGTTGGCCCCGAGAGACAAGGCAAGCTGTCTCTCAGTGGACATGTACGCGCCTCTCACCAGTTTAATTCCTAGCGGGATTCCAGCTTTATCTGCAGCTCTCTTGGCCATGACGAGCCTCTCTTTGGAGTCCTTGAGGTAGGCTTGGATGGTGTTGAAGATCAAGGGTTTGTTGCCATTGTGGTACATTATAGCCGCGTGGAATGTGAAGTAGTCGATCGCAGGCTGGATTGCGGTATCCTCTGCGTCGATCAGTAGGGGCACATTGGCCTCTAAGCTGCTCTCGCATATCTTTATCAGCCTCTCAAACCCTAGATCCAGATCCCGCTCTTCCTCTAGGGTAAGGGCTTCCGGCCCATGTGGTGTGTGGTACAGAGCGCTTGAGTTTGAGAGAAGAGGGAAGCTTTGGAGCTTCCAGGGGAGATGCAAGGAATTATCCATGAATTCCCATCTCAATAGATCACTCACTCTCTTCAGCAATTGGGGACGGAAAATCGCCGTTATCTTCACCACAACCGAGCTCACCTGTGGTGGAAACACATTGGTTTATTATTCAATGATCATGATAATTAAGAAATGTGAGAATTGCTTACAGGAGAAGAGGGGAGTGAAAGTGTTGAAGAAATGGTATGGATGATCTCGCGCATATTGTGGTCACAGGAGGCGTTGTCGTGGGCGTGCTCCATGCCGTAATCGAGCATGGATTGGAGGCCGGATTCCCAGAGTTTCCGGGCAGCGCGGTCGGCATCTTTTAGGGTTTTGCCCCCGCAGAAATGGTGGTAGAGTGTGTGCTCGATCGACCCCAATAAAACCTCTCTGGAGATGGGGGTGTCCATCAGCCTCGAATTCATGACTTTGGACCCGAAATGGATCATGGCTTCATTCATCACCACATGAAGAGTGAATGCGGTTGCCATCAGCTTCGACGTTGTCACGGTCGAGAAGAGCTCCTTGGAGTCATCCAGATTGATGTAGGCCGTCGAGTTGAGGCGGCGGCGCTGGCAATAATGAATCTTGGATACGAGTTTTGGGATACTAGTGGTGTAGCGGCGTGCCATGAACAAGGAAGGAATTGATTGATTAACAAAATGCAGTTTTGAAACTAATTGTTTGATAGATGCATGCAGTTTTGCATTTTGCTACTTCTTTGGTAAGTAAGGGAAGTTTAACTGTTTGGATATATAAGAGCATGTTATCTCCGTGAGCGTAGGAGAATATGCGGTCAAGGAAATTACTTACCGGGAAATAAGCGGCCGATATGGTGAACACTAAAAGGCCCTCTTTCAAAATACCTAACTAAATGGATCTATTATCTGTGCAACAGAATCTTATCGGAATGAATCAAATGGATATGAGCTGTCTTCATTGTTTTTCCCCCCAAAATTCTCGTTGGTTATTTTATTTATTTATTTATTTTGATTCCTATTCGTAAGTTTGAAATTCTGGATTGGTTATTTGTAGTATTGTAGAGGTTGGTTAATTTGGATTAGGAGTGGGTAGGTATACTGTATACTTACTGAAAATTCGATATGATAAAAAATAATGGGTATACTTTATCAAAATTTCAATATATCGAATTCCGGCATACCTTAATTTTCAATATATCAAATTTCGGCATACATTATTTTCGGTATGACAAATTTCAATGTTGACACCATACCACTTTTTCGATATATTATACTCCCTCCGTTTCACCATAGTTGAGGCGAAACTTTTCGGCACGGAGTTTAAAAAAAAGATGTTGAGTGTGTTTAATAAATATATAAAATAAGTAAGAGGGGAAAAAAGGTGGAGAGAATAAAGTATAAAGTGAATAAATTAGAGAGAAAAAAGTAAGAGAGAGTAAAGTAAGAATGAGAAAATAATTACTATGTATAGAAATGACTCAACTATGAAGAAATGGAGGGAGTACCAAAATTTGGTATACCGTACTTTTACGGTATACCTAACTTTCAACATCAATGAAAATAAAATATTTGAGTTTAGAATATTTACTACTGTACTTTTTAAAATATACTCCTCCCATCCCACAATATGAGTCATTTTTGTTGTGGGCACGAGTTTTAAGAAAAATAAAGAATAGTGGGTTGAAAGTTAGTGGAATATGTGATCCACTTTTTTATATTAATTTTATAATATAATGTGAGTGAAGTGAGTTAGTGGAATGTGGACATACTTACTACTTATGATAAAAAGTGAAATGTGACTCTTATTGTAGGAAGGAGGGAGTATTAAATATATTATATATATAATTATATTTATATTTCACCATAGATTTTGTACTTTATAAATATATAGAATACTATTATATGGAGTATATAATTATATTTTTATTTTACGGTATATACCAAATTTCAGTATATTGCTATATACCACGGTATATGAAAACTCACACCGTTAGCTTACCCGAAATTTAAAAATTCGGTATTTTCGATATGTTTTTAGTATGATTAGGCCGATATTTCATTATTTTTTTCCCCAACCCTAATTTGGATTGGAGTTAATTAAATAGACAGTTACTCCCTCTATTCACAATATGAGACACATCTTTTTTAGTAAATTACTTGGATAGAAAATAAATAAAGTATAGAAGTGAACGAAATAATTAGCATGAGAGAATAAATATACTCCTTTTTTTGCTATAAAATGAAATGACACCGTTATATAGTGCGAGCAACTAAAAAAGCCCACTTGTAATAGGACAAATGTAATTTAAACTATTGCACGCGATGGAAGGAGAGGAGTTTGAGATGGATGTCCAAACTATCACACCTCAAACCCCTTTGACGTATACTTCTATAATAAATAAATCACTTATTATAAAAGTAATCAATACACGTGTCTAGTTCATAGAACACCCATATTATATAAGTTCAAACCAACACTATCCGATACATATTTCAAAATATCTTGTAAAGTAGTGGAACCCTCTCACCACTCTATATACTATAGATTTATCTACATGCAAAATGATGAGGAGGATAATGTTGCCAATATACGTCAGCCGCCGAACCTGATTACACGTGGAGTTCCTATGACCCACGTCAGTCAAAACTTTACTGCTATCTTATTCCTGAAAAAATTTAGTGGTTTATATGAGCCACAACTCAGCATATATAAATTTCTACCTTTAATCTCACATGATACAGACATCAAGCATATTCTTTTATCAATACATATAATCAGAAACAATATATAACATAATTTAAAAACAAACCATTTCATATTCACATGCATACGTCACTCTATCCAGTTTATTATTTTGTAACAGTCAAGCCTGGGCAGATACCCGGTATCTGCCCGAGATTTCCAATATGATTGACCCGTAGGTCCCATTATGATTTGACCCGAAGGTCCCACTGTAATTTGATCCGAAGGTCCCAATATTTTTGACCCGAAGGTCCCAATATGATCGACCCGAAGGTTCCAACATGATCGACCCGAAGGTCCCAATATATCCACTGTGATTTCAGATCCAAGGCAAAACCATCACAGATCTTCTTTAATCTAATGATTCACATAATCGATATCATAAACATATCATTTGCACCAATAACATATCCATATCATATTCCATCAAATTATCCAATATATCTAAACAAATATGTCCATTTTAGCAATCAAATATTCATATCATATTCGACCATCAAAATCAAATAATTCATAATCATATCAATTTCACACCATATAATTCAATAATTCACTCCAATTCAACGTATAACAATCAACCACATAACACATGTAAAACTAAAAGTGTGATTTATACATACTTTTTTTTCATATGATTGTTAGTCGAACTCCTGGTTCCGATTTCTTATTTACAGTCCGAGATCCTGTAAATTATTTATCAGAGTATTAGTACAAATGATATACTATATAGATGCGTGTAATTAAAAGTGAGTGTGTATGGTAAGTGCTTTATTGTTGAGAGAAAATAACATATGAAACATAACTTTCTCTTGCTCTTCATTTCTGTATACTCTCCGCATCTCTCCCCCCAAGCATGTTCACGTATATACATATATATTATTTCCAAATGTCGGTTTATTAGCTGACTCCTATTGTATTTATCTATCACATAACCATATAAATTTTTGTATTATCTTCCACTATCATTATTTTATATAAATTCAATGTTGAGTACATTGAAATTTATTTTTGAATATCAAATAGAAGAGATGGGGATTAACTTTGGTAATAATCTTGCCATATAAATTACTACGTGTCCATACAAAGAGGATGCAACAAAACACGTGTTGGTCACTAATTAAAAATAGGACACCAATTATAGAAAATAATAATTAAAATTCACATTTATACAACTTATTTGCATCTCACAAGTGATCACAAAATACTTTAATTTCATTCGTATAATTTGGTAGTACTAATAACAAGATAATCTATTTTAATAATTTATTATGTAGAGAATATTTTCTATTTTAGTTGTTTCTAAATCAAATCAATATTTATCAATAATAATAATAATAACAATCTCTTATTTGTTCTTATTGTTTATAACACTCGCTCACAATTTTAATAGGTTTATAATGCAAAAGACAATATATATATATATATATATATATATATATATATATATATATATATATATATATATATATATATATATATATATACGGATCATCTTACAATTGACTTTTCAAAACAAACTATAGATAGCAAAAATGAGATGTAAGGTTGGGATTATTGGCGTTGGCATATTAACATGTGGCGCCACGAGTTTGACGCTAATCTCAAGACCTATAAATACCTAGTTTGCACACACCCCTCAATCAAACCACCAACAATAACATATTCTTTTGTTCTTACAACTTCTCATTCAAGAAAATATGAATAACTCAGAGAGCGCCAGCTACAGAGCCGGTGAGGCCAAGGGCCAAGCCCAAGAAAAGGGTAACCAACTCTTGGAGAAGGCCGGCAATGCTGCTCAATCCGCTAAGGAATCCCTTCAGGATGTATTAATATTTTCTTGCATTTTAATTTATAATTATTATGTAAATTAGTAGTATTATTCTTTATACTAATTAAAATTGTGCTTCAGGTTGGAAATCAAGCACAGGCCAAGGCACAAGGTGCAGTGGATGCTGTCAGAGATGCTGTCAACAAAAATTGACCCATTTTAATTATCAACATATATACCCCCTCCATAATTATGTCTTTTAAGACATCCCCTATAGTATTGTTAGCTCTTTGTTTTTTTTATTTTTTCTTAATTAGCTTTGCTTCGGTCGTTTGACATGTTACACAGTCCGGCATGAAGTTTTATGGATTATAATAAATAAATAAATAATAATATTTTATTATTTTAAAGGCATTTCATTTTGTCAAGCATATATGTTCTCAAGATGCAATTAATTAAAAAATAGTAATATGAATTACTATAGTGTCCAATCGATCGATTTTATCATCTTATAAAACGATGCGTTGGAAAAATATTAAACCTCACTCTCTACGTGCAGAAACATTTCCATTTCCATTTCCATTTCCATTTCCGAATGTACTACCACTAATATCGAAAACAATAGTATTATCTACTCCTTTTTTTGACCTCGAAAGAGTTGGAGATTCTAAAGCATTTTGTCTATAGGAATGTCAACTGGATTGAAACTATAAATTGTGTCCTTGTTTTAGTACTCCTCCTATATTGTCTTCATAAATTTGATTCAATCGCAGCCAAATATTGAATGGGAGATTAATTAATCAAACCAGTTATAATTATATCAAAGAATAATAAATGTTGTTAGTTAGCGTCGGGGGATATCTAGTAGACCAAATTACTGTCTCACGTTATAAGAGTACTACATTTAACTTTTTATGTTTTCCTTTACCTTCAACTTTTGTTGTCTTTTGTGAATTTATTACTTATATCAAATTAAAGTAGAGTATATAATTAGTTTTACGAATTTATTATCACTTTTATTAATAAAAAGGATTATTAATTAGAGTTGAATAATTCAAAAATAGGATATGTTTTATTAAAATTATTTAAGAAAATAACTATAATACTCTCACCGTCCACGATCAAAGTTCCCACTTCTCAATTTGACCCGGGGTATAGAAAGATCCTTATGGTAAATGAATGTTTAGAATTGATATGTATTTCCTTCGTTCCTTAAAGTGAATTTTTTGAAAGGTCATAAGTTTTGAATATACCAATGAAGTGTGAGAGATAGAAAGAAAAGTTGATTGGAGTATTATTAGTGAACAATGAGTCTAATCTGATAAGAGAGAAAAAATTTCTTAAATTAAAAAGTTCATATAAATTTTAAGAGTAGGACTAAAAAGAAAATAGTAGTTCATATTTTTTGATAAGATGATGCTTATATGTAGATCAAGATCTCAAGCAAAATATGATAATGCTCAAAAGTCATATACTCCATATATCTAAATATTTTGCGTATATTTGACTACTAATAAATAATTTAATTTTAGCAAGCAGATATAAAGTAATTATGTCCACATATAAAATTTTCATTGTAAGATGAATTTTGATTTGGACGGTGAGAGTTTGTGAAACATTACAGATAAACTCTTTTTTACTCTTTTATTCAATCTTGAATAAGCGGATAAGACAATATATTAGTATTATTATACTAGTATGTTAGAATTTTAGTGTGCGGTGGAGAGAGAATGGTTGGCTCCAAAGGTTCACGTGGCTTAGATTGTTACAAATAGTAGAGGTCTCAATTCGTGGTTGTGATTATTAGTCAGCTAACTCAAAATTATTTTCTTACACAATATGGTATCTTCCCATTGGCTGACCTTATTATCCGACTCATCATGCTGCTACTGTAAATGGATAGCTATCCCACACTTTTCATTCTTGACCAAGTGATTGCAAATATGGAACACCACTACTTCTTTACGTTCGTTCACATGTTTTTCTTTTCCCCACTATATTTCTAATTTTTATATATAATCAGTCCAATTCTTCAAATAAAAGAGAGAGAGATCGTAACTCGTACGTGAAAGCGATGTTATTCCCAAGAGCATCTTCAATGCACGGATGTCCCACTCGGACATTCACTAGGACTTCCCAAAAACACCTCCTGCCACGTCACTAGGACTTCCCATCCCACTGTCAAGTCACTAGGACTTCCCCTGCACAATCCGCCCTTCCCATCGCCCTTCCCGCAATAAAAAAAACACAAATTCACAAATAAAGCAATTTACGTTTATGGAAATAAAATTTCAACACGAATACGAACGGGAAAAATTAACAACTTCATTAAAAACATACATGATTCGAAAAAAAAATTACATATTAATAAAGTTCAACAAGCCGTATACATAGAGTTTAAAAAAAAAATTTAATCTCGGACGTCCGACCCACGCCACAATGGCGGACGTCCACCCACCCATCGCGCGGACGTCCAAGGACATCCGACTCCTTACGGGACGTCCGTATCCAAGTGTATGTGTTACAATGGCGGAAGTCCCGGTCGCCCGTCGCGGAAGTCCGACCGGAAGTCCGCCATTGGAAATGCTCTAATCATTTATGAGCCCTGAAAATTTATTTTTGGTGCACTATATCAATGCAATTGCATATATCATCAACATCCAGTGTGTTAAGCTTAAGCCACATCAGCAAACATCTTAGTCTGGCGTAGGTCCCACCTCGACTTATAATAGCCACGAAATTACTAAACAGTTTTTCCAACCCACTAAATACCTGCCACGTGTAATATCCCAGCTCTCACTAGCCACCCACCTTTACTTGAATGCAATCCTCAACTCCCAAAATCTCTCAACATAACACACCAATCAAAAAACTAAACACAAAGCAATATAATCAAGGTTCAAAAACTGCGATGCTGAAGTCTGAAACAGCGAACAAGTGGGCCCGCATAGGGGTGTGCGAGGCTTGCGAGAGGGCCCCGGCCGCCTTCCTTTGCAAGGCGGACGCGGCGTCCCTCTGCGCGGCCTGCGACGCGGAAATCCACTCGGCCAATCCGCTCGCGTGCCGCCACCACCGCGTCCCGCTCCAGCCCATAGCTTACAGTTACAGCCCATCCGACGAGGAAGACGAAGCGGGATCGTGGTTGCTGCTGAATACAATCAGGAATGGCGATGCGAGGCCGCCGTCGTTTCTGGATGAGTATTTGGGTTTGGATCTCGAGGACTATAATGAGTTCAGTGAGGGATATTCATACAACAATGAGCAGCAGCAGCAGCATTGCGGTGTTGCTGCAGGGAGCAGCTATGACGACAGCATCGTTCCCGTTGATTATCACAACAAGGGATACGAAGCTGGATATACTTATCCTGCATCACTCACTCATACCGTGAGTACTTCTACAACTTTTTACCTTTTCTTTTCTTCTCCAAATATGATTTTGCAATGCTCTTAATGATTTTTCGTACTAAGTATTACTCTATATTATTAATTTGGAGTTAGAGATTCAATAATAAATAATTAATCAGAAATAAAAGTGTATATATATAAATATATCTATGAAATTTGATGACATAATTATGTCAAATAAATTTTGTTTATAAAAACTACTACTACTTAATGAATATATAAAATAAATTTAAATTGATTGAAATTATTTACTATTGAGAGATTTTTTTTTTTCAAAACTTTGTGTAATTATAGCTAAATAACTCCTCATATTGTCTTGACACGTTTTGCCATGAAGATGGTATTTATAGGGAGTAACTTATTTTTTTGTAATCTTGCAAATTCATTTTTAGCATGTAAACAAGGAAATTTATTAGGATGATAGCATGTAAATTATTGAACTCTGATGAGAAGAAATGCTAAGTGAAAACATTGATTATTGAGCATAGGTATCAACGGACATTGGGATAGTCCAGGAATCCACAAGCGAAGCATCATCGGTGAAATGCGAAGCGTCGGACAAACGAGGCACCATCGAACTATTCAGGAGCCCCTTGATCGAAGCCCCAACTCAGTTGAGCCCGATGGATCGAGAAGCGAGGGTACTGAGGTACAAGGAGAAGAAGAAGACGCGCAAGTTCGAAAAGACGATAAGGTACGCATCAAGGAAGGCGTATGCCGAAACAAGGCCGAGAATCAAAGGCCGCTTCGCCAAGAGGAAAACTGCACAAGGCCAAGTTGATCAGATCTTCTCTTCACAACCGGATAATGCATACGGTGTCGTTCCCTCCTTTTGATCTCTCATTCTCTTCTTTGCAATAGACTATATATACCTACTTGTATTCTATCTGCTTCTTTTAATTTGTCCCTTGCCTTCTGTACATAAATATATATATATATATATATATATATATATATATATATATATATATATATATATATATATACATGTATGTTTTTGTCAAGTGACTTCTGTATTGTTATTTGCTATTTTTCTTTTTTTTTTAGTTTTCGCATTTAAAAATTGGTTTGATAATCGCCTCTATTGGGCTTATTAGTTGGCCCAACTTCCCGCCCAAAACCTTGGTTAGCCCAACTCACCATTTCTTTTGGTTAGCCCAACTTGTTAACTGTTACTTCTAAAGTAATCCTCTAAGTAAGGAGACTGAAATTGCAATGGTAAAGGCCAGGTTACATGATTAATAGGAGCGGATGCAGTTATATATATATATAGTTTTAGAAAATAATTTTTTATGATAAGTTCATAACAAAAAAGTCATGAATATTAATAAATTGATTGCACTATCTCTATTCAGTAATGTAAACGTAGTATATATACGATGGATAGATGCACCGCTGATGGAGCATTATGTATTAATATGTTTATGGGAAAAAAATGAGTTATTCAATTAAATTTGATTATAATGTTAGTCGGTGAATAATATTCTTTTTTACGAAATTAAAATGAGCACTTGGTATCCTGCTCAATGTCTCAATCTATAGCAAATTTATATAATGAATACGAATTCAATTTGTTAATAGTTGAGAGAGACTTCTGATGACCTCAATAACCTACTTTAAGTTTTATCTCAACTAACCCATTATAAATCGTCGCTATATATTAATTAGGTCACAAACACTTAAAAAAATTGACCTCAATTATTGGTATTTAGCTCCCAACTAATCCACAGCTAAAGATGGTACCCCCAAAAATGAAAAAGGAGTAACAAATAATACTGGATAATACGATTATTATTTAAACTCCCTTTTCGTTCACACTGAAATTATTCCCTTTTCATTCACAGAGTGTATGAGACAAGCAATGAATTCATTCATTCCTTTCCTTCTATCTTGTTCTTCTTTACTTTCCCTTTTCTTTCCCAATGTGGACATATGCGTACACGTAAATGATAACTTAGAGAGAGAGAGAGGTGTAGAACTCAATTTTATTATTTAAATTCATTATTGCACACTCAAAGCTTGTAGATTCTATTTCGATTGTATAAAACTTAAAAATTCAAAATCTTTTGACAAACAGAAAGGCGAAAGCAAATACTTAAAGTGTGGAACATATTTTTGTAGTGAAGAAGAAGTAGAAATAAATGAAAAGTAGTGGAATTTGGTGGATACCTGAACCCAAAACACAAGTTTGGTGGGCCCTGTTAATGCGAGTGAAGGCCCACAATGTAAGAAAATACACTCATTCTTCTACCTTGCTTGCTTGGCTAAACACCATTTGTATTGGGCTGTTCATTTTTTTGTTTTTCTATTTTCAGAAATGTCATGTGTCTACATATCATATCATTAAATCCTTATTGAAATGTAATCTTGGAAAAATTCGCAATTAGTTTAATTTATATTCATTTCTATTTTTATGAGTGTCGTCCCATAAAAGATGTTTCATTTTCTTTTTATAGGACGACGGGAGTATGCGTTAGTATTTATTAACCCTTTGCAAAGCCAACATTAATCTACATAGAAAGAAAAAAAGTAAACATAAAGCATCACATATGTAGGTGAATTGTAATAGCATGGCTAAAATTGGAAAATCAATAAAAGAAAGAGAAACTTTGGTAGCAAGTCATCCATTGAGAAATGTGAATCATCACAGATACAGCAAAGCAGTAGCCAAGAATCATCAACTTTAATTTGCTCAGTTCTGAGTCCCTTCTCTCACACACAAATCACCATCCTAATCCATGCACTCTTCAACCTTTTTCCACTTCATTTCCCTTTATTCACACTCTCTCCCACAATAAATATATATATAGCGAGATGATCAAAATAAATATGCATTTAAATCCAGAAATGCAGCCCAAATCTTGGCCCTAGGATTAGATGATCTAATGGTCAATAATTATATTTGGGTTTAATGTCATGCTAAGATCATTTTAGGTCATGCTTTGTTAGCCTGACCTAAAAATTAACTAACTATGACCTAAAAGTGCCCTACGTATGATAGTGTTCTACGTTTCTGTATTTAAATCTAGTTTTGCATACGTCAAAATCCTATATATATATAATAGTATAGAACATCAAATTCAAGTACAACCTGGCACAAGACAAAGATCTTCATATATAAATACACACAAGGAGGAGACACACAAAGTGAACCAAGAAAATAGAGAGAGAGAGAGATGGAAGCAAATATCCAACACCCTACAACGACGACAGCGGCGGCTGCTGACGCCAGTTTCCAGAGATGGAACTCGCCGATTCCGTACCTCTTCGGCGGTCTAGCTCTTGTGATGGGAGTGGTGGCTCTGGCATTACTAGTTCTGGCTTGCTCATATAGGAATTCATCGTCGTCGGAGGAATCTTCAAGCGAAAAATCGGTGAAGGAGGCGCCGGCTCTGCAGCCGGAGATGGAGCCCAGGATAGTTGTCATCATGGCCGGAGAAACTAACCCCACCTACCTCGCTAAACCCATCGCCGCCCGGCCCCATGAACAAGTTTGAGGCCTTGCATTTCTTTCAACAACATTTTTTCAATTAGGTAAGATTAGAGTTAATTTACATATGTAGGTTGATTGTTTGTTAATGTTCCTTGAATGATCTAGTCAGTAATTACATTTTCTTGTTTTGACAAATTTTTATGTTTGACATACGAATAAAAAAGGACCAAATTTCTACAAATTGTACATCAGAAGTTGCATTGAAGGTATATGGCTGATTTTTTTTCGTTGCATTTTGCTTATAGTTTTACTGAAGATTCCGTCATGTCCATGTCCTAGAAAATTCATTGTTGGGTTTAAGCAAGCTGTTGTTTCATGATATGTTAGGTGCTTTATTTGTTAATTTGTTTTGTACTTGGACTAATTTAAGCCCACTTTTTATTACGAGAAAAATGGATCAAATTTGACAATGATATAACACAATCATGTAAGGCGTTTTCCCACCAAAATGGGTATATGTGTGCAAAAAAATACTAACAAGATTCATACGAGTATATTTAAAGATAATTTATCTCTTTAACAAATATTGAATTCTATTTAACAACGCATGTTTTTCTCTGAAAAATTACTGCTATTGTATTTACTGCTTTGCGAACTCATAGATTTTGTTGGAAATAAATCTCAATCAAAGAAAAGAATGAAGGTAAGAATCAAGAAATGATTTGAGAATCGAATCAAGAAATGATTTGAGAATCAAATCAAGAGGATAATTATGAAAATTAGAATATATTTTCCTCGTATATCAAAGAAGCATTTGTTGTGTGTGCATTGTGTGATTATGCGTGCATACACTGTGTGCGTGTAGTGCATGTTTTTGTGAGTGTGTATATCAGCATGTGTTTAAACGGTGTTATTGTGAGTGATTATCACATTTGTTTCATATATATATATATATACATGTGTTCTTGTGAGTGATTATCACATTTGTTTCATATTAGTACAAAAAGTTTAAAGTTGATATAAATCATACAAAAAGTTTTTTTCGTGTTTCAATTTAGTACATTCCGTTATATGTGTTAAAACGGTGTTAACTTTTTAGTTATATGACGTACAAACAATGAAACAATGATAAAAAAAATTGTATCAATATGAAACAATCAAAAAACTTTTTGTACCAACCTGAAACATTTTGTACTTCACATAGACAAAGAGTTAACACTGTTTAAACACATATAACGGAATGTACTAAATTGAAATACGAATGAAACTTTTTGTATGATTTATGTCAACTTCAAACTTTTTGTACTAATATGAAACAAAAGTGATACATTTTGTATGAGTTATGTATTTACCCCGTGTATTGTATATTTGGTTGCATGTCTTCATTGTCATGTACGTATGTGTAGTGTGTTATGTGTGTTCGGTATGTATTCCGAGATTGTGTACAATAATGTATGTATTTAGTAAGTGTGTACAATGTATGCAATTTCTTTAAATTAAATTTAATACTATCAATTACATTATTTTACCAAACAAATGATTTTAAATTAAATTAGAATTTAATTCCATTTCATGTTTCAAATGGATGCTAAAAGAATTCAATTACTAAGGAATTTGAAATATTCAGCTACCATCTTAGTCTCACAAGGATTGGTTAGAAAGAAAGTATTGTAGAGATGGTGATATTTTTATTTTAGAAAATGGGTTTATTAGAGTGGGATATTTAATAAAAAAGGAAAATGTGCCACTTTGAGTGAGTTAGTTTAACAAAGGGAGTACTAGAAAACATATGGGAAAAACAGATGAACAAGAAGAGAAAATCAATAGTCCTTGTGTCATACGTATGATTCATGATGCATATAAAATGGGCGCACTGCAGATTTTGTAAGTGCACATAGAAGAAACACAACATATCCCCATTTTGCACATATG
This sequence comes from Salvia splendens, assembly GCF_004379255.2. Taxonomy (NCBI): domain Eukaryota; kingdom Viridiplantae; phylum Streptophyta; class Magnoliopsida; order Lamiales; family Lamiaceae; genus Salvia; species Salvia splendens. The sequence goes on along the minus strand of NC_056037.1, from coordinate 12,452,136 downwards.
CACGCTACCAAATCTTAGAATAAAATTGATGTATAATCTTAGAATACATAAACAGAGTCATTTTTGTTTTGGTGGATATCACAATCCCATCTGTAACAACGTTAAACAACACCACAGACAATGAGCAGATTTTCACAAGTGGTACCAAACTAGAGAATAGCTTTGACTTAAGAAGCTTGGTGGTGAAAGGATGCTAGTCATCTCTATATCCAAATCATTATGCCTATCTTCTACAAAGAATATGTTTATGAGTATACAAAACACAAAAGTTTCCCCAAGGCCCATCCACGTTAACTAAGATAAATAGCAGCTACCAGAAATTTTTTGAGGCAAAAGTTACATAGAACCTCCATTCTTCAAAGCTATGACTTGTGTATATGTATCTGGTACCTTATGCTTGCTCCGGCCATAGTCGTGCTTCTCTACATACCAAAATTGCACATTTGCACAAATTCCATTTGGTTATCAATATACTTTGTCCATAGATGCTTGTAAAGGTTCATGGCAATATCCAGCCATGGCTTCATGTCTCCACTGTAATGGATAACGGCAGCCTTCTCAATTTCCTCCATACTGATACTAGGATTGATCCCGAGCCCCTGCACATGCCAAGCTTTGTCCAATGGCTTGGTTGTTGAGTAAAACGTAACAAGCCCAGCTGGTAGTGTCCCCATCTTCCATAATGAACGATCCTCATTCTAAAATTTATTAACCATATGAGTTAGTGACCAAATAATGGAAAAGTAAATTACCAACAACATATCTTGGTAAGTAAATTGCTGAAGTGTGTGTATTGACTTACCAAATCTTGCCAATAGTGATATTGCTCAGTGCATTTCTCCTGTCTCCAAGCATTGAGGTCAAAAATATTCATGCCAAAAGCCCAAGCACACACCCTAGGACTAAACTTCTGCTTGATGAGAGAATGGGAAAAGTTTAAATATTCAGAGAAACGATGGAACGATCCAAAGCAAGTGCTAACAGCACCATTAACCTTCCCTTCCAAATCAATTGTCCACAAGGCAGTCAAATCCTTCTGAACTACAACATCATCATCCAGAAATAGAATCTTGTGCAGCTTCGGGTAGAGTTCAGGCAAGTAGAACCGAAGGTGATTGAGCATCGATAAATACTTAGGGTTTCTATACTTCATGTTGTTTACATCTGTAGAGGTGTTCTCAGCTCTGGTCTCAAAGTAATACTTCCTTAACCTAACAGATTGACGCTGCTTAAGCACAGGTGCATATGAAGGATTTAAGAACTTGAAATCATCCACTGCCTTGATCTCAATATGGGCACCCCCTTCCAATGGCCTCATCTTAAACCAAACCTTTGTAGCAGCATAATTCATTCTATCGGTAACAACATGGAATACATGTTTCCATGGCTCCTTTGCATTTTTAACGACAGAGTTTACCACCACAGAGATTGCAATCACATTGTCAGAGAACAAAGCATAGTGGTATAGGTTAGGATCCTCAAGCTCAGGTCCTGGCTCATCATCCACATACTTTTCAGGATGAGCAATTCTCTCCTCCATAAGCCGCATTGCTAAACAATGCAAACTCTTGGGAGTTGATTTTGCCGCGATCACGCTAGCAAAGACCCCATTTTTCTTGGCCTTCAACAGCAACTCATTCACAGCAAATATCGTATCCTTCAATTTCTGAATCTTCAACTGATTGTCGTATGATTCCTTGTTCTCAGCTATCATAAGCCTAGCAATCTTAACTTTATCTTTTACCTCCTTCTCGAACTGCCTCAAGACATCCTCATCAACCGGCCCATCAGATTCAAACAGTGCAGCGCGGTAAGCCGGCTTCAATTGGAGGTCAGAGAAATTCTGAGCCAAATCATCAAACATCTTAAGCTGCTTGGATATCTCAAGCTTGAGTTTTCTGGCGTAGGTAGCATATGCATTTACTAATGCAACATGATTGTTTACCTGGTTATATATCAATTCTAACCTAGTCTTCACCGGATCTGACTGCCACGCTAGAAAACTTCGTCTTACATGTGCATTCCCTGCAACATCAACAACATGCTCACAACAATTTTTAGCAAAGAAACATCTGATTTAGGTTCAGTTTCAACCAAAGAGGAATCATATCCAACAAACTAATTGAGCGTGATATAAGTTCATCATATGCATTAAATGTGACCAGAGAGAAACAGATTTGATACTCCAAAGTAATGGAGTAGCATATTGACATAAATTGCATAGCAATTAATCACGAATGATTGAGGACAAAATGTAGGAAATAAAGCACTAAATACTGAAACAAAACCGAGTGTGACATGAATTGTGAGTGCTAACCGAATCGTTGTGCGATGGGTGAGATGTGAGGAGGACGGAGAGAGTAGCTAGGAAAAGAAGCGTGAGCATGGCGGAAACGAAGATCCGGTAGCTGAAAAAGCTACGGAGGAGGGATCCGCTGCCAGATCCGACACGACTGCCCCGGACCGCCACAGCCATCACGACCGCCACAGGAATTACCCCGCGAATCCGGCTAATCCCCAACTCGGTGGTTGTTTATCGGAACAGTAGACTAGTTCTTAGTGGTGGATTGGAATGTGAGCTCAGATATAGGTACACGCGAATCTATGTTCTGTGTGCTGATATGTGTGTGTGTGTGTGTGTGTGTGAGAGAGAGAGAGTTGAGAAAAAGAACTTTGAGTTAGTATCCACAGTGGCAATAGCCCAGTCATAGCCCAGCCATATCATAAATAGCCCAGCCACATCAATAGCCACATCACTAAATAACACAATATACGGAATTTAATTTACGAGACATATACGGGAAACATTAATAATACTATTTTACTTTAAAAAAATACAAAAAATTAAAAAAGTACAATAAATTTAAAAAAGTACTAAAATTTTAAAAAAGTACATTAATAATAAAAATTACATTAAAAAAAGTACATTACTTAAAAAAAATCACTCGGTGGCTCCCTCGATTCCGTCGTCGCCGTCGCCGTCGCCACCGTCACCGCCGGATCCGTCGCCACCGCCTCCGCCGCCTCCGTCGCCACTGTCACCGCCGCCTCCGCTGCCACCGCCGCTGCCGCCTCCACGCAGATCGTCATTCATGCTCTCGAGCAATGTGAAGAGAAATCTCTTCTCCTGGGGGTCCGTCGCCGCTCGCCATTCGGCTAACGTCTTCACCATCATCTGGCGCTTTTGATGACGCGCGAAGTACTTGAGATCCTCTGTAGACTGGCGGTCAAAGGGGGATGCCGACTGGACCTCCTGGGAACCCCCGGCGGCCCCCCTCGCCGCCCGTTGCGCCCGCTTTTGCCCAACGGGGCGAGGTCGGCGGCCGAACGAACGAGGGGTGGGGAGCACCTGGTCCGTCTCGGGGAGGTCGTGGGAACCACCGCTGCTGCCGCTGAAATCCCCGGTATAGTTCAATCGTTGTCGTTTCGGCCAGCCAGCATCGACACCTACTCGGAACTTCTCAGAGTCGTTCAGCACAAGATAGCAGTTCCAGTAGGTGAAGTCCTTATACAACCCGGGCTGGGGGAAGGCTTTCTCCGCTATCCTCCTGCACTCGTCCTCCGTTTGGCCACTACTCTGCATGCGGAGTGCGTTGGCGTACAAACCCGAAAATCGGGAGACGGCAGCCCTGATTCGGTTCCACGCCTTCCGGCAATCCTCCCCGTTGTGTGGCCTCCCCTCCGGGCAAAATCGCTGGTAGGCTGCTGCTACCTTGCCCCACATGTTGACGATCCTCTGGTTATTAGAAACAAGAGGATCGTCGCAAACACTCACCCACGCCCTTGACAGGGCAACGTTCTCCTCGTCCGTCCACCTTCTCCGTGCCGTGGGGTCATCCCCACCCGGCTGCGACGACTCCACGAAGCAGTGCTGAAATCAAAACTGGGGCGATAGACGTTCCCCCGCGTCACCTGCGTTGCCGGTACTCCCCCCGGCGTCCCCTGCATCGCAGGTACTCCCCCCGGCGTCCCCTGCGTCGCCGGTACTCCCCCGGGCATCATCTGCATATTGGGTGCCCACCCCGGCATCATCTGCATATTGGGTCCCCAACCCGGCACCGCCGGGAACCCCCCCGGCGGACTCCCTCCGGTCGGCATCCCGGGTAGCATCTGCTGCCACGGGTACATGTTGTAGTACCCGGGCATCTGATTCCATCCGCCTCCAACATTAATTGGGGGAGTTTGAGAACCACTCGTCCCTGAACTCGGCTCGTTGTTTAGATCCATTTCTCGGTGTTTATCTTGTTTAGAAATTTAGATAGAGAGAGTACTCGTTAATACAAGTGGTGCGAATGAAAATGAAGTGCAAATCGCGTATATATAGTGTCGGGACAATTTAAAAAAAAAAAAAAAAACCGCTGGGCGATCTCGACGCTGCAATGGCGCCGAGCGGATCGCCCAGCGCATCGCCCAGCGCCCGGCGACCGCCTAGCGCTAGGCGATTTTTAATTCCGAAAAACCGCTCGGCGGTTTTCGGAGGCTGCAATGGTTCGCCTAGCGACCGCCTAGCGCCGGCGCTCGGCTAGGCGGTTGTGGATAGCCTGAGGAGTTGAAGAAGTTCGGCATGGTGATTATTTTTGTGTGGTTTTTTTAATTTGTTTATATTATATTTCAATTTAAATTCTAAATTTTTTACTAAGATCATAATTTTTACTTTTTGTATGGAACATAATTATGGCTTTTACAATCATTATTGTAATTTATCAGTATTTGTAGGATTTCAGCTATTTAAAATTTAATACTATTTTATACTAATTAATAAAGTTTGCGTTAAATTTTTCCTTATGCTAAATTCATTAATTATGTTATAAGTAAATTCAATTAACAAAAGATAAATATAAAAAGGGCATACACGTCTTTCACACGTATAAATTAATCATCTCATTTCATATTTTAAGCTATCAAACACTAAGATAAAATTATATTATCTTATAAAATTAAGATAAATCATACTTTGAGTTATCACACGTTAGGACACGTTAAGACGTATAGCCTCCCAAACAAGCACTAAATGTACCGTGCCCAACCAGAATTCATTAACCAATTACTAGAAAATAGCATTACACTCGAAATACTGCTACCTCTATCATTAAAAAATACTAAAACTTTTAAAATAATATAAATTTTAATGTATAATTGATAAAATAAGATAGAATAATTTATAAAGTAAAAATAGAGAGAGAAATGAATAAAGTAATTAAAGAAATTTTGAGCATCTGATTGTGATCGGAAGTATGGTCTTTTTTATTGCAAGCACAAATGTGTTTCATCAACCAATTTTGATGTATTGTTTTTTATATTTAATTTTTTAAAATTACTCTTTAAATTTATTTTTTAATTAATATCAAATGTTTAATAAATTAAACCAAATTCAAAAATGAAATGAAATTAAAAATAAAATTGTTTTACATACTTCATTTGACTTTAGATAATTTAATCTATTCTTCACTTTTTCTCATAATGTAAAAATTGTTTACTAAGACTTTACACTTGCTCAACCAATGTTATTAAGCACTCCGTATCATTCTTATTCAGGTCATATTTTTATTTTTATACAAGTAACTTATTTTAGCTTTTAAGTTTATATTCCAGTTTTATTAATTAAATATTCCACATTCAATAAATATTAGTATTAATAATTTTTTCATTACGCATTAAAGCGGTCACAAGTTAACTTTTTGACGCTAGCTTGAAACCAAACATCTAAGACTGGATTCCAATTATATAAATTTGTAAAATTTCAACTCAATGAATGTAGTGTGAAACTCAAAATTTAATTGACTAACCAGATTGATATCCCTAATGAATATCCATAAGTAGACCTCACACAACCAATGAAACAATCACCTTAATACAATCAATTAATTCTGCAAAATACAATTAGAAAAAACACCAAAATTTGAATTTACATTCAGATATAAATAATGGAAAAAGTATAAGGAAGATAAAATTGTCCGAAACAGTGCTAAAAAATGCTTCAAAGCCTAGATAATATCTAGCTACCCAGTAATCCATGACAAAAATATCTCTGTACATCTCATTCCACACAGCTGAATGTATGTACCAACAATTGAGATCATAGAATGTATAAACTAACAAAGTTTTCACGAAACTTATGCAAGAGATATTACCTCCTACCAATGAACGAAACCTATCAAGCTCACATCATGGAACAACTATATCTAAGTAAATAACTATTACTATTTACATTAACCAGACCCCTCCCCCCAACCATCCCCAGTGGACTGTAATAAACCACATGCAGGACGAAGAAGCATGGTGTGGATCGATCTACAAGTTCCCAATGGTAGTTACAAAGGGGACCAGCCTTCTGTAGTCCCTCCGTCGACCAAGCGCACAACTATCAAGGACTCGCCCTAGCATCAAACGGGTATTTTGCAGCGCTAACTCTTTTTGTGATGTACTAGATTCAATGGCATTAGCTTGCCCAGACGGAGTCAAGCCTGTCCCAAATCCGAGCCCACCGGCAAACTGCAAAGGCCCACTTCGAGCTTTGAAAGATGTCTGAGGGACGAGGATCTTCTCATCCATTCCGGTAAATCCATTCTCGAAAGGACCCAGATCATGTGGATGGGACCCTGGTATAGAGCTACAGCTTTGTAAGAGTGCTTCGAGAACACTCAGAGCTTCCCAGCACAGAGTACTCTCGACCAGCTGGGATACAATCGCATACATGTGAGGACTCTGTGCAGCATCTACAGGAGTATGTTGGAGTAGTGCCTTCAGCATAAGAAGTATTACACGTTGATACTCGACTGGTCCTTTCTCTAGAAGCCGGAGCAGATGCCCAAAAGCCAGAGCAGAGTGTTTGGGAAACCACTCGTTGCACAGTAATGGCGAGACACAAGCAAGAAGATTTTCTAGGCCCTTAATCTCTCCCGAGGCATAAGCCATGAACACAGTTGCTAACTCATCCAATGATTTGGCCCGACACCATATTGCAATGTTGGTTGCAACAGTACAAGCCTTATGATAGTGTTGCTGTAGTGGCGAAGCTGGTCCCACCACTGCATCCTGACTCAGCTGTAAGCACAGCCATGGAAGTAAGCCTGTGATATGCATCAATAGGCGGGTTTCTGTATCACCAAATATTGAGTCACAGGACGGCACAGTTATTTGAGAGAGAACTTCAATGGAAACACCATGGCTGACAGTGGACATCAGTCCTTTAAGGACAAGAGGCTGCACTCCATCAAATGCAGGAACTTTTGAAGTTGATGGCGATACTTCTGATACAATCCTGGAATCCATACGCTGAAAATCAGGACCATCTGATATGCTTGAATCGAGCTCATCACGTGGCATGCTTGAGAGCAGCACATTTTCTGTTGTCGTGTCCCTGAACGAAAGACGATAAATTACCCGAGAGAAAAGCTCAAGCACCTGGCAGTATACATGAATAAAGTCTGTGTGCATCATGGCAACGCAGCCCCAGAAGAGTTGTGGATAGAGTATTACTTTCTCAGGTTCCATATTTTCCACCATCACCTGCAAAGTTAACAAAATTTCCATAACAAATCCCAAAACTGATGGTACTGGATTTCCCAGGCATCTGTGCAAGCAGCGAAGGAGAGAGACACATGCATCATTTGTGACACGTGGTCGTAATGCACGGTATATTTGGTGGGACCTGCAAGCAAGGTGCCTTGATGTGCATTCCATAGCCCATTTTAGTGCTTCTGCCCCCCAGGTTTCTCTAAGATCTCCTTGGAAAAAAATTGCATCAACCATACTCTGCACAAGAGCAGATAAGAGTGCTGCACTTGGCAGCTCAGTCCTGACTAGTGTGGGGTCCTCATTCTCCCACATCATGCTACCTCTCTTTGATTGGACATATTTGATCAGGCTGACAACCTGTTGCTTGTTCTCTCCATCTCTATGCTCAACATCATACAGTTCTAAGTGCCGACCAGCAAGTGAATACAGCAGATTAACAAGGAGATGTTGGCAGTGCTCCAACACAATATCCTCTGAACTGTCCATTGAGACAAATGTAACATGAAAGAGAAGTGGCAAATGCTCTCTAAAATCCTCATCATTCTCATAGGCAATTTCAGCTAAAAGAATCAATGCGATGTCCGCCTGAGTCAATGTATGTTGCTGATGGCCTTGCAATGCTGACAGAAGTTCTTTAGCATTCACACCATGAGAGCCAGTTCCTGGGTGCAATACATCTTCCCCAGAATTTGGGGTATCAATGAGGTAATCTCCACTGTCTCGAGATACATGACGACTTCGTAAACTTCCTGTTGAACTCCGAACCCCAATTAGTGGCCCGGACATGTTGACCAGTGCAGGTAGAAGTTTCCCTGAGCGACCAGCAGTTACAGGAACAACACCAAGCTCTGGGGGCAAAGAAGTTAATGGACCCGAAGCACTTCTGCCACCAACAGCTGCTGTTCGCCAGCTTAAGCTTCCGCTGGTGTTCCTTAGCGGTCCATCAAGAGAACCACGAACAAGTAAAGGTGACATGTGAGGCTGGCTGTCCACAGTGGAAGTTATTTGGGCCACAGCAGGTGCCTGAGAGAACTCTAGGACAATTCCTCCAGCATCACCTTTATTTGCACCAAGTCTCAGAGGCTCCACAGTATCTTCAAGCATCCACTGAGCCAATTGGTAAACCAAGTGATCAATAGTACGCTGTGGGCAAATTCGAGCTAGGTATAAACTAACCCTCTTGGCAACTGAGAAATAAGTGGCAAATGCTCCACTTATTTCAGCTGATGCGTTTGAATCACAATCCTCAATCCCTTTTGTGATCAAGAAATCCAGAACAGGACTTATATTCCTTGGTTTACTAGCTATTGTGCTCCATAGCTTCTCAATTTCATCAGGGAATTGATCACCATGGCGCCATGTTACATAATAAAGACTCTTTAACAATCTATCACTCCAACCAGAGTCCTTCAATTTCCAAAAATTGAGGTTCTCGATCCATGGAGCCATGCACGTCAAAACTTGATGTTGTGCAATTATGTCCACTGCGTCAAGTTGCCTTTGCATTATCTCTTCACAAAGGAGTTGGCTCAATTCTGGATGATCTTTAGCAAGTTTACAAGAGAGTTTGTATTGGAACTGTTGATAAGAGTCAGGAAGGTTGCCAACAACAGCAGCTCGATAGCTGCCTGCACCCTCAACACCATCCTCAGCCCATTCACGAACAGAGAGCGTCTCAAGCATTTGAAGAGCATCATCACGAATTTGCCTTGATGGATCCACCACTTTGTAAAGGATCAAGCTTAATAGCCTCTGAATTTCACATTTTGGAATCTCTTGACGCATGTAGACTTCAGCCAAGACACTGAAGTATCCATCAGCTATTGCAGCATCAGAATAGTAGCACTGCACCAAATATTAATTCTAATCAGTAGTGTCAGGTAAAATAATACGAGATACATGTACACATGGAGTTTTAATATGTGTATCAAATATGCCTAATTAAGAAGTCTTTGCCACATCAAATTTACTACCATATTACCATAATGATGATATGAGATGCACTTAGGCAGCCACTACTAACTAGCGGTAAATGCAAGATATGGACATAAAAAATAAAACTAATAGAAGATACAATGATTAAATGCACAACTAATTCAAACATTAAGTTCAAGACAGAGTCCCGGAACATTAGTTATTCCACTTAATTAAAAAAAACATGTTTTTGTTGTCCACAATTTGGTAAAATAAAATAGCCTCTTGTGAGAATGCCCATGGCAAACATGAAAACTGATAGTTTAGTAAAGTACCGGACTTCATGGTTTACCTGGTCAATGCAGGCAGGAAATAGGTCTAAGTTAGTGAGGAGAAGGTTCTTCAGGGCCAATTTTGCCAGAGACACTCGATGGTGACCTCCTCTATGCCTATCACGGCTGGTTGCTGCCCGCCCAACATCTCCAGTATATTTTGGTAAAGAGGGAGTTCTTGGATCAGCCGGTGAAAATCCAAATGGCGCTCTGGGTGCAGGCTCAATAAATAGGCTATTGATCCACGAAATAACACGGCCACTCATTTTCCGTGCATTGTCATCAAAACATGGTCCATACAACAGAGAGGCCATTGCATTCATGGAGGCCCACTGTATTGCTTCAACTTGTTCACCCAGTTCTTTATCAAATGAAAGCTTGTCAATTGAGTCCTTTGACCTTGAATGCTGACTTGACTTGTAACGTTCAACTTCACGTCGATAATCACCAACACCATCCTGATTCCAGGTACTGCCTGTATCATCACCCCAGGTAATGAGGAGATCAAAAAGTCTCTTTCTTGTTCTAATATCAAATTTCTCAGACTTCGAATCAACAAATTCAGGAGCCAAAAATCTCAGAACGGAAGCTAGTGCATATCGGAGAGGTTGTATCTCTTGAAAGTTCTCAGGAGGCGATGTCAAAATCTGCCTAGTTGTTTCTTCAAGGAACTTCAAGTAATGAAGGCGGAAAACTGGTTTGCGGCCTAACATGCCAGGCCATACCTTTTCAGCAACTGTGCGGTATATGTTTGAGATATGGATACGAAGTTCTTCTCGGCGGGACTTTTGACTCTGTGTAAATACCAGTTTATAAGTCAAATCAACTACAACAATTAAGGCTAGAGACTGAGAGAAACAAGAACGAAAAATGCCAGGTATGTGCTATATTGAGTATTGATACAGACTGATCTTAGTTTGATGTGTATTACTCTGTTAAAATCTCTACTTCCCTAAAGTAAGACCATATGAGGATGAGCCTTGAAAAAATGCATGAACCTGACAACCCGTGGGTGTATTTTGCTGACTCTTTTGAGGAAAGACTTTGCGATATGTCAAAACTATCCTCATCGACATGTTCGTGTAATAGACCAGCAATCACAATACACTATCTTTACAAAATGAGTAGGTGCAATTATGCAATTCCTTATCGAGAAAGATTATGAACCAAGGGATGTATATAGCACACAATACAAAATATTTAGAAGGGACAGAGAAAGACGGAACAAAAGACTGGGAAATCGAACAGTCTGTAGTGTTCCATTGGAAATATACCTTCCACTTTGGTTTTCCCTCTGTTTCCATAGACACCTCATCTATAAATGATGCAAGCTCACTGAACATTATCTCACAAATATCCAGATGTGAGTGACCAAGTGCCATGGTGGCTCCATGCTGCAAGTGCAGAGATAGTAAATATTAATTAGAATATAATTGTTTCCCCATGACTTTAACATAAATAGAAGGGATGACTGGGTTGCTTACTAAATCAGACTTTTATCCTATCTTGCAAATTTAACACGACTTTTATAATGTTTAACAATACCACCACCTTTGATTTTCATTAAATTCAACACACCCAATTTTTTCAACAAACAACCTTTTCCCAGAAATGGTGTTGACGCACCAATGAAATGGCGACATTTCATCACTGAAAATCTTAGAGATGTTGAATTTGCTATAAAATCGACAGAAAGTTTTACTTGTTTTAAAAGTCAAGTCAAATTCACAAAACAAGGTAAACGTCATGATTTATTTAGCAATATTCAGCATGCTTTGCAGTTCTAATACTATGCCAATCTCCATACACAATGACAAAATATGTAGATGAAACCACCTTTATCTTATAATGGGGTGCAACCATAAAAATCAGCATATTTTGACACTATTAACTAGCTAAAACACTCCAGGTAAGGAAATAATTTGTGCTATGCGATGAGCAATGTTATCAATCTCGTATGGCGGCTTATGGCCGTTTGCCTAAAAACCGCCACAGGGATATGGCGTATTAGTATGGCGGATATGGCGGTCAAAAATTAAATAAATAAAATAATACTTATATATTTATATATAATTCAAAAATTAAAAAATATTAAAAATATAACATCTAAAACACTTTAAACAATTAATAAAGCATAATATACCACTCTAACAACCATGTTTCTTGCATAATGCCCTATTCCTAAATGCAGTACAAACGCAATGTTGTCAAATGTCGGATATGGCGGTGCTATGGCAGCGACATGGTGCTATGGCGTTTCCACCACCGAACGCCATGCCATAGCGCCATGGCGCCGCCATATCCGCTATTTGATAACATTGGCGATGAGATGCCAAGTTAACACAGCATATAACCAATCAATTGCAAATTTGGTGTGAGAGTGATATTCTTTCTCTTGAGGAAGTGGAGTAACTCACAATACAAAGACAAGGTGTCAGCAGTTTACATCACCCAAGAATCCCCATACATATGCAGATAGAATAGTATCATACTAGCGGAGGAAAGATCCATCATTTGTTATCAATTTAACGATTTCCCTAGTGCAAAAGCAACCATTTATGTTTATTTGGCTATTCACATAGAAACACTGGCCTCTTGTGCCCTAGGAAACTCAGCAGCATTATCATCAGATATAGCTTTGCTATGCACATAAAGATCTTGTGCAGCAATACATCAACATCAATTTACAGAATTTCACAGAAATTTATGACACATCCTTAAAGAGTTTAGAATGTGTATCCCGCATCTTAGGATATTATCCTTCACTTCTCAAAACTATACTAATTGATCTATACAACATGAAATGCTGGTTTTGTAACTCTATGCACGTTCCCCCACCCTAAAACGCGGGGGAAAGCGGAAAACGTTTTCACATTAAATTTGACTTTTATAGGGGCCTTTTTAATCAGTTTTAAGAGGAGAATACATCACAATTGAGATATTCACTCAGTCTGCTTAGCACTAAATTACTTATATGCAAAAAATTATGCTATCTAAATCCTACAAGATTTCCTTAGAGTGGAAGATTTCCCTAGAAGCTTCAGAGGGTCCTTTCAGACTGATGCCAATTTCGTTGGAATTGAATCCATAAACTGATCTTTTATAGAAACCAATCAATAAATTATACAACAGAGATTTCATACTGGCTGGCTTCATCATTTGCATAAACTGAAAGGAAAAATGATATAAGAACATAGATCCACGGAAACATTCTAAAAGATTGTTGGCAGTAGCAACCACTTACTATATGTAGTTCAGAACCAGATTTGAGGGAAGGTAAAATCAGATGGAATAGTTCTTTTGTCGCTACTGAACCACCACCTTCTCGACTATCAAGGGGACATGAGCATGCAAACATTGCATACATGAGCCATTGATCCAGCTTATTGTCAGTATCCTGCGATTGATAAGCCTTCCCCCCCAATTCCGTTGGTGTGATATGAGCAAGACGTTGAATAATCTCCAATCTGCAATATATGATAACCTTAACTGTTTGAATACAGTAATAGAGAACCTGAATAATTGATTTATGTATAAACCACCACAGCTTCGTTATTTAATTGCACAGCTTATTGTATAGTTAGGGTAATGATTTCCTCAAGCTTGCTGCTTTATAGAAAAGACTTCACATATATTCAGAGAAAACCTTAGGTAGCATATCTGGGAAAAATTGATCATAAAGACAATACTTACTTTGCCACCCGAACAGAACTAGGACAGAGCTCAGCAGCATACTTAACAATTTCACTAAGGCATCGAGCCCATCTATACTTATCAGGACTCTCAAACATTATAGACTGGAGAGTTACATCAGGAGATACAGCATCCGACTCACGTTTCAGATCAAAAGGACGACCAGAATCCCAGTAGCAGCTCTGAACAATATCGTCCTGTAATAAATTCAACTCATACTTGAAAACATGGTATGAAACATTTAATATTGAAAACATGAAAATGAAACTGACTCAAAGAACAGAACCAGCTGGAGCCGAATCTTTCACTTACCCCATTCTCTTCTAGAACGTCGATTATGAATATTGGTTCAGCCTCACTTTTCAAGATATGATCTGGACGTTCTTGCATGCAGAGTTCCCGAATATCATGTCGCAACGCACGGACACAACGCAACAACTCCAAAGCAGTATGCCTTATCTGACTATCTACAGAACTTAGGAATATAAGACCAACTGCATCTATCTCTGAAGCACGGAACTCAAGTGCCTCTTGAGAATTGAATGAGGACCTCTTCAATCCCTCATTTCTGTGTATACGTTTTGCATCAAGTCCATCATTTTCCATCTTATCATCTAATAGGCAAGCTCTCCAAAAACGCATGAGTTCAAGAAGGCGTCCCAATGATGTCTGAATAAGAAGGGGGAACTCATCTGGAAGGCGTAGGATGAAATTTGCCATCCCTCTCATAACTGCAAAGCGGCGATGAGGGAGGTACCTCACAATTCTGTTTAGGACCTGCACAGCTTCCTCACGAACACCAGGATCAATGCTAATGCCATGCTGAGGTATTATTTCCGAGATTTTATCACTTCTTCCAACTTCCTCTATGAGATAGGGTATGCACTTTAGCACCGAGCGAAAAAGATATCCTTGGGATTTCTCTTTCGTGACAGCATCTGAAAACTATTTATCAGTTTTATGTCCATGTGGTGCAGAACATACAACAGGAGGCAGTACGGGGAACATATAAAGCAGTCAAATGACCATCTCACAGCTGTAATTCAAATGTCTAGGATATAAATGGTTGGTGCTATTAACTAATAACTACTTATACATGTCAAAATCATGCTCAAATAATATAAACATTTGAATTAAACCCAAGAAACAAGGCCGTGATAGTACAAGGGGCACTGAATGAGGTTGAACTGAAGTGGCACTAAAAGATTCAAATGACATCTTGCTCACTGAAGGCACAAAAGTTGTAAGAAAGGTATGAGCAACATGAGAAGTTAGGCATATGAGCGGCCCAACATGTGATATAACAATTTCCTTCCAATACATGTTTCTAGAAATCAACCATTATAAGTTCAGGAAAGATTAATTTATAGCAGTTCAATTTCCAGACCTTCCTCTTTCTTGAGAGAGTTTTAGAAACACTGAGCTTACATGACGAATAACAATAAATCAAAATATATATATTTGCCAACTTTATAATGCTTCATGCGATGTGAAGATAAACATGCCCAGATAATTTCCCATCATTGGGCATAAAGACTTGCAAGAGCTTTAGAATATACCTATTGTGGTCTTTGAGGAAGTAAGAAGAGCCTGGCTATAGGTTCTATGGCAAGATCTCAAAATGGCTTCAATTGCAGCCTTAACTTTAGGGATGTAGTGACCAATATTATGAACTGCAAATGCAGCACAAATTATAAGATTAGATTTATTTTTCTAAAGGAAAAAGACATGGCATACTCGATAGATAAAGAATTAAGACTACCGTGAAGAATTTCCAACCCAACATGCTGGCTAGTAGGAGACATAACAATGGCAAGCAATGCACGAAGACCAATCACCTTTGCCTCCGGACTATCTTGCTTCAGCAATTCCAGAATCGTGTGATTCATTGCAAAATCAAGATTATGTTCTGCTATAGTTACACAGAATTCCACAAGTTTGTCATGCTGGACATCCTGTGTGAGCATTCCTTTTCTGAGGATCGTCAAAAGTTGAGAGGTAACACTGTCTAGGTAATCCCATACACGATTAGGAGGCTGTTTATCCCCATGGACACTCAAGTAAAACCTCAGAACACGATGCAGACAATCCAATGCCATGAAACGGTGGTTCTTATCCTGAAACATAAAATCAATAAAATACTAAAAAATCCTAGAAGACAGCATAAAATTATAAATAAACACACAAATAGGTGGCACAAAATTATTTACGTGGGTAACAAATCCTAACAATGTAGACCATATTTCTAAACTTACCCTTAGATGCTTGTATAGTTGTTCCATGTGCGAACCAATATTGCCGAGGAAAACATTAGGGTCACCAAGACATAGGAGAAGGGTTACCAAAGGGTAACCAACCTAAACAAAGAAAAAACTCACATGAGTCAAAACGTGAAAGATACATTTTAAAATTTTAAACAGATAACTTCTTTAGCATACGATATAAGGTTGACATAGAGATCAAAAACAGATGAAGCAAATAGCCTGATGGCTTTAACAAATAAAAGCATAGCCCACTTGCCACTACTCTCCCATTCTATTCCTGTCACAGTATCCCATGTAAGCTCTATTTCCAAAGCACGATTTCTTGATCACCAATGATCAACAACTGTGTTGACATTGATATTTATTCAAATAAAGAGCGACAATTTTATTATTATTATGTGGTTCCCTCACTAAATTATTTTAGAATTCTAGTTAGATATCAAAAGATAAAATTAAATAAAATTATCATTTTCATTTTCCAATTTCTAGTTCAAAATACTATGACAGATGGAAGATACTTTTACTTCATCGTTTTTCAGAAATCAGTTGACTGGACAAGAATAACTAGATTATGTGTCCAAATTTACAGGATAATTTAAGATAATTTATATAATGATAACTATAAGATAATTTAAGTTACATATTCAACCTTATTTACATAAATTTATAACTCCTAAAAGGGAGAAGTGAAAATCTTAGCAACCACTCAAGACCAAATTTATCCAACATCATGGAAGAATACAACACTTAAGCATCATCAAGTACTGTTTGGTTTTTAATTACATAAATGCAATAAGAACTAACATCTACTGTCAGGATCAAGAGGTTCTTATAATATATACTCAATAGGCCATATTTCTTTTTCGTCCGTCCCATAGAAATAGTCCATATCCTTTATGACATCCTTTTTCTCCTTCTCTTTTACTTTATCATTTATGGGCCCCACCATCCACTACACAATTTCAACTATTTTTTCTCCTTCTCTCTTATTTTCCCAATCACACATTGAAATTTTACACATGTTGACATTGTGTTGACGTTGTGTTGAAAAGTTTGGAGTTTGTACAATATATAGAGTTTGCATTTGATTACATTCATTATATATATTTGTGATAACGCAACATTATATCACACAGGAAAGAAGTAGAGAGACAATAATCCAAGAAGCAAGAGACTTTCCAGCACATAAAATAAAACTCCATTTTGTCATAAGTAAATTAGAACTCAAATAAAGATACAATAAATGACCGTTCAATGAATGACATTATGACACAGACAAAACACGTAAGAAGAAGCTTAAAAATCTGCCAATGAAAAGTAGAGCCAAGACAGTGCAGCACAAAAATAATGTAACCACGGGTTTTATTTCTTTCAAAGAATAATGATATCAAGGCAGTATTTGATCTACTAGTGAACGATGAGAGTGTATTGGACAAGCATTAGTAATTTAATGGACTGAAGCTTTTCAACAGATGAAACAATTTGAAACTTGGGCATGATGTTTCAACCCCCAAAATTTTAATACGTACATTATCATCAAAATTAATTGTAAAAGCGACTGGAAATTTGCAAAACTGAAACTTACAGCTATATGTTTACTTTGTTTGTCCATCCAGTGCATCAACTGCACTCGTATTCGTGCAACAGCATCATACCAAAAGGTCAAAGCAGGTTCAACGCCAGTAGGAGGCCACTGACCTTTTCCACCATCAGCAAGTGGTGCTAGTATATTTGAAAGCATGTTGCATAGTGCATGGTGAAGTTCACTTTTACGCTTATGAGGAGCGCGATTTAGAGGGTTGGCTTTTGCTACAAAGGAGGCAGATGCGTTCAGACCTCCCTCTGTTTTAACCTGAATACCATCTCTTCGTCAATAATGTTTTGGAACAGCTTAATGGTAAGTGAGAATAATTTAGGCATACCCCAAGTTTGAGGTAACGCATCCCATTGATAATACTAAGTGTTTCACTCCTTGCAACACTAGTATCGATTCGGCGAGTATTAAGCTCCACGAAGAAGCGTTCAGTCACGGAACTAAATCTGTAGAGAACAATAAAAGCATGCAAATACTGAATCAGGTTTTAGTGCAACATAAAGGCTTCAAAAGCACATAATCAATAATAAATGTTATTGACAGATGATAAAACTGAAGAAATGTTAATAGTCTAGCCACAAGTTCCAAATTTCCAATTAATAGCAGAAATGATACAGACTATCACTCTCAAGTCTTACTGACACAAAAAATACAGTATATTTTACTGAGCTATCTCCTAAATATAAAAGGTATTACAAATTGGTCATTATACATGGAGCTCATGAATGTTTTCTTGTGTAAAAAATGCTCATCCAAAAGAAACAATTTTCCTTAAATCTGTGTTGATCATGGCATTAATTGAGTCCTCATATATAAGAAACAAAGCTACATAAACCCGGAGTCGCGTCATCCACTTTTAAAAATTAGAAATGTCATAACTCCAATCTGTATTGTTTGACAAGTATATTGACATATCCATCGTGTAAAGTGCTGCAGTTCATATCATACACATAAAATTATGTAACAACAAACAACAGTAACAACTTCATTCACTACTTCAAACTCATTTTCCTATTTTCCAAACATAATTGATAATTGTAACTCAACCTGAGTGTTAAACGAGTAAACTCAAGGAAACCAACTTAAGGATCAGGGAAACATAAATTAACATCTTTCAGAAAACGTTCAGCAGACACCCCCAGCAGATATATTATGCTAAGCTTTTCCCTTTGTTATGTTAACGGGCTGTGCACATGAATGTTATCAATACACTACCATATTCATACCTGATACGTGATAAAGCACCCAGGAGCTGCGCGACTAGGTCAAGCAGAAGTCCCCTTAAGTCAACAAGAGAAGGATATTCTACTTGGCTGACAACCCTGTCATTTGCAATGAATCCAGAGAAAATTAAAAATAAAATAAGTGAGGGCATTTTTATGCCCTAAAACAACATCTTCACTATTAAAACCAACAAGAAAATTATAGACAAACATAACTACAACCACAATAATGATGGCACATTAAATTGTTTAAGCTCTAAAACACTTATATATGTCCACTCTGTATGGCGTGAAAACCTCTTTAGCTTTAGCCAACAGAAAACTCAATCCAATTATGTAACTTTATAGGTGTCATACACATCAACGACCGAAGATACACCACACAAAGATGTCATAAATGTAGTAGAAGTCAGGTGTGGAGATGGATAGTCATATTGGAATTTGCAATCATCCATCATTTTCTAGATTAAGTCATGGTTACCTGTCTGCATTAATCAACCAGTCAAAGACAAAGTTTTCAAGCCCAATCCAAAGTTTTTCTGTCAAAAGAGGAAGCTCATTAGAAATTTTGAATCTTCTTTCCTCGTTTAAGGGCATGGAGGAGGGGAGAGAAGTCCCAGCCAGTGGAAGATAGATGACAAACATAAATCAGGAATTTTTTTAATGGGTAGCTAAAGATTCAAGGGACCATAACTGCACAAACAAACCTGTAAGTCCTTCTTGTGGACAGCATTCAACAAAGCGAATGCATGCAGAGCAAAAAATACATTCCACTGCAAGCTGTATGATTAAACATCATAAGCAAACTAAAGTTATTAAGAATTGAGTGTACCATAGAACTCTTGAAAATTAAAATCTATTGCTTTAGAAAAAGAAGGTAAAACTAAATTGGTTCTCCTGGGACCAGTATATCATTTAAGCCAATCCCACTTAAGCATCAAAACTGTCACATCCAATCCATATTACTGTCATAGAATGATAGCAATATTTAACCATTACTCAATTTGCTCGCATCTTTTTAATGGACCCCTGCATGATTTATTTCTTTCTCTAAGATAATCAATCCATCCAACATGCATCAAACCAACATTATAATTTGTTAGTTGTTACAACAATAAAAGGTTGCACACGAAACCAGAGTTCTCATAATCAACATCATGCCCAGCACACAAGTTTTACAATATGCAGTTACAGGAAAAAATATATATTCTGATGCTTTCTGAAGAGCATCAGAAAAAATATATATTCAAGATTATATTATTTTAGATGTCTTATCAAGATTTTGTTGAGAAGCAACTAAGATATAGAAGCCTAAAAAGACAGAGATTGAGAAGTTTAATGCCACATCCTTCACTAAGAAAATTGGTGTGATGATATAGCTAGTCACTAGATACTCTCAGGCTAGGCTATTAAGAATCAGATGCATGTTCTGGTTGAAATTGTTTGTTCTGTTTCAAGTGCATCACTATGCAATTAATACATTTTCATCACACTGAATCATTCTTTTGTTATTCATGGTCTAATTATTTTTCAAATCCTGCCTTCCACTCAGAATCATCTTACCATTTCCTAGAACAGCACCCTGGTATTAGCACAACTCTTCTATACAAGCTACAAATGAAAGGGAAAAAGGACAAGGAAACAAAAACTAACAAACAAACAAAAACAAGATACAAAAACTACCCTAGCAGGGTGTGTAAGAACGTGAAAGTAATTATTCATAAGAATGAAGAGAAACTAACCTTCCTTTGAAATGTTGAAGCATCATTAGCACCTTTTGGAGATTCACTGCATAATTAACCCAAAAGCCCTTCTTAAATACAAATGAATATATATTAAGGTCATACATATATAACAAATATCCCTACTACATATCCCTACTACCTTAGACAATCAAACAATAACCATTCAAAGCCACTATAGAAGAAGGTATTATTATTATCATATATACACCTTTTCAGTCAAACTTGCGTGTTAATATCTGAAAATGTAACCAATCCCCTATGATTTCATATCAAATTGAAATTGAGATTTGACCATCAGAAAAAAGTGAATATCTATCCTATAATTATGCTGAATAGCTTAGATTTTCTAAAGGAGATTAAAACTTTTTTGGTAACCTTAGAGAAGTTACATAATGATTTGGAATATTGTCTGGAGAGAAAGCTAGAAAGTAATGTAGAGCTGGTACGAGGGAAAGTTCCATCAGGCAAGCAATTAAGAGCTTCAGCCAACTCAATAAAGAATAAAACAATAGTGGCAATGGCTTATCTAGTTTTTCAACCTAATTGATATCCTTCTGTCATTGCAATAGCTTTACATTCTTCGAGGCTATGACTGCGATTCCTTATGCCACAGTCTTCTACTCCCTCCATCCCAAAATAATAGTCCACTTTTGCCATTTTAGTTTGTCCCCTAAAATTAGACCATTTCCATTTTTAGCAACTTTTTCTTTCTAATGAGGTGGGCCTTTTTTTCCACTAACAATACTCCAATCACTTTTACTTTCTATCTCTCTCCTACTTAGCCAATTTCGCATTAAAACCTATGTCATTCCCAAATTCTCTATTTTTTATGGGATAGACTCGGTCACTCCGAGGGGGTAATTCACAAGGACGAATCAGTTCTTTTATTCCATTGAGCAAACTATCAAACATCATTGTGCTTGTGTTTGTTAAATCACTATTTCTAGAGGTGTGCATCTGCCTCTAGTGTTTGAAACCTATAGCATTGGTACTTTCCATAATCACAACATATAAATCTTGATTCAAAACAAACTGTGGAAGGATATTTGGAATAGTCAATTTTCAGGATTGACCATCCGAAACGTCACCCCAAAGGAGCCTTTTGGTGCACAAATCAGTTATTTTGGGTAGCTATATAACATTGAGCTTAGAATATGGTATTGCTTAGCTAGATAGTATATATTAGGTAGTACTTGAACACTTCATATCAGACATTCAAAAATTTAAATAATAATAAAACCTTAACTAAAGTACAAGATCACTTATCTAAACTCTAAAGCAGGGTATTTATAGTCAATGGCTCATATATTTGCATGCATACAGATAGAATAACAATTCTTGTCATAGCCCAACATTGTTCAAGGGCTCCGTTTGCCAGACTGATACAATTCAGAATATCAAGGACAATATTACAACATATTTTAAGTAAGTTCAAACCCCAAAGTTGGAGCTTTCTAATGAGTTATCCCGGAAAGGAAAAAGGTATTGTAACCAGAAAATCAATTACTTACCGATTGACATATTCCTATAGCTTATTGTTTGTTTGTGGAGTTTATTTGGATTATGTATTCAAGAGATAAGATAGCTTAGGACTAAGTTTAACGATAAATTCATAAAAGGAATGTTAAATGTTTTAGTTGGCTGGCGATTAACAAGAACCAATTTTTCGGAAAAAGAAAAACCTTTCTCTCCATCTTAAAAGAGCCTCGAGTAAAGGTACAGGGGTATGTCGAGCCACCATAGCTAAAGAATCCAATACTTGTTCATAAGCTGGATCTGATGGACGAAGATACTGTCCATCCTGCAAAATTGTTGAGACATAATCATGAGAACTATATAGAGTCAAGAATCAGTGCTATGCACATAAAAGCCCCCAACAATAGTAATTTCATGGATTGCTCAACTACCATTAATTTCATACCCAGACAGCCAATAAACTTTTTATCTAATTATGTCTTTTTCTCTAAGATTTCCCAACAACTTTTCCTTATGTAAACATAGCTCAGCCTCATCCCTTGCTCTCATGTATTTAGCCAAACAAATATAAGCCTCCTTATACATAGTAAGTTTATCATACCAACAATTAATTCTCGATCCTTCTTCAATCTAAGACATATAGGTAGAGCCAAACTGGTTTAAATGGTATTGTGTATCATAATCCAAAATAAACCTTACAACTTGACATAACAAACTACAGAACCATGCTGGAAATTGAAGAGCTCGATCACTATATTATCATAGTATCATACGCAGACACAAAGAACCTTACCTGAACTTGAGCGGTTTCAATGCGTCGTCTGGCAAGAGGAAGGAACCGCTGCAGCAGCGCATCGACAATCAGCTTTGCCGCACTCCCTGCCTTCATTTCTTCCCTGACTAGAATGCAAAATATAAACAGCTTCCAACTTCACAAATTCATCTTAGCTATATTCATTGTGTTCATCCCCATCAGCGATCCTGATCACATGCAACAGGTCAGAAATCACCAATAAAATATTAAAGCAAGATTCAGCTACAGTAGCTAAAAAGGAAAATTTTATGATTCAAATACTGCTCCTACATTACACTGATTATATGAACGCATTTCAAAAATTTAGAAAAATAATTTACTCTCATAGCTAGAAGCTGCAGTACCCAAGTCTTGTTAGAAGTTTTAAAGTGACATCTAGCAGAGTATAGTAAACATTTGAATAATTTCTTAAATGGGGAAATATAATAAGGTCCAAATGTTGAATTTGATAATCGTTTTACATGTCCATTAAAGTCGTCTAAGCTAAAAGAAAATATTCCATAAAGCCTAAACCAGTTCTTAAGCCCAGTAGCAGTGGCGACAAAACTTATCATAATAATAATGTGTTATCCATCAAATTCCTCGTTAAACAACAATGCCAGATTCATGCAAATCTTGGTAAAGATATTCTCATAATAGCAAATGAAATTGAGATTAAACTACAAACTTAGATAAAGACCTTAGCATACAAATAAAACATGTGTTAACTGAAATTAAATTTATATACAAAACAGCTAACATCATAAATGTCAATAAAGATTTTGCGAAGAAGATCTCCCCTCTGACCTCACATAAAAAGACCACCTCTCTCACCGCTACTAAAGTCGACTATCTTAATTCCAGCATACTTAAACTCACATTCAAAATATTTACAACCAGTAATTTAGCAGTCACTACTGGAAACAAGGAAAATTGAGAATTCGGGTAACTCAATACATCAATGCCCAGTTATGCTCCAGTCTGTGCCGACAATAGACTAAAAAACAAATCTTCATAGTATCATCTTTTACAGCAACTCATTCTGGTGACAGATTGACCGACGCCCCAATTCCCCAAAATCTCAATCTCAAATCCATTACCGGGTAAATTTCTCGACCCAATAGTCGGCTCTCGAATAGGATGTATCCACCAACATCAACAAAATAATAACAAACAATAACAAGAAGAGGAAGTCTAATTTCCGAACCTCTATCGGAATTCATCCGTCTGAAACCGCGTTCTTCTCGCCGGAAATCAACCCATCAGCACCCAAATCAGCGGACCTAGCCCCCAATTCGAGCTCTCCTTCCCTCAACCGGGACCCGGCCTGAACCTAACCTACCCGTCGCCCTGAATTTCTCTCTCTCTCTCTCGACCTCGATATGTGTGAGTGAGTAGGGACGAGAAGACGAGGAAATTTGGGAGCTCAAGAAATGGGTGTTGCCAGGTATGAAATGTGGAAATACACGGAAATGAAATTGGGGTGTATAAGTATTTCGGCTGACCCTTTATACTTTTTCATTTAACTTTAATGTATTTATCCTATTCTTTTTAATTGGTATCTCGAGCTGTCCTTCTTATTGCTTCTCATAGTAACCGGTTATTAAGTTGTGGTAGTAGACTAGTTAAATGACTTGGGACAAAATATTTTGGTTTAATGTAGTATTAGTGGACAAGTTAACATTTGGCATCAGTAGCCTAGCGGTTGAAAGCTTCTTTTTATTAGCCACAGTCCAAGTTCGATTCCTTGTGATAACAATTTTTAATATTATGTCTTTTAACTTTTGTAAAAATTCATTGACTCATCACAATGTTTCATTGATACTCATTTATCCTTTTCAATTTATTTTTATTTTTATTATGTACTCTATTTATTTTTAATAAATTTGTTTTCATTGATACATAACTTGACTTGTCCTTTTAAATTTATGTTTGTTTTCATTCATACACTGATTTCACTTGCCTTTTCGGTTTGAATTTGTTTGCATTGATAAATATTCATATAGCTAAATTATTAATAAGCGTAATTTCTTTAATTTTGTTTTCATTTATATTTTGTTTCATTACTTTTGTTTTTAACAGATATTTATATAGCTATTATTTAATAAATAGTAAAGTTTATATGTTTTTTCATACTTTTAAAACAAAATATTAAGAAAAAACAAATTAAAATCTAATTACGGAATCTATCATTCATAATGGATGAATTCAATCTGAATTAATTGTTTAAGAATATTGGACTTTTAAAGTAAACTGATCATAACTTAAAGACGATTCTTTTGAAATATAACACAATCTAACAGAGTTGACGTAGATTTCCCATAATACATAAAAATTTAAGCACATTCATTTCAAATCAAATGAAGATAACATAAACTAAATTATTCATAATATAAAGAACCTCCTTTTTAAATAGTATAAATCATCTAAGTAATAACACTAGGAAAATAATTTATTTTTATTTACAGCGAAGGGTTTAATGAAAAATAAAAGATAAAGATTCTAATTCAAAAAAAATGGCAAAGAGAACAAAAAGGCTTATTTGAATACGTCGATGTAATTATTTTCACACCCCCACATCGAAAATCCTGGATCCGTCACTGGTTTCATTAGTAGTATAAAAAGAAATCGAATATTTTATCTCATATTTAAAGGATTAGATGTTGAACTACTATGTTATTGATACTAACCTTTATAAATGATGCACGAGTTATATTTTTCATAAATTTTCATACCCCTTGATTTATTCGAAATCATATTACTTCTAATTTTAGGACGAAGTAGGGGTGTGCATTCGGGTTTCGGTTCGGTTTTTTGTCAAAACCGAACCAAAACCAAAAAACCGAATTTAGTTCAAAATCCAAACCGAACCGAACCCGAAAAACCGAAAAACCGAAACCGAACTTAAAAACCCGAAAAACCCGGAAAAATAAATATAATATTAATATATATATGTGTGTGTAATTTATTTTATTTTATATGCACTAATAGAAAAGTTATATATAATATAAAATTAATAATACATATAATATATATAATATAGTAGAATTTATTAAAAGAATATACTATATATTATATATAATATAATATATTAAAATTAATAGAATATATATATATATAATTCGGTTATTCAGTTTTTCAGGTTTTTTCTTTGCCCGAACCGAACCGAACCGAAAAATCAAAATTTTTATATTTTCAAAACCGAACCGAATTTCAAAATTTCGATTTGGTTCGGTTCGGATATTCGGTTTCCGATTTTTTTGTTCACCCCTAGGACGAAGTCATGTAAGTGTAAATAGTATAAAAAGGTATTCGTACCGTATACTTGCATTTCCAATTTCACAATATTTTGAAAATTTTGTCAATTTACATTTATATTTTGCAAGTCTTGGACTTTGAAAAAAATGTATTTATTCCACTATCATCATCGGAAATCATATATTCCACTATGTACTTCCCATCATTAGAAAGCTAGCTCACCACGCCGAATCTCTAATGAATTTTACATTGAATTTTTTTCTATCGAAGCGGAAAAACATTGTTTTTGTGCTTGTTTGATATAAAAATGTTGAAATTTTAGGGGAAATGATTAAAAATAGATTTATCTCCTACTTGTATCATGTTCACTCATCTTCAATGCTAATTGTCGTAAAAGACGTTGTCTTTATATATTGCAATGAGCTAGGTGGCTATAATTGTGGTTGTTGTTCATATGTTGCAATATTTTTCATGAATCGCAAAGTTAAAGACACGGACCCATCATATCAAATTATATGAAAAATACAGATTGGTAAGAGTAAATTAATTTTTTGAAAAATGATTCTAAATATACAAAAATATTCATGCTGTCGTTGATATTTTAGACTAACAACATGCAAAAGCACTTAAACCACGCAGTTTAGGAACTTTTATCTCTTTTCATCTATTAAAAACTATCTTTATCTCACTATAAATGAAGCATTTCTTATTCAGCGTAAGATTTATACAATTTTATTTGTATATTGGCCTTTGGATGGTAAGATAATAAAATAAAGATAATCATATTTTTTTTTTTAAAGGCGTCAATTAAAGTTATATATTTAAAATTGAAATACGTAGTAACACTGTAAAGTGTTAAAAGGAGAGACAAAAAGGATTACTATAATAAATAGTCACTCGTTCCACAAGGGTATGCATTCTTTATTTTTTAGTTCATCCCATAAGAGTATATATTTTTAATTTTAGAAAATCTTTTATCTCTAATAAGGTGAGACTCATTCTTCACTAACAATTCTTCAATTACTCATTTACTTTACTATTAGCGTCAAAACTCGTACCCAACCAAGAGAGTATTGTTTTTAATATTCTCTATGTCTCCGAAAAATAGTCTTATTTTGTCATTTGAGAATGTTAACTAAAAATAGTGTCATTTAAAAATGAAAACTTTCTTTTATACTTTATTCACTTTTTATAAATTATACTATTCTTTTATCTTATGTCATACTTTATTCATTTTTTCATTCTCTATTTTATTTTATTAATTTCTCATTAAATTTATTTATAATGAGACTATCTTTTATTAGGATGAGGGAGTATATCATACTTTCCTAGCAAATTTAGAGGTAATTACATGTTTCATGTTTTATCTTTGATTATTTGTTTCAATTTAGTATAAAAAGTATTAAGTTTACATACTACATACAAAAAGTTTACTAAGTTTTCCAAAATAATACATTCTGTCAAGTCCCCACTAACACCGTTACTTCTAATTATATACTACATCCGTCCCTCAAGAATATGCACTATTTCCTTTTTAGTCCGTCCCACAATAATATGCACTTTTTAATTTTGGAAAGTCTTTTATCTTTAACGAGGTGAGACTCATTCTCCACTAACAATACTTTATCTACTTTTTCTCTCTACCTCTCTCTTACTTCACCAATTTTACATTAAAACTCGTGTCGACCCCAAAGTGCATATTCTTTGGGACGGAGGGAGTAATACATACAAAAAGTTTCACCACTAAATTAAAACATTCCATTAATTATATCAAACAATTATTTTTATTACTCAAAAAAATGAAAAATACAGAGAAAAAAGTCACCACTTTTGACCCTTTAGGCCATTAAAAAATACATAAAAAATGCAGAGAACACTAAAAAAAATTAGAGTATATTGAGAGACAATTTTTTTAAAATCACGATCAATTGTTGGAAGAATTGATATTGCATGTTATTTTTTAAAGTGATTAATTGTATTAAATCTCTAATTATTATATAATTATGCTGATAAGTTGGTCAAATTATAAACTAACTAACGATATTTAAAATATTTAACGGAATGTATTAACTTAAAACACTTGGTAAACTTTTTTGTATGTAATATGTGAGAGATTTCGAAAAAAGGAATTAAATTCGCAGGCCTTTCGAAATTTAGGCTTAAATTCGCTGATCTTCCGGAATATAGGATCGCGGCATGCGAATTTTTCGTAATAAGGGATTTTCTAAGTTTTCTCCATTTTTTCTTATTATTTTTCTCACTACATTTACAAATTGACCAAGCTACCCCAAATATTTTCATCCGAATTTTGGTTTTCACCCAATTCTGCATATCTAAAATCACCGCCACCGCCACCGCCACCTCTACCTCCACCTCCACCCTCCTATATTTGAACAAATCCAATAAATTCAGCTCCTGCTACAACTTGAGATGTGAGATAAGTACAACGCTTGATCACATACTTTTGTTTTCCTCTACTGGATATGCTTTTCAAGGAATCAATAGCAAACAACATACATAAGTCACCAACACAACATTAATCTGATAACAAAATTTTATGCAGCCTGAAAATGAATAATAAAGTACTCCACCTTTCTAAGGTTCCTCATAAACTCTAACATCTCAGGAGTAGCCCCTTTTACCAAAAAATAATTTGACAACTCTAAATCAACTCACATTGTGAAGAACACGAACGGAACTTGAACAAATCCAATAAATACTCACACTGAGCAGATCATAAAAATGATAGCATAGAGGATATTCTGAGATAAATACGTGGAGCAATCCTACAATTAGAAAATTCTAGACTAGAAAGAGTGCATATTCTAAAATTCTTTATTCTGAAAAATTCATATACCTTGATCCAATATTTCAAAAGGTAAGTGAATTTAATCTCAAATTTTAAAAGACATGCGAATTGAGTCCTTTTTTCCAAATTTCTCATATGAACCTAATAGAGTACTTTTTATACTAAATTGAACTAACGGGAAAATATTTTATATAAAATATGTAATTATCGCAAATTTACAAAAAGAAGATCAAGAACAATATAGTAAAACCTTAATTTGTTCGCGTCACAGGACAGCAATTCATCGGAGCTCTTGCCACACAGCTCGTCTTCCCCACAATCATTCACCGTCCGCCGTAACAACGCTCTTCTCTCCTCTCCTCATCCCCACCGCCTGTGAGCTTTCTCTCGTAAAGCCAAAGACGTCGTCACTCGTCACTCTCCTTCTCAAGTGACTCCCGCAACTCAATAAGGTTTTTGAGAAATTGTGCGAAAATTCTCCTTTCATAGATAAATAATTTGATCATATTTTTACAAATCTTTTGATTCATTTGACTGAACCGCAATCTCATAAATCCTAAAATAGCTATTGCAAGTATGGTATTTGTGGTAAGGAGGTGTTTTCAATTGCAAATTTGGGTTTTTGGGGATGGTTGGAGATGCCCTAAGAGAGAAGAAAATGGATAGGGAGATTAGGCCGAGAAGAAGATTAGGATGAATGAGATTAAGCTCATCGACAGGGAAACCCAGGGAGGGGAGAAAAAGAAAATTATTTAATGCATAAATTCTGCATTATTAATTCGAAAAGCATTATAGTTCAAGTTTCTAAGTTTTTATCATTCCGAGCACTTGTTTTTTTCTCATTGCTGATTAATAATGCATTATGTGAACATGAGAATAGATTGTTTTGTTTGAGGTGGCTTTATTGTGAAAAGTAGATTTGTATGGTTGGAATTTCTCTGTGTGAGAAATTCTATCATGGCATGTCATTTAGGGGTTGTTCACTTTTCCTTATATTCAAGAAGATGAAACTGTGTACGAATGAAATTTAAGAAATTGAAATTACAAACAGCATCGAGCAAAGCTGCTAACTGTCTGCTCCTGGTTGACAGGCAAATTGGCTCTGATCTAGAATGGCTTCTGGAAAGGATACAGAGAAAGACCAAATCGCTGCTTCTCTAAATGATCTTTTCACCAATGTCTCCGACATGATTAAAGGCGAGCTCCAGGTAATTGGAGACATTAAGCTAGCTAAATCTGAGTGGTTAAATTTGAAAGAACAGATACTGGTGAGGCCATGCAAAATCTCTAAATGGTTGTCCTCAATTTAATCAACTAGAAACAATTTTGAGATGATGTTGGTAATTGAATGTGTACTAGACACCTGACTATAGTGACACATCTTTGCATAGGATGCCTAACCCTTTGGTAAGTGGCTGTTGTTGGTTTTCAACTTTTTCTGTATGTTGCTGGTAAGAAATTAGACCATCTGCCTACTATGCCATAGTTTTCTTTGTTCTATTGTTGAAAACTGTTTTGCATCTTGAGATATGGAGTACTATCTTCCTTCCATCTTGTGATATATTTGGTTTGAAGAAATTGTTTGCATGATTGTATAATCCATTGTCTTGTTCCGACTTTAACTCTCGTGATAGGTTTGGTCGATGAGTTTGCCTAACTGTTTGATCCATTTTCTTGTTCTGGCTGAATTATGATATTCAATTATGTAACGTGATAGGGAACAAATAATGTGCTAGAGCTTTTGGAGAAAATGAATGTAAGAGTGGGTGAAGAATACAAAGGCTTTGGTGATGTGGCCTCAGGATTAAGAGTTTTTGTGGAACAATTGAAGTCGAAAAGCAGCACATTTGACGACTGCATTCAGCAGCTTGATGCGATAGAGCAACAAGTGATGGAGTTCGAAGCTGTAATCGCTATGCTTGACAGATATGTTTCATTACTGGAGTCAAAGATGCAGCATGTTTACCAAATTCCTCCTGCTGCACTAAAATAAGCTAGGCTGGTTTCATTGAACAGATCAACTCTTCACTGTAATACATAATGTATCAACCAATGATTTGACATGAAAAATAAATTTAAAAAGATCGATATGTTATAATACAGGTTGGAGAAAGTCTAGCTATAACTTTGTACATTTGAGAAGGCATCAAAATATTACTATGATTTGTGTTAAACTCTTTTCAGCTCATTAACATATTGCTTCAATTTTGAGTGTAGTTTAAAAATTATTTTCATGGAGAAGAAGATGATGAACTCTGAGTGTAGTTTAAAAATTATCTACAATTTTCATAGATTCATAAAAGGGCCACTGGTGTCTAAAATCACAATTTTTACTAAAATCTAGTCTCAAAAATATGAATTCAGTTCTTGTAGTTTTACGAATCGAAACCAAATGAACGTATATTTAACTATTTACTACCGGAACTATATTCATCTTTTTTGCTGTATTAATGGAAACACCAATCTTATAATTTTATGAAACAATAGTCCTACTGTAATTGCAAATGTAGACTATGTAGTAATGTAATTCATTATATTATAAATGTATTTTTGTAATATTTATATAAATCCAAATAATTTTTAAATTTATACAAATGCAAAAATACACGATTTTTACTATATTCATGAAAAAAATACCAAACTTGCAATTTTACAGACCAACAGCCCTATTATATTTGCAAATGATAAATTGTTATTATATTTAATGTATAAATTGTTATTATATTTAATGTTTTTATTTGAGCATATATTATAAACGTATTCTTGTAAAATTTATACAAATGTACATTGAAGGAGCACAAATCAATGAGACGTGGAATCATGAAGAATAATAATTAGTGATTCTGTTGTGATTAGGTTGTAAAAGCAAGAGATTAATATGTAGTACACTGATTTGGTAGAAGTTCTACATCTTTCCTAAGCTTGTATTGTTCTTATCATTCACAATCAATGAAAGAGTGACAAATCGGTCTCTTGCTATTTTGAGCGTCTTATCTTTTAACGTTCTTCTTCATGATCTGTTCTGTTTCTTTTCACGGCGCAGTCGCCAGTCGCCGTTGAAATGGAGAGAGGCGGGCGACCAGTGATAGGAGATGTGGAATTTTGCTGAAATTATTACTAGTAGATAGTACTAATATTTTTTTTAGGGATATTGACTTCTAATATCATGAAATTTTAAAAAATTTGGATTTTTCCCTGAAATTTGCAAATAATATCACGAACTTTACTCTGAGTTTGTTATTTCCCACCAATGAAAAAATTATGGTTATATTAATGAATTGAAGAACAAATTTAGACGATGTGCTTCAAGAAAAACTATTCTCAAAGTTTGAAAAACTTAAGCTCTCGAAGTTGTTGTCGTGAAATTATAAAAAAAAATTCGTATCATGATATTATTTTCTGCTTTCATTGGTGGAAAATAACAAACTCGGAATAAAGTTCGTGATATTATTTGCCGATTTCAAAGTTCGTGGGAAAAAACTCAACTTTTTGAAAGTTCCATGATATTAGGTGTCAATATCCATATTTTTTATCTTGACAAATAGTTAGAACTCAGATCAATATTTACTCACATATCAGTAGACATATACACAACTACATTCCTTTAATCTGTCCTCCAACAACTAGTGCTTGGTACAATCTACAAGTATCCCTATAGGGACAGTGGATCAGAGAATATCAGCATGTTTTGTCAGCTCATTCCAAAGAAAAATTAAGATTATGGATTCTGCTATAATAATCTTAAAGTGGAGAAGCTATCTCAGCCCTTGCGCCACCTCTTCGATGTGTAGAATTCTCTCTGCAAACTGTACATGAATTCTTGAAGCTCCCAAAGAACAAAAATGTGGTCACTTAAGATGCATCAAGGAAACCTTCTTGTGCTTGTAAGTGCATAGACTTGCTGGCCTCTGTCCCTACTAAGCTCAAGCTACCAACGGCTACAAACGCACGACACAAGCCCGTTCATCATGACTGCTGCTCCGACAACCAGAATTGCTCGATTTAGTTGAAGAAATACTCGGAATCCAAAACTTCTCGGAGATCAAAGTCACCCCGCTCAGGCAAGGGAGGGAAAGTCAATGAAGGGAAGGACTGTTCGAAGCTCTCCAACAACTGTTCAAATAGGAATTTGTTTGCCCAAGATAGTAAAAAGAATGTTGAATAGTGGTTGATTGCATGAATCTAGATGCTTTACATTCTCGAGGACTTGGGTTTCATATAGCTCAACGAATTTCTCTCTCAATATTCTGTTCATCACATCAACATCACATGCATGCGTCCAATATGAATCGTGAACACCTGCAATGGGACAACATACAAGGAGATTCAAAGGTCGATAATTTTTAGTTTGGGATGTTTTAGATACGTGCAGAAAGATAGAACACCTGCAAAATCCAATCCTGCTTTCCCACATGCAATAGCAGTCATCATCATGTGGGATCCATCTAGGGAATGGACGAAGTTCGGAGGAAAAGCTGTTCTCTGCCTCTTAACCATCACCTGCAACAGGTTTGGGATCACAAGTCAATATTATCCATAGTAAACCCGTTTTCATGAAGCCAAAACAAACATAAATATGAAGAGAGCAAAGCATAAGATAAAGCCATTATAAGGAACTTGAGGCTTTTCAAATCAAGGTATAGGATCAATGCTTTCAAAAGTAAACATATGACTAATTCCTGCCACAGCAATGCTGTCCAAAACAATGATCCAAAGATGCCTAACCTAATTCATAGAGAGGCACACTCCAGTACATCCAAATGAATGGTGCAGCCACCCTGATTAATTTCTAATTGGGACTGATAAACCTTGGCTAGGGAAAATAAACCCTAACTAGATTTAATTAGAGTGGATGCACCATTGCACACAAGTTTTTTCTATTCATAGATGACTATTTAGAAAAAAAGCTAACCTTTTCTGTCTCACGCTGGAGAGTCAAAACCTGCAGAGAAGTTTTAACCTGCGATAAAGATTAAAAAAAGATGCTCAAAATATAACACAACTGTAACTCGAAAAATGGTAGAGAATTTATGTTTGCTTGAATTCCAGCACTTACAAAATGCCTCCCTACTTTACGGTAAGGCTGAACCACAGGGAGTCCAAGTGGAGTTGTCCAACGAACAGACTCATTTTCTGATGCGATAACCTGAACATTTCCAGTTAAGGCTGTCAAATTGTATCAAGACTCCCTGATTGTAGCAAAACAGTGCAGATGCTTTCCAATTTTACTTAATTGAAGTGTTATGCACAGTTAGTTATATGTTTTCCCAAAATAATAAGAATCATGCTATGTTTAAAGTAAATGAGATTTGATAGGGAATGAATATATATGTGATAAGCCTTGTAGTTATCCATAAAAAATCTAGACTAGCATATAAATTCCTGCAAATCTATTGCAGATATATGATATAGTGGTAGAGGAAGATAAAGAATCACACACCGAAACACAAACAAACAAATGAACGACAAGTGGTGGTTTAGCATAGCTGCTGTAGTAGGTAAGCGATTGAACAGAAACAGAGTAATTTTTTGCAAAAAAAACGAGTTCGGGTTTATTTTCAGCACTGACCTTTGCACATTCTCCTAGCCAGCTCATGATGCTCCTCGCAGCTTCAAACATCTGCCCTAATGCAGTTAATGTAACCTATCCAGCAAAAACAAGCAGAAGGTACATTTCATGAAGAATATAAGCCAATCTGTCCAGTAACTAAAGGCATATACTACTGTATATATTATTAGTTAATTGTTTTTCCGACTTCCCACCAAATTATACGCTTTGAGTCGCACACCCATGCCACTAAGACAATTGTGTCCGCTCTTCGCGGCATAATAGTTCTCTGTTCTTGAAAACATCTGTAGATAATGTGAACATGTACATGGGCTGCCTGTCTGAACCTAGAGAACATGCTTACTTACAATATGTAAATAGAATTTCAGATTAATGTGGAAATTAATATGCAAGTACAAGATAGATAAGAATGTAAATCAATTTGATTGAATAAGCATTTGCTGAAGTCATGAGAACAAATTCACTGATATAAGCTGTAAAATAACACATAGAAGACAAACAAATAACATAAAGCTCATGGGAATGAACATTGTCCGTAAACTTCACATTGCAGGAGCATAAGCAGACAATGGCATACCTTTGCTGCGTAACAAGCTGCACCAAATATTTCTGCATCGTCCCCAATGGGATCGCGTTCCTTTAATCTCCTCTTAATTTGATCTCGGGCACCAATGTAAGTTACACCATACACTGATGTCATCACGGTCTGCTTGACCAGCTTCCTATCCACCTAAACCTCATTCAAATGTTTATACAAGACCATGAGGTAAGGAAGGGGGGAAGACAAATTGATACAAAAAAATAGTGAATAAATTTACTAATCAATAATAAAAACAGTAGAGCAAAAAATACTAAGTTCTACTCAGCATAGACCTAAAAGCTTCAAGCAATAGCACTGACCTGATTGACCAGTAATCTTGCATGCAAAGCTTCAGGATATTTAACAGGATCCTTCTGCGCATCTTCCTTCATGATATCAAGGACCCTGCATGAGCGCATTATCATGGAAAAAGCTTTTTAATAGTGTTCTGCATGCACATTATACAGTCGAGGAATGTGATGGAGTTAGACCTCAAGATTTCATAGTTACAACCAGACCTCAAGATTTCATAGTTACAACAAGATTTCGGTCCTATTTCATAGTTACAACCAGATCTAAATCTGAAGCCCGGATAAACAGCCCCATGTATATATGTGTGTGTCCATTTTACAACAGATATGAAGAGGCTATTAGAAATGCTCATATAAAATTACAAATCAACAGCAAAGAAGGCCTGATATGGAAAGAGGAGTCAGAGGCTACCTGGAAGCAATTCCAGAGTAAACATCAGCGGGCTTTTCTCCATTAACCAAGTTAACAGCAGCCGCCCCTAGCTGAATACATTATAACGAAAAAAAT
The DNA here is from genome assembly GCF_004379255.2 of Salvia splendens. Lineage (NCBI taxonomy): Eukaryota > Viridiplantae > Streptophyta > Magnoliopsida > Lamiales > Lamiaceae > Salvia > Salvia splendens. Next base: position 12,416,549 of record NC_056037.1, on the reverse strand, counting down.
CAGTCAGGGTTGAAATAAAGCCTTAAGCCTCATCATCATCGTTGGAAACCATCTCCTATACATGTGGGTCAGTATATAATAAAAATAAAAAGAAAAATACAAAACATATAATTCAAGTGAATACATAAATGGCATGCAAGGTGTGTCTCATCTAACTATTCTCACAGTGTGCAACTGATGAGAATTTTCAAATTTATTTAGCCACGTATTAATATCTAAGCCATCAACATGCCTACCAAAAAATAACCAAGATATTCATAAAGTCCACTTTCAAAATGAGACAGGACCTGGGCTTTAGAACCTCAAAACCAATAGTTGTACTTAAGGAGAGATGATAATCGAGAAAAGAAGAAACCCACCTTATCCCTTCCAAGGGCAGCATAATGCTGTAAACCATTGCAAGAACCATCCTAGATAAAACACAAATTGAAATAATATGAGAAGAGCAGTGAAGGTTATACCAATGGTGCTTTAGATAAGTTATCTATGAGTGCACTACGATGATGTTATCAAGTACTTCAAGAGCATGAATCTATATATCAAAGTTAAAAACTTTGCATACCACATGAAATCATCAAATCGACAAAACAGAAAGGAAATAGAAAATGCATAATTAAATGACTTTAGATCCTAATACAATCAATAGACAAGAAGAGATTCAAGTGAAATATTGTAGTTGGATGCATAGTAATTTTGCAGAGAAATAGGTTATATGATTGAAATTGTAGAAGAATCTACACAAAACATTAGAATATTAATTATGAAACACAAATTAAACATAGCAGAGATTCATTAATTCAATTCAAAGTTGTAATATGATATATTGAGGATTTAGATTATTGCATGCTAGGAAAACAGTACTTGGTGGACTGGAATATGAGATATTATTGTTTCAGGAGATGGACTTCTAAGGGCCTCAGCAAGATTAATGCACGCTGCTAAACATTGAAAGGGATCTTCTGCTTTGAGCCACCAACGCTCTCCTTCAAGTGGCCTATCTGCAGAATCAAATATGTCGTCCAAATGGTTCTCAGTAAAAGCTATTCGCCCATCATGAGACATTTTGTCCACACCATTGGCAAACAAATTTGCCAAGTGTATTTTAAGCCATCGCAAGCCCGACTTTCCAAGAGGTCGACCGTCTGCAAACTCTAGGATTCCCCTACAAATATCGGAACCCAAATGATTCAAGTGTGGGTGCATGGGGTATGCACGACCACGAAAATCAAGGTTGTGGGGGTAAAAGAAGCCTTCTTCCTCTTTCAGTTTTCTTGCAACCTGACCAATATGCAAGTATCAGATGCCTTCAGCCCAACAGAAGTAACATAATGAGGATACAAAGATGAATCTTACAGCAAGTTTAAGCTCTGTATCACAACGCTGTGAGTGTCTCTCGCTGTTCTCTTTCTTGATAGCTTTAACTTTCCATTTCCACTTCTTAATTAATGTTTCATCTTCTGTATCTGGCTCCTCTGGCAGAGGAGTCTGACAAAAAAAGATTAGAACCAATTATTTTGACAAAGATAAGAATGGAAAATGAAGTTACTATAAAAAGGGGTGCCTGAAACTCGCCCCAGCAGAAAAGTCCTAAAAACAGAAAATTTAGAACAACTATTTTGACAAAGAATTGAACGAAATTGACAAATGAAGTTGCTGAAATAAGGGGTGTATGAATCTCTTTAAAACATCACAATGTAATTTAACATACATCATTGCGATCAACTAAGTCTGCAAGGCGACCTCCACTCGCCCATATTCTATCAATAACATTGAGAATTCTCTTGTTCACTCTCCATTTGGTGTTTCCAAGAGTATCCAATGCCTGAGAACAAACATGACACATTTTTCACATAAAACACAATTAATTCCACTAACTCCATGTCAGTAGAATCAGGATCCTGAACCTGCTAACCTCGAATATTGGTTTCAATTGTTTTGTAGGAGCTCTCTTAACTGTTTCACGTTGCTGACGTGCTCCATGTGTGCGCATCACATAAGATGGCAGATATAAATATGCACCTTTGTCATACCTATCAAATTAAGAACCGCGAGAATAGTAATGAGAAGTACAGATAGACTCGAAGAAAATAACCAAACAAAAGGAAGTTTGAAATGCAAACCAACGATTCATCAAATCATGTAGGGGGTTCCAAAAATTTATTTGGCTACATTGGCAAATTTTAAGCTTCAAATTCAGGGCACCACTACTTGAGCATGGCCATTCATTTAAGGAAGGAGATTATAAATTAACATTGTAGCATTATAAATTAACACTGTAGCAGATACCATCATTGAGGACCCAAATATTAAATTATGAAAATAATTTAATACTTCCTAAAAATACCTCGGTTAACCAATGAAAACTGGAAAAGTTCTGCTAGCCTAAACAGCCAATTTCAGTTTATTTTTTGTCAACTGAGTTTCACTTCTTCAAATCCAATGAATAAACACAGCAAAGACAAACATTCTACGCAGGGTAGACTGATATTTTAGTGGACACTATCGCTCTGATAAAATATATCCTCCCAAGTTCAGCAACCAACTAAGATTAAATATTGTAGATCAAATGATATTTGCCCCTGGGAACACTGCTAGTAGCCACTAGCCAGATTCTTAATTATTAGTTTCCTTATTTTATTACTTCAGCTTATGCGGTAAGTACAGTCCAAACGCAAAAAAAGAAGGCCAGCAAAAGTGAAGGCAGAGTAAACAGAGAAGATCCATTGTACTATATTATAAGTGATTCTGATTATCTTATTCAAAGGAATGACATCAACTAAACACTTGTCGCAGAAAATCAATCACGGAAAGCATTCAAGAGCTATAAAGTATAAACAGGAGAAAAGAAACATAATGGCATCAGAAAATTTGGACTTGGAAAAGGAAGAACCAAGTTATCATACCTTGTCCACTTGACTGGACGCACTAGCATCGGCATATATGGGATAACCATGTGCTTAGCCTGTAAGTAAAAGATAAAAACTTTTAGCAGCTTTATGAACATAGAGCTTTTAAACTTGAACCTACAACCACACCTTCATGGATCTAATATCAAAAACTCATAAAGCAATGTAAAAGAATTTCTTGTCATTTCTCGAGAAGCATTCTCTTTTGGATAGACGTTGCCTGGTTTTAAAAAAATTAGAAAAACTGGTAAAACATAAAATGACTTACTGTTCTTTCAAGACCTTTACGAATAATAGGATCACATTCGATAACACCATATCTTCTGCTATAGTTCCTGTTAAAAGAGAAGCTAGAGAAAACCCATACATGGAAGGAAATAAGAGGTCAATACGAAAAATGCTATAACCCTTACGTATTTTCTTTTGTTACAGTCCTATTAGTATGTACAAATGCAGGTCGAATATCAGGTGGACCCTCTGCCAACTGATTAGCAGGGGCTTGTATATAGGCAGTCTGTATTATCAATTCAATGAGCCGGCTCCCCACCTGAAATGGGAAAGTATAGATTTCAAGATCTGGAAACTTAATTCAATCATAACAGACGATCTTAGACCTTTGCTCTCGCATCCTGTCCCCATGGCTGAGACTCAATTTGTCTATTCACTATTTGCCTCACAGCTCTTAGATTTTGTTTTTTCACCAAGGTCGTGACTTTTTTCCGTAATTTTTCTTCTTCTGGTGAATTTACACTAGATACATCTCCTGCCTTCTCTGCAGCCTTGTCGGCCTTTCTCTTCTTTGTTTTCTCAAGGAAATAGTTTATCTTCACCTGATCCATCATGATATTGTAAAAAGTCAGTCCTATTGTGTATCACCTTGAGTATGAGGAAGCAGAGATTAGATGAGAATTAAGCTAAGCTATACATGTGCAACAAAGTTTGTTATCAATACCAACAAAGCTGTATTGGCAGGGCATGCAGTGCAACATAGGTTTGTTAACAATGGCAAGGCATATTCATGGAACTATTTCGATGAAACTTTGAAAATAAAATCATAAAGTAGCAAAGTTGCACAAAAGTAGAATAAAGGCATAGCTTCATTCTATTGATTGCATATTAAAAATGAAACAAATGAAGTTGCAACCTTTTGCAGTTTTTCTTCGACTAGCTATGTAGACATAACCATCCAAATTTTACAACTTATTATGTTTTGATATAGAAGGAGCAGACTTATCTTCTTCTAATTTTTTTCAGTGTTTTATCTTCAAGTAGTTGCTCTAGCAAATACTTTCCAAGCACAACAACTTCTTATTTATTAGTATTAATATTAATATTCTATGAGGCAATTGCATAGGGCACCTCTAGTTTTCCAGAACCAAGTAACAGACATGAAATGATAACAGAAGCAAATTTAGAATTAATAGCAATATTTACTTGAAGAGTTTCCATGGATCAGCATTTCAACATTGAAGACAGCATGATCATTCTACAGTTAGCAAAACTAGGATGTCACGCCTAATAATCAAATATTCCAAATGTAACTATCATAGCAACATCAAAATCAGAAGAGCCCTGGCCAACCAACCTCCTGTTCAATGGCATCTCCTATAGCACAAGCAGCCTGCACCACTCGTGCACAGCCATGGTCCCCACCGGTCATCAGCAACCCCATCAGCTTATGCATTGTGACAACGGCCATCATATCCGCAGGCAAGAGAACAAAGTACTTCCCATATCCCGCCTTACTCTTCCCATTCCTAATCACCTCCTGCTCCTCCGCAATCTTATCCCTGAAAGGCTCAAACCATCCCAAAAACAAAGACTTCATATAAGGCAAATTCGGAGCCAATTTCTGCTTGCACATATCATTCAAGAGCTCCACATATTCTTTCGCCGCCTGCTGCCACGCCTCGGTTTCAATCTTCGCTTGCCTTTTCTTTAGGGCATAGTACTTCAAATTCCCCATTCGCATATTTCTCTGGTGCCTCCACTTCTTCGCATACACTCTCCTCTCCTCTTTCCTCATCACATTCAACAATTCTTCAACTTCATTAGGTACAGGCACATCACCACTACTATCCCTACCATCCTCATCTATGTCTGTCTGCGACGCTGCCACCTCCGCCTCCACCGCCTCAGCTATGCTAGCATAGGTCCTCCCGCACAACCCATAACAATTCACTTGATTTCTTCCAGAAAATGACGGAAATTTTTTATCATGGAGGTCGATATCACTGTTTCTCTGAAATACCTCCACCGGAAGAGCATCGGCGGAGAGCGAATTAAGCTGGTATATGCGTCTGGAATTGGGGAAAACTGAAGCTTGGGTGAAGGCCAGAAGGCTTTGAGTAGCGGAGAGCGAGGAATTGCGACGGTAGTTGGGCGGGCCTCTTGAGCTAATTTGTTTGGCGATGTTTCTCCACATATCTGTGGGACTTGCTTTGTGGACGCCGACACAGAATACTGGGTTAGGCAATGAACCTCTTGAAGAATTGTTTGGTTTGAAGGGGGTAGAAATTGGGGTTTTATTGGTGTACATCAAATTGCGGCAGGAAAAATATGAGAAAAAGAAAAGTGGAGATTTGGCAAACGTCGGTAGAGAGAGATTGAGATTGATCAGGTGTGAAGAATGAGAAGTTTTGCTGAAGAGTGAGAGAGAGTAGTTGTAATGGTAGTGGTAGTCACTGCCATTGGCATTGCCGATTTAAACCCTTCTAAAACCTTGTGGTACTCTGTTAGGTGCCCCAATTTGCATTGGCCCGACCCGGCCCGACCCGATTTTAATTGTTCACTTGCATTTTTATTTTTATTTTTAATTTTTTTTTTTGCTGACAATCGTACGATTTTATAATTATGGTCCTAAATTATAGTAGTAGGAGTAGTAATTAATGATATGAAAATTTGGTTCTTACAAATTTATAACTAGTTTTTTAGGAGTATTATTTTGAGGGGGCTATTATAATTGGGAATTTGGGTCGAATCAGGAAAAGAAGAAAGCCCAATAATATAAAGCCCAAAGCCAGAGAGCCCGCAAAAGAGGAGACAAATAAATGAGTGGCGCCGTTATCGAAAACGTCACCGACCACCGGCGGCGTTTGCTTCTTAATCTCTTCTCACCCACGAAGAAGAATTTGGGAAATGGGAAGAAGTTCGAGCCACCTAGATGACGATGAAACTAACGATAGCTCTTCTCCGACAGGTATCTCTGCCTCTGCCCCGTATGTTTATTCTAATCTTGTATCTCTGCTCTCTCTAATTTCAAATTTCAAATTTCTGCAGACTATAAAGCAGCTGATCAGAAGCTACGTTCCAAACATTCAGAGACGGAGCAACGCAGGAGGAGTAAAATCAATCAAAGGCAGGAGTTCAACTCTTTCTTTCCCCTTCTTTTCCTTTTCATATTCACCCCAGCAGCTAGGGTTGTTTGGATGCTTATTGTTTGTGTTTTTCCGATAATTTCGTGTCTTATTCGTGTGCCAATTGGAATTCTAAGCGCATTATGTTTTTGCCCTATTTCTTGTGTTTTTATTATGTTCATGAATTGTTAGTGGGATAATGTAGTTAATAAAGTTTTCTGGGAAGTCGAAATTCCTATGTCCATTGAGTTGAGAAGATGAATTGCTAGAGCAAACTTAGGTTAAGATGCTTGAGGCTTGGAATGATGAAAAAAGTTTATATATGTTGCAGATTTCAAATTTTGAGGGACTTGATACCTGAAAATGATCAAAAAAGAGATAAAGCTTCGTTTCTATTGGAGGTTAGTTATGTCAACCTCCTTTTCTTGTCATTTATTCTGTTTCCTAAGTTGCACAGTTTGTGTAGAAATTCTGATAAGTCCATTCTCATGCAGGTTATACAGTATATCCAATTTTTACAGGAGAAGTTGCAGGTGTACGAGGGCTCTTGTCAAGGTTGGAGCTTGGAGTCCACAAAGTGTTTGCCTCTGGTAAAATTTACATGCCTTTATGCATTTTTTTCCATACAATTATATGCTTTCCGAATCTACTCCCTTCCTCATAGGCTCACATCATACCTATTGAGTTTTAAAAAATTGAAATGTAGCAGGTTGGCTGTCCATCAAAACTTTCTAGTACATGCCTCAGGTTTTCTTGTAGTTTAACTGATATATATTTCTGGTTTTTTCCTACTTTTTTTATAATACCCTTGTGATATGCTCAATCCTCATAAAAGCAAAAGCACAGGGTTTTTAACATTTTCTGGTTGATACTTGATAGCAGTGTATTGCTATCTGACAGAGTTAGATTTAAGATGTGGCTTTTTTTCTGATGCTAATTCCAATTTTGTCAGTAACACAATTTCTTTAGTGGGTGGATTGGTGGAAAAATTGGGTTACAGATTATATTATACAGATTATATTATATACTAGTGGAGTATTATGTTATTATCTTCTTAGCAACTGAAGTCAAACTCTGGACAAGTTGCCAACTTCAATCTGTTGTAAAATTAAGGTTTATATATTATTGGTGGTGACTTCTCATATTTATGACAGAAAAATAATTCTGGGCCAGATGCAAGCTTCGTCGATCAGACTCACTTTGAAAGGAACTTTTATGGTCACGAAGACGATGTTCATCCAGCCCTGCTAAGTAATGTGCAGAACCCAGTGGAATCTGACTTAACTGGAGCTACCTTATATAAATCAACTGATAACCCACCCATGGAAACACAAGCCCCTACTATGGCCATGCCACTTCCAGCAGCTATATTTGAGAGTTTACCTGGCCAGCCCCAAGGATCTTTTACTGAAGCGGACCAATTGAACTTTTGGCAGGGTAGGTCATGTGCAGATGATTGTTCGGTTCCTGTATACTCCTCTAATGGGGAAGAACTGAAGAGTGAGAGTGATGAAGCTAGTATCTCAAATGTCTACTCTCAAGGGTAAGCATTGGCTAAGGTAGCAATAAGAAATTACCAGTTGATATGTAACATGTCTATTTGGTTTGATACACACATCATGTCTTTCTGTCAATCATTCTCTGCATTTGATATGGGTAGCATCTTGGTGTGTGAATTGTATTTTGGTTGATTTGATCTATAATGATTTGAACGCTGTGATAGAATCCTACACATACAGTCTGTTCTTGAGTGAGTGGGTATATTGTTAGTTTGTCAAATGTCTCTCTCAAGGCTAAACACTGTGATAGAATCATAGAATCCTACTCTGATCATTTACAGTATCTGACAAATGTTTATAATTTGTTGTACCTTGATGAGAATAAGGCTTGTTTGAATTTGGTAGTCCCTACTCCCCTTGTCTAGTTTGTTGATGGTAGATGGTATACTATACATGCACATTGTATTTGTTTATAGAGGATTTTATGGACCTGGACTGTTAAACAAAATTGAACAGAAACTAGCATGTCATAGAAAATCATTAGTTATGCTGTGCTGATCATATTACAATGATATTGTCATTTCATTAAGCAATAAGCATTGATAAGATGTTTGACTTACAAACACAAAGATGCTCTTAAAATGTAAGAGTTAGTATCAGTATATCTGTAATTTTATATCTCTCTAATTGAACCATAATAACTAAGTGGAACTGAGATTTTGATGTTTGAGAAGTTATATACTTGTACATTGCCTGTTTCATTTTTAATGTGCTACTGAGTTTAATTATTAATATGCCTTCTAAACATGAACTTGAGCTTCAACACTTAATTTACATTGTCTTTTCTCGTTCTTCATTGTTAGCTCTCTCTCTCTCCACCGAACACATCTTCAATTTGGTTAGAAGATCTTCCACTGCACAAGTTTATCAAACTAATGTGGAACTTGTGGTGTTTAACAGGCTGTTGAATTGCTTAAAATGTTCACTACAGTCGTCAGGAGTTGATTTGTCCCAAACCAACATTTCCGTGCAGCTGGACGTTGGAAAACAAACTACTAGCAATAATACCAATCCCGTATTCTCTATCAAGGTTCCACCCTCTTTATTCTTCTCATTTACAATTGGATTATACTCCCTTGTTCTTTTCTGCATGCTCTTGCAGTTTTATCATACATAAGCCCTGCGACCATCCTCTTACCATACAAATCAACTATAACAGTAGAACTATAGATGAGCAAATGCACTACCCAAAAACTTAATTTGATGTGATTTCGACTTCTAATATGATATGGAGTAGAACATAATTATAGCTATCATGTTTCTGTGATACAGTAGTTTCTTAGATCTGAATGGTGCAATCTCGTACTACTAGTTTTTTTCCCTTTTTGTCTTCACCGTTGGGGTAACCCTCCCCTGTATTCATGACCTATCCTGATTCATAATGACTTCTCAATTCAATGCAGGGTACCGATCTTCTATAAATGCTGGGAAGCATTATGAGCACCCTCCAAAAAGGTTGAGAGGTGACGACACCTAGAGTAACTTTGAGATTCTACAATTTTTGTTCCATGTTCCCCAGATCCCCTTCCAGTTTTCATTTGTGAGGGAGCAAGATGCTCTTACATCCATCCAAAAGCATGGACCATTGTACACTACTATGCTTTGCTAGGCATCTCCGCAGCTTCATTTAGTATTCCTGTTGAGAGACTTCATCCTTACAAGCTAAAGGTGGCATTTGAATTTAATTTTATGGTGACGAAGCAGCTGTGAAATTTAGTGTGCGCAGATATATGAGTTCTTCCAGCAAGGGAGAAACTAGACTGGTGGCAGTCGCTATCGAGATTTGTTCTATTAATAATGATCCTCTTGGTTCGGTTAGATTTGTTCTCCCATTTATTTTTATCCAAATTACATCATTTATTTTCCCATCAATCAAAGCAGCATATATGTATTCCAAATTTGTGTGTATTCCACAAGCCCATCCAAATACTCCTCCCACATAGTACTATTTCTTTCACAAATCCAATTGAAGTGCAACCTTGTTGTTAATTTAATAAAAAAATCAAATTATTCAAATAAGTAAATATTCACCAAATTAGTTCCAGACATTACATACATACCAAAAATGGATCATTATATTATTTGGATAAAAAAAATGACTTAATTATATTTCACTCTGAGTTTTTGATGATTTTGTTAAAAATGGACCAATTTCTTCTGTTAGGGACACAACAAAATCGTCAAATTAGGCTATTCTCCTTTATTTTCTTTATTTCTATGACTTTATTCTTTCTATATTTAATCTTTAAATATCAAAATTTTAAATTAAAATATAAAAAAATAGCTAAATACTGGTATCAATTTATTAAACAGTAGCTTGAATCGAAATAGGAACACAAATGGAGGGAGATACCAACGTTCTCACTTCTCAGAAATCCTGAATCCCAAATCGCAAATTTGTAATTGCCCCTCTTCCCGCTGCCCTACAACACTCCGGCCTCCCGCGCCACCGCGATTTCGCCCTCTGCTGGGCTGTATACGCTAGCCACAGACACCCAGCCCCCCTGCCACACGACATCGGCTACGGACCTACCCCTCCCGGCTCCGTCATTGTGTTCATGTAGAAATTGAGCCATTAGAGGTAAATTGGTCACGCTCGTGCTCTGATTGAATGGGGTTTTATCTATTAAGCTTGATTTATACCCATCTTATTTTAAGGTATTTATTGCTGCAACCGGAAATTGAGAGTTATTGCCATTCTGCTACACTGGTCCAATAAATAGTCGAATTAAGAGTTCCGAAGCCGCTCTCTAGAGTCATGTTGAGATTAAAACCAATTTTATGTGATTTTCAGAAGCTTCACATATTCCCCAAAGTTTATATGGCTTCATGTTATCCGTGTGGTGTTTATGGAAGTATTCATAATAATGCTATTGACCCTCCTGAGATGGAATCTGAGACTGAATGGGAGAGATTGCTTAAACCTTTTGACCTGGAGGAGCTCCGGAAGTCGTTCACAAGCATCACTCCATTTCAGCTGAATAAATTGCTGCAGCTCCCGTTGGAGGTGCCCACATCAATGGAGTTGTTTGAGTGGGCTGGTAGCCAGAAGGGCTATCGTCATACGTTTGACGTGTACTATACTCTCGTTGATAAAATTGGGACCGTGAACGACTTTAAGACCGTTGATAGATTGTTATTGCGGATGAAGAAAGAAGAGGTGTCATTTCAAGAGTCCATTTTCATTATGATCATGAGACATTATGGAAGAGCTGGTCTGCCCGGTCAATCGACCAGGTTGCTCTTTGATATGAGGAATTTGTTCTGTTATGAACCCACATTCAAATCTTATAACGCCGTCTTGGATGTTCTGTTGGCAGGTAATTGTCCCAAAATTGCCCCCAATGTCATTTATGATATGCTGAGCCGGGGTATCTCTCCTACTGTGTTTACGTTTGCTAGAGTGATGCAAGCGCTTTGTATGGTGAATGAAGTTGACTCTGCATGCTCCCTTCTCAGGGACATGACAAAGCATGGGTGTGTACCAAACTCAGTAGTGTATCAGACATTAATACATGCGTCGTCTGTTAATAATAGAATTGATGATGCTTTGAAGTTGTTGGAAGAGATGTTTCTTATGGGCTGTACACCCGATGTAAATACATTTAATGATGTCATAATTGCCCTTTGCCGTGCTCTTCGTGTTCACGAGGCTGCTAAACTAGTTGATCGGATGCTTATCCGGGGGTTTTCCCCTGATAAAATAACTTGTGGTGTTTTATTGCAAGGGTTGTGCAAAACAGGCCGAGTGGATGAAGCCAGGGTGCTGTTGAAGAAAGTGCCAAATCCTAATGTTATCCTATACAATACGTTGATTAATGGGTATGTCATGAATGATCGTTTTGAAGAAGCAAAAGCTTTATTCGACGAGAATATGGTTACTGCTGGTTTACATCCAGATATCTATACTTACAACATTCTTATTCAAGGGCTTTCCAAGAAGGGTTTATTATTCTCCGCTCATCAATTAGTCGAAGAGATGTCGCTCAAGGGTTTCGAGCCAAATTTGATAACTTATACCACTCTAATTGATGGTTTCTGCAAGAAAGGTCTCTTGAGGGAAGCTGAAGATATTATGGACGAGATGTCACGTAAGGGCCTTTCCCTAAACACAGTTGGATATAATTGTCTAATCTCTGCGTTATGTAGGGACGGACGAGTAGAAGAGGCATTTGAGCTGTACCATGGCATGCTGAGCAGAGGATGTAAAGCTGATATTTTTACATTCAATTCTTTAATATACGGGCTAACTAAGATTGACAAGATGGAAGAGGCTCTATGTGTTTATAGGGATATGTTCCTAGATAGCGTCATAGCTAATACCGTAACCTACAATATACTGATTCATGCTTTCTTGAGGAAGAGAGCTCTGCAAGAAGCGTTTAAGCTTGTAAATGATATGTTGTTCCGAGGATGTGCTCTAGATGAGTTCACGTATTCTAGCCTCATTAAAGCACTTTGTGAAGATGGGGCTGTTGATAAAGCTATGGGCCTCTTTGAAGAAATGTTGAGAAAGGGAGTCACTGCAAGTAGCTTATCTTGCAATATACTGATAAGTAGTTTATGCAGAGCTGGTAAGATACAGAATGCATTCGACGTCCTTAGAGAGATGGTTTACAGTGGACTGAAACCCGACATAGTCACATATAACACTCTGATAAGTGGTTTGTGCAAGATGCGTCGGATTAAAGAAGCTTATAAGTTGTTTGAAAATTTGGAAAGTAAGGGTGTCTGGCCGGATGCCGTCACTTATAATATCTTGATAGGTTCTTACTGTAAAGAAGGCTTGTTTTGGGACGCTTGTGCTCTCTTAGATCTAGGAGTTGCCCGTGGGTTGACACCAGATATTGTCACATGGCGAATTCTAGTTTCTAATTTGTTCAGAAGAGTACTCAGAAGAAATGACCATTCATCTCAATTCAGTTGAGCGTGAAGTTTTAGATTTGGAAACGCCATGTAGGTTATGTGAGATGGGTCTTTATCTCAGATAATTTCGATAACTTCTGCCTAAGTATCTGAACCGCTGGTAATTTTGTCTCCTTAAATTTTGTTCTAATAAGTTGCAATCGCGCTATGGGACCTGTCCTGACCAGTAGTTGTGCATCAGTGCATGTGACCAGGGTCTTGTTGATTCTGATTTCTGACACCTTGGCGCTTAAGGTATTAAGAGAAACGTTACAACACCACAACATCTTGAAAATGATTAAGAAGAAACACATCCGCAAGGTCCTTGATATGATCTGCAAACTTGCTTAAGAGGGCCTTGATAAATCTAGCGACACAGACAAGAAAGGTACAGTAAACAGAAATAGATTTTATTGTTGACCGATGTAGGGAGAACCTGTGCATAGAGGTTGCTAGTTTCCTTTCCTATCTAATTGATGATGTACTTATTTAATGCAGCAATATTCTGCATTGTAAAGTGCTTTTCCATGTGACTAATTGATTCTGCTTTGACTCTGAAATGTCATCTGATCCCAGAAATCGAAGAATCCAGTGACAGCAATAAAAAAGAATGGCGAGTATGCAAAATTCTGGAATGAGTTTGATTTATTGTATGATGAGGCATTGAGGAAGGCCATGAGCAGGCTGAGATGATCCTGTAGGACAAGAAAGAAACCTTGACCTGCAATCAGATGGAGTTCAGGAAGTATTCAATTGAAGGGATTTCATGTGGTGGTGAGGTGACTCAGGTTGATCTAGCAGCTTCTAGAAGGATGAACATTTGATGTGGAGAGGCATAGATTTAGTTTGGATGGCTCTAATTCGTATGCGAGGAGCGTTGAGCGTTTGATCTATTCACGGCGGATGGCATCATAGAGAAGGGATGCTTAGGTTGCAATGAGGGTGATGGTGGAAATGGTAGGATTTCGAGGATCTTGATCTATGAGAAGGAGCGCATGATCAAGGGGTTTAACTTCAGAGATGGGGAGATCGATGGGCAAGATGTCGATTCATAGGTGTAAATAATGTGGTGGGTGGGAGATGTTGATGTTTTTTAGTTTTTAAGGTGATGGCTCTTTGCTACATGGAGATTCCAGTTGAAGGGAAAACAGCACACGAAGCTGAGTCGCCCTAGAAGGGGTGCTTTCTATTGCAACTAGAGAGTTTGGGTTTCAGGTTTTGTCAAAGAATACAATCTGCTACGGTTGTTGTCTTGTTGAAGAAGTTGATCATACCTCTAGCATGGAGGTGATGAGAGGTATATACAATGCTGCATTAGTTTGTCTTTGTGTGTGTATGTATCGCATTGTATGTAGAGAGAGTATAAGCTTTTGTATCTATTTGAGTATAACCATCCAACCACACCATTTTTTATAATTTATGAATGACCACCTAACCACACCATTATACATTTATATTCATAGAAAAGTTAGATAGCCAAAATAATATTGGATATTTTTGTGTGAAAACCTTATTTTACTATCTCCGGAAGGGAGTAAAAGAAAACTTAGTAGCAATCCTCGCATTCTCCACGTCACTCCCATCATCTCCAAGGCCCAAAAGTTCAAGCTATAATAGCCATCATGAAAATGAACATTATACCTTGAAGACACGATAATCAAAAAATACAAAAGATAATGTAGCAAAACCAATGTTTTGGATATATCAAACACAAATATATATCTCAAACCTTTTCTTTTCTCATCATCTCTGTCTTCATCACCTTCTTCTCTTCCTTGTCCTCAACAACAACAAATATATTAACATAAAAATAATAAAAAAAATTGAATGCATAAGCTGATGGAAATAGAGATCAGTAAACTAAAGAAAAAAAAATCTCCAACCACAAAACAACTGAGAGAGCGACATGATGGCTCAAAACAAACTTTAATAGTAATAGACAAAGGGGGAAAAACATCATATAGAAACTGATTCATGTTAATATCGTTGGAGAGTAATGGAAAAACCGGTAGCGGGTGAGTGGATTATAAGCCATCAAATCTCCTATATTTATAGTCCAAAAAAATAGAATTATAGGAGACTCTTTCAAAACCTACCACTTTCTCCACTAACAATTTAAATTTATAATCTTTATAAGTTCCCTGATATTAAAATCGACAAATCAGACATATAAGTTAATATTAAATTTAAAAAATTAAACGTCAGCCTTATTGTAATTCAAACGCACACTTTGCACAGAGGTTGGGCATTAAATGCATAATAATTATTGAGCATTCAATTATTTACTATATTAATCATGTGTACAATATTTTTGTAAAATAAAATGAGAGCAACTTCGAGCACCATCTCACAATTTATTTTACATAACTTTTCAATTACTCTACTTTTCAATTACTCTAGTGCATTAAAAATTGAAACTTTATTATCAAACGTGGAAGGCGGCGGTTACATAATTTTTCAGTCATATTAGTAACGTTTAGGAAGAAATTATCTAATACTTCTACATAACTAATAAATGTTTAAAAGTATGCCAAATATTTAAAAGAAATTATCTAATACTTCTACATAACTAATAAATGTTTAAAAGTATGCCAAATATTTAAAAATATGCCAAAAACTTATGAATATTCAAAACTATGCTCAAAACTCGCATTTTATGTTAGTATAATGCCAAAAACTTATGAATATTCAAAACTATGCCCAAGACTCGCCTTTTATATTAGTATAGATATAGATGTGGGTTATCATATTGTATCACAACACTATAATTTAGTAACAACTAACTCTTTAGAAAATACTTCTAACTATTCAACTGTTAGCTTTTAGTTTTGTTTCTCTTGAACTTATTTTCTCTCTTCTTTGAAAAGAAATTTCATTTTTCAGACAGCCAAGACATTAACACCATGTGGTGAAGTTAGGGATGTCAATCGGGCCGGCCCATCGGGTTTCGGGCCGGCCCATCGGGTTGTGAATTCTTTCGGATTGTAAAAGTTCAATCCTAACCCTAAAAGCTCGGGTTTCGGGCTAGCCCAACGGGTTAATCGGGTTGCTACCGATAAGATTAACATGCGATCAATCCAATAAATAATGATGAAAATTAGTTATATTCATAAAATGTAAAATATTTAATTATGATAAATTTGAGATATATGGTCAAACTCAATCATAAACATGATCAAATACTAATATTTGAGATATTTCGTGAAATTTTAATGCATGTTGTAGAAATTTAAATATTTTTTAAGTGAATTTGAAGTTTTTAATTTATTTATCAATTATTATATTAATAAAAATTCAATATATAATTTGTATATTTAATATAAAATTGAAAGTTTTTTTTAGTTATCTATATTATAAAATTAATCAATGAAGTGTCGAATTAGGAGTAAAAAATAGAATAATAGAAATTTTATCGGGTTTTCGGGCCAGCCCATCGGTTTCGGGTCTGGCCCTAACGAGTCGCGGGTTAATCGGGTGTGAGCTAATCGGGTTTTAATTTTATCGGGCTAGAAATTTCCAGCCCTAACCCTATAAATTTGGCGGGCTATTTGGGCCAGTACATGGATTGCGAGCTACATTGACATCCCTAGGTGAAGTAGTTGCAGGAATTTGAAGTATTTATTGTTATTAACCTTGTGTTGTACTTTCTTCCAACATCTTAGCTTCTTGGTTAAGATTGATGGGGTTGTTTAGAAACATATCTGGTGTACATGATATGGTTTAAATATTTATTTTGGTTATTGTTGTGGTCGGGTAAGTTTTTGAAAATTGTTGTGAAACATCTTTATTGCTCCCTTCATTCTGCATTAAAAGTTCCATTTGAATTTGACATGAGTTTTTAATATATAAAAAAAATGGGTAAAAAAACATAGTGGAATATGAAACTCTTTTTCTTTCATAGTGAAATGTGGGGCAAAACTTCTATTTATAGTAAAAATGAATTGAGACTCATAATACAGACTAAATTGGTAAATAGAGACTCTTGCGAATGAGGGGAGTAGTATTTTTTTATTCTCTTTGTGTTTGGTTTGTGTAGTGTTTTTGGGCAAATCTTGTTTGAAAACTTGAAGGAGGAACTAAACAAAATATATTGGTTTGGTGCTTTGGTATGTTCTTGTTGTTTGCAATTTGTTTCTAGTACTAGTTTGATTTTATTTCAATGTTCAAGTCAGTTTTTGAGTTTCAAAATTCTTGTTAGTCTCAATTTTAGTTGAAGAAAATGAGGAAGCCGCTTTTCTTGTAAATTTATTTGTTTAGTGTTTCATCGCCTAATTTAGTTAGATATTGGCATACGCCTTGTTTAGTTATCGCGCTTAATTATTTCAGCTCTAGATTATGAATTTTGTGTTATTAGTGGACTGGACTGGCCCAGAAATATTAGTAATAGTCTGTTTCAGTCCAAGCCGCTTCACACTTGGGCCTTGGTGCTGAGCCCTGAACTTTTATGGCGTCGCCAAAATACCGATAGAAACTAATTCGAAAATATTAGTAATTCCCAATTTCTAGGGTTTTATCGAGGTTTATCTCCGTTTGTGCATCTCGTCTCTACCCTAGAAGATCATACTCGTTTCTCCCCTAGAAGATGAGGAAGCTAAAGTTTCACGAGAAGAAATTGCTAAAAAAGGTTAACTTTTTAGAATGGAAGAGAGAAGGAGGGCAGAGGGAAAACCTAGTAATGCATCGTTACCACGTTACTGGCAGAGACGATTACAAAAAGTAAAATCATTTTTCATATTTTACGAATTTGGATCGGTGAGAAATGTGTAGATAATTTTTTCTTTCTTTCAGGTATTCACGTCTGTGTAGAACAGTGCAGAAGCTGGTCAGCATACTTAAACAGATGGATGCGCGAGATCCTTATCGAATAGAGATGACTGATAACCTTCTTGAAAAACTGTGAGTATTTTAAATGGGAGCTTGGTTTTTGACCACCTCCGCATTTGATTGTGTTGTTTAGATATTTGGTTGTGTAATTCAGCCTTTATTTTAAGATTTATAACAAGTTCAATATGAATGCGTAAACTTGCTTCAAAATGCTAGGACTAACAAATTCTTTCGGTGCCTTTCGGAGACATCTTAAAGTAAATTTGTCGTTTTTGAGATACCTTGCAATCCTAGATCCTCTTTGATACTTATAGGACAGCCAACAGCCAACTTACTCTGTAGTAATTTGCATCAGCTTATTGGCCTGGAAGATAAATTCTTGTTTGGTTCCTGCTATAGGAAAAGTTAGAGGAAACAATGAAAATAATTGAACAGTCTCAGGTTAATATTAGTGTAAGTGTGAAACAAGTAGAAGTAACGGGCGTTTCATATGTTCTTCCTCTGGTTTGGTAAAGGAAGTTGTCTTTCCTGAGGAATTTTGATATGTATTACACATGATTACACGTGGATGTTGATAATATGAATAAGAAGCCATATACTCCCTAAGTGATAGGCTGAAAGCCAATTGCAGAGTAAAGTAAAGATGCTGATATTTTATAGATGAATTGCCTATGGGTACTTATGACATGCTCACTTGCATGATTCTAGTAATTTATCAAAAATTATCTTGCATGATATAGCTATTTATTCTTCTGTTATTGGAAGAGTGCTCTGATCTGTTATCACCGTCTCTTTAAACTTCTGCGGTGTAGTACATTGCACAGTAGCACTGAATATTGGTTCAGTTTATGTTATTGGTGTCTTATTTGTTGATATTTTATTGATATAGGTACAACATGGGTGTTATACCATCTCGTAAAAGTTTGGCTTTGTGTGAGCGCCTCTCTGTGTCATCCTTTTGTCGGTAAGTGGGGGTGAAAATGTAACACATTTATGTGGTGTTCTGTATCAATAAATCCTTTAGTGTAATATGCTCCACAATTTTAATTGGCATAAGAAGTCAAATAATGCTATATAGAAACTCCATAATACTACTACTACTACTTTTAGAGCAAGAAGATAACAACCTTCCCAAATGCTTAGGGGATGCCCAGGACACTGGATTGTGTTAAAGTGTTATCAATATTCGTATTTAGTTCCTGTCCCGGTGCTTCTTAGCAAATGCATTTTGTCACAATTATTCTATCTGAATCTTACTGCAGATGATTCTCCTCCACAGGTTTGCTGCATGAAAATCTTGTTGGGTTTTGAATCTTGTTTTCTGATGGTTAATGCTTGTAGTAAATAACAAATGATGGATTTGGAGTAGCACTAATGTTAAGTTGTTAACATATTGAATCTACCAGTAGAAAGCTCTCAACAAGCAGATGAATACTGATAATGCTAACAGTGCTTTATTGGTGTCTTCTTTTTTCAGACGTAGGCTTGCCACTGTCTTGGTCAGATTGAAGTTTGCAGAGCACTTGAAAGAATCAGTTACTTATGTTGAACAAGGACATATTCGAGTAGGACCCGATACCATCACTGATCCAGCATTTCTTGTAACAAGAAATATGGAAGACTTTATAACATGGGTAGATACATCGAAGATAAGAAGGAAGGTCTTGGAGTATAATGATAAACTGGATGACTATGATGCGATGAACTAAATACTGCAAATATGCCCGTGTAGACCCCATATTACCAATCATTTGGAACTTATTAAATTCCCAAGTACTGTATGTTCTGCTATAGTGAATTTTGTAGTTTTGGCTCGCTCCTTGTTACACTACTAAGCAGTTCCAATTAAAAAGAAGTCGACCCCTTACTAGTTTTATGTATTAATAGAAAGTGATGTTTTTTTTACTTGTTTCTCAATCCTGAGGTAATTGAAATATTAATTTCCTTTTTTTCGTCTCTTGAATTTTGAGTACTCAAGGCAGTTATATCTATTTTAAAGAATCTAGATATCAGGTTTAATGCATCTGTTTTGTGCTGATATAGAATCGTGACAGAAATCGTTCATTTGCAAGTGTGTATCTTGATAAGCAAATACTTCAAGAAAGCATGAACTGTTATTCATCAGTAACCAGGAAAACTAACGGAAAACAAACAATTTCTGGCTACTGCTAAAATGTATCACATTGATAGCATCTCTTGTGAGGTAGCATTCCCTTGTGAAGCATTATTTATCACTGCTAAATCAGTGGTCAGATTTTCCATTCTCTTGTGTTCTGCAGACATAGTTAACACACTTTTGATAGGAAGCGGAACACTAGTATAAAATGTGTGAAGTTGAAGGTTCAAGGGTGAGTGTACGGCTATGCGATTATCATACATTGCAGCTATGTTAAATTAAATCAAGGAGAGCTTGTTTCTGACAGTGCAGCAACCTTAGCAGGAGGCACTCCAGGAAAACCAGGGGTTGGCTGGAAAGGAAATGAGGGCAGCTGGACTGGAGGTGGAGACGGAATTAAACCAGGAATAAGCGGCAGGTTGAGCAAAGGTGGTGGACTGGTTGAAGGTAAAAGAGGAGGGATAATTGACTGCACAGGGGAAGGAAGTATCTGAGGAATTGTAATAGGTGGTAACTGAAGAGAGCTTGGAGGAAATATATTTGGTAGGTTGAATGGATTTGGTGAAAATGGAATGCCTGGCAGATTTTCTGATAAATTTGGTACATTAGTTGCTTCTTGCTTTCTAGGTAGTGCTGGTGGCAGAAATGGGATTCCGGGCAGTGGTGGTAGGCGGGGAAGCTGCGGCAGTGGTGGTAGTCGAGGCAGCGGTGGGAGGAAGCTGCCAAAGGATGGTTGATCTTGAACTGGTGGTACAAATGCTGGATCACTAGGATTTGATAATTTATTGAAATTAGTGATGCTTGGCTTCTCATTACATACTTGTGGTTGTTTGAGTGGCCTGAATGTGAAGAACCCTGCTGAGAAAACATGTGTCCCATCTTTTCTTGACTTGAAATGAAGTTCTGATGAAGTTGCAGAAGCTGCTACAGCACAATATGGTTTATTACTGCTGATTAGTCTCACAGAACATCCTCTGATTTTGGTGGTATGTTTGCTGACAGGGAAAGGGAGGTGCACTTTGAATTCTCCATGGCTGTCTGTTTTAACTTGTTTCCGGAACCTCTTTCCTGATCTTGCGTCCTTGCATTCTACGGTGACAGATGCACCTGAGGGGTGGAAAGTGTTAGAGCCGGGTTCATCTGTAAGTAACATAGTAGTAGTTTTGAACATGACCTCAACTTAGAAATAGCATTTGATGAAACTAAACCTGGAATGAAGTAGTGGTTGGCTTTTGGTAGATTCTGCTGGAAACATGTGTTGCAGTAGACTGTCCCAACGACAACGGCAGATGGCTTGGGAAGTCTAGACTCTGAATTGTTGATGATTGCAAAACTAAGAAACATTATCGTCCAAAACCAAGACATTCTTGAAAAGGTATGTAAAATCTGTTTTTCTTCCCTTTTTTGTTTGTTTGTTTGGAGATGAGAAGTGGGAGTTTTGTGGAAGCTTTTTATACTAGGAAAGAAGAAGGCTAGTCTTAATGTCAATCATGAAAAAACAAGTGAACTGCAAACTAGCAGCATTATTTCCTAGGTAGTAGACAGACACAGAGATCGAACTAACTATAACTGCATACTAAGAGATATTCTGTGTTTCTCTGTGGATGTGGGTGTGGGTGTGGGTGTGGGTGTGGGTGTGGGTGTGGAGGTATTGTTCTGGGTGAGAATTAGGTGAAGGGGCAGTTGGTTCACGAGAGAGAGGTGCCGTGCCACAAACTGAATTGCAGAGATATGCGTCATTTGCATGGTTTTCCCATCTCTTTCCTGCCTTTTTTTAGAAAAATGCTTATTATTTTCATTTTTACAATTTCTGCGTAATTATATATTATATGAGTGAACTTTCCATATAATTATGATAAATTAAGAATATGAGCTTATAAAACATTGTAGGAATATAAATATTTTTACTAGATCGCAAACATATTGGTGCATACTAAAAGCTTTTGCAAGTACAAATCGAAATCGAAGAGTCGACAGTCGGAAAAAATTTGCAACTATAAGTAAAGACCCATCCACGAAAATCATCAACACATATACATAATTCGGGCTTTGATTGATTTAATTTAATAGCTGGTTTTTAGATTTTTTTACCTAACAATATCGAAAATATGCAATGTAATCTTGGAATCTTAGTTGGGTTCGACATTTAGCATCACAAAATTTGCCACATATACTACATGGAATTATAATCAAAATGGGCAATACCTTATATTCAAATTAAGACTAAATATCAATCATATGATAAAAATATAGAACGACTAGGCTTGATGTCCCATGAAATTTTATTAATTATGTTAATTACAAATTTCAGCTATCATAATCTCCCGATTCTCGTGAGATTCAATGTTACTTATAAATTTATAATGATGTAGATATTTGTGTCTATTACTATGACACATGCTCAACAAACTTCAAATTACACATATAACTTTCTCAATTTACATTATTTTTCAAAAAATCATACTATAATATAAAATTAAATAAGTAATACTAATTAAGTCGACCAAAAAAAGAGAGGCATTGTAGCTGGCATGAACGGCAAAATAATAAATACTCCAACTCAAAACCTTGTTGTTTTTACAGACACTTAAATTCCTAATAGAAGTGGTATGAAAAATATGAGGAATGATGTAATTATGTTGTCGCATGCATGTTAGTACTATCAATATATAATAATTTATGTTTATTTAATTTTAATTAACTTGAGATTCCAAAAGTAAAATGGAAACCACAAAAACACAGAAATGGTGTATGAATTTCACAAAAACATACCTGGAAACAACAAAAGAAGTGGTAGAAACATTCAAACCCACTCCGATTGTTGGGTCGCGATACCGCCGATCTCACACACGCACGAACGAGGAAATAAAGCACGCAAACGATATAACGTGGTTCGGTGATAATCCACCTACGTCCACGGAGAAGATGACCGGAATCTTATTGACGAACTCTTTACAATTACAACGAACTCACACTCACACGCTACCGCTCACAACTGCTTGCTATCTTGAGATTTAATCTCTCTGAGTGTGTGTATATGGTGTAATTCTGCTCTCTCACTACTGAGCTCTATCGAGCTATTTATACAAGATGCAATCAAGAAATAAAATCCAACTAACTCTATTTCCCAAAGTTAGTTATAACCGCTGCTCGGCTAAAACCGAACTGCCATTCTTGGTTAGCAACCGAACTGCATTTCTCGGCTATCAACCGAACTGCCTTTCTCGGCTATCAACCGAACTGCCTTTCTCGGCTATCGACCGAACTGCCTTTCTCGGCTAGCTCAAAGCCGAGCTTTATTTCTTGATCTCTTCTCGGAGCTGCCGAGGCTCCACCACTCGATCACAACCGGACTCAAAGCCGAGCTTCATTTCCGAGCTCAGAAGCCGAGCTCCAGTAGTTTGCATGGACACACTTTCACAAATCTCCACCTTGTCCTTGCAAAACTCCATCAATATCTGGATTCCCTTCTCAATCCTTGTTACAAGCTTCAACACTCCACAATCTCAACCAACTTCAAACAATGTTTGAATTTCGAAGTTGGCAGAGATTTTGTCAACATGTCTGATGCATTTTCTTCGGTAGGAACTTTCACCACATTGATCTTTCCACTTTGAATCTCATCTCTGATGAAGTGTCTCCTCACATCTATATGCTTCGACCTCTCATGGAACATTTGATGTTTTGCTAAACATATAGCCGAGTTGCTGTCACAGTTAATCTTCACTGCTCCCAGCTTCATTCCTAGATCTTGTAGTATCCCTTGCAGCCATTTTCCTTCCTTTGCAGCCTCTGTTAGCGCAATATACTCAGCCTCGGTCGTAGACAATGCAACCACAGACTGTAGATTTGATTTCCAACTCACTGCTGTGCCAAATAACGTGAATATGTAGCCACTTTGGGATTTTCTGTTGTCCAAGTTGGCAGCATAATCCGAATCACAAAATCCCTCAAGAACTTCATCCTTTTCAGACCAGGCTCCACCACCAAACTTCAAACCAATCATTACAGATCCCTTTAGATACTTCAAGATCCATTTCAGCGCGGCCCAGTGCTCTCTGCCCGGGTCAGCCATGTACCTACTGGCCACGCTTATAGCATGAGCAACATCCGGCCTTGTACAAATCATCAAGTACATCACACTGCCCACTATATTCGCATAGGGTATCAGACTCATTTCCCTTCTAGCTTCATCTGTCTTTGGCTCTTGTTCTTTGCTAAGTTTGAAATGGCCTGCCAATGGAGTGGAGACTAACCTTGCATCCTTCACTTGATACTTTTCTATCACCTTCCTGATGTAATCAGCTTGAACCAACCTCAGCTCCCTTTTTCCTCTGTCTCTGATGATATCCATCCCTAGGATCCGCTTTGCCTCCCCAAGGTCTTTCATTTCAAACTTCTGCTTCAGTTCCTTCTTGACAATCTGCAGCTCATTCTTGCTAGATCCAGCCAACAGGATGTCATCTACATACAGCAATAAGTAGGCAACTATCAGATCTCCCTTTCTCTTGATATACACACAGCTATCAAAGTTTGATCTCTCAAAATCCATCAGCTCCATCTGCTCATGGAATTTCTTGTTCCACTGCCTACTACTTTGCTTGAGGCCATATAGGCTCTTTTTCAGCAAGCAAACTTTCTTCTCCTCTCCAGGTTTCTCAAAGCCTTTAGGCTGCATCATGTAGATTGTTTCCTCTAGATCTCCATGTAAAAAGGCTGTCTTCACATCGAGTTGATGCAGCTCCCAGTTAAAATGAGCAGTCATGGCCAACAAGATCCGAATGGAAGTATGTTTCACCACTGGAGAGAACACCTCTGTGTAATCAATTCCCTCCACTTTGTGAACCCCCTAGCAACCAGCCTTGCCTTAAAACGTATGCTTTCAACCTCCCCCACCTCTACCTTCTTTTTGAACAACCATTTGCAACTGATCAGTTTCTGTATCCCTGGATCAATCACCAAAACCCAAGTTCCATTTTTCAATAGGGACTCAATTTCTTCTTCCATGGCCTTGATCCATTTCTGACTTTCCTTGCAACTCATGGCTTCTTCATAGGTCGAGGGCTCTGAAAACATGAGTACTTCTGCTACACATAGAGCAAAGAAGCTCATATCATAATCTGAAAACCTACTAGGCAAGCCTGCATTCCTCCTCGGATTCCTTCTAATTTCCTGACTTGCAGCAGCTTGCTCCATTGGTGGATCATGATCACTCGCATCCTGAGCTGGTTGAGGATTAAGTACTCCACCTTCTTCTTGATTTTCTGTAATATCAGCATCCTCATCTGTATCTGTCCCACCAGATCCTTCACCAAACTCAAAGTTCTGCATACTAGAGCTGCTGCCACCATCAGAGGCTCTTCCATTTTTCTTGAATGGCATTTCTTCTTCATTGAATATTACATCTCTGCTCACTATAACATTCTGACCTTCTCCATCCAAGTTCCACAATCTGTATCCCTTCACACCATCTTGGTATCCTAACATTGCACATTTCTTGGCTCTTGGTTCTAATTTATTCTGCCTTATATGTGCATAAGCTGCACATCCAAAAATCTTCAATGCAGAATAATCTCCCAAGCTCCCATACCATCTCTGATCTGGGGTCTCATCAGAGATTGCTGAAGAAGGACACTTATTGATGAGAGCAGCTGCAGTAGAAACGGCCTCTGCCCAAAACTTCTTTGGCATTCCAGAATAAAATAGCATACATCTCACTTTCTCTAGCAATGTCCTATTCATTCTCTCTGCCAACCCGTTTTGTTGGGGGTTTCTTGGCACTGTCCTATGTCTCCTTATTCCCTTCTCCTTACAGAAGCTATCAAATTCAGTAGACAGAAACTCCATGCCATTATCAGTCCTAAGATATTTCAGCACTGACCCTTTCTCATTCTCATATCTAGCATGCCATTCTCTAAACTTCTCAAATGCTTGGGACTTCTCTTTCAGGATATATATCCATACTTTTCTTGAATAATCATCTATGATGGAGATGAAATACTTACCTCCACCTATGGATTCAGTTGGAGATGGCCCCCAAAGGTCACTGTGGGCATACACAAAGGGTGCGGTTGAAGTGTGCTTCCCACCAGTGAATGGCAGCTTCTTCGCCTTTCCAAGAATGCAAGATTCACACTTACTCAGTTTCTCTGATGTACCTAACTTCATCACACCACGTTTGGCCAGCTGCCTGATGCCCTTTTCACCCACATGTCCCAGCCTAGCATGCCAAATATTAAGATTCTCTGACTGAGCAACATTCACTGCATCAACCACTGTCTCTCCCAGCAAGTAGTACAAGCTATTCTTTCTTTGGGCCTCCATAATGATTCTGGAACCCTTTGTTACTCTGAGAATCCCATTACTGGAATCAAACTTGTACCCCTTTGATTCTAACAATCCAAGAGAGATCAAGTTTCTCTTGATCTGTGGTATAAACCTGACCTCTGTGAGAGTCTTGACACTTCCACCCTTCATTCTGAGCTTGATCTCCCCAATGCCCTTGACATCACACGTCTGATCATTCCCCAGCATCACTGATCCTCTCCATGCTGACAATTCTTGAAACCAGGATTTGTGAGAGCATATATGGAAGGAGCAGCCCGAGTCCATAATCCAGCACTCTTCAATCTTTGCTCCTGAGTGTATATTCAAGGCCTCGTTGGCCTCCACCTCTTGAGCTAGATCAGCAGTCTCCAGGTTGCCAGCCATCTCTTGCCCTTGCTTCCTTCTCCAAGCATTGCAAGATTTCTTTAAATGGCCCGGTTTCTTGCAATAATAGCAGCTCCTGGTCTCCTTCTCTCCCTCAACCCTCTCCTTCTTTGGTTTCTTTTTCTTGAAGCCTTTCTTGTTCTGACTTTTCTTCAGATACAAACTTTCAGCTACTGGATCATTTTTCCTTGAAGAAGTTGGATGATCAATCCTCTGTGATTCTTTCAATTTTAGGGCAGAATGAATCTCCTCATAGGTAACCTTGGACTCTCTTCCAAGTAGCACCGCATCCTTGAAATGTTCGAAACTTTTAGGAAGGGAATTCAGCAACATCAAGGCTTTGTCCTCATCCTTGATTACCTCATCGATGTTTTCAAGATCATCAATACATTTTCCGAACTCCTCAAGCTGCTCAGCAATGCTTCTTCCATCCGAGAACTTGAAGGCAAGAAGTTTCTGCTTCAAATGCAATCGATTTGCAAGGGACTTGGTCATATATAATGACTCAAGTTTTGTCCACACCCCTGCGGCTGTCTCCTCCTTGGAAACCTCTCTAAGCACCCTATCTGTCAAGTTTAAGATCAGGGTGCTATAGGCCTTGTATTGCATGTCTTGAAGCCTCCCTTTCTCCTTCTCGTCGGCCTCCGGATTCTCTTTAGGATCACTATTTCCCTTCAAGACATCCCATAGGCCTTGCTGCATCAAGATGGCCTTCATCTTCAGCCTCCACAGCCCAAAATCGTTTCTGCCGGTGAACTTCTCCACCTCAAACCTGGCCGTGGACATTTCTCGAACAAACGGTGGGCAATCGCCAAGATCGGCTCAGACAACAGAGCTCCCGGACTTCAACTCGCCCAGAAAACCAATCAAGAAAACGTTTCAACGTTTCCCACAGACGGCGCCACTTGTTGGGTCGCGATACCGCCGATCTCACACACGCACGAACGAGGAAATAAAGCACGCAAACGATATAACGTGGTTCGGTGATAATCCACCTACGTCCACGGAGAAGATGACCGGAATCTTATTGACGAACTCTTTACAATTACAACGAACTCACACTCACACGCTACCGCTCACAACTGCTTGCTATCTTGAGATTTAATCTCTCTGAGTGTGTGTATATGGTGTAATTCTGCTCTCTCACTACTGAGCTCTATCGAGCTATTTATACAAGATGCAATCAAGAAATAAAATCCAACTAACTCTATTTCCCAAAGTTAGTTATAACCGCTGCTCGGCTAAAACCGAACTGCCATTCTTGGTTAGCAACCGAACTGCATTTCTCGGCTATCAACCGAACTGCCTTTCTCGGCTATCAACCGAACTGCCTTTCTCGGCTATCGACCGAACTGCCTTTCTCGGCTAGCTCAAAGCCGAGCTTTATTTCTTGATCTCTTCTCGGAGCTGCCGAGGCTCCACCACTCGATCACAACCGGACTCAAAGCCGAGCTTCATTTCCGAGCTCAGAAGCCGAGCTCCAGTAGTTTGCATGGACACACTTTCACACCGATCCCCACATGGCTCAAGGCCCTTCTCTACTCCATCACCCACCGCGACGACGCCGTTCCACCCTCCACCCATGTGCTCGGTTACAGGGCAGAGAGCATGAGAATGCCTCGGAAAGTTGGTGAGTTTTTCGGGGTGTCCTTTTGTAGGAGAAATTGGAGAGGAGCAAGTTGAGAAGATAGTGAGGCTTTGCAGCTTTGAGGTTTTGAGCAATCAAGAGGTTAACAAGTCCAGTGAGGTTCCCGAAGGCGGGTTCCCGTTGCCGTATAATTCGTTCTTTAGGAGGGGTGAGGTTGGGGATCACTTGAGCTGCCTTGGAGATGATATGATATGGAAGATTGATCATGTTACTACACTTCAGTTTCATGCTTCTGGTTTTCACTATTTTAATTATCACTTGTACTTTCATGTTCATTTTGTGGCTTTGCTTTTAATTTATTTGTTTGTCTTCTTCAACTATGTTTTAATTTACTACTATAGTGATGTCTTCGATGTTTGCTTTCTTAAATTCAATGTTTTTATACCTTCTCCTACAAAAAAAGTTCATGATAGTATCTATCACATGTATTTATTTGTCTATATTGACATTTTAATGAAAATATCATGAAATTTATAACCAGACTTAAATATTTGATCATTCCTAATATTCTTAATTATAATGTGCCCCTAAACTATACATAATATAAAAGTTAAATAGAGATAAAGAAAGCGTTAACGATTCAATTTACAGACATTAGAAGATTACGTAGTTTGTGATTTGTGAGATGCTGCTGTGAAATTTGACAAAACTACATTATGAAAGCAATTAACAACGTTCTGTTACTTCAAATTTCTAAAAAAACATTTGTATTTTCTTGTGACCTATTTTTATGACTGAAAATTTAAAAATTATTAATTTCCTTGTAGTTCATATATTTCATCTGTCTCATACTATTTGATGCATTTATATTAATTTATGGAATTTAAGAAATTTAATGTTTGAAGATTAAGTGAAAAAGGAATAAAATATGAAAGAGTATAATGAAGTACTAGTAGTAGATATCTAGAAAGAATTAATTGTAATTGTGAATTGCTAATACTCCCTCTATCTCACAAAAGTAAAGACTTTGAAAATGACACATGTTTTAATACGAAAATGATAAAGTATGAGAGAAATAGAAAAAAATAATTATAACATTATTAATGAAGAATAAAATTTATACTTCGTAAAGGAAAAAGTACTTTTGATGGAAGAAAAATTGGAAGAGACTAATTTTGTTAACGGACAAAAATATAAAAAGTGGACTAGGGGTGGAGTATAATTTAAAATCTTTGCGTTAAAAAGTCAACAGAAATATTAAACTGTAATTTTCAATTTGAAAATAAAACTTGTGAGTTGTGACATATCGTGTTCTAACTTCTACGTGAAGGAGACCTGCGAATAAGAGTCATATTCTGTCATTTTAATTTGTTCCATAATAAGAGTCTCATTTTATTTTTATAAAAAATGGTAAGTAGACTCTACCTTCCACTAACTTATTTCACCCATATTTTATTATAGTGAAATTCATATTTCATTAACTTATTCAACCCATTTTTTCTTTATATTTTTTAAAACTCTGTCATAACTAAATAGAACTCGTGTTGCATGGACGGAGGGAGTAATTGATAGTAGCATGGAAGGAGCTGGGAATCTGGGATGCTTCTGCAAATTTACTTCATTTCGTCTTTTTGGAAAGATAAAGTTTTATGTTGTCATCACGTGAGCTCCATTAAGGGTAATGGCATCAATGCTTGCTATCTTTAAAATACCACAGCTATTATAAAAACTTATCCTGACTTGTTGTTTAAATACTTTCCCGTTTTTATTCTCTGTTTTTATGCCTTACAAAAAAGCTCATTTAAAAAAAGATAGCAAGCATTAGAACAAGAGTCAAGTTATATACAGTAACAGCAGGATTGATGCCGATAACAAAAGAAGGCAATAATAACCATTTAAGAATAAACGTGATAAACGTATATATGCAAATATAATAAAA
Source organism: Salvia splendens (assembly GCF_004379255.2). Classification (NCBI taxonomy): domain Eukaryota; kingdom Viridiplantae; phylum Streptophyta; class Magnoliopsida; order Lamiales; family Lamiaceae; genus Salvia; species Salvia splendens. The sequence goes on along the minus strand of NC_056037.1, from coordinate 12,386,645 downwards.
TAAATAAGCATGATTTGTTACACTTACAGGCCTATAATCAAGCATAACTAGTAATCAAGTTTAAATAAAAGAAAAAGAAGTTTCACGAGCATCCACGTCCGTGCTCTTGCCAACGAGCACGGATGTGGGCCCGGCCCCACTTTTTCTGTCTGCTCTTAGGCAATAGCATAACACCCACATCTGTGCTCTTCCGCAAGTACGAGCACAAGGGTCCCACCATTCCATTATTCAATTTAAATAAAAACATTTCCACAAAATTAAAATGCATTAAAAATACCTGGAATAATATTACAAAATACATTAAAAATTAAAAATTACATAATTAAAATCCTAAAAATTAAAAATTACATAATTAAACTCCTAAAAATAAAAAATTACATAATTAAACTCCTAAAAATTAAAAAATCCGCTACTCGTGGCCGAATTTCGCCCACATGTGTTTGATTAGGTCTTCTTATAGCTCAATGTGGGTTCGGGGATCGCGCATTGTGTGCCTTTTTTCGATTCTCTCACCCACCGTCGTATGCCCACCTCGGCGTGAGGGAGACCTCGCGCTTGAGCTTCCGGCTTCATCCTCATCGTAAAAGTTAGCCGCCCTCGGTCCTTTGTCGGCTATAATCATGTTGTGTAAGATAATACACGTGTACATGATGTCGGCGATATTTTTCACATACCACAGCCGAGACAGGGCCTTCACAATGTTGAATCGGGCTTGAAGGACCCCAAAGGCTCTTTCGACGTCTTTCCGCACGGACTCTTGACGCTGCGCAAAAAGAACCCATCTCGGGTCTTGCGGGTTGCTGAGCGCCTTCACGAAAGTCGACTACCTTGGGTAGATACCATCGGCGAGAGAGTAACCCATGTGGTATACATTTCCGTTGACGGTGAAGTCGATCGCCGGTGCTACACCATTCAACACATCATTGAAGAGGGATGAAGAATAGAGCACGCGTTCAAGTCGTTGTTGGATCCAGCAACACTGAAATATGCATGTCAAATCCATAGGCGGTAGTCGGCGACCGCTTCAAGGATAAGTGTTGGGCCGCCACCTTTGTGGCCGCTTAAGTGTTGCCCCCTCCAAGCAGTCGGGCAATTCTTCCACCTCCAATGCATGCAGTCAATGCTGCCAAGCATACCGGGAAAGCCATGGACTGTTTCGTGAAGACGTAGCAACCGTTGGCAATCATCGGTGGTGGGTGCCCGAAGGAATTCATAACCGAAAGCTGAACGAACGCCCTCGCAAATATTTTTAAGACAAAGTATTTCATTGGACTCACCGACATGCAAATACTCGTCGAAGAGGTCGTCCGTTTGCCCAGTAGCGAGTTGTCGGATGGCACACGTACACTTCTGCAACGCCGAGAGACTTTGCTGACCGGTTGCATCTGGACCTGTTTGGAAGTATTCAACACGGGCGGACAATGTGTTGACAATGTTGACAATACGCATGAACAAGCGCTTTGACATGCGAAAACGGCGCCTAAAGTAATCTTCCGGAAACCGCGGCTGGTCGGACAAATAGTCGGCAACGAGCCTTTCGTGGGCTCCCTCCCGGTCACGATGGATGTAGCGGCGAGTTGATCTAGTTGGTTGAGGAGGAGGGGCGGGGGTATTCGCTGCGACATATGCTTCATAAGCGGCACGATGTTGTTCGTAGTATTCTTGTTCTTCGCGCTCCGCTTCCGCAATGAGATGAGTGAAATCCATTTGAGGTTTTGAGTGAGAGATGAATGTGTAGATAAGTTGTATGAAAAATATGAATGAGAGATGATTTGATGTGAAAAATGGATAATGAATGTATGTATTTATAGATGATTTTGGGGGAAAAAAAATAAAAAAATTCAAAAAAATGCAGAAAAGGGGCAAAAAACGGCCATTTTTTTAGGATTGTAAAAATATATATATTTTTAATTTTTTGGTATTATTTTTTATTTAAAAAAAATGATTTTCCAACGGATATGCCGTTGGCCAATCAGAACGCGCCACGTAGCCTGCTCACTGGCACGGACGTGCTCGATGCATCGAGCAGCGCCGTGCCAGCGACAGACAGCGTCTCCGTGCCGCTGGCACGGACGGCTGCATGCTCGCCGATGTGGATGCTCTCAATAAATTAATAAAGGAAGGTTCCTCGTCCCTCCCTACACCAAAATGGAGACGCTTCTGATATTCCTTTCTGATAAATGTAGACATTTCCACCATTTCCATAACTATTTTTTAGATATAGTATAAGAGATTAAATAAAGAATTAGTCACCAAATAAATTTACTACTTCTGAAACAATTTTGAATTTAGATCAACATCTTTTATGAATTACACAATGACATTATTTGTTCATTTGTAGCAGAAATATAAACGCACCACATGCCATCAACCAAACTATAGAATCAAATACAATGAACTAAAGACAAATTTATCAATGTAAAATCAGTCAGTAAGTATATATATAAATCAGATACAAACAGCCAGTTGCCTTCTCTATATCTGTTCTCCCTTCTTTCCATATAACTTCTGAGCAATCAGTAGCCTTCTCTATATCTGGTAGGACTTCAACCAATGTCCTTGATCAACTGGTTTTAGTATCAAACTCTTGGCTAAGATATCCATCTTAATGTGAAAGAAACCGGGGAACTAAAATAAACTATAGGATGATAACATTTCAGCAGCTGAACAATATCTATTGAGAGACATTCACTTGTCATAAAACGCCAGAAGCTGCTTCACATGATTCTGCCACGCAGCAACATTTTCTCCGTCTACGGCAACCCAATCTACAACGGTAGATGCTGGTTGTTCCCACCATTCGTCAAGCTAAAGAAAAACAATGAACACTGTCAATAGGACATGAACAAGCAAACCGTGACAAACCGAGTAAACATTTTTACTGTGGTAGTCTTATACTCTTATTTCCCCAGCCTGTATTTTACAGGTTAGTACCAACATATGATTAATACTACTCTTACTTGTTAATTGGTCCCAAACCTTGACAGCTTGTGTCGCATTGGATTGGGTCAGCCTTTTATCTGGTTACTCAAATGAAATGAAACAGCATAAAGGGGTAAATAGCAAGCATTTATTCACATGCTATAAGGGGAACTATTCCCTAGCATATTCTGCTGATTTCAGTCAGATGGATGGTGAAGTATACTATACTCACATTTGATCTTTGAATGAAGGTTTTCAATAGGAGCTAATAGCATAAAAGTTTTTCTCTCTAATGGAATTAAACCACAAAAGAGACTTCACTTTTTTTATTGTTTTTATATGACTTCTGTGTTTATCAGTTACATTGCAAACTATTCATTGATGAAAAAACTTAGCCCACTACAAGACTAGGCATGCTAATCTGGATAGTTATTGCAGGAGATCATTAAAAAAACCAAAAACTTCAGACTGATGGCATGCTGATTATTATCTAGCAGAAATTAGTAAATTACTAACATGGAACAAATATATAAATATTGGTACTGAAAACAGAATTATCATATCAGCAAACCAGCAGAGTACTCACCAACCCTCTCACATATGTGCAGTCCTCGAGACACTTTTGAGCATTTGAAACTGCATTTGTTAGTTCAGGTAACCATTTTTCTGAAACAGTCTTCTCTTGATCAGCTGCTACATTCAAGCAGTAATTAGTTGTCCTGCAAAACAGGTTTGATGAAATCAATAATTCAAACCATGTACATCTACAACCAAGGAGAACCAAATCAGAGCATCATAATTTTCTACTGGTTCTTCTCATAGGGATATAGAATCCCAGCTTTTAGGAATTATGGTGTAATCACCAATTCACAATTCGATGATAACACAACATAAAATAAAGTATAAATAGAACCCAAACATAAGGCTTATTTTTCTGATCCTAATGGATGTACCTATCATACTCTTGCTGCGCACGATGAGCATGATTTAATAAAGCATGGCCGCTTTCTACAAGATTCCGCCGTACATGAACCAAATCAATTGCTTTTGCCAAATCCTCCAACACGCAAGCCTCAGAACCACGGAGCTTTAAACAAAACTCCATGGACTCCAAAACTGATGCCAAACCAGCATCAAAACCATCAAAACCTACACAAATAATAGTCCAAATAAATCCAGGCCAGGACACAAGAACTGTGGCTGCATATATTAATTCAAGGGGTTGAAGTGAGTTTTCTCAAAGAATTTGTCACATTAATCATCATGAGTTTCAATAAAGGGGTTATAGTTATATCACAAACTGGAAATCGCAAAAGAAGATACATTAATTAATCAATTAATTAATTAAAGGGCATGTTCAAGAAGAAAAGCCACCAGAAAGTGATTTCCGGAAAACAACAGAAAAATTGGAAATACTGAACACTATGAAAAAGCTCACCAGCAGGATACTGTAGGGCAGCAGAAATGCGGCATATGGAAGGAACTGCAGAAGGATCTCTGTTACCAGCTCTAGCTGTCAGCACTGCTGCATTCCTCTCAGCGGTAGCAACTGCTTCGGGTCCTGGTGAGGCATTTGCACCCATTGATTCCAAGAGTGCCTGAATGGAGAGAAGAATGTACATAAGATCTCCATGATATACACGATCCATGTTTAGTCCCGTGAAAATTAGTAGTACAAAAATAGTGTTCGATCAATTATGTATTAATCAATATTCGATTGATTGGTCTGAGGTTCTCGACAAAAAAGATTTTAGAGTCCCATCACGGAAACAAGCTCCTTATCTAATCCAAAGAGGTCCTTGCCATACTTCAAGGTTTGATTTAGCAGCAACCGAGAAAGGTGGATCCCAGCAGTATGAACATGTTTTTCCACTCCTAACATTAAAATTTTAAAAATGCACGCCAGCACGATAGTCAAAGATTCTGATGAAATTAACACATAAGCAAGGCATCCGCTTATTGATACCCAGGCATACAGTTAGAAAAAAGTATGGCGCTACTGCAAACGCCTAATCACTTATCAATATGAAAACAAAATCACCATATGAACCATGAGTTGACATGAGCAGAATTTTATTAAGAGGAATTTCAGAACTTCAATTGATAGAGAACTTCATTAGGCAAACTGTGACCTCCCAGGTCCTGATCTCTGATCAAACTAGAGTAGAAAGAGAATACAGCATAACTTGAAAGTCAAGATCATTGTTTGCTGTAATGATGGGTACGCAAGCACAGAAAATTGAGTGATAGAGAAGCAGCAAGTTTCACCACTCAGTTATGTAGTGATACTAAAAAATAATCCAACTTAAGCAATAAATATTGCACTTTGGCCACAAACCTGAGGGGTTGATGGAAGCATGTAAAGGCTATTGTCAGGTGTTCGATAGAAGGCTTGAACTTCCTTATCAATGAGGTCTTTTGATCTGTTTGATAAGTCCATGACAATATTGCATGCAGGAATTACAGTGCTTGATGCATATTCCCTTGCAGCTAATGGCTGTTGACTCCAGAATGAAGCGGCATCCTTCAATTACAAGGACATATAATTACTGTTTTGCCATAGAGCTACAACAAACCTTGTATTATCAAGATTCTTAATAACCGAACTACTTAGGAGCCCAACAAAAAATGCTTTTTAGTTCCACAAATGGACGCCACACAACTGTAGATGTCAGCATCCTACACCCAAAACTTTCATGAATGATAGTATAACTTTCCAAACATTTAAGCATTATCATAATCATAAAATGTACATCAACTCTATACATGATTTTTACTCAAATTTCACCACATGCATATAAATCATGCTGTATTTTTGCAGACACATTTCTAATTACCTTCAAACAGCAGAATCTAATTGTATCATTGAAAAGCTGCCCCTTCAGATAACATAATAATGCCTAGTAAAGCCTACTACAGTTTATTCAGGTAGCTAATATAGGGAATGATATGGGTGTATGAGTGTGTTTGCATGCATAAGAGGATGATCCTACCATGTTTGCCTTAAGTAATGCTTTGTAGATCGATTCCAACTCAGATCTGCGTGCATCGAACTCTTCAATCTTCTTCCACTTTTTCCTTAAAGAGTTCTCAGCTTCCTTCCTCTCGGCACATAATTTATCCAAACGATGTACTTCAGACACCAATGTATTCAAACTAGCACGGAATCCAGCAGCTTCCCTTTCCTTGGCCCAGACCTCTAACTATAAAATATGAAGAAGAGGGCATGGTAAGAAAGACATTGCCACCCATTGTATTTAAATATAAGGGTTACGGCCTTACAGGTGAAATTTCAATACACGCAGGGGGATAAAAATTTTGTTTGAACAAGTTAGACAGGATCAGTACACTAAATAAACACAACATATAAATCGTACTCATTAAGGAGAATCTTTCAGAACTACCAAACCACCCCTTGCCCCTCCATAGAAGAACCCAAAATAAGAGAGAAGTGGAAGAAGAAAACACATAAACTCTAACACCAACTGGTAAGAAAATTGAAAAATATAGCATGGGGAATAAATCATATTGAGCCACCCTAGAAGCCAAAGAATACAAACCAAAAATATTGAAAATCAAAAATTTAATTAGATGTGACAGCAAACCTTCTAAGAAGATTCTCTTGCAAGTATATTGCTTTTCAATATTTTGAAGGCCAAAAATAACCTTAGACCCATTACTTATTTAATCACATAAGCTCCTAGTTGTGTGTTATATAGGTGACATTCGAAATGGTACTGATACGATCCCACATCGGTTTCACACGAAAGTGTGGAATAGCATATAATAGAGAGTCAACCTTTTACCTTTGACCATGGTTTTGGGTTAAGTTAGGGCTTCCTATCTTATATGCTTATCAATTTGGTGCGGCGAACGTGGATCCGGATGTCCTACGGAAAGGGGCTACCCGTAGGTGTGACCAAAGGGGTGCCACCAAAAAATGTGGGCCTAAAGGAAAAGGGCAGCAAAGGGGATGGTGGGCCCGTGGCTTTGGGTTTGCCACCTGGCGTGTGCCGTCCGGTTTAAAAGAGGGATGGATTGATACAATCCCACATCGGTTTCACACGAAAGTGTGGAATAGCATATAATAGGGAGTCAACCCTTTACCTTTGATCATGGTTTTGGGTTAAGTTAGGGCTTCCTATCTTATATGCTTATCAGTTACACATAATACATTCAGCTTTCCTGAAGAGCCAAGACAAAGGATCACTTCATATCTCCCTTTTATGCGCTAAATTGAGCACCTTCTAATATGGAATTGAAAAAATGACCTCGAATATATACTTCTAAGCCATTGACACAACAAGTTTATCTATGCAACAATTGTGAATGAGACCATGTCAATTGTCAGATAAAAATCACTTTAAATGGCATACTGCTGGCATGGTTGAGAAAATGAGAGAGTTGGTTAACTAAACCAAACCACAAAAACTGAAAAACCTTTTATTAAAAATATTAGGTGAGAAGTTGAAAACTGACTAAATACATAGCGTATATCACAATTGAACCAAACGATTGTTCCTAGGAGGCTATGGGCATTCCATGCATTATTTGCTATCTTTTTTTTTCCTGTCTTAACATACCATTATTTTGGTTTTTTTATCAATCCTTAAAATATATCAGTTGATACCACTATTTAATATTTCAAGTCGCCACAGTTCTTCTTTACTTTATCTAGCATTATTGTTTACATGACTTTGATTCGACCTGAAACATAAAATAAAGGGATATTGGTCTCTAAAACTATGAACTTTGGCCTAATATTGGTATTTCGCATGAACTTTAAAATTGGTCCAAAATATCACAAACTTTATACTCCTTATGTCCCAACTTAAGATGACACACTTTCCTTTTTAGTTTGTCCCAAATAAGATGACACATTTCTATTTTTGGCAACTTACTCTCTCCAATTAATACACTCAACCACTTTTTCTCTCCCCAATTAAATATTCAACTCTCTTTCTCTCTCTATTAATACTTACACCCACCTTTTCTTTCTCCAACTAAACACATTAACCAACAACACCTAAAATCCCGTGCCGATTATCAAATGTGTCAACGGAGGGAGTATTTCGTGTGTTATTTCCCTCAGCGGGTCAATCACCATATCTAACTAGCATACGTGGCCTTTTTATCCTACTTCGCACATCTAAATCAACGTGGCTTTCGACATGGCTTTCATTCTACTTGTTACAAACTTAAAAAGTGGTCTAAAGTATCATAAGCGTTTCACGGTTTCCTACGAAGAATAAGTTTTCGCCAAAAATATCTTAGAGCAATTTTAAAGTTCATGGGAAATACCAAAATTAGGCCAATGTTCGTGATTTTAGGACCAATATCCCTAAAATAAATGCTTGTCGAAAATCAAATTATGTCAAGTCACATATGTGATGTATACTATGAGATGTCGATACATTAAGTAAAAAGATTACAACTATAACCTTACATATAAAAATAAAAAAGTAAACCACAAAACTACTACTTCAAGGCTCTACTTAGGCCCATTTACATTTATCACAGCACTAGGCCCAGTTTGCCACCCACTTAGCAGCCATCTTACCCCAGTTTGATTTTAACTCATACCATAACAGAATGGAAATAAGATTTACTAAAAGAAATTATCACCTCAAGTTGCCTAAGGCTGCTCATATTTTGAGACGTTCCTGCAGTGACAAGGGAATTGGACGAAACTGTATCACCACTTCCATGGAGACGTTTCAAAAGTAATTGACCCGTGTTTCTAGCTTCAGCAGCCTTGTTGAGTGCATCTTCTGTGGCCAGAAATTGTTGTACATGTGCTTTCTGCAGACATAATGTAGTTTGACATAATTAAATAAAGAAGAGAACTTGTGATAATGGAGCCACATTATGAAAATAAACATTTGAGGCAATTGACATCTGCAGAACTAACTATAAGTACTTAGAAAAGGAAAGCTCCAACAAAATATATGCCATTGGATTTCTTATGCTTCAGAAGTAACCAACACAATACAATCCATGATAAAATAGAAGAAACTAATGTCTATTAGGAAAACGTGAGAAAGAATGATAAAGTACTACAAAGCTGCACTACAATGAAATATACCTGTCTCTCCAGGAGTTGATTTTCTGTCCCTCTTGAGGGAGCATCACCGCCGAGCTTCCCGTTACTATAAAGATGATACTGTAGTGGAGAGCCTATGTCAGTAGACGAAGCCTCAACTATTGTGTCATTCTCGTACTTGTACCTTCGTAAAAGAGAATCATTTATTTTGGAAGAGCCACAAAAAGAAAATTTGAAGTGGAAAGAATAGGTGATGCAAGGCAGTGCATATGAACACAGTGAATAGCATGCAATAAATAAATAAGTCAAAGATACTATCAAAACATAAAGTTAGGTAAAAAGGTAGTTCTGGCATTTGAGTCCAGAGAGAAGTAAAAAGATAATTGTGATCCCCAGAGGTTAAGAAACACAGCATTCTTAATAGTCTGTTTCAAGAGTAATTACAAGAATATTCCATGAAATGACACACACAAGTTGCTGGCACATACAAGACTTTAGATTGAGAGTGCATATCTTGGTGCTGCAAGGTGTTTACAACTAAACAGAGCCACTATTTGTATCATTTCCACAAAAATAATTGAAAAATAAAAATTTATCACAACTGTTAGTAAGTGATTGCTAGAAACAATCAGCAAGCAAAAGCTGGCACATAATTCACGCCCATCAATGAATACATCAAGTAAGAAAACTGAGAGATCCATGAGAAAAATGTTGGTTTATAAAAGAGTGCAAAAGTACGTCCCAGAGAAAAGTAAAATGTTTGTGCCCTAATACAAATGCCAATGTGTCAGAAAGAAAAGGATGATGTATATAGAGTAGCAGAGCAAACAAAGATATAATTAACCCGATCATGCTGTTTTCCTTATATTAAGCAACAGTTTTTGACATGCAGCAGGCATGATAAATTATTGAGATGAATACTTGCTCCACCAAACATTCTGACACCAGAGAAATAGAGCAAATAGTACCAAAAACAGAAATACTACATGGTTGGTGCATATTCATAAGAGTACCTTAATGTTTCAGCATCTGCTCTTATATCAATTTTGTCTATTTCCTTTGTGATTTGAGTTTTCAACCATTGTGTGTATGAAGTGATAGCAAGAAGCAACTGAGGAGGGCTTTTCAGACAATCAGCAAGCATATCTTTAATTTCAGAAGGTAAATCAAAATAAAAATCAATTCCTAATTTTGGAGCTTCTGATTGTGGATTAGCATGGATTCCATTTCCTTCATATGCAGGAAATGAGCTACGAATTTTTTCAGCCATCTGAGTAGCAAGAGATTCACAAAGTTTGCGGATATTTTTTTCCCTCGCTGTTTCTATAAGAATTATATCATCTGCCGATTTTCCGCCTTTGACAGTTGAATAAAGTTCCTGGTCACTATTTGCAGGGAAGATGGTCACTGTTTCATTAGAGTGGGCACTGGATCTCTGAGCATCTCTAGCTTGGTTTACATAGCGCCTAAGACGTTTATGATACTCAGCAAATATTTTTGCTGCTTCATCACTTTGTTGATCATAAGCCTCCAACATCACCTGTTTGTGCCTACAATTAGAGAATCATATTTTAATTTTGCATTGCTCTGCAAAGCTTGAACTGTCATTTCAAAATGAGTGGTCTTGCTTATTCTACTAAATTAAAGGAGAAGTTAGTCTTCTTCTTCACATGAAGAACCTCATTATCATATCAAAGCATATTATGGAAAGCTACTCTGGTGCCAATCCTTACTTATACCTAAAACATCAAACAATTAATGGATCGGAGTAGGAATAAACCTGTAATTTGATCTCTCATCAAGCATCCGTCTGCGCTCAGCCTCCTCCCTCGAGACCTCAATCATCCTGGCCTTGAGCTCCTTGCGCTGCCGCCTCACAATCTGCCTCAACCTCTCAACTTCCTTCTCTGCCAACTCTCTCTCCTGCAATGCCATCTCCCTGCTACTCCCTCCCCCACTCTCCCCTTTCCCAACACCCGATTTCTCCCTCCTCCGCCCCTTGTCACCGTCATCCGCTCCGTGGACGAGAATATTCCTCCTAATATTCTCCACTGTCTTCTCCGACTTCACCCTTTTCAGCAAGAAATTCCACACCGGAATCATGTTCCCTCGGCAAATCTTGCGGAGCGAATCCGCTGCGGGAACCGCCGCTTTGGCGGAAGAAGCGTAGGGGCCGAGAGGCCTGTAGCCCATCTCTTTCTGGAGCCATTCCAGGATAGCCTCCGGCTGCGCCGCCGATTGCATTGTTTCCGTTAGTATCCTAGGGTTTCGGTAGTGGAGCGCGGTGGATCTTCATCCAATTGAAGTATTGAACATTGCACAGCGCAATCGAACTGTGAACAAACTTTGAACTACAAGGATCCGTTAAAATTCGATGGGATTGAATAATCGACGACGTATCTAACAATGCCGGCGAAGATGAATTAAAACACAAAATTTTGCCAAGTGGATTAAACTGTGTACATTTTGTAACGGTTCGAAAAAGTATAGAGGTGGAGTAGTTCAGAATCAAACATCAATTGAGACTTCAAAACTTTGAGTGTTGGAAAACTGAGAGATGAGCTCTCATTTCAAATCGAAGAAAAACCCCGCCCCGCCCCGCCCGATTACCTGATAACGGGTCGTCGGATCGAGATCCATATCAGTTTTTCCATTTATTTCAAATATAGCTCTAGTTTAATTTTTTGCATAAATTCAAAGTCAAATTTAAATACAGGAGTATTTCTTTACAAAAAATGTTTGTTCTCTTTTATGATTGGTGTGTGGATTTGGAAATTGCCACCAAAAAATGATTTCCCTTGGAATTTCTAGGTAAGGAAAACAATTATTTCACGGCTTAAATGACAAAAAGTCTTTTTTTTTTGTTCATTTAATGCATTTTTGTCATATACTTATGTTTATGTAGTCTATGTTTATATAGTGTCAACTTTTTGTATAATGGAATACAAATGATTTCATCATTCTTTCATGCTAGTGTAAAAATTTTAATTGTTATTTCGTATTGGAACAAAAAGTTTAATCTTTGTTTCATGTTAGATAAAGAATTGACGATGTCTAATATACATGATCTCATTCAACATTGTTGGTGGTGGTAATCACATTTGAAGTATTTTTTTGCATAATTTTCAAATATTTATATATTTTTACCTTCTTTTTACATTTTTGCCACTTACAAATTAAAATGTCAATTATATATATATTTTTCTTTTGACTCTTAAAGCATCCACAATAAGAAGGACTTCCCCACGAACTAGCACTATGACTTCCCAAAAACACCTTCTGCCACGTCATTAGGACTTCCCACCCCATTGTCACGTCCCTAGGACTTCCCACTGCACAATAGTGGACTAGCATTGGGACAAGCACTAGGACTTCCCAACAAACAAATTCACATTTTATATACGGAATTAAAATTTCAACACGAATACGGAGAAAATGCGAACATTTTATAAATAAAAAAACATACATAATTAAAAAAAAATTACATAGTGAAATAAAAAAAAAATACATGGTTCAAAGAGAAAAAAAAAACCATCCCAAAGCATCGACACACGCGCCCCCTCTCTCACTCCTTGTCGTCCCCTAGGCAAGTCGCGGCGGCATCGGAGTCCCTAGATGCTCCCCCACCGCCGATGGGTGGGAGCCCCACATCACGCCTCATCAAGTCGATGACCCCCTGCAACATCTCCTTGTGTGTGGGGTCATCGGTCGCTCTCCACTCCTTTATGGTTTCTATCATGTTCGTATGATGTCGGATATTCGCTATATGGGAGAACTCGGGGGGTCGGCTGGATTGTTGTAGGGACTGCCGATTGGACCTCCTGGGACCCGCTATTGGCGCCTTCCCTAGACATCCGCATTGCCGTCTTTTGCCTAATCGGGCGACAACAGCGGTTAAACAAATGAGGTGTCGGGATATCTTCGGCATCGTCGGGGAGGTCTGCTGTAGTCGCCGCTGATGTTGATCTTCTGCCGCTTCGGCCAGCCAGCGGCAACACCCGCCCGAAACTTTGCCGACTCCATCAGCACCACATAGGAGTCCCAGTGGGTAAACGAGTCGTGTTTTCCATGCTCGGGAAACTCTTGCATCGTCATCCTCTCCGCATCCTCCATGGTGTGGTCGCTGGTAAGCATGCGGCCGTTGTTCTCGTATAGGCCGACAAATCGGGAAACAACGGTCTTCAGTCGGTCCCATGTCTTCCGACACTCTTTAGCCGTGTGAAACCTTCCATCCGACGGTTTAAACGCACAGTAGGCTTGGGAGATACGGTTCCACATGTTGTCGATTCTCTAGTTGCTCGAGCGAATGGGATCATCGCAAACATTAATCCAAGCTTTCGACAAAACCACACACTCCTCCTCACTCCAGACGGTCCGCCGTCTCTCCTCATCATCATCATCCGCCTCCTCCGCCCCAACCCTCGCCTGCGAGGACTCACTCGCCACCCCCTTGCCCTTGTCGCGGCCCCTGCCCCTGTCCTTCTTCTTCGAACCACCCCGACGTCCTGCAGCCGGTGGACTCTGAGTGGGAGGCACCCTAACTGGAGATAGACCCAACTCCTCTAATGAGAAAGTCTCAGCAGAAGTGTACTGAGACTTCAGTGGAGTACATGTCTGGGAAGCCCCCATAAAAAAAATCAATAGTGGGGCGATAGACATTGTCCCCGGGCTACCCCTGCATCATCCCGCTCATATGGGTCATCATTTGGGGCATCATCCCACTCATCTGGGGCGTGCCGACACTCATGCCCGCCATTTGGGGCATCATCCTTGCCATCTGAGGCCAAGAGTACATGTTGTAGTACTGTGGCATCATCCCCGTCATCTGGGGCATCACGCCCGTTCCACTTCCAACCGGGAATGTGGTAGTTTGCGTTTCACTAGTGACTGGGGAGTCGCTGTCGTGGTGCTCCATTGATCTTGAATAGAAATGAGAGTAGAGAGAGAGAAACTCGTTAATACAAGTGGTGCAAATGAAAATGAATCGAAACGAGCCGTATACATAGAGTTTTTTTTAAAAAAATAATCAAAAAGGCGCTCGTCTGTCGGGAGCTCACAATAGCGGACGAGCCGACGGACACCGCGACGGACGAACGCCTTATACGACGGACGATGGGTCGTCCGTCTGGTTTGTCCGTGAGTGGGATGTCGGTCGCAATAGTGGACGAGCGCGACGGATGTGCGGCTCGCCGGTCGCTTGTCCGCCGGCTCGTCCACTATTGTAGATGCTCTTACTTACATTTATAATCTCTCCCTTTTTGTCTGCATTTCTACATCTGCATCTCAATTTATTAAATTGAACACCAAATAATGGCATGAAATGAAAATAGAAATTAATACTACTATTATTTAGTTATATCCATTATTACATCATATACTACCATTTACTCCGTATTAAATTTAACACCAAATAATGGCATGAAATGAATATAAGAATGCATGAAATGAATATAAGAATTACTTTTATTCAGTTATCTCCTTTATTACATCATACCATGACCTAGGTTTATACTGTTTGGAGAGATAAAATATCTATAAGTATTTTGCCCTCCTAATGCTTTTACCAAACAGAGAAATTTCGGAATAATGGTTTTAATTCGCTGACCTTTCGTAATTAGGGATTCAATTCACTGACCTTTCGTAATTTGGGATCGAGGCATGCGTATTTTTCGTAACAAGGGATTTATGATATTTTAGCTTATTTATGTGCTTTTTTAATATTATTTCCCCCTAACCATTTATCAATCGTCTAAATTACCCTCTTCAAATTTTTACCTAAAAATGATATCTAAACATCTTCCCACTACTGTGTCAGTTTTTATACCGTGCTGTTTCTTTTTCTCATTTCACATCAATTAATTCATTTTTAGTTAAATTCGCATAACTCTTTTGTGTCGTGAATCAAAATATTTTTGAAATAAAACTACCAACAACAAACACATGTATTTTACTTGATCAAATTAATCTCTAGCTTCTCATCATATATGATTATTATTTATGTTCCATTAAATATCTCATATTTCATTTTTAATTCTTGAACAAATGTCACATATCACTTTACTATTTGTTTTAATGGATCCCATATTTTATTAACTCAATATAAAACTGGTACGTGAAAGTATGTCTCACAATCCACTAATTTTTTTCACTCAATTTCCTTTACAAAGTCAAATAATTTTTTAAGACTTGCACCGATCAGATATGAGAAAATAATGGGGACCAACTTAATATTTATTTATTAAAATTTGAGTTTAAAAAACTTGGATCTTTAAACATTATAAACTCTACGTTTGAATTTATCAAACCTAACAATAAATTTTTATTTAATGAAAATGAAATGAGCTCGTTTATTTTCGCTTAGGATTTATATCGAGTTTATTGTGAAGAAATATGACAAAGGATTAAAGTAGCCAAAACTTCCCTCACGTTTGTTGTGAAAATCACATAGATCTTTGACGTTACATCTGAAGGGATCATTCGATTCTTAAAAATTTGAAGGGATAATTTAGACAATTAAAAAATAGTTATAGGGAAATAATATTAAAAAAGAACATAAATAAGCTAAAATATCAGAAATTCCTTATTACGAAGAATATACATGCATTGATCCCAAATTACTAAAGGTCAGCGAATTGAATCCTTAATTACGAAAGGTTAGCGAATTTAAACCCTTATTCTGAAATTTCTCAACATGGCCTAGTGCAATATAAAGTTCTAAAATATAATCTCAATTCTCACATCTATCTAAAATTAATGGTAGATCATAATAGAATAATCAAAATTACTAGATGTAATCATTGAACCCGCCAATAGATATTTTTAATAATTTATTTTAAAAAAAAAGAGTTATTGGGATCAGTGGGATGTGGCTAAAAAATTATTGATTTAAAAAATGGCACGAGGACGATAAAAAATGGTCTATAAATCGAGTGAATTAGTATAAATCAATAAAAAATTAGTGTATAAGAAAAGAAAAGGATGAATTAATTAAATACTAGTGGCACAATTCAATGTCATTAATGAATTATTGATGCTAATAAATAAATGCAGTAGATGACATTATACTGTTTATTGTTATAAAAGTATTGAAGCAGACTATTATGCTTCACCCACCACAACGTCGGTAAAGCTTTTCTACATCAAAAATATAAGAAAATTGAATAGATGCAATAAATAAAAGATAAAATCTGTACAATTTTCGAGCCATCATCACGCCTCGGATTTCTCGGCTTCTCTCACTCTCCAGAGAGTAATCATCTCCTTCTGAGTTCGGATTGGTATATATCCTTTGATATCTTCGATGCTTGCTTGCGTTACAACTTTCCTTTTCTTTTACTTTTTTCTTTTCGATCAAATTTGAATATCGGGTTTGGTCAGAAACGTATAATCTGTAATGGGTTTTCTGGGTTCAAGGTGTCGATGGAGGATTTTGTGACCTTGAAGTGTTTTTCGTTCTAAAAATTTAGATGATTTTGCTTGCTTGATTTTGAAAAAAATAGAGAGTTAAGGACTGTTCATGACCGATCACTTACTTTATGAAATCATGATGTTTCAATTTTGCCTATTGTGTCTTGAATGTCACATTATTACATAAGCAATTCCTTTTCACAATTGAGCTCATCTTGATTCTTGTTAATGATTGATTACTTACTTTCTGAAATTTTGATGTTTCAGTTTTGCCTTTTTGTTTTAAGTGGTATATTACCTACATAAACATAAACTAGAGCTTGGCTATCCGGAAAAAATCTTTTCTTATTCACAATTGAGCTCATCTTGCTTCTTGTGTGTGTGTGTTTGGGGCTGTTTGTTTGCATGATAAAGAAAACTAATGCTGTTTATATTCAAATTCTGGTAGTTTAAGTATCTTTTCCGTTCTTGCAGGGGAATATCCAAATTTGATTTTGTCTGTGAATATAACTGAGACATTTGGGGATTTCTGTGTGTTGTGGGGAGAGGCTGCTGGTTCGCGGAGTTAGTTAAGCTTCTGCGAGCTTGGGATCCTCTCTCATTAAAATTATGATATGAGGTCTTGATGATTATGTGACTGCATCCGGTTCGGCAAGGAAATTTTGTTGCTTGATTAACACTGAGATCATGGGTGCTGCTTGTTGCTGCATTAGGGGTGACTGGGATGATTTTGCTAACCCGAACAACTCAATATACAGAAACTGTTTATGCCCCCATTGCTTCGTTCAGAATTTCTTGTATCTGGTATGTGTTCCTAGTTCCATGATGCTTGCTTTCTTAAACTACCAATGATTTCTTGGAGCTTTGGCATCTCATTACAGTTGCTTACGATAATCAATGATGCTCCATTCGATTGACTAGTTGTGGTACTGCTACCCTTACTGCTGTTTCTTTTCTCTTTTTTTTTGTATCAAAGTTGCTTCTTTATGAATGTAATCAATAATTCTTTTTAGCCCATAAAAGAAGAGGTAAGGAAGTTTTTTTGTTTTTTTTTCAAATTGAATTTTATAAATTTTGGCAGCTAGGATTGGCTTGTGTGTTATAGATTGCTTCATAGATGGTTAATGCATTACTATCTGAATACTGAATACTGAATACCTATTATTGGATTTGCAGTATGCATCACTGTTTCATAGAGGAGAGGAACGAACCTTACCCTCGTCCTCTCAGGGGACAGCTTCTTTAAGTTCCTCAGCATCGATTGATAACTCTTTACCCGATATGTTTCGCCCTCCTCCAAGACCTCTGCCTTATGATGCAGATCCAAGATATTTTCGCTTGCAGCGTGATGGCCTTGTCTCTCGAAAGGAGAAAGGGTCAAGCCATGCACATGAGGAAACTGAGCCGCTAAGATCAAGCGAAGTAGACGAGGAATCTGAGTCTGTGATTACCAAAAGCAAATGGAATGAATTTACATGTGAAGAAGCATCCAAAGGGTATAGTTCAAAATCGTCCCTAAAGCCCTCAACTGCCAAACCGGCAACAGGATTTGCTCATATTTATACTTCATCAGAAGATGAAGATGTCTGCCCTACATGCCTTGAAGGTAAGATCATGCCCTTCCATTACTTTAAATCTATTGTTGCTGTACTGTTCAGGTATTAAAAGTTGATTAGATATTCAAACTGAAGTCAATACTTCTCCTGGGTTTTGGGACAGCTACATCTTTCTATTGTACTGGGTATGTTTTCATAAAATCATTATTACATATATAATCTCCGTGTTAAGTATTTGATTTTCTGCAATATTTTCCCAAACAAGAATACTTGGACTTGATTGACCATGACTCTAAAAAAATTGAAGTGGTTGTCTTTAAATCTTGAATTTCCCTGTCATTCTGGGAGGTTCTTTCCTTGCTGATCTGAGTACATGAGTACTGCCAAAACTAATCGATTGAATGGTTTAAGGGTGTATGTCTACATTCTAATCCATCATTTTCTTGCAGAGTATACCAAAGAAAATCCAAAGATACTTACACAATGTTCTCACCATTTCCATCTTGGTTGTATATATGAATGGATGGAAAGAAGTGATAACTGCCCAGTCTGTGGCAAGGTAATGCTTGATCTTTTCCATTATACTTCCCTTTGGTGTAAGCATTATTCATTTTCTTGGCTGTTTCCAACATTTCTGATGTATTTCTGGACACAGAACATGATTTTCATTAAAATAAGAATGATCAGCTATGCCTTTATTTAATGTACTTGCCTATTTCGGAAAGGAGTCCAAGGTTGTACCTCTAGAATATGCTTTTGATGTGTATAAAACCTGCATGTTTAATGTGTTATAATGCCTTTTAAATGCTCAGATTTTAAGTAAGTTTCTCATAATTAAAAACTGGAACATACTACAATTATTCGAGGTTCCCAAATTTAGTAAGATCTCCTTTTTATGCTATTTCCAGTATGGTTGGTTAGTAGGACTACTCTTTTGTACCCAAGGCTGATTAGATAATTCTCATAAATTCCATCTGTGCATCGTGTTATGAAGTCTGAGTTCTTTTTTCTTGTTTATTGGTTGTGAATTGTGAACTGCTTTAGTCCGTTCAACCTACTTTCCCATAGTTAGATCAACATAATCCTACAAAGCTTATCGTGGGCATTTGCTTTGGTGGTATCCTGAATAGATAAAAGTACTATAGGCTAATCTGTTGTATGCTTTGATGGATTTTACAAAATTGAGCTTTTTGGATCATGTGAATAGCAAATCTTATTACTTAAATTGCCAATCTAGCCCATCACTCAAAGTAAATGCCCCCTTGGATATGCAACATGTACACGATGATGCTACTAGTGATCTTGGTTTCATGCTGATTTGAATTTCACTTTAAATAGGAACCTTTTGAGTTTTTTTCTGCTGAACACCGACCACTAGTTAAGTTAGAAGCCCCAATCGGGTTTTGGTGAATCAAAGAGTGAAGAAACTGCAAATGTCGTTTAAGAAACATTGTCAATATGCAGATTGTGTAGCTCTTTGCATACGACAGTAATTTTGCTCTTCGAGTCTGGTTTGTACAAATATTGAAAATAATTGCGATGAGTTTCTTGAAAAAAGAAAATTGATGTTTCTTGGGAACTAACTATATCTGCCACCCCATCTCTCCCACGAGAGTTTGTCCAAACCAAAGTTGGTAACTGAATATGACATTGGTTTTTTCCTATTGGTAGGTGATGGCATTCGATGAGACGACCTGAAGTCTTCCCCGGAGCGGTGGTCGTGGATGAGCTACCAGCTACAAGACAGAAGAATACATTTGAAGCTGGAAAAAGTGTAAAAGTGATTGTATATATGATGGTGTCAAGAGAAATGTGTGATGGGAGGTCTCTAAATGCTGATGGTGTTCAGCACAACAATGTTAGCAGTGCATCCTTCATTTTTCTTGCAGATACTTGTGCTTGTATTTGTCACAGTTGCCATTTCCATTTCATGGGGGAAATTCCTCTTCAATTGGAGTACATATTTGCTATTTGCATTATCTTTGATGTTTTAAACTATCATATGTCTGTATGCTCATGGGAAATTGTTGCAGAGTAGAAAGAAGCAAGATTAACATCGAGTTGATAGCAAACTAAAAAGATTTATGATTATGAAATGTGAATATATACTCATTTGATATTGATTTTTGTTGTATACTAGTAAGCAAATAAGCATGATTAAATATTGGTTCACCTATAACCACTTAATTTCATCATTGTATATAGACTATGACAATATGGTACAGCGAAGCAAGCGACACATTCCTCTATTCAACTGACGCTAGACAAAGACAAGGTCTGTTCTGGTATTACAACAACAACAATGGTGGACACAGCATACGTCTCTCGTCTGCGCCTCTTACAGTAAATGAGGCGCTAATTGCTAGCAGCAGACTGAAATGCTCTTAGGAAGGCCTCAGGAGGCTGCCCTCCACTTAACTGGTGCTTGCCATTTATCTGTCAAAATATGTTTATACTATTCAACATTTTCCAGAAAAGGAAAAAAGCATTATTATGTTGATGCATATCTGAAGCAGGACTTACCACATAATGAGGGACTCCATTAATATTGGATGAGAACTTCCTGAGTTCCTCATTAACCTAACCACATAAAGAAATAAATAAAGCAAGTTTAAGCTTTGAAGCATGAACTGACAAGAGAATATGGAAACTTTACCTCCTTCATCCCGTTGATCGGATTTGCAAGAAACTCCTCTGCTCCTTCCACTCCAACTTTTTTAGCACTTTCAACAAGAAAACCCCTTCATTTGAAAACACACAATGTATTTTAGTTTAGTCTAATGGCTTCTTCCTTGATTCCAAATGAGTGAGAAATTAGAGGGAAAAGTGGAAGTTAGTCTGACCTGTCACCTATATATCTCCCTTGTGTGAAGTAACCATGGAATAGCTCCTCAACAAGTTGATGCTGCTTATCTTGCCCTTGCTTTCCAGCAAAGTAGATTAACCTATGGCTCTCCACACTACTTCCCCTGTGATACCAACAATCATTCTACACTCACATAATGCACATCACAAATCGGAACTGCAATTCTTCTGTAAATTAGCTTACGTAAGTCCAGACACGTCGTAATCCATGCCAACACCCTCAAAAACCTACATAATGAAGAAACAAACTCTATTTATAAGCAAATGATCACATTATACCAAGAAAGAAATTGAAGGAGCAAAAGGGAACCTCTTTCATTCGAGCTGTTATTTGTTGAGCTCGAGGGCCGAACTTCTTCTCAAAAATTTCCTTCTTAGCAACGCCCTCCTTGGGCGCAGAAGGGTCCAGCAAGAAAGGATGCCATTTCATCTGTAAATGTTGAAATCTATACGAATCAAACCATGTTTCTAACGCTGTAGCTTCATTTTACAACATAAATTAGTTTAGCTTCAAAATATAGATGCATGAGTAGTATTTGTGAAACCTCAAAAGAGTATTTATGATTTGAGGAAGCAATTGCTTTGTCGAGATTCTTCTTGCCCACATAACACCATGGACACACGCTGTCGGAGGTGATATCAATTTGAATGTGTTTCTTCCCGCTGCTGCTGCTCATCCTTGTCAATCTACTGATACAGTTCATCACTAACACTGAGCTGAGGCTATTTTATTCCAAACCTTTTCTCACAGCAAACTCAAACTCAAACTCAAAAAATAAGTTGATTTTGAGTTCGATGAATTAGACAAACTTGTTTTTCAAACTAGTGCCTATCAACGCATAAAGAGGTCTACATATGTTGTTACATTCCTTGTGCTTATACAGCCTCCACCACCACAAAATTAACATTTAGATATGCTAATAGTATAAGATAGATAAACATCACTTCAATCATTTTAAGAACAGTTCTAGTATGGTTTTATTTTGAAAGCACATCGAAGAATCAAGCTTGACTTTCAAAAAGTGGAGTAAAACACATAGGAGCATAACTGTGGACTTAATTATTCAAGAAAGGAGGAAACAAAAAGCAGAAAGAAACATAATTCATGTTTGCAGTAACCTGGAAAACAGAGGAATTTGGAGATTGTTGAAATAGTACAAACGCTTTCAACCTTAACTGAATCAACTACTTCTCGTGTCTTCTCTGTGGTGCACACAAATATGAATATATAATGGGCAATCTCTAAAATTCAACCGAAAAAAGTAATTTTCCAATCGAATTGTATTAGTTTGAATGTTGACTATACATATATAAAAATGGCCTGCATTCTAGAATAAGTAGTACTATTCAATTAAAAAATAGCTCAGGTGATGCTGAGGATCCTCCCAAAGACTTTATATTGGTTCATAAGTATTTGTAGCGTGTCGAAAATATCGGCGAATCAAACATAGGATATATAATAAATAGTATGATGAAGTATTCCTCCTATACCAATTAATTTTAAGATATAATAATCCTTTTAGACTTCTTTCATATTAAGAGGGTGGATAGTGAATTATGAGCTAAAATTTTAACGAGGAACATTTTTTTAGGTTCACGAACTTTGTCAAAGAACCATTTTAGGTCTGTCAACTACAAGTTAATATCATTTGAGGTATTTTGAACTTTTTCGGACGAAAATGCCCTTAAGACCTTCAAATGTCAATTTGGCCACTCATCTTGTGTCAGAGACCCAGAGTCCAACAATTTTTATCGGTAAATTTTTATATTTAAATTCAATTTAGATGTTAATTGATCTCCATTCTGAAATTCATATAAATAATACTCCGAATAACAATCCAACTTAATAGCTATCTAATTTCAAAACAAATAAACTAAATATAATTCACAAGGTAAGTTCTTAAAATACAATTTAAATTGAAAATATAAAATAAAGTATCAAGTTCCAATTCACTATCCCTAAATAATTGGTCATCTAATAATTGAAAAATTAACACATATTTTTTACGGCAAATTTTAATTATATTTAAATTCAATTTGGATGGTAATTGCATTAAATAGTACTCCGTAATAAAAAAAATTGTTGGACTCTAAGTCTTTGACATAAGATGAGTGGCGAAAGAATTGTCCAAATTTCCCTTTGAAGGCCTTAGGGGCATTTTCGTCGGGAAAAAAGTTCAAAATACCTCAAACGATATTACCTTATAGTTGACGGACCTAAAATAATAGTACTTTGGTAAAGCTTGTGGACCAAAAAAATTTCCCTCAAAAAAATTTCCCTCAATTTTAATCGACTCAATAGCATGAAATGGAAAAGTTACTAACACGATAGTTTTACCGACATAGATATACTATGAATAAAGAGAGCCTTTAATCCTTTATTGGTTGTGAGATTTAATAGTTTCTTCCCATTGGATATGATGTACCAATATTGAGTGTCTTAATATGGATGCTAGCTACTAGCTCTGTTTGTGTCTTTAATTTAACTATTTTATTCTCTATTTATTCGGCTTGTCATTTTTTTTTAATTTTATTTTATGGAGTATTATAGAGATCATTAATGATTTCACATTTACAAAAATCTCTGACATATACATACATGATAGAAAAGAATTATCTTACCAATTGAGCTTTGTCTCTTCATAGTTACCATCTTAAAAACTGGGGTTTTTTCTTTTTTTTTTCTAGACCACGATTGTCATTCCTCGAGTGTATTGGACTTTTTTTTGTTCCGGCTTTGGGAGAGACGCATGACATAAAACGCATGACGATTATGCGTCTTTGTGCAAATCACCCGGTCGGGTGTTTTGCCACTGCAATCTCACAATTCGAAAAAATTGAGAGACGCATGTCCCTCATGCGTCTCTCACAAAGACGCATAATCATCATGCGTTTCATTAAAAAGGGGACGCATGAGGGTCATGCGTCTCTCCCAAAGCCGGAACAAAAAAAAAGTCCAGTACACTAGAGGAATGACAATTGTGTTCTTGAATAAAAAAAGAAAAAACCCTAAAAACTGCCAATAAAATATGCTCACAGATGCCACGAAATATAATTTCAAGACGAAGGACACTTTATATGATAGCTTAATGTATATGATCTCACACTAATGATATAAAGTAACCACTACTTAAATGCATAACTAGAAAACATGAATTTAGTCCACTATAAAGACGTTTTAGTTCTCAACACGAATTTGAAAACACAAAATGAACCAAAACGTCATTATAGCGAACTAAATCCTTCACTATAGATTATAGTAGTACTAGTGAAGTAAATTGCTCTTATAGTGAATTAAAATCACTCTTATATTTAACTAAATTTTATGTTCTATAGTTATGCATTTAAAATTAGTTATCTTTTAATAATCTCATATAATATTATTATGAATGTTCAACTTGTAACCTACTCACAAGTAAAAAAAATTAAGATATTATTGATAATACTTAGTACCATTTGGAAACAAGTTATGACTTTGAGCTGACGTATATATATCAGTGGATGGTGGTGCGTGTCAAAAGTAATAAATCAAGGAATTACCAAAGGAAGAAGCGAGATTAGTGGAGAAAGATATCAAATTGATATGAATTAAATGTGTAATACATAGTCTAGAAATAGATTGATATGTTACTAAACTTGTATTGTACATCTTCCCTATATATTAGGGGAATGACCGAGAGTAATAAAAAAAACAATCAAGAATACAATTATCTTCTCCTAAACAACCATCTTCATACTTAGAGTTGCCCTATGAATCGCCTAACTCTCGAGTACCATCTTTAAGATGGTATCAGAGCGGGTTTGTTCGGGCGTGAGACTCAGAAAAATTTCATCATAGTCTCGAATACCTTCCCGACCCTTTGGACCTGCAAAAACACAACCAAAAATGTCAGATTCTGACCCCCCAAAAACCAATACAGTCGTTACCCTCTCGGCAGATCAATTTGCAGAATTAATGAGACTAAGCATGTCTCAGAAACCTCAACCCCAACAGCCTTCATCAACCGAATCACTAGGCGAGGTGCGCCTGGCAGAAAAACTCAACGGGGATAACTACCCGTTATGGGCAAAGCTCATGAGTCGAGCAATCCGAGGGAAGGGGCTGGCCTCTCACATAAATGGAGTTCCAGACCCCCTCCTCAGACGGACCCAAATTACAACCGGTGGCAGCAGCGGGATGATTGCTGCTTCAATTGGATCATCAACAACATCGACGCCAGCCTCGTAAATGAGGTTTCCCAATACGAAACGGCCTATGACTTATGGGATAGTCTAGCCACAACGTACGGGAGCGGCGCCGATCAATTCCAGATCTCAGACCTGCACAGACAGACATACAACATCAAGCAAGGAGAATCATCGTTGGAGAGTCTCTGGCAGAAACTATAGGATCTCTGGATATCAATCTATACCAGGGATCCAAACCCCATGGATGACTCATCGAGCATCGAAAAATACAATCAGGTCATACAGAGGCATCGACTGCACCAGTTCATATGGGCGTTGGATGATCAAAAATACAGCAAGATAAAGAGAGAAATCCTAAATATGGATCCCATACCGACGGCAATAAAGGCATACGGGTTAGTCCGGAGAGAATCAATCAACGAAAAGCTTCTCAATCCAAAGGGAAAAGAATTTGGAATCGGATCAGGGCTCGCGGTATATGACCGCAATCGAACACCACAACACCACCATCACCAATCCAGGAACCCAAACTATTCAAGGGACGAAGACAAAAGCAAATTGGTCTGCAACCATTGTGAAGAAAAGAAGCATACCAGAGAGACGTGTTTCCACATCCACGGTTTCCCGGAGTGGTGGGATGAGATGAAGAAGACGAGGCAAGCCCGGAGTGCAGGCCGAACTAGTGGAGGCAGGGGAGGCGGAAGAGCCTCAGCCGCCATAGCCCAAGACCGTGTAAACACCGACCGCGCCTCCTACGCCGAAAATCCGACGGGTGGCAGCGGTGGTGGTGGCATCTCAAGAAGCAGTGGCGAGGTCCGAACCGAAGAGAATGGCCCAATCGCATCCGTCTCCATGGCTCGGACATGGGCCGAAGGTAATACATTACCAATTGGTGAATTCGCCGATGAAATCATCGACGGAAGCAATAATCGGAGGGATGGAGAAGCCGCTAGGGTTCCCACAGGCAACAAGGGGATGACGGCGGAGGTTTCCCCAAACCCGATTAGGGTTATACGAACCAATGTCCCAAAACCCTCTCCCCAAACATGACCCCTTCTCCCAAAAGTTCCGATAAATTCACCCCAAACAAATCCTAAACTACAGTTTGACCCCCGACCAGAAAGTCCTCTCCAGATTGACCCCCATATTTGTCAAATATCTCAAACCTACCCCCACAAACACCAATATTCCCACAACTCACCCCAAACTTCACAAGGTGTACAACAACACCCCCCAGTTGCAAAAACCTTGCAAATTGCACCCCCAAAATCCGAAAACCATACATATCAACCGGTCATAGCTTGCCATAACTCATTCGACGCATTGACATGTTCCTCTACCTCAAACACAAGCCATAAGGATACTAACTGGATTTTTGACTGCGGGGCAACCGACACAATCTCCTTTGAAGCCTCAGACTTTCTTTCACTTACCACGTCCAGAAAATCCTATGTCCAAACTGCCAGTGGGAACCTAGCAAAAGTTATGGGGGCAGGCACCATAAATATCTCGCCAACCCTACGCCTATCTAATTGCCTTTTTGTTTCGTCTTTGTCTCACAAATTATTATCAATTAGTCATGTGACTAAGGAACTGAATTGCAAATTACTAATGCAACCCCGATTTTGCATGTTACAGGATATCAAGACGGGGACGATAGTTGGGCGTGGCACTGAGCGAAGCGGCATGTACTATGTGGACGAGATAGCCCAACAGAGTGCTGCAATGATGTTGACTCCCGGACTGACTGACAGACAGGCTTGGCTTTGGCATCGTCGGTTAGGGCATCCATCCTTGGGATATTTTCGTCATATTTTTCCTGAACTAGCTAGAAATCTGAAATCATTTCATTGTGATACTTGTGTGTTAGCCAAGAACCATAGACACTCTTTTAAGCTAAACAATACAAGAGTCAAATCACCTTTTGCTTTAATACACTCTGATGTTTGGGGTCCCGCTCCCATCACTGGGGGCCAAGGATTTAGATATTTTGTGCTATTTATTGATGACTATTCCCGAATGACTTGGATCTATTTTCTGAAAAATAAAAATGATGTTTTCGATAAGTTCGTCGACTTCTTTAACCTTATCAAAACTCAGTATAAGCATACCATTCAGACACTTAGATCGGACAATGGGGGGAATTTGTCAATCAAAAAATGCAAGAGTTTTTTAGAATCAATGGGCTAGTCCACCAAACCTCGTGTGCATACAACCCAGAACAAAACGGGGTAGCTGAGCAAAAAAACCGTAACATCCTAGAAATCACACGTGCTCTCCTACTTGAATCCAAAGTACCAAAATCCTTTTGGCCAGAAGCTGTAGCCACCTCCGTTTATCTCATAAATCAACTCCCCACGGGCATCCTTAGCTTTAAGACTCCATTAGATGTTTTCTCCAAACACTTTGAAGTACCATCCTCCTTGTCCCTCGAACCCAGAGTTTTTGGATGCTCGGTTTTTGTCCATATTCCTAAACACGAACGTTCGAAATTCAATCCTTGTGCCCACAAGTGTGTCTTCATTGGCTATGGAAAAAATAAAAAAGGATACCGTTGTTATGACCCAAAAACCCGTAAAATACACATAACCATGAACTGTGATTTTGTGGAAGGGGAGTACTACTATCAATCTAGCGGTCAGGGGGAGACACATACTATAGACAATAGTTAAACCAGTGACCTCCTAGATTGGCTACCTGATGTTCAAAACCACATACACTTAGGGGAAGAATCACCAGGGGAACCACAGACAGGGGGAGAGTCTGAGCCAGGTCCTGTCATAGAAGTTGGTCCACCTGAGGAAGCTAGCAACACCGCCGGGCCGTCAAATCCAATGATACAGAACGACGAGCAACGTGACATCAACCCACAATCATCCCCTCCTTCGATTCCTGAGGTAAATAGTTCGGATTTCGATAATACCTCTTTGGACGGTACTAACCTAGATAGGGGAAATGATGAAGAGTGTGGAACTAGTGGACAAAGTAGTCCATTGCCCCCGAGGAGAACAAGAGGGGTGCCTCCTCGACGGTACTCACCAGAATGGAAAGGAAGAAAGGCTAAATACGCGGTATCCAACCTTACACATGCTCACTTATCAGAAATGGCGCGGGCCTTCGAAACTGCTCTGTATGAGGAAGAAGATATTCCACAATCATTTGAGGAGACAAACAAACATAAACACTGGAGGGAAGCCATGAAGAAAGAGATCGATGCTTTGGTAAAAAATGGTACATGGGAGAAGTGTACACTGCCAGAGGGAAAGAAGCCTGTTGGATGTCGGTGGATATTCACCATAAAAAGACGAGCAGATGGTTCAATCGAGAGATACAAGGAGAGATTAGTGGCGAAAGGGTACACCCAAGTCTATGGGGTGGACTATGAAGAAACATTCTCACCAGTGACAAAGATGGAAACGGTGCGAGCACTATTATCCATAGCGGCAAGCAAGGACTGGAATTTACACCAGTTTGATGTGACCAACGCCTTCCTCCATGGGGAACTAGAACAAAACAAGGAGGTGTACATGGAAGTACCACCAGGATTCTCCGCTGAATTTGGTAAAGGTGAAGTATGCCGGTTACGAAAAACTTTGTACGGGCTGAAACAATCACTGCGGGTATGGTTCGGCAGGTTTTGCCAGGCTATGTTCAAGCACTGATTCAAGCAAAGTCACTCTGACCACACACTCTTCACAAAAAGGAAAGACGATAAGATAACATGTCTAATTATATATGTTGACGACATGATTATCACTGGAGACGATGTAGAAGAGATCCAGAGGTTGAAAAAGAATTTGTTTAAGGAGTTCGAGATGAAAGATCTAGGAGCACTGAAGTACTTCTTGGGAATAGAAGTATTGAGATCCAAACACGGAATTTTCCTGAGACAGAAAAAATACGTCCTCGACCTGCTGGCTGAAACTGGTCTGCTTGAATGTAAACCAGCAGAAACTCCAATGATTCCCAACCATGGTTTAAAACTAGAGGAAGGAGCAGGACTTGCAGACAGAGACAGGTACCAACGACTTGTCGGGAAACTCATTTATCTCTCTCATACGAGACCCGACATTGCATACGCCGTTGGCATTGTAAGTCAATTCATGCACCAACCTCAAACTGATCACATGGAGGCCGCCTTGAGAATCGTGCGATACTTGAAAGGCACTTTAGGATATGGAGTATTCCTAGCCAAGAGGGAAGATTTGGAAATTGATGGATACACCGATGCTGACTGGGCGAGCAACCCGGTGGATAGGAAATCTACGGGGGGCTACTTCACGTTCATAGGAGGAAACTTGATTACGTGGAGAAGTAAGAAACAGAAAGTGGTGGCCCTATCTAGCGCCGAGGCTGAGTTCCGAGGAATGAAAAGTGGACTCATGGAAATCCTATGGCTAAGAAGACTACTCGAAGAAATTGGCTTTCCACCTACTCGAAAGAGTAAATTGTATTGTGACAACAAGGCTGCGATCAGTATCTCAGAAAATCCAGTTCAACACGATAGAACAAAACATGTAGAAGTTGATAGACATTTCATCAAAGAGAAGCTAGATGGATGCATCATCGAATTCCCGTTTGTTCGTTCAGAAGAACAACTGGCAGACATACTAACCAAAGCGGTTCATCCAAGTGTGTTCAAAGAAGTATTGGCCAAGTTAAGCATTGGAGATACCCTTGCTCAACTTGAGGGGGAGTGTCAAAAGTAACAAATCAATGAATTACCAAAGGAAGAAGCGAGATTAGTGGAGAAAGATATCAAATTGATATGAATTAAATGTGTAATACATAGTCTAGAAATAGATTGATATGTTACTAAACTTGTATTGTACATCTTCCCTATATATTAGGGGAATGGCCGAGAGTAATAAAAAAAGCAATCAAGAATACAATTATCTTCTCCTAAACAACCATCTTCATACTTAGAGTTGCCCTATGAATCGCCTAACTCTCGAGTACCATCTTTAAGAGTGCCTGTATAGATCAAGGCGGGTGTGCGATCAAACCATGGTCTTACTAGTCCGACATGATCCAAGCCCGATAGAAATGAATCCAGCATGCAATAACCTAAAATTCATTTTTTGATGTAAATAAATTTTAATCCAAAATAATATATTTGAAAGGTAATGACCTTCAACTTTAAGAACTGGTCAATTTTAAAACAAAAAGAGACTAATTCATGCTCCCTCCATCCCGCCCTATTTAGTTATGACACAAATTTTAAGAAATGTAAAGAAAAGTTAGTTGAATAAGTTAGTGGAATATGATTTTCACTTATAAATACTTATTAGTTTTATAATAAAATGTGAGTGTAATAAGATAATAGGATGTGAGGTCTACTTACTATTTATGGTAAAAGTGAAATATGACTCTTATTGTGGGACGGACTGAAATGGTAAAACATGATTCTTATCGTGGGATGGAGGGAGTATTAAATTTTAACAGCCAACTTAACATTGACCTAATTAATTAATTAAACCCATACTCAACATTATAATTTGTGTTAAATTGATCGCCAACATTATAATTTTACTTTTATCTCTATTTTTCAACATATTTGATTACTTAACAATTAAATTTAATGAGGTTTTAAGAAATAAACATATTAATTTATAAATAAATTACTCCATAATTGCAAATATAAAAATGAACAGATTGAAATCAAATGCTGTCACTTCAACTAGAGCCGCATGTTATTAGTAATATATTTTCTCCGTGCTAAATTAGTGATCTAGTAATCTACTATTTCTTTGTATTCCAATTAACTTTAATATATTTTATCTTTCAACAAATTTTAATATATTAGGTCCTACTGCTTTGGGCACTTATTTAATTTGGAGAAAATAATTGATAACAAAAACTTGCATAGAATCGACTGTATTTTATTTTATTTTATTTTATTAAATTAAATCAAACTAAATCAAATCACATCCTAATATATTGAAATAATTATTTTATCTAATTAAATATGTTTTCATACAAAAAGATACCCTTCAAATCAAACTAAATCAAATCACATCCTAATATATATTGAAATAATCGTTAAAGATTATACTAGTACTAATTAGTAAATAATATCTTTAGATACATATAAAGGTGTTCGGTTTGCAAGATTGTATCTAATTTGTAGTATGTTTGGTTCATGAGATTCAATCCCACAACTCAATCCTATGGGATAATTAGTCATAGCTAAACCCTCTATGACTAAAATAATCTCACAACTCAATCCTAAATTATATCTTGGTATTGTTTTATTTTGTAGACCGAACACCACCTAGAAGATTAAGAGAAATAAATGCCGATATCAACTACAATAACGGTTTTGCTGAAAAAGTGCAAATTAAAAGAGTCAACAAGGTTAATATAGACAAAACATAATACTAAAAGAGAGTGAGGACTAGGGTTTGTGGCTTCTATAAAAAGAGAGCCAAAGCATTGAAATAAATGTAACGAATGCCTTCCTCCGGGTGGGGACGCACAGAAACGGCAGAGCTAAGCGTCGGAAGCCTTCGGTTGGGCGTCGTTGTGAAAAGGCTTTCCTCTTTGAGTCTTATGCCTTTTCCAATGCCGCCCATACCGATGGCTTCCGATCTACTCTCCCCTTTCTTCCCTTCCCCTTTTCCTTGTTTCTTTCCGATCTACCTCTCTGGATCATCCTTTTTTTCCCGAAACTATGGCGACAGTCTTATTTCATGTTTTTTTCCTGCATAAAAGATGAGAACTTCACGCGGTTGCTATTTTGATTAGAGCTCATTACATTTTAATTTTTAATTTAATTGAATATGTTAGCCGTGTAAGTATAAAAACTTTAGATCTGTTGGCACTATGTTTTAATTTGTTTCTGATTTGCAAAAGAAAAGCAATGAGGAATAATATATTATACTACTCTAAATGTGAGAATGGGTCAATGCTGGAAAGAGGAATTGATTGATGTTGATGGAGTTTATCAATTTGCCATACTTTATTTTTTGTTTTCCCTTCTTTTCATTTTGAATTTTGGATTTGAAGTTTGGTTCGGGAAATATGTTATGCTATTTGTTTTAACTTTTAGGACACGTTTTATAGAGTGAGTGGGTTATAGCAAGAGGATTAACATAGGATAAAATTTTCGGGCCAAATGTAGGATTTATGTAGGATAAAATAAACCCACAACAGGATAAAATAAACCCACAAATTTTGTGGGTCACATTAACTAAGCCCAATAGTGAAAACGGGCACTATTCACGCGGGCCTGGCGGGCCGCCGCAATTTTTTTGGGGCCTTGGATTGCATTTATCCAAGCTGAAAATTTGTATCAAACATTGGATTGTGGTGGGTCCCACCAACCTTAACCTTGGTTTATCACCTATAAAACGGGTCCTTAATTGAATTCCTTGAAATATGTTTTTGAAATTTTTAGCCAAAATTGCTAATGTGTTTTGTATACTGTTACTTTCATTTGTGGTATACAATAATGAATT
This sequence comes from Salvia splendens, assembly GCF_004379255.2. Lineage (NCBI taxonomy): Eukaryota > Viridiplantae > Streptophyta > Magnoliopsida > Lamiales > Lamiaceae > Salvia > Salvia splendens. Next base: position 12,354,204 of record NC_056037.1, on the reverse strand, counting down.
TCTTTCTAAGTCTAACTTTGCAATTTAAGTCTCAAAAGTTCCTAAATTTTTACTCCCTCCGTCCCAGCTGCACGGGATTTTAAATCTGTTAGCACACTACGTTTTAATTTGTTTTTTCTAAAATTAATCTAAGAATTTTGTCCAAAATCTTGACTAAATATGAGTTCAAATTTCTTCATTGAATTAAAAAACTGATACTCACAAAAGACCAGGATTACAAGCAAGCAACGTGCTCCAAAAACTATTTATTTAATGCATATTTATTTGAAAGTAATTATGTTAAGCAAAAATATGTTCTCTATAATTAAGCAACTTTTATACTCAACACTAGTTGAAAATTCAAACAGTAAAAATCTCACTGTAACTATCAAAATGTTGATATTCTCACCACAATCCTATACATAAAAGTATATCAACAACCACGATCTACATGTAGTAACGAAAGTATTATGCAACTAGAACAGAAAAGGCATCCCTGGAGTATAAAAAAGAGCCACAACTGAAGCATGAATTGGAACCATTTGTCATGGCATGCACAAGTTTTTGTGCACCTGAATCCACTGCGTGTTGTATGATCTCGTCTCGTAACAATGCCAAGAACATTGAATCCTCATCCTCCTCTGTTAAAAACACCCAAACAGAACGGCCAAGAGAGCTACAAGCAGCTGAAGGAAGGAGACATTCTGGCGCGTGGTGGCACTTGGTAGATACGGATACTCATCAGGAGGTGGCATCACACAGTTGTCCCCATTGAAGTAAATCCTCCTAGGGAAGGCCCAACCCTTCTCGAAAGTGAAGGTGGATTTGTCCTTGCGGAATAGGAACTCTGATTGAGCGTTTCCCAGAGGGCCGGCTTCCATCAGCAGGTCGTTGTAGTACTTAACTCCCCATAGCATCGCAGTGTCATCTGTCAATACAAAAAATGATTGACTTCATGTGATCAAGAAAGTAATGGAGTAGTTGTTTTTAGGTAAGTAGCATGACTTACTTATGTCTTGGTATGGATTGAGTGGCTTGTAGTTGAAGCTGAATATCTGTGTTAGGTTGTCGAAGTTGGGGTGTTGGATTACTAAGTTCCACAATGTGTAATTCATCCTGTAGTTGAAGTTTGTTATGGTGACCTTAACCCTCCAATAATCCTTGTAGTTCTGCTTCACGTGCCAGTGGATGCGAATGGGGCACATGTGGCTCGTGCATTGGACTAGAGGCGCGAACCTGTTGGTCTTCTCTTGTTGTGAAACGACTGAAGCTAGGTATGGTGAGTCCGGACTGCAGGGAGGAGCCAGTATATAACGAATGATTAGTAACAGAGGGACAGAGAGAGAGGGAGAGGGAATATGAAAAAACTTACTTGACACAGCTTCCTGGATCTGTGGCGTTGTTTTGGCATCCACATGTGCATGTCGGGCAAGGAACAATGGTGTCATTGTAGAAGGATGAGAGCGAGACGCAGCAAGAGGGAGTTTTTTGAGCCAGAAACTGTGAATATGTACATGTAACATTCCATGTCACTGCAAGAAGAGAAACGTGAATGAATATAAGCCCAAACTTGCACAACAAGAATTTCTTGCCATTATTTCTAGTACTTATAAAACATGTCAACGATCCCACTTTGGTACCATATTCAACAAAAATGTCATTCCTTCATTGATCAAGAAATTCCCATTTTCAAATCATTCCAATTTTTCCAATCTGAAGACTAACTGATTCCAAGGTGAAAAGAACCTACTCATAGCCTGAGTGACTCTCCTCCCATCAGAAGACACATATTTAGTAGGCTTCACGATTTTGGCAGGTCCGCAGGTATATCCAGGACCGGGTGCTCTCAAGGTGAAGTTCCTGGGGACCCTCACAGTTTTGTTAGTGGTTCCAGCAGCGCCAACACTGACTTGGAAGGAGCTTGCTGCATTGGATGGATCCTGTCCCCAAGAACCAATCACCCCTCCTTTACAACAGTTTGCAATCTGCTGGTTATAGGGAGTTCCGGGCAATAGGTCCACGACTGTGGGATCTTTCTTGCAGCAATGTGGGACATTCCCTTTATACTTTGAGCAATCCCCTTGCTCTGTTGTTTGGGCTCCCATCATGCTCCATATCACCTCCTTCTTCGCCCACGTCCACCCCAGAGTCCAACCCGGTGCTTGAATGTGACGATATTGTTGGAAGTTGAACATTGTTACTACAGCCTGGATATCCATTTACATATGCCAATTAGGTTCATCGTGGAAAGAAAAAAGTTGAATATATCCTTTAGTGATCACCACACAGACTATCATCTCATTAGAGGAATCTGATATACAAGATTACATACGAACACAACCATACATTAAGGTGCTAAATCAGACAAGTATTTCTATAGAAGGGGTATCTTATTAGGAAGATTGTATTGTTTGTGATTTGTGCAACACTTACCACATAGCCATCGGGTGTCCAAGAGATAACGTCCCATTTTATTGTGATATTTCCGTTCGGGTCAAGTGCATCGTAAGCTTCTGAAAGAGGATAAAACACAAGTTTAAATCTATGATCTTACCTTATCACAACACTGTCTTGTATGCAGTTTTTAAGACAAATCATTTTTGAGGCCCTAAATTCAGAAAACTAGTCTAATTTCAAGATTATAGTATTACTTAATTTGGGAACAGAGGAAACAATATGCTAATACTTGATGATTGTCTAGTAAAGATTCAAACAGGTGATCCTTCCCCACTACAGAAACAAGACAACTAAAGCTCTGTGTGCACAAATTGATTCCCAGTTTATGTTCATCCAAATCCCATTTCAACAACTCAAAGATCCATACAATCAAGAAACATACTTTTTTCCTCAATTTTCATGCAAATTACTTGAAAATGCAACTGTTCAAACAAAATTCTACACATAATCACATCCCATTAATCCAACTTCATCAAGCAAAAAAAGAATTAAAATTATGCTCCACACTGAACCAACAAAGAGATGGGATATTACCTGTTGAAGGGATGGAGAAGCAAGATAGCAAAAACAGCAGCACAATGGAGGGAGTTGAGAATTTGAAGCTTAATTCCATAGTTGCAGAGTCTTCTTGCCACGAAGATCTGCAACTAAAGTGTGAGTGGAGGAGAGAGAGAGAGAGAGTAAGAAAGAAAAGATGGCTGTTAAATCTTGTCTAATAAGAAGGCCTTAAAACTGGATTTTAACCACTGGAGGCGGCACATTCGTTTCCTGTATTTTCAGCCAACATGATTAATTTATTGTTTTTCCTCAATAATACACGCGACAGAGTATTCAGTAGTATAATACTACGAGTATTAGATATAATCTCTCTCTCTCTTTGGTAGTTAGCTTGTTCGTTTCTACCATATTATTTATATATCAATGCTATAGACATTATAATATATGATACTGTATATACTATTATTAACTTAAAGAATTGAGAAAGGAAGGTGCGTCAAATTTTATGTATATTGATGAAGGCGACACCCCAACTAAAGCCCTCAAGCTGAGAAAAGTTCGTATATATGAATTGATCGATTGAAGGTATGATTTGAATTTTAAACAGTAAAAAAATTCCACATTCTATTAATTTATTTCATTGACAATTTATTATAAAATTGAATTATAAAATAAACAAGAGAATGTAAATGACTGAAATTTGATAAGTTCTTAATTTATTTTGCTAATGAAGCTGATTTTAGCCAAATTGATATGGTTGTGCAATTTCAGTTAAAAATGTCGTTGTTGTAAGAGCATCCACAATGGATGCCCGATCTCATGCCCGATCGCCCAAGATCGGGCTAGGGCGCCGTCGGGCCCGATCGAAAGATCGGTCGCGCTCGATCCATCGGGCGCCTGATCAGGCATCCACTGCAGCGTCGCACCCGATGACGCGGACGCCCGATCGATGCGTTTTCCTTTTTTTTAATTTTTTAAAATTTCTATCTATAAATGTACCTTATTTTCACTCATTTTTCACACATCTCTCACACATCTCTCAACTCTCTCTCCATTCCAATATCTCTCTTTCACTCACTAAATCAAAATGTTTCCCGGGGAAGATATGGGTCGGGCTATGGAACGCGCATGTTTGCTTTCGGGAACCAGATTCTCGCAGGTATTCGTGCAATACAAGAGCAAGAGCAGGTCCCGAGGCCCATCTGCCACCGGACATCCGTCCGTCGAGAGCATGGCCTAGCTCATCAACGTCTGTTCGAAGACTACTTCGCTGATGAGCCCCGGTGGGGACCGACGGTTTAGAATGCGGCGAGAACTGTTTCTCCGAATTGTTCACGCGCTGGAGGCGCGCGACGAGTACTTCTAGCAGCGGCAAGATGCGGCCCACAGAAGGGGTCTATCCCCGCTCACGAAGTGCACAGTTGCGCTTCGTCAGTTGGCATACAAAACCACGACGGACATGTTCGACGAGTATCTTCACGTCGAGGATACAAATGGCCGAGAGTGTCTGTTAAAATTTTGTGAGGGCGTTATTGACGCCTTCGGCGCCACATATTTGCGCAAGCCGAAGATTGCCAATTCCTGATGGGGATGCACGATAGGGCGCACGGCTTTCCTGGAATGTTAGGGAGCATTGATTGTATGCACTGGGAGTGGATGAATTGTCCGGCAGCGTGGAGAGGCCAATTCACCAGTGGGTATAAGGGTAACCACCCGAGGATGATCCTTGAAGCCATCGTTGACCATCGTCTTCGGATTTGGCATGCTCACTTTGGCGTGGCGGGGTCAAACAACGACATCAACGTGTTGAACACGTCAAGTCTCTTCACCGAGCAATGCAATGTCAATGGTCCGGTTATCCAATTCACTGCCAACGGACGACAACATCATATGGGGTACTACTTAGCCGATGGCATATACCCGAGATGACCAGTTTTCTTGAAGACGATCTCCTGCCCAACGGATGCGAGGAGAGAGCTTTTTGCAGCGCGACAAGAGTCTGCGCGGAAGGATGTGGAGCGAGGATCCGATGTGCTTCAAGCACGTTGGGCAATAGTGAAAAGCCTGACTCGTTCCTGGTACATGCATCATATCGCCAATGTCATGTACGCGTGCATCATCTTGCACAACATGATTATTCACGATGAAGGTCGAAGAGCTAGCGATTGGTCCGACGATGAAGCCGGTCCGAGCGCAGGTCATGCAACCCCGCCGGCCGCTCGAGGTTTACCCTATGGAGTCAGTGAGAGATTACAAGCTCAGGAGAGCATGCGCAACCAACAAGCTCATCTTCAACTCATGAACGACATGATTGAAGAAGTTTGGATACGTAGTGGTCGTTGAAATTATACCTCTTTTTAAGTATTTTCGTTGTATTTTTTTTTAAAATTAAGTAATGTATGTTTTTTGCTAATTCTTTAATTTAGAGTCTAATTTTGCTATTTATAATGGGTAACCATAAAAAACAAACATTAAAATTGAAATGAAAAATGGATAATAGATAGGGCACTCACTAAAGCCAAACCATTACAGAAAGAATGAACATGCTGATGTGGCAACCACTAGGGCATCCATTGTGGAGGCTCTAATAACTAAATTAAGCCAATTTGAACCCCTTGTTTTATAAGGGCGGGACATGGAAACATTAAATATGGTAAAAATCCAATCTATCTAGAAGCAAAAATGTTTTTTTTTCATAAATTAAAAAGCTACGTTACTAGAAAAAATTTGATTGGCACGCCCTTTGGAAAAATCCATATAAGGAAATATTATTCCAGCATTCATATTAAGAAATAAACACACTTGAAATTGCCACTTTGCAAGGCAATAAATTCATGGATTAATTTAGGATATAAATCCTATATTTACTTTACTTATTTTGCTTAAAAGTCATGAAGACCAACCCATACGCCTTAATAATACAATTTCCACATATAATTTAGAAATAAATGTATTACTATTTTTTTTTACAGAAATTCTCATGATTCTTGTCTTGCCGACAAAGAGACAAATATTAGAGAGAGAGAGAGAAGGGAGAGAGAAGTTGCCGACACTGGTGTCCGGTGATAAAATTGTGGGAAAGAAAGATAAAGTATGCAATGCATTTTTGTCACTGACAGCTCACCATTTCCTCATTTTAATTTTATTATTTTATTTGTAAAATATGATTTCCAGTGTCGGTGAGTTAATGTTCAATATTCCACGAAGCAGAAAACAACTGGCAATTATATTAAACTTAACTGAATATATATTTTATTTAATAGTAATTTTATACTACTATTTTTATTATAGGTCAAATCTTTACACAGTCACACTATAAATTTAACTTTTAAAAAATTTAAAAGAAATTATATATAAACTTATAGTACTATAATAAATTCTACTATATCGCAACTGAGCTATAATATTCACGGTGAATAAATTTTAAGTGATGACTGTGTCGATATATATAGTGCCAAAAAATAGGAAAGGGATTAATTGCCCAAAACAGTAGTTTCCAACTTACATTTTTTGTATGGATAGATTTGAGTCCTTGGTTGCACATGCTAAGGATGTCATATATACCTATTCATATCCCTGTCCCACCTTAAGCTATAATTTCTTCAAATCAAAAGTCCTTACCAAATTAAATATCTATAATAGTAGTATTATACACATGGAATATTATAAATTCTTTATCACACATTTTTTTTACAAGAGATGTGTATTACAATAAATTTTAATTTTGTCATTTATTAATAGATTATCTATCATAATATTGTCCCCATACCATACATTAATTGATCATATTACCAAAATTTTATTTTCCTATTATAATTTAATTTTCGAGCAGATAATTAAATTTATCTAACTAAACATAATATTGATACCTTACGCAGTACAAGAACAAGATATCATATAGTCAAGCAATATCACACTTTATCTTATTTTACATACCAAACGATCTCTATCAACACATGTATTTATTTATTTATATTTGAAACTTACACAATGTTGAATGATTCCAACTTCCCAATCGATTAGATTATAAAAAACTTTTTTACCAATTGAGTTTTACTTCATCTAAATATATAGATATACATATTTTTACATGGTAGTGATAAAATGCAAACTTATATATTATACAAACTCCAAACTCTTCAACACAGTGTCAACACAACGTTAACACAATGTAAAATTTCAAGATTTTGATCTCAACACAATGTCAACACAATATCAACACGGTGTCAACCATTGGCACTATGTTGATATTTTCTGTTGCTATTATTTTGTAATCTGTTGACATTTTTAACGATCCAAATCATAGTTTAGAGTTTGTACAATATTTGAAGTTTGCATTTTATATCATTCCTATTACTAGAGATGGTTAAAAAAAATTGTTAATGATTAAGGGGAACACTTGCACTCGACGTATAAAATAACTGAATATGCATTGAAAATTAATTGCACAATGAGAAAAATATATTTTCCCTCTGGATTCGAACTCAAGTACGCTTTTATCGAATATATGATCGAATAACCAAAATAGTTTTTAGTTTTTATTATCACTTTTTATTTGAATAATTTTCTATTACTACATAGTATAATTATAAACATCAGTATATATATATTGGACCTGGCCCATAAGTTGGTAGACGGATCCATAAGTTGGTAAAGTGAGGGTCATAAACTAAGCCCACTCTCTTTTATTAATGAATGCGGCCCAACAGATGATGAGAATTGGATTTGATAATTGAGAATGATCGATGCCAATCGATATGATTTTCAGGGATTTTAGTAGATTAGGCCAAAAAAATATACAAAAAAATTATATATATATGGAATAATCTTTTATACAAAGATCAAAACAATATATTAGTTTATTCATAAGTAATTCAAGAAAGCAGTTGTCATTAATTTTAGATATGCCATAGTGCCATGCTCATTATAATGAAATCCCATAATCAAAACCAGATCCGTGAAACCTGAGTTTTGTAACATCATCAATTTTTCGAATCATTTCATCTTCAAGATAGCTCAAATGATCTCCAACTTGGCCCTTCCTAAAGAAAGAATTATACGGCAAGGGGAATCCACTCTATCCGGCAAGGCAACTCACTCGATTTGTTAATCTCTTGATTGCTCAAAATATCAAAGCTGCATCTCTCCACTATCTTCTCAACCTCCTCCTCTCCTCCAAATGGACATCCCAAGAACTCACCAATTCTCCTCACATGACTCTTCGTATCTTCCTTGAGCTCTTCATAAGTCACAAACATCACTTTCTGAGGCCTTCTCAGGCTCTCGTCCCTGTAACCGAGCACGTGATCATAGTAACTGATCCACAGCCGCCACGGATCATCGCCAACGGCAACGGCAACGGCATCTAATTTCTGCACAAAGCGCCACATCGAAATTAGGGTATCTTTAGGGTTTCGAGTAACGTACACGATTTTGCAGTCGCATGAATCTGGGGAATCTTGTAGAATCTGATAGGGTGCGTGTGTGGCCAAGATTCTCCCTTCCTTTTCATCGAGATATTCCTGCATTTTTCTACCTCATTGTGTTCGTTTCCGGATGTAGAGGTTTGTCTCGAGGGATGGGACTAGCTCTTGAGGATGGGTGGAGGGTGGAACGGCGTCGTCGCGGTGGGTGATGGAGTAGAGAAAGGCCTTGGGCCATGTAGTTCCGGTTTTGGGGAAGGAGGCTAGGATGATGTCTGATTTGACCTTAGCTTGCCACGTGGCAGGCTTGCTTGCCTATGTATCGTAGATTGTTTGTTATCTCTGATTTCATATCGCATCACCATAGTGCTCTGATTTCGTATCGCAAATTGCTTGGAACCATATGCCGAGTTGTTTGTCTATGTATCGCAAATTACTTGCTTGTGTACTACAGATTGCTTGATTTGGTTGTCAAGTTGTCATTTTAACTATAGTGTCACTATAACTCACCCATAAGTTCAAACGTGAATAAACATATGACCATTTTATCATTTTGGTCCATAACATTATGTTTTGAACCTTTGTATTCTGGAGAAATTAAATTGGTCCGTTTTTAATTTTTTCCTTTTGGCGGAGCCGTCAAAATTACATTGTCAACCCAAATTAAGTTATCTTTGACTGTATTAGTACTAATCCCTCCATCCCATAAAAATATGTGTACACTTTCCATTTTCATCTGTTCCATAAAAATATGTGCATTCCATTTTTGAAAAGATATATCAATTTAATAATATAGGTCCTACTAACCACTAACTCTACTTTAACAACTATTCTACTCCCCTCTCTTACTTTACCATACCATTCTCCTCATCTTTCTTACTTTAATAATTTTGTCTTAATTTCCGTGTCATACCCATTGCCCATATTTTTACAGGACGGAGGGTTTCAATCTTTTGTATGAATGGGGCAGAGGAAGTATAATAAATCATAATTAGATAGAATTGACCAAAGTCCAAAAATGATTCAAAACATACTATCATTTTATACTTTTGGTCTAGAATATTAAGTTTTGAACCTTAGTATCCCATATAAAATGAAACTGGTCTATTTTTTGTTCCTTTTTATGGAGCCGTGAAAATTGAACGGTTAACCAAATTCAGTTATCTTTATCTGTATTAGTTTTCTTATCAGTATTTTAATATTTTTAAAATATAATCCTGGTCTTCGACCATATTAGTATTTCGATAATATTTTTAATATTTTCAAAATAATGATTCTAGGTTTTATGAAAATTAAATAAAAAAGCATCTTAGAAATTAATTTATTCAACCAATAAAAGCCGATCTAAAATAAAATTGCTCATTCACAATATATCATGTCCAATGCCAAAACATGACCTATTCTTGTAAATGCTTATATTGTGTGAATTGCAAGGAATATTTAAAAATGTCAACAGATAATATAATATTAGCAATAAAAAATCAACACAGTTTTAATACAATGTCAACACAACATTAACCATTGACACCGTGTTGACATTTTTTGTTGCTATTATTTTGTCGTCTGTTGACATTTTCTAACGGTACAGATCAAAGTTTGAAGTTTGTATAATATTTAGAGTTTGCATTTGATTACATCCCTTTTTGGTTTACCATATAAAAACAAATTACTTATTTGCAATCTCTGGACAAAAAATTTAATTCACATTTTAGAACTATTTCTTTTTCATTTTATTCCTTCAATTTAAAGGAAAATTTTGATTATGATCACTATTTAATTTCATCTCTATCTTCTCTTATTTATCCTTCTTATCATCTTATTTATCTCTCTTAATCATTAAACTTATTTTATGCTAAAAAAGTCAACTCATGATTATGCATTAAAACAATGTTTTATGTTTAATTTGATACTTCAAAAAATTATTTTAGTGTTTCAGTTTATTACTAATAATTATAAAATTAAATACGTGAACTTCATTTTATTTTTAAATTTATTTCAATAATTTTATATATAAATCTATTTTAATTAAACAAAAGAAATCCATACTAAACCTCACATTAAATTTCCACACCTCATTTGTTTTCAGTTTAATATTCATTTTCTAATAATTAAAATACGCACTATCTCATTACATGTTGAACTTTACTTCTTGAAGAGATTGAATTATTTCATAACATAAAAATTACTCTATTTTTACTTATCACATCATATAATAAAAACACTCCACTTTTGTAGTACTACTAATATTTATTGTATTAATGGTATTAATTTTAAAAAAAATGAAGTATATAGTTATTTTAGAGTGTGAATGGATAATCGTGATTGGTTTCTGTACGCGGACTAATCTTGATCGAATAGTTTGACAAGAAACCTATTTTCAAAAGAATTCTTAAAGAAAAAGGAAATTATAGCTCGCTGTATTCTTCAGGAAGTTGGTTGAAAAGATTTTTCCTCGTTTCCGCCATGAGACGATGAATTTGATGTAAGTGTTGAGTTTCTATAACATCTCTTTATTTTTTTTGCATTCGATGGATACAGCGGGAATAAATCAGAAGCCATCATTCGGTCAAACGGAAATCAATTGGGACAAGTAGGTTTCGCCAATCTGCTTTTCATTATTCACGTTATTAATGATGTTTAATGGACTATTTGAGGGTGAATTTGAGTTCAAATCGTTTATTTTCGCCCTAATCGTATTAAATGAAGATATGGTAGGACTTGGCTATCTTTTCAGTGTTCTGTTGATTAGTTGCTGCATTTGATCGACGGAGGTGTGTGTGTGTGTGGGGGGGGGGGGGGAGGGGGTGTTACTGATACATTTGTAATTGGTGTCATGCTTAGGGTTTTCATTAAAACTGGATTAAAGAGTTTTGCTTTCTTGTGAAATTCCAGCAAAAGATTATTGGCAGAGTATAGGAAGTTCTGTGAAACTTGAGAATAAGTCATACCACAAAATGAGGAGAAAGTTTTACTTTCGTACAATGATTGTCATTGTACAAATGATTCTTTGACAGTCCTCTGATCACCTGAACTAATGTTGCTGCTTGGTATCTTTCACTTGAATGTATAATTGCTTAAAGACTGTTGTCACATGTATCTGCCATTGCTGTGAAGCCTTATGATGCAAATTTTTTTATTTTAATGTGTAATTGCCTGATTATTCTACCTGGGCAGTCACAGCTCAGTTGTTTTAGATCAGACATCTATAAATATAAGAAATTATAGTATGTTTTAGTCATTTGGGATTCATTGTAGTTTCTTTCCCGTGTAGGCTTGACAAAACTAAATTCTATGTTGTTGGAGCTGGAATATTTACTGGAATTACAGTGGCACTTTATCCAATATCAGTTGTGAAAACCAGGCTGCAAGTTGCATCACATGATGCTGTAGAAAAAAATGCCATGTCTGTCATAAAAGGCCTTCTTAAAACAGATGGAATTCCTGGTTTATATAAAGGTTTTGGCACTGTCGTGACGGGAGCGATACCTACCAGAATATTATTCCTAACTGCATTAGAAACAACAAAAGTAGCTGCACTGAAGATGATAGAACCTTTCAAACTGTCAGAGCCCACACAAGCAGCATTAGCAAATGGGGTTGCTGGCATGATGGCATCTTTTTACTCACAGGCTGTATTCGTACCAGTTGATGTGGTATGCTTCACATACTCTTTGGTTTCTGTTGTCCATCGGAATTTTTTGTTAGGTTTTATGTGGAGTTAATTTTTTTCATTTAATGGAATAGAAATTCGACATATTATAAGTATATAGAGAAATATGTTGTAAACACAAAAGGAAGTACTGAACGTGTATTATAGAAATCAGATATTTTATCTTTTAATTCCCTTTTTGTGCCAATTCTAAACCTAGATAAGCATTTATTTAAAAAGGTTAGTCAAAGACTGATGGTGCAAGGATATTCGGGCCATGCAACCTATACTGGGGGCCTGGATGTTGTTCGTAAGGTGGTAAAGTCTGATGGGATTCGTGGTCTGTACAGAGGGTTTGGTCTCTCAGTTCTCACGTATTCTCCATCCAGTGCTGTCTGGTGGGCAACCTACGGTGCAAGTCAACGCGTCATTTGGAGGTATTGCATTAAACATGAGCTCTCTTTGCTTTATTTTCAGCTCATGTCTTGCAGCATCCTCTCAAAATTATTTTATTCAGCTCCTCCTTGCTAATGTCATGCCACTGAACCCTAGGTAGTTAGTCGTTATCTACAAATCTTAGGCAGTTTTTCTATGCAACTTCCTTTTTTATTCCGCATTAAAAAAATTAACATAATTGAACTAGGAATGTAATATCTGCAGCTGACATGATTGTTAGGATTTGTTAACTGGTCGAAAAAGACTTTGTGCTCAAAGAGTCTCTATATATGGGCAGGGGAGCAACAAGATAGTTGACAGTAGATTTATCCACCACGATAATAACATGATGCTGTTCCGAAGATATTTCTTTCTTGTAAATTTATAATCCATAATGTGGTTATGTTTTACAGTTTGATATAATCTTGAATTAAGTTGGAGAATATTTCCCAAAGTTCTCGTATGCAAAGATTCATATTAGGAGTTTTTTTAAAGTCTTCCTTGTACAAGTCTATTTCATCATTGGATATTATTATCATCAACTGAAATTCTATGGTGATCAACAAGTGACTTGTATCACATGCTGCTTCATCACATTCTCTCAGGTTTGTACAATCGCCTGTACAAGTGGTTGTTTTATACTAACATTTATATTTGGTATTGTGATCCAGACAACAGAAGAACTGAAAGATGTATTATGAAGATGATTCAAGCTATTGTTTCTTTCTGGGGCATATCTTTTACTAATTCTCTGGATGAAACATTTTTTTCTAAATTTTGGTTGCAATTAATTTTTCATGTGTCTGGCAGATTGCTGGATGATGGAAATGCTGCTCCAAGCGAAGGAAGAATTATTTTGGTTCAAGCTGCTGGAGGAATTTCTGCTGGTGCAACTGCATCATTTGTAACAACCCCATTAGACACCATTAAAACCCGCTTACAGGTAAAGTCAATCTGGTATTCTATATAACGATGCATTCCTGTATTGGTGGATAGATATTGTGGTGAAATTCGGAACTTTTTTACTTTCTTATTTATGGATATAGTAACACATCCTTTACATCTTAGACACTTAGTGTTTATTTTAGATGGTTTGAGATTGGTTTGGGAGTTTACTTATTTCTGACAGTGTTAAAGGCCAAATACTACCATGAATATCCTGTATAAATCTATTAGGGCACCAATACCATTTTTTTGTTTTACTGTTTGGTCTAATCTGTGTTTATACATAATCCAGGTGACTGGGCATGAAAAAAGACCCACTACAAAGCAAGTGGTTAGAAGTTTGATTGCTGATGATGGATGGATTGGCTTATACAGAGGACTTGGCCCAAGATTTTTTAGCATGTCAGCTTGGGGAACCTCAATGATTCTGGCTTATGAATATTTGAGTAAGTTCCCTTTCTTTTGTCATTTTGGTAATCAATACTATGTCCATTTATGTATTATCTCCATATGAATGCTACAAATTATTTTCAGTCTGTCTTGTGTTTGTTTGTTCAACTATAGATCAATTGGCAGTGCTCTGCATTGTTTTGTTTGATGCCTGGTTTCACCTTTGTGCTGGTTTATCTATGTGAAGGATTTTCTGTAGCTCATGATTTCAATGTATTTGTAATATGCAGAGCGCGTGTGCGCAAAGGATGACTAAGCCATGAGTAAAGTTGCACACGGGTTCATTTTTTGCTGTGGCGGAGGTTTCTTTTAGAGCAGTCCAGCAGAGCGAAACATTGCTTGGGGCACATTTAAATTGTTCATTTGGTGAACAAGATAGCTTAACCTAAAATGTGGCTCTTCTATTGCACCATTCAAAGTCAATCGGCAGTGGAATTTATTTTGTCCAAATTATTTGGAATACTCAATCCCTAATTCTTTTTAGAGTAAAATAAATTCTTTAGTTGCTAATCTTGGGGGAATCTTGGAATATAAACCTATTCTTGATCAAATCTCATTATTTTTTCCTGAGAATCTGTTGCATTGCTATTCCATTCCATTGCACTAAATGTAAGCACTTTTCGATATGTTTATGCAAAAGAGAAACAAGACAAGAAATTTACTCGCTCGTTGCTTTAGCCATAATAGTGATTGAACAACTTTAACCATCTTTTGTTCAGTTGGCATTACCCAGTGTTCTTAAAGTTAATCTTACAATCATAGTTACACATTGGGACTGACAAAAATTGCAATTGGAAGATTCATAAAGAGAGGCCTCTGTTCTTTGAAGATCAGAGAGCTGCACGAACTTTGCTTAATAAACGGGGATTAGCTGAAATAACAAATTATATTAAATGGGAATCATTCAACTTGGTTTTTTTGAACTATGTATAAATTGCAATAAGCCAGATGCTATTTCAACAAGAATTTATCTAAGATGGGGATCAAATGTCAAGTTACAAAGTGCAAAAACGGAGCATCACTACCCCAAGATAAGGTAAAAAAGGAATCCTGAAACCTAACTCACCCAACAACTCTCGGTAAATCTTGCCCTCCATGCTCATCCTCACCATCCCTACTGTATTCAGCATACTCTTCAAGTGATTGTATAGTATATAAGTCGCCGGCTTTGCTGGCATCAGCAGTTGGAGTTGAAGCCGAGCCCTTGGATTTTTCTTTGTTCATCTGTTCAATAGACACTGAGTTAGCAATTCTACAGTTCAGGAGAGCTGATTTACAGAACTGAAGCAGGCACCAAGGTGGTCACTTGCGATTAAATAAAAGTATATAAGTCTTATTGTATGGAATAAGCAAAAAAACTAACGATCAATTTGATAAAGACAAATCTCATTATACAAAATGAGAAAGGAAAACTGGACTTGAGATTAAACTATCAAGGATAATAAAGTCCCAATTATAGTTGCTCCTTAACGTCATGATCTTGTCACACATCTAGATAAAACAGTAACGCCTACAGAAAGTCTTACTAGAACACTCGGTCATTCATGTCCGAAAAAAATTGCATCTTACTGTTACATTCCTAAGGGTTATTTCACCAGATAATTTGGTAAATAAACTATTCCAGACATTAGTTAAGTTGTATATAGTGAGATGGAGCTTCCAAATGCAAGCCAGCTGCTATCAGCCCCACTAAGGTAGTATCCAAGTAATTAGCATCGTTTTCCCTCATTTCACAGAACTAATAAGTGCTGATTGCATTGGCTATTAATCGATAATTACTAATTAAGAATTTAAACTAAACAGTGGTCTTGGCCTTGGCCTAGTTATGGTTGTGTTACTTAGCCATTTAGGGATCGAAATTCTTTTATCATGTTGACAATTATTGTATCAAAGTACCCCTCCCCTTTTACCCATAAACACAACAGAGCATATGACAAGGAATAACTTCTTAAAGTGAAAAAAATGACATCTGAATGCAAATGCTTGCAAAATATAGAAAAAAAACTCACAGCTCTTAGCAGACTTCGTCTATCCCTCTCCCGAGCATTCTTGATAGCCTGTAGTAGACAGAAATCAAATGAGGTTGTAAATAAACACCAAATAATTCCAAATCATGTAATTAAATCAAACCAATGTCTGATTCAACTGGTAGAATGAGATATCTAAAACAAGAGGAAATAAGAAGGTTGATGAACTAATAAGATGAAAAGGGAAAAACCTCTTCTAATGTCTTCTGCTCAGCTTCCACTTCTAAAATATCTCTGTACACAAAAAGAATACTCAAATGCATTACACCTAATTCAATAATTAACTTCCAAGAAAGAGAACCCTCAGTCTCTCACAACCATTTTCGCTTTTATTTGGATCAATCCTCCCCAATTCTAGCAAGGTGAAAGAAGCTAATCAGTATATGACGAGAAATTATACTATACCTTCCAATTATTTTATCAACGCGGCATGAACATTTGGCACATACATGGTGCTCCTTAGCACAACCTACACATCAAATTATCCAACAATTCAAAATTTTTCCAATCAGCGAAAAGAAAAAAGGAAATTCGAATAATAATTCTAAATTAAAAGAAAAACAAAAAGACACAAAATTCAAGTTTTCACACAAACCAGCACAGAGATTGTGATAAGCTTGCCGAACGTTCCTCTTGGAACAACGCTGACTGCAAATGATTTTTCCAAACAAAAGCTCAAAAATTAGAAAGCTAGAGATGAAATACCCTAAACAAACAAAAAAGAAAAAAAAAATATTCACCATTTTGCAGGTTCAGAGAGAGGCTTATATTTTCCATATTTTCGTTTCCAATCGATCTGTTCTTTACAGCGATAGCAAACGCCAGTTATATCCGAAAACGGCCTCAATTGACCCCCCAATTCCTGCCATTACAGAAGTGTATACATAGAAATTAAGATACGGTAGAAATTTGAAATTGAGGAAAAAATAAGTGTGTATGTTTGCTAAAGAAGGGGGATAGAGAAGAGAGGTACAGTAGGGTTGATCTTAACGCCACCGTTAGGTTTCCATGCGAATTTGTTCTGGTGCTTTGGCGGACCTCTTCCGCCGCCGCTACTACTCATCTTACAACACACAAAAACCTACGTACCCCCACTTTGCCTCCTTTTGTCACTATATAATCTTCAAATCAATATGACTCACATTTAAAATTGGTCATCAATATTAATACTAGTTGAAAATTTGTTTTGATTTAAATATGCTTCTAATTAAAAATATTTAAAACATTAAATTTTTAAAAACCAAAAATATTAAACAAATAAAATGGATTGATTTTAAATTCATAGTTCTGAAATTTTAAAAATATGATTATAATTTAAACATAAGCTTAGTTTCTCTTCGTAAATAGAAAACTTATCTTTGAATGTGTGACACTATAGAATAATTTTTTGGCAGCATTAATAGCCTGGTAAAAAGTCTTTTACAGAAGTATGTCAACTCTATTTTCATCAATTGTGAAAGGCGATGCGAGTCGAGAATAAATGGAAATCAAAGCTTTTCTATCCAAGACAATCATCATAGTCGGGCGAAAGAAACTCATGGAATGGAAGTTGATACAATTCATGTAGCTGAAAAACAAAGGGGGGGATCGCACTACTCAGGACACGAGCAATTAATTCTGTTGTCAAAGATTGTAAATAGAGCTTGGAGTTTCGCAGCTGTACGACTGACTTGCAGCAGTAGCTGTAACAAAGAGCCCGTCTCAACGAATTGTCAGTCCCTGCACTGCCTGGGTGCCATCTTCGACGATCTTGTTTGCTTGAATGGTGCTGATTACATTAGCAATGTTTCCCTGCAATAAATTTTCATGAGACACAATAGGCCAACGGTGCAATTTTTTATAAAACTTTTATTGGAGATGCATCCAATGAAAGAATTAGTAAGGAGAAGCCAGAAGCAGCAGCTGCTGTAAACATATACTCATAGGACTTATATAACATATTTATATGCTGCAAGTGATAGATTTACCCTCCATGCTGCAAGCTTAGACCGAAGGGATTGCCATTCATGAAGTCCAAAAACACGCTTTGAGCAACGGCTGAAGCAAAATTGAAGAATGGTTGGTTTCATAGATGGGTTATAATAGAGCTCAAAGAGATATCCGACTGAAACCAAACCGTACTTTACTATGACTACTTCATTGATTTGATCAATTCTGCAATCTAGAAGCTTAGCTGTAATTGCCTTCACAACCCATGGCTCAACTTCACTGTACTCAATCTAGAAAAGAACATATTTTCACAAAACATCAGATGTAATCTGTAAAGCTGAAAGGGCAGCTTATACGAACAGATCAATAAGTACCTGGAGGGTTTCCTTGATTAAGGAGTAAGAGATATGACCAGATTCATGGGTACCAAGATCTACTAAAGATATCAATCTCATCTTGGCAACACAATCTTCATGCACAAGAGCTGAGCATGCCCCACAAATAGCAAATCATGTGTCGGATATAGGACACGACTAATGCATACATTATTTACCTCACAAAATAAAAGCGGTGGAAGAGTGGCATACCATGGCTATTAAAAAAATCTGAATTTGAAGATTGAAAATCAAGATATGCATCAAGCCTCTGAGTCAGAAAGATGTTTAGAATTTGATACACCGGAGCATATGCACTGTCTTTCTCCAGTTGTGCTATTGCAGGAATATCTAGTAAATCACCCTGGGGCAAGAATATAGAAAAATCACTGAATGATGACAATACTCAATTACAACTCTTCCAGTAAGCAAGCTTCCAGAACACCACAACATAAGTCTAAGACCTGCTTTTCCCCCCACCAACAAAAAGCAGCAGAAGGAAAAAAGAAACAAGAAGTAGTAGCTCCATTTTGAAGAAATAGCTACTGAAGTTATGCAAAATTGCATTCCCTAGCTAATCATCTACCTAGATTGTGCTTTTATCATACACAGGAAAAGTTCATGGTTTATCAGTTAGATATTTTCAACACAAAATTTGCAAAATAAATTTCTTCATTGCTCAAGTTCAGGTGGAAATTACATAGTACTACATTGTTTTTCTAAATGATAGCATTGGGCTTGCTCAAGCCAACTTGCTAAATAAATACTCCCTCCATCCCACTCAAGATGTCCATCTTGACTTTCTAGTTTGTCCCACTCAAGATGTTCTCTTTCTATATTTGGAAATAAATCTCTCTCCTCTCTCATTAAAATATTGAACAATCTTTTTCTCTCTACCTATTCCACCTAACAACTTTTTTCCTAAAATCCCGTGCCACTCAAGAATGTGGACATCTTGATTGGGACGGTGGGAGTACTTATGTGTGCTTTGAGAAATTATCAATTTCAACTGTGTAATATAAGTACAAATTCCTTATCAAATATGTAAATATATAAAGAACTAGAAATTTTCAATACTTTTTTAAAAAACCAAGGTGCTCTTCTCTGGTCTCTGAAAACAATTCCAAACATTACCTGAAACATATCAGGTGACTTAACAAATTCAACAACAGCACGAACAGCCTCTTCCTTAGCTTCAGCCAAAGCCAATGCATCATCCCCAGAAAAGGTTTCCAGATACTTGACAAGGTAATCAAAAGACTCTTTTGCTGAGCTGAAAGTGCAGAAGCATATAACTCAGCAACTAGTTTCTGTAGCAACCTCATCACATGCATAAACATATACACATACTCACCTCTTGCTGTCTTCCAAAACATTTGCAACTGTCAGAAAGAGGTCTCTCTTATCCTTGGTTCCAAGATTCCATTCCGATATAAAATCATCCAGCTTCTTAAACGATGGAACAACATGTTCGGTTACCTTCCCACTGACAGCCAAGTTAAGGGCCTCCATATAGACAAAGAACTGGCTATATGGGTTCTCCAATAGGTTGTAGAGGTTAAACAAGCTAAATGAAAGAAAAGAGAAATGTCAGAATTCATGAAACCAAGCAAGCAGCCTCAAGGACTAAGGATTTCTGTTTCTTACATCTTCAAGCGCAGACCAGGTTTTTCATTAGGCTGTTGAGTAACCTTTGTGGCTATAAGTTCTGCTATCTCATGCACTTGGTCAAGACTCTCAGGCTTCTTTACAAGGTGGCAGACAACAGTGTAAATGCATTCAAGATCTGAGGCAGAATAACAGAACACCACATATAAATCAGAAACTTACCCATCCAGTATCACCATAAGTACTTTTTGGATAGAGAATGCTGAATTAGTAAATAAAGTGCGCCTTTTAGTAAACATATAAAATGCAAAAAGAAAAGGTACATCAAACTGGAGAAGCATATCTAAGTCAATTGAAATTTCTTCGGCCAGAAACAGAAGAGGCAATCTATATATACTATTCATCATCCACTCCAACTGCAAAATTATAAAACTTAGATTACTTGAATCGATAATTTGAATACAATGCTTACCTTTCTCAGAAGCCTTAGAGAAAATGATATCAGCAGAAGCAAGAATCAAAGAAGCCAAATCCAACCACCTCTTTTGTATTATACATTCTTGAGCCTCCACCAACAATCTACTAACGTGTCCCTCTGCTACCTATCATTATTTTTAAAAATAAATAAGTACTTCAAACCCAATCGATTTCCTCATCCGACTTCATACTATTATAGGTATTCCAAATAGTAAACGGAAAAAAGAGAAGCCTAAAGATTAAATCTCATTCTTTTAAATTTCTGCATCACAAACATTTCCAGAGTATTACAAAAAAGAAAATTGTTTATTCAAAATTCTCTGTCAACATCGGAAAACATCATCACATGCGAATTTAGAGGTATGAAGGAGTTACCTCTGGACCGGCGTCGGCCCACGACAACTCGGCAACGAACCTAACGACGGAGAGAGCGGGATCTTCATCCGATGTGGGGACAATCGTCGTCATTTTTCCGAATCTGCAAGAGAAAATTCAGAAATCTCTGCAGATGCAACTATGAATTGCTCGGCAGAGAGTTCTGATGTTGGAGAGAGAGGACACGATAGTGAGAGGGGCAGAAAAACCCTAATTTGAGGATGAAAAAGGGATTTGGAAATGTATGAGGGGTAAATATGTAGTAGTACATGTTACTAAAACATCTGCAAATGTAAAAAGGCGATAAAATAATTTAATAATATATATAAAAAAATTCATTTCGGATTACCAATAATTTAAATAATCATTTACTTTATTCCATTTTTCATATACAACCTCATATTTCACTATTTTTTATAATCACCGTCCATTATAAAACTATAACTTATTCTGTTCATAAAAAAATATGAACATTTGGTTCAACATGAGTTTTAATATATATAATTGATGAAGTAGAAAGAGAGATAAATGATAGTGTTAGTAGAGATTGGGCTCTCATCATTACTAATTTAATGATATAAGTTGTAAATAAAATTACGTGCATAGTCTTGTATTATTTAACTATTCTAATATTAAAAAGTTCATATTTTTTAGGGACGAACTAATAAATAAATAGTTCACTTTTCGGGGCGAAGGGAGTCTTAAAAATTGGTCCCACATCCACTCACTTTTCGGTCCTTGAACAATTTTATTTCACATTGGATAGACTTTTGCACTATTCCTAAACATTTTTACCCTTTTGGCTTGAACGGTGAGTAAAATTATCTATTAACTATATATCCATTAATATGCGTCATTAGATTTGGATAGACTTATGCATTATTCATGAACATTTTACCCTTTTAGCTTATACTGAGACTATGTTTATCATCATTACTAATGTAATGTAATAATATAAGTTGTAAATAAAATGACATGCAGAGTCTTGTATTATTTAACTATTCTAACATTAAAAAGTTCATATTTTTCGAGGACGAACTAATAAATAAATAGTTCACTTTTCGGGGAGAAGGGAGTCTTAAAAATTGGTCCCACATACACTCACTTTTCGGTCCTTGAACAATTTTATTTCACATTGGATAGACTTTTGCACTATTCCTAAACATTTTTACCCTTTTGGCTTGAACGGTGAGTAAAATTATCTATTGACTATATATCCATTAATATGCGTCATTGGATAGACTTATGCATTATTCATCAACATTTTACCCTTTTAGCTTATACTGAGACTATGTTTATCAGCAACCACCCAACCTAACTCAACCATCCACCTTTTCAATATTTAATTAATTTTCATCTCCTCCACATCATCTTACACATCATCAATATTCATCCAACCCAACCACACTATTTTTGATGGTTTATCAATGATCACCCAACCACTCCGTTATATATTTATTTTATATTATTTTTTAATAATAATATTAATACACAAAATATTTATTATTGTGTAGTAAAATTTATATAAAAACACACAATAAATGACAAACTAAAAATAATAATTTCATCATCAAAAGCTAAGGAAATAATCTTGGGAAGGATTGAAGTTTTGGGAATGATTGAAATTTAGGGAACCGAAGAATATATTAATCTCATCATCGTCCATAGTTAGCAACAAAGGAAACTAACAAATACGATATGAAATTGTATCAAATAAGAATGATTATAGGAGGAGAAAAGATTATATTTTCTTTTTGTAAAACTATAGCAAATGTGGTATATATATATATAGGATTATATATATATATATATATATATATATATATATATATATATATATATATATATATATATATATATATATATATATATACCAACCAATGAGATTGCTCATTGGCTGAACGGTCAAATAAATGGAGAGACCGTTCGGTGTGTGTTTGCCCACCACCCAACCTATGTCAAAGAGAGAGAGGCATGGAAGAATTTTTATTTATTTTTAATATGCTAATGATATGGCGGTCGATCTTATTTGACCTAGTCTGAGGGTAAAATTGTCCATTGACTATATATTCACTAATATGCATCATTAGGTAGACTTTTGCATTATTCGTGAATAATTTTTACCCTTTTAGCATTACCACATGTATTTTTGTTTCAGGCAGTTTCACTTTACTTTTTCTTTCTTTTGATGCTTTTTTGGTCTTACAATTTCGTATTCCAAAAATATGAATTTAAAATTGAATTACATTTGAAAACCATAAAGAAATAATAGTGGCAAAATTAAAATATATAATCGTGTTATTATTGCTTATAGGGCATTAGCAATGGTGTCCCCTCTCCGGAATCCATCTCAGGGCCTATCTCCACTTCTGCCACGTCAATAGGCCTATCTCAGAGCTTATCTCCATGCAATGAGAGCTCATCCTAGAGCCTATCTCAGAGTCCATCTCATTTCCACATCATCACTATTTTATTTTATTTTTAATATCAATATCTAAATATTTTAAATTAAAATATTACATAATAAATTAATTCTTTGTTGTATTACAATATTGGAAAAAAAATACAACAAAAAGCAAATTACAATAGAATTTAAAAAAAAACAAAATAAAACATCCTTCATTAAAAAACAAAAAAAATAGAGAGGAGTAAAATTGAGATTGAAATTAGAGAGGGATGAATGTATATAGGGGATAAAAGATGAATTAATTTTTTTGAAGAAAAGGGAGAGATCGGCTGTGCCTATGTATCGGCCTTGGGGTGGAGGCGGAAGGGAGTGGCCGTAAGCTCCCTCCCCACAATGGGAACTGTGGAAGCCGATTGGGGGAGGGGGCGGCAATCGCTCAGTCCTTGCGATCGACCCCATTGCTAATGGCCTTATGCGCCTAAGAATCTAAAATCCTGAATAGACGAGTGCTTATTGGATTAAATCTAAAATTATTTGGTATGTAACAAAATGTTTTGAACCTTCAATATATTAATAAAATATTCAAAAATTAATTACACTCCATATTGACAAGGTAAAATAATATTATGGAGTAGTATACTATTCCCTCTATCTCAGCTTATATATTAAAAAAAACGCATGATTTAATTAGATGTCGACTAACCTATTTATTGGCCATTTTTTAAATAATGCTAATCATTGATCAAAGTTGCTTAATTAATTTGTGATTTTGAATTTTTATAATTAGTTTATTTCAAATTTAAATTTTGAGAATAAATTAAAAAAGAGATAAAAATAAGAAAGACAAATAAATAAATAAAAAGTAAAAAATGATTAAAAATGAAAATCACACAGAAGATACTCGGTGAAGCATTTAATACAGGAGCCCTCTAAATGGTGCATATTAGTGGATAAATAGTCAATGAATATTTTCGCCTCTCAACTAAAAAATGGTAAAAATATTCAAGAATAATGCAAAAGTCCATCCAACATGATTATACCATATGTCCAGGAACTAATGATGCTAATAAAATGATCCTAGAACCAAACATTAAAGGTTAGATCATCCTGGAACCTAATATATAGTTAACTATAAATATAAATATAAATATAAATATAAATATAAATATAAATGTGTAAATATTAACAAAGAAATCAAACAAGTGAGGCCGACCGATTGAGATGCAATGGATCACTTTTTGCCATCACTAAAGAGATAACTAAGAGCATCAGCAATGGAGGCGTCAAAACCGCGACGCCAATTTTTCACCGACGCCGGTTCTGACGCCGAACCATTGCGACCGGCGTCGGCGAAATCGGCGTCAATTTCGGTGTACCCATGCCGATTCGTGTGGTGACGCCGGTTCTAACGCCGATCCTCACGGCGCCATTGTAGGCCCCGAATCGGCGTCAGAATTTAATTTTTAATTTTTTTTTTCGAAAACACTATATATACGCGCTTTGAACGTCATTTTTCATTCGCACCACTTGTTTTAACGAGTACTCTCTCTATCTTTCTTTCTGTACAAGATCAATAACGAGCAATGGAGAACAACTACGCAGGAACTCCAGTGACTCCCGGGGGATGGTCTCAGACTCCCCCGACTCCCGGGGTAGGGTCTCAGACTCCCCCGACTCCCGGGGTAGGGTCCCAGACTTTCCCGGCTCCTGAGGGAGGTGGTTGGCCTCCGATGACCGGGTACTACAACATGTACCCGTGGCAGCAGATGATGCCGGGGTGGGCACCCGGCATGCAGCCCCCTATGCAGATGATGCCGGGGTGGGCACCCGGGATGCAGCCACCGGCGCAGCAGATGATTCCACCGCCGCAGGGGACGCCCGGGGGGGACAACGCCTATCGGCCGACTTTTGATTTTTCCACCGGTTCTTCGCACACATCGACCCCAACGGATGCACAGTATACGAAGACCTTCTCCTTAGCGGACTTGGGTTTTGATATTAACGAGGTTCCGGAAACTCTCATTCAAAGCCAGGGAGTAGGGCGGGGTAAGAAGAAGGGCAAGGCCAAGAAGGTCGGCGAGTCGTCGCAGCCGGATGAGGATAGTCGAGTCCGGAGGAAGTGGACGGACGCGGAGAACGTTGCGCTTGCCAAGGCGTGGGTGAGTGTCTGCGACGATCCTCTCGTTTCGAACAACCGGAGGATCGTCAACTTGTGGGCCAAGATAGCCGCAGTCTACAGGGCATTTTGCCCTGAAGGGAGACCGCGCACCGGGGAGGAGTGCCGGAAGTGCTGGGACCGAATCAGGTCTGGCGTCTCTCGATTTTCAGGTTTGTACGCCAACGCCCTCCGCATGCAGACCAGTGGCCAAACAGAGGAAGACTGCAGGACGATTGCGGAGAGAGCCTACCCCGATCCGCAGAAGAAGTACTATGAGTTCACCTACTGGAACTGCTACGTTGTGCTCAACGAGTCGGAGAAATTCCGGGCAGGTGTCGACGCTGGCTGGCCGAAGATGTGGTGCTCGATGAAAAGACTAAGGTCAAGCGGGCAGAAGTACTCGCTAAGGCGCATAGCGTGGTGGTCTTGAGTCTAGGCGACAAGGTGTTGCGCGAAGTGTCGAAGGAGACGACGACGATTGGAATCCTTGAGAGGTGCGAGGAGCTGTATATGACGAAATCACTGGCCAACCGACTCTTCATGAAACAGAGACTCTATTCATATCGTTTCATGGAAGAGAAGGATATCTTGGAACAAATGGAGGATTTCAACAAGGCAATTGATGACCTCGAGAACATTGATGTGAAGCTCGGGGAAGAGGATAAGGCCATTCTCCTCTTGAATGCCTTGCCGAAGTCCTACGATCAAATGCGGGATGCAATATTGTTTGGAAGAGAAGGGACTGTTACACTGCTGCAGGTCCAATCCGCTATAAGATCGAAGGGGATCCAGCGATATGGGGACAAGTCGACTGAACTGACCCCAGAGAGCCTGAACATAAAAAGGTTCAACAATAAGAAACCATTCAAGAAGGAGAAGGATGTCCCAAAGTCTATTGGCGTTGGTCAGAAGGAGACGCGCTCTTGCCATTGGTGCAAGAAGCCGGGTCATTTGAAGAAGGACTATTTTGCGTGGAAAAGAAAGCAGGCGCAAGAAAATGGCCCTTCTAAGCCGAGCTCTGACTGTGTGTAAGAACAAGAGGTACCGCATGCATTGAATGTTATGGAGATCGCGTGTGGGGAGCCTTGGATCTTGGATTCCGGATGTAGCCTACACATGTGTCCAACACTGGAGTTGTTTGAGGACATAGCTGAAGCTCATGGCTCGGTAGTCTTGGGGAATAATCAGATATGTCAGATTGAGGGGATCGGCAAGATTCGCTTCAGGCTTGATGACAAGTCTGCAGCAACATTGAGTGATGTAAGGTACATCCCGGAGGTGAAAAGGAACCTCATATCCCTGGGGATGCTAGAAAGAAAAGGCTGCTCCTTCCACTCAGCAGATGGGATAATGGAGATTAGGAGGAACGGGGTTCTTGTTATGAAGGGTAGGAGGAATGGCAGTTTGTACTACCTTTGTGGATCTGCTGTCAAGATAAGTGATCAGGTAAATAACATAAAATCTGAATCACTTGAGACTTGGCATAGAAGGCTGGGGCATCCGGCTATGGGTAGTATCAGAGAGCTCATGAGCAAGGATATCATATTTGGCACTGATGAGCAAAGTCCTAAGCCTTGTGAGGAATGTATTATGGGAAAGGCAAAGAAGCTGCCCTTCCAGAAAGGTAAACACACATCTACTGCTCCATTAGACTATGTTCATAGTGACTTGTGGGGGCCATCCCCTGTGCCATCTATTGGGAGGGGGGAAGTATTATATGACTATTATTGATGACTATTCTAGAAAGTTTTGGGTTTATATACTTAAAGAAAAGTCAGAGGCTCTCTCAAAATTCAAAGAATGGTGTGTTGTTGTTGAGAAGGAAAAGGGGTGTGTGGTGAAGTGCCTTAGGACTGATAATGGTTTGGAGTTTGTGTCCAAGGAATTTGGGTTGTTTTGTCAAACCAAGGGGATAAAGAGGCATCGTACTATTCCTCTGAATCCTCAGCAAAATGGTGTTGCAGAACGGGGTAACAAGACCATTTTGGAGAGAGTGAGGTGCATGTTACTGGCCTCAGGAATGGAGAAGAGGTTTTGGGCAGAGGCTGTAGCTACTGCTGTGAAATTGATTAACAAGTGTCCTTCCTCTGGGATTGATGGGGACACTCCAGATCTTAGATGGTATGGCAGCTATGGAGACTACTCACACCTCAAGACTTTTGGCTGTAAGGCATTTGCTTATATGAAGCAAACTAAATTGGATGCTAGAGCGTTGAGATGTGTAATGTTGGGGTATCAACAAGGTGTGAAGGGCTATAGACTTTGGTGTGTGGAGCCAGGAAATCACAAAGTCCTGATCAGTAGGGATGTGACGTTTGTGGAGTCAGAAATGACTTTCAAGAAATCTGATAATGTGATAGAAAGACCCCAGCAGGTAGCTCAGTTTGAGATGGAGAATCAGGGACCCTCTGGTGAGGAATTTGATGTACAATCTGATGTTGAGAAGGAACCAGAGAGAAGGGGAGCTCAGCCGCAGCCAGATATCCCAACTTACCAGTTAGCCCGAGACAGAACCAGAAGAAAGGTGAAGCCTCCAGTGAGATATGCAGACACTGAGCTGCTGTACTTTGCTCTATGCGTAGCAGAGGAGATTGAGTTTTCTGAGCCAAGAACTTATAAGGAGGCTATGAATTGTAAAGATAGAGACAAATGGCTTAGAGCCATGATTGATGAAATTGATTCCCTCATCCAAAATGGGACTTGGATCCTAGTTGACAAGGTGGAGGGTAGAAGGCTGGTAACTTGTAAATGGCTGTTCAAAAGGAAGATAGAATCAGCAGACAACCAACAAATAAGATTCAAGGCAAGATTAGTGGCTCGTGGATTCTCACAAGAACAAGGTATTGACTACATTGAAGTGTTCTCACCCGTAGTCAAACACACTTCAATTATGATTTTATTGGCAGTAGTTGCAAAGCTTGATTGGGAGCTTGAGCAATTGGACGTCAAGACTGCTTTCCTACATGGGGACCTAGAGGAAACCATTTACATGTGTCAACCAGAGGGATTTGTCAAACTTGGGATGGAGAACAAGGTGTGCCTACTCAAGAAGAGCATATACGGCTTGAAACAAGCAAGTAGGCAATGGCACAAGAAGTTTGATGATTATGTGTTGAGCAGTGGGTTTGAGAGGTCCAGTTATGATGAATGCGTGTACATCAAGAAGAAGGAGAAGATTGCAGTGGCCTACCTACTTCTATATGTCGATGACATGCTGATAGCAGGTGCATCAATGCTTGAGATTCCGCAGATCAAGAAGGACTTGAGCCTAGCCTTTGATATGAAGGATTTAGGTGGAGCTAGGAGGATACTTGGCATGAATATTGTGAGGAACAGAGGCAAGAGGGAAATCTGGCTGAACCAAACCAACTATATATCAAGGGTGGTGAAAAGGTTCAGGATGGAGGACTCAAAGGTGACTGCAACCCCACTGGCACAACACTTCAGACTGAGTGTGGAGCAATCACCAAAGAGTGATGATGAGAGGCTTGAAATGCAGGCCATTCCATATGCAAATGTAGTAGGGAGTGTGATGTATGCCATGATTGGAACTAGGCCGGATGTGGCGCATGCTATAAGTTGCACAAGCAGATACTTGAGCGACCATGGCAAGGAGCATTGGCAAGCGTTGAAATGGACTCTTAGATATCTAAAGGGAGCAGGGAATATGGGAATCTTATTCAAGAGCAGAAGCTACAATGAAAAGGATGCATTGGTTGGCTTTTGTGACAGTGACTTTGCGGGGAGTGTGGACACTAGGAGGTCACAATCGGGTTACATCTTCACAATGTACGGTGCAACTGTGAGTTGGAAGTCGAGCCTACAAAATGTGGTGGCTCTTTCCACAACCGAAGCTGAATATATTGCATTGACAGCTGCTGTGAAAGAATGTACATGGCTGAGAGGTATTGCTGCTGACTTTGGAGTTGTGCAAGCTGCAATTTCAATTGGTTGTGACAACAATGGGGCTTTGAGTTTAGCAAAGCATCAAGTGTTTCACGAACGTAGTAAGCACATTGATGTGCGGCTACACTTTGTTAGATAGGAAGTAGAAAATGGGAGGGTGAAGCTGTTCAAGGTTGACACAGCTGTAAACCCAGCGGACATGCTGACAAAATCACTACCAAAGGAGAAGTTCGAGTTGTGTTTGAGGTTGGTGAGCTTATGCCAGCAGTGATGTCCAAAAAATTCAACTAAGCAATGAAGGTGGAGATTTGTGGGAGTTAATTGCTCAGTTGCAATAGCTCACACTGAATCAGAATTCGAGATCTTACGCCATTGACCGAGAGCATTCAGCAGCCGTTGGATGCAGGAATCGCGGAGATTAAATCCTTGTCGTAGGATTAGAAAAGTTGTTAGTTAGTTAGTTTACGCTTTATAAAAGGAAAGAGAGGGAATTAGTCTACAGTGATATAACTTTCCCAAATTCAAACTTTGTATACTATGTTCTTGAGATTCAATAATACGAAGACTCCTATTCAATTTCCAATCATCTTGTCGCTCTCATCTCCGAAGAATCATCAACAGTTGCTTTAAGGTTAACAATATACACTATACTCGCACTATATAGGAGAGGTGTAGCGTGACATATGGAGCGACCAAACTACATTCTCCCCACATTTAATTTGCTGAATATTACACACACATTTAATTTGATAATAAAATGAAAGGGGAAATGAATCCATAAGAGTTATCAAAGAAATAGTGGGAAATGAAAAAAATATTGATTTGATTTAAAAGTAAGTCATGTTTTCAATTAGTTTACATAAGTCAGATCATATTTGCAAATTTTCAAAGATCACCGCATATTTGCAACTATTTTAAAAAGGAAAATATTTTTTCTAAAATAATTATGCAAACATGACACCATTAATGTTTTATGAAAATGGAGATGCTTTTGGGCTTATCTGCGCGTTAATCAGAAAATTGACGATGAAAATTCAAGATAGTTTGTTAAATATTTGAATTATATGTATATACATTATATCAAATTCTAACATATGAACAAACAAACAACACAACAAAACGAATGAAAGCTTAATTACTTGTCAAATTGCACCGGCGTAACGCACTTCGTCAGTGAGAGACAGAGAGAGAGAGACACGTTAAATGGAGCGATTAAGGTGGTTAATGCTACTTTAAATGTATTTTCCTTGTTTTCATTCTGAACTTACAAATGAATGAACTACATATAGGAAATATTGAACTATTTTTAGTATTTTATTTTGATATATGAATATTGAAAATTATAGAACCACTTGATCTATTAAATAAGTGGCCACTGTATTAATAAATTAAGGACACAAATCTTATTATAAAATGTAAGTGTAATGAGTAAGTAGAAAACGAGGTCCAGGGGAAAAAAATAAAGCAGATAATATTTTATAGTCTACGAAGTACAAACATATGAACTATACTAAAATTTTGGTTTTTAACTTATTCTATTTCTTTTCAACAAATGATATATCGATTTGTTGTCCATCATAATTTTGCATCAGTCAAAATTTTGTTGGTTAGTACTCAAATATTTTGAGTTCGATGAGCAATTCAATCTATTAAAAACTCTTAATTGTAGCTTTTTAATACGTGACATTCGGTTTGCAACTTGATGGATAAGATAACACTAAAATACAATATTGAATGGACAAAGATCTAAAAAAAAATACTACTAGTATACAATTTTATATTGTTGTTTGATTAAAAGTGGTATGAGTCAATGAATAGTTAAGGATTAGCTCGCTACGGAAAACACAATTGCTAATGCTCTTAGAAAAAAATAAGTATTCCTTCTATTTCATTATAAATAAGTGAGTGATTTTCTTTTCTTTTTTTTATTGTCCTATTTACAAATGATTGGTTTGCATATTTCTCTTTATTATTTCATTATCTCATACCTTAATAAATATTACTCCCCCTTCCCAACTTAATTGTCACTCTTTTCCATTTCGATCCGTCTCAACTCAATTGTTACACTTCATTTTTGTTGAGCAAGGAAGAAGATCACGTTTAGATATCAAAATCATCCAAAGAAGGAAACAAGAATAAAATAAGCATAAATCAATTAGTATTGATTGAGTAATTTATTTCCTATGATTCTGTAAATCTTACCTTGTACAAGTGATGTAAAACTCTATTTAAAGAGTGGTAGTCAAAGTGAATAATACAACACAATTTACCACAATCTTCTTCCCTATACACTTCGTCCCTTCAACCATGCCTAATACCAAATTCAAGATGGTATCAGAGCAGGGGTGAGACTCAGAGAAGTCTCATCACTGTCTCAGAACCAAACCCAAACCAAAAAAGGCCAAGACCCGGCAACCTCTGTTCAAACCAATACCATGTCGGATTCCGATGAAAACCAACCCCAAAAACCAACCGAAAATGAGCAATTCGCTCGACTATTTGCTGAGTTTATGCTCACCAGCATCGCACAAAGCCAGCAAGTCATAACCACAATACCAAACCACTCAGAAAATAAAGTTGAAACACAGAGAGTCGATACCTCACCATTGCTGATCGGAACCAAACTCAATGGCGAGATTTACTCACTCTGGGCCATCCACATGACGGCGGCAATCAGCGGGAGGGGGATGATGTCTCACATCACTGGAGTCCCAACCCCTCCGGCTAAAACCGATCCAGCCTTCGGTAGATGGCAGCAAGGAGACCACTGCGTGTTCACGTGGTTAATCCAAAACCTAGAACAGAAATTGGTGAATCGGGTGTCTCAATACCCAACAACCCGAGACGTGTGGAAGAGCTTGGAAGTCACATATGCAAGCGGAGGCGATAAAATCCAAGTATATGATCTATACACGAGAGCAAACAGGTTAAAGCAGACAGATGAATCGTTGGAGGATGTATGGACAATCCTAAATGATCTATGGGTTTCAATCGATCAAAAACAACCCAATCGAATGAAATACCCAGAAGATATCGAAATCCACAATGCTGAGAAAGAAGAACAGAGGTTGTACCAGTTACTCGTTGCACTGAACGACAAGTACGAGGGAGTTAAGAAGGAAATACTCAGATTAGAACCACTACCGTCAGTAGAGGTGGCATACGGATTCCTCCGGCAAGAGGACACCAGAGCAAACATCCTGAAGGCAGGGGATACCGGGGCTGCCCAGGGAGTCGCGGCCGGACTTATCGCAAGACAGCCATGGATAAACCAATCCACTCACCGCCCCTCCCCTCACCGAAGCGGCGGCAACGCAAGCGGGAATTGGAACAATAAAACGGAGGAGGGGAAGGTACGACTCACATGCACCTACTGCGGAAAGAAAAAACACACTCGGGACACATGCTTTGAACTCCACGGCTATCCAGAATGGTGGGAGGAGCGGAAATCAAAACCACCACCTCGAGGAAGAGGAATGGCAGCCGTCGCGAATGGAGGAGGGCCGGTGGCCACCGCCATCGGGGGCAACACTAAGGCCACGACATCCCGAGGCAATGACCAGCCGAAGGAAATTACCCTCGGAACAGTCTCATTCGCTCACGGAGGAATCGGAGAAGACACAACGCAGCAAATTGGAAGCGGAAATGGTGGAGGTAAACTAGGGTTTGGGGCTTTATTCCCAAGCCCTATCATTTTTTAGAAATTAGGAAAGGCACCCCACCCCATTAAATATCCCCATTCTCAACCTAAACAAATCATGAATTCCGATAGGCACCCTACTAGTTTAAATATTCCCAAATCTACCCCATTAGTTTGCAAAAATAAATTTCAGCCACTCGAGAATTTATCTGATAATCTGCCCGAATCATATGCTCTGTCCATTTCCTCCAGTACAAAAAATAACAAATGGATTTTTGATTGTGGAGCCACAAATACCGTAACTTTTGATAAATCTGATATCTCTAGCATGCATAGGGCACCAAAGAGTTATATTCAAAATGCAAACGGAGAGTTGACACCGGTAGTGGGAGCAGGAACTGTTAGAATTTCACTAAGTTTAACGTTATCTAATTGCCTATATGCTCCCTCTATGTCGCATAAACTACTCTCTATTAGTCATGTGACCAAGGAACTGAATTGTACTCTCCTAATGCAACCGAATTTTTGCCTGCTACAGGATATTAGAACAGGGAACATTATTGGACGTGGCACTGAGCGAAATGGGCTGTATTATGTGGATGAGATAGATCAACATGGACATGCGATGGTGGCTCATGGGACAGCGGACATGGAAGCTTGGTTGTGGCATCGCCGCCTAGGACATCTTTCATCGGGTTATTTAAAACTGCTTTTTCCTAAATTCAGTCGAGATTT
Organism: Salvia splendens; assembly: GCF_004379255.2. Lineage (NCBI taxonomy): Eukaryota > Viridiplantae > Streptophyta > Magnoliopsida > Lamiales > Lamiaceae > Salvia > Salvia splendens. The sequence goes on along the minus strand of NC_056037.1, from coordinate 12,320,732 downwards.
GTATTGTGAAACCTGTGTTTTGGCCAAAAGCCACAGACAAACCTACAAATCAAATAATACTAGAGTTGATTCTTTGTTTGATCTAGTCCATTCTGATGTTTGGGGTCCCTCACCAGTTTTAGGGGGGCAGGGTTTTAAATATTTTCTTCTCTTTATCGATGATTGTACTCGTATGACATGGGTATATTTTATGAAACAAAAATATGAAACCTTCCAACATTTTACACATTTTTACAACCTAGCCCAAACTCAATTTCAAAAAGCCATAAAAACCCTTCGATCAGATAATGGCGGAGAATTTGTGAATTCTGATATGAAACAGTTTTGCCACGACAAGGGCCTTGTACATCAAACTACCTGCCCCTATACACCAGAACAAAACGGAGTATCAGAGAGAAAAAACCGAACCCTTTTGGAAATGGCCCGTGCTATGCTTATTGAATTCAACACCCCAAGAAAATTCTGGCCCGAAGCAGTAGCCGCATCAGCTTACCTCTCAAACAGATTGCCATCAAGCTCACTAAACCTAGAAACACCGCTAGAGATCCTCTCGACACTAGCCCAAATTCCCTTACCTCTAACTCTTCGACCGCGGGTATTTGGTTGCTCAGTTCTCGTCCACATTCCAAAACACGAAAGAACCAAACTATCCTCTTGTGCACTAAAATGTGTGTTTGTCGGGTATGGAGTAAACCAAAAAGGATATAGGTGTTTTGATCCCAAATCTAATCGTCTGTTCACCACTATGAACTGTGATTTCCTCGAAACAGACTATTACTTTAGCCACCTTAGCAGTCAAGGGGAGAATGATACTAGAATCGACTCACTAAGTTGGCCATCAGTACCACTACATCAGACACCATCAAACCTTACAAAAGGAGTAGAGGAAGTCGACAAGATCTCATATATATAGCCCCCAACGCTCAATACCACTGTCCAGAATTCTCCCTCACTGATATCCACTGTAAGTCCTTCTGCTGATGTTACTACACCAGAAAATACCACACTTGATTCCACTAACATTGTTACTGATGAGAATCAAGAGACAAGTACAGATTCAGGCGATGAAAACCAAGGTGAACCAGAGATTTGTACTTTGTTGGAAGAACAGATCAGTGAAGAGATTGAGGGGTATAAATTACCTTCGAGAGCAAACAGAGGAGTTCCACCAAAGAGATACAACCCCGATATTCACACAAAGACCAAATACTCAAGAGCCTTCTTGGTCAAGAATCATCTCTCAGAAATGGCTCGGGCATTTGAAGCAGCACTATATGAAGAAGAGGAAATCCCGTGTACAGTGGATGAGGCTTGGAGACACAAACATTGGAGAGAAGCAATGCAGAAAGAAATGGGAGCACTGGAAAGAAATGGTACGTGGGAAAAGTGCATGATACCCGAGGGAAAGAAGGCAGTCGGATGCAAGTGGGTATTTACAATTAAACGCCGACCTGATGGCTCTATTGAAAGATATAAAGCACGACCAGTAGCAAAGGGATACACGCAGACCTATGGAATCGACTACGATGAAACTTTTTCCCCAGTGGCAAAAATGAATACTATCCGGGTTCTACTCTCAGTAGCTGCAAACAGAGATTGGCCCTTACATCAGTTCGACGTTACGAATGTCTTTCTACATGGAGAATTAAAGAGGGAAGTTTACATGGAGGCTCCCCCAGGTTTTTCTGATGGCTACAGAAAGGGAGAAGGGTGTCGGCTACGGAAAACCTTGTACGGGCTCAAACAGTCTCCTAGAGTCTGGTTCGGAAGGTTCACCGAAGCTATGGCAAAGTATGGGTTCAAACAAAGCAACTCAGATCATACACTATTTTTGAAGAAGAGGGACGGTCGGATAACCTGTCTAATCATCTACGTAGATGATATGATCATCACTGGTGACGACCATGAAGAAATTGAGAAACTCAAGGAAGGCTTATCATAAGAGTTCGAGATGAAGAACTTGGGAAATCTCAAGTATTTCTTGGGGATAGAAGTACTGAGATCAGAAGGAGGTATCTTCTTAAGACAGAAGGAGTACATCCTAGATATTCTTGCTGAAACAGGACTATTAGATTGCAAACCAGCCGACACACCAATTCTGGTGAATCACGGATTACAGATTGTGGAAGGAGCAGAACCGGCAAACCAAGGCAAATATCAACGCTTAGTGGGAAAACTCATATATTTGTCTCATACAAGACTAGATATTGCTTACGCAGTAGGCATTGTAAGTCAATTTATGCACCGACCACAGAAGAATCATTATGAAGCTGCGTTGAGAATAGTAAGATATCTAAAGGGAACAGTTGGGCATGAGGTACTATTCAAAAGAAGTAAACATAAGGGGATCTATGGATACACCGATGCAGACTGGGCAAGCAATCCAATTGACCGGAAATCAACAGGAGGCTACTTCACCTTCGTCGAAGGAAATCTAGCCACTTGGAGAAGCAAGAAACAAAAAGTAGTTGCCTTATCGAGTGCAGAAGCGGAGTTCAGGGGTATCAAAAGTGGGTTGATGGAAATATTATGGTTGAGAAGACTAATGAAAGAGATCGGACTACCACAAGGAAAAAGTCAATTGTTTTGCGATAACAAAGCAGCAATCAGTATATCTGAAAATCCAGTGCAACACGACAGGACCAAACATGTAGAAGTCGACCGGCACTTTATCAAGGAGAGTATTGAGAATGGAGCTGTTGAACTCCCATTTGTACGATCCGAAGATCAATTGGCTGACATCCTTACCAAATCAGTCAACTCAAAGAGTCTATCCAATATTTTGAGCAAGTTGAGCTTTGGAGATCCTACCACTCAACTTGAGGGGGAGTGTTGAGCAAGGAAGAAGATCACGTTAAGATATCAGAATCATCCAAAGAAGGAAACAAGAATAAAATCAGCATAAATCAATTAGTATTGATTGAGTAATTTATTTCCTATGATTCTGTAAATCTTACATTGTACAAGTGATGTAAAACTCTATTTAAAGAGTGGTAGTCAAAGTGAATAATACAACACAATTTACAACAATCTTCTTCCCTATACACTTCGTCCCTTCAACCATGCCTAATACCAAATTTAAGAATTTTTACCATAAACAGTAAGTAGGTCTCAAATTTCACTAACTCACTCTACTCACATGTTATTATAAAACTAATAAAAAAAATGGATCTCACATTCCATTAACTTTTCCAATGAAGTTTTCTTTACATTCCTTAATACTCGTGCTCATCCCAAGAGTGACAATTAAATTGGGATGGAGAGAGTATTTTTTAAAATTAAAAAAAATTAATTACTACTCCTTGAGAATATTATTTTGGGCGTCGAGTATCGACCACGATAATTTCAAAGTAGAGATCTGAATGAACATTCGAGACTATCTCTACAATTTCATAGCATAGATCTGAATGAACATTTGACAATACCTGATAATTAAGAAATGATATGTCCAACTGAAAATTGTAGTGGTGGTTTAATAAGAGTATCGGTCAGCTTAAGATGAGCACATAAGGGCACCCGCAACGCGTGCCGCCGGCGTTCCGCGTGCCGTTCCGCCGGAACGGTTTCGCTGCGGAACGCGTTGCGGCGCACCATTCCGCTCCCATTCCGTTCCCATTCTGTTCCGGGTGCCGACGGCACGGAACGCGGCACGGCTTGTGCCGCCACGTGCTGGGGCGACGTGGCGCTCCCCGCTTCGTGCGTGCATCCCACTCGCCGGCCCGCGAGTGAGACACGTCACCGATGACGCAATAATTAATTTTTTTAAAAAAATTGATTTTTAAAAAAAAAAAATTTTTGTTAACGGTAATATTACCGTTTTTTTAACTTTTTTTAATTTTTTAATTTTTATTTTTATTTTCTTATTCTATAAATACACCTAATTTATTACATTTCACCCACAACTACACATCTACTATTCCTAAACCAACATCAATTCCTCTCCAATTTTCTATTTCAATCTCCTTCACAAAATGTCCGGCGACGGGAATTACGGCGGTGGCGGCTCCGGTGGGTGGGATCTCAACGCGTTCGGCGATTGGGAGACCATGTACAACACACTTGGTGGTTCCGGGTCGTCGACCCCGGGCACCCAGGGGTCGGCGACGCCGGGTGGGTACCAACCACCCACTTTCGATGTGGATGCCTACGCTCGACCACCCGGCTCGCGGCTTTCTCAGGGTTTGTCCCAGATTCGGGAGGATATCCCCGTTGAACCCACCCAGGGAGGAAGCCGAGGCGGTGGAAGCTCTAGGGCTGCGTCTGAGGCACCCGAGGAGGAGGAGGAGGAACTGGAGGATCTGGGCCGGCATCCGTACAACAACGAAGAAACTAAGGCGGTGTACACCGCCTGGCTCACCGTCTCGTACGATCCCATCGTCGAGAACCAACAAGCCGCCAAGTGCTTCTGGGAAAAGGTTCGTGATGTCTACCACCAGACTAAGCCGAAAGGGGCCCGGAAGCGCAAATATACAATGCTCCGTGCTCACTTTGGCCGAGTCGACGCACATGTCAAAAAATTTTGCAGCATCTACTCGGCCGAAGCGGCGAACTACCAAAGCGGAGCTTCGGGCGCCGACATTCTGAGGGCGGCTTTGCGCGTCTTCTACCAGGACACCGGTCTACAGTTCAAATATGTTGATATTTGGCAGCTCGTCAAGGACGAGGAAAGGTGGGCCGGCGGTGTCTGCTCGAGCTCGGGCTCAACCTCAAAGCGCACGAAGCACACGGCGAGCGGCAACTACTCGTCTGGTGACACCGGTGAGGCCAGCGAGGGTGAACCGCAGGTGTTTGGGGGTACGGGGGATCCAATGCCCGACGAATACGGGGGATCCAGCCATGGGCGCCGTAGGCCGCAAGGGACGAAGGCGGCGAAGGCGGCTAGAGCGAGGAAGGGCCGAGGCGAATCAAGCCAGTCGGCCTCGGGATCGGGCTCGCGGGGAGGCTCGGACACACTTATGGTGGCGTACATAACCGCCACAATGGCGGACACTTCCCGCTTCTCGTACGCCCAATTCACGGCATGGTGGAACGGAATTGTGCATATGGCAGGAATTCTTGGTCTTCCTCCTCCCCCTAAACCTCGACCGCCTCCGGAGGATGATTCGTCGGCAGAGTAGTTTTTTTATTTTCCCACGTTTAATTGTGTGTTTTTTATTTTTTTTAAGTTTAAGTTGAATTTTTTTTAATGTTGTGTGTTTTTTAATAAAGTGTGTTTGTTTTTTTATTAAAGTGTGTTTATTTAAATTGAATTGGGTTGGAAATAAAAAAAAATGAAATTGAATGAATAGTAATTTAAGGAACGGTTAAGGAACGGAGGGTTGCAGGTTCCGTTTCTTAGTTAAGGAATGGAGTAAAAAAGTACAGTGGGGCCCTCAAATAGTGGTTTAAGGAACGGTATAGGAACACCGTTGTGGATGGCCTAATGTCCTCATCCACTAATTACTGCACAGGTCACCGCCACCCCTAACATTTTCCTATTTATATTTCTACCCCTTTCATTTACTAATCTGAATTCTGACCCCAATTACCCACCCACTCTGCTTACCGTTTATGCCCAAAGTTAAAACGTCAAGGCATACAATAATAACCCATTCCTAATTAAAAATTCAATTCAGATATATATACGTTTCAGATTTGAATAACAAAAGCGTCAAAAAAAATCATGGCTGATTGGATAAATCACAAGGCCAATAATTGTGACAGCAAATTGTCAAGTTCGACTCCAACAAGAAAAGGGCATTTCAGTAACACCTTCGATCACATCCCTCAAAGTTATCATCACAATATAATGCCGACTGTTCGATCCCATCGATGTTCAATTTCATGCCAAATCAAAAACCAAACATCACAAAAAAATGGCAAGAATTGTCGATGAAGCAATATCTATGGTAATGCACGTGATGTTGAGGAAGAGCACCAGCATTTACCGTGAGCTCGAGTTCATGCTAGTAAACATCGTTTCACTGCTCAGCTCCCTCGTCCGCTTCTCCACCTCCCAATCGGCCGTTTCCGGCCACCACTCGCAGTCACCGAGATCGTCCATGTTCCGCCGCTACGATGGGTAGACTATGTTCTTAATCAAGATTTTCAATTGTTGTACTATTGATGGAGTACGTACTAAACAAATACTAAACAAGCCCAACAGCAGTAAAGCCCAAGAAAGAGTATCAGTTCGGCATGGCTAAAGAGTATCAGTCCGGCATGACTCAAGAGTTCAGTTCGGCACAACCACAGAGTTCGGCCCCAGCCTACAGCTCGGTAAAAGCCAACCAATCAAACTCTGCTCTCTGGTCGGCATCAAGCTCTACTCTCAGATCGGCAAAAGCTGCTCGGCAATAATTCAGCAGTCCGGTCTCAGTATTCGACCGAACTAGGAAATAGTGGACTCATGCAAGATTTCCACCTCCGCCTACACCGACGATCTATTTAGTGGTGTCAAGCAGTCATTAACTCATGCAGGATAGTGGACCCATGCAAGGTCGCCACGACCTCCACGACATCCACTACCTAATAAATGCTGCATGCCACGATCTTGGTTCAATGTATAAATAGAACCTAGGTCAGATAGATAAGCTCCTTCTGTTAACTTCTGTTAAGCTCTCTAGAGAGAAAATAGCAAATAGCAAGTCTGTATTGTTAGCTGTAGAAAACAGATCAAGCAATACAACTCTGCCCTCTTTTCTTCCCGTGGACGTAGATTTATCTCAGTAAATCGAACCACGTAAATCTCTGTGTGTTGATCTTCCTTTATTTTTACGAGCATTCATCACCATCAAAAATTCGCCGATTCATCACTGGCGCCGTCTGTGGGAACCAGAGAACCAAATTTGTGATAAAGCGAATTTTTGACCCTTTTTCCACCCCAAAAAAATGCATACCAGATCACATACCACCCATAATACCGTTCGTGATCACCGTGAGGAAGCTAGTCCAGCTCGCAGGTCTGAAAAACGGCCTCGGGAGACATCTACCTCCGGTTCTCACGAAGGAGGAACAAGCCACTCCAGGAGTCATCGCACCGAGTCTTCCCAGCAGCCCGATTTAAATGAAGCTGTCAAGCTGTTCTTGGCCGAGAAGCAGGAGGAGTTCTTAACCTTCCTGCAGAAGAGCCAACAGCCGGAGAAGACAACGGCGGATTCTCCCTCCTCATCCAGACATGAAAGTCACTACCGCAGTAGTGACGTGTCTTCCAGGAGAAAGAATCCTCAACCCCGACATGTTCCAGTTCCTCCTCGGTACCGGAACCACAGGAGAACTCCATCTCCTCCGTACCGAAGAGATGTCGGGTTCGCCATGTACGGAGCATTAAAGACTCCGTTCTCGGACGACATCACCCGAACTCCTTTGCCGCGGAACTACCGGACACCGTCAATGACTTATGACGGGCTAGAGGATCCTCATGACTTCTTGGGACGCTATCAATATAATATGGCGAACCAGGGTCTCAATGAGGTCCATATGTGCAAGCTGTTCCCCGAGCTGCTTATCGGGAACGCGAGAAGGTGGTTCGATAGCCTCCCCCAAGGCAGCATTAGATCTTACCGAGATCTAATGGATGCTTTCCACAGGAGGTTCTTTCAGAAAGCGGAAGCCCGAAGCACTTCGGCTCAGCTGCTTTCTATACGTCAAGGTCGTGACGAAAAGATCAGCGACTTCATGACGAGGTTCCACAAGGAATGCCTACAAGTAGATTATCTCAATGATCTACTTGTCATTTCGGCATTCCAAAATGGAATCCTGCCCGGAGCTCTCTACAGAAAGCTCGTGGAATGCAGTCCGCAAACAGCTCAAGAGATGTGGGACATTGCGGACAAGTTTTCTCGTGCCGATGAGGCACACTGTCGAAAACGGTCTTTAGACAGCTCATCTAGAGGAGACGAAAAGAAGCCCGATCATAGCGATCAGAGGCTTCCTCGCCGAACACCTTCCCCACCAAAGGAGGGATAGCGGTCATCCGAGGTGATCGAAAAAGAGCAAGTGTGTTCGCAGATTGCGCTTAAAAGTGCCGAGCAATCAGTTCGGCACCATCAAGCATAGCAATCACAGCAGCCGGCGTCAGAGGCAGGCGAAATGACCGAAGTCACACCGGAGCCGAACTCAATGGTGTACGACACTGAAGCCGTGATTCCGGTTTAGATCGGCATACCCAGTCCCCGAACTCAATTTCTCCTCAGAAATGAATGGTGACGGACTGAGAGCCGAACTAGATCTTGCCGAAGAAAGAAGAGAATTGGCCTGCATAAAAGCAGCCAAGTACAAGGAGCAAGTAGCCCGGTATTATAACCAAAGGGTGAAAAAGCTGCAATTTCAAGTGGGAGATCTCGTCTTGAGAAACAACGAAGTAAGCCGAGCAGAAAAGCTGGGCGAACTCGAACCCACATGGGAAGGTCCATATCGGGTGTCAGAAGTCCTCGGCAAAGGGTCTTACAAATTGACTCACGTGTCAGGAGCACAAGTACCCCGAACATGGTACGTTTCCAACCTCAAAAAGTTCCATTTGTAAGAGACAGTCCGGTCAGTCAGTCTTGAGTTCTGTTCGGTCAATGTGCTTTCTTTGGTTTGCTTGGTCTTTGTTTGTCTCTGTGCGTTTTATCTGTGCGTTTTGTCTGTCTATGTGCGTGTCGTCTCTTACAAATGTTACTGAGGTGTCTTGTTCTTCGAAGGCTGATCCCCTTTTTAGAACATATATAAGCTAACGATTGCGAGTCAAAGCTTCTAAAGAGGATACAAGACCACAATTCAGCTTAAACAAGCAGTTCGTCTGAAACGAGCTGCAATAAGCCAACGATTGTGAAGTCCAAGCTTCTAAAGAGGATACAAGACCGCAATTCGGCTTAAGAATCAAGCACTTCGTCTGAAACGAACTGCAACGAAAGTCTGATTCTCGCGATAAAACTTGCCTGAATTAGGACTAGGGAAAGTCCGATCCACGCGATAAAACTCGCCGAATTAGGACAAGGGAAAGTCCGATCCCCAAATTAGGACAACGGAAAGTTCGATCCGAGCGATAAAACTCGCCAAATTAGGACACAAACCAAGTCCGGTCAAAGAAGAGTTCACTTCATCAGACCGAGGACAAACATCAACTTACCCCGTACCTTTATCCAGAATGCCGAAGTGATTCACTTCACTTTTCGGGGGGGGTAGTGATGGAGTACGTACTAAACAAATACTAAACAAGCCCAACAGCAGTAAAGCCCAAGAAAGAGTATCAGTTCGGCATGGCTAAAGAGTATCAGTCCGGCATGACTCAAGAGTTCAGTTCGGCACAACCACAGAGTTCGGCCCCAGCCTACAGCTCGGTAAAAGCCAACCAATCAAACTCTGCTCTCTGGTCGGCATCAAGCTCTACTCTCAGATCGGCAAAAGCTGCTCGGCAATAATTCAGCAGTCCGGTCTCAGTATTCGACCGAACTAGGAAATAGTGGACTCATGCAAGATTTCCACCTCCGCCTACACCGACGATCTATTTAGTGGTGTCAAGCAGTCATTAACTCATGCAGGATAGTGGACCCATGCAAGGTCGCCACGACCTCCACGACATCCACTACCTAATAAATGCTGCATGCCACGATCTTGGTTCAATGTATAAATAGAACCTAGGTCAGATAGATAAGCTCCTTCTGTTAACTTCTGTTAAGCTCTCTAGAGATAAAAGACCATATAGCAAGTTTGTATTTGTAAGCTGTAGAAAACAGATCAAGCAATACAACTCTGCCCTCTTTTCTTCCCGTGGACGTAGATTTACCTCAGTAAATCGAACCACGTAAATTCTTTGTGTCGTGATCTGTATTTTCCTGCATTCTTCAACATCAGAAATTCGCGGATTCATCACTGGCGCCGTCTGTGGGAACCAGAGAACCAAATTTGTGATAAAGCGAATTTTTGACCCTTTTTCCACCCCAAAAAAATGCATACCAGATCACATACCACCCATAATACCGTTCGTGATCACCGTGAGGAAGCTAGTCCAGCTCGCAGGTCTGAAAAACGGCCTCGGGAGACATCTACCTCCGGTTCTCACGAAGGAGGAACAAGCCACTCCAGGAGTCATCGCACCGAGTCTTCCCAGCAGCCCGATTTAAATGAAGCTGTCAAGCTGTTCTTGGCCGAGAAGCAGGAGGAGTTCTTAACCTTCCTGCAGAAGAGCCAACAGCCGGAGAAGACAACGGCGGATTCTCCCTCCTCATCCAGACATGAAAGTCACTACCGCAGTAGTGACGTGTCTTCCAGGAGAAAGAATCCTCAACCCCGACATGTTCCAGTTCCTCCTCGGTACCGGAACCACAGGAGAACTCCATCTCCTCCGTACCGAAGAGATGTCGGGTTCGCCATGTACGGAGCATTAAAGACTCCGTTCTCGGACGACATCACCCGAACTCCTTTGCCGCGGAACTACCGGACACCGTCAATGACTTATGACGGGCTAGAGGATCCTCATGACTTCTTGGGACGCTATCAATATAATATGGCGAACCAGGGTCTCAATGAGGTCCATATGTGCAAACTGTTCCCCGAGCTGCTCATCGGGAACGCCAGAAGGTGGTTCGACAGCCTTCCTCAAGGCAGCATTAGATCCTACCGAGATCTAATGGATGCTTTCCACAGGAGGTTCTTTCAGAAAGCAGAAGCCCGGATCACTTCGGCTCAGCTGCTTTCTATACGTCAAGGTCGCGACGAAAAGATCAGCGACTTCCTGACGAGATTCCATAAAGAATGCCTACAAGTAGATAATCTCAATGATCTACTTGTCATTTCGGCATTCCAAAATGGAATCCTGCCCGGAGCTCTCTACAGAAAGCTCGTGGAGTGCGGTCCGCAAACAGCTCAAGAAATGTGGGACATTGCGGACCAGTTTTCCCGTGCGGATGAGGCAGACCGTCGAAAACGGTCTTTAGACAGCTCATCCCGAGGAGACGAAAAGAAGCCCGATCATAGCGATCAGAGGTTTCCTCGCCGAACTCCTTTTGAAAGAATTCAAAGGGCACCGGTACAAGGCAGATTGGGACCACGTCTCAACCCCGAGAAGCCGCCCGCTCAGTTCGTACCGCTGAACAAGTCAAGAGCGGAAATTTTCGAACTACATTCCGATATGTTCGAAAGACCAAAGCGGATGACGAAATCAGCCGTGCGGCGACCTCAGGATCAATATTGCTCCTTCCATCAAGCCCACGGACACGATACCGAGGAGTGCCGAGATTTGGCTGCAGATATTGATGTTCTTGTGAAAACAGGAACATTAAAAAAATACCAAAGCAAGCAGCCGAAAAAGAACAAAAGACAGAGAGGTGCGAACTGCAATCCTCAGGATCCGAAAAGGCATGAGGATCCCGAAGACGACGACGAGCCGCAATATGATGGAGTAATCCTGACTATTGATGCTCTCCCTGCCGGGAAGACTAAGTCGTCCCTAAAAGCAGAACGCAGAGGTTCCAATCAAGAGGAGCCAACACATAAAAGGCTGAAGAAAGACGAAGTGATTACATTTTCAGATGCCGATCCCGTCCCAGCCATCTCTCCTCACCAAGACGCTATTGTCATTCAAGCCGGAGTGGCAAACAAACTGATCCACAGAGTATTTGTGGATACAGGAGCGTCAGTCAGCATTCTTTTTAAAGAATGTTTCGATAAAATGGAAGTGGATCCAGCTCGACTCAGTCCGGCTCCGCTTCCTCTGAAAAGTTTCGCCCAGGAGGACACCCGCCCTGAAGGTATTATCAGCCTTCCGATCACGGTGGGAAAAGCGCCTACAAGCTCCAATACGATGATCGAGTTCTTTGTGGTGAAAGCTCGGTCCCCGTACAACATCATCCTGGGGAGAGACTGGCTCAACACAGTTCGGGCCGTTTGCTCTACTTATCACCTCACCATCAAGATCCCTACTAAAGGAGGGATAGCGGTCATCCGAGGTGACCAAAAGAGAGCAAAGGAATGTCTACAAATTGCGCTTAGAAGTGCCGAGCAGACAGATCGGCACCACCAAGCATAGCAATCACAGCAGCCGGAGTCAGAGGCGATGACCGAAGCCATACCGGAGCCGAACTCGATGACAGTTCAGCTGTACGAAGACGATCCATCCAGAACGGTTAAGATCGGCTTCGCGGGAACACCTCTACTTCGGGAAAAAACCATCCAGCTCCTCAAGGAGTATAAAGACGTCTTTGCATGGTCTCCGTTGGACATGACCGGAGTGCCCCCCGAGGTAATCACTCATCGGTTAAATATTGATCCTTCGGTCCGGCCGATAAAACAGAAGCAAAGACTCTTTGCGGCAGAACGAAGTCAAGTCATCCATGACGAAGTCCGTCAATTATTGAAGGCGGATGTGTTATTCGAAGTGAAGTATCCTTCGTGGGTGGCCAATCCTGTCATGATCAAGAAAAAGGAAGGAGGATGGCGGATGTGCATAGATTTCACCGATCTAAATAAGCACTGTCCCAAAGATTGCTATCCCCTTCCGAACATAGATAAAAAAGTAGAAGCTTTGATAGGCTTCGAAATTTTCTGTTTTCTTGATTTATACAAAGGATATCACCAAGTGTTGATGGATGAGAGTGACGCTCCGAAAACAGCTTTCATTACCGATTTCGGCATTTTCGCTTATAAAAAGATGCCATTCGGTTTAAAGAATGCCGGAGCCACTTATCAAAGGATGGTAGACAAGCTTTTTCAGCACCTGATTGGAAAGGAGGTCGAAGTGTATGTTGACGATATAGTCGTCAAAAGCAAAAGCACTTCGGAGTACGAGCACAACCTCAAGTCCACTCTCAACGTGCTCAAAAAAGCCAACCTCAAACTTAATCCCCAAAAGTGTACCTTTTTGGTAGATTCGGGAAAGTTTCTGGGTTGTTGGGTTTCAAAGGACGGACTCAAGGCAAGCCCCTCAAAAGTTCAAGTCGTTCAGAACATGGCAATGCCGAAGTCCATACATGACGTGCAAAGACTAACCGGATGTCTAGCCGCACTGAATCGATTCCTTTCCCAAGCAGCCGAAAAGCAACTGCCGTTCTTCAAGGTGTTGAAAAAGGCACCAAAGTTCGAGTGGGGAGCCGAGCAGAAAAAGGCCTTTGACGAGCTCAAAAGTTATCTAGCCGAGCTTCCTATTCTCTCTGCTCCAACCGAAGCCGAAGTAATATTCTTATACTTAGCGGCATCAGATCAAACCATCAGCGCGGTGCTTGTACGAGAAGAAGGCCTAAAGCAGTTTCCCATCTACTTTACAAGCCGAGCATTAAGAGGTCCAGAAACAAGGTATCAACCTCTGGAAAAAATTGCTCTGGCGTTAGTAAATGCAGCAAGGAGACTGCGGCCATACTTCTATGCTCACAAGGTATGCGTCTTAACCGATCTGCCTCTTCGGCAAGTTTTGACCAAGCCAGAAGCATCAGGCAGAATCGCCAAATGGGCCATAGAGCTGGGAGAACACTCAATCGAGTACCTACCTCGGAAAGCCATCAAGGGACAAGCCTTGGCAGATTTTCTTACAGAAGCCAAGTTCGATCAAGCAATCCCTGTCATTGCCGAACAGAAAAAGTCTGCCAATGCCGAACTAGCACAGCCCTTGGAATCCGAAGTAGAGCCGCCAGACTGCTGGAGCGGATTCGTAGATGGAGCTTCAAACAAGATGGGAAGTGGAGCTGGTATTTTACTCGTCGCTCCCGACGGACACGAGGTAACCTACTCACTTCGGTTCCTATTCCCCACTACTAATAATGAAGCCGAGTACGAAGCCCTCCTGGTCGGACTCCAGTTAGCGCAAAGTCTGCTCGTCAAATCTCTCAAAGTCCATTGTGATTCACAAGTCATAGTAAATCACATGTTGGGTACAAGTGAAGCTCGTGACGAGAGAATGAAGAAGTATTTGGACAAAGCGCAAAGCATCAGCCGAAGTTTCTCCTATTTTCGGATAATCCGCATTCCCAGAGCAGAAAATAGCCGAGCAGATACCTTAAGTAAGTTGGCCTCAGATCCGAGCTCAAAGGCGGAAGAATTAATGCATCGAAGCATTGATGAAGCCGAGGTACATTCAGTATCCAGCTCGCCGAACTGGATGACGCCGATCTTGCAGTATCTGGATCAAGGACAATTGCCCGAGGATAAGAGAGAAGCTCGGAAGATCACGTGCCGAGCACTTCGGTACGAACTTCATGAAGGAGTCCTCTTTAGAAAGTCTTACCTCCAGCCGTTATTGCGGTGCGTAGGGCCAGAAGAGACGGACTACATCCTCAGAGAAGTTCATGAAGGATCGTGCGGCAGCCACATCGGAGCTAGAGCTTTAGCTAAAAAAGTTCTAAGATGGGGATATTATTGGCCAACCTTGGTACAAGAAGCAGTGCAGCTCGTCAAGACCTGCCCGAAGTGCCAAATCCATGCAAATATCCCAAGGATGCCGCAAACCGATCTATCCACTATGCAGAGCCCTTGGCCTTTCATGCAATGGGGCATAGACATAGTGGGACCACTTCCTCAAGCTCCTCGGCAAATGAAATTCCTAATCGTTGCCGTGGACTACTTTACGAAGTGGGTGGAAGCTGAACCATTAGCTACGATAACGAGCTCGAAGGCATTGGATTTCGTCTGGAAGAACATAGTGTGCCGATTTGGCATACCCCACATCCTCATCTCGGATAACGGGACTCAGTTCACCGACAAGACGTTCAAGAATTGGTGCCAAGAGCTGAATATTCAACAACGGTTCACTTCGGTCTCTCATCCACAAGCAAACGGACAAACGGAGGTAACAAATCGTATCCTGGTGAAAGGGTTAAAAGCTCGGTTAGAACAAGCCAAAGGACAATGGGTAGAAAATCTCCCTCAAGTCCTATGGTCCTACCGAACTACACCCACAACCTCCAACGGTGAAACTCCGTACAGCCTTGTGTACGGCACTGAAGCCGTAATTCCGGTGGAGATCGGCGTACCCAGTCCCCGAACTCTAAATTTCTCCTCAGAAATGAATGACGACGGACTGAGAGCTGAGCTAGATCTTGCCGAAGAAAGAAGAGAATTGGCATGCATAAAAGCAGCCAAGTACAAGGAGCAAGTAGCCCGGTATTACAACCAAAGGGTGAAGAAGCTGCAATTTCAAGTGGGAGATCTCGTCCTGAGAAACAACGAAGTAAGCCGAGCAGAAAAGCTGGGCAAGCTCGAACCCACATGGGAAGGTCCGTATCGGGTGTCAGAAGTCCTCGGCAAAGGGTCTTACAAATTGGCTCACATGTCAGGAGAACAGGTACCCCGAACATGGCACATTTCCAACCTCAAGAAGTTTCATTTGTAAGAGACAGTCCGGTCAGTCAGTCTTGAGTCCTGTCCGGTCAATGTGCTTTATTTGGTTTGCTTGATCTTTGTTTCTCTATGTGCTTTTTATTTGCCTCTATGCGTTTTGTCTATGTGTTTTGTCTGTCTCTGTGCGTGTCGTCTCTTACAAATGTTACTGAGGTATCTTGTTCTTCGAAGGCTGATCCCCTTCTTAGAACATATACAAGCACACGATTGTGAGTCAAAGCTTCTACAGAAGATACAAGACCACAATTCAGCTTAAACAAGCAGTTCGTCTGAAACGAGCTGCAACAAGCCAACGATTGTGAGTCAAAGCTTCTACAGAAGATACAAGACCACAATTCAGCTTAAGAATCAAGCACTTCGTCTGAAACGAACTGCAACAAAAGTCTGATTCTCGCGATAAAACTTGCCTGAATTAGGACTAGGGAAAGTCCGATCCACGCGATAAAACTCGCCGAATTAGGACAAGGGAAAGTCCGATCCCCAAATTAGGACAACGGAAAGTTCGATCCGAGCGATAAAACTCGCCAAATTAGGACACAAACCAAGTCCGGTCAAAGAAGAGTTCACTTCATCAGACCGAGGACAAACATCAACTTACCCCGTACCTTTATCCAGAATGCCGAAGTGATTCACTTCACTTTTCGAGGGGGGTAGTGATGGAGTACGTACTAAACAAATACTAAACAAGCCCAACAGCAGTAAAGCCCAAGAAAGAGTATCAGTTCGGCATGGCTAAAGAGTATCAGTCCGGCATGACTCAAGAGTTCAGTTCGGCACAACCACAGAGTTCGGCCCCAGCCTACAGCTCGGTAAAAGCCAACCAATCAAACTCTGCTCTCTGGTCGGCATCAAGCTCTACTCTCAGATCGGCAAAAGCTGCTCGGCAATAATTCAGCAGTCCGGTCTCAGTATTCGACCGAACTAGGAAATAGTGGACTCATGCAAGATTTCCACCTCCGCCTACACCGACGATCTATTTAGTGGTGTCAAGCAGTCATTAACTCATGCAGGATAGTGGACCCATGCAAGGTCGCCACGACCTCCACGACATCCACTACCTAATAAATGCTGCATGCCACGATCTTGGTTCAATGTATAAATAGAACCTAGGTCAGATAGATAAGCTCCTTCTGTTAACTTCTGTTAAGCTCTCTAGAGAGAAAATAGCAAATAGCAAGTCTGTATTGTTAGCTGTAGAAAACAGATCAAGCAATACAACTCTGCCCTCTTTTCTTCCCGTGGACGTAGATTTATCTCAGTAAATCGAACCACGTAAATCTCTGTGTGTTGATCTTCCTTTATTTTTACGAGCATTCATCACCATCAAAAATTCGCCGATTCATCAACTATATTTATATATATATATATATAGAGAGAGAGAGAGCATGATTGATGCAATTAGTACTAGTTAGACTATTATTGATTATGATGATTGCATTATTATTCACAAATTTGTACTACTCCCTCCGTCCCTGAAAATTTGTCACCTATTTCCATTTCCGTTTGTCCCTAAAAATTTGTCACCTTTCACTTTTACCATTTTTCGTAGTGGACCCTACATTCCACTAACTCATTCACACTCACGTTTTATTATAAAACTAATATATAAAAGTAGGACTCACATGCCGCCAACTTTTTCAATCAACTTTTTATTATATTTCTTAAATTCGTGCCGGATCAAATGGTTACGAATTATTAGGGACGGAGGGAGTAACATGCAGTGGTATAAGATCACAATATAAGTCCACTATTTTAATATGGAAGTTACAATATTGCTATTTACATTATGATCATCGAACAAGCAACCTCAAGTGCATAGTCAATCAGATCTTCGACATTGCATAGTCCATGGCGTCCACCATGAAATCTGTATTCATAACACAAGTATTTATTGATGATTGATGATTGGTGAGGAGAGAGATAGAGAGCAAACAAATGTAAATGTGTGATGTTTAATTACCAGCATCTTCCTTGTTGAAGCAAAGTGGAGGTGTGACTCTAAAAACATTCCCATAGAATCCTCCCTTTCCCACCAAAACTCCCATATCTTGATCATCACAAAACAAATAGTATCAGTTGTTAGTTCTTAGTAAATATCCAGATAGATGGATGGATACCTTTCATGAGCTCCATGACTCGGGCTATTTCGTTCTTCGCTGGAGTTTTGAGGGTTCTATCCGTCACTAGTTCGATCCCAAGCATTAGTCCTCTTCCCCTCACATCACCAATAACTACATTAAATAAAACCAGGAGATCATGAGTTTGTAGGTGATCCGTTGAGGATGATGAGGAATAGAGCTTACTCTCGTGCTTGTCTTTGAGGGCGTTGAAGCGGTCCTTGAGATAAGAGCCCACGACACGAGCATTCTCCTGCAGATTCTCCCTCTCAATCACCTTGAGCACAGCTAGCCCTGCTGCGGTGCACACGGGGTTCCCCCCAAAAGTGTTGAAGTAGCTCCTCCGAGTCAAGACCTCCGCCACTTTAGGAGTTGTCACCACTGCACCGAGAGGGATTCCGTTCCCAATCCCCTACCATCAAATACACCTCCAACTCACTTCTAATACTCTGCTAGGCCTTGATATGTTATGTAATAGTACTAATTAAACTTACCTTAGCCATGGTGACTATGTCTGGCACAACGCCTTGTGTCTCGAAGCCCCAAAAGTGGGTGCCAGTGCGAGCAAAGCCTGACTGCACCTCATCCGCGATGCAGAGGCCTCCCGCCTTCCTGATGCTTTCGTACACACTAGGTAAGTAGTTGGGAGCTAGCTCAACAATCCCACCAACACCCTTAATTTTTTTTCACACGGAAGAGAAAACTAAGTTTACTATTTTGTATAATAGAAAGGTCTGAGGTTGTAATGAATAGAATACCTGTATGGCCTCAGACATGAAACCAGCAACATGGCCAGATGTACCAAATTTGATGAGATCTTCAACATCCCTGGCGTATTTCAGACCATCCGATCCAAACACACCTCGATAGGGATCCGGATTCAGGGCATGATGCATCCCAGTCTGGACAACGTTGAACTTCCAGTTAGACTGGGCCGTGGCCCCCATAGTACCGGCTGCATTGCCGTGATAGGCATTTCTAAGTGACACAATGTCATGGTTAGCAGTATACAATCTAGCCATCATGATAGCAAGTTCATTGGCCTCTGTCCCGGAATTGGTGAAGAACACTACCTACATATCATATAAACATCATTAGGTATGCTACCAACTTATCAACCTTAGTTTAAATGAGTTTAAATGAGATAACATAGGAAAACCTTGAGATCACCGGGAATCTTGGATGCTAAAGCCTCGGCAAAATCGGTGATGGCATGATTCAGATACAGAATAGTGGAATGTTGCAGATTGTTGGTTTGATTGACGATGGCCTTCACCACGTCGGGGTGGCAATGGCCGCAGCAAACGGTGGCTATACCGCCGAAGCCATCCAGGTATCGCCGCCCCTTCTCATCGAACAAGTATTGCATCTTCCCATGTACTATGTTCACCTGCTCAAACCATTTTTTTACTATTAAGTTTATTAGTACTTCGAGTTTGTGGTCAATGGACTTTGATCAATAAAAAATATGACTGAGACATTTATTTTTTGAAATTAAATACAATAGTGTTCGGGCAGAGATGACTGTAGTCTATTCATTTTCTCAAATTCGATTCCCGGTTATGTGAGAAATAATTGATTAAAGTTGATTATAATAACACCAAAAAAAGAACTATGAGCCAATGGATTAATTAACTAAGTATTAATTATCTCACACCAGAGATGATAACCTCATTGAAGAGGTATTTAAAACGTGTCAAGCCATCATGATGCACATAATGACCTCCCAATGCAATGGACTTAGCCAAAGTTCTGCACTTGCCATCATCCACTTTGCGGTCTATAGTTTCGATTATTATATATTCAATTCTGTTTATTTTCGTGTAATTTATCTATTCTTTATTTGGTTGTATTATGTCCCATTAGTGTTTTTATCTTGTACACAGTTTCACCACCAAATTGAAATTTATTTATAGAGTGTCACTTAATAACCAATTTTTTTAACATTCTTCTAAACAAGTGTATCACTGTACAAAAAAAAAAGACACAATAAGGATTATTAATTTATTTTCAGTGAGTATACTTATAAAGTTCCAAATTTACTTTCTTGGGTTGTGCGGTATGACATAAGATGACAAGATGCTAGTATATGCGAATCGTATCATCGGAAAAATGTAAGCAATACCAAAAAAACTAGAAATTGGTTAACTGATTTGCATAATTAATGGTTTGAAACATTTCCAAGAGTAATATCAGATGATCGATGGCACAAGGCAGCCTTGTGATTTTTGTATTGTACACTTATATATACAATTATGGTTAGTAGAACTCACAGGTTTACCATAGAAGTGGAAGATGGAAGGGCTGAGGAATTCTTTCCGCTTAGCCAAAATCTGGGCGGCGGTGGGGCCCGAGTACGGCGGCGGAGTATAGTCGAAGGGGGGCATTTTGGGAAGTTCGTTTACATCGTCGGCGGCGCATGCACCGGAATAGCCACGGCCTCGGAAACGTCTGGATTCCCATAATGCCCTTCTCACTACCACCCCTTTCATCAAACTCAGATTGATTCACTAATTTCAATCTACTCCTATAGATAGATAGAGAGAGAGAGAGTTGAGAGAGAAAATGAGAGAGGTTATGGATGTACATGAGTCGTAAATGGAATATATATAGGCATTAACATGTTTTTGATTCATCGACCTCGATGTCGTTACGTTAATATTTGGATACCGGATTGTTTGGATACAATAGATATCATCATATTATTATCCTTGATTACGTGTAGTGGATATCTCAATTATTTATTTAATGAAAGATTTTAATAGTATATATAAGCATTTGAGTTTTAGGCTGTGGGATTAGGTTGTGATTTCAAGTCTACTTGTTAATCCAATCCACAATTGTAAGTTTGTAACATATAGATAAGAGAAGAAATAGATTTGAACCCTCATAAATGACTTATTTATGATTTTTAGCAATATGATTATACTACTACTATACTACTATGATGCATAATTTTAAAAGTTAGATTCTTAACTTATAAGTAAGTTACTAATAGACGTATAAGTAGAGTAACAATTTATATTAAATAACTATAAAATAAATGACGAAATAAAAATTATAGTATATGGTAATATAAAGTATGATCTATAACTTTAAAAATTACATTAAGATTCACTTAGCACATGTTTGTTAGGATAGATAACTCATTTAGGGATAAAATGAACAAAAATGACAACTTATCTAGAGATGGAATTCTATGAACAAAAATGACATTTTTTGTCATAAAATTCCATTCCTAGATGAGTTATTTATCCTAGCAATTAACCTAGAAAAAAATACTAATAATAATAACAATTGTTGGTATTAATTTAGTATGATCCTTTAGTATTGAGAATGCTCAATCGTTGAACAATTAATTTAATAAGAGAGTTTAGATCAGGTTTGTGTTAATAATACTTAATATAAAGACTTCCATCCACCTAATGCTTCACCAAGAATCACACAAGGATAAATTAGAATTCTTTGGTAATTAAATTGCCTCGTCAAATAAAGTAAATAGGGATTGATGACTTACCCATTCAATAACTTTGACATCCGACGTTCCCACAATAATGATAAAAACTACATTAATATTAAAGTATAGTTAATAAATTATTAATCCGTAACTTAATAATATCAACAACAAAAACAATACGGAGTAGTAAACAATAAATGAAAAATTATTATAATTATTACTCCTTATAATTAAAATATGATTCAGAATTTGCAAAATTATAGTATTCAAATTTACTTATAATTTGTTAATTGATAATATAATTATTAAAATAACAATAATAAAAAGTATAAAAAAATAATACTCCTACTTGATATTATTATAATTAGTATTTTTAATTAATCATTAAAATAATGATAAGTAATAAAACATTATAGTCTGAAATATCTAAATATGTAAGAATTTTCAAATTATGAAATAATATACACATAATAGAATGTAGAGATAAGAATCTCATAAAATTGCACCATTTTTTCTTATTTTTGGGATTCTTATTACTTTCTTAATAGATAAAAAGAAATTTATGAATCAATTTTTTTTCTAATGCATAATCCTGATATACAAAGGAATTCAAGGAACCATTTATGTAATATAGGCATCTAGGAACTACTACATTTTTTGTAGTTGGGCAACTCTCAATTTCTTAATTATGTATCATGTGCGCCACGTGGTCTTTTGCTATTTTGATGTAAACTGCAGATGCTAAGTGAATATGAGTAGTACTGCACTAATTAAAAGCACTAGAGTGTGGGAAATAAATTATATAATTTGAAGTTGATATTATTGTAATCAAAAAAATTTATTATTTTTAAATGATCGATAATGGTTTTGTATTAAACATGTGATGACTCAAACCATTTAATCTATTGGATAGATACGGAGCTTGTTACTTACTCAATCACACTTCATCATCAAATTAGGAGTAGGAGTAGGAGTATTGTTTCTGGGGATAAAACTAACATTTATTATGAAAAAGTCATAGTATTTAATATTAAAAATTTATTACTCTAATATAGTTTGTTGCAGCCAAGAGTTATTTTTTTATTGCGGATAAAGTTATTTATTTTTGCTATTTTACAAGAGTTATTATAATTGTGAAAAAATAATCATTTTAATTAATATTATCAATAAAAGCATTATTGTAACAAATAAAAGTTTATAGTTCTAGTAAAATAAAACTACTGCTCCAATAAATAAAAGTTATTATTCTTATGAGTAAAATTTATTATACTAGTGAATAAAATTTAAGGCTTTGTGAATAAATGTTATTGTTATTGCAAATAAAAGTTACTGTAAATAATGGTTATTATTCTTATGGATAAATAATTTTGATCTAATGAATAAAATGTTAGTATTAATTTTGTGAATAAAAGATGTCAACAAAAGTTACATTTTTGCTAAAAACGTTCTTTTCTTGTGAATAAAGTTGGTGTTTTAATAAGAAAAGGTTATTCGTTCAAATTAATAAAAAAAATTACAATTCTTGTAAAATAAATTCTATGTGAATAAAAATTACTACTATTTTTTGGATAAAAATTAATAGTTTTATGTATAAAATTTTGTTATAATAAATAAAAGTCATTGATCTTGAGAATAAAAAATATTTTTCTTGCTAAAAAGTTATTTTTGTAATTAAAAATTACTGTTATTCAGAATAAACTATTTTGAATAAAATAATTATTTTTAAAAATAAAAGTTACGAATTTATAAAAATAAAAGTTTAGTTTCTTACATTAGATAATAATTTTAATTATAACACATAAAGGTTATTGTTTTTATAAATAAATTAAATTTGTATAAATAGCTCAATATAATTTTTTTTATTTTAACGTTTATATACATTTAGCTCAATATAAATTTGAATTACCCTGATTTATCAATTAATAAGAAATTAAAAATTTTATGGTATAAAACTTGACAGAAAATCAAATTCTTTCGTAAATGGTAGAGTAACAAATTAATGAAATCAAATTGATAGTGAAAAACTAGAGCAAACTAAGAACCATATTTTTTTATTACATTATTAATTTATTTAAACTAAAATTTATGAAGATTAGTTTGATCATCATTATTCGTTTGATAAATGATAGTAGTACATCATTAAATTGTTCGTAAACTAAATATACAATAAAATATATAAATACAATGATATTATAATATTTTATTTAAATATATATCCATAAATAAATGCAATATAAAAAAGAAACAAAATTAAAAATGTCGATCATAAATAATGTGGATCTCATGAAAGCAAATTACTCCATACATAACTCCAGGGCTTAAGCTATACCCTTAAATAGATCTAATAAATATGTACAATTTAATGTAAAGGGTAACAAAGTAAACATACAAAATATAAATTTAATTCAAAAAAAATTATGGTGTACAATTACTATTAAAATCTCATTGTGGCATTGTCATTATGTCTCTAAATCATATCTCTTTCAGGAAATGCTGATGTGAACGACACGAAGGTATCAGTTAATAATATTATGTAGCCGTTGTTCGTAATCACATCGAATTAAAAATCATAAGACAATTTGCATTCTATCTTATATAAACTCAAATCAGACCATCAAATTGCTACTTCAAACTTTGGATCTTGTTACCAATAATATATTTATAAATTCAATAAAAATTGTGATCGAAGTTGAGAACCTTGCATGCCACTTCATGTGAATTATTGCATTTGATTATGAGGTATATATGACAATGAATTTTTATTTAATCTTCGTAAAAAATAAGGGGGATGAGACGTACCAATGAATTTGGCTGGGTGTATGAACCAGTTTCATCACATGTTGTCACTATGCTATAGAAAGGCAGGTAACCTTGTCTACTCACAATTGTTAATGTTTAAAGTTAACTATGTGTCATTAATTAATTACAACAAAACTACCAAAATCATAGAAAAGGGACAAGCAGACAAGAAAAGTGGAAAATTTGTGGCCATTGTTCGTAGTCGTAATGACAATAATTTTTGAACTAATAATATAATCAGCTCCGAATTTTTTTATGGCCGAGATTATGATAACTATGCTGAGTGTACAAAATTGTTTGTTCCTACGAAAAAAAATAAAAATAAAAATAGGTTTGTGCATTGTAGGATTCCCACTTCTGCACTTAATTGGAGGGACGTAGCTATCTATCACTTCTGCAAAAGAATTCCATGAACCTTTTCATTTTAAGCCTGAAAAATTATAATTTAACCTTCGGTTAAATTATTATTTGTACAGCCCAATTCAAAAGTTGAATAATACTCCTAAATCACAAAGTTTTCAAAAAATTCTCATTTGTTGCATATTAACTTTTTTAGGTGTAAATTCAATACTAAATTGGTGCAGTATGTAAAAATATGGTGTTGCTAATGAATAGTGGTGATATAAGTATGTATTAATGTGACAATATGTACGATTAACCGGTGTCATTTTTAGCTTAAGAAAATTGAAAATAATAGCACAAATTTTGTCAATTGAGACAATTGATAATTTTTAAAACTTCTTCATTTCTCATTTTAATTTTGGAAAATGTAGGATAAACCAGAATTTAATCAATTTGAGATTTTATAATCTTATAAGCTATTGGTCATATATTCCCGTGGATATTTATTGATTAAGGTTGAATGAATAAGTTAAATAAAAAATAAAAATAAAAATAAAAATAAAAATAACCATAACCTAACACGAAATGCACCACAGACATAACACGGGAACATTTTAATTGTCACCATACCATCAAGAATTAACAACATAAAATTTCCTCAAAATAAACAGTATTGATATAAATCCAATTAATTGAGTAATATCATATTCAAGTTGAATTAAAAAGTCCCACACAAAACGCCAACCCACATGAAATTCCGTTTGGAATTTAATCACCAAAACAAGAAAAACAATAATTGTATACTAAAATTTACTGTATTTGGTTATATTCCTAATTTACCAACAAATTAAGGCATCCCTACACCAAAACATAAGATGGAATAAAACATTATTATCATCAAGACAGAAGGCAGTTCAAAATTAGGCCACATGATGCTGTATTATGAACATCAAAACCAAAGCTTCCAAATTGAACTTTCACCAGAATCATAACGGATCATATACATATAAATAATCATGTTGAAAGAAGTTACTTAACAGTGAAGAACTAAGACATCATAATTTCCAAGGGAAAAACTCAATATTTTCTGAAAGTGAGGTTGAGGCGACCTGGTTGAAGTCCTGTCATTTCCAGCAAGGCAGGAGGAGCTGTATCGGGAACAATCGCTTTCACCCCGTGATATATATGCCTTGATTCACCACCAAAGATCAGCACGTCTCCTGATTCTAGTGTGACGCTTTTAGCCTTGTTAACATCTCTCTGCTCGCCATATAGAAATTCAGCTGAATCGCCAATGGAGATTGACACAACGGGTAGCCTTTTATCAAGACTCTCCCTTGTTTCATCTCGATCCTGTATGAACCAAAAAAAGCTAAACTAATATAGATTTGTAGGCAAAAAATCTTAACTGATCCAAATAAACAAGGGAACATTGCCTCCAAATGGAGAGTAAAGACGCATATTTTTGGAGCTCCTAACCATAAGCCATTAACCAACCTGATGGAGGCCAAGCCGCCCGCTGCTAGTGTAGAAGTTGACAATGCACACATCAGGAGACATTTTAGGGAGTACATCGTCAACATTGTCAACCATCAGGTTTCTTTCTATTAGACTGTGGGAATGGTCAAGTGTTCTGCACACTAAAGAAATAAACTCATTAGGAAGAAGAGGAGGTGCAGCATTGTCGTGGCAGCGCCTCTCTCCATAGCTTGCTGTTTGGGGATTCCAGTCTAGACCCAAACACATCATATACAAACGCAGTTTTGCACCATCATTATAACCGGGTCGATAAAACCCCCCAGGACCACAACCTAATTCTCGACACTTGTTTACAATGTTCACCTGCAAGAGGGGGAGGGACAGCTAAATACCAGAAACTGTGAATGCAACACATGTTTATGATGAAAATACAGAACTGAGCAAAAAACACGAGCATTAGAGGACTACCTGCTCCAAGAAGGGAATATGGTGCTTGAGTAAAACCATTCCAGGCCCCAATACCAATTCACTCTCTTCAACTAAGTCTTCTGAATCATTTCCCTCGGTAATACCTTTGTTTTGCTTATTCTCCTCGGCTGGCTGTATCGTCACAGACAATTCTCCTCCAGTTATCCTATTCACACAACTTCCAGATTCCGAGGATTGATGAGGGCATATATCAAAAGGCTCGTCTATTGGAACACTGGAAGAGGGTTTCGGTCTTCTCTTGGACTCTCGCTGTTCATGATGAGTTTGGTGAACCTTCGGACTTTTAGAAGGATAAACTTGCTTCTTCCCAAAGCTGGTGGGCAAGCCTGCGTCATAAAGGTCACTAGTTGAAGTAGAAGCTTCATGGTATGGTCTGATGTTGTGAACCTCCTCCAAATTCTGTTTGGAACCAGTGATCAAGTTGGCTACTTCAGGTTGCAATGGCCCTATGTTCAGATTCACCAACTCCTCTCCAGAAGAAGTGCTCGAGTTAGATGCTTTACGTTGCAATGGAACGACATTCTGAGCCATTTCCGGTTTCTGTTTAGAACACTTGCCCAAGACTATTCTAGTTCTCTGTTTAGATTTATTGGCAGAAAGTGGAGGAAAATCATCCTCATATGTTGATGAATTCATAGGATGCTGCTGCCCTTGTTCTTTCTCTGATATCTGCAACTTTTGTCAGCACATCACTCACTATTTTTGAAAATTCAGACAAAAGGGAAAATTTTGTAACATCTAATGGTCCTCAAAATTACAAACTTTGGCCGAAATTTGATATTTTCATGAACTTAAGCCTTGTAGCGAATTCACACCTGTCAATATAAGAGACTATGGCGCTTACAAAGGGTTTAAACTAAGTTAGTTGCGTTAGTTGAGTTCAAATTTCTTTTATCAACCTAATTCAATTACTACAACATAAGAATCGTGCAATTCATAGACTACCTAATCATTCTCTTTCACGGGGTAAAATAAAGTAGCTGAATCCAGTTCACCATTCTCTATCGCACTCTAATTGTTTGACAAAATGCCCATTCGACAGTTTCAAGCAACAAAACATAGACACAGAAGAACAAAACCTCACCCTAGTGTATGAAGTGACGGAATTTCCACCAGCTACTATTCTCGCGCTTCTGTTAATGATCCTTCCAAGACGAAGAGCACTCAATTCGTTGAACATCCGCACTGCTGCTAATGAGTCCAAATTGCTTGATTTGCAGATCCGGTTCAACTGGAATTTAATCAGAAAGCGCTAAGGAAAATGACGATGAAGCGTCGAGAACTGGAAAATGAAGCGCGAGATCAGTATTAACTTTACATAAATTGATTCTTAGATTTATTTTGTTTAGTAGGAGTATAATTATTAACTGAATTCGATTTAGGAGATAATATTTGAATTAAAGATAACTATGAGTGTTTTTTTCCCTTTAAACTATATGTGAGATTTATTTAAGATTAAAACAACTATTAAGAGTACTTTTTTATTAGTGTAAGAATGGAGACCAATAATTTTTTGACACAAAATTTTTAACATGTACTCCCTCCGTCCCATAAGGGCATCCACAGTGGGGCGGACGATAAATTTTTTAACATGTACTCCCTCCGTCCCATAAGGGAATCCACAGTGGGCGGACGATAGTCCACCACTGCAGCCATGCGGACGATGGCACATCCATCGTCCGCGCCCTATGCTTCGTCCGCGGACGATAGGGCTTCGACCACGCATCGTCCGCGGTATCTACCGCCCCACTGCGGGTCACGCTGACGATACCGCGGACGATGCAACGCGTTTTCCTTTTTTTTAATTCTTCAAAATTTATTATATGTATACTCCCCATCCTCACTCTTCCATCCTCACTCTTCCATACACTATAAAATGAATCCCGGTGAACCAAGTCCGAATAGTCCGATGTTCAGTGGTGGTGAACGGTGGCCGGGTACAGACCCGAATGAATACCGACCCTTTGACTCTAACACCCAGTACGATCCCGATTTCAGTACGGATTTGTACGGGCTGTCAGACATGGAGCCGTCTCCCACTGCGCCCGCGCCCCACCCCGCCGCACCGCCTCCGCCGCGGCCTGGGATTTCGCCACCAAGAAGAAGCGGAACAAGCAAAGGGCCCAGAAGTTGCTGCCTCCGGAGAAGAATGAAGAGTTCGTCCCAGGGAGGACGAGCTACAACCCGGATGAAACCATCGTCTTGGTTAGGTGTTGGATTGATATTTCGGAGGACCCTGTGTTTGCCAACAACCAAAAGCAAATAGCGTACTGGGATCAGGTGAAGAAGCAAGTCAATTTGTTCTCGGTGGAGTACGAGAAGTGATTGAGGGAGCAGGGCAGCAGCGAGAGTTTGACTGATGTGCGCGATAAAGCGCTTGCGTCGTACATTTCATTGTACGGCGATTTCAAACATTACAACTCCGGGCTCCTCTTGAAGGACAAGCAGAAGTTACAAGGAGGGATTATGCCCCTATCGGCTGTGGCGAAGAGGACGAAGAACACCTCCGCCGGTGAATATACAAGCAGCGACAGCAGCGCACCTCCAATGGACCTAGACCAACCGATGTACGAGGATGAGAGTTCCGGCACACCGATGTCCTCCCGGCGTCCTATTGGCGTCAAGGCTGCCAAGAACAATAGCAAGGCGAATGCGACATCCTCACAGGCCGCGGCCCAGACTCTAATCGCGACCCCAACCCCGGCCCCGACTTCGGCTGCGGGACATGCCTACGCGGAGTTGGTGGCGGCCGCCAACCGGAGGACGTTGTTGGACACGTAACACGCCCTCATGCAGTGCGAGGACCCGGACAAAGTCGAATACCTCAAGTGGATAATCGATGATCTGCGCCGCAAGCTGGGAATGAAAGATTAGTAATGTAGTGTTTACCTTTAATCGTAGCGTTTTTTTTTAACTCTTGTAATATTTTTTTTAATTAGTAATGTAGAATTTGCCTTTAATCGTAGTGTTTTTTTATAATTTTGCATGACATATTTGAAGACATAAAAAATTAATTAACAAAATAGTAGTGAAACCTATAGGGCGGACTTTAGGGTGTCCCACTGCAGGTGGAAGGGTAGGAGGATAGAAGGATGATGTGGCGGAGCATAGGGCGCCCTATAAGGCGGATTATAGGGCGCCCCATTGTGGATAAGTCACATTTTGCTGTTTCAATTCGTTCCACAATAAGTCATATTTCATTTGTATCAAATTAGGTCTCACGTTTCACTAACTCAATTTACTCACATTTTATTATAAAGACTATGAAAAAATGGGTTTCTTATTCCACAACTTTTCCAACTCACTATTCTTTATTTTTCTTAAAACCCATGGTCATACCAAATGTAACTCTTATTGAGCGACTGGGGGAGTATACTATACTCATATTCTCGTACAGGATGTGTTAGCAAGGAGAGAGATTCTCC
Organism: Salvia splendens; assembly: GCF_004379255.2. Taxonomy (NCBI): domain Eukaryota; kingdom Viridiplantae; phylum Streptophyta; class Magnoliopsida; order Lamiales; family Lamiaceae; genus Salvia; species Salvia splendens. The sequence continues at coordinate 12,291,336 of NC_056037.1, read as the reverse complement.
ATCAATCAAAGACCAAGTCCAAGGAAAGGGTCCTTACCATAACCTTTGTGAAGTATTCATTGTAAATAATTATTTCCTTAAGCACATGTAATTAATCTCCTATAAAAGGCAGTAAATAAAGTGAACTCCAACACTTATAGATCAACATCGACTCCAAAACAAGCTGCTGCAAATGACAATCAATATGCATATCAGAGCACTTATCCACGAGAGAAGAACATTAACAAGACACCACCGGCATTGAGACTCTTCAAAGACCACGAGCATCATCCAGATGGACAGCCATCTCCTTTCCTTGGGAACATTAGATGCCCTTCAAGAAGAGGATGATCCAATTGTTAGAAATAGTGGGAAGAAATTTTCAAGCCGTGTACAAGTGGTATTCTAACTATTACAATCAAAAGGAAACTTGCAACAAAAAAATGAATGGAAATTACAACGGAAATAAAGCAAACTAAATTTATAAGTCGAGTCGAGGAAAGCCCTCTTTCCGCAAGAAAAATTACGCCCCATCTAGTGCTCACGGAATGACGTATTGCCCCCAAAGATAAAACGACTTCCTCCTAGCGTGTAGAAGCACCTCAAACCCGCTAGGCACCGGCGAACTTGATGGAGTTTCGAGAATCGAGCTAGACAATGCTCCTAAGATGCACACTATGATGTAGAGACCTTGAGAGAAAAGATGATGATTTCTTGGTGTGTTTTTCTACTTCAAGATCAAGCCTATTTATAGGCTAGGAAAAACAAGTGAAAGGTCTTGCAATTAGGGCACCTCATAAACATTTGGAGGTTACACCATATGAAAGGCCAAAGGCCTAGCCTTTTGACATTTTCACACATGTTTTCCTACAATCTCCCACATTGATTAGAGCGTTGCAAGCTCAAACCAACACCATACACAAATGCATGCATGCAGACTCTATGCTCAATTCTCGAGAAACAATATTGCATTTGGAATAGTAGCTTGTGGCTTTGAACTTTCCATAATCAACACTATCGGGCATACCGGCGGCCTGGTGGACGTGATGCCTTGAACCATTCCTCCTTAGTGTATACCGAGACAATAATATTGACACAATATTATTTACAAACTCATCAGTTCTCACGTTTGTGTCCTTTACTGGCCATGGAACACCACTTTGGACTCATAAGTGATTCACATGTTGAAGCGGCCCACACTTCTTCACTTACATAGGTGATTCTTTTCCAGGTATCCTGCAATACCCACCTCCTCGAGGTTTCTAAGAATCATTAAAAGTCAAAACTTAGCCTCTTACCACATGTAGGTTACAACACTCAATGCTTTCTAAAGAATGGGCGAAGATTAAAATCTTCTGAGTGTTACAGCTAGATTTGTATAGCTTCGTTTTCCCATTGAACCAATCCCATGGGATCTCCAATCGTATGGTTGGGTTACCACTATACTCATCTTTTAAGATGTGGTTTTCAGTCCCATTCCTTTTAGCAATTTATGCATTTGATCACGGTTTAAACCTTTTGTTAATGGATCCGCTAAGTTATCAACTGACCTTACATAGTCAACTGTGATAACACCACTTGTGATCAATTGTCTGACGGTATTATGTCGCCGACGAATATGTCGAGACTTACCGTTGTATAAGCCACTATGTGCTCTCCCTATAGCTGATTGGCTATCACAGTATATCACTATTGTCGGCACTGGCTTCTTCCAACATGGAATACATTCTAGGAAATTTCCGAGCCACTCGGCTTCTTCCCCTACTTTATCCAATGCGATAAACTCAGATTCCATGGTGGAACGAGCAATACACGTCTGTTTCATTGATTTCCACAAGACAGCACCACCCCCCACAATGAACACATACCCACTTGTCGAAAATGAGTCTTTTGAATCAGAGATCCAATTTGCATCACAGTACCCTTCAAGTACTTGGGGATATCTTGTGTACTGCAGCTCAAAGTTAAGAGTATACTTCTAGTATCTCAAAACCCTACGCAGAGCTTTCCAATGTTCCTTGCTTGGGTTGCTCGTAAATCGGCTCAGCTTATTCACCGTACACGCAAGATCTGGTAGGGTGCAGTTTGTGATAAACATCAAACTACCTATGATCCTTGCATATTCTTCTTGAGCTACAGGCTCACCCGTGTGCTTACTCAAATGCACGTTGGGTTCCAATGGAGTCTTAGCTGGCTCACAATCGAACGAGTGAAATTTCTTTAGCACTTTCTCAATATAATGAGATTGTGTCAGAGCAATTCCCTCATGATTCCTTTTAATTTTGATTCCGAGAATCACATCAGCTAAACCCATATCTTTCATGTCGAAATTTCTCTTCAACATATTTTTGGTTTCGTTGATAATGGCACTATTGCTGCCCATAATCAACATATCATCTACATAAAGACACACAATAACAAAACCGTTATCTGTGTTCTTAATGTAAACACACTTATCGCACTCATTGATAGTGAATCCATTTGCCAACATCACGTTGTCAAATTTTAAATGCCATTGTAATGGTGCTTGCTTCAACCCATATAATGACTTTACCAGTTTGCATACTTTACGCTCTTGCCCAGACACAACAAACCATTCGGGTTGTTCCATATATATTTCTTCTTCCAGATCACCATTCAGAAACGCAGTTTTCACATCCATTTGGTGAATCTCAAGATTGTGCAAAGCAGCAATCGCAAGAAGCACCCGAATGGAAGTGATTCTCGTAACAGGTGAATAGGTATCAAAAAAGTCATTCCCTTCTTTCTGCTTAAAGCCTTGGACAATCAGGCGAGCTTTGTACTTATCTATAGTACCATCGGGCTTATATTTCATTTTCAGAATCCACTTGCACCCTAAAGCCTTACAGCCTTCAGGCAAGTCTACTATCACCCAAGTGTTATTTCTCATGATGGATTCAATTTCATTGTTGATAGCTTATTGCCACCACGCTGCATCTGGGCCAGACAAAGCTTCTGCCACTGACTTTGGTTCACCATCCAACATGAAAGTTATGAACTCTGGACCAAAAGTCTTAGCAATTTTAACTCTTTTACCACGTCTTGGTTCTATATCCTCAGGACTTGAACTCGTCCTTTTTGGAGGATTAGAACTAGTGGATTTATCCATCATTCTTTCACTAGAACGATCCTCCTGCTTCTTGTAAGGGTACACATTCTCAAAGAATATAGCATTTCTTGACTCAATTGTTGTTCCTTCAGCCACGCTAGGCACAACTGACCTATGGACTAAGAAACAATATGCACTACTATTAAGTGCATGGCCAATAAAGATGCAATCGACTATTTTAGGGCCTATTGCAACTTGTTTCGGAGGAGGCACTTCTACCTTCGCTAAGCACCCCACACTTTGAGGTATGAATACGAAAGTTTCTTGCCTTTCCACAACTCATAAGGAGTCACATCCCTATTTTTTAGTGGAATTTTGTTCAAGATATGATTCGCTGTTAACACAGCCTCCCCCCACATGTTCTGGGGTAATCTTGAATTATCAACAAAGCATTCATCATCTCTTTTAGTGTTCGATTTTTGCGTTCAGCAAAATGAACTACTGGTTTGTAAAATAACTTCAGGAAGGCGAATGAGCTTGCTAGGGATTAAAAAGGAAGTAAATTTGGAGATGAGACGATTATGCAGGATTGCAGATTGCAACATTGATGACTGGTTGATCAGAGCCTTACATGTAGAAATGAATTACCAATCAGATGAGTGGATCAGTTTACCAGCCTTGGTGTTGGACATAGAACGCAGTGTTTGGAAATGGCAATACCTACTAATTATATTGGTATACAGAAAAGAAAAAACTGACTATAACGCTCTTGCTTGAAATGGTTCTTCATGGTCAACTGCCTTAACCCACCGAACAAGAATGAAAAGTGGCATACACAGAAAGCAACTCTATTCATATCATGGATGGGAGAGGGTTAAGCATATGATGAAATCCACGAGCAACTGCAAATTAAGAGAACGAGATACTGGAGCGGGCGCATACTTCCAATGAGAGACTCATCTCCGTTGGTAACTTGGTTTATCCAGTAAAATTCAACAAATTTATGATTTCCTGCTATAATCGGACAGTACCAAACCAATTAACTTCAAAATTCATTTCTAGGAAAAATTAAAGCTAATTTTCAAAAATTTCACCCAATTGAGCACGTCTAGCATATTTTTTCACAGTAGCATGACACAACAGAAAAGTTCCATGCAAATATCTACACTCGGAACCACCTTATTCTACAGCTGTCCTCTGGAAAACTTTTCTTTTCATTATGTAAAATAACATACACAACATCATGTAAAGACAAGACATGACAAATTCTAATTCAAGTAATAAATGCAATATTTCATCTTCTCCTTATACTATTTCTGTGTACAGTGGTATCGATACCACTGCATGTACTTCATTCTTTGCAAATTTGAAGTTTGCATTAATATCAAGAATGCAGTATTCAAGGAAAGCCAGCACTAGTGATACGAACGGGAGGTCCAAGGCCAAGGTGGACGCGACCACGACTCCCCTTAGCTGCCCGGAATGCCCGTCACGAGATCCATGAGACAAAAGCTTCGGGAGGGCGTTTCAAACTACATCCGGAGGGCAATGGAGGAGGGAGACGGAACGCCCGGTCAGGCGAATCCACCCCTCCAAAACGCCCGATCGGGCGTTTGTGCGCTGAGTGTCATCCACGTTCCAGAGAGTTCGCCCATCCCAAAGCAACGGCGGAGTCCAGAGAGTTCGTCCGGCCGGACGATTTCACATGTCCAAAACGCCCGACCGGGCATTTTAACTATTTTAGCCGAATTTCTTGTTTTTTGAACCCTTTTCTTGGGATTCCAACCCTAGCTATAAATACTACTCCCTCTGTCCCGTGTTACTTGCACTTATTTCCTTTTTGGGCGTCTCAAGTTATTTGCACTCTTTCCATTTTTAGTAAAAATTATCACCTACAGCCGCAATTGTTGACTTTGCTATACACTCATTCCTTAATCTCCGTGCCGAAAAGCAAACGTGCAAGTAGCACGGGACGGAGGGAGTATTTTGTAAGACTTTTGTTGGCAGACTTTGATGAATGATAGTTTGAAGACTCCTTTGAGAGCATATCCCTTGTGAAATTTTTATCCAAATTCCTACATGTAGGTTGCTTGGTTTATGTTCATTAGACTAGATCAAATATATGTATGCATTTATGGTGGTGTAGTCATGAATGTGGAGCTAATGGAGTGTTTGCTTTGGGTGAAAGTAGCCTAGGGTTGCCCACATCTTCTTGTGAGAGGTCATAGGTCCCCAAAGAGGATTCCTCCCTCTTCACATCCTTCTTCCTTTTCTAACCTCTCCATCAAACTCCTTTTTGAGCCTAGTTTTTGTGGCTAGTTCAACCTATCATTTTTATCTTAACTAAAAAATTGGAGTCAAACACTATTTGGGGTATTTCTTTGGCACATGGAAGGATTCCCTCACAAGAATCCTTATCAACTAGTGTATACACACACACATATCATGTACAGATCTACATGTAATTTCAATTTGAAGGTAAACACTAGTGTACACAAAGACATACTCCATCTTTTTCTCTATTCAGTTGTGTCTTAGCAATGTGCTTCAGCATACAAATACTACATCACTGAAGATGGGTATATACTCCACTTTTGGTATCATAATATACCTAGACTAGATTCACTCAGTACCTATTGAATGTGAATGCTTGAATGACAGTAACATACTGTATTAAACTAATGTCTCCTGAAGACGATGGATATAGTCTGATCATCAGAAAACTTGTGTTGCTGTACTAGCTAGATCATGCTATCTCCCCAAAAAAACAACAAATACAGTGAACATAAGGTCAACATTATGAATTAATGATTGGGTCAAATGATATAAAGTAATACAAAAAACAACTGACAACTAACCCTCAACAACTCAGTGAAACTTAGAACTCTAAAATGCCTGTGTAGAGAAAATCTAGCTCCTCGACTATGACTACCATGAAGCAAGCATTGGATGCTGGCTCCAAAAAGAATTATACAGTCTCTAATCAAACATTCTAATTTACACATTAGACATTTCTGGTGGATACTCCATATTTTCACAAAGGATCAACTCAGCCCTATCTTTCTTCTCATCTGCTCCATCATGATCATCACCAAACCAAGGAGAAGTTCACCTCGTGCTGTTGTTTCGAAGGTTTGTTACCATGCTTAACGATTTCTTAACATTCCCAAACGTGAATTGTACAATGGGCCTCCCATTTACAGGAATCATTCTCCTGTCCTCAGGTTCACAAGGACCATTCCTTGCAGCTTCATTGGTTTGCGAAGATGGCTCCATAACTGAGACTAGGTTTTCCACAATTTTGTGACTTTGATGATAACCGTACTCCATAGATTCATCAATAATTCTAGCTGGAAGAGTGGGCAAAGATACCTCCTTCACCCCGAATTGAAGAGGGGTAGCAAGAAATGGATTGTTTTCTGCTGCTCGTTGTGCCTTTGCAGCATCCCCTTGTTCAACAACTACTCCTGCTTCAGTTCCATTACACATAAATTTCTGCTGCAAATTCAGTAAAGATCTCTCAGCTCTCTTGTTCTGCTGTTCAACCTGCTGAAGCTTAACCGCCTCTGTTTCTGAGTCTTTCTCATTTCCAGAACTTAACTCTGCATAAGTCGCAGGATCTGGAAACATGGGCAGCCAGGAAGGTATATGTTCGTCACGGGGGATTTCCTCTGACTGAGAAACTCTAAGGTCCAATACCCTTTCTTTCACAACGGGAAAAGCAGGGATCGGATACACAAATGGGATTTCATCTGCTAGACTAACATATCGAATAATATCTTTAACAACACTTGATCTTGTAAGGCAATGCCTAACATCCGAAGCACCTGAAAAGCCCTGAACTGAGCCCAAATGCTCCAACCCTTGAATCACATCGAAGACATTACACTGCGTCCTATTAGCTAAATTTGCATAAGAAGACGCAGTTTTCCCTATTTCCCGAATATACCTCATCGCTACATCAGCGAGATTATCCAATGCAGACTGCTGAAAGCTCTGAAAACCTAAACTTTCACAAACCTGCGCCACCACATTCTTGGCAATGGCTTGCGCAAATTCGTCTTCCCCCAACTTCTTTTTCTTCTTCATTGCCTGCGGATTCTCTTTCTCACTCAAGAACTTATCTTTCCCCTCTCCATTGCTCATATTAGGCAACATTCATAATATCACACCATAATCAAATTGGATAACCTTGATAGAACAAAATCTTGATCGATTTAGACCAAGAAACCACATTTCCGATCCCAATTCATCGAACCAACATTAGAGTAAAACCCTGATTCTCGCACTCAGCAGCACAATAAAAGACACGACCGATCCTATGAGCTAAAGAAAACGAAAATTCACAGCGAAATCAATCCGTACCTGGAATTTCTAGGGTGTAAGCCAGGCCCAATGGAAAGAACCTAAATAAATTCCAATTGAGTTCCCGTAGAAGAGAAATTAGGATGGATTTATTCAACTAACAAAAAATTGTGAATGTTTGATCCCATATAACAACCAATCAAAATCCTTGAAACCACTAGTTCCAGAGAAAATCGAAGTGGGGGGGGGGGGGGGAACTGAATTGAGGCTGCTTCTTTATAGACGGCAAAGCACTGTGAGTCGTCGGACTATGGAGGTGAGTCGGCGTAGGAGTTTGGAGAGCCAATTCAGTCCGCAAATTCGGTAAAGTCGCTGTTCCTAATAAACGCTTTTACTTTAGAAATTTGTATTATTCGTCACTGCAGGAGATGGGCCTATTGGATTTTTGATTGTATACTAACTATTTTTACCACCCGTACTATGCATTGGCTATAAAACTTGTAAAAAATTCTAAGATAAATGAACTTAAAAAAAAGTAGATGATAAATATTGTATAATTATGCTTGCAGACACAGAATAAATGTCTAATAAAAAAACACATTGTAACTATCGAGACAAATAAATAAGTGTCTATTTCCAATAAACAAATAATTTTTTTGAATTTGAAACGCAGATATGAGTGGAATAAATAAAATATAATATAGAATAAAGATGAGATAATGACAATCCAATAGGAACTTACGCAAAATATGTAAAAAACACAAATATTCATAAATAGGAACTTACGCAAATATCAACAATCCAATAGTTCATAAGTTTTGAAAAACTTCTTTATAAACAATGTTAACAGTAGAATCACCATTGCCTTCATCTTCTTCATCTTTACACACCAAAATCTTCAAACCTCCACGACTTGTGACTCTTGATATAGCAACATACCGCTGTCCATGATTGAAAATATTCCTCCATCATTAGAATGCACAGACGACATTATAGTGTCATGCACAGAAAGTTGTTCATCAGTGAATTTGGAAATAAATTCCAAATATTCCCTTGCTAAACCTTCGCGATCATAACACAACTCATCAGTAATCAGTCTATTTTCACTTGATTCAAAATACTGATTATCAGGATACGGTAAACCATGGAAATCACGCAAAGTTTTGCCAAGATTCTGCAACAATTTCTCAATCTCTGCCAATGCAAAATTCTGAATTTCATCCTCACTCAAGATCATACATATAGTAATTAAGAATACGTTGTTAGAATTAAACTTATATTATAAATTGAAAATAATAACAAATAACATAATAAACATGCAACAAAATAATTTTAAAAATTACTTACCAGGATAATTTGTTAATTTTCGGCGGTTATAAAGAACATCTTCAGACAAATATTTCCAACAACTTTGCCAAACAAAGTCCGGGCGTGAAATAGATTCCGATGTTAACAAACTCACAAAGAGCAATCTCAAAGAGTGAGCTGAAGCCCAAAATGAAGCCTCTACAATTCCATCAACATATTTGCCCGCACTCATCAAGCTATTTGCCCGCACTCTCAGTTTTGGGTTCAACATTATGAGTAGCATTATGCTTTTACAGGTACGGATCTCTCGACAACGTCCAAGACTCTCACCTCCCAAAAGCATAGAGAGAGATGAACATATACCTGAAGTTGCATTCATCAAGCTATTTGCCCGCACTCATAAGAAAGTCGAAGGAGTAAGTTATCTAATCTTCGATTTTGTAGATTTTTCCGTAAATTCTTACTATGATACTTGCAGCAATTAGTTATGTTGTTGTTTAAGGAATTAATATCATTTCATACATAAAAATCTAAATTTACAATTTCATTTAAGTGATGCTAAAAAGAGATATTAACAACATTAGCTAAGAAAATTATAAATAAAAATTGTAAAATATTTTGATTATATATTAGATGTATATTATTTTTAAAAAAAAATTTAAACTATTAATAAATTATTAAAATATCAATCACCTTAGTCTTTGTGTGTAAATAATTTTGATGAAAATAATAAGTAAGAATAAATCAATAACAATAATTTATATTTAAAATTTATGGGAGAAGTCATAACTGCAACAAATATTAAAAGTCAAAATTAGAGCCCAACTTTTAGATATAACAATAACGTTCAACATATAAACTTCGTGGTATCATAGTATGAACAAAAAATTATAATACAACTATTATACTATAAAATACTATATTAAAAGCCCAAAACAAAGCCCAAGTATTATAATACAACACAAACTAATAAGCCTTCAATGTTCAAACCCCAATATTTCTCTAAACCTACACGCCCCCCCAAGTCCCCGATCTCTATTTCTCTCTCTCTCCCCATCGGTGCAGCTACGCGCCACCATTTCCTTCTCTCTTTCTCTCTCCCCGCCTCGCTGCTTCGCCGTCTGCCAGCCCCCGCCAGCCTTGGCGCCCTCGCTGCAGCTCCACCACCCTGTTTCAACGGCGCCATGGAGTTCTTGGCGTGTCTGAACGGGTGTTCTGGTTGGTGCACCTGTCCTCCGACGGCCGGCGATTAGCCAATGGCCTCGACCTGACTTTGTACAGGATAGAAAGTGGGGAACAAAGATGGCTATTGTATAATTTTTTAGGATGTTGCAGATTCCATTAATGGTGTCTGTATTTATAAGTGTATAAACTCCTTGGTGAAGCCATTTTTTTATTGGACCAATTTTTACTCAATAATATCTGCCTTTTGTTTGCCCAATAAATTGTTTTCCCGCCCAAAAATGTGTCACATGGTCATCTAAAAAACTCTTACTTTAGATATTGATAGATTACTAACTACTACTAAAAGTTTTTTTTTAATTACTAAGAGCATCCACTATGCGGCGCGTCGGCGTCCCGCGTCCCGTCCCGGAGAGACGGGTTCGTCGCTCGCCGCGTTGCAGCAAACGTCCCGTGCCGTCTCATCCCTTGTCCCGTCCCGCGTCCCGTGTCGCCGAGCTACGCGACGGGCCGGCTCGCCACGCGCCTATGCGACGTGGCGCGACCCGGCGTCGTGCGTGACGCCCACTCGCCGGCCCGCGAGTGGGCGTCGTCACTTGCTGACGCAATAAATATTTTTTTTAAAAAAATTAATAAATTAAAAAAAAATCTAACGGTAATAAAACCGTTTTTTTGTTTTTCTTCATTTTTTTAATTTTAAATTAGTTTTTTTTTACTCTATAAATACTCCTACACTCATCCTCATTTCACACACAACTACACATCTATTCTCCTATCATCTCAATTTCCTCTCAAATTTCCTCTCATCACAAGATGTCCGGCGAAGGCAACTACGGCGGTTCTGGCTCCGGCGGGTGGGATCTCAACGCCTTCGGCGATTGGGAGACCATGATCAACACACTGGGCGGTTCAAGTGCGTCGACGCCGGGGACCCAGGGTTCGGAGACGCCGGGGGTTACCAACCACCCAACTTTGACGTTGATGCATATGCCCGTCCCTCCGCCCCGCGGTATTCGCAGGGATTATCCCAGATCCAGGAGGATTTTCCCGTTGATCCAACGCCGGGAGTAGGCCGAGGCGGTGGAGGTGGGCGAGGCGGTGGAGGTGGACGAGGCGGTGTACAACCCCAGGCGGGCGAGGATGAGGAGGATGAGGAAGAAGAGGAAGAGGAAGAGGATCTAGGCCGACATCCGTACAGCAACCAGGAAACGCTGGCGGTGTACAACGCCTGGATCACCGTCTCTTACGATCCCATCGTCGGGAATCAACAACCCCGGAAGTGTTTCTGGGAAAAGGTCTGCGAGGTCTACCACCAGATAAAGCCGAAAGGCTCCCGCAAGCGCAAATACAAAATGCTACGCTCTCACTTTGACCGAGTCGACCGACAGGTCAAAAAATTCTGCGGCCTCTACTCGGCCGAAGCGGCGCGCTACCAAAGCGGCACCACTGCAACCGACATTTTAACGTCCGCTTTGCGCGCCTACTACCAGGACACCCGTCAACAATTCAGATATGTTGATGTTTGGCAGGTCGTGAAAGACGAGGAACGGTGGGCCGGCGGTTTCCGCTCCAGCTCGGGCTCAAACTCGAAGCGCACGAAGCATACGGGGAGTGGTCAATACTCGTCTGGTGGTGACACCGCTGAGGGCATCAGCCCACATGAGGCTGAATCGCAGGAGTTTGCGGGTACGATCGGCGATGCTGGAGGATCCAGCCGTGGGCCGCAAGGGACGAAGGTGGCTAAAGCGACTAGAGCGAGGAAGGGCTGAGGCGAATCAAGCCAGGCGGCCTCGGGATCGGGCTCGCGGGGAGGCTTGGACACACTTATGGTGGCGTACATGACCGCCACAATGGCGGACACTTCCCGCTTCTCGCACGCCCAATTCGCGGCCTGGTGGAACGGAATTGTGCATATGGCAGCACAACTTGGCCTTCCGACTCCCCCTCAACCTCGACCGCCTCCGGAGGATGATTAGCCGGCGGAGTAGTTTTTTAATTTTCTTTAAATTTGTATTTTAAATTATGTTGTGTTTTTTTTATGTTGTGTTTTTTTAATAAAGTGTGTTTTTAATAAAGTGTGTTTGTTTTAATTGAATTGGGTTGGAAAAAAAATAAAAAATGAAATTGAATGAATAGTAATTTAAGGGACGGAATAAGGGACAGTTAAGTGTCACGCCCGCATTTTCTAAGGATAGAAAACACGGTTGATCGCGACTAGGGGAGGATTAAAGAAGCGGGGAAGAAAGGGGAAAACAACACAACTTGACCATAGCTCGAAACAAATTAGAATAGCTCGACTAAAATCAGAGTATCTCAACGATCAACAACTCACAATGAAAATATCTCAACAATACACAACTCAAAAGAAACAATATTCAGCGGAAGCATTTCGAGAGTAGAATAATGCTATGTATGAAGACACACCATATTCTAGACATTTGATAGACATTCTTTACTTTTATGCTCAACACCCACTGCGCTCGTCACCGCTTAACCTGCACATAGGGAAAACATATGCAGGGGCTGAGTACTTTAATGCACTCAGTGAACTCATGCCCAAAATACATTCATCATTTAAGTTATGTCAAGCCATCATTGAGTGAAACTCGGGTTTTACTTTAAAAGGCCGAGAATCACTAAAACCATTCCATAAAAAGTTGTCTGCAGACAAATATCATTATCATCCCCATTCATGTACCATATCTGAACCATCATGTGAAACGAGAATGTGGCCACAAACTCGATCACTGGACCGGTCGACCACAAAGGACGGCTCACGATCCCCATCAGTGCACTAGTCTGAGTAGGGACTCACTCCCTAGTCAGACCCGAATTCGTTAACCATCAAAGTCTAGTAGGACATTATCCTAGTAGACAATCAGATAGGCAATTCAAAATATAACATACGGCATGACATAATACTTAAAACCACCCTTATTTCACCATAAACATATCATTTCAAATAAAAGAGTTTAAGTAATAAGCCCACCTCAAAAGCTTAGGATTTCCGTAAAATTCCTCGTTCCGACTTTTAGCGTGCGTGCGAACCACCTTTTCGGAAAACACATAAAATTCATATCAAACCTCTGTAACGACGATAATTAGAATGCATGCACTCTAATTAATATCCTTTAAATTCTCTTTCTCGATTTTCGTGCATGTTCGATTATTCGGTGGCCGCCCAAGGCGTCGCGTGCGACGCCGGTCGGCCGCTTACGCTCGCTCTTTCCTTCGTTGACTCCTCGTATCTTCCCTAACGTCGAAAATAATTTCTAAAAAAATTATTTACGCGCATACTTTAATTATCGCAATCATTTATCGTTGAAGAGGTATAATTTCATACTTAGGATAAAATTATTCATTCTTTAAAACGTTCCGGAAATCATTACATAATTCGCCACGATTAATTATCGGCCCATCGATTAATTAATTTGGCCCTCACCTTTATACTTCCAATTAAAATAAAAAGGCCCAAAAAAAACAAGGCCCAAATTTTTTTTTCTCTATCCCCTCCACATCTCTCTTCCTCTCTATTCATCTCTCTCTCTCTTCGACGGAAACTGCCCAAATTCTCCCCCAAGGTTGGGTCGCCGCCTCCGCGAATCGTCTCCCTCGTCGACCCCCACGCCGACGATCACTGCTCGCCGGGAGAAACGTCGTCTTCCGCCGCTGTCGCTGGAGTCGTCGGAAAAAGCTGTTGTCCGCCGCTGCTACTGCTGCCACGGGGAGGGAAGCCGCTGTCGTCGCACCGTCGGAGAGGCGCCAGTCGTCGCTGCTGCCGCCGGACAGCACGACTGCTTTCGTCGGCACCCCGAACCTCTCCGATCAGCCCCGCACTCCACCCGAACAGCCCGATTACAAGTTCGTTTATTCAAGTTTTGTTCTTTCTAGTGTTTTTGAGTTAAAACATTAAAGGGGGGTGTCTGCTTGGTGCTTGATTGATGTTACTGTTCGAATTATGTGATCATTCTATAGTTGAGTACATGCTATGCCATTCATGAAGAAAATAAAGAATTTGAATGGGAAAAGAATTATACCTTCTGATAGGTGAATTCTTGAAAGGGTTGAATACGAACCCCAAATTCTTGCTCACCTCTAGCTCCCTCTCTCGGCCCTCTCTCTCACAATCTCATTCTCCTCTTTTTTTTTTTTGAAGTGTAAGGTGAGAAGAGAAGTGAAAGGGTGGATGTTTAAAAAGGGGTGTCTTTTGGTTTGTAGGATAAATGGTGGAAGATGGAGAGTGGAGAAGTTGAAAGTTGGGAAGTCTCCACTTGAATGAAACCGCCGATCGTGGAGAGGAGAAGAAGGAGAAGGGTTCTTGGGCTTGCTCCCTTTTTTTGGAAAAGAATGGACTCCCACTTTAATTAGATTGGTTTGGGCTCATTTAGTTGAAAGCCCAAGTTTGTAAAATTCTTTATCAATGGGTTGGATTTCTTTAAATAATTAGGGTCCAAACCATTTTGTAGATAGACAATTGGACTCTAATTAAATTTGCAAAGCCCAATATAAATTCATACTTTATATTTTCGTATTTTCCTTCGATAATTAAAATTCACAAAACTTTATTAACTTTCGTTATCTTGTTCTTCGCAAAATTAAAGAACGACTAACGTCACAACTTATATTTGGTGTTGTTCCAAATATAATTTCTTCGACCGTTCCTCGATTTACGTGTGTCGTCTTCCATAAAAAAAATATCCATCTCCACGTATTCCATCCTTCTTGCCAAATATAGCAACTTCATCGTCATTCTTTCAACGAGTCCTTCAAACACGTCTCCAAGAAAACTCTATTATTTAACTAACAGAGACGTCGTTACTTCACGACATATTTTAATTAGTACTTAAAAAGTACGAGCGTTACATTCTATCCACCTTAACAGAAATTTCGTCCCGAAATTTGCTTACATCATTCTAATAAAATATTTCTCCATGAACTTGTAATCCAATTTCCAAACAGCTTCCTCGTAACTCTTTAAGATTAATAACCATTGCTGAAAATTTAACACCTCGTGTTCTTGGTTATATCGATGCCTCTAGTTGGTGTATCACTTTTACGCATGTCTGATTATAGAAACTTATTCCCCCGTGTGCATTCGAAAAGCTCAACCTCACCCTTTCCTCCAAGTCTAGTATCAAGAACTCAGAAATTGATCAAGCAGTCTTCCTTGGATATGAACTGATTTAAAAAAAAAATTTATAACAACACTGCAGAAAGTGTATTAATCAGAAAGGCTGCAGAATTAATCAAGAAAACAAGAACAACATTTCTAGCTCGACTCTTTTAGATCTCATCACCAATTTACAAAAATTGGTGTTCATTATGAGAATTAAGGTTTCAGGTAAACTCATAAACCTTGAGACTTTACTTCTGATGAGAGCTCGAAAGAATATGACATAGGTCTTGAGAACAGGATGAACTGAATTAAGTCTCAAATTCCATAGTAGGCTGCCAAATAAGATATTTCAATTGCCAATCAACTTAGCAAAATTCCGGCATCAATGAATGACGGTTCAAACATGTCATGACATGAGATGATCAATCGTGGGAGGATTTAAGAGCATAGAAAAATGTCATGAAGTAGCACTGATCATGGTTCGACGACATCATGCTATTGAATAATGAAATCACATCAATGGATTCACAGGTTTGCAACCGACGTGAAGTGAACTTTTTAGGAAAACCAGCTAGATCAAACAAGTTAAGGAAAAAGAGAACACGATAGCCTTAACTTGGTGTTGCAAGCAAGAAAAATCATTGCATGAGACAATATATGTAGTGAAACTGAGTTAAAAACTATTTCACTTCTGCAAGAAAGAACTTGCCACATGCATAGTTACGAAATAAAAAGGTGTACAAAAAGTTCCAAGAGGAATATTTCATTCTTTGAAAAAAACATGTATGGGAGATGTAATCATACTGAAGGTCATAACTGCAAACAACTTTAGGAATGAAGTTCAATGACGGAGGCTCATAAGGTCAAAACATTTTCCCTACGAGAGATGAATCAAAGAGGACTACTAATCAAGATATCCAAAGATACCAAGGTAAGCACCAATTTTCAAGAAATAAAAGTGAGTTATGACTCGATATAGGAAAAGAAATAATTGGCACTACTTGCAAAGCATGAGTCAACCAAGGTGTTTAAATAGGCAAGGGCTCACGGTTATTCAATACGTATCGAAAAGAACTTAGAATCCAAGTAAGTACTGTTGATTTAAAATCATTCTTTCTAGCTACGAAGGTCGCACTCGTTCGCTCGTCTTTCTGAGGCCGAACACGGCAACATCGTTCTAAGAAATCGTGGATTCCAAGTTGTTATTCATCACGTCATTACTACAAGATAATTGTAGTCAGTCAAAAGCCATATCTTCGTAATATTCGTGCATATTATAACAATCATTCTCTTAAAACATTTTAATCATTTGTGTGCTTCTCCGCCTGCTATAAAGGCCGTCTCCATCGTGTCGCCACTTTTAGCAAAATTACGCGAGATAATGCTATATTGATTTGCATCGCGAGTATGATCTCTTGTCATTGCATAGCTACATCACTTAGCATCAGCTCTTCTTGTCTCGCACCTTTTTCGTGTTTGAAGCTTCATTTCATCTTCTCTATCCTCATCTTCTTGAAATCTTCCTCGTATTCTTTTTTTTTTCTTATCGTTCACGAAAACGATAGAGAATAGTAAAATGGTTCACACACTAAGCTTGCTCTAACGTTTCGCGCCATTCCAAAGAAATAGCAAAAGTTCCATGGTCCACCGGCAAACATTCGCATTCTCGCTCTCCTTGCCTCGTCGTGCCTTGACACATTAGGGATTCACCCCACACTTTCAGATTCTCGTTGGTTTTCATCGCTCGGGAAAGCGATGGATAAATTGTCAACTTACAACTATGGTTCGCGCACGTTTCATCTAGCTTAGTCTTAGGCACTCTAAGTTCACAACACATTTCACATCTACTTTCAAAACAACCATTTTCTTCAAAACTCACACTTTTCTCAAATATTTCAACATCTCACTTTCAACTTTGAAGTACAAGTTTTGAATCAAAACTCAAAACATACTTGAACATCAACTTTCATCTTTCATGTAAAAACAAACAATCCGTCGTCCCTCATCCAAAACTCGTTCTTTTCTCAAACATTAGCAAATACTCTTCTCGAAATCAATCTCTCACAGAAAGATTCTACTTCCTCCTCTTATAAAAATTTTCTCCTCCTTCTTTCTCAAAAATTTTCTCGTCTTCCTTTCTCCAAAACGTTCTCATAAAAATTTTTTCATAAAAAATATATTACCTCTTTCCTAGTTGAGCGTGGCGAAGCGGGATGTTGAGCCTTCCAATTTAACCTTATTTTAGTCTAGCGAAACAAGTCTAGACTAAGACAGAAAAAGACTCTCGGGTCCAGAGCGGAAAGAAAAATTGCTCTGATACCACTCTGTCACGCCCGCATTTTCTAAGGATAGAAAACACGGTTGATCGCGACTAGGGGAGGATTAAAGAAGCGGGGAAGAAAGGGGAAAACAACACAACTTGACCATAGCTCGAAACAAATTAGAATAGCTCGACTAAAATCAGAGTATCTCAACGATCAACAACTCACAATGAAAATATCTCAACAATACACAACTCAAAAGAAACAATATTCAGCGGAAGCATTTCGAGAGTAGAATAATGCTATGTATGAAGACACACCATATTCTAGACATTTGATAGACATTCTTTACTTTTATGCTCAACACCCACTGCGCTCGTCACCGCTCAACCTGCACATAGGGAAAACATATGCAAGGGCTGAGTACTTTAATGCACTCAGTGAACTCATGCCCAAAATACATTCATCATTTAAGTTATGTCAAGCCATCATTGAGTGAAACTCGGGTTTTACTTTAAAAGGCCGAGAATCACTAAAACCATTCCATAAAAAGTTGTCTGCAGACAAATATCATTATCATCCCCATTCATGTACCATATCTGAACCATCATGTGAAACGAGAATGTGGCCACAAACTCGATCACTGGACCGGTCGACCACAAAGGACGGCTCACGATCCCCATCAGTGCACTAGTCTGAGTAGGGACTCACTCCCTAGTCAGACCCGAATTCGTTAACCATCAAAGTCTAGTAGGACATTATCCTAGTAGACAATCAGATAGGCAATTCAAAATATAACATACGGCATGACATAATACTTAAAACCACCCTTATTTCACCATAAACATATCATTTCAAATAAAAGAGTTTAAGTAATAAGCCCACCTCAAAAGCTTAGGATTTCCGTAAAATTCCTCGTTCCGACTTTTAGCGTGCGTGCGAACCACCTTTTCGGAAAACACATAAAATTCATATCAAACCTCTGTAACGACGATAATTAGAATGCATGCACTCTAATTAATATCCTTTAAATTCTCTTTCTCGATTTTCGTGCATGTTCGATTATTCGGTGGCCGCCCAAGGCGTCGCGTGCGACGCCGGTCGGCCGCTTACGCTCGCTCTTTCCTTCGTTGACTCCTCGTATCTTCCCTAACGTCGAAAATAATTTCTAAAAAAATTATTTACGCGCATACTTTAATTATCGCAATCATTTATCGTTGAAGAGGTATAATTTCATACTTAGGATAAAATTATTCATTCTTTAAAACGTTCCGGAAATCATTACATAATTCGCCACGATTAATTATCGGCCCATCGATTAATTAATTTGGCCCTCACCTTTATACTTCCAATTAAAATAAAAAGGCCCAAAAAAAACAAGGCCCAAATTTTTTTTTCTCTATCCCCTCCACATCTCTCTTCCTCTCTATTCATCTCTCTCTCTCTTCGACGGAAACTGCCCAAATTCTCCCCCAAGGTTGGGTCGCCGCCTCCGCGAATCGTCTCCCTCGTCGACCCCCACGCCGACGATCACTGCTCGCCGGGAGAAACGTCGTCTTCCGCCGCTGCCGCTGGAGTCGTCGGAAAAAGCTGTTGTCCGCCGCTGCTACTGCTGCCACGGGGAGGGAAGCCGCTGTCGTCGCACCGTCGGAGAGGCGCCAGTCGTCGCTGCTGCCGCCGGACAGCACGACTGCTTTCGTCGGCACCCCGAACCTCTCCGATCAGCCCCGCACTCCACCCGAACAGCCCGATTACAAGTTCGTTTATTCAAGTTTTGTTCTTTCTAGTGTTTTTGAGTTAAAACATTAAAGGGGGGTGTCTGCTTGGTGCTTGATTGATGTTACTGTTCGAATTATGTGATCATTCTATAGTTGAGTACATGCTATGCCATTCATGAAGAAAATAAAGAATTTGAATGGGAAAAGAATTATACCTTCTGATAGGTGAATTCTTGAAAGGGTTGAATACGAACCCCAAATTCTTGCTCACCTCTAGCTCCCTCTCTCGGCCCTCTCTCTCACAATCTCATTCTCCTCTTTTTTTTTTTGAAGTGTAAGGTGAGAAGAGAAGTGAAAGGGTGGATGTTTAAAAAGGGGTGTCTTTTGGTTTGTAGGATAAATGGTGGAAGATGGAGAGTGGAGAAGTTGAAAGTTGGGAAGTCTCCACTTGAATGAAACCGCCGATCGTGGAGAGGAGAAGAAGGAGAAGGGTTCTTGGGCTTGCTCCCTTTTTTTGGAAAAGAATGGACTCCCACTTTAATTAGATTGGTTTGGGCTCATTTAGTTGAAAGCCCAAGTTTGTAAAATTCTTTATCAATGGGTTGGATTTCTTTAAATAATTAGGGTCCAAACCATTTTGTAGATAGACAATTGGACTCTAATTAAATTTGCAAAGCCCAATATAAATTCATACTTTATATTTTCGTATTTTCCTTCGATAATTAAAATTCACAAAACTTTATTAACTTTCGTTATCTTGTTCTTCGCAAAATTAAAGAACGTCTAACGTCACAACTTATATTTGGTGTTGTTCCAAATATAATTTCTTCGACCGTTCCTCGATTTACGTGTGTCGTCTTCCATAAAAAAAAATATCCATCTCCACGTATTTCATCCTTCTTGCCAAATATAGCAACTTCATCGTCATTCTTTCAACGAGTCCTTCAAACACGTCTCCAAGAAAACTCTATTATTTAACTAACAGAGACGTCGTTACTTCACGACATATTTTAATTAGTACTTAAAAAGTACGAGCGTTACATTAAGGGACGGAGTGTTGCAGGTTCCGTCCCTTAGTTAAGGGATGGAGGAATAAAGTACAGTGGAGCCCTCAAATAGAAGTCAAATAGTAGTTAAGGGACGGTATAGAGACAGCGTAGTGGATGGCCTAAGATAATTATAAAGGCGAGCAAAATACTGAGAAGATAAGAATTCGAATAATCGAACTGAATAAATTCGAAAAATTTACCATGATTGTTCTTTCTAATTTTATGGTTTTAATTTGTTTTTTTTTATTTATAAAAATTGAATTATTAGCATCGGTTCGAACTGCCATTAGTACAAGTCGAAAAATTACTGATAAAAAAAGAACGTAATTTGAATTGCATACATATAATATATTTTTTAAAATTAAAAATAAATAATAATAATAATAATAATAATAATAATAATAATAATAATAATAATAATAATAGTAATAGTACCTCATTCATTCAATTTCAATGCACATTAAGGTCTCAACATGAATACTAAGGCCATCCACAACGCTGTCACTATACCGTCCCTTAAAACACTATTTGCGGGCCCCACTGTACTTTTTTACTTCATCCCTTGACTAAGGGACGAAACCCACAACTCTCCGTCCCTTAACCGTCTCTTAAATTACTATTCATTCAATTTCATTTTTTTTCCACCAAATTCAATTAATAAAAAACACACTTCATTAAAAATAAAATAACATTACAACATAAAATAAAAATACAACTTAAAATTCAAAAAAATAAAAAAAGACATAATTAAAATCCTAAAAAAATAAAAATGACATAATTTAAAATACAATTTTATTGAAAATAAAAAAACTACTCCGCCGGCGAATCATCCCCTGAAGGCGGTGGAGGTGCCCTGAGGCCACTTGGAGGTGGGCATCCAAGTTGTGCCACCATAAACAGGACACCGTTAAGCCAGGCTTCGTATTGGGTGGGCGTGACGGTCATGTACATGGACATAAGGGAGTTCGAGGGTCCCCCCGAGCCCGCCTGGCTTGATTCGGCTCGGCCCCTCCTCCCTCTAGCCGCCTTCGCCGCATTTCTCCCTTGCGGCCGACGGCGCCCACGGGAGGAGCCCCCGGCATCGTCTGTCGGGGTCTCCTCCTCCTAGGGGTGAGCAAAAAAACCGGAAACCGAATATCCGAACCGAACCAAAATGAAATTTTGAAATTCGGTTCGGTTATTTCGGTTTTTCGGTTCGGTTCGGTTTTGAAAATATAAAATTTTGGTTTTTCGGTTCGGTTCGGTTCGGGCGAAGAAAAAAACCGAAAAATTGAATAACCGAATTATATATATATATTCTATATATTTAATATATTATATTATATATAATATATAGTATATTATTTTAATAAATTCTACTATATTATACATATTATATGTATTATTAATTTTATATTATATATAAATATTCTATTAGTATATATAAAATAAAATAAATTACACACATATATATATATATTAATATTATATTTATTTTTTCGGGTTTTTCGGTTTTTTCGGTTTTGTTCGGGTTTTTCGGTTTTTTAAGTTCGGTTTTCTATTTTTCGGTTTCGGTTTTTCGGTTTTTCGGGTTCGGTTCGGTTTGGATTTTGAACTAAATTCGGTTTTTTAGTTTTGGTTCGGTTTTGACAAAAAACCGAACTGAAACCCGAATGCACACCCCTACCTCCTCCTGCGAGGTAAACTCTTGTGGCCCGATGCCCGAACCGCCCTCACCAGACAAGTATTGGCCACTCGCCGTGTGCTTGCCGGTGTCTTCGTAGTAGACCCGCAAAGCCGACCCCAGAATGTCGGCTCCCGTGGCTCCGCTTTGGTACTGAGCCGCTTCATTCTTGTAGATGCCGCAGAATCGTTTGACCTCTCTGTCGACATGGTCAAAGTGAGCGCGGAGCATCTTATATGTGCGGCGGCAGGTCTTTTTCGGCTTAATCTCGTGGTAGGTGATAAGTCGTATTCTAGGCCTTGGTTACTGGTCAGTATGATGTGCATATTTGAACTTTATCTGCAAAACAAGTTGCTTAAGCGTGCAGGTTGAGTGTTCTAGCCAGTAGGCAAAGCTTCAGATACTTCAGGTGAAAAGGGCGTCAGGACGATTACGTACTGACCAGTATACATACAAAAATGGCTCGAGATGGAGAAGAAGGATAGCTGGGACTGATCAACCACAATTAAGGGCAAAGAAGTCATCTCACCACAAGGTTTTACCCTAAAATCAAGGGTAAGCCTCCCTATAAAAGGAAGCCACTTGGAGAGAGAGAAAAACTCATTCATCATCATCACTCTTAGGTAGAAATCTCTCGGTAGTTCAGTTTTTCAGCCCAGTCCAGAGTCTCGTTCCTCGCCACTGCCATGGTCACTTGAAGATCAGGAAGTTCCCAGAGTTCCAGACGTTCTCATCTAGTCAGCAAGATCGTAGTTAGAAGTTCCATCGCCCGGCGTGGCAAAACACTTTTATTTCGTTTTCGTAGTTTAATTGCTTGTTTTTCCTTACGCTGGATCTTTGTTTGCTTTTGAATTTCATTGCCTAAAAGTACTTTGTTTGCAGATCCGAACTTGTTTTATGCTATGAAATTGTTTTCTGTTCAGTTTACCTCGCTGATCTCTTTTCCTTCTGCCTAGTTAGCTTAGATCTAGAGTTTCTGGTCGTTTTGAGTATCGAATCGTGTGTTTCCAGTTAGTAGTTTATTTCTTCGAGTTAGCATAATCTGTTTACTTTTATTTCATAGAGGTTTGTTTCATGCAAGGTGCAGTTATGTGTTTCTTGTCTTCTTCCATGCTGATCAGTAGGCGGGATTTCAGTTTCGATGTTTGATTTTCGATTTGGAATTTTTGATTGTAGATCTGTGTTCGTGAGTTATTAATCTGTGTTTTTATGGTGCTGAATCTGGTTTGTTTTCTGATTTTAGTTTGTGTTTGTTGAAGAAGATGATGTCCATATCCAAGTTTGGGACCACTTTTTCTTTTTAGATGCTTTTTTTTGCTTTTTGTCCTTCACCTTTAGTACACCCTGCAGATCTGTCAGCCTAGTCAGCACAACTACCACTTATTCTCTGCTTTTCTGTTTAGCCTTTTATAGAAACCTAGTACTTTCCGCATATTTTCTGTTACACCGCATCCACCATAATTCCACGTACACCACCACATGTCGACCACCATTCACCCTTCCTAGTCAGTAGGACACCATCTTAATTTCCCGTCTAGGTAGAGACTCAACCCAAGCGTGGTAGCTAACCAAACCTTTCCAAATATCACCGCGGTAGTTTAAACGCACCATCTCTGTGGGATTCGACCCTTATCACCACTATACTGATCAGTAGGAGTGGGTTGAGGAATCTTTGAAACCAGGGTCTAGGCTTAGTTAGGATCTCTATCCTGACCAGTAGGATATATCCTTGCTTGAACGACACCTACGCACCCCTGGTTCTCTTTCAAATGGCGCCGTTGCCGGGGATGGATGGCGTTTTTGAGTTGCTATTGTGTGTGATACTTTGGTGTATATATTGTGTATGATTTTCCTTTTTCTTTTCATTTCAGTTTATGAGCAGTAGCTCGTCTCCTGATCAGTGGAGGCCGAAAATACTCAAGCGAGGAACTATACTCGTAACCACTCGTTCTGGCCTGTCGACCACCTTGTCTGACCTAGGCACGAGTAGTGACGAAGAGAAGTGCACCATAGAGGGACCAATACCAGAAGAGAAACCACTGTTGGAAGGCAACCCAAGGGAAATGGCCAACCAGGGAGATGAAGACCCGGAGATCGGGATGCTGAACGCACATACTGAAGGAGAGCCCCCGCAAGCCATAGTCGTTACTCCAGGGCAAACCGCCTGCGATGTGATGCCTCATGTGATCGCGATCCTGCCTAAATACTGTGGGAAGAGCTATGAAGGGCCGTATGAGTTTCTTCATGAGTTTTGTAAAATTTGTAGGGCGCAGAGGAGACCAGCAGGAGCGACTGAATATGATTATAGGCTGAAGGCTTTGCCATTTGTGCTCAAGGGGGAAGCTAACACCTGGTTCATGCGCCTGCCCCCCAACTCTATTGAGACTTGGGCCGATTTCAAGTCAGCATTCCTGGGCGAGTTTTTTCCGTCATCCAAGACAAGCGCGCTGAAGAGGGAAATAACTAATGTGAAGCAAGAGTATGATGAACCCTTGAGTGATTATTGAGCAAGATACATGGGTCTTTTGGAATCATGTCCCAACCATCGCATGGCGGACATTGAAGTACATCATACTTTCTACGAAGGTATGAACGCGGTAACCAAGGACTTGGCAAATTCATCGTCAGGAGGAAGCTTCACGCAATTACGGGTCAGCGAAGCGAAGAGAGTCCTAAGGAAGCTACTGAATGCAAAGAAAGAGTATGACCATTCAAGGGAAGGATACAACCGAGAGCGGGCTGCTGTTGCCTCGTTTACTGATCAGGAAAATAAGCTGGAGCAGAAAATGGATTTGAAAATGGATGAGCTGAAGAAGTCACTCCTGAGTGCGATCGAGAAGAGCACTTCACCACCTCCCCCAGCTGGGAATTACAAGGGTGCAGAGCAGGGAAATCAACCTAATGACTTCGGGAATATGGAGCAAGTTAATGTTGCGGGGTACTTCAATTCTAGTGGGCATTGGATTCAAGGTAGACAACGGGATGCACCATGGAGGGATCATCCAAACTTCCGATGGGGTGACGGAAGCCAAAATCAGAACCAAGGTCAGAACCAGTATAACCCCCATCCGAACCAAAACCCTAACCGTGGACCAGCAAACCCAGACTACCAGCCCAACTGGTCAGGAAGAAACCAACAATCCCAAAACCAAAACCCACAAAACCAGAACCCGAACCCTGTCTATGTGCCGCCCCACCAGAGAAACTTCCAAAATTTCCAAAATCAGCCGAACCCAGGACCCAACACCATCAGAACCAAAATCAATTCCAAGGCCAGCACCAGAATCAATATCCTCAAGATCAGTACACCCCTCCTGCCCAGTATAACCAATACCCGCCTAATCAAGGCCAGCAAAACTCCCAGAACTATCAACACCAAGGGGCGAGTCATTTCCAAAATTCGAACAGGCCAAGGAGATCCGTTGAGGACATGATGGGTGAAATGCTAGCGTCACAACAGAGCATCAAAGGAGAATTGCAATCCCATAATGAGGTCGTGCAGGGGATGCAAAATGCCCAGAAGGAACATAAGGCGAACATGGATATGATGAATAGGCAGTTAGCTCAACTGGCCAGTTCGGTGGGTGATTTGAAGGGAAATGCGGGGAAACTCCCATCTACAGTCCAAATGCCCGAAAAGGCAAATGTGAGTAAGGTTACGTTGAGGTCAGGAACTACTTATGATGTGCCTCAACCGAAACGACCTAGTGGAGGATCCAATGGAACGAAGATAGGAGGCGATACCATTTCAGCGGAAGAATTAGGGAGACCTATGCCTCGGATGCAGGATCCATTCTTGGATGATGCACCAAGTGTAAGAGGTGAACCCGACATCCTACTGACCAGGAAGGAACCTCCTCAAGAGGAAGAGCCCAGAATGGAGGCCCAGACCCAGGAACTACCCAAGAAAGACTCCAAGAAGGTTGCTGAGGGACCAGTAGAGGAGAAAAAAGGGGAGAAACCATTCCCATTCCGATTTGTTACAAAGAGGAAGAAAGAGAACCCGGTTGACTACTTGTCGATTTTTGGGAAGTTGGATGTCACCATACCATTCCTCCAAGCCATGAAGCTACCCCCTCTCGGAAAATTCATAAAGGACTTCATAGCCGGGAGAGCCCAGAAGGATGGCAAGATTATGGTGGAAGGGATAGCGTCAGCAATAGTGCAAGAGAAGTTACCACCCAAGAGAGCCGACCCAGGTATGTTCACTCTACCCATAAATGTAGGAGATGTGAAGGTCGAACATGCAATGTGTGATTTGGGGGCATCTATAAATGTCATGCCATTGTCTATCTATAACCGGTTGAAAGGAGTGAGGCTGTCAAATACTAGGGTGTTGATCCAACTGGCTGATAGGTCGTGCATAAGTCCTGAGGGAGTTTTAGAAAATGTGTTAGTAAGAGTGCATGATTTTACATACCCTGCTGATTTTTATGTGATCAAAATGAGTGAGCATGAAGCGAGGGAGTCTAGTGGAGTCTTGTTAGGAAGACCTTTTCTGAGAACGGCCAAGACAATAGTGGATATGGCTGAGGGGACTATTTGCATTGATTTTCATGGGGAGAAGTTTACCTTCGATATAAATGATGCCATGAAGAAACCCATCGATTCTGAAAATCTATGCTATGTTGATGTGATTGACCCCATAGTCCAAGATTTTCTTGAGACCGAACTATTGCAGGAGAAACTCCAGGCTTTAGATGTTTATGAATAGGCTGACATAGAAGCTGCTGCATAGTGTGATCTGATCAGTAGCCAATGGTTGACTGATGAAGAAATAGAAGTAGCGATCAAGGAATTCTGTCAGAAATCGGAGTTCATTGGAGCCGCAGGGGCTCAGCTACCAGTCAGTATAGAAGAACCATCAGAGGGAGATTTAGAAAAAGAAGGAGATACTGAGAAAAACCCTATACCCGAAGACACACTTCCACCCCAAGTTGAGCTGAAGAAGTTGCCACCGAATTTGAAGTATGCCTTCCTTGGAGAGGAGAACTCATATCCAGTGATCATCAGTAGCAGTCTTACAAGGGAACAGGAGGCTAGGCTGCTGACTGTGCTGAGTAAGAACAAGAAGGCGATTGGATGGAGTCTTACAGATTTAGTGGGGATAAGCCCCGACGTCTGCATGCACCATATTAGGCTGGAAGAAGGAGCGAAAGCACATAGAGATGCTCAAAGGAAGGTAAACCCGAACATGCGAGAGGAAATATTGAAGGAAATCTTGAATTTGTTGTCGCTAGGAATTATCTATTCAGTGCCGGACAGTGAGTGGGTCAGTCCGATCCACATGGTTCCAAAGAAGTCGGGCATCCAAGTAGTTCAGAATGAGATGAATGAGCTGATCCCAACGAGGCTAGTCACGGGTTGGCGAATGTGCATCGATTACCGTAAGCTGAACAATGCGACCAGGAAGGACCATTTTCCCCTGCCGTTCATCGACCAAATGTTGGAGAGATTAGCTGGGAAGAAGTTTTTCTGCTTTCTAGATGGGTACAGCGGGTATTTCCAAATTTACGTAGATCCTGAGGACCAGGACAAGACCACTTTCACTTGCCCGTTTGAAACCTATGCATATCATCGCATGCCTTTCGACCTATGCAACGCTCCAGGTACGTTTCAACGATTTATGATGAGCATATTTTCCGATTTGATTGAGGATTGCATAGAGGTATTAATGGATGACTTCACGGTTTACGGAGACTCGTTCGACTCTTGCCTTCACCATTTGGATATAGTTTTGGAAAGGTGTCAAGCAAAGAGTTTGGTTTTGAACTTTGAGAAGTGCCATTTTATGGTCACCGAAGGGATAGTTTTAGGACACGTGGTCTCAGAAAGAGGTATCCAAGTGGATCGAGCCAAGGTAGATGTTATATCCAAATTACCATTCCCTACTGATCAGAAGGGAATAAGGGGTTTTCTGGGGCATGCCGGATTTTATCGAAGATTTATCAAGGATTTCTCCAAGATCGCCCAGCCCCTTACCAGATTACTTCAGAATGACGTGGAGTTCATTTTTGATGAGCAATGCAAGGCTGCTTTCAATCTTCTCAAGAAAAAGCTGATATCCGCACCTATCATAAGGGCTCCTGACTGGAATCATCCTTTCGAAGTGATGTGCGACGCCAGCGACTATGCAGTGGAAGTCGTGCTGGGTCAGAGGATCGACAGGAAGAGGTACGTAATTTTTTATGCGTCCAAGACTCTGATTCAAGCCCAGCGGAATTACGATACCACTGAAAAAGAGATGTTGGCAGTAGTGTATTCTTTCGAGAAGTTCCGGCCATATTTGTTGGGATCCAAGGTCATAGTATATACTGACTATGCAGCCATAAAGTATCTGATTGCCAAGAAGGAATCAAAACCACGCCTGATCCGATGGGTACTCTTGTTACTAGAATTTGATTGGGAGGTGGAAGATAAGAGAGGAGTCGAGAACGAGGTGGCAGACCATTTGAGCAGAATAATGCAAGATGGAAACAGCGAAGAAGTGCATGACAAGTTTCCGGAGGAACATTTGTGTGAGGTGATTTTTGCGCCCAGAAAAATTGATTGGGAAGAAGTGTTGAAACTTACTGGTCAGAATGATGCAGCGAAAGGAAAAGAGAAGGTAGGGTATGAACCATGGTATGCGGACCTGGCCAACTACCTAGTGACTGGAGAGCTTCCAGAAGTACCGAGTGTTACCAAAGCACAAAGAATGAAGATCAGGAGTGAAACAAAATACTACTTTTGGGACGACCCCTATCTGTGGAGGGTAGGGTCCGATCAAGTGATAAGGAGGTGCATTCCTGACTGGGAGCAGCGGGATGTTTTAACCCACTGCCATTCGTTAGCATGTGGAGGGCACTTCGGGTCCAAGAAGACGGCAAGGAAGATTCTGGATAGCGGCTTTTATTGGCCAACCCTCAACAAAGATGCGTACGAGTTCTGCAGAAGTTGTGAGCGTTGCCAACTGACCGGTGGAATATCTGCCCGGGATGAAATGCCGCAGGTACTAGGGCTGGCAATTTTCGACACGACACGATAATCTGACACGAATTCGCACGAAATTATTGGGTTGGGGTCAAGTCTTATTGGATCCGTGTCCTTATCGGGTTGACCCATTAAGAACCCGATAATTTCAGGTTGGGTTCGGGTCGGATGCGGGTCGGATACGGGTAACCCATTAAGAAATAATATTATTATTTTTATTATTATTTAAAAATATATATATTACTTTAATTTTTTAATTTCTTATAAATTAGATTTAAATAGTATAAAACGAATTTTAATTGTGTAAATTAGGTTAAAAATTAAGGTTTAATCGTGTAATATTAGGTTTTAATCGTGTAATATCAGGTTCGGGTTGTTATCGTGTCGTGTCAACCCATATTATATCGTGTCGATAACGGGTTCGTGTCGGGTGCGGGTCGTGTTCGGATTTGAAGGTAGCAGGTCGGGTTCGTGTTCGGATTTACAGTTTCCTTAACAGGTCGGGTTCAGGTTAGGCCTTATTGGGTTGGGTCATTATCAGGTTGACCCGATAACGACCCAATCCGCACGATTTGCCAGCCCTAGCAGGTACCCATAATAGTTTGCGAACTATTCGACATATGGGGAATGGATTTCATGGGGCCTTTTCCTTCATCCTATGGGAATCTGTATATCCTAGTTGCTGTAGACTACGTCTCCAAATGGGTAGAAGCCAAGGCCACAAGCACGTGTGAAGCCAAGGAGGTGGCCAAGTTCTTAAAGAGTAATATCTTCAGCCGATTCGGTGTGCCCAGGGCGATCATATCGGATCAAGGTACACACATCTGTAATCGCACAATTGAAGCCTTAATGAAGAAATACGGTGTGCACCACAGACTTTCGAGCCCTTACCATCCGCAAGCAAATGGTCAAGCGGAGATTTCTAACCGCGAGATAAAGAAAATTTTGGAGAAGACTGTGAACACTTCTAGGAAGGATTGGAGTGTAAGGTTAGAGGATGCTCTCTGGGCGTATCGAACAGCCTACAAAACCCACATAGGCATGTCCCCTTACCGGATTGTTTTTGGGAAGATGTGCCACTTACCGGTTGGGATCGAGCATCGAGCATACTGGGCAGTACAGAAAATGAATATGGATGCTACAGCCTGTGAAGAAGAAAGGAAGCTGCAACTGCAGGAGCTTGAGGAACTTAGATTGGAGTCATTCGACTCAGCCATGTGGTACAAAGAGCGAACTAAATTGTGGCATGATCGAAATCTGAGAACTAAGGAGCTCCATGTTGGCCAGAAAGTAATACTCTTCCAGTCAAGATTGAAGCTTATGCCAGGGAAACTCAAGTCCAAATGGACAGGACCTTACATCATAACTGCACTCCGTTCCAATGGAGCAGTGGAAATTTCAGGGAGTTTTTCTAACTCTGAACCTTTCATAGTAAATGGACATAGGTTAAAAATATTTAGGGAGAATAGTGAGGTGGGTGTAGTGGATGAAATTCCACTGCAACCACTTACTACGGTTGTCTACTGATCAGTAAGATAGGAATTTGGAGTTCCACGTGGCTAGTTTCTTTTTGAAAATAGTTTGCATATACTGGCCAAGTAGAATTCCAAATTGCCTAAGGAAGATGTAAATATTGTAAATACGTAGTTAATCTTTGCATGCAAGATAATTTCTAAAAATTCAAAAATATTTTCGGGCCTTAATTTTAATTTGGAGTACACATTGACCAAGGAATTACTTATCTGGTGCTATTTCAAATTTTATTTAGGTGCCCGTTTGAATTAGTTTCTTTTTTAGGTAAGTATAGGGGAAATTATGGAGAGGACGATAATTTGAATTAAGGCTTGTGCAGCTTTTGCAGGGTGACAGCGGCTAGGATGGCGCGTGAGCAGAGAGAAGGGACACGCTGACCAATCAGCGGCCAGAAATCTAAACCGCCTCCCTTCTGAAGCGTCGCGACCGGCAACCCCTGATAACCGATTACAACCACCTGCAACTGCTCTCTCTCACCCAAATTAAACTCACCGTCCCAACCCTTTTCCCTCACAAACCCTCATTTTCAAATTCGCTTTCAAGAAATTCTTGTCCATCTCTCTCACGGAAACATCATTCTCAACCCCAACTCTCTCCAAGATATCAAACCCTACTTTCCACCACTAAATCGCAGATTTCCGATCATGGGGAAGAAAGCGTTCGCCAAGAAAATCAAACCGCGCCGCAAAGAAAGGCATAACCACAGCAAAATCCACCACCACCAGCACCGACCGCTCAGCCACCACCTATGATTTCCATGGATGCCATGATGGCATTTCTTCGTCAACAGGACCCTACTCGGGACTGGACGGCGGCATTGGCTGGTTTCGGTCAAATGGGGGGCGTAGGAACCGCACCCAGTGAAATTCCACCTGCACCGGTCAGTCATGCAGAAGTACAATCGGAGGAGGGATCTCCCTCGGCGACCGCGCCATCGGAGACCTCGGTACCAGATTCGGCGGAGCTCGACGCTGTCTCCGCCCATTACGACTCCGACCCTGAGGAGCGTAAGAAAAGGGCCAGCCAAGAAGAGACAACCCATGAGGGGAGTGGCAAAACGGAGAGGACGCCCGAGGAGTAGCCGGTGTCTCATAAAGTGGAAAGGGAGGACATAGATCTGAACGAATCAGCCCAGAAGCGGTCGTTGATGACAGATGAGGAGTTTGATTCCATCTTGAACCAAGTAGGTCAAGCAGCGGAAACTACTGCCTTGGAGGCTGAGGGTCTAGACCTCGCTTCGAAGGCAGTAGGCATGAGCGAGGAAACAAAGGGAGTAAGTGAACCAGAAAGCCCGGCATACCAGCTGGAAGAAGAGGAGGACAATACGATTACGGAAGCCAAGGAAACAGGAACAGAGACAGCAGAACCAGAGGTAGAAGCATCCACCCTAGTGGCACCTCAGGTAGTAAAGCCGATTCCCATCAGACGGAAACTGGTAGTGAAGACAGACTCCAAGGCAGAGCCGGCCAAACCGCAGAGGATATCGCAACGTTGTTTGGGTAAGTGGGCATCCAGCAGGGTGAAACCGAACACGGCGGAGGATCCTCTAGAGATCGTGAGTGACGACGAACGGACAACTCCCACAAAACCTGGGGAGGAGCCCCCATCTTTTACCGATCAAATAGATGCTGAAGTAGTAGTCGAGGAACCCTCTCCGGTGCAAGAGGATCAGGGTGTGGAAACCGAGCGGGTGGCTGAGGGTCTGGACCTCGCACTCAAGTCAGTTAGGCCCGAACAACCGGCGAAGGAAGACGCCAAAACAGAGAGTAGCCCCACTACCCAGGAGATGCAACCAACCGAGGCGGAGGAGGAAACCCGATACCGAGTAGAAAGAAAGCGGAAGGGCAAGGCTGTCATGAGGAAATAGCCTAGCGCCAAGAAACAGCGTGTTGTGAACATCGAGATCGTCATCGCGGAAGCAACCCAAAGAACTCCACCGAGCCAGCGGGAGTTGAGTGACAACGAATATACAGCCAGCTCTGAACCATCCTCCGACAGCAATGTTTCTCTGGACGATGAGTAGTACACAGAACAACATCTTTTGGCTGATCATAGGGAGCTCGTTCATCCGCCGGTAGAGAGATTAAGATACTGGCGGTGGACGGTCGACCTCAATGACGGCGTGATAGAGGAGATGAAGCTGTTCGACTCCAAGAAACTCCAGAACGCCTACCGGAAAAAGGACGACAAGAGCAAACAAATCAAGAGTGGAAAGGTACTTCATCTCCCCTCTTTGGATGAATTGGAGGTTCGCGACTCTTTTCTCGCTCTTTTGCGTGCGTTGGGTTTCGAGTGGCTATTGGAGAATGAGGTTATGAACATCCCGGTCAAGCTGGCCAAGGAATTTTTCTCGTCTTTTATATTTAAAGTTACCACTGATTTGGATGAGGAATGCATCAGTTTTAAGGTGTTTGGGAGTGAGATTAGGATGAGTATAATCGAGTGGACGGTGAGGTTGGGTATGTGTACATTGGAGGAAGCGTTGAGTTCGGAGTGGCAGAATAGGGAGAGGGGAATCCCACGCAGACACGTGGAGTTCGAACCACAGGAGGCTTGGGGGGAGTTGACTCACCCAGCTTCAGGAGAGTTCCAGTCCACCCTCTTGCGGTCCATCCATTTCAACGACCCTATTTTACGCTTAGTTCAACTGTTCTTAGATTTCAACCTTTTGGGGCAGTCGAATTCGGCTGTGAGAACATCAATGACGGAGTTGTACATCTTGTGGTGTGCCAAGAAGGGCAGGAAATTGCACTTGGGATTTTGGACGGCATACCAGTGCCACCAAATAGCTACCCATCCCGCACGGAATCTTTCCCTCTGCCACATCTTGGGAATGTTCGTGAAGAACAATATCATCGTCAGAGAGGCTGAAGACCTCTCCCCGTTAAGCATGGTGGACGCCCCGGGAATGTTTGACACACTGTTGTTCGTCCGCACGAACACGGTCTATTTGAGGCAGGGTGTGCCCCGCTTCTATGCAATGGGGGAGGAAGCTTTGCCTACCGGAAGGGTAGCAGCAGCCCAGGAAGTTTCAGAACAAGAGCAGCGTCGCGAAAGGATGGAGAAAGCGATGGAAGAAGTGAAAGAAGAGAATCAGCAGTTGAAAGCGGAGGTGGTGCGATTGGCATCGGTAATGGAACGAATCCTGAAGGAGTCTGCAGGACAGACGAGGCAGAGTCAGAAGCAAGAAGCTTTGGAGACGATTGTTACCAGGCTAGGAGAGGAAAACCACCGGTTGATAACAGAAATGGCCAGGATGGCGTCCGTGATAGACGAGATATTGATGGAGTTAACACAACGAGGCCAAGAGGAAGCTGTTGAACCAAGTGGCCATGGAGGCCGAGCTAATGAACCACGAGTATCAGAGGAGGTATTAACCGAGACGACAAAAGCAGAGCAGAAACTAGAGGCGGAACAAGAGTCGGCAGAATCTGGGAACAAGCAATCCGAGAATGAGGAGGAGAAACCGGTAGAACCACCTGCACCACAACCTGCCCCGCGAAGGAGCAGGAGGAACAAGTGACCACCACACCTACTGACCAGTTAGTTTTTTTTATGTTTTTAGTTTTCCGTATTTCTGTTTGTGTTGTGTTTATTTAGGTAGTATAATTTCTGTTTGTGCGCAAACCCCATTCATAACACTTAGCCTATTTTATAGTCTAAGTGTGAGAAGTTAAGGGTTTGTCTTTTTGGCGCATGTGTTTGTGTTTTCTGTTTTCTTTTTCGTAAGCATGTTGGCTCACACTTAGCCCATTGTATGGCCTAAGTGTGAGGAGTTTTGTATATATGTGTGTTTTGTTTGTTGGTTTCTGTTTAGGTTTTTAAACTCTCCCACTTAGCCCATTCCATAGTCTAAGTGTGAGAAGTTTTAGTTTTAATATGTTGTTTTTGTCTGTTTGTCTATGTGTCCATCATACTGGCCATTACCTTTTCCACTTCACAACCCTATCTGAGGGCAGACACTTGTGAAGTGGGAGGGGGGACGCAATGGCCAATATGATGTATGTGTATATGTGTGGTTTGTGTTTGTGCTTGTGTTAGTGTCTTGTTAGGTCTAGTTTTTTTATTTTGTGTGTTGATTGGGCTTAAAACTCAACTGTCTTGAGCTGACGGTGAGGGGAATTGAGGAAGATAGGACATGCTGGAAAACCGAAACCATCTCTATTAGTACCTCCTAGTCAGGATAGATGATGTGAGTATGAGAGAAAAGCCCATACTTAGAGCCAAACACGAAAGCCCTCTTAAAATGTGAGTTATAAGCTTTAAGTGGAACCACTTTCCACATGTTTAGAAAACAAAAGAGCGGCTGCCACAAATTTCCTAGGGTGAAGTGACTGCGTGTAGCAACACTGAAGGCAGTAGGAACCCCCCCCAAAAAAAACACCTTTAGAACCTCTTTTCTAACTCTTTGTACCCAGATAAATACCCCTAGCCACTGGGAATGTGTATGTGCAAGGCATGAAGCGAATGAAGCTTACTGGCTAGAAGGGTGTACAAGAAAGCAGAATCCAGCTGGACAAGAAAGTTTGGAAGAAAATCGGTCAGGGAGTCATCCCAGGCCCAAAAAGAAGGTATAAGGGTGGCTAAGCCACGAGGGAAAAAGAAAAAAAGAGAAGAAGAGAGGATATGAAGAAAATGGTCAGGAAAAAAAAAAAAAAAAAAAAAAAACTCGGCCACAAAAAATGAAGAAGGAATAAGGGTGGCGAAGCCACAAGAAGCTACTGACCAGTTGGAGATCATAGCCAGAAGCGTCAGCCAAGAGAAGCAACAACCAAGAGCCCTAATGCACACAGTTCCCCCCCACATCAATAAAGAAGAGGTTTTGAAAACTTAGAGCCTTAGGAATGTCTACCCCAAAACACTACAAGCCAATAACCCCAGTACAAACCTTTAAGTCCTTCGGTAGCTGCACGTGAGATCTAAGTCCGAAGCAATTGTGGTTGAGCATATTGAGAGAATGCGGTCCTAACATTCCTGGTGAGGTATGAGAGACTGAGTGAACCTAGTGTTTGGCCGATAGTTTGGGCGATCTTGACAAGCGGATATACTGACTAGGAAAGAAAAGGGGGGCGGCAGAAGTTCAAGGCTGTCTAAGGCCGGATTGCACCTGATCCCGAGGGGAGGGATGGTTGAAAATATAGCCCGATCTTTGTGTTTTAGTCTTTTTATGTTTGTTTGTGTGTTTTTTCTATGTTTGTTCAAGTGTTTTTCTTTGCGTCGTAGTATAGAGTCTAGTTTAGGTGGAGTCGGTCAGGGGAGTAACCAGGCTAGAATTCGACTTATTTCTTTTTTTTGTGGTTTGTTCTTCACGCTTGAGGACAAGCATGTGCTAAGTGTGAGCAGTTTGATAAGTCGTATTCTAGGCCTTGGTTACTGGTCAGTATGATGTGCATATTTGAACTTTATCTGCAAAACAAGTTGCTTAAGCGTGCAGGTTGAGTGTTCTAGCCAGTAGGCAAAGCTTCAGATACTTCAGGTGAAAAGGGCGTCAGGACGATTACGTACTGACCAGTATACATGCAAAAATGGCTCGAGATGGAGAAGAAGGATAGATGGGACTGATCAACCACAATTAAGGACAAAGAAGTCATCTCACCACAAGGTTTTACCCTAAAATCAAGGGTAAGCCTCCCTATAAAAGGAAGCCACTTGGAGAGAGAGAAAACTCATTCATCATCATCACTCTTAGGTAGAAATCTCTCGGTAGTTCAGTTTTTCAGCCCAGTCCAGAGTCTCGTTCCTCGCCACTGCCATGGTCACTTGAAGATCAGGAAGTTCCCAGAGTTACAGACGTTCTCATCTAGTCAGCAAGATCGTAGTTAGAAGTTCCATCGCCCGGCGTGGCAAAACACTTTTATTTCGTTTTCGTAGTTTAATTGCTTGTTTTTCCTTACGCTGGATCTTTGTTTGCTTTTGAATTTCATTACCTAGAAGTACTTTGTTTGCAGATCCGAACTTGTTTTATGCTATGAAATTGTTTTCTGTTCAGTTTACCTCGCTGATCTCTTTTCCTTCTGCCTAGTTAGCTTAGATCTAGAGTTTCTGGTCGTTTTGAGTATCGAATCGTGTGTTTCCAGTTAGTAGTTTATTTCTTCGAGTTAGCATAATCTGTTTACTTTTATTTCATAGAGGTTTGTTTTATGCAAGGTGCAGTTATGTGTTTCTTGTCTTCTTCCATGCTGATCAGTAGGCGGGATTTCAGTTTCGATGTTTGATTTTCGATTTGAAATTTTTGATTGTAGATCTATGTTCGTGAGTTATTAATCTGTGTTTTTATGGTGCTGAATCTGGTTTGTTTTCTGATTTTAGTTTGTGTTTGTTGAAGAAGATGATGTCCATATCCAAGTTTGGGACCACTTTTGTTTTTTAGATGCTTTTTTTTGCTTTTTGTCCTTCACCTTTAGTACACCCTGCAGATCTGTCAGCCTAGTTAGCACAACTACCACTTATTCTCTGCTTTTCTGTTTAGCCTTTTATAGAAACCTAGTACTTTCCGCATATTTTCTGTTACACCGCATCCACCATAATTCCACGTACACCACCACATGTCGACCACCATTCACCCTTCCTAGTTAGTAGGACACCATCTTAATTTCCCGTCTAGGTAGACACTCAACCCAAGCGTGGTAGCTAACCAAACCTTTCCAAATATCACCGCGGTAGTTTAAACGCACCATCTCTGTGGGATTCGACCCTTATCACCACTATACTGATCAGTAGGAGTGTGTTGAGGAATCTTTAAAACCAGGGTCTAGGCTTAGTTAGGATCTCTATCCTGACCAGTAGGATATATCCTTGCTTGAACGACACCTACGCACCCCTGGTTCTCTTTCAGTAGGCCTCAGTGACCTTTTCCTAGAAGCACTTCCGGGGTTGTTGATTCCCGACGATGGGACCGTACGAGACGCTGATCCAGGCGTTGTACACCGCCAACGTTTCTTTAGGGATGTACGGATGCCGGCCTAGATCCTCATCCTCCTCCTCCGCCGCCTCCGCCTCCGCCCTGGAGCCTCCCCGGCCTCGGCCTTCTTCCGGAGTGGGTTGAACCGGATAATCCTCCCAAATCTGGGATAATTCCTGCGAATACCGCGGGGCGGAGGGAAGGGCGTATGCATCAACATCAAAATTGGGTGGTTGGTACCCCCCGGCGTGCCCGAACCCTGGGTGCCCGGGGTCGACGAACCGGAACCACCCAATGTGTTATACATGCTCCCCCAGTCGCCGAACGCGTTTAGATCCCACGCGCCGGAGCCGCTACCGCCGGAGGTTCCGTCGTCGGACATTTTGTGATTAGATGTTAGATAAAAGTTGGAGAGAAAATGGAGATGAATTTGGAAGAATAGATGTGTAGTTGTGTGTGAAATGAGGATGAATTAGGAGTATTTATAGAGTAAAAAAATAAAAAAATAATAAATAAAAATTGAAAACGGCTCTTTTAAACGGTAACATTACCGTTTCACTTTTTAATTTGTTTTTTATTTAATTTTATTTTTTTTTAAATTTAATTATTGCGTCAGCATGACGACGCCCACTCGCGGGCCGGCGAGTGGGCGTCACGCATAGCCTGGGAGCGCGCCACGTCGCCGCGGCGCGTGGCGAGCTGTCCCGCGTTACGTCCCGGCGGAACGGGTTTCGTGACGAGATGGTGACGGGCTGGGGACGAGATGGGGCGCCGCAACGCGTCGCGCTGCCATCCCGTCCCTGCGTGACGGGTCCGGGCCACCCGCGTGACGCGTTGTGGGTGGCCTAAGATATGAATGATTTATAGGAGTATAATAAATTATCATGTTATTGTTAACTTTTTTTTATCCAGGATTTTTATCTAAGATGTGCGTTTTAGTTCTATCAATTAGGTTAAATCAATTTTGTAAACAAAGAAAGTAATTGACAGGTTACCTTAATTTTAATTATGACAAATCATTTGATAATAGAGAATAATTTGTTGTATTTTGTGATATGCATGTTCCTCATCCCATGAAAAAAATTCCAGATGTAGTTGAGTCATCCCCAACCTCACCTGAGGTGTGCAAGGCTACCTTGAGTTAACCGGCTGGTGTATTTGTTAAATTCAAATTAACATAAGAAACATTTTTAATTCTATAACATTGCTTTGAAATTTTTTTAGATGTATATATATTTTTTTTAATTTTAAAATTATAAATTAGATGTTCGGTTTCAATGTCATGATCTACCCTAACCTATTCGCATATGTTAAATTATTCAACGACGCAAGATTTATCAAACGTTAGTAGAGCATCCACAGTGGGGCAGACGATAGTCCGTCCGATGCATCGGGCGGACTATCGTCCGCCACTCTAACCATGCGGACAATGGCACATCCATCGTCCGCCCCACTGCGGGCGACGCGGACGATACCGCGGATGATGCAATGCGTTTTCCCCTTTTTTTTACATTCTTCAAAATTTATATATATACACCACAATTATACTTCATTTCACTCTTCCTTTCACTCTTCCATTCACTATTTCACTTATTATAAAATGAATCCCGGTGATTACTCAAGTCCGAATAGTTCGATGTTCGGTGGTGGTGCACGGTGACCGGGTACAGACCCTGATGAATACCGGCCCTTCAACTCCAATACCCAGTACGATCCCGATTTCAGTACGGATTCGTACGGGCTGTCAGACATGGATCTGTCTCCTACCCGCACCCCCGCCCCACCCCGCCGCGCCTCTGGCTCCTCCTCCGCCGCCGCCGCCTCGAGCTCCGCCACCAAGAAGAAGCGGAACAGACAAAGGACCCAGAAGTTGCCGCTTCAGGAGAAGAATGAAGAGTTCGCCCCAGGGAGGACGAACTACAACCCGGATGAAACCATCGTCTTGACGAGGTGTTGGATTGATATTTCAGGGGACCCGGTATTTGCCAACAACCAAAAGCAAATCGTGTACTAGGAGCGCATCGCTGATCGCTACAATGAGGCCAAGCCGCCGGCTGCCTACAAGTGTCATAGGGAGTAGCTCCGCAAGCACTGGGATCAGGTGAAGAAGCAGGTCAATTTGTTCTTGTCGGAGTACGAGAAGTGTTTGAGGGAGAAGGGCAGCGGCGAGAGTTTGACAGATGTGCGCGATAGAGCGGTTGCATCGTACATTTCATTGTACGGCGATTTCAAGCATTACAACTCATGGCTCCTCTTGAAGGACAAACATAAGTTCCAAGGAGGGATTATGCCCCTATCCGCTACGGCGAAGAGGGCGAAAAACACCGCCGCCGGTGATTATACAAGCAGCGACAGCGGCGCACCTCCGATGGACCTCAACCAGCTGATGTACGAGGGTGAGAGTTCCGGCACACCGATGTCCTCCTGGTGGCCCATTGGCAGCAAGGCTGCCAAGAACAAGGGCAAGGTGAAGGCGACATCCTCACAGGCCCCGGCCCCAACCCCGATTGCGACCCCAACCCCGACCCCGACTTTGGTTGCGGGACATGCCTACGCGGAGTTGGTGGCAGCCGCCAACCGGAGGACATTGTTGGACACGCACCACGCCCTCAGGCAGTGCGAGGACCCGGACGAAGCCGAATACCTCAAGTGGATGATCGATGATTTGCGCCGCAAGTTGGGAATGATGTTAGAGTATGCTCTTTTTATTATCTGTAGTGAATTATTTCCACTCTTGTAATCTTTTTTTTAATTAAGTAATGTATGATTTGCCTTTAAATCGTGGTGCTTTTTTTTTATTTTGCATGACATATTTGAAAACATAAAATTAATTAACAAAACAATAGTTTAAAATTATAGAGCGGACTTTAGGGCGTCCCACTGCATGTGGAAGGGTAGGAGGATAGAATGATGATGTGGCGGAGCATAAGGCGTTATATAGGGTGGACTATAGGGCGCCCCATTGTGGATGCTCTTATAGTTTTATTCCAAGTTTGAGTTTAAATATATATCCCAAAATTCTCATGATTAAATATTTTATGTTTTATAAATATGACTAAGTTTCATCATTATGCATTGGATTGATCATATGTTAATTTTGGGGCAAGTAGTCAGATTAGTTTGTTGAGCTAGCTCAAAACTCAAACATTTAGGGTTAGAAATAAATTTTTTCTAACCCGATAAAATCACAGCTCCGATTACCGACCTGGTCGATATCCCTAATCTGAAATAAGGATTTCTTTTAGATGTAAAACTATGACATTTAATTTATAATAAAGGAAGAGAAGGGAACAATACGCACTATAATAGTTTAATTTGTTAAAAATTGGCTTTATTTGTTAAGATATACAAATAGGCTTTCTTTGGCATACAAACTATTCCAATGGGTAATACACGTATATTAATATGTACTGAAATTTAAAACTCTATATACAATCTAGATCGAGTACTATTTGACTTTTTTTTCTTCTGGCTAATTGCAACATTATAAACTTGAGTTCGATAGTTTTGGTTTCTAGGGACTAATATATTTCTATGCATGCCAGCTCACACTAGGGTATCTAATTCTTATTGGTATCTACTTTCAAATCCGTGAAAATAGAAAATGAAAGATCAAGACAATTAATATGTAGCTAGTAATTAATGAGCATTGAATCCATTAGTCCAAGTAAACTCAGTGAAGAAAATGTAGTAAATT
Organism: Salvia splendens; assembly: GCF_004379255.2. Taxonomy (NCBI): domain Eukaryota; kingdom Viridiplantae; phylum Streptophyta; class Magnoliopsida; order Lamiales; family Lamiaceae; genus Salvia; species Salvia splendens. Next base: position 12,250,582 of record NC_056037.1, on the reverse strand, counting down.
AAAAGAGGAAATTATGGAACTGCTGGAAGGTTAAAAAATGAAATAACTCAATGAATGTGCTGATGGTGATAAATACAACACTTATGCAATGGGGACCTCCTATAAGAACTTGAGTACATGTGGTCCTTACATATGATCAATACCCTCACCGGCACACACAACACTGAGAATAATAAAAGAACCCTAATTTACTAACTTTACTCGCCTTGCCCTATCTCTCTGTATCTTTTTCTTAATTTGGACCACTCACACTAGGCACAATTTTTTTCATTTTCTCTTATTCCATCATGGGAGGAGCTAGCCCTTCAAGATTATTCTTTGGATTTACTTTGTTGGATCTCGTGTAAAGCTGCCATAACTGTTCCTGTCTTACTCATCTCATGACTCATAACAAACCCTTTTACTCCCCCACCTCCCTTTACTTATAGTAATAAAGAAAATTGAAATTTAGCTGGGACCATTCTAGGGTTTTTGTTACGAAAAGTGAGAGAGGGATTCAGGTCTAGGTTTGCAGAGAAAAAAAATTAAGAATTTAAAGAATTAGAAGGCTAGACTATACATACATACACAAGAGAATATATAGAACCTCTGGATTTAAGATGAAACCAAAGAAGTAATGCACTTTGTAACTCCATGAAAATTTCCAGAAAAATCTACATAGCACATATATATAGTACAAGAAAATTCCCCAAAAAACAATCACATATAGTATGACCTTATAATCAAGAAGCTCGAATCAATCATGAAATCACAGTGAGTTTAGAGGTGGCCGCGCTTGTTCAGGTCTTCCGCCTCACTGTTGTGTGAGGGGAGAAGATCCACAGTCATGTTGAAATCGACCGGTCTAACAATATGCGAAGAACTGGACAAGTCGGAGGTGTGGAAGCTCCGGTTCTTAGTGTCGGAGGCTGCATTGATTTGAGGCATGAAATAGGGCTGCGCGGCTTGATACACCAGCAGCTGGTGGTGGTGATGAGGCTGAAAGTCTTGGTGTTGGTGAGAAGCCAATCCGAGACTAATTGGAGTTTGGGAAAGGGTCAAATTGGAAGGATCCCATCTCCCAAAGGAGCTGCTGCTGCTGCTGGTGGTGCTAGTGGTGGTGTTGAGATTTGCAAAGGAGGAAGGATTTTGGAGGTGGAATTGATCATGATGTTGTGTTACTAGCTCTTGGTTCCTTACCCAAGATTGGTTGAGCATTTGGGGAGGGATCTGCAGCGGAGGCAGGTCGTCGATCTCGTTTTTGGCAGCGTCGAGGAGCCAGTCGACGACTTTGCTGGGCTGGTTGAGGCCTAATCTGTCTTGAAGATCGTAGAGCTGAATGGCGGTGGGGACGGACAGCCTCACGCGTCGGTCTCTCAGACCTCGGACGGTGCAGACCTTGCTGTGCCTGTCCTTGCCGCCCATGGCTCTCGCCACTCGGACTATTCGAGGGTCATTTAGCCTCGACCATGTTGATGTTGATGTCGCCTTGCCCGAGCTCTTCTCTTCCAACTCATCTTTTCCAATCATCTTCTATTATTGAATTCAGCTATATATGTGAATCCATTTAGGCGTAAGAGCTTTTCGAAAAGTAGTACTCCATTAGTGTAAAACAAGCAGTTGAATTGGAAGTCCCTCTAAAGCTAAATGATGAAAATAGTGTGTGAAAGATAGAGAGGATGTAGTTATACAAGAGGTGTGTTAGTACTTAGTACAAAACTAAAATCAATGCTTCAGCCGACCCATTAGAAAAGAAAGAGAGGCAGACACGCATCCACGTGTATTATGGCCACTCAAAATCTTATCAAATTCCCAATTGATTCTTTACTATTTGGTGCATGTGGAGTATATCATAATCAAATTACCCTTCTCTGGGGTTTCATAACTAAGCTTAATAGTATCGTCACACGTGCTTGTACGCCTGCTTATTTATGCTTTTTAATGACACTACTTCGCTCATGTTTCTTTAATTACTTACTACTTCTCTTGTCATTCTTGATTACTGATCTGTAATGATAGTATTGCTTAATATAATTTCACAAAAAAGGCTGCAGGGAATCACACCCAAAAAAAGGTATATACATGACCAGCTTGGTGATGATGAAGAAGCAGGCGAATGATCTATTGATCTCCTTGAAGAGTCGTCACTCTCTCACTCCGAATCAAAGATAGAGAGAGGACCACACTAGATTTGCATATATAGAGTGCTAGTTCATGAGTAGTTGTTGGATGTGAACTACTGATAAGTGATAATACTATTGCAAGACTCTTATGCCAATAATCCGAGCTACTCAAAATGTTGGTGGTGATTATAACTTATAAGGATTTTTTGGTTTCATAACCTACCAAATACAGTATGTATCATAATTTATATCTAGTCCACCTAAAACAACTCTGATGTTCAAGTCAGTTTTGTGGTCAAACCTCTAAGTGGAACATGTGTTTAATTATCTACGTGAAGAAGCAATTCAAATTGTGTACCTTTGCTGCACCAAAAGAGATTCTAAAAGCCTTTGAGCTTTTGCTTATTTCTATCACCTTATTTCTCAATTTAGATTTATTTTGGTGTATTGTGTTTCCTTCATTGGTTTAATTAGACAATATTATGCTTTGTACTTTTGTAGGGTAGATGATGATTGTGTCATTAGACTCATTATGAAAGAATCTTTTAGTTGATTACTTGCATAAATAAAATAATATATTGTGAGAGGTTGTTGTGTCAAGATTAAAGTCTCCTAACGTTGAGATGGGGAATGGCATTGGTGTACATATATAGCACTGTAATTATCACTATAATACAAGTCTTCTTATTATATGTGTGTATAAATTTAGAATGATGTTGTCATCCCTCTTACTAACTGTTTACTTCACCAAAAGTAGAAGACATCAATATTATTGCAGTTATGGAATTATGCATTTTGTCATCTCTACTTAGCTTCCACACCACATACAAGAATAAATCGTGTGATGCTCAAATGTGACAATTATCTTGAAATTTACAAAGGTTGGGAAAAAATGGAAAATTATGTATTCAAAGAACATAAAGGACCAATGTTAAAGCATTATTGAAGGTACTATGCTCCCTTTAAGCTTTAGCTTGTTTGCAATCAATAGCTAGGGAGACATGAGCGTGGTTGAGATATGTAGGCTGATTTGTACTTAAAGTTAACATGTGAAAGTTTAAGGATATGTCGGAGAGTAAAAAAAAATGATGGGCAAATTGTTGTTTTAGGAAAAGGGTATCAAACATTGTGACAAATGGAAGTTCTGCAGTACAATGAGATGTTACATCGTTGGGACAGTCTAGCAATATCATGAACAATGTTGTTTGTTAGTTTGGTATATATTCGAACAAACTATATGGATTTGAGTTTCAGTATGTCCTTGAGGTGTAATGATTGGTCCTCATTCATTGTAGCTAGCTAGTGCCTAGTTGGCTTACAAGTAATCACCTACTTAGGTACGAAGAGGAATTGTTGCAATATTGTATCGATCTTTGTTTTTTTTACAAATCTAGCCTTCTTTTTTTACATGAGTTTGGAGCTCAGAGTTAGAGTGTCCACAATGGTGGCCCTTGAAGGCCACCAAAGTTGGCTCGGTCACGAAATATGGCTCTCCATGGCCTTCCGCAATGGTAAATAAACAAAAACAACAAGGGCCACGAAATGTGGCCCTCTCCAAAAAAAAAATTAATTTGTTTACTTTTTTTAATTATATTTTTTAATTTAACTACAACAAATTTAATTAGCCTAATAATTTGGAAAATAAACATAATTTAATAAAAAAGCGAATTAAAGACAAATTTTCGTGAAATGGTAGGATTTATAAAAGAATTTTCGAAAATTAAAATGGAGTGGAATCACCATCTCCACCTTGCATCTTTGGTAGGATTTTAATTAGGGTGGTAGGATTTTAATTAGGGTTTTGAAGTGTTCAAGTGTAAAATGGAGTGGAAAAAATGGAAATGGAAATGGTAGGATTTATAAAAGAATTTTCAAAAAAAAAATTTTAAATTTTGCGGCCCAGCCGCCGTTTCGTGGCTCCCTGCAGTGGTGGGCCGCGGCTCACACGGCTCAGCCGCGTGAAGGCCGCGGCCGCGGCTCTCGGCCCTCAGCCGCGATTCGTGGCTCTCTGCAGTGGAGGCCGCGCACCCGAGCCCCGGGCCGCGGTTCCTCCACTGTGGACACTCTTATATACACTCACATGATGTTGGAACTCAAATTTGTTCATGGTCTTTCAAGAGATTTAGACATTTGTCGGACATTGTAATTCAAAATAGAAGGCTTTCAAAGCCTTTTATCTTGGTCGTGTTGTTGTCAATCTCCCCGTCGTACATATGACGACTGAAAACTGACTCGTGATTGGCTTGAGCGGAAAGGTTCAAGCTTTTCAATGATTCATGTTGTGAGTATCGTCTGATAAGGAAATTGACAACATGGGAGAACAGGTCCTATATATACCTATTCATCATTTAATTTTGGGTTTCAATGTTGGGTGAATATTTAAGTTTAATCAGCTACAAACTCCTATAGAGATTGTATTGTAAGACCATTGAAATATTGTAAGAGCACCCGCAACGCATCTCGCGGGTGTCTCTTATCTCGTCCCTCCGAGACGAGACCCGCGCGGGACGCGTTGCAGCGTCCCGTCTCGTCACCATCCCGCCGAGACGCCCGTCCCACCGAGACGGATGGTGAGCCAGCTCGCCACGTGCGGGCGACGTGGTGCGCGCGGGCGCCACGCATGACACCCACTCACCGGCCCGCGAGTGGGCTTCGTCATGCTGACGCAATAAATCAATTTTTTAAAAAAAACGAATTTAATTAAAAAAAACAAACGGTAATATTACCGTTTTTCTTTTTTTTTTTATTTTTTTACTCTATAAATACTCCTATTTCATCCTCATTACACACACAAACACACATCTATTCTTCCCAAATCATCTTCAATTCCTATCCAATTTTCATCACAAAATGTCCGGCGACGGAAACGAAGGCGGCTCCGGCGGGTTTGACATCAACGCGTTTGGCGACTGGGGGGCATGTACAATGTATTGGGTGGTTCGGGTTCTGGTTCGTCGACGCCAGCGGGGTACCAACCACCCCATTTTGATGTGGATGCATACGCCCGTCCCTCCGCCCTGCGAATTATGGAGGATTATCCGGATGAACCCACTCCGGAAGGAGGACGAGGCGGTGGAAGCTCCAAGGCATTCGACGCTGTGGAGGAAGAGGTGGAGGTGGCCGAGGAGGATGAGGATGTAGGCCGACATCCGTACAGCCGCAAGGACAAGATGACTGTGTACAACGCCTGGATCAGCTTCTCGTACGATCCCATCATCGGGAATCAACAAACCCGTAAGTGCTTCTAGGAAAAGGTCACCAAGGCCTACAACGAGATTAAGCCGAATGGGTCCCGCCGCCGCACATTGAAGATGCTCCGCGCTCACTATGACCGAGTCGACAGAGAGGTCAAAAAATTATGCGGCATCTACAAGACTGAAGCGGCTCATTACCAAAGCGGAGCCACGGGAGTCGACATTCTGATATCGGCTTTGCGAGTCTACTTCGACGACACCGGCAAAGAATTCAAACATGTCGATGTTTGGGAGGTCGTCAAAGACGAGGCAAGGTGGGCCGGCGGTGTCCAGTCCAGCACGGGCTCGACCTCGAAGCGCACAAAGCACACGGCGGGTGGCCAATACTCGTCTAGTGGGCCGGTTCAGGCAGCGCCGCACAAGAGGTTACCTCGCAGGAGGTTGAGGGCACGGCGGACGATGCATGGGGGTCCTTTCGTTGGTGCCGTCGGCCGCAAGGGACCAAGACGGCGAAGGCGGCTAGAGGGAGGAGGGGTCGAGGTGAATTAAGCCAGGCGGGCTCTCAAGGGCCGCCCTCCTCCTTAATGTCCATGTACTTCACCGCCACGATGGCGGACACTTCCCGCATGACGCCTGCCCAATTTCAAGCCCATCATGCCGGCATTGTGTATCTGGCTGGACATCTTGGTATTCCGCCTCCACCGCCTCCGGGGGATAATTCGCCGGCGGAGTAGTTTTTATAATTTCTATAAAATTGTATTTTAAATTGTGTTTTTTTTATTTATTATGCCACGAATTTAATTATTTAATTTTTTTAGGATTTTAAGTTCTAATTTTTATTTTATTTAATGAAGTGTGTTTTTATTAATTGAATTTGTTGGAAATAAAAATAAAAAATAAAATTGAATGAATAGTTAAGGGATGAGATGGTTAAGAGACGGATAAGAGATTGAGGGTTGCAGGTTCTGTCTCTTAGTTAAGAGATGGAGTGAAAAGTACAATGGAGCCCATGAATAGTTAAGAGATGAGACGGATAAGAGACAGCGTTGCGGATGGCCTAAGGATTTTGTGTCATTTGCAGCGAATTATTGAATATGAAGCCAAAAAATAAGTGAACCAGTCTATTTTAGCCCATAATAATTTGAACTTTCGATCTACTGGAGGAGGAAGAATCATCTTACCAACTAATTGCATTTAATCGTCACAAATCCTATAGGATTTTTTCGGAGATTTCAACAGTGTCATGCTGTAATTAAGGGCATCAGCAGTGGGGCGCCCTATGGCGCGCCACGTCATCAGTTTTATCCTCCTACCTCACCACCTGCAGTGGGCGCCCTAAGGTGCGCCCTATGGCGCGCCACATCATCATTTTTTTAATATTTACAAAATCCATACGAATTAAAAAAAACTAATAAATTAAAATACGAATTTCAAAAACTTCATTTCATTTAATAAAAATTAATACATTACAATGCGAATTAAAAAAAAACGCAAACTCAGCGACGGCGGTTACGAGCCCACACTTCTTCAATCATGTCGCTCATGAGCTGCGCATGATCCTGTTGGTTGCGCATTGAGGCCTGTCTAGATAGAACCTCATTGAAGCCTAACGGTAACCCTCTATCGGTATCTCGGTCGACGTGCCGGACGAGCTAGATGCACGGTCATCTTCATTCCAATCGGCGATGCTTCCGCCTTCATTCTCGACTATCATGTTGTGCATGATTATGCACGCATATATGACATCGGCGATGACTTCCTTGTACCAGGAACGAGTCGGCCCTTTCACAATTGCCCACCATGATTGGAGCACACCAAATGCCCGCTTGACATCCTTTTGCGCCGACTCCTGCTTTTGCGCAAATAAAACCCTCTTCTCACCAATTGGGTAGCTGATCGTCTTTAGGAAAATTGGCCACCGTGGGTAGATGCCATCGGCCAAGTAGTACCCCATATGGTATTGGCGTCTGTTGGCAGTGAACTCGATGGTCGGGCCGTTGCCGTTACATTGCTCGGTGAAGAGGGTGGACGAGTTGAGGACGTTAATGTCGTTGTTCGACCCGGCTACGCCGAAGTAAGAATGCCAGATCCAGAGTCGATGGTCAGCGTCGGCTTCGAGGATCATCGTCGGGTGGCTGCCTTTGTATCCACTTGTGAATTGGCCTTTCCACGCCGTCGGACAATTCTTCCACTGCCAGTGCATACAGTCGATGCTCCCGAGCATCCCAGGAAACCCTTGCGCCGTCTCGTGCATCTGCATCAGACCCTGGCAATCAGTGGCAGTCGGCTTGCGCAAATATGTGTCACCATAGGCCTCTACTATCCCCCGACAAAAGCACTTCAGACACTCGCGGCCTGTAGAATCCCCGCAGTGGAGGTACTCGTCAAAAAGGTCCACCGTGGTGCCGTATGCCAACTGACGAATAGCAGTCATGCACTTTTGCAATGGTGTAAGGCCGGGTTTGCCGATGCCGTCCTCCCGGAACGTGAAGTATTCATCACGTGAAGATAATGTCCGAACAATGCTGAGAAAAAGGTACCGCGACATTCTAAACCGGCGGCGGAAAACAGTCGGGCCCTATCGTGGTTGATCGGCAAAATAGTCTTCAACCAGAAGTCTGTGAGCTTCCGGGTGGTCGCGTCGGACATACGTCCTATGTCGAATAGGCCTATGGACTTGCTCAGCCGCCGCTGCCGCCGCCTCCTCCTCGCGCTGCATTGCCGCATAACATGCCGCCATGGCCTCTTCAACGGCTGCATCTAATGCTTCTGACGTCGAACTACCGGACTCAGACGAACTAGAACTATTGGTGTCGTCGCCGAGATTCATTTTGGTTTGATGTTGAGAGAGAATATGTAAATAGATAGTCGATATGTTCGTATGTACAAATGAATGAGAAACGAGATTTAAATAGAAAATAAAAAACGCGTGCCATCGTCAACGACCATCGTCCGCGTAGGTCGCAATGGCGCGGACGATGGACATCGTCCGCGCCCTTAGTATAGGGCGCGACGATCGTCCGCGGCCTATGTCACGCACCCGCAATTGGCGGACGATGGCGGGCACGGACGATGCCCGCCATCGGGCGTGCCATCGTCCGCCCCATTGCGGATGGCCTAAGAGCTCGGCTTGTGCACAGTAGAGTAGTCAATATGTCAATCGTCCGCGCTATACTCCGCGCCCTTAGTATAGGGCGCGACGATCGTCCGCGGCCTATGTCACGCACTCGCAATGGGGCGGACGATGGCGGGCGCGGACGATGCCCGCCATCAGGCGTGCCATCATCCGCCCTATTGCGGATGGCCTAAGAGCTCGGCTTGTGCACAGTAGAGTAGTCAATATTTATTGGGGCTGTAAAATTAATTCATAAGATAAAATGAAGTGTCAAAATGAAGAAGAGTATGTACAAAGCCAGCTCATATCATTACATGTGACACAAATAAAAGAATGCTAACTCACGGACCACAGCAGCAGCAATATCATGCATATTTCAAGAACTTCATTGCTTATTGTATAGCATCACATAATTATTATGATTAGACCATTATGATTAGACCATTATGATTAGACCTTACATGGAGCCAAAAAAAAAAGCAGTATTGTAGTACTATTTCTTACCGCATTCACACGATAAGTATCTATATTGGAAATATGGTTTTGTCTTGTACTCCCTCCGTCCCCAAAGAATATGCACTTTAGGAACGATACGAATTTTAATGTAAAATTGGTAAAGTAAGAGAGATGTAGAGAGAAAAAGTAATTAAGTATTGTTAGTGGAGAACGTGTCTCACCTCATTAGAGAGAAAAAACTTTTCAAAATTAGAAATTGCATATTCTTGTTGGACGGACTAAAAATGAAATAATGCATATTCTTGTGAGAGGGGGGAGGGAGTATAATTAAAATTCAGTTGTCTTATTTTTGGATAACTTTTTGTGACTAATATTGACCATTATACATACTAAGTGAACGCTTGGAGCCTTTTAGCCTATGGTGTGTTATCAGCCAGGATGGAGTCGCTTGAGCTTCACCATGTGATGTTCGCCAACTTGCATTTCAGGACTAGATATTATTTCGTGGAATTAAAAGAATTTTCATAAACCATCTTATGAGATCCTTAAAAATGGGATCTTAATATGACCCGTCATATTGTGTGCGTGGATGTGTATTCAATTGCCAATTTGCCATGAAGAGTGGGACAACGATTTCTATAAATTAAGAGCACAAGAAATATGAAAAGAATATTAAAATCATTCTAGTAGACTAAACAATGTCGTTTCAACCTCCATAAACTATGTTGGTAAATCCTACATTTACTTCATTAAGCAAATATATCAAGCAAAATAAAAAAAATAAAAAACACCACAATTAAGGCAAATCCTACATTTACTTCATTAAAAAAAATTACAAGAGTGGAGATAAAAAACAAGTGCACTACAGATAAAAAGCGCATACTCTAAATCATTCCCAACTTGCGCTGGAGATCATCGATCATCCTCTTGAGGTATTCGGCTTCACCCGGGTCCTTACATTGCTTGAGGGAGTTGTGCGTGTCCAACAACGTCCTTCGGTTGGCGGCCGCCATCAACTCCTCGTAGGCATGTGCCACAATAGAGTAAAGATATAGACAGCAAGCGCGAGACACACTTTTCATCGACGCAACCGATATGGGCAGAATCCCTCCTTAGAAATTCTGCTTGTCCTTCACGATTAACCAGGAGTAAAGGTGCCCACGGTTCCGGAACCGGCAGTTACGATTCAGAACTGTCGGTTCCGGTTTTGGAAATTGCCGAACCGAAACCAAACCGCGAGGGTGTTTCGCGGTTACGGTTACAGTTCTAAAACCACCGGTGTCAGTTTTGATTCCGAACCGACGGTTTTCCGGCGGTTTTTAGGGTTTTTTGCGATTCCGACATGGTTTCATGTTTTTTCAGAGGCTTTTGGCGGTTCCAGTTTGGAACTGCCCAAAACCGGCGGTTCTAGCACGGTTTCAGTTCGAAAATTTTTTAACCTGAACTGAACCACGGTTCAAAAATTGAAGGCTTCGGTTCGGGTAAATTCTCACGGTTTCAGTTCGGAACCGCAACCGACTACGGTTTTGATTTTAACCACCGGTTCGGTAAACCTTGGGCAGGTCTAGCCAGGAGGTGTAGTGCTTGAACTCGTCGTACAATGAAATGTACGACGCAAGCGCTCTATCGCTCACATCAGTCAAACTCCCGCCACTGCCCTGCTCCCTCAAGCACTTCTCGTACTCCGCCGAGAACAAATTGAGCTGCTTCTTCATCTGATCCCAGTGCTTGCGAAGCTGCTCCCTATGGCCCTTGTAGGCGGCCGCCGGCTTGGCCTCGTTGTAGCACTCAGCGATGCGCTCTCAGTACGCGATTTGCTTTTGGTTGTTGGTAAACACCTGGTCCTCTGAAATATCAACCCAACACTTCGTCAGGAGAATGTTTTCTCCTGGTTGTAGTTCGTCCTCCCTGGGGCGAATTTTTCATTCTTCCCCGGAGGCGGCAACTTCTGGGCTCTTTGCCTGTTCCTCTTCTTCTTAGGGGCAGAGCCTGTTCCTCTTCTTCTTAGGGGCGGAGCCCGAGGCGACGGCGGAGGCAGAGGCGCGGTCGCAGGGGGTGGCGCTGGTGGGAAACGGCTTTATGTCTGACAGCCCATAGAATCCGTGCTGAAATCCAGATCGTACTGGGTGTTGGAGTCGAAGGGCTGGTATTCGTCAGGGTCTGTACCCGGGCACCGTGCACCAACACCGAACATCGAAAATTCGTCGGGACTATTTGGGTTTGGAAAATCGCCGTGTGGTGTATATATATAAATTTTGAAGAATTAAAAAAAAGAATACGCGTTGCATCGGGCGTGCTATCGTCCGCGTCGCCCGCAATGGGGCGGACGATAGCACGCCCGATGCGTGTTCAATGGCCTATCGACCGCGGAACGATGTATAGGGCGCTGACAATCCTGTAATCAATGATTAGATGACATAGATATTCAAGTGTACCATAGAGGATACGATTTGGGCGAAACTGAATTTCGTGACAGTCGAGTGTGTTTTTCCAGCTCATTCAAAGTTCATGGAAATGATTTGAATGGACAAAAAGTTCATGTATTTGTTCAATTTTAATCCATCGTATTAAGCATTTATGCCTACTTTTTTTGTATTCACAGGTCTATTTTTTACGAAATCTGGTTAAATGAAAAAGAAATATTTGATGGTCGAAAGCATTTTAAACTATATGAAGATATAGTTTAGGTCTAATTTGGCAGCTTAGTTGAGATTAGTCATGCTCCATTAGTTTGAGCAAGGATAAATGCCATTATACAAGCAAAATAAAACTAGCACTTAATATCTTAATTTCGCCATATAAACAATAAGTCATTTGTATTCACTAATAAAAATTACTATTTTAGAAAATTTAATTTTTGATGGTCGAAAGCATTTTAAACTATATGAAGATATTCTAAATATTCTACCAAGACAATTTTTTAAGAAAAAATATACGCCCATTTATATGATAGATGCCAGCAAATTAAATCCACAATCGAAAGCAAACGAGAAAACACTACTACTAGAACTAAAACTATTCATTATGTTAAATTAAAACAAAGACAAGACATATTCCAAAAAAAAAGTACTGTGTCCACATTTAAATATCACTTAACAAAATCCAGAGAAGATAATCAGGACCCAAAATTTGATCAAACATGGAAAGATTTCTATTTCAACCCAAAATCATGGTGGAACCATCTTTTTTTACTTTGAGAACAGACCAAACAAGCTAAAAAGAAGCAAACCCAACTCAAGGCGCAACAACAACGATTCTCCCAGAAACTTGATCGAGATCCCTCCTGCCATTGGATGTAATTCTTCTTCCACTGCCAAAAATTGAAAAGGGTTGCAATAAGTTTGCAGCTATTTCCCAAATATAATGCTAACCAATCATAGTATAGGGCCAAGCAAGAAATATATCTATCATGAGCTTACCCCCTTGGTTCCATCTCAATTATGTTCATCTTCTCCAACTCCTGAAGGATGTGACGAGCCACAGAACCACTGCTCTTGCCAAAGTGACGTGGGCGACTTCCATTCCTCTTGCTGCCACCATATATTCTCCTGAAGGAGCCAACACCAATACCTCCCCTGAGGTATATCTTCCTGGCCATGGAAGCTGTACAATCCACCAATGAATTTATCAAATACTTACCATGAAACTACCATTACAAAGCTTGCATATTCAAACACAGTGCAAAAGAGTATTAAGACACAAGAATAAGATGATATAATACAATAAGGTGTACAAATATAAATGAAAGCACTTGCACTATGGGCGCTTGGATCAAGCTCGAGAGATTGACTAAGCTCATGAGGAACCAAAACTTAATTGCAGATAAAAACCACACAAAATAACAAACTCGGTAAAGAGACAGGAAATGAGATCATTACCTGCCCTGATGTAGTACCAGTCGGGATCATAAGGAGCAAGCTCTTTGAGGACACCAGTTTTCACTATGTCAGTCCACTCCGGAAGCTCCATCTATTTGTTTTAAAAGGTTCAAAGGCAAAGCAAATAATCAGTTATACCAACCTGAATTATTAGTTAGAGATACATCAAAATGTAACTTTTGACATCATAAAGTGCTTTACCAGATAAACTAGTACAGCAATTAACATAACAATTCCACAAAAGAGGGTAAACATAACTTTTGATGGTAATAACCCATCAAATGATACAAAAATCTTGACTCGTTTATTTGAAGCGATAAGTTCCGAAATAAGAGTACTAAAACTTAATTTCGTCATAAAATATTCACAAATCTAAACCCTCATAATTCAAATTTGTACATGTTTTTCGGGAGAATTTGGATATGCTCACGATATGTAATTCCTCAATTCAATTATCAGCACGAGATTAGTACGTAATCATCTGAAAGCAATATATCCCGAAAAAAGGAGGCAAACCACAAGAATGAGAAACTATCAATTGTAACGCCAGAAAACGGGAGATATCAGCTGTGCGAGCATAATTTTCCATACTATTAACCTCAAAAAAGAAAAGAAGAAAATAAATAAAGGGAATCGCATAGTAAATGTGACCTTGCCGGACCGCTTGAGGTGAGCGGCGTAAGCTTTGACGAACTCGTGAGGAGACACATCCTTAACAGTCTTGGCCGTCGCCGCCATTTGATCGGAAATCTTGCAGCTCACCTGTACGCCGAATTTGAGAGATGGCGAAGAAGCAGCAGCGCTGGAGCAGAATGGTTAGGGTTAATCGCAGCGCTGATAAATATATACTAGTAGTATATTAATGGACTTCATGGACCCAGAATCCTTTTTCTTGGGCTTGGCCCGTTATGGGTAGACCAACGGCCTAAATTTTCTACCCCGCTTTGTTTGCATATTATTTTGGGACTGGGTTACTAAACGAATCTTCCTAATATTTAAAATTTATAATAAATATCTCTGATTATTAAATGCTATATAGTTTTTCACAACTTAACAATTACAATATCTCAATTCTCAACCTTCACAACTTATTTCAATTTATACTGTTGAGGATATATCGAATAACCTCAAATCCTAAGGCCATCCGCAATGGGGCGGACGATGGCACGCCCGATGGCGCGCATCGTCCGCGCCCGCCATCGTCTGCCCCATTGCGGGTGCGTGACATAGGCCACGGACGATCGCCGCGCCCTATACTAAGGGCGCGGAGTATAGCGCGGACGATGTCCATCGTCCGCCCCATTGCGGCCTACGCGGACGATAGGCCATCGGCCGCGCCATCGTCCGCCCCACTGTGGGCTACGCGGACGATGACACGCGTTTTTTATTTTCTATTTAAATCTCGTTTCTCATTCATTTGTACATACGAACATATCGACTATCTCTTTACATATTCTCTCTCAACATCCAACCAAAATGAATCTCGGCGACGACACCAATAGTTCTAGTTCGTCTGAGTCCGGTAGTTCGACGTCAGAAGCATTACATACGTCCTATTCGACATAGGACGTATGTCCGACGCGACCACCCGGAAGCTCACAAACGTCTGGTTGAAGACTATTTTGCCGATCAACCACGATGGGGCCCGACTGTTTTCCGCCGCCGGTTTAGAATGTCGCGGTACCTTTTTCTCAGCATTGTTCGGACATTATCTTCACGTGATGAATACTTCACGTTTCGAGAGGACGGCATCGGTAAACCCGGCCTTACACCATTGCAAAAGTGCACGACTGCTATTCGTCAGTTGGCATACGGCACCACGACGGACCTTTTTGACGAGTACCTCCACTGCGGGGATTCTACAGGCCGCGAGTGTCTGAAGCGCTTTTGTCGGGGGATAGTAGAGGCCTATGGCGACACATATTTACGCAAGTCGACTGCCACTGATTGCCAGGGTCTGATGCAGATGCACGAGACGGCGCACGGGTTTCCTGGGATGCTCGGGAGCATCGACTGTATGCACTGGCAGTGGAAGAATTGTCCGACGGCGTGGAGAGGCAATTCACAAGTGGATACAAGGGCAGCCACCCGACGATGATCCTCGAAGCCGTCGCTGACCATCGACTCTAGATCTGGCATGTTTACTTCGGCGTAGCCGGGTCGAACAACGACATTAACGTCCTCAACTCGTCCACCCTCTTCACCGAGCAATGTAACGGCAACTGCCCGGTCATCGAGTTCATTGCCAACAGACGCCAATACCATATGGGGTACTACTTGGCCGATGGCATCTACCCACGGTGGCCAGTTTTCCTAAAGATGATCAGCTGCCCAATTGGTGACAAGAGGGTTTTATTTGCGCAAAAGCAGGAGTCGGCGCGGAAGGATGTCGAGCGGGTATTTGATGTGCTCCAATCACGGTGGGCAATTGTGAAAGGGCCGGCTCGTTCCTGGTACAAGGAAGTCATCGCCGATGTCATATATGCGTGCATAATCATACACAACATGATAGTCGAGAATGAAGGCGGAAGCATCACCAATTGGATTGAAGATGACCGTGCATCTAGCTCGTCCGGCACGTTGACCGAGACACCCGATAGAGCGTTACCGTTAGGCTTCAATGAGGTTCTATTTAGACATGCCTCAATGCGCAACCAACAGGATCATGCGCAGCTCATGAGCGACATGATTGAAGAAGTGTGGGCTCGTAACCGCCGTCGCTGAGTTTGCATTTTTTTTAATTCGCATTGTAATGTATTAATTTTTATTAAATGAAATGAAGTTTTTAAATTTCGTATTTTAATTTATTAGTTTTTTTAAATTCGTATGGATTTTATAAATATTAAAAAAATTATGATGTGGCGCGCCATAAGGCGCGCCTTAGGGCGCCCCACTGCAGGTGGGTAGGTAGGAGGATAAAACTGATGACGTGGCGCGCCTTAGGGCACCCCACTGCTGATGCCCTAATCCGAGGATCTCATTAGGATGATACATAAAAAATCATCTAGAATAGTTCTACAAAATAATCTGTTTGGAAAATTTGAGATACAAACTTGCCGGGCGAAAAATTACACGGAAAATAACTGAGGAAATTACACGGAAAACTTGTGAAAAGTGGTAATCCGAGTCGAGGAATCCTCTTTCCGCAAGACGAGATACGCCCCGGTAGTGCTCTCGGTTTGGCGTGTCGTCCCCAAAGATAAAACGACTTCGTCTCTGAAGTAGCAGCACCGCTAGCAGCAAAGCTCCGGCGAACGGGAGTAAGGCGGGGGCAGAGCTTCGACGGGAAGATTATGCAGAGAATGTGAGAGCGTGTATGCAAGAATGCTTGTGTCTGTTCTGTCTAGAATGCAAGTGATGCATGCCTATTTATAGGCCAAGTCCACCCGCTGGGGCATTGATGGAGTCAACAGCCATTATGTGTGCCATGATGGCTTGACTGCAACCGCCGGGGGTTATTGGCTGGTGCACTAGCCATTGGGAGCTGAAGAGACATGACGCACCAGGACATGCTACACGACGGGATACACCATGGACCGTCGAGGTCTAACGGGGACCTCCATCTCCCGCTATGCGTCGGGGTTCAGCGGGACCTTTTGTCTCCCGTTATGCGTCGGGGTCCAGCGGGAACATGACGTGGACCAGACCCGTCGGGGATAGCGTGGAGTTTGGGGTGGTCTAAAAAGAATAAGCGGAGCTTGAACCACACTCAACGACCAGCTCCAAAAAACAGCCCAAAGACCACCCAAATACCAATTGCCAAGATCCAAGGCACGGTGCGCGACTCGCGACTCACAAGAGAGCGGCGGCGGCGCGCGCGTGTGAGCTCTTTCATCCGTCTTGTTCCACGATAATTATTACACATAGTAATTCATCTTATTAGATACTTCATCAGAGAAGTTTATCATCCCCGATGTGGGATAATTAACACTTAGTTAAATACTCCATTAGTTTTTCTCATAGCTCATTTTTAGCTTTATAGTGACCAACTTAAATATATTATTTCTCACTCACCGGGAATCGGATTTGAGAAAATTAATATACTACCGTCATCTACTCGGAACATAGATCGACGTTATTGCATTTAATTTCACAAAATTAAATGTCTTGTAACATTTATTATTAGTCAAAGTTGTTTGACCAAGCACGATTCCAACAACCCCCCACATGAGTGTAAATTGCCAAATGCATATGTATGCAGACACAAGCTCAACCCTCAAGAGGTATGTAAGCATAAGGATAGATAGTTTTTGGCTTTGAACCATCCATAGTCAACACCATCGGATACACATGCGGACTAGTAGCGCGATGCTTTGAACTATTCCTCCACGGCGTGCACCGAGACAATGATGTTAACACTTAAACACCTCAACCTCGTCCGTTCTCACGTTTTGTGTCCATTTCAGGCCTTGGACACCACTTTGGATTCATAAGTGTATTGTTTGAAGCGGCCCCACTTCACACTTACATAGGTGATTCCTCATTAAGTATCTTGCCATACTTGGTCTCCTTGAGAACTTCATCTCAACGAGATCCTTTATGGATTATTAAAAGTCATAGACTTAACCTCACCACTAGGCAAGTTTTTTCAACACTCTATTACTCTCTAGGGAATAGATGTAGATGAGTGTTCACACGAATTCTCATAGCTTAGTTTTCCCATTGAACTAAGTTCTTGGGATCTCCAGTCATCATGTTTGGGTTACCACTATGACAATTCTTTAATTTGTGGATTTCAAACTCATTCCCTCTAGCAATTTATTCATTTGATCACGATTTAACCCTTTGGTTAGCGGATCCGCTAGATTATCCAATGACTTCACGTAGTCAATTGTAATCACCCCTGTTGTGATCAAATGTCTCACGGTATTATGTCATCGACGGATGTGTCGAGACTTACCATTGTACAGGCTACTGTTTGCCCTCCCAATAGCGGCTTGGCTATCACAGTGAATTAACACTGGAGGCACGGGCTTTGACCAACATGGAATGTCTTCAAGGAAGTTTTTAAGCCATTCGGCTTCTTCCGCAGCTTTATCTAAAGCTATGAATTCAGATTCCATGGTGGATCGGGCTATACATGTCTGTTTCGTGGATTTCCACGAGACAGCACCACCCCCAATAGTAAAGACATATCCACTTGTCGAAAGTGAGTCTTTGTTATCGGATATCCAGTTTGCATCGCAGTACCTTTCAAGTACATTGGGGTATCTCGAAAAGTGTATCCCATGATTTTGAGTATACTTGAGATACCTCAAAACTCTTACAAGAGCTTTCCAATGCTCTTTGCTTGGATTGCTCGTATAACGGCTCAACTTGTTCACGGCGCAAGCAATATCAGGTCAAGTGCAATTAGTAAGATACATAATGCATCCAATGACCCGTGCATAATCTTCTTGTGCAACGGGCTCACCCCTGTTCTTGCTCAAGTGAACATTGAGCTTTATAGGCGTTTTAGCCGGGATGCCATCATAGGGGTTGAACCTCTTTCATACTTTCTCAACATAATGAGATTGTGTTAAGGTGATTCCTTCGGATGTTCTTAGAATTTTCATTCAAAGAATTACATCGGCTAGACCCATATCCTTCATGTCGAAGTTTCTCTTTAACATGGCTTTCGTGTCGTTAATCACTTGGGTGTTACTACCCATGATTAACATATCATCAACATAGAGACACAATATAACGTATCCATTATCAGTGTTCTTAATGTACACACATTTGTCACATTCGTTGATTTTAAATCCATTTGATAACATCGCGTTATCAAATTTTAAGTGCCACTGCAACAGCGCTTGTTTCAACCCATAGAGGGATTTAACCAGTTTGCATACCTTTTTCTCTTGTCCAGGTACTACAAAATTTTCCGGTTGTTCCATATAGATTTCATCTTCAAGGTCATCATTTAGAAACGCAGTCTAAACATCCATTTGATGAATCTCAAGATTGTGTACAGCAGCAATCGCGAGAAGCACTCGAATTGATGTATTCCTCGTTACAGGTGAGTAGGTATCGAAGAAATCATACCCTTCCTTTTGTTTAAAGCCTTTGACTACCAGTCGAGCTTTATACTTGTCCACTGTTCCATCGGCCTTAAACTTTCTTTTAAGGACCCATTTGTATCCTAAAGGTTTAGCCCCTTCAGGTAGATCAACTAACACCCAAGTGTGGTTTTGCAAAACTGAATCAATTTCGTTTTGAACAGCTTCTTTCCAATGCAACCCGTCTGGGCCAGCAATGGCTACTTTTATTGATGTTGGCTCTTCATCCAACATAAATGCAATATAGTCAGGACCAAATTTCTTTGGTGTTCTGACCCTGCTACCACGTCCTGGTACCGCATCGTTTGGATCAGGCCTTGTTTGCTTGCGCGATTCTGGCTCTTCATCCACTGATTTAGAACTAGTGGTTTCATCCTCAATTCTCGTCTCAAAATTGGATGCAATATTTCCTTTTTCTTTGCGAGGAAATATATTTTCAAGAAATACAACATTTCTTGACTCGATTGTTGTTCCCACGGTCACAGTCGGTATTTCAGACTTCTGGACAACGAATCGATATGCACTACTATTAAGTGCATACCCAATAAAGATACAATCAACCGTTTTAGGACCGATTGTAACTTCTTTGGGTGGAGGAACCATCACCTTTGCCAAACACCCCCACACTTTGAGGTATTTGTAGGATGACTTCCTTCCCTTCCACAACTAATAAGGAGTAACGTCCTTACCTTTGCGTGGAATTTTGTTTAGGATGTAGTTGGCTGTCAAAACAGCTTCCCCCACATGTTCTGGAGCATCCCCGAACTGACCAGTAACGCATTCATCATCTCTTTGAGAGTTCGATTCTTGCGTTCTGCAACACCATTAGATTGTGGTGAATATGGTGCAGTCGTTTGATAAATTATACCACTTGCGTTGCATAATTCCTCAAACGGGGCTACGTATTCACCTCATCTATCACTTCGAATCATTTTGATTTTACATCCAAATTGATTCTCAACATCGTTCTTATAATTTTTGAATGCTTCTATTGCTTCGTCTTTACTTCTTAAAAGATAGACATAACAATATCTTGTGCAATCATCTATTAATGTGATAAAGTATTTTTTACCACCTCTCGTTTGCACCAACTTTAAGTCACATACGTCCGTGTGAATTAATTCAAGGGGTTTTGTGTTCCGTTCAACCGAATGAAACGGTAACTTAGTCATTTTCGCCTCAAGGCAAGTTTCACATTTGTTTTGAGTTTCTACTTCATTTGCCTTTAGTAAATCTAAACTTACTAATCTTTTAATGGCATTTGGATTTACATGTCCCAATCTATTGTGCCACAAGTTAGAACACTCAGTCAAGTAAGAAGAAGTAGATGCATTCTTATTATTAGCCAACGGCTTAGGGACATGGTGTGTAGCTACACTAAGCTTGAAAAGCCCGTCGGTTACAAAACCTTTTCCGAGTGACTTTCCAAACTTGTACAAAGAAAACCTATAAGATTCGAATACAAGTTTAAACCCCTTATTCACTCGTATTGATCCTGACACTAGGTTCTTGCGGATGTCCGGGACGTGCAGCACATCCTTCAAAGTGATGGTTACACCGGACGTCATCATGAGAATCACGTCCCCAATGCCGAGGACTTGAGACGAGGCTTGATTCCCCATAATGATTTTCCTCCCTTCAACAGCAGTGTAGGAAGGGAACTTGCTCTTATCGGCACAAACATGAGCAGTAACTCCAGTGTCGATGTACTAGCCATCTTTGTTATCAACAAGGTTGTCTTCTTCCGTGACCACAGCAACAAGGTCACTTTCATCCCAGTCCTTGAACTCTTTTTCAACAACGTGGGCAGCCAACTTCTTCTTCGGCCTGCAGCAGTCTTTGGAAAAGTGGCAAGGTTTGCCACAGTTGTAGAAGTTGCCTTCAACCTTCCTCGCAGGCTGCTTCCTCTTGCCCTTGTCCTTTACAGTTGGACGGAAGCGTTTGTTGGAGAGACCGCCCCGCTCCAACAGATTGGCCTTTGCAACAGGTGGGCCATGGACCTTAGCCAAACCATCGTGTTTGCGCACGTTTGACTCGATGCGCAGCTTCACGATCAAGTCTTCAAGATTAATCTCCTTTCGCTTGTGCTTAAGGTAGCTCTTGAAGTCCTTCCAGCCGGGTGGA
Source organism: Salvia splendens (assembly GCF_004379255.2). Classification (NCBI taxonomy): domain Eukaryota; kingdom Viridiplantae; phylum Streptophyta; class Magnoliopsida; order Lamiales; family Lamiaceae; genus Salvia; species Salvia splendens. The sequence continues at coordinate 12,229,672 of NC_056037.1, read as the reverse complement.
AGTTTTTCAATGACCGTGCCCGCCGTGAAAGCTTTATGCAGGGTCATTCCCTTGGCGGCGAGGTCGTGGATGATCAGCTGGAACTCTTGCACTTGGTCCATGATTGGTCGGGAATCAACCATTTTATATTCCATGTACTTGGCTATTACAAATTTGTTAGTGCCCGCATCATCAGTACGATACTTCTTATCTAGCATTTCCCACACTTGATTTGATGTGGGAATAGTACAATACACGTTGTAGAGACTATCATCTAAAGCACTTAAAATAAAGTTTTTACAGAGATAGTCTCCTTTGCGCCAAGCATCATACTCGACGTACATCTCAACACGTGCCTCGTCCTCACTTGACGGGGTTGGCTCATTCTTCTTGAGGAAGTTCACGACGCCCAACGTTGTTAGGTAGAACAACGTTTTCTGTTGCCATCTCTTGAAATCCGTTCACATGAACTTCGATGGCTTCTCGGCGGGTGGCATCATCCTTGGTGCCATTGGTGCCGAGTTTGTCCCATGAAAGGGACCAAGTCCGTTGCCCCCGCAGGAGCTAACAATTGAGTGGGACACAGTACCCCCCATAGTCGCGTGGAGCATGGAGGCCCCCGCATTTGTGCCGACCCCGAAGGATCCAGCACCTCTGCCGACCCCGGAGGGTCCAGCACCCGTGCTGCCGCCGAAGGAGCTAGCACCCGTGCCGACCCCGGAGGGTCCAGCACTAGTGTTGCCCTCGAAGGAGCTAGCACTCATGTTGACCCCGAAGGATCCAACACCCGTGCCGTGCCCGAAGGCCCCGACTCTCGACCCAATGAAAGATCCAATGGAACCACTGAAAGTGGAACCGACCGATCCACTCGAGGTGAATCCGGTAACCGTCCCAAAGGGGTTGTCAAACACCCAATGGGTTGTTGAGGTAGAAGTTGAGAAGCCAGGAGTCGGAATCATCGTTATGTCCGACGACATGTTGACAGGTACAACGGGGGACACGATGGAAGGAACGGTGGCAACGGTGGTAGACAGGTCGAGGAGTCCTCTTTCCGCAAGACGAGATACGCCCCGGTAGTGCTCTCGGTTTGGCGTGTCATCCACAAAGATAAAACGTCTTTGTCTCTGAAGTAGCAGCACCGCTAGCAGCAGAGCTCCGGTGAACGGGAGTAAGGCGGGGGCAGAGCTTCGACGAGAAGATTATGCCGAGAGGGAGAGAGCGTGTATGCAAGAATGCTTGTGTATGTTCTATCTAGAATGCAATGGATGCATGCCTATTTATAGGCCAAGTCCACCCGCTGGGGCATTGATGGAGTCAACAGCCATTATGTGTGCCATGATGGCTTGACTGTAACCGCTGGGGGTTATTGACTGGTGCACTAGCAATTGGGAGCTGAATAGACACGACGCACCTGGACATGCTACATGACGGGATACACTATGGACCGTCGGGGTCCAACGGGGACTGAATGGAGGATTTTTGCACGTGTGTCGTGTGCACGTGTTCCCCCTTCCAAAAAGATTTATAATTTTCCCACTAATCCAACAAATATTACAAAGTATAAGCGGCAAGAGTGGGGTCGAACCACAGAGACTATGGACCTACTCGAGATTGTTTCTACGACACAAACGGAAAAGTGATCGGCTGCTGCCACGCAACGAGAGGGTTGAGTTTTAACTACTAGACCTGGGAAATTAAACCTAATCAATTCTATCTACTGGGTCCAGAGAATGGAAATTACTTGAAATATAAATGCATGCATGATTCAAAATTGAATTTAACTTTGGGACATTCACCGAATTTCCTGGGTCAAGCAAATAAGTTTCCTAAAACAGCCAGACACAGATCGTAAGAAAAGCAGCAGAACAGATTTCCCTAAATAGCTACTGACAAGAAAGCTGCGACTAACAAACCAAAGCAGATCTGATTCTAACTACCAGCAAACTTCATCTTCTTCATGAAATTTAACGGGAAATATAGAACAAAATAGAGCATTAAACACCATGAAAACAGAGCAATCTCAGATCTAAATTTAAACATGAAATTAAAGCCTAAACTAACATATCTACGATACTGGGTCTAGCAGATGCGAGATCGAACAGTAAACAGCCATAATCATGCAAAATAGAAACAGAGAACTTCAGATCCACCAACACAGATTCAGATCCACCACAATCCAACATCGAAAACGAAACGTAAACACGAAATTCAAGCTTGAACTGCCAAATCTACTCTCCTGGATCAAGCAGAAAGCGGAATAAACACAGATTAACCTTGCATGCATCACCTAAACTAACAGATCTCGGAAATCGAGCACGTGAATAACTAGATCTCAACCTCTAAACTACTGGAAATCATGTAAACATCATGGATCTAAACATTTAAGCCACCAATTGCGAAAAGCATCCAAGAAACATGAGTAAATAGCATCATCAACATGAAAATAAACACCAAAGCTTCATAAAACCATAAATAGGTCGAGATCCAAAGGCGGAGTCGTCAATTCCTCCGATGAAACTCGAGATCTAACAGATTATTTACATGCTTGACACTAACTGCACTAATTGCTCTCCCCCTCCCACTTCATTCATGCTTGTGCCCAAGCAATCCCAATGAGGTGGAAAACAGGGCAGTTAGTGGCGACAACAAAACAGATATCACAGACACAAAGAAAATACAAACTTCTCACACTTAGACCAAGAATTGGGCTAAGTGGGAGAAGACACAAACATCAACTAACAGAACGTATATACACAACAATGTTCTCACACTTAGGCCAAGCAATGGGCTAAGTGGGAGAAGATATACACAGAAAACACAAATAACAAACACATGCTATATTAACAAAAAAAACTTCTCACACTTAGACCAAGAATTGGGCTAAGTGGGAGAAGGCACACAAAACATACATATATACAGACACAACGAAGCATGCGCGATAACAGAAACACAACATGCATAGCAGACATCTTAAAAAAAACAAAAACTAAAAAATAAAAATTACTTGGTCATTTGGGGTGGTTCAGTTTCGCTTCTGACTCCTTTTGGAGTCAGCCTTCCTGGGGGTGCTGGTGGTGCTTGTCTTCTTGATCCTCTTGCTGGTCATGGGGGTTGCATCTTCTTTGGGGATTCCTTGCTCTATTGCTGGTACATCAACATCGACAGTTCTGGAGTTTGTAGAGCAGATTTGGCCACCCCCTGCTGGGCGGAATCCTCTGTTTCCCCTGTTTCTGACTTGTCATTCTGCTGGGTCAGGTAGTCGTCTTCCTTATTTCCTAAATTGGGAGCTTCATCATTGGAATTCCTTGGAGGTCCCTTGTACTCTCTTCGTGACCTACGAAACTAAAACTTGGAATTCTTAAGCAAACTGGTCAAGTGGATGTAAGATCAAAATGATTTTTTTTTCATTTATAAACTTCTTTCCAAGATTTACTTAAAATTTCGAAAATATTTTTGGAATTAAATTTTTTTCTTTGTTTGGATTTTAATAAGAAATTTCAGAAAAAACATATTCACACTATGTACAACTTTTGCTACAGTATTCTTGGGAGTATACTAGTTCAGTCCAAAAATTTTCAAATTCTTTCCTATCTACCTGACCCAGCAGATTCCCGAAGAGTACTTAGCAAACTGACCCGCTAGGCAATAAAAAGGTGCATGCGTAGTGGAGTTTCTTCCATTACGCGTAACTCCGAATTATCCCTATTTTTTTTGAAAATAATTTTTTTTTCAACATACTTAATTAGAAAAAGGGATTTAAAAAAAACTAAAATTCTTTTTGCAATTTTCTTTTTTTTTTTAAATTTTTTTAATTTTAATTTTTTTTTTACTTTTTAAATGTTTTTGGATTTTTTCTTAGAAAACTATTTACAAGAATTAAAAGTCGACTAAAAGTATTTACAAAATGATCTTCTAAAGTATCCAAGGATCATATATGCAACCATTAATCATAAAATTGAAAGAACAAGAAAACTCCCTGGCCACATAGGCATTCTTTCAGCCACATGTAATCGGAGAGCTTTCCTTCTCCACTTCAGCCTTGATTTTTTTTCAACATTGGAAGTCATGCCTGGACAAAAGAAAACGATCAAAAACATAAAATTAAAGAAAGCCGAAAGCTATTTATAGTGTCATAGAAACAAAATCAAGTAGATAACGCCATAGTCCCCGGCAACGGCGCCATTTGAAGGGAAGATTTTTACACGTGTGTCGTGTACACGTGTTCCCCCTTTCAACAAGATTTATAATTTTTCCACTAATGCAACAAATATTACGAAGTATAAGCGGCAAGAGCGGGGTCTAACCACATAGACTAGGGACCTACTCGAGATTGTTTCTACGACACAAACAGAAAAGTGACCGGCTGCTGCCACGCAACGAGAGGGTTGAGTTTTAACTACTAGACCTGGGAAATTAAACCTAATCTATTCTATCTACTGGGTCCAGAGAATGGAAATTGCTTGAAATATAAATGCATGCATGATTCGAAACTGAATTTAACTTTGGAACATTCACCGAATTTCCTGGGTCAAGCAAATAAGTTTCCTAAAATAGCCAGACACAGATCGTAAGAAAAGCAGCAGAACAGATTCCCCTAAATAGCTACTGACAAGAAAGCTGCAACTAACAAACTAAATCAGATCTGATTCTAACTACCAGCAAACTTCATCTTCTTCATGAAATTTAACGGAAAATACAGAACAAAACAGATCATTAAACACCATGAAAATAGAGCAATCTCATATCTAAATTTAAACATGAAATTAAAGCCTAAACTAACAGATCTACGCTACTGGGTCTAGCAGATGCGAGATCGAACAGTAAACAGCCATAATCATGTAGAATAGAAACAGAGAACTTCAGATCCACCAACACAGATTCAGATCCACCACAATCCAACATCGAAAACAAAATGTAAACACGAAATTCAAGCTAGAACTGCTAAATCTACTCTCCTGGATCAAGCAGAAAGCGGAATAAACACAGATTAACCTTGCATGCATCACCTAAACTAACAGATACAGAAATCGAGCACGTGAATAACTAGATCTCAACCTCTAAACTACTGGAAATCGTGTAAACATCATGGATCTAAACATTTAAGCCACCAATTGCGAAAAGCATCCAAGAAACATGAGTAAATAGCATCATCAACATGAAAATAAACACCAAAGCTTCATAAAACCATAAATAGGTCGAGATCCAAAGGCGGAGTCGTCAATTCCTTCGATGAACTCGAGATCTAACTACATCGTCTCAAAAGCGGAAAAGAAAGTAAGGATCCAACGTGGGAGTCGTCAATTCTACCGTCGAAACCATTGAACTAAGCTAAGAAATCAGCAACTAAACTAAACTAAGCTAAGAAAGCGTTGGCGTTAAGCGCATATGAGAGTTTCCTACCTAAACTACGAGAATGGTAGCGTTAAGCGCTACCGAGAACTTTCTACCTAACTACCATAGTGTTAAGCGCTCCTTTCTTCATTCATGTTGGTCCCTTTATATAGGGAGGCTTCAAGCTCGGATCCACAGGGTATGCTCTTCATGATTTGACGTTTGTACCCTTAAATATGATCTTTTAAATCTGCTCATTTCTTCACCTTTTCTGCTCCATTTTCCCCGCCCCGAGTAATTTGTGTGCGTTCCTGGGTCCGACAGATTTTTCACACACCTGCTCTCCTAATAATTCTCCTTGACCTAGCGGATTTTTGACAATTTTTACTCATTTTCTGCTCATTTTGCATCTGCTCGGTCAATTTGCAGCATCTACTAGACCCAGCAAATATCTGCACACTTAATCTCAAATTTGCGCATTATCTCCCCCCAAAAGCATGTAATATCACCCAAAATCAATGCATGAAACGAGCCTTATCAGGGACCCTTTGTCTCCCGTTATGCATCGGGGTCCAGCGGGGACCTTTTGTCTCCCGTTATGCGTCAGGGTCCAGCGGGAACATGACGTGGACCAGACCCGTCGGGGATAGCGTGGAGTTTGGGGTGGTCTAAAATGAATAAGCGGGGCTTGAACCTCGCTCAACGACCAGCTCCAAAGAACAGCCCAAAGACCACCCAACGACCAATTGCCAAGATCCAAGACACAAGGCACACGACACCCGACGCACGGGTCACAGTGCACGGTGCGCGGCTCGCTGGCGGGCGGCGGCGGCGCGCGTGTGCGCGTGTGGGCTCTGTCACCCATCTTGTTCTACGATAATTATTACACATAATAATTCATCTTATTAAATACTTCATCAAAGAAGTTTATCATCCCCGATGTGGGATAATTAACACTTAGTTAATTACTCTCTTAGTTTTTCTCATAGCTCATTTTTAGCTTTATTATGACCAACTTTAATATATTATTTCTCACTCATCGGGAATCGGATTTGAGAAAATGAATATACTACGGTCATCTACTCGGAACGTAGATCGACGCTATTGCATTTAATTTCACAAAATTAAATGTCTTATAATATTTATTATTAGTCAAAGTCGTTTGACCAAGCACGATTCCAACATAATCATTTATGAATTTTCATGTGTACTTCCACAATTAAGCTTTCCGAGATATGCCCAACTATGATCTAATTCAATTGACAACAGAGATATGATAATGGATGTCGTGCATTAAAAATTTCACTCAAGACGTGAACTATGGATAAATTGAGATCCCAAGAATAGGGCACATCTATGTCAATTAGCTAAGTTGCAGCTAGATTCAAGCACTTATTGGCCCATTGAGATGACTTCCAATTGTTCTTCAAAAAAGCATCTCGTGAATACCTTGCACGCCTTAATCAGAGTCCGGTGAAAAGAGTTATGCCCGTGTAACAAAAATTGTGCATTGAAGATGGGGTGACTCCAAAGGGAATGTAATGAGGGGTGGAAAACACCCAAGCGGGAGGTATGCCCAATATTTGCAAGTGACTCCAAAGAGTGTGTCTAGGCCAAATGAGATGAGGTGTGGGAATCGCCGGGTGGGCGTTTCGCGTTGTATTGCCGAATTTATCGATTTTAACAGGTTTTTCTTGGGTAATTAACCCCACCTATAAATTCTTGTTTGTGAGACATTAGAATTTAAATTAGATGATAGTTAGTGTAAAAGACTCATTTGAAAACATCTACTTGAGTGATATTTTTATCCAATTCTTAATTTGATTAAGATTCTTGATTTCTTCTATTTAGATTGAATCAAGTAGATATATGCACATATGGTTTGTGTATCAACATGATAGTGGAGCTAATTGAGATGTTATCTCGGTGAAAGTTGTCTAGGGCTGTCTTCATTGCTTTGAAGGAGGTCTTGAGGTCTCAAGCATAATCTCTCCTCTTATACACTTTCCATCTAATTATTTTGGATTTAGTTTTTGTAGCTAGATCCACTTATCTTTTGTGTTATCTGAATATTAAACATCATTGAGCACATCTTGGGAATACATATAGATCAATCAATGGAGATCAATATCATATGATCTAGCTAACAAAAATTAGATTTCAAGGAATTGAATGGAAGGAAAATAATACTCTCTCCGTCCCACAAGAATATGCACTCTTTCCTTTTTAGTCTGTCTCACAAGAGTATGCATTTTCTAATTTTAGAAAGTATTTTCTCTCAAATGAGCTGTGACTCATTATTCACTAACAAAACTACTTTTTATCTCTACCTCTCTCTTACTTTATCAATTTTGCATTAAAACTCGTGCCGAACCCAAAGTGCATATTCTTTGGGGACGAAGGGAGTATAGAAGATGTGTTGAAGTAGAGGTCATATTTTAGACTTTAGACTCTCTCCAAGAAGATGAAGAATTCACAATCATTGCTACACTAACCACGAAGCATGCATTTACTTAACTAATCACTAGAATAAAACAAGCAACTTTCCATGAATGAATTATATTAAAATATACTAAAGGAGATGGGTTTGCTCATAAAAGCCTTTACAAAATTCAACAATCAACTTAGTATAAAGTTAGCTAAGGGAGCTATTTATAAGTAGTGCTAAAACATAGGCAAATTAAAATTTGGGTAAAAAGTTACAAATCCTTGGATAAGGCACTATGTCGAGTGATGTTTTGGTTGGTTGTAGCTCGGCCGAGTAGAGCTCTCGAGAGTCCTTTTGTCACTTCCTCACTCGGCCGAATTGGATTATGTCCCTTCACGACTTAGTTGAGTCGAGCCCTCTGGATTGTGCCATTACTCCCACTCGGCCGAGTGGAGGTGTTCTTGGTGTCAGTCAATCGAGTAACACCTTCTGGCTTTACATTTTGGCCCAAATGCTCGATATGGACTATAATCTCTCGTCCTTCATCCTTGGCCCAATCAATCCGCGAGTCGTAGATTCAACTTGACACTTGATGTTGAACACCAGAGTTCACACCATTTCATGATCTATTGAAGAATTTGTCATCAACACCCGTTTCGATATACCCACAAGAACGAGCGAGTCCAAATTAAATACTCCCTCCATTTTTAAAAAATAGCAACTATTTACATTTTGGGTCGTTCCTTAAAAATAGAAACTTTAGAATCTTTCTATTTTATGACATGGACCCCACAATCCACTAACTCTATTTTAACTACTCTTTCTCTTCCTCTCTCTTACTTTACTCATCTTTCTTTTCCTCTCTCTCTTACTTTACCAATTGTGCATTAAAACCTGTGTCGTTTCAAATGTTTATATTTTTTTAATACGGATGGAGTATGTGATAGTAGTTTCTATAAGAGTGTCCACAATAAGGGAGTCGCGGCTCCCGGGCAGGGGGTGGCTGGGTCGCGGCTCCCTATAGCTGGGGACAAGGAGAGCCGCGGCGGGGGGCGCCCATGGGCAAGCCGCGGAGTTGGCCTGGCCAAGGCTCTTGGGAGTGGGGCGCGGCGCCCTATTGTGGCGGCCGAGAGCCGCGGCGCCCGCCCAGGTTCGATTTTTTTTCAGTTTTTGTGCTAATTTCATGAAAATGGAAGTTTGGAGAAGATGAAGTGAAGATAGATAAAAGCGGTTTTCAAATCATTAAAAACGAGACAACGGTTTTGAAAACATTAATTTATCATTAATTTAGGAAACAAATCATCTCTATGCTGTAAAATTAAATCCCAATTAAAATTGGACAACTTTTTAATTAAGGATTGTGAATTCAATTCACACCCTAATTACGAAAATAATTAAAATTCGAATTTTCAATAAATAAATTTACTTGTAATTGTCATTTTTTAATTAATTTATATTTTTTTCTAATTATTATAGTCTGATAATTTTTATTTTAATTGAATTAAAATATACCAAGAATTAAAAAAATAAATAGATTTGTGGCTTGTGTTTGTCCACTATCAGGGTGGATAAGTTTTTTTGTGGCCCAGAACAAGTTTTCTTGGCCTTGGCCAAGTTTTTGTGGCTTGAGCTTGGGCAAGTCCACCCTATTGTGGACACCCTAAGGTATTAGGTCCACTAAAGGCTCCAACTAAATTAGATGACGTAGCATAGTCGTCTAAGATCTTAGTGATATATGCTCACGTTTCAAAAAGTATCTTAACATGTACTCCCCCCGTTCCATAGTAATAGAGTCATTTTGTCATTTTGGTATGTTCCAAAGTAGTGGAGTCATTTCATTTTTTTAGTAAAAGTCAACATATTTCTTTTATTTACTTTTCCCCCTCTCTTACTTTATTCTCTCTATTTTTTCCTCTCTCTTACTTTATTATCTTTTTATTTAATACTCCATCCGTCCACGATAAATAGAGCACATTTGTCATTTTTGGTTGTCCACGAAAAAACACCTACATTACTTAATTAAAAAAACTACATCATATTTAGGAAAAAACAACATTACTAACTAAATTACTTAAAAAAACTACATTGCTAAATTAATAAAAACCTAACTAGTCATCTAAGTTTAACTTCTAACTCAGGTTCTTGATCATCCTCTCAGTCCTCCGTCGGGCATCCGGATCGGATTCAATATGAAGGTTGTTTTGTGCATCAAGTATAAACCTATACTCAACCACCTCGTGAAAACCACCAAACTCCTCGATCGCTGAGGCCACAAGCTGAGTAGACGGAAGAGGCGCAGCCTCCGGGGGAGCCGATCCGGACGCGGCCGCCTTTACCTTCTCTTTGGCTTGGGCTTTGGCAGCCTTGGTGCCAATGGGACGTCTAAAAGTAGACGTAGGCCTGCTGGAACTCTCTTCCGGCTCAGCGTTCAGATCCACAGGAGATGGGCCGCTGCTCGTGTAACCGCCAGCGGCGGTGTTCTTCGTCCGCTTCGCAGCTGAGGAGGATCCAACCTGTATCCTTCCGTTGAACTGTAACACCCGGACTTTTTATAGTACTTGGAACAACACCAAGCTACTACGGGGCAATTAATAAATGGTCTAAACAAAATGAGAACGAACAAAATAAATTAATTATCTTGGGCCGACCCAAATAAATTCAATTTGGAGTCCAAATGTTTTATAAAAATGGCTTTGGGCCATAACAATTAAAAAGTCTAACAATTAAAGAATTTTTACACTTGGGCTTGCAACTAAATAATCCCAAAATAAATTTAATTAAAGTGTGGAAGCTCAATTTCATTCCAAAAATGTGGGAGAGAGCCCAACACTTTCTTTCTTTTCTTTCTTTTCTTTCTTTTCTTTCTTTCTCCTCCCTCTCGGCCGATTCTTCTTCATGGAGACTCTCCATGTTTCCATCTCCTTCACCTTCCATCTTCAATTCTACAACCCAAGGGTCACACAAGTTTAATACATTAGCTTCTTCATTTCTCTTCTCATATTACACTTACAACAAGAACAAAGAGAGAAAGAGAGAGATAGCCGAGAGAGTGCCGAGAGAAGGGGAGGAAGAAGAAGTTGCTTCCATTTTGTTTCAACCACAATCAAGTTCAATCTTTTTGAGATATAATCCCTATCCAATCCCCAAAGCATGAATTTTAGTAGCTAATTCATACATTTTGTTCATACATCCACTCCCATAAGTAATTCAAACAATCCAACAATTGAAACCAATCGAACACCGCCGTAACTAATCGAAAACGCGAAATAACATAATTTTGTAATAGGAACGTATCTTGCGGGACATTTCGGGGTGGTTCCGGGCTTGTTCGGAGTGGTTTCGGGGGGAGGCAGCCGGCAGTTGCGGCTGACGGACGGCAGAACCGCCGCCGGACCCTGCGACGGCCAACCGGTGATTGGACGACGGCGAGGCTGACCGGCGAGCAGCAGCGACGGCCGCGAACAGCGAGCAATGGCGACGATCAACTGCTGCAATGGCGACCTGCTACGGCGGCGGTGAGAGGCAGCGACGGAGGCTGATCGAGAACAGCAGCGATGACCCCTCGACGGGATGGGACGACGATGGTGAGCATCGGCCGGCGACGGGAAGAAATTGGCAGAGGCGCGAGCCAATTTTGAAAGAAATAAAGAAAATGTCGAAGAGAGAGAGAGAGGGGGAAGAGAGAGAGAACGAATGGGGTGATGAATGGGGGAGAATAAGGGGTGGGCCACTTTTGTTGGACCTTATAATTAAATTGGAAGTTTAATTAAAGTTTGGGCCCTCTTTTAATTTATTTGGGGCTTCTTAGTTAATTTGGAAATATAAGGTGGGGAAATGATTAAATGTTGGACTGATGATTTAATCGTAATGAATGATTTAATTAAATCCTGGAATGTTTCGAAAGGCGAATAATATTATCCCAAGTACGAAATAAATATAATTGCGAAGAGAAATAAATGCGATAAATTAATTATGCGCTTAAATAATTTTTGGAAGTTTATTTCGACGTCATGGAAAATACGAGGAGCCAATGGAGGAAAGAACGGGCGTAAGCGGCCGACCGGCGTCGCACGCAACGCCTTGGGCGGCCGCCGAATAATCGAAAATGCACGAAAACCGAGTAACAAGATAAAATACTTTAATTAGAGTGCATGCATTCTAAATGTTTTCCTTCTTGAGATTGATGTATACTTTAATTGTTTTTCGAAAAGGTGGTTCGCACGCTCGTTAAAGTCGGATCGAGAAGTTATAAAAAGAAATTTCTAAGCTATTGAGGTGGGCTCTATTACTTAAACTCTTTTATTTGCAATGAGATGTTCATGGAGAGATAAGGGTGGATTGAATGTTATGTCATGCCTTATTTTATGTTTTGAATTGCCTATCTGATTGTCTATTAGGATAATGTCCTACTAGACTTTGATGGTTAACGAATTCGGGTCTGACTAGGGAGTGAGTCCCTACTCAGACTAGTGCACTGATGGGGATCGTGAGCCGTCCTTTGGGTCGGCCGGTCCAGTGATCGAGTTTGTGGCCACATTCTCGTTTCACATGATGGTTCAGATATGGTACATGATGGGGATGGTGATGATGATGGGCTGTACAGCCATATTTTACGATGGAAATGATTTTAGTGTTTCTCGGCATTTTAAAGTAAAACCGAGTTTTACCCAACGAGGGCTTGACATAACTTTATTGATAAAATGTATTTTGGGCATGAGTTCACTGAGTGCATCAAGTACTCAGCCCCTGCATATGTTTTCCCTATGTGCAGGTTGAGCGTTGACGAGGACGGAGGATGTTGAGCATTTGGACAAAGACCGTATTCAATAAATGTTCCGGTTGCTATTGTGTCTTCATACATAGTAGTAGCCAACTCTCAAATGCTTCCGCTACGTCAAGTTTTAGAACTCTGATGTGTTTCTTTATTTCGTTGGACTATTTTTTTTCAAACTATGTTGCTTCGTGATCTGAGACTATGATTTGATAATGAAGTTTCGTCTTTTGATCTACATGTCGTACCCCTTGATTGTTTCCCCTTTCTTCCCCGCTTCTTTATTCCCCCACTAGTCGCGATCCACCGTGCTTTCTATCCCTAGGAAGTGTGGTCGTGAGAACTTTGCCTTGTCCTTCAAGATCAGCCAAACGTTGTACAACTTGAACTGCCCGAACTGCGAATGGTACTCGAACATCGACTTCTTGATGCATCCTCCATGCTCTCACCGCTGCCCCTTGCGTCCATGTTCGTGTTGTAGATATAGGAGAAGTTGTTGACGTGGAGCTTGATCCGATCCCAACACTTGCGACGCTGAACCTTGGTCCGCTTATATGCCCAACTCGGATTCAGCTCGTTGTATCTGGTCTCAATGCAATCCCACATCCTGGCCGAAGTCTGGTTGTTGGAGTATATTGAATCCTCTGATATATCGACCCAACATTGAGCCACCTTCACGTACTCCACCAACTCGTAGTCAGTACGCCCTGTTGTGTACTCTTCGCTGTGCTCATTGGATGGGAGTAGGACTGGGACGGATGGCGCCTTTTCCTTCCACGCCATCTTCTTCTTCCTCCTCGGCGGCTCAGGGGCAGGAGGTTGCCCACAACTAGGCTCCATTACCTCAACCCGATACGCGTCGGTGTTGAAGAATGGATCGAACTCAGAGTCCGAAACAAAAGTGGACCCTACAGATCCAGGCGTTTTAACCCGATAGTCTTCGTGGCCGGCCACCGGGCGCCGCTGCTGCCGCCGTCGTCGCCAAACATCGGCATATCGTCGTCGACACCATGGGGGTTTGGGAATTGACTCGGATCCATTCTTGAAAGTGTGAACATGAGAAAGAGAAGAGAAAGTGAGAGGAGTGGAGAGTATTAGTATGTGAAGTGAAGAGAAAGTTAGGTATTTTTATAGTCGTTTAATTAGGGTTTAAAGAATTTTAAAAATAAAAAAAATGAAAAATCGCCCGATCGGGCTCGGGCTCTGGGCTGTAATGGATGCCCGATGTCTCCAATGGATGCCCGACGACGCCCGAGCCCGATCTCGGACGATCGGGCATCCATTGTGGATGCTCTTACTAATAATATGGACCCTCACCCCACATTCCACTAACACTACTTCTCTCTTACTTTTTTCCCCTCTCTCTTACTTTACCAATTTCACATTAAACCGTGCCATTTACAATGTGTCATATTTTTTGTGCACGGAGGGAGTACATTACACACATTTTTCTTAATCTTCATATCGAAAAGAAATTCATCCACTACTATGAAACGGAGTATCAACAAGTATTTGTAAAGTATATCAGCTCGCTCCAACTAATTCAATAAGCATTAAGCCATATTCCATGATGACAAACTCATATTTTTATTTTTTTGATTCGTCGTTTAATGTGTATAATGTCGAGTTTTTAGCTCGAATCCTTAGTTTTCTACCAATTTTAAGATTATATGATTATTTGGAATTTAATGAGTTTGTTATAAAAGTGTTTAGATAATATGTGAAAATGGATTTAAAAGGCGATTGAATTACTTGATAAACAAAAAAAATCAAAGCTAATAAAAGAGCCCGATATATGCTAATCCGAATAATGCGACTCCAAATAATGCGACTGTGTATCAGAGTGAAATACTACATTGTAAAGAAAATAATTAAAAGTATTCTAGTCGTAATTTACATAATTTGATGAAAAAAGTATAATTTGTGGACAACCTATATTTTGTTATTTTGTGTATTGGACTAGCTTAAGGCTTGGGCCGAATGTGAAGGAAAAGAAGAAGTAAGATTCAAGTGCAACGACGCCGTTTTCGGATCTGCAAGTATGAAATGAATCGAGGCTTCGCTTGTTTATTATCCTGACCTTACTCACCCCACCACCAAACCCTAATCACATTGAATACAAATTTCACCACCGCCACAGCCGCGGCCATGACGATCCGCCAGCTAATAAACCTCGGTCTCCGCAATCGGAGACCAATCCGCCCATTCACCTCCGCTCGATCTCACTCCACCGCCGTCGCCACCTCCGCCGATGCACCCCTTCCTTCTCCTCCGCCACCAACCGCCATGATCTACGACCGATTGGCGTTAGCCGTGCAGGAGAAGCTGAAAAGGCTGGAGGAATCCGATCCTCGTTTCCTCCGCTACAACTCGCCGCATCCGACGGTGGATTCGCACGATGAGATCTTATCCGCACCGCTCACTAAAGTCACAACCCTTCCTAATGGCTTGCGCATCGCGACGGAGTCGAATCTCGCCACGACGACGGCTACCGTTGGTGTTTTCATTGACGCCGGATCGAGATTCGAGAACGAAGACTCCAACGGAACAGCGCATTTTCTGGAGCATATGATATTTAAGGGGACGGAGAAGAGGACGGCGAGACAACTGGAGGAGGAGATTGAGAATATGGGCGGCCATTTGAATGCTTATACTTCAAGGGAGCAGACAACGTACTATGCCAAGGTGTTCGATAAGGATGTGCCCCGTGCTCTAGATATTTTGTCTGATATTCTTCAGAATTCGAAGTTTGATGAGAACAGAATTATCAGGGAGAGAGATGTAATTCTTCGCGAGATGGAGGAGGTATTATATTGAGTTTTGAGTGATCTTGCTTTTTTGGTCGATTACTGTTTTATATCTGATTGTTTATGCGTGTTTGATATTGTCGTTTAATTGTTTTGGTTTTTGATTTTGTGTTGTGTTTGTATTTGCTTTAGGTGAATTTTTTGAAACTTTTGGTTGATTTATAGGGAAGTGTCTTTCTTGGTTCCATGTATAATACTAAAGTCGGACATTTTCTTAGGATCTTTTTTCAGACTCCAAATATGATTAGTTAAGGTGATTGATTCATACTTCATCCATCACTGCCTAATTAGAATTGCTAGCTAAACAGTGTTAATTCAAATGGATGACTTTTTCCATGGGAACCACACTTTTAGTTCACAAAGCTGCATCCTCTCAAAATTTCCCTTACTCTACAGTGAATATTTCCTCTCAAAATTTGTAAAGAAACGCATATTATGTTGCATCCTTGCTTGTTATTTTATTCAGACCCATTTTTACGTTGCCATGTTCTGTCTTTTCCTTGTCATAACCGATTGTAGGTAGAAGGACAAACAGAAGAAGTTATCTTTGACCATCTACATGCCACAGCTTTCCAGTATACTCCTCTGGGTAGGACAATACTTGGACCTGCTCAAAATGTGAGGAGAATTGGCCAAAAAGATATACAAGATTACATAGCCACTCACTACACTGCTTCAAGAACGGTAGTTATTCATCACTGGGTTTTAAATCATTGAACCGTGCTTGTTTGTTAGTATGTTTGTGCCTTTTCTCATATTGTTTCTTATGAGTTACAATGTTGTATTTTTTCATTGTGGTTTCCATCCCTAGGTTCTTGTTGGTTCTGGTGCTGTGAAACATGAAGAATTTGTAGAGGAAGTGAAGAAACTGTTCACAAAGTTGTCATCAAACCCAATAACATCTTCTGAGCTGGTTGCTAAAGCGCCATCAATTTTTACGGGGTCTGAGGTATGCTTTTCGTTTGTTTGAGTTTTGGTTGTTATAATTTGGGCTTTAACTTAATTTCTACATTTTCAAAATATATATAGGTTAGGATGCGTGATGATGACATCCCACTAGCCCAGTTCGCAGTTGCCTTTGAAGGAGCTTCTTGGACAGATCCAGATTCGATTGCTTTAATGGTTATGCAGTCGATGCTGGGCTCTTGGAATAAAAGTGCTGGTGGTGGAAAGCATATGGGGTATTTATTTGCTACACTTGATTCATATAGTTCTGCCGTATCACTTGTGCCCCATGTTCAAATTTTTTTTCTTAATGTCGGATGCAGTTCTGAGCTTGCCCAGAGGGTTGGGATTAATGAAATAGCAGAGAGCATGATGGCTTTCAATACAAACTACAAAGACACTGGCTTGTTTGGCGTTTATGCTGTTGCTAAGGTGGGTTTGGCCCTAAAGTGCACAGTAAAGTGCACAGTCTCTCGGACTCTATCTCTCTGAACATGACCTGTTACTTGTTTCTGGTTTTAATGATCCGTGGACCTTCTATTTTCAGTTTTCTTTCCACATCATCATTTGTAGTCAGAATTTCTAGTCCCTTGTCTTGTACATTTATTATTTCTTTCATTTTCTTCCTGGTAACAGTTCTGGTAGAGGAGGTTTTCCGTATAGTTTATATGTTGTCTAATAATGTATTTTTTGTCAACGTGATTGGAAACCATCTGTCCTTCTTTGTACTGAACTTTTTTATTATATATAGCCTTTCTGTTTTTGCTATTTCTTTGATAATTGTCCTGCGCCTATGGAACTGGTCTTACATTTTGCTCTTATGTTCTATGACTCTATAGACTGATTTTACTTTGCATTCTCTTATGCAGCCTGACTGCTTGGATGATTTGGCATATGCCATTATGTATGAGTTAACCAAACTATGTTACCGAGTGTCAGAAGCAGATGTTATTCGTGCTCGTAACCAGGTAATTTGCTCAAGTCATATGTGAAGCAAGGCGACCTTTAATTGTGGGACTACCATCTATTTTGCTTTTTTAATTTAAGCTTTGTATTTCTGAGTACTTTTTCGTAATTTGCATCCGCTATAACTCACCACATGGTCATCCGCAGTTGAAATCTTCTCTGCTGCTTCACATTGACGGAAGCAGCCCTGTTGCTGAAGATATTGGACGTCAGGTATGATTTCTGAGTAGTAATGTAGTATATAATGATTCAATAGCAAAATTTGATGAAGCATGCATTTACATTCCTGAATGGGTGCACATCTCTCTCTTTTTTTTGGGGGGGAGGACTGAATGGGTGGACTGATCATCTAAGGTTAACTATTATCCATATGGGGTGGGGTGGGGTGGGTGGGGACTGAATGGCTGCACTGCAAGTGTCTTTTTTCTTGTTTCGTAATCCTTTGCTTGTCTTTGTCGTTTCTATGATTTTCTGACATGTTGTAGTTACTATTCTAATATTCTTCTTAAAGTGAAATGTTCATATTGCCAGAAAAATATCAATATTAATTCCTTAAGAGTTATCAATGCCTGTGGTAGGTAATGACGCCCTAATCTTTTGATGAGGTGCTGTCATAGCACCTTTTGAACTCCCTGTTAGACTTCCTGTAGATCTTGATTAAAAAAGACTTTTAGCTTTTTATATTGGATTTCCCTAAGGATTGGCGTATACCTTTTGAGATATTAAAAGGGATTAGCTTTTTATAAATACTGTGAAAGTTTGATGCTTTATAAATTGTTCAACTGATGTTAAGAGTGGGCATGTTTACTCATGGGAAAAGTTTGTTTTTAATTTTGACACTTTAGTGGCGAGCAACAGCCCTGTTCAAATTTATTGTTTTTGTGTTTGCAGATGATTACGTATGGCAGGAGGATTCCTTATGCTGAACTATTTGCCAGAATAGATGCTGTAGATACCAGCACCATCAAACGTGTTGCAAACCGATTTATATTTGATAGGGTATGGAGTTCAGAATGCTTTATCAGCTCTGATGCCTTTAGTAACTACTTTTTCTCAATATATTTTAAGTTGCTTATGTAAATGCGCTGCCTTGCAGGATGTTGCCATTAGTGCCGTAGGGCCTGTCCAGGGCTTGCCTGACTACAACTGGTTCAGGCGCAGGACCTACTGGCTCCGCTACTAGGTTCCTCGCTTCAAACTTGGCTCTTCTATGTGGTTCTCATTTTTCCATTTGCTTTGCTGTTCCCTGTATAATTTCTGGTTAGTCAAAATAATGAAGCAGTGATGAGGGGATATATGTCTATTTATCTGCCAGAAAGAGCTCGGTGATATCCTTCGAGATGAAGGCACACCGAAGCATACAGTAGACTTTCTTTTATCCAGTTAACGTATTATCTGATTTTTGGGTGGTTTAAGCTACGTATTATCTGATTTTTGGGTGCACCCAATCCCCTTGGAAGAGATTTTTGGGTTGCATACACTAGTTACATAAGATCCCACAATTAAGTGGATGAATTTTTTCGTAAGAACTATCGTCCTTTTCCGTTTGACTTGGAGGAAATATCACTTGTATAATGGGCTGGTTTCGTGTATTACATGCCAATTGCAGAATTATTCAAACAAAAATGTCTGATTGTACATTTTCTTCTAATTAAATTCAATTCGAAATCATTAATCTTCAATCAGGATCTGCTAATCTACAAGTACTCAATATTTTCATAGGAACCGTCATAATTAGGATGTCTTAATTGGGTTTTGTTATTTTTCAACTGTGATTTATTAATTGCAATTAGGACTCAGTTGAGGTTGATGTACATTGCATTTGCATACACTTGAGCGTTCCTCGTTAATTGATACCAACACAACTATGGTTGAAAAAAACAGAGTAAAGATGTTTGTGACACAAATTAGGACAAAAGATGTAGATGAAAGTTGGGTGTGAACGGCAAACTTGTGACATCTTTCTTAATTCACCCAGACAAGATATTATGTGATGTAAAATGATTCTGTATTTGTACATAGTCTATCTAATAGTTTCTTCCCGACTAATTCTAACCTAAACACACAAAGTAATCTAGTACACGAGTATGTTATGATCAGCACAAAATGCATCTCCTATAAAAGCTCTAAACCTAGGCCTAATCAAAAAACAGGAAAGAACTAATATGGGAACTGAAGGTAAAAGCTTGGTAAATGAAGAGATCATTTTCCGAAGCAAATTTCCAGCAGTTGAAGTCCCTAAAGATGTTACCCTGCCGGAGTTTGTGCTCTCGGGCATCGAACCGTATCTGGACAATGTGGCGGTGGTGGACTCGATAACGGGAAAAGGGTACACCTACAGAGAAGTGAAGAGGAATATTTACAGATTCTCCAAGGCCTTGAGGTCACTGGGGCTTAGGAAAGGCCGCGTGGTGGTGGTCCTCCTCCCTAATGTGGCGGAGTACGCCACCCTCGCTCTGGGCATCATGGCGGCAGGGGGAGTCTTCTCCGGCGCCAACCCCAACGGCCATGCATCAGAGATCAAGAGCCAAGTTGAGGCTGCAGATGCCAAGCTAATTGTCACTGATGGATCAACCTATCATAAGGTTTATATTACTTAGTTTTCGATTAATTTTTGCTATAATTAATGTATATGAAAGTGCAGGTGAAAGATTTGGGAGTGCCTGTTATAATACAAGGCGAAGATAGAATAGAGGGAACTATAAACTGCGAAGAACTGCTTGAAGCCACCGATAAGGCTAACACTCTCTTCATTCAAGAAAAACTGCTGCAGACTGATCTCTGTGCCCTTCCTTTTTCATCAGGTCATTTTTTATTCTTTATTCCCGTAGAAATGGGCCCCTCACCCCCTTAAAGGGGAAGGGTTCTCCATGAATATATAGATGAGGCAGAATCATTACCAAGACGATATGAGATAAGAATGAGTTTTTTTTCAACAATTTCTCTTTTTTGTTTTATTTAGGCCATAATTTGGGTTTGGGTTTGGATAGGTACAACGGGGTTGTCAAAAGGCGTGATGCTGAGCCACGAGAACCTGGTGGCGAACCTGTGTTCGACACTGTTCAGCGTAGGGCCAGAGCTGATCGGGAAGGTGTCGACGCTGGGGCTGATACCCTTCTTCCACATCTACGGGCTGACCGGAATCTGTTGCGCCACCATCAAGAACAAGGGCAAGGTGGTGGTGATGCAGCGGTACGAGCTCCGGCTGTTCCTGAGCGCCCTCATCAGCCACGGCGTCACCTTCGCGCCCATCGTCCCTCCCATCATGCTCGGCCTCGTCAAGAACCCCATCGTGGACGAGTTCGACCTCACCAAGCTCGCCCTCCGCTCTGTCATGACCGCCGCAGCCCCCCTCGCCCCCGAGATCTTGAACGCATTCGAGAGGAAATTCCCAGGCGTTCAAGTTCAAGAGGTCAATCTCACCACCATCATTTTCTTATGGAAAAAGTACACCATTTTGATTTTTGATTATTTGTCTTGTCTCTAGGCGTATGGGATGACGGAGCACAGTTGCATAACGCTGAGCCATGCAACTGTGGTTGCCAAGAGGAATTCGGTGGGATTCATCCTCCCGAATCTGGAAGTCAAGTTCGTCGATCCCAACACGGGGCGTTCCCTTCCCAAGAACGCCACGGGGGAGATTTGTGTGAGGAGCAAGTGTGTCATGAAAGGTAAAGCTTCTCTTGTCAAATGTTTTTTGGCTGCTTTTCTCATAAGTTGTCATTTGATTTTCAGGGTATTACAAAAACGAGCAGGAAACGGCCACCACCATCGACAAAGACGGATGGCTCCACACCGGGGACATCGGGTATATCGATGATGATGGCGATGTTTTCCTCGTCGATCGTATCAAAGAACTAATCAAATTCAAAGGTTTCCAGGTATATAATATACTCCATTTAATCAATGCTGAACTAATTTTAAATCCAGAATGCAGAAGATAGGACGTAGTAGTTCATTATTAGTTTGTTTTTAACTCATTAACATTTTATGTACAATATGTTTGATATGAACCATAACACGAATTTTCTAAAATGTGTCACGTACAGGTTGCTCCTGCTGAATTAGAGGCAATACTACTAACCCACCCTTCGGTAGAAGATGCTGCAGTTGTGGGGTAATTAATGTTGCCTTATACTTTTGCAAACTATTGGTGTTACAAAATCAGATTGAATTTTAAAAAAATAAGTAATGTGTATGGGTTCGTGGCAGTTTACCAGATGAAGAAGCAGGAGAAATTCCAGCAGCATGCGTGGTGATAAAAACAGAAGCAAAAGAAAGTGAAGAAGACATAATAAAGTACGTTTCATCAAAATCAGCAGCCTACAAAAGAGTTAGGATTGTTCAATTTGTTAGCGCCATACCTAAATCACCATCTGGGAAGATATTGAGGAGACTTATCAGGGAAAATATGCTCAAAGATCTGAACAATTAATTGTATACTATAAATTAATGATCATGTTAATGTTACTCTTATTTTTATTAAAAATAAAAGACTTTTTCCTTACTTTACATACGAGAAAACGATGATCTTTGTATATGGACCAAGTTCCATATGATATAGTATTGTTGTATACAACTTCACAGCAACATATCGTCAGAGGTCTAACGTCTCTGTTTATCAAGATATATATATATTCTGAATTAAAATTTTTACTACTTTTAATATATGGAGTATTTGCAACTACCATCTCCGTCCCACAATAAGAGTCACGCTTTGCTATTTTGGTCTTTCCCACAATAAGAGTCACATTTTATTTTTTATCATAAATGGTAAGTAGGTTCAACATTCCACTAACTCACTTCACTCACATTTTATTATAAAACTAATATAATAAAGAAGGTCTCATATTCCATTAACTTTTCCAACCCACTATATTTTTTTATTTTAAAAAAAAATTGTGCCCATAATAAGAGTGACTCGTATTGTGGGACGAATGTGTTCTATGGGAGAAACAATTCCATTTTGCATATTGGATAAACTTTGATTACAAATAAAGAGAAATGATGCGTTGGGCGGATGGCTAGTTAGGTCATAGGACATGTGGGCCAGAGTAATTCACGCATATGATAGCTATCTCTATCTTGAATACGCACAATATAGTCCAGCCAATCGCCGACCGCCAAATTTGGGAAATGGATTCAGTATATTTAATTTGTTGGGAAATGGATTCAAATGCGACTAACACATTAAGAATAAACTCATCCTTTCCTACATTTAGTAATTGTTGTTGAAATCAAATTTTGACTATTGAAATCACATTGGCATTTTTTAGTTGTCGAAATCCATTCACGTGCATTAGTGATGGAAACATGTGACATGATTGAGTTGCCAATAGAGAGGATATGTGTCCAGATTATTAAAAAGATTGAATGAAACCGAATAAGGGAAGACTTATCCCCCTTTTTAGTTGTAATTTAAATTTCCTTGATTAAATGTGTTGAGAATGGAAATATGATTGTATATAGAAGAAGAAGAAGAAGGATCGAGGAAGCATGCAGGGCAGGGAATGTGGTGTACAGTTTCAGTGTTTTAACTTTGTCACATGCTATGCTACCACTCTCCCTAAATCCATGTGCTCTCCATGTGCTTTCCTCTTCTTCTCCTTCCTCCATGCACTTCAATTCTCTTAAATGCCCTCCATAAAGTAATTCTAGTCATGTTTACACTATTATTACCTCAAATTTATATGCTTGCATTAGGATTTAGAAATGGCAAAATGGTCTTTCCACAGCAGGGGCAGTGGCATGCCCCTCTACTTATATCCCTTGTTACTCAATTTCTCGTCACCTTGCCAACCGAACAATCCCTTTCTCTCCCGTCGCAGCCAAAGTTACTCCCACCGACATAATGGCCTCGAAGCCCACGCCGAGGCTGACGAGAAAATATTCCGCCAAATCAAGCCGGAGATTGCGCAAACCTCAAGAGAGCTGTCACCGCAGAGCGGGCCAACTGGCCGGCGCCTCCTCCGTTTCCGACAAGCTGGAGGTCCTAAAGAGCCTCATTCCATCCGACACCAATGAGATAAGCCTGACCAACTTTATGAAGAAACAGCCAACTACATTGTGCTACTCAAAACTCAGGTTTTTGTTTTGCAGAAATTGATTGATTTTTCCGGATCTCAGTCGCATTCAAACCCAAATGCTGTATAGTATAGTAAAGTTGCTGTTTTTTTTTCCAACACAAACGGAATCCGGCGATTTCTTTTTTTTTTTTTGTCGAGAATTTTATAATGAAGTACTTAATTAGATTTCATGGCAGAGATATGTACTGTAGAACATTAGTGAAACAAGATTTGTGTGAGTCTTGAAATCCAGTTTGATTTTGCCCAACTCCCCATAAACTTTGTACTATATGGTAGCTAGGTAGGTATCTCCATATTGTTAACCTTAAACTTTTGTTGTTTAAATTAAATACTAGCCTTCTTCTTCTTCTTCTTTGAAATAAATGAGCTGCCAATATGCTTTTTCATCTTCTTTAATTTATCCTGTTAATCTATCAATACACTTATTAGCATTTTCCTATTACTTTTAAAAACACATCATCAAAAAATCGCATGCTATAAATTAGATTAATCAGATGGATTCATTGCATAGCTTTTCCGGATGCCAATTACCAACTTTAATTGTTATGAACTTGAAAATAAAATTAGATCGATAAAAAAGTGGATAAACTACTCGAGGTATATATGTCGATGAGTCTAAAGATCGAAGTAAACAAATAAGCAGTATAATTTGATTTCTTGAGAGAGTGCAATATCTCTCATTTGCATTAGTATAGTAGTACAGTAGTATATTAATTGTTTATAATTTATTACGAATTAATCACATGAAAGGCTCAAAGCTGTGCCCCCATATTTGAAGACAATAAATTGGGGTTTCTGAGTGTGCTGCCAGCAGGCTCCGGACAAGCTGGAATTTGCTTTCTGATTACTTTTTAAATTTTGGAATTTCATTAAAGTAGACATATAAATGTACTGGTTGACCTATATACTGTATTTTGTCTCACCGTGACTCATGCATATAGATTCATATAAGTTATAACCACATTATTTTTCACAAGTATAGTGGAATTTTGTTCCAGTGTTTAAAATTGCTTCGATTAAAAGATACCCTTAGACATACCCATTTTGGTAAACCATAAATTACTATAATATTATATGCACAATATAACTTGTTACCAAAATATTCTAAATGACTCACTTCATTTACAAATGTTTGAGTGCTTATTGTGGGGTCCATTGAATATTGACGTGTACATTCCGCCGATTTGAAGTAACAAATGAGACAATGTTAAAGTTTCTTGCATTTCAATTTTGAGTTTTGGTCTCAATTATTGTTTGGATTGTTTAATAAACTTAGTCTAATATTTATGATATAATATCAGCATGTGTATATTGTTGATATTATGGGTGTGCCAATTCAACCGAAATGAGGCAAGAGAGAGTAACTATCTTGAGGTTATGAGATAATCTTGTTTCCGTTATTATAGCTCGTTTCTTTTGTATTTTTGATCTATCAATACAGAGTAATAAGAAAAACATCATCCTTCTTTGTTTGTGAGTTGTGACATAAATCTTACGATAGAACATGTAATTCTTCTGCCTTCTTAAGTTGCCTATGATCGCATGTTATCATTCAATTATTTGCTTAACATAGTATTATATCTAAAAGAATATGTATCCACACAATTGTCAATTGACAGAAGTGAAAAAATATTTTTCAATCAAAAGGTGTTAACACGAAATCAATAAGAATATTTCTTTGTTTTGAATATTTGATTGCAATCCATTTTATTTATCAGTATTCAGTACTCTATCAAATTCCTAAATTTACCTTATCTAATTTCATGATTTAAATTCATCCCACTTTTATCACTATATCCAACTTGAATAGTCCATAGCAAATTGAAGGAAATTAAAAAAAATCCCATATATTTTGATAAATAGATATATACAAACAGACATGGGCAAGCAAGATATGAAAATTTCGAATATTTCTTTGTGAAAAAGTATTATTGAGAGGGCATGCCACATCATATTTAAATTAAACCACAGCCCATGAGAAATAATCCAAATTCTCATCTCTCCTAGCATTCATGTAGCCAAGTTATAAAATTCTTGAGATTTTGGTGAGAAGTTCCTCCTTCTCTTGCACCATGGCCCATCATTTCCTTGAGCTGCAATGCCCTTCCCTTCAACTCCTCGTCACCGACCACTCGTTCGATCTTTTCCTTAATCTCATCGAACGGGACAATCACACCGTTATCACGCCCCAGTTGTAGCCCAACTCTCCAAATATCGCAAACGTAACTCTGGTTAATGAATTGATCCGCATAACAAGGCCAACATAGCATAGGGACCCCATTACTCACACTCTCCAAAGTCGAGTTCCAACCACAGTGACTCACAAAACACGCAACCGAAGGGTGGCTCAGTACCTTTTGTTGGTTCGCCCAACCCACAATCCTCCCCTGGCTCTTGGTCCTCTCCAAGAAGCCATTGGGAAACTGCGGTTTCCCAACCCCGGGCATAGCATTGGGCCTCACAACCCACAGGAAAGGCCGGTTGGCGTGCTCTAGCCCGAGAGCTAATTCTTGGAATTGGGCTGGACCGAGTCCTGCATAGCTCCCAAATGACACGTATATGACCGAGGAGGGCGGCTGTTGGTCTAGCCATTCGAGGGAATCTTTGTCGTGTTGGTAGAACTGGCCAGCGGAATCCGCTAGCCTGTTGCTTGCCAGAAGTGGCCCCACGAACGTGATTTGTGGGGCTAGGGTGGATGCACCCGGCTCGAGATCAAGAGCCGAGTTGCATATCACCCAATCAGCCGAGTTGATTGAATTGTTGTTCTGTCTCATCATGTCCAGAATAAGTTTCTGCAGTGTCGTGTTTCGGACAGTGTGCCAGACGAAGTGTGTCGGATTCACGATGGGCATTGTTGGTCCCAATTGAAGTGGACTGTTATCAAGCGGATTTCCTGCAACTTTTGATTTCAACTTATTCCATTTGTTTTGTTATGAGATCATATTTAAATTCATTATAAACATAATTTGCAGTTACACACACATTAAGTAACGGGTCTATTAATTGTTGAATTGACTCGCGCGCGGCAGTTAAAATATTGAATAGTCTCAGCCTATATGAGACGTTTATGTACTAATAATTCAC
Organism: Salvia splendens; assembly: GCF_004379255.2. Classification (NCBI taxonomy): domain Eukaryota; kingdom Viridiplantae; phylum Streptophyta; class Magnoliopsida; order Lamiales; family Lamiaceae; genus Salvia; species Salvia splendens. Next base: position 12,203,275 of record NC_056037.1, on the reverse strand, counting down.
TGGCCATATTTGTCAAATCGGAACAAAAAAGTCACACAGAGTCAAAATCCCAATTAAGTTAGTATAAACAAATTGGCAAAAAATAGGAAGTTTGGTCGAGAATATATGTGACCTTGGTCATCAATAATCCCATGACGGAGCAGCTGAGGAATATGAAGCCCCAACACAAGCAAGGCCGCCGCGGCAGGCAAGAAGGCCACCGAACGAATCCCGGCGTCTCGGGCAACTTGGTGAAGGCTGCCAATGGACTGATCATAAACCAGACAGCTGATTTTGCTGTGGTCATTGATCTCTCGGATCAAGGCTTCGACTTTGCCGGGTAGGATGGTGTAGACCGCCTCCGTCAACTTCCCCGGAACGTATCTCTCGTGTGGCTCGAGGCCATCGGGCACCGACACGAACCCGACAAGACTCTCCCCCGCGAAGGAGCTAACAACACGATCGTGGACCATCTCGGTGTTCACGAACGTGACTCTGATACCGTGAGCGGCTAGAACCTGCGCCAGCTCTAACAGAGGTATTACATGCCCTTGCATAGGGAATGCTACCATCATTATGTGAGGCTGAGACTTCCCCATTTGAGAGAGAGAGAGAGAGAGAGTGAGTGTGTGTGTGTGTTTATAAAACAGACCCAAGAGGTTGAAGTTATATAAAAAAAACTGAAACAATTGTATAAGTCTAATGGATCACTTCTCTATGACTATTATTGTAGTTTGATTTCATTCGAATATTTTTCAATGGATATTGTCTGTAGTACTACTCCCTCCGTCCCACGTAATTTGGGACACTTTAACCGGGCACGGGTTTTAAGAAATATAAAATTAAATGTGAGTAGGAATGAGTTAGTGGAATGTGGGGTTCACTATAAAAATGGTAAAAGTGAAATGAGTTAAATTATGTGGGACGGCCCAAAATGGAAAACTGGGTCAAATTATGTGGGACGGAGGGAGTATAAAACTAATCCCTCAAAAACAAGTTCCAAACGCGTTGTTTTCCTATATTGTTGTTTTGCAATGTATTAGTCCCTCATAAACTACTCTTGTTTTTTTCCTATGCGTCATATATTTTTGGACCACATGCAACTGATTAGTACCTCAATAATTGTTTTTTTTGGAAACGATTTTTTTTAATAATATGTGTATCAGGTTGGTCCTGTCGATTTTGTTTCTGAGAAATGATTGCTTTATAGTATTATTCATGTCAACATATTTGGAACAATAAAATTTAATTATGAGTATTTTAGTCCAAATATTAAATATATGGAGTATATATATATGATGGTAAGATTGTGGGTCAATGTTGTTGGGGACCGGAGAAATTGTTGATTTGGTAATAAGGTGGCGCTGATGATGCATATACAAACTTCCACAGTGCAAAGATAACTCTGGATATTCAAACGTATAATACTCCATAGTATACTTCCTTATTTACAAACAGTTACAATATTCATATTATAGTTTTGAGATTATCCTAGGGCACTGTAAATATTATATGTAGATAAAGTAAATCAAAACAGTTCCTTATAAATTTTAATTACTCCGTAAGATTTATCTTGGGTATTATTAAAACTCCTATATATGAATTCTCAATATTAAAAAAAAATCTCTTAATATGTCACTCCAATTAACCTGATTAATCAAGTTGGGCTCTAGTTATCAAAACTTTTACCGGATCAAATTGACGAGATGGGCTTCTATTATACAGAAAGTTCGGAATTAAAAGTTTAGGCCTAACTACTTGGGATTTCTAATGTAAAACATTAGCTTCTATATAATGGACATAATTGGGAGAAAATATAGTATACGGAGTATGATGTATTACTAAGGTCATCCACAACGCTGTCATTAAATCGTCCCTTAAATTACTATTCGCGGGCCCCTCTATACTTTTTTACTTCATCCCTTAACTAAAGGACAGAACATGCAACCCCCGTCCCTTAATCGTCCCTTAAATTACTATTCATTCAATTTCATTTTTTATTTTTATTTCCAACCAAATTCAATTAAAAAAACACACTTCATTAAAAATAAAATAAAATTACAACTTAAAATTCTAAAAAATTTAAAACCTCATTAATAAAATCCTAAAAAATTAAAAATACATAATTTAAATAAAAAACATATTGTGAGAATGATTTGATATTTATAGAAGTGATTGGAGGCTTAAAAAAATTAAAAAAATTAAAAATTTGCAAAAAAAAGCCTATAAACGGCTAGTATATTTTTTGGGATTTTTTTTAATTTTTGAATTTTTCCTAAATTTTTTATGAAAAAACAAAAAAAAATCATTTTTCGGGATAAAAACGACACCCACTCGCGGGCCGGCGAGTGAGCGTCACGGACGAACCGGAGCTTGCCACTTCGCTAACGCGCGTGGCGAGACGTCTTGCGAACTGTCCCTCCAGGACGGGCGTTTCTCCGTGACGGGATGGAGACGGAAGGTTGCAACGCCGTCCCTTAACCGTTCCGTCACTCCGGGACGAGATAAGTGACGGCTAAGGGACGCGTTGCGGAAGGCCTAATATTTGTGCATGATAGAAATAATGATGTATGGTGTTATTCGTAGTGGAATTCAAAATAGTTTGGTTGCGCTGACAGCTGACTCATACATTGAAAATTGGCTTATCTGATTATAGTATTCAATGCAGCAAATAAGAAGCATATAGTAGTTTTTGATGGAGATGTATTACGACGAGGACACGCATTATTAATTTGGCTGAAAAAGGACATCAGATGGTCTTTGATTTATTATTTGTACTTTTATTATGAAAATTTTGTTACATCATATGTTGACACGATATAACATATTTCAACAAAAAATATGAGTATATTACTTGAATTGAAATGGATATTATGTGGGAAATGTGTATCCTACGAAATTTGGGATATTGAGGACAATATTGCATTACATACTGTAATATACCTATATTTGCACACACATTGAACATGCAATGTACATTTTCTATACAAATAATGAACAATATGTGCACTTGTACTTTTCTATATCACAATACATTCAAAGCATGATGGAACATAGTCAAGTAGTACATAATAAAATACACATTTTCTATACAAATAATGAACAATACGTGCACTTGTACTTTTCTATATCACAATACATTCAAAGCATGATGGAACATAGTCAAGTAGTACATAATAAAATATTATTGAAGTTGTATGAGCATCTCTAATAAGAATAGCTCAGTCATAGCTCAGCTACAAACTCCTCCTACCACATCATCAGCACTAAAACCCCTTCTGCCACATTATCAGGACAAGCAATTGGACAACCAATAGCCCAGTCATAGCCCAGCCACAATAAACAAAATTATTAAAAATAAATAATTAACAATCACATAAAATACAGAATTAAATTTATGACACATATACGGGAAAATTCAATAATAATATTAAAATTAAAAAAAGTACATTAACAACAAAAATTTACATTAATTTTTAAAAAAAACTCCTACTCCACGCACGAGCCCCCCCGCCTCCGCCTCACGCCTCGCCGTCGTCGCCGCCATCGATGCCATTGTCGCCGCTATCCGGGACCCCCAAATCCGCGGCATCTGAGCCTGCGTCAAAGCCCCCCACCTATGCCGCGGCGGCAATCAAATCGGCTTGCATACTCACGAGCAGTGCGTGAAAAAACTCTTCTCCTCGGGGTCAGTGGCATTCTTCCAGTCAGTTATTACCTTGTACATCTGAGCCCGCGTTTGTTGACGCGCCAAGAAAACGAGGTCGACTGTCGGGCTGCCAACAGTGGGGGATGGCGACTGGACCTCCTCGGACCTCTGGCGAGCCCGTTGCACCCGCCTTTGACCAACTAGGCGAGTGCGGCAAGTAAACGCGCGAGGTGACGGGGTCTCCTGAGCATCTTCGGGGAGGTCGTGGGAACCGCCGCTGCTGCCGCCGGCGTAGTCACCGGTATAGTTCAGGCGCTGCTTCTTCGGCCAGCCAGCATCAACTCCTGCCCGAAACTTCTCGGAGTCCATTAGCACCAGGTAGCAGTTCCAATAGGTGAACTCCTTGTAAAGCCCGGGCACGGGGAACTCTTTCTCCGCCATCCTCCTGCAGTCCTCGTCAGTTTGGCCACTGGACTGCATTCGGAGGGCGTTGGTGTACAAGCTCAAAAATCGGAAGACCCCTTGCCGGATTCGGTCCCACCCCTTCCGGCACTCCTCCCCGCTGCGTGGCCTCCCCTCCGGGCAAAATGTCTTGTAGGCTGCTGATATCTTAGCCCACAAGTTGACGATCCTCAGATTGTTCGAGGCGAGGGGATCAACACAAACACTCACCCACGCCTTGGATAGTGCGACGTTCTCCGCGTCCGTCCACTTCCTCCGTGCCGAGCTGTCGTCACCAACTGGCTACGACGACTCGCCGACCACCCTCTTCCCCTTCTTCTTCTTGGGCGCGCCCCGACCCCGCCCTACCCCCTCCCCCCCGTTTGAACGGGAGTGTCCGCATCCCCGAGATCTATCCCCAACTCCTCTAGGGAGAAAGTCTCAATCCCAGTGAACTGCGTCTCTGTTGGGGTCGATGTGTGCGAAGAAGCAGTAACAAAATCAAAACTGGGGCGATAGACATTGTCCCCCACCCCCCGGCGTCTCCTGCATCCCCGGGTACCTTGGCGTCATCTGCATCTCGGGTGTCCACCCCGGCAACATCGGCATAGGGGGTTGCATCCCCGGTCCCCCCTGCCCGCCCAGACCCCCCGACATCCCCTGCCATCCCGGCATACCACCCCCGGATGCCACCCCGGGCATCATCTGCTGCCAAGGGTAGTAGTACCCGGGCATCGGACCCCATCCACCTCCCGTGGGTACCGTCGGAGTTTGAGATCCGCTCGTCCGTGGAGTAGGCTCGTTGTTGTGCTCCATTTCGCGTTGTTGATCTTGTACGGAAATTAAGATAGAGAGAAAACTCGTTAAAACAAGTGGTGCAAATGAAAATGACGTGCAGATCGCGTATATATAGTGTTTCGAAAATTAAAAAAAAATCCCGCTCGCCGATCTGACGCCTGCAATGGTGGCCAAGAGATTGGCGAGCGCATCACCGAGCGCTCGGGAATCGCATGCGCTCGCCGTTTTTCTCGCCGATTTGGCACTGACCTGCTGCAATGGTTCGGCGAGCGGACCGGCAAGCGCCATGAATCGGCTAGCCGGTGCGCTCGCTGCTATTGGAGATGCTCTAATAGAAAAAGACAAAAATAGATTTGGTATATCATGTTTGACGAAATCTAACTTAAGATAAAATAATCATGTTGAAATAAGATAGTATTTCAATAATTAAAAAGTGATATGGTAAATCATGTTCGAAATAAGATAATTAGGATATCTTCCAAATAGGAACATGACATGGTACATAATATTTGACTGACTGATAGTATATGAGATAAAAGGAAAAATATGATTTTGGTATATGAAATTATTAAGTGTGGCAGGAGTTGGCAGGAAATAAAAGCAAATTAAAAAAAAATTTGAAGTGAATGTTTATGTTTGTGGAGTTGAGACAGCATCTGTAAGCCGCCAAAAGCAAAGGGTTGAAGAATTATTGTACTAGCCAACCTGTGCCCAGTGCCCACCAATCCCAAAACATTATTATTATCATGCACAAAATTGACCAAAGATTTGTTTTCTCCTCATTTTCACAACTCGCACATTCCAATGGATAAGGCCATCCACAACGCTGTTCCTATACCGTTCCTATCTCGTTCCTTAAACCACTATTTGAGGGCCCCACTGTACTTTTTTACTCCATTCCTTAACTAAGGAACGGAACCTGCAACCCTCCGTTTCTTATCCGTTCCTTAACCGTTCCTTAAATTACTATTCATTCAATTTCATTTTTTATTTTTATTTCCAATCCAATTCAATTAAAACAAACACACTTCATTAAAATTAAAATAACATTACAACATAAAATATAAATACAACTTAAAATTCAAAAAAATAAAAAAAAGACATAATTAAAATCCTAAAAAAAATGACATAATTTAAAATACAATTTTATAAAGACATCCTTAAATGTTTTATGTTTCACTTTCGATGTGGGACAAAATCGTTCAAGGATGTCTCTATAAAAGAGAAACAACCAAGGATGATTTTATCCCACATCGAAAGTGGAACATAAAACATTCAAGGTTGTCTCTATAAAAGAGAAATAACCAAGAATGATTTTATCCCACATCAAAAGTGGAACATAAAACATTCAAGGTTGTATCTATAAAAGAGAAACAACCAAGAATGAGTTGTCCCACATCGAAAGTGAAACATAAAAACATTCAAGGTTGTATCTATAAAAGAGAAACAACCAAGAATGAGTTTGTCCCACATCGAAAGTGAAACATAAAAACATTCAAGGTTGTATCTATAAAAGAGAAACCACCAAGAATGATTTTATCCCACATCGAAAGTGGAACATAAAACATTCAAGGTTGTATCTATAAAAGAGAAACAACCAAGAATGAGTTTGTCCCACATCGAAAGTGAAACATAAAACATTCAAGGATGTCTCTATAAAAGAGAAACAACCAAGAATGATTTTATCCCACATCAAAAGTGGAACATAAAACATTCAAGGTTGTATCTATAAAAGAGAAACAACCAAGAATGAGTTGTCCCACATCGAAAGTGAAACATAAAAACATTCAAGGTTGTATCTATAAAAGAGAAACAACCAAGAATGAGTTTGTCCCACATCGAAAGTGAAACATAATACATTCAAGGATGTCTCTATAAAAGAGAAACCACCAAGAATGATTTTATCTCACATCGAAAGTGAAACATAAAACATTCAAGGATGTCTCTATAAAAGAGAAACAACCAAGAATGAGTTTGTCCCACATCGAAAGTGGAACATAAAACATTCAAGATTGTATCTATAAAAGAGAAACAACCAAGAATGAGTTTGTCCCACATCGAAAGTGGAACATAAAACATTCAAGGTTGTCTCTATAAAAGAGAAACAACCAAGAATGGTTTCATAAATTCGCAATTCCATCAAATATATATGGGATATTACGAATTTCTTGTATTCATTTATTTGTAAAAATTGTTTTTAATTATAAAAACAATTTTTATAAATAAAAGTATTTTTTTTTAAATTTGATTTTTTTTAAAAAAAAATCAAATTATTGCGTCATCGTGACGACGCCCACTCGCGGGGTAGCGAGTGGGCGTCACGCACGTCGCGGAGAGAGCCACGTCGCCGAAGCGCGTGGTGGCACAGACCGTGCCGCGTCTCGTGCCGACGGCACCCGGGACGGCATGGGCACGGAACCGTGACGAAACGTAGCTCCGCAACGCGTTCCGCTACGGTTTCGTTCCGGAGGAACGAAACGCGGAATGCCCACGGCCCGCGTTGCGGGTGCTCTAAGCAATGATAGTGGAGTATTTGGTTTGGTACAACAGAATGCAAAAAAAACCTCTCTCTCTCACATAAGACGCAATCAGATGTTCCTGTGATGCTGACAAGAGTGGAGAAATTAAATCTCTGTTTCATCAGCACCGGAATCTTTGAGTATCTTTAGTGAGCGAGTGAGAGAGAAGTAGAATCTAGTACAGTGAAATCCAACAAAAGAATTCTTTTTATGTTGTGAAGACCATATCTATATCTTTATGCTGATAATAACATTTGGATTCAGGCTCTGGGCCCACAAAATCTCGGTCGGAAACAACCTCAAACAAAATAAACATCATGAATTTCAAGAAACCAACATATACTCCCTCCGCCGTCCACCCCGACTAAGTTGATACAAAACTTTTGGGCACGGAGATTAAGAAATCGTATTGAAAAGTAGGAGAAAAGGAATAAAATAGGCGAGATAAGAGTAAAGTAAGTAATGGAATAAAGTAAGATTGATTGGATGTTTTATTTTTTTTGTTATAAAAAGAAATAACTCAACTTAGTTGGGACATTCCAAAGAGGAATACGACTCAACTTAGTTGGGACGGAGGAAGTACATTTTAAGTGCGAAATGGAATATAGATGGGGTTAAAATTTAACGGTATAATAAAAGTGCATTCATACAAATCATTACTAAATCCGTACAATAGCATGCTCTCTCCTACATCATCCACCTAAATTTTTTATGCAGACATAACAAGATCAATATATCATTATATACTTCCTCAAAAATTGTGAAAGGATCCACCTTAGGTTAGAGGTCACCTGGTCTAACTTGTATTCATCTCCATGGAATTTTGTCTCATCCGGTCAACTTTTATTGGTCACAAAACCACAGATCTTCGTATAAGGAGCACCTTGTGTAGAATGTTTCTATTTCGTTTCAGATTACAAGGAAAGACAGTCCACTCCTTCTGGTAATATCTCAGGCATTGGACGCCCTACTACGAATCTTTGAGGGAGCATTTTGTGCAAAGTTGATGTGCCGGAGGAGGCTGCTGAACTCGGATGTGCCCTGATGTGGAACTTCACGAAGCGGTTGATGGTAGAAAATTTCTCCAATTCCTGGGTTTCCACTTTGATGTCTACACTCGATAAACTTTTTTCCAGTCTGCGTCATCAAATTTGCATTCAATACAGTACCAACTAAAAATATGCATCAAATCAATGGGGGGCCTTATCCAAAATCAAAGTCAGCTAAACCTATAGAATCAAGCTTTTCACATACACAGCTTATCAAATCCATGAATGTTAGGGCACATAATCATCACGTTTATCACATGAGGTGCACTCACAAGGTTACAAATCAATTATATACCAATTCTATTTGGCATCATCAGGCATTTTCAGCACCAGGCCAGTTAAAATATTGCTCATGTGGTCTACATTTATGTAGCATCAGAGATAAAGATGTAATGAGGAGTAGATTATGCCCCTACCTCATTAAATCATCTTGAAGCGTCTTTGCTCGACAAATAATACCTTCCACGACTTTTGAGAACTTGCACGCATCTGCTCTCCTTGAAGTTTTAGGTTTGTCATGTGAATCTGACCTGAACATTACAATCAACAAGAAATAAGTAAGTTAATATCCAATACAAACTCAACCTTTGGGATTAAAAAACGGAAGTGATTTTCATTTAGAAAGAAAACATAAAAACAAGTGCAACTCTTACACATCCATGGAGTTGAGAGGCAATTGGCTGGTCAAGCTACATGCATCTCCTAATGCTAATCTAGCAGCATAATATGCTATATAATCACAATTTGAACTGGAATCCATACAAATAATAACTGATGGTGCAGGTCGAAAGACTTGCTGCATAAGTTGTGTACAGCAAATCAGCCGTCTTTTTGCTTGAATCACTGGGTGCAACTCCTCTATAATTTCAGCCTCAGATATCACCTAAGATATTGGAGAGTAATAGCATTACTAATAGATAATGATCCATAAACATAATATTTTGGCATTTATAAGCAAAAAGACCTCACCTCTTCTTCTCTTCTGTTTGCAGCTTGTGCCCATGATAACTCAGCGGTGCTGCCATATAGAAGGAAAGTTCAGAGATTATATGTTCATATTTATCACAGAAAGAAACCTACTTCAGCCATTTATTCTAAAGATTGTACAAAAAGGAAAAGAAGTAGAAGATTCCAATTAGCAGAAATTGATGCTTCATTGATATAGCTGTTAGTAGGTCTACAGACCTGATATCTTGGGGATTCGACTCATTGTGATAAACTTCCTTGTGCCAGGGTATCATGGTCAATGCAATAAGTTTCCGTTTCTTCTCTAGTGAAACAGCTAAACTTTGGTGATTGGCATTTGAAGGTAACATAGAAGGGGGGTTTAATTGTTTATACAGGACAGGGTTTGCAGAGGCATGTGAAAGTAAGCCACTTTCTTGACTGGCATTAGCCAAATTTACTTGCATACTCAAACTGTTATCCTGCAAGTTTCCCAGAGTCATATCCGAGGATAGCTGCGTGGCATAAATTGCAGCTCTTGAATCATAAATTGGCAACCTCTGTCCATTCTTCAAGGTCTCATACTGCTTAAACCAGGATTGGACCATTGGAAAACTGATCTGTGATGCATGTACCGCATTAGAAGCTCTGTTACTATCTCCTGAACATGTCATCATATCATTTTGGGACAGAATATTCTGCTGGAAATTCTGAGGGTAAGATGTCAACAAAGCTTTGCCAGACTGATCGCCTTGGACCCCATGGGGGAGTTTACATCCCTCATTATCCCCAGATGAATACGCGCCAAGACATGATAGTGCATTCGAGTCAGTTTTTGCTACACCTTCGATTCTAGAATCATGTCTACTCAAAAGCAGCTCCTCTAGATTGGCACTTGGATGCTGATAGTTTACACCATCATGTTTAGGAACAAAGCTCTTACCATCATCAGCTATCAATGAACCAGACCCAATAGCACCTGCTTCCGAGCCATGCTCTCTAAGTTCTTGCTTTTGAAGTTCACTGCTGAGGGATGTGGAGCTATTTATATCAGTTGACCCTTCATTAATAGAGCTTCCTTTCTCTACTCGCTGATCAAGCCCAGCTAAATTCCCTGAATATTGTTTTGCATTGTATGCTTGTTCAGGATAATTCTGATAGTGCTGTTCATTTGGAGCTTCTGAGCTAGTCCTTATACTGCTAGATGCTGAATCAGGCGACCCAAACAAACGAGACGAAAATATGAGAGGTTTCGGGGAAGTTGTGTCTTGCTGAGAGGACATACCCTGCCATTGAGTATGTTTCCCCATCTGAAATTCCACATGCTGCAGCCTATCTGACATCAAAGAGGGTTGTGCAACTAACATGCTCCCAGAAAGTGGGGCTTCAGCATTTCTGAGAGTCATGTGACTAGGAAAGGGTGAAGTTGGATGCTGGTTTTCAACATGATTGTTCACAATATGACTTGATAGAGACGTTGCACTAGAGGCGGCCTGCAAAGAGAGATAATGGTGTATATTTAGGGAAATTTAAGAGTTTGTTACATCTAACAATGAGAAATCTGAAAAATGGAATCTCCATCTTGGAGGACCTGACAAGGTCAATATTTACATGACAAATATTTACTTTACCAACCATGGATGAGGATGGGAAAACTGAGTGAGTCGAAGTTTGAGGATCTGAAGGCCTGCATGGTCTGGCGAAAGTTGCACCAGAAGTGTTACTTGAACCAAATTCTGTAGGATTTGAGTCTTTCAAGTTCAATTGCATCACTGATGCTTGATCGTTGGATGTATCCTCCTTGTTAAGTAGCTCAATCATACTTTCACTGCAATGAAAGAATGGCGAGTGAGTGTTCCCCAAATGATAATATGAGGTTTACATCAGAGAAAAAGAGCCAAGATGCAAATGTCACTGAACCAGGAGTACAAAATGAATAAAAAATAGATTGTGAATGTAATCGGTTTTTCCACATAATGTGGTAATTTCAGATGGTTGAGAATTTCAGATAGCACACAAAATCTTGTAAGCAGTAATTACCTCGGAGCAGTCATGTTCTCTGGATCAACTGAGTACCCATGAGAATTTATCTGGTTCACCTGTAAGAACATAACAATCACTGAACTTTCAGGAAAGAAGAGAACACCAGCTGATATAGATTTTTAATGAACTTAATATACCATTGAATGTGGTCCAATATTCTAAGTCTATTCAATTAAAAACATATTGACCTAGTAAGACCATCTAAGCATTTTCTAATTTTGCCACTCAACTACAAAGACATCAAAGAGAAAAAAAGTACATTCAGCTGAGGAAGAAGAGATACAACAGGGCACAGAAAAAGGACTTTCGGGTTAACCTGATCGTATGGCTTTTGAATGCCACCAGGCACATGATGTGATGCACTTCCTTGAAGCCAAAAAGCACCTTTGAATTCTTGACCTGGACAAAGTTAAATTTCAATGCAATTCTCCTGTGAGATTATCATTATCTTATGCATCTTAACTTCAATAAGGTATCTAGATCAACATCTCTCCTTCATAACAACCAAGCAAATTCGGTACATTCTAATTGCTCATGAGTTTGAGTACGAAAAGAGATCATATCTAAAGGATGAGGGTAACATATTATTACCAGAGAATTCCTTGAACGGCTGGTTGTTATTAGTCCGTGACAACAGGCAAGGGTCATGTGTGTCATTATTTGGGTTCTCCTTATGTTTAACAGGCCAAATGTGTGGCAATGGCAAAGATGTCTGAATCACCGGTGCCCTTCCACTGGGGCACTTCTGTTCAGAGTTATAGTCAGCCAGCAGGCTCAGACTTCTAGGAGAGTTTTGAGTAGTGGCATGAGAAGACTCAGAGTGATACTCCTCTTTCTGGTTCTGATCCTGGTAACCTGATTGCTGAAAATTAGCAAAGCTGGAGTTCGAATTGAAATTCTGGGCCAATTGCTGTGGCTTTGAACTTGGAGAGACGGCATTTGGCAAGTTTCTGTTAACCCAACTATTTTGCAACCTTTTGATATCATTCGACTTCACGTGCTGGTTGTCATTTGATGGTTCTGGATTCTGGAAACTCAATCCACTCCATTCTTCTTGTACCCCAGGATCATTTCCAGATGTTTCTTCAAGAGCAGATTGCATTAAAGCGCTCCAGCTGCCACTTTGTATAGAAGGCAATCCATCTATGCCAGACATGTTTTCCATCATACCCGGAAAGCCTCCTGTACTCCCTTTGCTGCATCTGCTGAATGATCCCCAGCTGTCTTCATCTGTATTATACAATATCTTTTGTTCCAATGGGTCTAGGGAATCATCCACCACTGACATGCCAAAGTTTGATGTTTTTTCAGCAGGAAGCCTACCCCAACCTGCATTTTCGTGCCTCCCTTCAAATTCCAGAGCTGCTATTCCTTGCTCGGAGTAGCTTCCAGGAAAAACTGCACTATCTAAACCTTCGGTGGGAACTTGCCCAAACAAGTTCTTCTCTTGATTAGAATGAAAAGAAACATCAGTCATGTTAGTTTGATCAGCAGGAAAATTACAATGTTGACTCATAAAAGAGTTACTGAAAGCTGAAGGCTGCATGGTCACCATTCCCAGAGAGCTACTATTATTCTTGGTCAGCTGATTCGTTGAAAGATTAGACTGGCTGTGAAGGTGAGAATATTGATTCAAATTCTTGTCGAGGGTTGGAGTACGATTCCCATATAAAGATATGTCTAAATGAGGTTGAGTCAGGCCAGCAGGACTTTGTCCAAGTACTAATTCATTTGGTCCACCGTGTTGCATCATGTTACCCGTCATAAATAAACCTCGCGGATCCTGCATTGGCGTCCCATTGACCGTGGGAGAAAATTGTCCACCTGATGCCTGTTTCAGTGATGATAGTTGATTTACATAATTCTGGTTTCTAGCGTTGCTCAACTCCTGGAGCTGTTGTCTTCGCTGCATTTCTTGCAACTGTTTGAACATGATTTGGCGCTGCAACATCTTTTCATTCATAAATTATCTCCAGTCACAGGAACCTGGTAACTTCTTCGGAAGAGCCTACTGCACCGAAATACAATTACGTTGAGACAAATGGAGACTGCTTTAAACTGATGGATGCGGAGGGAACAAACAAGAAATGCCCCAAAAGTCATTCAAATCAATTACAGCTAAAACAAGGTTGCTCAATTGGTTACATTGACAATGAAAAAACACAAGCGTGGTTGTTCCGATCGACTGAGCAATTGTTGGTACAAGTATGTAGAAAGCACAAAGACAATCAGGTCAAGTCATATCCACGCTGAAGGCTGAACATTCTCCAACCCCCCCCTAACAAGACATTCTCCAATAACAAAGGCAACGATAGCCAAACTTAAATGCTGTTACACTTCTCTGAAACTAAAATCAGAAATATGCACTACTTTCCCTAATTACAATTACCTAATTGAGTCATACTTATGTGAAAAGAAAAGTGGGAAAGAAAAAAAAAACGGAAAACAGAAAATCACAGGCACACACTCATTCAATTGCCGCGAGAAAAAATCAACTTAATTCAGCTCTCGTTCAAAAGGAAGCAACTACAGCGACAGGATTAAACATGCATCAACAACTACATTTTTCCTTGAGGAACCCGAATTCCAAAAATAGAAGAAGCCCTAAACAATAGATAACTACAATTCACACCAAACCCATTGCGACAGAAATTAGGAGCAACGCAATCTAAGCTCAAATTACACACAGCATAACTCGAATACTCAAGCAAGCCCCAAATTATTCAATACTGAGCAGCGCAGGACCACAAAAACCAGTATATAAATGCAACTTCAGCCGTTTACAGAGTGATCTGAGCTAAAATAATTGAGTACAAGTGCGTGTGTGTGTGTGTGTGTGTGAATTTCCTTGCAACTTACTCCGGGTAATACATGAAATGGAAGATCAAATACTGCAAATTTGGCTCCGCTTCAACTCTCTTCAAATTTGCTAACTACTTTCTCCCCCTGAATATACATAAAAATACATATATATAATGAATGAGTATGTATATGCGCTCCACTGTTCACTGCTTATTTTCTCTCTCCAGGAGTAGTTTTTTTTTTTGTTTTTCAGACATGTCTCTCGGATATAAAAGCCAATAATAAAATAAATAAAATAAATAACTCTTTTTAAGTAAATTAGCAACTTGCCCAGGTTCCGAGCCTCAGATTCTGAGTCAGGCTCGGTTTTACCAAGCAGAGAGAATTCCCTGTGCAGCCGGGTCTACGGTTGAGGTAGGATCCAGCCGCTGATAGAGATATTTGAGGATATCAACGGTTGCGATTTAGCGAAAGAGGATGGGTGCGTTAGGATGAAAAACACTAGTGCTAATGGAACGCGCTTGATTTAAGCGCGTGGTGTGTGCATTTTTGTGCAAAAAAGCAAAGTTTGCTTTTATTGGGAGTTTTCTAATTTCTATAGTAAAATATGGAGTAATTGATGAAGTAGTAGAAGTAATACTTTTACTAATTGATGGGTTTTCTGATTTTGTATTTTTCCCGCCACCGTTTGCAGCTGTTAGCTAGATCAGTTACTAAAAACAGAAACTTTTACCTAGTACTCCCTTCGTCCCATAATAGATGTTACTTTTGAAGATTGACACGTGATTTTAGGAATTGTTGTTCTGTGTGTTAAATAGAAAGAGAAAATAATATATATATATAGGGGAGTATTAAGGTCCTATTGCCCCGTTAGTGTTAAGTTCCAACTTAATATCAACCATTGGATTAAGATCTTGGACGGTTATGATGAGGCTTTAATATAGGGAACCGTTTTATATTATTAGTTGTAGTCTGTACATTATAGGGTTATAAATGTAAAAAAAACAATGAATCACACACGTAATTAAGCGGGATTTTGAGTGACCTTCCAAATACTCACACACACACACACACACACACACACACACACACTCTCTCTCTCTCCAACCACATCCCTCTTCAACCCAAAATCCTCGATCATCCCCCTCATTCCCAACCATTCCTAAACCCTAGCTTCGATTTCCGCCGTCAAATCCACGTTCCGCCGTTGTTTCGGAGTTGAAGCCTCAATCCCTTCGCACGCGACGGTCTTTTTCCATTCGATTTTGTAAATTAAATCTTATTATGTTTTGATTGTTGGTTTGTCTGACAGAACATCAATGACGAAAAGAATCAGACCCTTCAAGAGCCAGCCTACCTAGACTGCAGGTGAGCAATCTATTGCATTTGCCATTTGTATTCATCGAGAAGTTGGTCATTATTGTAGTCTGTGGTGTATATGATGATTTTGTTCTAATCTGAAACGATTGGTTCCCCATTTGTTTGTTGTGGTACATTATTGACCAATTTATTACATTTGTCATTTGTATTCATCGAGAAATTGTTCATTATTGTAACTGTGGAGTATATGATTATGTTGTTTTAATCTGAATCGATTGGTTCCCTTGAATTTGTGCATTATTTGCTTGATGTTGTACATTATTGACCAATCTCTTACATTTAGAGGTGCCCACGGTTTCCGATTCTGGTTCCGAAGCGGAACTGTGGCAATAATCTTGAACCAGAACCGTCGTATTTGGAACTGCGGGCCGGTTTCGGTTCAAGATTTTACGAACCGAAACCGTCACCGAACCGCCGGTTCCGGACGATTCCGAACTGCCGGTTAACCGGCGGTTTCACGGTTCCGGCGAGGTATCCGAGGCGTCAGACCGGCGGCAGCTTTTTCAAGCGGTTTTTTTACCGGAACCGGCGGTTAACCGTGAACCGGCGGTTTTTCAGTTACGGTGCGAAACACAAGGCTGACACGTTGCAGAGCCGATGGGATGTTTCATGCAGGTCGTCAGCCGGTTAACCGGTGGTTTGTTGACCAAAACCGGTGGTTTTTCAAAAAAAAATTATTCTGATTTTGAATTCAAATTGATCCATTTCCCCCCTATTTTTATCTATAAATACCCCCTTCTATCCTCACTTACATTCACCTCATTCTTGTGATCACAAGAGTTTCTCTCTCCAATCTCCCAATTCTCTATGTCTCTCATTTCTCATTTGTGCTATTGTACTTACATTTGAATTATTCAAGTGCTACTCTTATATTACGCATTGTTATACTTGTTCCGTATAAGTTGTCTTTCTCAATTGCTAAAACAAAAAATATATATATAGTTCCATATTTCTACTATATAATTTGTTACTATCAAGATGTCTTCATCCCGAGAAGGTCGTGTTGATAAGGGAAAGGGAAAGTCCAAGAGGCCAAGTCGAAAATCTGTTATTGATGAGATTTCTCAAAGGAACATGGATATGTGGCAGGTTAATAATTATTATCTACTAATATTATTAATTATGAATTATATTACATTATTGTTCATAATTCTATTTGATATTTACAATACAAATATTATTTTGTAGATTCAAGAAGAGCAAGATATGGCCAATGCTATTGCTCTCTCTGTCACACCTCAACCCCTCTGACTTATACTCTTTTAATAAATAAATCCCTTATCATAAAAGCAATCAATACACGTGTCTAATTCATAGAACACCCATATTATATAAGTTCAAACCAACACTTATCCGATACATATTTCAAAATACCCTGTAAAGTAGTGGAACCCTCTCACCACTCTATATACTATACATTTATCTACATGCAAAATGATGAGGAGGAGAAGGTTGCCAATATGTGTCAGCCGCCGAACCTGATAACACGTGGAGTTCCTATGACCCACGTCACTCAAAACTTTACTGCTATCTTATTCCTGAAAAATTTAGTGGTTTATATGAGCTACAACTCAGTATATATAAATTTCCACCTTTAATTTCACATGATACAAACATCAAGCATATTCTTTTATCAATACATATAATCAGAAACAATATATAACATAATTTAATAACAAACCATGTCATATTCATATGCATATGCCACTCTATTCAGTTTATTATTCTGTAACAGTCAAGCCTGGTATCTGCCCGGGATTCCTCTATGACCCGAAGGTCTCTCTGTAATTGGACTCATAGGTCCCTCTGTATTTGACCCGAAGGTCCCTCTGTAATTTGACCCGAAGGTCCCAATATATTTGACCCGAAGGTCCCAATATGATCCGATGTGATTTCAGATCCAGGGCAAAACCGTCACAGATCCTCTTTAATCCAATGATTCACATAATCGGTATCATAAACATATCATTTGCACCAATAACATATCCATGTCATATTCCATTAAATTATCTAATATATCTAAACAAACATGTCCATTTCAGCAATCAAATATTCATATCATATTCGACCACCAAAATCAAATAATTCATAATCATATCAATTTCACACCATATAATCCAATAATTCACTCAAATTCAACATATAACAATCAACCACATAACACATGTAAAACTAAAAGTGTGATTTATACACACCTTATCACGATAGGTAATCTGGTCGAACACTAGCTCTTGATTCCCGATCTACGTTCATTGATCCTAACTACATAAGCTCAAACTATGATCTTATACTCTCTGCACTCTGTCTCATTCCTCTTCTTTTTAATACATCACGTAAATATATTTATTTGTATAAGCGGACTTACTAGATGTGATCTATCTAATATGTATTAAAATATAATAGCCGACCTTACATGTTTTTTTTTCTTTTAAATTAGAAAAGTGATGATTAAGAAAATTGGACACACATACACCTACTATTGCGACACCTATCGTTATTTCATTTCTATATTAATATTTCAGGCACACACGTTACAATTCTATTTTGCATGTACTATTTATTTATTTGAATTAAACTTAATAATTAACACAACATATACATATACACACTACATATCTACTTGCATGCATGTAATATACGTGTATATATATATATATATATATATAGAGTAGTGATCTATGGCAAACACCTCTTAACCAAATAACTAGAGAACAAATAATAGCCACAAGATCAAAAAAATCAAGGGCTGGTATTAATTTTTGAATTTAAGGAGATATTGGTTCCTTTAATCACAAATTTACTCTATAATAAAATGCAGGGTATTATGGTCATTGCATACCAATTGAATTAACTCCAAAATCAGGGTAGTTCGAAAAATTGAATTCAATTGCAAACGAGCGTCTTCAACCTAGCATTCTCTCTTCTCCTCTTCTCTATTATAGAAATTCACCTGTTTCAGCTCCAGATGAAGGTCAGAGGAGATCTCCGGCCACTCGCCGGAGGAGGTGGAGGGGAGCATGCTGTTGGACGAAGGAATCGGACGATCCGTATCTGGATTTCCGGCAGTCGATTATGCAGATGTTACTAACTCCGCTGCTCTGCACCGCAGCATTTACGGTTCGAGATTGGATTGGAAGAGGATGCCTAAGGGTTAGTGGTGAAAATTGGTGAAATTGATTGAAATTGAGCAAATTTGAGGTTGCTGGGTTTAGTGTTATCATTTGGTTTTTGGTTTTGAGAGGGAACGCAGACAGTATTTTTGTTATTAGTTTAACGGTTGAAGATAGTATCATCTTTCTTTATCTATTCATTTCTTTTTTGTATCACTCCTTTTTACCACCGCTATTGTCTCACATTCAAGTAATAAAATCCACGTCAGATTCTAGAATTTGTTTATGAACAAAATCCACATGAAATCCGAAATTCAAATTCTTAGATTTATTTTGTTATTAGTGATGTATTTTGTAAACAAGAGTGAAGTAAAATCATGCTAAGAGTGATGTGTTTTGTAAACAAAAGTGAAGTAAAATCATAATAAGAGTGATGTGTTTTGTAAACAAGAGTGAAGTAAAATCATGCTAATAGTGATGTGTTTTGTGAACAAGAGTGAAGTAAAATCAGAATAAGAGTGATGTATTTTGTGAACAAGAGTGAAATAAAATCACAGTAAAAGTGATGTGTTTTGTGAACAATAGTGAAGTAAAATTAGAATAAGAGTGATGTGTTTTGTGAACAAGAGTGAAGTGAAATCACAGTAAGAGTGATGTGTTTTGTTAACAACAACGAAATAAAATTATGCTAAGAGTGATGTCTTTTGTAAACAAGAGTGATGTGTTTTGTGAACAAGAGTGAAGTAAAATCTGAGTAAGAGTGATGTGCTTTGTGAACAAGAATGAAGTAAAATCATGCTAAGAGTGATGTGTTTTGTAAACAAGAGTGAAGTAAAATCTGAGTAAGAGTGATGTGTTTTGTGAACAAGAGTGAAGTAAAATATGAGTAAGAGTGATGTGTTTTGTGAACAAGAGTGAAGTAATATCTGAGTAAGAGTGATGTGTTTTGTGAACAAGAGTGATGTGTTTTGTAAACAAGAGTGAAGTATTCAAAATCCACTTCAATTTGACAATTTCTGCATTTGACAATTACACCAGCCATATACCTATTTGTGAACAATACCTACTGCATCCAGAAACATGTATTCTGAATTCTGCCAATAAGTTCAAATTTTTTTACTAATATTTATATATACATAGGAACAACCAGAAATTTACTAACTTAGCAAACAAATTATCCTAATGTTCACCAAACTACAATCGCAGTGCCCATTCATGCTTCAGCCTCAATCTAACCCAATAAATGACACATCACTCTTGTGGCGAAGAGTGATGTGTTTTGTGAACAAGAGTGAAGTAAAATCAGAATAAGAGTGATGTGTTTTGTGAACAAGAGTGAAGTGTTTTCTGAACAAGAGTGAAGTGTTTTGTGAACAAGAGTGAAGTAAAATCAGAATAAGAGTGATGTGTTTTGTAAACAAGAGTGAAGTAAATAGCAATATTGATATGTTGAGCAACAAATAATGAACTCACTGTGACATTTCATCAAACACATACTGTGCTCATATTAATATACATCTATTCTTCTTTATCTTACAATGAATCTAACCAAAAGATTTATAGGAAAAAAAAACAATAACAAAATTCACTTATATTTACAAAGTCTTCTTCTCTAATCGATTCTCATTTCCTCAACTTCAGCGGCAGCAACACACCGCTACCTCGGCGGCTCAGCCAGACTCTCCATGTCGGAGTTCGCCGATCAATTCGAATAGATGCTATTTAGATTAGATGAATAAATGTGGTACCCAACGACGGCAAGCAAGCAAAGAATAGCTGCACCAGATGAAAATCCAACCTAAAAACCATTAAACAAACTCAAAATCAGCTCAATCAATAAATAAAATAGTCATGAAAGAGATCGGCGGTGAAAGCCTCTAGAATTATCTGATTCGCCGTGAAATACAGAATTTGTTAGAAATCGCGCTTTGAATTTGGGAGAGATCAGCGTTGAATTCCGAAAATGCCCTTGGGCTATTATTTTTTATAAAAATCTGCAAGATTATGTAAGCCATAAGATTAATTTGGAGTATTAAGATGTGTGGCTGAGATTTGTTCTCTAGTTATACACTTAAGATTAGTTATATCTTGATCACTCCCCTATATATATATATGTATATATATATATATAGGAAAATGATCAATACAAAACTTGATCTCAATACAAAATCCAGACCAAATCCTGACCATGAGATTTGACAATCCAATGGTCAATAATTAAACAAAAACACGGAGGGTCATTGTAAAGCAGTTTTAGGTCATATTATAAACTTTGGATTTGAGGTCATGTTAAGATCATTTCATGTCATCCTTACTATAATGACGTAAAAATAAGCTTACAATGACCTAAAAATGACTTTTGTATGCTTGGTTCTGCATTTTTGTATTAAGAATGGTTTTGCATGGATCAAAACCCTATATATATATATATATATATATATATATATATATATATATATATATATATATATATATATATATATATATATATATATATATATATATATATATATCTTTGAAACCATCCAAGAATCTATTTAATGTATATCTAATGTAATATGATACACAATGATAATAAAATATATTAATATGCAACGTAATGCATGTTTCGGGTTATGGATGTCACACTCTCGCTCTCAATCCCAAGGCGGACGTGGATATGGTGCTGGCCAGGCCCGTCCCTTGGCCCGTGCGCCCTGTGCGACCTCACAGGGCCCCCAATTTTCAGGGGCCTCTGAAATATTTCAGCCCATATACATGTATTCCTATTTTTTCAGCCCAACAAAGCTATTTCTCTTGTATAGCAACGCCCAGGCCTTTTTCTAGTACCGTGACTCCAATTCTGATCGGTTTCTTTTCTAACATCGTCGAAGATTTCATTTCAAAGAACACCAAAAGAATGATGTTGTTCAAGTAAAGACTATGCAATCGAGGTTCGAAATGGTATATTTCTTTAATTATCATATAGCTTTAAAATGCATTGTCTTTTTTTCTATAGTGGTAGGCCTCATTTTAGATTTTTGCACAGGGCCTCTAATTTTTTCGGGACGGCCCTGGTGCTGGCGATGCTTATGTTGGTACTGGTAGTGGTGCTCCCGGTCCCGGTGCCTATTCTCAACAAATTCTAACACCGGTGAATCTTGATGACGACGATGATGAGGAGGAGGAAGAAGAAGAAGAAGAAGAGGCGGAAGAGGAACAACAACAAGAAATGCCACCCCCACCACCACCAAGGACAAGGAGTCGTTGTGGTCGTGGTCGTGGACACCCTCCTCAACCTCCTAAACCAATTGAAAGATCTTTAACCTCAAACATCATGGTGAAACATTTCAAGAAGTTACGAGGTAGTATCGATACGGACATTTATAATGTGTATTGCAACTATTGCGAAAACGTATACATATTATGAAAGGGTGGAGGATATGGTACATTTACCCGTCACATGGAGAAAGCGCATCCGGTCGAGTTTGGTATCACTCCAACCCAAACTCAACTCAACTTTCAACATGGAGGCGGGACCGGGTGTGGGAATGGTTCATCCCAAACATCAGGTATGTGTAGCACTACTCTTTTAAAATATGGTCACAAAAATGTTCTTAATGTAATGTCTAGATTTGTTGTGATGAAACATTTTCCGTTCAATGCTTTTGATAACGATGCGTTTGAGTCGAGTATGCGACAAGTTTATGATGCCGCTGCAAGAAAATTGAGTCGAACTTCTATGACTCGAGATGTTGTTAGACAATGCTTGGAAGAGAATGAGCAATTAGGTACGTTTATTGTTAACTTGGGTCATAAAGTTTCGATTTGCTCTGATGTGTGGACTGATTGTTTTTGCAAAAATTCATATATGGGCATCACTGTGCATTTCGTTGATCACAGTTGGAATTTAAACAAATGTTTGATAACATTTTGGGAATTTCCCGCACCACACACTGCACAAGCAATTGCTCAATTGATCATTCTAGTTTTGAATGAATCTCAATTGATCAATAAAATTTTTTCCATTAGTTTTGATAATGCAAGCTCTAACACTGCTAGTATAGATGAACTCATCAGTGCATGTTCTCCTGTTATTGATGGAAAATATTTTCATGTGCGGTGTATTACTCATATTTTGAATTTGTGTGTTCAAGATGCGATCGATTTATGGCAAAAGTATGTTGATCCTATTAGAACTGCTGTGAAGTTAGATATATATTTGGAATCGCGCTCTATTTTTCAAGATGCAGGTCCTCATACTCAACAAATTGACGTTCTTGATTGGTGGGGAACACATGCCAAAGAGTTTGCAATACTCTCGATAATGGCTAAGGAGATTTTCACCGTTTCCTCTTTCACCGTCGCCGTTGAGTAAGCTTTTAGTGTCGACGGTTGTGTCCTAGACGACAAAAGGTGCAGTCTCTCCGCCAAAAATATGGAAGCCACTATGTTACTTGATGATTGGGCAAAGGCTGACATGAGAGCACAAGAGCCGGATTTCGACTTCCGTGTAGAGAGTGATGGTGAAGACTTTTCCACCGATGACGAGGTCGGAAGCGAGGACGCTCAACAATATCAATGACGAGGGGCGGTGAATGGCGACCACGGCCGACCAAAAAGGTAAGCAAGGTAAGAGAACTACGTGGGCTTTGATTCCTCAATAAAATTATGGATACGTAGGCAACTCAACTTAAATTTTAAAGTTTAACTTTGAAAGTTTAAGTTGAGCTCTAGACCTTTTCATTTTTTTCATTTTTCCCCCTATTTCATGTTTTTTTATTTATGTTCTGACGACACTTGTAAATTATATCGCATTGTTGTATACTTGTATATGTATTGTAAATTGTAATGTATCGTTGTCCGTTACAACTCAAATTCAATAAAATTGATATGATTTTCACCTTATTCGTCTTATTTCAATTTAAATTATTCATTGTCTTGTTCCAATTTATTGTATAATTCCAAAATTTCAAATTACATAAAGGAGAAAGAAAAAAAACCTGAAAAAACCGCCGGAACCGGAACCGCCGATTTTTGAACCGGAACCGTAAAATAGCCTCACAGTTCGGTTCCGGTTCCGCCTTTCTCAAAACCGGAACCGGCGGTTCCGGTTCGGAACCGGCGATTTACGAACCGTGGGCACCTCCACTTACATTTGCCATTTGTATTCATC
The DNA here is from genome assembly GCF_004379255.2 of Salvia splendens. Taxonomy (NCBI): domain Eukaryota; kingdom Viridiplantae; phylum Streptophyta; class Magnoliopsida; order Lamiales; family Lamiaceae; genus Salvia; species Salvia splendens. Next base: position 12,179,405 of record NC_056037.1, on the reverse strand, counting down.
GAGAACTTGTACATTATAGTAGGCAGTGGTGTATACGCAGTGGTGTATAAGTTTTTGGTTTAAGCTACATCTATTAGTTCCCCTAAATTAGTGCATTATTTGTTTGTTGTTGTACATTATTAAGTAATCTATTGAACTTATCGTTTGTATAAATGGAATAGGTGTACATTACTGTAAGCAGTGTTGTCCATTATGTGTTTGTGATATGTTGTATCAATTGATTCCAAAGAAATCTTGGAATTAAGTGGGTGTTTTATTGATCTGTGCATTATTTGCTTGTTTTTGTACATTATTTAGCAAGAAGTGTTCATTACAGTAGATTAATGTAATACATTACTGTGTCTTATTTTGGACAAATCGTTTAGCAATCCATGGACTAGGGTATAGTAGTCTCTATTGTATTATTACACATATTAGGTTACATTATTCAGTTAATTGTTACATTATTTGCTACTAATGTACTACATTATATGTGATGACATATTCATTAATTGATGTTGCGTGTACAATATTATGCTATATTACACTCTAAAATTTTGAAACCGTCTTTTACACAGCATCAAAGCTACCAAGGGTAGACTACGAAGAGATGTTGGATGATATTGGTCCGATAGCAATTGCGCAGCGTTCACCATTTGTTGTAATTGTATGGTTGTTGTTTTTTATGTGTACATTAATTCTTTATTTAGTTACATTATTAACATATGAGTATACATTAATTGCTTGATTTTATACATTATGCATGTCAAAGGATGTATATACTACATTAGATTAATGTGATACATTATTGATGGTTCCGCTTGTGAGTGGATACTACAACCTATCCCCATGGATTGCTAAACCCAAAGGGAAAGAATTCAATTTCCTTTCAACATTATTCTCTTCAATATGTACATTATTTACTAATCCGTGCACATTATTAGATACTATTGGTACATTATTTACTGTACCAAATCTTAAACGCATTAAAAAATGAAATTTAATTCATATGGTTGTGCTATAACCTGGCCCCATGGGTTGCTAAACCCAAGGGGAATGATTCAAACTCTCTGCCCTTTGTAATGGTTCCGTTTGTGAGTGGGTACTACAACCTATCCCCATGGATTGCTGAACCCAAAGGGCATGAATTCAAGTTCCTTTCAACATTATTCTCTTCAATCTATACATTATTCACTGATCAATGCACATTATTAGATACTATTGGTACATTATTTACTGTACCAAATCTTAAACACATTAAACCCAAGGGTTGCTAAACCCAAGGGGAATGATTCAAACTCTCTGCCCTTCGTAATGGTTCCGTTTGTAAGTGCGTACTACAACCTATCCCCATGGAATGCTGAACCCAAAAGGCATGAATTCAAGTTCCTTTCAACATTATTTTCTTCAATTTGTACAGTATTCACTGATCAATGCACATTATTAGATACTATTGGTACATTATTTACTGTACCAAATCTTAAACACATTAAATAATGAAATTTAATTCATGTGGTGGTGCTCTAACCTAGCCCCATGGGTTGCTAAACCCAAGAGGAATGATTCAAACTCTCTGCCCTTTGTAATGGTTCCGTTTGTGAGTAGGTACTACAACCTAGCCCCATGGATTGTTGAACCCAAAGGGAATGAATTCAAGTTCCTTTTAACATTAGTCTCTTCAATCTGTACATTATTCACTTATACAGATGTACATTATTAGATACTATTGGTACATTATTTACTGTACCAAATCTAAAACACACATTAAAACTGTAAATGACGAAAATTTACAAGATGTAACTCAGGAAAAGAAAACACAAAAAACTGTAAATGTTAGATGATTTCATAAAAATAAAACGACAATCGATGAAAAATAAATCTGAATACAAGGATGAACTAATCACAAACAAATACAGAAAACCATAGATGTCAATTACACGACTAATACAATAACTTTCTACCAAAATTGGTGAATAATCAATTAAGTAACTGAATGTATAACATTCTTCCATTGTTGACATGAATGAAACAAGAATGAGTGAAATCTCGAAAAATGGAGACGATAATGAAAAAAAAACAGACGTGTTGTATGGAAAAGAGGATTCGCGACGACAATCAAACATTGCAGATATCTTCAATGGAAAAGAGGTTTTGCAATGATAATTCAGAGATATAATCTCTCAATAAATTGTTATGGGACGAGAAAATAAAAATTGCAGACGTATTCAATGTAGAAGACGATGATAATTCTGGTAGAGAGTGATTAACATTGGCGTGTAATAGGGATGTAATCTTCCAACGTATTTTGGCTGGTGATTGAGGGAGGAAATCATGGAAACTACCATAACTGAATCTTAATCCTATACCAAAAATGACCTTTTTCCTATTAATTTAATAATTTTAATAATCAAAATCAGCTTGATTTTTGGCCATCGGATTTTCAAATCATGGGGCTAGGATTAAAAAGGAAGAATGAACCATATTTACAAAAGAATATGATTGCATCCCTATATATATGTATTCATATCATTTTTCTAATTATTGTTCAACATTCTCCCTAAATCTCAGCCCCACAATTTGAAGATCTAATGACTGATTTTTATGCCACATGAATTTAATAAATTAATAAAAAAAATTTGAAAAGGGCATTTAGGGGAGTAGTAAAAAATCAGCAGTTATTGCATTTTCATGATTCACGCCTTCTGTTGCATATTTACTTATCTTTTATGTTTTTTCCTTTATTAAATCACAATATGCTTATTTCTTTCTATGATTCATAGATTTCACTCCAATTCTAACTATTTTTCGCTAAAAAATATTGGAGAAATAGGAGTTCAATATTCTCGTCAGTTTCTGAGTAATGCATATGTCTTTTACAAGAAATAATGTACGCCTAATATCTAATAATGTATCGTCTGAAAATTTAAATAATGTACGTGTTTAAAGGAATAATGTTTAGGCTAAGTAGAACTAAATAATGTACGTCAAATGGCCTTTAATGTACATGCGTAATACTTAATGATGTACTTGTGTAAGTATTTAATGTTTAGCGAGAGTTGAATTCATACCATTTGGGTTTAGCAATTCATGGGGCTAGGTTGTACTACCCACTCACAAACGAAACCATCACCAAGGGCAGGGAGTTTGAATCATTCCCCTTGGGTTTAGCAACCAATGGGGCTAGGGTATAGTACCACCACATGAATTAAATTTTATTTTTTAATGTGTGTGTTATATTTGGTAAAGTAAAAAATGTTCCAATAGTATCTAATAATGTACATTTGTAGCAGTGAATAATGTACAGATTGAAGAGAATAATTTTGAAAGGAACTTGAATTCATGCCCTTTGGGTTTAGCAATCCATGGGGCTAGGTTGTAGTACCCACTCACAAACGAAACCATCACCAAGGGCATGAAGTTTGATTCATTTCCCTAGAGTTTATCAATCCATGGGGCTAGGGTATGGTACCACCACATGAATTAAATTTTGTTTTTTAATGTGTGTTTCAGATTTGGTACAGTAAATAATGTATCAATAGTATCTATAAATGTACATTCGTAACAGTGAATAATGTACACATTGCAGAGAATTATGTTAAAGGGAACTTGAATTCATGCCCTTTGGGTTTACCAATCCATGGGTCAAACGTATATAGTAAACTTATAACATAATAATAGTAGAGATAAAGTTATAAAGTAGGAAAACTCCAAAACGATGTAATACTTAACTACTAAATAATGTACATCAGCATAAAAAATAATATATCTGGAAAACAAAATAAAAAATGTCAATATTTTCTCTATATCTTTCAGTATTGTAGAGTTTCTCGAATCATGGTTGATCATCTGATCACAAACAGAATCAGAAAAAACATACATTAAAATACTATATTCGTACATTACTTAGTAAGAAATATATATTAAATAACTATGTTGGGGTCCGTCGGCAGTACAGATGGTCGACTTTCTTCCCCCTAGGTTTCCTATGTTCTACCTCTTCTTGTGTTGTACTTGTCTCTGCCTTTTGTTCGGCCAATCTCTGTCGAAACTTCTGTGCTATTGCAATAGGAATAACATCATCAACAGTTTCCTCAAAGTCCAACCTAGGCTGTTTCGCTGCTGTCCAACAAGCAAGGAATTAAATTCGACGGTATCAATAATGTATCACATGATTCTAATGTAATGCATACTACTTGATAAATAATGTACACAAGCAAGCAAATAATGCACAGGTGAATTAAAAATAATGTACACAATTGTCTACAATAATGTACAACTACTCTATGAATACAAATGCCAAATGCAGCCTAGGCGGTATCAATAATGTATCACATTAATCTAATGTAATGCATATTACTTAATAAATAATGTACAACAACAAGCAAATAATGCACAGATGAATACAACATTCACTCTATTACAAGAATTATATGAACAATGTATAAGAGGGTATAAATAATGTCTCTTATAAATGTAATGCAATGTTGAAATCCATGTCAATCCATAAGGTACAAAAGCAATCAATCAATGTACGAATGATATAAAATCAAGTAAGCAATTACAGCAAAAAAAACATGTTGGACAGAAAGTTCTCCTTCAAAACAATACATGCACGTTTTAAACCAACATAATGAACACATCTTTCTACCAAAATGTATAAGTAAACGGCGAATACATATGCAGAATAATGTAATTCTGCAAAAACAGGAAACCAAGACATTACTCACCTGCATTTTGGGTGGGTTGACTCTTAAAAGGCCTCCCTCTCTTCGACATATCTTTGTATATCGGCTATTCAAACCACTGCCCGTCAACCACAGTCCAAAATCAGTAAGATTTCATCAACAAAATCGATCAAAACACATATCTAAAACAGTAATCAACTAAAAACTTCAATAATGGACAGAACCCTAAAACAAGTGAACACCATTTCATGATTTACAGATAAATCGACCAAACGTTTGTGCAAAATCGTGAAATCATTTAGTACAACACTGATTAGTACATTATTCAAACCACTGTCAGTCAACCACAATCCAAAATCTGGACGGTTTCCTCAACTAAATCGAACAAAACACAAATCTAAATCAGTAATCAACTAAAAACTTCAATAATGGTCAAAACCTTAAAACAAATGAACACCAATTCATGATTTTCATAAAATATCAAACAAACATTTGTGCAAAACATGAAATTGGTAGATACAAAACTGTGAATCGTCGACTATGTGGTGTTTTAATGGCGAAAATCGACGATACAGAAGTGTCTCTTACCAAAAATCGGAACTTTAGAAACCCGTCTTGTTGTCGACTGCAAATCGAGCGGCGCGCGACGAAGGAATCACACTAGAACTGTGAATCGTCGACCAACGGTGCTTTTCACGGCAAAAATCGACGGTAATGGTGGTGTGTCTTCGAAGTGAGCAGCGGCTAGGGTTTTCAGCGGGTTTGAAATGGGGGAGAAGATTTTTTATCGTGGGTTGATGGGATGAGACGTTTGGAGTGAGAGAGAGAGAGTGAGCAGATGGAAGGTCTATGAAAATCCCGCTTAATTATCGCACCTTCCGTTTTGAAACGTGTATCATCCAGTGCATTTTACTCTTATACCCTCATAATGTACAAATTACCACTAATAATGTAACACGGGGTCAGTTATTTAATCATCATCTGGACCTCCACACTTCTAATTTAATGGTTGAGATTATGTTGGAACTTAACACTAAGAAGACAATAGGAGCTTAATGCTCCCCCATATATATATATAGGTTAGTGATAAAGATATAACTAATTTTAAGTGTATAACTAGAGAACAAATCTCAGCCACACAAATAAATGGTACAAATATTATTTATTTTAATAATATAAAATAGGCCAAGGGTATTTTTGGAAATCACATTATGAAATTAAGCTCATACGCGATTCGTTCTTCTTCATCTTCTCCGCGGCGCCGAAGTGGAGGCGTTTCACGGCGGTGATCACACTCAGGAGAGCGGAGATAGCTGGATTCGCCGGCATGAGCTTTCGGGCGGCGGAGGAATCTAAGGGCGGTGCAGCATTGGCAGCGAGGTAATGATTTGAAGCCGTTGGATGAGCATGAGCTCATGTCTTCTAGCAGATGGTCCTTCAGCAGCAGTGGCGCCCTAATTGATTTGATCAATCGCTCATCCATGGCAACAATTAGGCTATTTGGATGCAGGGTCTCCGCTCCATTTTCTGCCGCTGACGTGAAGGAGGATAATTGGGCAGATGTTTTGCCGAATAGCAAGGATTTTGAGGATGCGATAATGGCGGCGGTTTTGGGAGGTGAGAGCGATGTGTTGAAGAAGAAGAAGAAGGTGGTGGATAAGAGGCTCAAGGTTTTTCAGGATATAACGACGTCGTTGAGTCCCAAAGCAGCAACATCACCGATTATTTAACTAATAAGTGAAAACTTATGTTAATTTGATTTAATTTAGTTACGATTCCAAATTGTTAATGGGTTATAGATGGAGATGAGCTTGTTCTCCTTGAGTTTATTACGACATGATTCGTGTAATCCCATACTATAATAAAATGGTTTATTTCAGTATTTTCAATAAAACATTGTCATGTCTGATGCTGGATTGATATTGTACTGTTTCATTATAATTGATTTATGTCTCAGCATGATTTTACTTCACTCTTGTTCACAAAACACATCACTCTTATTATGATTTTACTTCACTGTTATTCACAAACACATCACTCTTATTATGATTTTACTTCACTCTTGTTCACAAAACACATCACTCTTATTATGATTTTACTTCACTTTTGTTCACAAAACACATCACTCTAATTATGATTTTACTTCACTCTTGTTCACAAAACACATCACTCTTATTATGATTTCACTTCACTCATGTTCACAAAACACATCACTCTTATTATGATTTCACTTCACTCTTGTTCACAAAACACATCACTCTTATTATGATTTCACTTCACTCTTGTTCACAAAACACATCACTCTAATTATGATTTTACTTCACTCTTGTTCACAAAACACATCACTCTTATTATGATTTTACTTCACTCTTGTTCACAAAACACATCACTCTAATTATGATTTTACTTCACTCTTGTTCACAAAACACATCACTCTTATTCACAAAACACATCACTCTTATTATGATTTTACTTCACTCTTGTTCACAAAACACATCACTCTAATTATGATTTCACTTCACTCTTGTTCACAAACACATCACTCTAATTATGATTTTACTTCACTCTTGTTCACAAAACACATCACTCTTATTATGATTTTACTTCACTCTTGTTCACAAAACACATCACTCTAATTATGATTTTACTTCACTCTTGTTCACAAAACACATCACTCTTATTCACAAAACACATCACTCTTATTATGATTTTACTTCACTCTTGTTCACAAAACACATCACTCTTATTATGATTTTACTTCACTCTTGTTCACAAAACACATCACTCAAATTTTGATTTTACTTCACTCTTATTCACAAACACATCACTCTTATTATGATTTTACTTCACTCTTGTTCATAAAACACATCACTCTTATTATGATTTTACTTCACTCTTATTCACAAAACACATCACTCTTATGATGATTTTACTTCACTCTTCACAAAACACATCACTCTTATTATGATTTTACTTCACTCTTGTTCACAAAACACATCACTCTTATTATGATTTTACTTCACTCTTGTTTACAAAAGATAGTGTCAATGTGGTTAGTTTGACATATAGTCTGACATGAGAAAATTTTATAATTTTTGGATGAATACATCTATCTCATTTATATTCTAAAAGACAAGAATACAATCCCAATAAAACTGGCAACTCTGTTTCTCTCTCTACTTGACTATTATTAGTCCTCTACGCTGATCTCCAGTAAAGTTGTAAGCCTTGGTTTTCTATATCTCCTGAGCAGCAGAGATGAACACACAACACTCACAGATGACAGTGCCATGCAATCGCCGGCGACCCACGGCGGCAGCCTGATTTTTAGAGAGGGAGATAGAAGCCCGGCTGCTACTGGGATCGCAACTACATTGTACGCCATTGCAAACACGTAATTCACACGAATCTGTTGCAGCGTCTTCCTCGACAGATCCATAGCCGTGATCACGTCTTCCAAGCTGCTTCTCATCAGAACGTAATCTGCTGTCTCTATTGCAATATCCGTCCCCGCTCCTATCGCCATGCCTACATCTGCTGCTGCATCCCTCGCCGGCAAGCTCGTCGCCACTCTTCTCAAACTTGATTTTGGCTATGCAATGACCATAATACCCCCGCTTTGTTATTATGGAGTAAATTTGTGATGGAGGGAACTAATTTTTCCTTAAATTCGAAAATTAATACTAGCCCTTGATTTTTTTGATCTTGTGGCTATGATTTGTTCTCTAGTTATTTGGTTAAGGGGTATTTGCCATAGATCACTACTATATATATATATATATATATTAATGTGGGAGGAAACTTTTTTCAAAAAAGAAAATGCGACATCTTTTGTGGGACAAACTAAAAAGGAGAGTGTGACATCTATTATTGGACGGAGGAAATACTATTTCATTAATTTAGTGTATTTTTTATTATTTCAGAATAAAAGTGCTAATTGAGCTATAAGTACATAATAGATCATTTGAGTTCAGCTTGCAATTTTATACTAGTATTAAAGAAACTGAAATCGGGATTCTAAAATATGAGGCACTCATTTGATCAAGCTAGTTACAAAGTAGTAGTACAACAATAATTCATAATTAAAATTTACTCAATGATAATTACACAATAAGGTGAATAGTATAATGTACGATAGAGGGTCACAGTGCAGTTATTATCTTTTTTATTGGGTTATACCTAGATACCTCGGTTCATGATTCCGATTATGGCGATTGTTGAACCGTGATCGGCCCGTGAAGCAAAGTGGCGGTTTGGGTTTCGGTTTGAAATCGCCAATTTTTTTAACGTTTATTGGCAGTTCCAATTTCAACAATTTTCCAGATTTTCTTTTATGTTTTTGCTAATAATTTTGAAGTTTTTGAATATACAATTTTAACGTGTATAAAATAAAATTTTGAACAAGACAATGAGTATAGTAAATTGAAAGTAAGACGATAAAGAAGAATAAAATTGGTTTTTTGAATTAGAGTTGTACAATTCTACCGTACATGAAATGATGGGGAAAGAGAAATAAATCGAAAGAACTTGAGCTCACCTTAAACTTCTAAAGTTAGTCATAGTATTTAAGTTGAGTTGGGAATCAAAGTTTACATAATTCTCTTGCTTGACTTACCTTTTTGGCTTGGCCATGCTCGCCTCTCATTGTCATCATTCTCTAGGGCCGGTCTCATCATCAGTAATCTCTTTACCATCATTCTCCACACGAAAATCGAAATATGGCTTATGTTTTCACTTGACCACCTTTGCTTAATAATCATCGAATAATATAGTGGCTTCCATGTTTTTAGCGGGCGCATGCTCCTTTTGTCATCTAAGACACAACCATCAATAATCGATATAAATCTATGATGTGATCCTTGCAAGAAGGTATCAAAAGCAAATTATAAAAGACATGTTGACAACTTCTATAAAATTACATATATAATTTATGTGTTCTAAAGTAGATTTCAACATATTGTGCGTGTGAGTTCAAATGAGTTGATACATTGATACGAAGAAGAGTGGTGTACTAAATTGGTTGCATCGACATAAATTACATCATGATTAAAGACCATTATGGTGAACACAAGTTTGTGAATAAATAACACCTTATGCTGCTATACACATTGATTTGGATATGCCCACGGTTAGGGTAGTGCTCCATCTCCGATGCGTATTATAATTCGGTAACTCGCAACACTTCTGGAGTATACTATTGCAGATTCTCCACGTTCATTGTATTTTTGTAGTATTAATTTTTTTTTACCGGAACTAATTCAATAATTCATATTTCTTCTCAAATTTGATTATTCGTAGTTCTATATAATTTAATTATTGTTTCGATGATCATGTGAAGTGAAACATCGTAAAAATATTGGAAAAGTTGCTAGTTGGATATTATAAACGTAAGTGTAGACAATCTAAACAAAAGTAGCATGCTCTATAGTCTGAACAAGCCGTTATATGAATTTTGTTGGTTAAAATTAGTATTTATCAAGATATTACAGTATAGCATTGGTAGGTTTTCGGTAAAACAACACCCCCATCCCACGGTTATAGTTCAATTCGAGTAGAATTAATATAATTCTAGTTCCAAAAAACCTTGTTACAAATCCACCACCAGTTCATCGCGTAACAATCATGCAGAAACCAAATGAAATATTCCACATGCAACATCTACTACTAAATAGTAATGCAAAATGAACAATAAACAAGGCTACTCCTATCTTGTATTCCTACTCAAAATCGTTTTGAACAGTATAGCACCTTTATATGATTGGGGAGTGATAGATAAAGCTCAAATAAGTTATTGTCTAGTTTACATCGACTTAATTAGAGAATGATGTATCATTCAGTAGCCATGGTACACGGCATGACTTATGACCACTCAGGGCACCCTGGCAAACTAATTGCGTTGCAAGCTCAACTAGTCCAGCATCATGACTGCTGAGAGCACAAGTTTCGACTTCTTTCTGCAAGAACTCTGCAATCAGGTTACCATGATCGCTGAGTACAGCCATACAATTCTTTCTTAGGATTTAGGGAGGAATTAGATGCTTCTGGATGCAAAGGGAACAATGCGGGCCTGAAATATATAAATTAGCATAAGATTAGCTCAACAATGTCGCCAATATGAACTCTTCATCCAAACTATATCATAGATTTTGATTCAGGAGTCATATTCAAGATATGGTTCTTTCCAAAACAAATACACAAGAGGGCAGAGAATAGATGTGCATCAGTAACGACCCAGCCTGCAGCTATTTAGTTTGGTTGGTTGGTACAAATGCATTTAGCAGAGAGAATTAGATGGAACCATGGAGATCAATAAAATAAAGGGCAGAATTGGGAACCATCATTGCAAAAATTAGTCACTCAAAAAAAATGCCCATTGAATAAATATGGGGTAGGAAAGAAGGCAGGAAAGAATTTATTTCAGCTTTAAGCTAGGCACTAGGCAGTGTATAATATATGAGACTGACAAGAAGCTTCCAAGAATTCCTGTTTATTTCTAATTTTAACTTGTTACACCTTTTATTTTTTAAATTTTCATTGTACCATTTATTTGCTTTTTTTACTCTATCAATTATTGGTAAAGACTGCATGTTGAGGACTAGTTAGAATTGTGTAAGGTATGAGACAGCATGGTCTAGGAGATTAAGATACAAAGATGATGGAGCTGCAACTGTTCTAGGGTAGAAATTTGGTGGAAGCACATATGTGGTTAGAATTAAGTTTTCTGGAAATAGATATAAAAATGCATTCATATATAAATCAATCTTTTACTTAATATTTTGGACATGTCTGTTCCAACAAAGACTATTACTTTTTAAAAAAATGTAATGACTATTACTTGCAAGTGAGATTGAGGTCAGTAGTGGGCATATGTCAGTTTACTCCTGTTGGTCTTGGAAACAGAACAATGTCTATCAGAACATGCATAAAACCACAATTCCAGAGTTTTACAATAAGGCTTCCTATTCAACACCAGATAGAAATAATATGTTCACATCACAAATACCTAACAATAATTGAGTTCTTAATTCGCATCAGGTGCACAGTCCACTTCAGAAATGGACAAAGAAATACCTGATCACAGCACTGGTACTCCAGAGGAAATGCAAAGCTTGGAGTCAGCACCACCACTAATCACACTATCACCTTTCCACCAATCAGCACACAAAACCTGAATTGATAATATATCATTTAGAAACAATATACTCCCTCCTTCCACGAAAAATAGGGCATTTTGTTTTTCTACACTCGTTTTGAAAAAATGATAATAAATAGTTAAAGTGGAGAGAAAGAAAAGTAAGAGAGAGAATAATATAGACAAGAGACTTCTCTACATTATTCACTCTTTTACTTTTCTTCTCTCCACTTTAACTATTTATTATCATTTTTTAAAAACGAGTGCAGAAAATGAAAGTGTCCTATTTTTTGTGGGCGGAGGGAGTACTTTTATTAAAACAAGATTCGTAAATGGACACAAGATTTGAAGTACCTTGTCTCCATGTGAGTCTATTACAGCCAATGGCCACTGCAGAAGATAGATGATTCAGAATCTAAGTGTGAAATACTACTAGCATGATATAGAAGGAACATAAGTGACAACATACCGCAGTTCTCAGATCCCACAGCATCACTTTTCCATCAAATGATGCAGAGACTAAGTGATACCATGATTTATCATGCCATTTGCAAGAAGATATCCAAGAATTATGTGATGAGAATTGGAATATAGGAGACAAAGTTCCAGGTTTGCGAGGATCCCATACTCGAAGAACAGGATCAGAACCAGCAGCAGCAATAAGGGCAGAACTCTCACCTCCAATACTAAGACAGTTTATAGCCTTGCCACAGGACTAAGCAGAAAAAGTAAAATGCTATCAATTGGAGTACTTGACAATAATGAATCCATTTGCAGACAATATCTTATTTGAAAAAAGTAGAACCCATTGCATAAAAGATTTACAAAATGTTCTGCCAACAGAACACCTTTTTCACGCAAAATTAATAGTGCAAATGTCTTGCGATATAGTTTCTCAAGTAAAATGAGATACAGTATTAAATAAATAATAAGAACCATTAGCAACATTAAGCTAGATACTAGTACTATAGAAGAATTGAATGAAAAATATACAGGCCTTCAAAATGAACATAATTATGAATAAGTACTACACTTATCAAGATTTAAGACTATCAACATAATTACCAGGCTAATAGAGGCAAACGGAGGTAGGGAATAGTAAAGTCTCACTCACCATGTTGAAAGAGTCTTTCCCTGTCTCAACATCCCATCTTCGGATAGAATGATCCCAAGAGCCTGAATAAATTGTTTCATGTTGCAACCAGACAACAGAAGATACACACTGCGTATGTCCCACCAGTGTTGTCAACGCTTCACCCTGTACAAAAATATGACAAACTACATCACATGCAGTGAGGTGTGGGATATCTCAACACACGATATATACAAGATTTTAAAATTTTTGAAGATGATCATATATTTTGGGGGGTCGCCGCTAGAAGGAATTTACTAAGACTAGTGGTTATTTGCATGTAATCAAACTAGGGAACTGGGATCAAGAGAAAATCGATCTCACTAATGTATATTTTGAAATCCCCAAAATCAAAATAGGATAATGATTCATCTATTTTCATTCACTACCCTAACCCCATTAAAATTTTTAATTCCATTTATTACACACTCCCTCAATGATGATAATTACCATTGCCACTGAATAATTTGAACCCAGCACCCACAGTTGTGCGAACATGAGGACTGATAGATACTGTTTAAACCAACCTATTAAATAGCCATCCTTTTCACCTATTCCAAAAATACTACTCCCTCCGTCCCCAAAGAATATGCACTTTGGGTTCGGATGGGTTTTAATGCAAAATTGGAAAAGTAAGTGAGAGATACAGAGAAAAAGTAATTAAAGTATTATTAGTGGAGAATGGGTCCCACCTCATTAGAGTGAAAAGAGTTTTCAAAATTGGAAAGTGCATATTCTTGTGGGACGGACTAAAAAGGAACGAGTGCATATTCTTGTGGGAAGGAGGGAGTAATTGCCAACTTAGGACAGCAGATGAGACAAAAATTGTTCAAACCAACACCTAAAATGACCATAAATTTATAGGTGAATACAGATAAATACCACTGCATAACAAAATTACTAATAAGATTTTCTGGTTCAGATAACCTCCCGCCATATACACAACCTACCATCATCAATTAACATTTTTTAGCAATTCCCTGATCAAATTTCAGATTCAGCAGGGAAGGATGGTTAATGAGGTGGAGGTAAGTTCATGTCTTTAACATATATACACTTTTTCCACAACAACTGTTCAAGTCAATAGCTTTTCAAGAACTATATTATCTTGACAATGGTCTACCTCTGATAGAGCCTCCTCATCCTGACCACCCTTTTTCCTCTTCTTCACTGAAACTGAGTCATCAGTGTCGTTAGCACTTGTGTTCCATAAGTTGATAGTACAATCCCAAGAACCAGAACACACCTATGGAGAAAATAAGAAGACCATGGGAAATGATCAAAGTCATTGGAAGCACTATATCATTATGAATAAGAAACTAAGAAGCAAAAATAAATACCATATCACCAGAGGGTTTCCCTGAAATGCTCTGAACAGCACCAGTATGACCCCACAATATTTTAACTGAGGTTATCTTCTTTGGTTGATCAATTGGATCCTCTTCACCAAACTTTCAGCAGGAGAAATAATCAGCAATCATTCACAGAAAATAGCATATATGAGACACATTAGAAGATGGATTAATACCTTCCACAGCCTCAACGTCTTGTCCTTCGAACCAGTAGCAACAACTTGATCAACAATACTGTCACCTAAGGAGAAGAAAACAGCATTTTCAATGATCATAAAAAGATTAAATAGGTATGGTTCAAAATAAATCACCATGATTGTCATAAAGAATCCTTCCATATCCTATAGATCAAGTTTTCAAAATTCTAAATGTTGCTGATATAGTATATATGAAGGGGCACAGGAAGTAGAAGATTATGCATAGGGTATGATTTCAAGCCCTAACAGTAAAACAGGAAGTCGTTTAAATGACTTTGTAGAGCTTTTATACCAGAAGCTCGATTATGCCACTCAAAATTCTCAAATACAGTTGTGATGAGCATTGAGCAGAAAAAAGAGTTAGTAGGGATCAGAAGGAGGATCCTGTATACAGCTCTGGAAGTAACATTTCATAACTGATGTGAAAATAAATTAATTTTACTCCTATATAGGAGGTTTCAACTAATGCACTTACAACATAGACGTGATCAGAATTTTCTGTAAAGTCCTGTTAAACTGTAAATGTAAAAAAATGTAGAAAAGTAAAAGAGGAGAAAATAATGTCCTGGACAGGAAAGAACCTCCCTTAGTACCTTTGGGCATCAAATTACACACAGAAGTGACAGGGGCAGAATGCCCATCTAATACATGTGTACATATTCCTCCAGCCTTCCATATTCTAGAATCAATAGACAAAAAAATATTGCATTAGGGAATTATAGTAAACAAAATGATAAAGATAATAATCGGTATAGTTGGCAATTTTATTAAGTTACCTTCCAAAACCATCATAGCATCCGGTCAAAATGTACCTATTTGATTGAGCAATAGTCAAATCATTGCTCATGTGTATAGATGTGTACAATTCTCAAAATCATATCACTTCATTAAGGTGGGTAAATATAAATACTAAAATTTGTGTGCTACAGGAACATTTAGTGCAACTATAACATGTAATGAACTCTCTTCTATGACTTAGATTCATACCCATCACTGGAACCATCAAGCGCACTGACCCAGTCATCATGCAAAGAAGGCTCCTCCTGTTTCCTAGGAGCTACAGCTTTAATGTATTCAATCTCAAGTACTTTTTCCTATAAAAAGAACACAAATCATCAGTAACTAAACAACATACATTTATTTACCATTATCGAAATTTGTAATGTTTTATCATGCAGTCTCACGGGGCTCACAGGGAAATGACAATCCATTTAAGAAAATAGGTAATATAATTTTTTCTGCACTCAAAAGAAGATACCATCATTTTTTGTCCAGCTTGTAAAAATTAGTCTTCCACAAAACATAACATGTTTAAGGTTTATTACTTGTACTTGTACGGCCTACACTAGCATATATCATTCAAAAGTGGACTGCCTATATCAGCAAAATCGTGAATGGTCGTGAAGGTGATTGTCTAAAACCTCAAAAGTTGAGTGAAAATTTTCTTTCAAATGACATCTGTGGCTGATCAGCCCCCAAAATAAGTTACTATACTACTTATTTGAACCCCCAAATACAACAGAAATACACTGACAAAAGCTACTTAATTAGACTACCAAATATAACACTACACACTGATGAAAGGAGAGGACATCCAGTCTGATGAAACAACTTGGTGCCAATAAAGCAATCAATCCAGAACTCCAAATTGTCAAAATCTCTTTTTATTCCTAAACTGTAAGCATATCTCATCATATCCAAATAGGAGTATCAAAATTGGCAGTGTACAGTACATCTGAAGTAACTTAAGGCCAAAAAGTAAAAAAACTGAACTTACAGCAGAAATGCCTTTGGCAAGGAGGAACTCTTCAAGTGACATGCGAACCAGCTCTCCATCAATAAGAAAATCAAAGGGCTCTGTTGTCCAATCCTCACTCGCTGATACATTAAACCATAATCAACAAGCAATTCAACACCGCATTATACAAACAAGGTTTATAATCTCGGAACTCACAAGGTTCCTCTCAAATTTCAAAATTCATAAAAAAAATCAAACAAATACACGATCAAAGAAAATAAATACTTGTAAGGAGGAGATTGTTGATGAGTGCAGAGAGGCCAAAGCGAGTGAGATTGGCAGGTATGGAGATAGAAGCTTGCTGCACTCTGTACGACTGTGGTAGCTTCGTTACGAAGCGCACCTGAACTTGTCTAGCTTCTCCGTCTCCGTCAATATCCATTGCACTCGTTGATGCAGGTGTTGTGAGAGAGAGAAAAGGCGCAGCTAGGGTTTAAGGGAGAAGAGGGTAGGGGGTTTAGTGGTGTTTATTTTTTTATTGGGTTAAAAAGTGGAGTAGTAGGGAAAAAAATAAATTGTTAAATGAGCATAAATTTATAGGCAATACCCAAAACAACATTATTAACCTCTCCACCCGTTATTAATCGCTTAGTATTGTGTCCTAGAAAACCGATGTAATAATAGTGGAGTAATAATCTATGAGAAATATTTAATTGTGTTCCAATTCCATTAATTAGCGTTCTTTATATAAACAAATGAATTTAATTATGATGCAGTATTTAATTGTGTTCCATTATATTAGCGTTTTTTTATATAAACAAATGATTTTAAACATGGTGAACTTATTTTGGTAGTCTTGTCTTGTAAGAACTTCGGCGCCATTTGAATATACATTAGCATTGATCAGAATCAGCTCTTTGACTTGCAAAAGTATGTTAATCAAATTATAGTATAACATTGTTTTGATATCCTTGATATGGTGAATTACAGACTCATTTTGATAAAAAGACCGAGTCCTAATAGAAAATTGACAAAGAAAAAAGACCGAAGGCCCAAATCTATAGTCCAAATTATTGCCAATTATATAGCATTGTTTTCATATCCTTAATAAAGTGAATTACATACTCATTTTGACAAAAGACCGAGACCTACTAGAAAATGGATAAAGATAAAAGATCGAAGGTCCAAATCTAAAATCCAGATATACTTGTGGCCTTGTGGGGCAATCATTTTTTCGGTTTCGATCCTAATATACTGTTAGATCAGTTAATTTTGGCTCACAGCCGGCAACTCACTCTAGTATCATGGTACAAATCCATGGATTTCTCCTAAAACCAATTGGTGGTTGGAGCAATAGCCCATAAAATTTATGTAGTGGTTTTAGTTTTCTTTTGATATCAATATATGATAGTTATATGTTAGTTTCAATCGTCAACGGAATATTAACCCAAACAATTCTCTTATCTGATTTATCTTTTGGTGGCCTTGACTGAATTGAGAACACAATTACAATTTAACAATCAGGCCACAATCTTAGACCTAACCACCAATCTAATTAAAATCAAGCATCATTATGTGTAATCTAGATTGCAAGTTGGGTGAAAAGACTTTGATGTCCTTTTTTAAGGGAAAATGGAAAGATGGAGTGTCTTTTATTTCTTTATTTTATTTTAAGTCTTCCAAAATATTTTTAGACATGAAAATAGTTAATTAATTAATTAATATTTGAAGGCAAAACAATTGGACAAATAATGAATCCAATAAAATGCTAGCTTCTTGAAGAAGTTTTGAAACACATTTTAAATAGTGCACTATCAATAATTTTTTTATATATAATTAAATTATTAAATTTATATATTAATTAGCCTTATATTTGGATTTAAATTGGAATTGTGCTAGAGAGTATAGTTTGCATTCCATTTATTTAGGTTAAAATTGAGATTTAATTCTTTATTGCAATATTTTTTCTCCGAATTAATTCACAAGCTAAACGACAACACAAATATGTATTCATATGTTTACAATTTTCATCCTATATTCACCTCTTATATTTATCTTCATTATTTGAAAATCTTATGTGTCGTGCATAGCACGGGTGTTATCACTAGTTTATTTAAAATCCGCATCTAAGCGCCCAATGTGACAAGAGCAAAACTATGATCCACCATAATGGGACAGGATTGGATCCCCTGTTGTGGTTGGTTGCACAACAAGGGGTGTTGTTACTCGCATCATGATATAATTCGTTAATTATAATTTTAAAGTATTTTTTTATGCTCCCTTTATCCAATTTAGTTTTCCTCTTTAGACATGGAAATTAAGAAATTGATGTGTTAAAGGTTAAAGATGAGAGACCAAAGTAAGAGAATGAATAAAGTAATAGAGAACAAGAGAAAGTAGAGTATGAGAGTGTGAAGAACGAACTTATGGTTGTGACGATCGAAAAGGAAATTAATGAAATGACAAGATGCAAGGAAGAACACAAGCGAATTACGTGGTTCGGCGTAAGCCTACATCCACGGGCAGAATCTGGTGTGTTTCTTTATTGATCACTCGAGAGATTACAAACACAAGAGCACTCAAAACTCTCAAGAATTTACAAGATGGAAAACCCTCAACTCGCCCGAAAACTTCTTGCTTCGAGAGCTAAAAAACGCACAGCTGAAAGATAACACTTCCTCTCTTGAATTCTCTCTCTATCACTTTTGATTTCTGTTGTTGTTAGTTCTGGAATGAATCGCAACTTCCTTAAGTAGTACCGATCAAGAAAAACCGCCGAACAGTTTCCTTTGCCGAACAGCTTCCTCTGCCGATCAGCTTCCTTTGCCGAACAGCTTCCTTTGCCGATCAGCTTCCTTTGCCGATCAGCTGCCTTTGCCGAACAGCTTCTGGCGAACACCTTTTGGCGAACACCTTTTGCCGAACACCTTCTGGCGAACACCTTTTGGCGAACACCTTTTGCCGAACACCTTCTGGCGAACACCTTTTGGCGAACAACTTCCTTTTGCCGAAAACGGTTATAACCGTTTCCAACGGCTAGTTTCTGTTTCGGTTCCCAACGGCTATTTCCTGACTTGATTCTTCCACCAGCTCAATCCGATCTTGACGAGCTCAAACACTAACAAATCCTCCACCTTTGAGCAATCTAAGATCCATCACCACCAGTTCCACCTTCCTTCCCATACTTACAAATTTCGGACCACCCCAACCAAATCCAAGCAATGTCGGAACTTGGATCTCGGTAGGGCTTTAGTAAGTGCATCAGCCGCATTGTGCTCGGTGCTGACCTTCTCAATCTTCACCGCACCCTTCTCAACCTCATCTCGAATGAAATGCAGCCTCACGTCTATATGTTTGCTGCGTTCATGATATGTCTGATGTTTCGAAAGACAAATCGCACTATTGCTGTCGCACTTGATCACAACATTCTCTTGCTTCACCCCAAAATCACCAACTATACCCCTAAGCCAGAAGCTTTCCTTTACTGCCTCAGCAAGAGCTATATACTCTGCCTCCGTCGTCGATAGAGCCACTACGGATTGGAGATTAGACTTCCAGCTCACCGCGGAGCCGAACAAGGTAAATATGTACCCAGATTGTGAGCGCCTATTATCAAGGTTAGCTGCATAATCTGAATCGCAAAACCCAATAATGCTATCCTTATCTCCTTCATTCTCTGATTTGAACATTATTCCCAGATCACTACTTCCTTTAAGATACTTGAGAATCCCTTTCAAAGCCAACCAGTGCTCTCTTCCCGGACAGGACATGTATCTGCTCACCACGCTTACCGCATGAGAAATATCAGGCCTTGTGCATATCATCATATACATCACACTCCCAACTATGTTGGAATAAGGTATCTGGCTCATCTCTCTTTCTTCTTGCTGATTTCTGGGACATTGTGATTTGGACAGCTTAGTCTGTTGTGATAGTGGAACTGAGGTTGTTCTACTCTTGTCAATCTGATATTTATGCAGTACTTTCTGAATGTAGCCTTCTTGGGACAACCACAACACCCTCTTATCTGCACTTCTGAATATATCCATTCCCAAAATCTTGCTAGCACTCCCCAGATCCTTGATTTCAAATCCCTTTTTCAATAAGGCTTTCACCCTATCTAGCTCCTGTCTATCTGGTCCAGCAAGCAAGATGTCGTCTACATATAATAGCAAATACACAGCAGGTCCCTCAGACTTTGATTTGAAGTAGACACAACTATCATATCTGGAATTTATAAATCCCATACTCTGCATATGTTCATCAAACTTGATATGCCATTGTCTACTTGCTTGCTTCAAACCGTATAGACTTTTCTTTAGTAGACAAACCTTATCTTCACTCCCATGTATCACAAATCCCTCTGGCTGATTCATGTATATAGTTTCCTCAAGCTCTCCATGAAGAAAGGCTGTCTTCACATCAAGTTGGTCCAAAAACCAACTTCTTTGAGTAACTATAGCTAGCAAAATTCTGATTGAGGCATGCTTTACCACTGGAGAAAATACTTCATTATAGTCTATTCCCTCCTCTTGTGTGAACCCCCGAGCTACAAGCCTAGCTTTGAACCTAATCTTGTTCCCAACCTCCAACTTTTTCTTGTATATCCACTTACAACTCACTGGTTTTTGTGTGGAAGGTCTCTTCACAAGCACCCATGTCTTGTTTTTGATCAGGGACTGTATTTCATCTATCATAGCCTCCATCCACTGCTTGCTCTCCTTAGAACTCATAGCTTCCTTGAAGCTTGAAGGCTCTGCATACTCTATGTTTTCTGCAACACATAGTGCATATAGCAAGTATTCTTCTTCACTGTATCTTGTAGATGGTTTAGGGATTCTTCTGACCCTATCTCTGGCTAGAACATAGTCACCCAAATCCTGCTGCTCAGGGTTCAACACATCAGCACCTGCTTCTTCTTGCTCACCATGATTTCCCATCTGCTGTTCAGGCTCAGCAGTTCTATCTGCTCCAGAAACCTCCACCTGAACTGATTCCTCAGCCTCCTCAGGTTCTGGAACACCCATCTCCACCATCCTCTCAGGCTCTGGTTCTTTCTCAGAATGAGATGACCTCTGGCTCTCTTGAGCCTTTTCCAGAAATGGCATCCTACTTTCTTCAAATTGCACATCTCTAGAGATAATAACTTTCTGATTTCCTGGCTCTATGCACCACAGCCTGTAGCCCTTCACTCCCCTTTGGTATCCAATCATCACACATCTCAAGGCCCTTGGCTCCAACTTACTTTGCCTGATGTGTGCATAAGCCATACAACCAAAAATCTTCATATTCGAATAATCCATGGCCTTTCCATACCATCTCTGATCAGAAGTGTCAAAAGCTATAGCTGAAGAAGGACTTCTATTGATGAGAACTGCTGCCATACTCACAGCCTCACCCCAGAATCTCTTAGCCATTCCAGAGCCAAAGAGCATACATCTAACTCGCTCTAGGATGGTTCTATTCATGCGCTCAGCGACTCCATTCTGTTGGGGATTAGATGGAGATGTCCTATGCCTCTTCATACCTTTCTGCTTGCAGAAAGAATCAAACTCCCCACTCAGAAACTCCAGCCCATTATCAGTTCTTAAACACTTCAAAGAACACCCTTTCTCCACCTCCACTTCCCTACACCACTCCTTGAATTTCATGAATGTCTCTGACTTTTCCTTCAAGATAAACACCCATAATTTTCTAGAAAAATCATCAATAATGGATAGAAAGTATCTACCTCCACCCAATGAAGCTGGTGTAGCTGGGCCCCATAAGTCACTGTGGGCATAGTCTAGTGGTGACCTTGAGCTGTGAATTCCTCTCCCATAGGGCAGTTTCTTACTCTTTCCGAGCACACATTGCTCACACAAACCCAACTGCTCATTGGGATTTTCCAGCTTAATCAGCTCCTTCTTGGCCAATTCTTTGATTCCATTTTCTCCCAAGTGTCCGAGTCTGAGATGCCACATTCTTAAGTCTAATACCAGATTCACAGATCCAGTAACCACACTTGCCTTTAGATAGTATAGGCTTCTCTTTCTCTCAGCCATCATAACAACATCACCATTCTTGACGATGTTCATAATCCCATCAGACAATATGCAATTATATCCTGCTGCATCCAACACTCCAATAGAGATCAAATTCCTCTTAATCTCTGGAATAAACCTCACACCAGTGAGTAACCTGATGGAGCCATCATGAAGTCTAAGCCTGATGGACCCAACTCCTCTGATTCTGCATATCTGGTCATTTCCTAACAAAACTGATCCAGCTGCATTCTTGATTTCCTCAAAATGACTTCTAGTTGGACACATGTGGAAGCTACATCCAGAATCCATGATCCATGGAAGTTCTTCCATGTCCTCAGTCACACACAGAGCCTCCGGGACCACCAACTCTTCTGCAATATCAGCATTGTTCTTGCCATTCTCTTCCTCGGCCTGCTTCTTCTTCCAAACCCAACAATTCTTCTTTATGTGGCCTGGTTTCTTGCAGTGATGGCATGATCTGGTCTCTTTCCAGTCAGCTGTCTTGGTTTTCCATGGCTTCTTCTGTGACTTTCTTTTCACATTCTTCTTGTGATCAGTAACACTCAGACTCTCAGACACCATTTCAGTGGACTTTGGATTAGATTTCTGGATTTCCTTGAGCTTTAGAGCAGAGTACACCTCTTCATATCCAATCTTGGACTCTCTACCAAGAAGTATAGCATCCTTGAAATGCTCATAACTTGGTGGCAAGGAATTCAACAACATCAGAGCCTTGTCCTCATCTTTAATCTCTTCATCAATGTTCTCAAGATCATCGATGCACTTCCCAAATTCTTCGAGCTGTTCCAACACACCTTTTCCATCAGCAATCTTGAAAGTGAGAAGTTTCTGCTTCAGGTGCAGCCGATTTGCCAAAGATTTGGCCATGTATAATGACTCCAACTTGGACCAAACTCCAGCCGCTGTCTCCTCCTTTGAAACTTCTCTGAGGACTCTGTCATTGAGGTTGAGTATCAAGGTACTATATGCCTTGTACTCTCTGTCTTGAGCCTTTGCCTTCTCCTTTTCATCAGGCTCGGGCTTCTCCCCCCCATTACTGCCTCCACCATTTAGGGTTTCCCATAAACCCTGTTGCATCAAGATTGCTTTCATCTTCAGCCTCCATAGGCCAAAATCATTTCGGCCTGTGAACTTTTCAACATCAAACCTTGCTGCAGCCATTATTCAAACAGGTTGAGCGCCTTCTTGAGGACAAAGAAAGAACTCCCAAAACTTTGTGCCTTCTCGATCAATTCGTGGATTGAAGTTCCCACAGACGGCGCCACGTTGTGAAGAACGAACTTATGGTTGTGACGATCGAAAAGGAAATTAATGAAATGACAAGATGCAAGGAAGAACACAAGCGAATTACGTGGTTCGGCGTAAGCCTACATCCACGGGCAGAATCTGGTGTGTTTCTTTATTGATCACTCGAGAGATTACAAACACAAGAGCACTCAAAACTCTCAAGAATTTACAAGATGGAAAACCCTCAACTCGCCCGAAAACTTCTTGCTTCGAGAGCTAAAAAACGCACAGCTGAAAGATAACACTTCCTCTCTTGAATTCTCTCTCTATCACTTTTGATTTCTGTTGTTGTTAGTTCTGGAATGAATCGCAACTTCCTTAAGTAGTACCGATCAAGAAAAACCGCCGAACAGTTTCCTTTGCCGAACAGCTTCCTCTGCCGATCAGCTTCCTTTGCCGAACAGCTTCCTTTGCCGATCAGCTTCCTTTGCCGATCAGCTGCCTTTGCCGAACAGCTTCTGGCGAACACCTTTTGGCGAACACCTTTTGCCGAACACCTTCTGGCGAACACCTTTTGGCGAACACCTTTTGCCGAACACCTTCTGGCGAACACCTTTTGGCGAACAGCTTCCTTTTGCCGAAAACGGTTATAACCGTTTCCAACGGCTAGTTTCTGTTTCGGTTCCCAACGGCTATTTCCTGACTTGATTCTTCCACCAGCTCAATCCGATCTTGACGAGCTCAAACACTAACAGAGAGAATATAAATTTTTTGTCAATATATGAAATGACTCAACTACCTTGGAATAACCCAAAAAAAATACTATTCAACTATCATGGAATAGATGAAGTATAAAATTTTGGAGGACCCCGTTGTGCATTCAGCCGCAAAGGGATCCCAATTCTAACGCGACATCCTAGATTATTATGCTATGATCATGATGTTAACATTATAATGTGTTTAGATTTGCTTAATTGATTATGCTATGATAATGATGTCAACATTATAATTTGTTTAGATTTGCTTAATTGATTAATTCTTTAAATATGGAATAAACCTAAATAAATAGAAGATAAACTAAACTCTATAGCACAATTATAATTTTAATCCAAATATAAAGCTAATTAACATAGAGGATTGCTCTGCTACTAAGCGCTCATTTTGAGCGCAAGCGTGAGCGCCTCTTCTTGTCATTTTTTATTTTTCATTTTTTCTTTTATTTTTTCAGTTTTATAGTAATATAAGTATTTGTTTTCTTAATTCCTTTTATGTTAGGAGTATGAAACTGTCTCTTATTTCTTAATCAATCTGCTCTTTTTCCTTTATCTCATGCTATTACATCTGCTCGATTTCGTTTCATTGTTTTTTTCCTTTGAATTGAGATGATTTCTCAATTCTCCTAAAATTTCAGAAATCTCAAACTTGCAGATAGATGTTAAACTAAAACCCACACGACAAGATGCTGGCACTCAATTTGAGCGCAGATCATTCCTCAATTAACATATACTACTACTCTTATAACTTTTGTAAAAAAAATAATTTGAAAAATATATATGAAGCATATACTAAATTCAATTAATTAATAGTCCTAGTTAAATCTAACTTTCAAGGCACAATAATATACCCATAATAATATATACCTAATTTAGGACTACCTCCCTCTCTCTGCCAATCGACGCCGCCACGCTCACCGCCGTGCTCGTCGGGTTTCCTCTCATCCCGCTTAACTGTCTATTTGGCCAACCATGGTGTCGTCGGATGGCTCTTGCAGAGTTGCAGTGCCTGCACCGCCGCCGCTGCCTCCGTAAGTATCTTTTTCATGTTTCATTTTATTTCATGCTTCATAATATAGAATTTAAAACTAATATTTAGTTTTTCAAAGTTTGAGAAATATATAAATCAAAATATTCTATGTAGATTTTCGCTAATTTGATATGTTTGTTCCTTCACTGGAGTCGTTGCCGGAGTCATCGCCTGATTCCAAGCAGAACCACCCCCTGTTTTGCAATCAGAAAATTAGTCCATAATACATAAATGCAGATTCAATTAATGGCAGGACCCTATTTAAAACTGTTTCAAAACTTCCTCAAGAAGCTAGCATTTTATTGGATAATATTCAAAATAAAATAAAAAAATAAAAGCCACTTCATCTTTCTATTTTCCCTCAAAAAGAATATCAAGGGCTTTATGATAGATGATAGATATATCTATGTCTAAGGTAGAATATGCTCCTAAGTCCTAACTAAGTTCTAGATCATTTTAGAACCAAATGGTTAATATTCAAGATGAACTTTCGGCATAACTCACACCTCCTCTCTCTAAAAGGCTAAGAGCATCTCCAAAAAGAATAGATATATTGAGAAGGTATATTTCTTATTTACCTTGTAAAAAAGGTTATTAAAGCAGTAAACGGTTTTCTCCCTGATATATTGATTTCTAGTTAGAGTTTATTAGTGAGAACCATAATTTTGATTAAGGGCTATAGGATGGAATAGGGACATTTTCTTAAATGTTGGTAATATGTTTAGAAATAATAATCATGGTTTTTCAATTAAAAAAATCTCTCTTAGCCATTTTTTTTTTTTTAATTTTAGATTTAAGACAATCCCGACCCTAGTGAAGTAAATAGTGGAAGGCCATCAAAAATCAATTCAATGACCACTGGGCCTACATTTGGGCCTATTTACTTATTGACCATGTTCTGGCAGCCATTCCTCAACCCCACCTCTCTCTAATCTCCACAATATACAAATATAAGAGCATCTCTAATGGCGGACGTCCGGTCGGACGTGCGCGACGGGCGACCGGGACGTCCGCCATTATGGCAGGGGAGGTCGGATACGGACGTCCCGTGAGGACGTCGGGTGTTCTCGGACGTCGGCGCGACGGGCGGGCGGACGTCCGGACGTCCACCATTGTGGCGTGGGTCGGACATCCGATTTTTATTTTTTTTTAAATTTTTTTTAAACTCTATATATACGACTCGTTGAATTTTATTTCATTCGCACCACTTGTGTTAACAATTTTCTCTCTCTACATCTCTAATTTCAAGTATATCTAGAATGTCTAGTGACAGTGATAGCGAGAATGAATTGGAGGTCGCTGTGGAAGGTGCGATAGATAGGCTGCTACAGCAGAGGGCGCAGCGGCGGCAGCAGACTGCGCTACCTCGGCCAATCCATCGTCGAACTACAGTACCCCGTGACTACATTGCTGCACATATTCGGTTGTATGCAGACTACTTCGCTCCGCAACCACGTTTTTTCAAATCATGTATGTTTTTTTTAAATGAAGTTGTTAATTTTCCCGTTCGTATTCGTGTTGAAATTTTATTTCCGTAAATGTAAATTGCTTTATTTGTGAATTTGTGATTTTTTTTATTGCGGGAAGTCCTAGTGGAAAGGGCGATGGGAAGGGCGGATTGTGAAGGGGATGTCCTAGTGACGTGGCAGTGGGATGGGAAGTCCTAGTGACGTGGCAGGAGATATTTTTGAAAAGTCCTAGTGGATGACCTAGTGGGACATCCGCCCACTGGGGATGCTCTAAAGACCTAGAACTCAATAAATAAATTGATTAGACAGCCAAGTAAGTAATCAATTAAAATCATGGCTAGTATATTATACTATTATTACTAGAAAAATAGAGTTCAATATTATTTGTCATGTCATTATTGGATGTCCCATCCGAAGGATATTTATTGTTGTTAGTCAACAGGAATTCAAATATGTTAACTCATCTACTAATAATGCCAGTAATTTGCTTAATCGTGTATTGTTAATAAATATGTGAATATGGAGTATTTATCTTCTACATACAACATGGACTATCATATTTATAAATAGTGAAAATATAAGTTAAGTAGTAAACCAAGTTTTTAATGAGTAGATCAATCACAATATACTGGTAAAATATGTATTTCTACTCTATGTTTTTTTTTCAAAATTTGAATTCATATTGCATAATGTTTTTAATAAAACCCTAACTAATTATAATTCTCTCCTTTTCAACATTGTTGCGAATGAAATTAGTCGTTTGAACCATCACAGTTATGTACTATCCTAATTATTTTATAAGCCCGTCTTTTCAAAATCGTTTATGCAATATTTCCATCGTGTAAGAGCATCTCCAGTGGTCGGCGAGCGGCCGGCTCGCCGATTTTTGGCGCTCGCCGAGCTATTGCAGCCGGTGAGGGCCAAATCGGCGAGAATTTCGGCGAGGGCACGCCGATTCCCGGGCGCTCGCCGATTCTCTCGCCGATCGGCTCGCCGCTATTGCAGCCTCCGGATCGGCGAGGAACCGGCGAGCCAATTTTTTTTTATTTTCGAAACACTATATATACGCGATTTGCACGACATTTTCATTCGCACCACTTGTTTTAACGAGTACTCTCTCTATTTAAGGAGTGAGGCGGCGCCGGAAGGGGTGGGCCCGTGCGTGGATTATGATTTTTTTTAAGTAATGTAATTTTTTTATTTTTTTTAAGTAATGCATTTTTTAAAATTTAATATTATTAGAGAATTTTCCCATATATGTGTTGTAAATTTAATTCCGTATTTTGTATGATTGTTTAATTATTTGTTTTTAGTGCTGATGATGTGGCAAGGCTATGGTTGGGCTATTGCTTGTCCAGTTGCTTGTCCAGCTGATGTGGCAGGAGGAATTTAGTGCTGCTGGTGTGGCATGGCTGGGCTATGGCTGGGCCGCCGACCACTGGAGATGCTCTAAGAGCATCCACAACCGTGCTCTTGCCAGCGGCACGGTTGTGGGCCCGGGCGGTACTATTCATGCCTGCTCTCTGGCAAGAGCACAACACCCACAACTGTGCTCTTCCGCAAGGACGAGCACAATTAATATAAAATTCAATTACACAAAAACATTTTCATAATACTAAAATTCATTAAAAAAACCACAATAAAAATAACAAATTACAAATAAAATAAAAAGACATAATTAAAATCCTAAAAATTAAAAATTACATAATTAAAATACTAAAAATTAAAAATTACATAATTAAACTCCTAAAAATTAAAAATTACATAATTATTGGCTAATATAACCCGAGGAAGACTACGCATCCGGCGGCACCAACCCCAATTGTTTTTGGAGACCCAATGTCGACCTCGCTTCGGCCGCTCCCGGCATTCCGGGACTCCTGGATGAAATAGCCGTTGAACTTGCCAATTTCTTCGTTGGCTCGGCCGATGCAGTTGCGCACCATACTCTCGTTGCGCTCGATCGTTCCCGGCGGCCGGTGTGCATTGTACCGGCTAGAGACGCGCCACCAAAAGTGATCGCCGGATTGGTTCGTTCCAACCACCGCATCTTCGGAGATTTCCAAGTACGCCTTGAACAATCTTTCCATCTCCGCCGGTGAGTACGGTGTGCGGACACCGGCGCGAGATGGAGGATTCGGCATTTGGGAAGGGGCGCGAGGCCTAGGCTCCGGTGTCCACCCGTAGCGCCCATCGGAGGCACCTTGATCGTCGATTAGGTATGGCCGGTAGCCACTCGGAATGCCCGAATCTTGGGTGAGAGGAGGGGCCGAATATTCCGTTTCCGGACTATGAAACGGTTGCGAACCGAACCATTCGGGGTTCCAACCGTGAGAGCCGCTTGGGTTGTCGTCGTTACCGGACATAGTGGTGTTGTAGGGTGTGAGAGGAAGATGAAAATGGATATGAGAGATTGATGATGAGAATTGTGTAGTGAAAGTGTGAATTTTTTGGAGTGAAATTGGGGGGTATTTATAGATGAAAGTGTGTATTTTTGGGGTAAAAAAAATAAAAAAAAAATTAAAAAGTGGGGAAAAACGGTTATAAACGGATATAATTTTTTGGGGAAGTGAAATTTTTTTTTTATTTTTTATCGATTTTTTTAATAAAAATCCGATTTTAAAAAAAATAAAAATAAAAAAATGTTTGAAACCAACGGCTATGCCGTTGGCGAATGGGAGACCGCCACGTGTGCGTCCGCTGGCACGGACGTGCTCGATACATCGAGCAGCGCCGTGCCAGCGGCGCGGTTGCAGCGGTGGCGGTCCTTCGCCTTGCCGCTGGCACGGACGGCGGTGGCGCCAACCGCCACCGCTGCGGATGCTCTAAGCTTCAGAATGGTACAATATTACATCATAAGAGCATGTGCATCGGACGGGCTATCGTCCGCCACTGCAGCCCTACGGACAATGCCCGATGCATCGTCCGCGCCCTATACATCGTCCGCGGATGATGGCGTCGGAACACGTATCGTCCGCCCCACCGCGGGTCACGCGGACGATACTGCGGACGATGCAACGCGTTTTTTTTAATTCTTTAAAATTTATATATACACACCACACTTCTATTTCTTCTTTCACTCTTCCATTCACTCTTTCATCTCATTCTCTCTATTTCAATTTATAATGAATCCCGGTAATTTCCCAAATCCAATAGTCCCGACGGATTTCCGATGTTAGGTGGTGGTGCACGGTGGCCGGGTACAGACCCTGACGAATACCGGCCCTTCGACTCCAACACCTAGTACGATCCGGATTTCAGCTTGGATTTGTACGGGCTGTCAAACATAGAGACGTCTCCCACCCGCGCCCCCCGACCGCCCCTCTGCCTTCGCCGCCGCCTCGGGCTCCGCCCCTAAGAAGAAGAGGAACAAGCAAAGAGCCCAGAAGTTGCCGCCTACGGAGAAGAATGAAAAATTCGCCCCAGGGAGGACGAACTACAGCTTTGAAGAAAGCATTCTCCTAACGAAGTGTTGGGTTGATATTTCAGAGGACCCGATATTTGCCAACAACCAAAAGCAAATTGCGTACTGGGAGCGCATCACTGAGCGCTACAACGAGCCCAAGCATGCGGCCGCCTACAAGCGCCATAGGGAGCAGCTTCGCAAGCATTGAGATCAGATGAAGAAGCAACTCAATTTGTTCTCGGCGGAGTACGATAAGTGCTTGAGGGAGCAGGGCAGCGGCAAGAGTTTATAGATGTGCACGATAGGGAGTTTGCGTCGTACATTTCATTGTACGGCGAGTTCAAGCACTACTCCTCCTGGCTTATCGTGAAGGACAAATAGAAGTTCCAAGGAGGGATTCTGCCCATATCGGCTGCGTCAAAGAGGACGAAGAACACCGCCGTGGTGATTATACGAGCAGCGACAACGGCGCCCCTCCGATGGACCTCAACCAGCCGATGTACGAGGATGAGAGTTCGGGCACACCGATGTCCTCCCGGCGTCCCATTTGCAACAAAACTGCCAAGAACAAGGGCAAGGCGAAGGTGACGTCCTTACAGAACCCGGCCCCGACCGCTACCCCGATCTCGACCCCGACCCCAACCCAGGCCCCGACTTTGGCTGCGGCTCATGCCTGCGGGGAGTTGGTGGCGGCCGCCAATCAGAAGACACGCACAATGCCCTCAGGCAGTGCGAGGACCCGGGTGAAGGCCAATACCTAAAGTGGATGATCGATGATCTGCGCCGCAAATTGGGAATGCTGTAGAGTATGCGCTTTTTATCTGTAGTGCACTTGGTTTTTATCTCCACTCTTGTAACTTTTTTTAATGAAGTAAATGTAGGATTTGCCTTAATTGTGGTGCTTTTTGTTTATTTATTTTGCTTGATATATTTGCAAACATAAAAATTAAATACAAAATTAAATTGTGGTGCTATAGGGCGGACTATCGTGTATCCCACTGCAGGTGGAAGGGTAGGAGGATAAAATGCTGATGCAGCGGAGGATAGAGCGCCTTATCGTGGATGCTCTAATGAGACAATATTTCCATTGTGCATAACATAATAAAACTATATCTTGTAATGTAATAATTATAACAACTATATACCAAAAAAATTCATAATGAAAACAATATTGGAGAAGTAATAGAAAATTTTGAACATTCGAATATATGGAGAGAACAAAGAACAGATCATATATCATACTCAGACAACAATAAATTAATTAAGTAGTAAAAAAATAAAAAAGATACAGTACATAATGTTTAAAATCACGTTGGTATCTTACTTCTTTACCTCTTTGGTTTCATTTATTTTACGAAATACTCTATCCACATGGTTTTATTATGCCCATTAGGTTAGGTCGATTATTATAATCATATATCAAGATGTTTAATTTTAATACTAGCATTCAATATATCAGTTTTCAAAGCATGTCAAAATTTTTAGTTCATAATGTATTCAAATAGCTTGATTATCCAACTAGATTTATCGTATTAAAAAGAAACCTATTTAACCTGATTCTCTACATCCTCAATCTAATCGAGGTTTTCTAGCCATTTACATTAGATCTAGATTCTGATAGTTTCGACAATGTTAAAATGTGTATACCATCAATAAACACAGAGTAAATTAGTCGTCTGAATAAGACTCACCAATCGTATAGACATGTGAAGAGTGCAACGA
Organism: Salvia splendens; assembly: GCF_004379255.2. Taxonomy (NCBI): domain Eukaryota; kingdom Viridiplantae; phylum Streptophyta; class Magnoliopsida; order Lamiales; family Lamiaceae; genus Salvia; species Salvia splendens. Next base: position 12,147,516 of record NC_056037.1, on the reverse strand, counting down.
CTTATATTATATTGTCGTCCAGCTTAAGACCAAAATTATGTGGAATTACCGAAGAAAATAGAAAATTAATTTTTTTAAAGAGAAAAGGAAATATGAACACCAACGCGTTTTCTCAAATCAAGAAACAACTCACTGTTCTGTTCCTCTCTCTCTTTTCCTGTCACTCTCTCCTCTTTACTCCTCGTAGACTCTGTGTCACGACTTCAATTAAAAATTGCAGCAAAAGCAGCCCCAAAATTAGGGCTAGGGTTGAAGGCTTTGACGTGTTTTCAATAGAGATTGGGAGGGAGACAAGGAAGGCTCCGGGCCGGGCTTTTCGGGCTTCAGTGATGGGTCGTTCTTCTTTCATCATGAAATGGCGCCATCTCCGCAACCACAAGCCGTTGAAGCTCTTGATTCTGCTCTTCGTTTTCTTCTCAGCTCAAAATGGAGCGGTTTGGGGCTCCGATTTGGATAAATCTGCGCTTTTGGAGCTCAAGGCCTCAATTTCCGACCCCTACAGAGTGCTGAGCAGCTGGGCTTTGGACAACCCGAATCACTGCTCATGGGCCGGGGTTTCGTGCGGGCCGGGTTCGCGGGTCGTGGCGCTCAATATAACCGGCGGAGGTAATTCTTTATCTTGTGCTCGAATTGCTCAGTTTCCGCTTTATGGGTTTGGGATTAGAAGGAATTGTTTGGGTCGGGATCGTAAAATTTTGGGTAAATTGTCTGCTTCTGCTGCTAAGCTTAGCGAACTCAGGATTTTATCACTGCCTTTCAATGAATTGGGTGGTGAAATTCCTGCTGAAATTTGGGGTATGGAAAAGCTTGAAGTGCTTGATCTTGAAGGGAATTTAATCTCGGGCGCTTTGCCCTCTCGATTTAGTGGATTGAGGAATTTGAAAGTCCTTAATTTGGGATTCAATAAAATTTCTGGAGGGCTGCCAAGTTCTTTGTCAAATTGTATGGGCCTTCAAGTACTGAATTTAGCTGGGAATCAGTTGAATGGATCGATTTCGGGGTTCGTGGGCAGATTTAGGGATTTGAGCGGGCTTCATTTGTCGTTTAATATGCTTGGTGGATCTATTCCAGCTGAGATTGGTGATAATTGTGGGAAGCTCCAGCATTTGGAGCTCTCTGGGAATTTTTTGACTGATGGTATTCCAAGTGAAATTGCAAAATGCAGTGGGCTGAAGACCCTTCTATTGTACTCGAATCTGTTGGAGGAGGTTCTTCCTAGTGAGCTGGGTCACTTGAGTCAACTTCAAGTGATGGACGTTTCGAGGAACAATTTTGGGGGTCCTATTCCGCCTCAGATTGGTAACTGTACAAGTCTTTCAGTTCTTGTATTGGCAAACTCGTGGAATCCTCTTCCAAATGTTTCGAGTTTAGGTGGTGGTTATTCGATGGAAAAGCTGGCATTGCCTGCTGATGAGTACAATTTCTATGAGGGTACCCTTCCGAATGAAATTACGCGTCTCTCAAGCTTGAAGATGGTGTGGGTGCCTAGAGCAATGTTGGATGGGGACCTTCCCGATAGTTGGGGTTCCTGCAGTAACTTGGAGATGCTAAATTTGGCTGAAAACTATTACTCGGGGAAAATGCCTGTCAGCTTCAGCAACTGCAAGAAGCTGCAGTTTCTTGATTTGAGCTCCAACCGGCTTGGTGGGGAGATCAGTGACAAAGTTCCTGTACCTTGTATGGAAGTGTTTGATGTCAGTGGGAATCATTTTTCGGGTCCAATACCCAGATTCAGTTACGAATCATGTGCTCCTGTAAAGTCCTTGTATGGAGATTCTACCGGAACTTATGATCCTTCTTATGCATACCTGTCGTATTTCAGATATAGAGCTCAGCTCGAATCCTCGTTGCCACTTTCTGGAGATGGAGATAGTTTATTGGTATTGCATAACTTCGGTTCGAACAATCTCAGTGGGCCCCTACCACCAATGCCTATTGCACCTGAAAGAGTAGGAAAGCAAACTGTTTATGCCTTTCTTGCAGGAAGCAACAAGCTGTCAGGGACTTTTCCCGGAGCTTTGTTGGATAAGTGTGATCAACTTAGAGGTGTCATAGTGAATGTAAGTGACAATGGGTTATCGGGCCAAGTCCCAACTGAGATGGCCACAGTGTGCAAGTCCATGGTACTGCTAGATGCTTCCAGGAATCAGTTTTCTGGAACTCTACCTCCCAGCATTGGAAACTTGAGTTCACTTGTTCTTCTTAATTTAAGCTGGAATCCTTTGCAAGGTTCGATTCCGAGCAGCCTTGGCCAGCTAAAGGATATCAAAACTCTTTCTTTGGCTGGAAATAATCTGGATGGTTCAATCCCTGCAAGTTTGGGGCAGCTATACTCTCTCGAGGTTCTTGAGTTGTCATCAAATTCTCTATCCGGTGAAATTCCAAAAGGTCTTGCAGATTTGAGAAACTTGACGGTTCTCCTCCTGAACAACAATAAACTATCGGGGCAGCTCCCTTCCGAACTGGGAAATGTATCCTCTATCTCAGCGTTTAATGTGTCATTCAATAATCTGTCTGGGCCGCTTCCTGTCAACAGTAATATGAATCAGTGCAACAGCTTTCTTGGGAATCCTTTTATGCACTGCCCTGTGTCCTCATTGTCGTCATCAGCTGCAGAGCAACAAGGAACAGTGGGAAACTCGCCAGACACAGCTTCTTCGCCACCATCAACTTCGAGGCAACAAGGAGGCAACGGCAGCCTAAACTCAGTTGAAATTGCTTCTATAACATCAGCAGCAGCAGTGTTTTCAGTTTTCCTTGCTCTTGTCGTGCTCTTCTTTTACACCAGGAAATGGAAACCGAGGTCCAGAGTCAGCGGAACTGCCAGAAAGGAAGTGATCGTCTTCAACGACATTGGAGTCCCACTGACCTTTGAGAACGTGGTGCGTGCCACGAGCAGCTTCAACGCGAGCAACTGCATAGGCAATGGAGGTTTTGGGGCGACATACAAGGCAGAAATCTCACCCGGTCACTTGGTGGCCATCAAACGCCTTGCGGTTGGCCGCTTCCAAGGAGTTCAGCAATTCGATGCAGAGATCAAGACTCTGGGCAGGCTAAGACATCCGAACCTTGTGACCCTGATCGGGTACCACGCCAGTGAAACAGAGATGTTTCTGATATATAATTATCTACCGGGAGGCAATCTGGAGAAGTTCATACAGGAGAGATCCACAAGAGCTGTTGATTGGAGGATACTGCACAAGATTGCTCTGGACATCGCTCGGGCACTGGCCTACCTGCACGATCAGTGTGTGCCACGCGTTCTCCATCGCGATGTCAAGCCTAGCAACATACTGTTGGACGACGAGTACAATGCTTATCTCTCGGATTTTGGGCTGGCCAGGCTTCTCGGGACTTCGGAGACTCACGCCACCACTGGCGTGGCTGGAACATTCGGGTACGTGGCCCCGGAATATGCCATGACCTGCCGTGTATCAGACAAGGCGGATGTTTACAGCTACGGGGTCGTGCTGCTGGAGCTGATCTCCGACAAGAAAGCACTAGATCCCTCGTTTTCTTCCTATGGGAACGGATTCAACATTGTGGCTTGGGGGTGTATGCTACTGAGGCAGGGGCGGGCGAAGGAGTTCTTCACAGCCGGATTGTGGGATGCGGGACCACACGACGATCTGGTGGAAGTGTTGCACTTGGCAGTGGTGTGCACAGTGGAGTCGCTATCAACGAGGCCAACCATGAAGCAGGTGGTACGGCGGCTGAAACAGCTGCAGCCGCCGTCGTGTTAGGAAAGGTGTTTTAGGGATGTAATTTGTAGCTACTTGTAATTGTAAATGAGAAGTATAGCTTCCTTGCCCCATTTTTCTCTGCCATGTCCTAGATTAGGGTTAGAAGAATTCGTTTCCAAATTTCAAATATGAATATTCTGTTCAAATAATATCAATGCACAAGCTTCCTACATCACGATCTTACAATTCGTAATATATAAATATTCTTACAATTCAACTTTATAAATATTCGATTTTGTTCCGTCAGTATAGCATTTTAACGAAAATGTCCGTACTTAGTGCTAATACTAATACTACTGATTAATTAATAGTTAGTACTAATGACGAACTATTAATCCAATTATTATTTGTAGACACCCTCATATTAATTTTAAAACTTTCAATCTAAGAAAGTTGAGGCAGAGAGCTCATGGATTCGTGGAAATATGTTGTAAATTAACAATATGCTACATTCAGAATTCATTACTAGTTAGGAATAACTGAATGACTACACTAAATGTCAACCAAATCAAGAAGATAATTGATTATGATTAAATATATATATGAGTCAAATGACTAGCAACATCTGATATTTCAGGCATATATCTCACATTCGATCTACGCTGCAGCTACATGCTGAATTGGACTGAGGCGTCGGCTGCCCCGTCCTCTTCCCTGTTGGTGATATCCTTCTCCACTCCGCCCACTGCTGAAATTTCCTCGACCCCTGATGCCGTAGGTCCGACCACCACTGAAGTTGCCACGGCCCTTGAAGTTTTCATTACGAAACCCTCCCCTGGAAGAACTAAAACGGCTCCCCCTCGCGCTGCCAACTACAAGAAATATATGTCAGGCTCAGTTTATTAAGTATCACATGCATGGAACTGGGAGAATAAAAAGTTAAGGTTCTGGCTCACCTCGAGTCGTAATTCTTTTTATCTCCACAGTAGCTTGATGGTCCCCAATAGTTATAGGAGAAGCCTGAAATGTGAAAAGTAAATATTATAACATGGACTAAAAAACCATCTATAAGTTCTAATTAGAGTATGAATCACCAGAACAACAAAAATACACTAGAACTAATAATATATGATAGGCCAGGGATTGGAGAGCTAAGCAAATTATGAACATCAAAAGCAGAGAAGTTAAGCTAACTCTTCTTCCGAAAATTTCCAAATCATAAACAAGTGTGCATTTGAAGCATTCAAATGAAAGAATAATAGAATGCAAACACTTCAACCTCTCGTTCTTAGAAGGATCACCAATTGTGAACAGCTTGGACAAAATCAGCAGATCAATTGGGTATAATGGTTGATAATATGCTAAATTGTTGCATAGCACGCATGTATAGGTGAAAGAAAAAACATAAGTGGACAAAACTGTACATCAACAAGAAAAGCACCGTGACAGTCTTTTAATTTAATGTTGCAATAAACCCATTCATTGTACTCATTTCTAGGAGGAAAAACATCTCATTGTTTTCAATTAAAATGAGAATTAAAAACATTCTAGAATAGAGTTTTAATATTGGCAATCTTTGAAAAGCGCTAATCGATTTTTTCCAACAACACCAAATAACTAGGATCTCACTTCATGCAGAGTTAGTAAGTTCCATCTATATGGCTTTGAAATGAGATACGATGAGATGGAGATGTTTCAATAGTCCCGATATCTGCTCTAATGCTTAAAGCTAAACGCAGAACAAGCAACGATGAAAAGGGAAACAGTCCAGAAGCTAAAAATCATGGCAACAAGATCAAGAGTTGACGGAAAGATGATTGATACAGACAGCTTTCTTGCCAGGTCAGAATTGCATGATTCTCGTGGCATAAGATGGCTCAAACCTCAAATCATGAGGCCGCGGGATAGAAAGATGCAACTGCATTAGTAAGAAAAGGATTGCAGAAAGAGTCTAACGATGCCTTTGTGGTCCAGAACAAAAATAAACGTCAACATAAGAGCTTCAAGGAGGCTGGTTTTTGAAAGAGCAAAAGCTTTCTCGAGGCCTGTTGACAATAACTAGAATTGTAGAGCACAGACCTTGATTGCACTTTCCATGGAGCTGAATTCTTGAAACTCAACAAAGCCAAAACAGAATCCTTGTAGCTGCAAAGACAGGAGTAAGACATTATACAAACTGTCCAATAGATGCAAAATGGATTGCCAGGGGTAAGAAACACCCTGTGGCATGCATGCAAGATAAGTATGTAATACTAACATACTACTATCAGTATTATCTCAAGAAAAGAATAATGCAGTAAGAACCTGCATTATGGCTAACCTCTTTACTGCGGACTTGGACCCCATTATGCTTAATAGGTCCAAATTTTGCAAATTCGGCTTCAAGTTGAGCAACAGTCACATCTAGAGGCAAATTCCGGATGTATATGGAATGACCTTCAACTGTAAGGAAAAAACACAAAAGAACAATGGATTCATCAAATAAGGGCATAAGTAAGAATTGACAGCTATTGAACTGTTGACTACACATCATGGAGGTCTTTTATTCCATCAAGTTTTCTTAATCTCGATGTCTCATTTTATTTGCTCTTACATTGATTTGAATGTTGCAAAAGAGCTCCAAAAAAGATAAAATACCTTCATCCCGGGCATCATCAATTTCTGGGGTATTAACAGTTGCATTGTTCACTGATGCTTCAGAAACTGAAGCCTCTGCAGCAGGATTAATAGATTGCTGCTCACTCTTTCTAGAAGCTACTCTTGCTTTAGTAGGAACATAAACTTTGGCAGGTCCCTTTGTTTTAGAACTAACTATTGAAGCATATGACTTTTTTGGAGCATCCTCGTGGGATGCAGAAGTAATTGGTTCTTCTGCTAATGCATGCTTCTCATTTGAACAAGCTTCAGCTTCCACCACAATGTCTCTAGGGTGGCTAGCTACTCTCTCATCAATCACTAGGCCATTATCTTTCTCCTTAACAGTCTTAGTTCCCTCTGTGTAAGTTATATTTTCTTCTTTGGGGGGATCAACCACCAGCGCAGGCTCTGAAAACAAATTAGCAAAGATAAGAAAGTCATCCTGAAAAGCATCTTTGCTCAGATTTTAGAATGAGAAGTGAAAACCTGGATCTTGTGGCAAAGAACTGGATGGGATGTCATCAGCTACAGTAGCCACCTCTGAGACAACATCTGATTTACTCTCCTCCACGTATCTGAAAACATCATTAAAAACATAGTATCCCTTGTCTTGAGGAGCAAGGAAAAATGTTTGCGTGAATTTCCTTCTCATGTTGTCCTTTCCAGTCAAGCACCCAGTCACAAGGACTATGACACCCTCCTTAAAAGAACTCTGAGCATCAGCAGTTTTTATCTCTGCCTTCTTGTTCTTGTAGTCCAAGTTACATATCTCCTCATTTATGCTCTGGTTAAAAATGAGACTAGCATTAACTCCATAATCTTCATTAAACCTCCCTTGCTGATCAGAAGCTAAACTTAAAAAAACAGTATAACTAAATTAGGCTATCTAGAACTAAACTTATTGATCAAAAGCAGGGCCTTGAGTTATAGGTCATAGCAATTCAGGTAGGTGAAAACAGAGGATGTGAAGGTTAGCCTAATTGGATCCGCATTTCAGTTATCTGATCTCCACTCAATTTTTACAAGAATGTTAGAATCTTTTTCTCTTATATGATGCATGGAAAAACCTGAAATCGGTCTCATGTAGTATAGGGTACTATATGGATACATCAAGAACTAGTGGAACAGCTGTGCTGTATTCAAAAGAGAGACCTGAGTAAGAGGACTTAACTCAGATATCTGAGATATTAGCAAGTATGAAAATGAAAGCTTGACTCACTTTCATGGTTGTCACAGTTTTCATGTCACCATTAAGATCCGGTCGACTCAACATACTTGCATCTTGGTAAAACCGATAAACCAGCTCAGGAGAACGGTGGAGAATATGGTAATACTGCTCAACAAAGGCATTTCCAATCACTTGAGGTCTGGGAGCTGGCAGAGAACTCTCAGTTTGCGTTGTCATTCCTAAAGGAGGGCTCAAAAAATGATAAGTAAGGAAAAAAACATCACCCTGAAATGTTCCATTCAAGATTACCATGAAAAAATAAGTAGAGAAGAGTCCTATAAATTTAACTTTCTAGAAGTGTTTACTTAACCAAAAAGTGAATGGAATAAATATCGGCAATAACTAAAACCCAACTAAACTCCAAACCGAACAATAAAGCACATATACACAAACAAAGATTCGTCATTAATTACTGGCGGAATACCACATGCTCGTGCAACAACAAAAAATCAACATCAAAATAGATAGCAAACAAAAGTGCAGAAAATAATCAATAAAAATTTTAAAGAATACGAAAAAAACCATCATCACTTAATTTTTGTGTCAAACCATAAACCCTAATAATAGTGATACGAGTAAACTCGTATCGAGAGATAACTGCGAGAGATCGCGGAGAAAATGTTGGTTCGTTCGCAGGATCCTCCCGTCGAGCAGCCAACTATCGTTCAACTAGGGTTTTTGATAAAGTAAATTGCAGAGAAAAGTAAAAGAAGATAAAAACATAAAGATAAATATATTTCTTAAAAAAATGAATGATTCAAAAGATAACAAAGGCTCCTATTTATAATAGGAGTAACCTAACTTAATGATCAAGAAATAAATATCCTAATTATATAGAAAAGATATAGAAAATCACTAATTAACTAATTAACTAAATAATAGAGATATGGTGGTATTCCATAGATATTCAAGGTGGAAACCACGATAAAATGAAGAGTGGCGAACAAAAGCTTTGGCGAGGTATCCCCACCCAGATCAAACGCACACCGAACAGTAGAGCATCTCCCTTCATCACCTCCATCAAAAATCATCAAAGGATGACCATTGTGGTTGCCAAAATTCATTGTTAAAATGGGAAGCTTGTCCACGCGTCCCAGAATGCTCAAACACGACGTGTCCTTGCGCGGAGGAATCCACTGTGTATCACCGTCAAGCGATGTTGGTCGATGATTCATTCTTGCAACATCACCATCAATTGGATTCGCGGCATCATTAAAACCTATATCATCCAAATTGTGAAATTTCTCTGTAACTCTACTCTTGCCGAGAGAAGAACTAAAGCAGTCGCGTTTCACACCCTCTGAAATCCCCAATTTTATAGAACCAGGGAAAACAACAAGTACAAAATGAGGGACCGATGTTTGAATGGTATTGGAGTCGCCCGATTGAGAGATCACGGCTAGTGGGGGTGGGTCATCGTCTAACAATTCGCCCTCATCTCCACTGATATCGGGGCTGCACGGAGGAGCTGGCGGGGGCAGATTCATGGACGAGACAGCAGCTGCAGCGGGCAGTGGGGCGGCTGTGCGGCAATGGCTCGTCGCGGCGTGTGGATCGCCCACGCAGCGTGCGTTTGCATCCATCCAAGACTCCAATTTTCTGACAATTGCAGTCAGGCGCTCGAGCTGTGAAACCAAGGCTACCTCCGGTAGATTCGGTTCCAAAGTCGACATCACCAAATCACATGGCATGTCGAGGGGCTTCATATGGCCGACGTTGTTGTATGGCGGTTGGTATGGAGGCGATAGTGGCTGGAGGGGCTAGTAAGGCGACTGTGCAGCGGTGTATACCAGATGCCCGTCTGGTGGGTCAGGTTCGGGTCACGGGTAGAACACCGAAGAGGGCCTTGGCATACTAAAGGGAGGCGCTGGAATTGGGCGCGCCGGGTCTGGATAGGAGTATCCAAATTGCACGTTCTGACTCTGGGGTACCAACACGATGTGGGGCTCAGCATGGGCAGTGGCGAGAGGAACGGTCTGTCGAATTGTAAGACCTGTCGGATCTGTTGATAGACAGGTTGCCATGACTGGGTTCCAGCGTTGAAGTAACTCGGCTGTGCATAGGGGCCTGGTACGTTCGTGTTGAAGCACAACGGTGTATGGGCGGCCAGACCAATTTCCTCCAGCGCTAGCATCTCTAGATCGTCGATTGAAAGAGGTTGGCTATGCTGGAGACTGAAGAACTGATAATGGAAAAAATATATGTGGGCGTGTCTTCCTCGCACTTAGAGATCGTCTTCACCGATGCAGAATTTCCCCCGTCGATCAGCTTGGGGTCGAATTGGGAGATGAGCATGAAATGAAAGCACCAGTCGATACGAGTAAACTCGTATCGACAGATAACTGCTAGAGATCGCAGAGAAGATTTTGGTTCGTTCGCGGGATCCTCCCGTCGAGCAGCCAACTATCATTCAACTAGGGTTTTTGATAAAGTAAATTGCAGAGAAAAGTAAAAGACGATAAAAGGATAAAGATAAATATATTTCTTCAAAAAAATGGATGATTCAAAAGATAATAAAGGCTACTATTTATAATAGGAGTAACCTAACTTAATGATCAAGAAATAAATATCCTAATTATATAGAAAAGATATAGAAAATCACTAATTAACTAAATAATAGAGATATGATGTATTCCAAAGATATTCTGGTATCAAATAGTTTCACCATAAATGTGCAACTACATATCTCAGCTTCACATAGTAGAAGATGGAGTATAAAAGTAACAAAAAATGGACAGCTTTACTGATTCAACCAGCAGATCTAACCGTGAAAAAAAATCAAAAGCAAACCTTAGGAAGCAAAGTAAGAGCGAATGGAGAGCTCATTGAGCAAATCTAACAATTAAACAAGCACAGTTTCTGATCAATAAAAAAAAAAGCGAGCAATAAGTTGGCATTTTGCAGTGATCACGTTGCAAAGCAAAATCATGAAATGATCTGATTCGTTGGATAAATCGATTGTTACCTGATTGAAGAAACTCGATTTAGGAGCAGATGGTGACACCGACAATGCGGAGAAAATGAGTATGAAGTAAAGGAGACGAATTTTGGTTGTCGAACGAGGCACACAAGATTCAAAGTCTTTGAATAGTACTCCCTTGTACTAGAAACGAAAATATTACTCCCATCTACAAAAACAAAGTAGTCATACACTCCACCAAATTAGTCTATCACTCTATTTTATTTGAAATATTATATACTATATTTGATTTATAAAATTAACAAATTTAATGATACTCCTTCCCCAACTAAAATAATTTAAAATTTTAATCCTAAATAGATAATCATTCTAATAATATGCTGTAGTAACTCAACATCACCTATATCTATTTCTCTAATGAGTTCTTGTCTCTCATTTCATATTAATACTATTCATAACCATTTATCCTCTTTAGTTTGAAAAATTATACTACTACTACTATCATAATTGAATATAATTATTATGTTTGATTTATGAGATTAAATCTCATAATTTATTTTTTAATACATATTTATATGATAATGAGTCATAGTCACTTCTCCAACTAAAATAATTATCCTATTACAATTTAGTCTTATAATAAATAATTATATAATATTTCTAGAGAGTGTTCGGTTTGCAAGATTGTATCCCGAGATTAAAATAAACTCACAACTCAATTCTAAATTATATCTTGATATTATTTTTATCTAGAAAATCGAACACCACTCTAATGAATTATACTCACCTTAATAGATAATCATATTGACAATATTCTAAAAAAGTTAAATAGGAAAGTCATGTGGCTTTAATTTCCACGCGAAAAAAAATTATAAACAAAACTAAATCAAAATAAAAATTATAAAATTTGGTAATATTAACATAAAAGAAAATTTAGTAATGGAATATTGATACAACCACCGTAATTTAGTGAACATGAAATTAGGCACATTCATAGATCCACGTCCATGTCAATTGTCAAAGTTCCACCGAATTAAAGTGGAGTAGTAACATTTAATTACTCAGTTACTCGCTTCATTGGCCGCTTCTCCTTTTCCGTATTTTGAGAACCTACTGCAACTTGTTCTTCTTCCTTTCCACTTACTGGATTCGTTGTTTCTTGGAAACTAAAAATCTTCTATAGGAATATCAAAGGAAGCAGATCCCACATCAAGTACGCTGTTTTTGCAATTCTTTTTTCTACTTCTTATGAATTTGAATTTTGGGATTTTGATGATATATGGAAATCGAGTAGAATCTAATTTTTTTTCTTCATTAGTTTTGGGTTTTTGACTTGTCGATAAATTCGATCTTAAAGTGGAATTAAAATAAAGATTTCCACGATCTTTGTTGAATCTGGAAATAGAAAGAGCTAATAATCTTGATCCCAGAGGGTTTATTGTAAAAGAGCTGTTTAGATTCTGCTGTCAGTTAATTAGCTTCCATTTTATTTAGCTTTTATGTGTCAGTTTTATTTTACGTATTCTTGAATTTGCTATTTTGAATCGAAGATGCACATTATATTTTACAGTGATGAATAGTGCATTTAGTTAATCATGCATTGACATTCTTTGATAGGGAGTTGGTATAATGTTCCTGCGTTTAATCCAATAATCCAATATCAGCTGCCCAGAATTGGGGGTGCTGCTGTTGTGAATCATCAGGAGAAGCAAATCTTTCAATACCTATAGTTAATTCTTGATAGATTGCTTCGTGATTTTGTGGAGTGAATAATCTTGGTGTTAATTCTCAACTACAAGAGTGGGGTCTGATCTGGAGATGTCTGGAGCACAAGAACAGTTAGAGATCAAGTTTAGGCTGATCGATGGATCAGATATTGGCCCAAAAAGCTTTCCAATAGCAACGAATGTTGCCACCATGAAGGAAAATATCATATCTCAGTGGCCTAAAGGTAGATAAAACTTTCAAATAGATATGATTCTCTATGTGTGTATTTGTGATTTCTATAGATTTGCTTTTTAGCTGTGTTGCTCCTACGGTTGAGATTAGCAGCCCACTATTTGTTGTCAATCCATCGAGGCATTGTCCTATTTCATTTTTTTGGTTGTGGTTGTGCTAGAATTTAAACTTTACATGTGCCTTTGATGGGGCATGTAGCTGCAAATCTTTAATGTGGGTTGTTTTCAAAGTTGAGATAGATACGTATGTGTAGTAGTTAATCTCATATTCTGTATCCCTCAAGGAGAAACTGAAATCTTGAGCTATGACTTTCTCAGTCTTTTCAATGAAGACTAGAGAATGAATTTAGATCTTATTTACTTTAAAAGATCAGGAATTAAATAACTCTAGTTATGATATGATAAGTCTTGTATGCCTTTATTACCGGATTGCTATTTTATGATTAAGGTCTGGACCTTCCAAAAATGTGTATGGCTCTAAATATAGATAAAGCCTAGCCTATAGGGATCTCTTTATTACCGTAAGAGATGTGCAATAATGTACCCAAAAATTCATATTTAGGACTGCTGGAAGTGTCGACACTATAGTTGATGAACAAATGCAGTTATAGATATGAGGGAATGCATGCATCTTGTCACCTGCATTTGCAGTGTAATAACACCATAGTCATTATGTTGTAAGCATCTCACAATGCTGTAAAAAAGTTTGATCTGTCTCAAAATGATAATACAAGTGTTACAATTGTTGGCAATTCTAATAATTTCTAGCTATTAGTTTAATACTGATCTTAATATGTATCTTTGAAACAGATAAACAAAATGGTCCACTTACAGTGAAAGACATCAAGTTGATTAGCGGGGGAAGAATATTAGAGAACAACATAACTGTGGGAGAATGCAGGGGCCCGTTATATGATATTCCAGGTGGAGTAACGACCATGCATGTCGTTGTTCAACCTCCGGCCAAGGAGAAAGGTTTGGTCTAACATTGTTTGAGAATTCATAAATGGAGTACAAATACAATAAAAATAACATTTGATCAGTTTGCAATTTGTGCGAAAAATCACTCTCATTTGCCTTCTCTTCCTTCCACTTTTCCATGTCACATCTCATTAAAGTATGTCAATGTTTTCATCTTGGCACAGAGAAGAAAATGCTGAGTGATTCAAAGCAGAATAAATGTGGCTGTGTGATATTATGAGATGCAGCTCCAGAAGCAACAATACATTCCACGTATTCCAGGTTGGTTAGTAGCATTTTTATTCACTTACAAAAATGTTCTGTTGATGGCAAACTTGATTCTTGTTTAATGATTGAATACAGATAAGGTAATGGAGTTAGGAACAACACGGAGACATGTGTAATTCTTGGTTCTTAGAAAACAGATGGTCAAATGTGAAGTCCTCATAAATCATACTCAGTCTAGATTCAGGCGTCCAGATATCAGGCATTTCTCGCAACCATTATAGTTGCTGATATCACTGTTTTAATTCGTTTGAGGATTTATACACTGTTTTTGGAAATAAGACATTTACAGTTGCTGAATGGGAAAATGGTTTAGTTCTTGGGTCAAAATTCATTTTTGCTTTGTATGTGCAGTAAGTTTTAGTTTTTCCTTGAACTGGCCACAATACTATTTAGCACAATGGGCAGTATAGCCATTCATGTGCACGATGTGCCTTTGTAGTTGCGTACAAAAAAGGTGGGCGGATATTGTTTTTCTTGTATTTCATCAGGTGTGGCAGCTGCCACAACTGTTCTTGGTGGAGAGATTCTGCAGTCTCTTTCTTGCTTGTCATTGAGCCAATAATAGATGCACAGATTGAGCTTTTATAGGTCGAGCCAATGTCTTACACTTTTATGCAGGCCATTTGGTGTTGGGGCTTTTGCTTGTAAGAAAAAAAATGACAGAAATGGCCTTTATTAGGCTCAATAATGCACATAGTTGTTTAGTTACCCAGAATTAACTAACTCAAAGCCTGAGAAAAAGCAGAGGCGCATCTCCCTCCATTTAATAAACCGTAAATATTGGTGGTTTATGTTAAGAAATGAATTTTCCTATTTTTTTTTTCTATTCTGTCGTTTTTTGGCTTTAATGAAATTTTGACTTGTCTATCATAAAAAAGGTGTAATAGGTGTAATTATAAAAAGACTAAAGACCCTTTTTGGTCATAAACATATGACGATTTTATGATTTTGGCCCAAAATATTATCTTTTGAATTATTTGGTCCCCCACAAATAAAAACGGATCACATTTGGTCCGAATTGGACGGAACTGTTAAATTTAACAATAAACAAATCTTAATTGAATCTTGACTGGATTAAGAATTAATAATTATATTTTATTAATGTCTAATATCTAATTAACCCAAAACTAAAAAATTACAAATTTTACGTTAATAATTTTTGACAAAAATAAAATAAAACATAAAATGATTTAACAATACTAAATGGAATGAACCGATGGTCTATCTCCCCAATCTCTCTCTTTACAATTCCTACACTGAATCTCGTCTATCTCCCCCATCTCTCGCGGGCGGTTCAACTCTGGTTCGGGGCGGCGATTTACCTTCGATTCAACCCCAGTCTCACGAAAAACCCTAGTTCTCCTTGAGTTGGTTCGTGGATGACTCCTATCACCGTTGCTTGGGCGATCCTCGTGATAATAAGTACACGTTTGAGAGGAGGAGAAAGGCGAAACACAGTCAACCAGCTCCGAGTGAAAATCGAGAAGGTAAGCTTTGCCTTGATTTTGTGTTGATTTGTCTTGATTTTGTCTTATTTTCTTGATTTTGTGTCGATTTGTCTTGATTTCGTACCGAAATGGCAGAATTCATACCGGAATCGGAGGCCACGTCCACCGCCACTCTCACTGGTCTCTCTGCTGTAGTTCGAATGGTCCATGGTTGGTTAGTTTGGGTTACTTGAGGTTCTTACAAAAACTAGGGTTTCTCTCCAAAACAAACCGAGGAAGAAGATGAATGAGAGAAAAAGAATGTAAAATTATACTAGGGTTTATAAATGACAAGCAGTTCCTTTTGATAATAATAATTTCGAATAAAATTCGAATTTTTTTAAAAAAGAATAAAAATTCGAATATAAACTCTTAATCCGGTCAAAATTCAATTAAGATTCTTTGACTGTTAACTTAAACAGTTTCATCCCATTCAGACCAAATGTGACCCGTTTTTATTTGTGATGAACCAAATAATTCAAAAGATAATGTTTTGGATCAAAATCATAAAAACGCCATATATTTAGTACAAAAAAGGACTTTAGTCTTATAAAAAAAATGAAATACTACCTAACAAACCAACCAAACATGATGAAATGCCAAGATACGAAGTCATTTCTAGGCCCACATTGGAACAAGTCTAAATCTCTAATCCAAAGGATGACATTAGGATTTCAGTTTAGTCCACTATATATATAGTTGAACCTAAAGGATACATCCCTCATTCATTTGGCGATGAAATTGGACTAAAAAAAATTGGACTAGTAAACAATGTGTGATGGAATATTAGAAGCATGAGTATCTAGTAATCAGCTACATTTAACATTGTTGACAGTTAAAGGAGGATATCAGATCGGAAGATCCAAACTACGGGGCGAGGCCAGCATGTGATCTAAATACGTTGAGAAAGATGAGGATACCATAGTAGCGGACAGCATTTGGCAACGGCCAGTTGCCTCTATTTAGAAAGTTGGGATCAGGAGCGGTCTCCGACATAGACTCTAGAAGCCAAGACCAAGCGTATTCACCAACGCAATGAGACTATTGCCACACCAATAAATTAATTTCCCTTGATGTAATAAGCCCTTATAATCAAGTTAAGAGTCGTTTAAATTAATTGAAGACAAGCACTTGTATATTACATACTCTCAAGCTGCACTTCCATTCAAATGTACAAACAATGGGTAGATAGAGTAGTTAACAATCATGTGTGTGGCCAGCTGAGTAAATACAATTTATAGCAGCCACCATTAAGCATCAAGTCTTTGACACCTGCTGAAATTAAATAGAGATACCGGTAAACACATTTTCTGGACAATTATCTACTCTACCAAATATGTGAAAAGTGTAGAAAATGAGCAAACAAATGTTTTCCAACCTATACCATCAAAGAAAATGCACTCTTATTAGCTACAAACAACTAGTAAAAATTGTCTAATACAGAACTGAACATGAGATTCAAGTAGCAAAGCCTACCTGGCCTCTAATCATGCCTCACTCTTCCGATGCTTCATCAGTGTCCGACAAGGGCAAGAGGGTACTAATCCCGAGCACATGTCCATTAAGGCAAACATAGTACTCGATGCAATCATCATAAGCACCCAACCGGCAGCTAGCACTCGATGGTATCATCTTTGCCGCGAGCATGTTCCATAGCTTTGCCTTACAGTAAGGGCAGATCTCAGTGGGATGCAGTGGAGCGCTTCTGTTTATGAGTAGTTTCCTGACCTTTGAAGTAGCAAAAGATTTGAATATTCCACGAAAGAATCCCACATCACCATCATCCCCCTGGTCAAGGTGCTCACAAGGATCTGATACGTATAAGACATCTGTTCTGCATTGTGGTAGCAAAAAGCTCTTCCCTGATGTCCTTGAGAAGCGTGTACGGTAGACAAAATGACCTGGAATGTGACTACTACTGAACAGCCCATCCTTGCGCGATCCAGAACAATATATGAGCAGCTTACCAAGAGCTCTCCAATTTCCATCTACACTATGACTCCCACTTGACTGCATATCAAGCATCATCTTAGGAGCTCGAGTCTTGCAGAATTCCTTCCAAAGAACACGTTTGGCAAGATCATCAAACCATTTGCAAGCACAAGAAAGTGCTGCAATCAATTTCGGGTTCCAATTTAAATGGTTAAAAACTAAAAATATGATTTCTTCACTAAGGTGACCTTTTGTACAAGCACAACTTGGCGAATGTACGCAGCGGTATTGCTTTGTCAGGATCATTTTCCGAACCTGGAACAAAAAGAGGCATTGTGATTAATATCTAGTTCGGCGCCAGAAATCCCAGTGGCACCCATATCCTTGACCAGGAAAGTGGTAAGCTAACAACTAACATTCACTGATGAGATATGCAAGAAGAATCCAGTTGTATATCCAAAAAAGCAGGATTAAGAAGCCATGAGGTAAAATAAGGCGGCATCTCAAAAATGAAGACTGAATACTATATAAGATATCAAATGTAGCAAGAAGGGAATTTGTGTGCGAAAACATGAAGAAATATAAGCGTTTGCTTTTACTTTGTATCTTTAGATCAAGACCCATAACTATTGGTACAAGATAAACAAGTTGGCTAAGAGAAATAGTTCTAGACAAGTGCTAGAACGATTGCATGTCTTTCTGTATCAGCGAATCAGTCTTTCATCATCCATATTGTTCAGCTATTCTCTTCTAGGGAGCAGAAACTAATTAAACAAACAGGTGGCTAACTACAGAAAAGAGAAACGAGAGAAACTCCCGGGAACCAGACACTCATTGAGCAAGAACTGAAAGTTTGAAACCACCTAGGGACTAATGGTCTGCCAATTTGTAGACCGAATGTTGTTAAACCAACTAATTCCCCCAAGTAGTAATAGAATAGAACAGTCTAAATGCAAGAAAACAGACAACCACAACCCGTCACACAAGTGACTGGTGTCAGACATACACAGACACAGAGCACGAGCTTTATCCTCCAACACAAACCACCAAATTGGAATAGCTCTAAGCCAAAGGATGACAATAGAATTTTACTGAAAGGAAGAGCTTTGTCCACTATATATTGTTGAACCCCAAAAAAGCTTACTGGCTGGCGAGGTGATTGAAAGATACATGTCTCAGCACATGTAATTTACACGAATTTAATGAGAAGACCAGTCTGTGCAAAATCCTGAAAGAATATGTCAACCATCCAACGAAACTCAATACATGTAATTGTTAACACAACCTGCATTGGTAGCAACTAATTCGAAACCAATAATCACATGCCTAAACGTCCTTAGAACTCTAAAATCCACCCCAAACTCCACATAAGGAAACCCAAACAAACCCATCATCCAAAACTGTAGAAAAGATTTCCTCAAATTCAAAATGTTAATCCGTCGAATACAGAAATAAATAAGCAAACGTCTTCATTTCCATGAAAACAATATTCTAACCTCACTTCAAAAGCAATCCCGATTTAGCATATTCCCCCGGGCTCAGCTGCATGAACAAGAAAGAAGAAATTAGGGATTTGCGAAAGCACATCTTGAAGCACAAAATTTTTGCAAGCACCTGATAACGAGCAAAAATGGTGAATCTTGCCGATTCTTGAAAACAGTTTTGACCCATACATGGGAAGAAGAAATCAATTTTGAGCTAAGAGATTTTGCATTGAGCGATTTGGATGGAGTAAATAAAAGGGTTTACGAGAATGGGAGTTGGTATCTAGAAGAGCTATGGAAATGATAACTTAACCAGGCTGTCACGTATATACATTCACTATTTTTTTGAAGTGTAAGTAACCTCCTTTTGTTTTTAACTAACGAAGTCAGGTTGACTGAAAATCGCCAACAAAATTGTTTATACTGAAAGTATGTGATAAACGTTCTTGGATATTTGGAGGTGGATTATTTTTTGGGCTGTGATTAAATGAGGCCCAGATAGGAATTGGGCCGGTGGCTGCCCTAGCCCAATGCCCGGGTGATATACACCCCTGCCACTCCTCTCTGCCTCTTGACATTCGAAACACTCTATCTTCTCTCTACTCTCTCTCGACTGTTGAAATCCTCTCTTCTCTTCTTCTTCACCGATGAGTCTCTAGTTGTTTCTCTGTGATCTTTCATGGTTATTTGAGTGATTGATCTTGTGTGAGTGTTGGAGAAGGCAACTGCTTCGGTTGCTGTGGTGTTGGTGAAACTAGGGTTTTGTGTGTGAGGGTTTTCTGTGAGTCTGTGTTCGAGAGGTTTCAGATCTGGCATAGTGGAGTTGTTTGGGGTTGATATCTATTGTGTGAGGTGAATCACTAGTGGATTCAACGGTGCTCCCTTGGATCTGGTTTCTGGAGAATAGATTCGTACTATTAGCGGGTGGCTGAGCCATTGCTAAGATCTATTCGGTTTCTTTGTGTTTCTTGTGTTTCCTGCTTACTTGTTTGCTTTACTCTTAAGATCCGAGAGGATCCTTGTTGTTTTGCTAACGTGTGTGTTAAGTGTGCAGGGTTCATTGAGGGTCCAGTAGCATCCGGTCAATGAGGGCTAGGATTCTTATGTAATAGCTAGATTCTTTGTAAATAAGCCGCGTGGGTGAGAGTTTGGCTGAGCTCTCTTGTATAAGAACAAAGAGGTCTCGGTAAATAGTGAACCCGGACTTGTCTGATCCCTACAGTGGTATCAGAGCCACGAGGGGACTAGTCTGGCACGCTGAGTAACATTAAGGAGGTGGGCAAGTGAATCCTTCTTCGAGTGAGGGTTCGCTCTGGTAAATTGGCTGAATATCCTGTTTTCTTTTTCTGTTTAGTGCCAAATATATGATTGAGATATTGTTTGCTGGTAGACAGTCTTTGGCAAAGACTTAGACTTAGGCCGTTTCTTGCTTTCTCTGTGTTTATTGCTTCCGTTATTTCTTGGTGCTCTGTGATTTCTGATCTCTCATTACTTGACCACCAAGCATTTGTACTGCCTAAGTGACCCCCTGCGCCCTCCAGAAGTGAGTTATTGCGAACTGGGATAGTCTTAGCCAATGTGCTCGTGACAGTCAGGGATTTGAGGTCTGATTTGTTGCGAAAGTTGTGTGAAAGTGTGCCTGGTCTTGCTGTGTATGTCACTGTGCCTGAAAGTTTGTAAGGTTGTGTGTTTCTGTCTTGCTTCTTGTGTTCTTGCAAAAGTGATTTCAAAGATGTCTAAACCTGTTGGTTTAATTCATTTTAATGGCAAAAATGATTTTGTGATTTGGAAACAGAAGTTGAAATGCATTCTTATTCAACAGAAAGTGTTTAAAGCTGTTGATGGTTCTTTACCTGATGACACTTCTCAAGAAAAACTGGATGAAATGAATGAGTTGGCTAGAACTACTATTGTTCTCAATTTGTCTGATTCTGTGATTAGGAAAATTGATCATATTGAATCTGATTCTGAAATGTGGAAACACCTTGATACTTTGTTTACTGAAACTTCTATGTCTTAAAGGATGTATTTGCTTGAAAAATTGTTTAAATTTAAGCTTGACTTGTCCAAGGATATTGATGATAATGTGGATAGATTTCAGAAGCTTGTGCAGGATATTAAAAGATCTGGTGATCAAACAATTGATCACCAACAAAGTTCTAAAGTTCTAGGGGGAGGTTTGCTCGGATAGCAGTGTCGGTTGACCTTTCGAAAGTTCTAAAGTCTCGGTTTGGGTCAATGGGATTCCTTATAATGTGAGTACGAGGCACTTCCGTTGATTTGCTTTGGCTGTGGGAAGTATGGCCACCTAAAGGTGGCATGCCAGGGAGAAGTTAGGGAGGAAATACAAGCAGACGACGAGGGTGTTGTTACGGCTTCGGCTGTAACGGATTCCCCAAGCCTCAAGAGAAGTTTGGGCAGTGGATGGTGGTTGAACGAAAGTCGAGAGGATGATGCGGGATGGGCCATGTTTGGGAAAAGATTCTGGTGGATCTGGGTTGGGAAAAGATTATGGTAAATTGGATAAAAATCCTTTTGCGGCATTGTCAGATATGAATGGGACCCAGCGTGATAGTAGGAAAGGAAAAATGGTTGAAACAAATGAAGATTCTGAGGTAGCTGGTAGTGATATTGAGGAAGATTTGGTGAGATTCTCCCCAGCAAATTGTGGCACTAACTTTAGAGGAATTTGTTATGCTAAAAAATACGCATGTGGGAGAGACTTGTGGGGTTAACATTGTTGAAGCAGGCCCACAAACAAAAAAAGGCTAAGGGCTGGGAGAAAAGCAACGTGAAAGCCCAAAAAGGAAAGGGCAGCAAAATCACTTGTAACTTAAATATTGGGCATAAGAAGGCTGGCATAGGAGGAAAAACAAAAGATGGGCCCGACCCGAAGCAGACATTAAAAGATCTGGTTTTGGGGGTTAGAAAAGGGCAAACAAAATTGAACACCCATTAGCATACATCGGTTAAGATAAATGACAACAAAAGCATAATCTTAGGTGAATTAATGGTGAACAAGAACATGGAAAATTCAGGGAATCTACCAGCAGCTAAAGGTCCGGGGTTGGCTGGATTACCTGATTCTACTGACCGTCGACTCCTCCAGACCGAACCCCCTGATATTGCAAAAGATAAAAATCCTGAGGCTCTCGTTCCAGTTGCTGAAGCTGTGAGCAAACTCTGGAATTTTGGACCTCGACTCTTCAATGGAAGATGGTGAAGATGATGTGCTTGGAGAAGCTGTCCGTCTCGGTTAGTTTAACTCATCTTCGAGTTGCCCATTTCTGCCATTCTTAATTATAATGAAGCTGAAGATTGTTACATGGAACTGTCAAGGTGTTGGGAAAGCCAATTTTGATAGGGTCTTTCGCAATTTTAGTTGGGAGTTTGCGCCAGATATTTTTGTTTTAATGGAAACTAGAATACGTGGAGATAGAGCAGATGCAGTTGTTGGTAAATTGGGATATCAATTCTCACATAGAGTGGGGGCAACTGGCTTTGTGGGTGGTATATAGGTGTTGTGGAATGATAATATTAAAGCTAGACATTATATATAACCATAGACAGTTTGTTCATTGTCGGATACAAAAAGGTACTCCGCAAGAAGTACTTTTTACCACTTTTGTGTACGGCAGCCCGCAACCGGCTAAGCGGAGAGTTCTGTGGGAGTTCCTTCAACTGCTAGCAGCCGAGGTATCTGGTCCATTGATTATCTCAGGGGATTTTAATGCTATTTTGAATCACTATGAGAAGAAAAGTAGTATTGTTGCTTCCTCAAGGGTTAGTCCAAGTTTTCAGCGATTTGTTATTGATTACATGTTGCGTGATATGGGGTTTTGTGGTCCGATGTTTACTTGGAACCGGGGATCAGTTTATGAGAGACTTGACCGAGCCTTGTGTAACAATCTGTTTGACGAAACCATGCCCGAAACGTCAATTTTCCACCTCCCACGGATTAAATCTGATCATAGGCCTATGTTGATTAATATATGAGGTGAGTTGAGATGGCACGAGGAACAACCATTTTGGTTTTTTACAGGATGGTTGCAGCACCAGGACTTTGCTAGAATGGTCAGGGAGTCCTGGATTGAACAACCTTCTATTACCTCAGTTTTGAAACAGTTTACCGAGTCAGCAAAACTATGGAATAGAGAGACTTTTGGCAATATTGGCAATCGAAAAAGAAAATTAATAGCTCGAACAAAAGGGGCCCAAGCCGCACTTGAGGTCCATCATTCTCACAATTTGGTGGATCTCGAGCAAAAGCTTAAGGATGAGCTTGAGGAGGTGCTCGACCTAGAAGAAATATTATGGCGCCAAAAACCAAGGGATGACTGGTTAGAATTTGGGGACAGGAATACGAAATACTTCCACAATCGGACACTTGCTCGCAGACGTCAAAATAAAATTGAGGCCCTTCAGTTATCAGGGGACGAGTGGTGCTTTGATCCTAGTGAACTCCAAAGCTCGGCTCTTTCTTTCTATAGACAGCTATACACAGTTTCAGATTTATGGCCAGCCCTATCCGTTGCGGGGCTGCTTTCCTTCCATTAAGCTGAAGGACTTGGAGATCTTGAATGCAAATATGACGAAAGAAGAGATACGGTCAGCTCTTTTTGAAATGAAGCCTCTACAAGCTCCGGTGTCGGATGGGCTACATGCACAATTTTTTCAATCACAATGGGGAGTGGTTGGAGACTCGATATGTCGGGTGGTCATGGGAGTATTCCAGGGAGCTCCCCTTGAATCTGCCCTCAATAGAACCTCTCTGGTTCTCATTCCAAAAGTCCAAGAATTGGAATTTTTAACGGAATTTCAGCCTATTAGCCTATGCTCAGTTCTTTACAAGCTCATCACAAAGATCATTGTTAGGAGGATGGCTAATTTCATGAAATATGTGGTTTCTCCTAACCAACTAAGCTTTATTGCTGGTCGAAGTATAATAGACAATGTGGTTATTGCTCAAGAATGCGACCATTCCATGAATAAATGCAAAACTCAAACAGGGTGGATGTCGATTAAAGTGGATCTAGAAAATGCATATGATAGAATTCAGTGGGAGTTTTTGGAGGATTGTATGATGGATCTGGGGTTGCCTCAGCAGCTTATTAGTTTGATCATGGAATGTGTGTCCACAGCCACAATGCAGGTGCTATGGAATGGTTCTCCTACGAGCGTGTTCAAACCTGAACGGGATATTCATCAAGGAGATCCCCTCTTGCCTTATCTGTTCGTTTTGGGCATGGAAAAGTTGAGCCATAGTATTAATAAATCAGTCCAGGACCGGGATTGGGATCCTATTCGGCTGGCTCGGCATGGTTCCCCGGTCTCTCATTTGTTCTTTGTTGATGATTTAGTGCTATTTTGCAAAGCTGATATGAAGAACGCAAGAACTTTAAAGTCAATCCTGGACAAGTTCAATCACCATTCGAGGCATAAAGTGAGTGCAAGCAAAACTCAGTTATTTTTTTCTCTGAATATAGATGTCAGTCTTGCGCAAGCCATAGAGAATCATTTGCAGTTTCAGTCAGTATGTAATTTGGGGAAATACTTGGGGATCCCAATCTTCCATGGAAGGGTCACGAAAAACAAATTTCAATACCTAATTGACAAAGTCCGAGCTCGGTTGAATGGATGGAGTGCAAGTTCGTTGTCTCTAGCTGGGAGAATTACATTAGCCAAAGTAGTGCTTAACTGCAATTCCGAGTTATTGCATGCAGGTGGTCCTCCTTCCCGCTGCAGTAATTACAGAAATTGAAAAGCTTATTAGGCAGTTCGTATGGGGTGCCTCAGATGGTAAAAAGAAGCTGCCACTTGTGAGTTAGGTGGCCTTGGCATTCGCGACCTCAGAGTCCACAATCAAGCATTTATGGTGAAGTTTGGGTTCAGAATTATTTTGAATAAGGATGCTTTATCGGTGCGAATATTAAGGGAGAAGTATAAGATCGATAAAGGATGCCCAACTACAATAAAACGAGCCAATTGTTCCTTTCTCTGGGGCTTCTTATCGAAAGTCTGGAACGATGTCCATGATAGTATTTGTTGGTCTATTGGTAATGGGAAGCTCACAAAATTTTGGCTAGATGTGTGGATCTCGAGTTTAGGGCCATTAATCAACCATACGGTAAATGATGCGATGGTTGAAGTTGATGCCTATGTTTGTGATTTTGTGGATGAGCGTGGGAACTGGAAGTGGACTGATTTAAATGTTATTACTCAGCCAGCAGCTATGCAAATTGTTAGTATATGCCCTCCAAATGAGGAAGCAGACGATGATCTTTGTGTTTGGCGGTGGAAATCAAATGGGAAGAGCTCGGTGGCGGAAGCATATGGCTATTTTTCTCGTGATTGATGGGGTTCAAAGGATAATTGTTGGGTCTCGATCTGGAGTTATAAAGGTCCTCATAGAGTTCGGCAATTTTTATGGCTTGCTTTCAAAGACCGATTACTTACCAATGTTGAGAGGTGTCGCAGACATATTACTGATGATGCAACTTGTATTGTTTGTGGGGGAGCACAAGAATCCATTGATCACGTCTTGAGATGCTGCCCGACTGCCTCTTCCGTTTGGAGTAAGATAGTCCCAAGAGATACTTGGTTCAGGTTTATCTCTATTCCATTTGAGACTTGGTTGATTGAAAATTTGAACTAAAGCAAAGTAGCAGATGGTTACTCTTGGAGTACTATATTTGGTTTAATTTGTTGGAGACTATGGAAAAACAGGAATGCTAAAGTGTTTGGGGGTGAGACGTGGTCGATGGATAGCAAGATAAGCCAGAGCAGGTCTTGGGCGCGAGCTGTGCAAAACTATGCTACACGCAAAGTCATGACTACAGTTCCATTGAGCAAGTTAGTTAGTTGGTCCCCTCCAACGTCAGGTAGCTGGAAGCTCAATACGGACGGGGCAGTGAAGGGAGTATCTCAAGTGGCATCAGGCGGTGGTGTTATTAGGAATGATGTCGGGGTCTGGTTTAAAGGATACTCCAGGAGCTTAGGACATGGTTCGGTAATTGTGGCTGAATTATGGGTCATATATGATGGTTTGCAGCTTGTCTGGGACAACGGAATACGAAGTCTTAAAGTCAAGAGTGACAACCAATCAGTGGTCTTTATGATTAACTCGAATAGAGAGGATGGAAGTTGTTTCAGTCTCGTTCGAAATATTTGGAGTATGTGTGATAGAAACTAGTCTGTGGTAATCAAACACGTATATCGTGAGGCTAATTCAGTTGCAGATTTTTTGGCAAGGTGGTCGTCAGGTCGGGATACAGGTATGTACCTACATGATGAGCCACCAATTGGAGTACGGAACTTGTTATTGAGTGATCGTTTGGGAATCTCATGTGTTCGAGCTGGATACACTGTAATATTTTCTTAAGGGCTATGCCCTCTCTTGTAACCAAAAATAAAAAAAAATTAAAATATTAAATAACTTATAGTAATTTATATAAATACTCTCTAAGGG
The DNA here is from genome assembly GCF_004379255.2 of Salvia splendens. Classification (NCBI taxonomy): domain Eukaryota; kingdom Viridiplantae; phylum Streptophyta; class Magnoliopsida; order Lamiales; family Lamiaceae; genus Salvia; species Salvia splendens. The sequence continues at coordinate 12,121,471 of NC_056037.1, read as the reverse complement.
GTGCGTTATAATGTTAACTTTTCTTAAATTGCTAACTTGTTAATTCATCAACGTAGTATATTGAAAATGTCAACACGATCACATTAAAATGTCAACACATATTTGTGTTGACATTTTAATAAACTGTGTTGACATTTAAATATTAATGTCAACACAATCTATTTAAATATCAACTTAAGTTTATGTTGACATTTTATTATCATCGTGTTAACATTTTTAATACATACTCTGATAATATATAAGCGTCTAAATAAGGTACTTAATCCCAAATTAACTTTCTTAATCATATCATTTCAATTTCACATATCTTTAGGTCATTCTAACTTAATTGATACGGATCTTCATGATTGAATACATATTGATTACCCCAAAATTTGTCAATATGCTTGATCTCAATTAGACACCAAAAAGTGTAAGTGTAGCTAGACTGCAAAAAATTGATTCAAAATGAAATTGATGGGGAAGAAAAAAGGGGAAGGATGTGTATGGTGGGAGGACCCTCTTAAGTATCTAAGACCTTGCTCAAGAAGATGGGGCAACCTTATACTACTTTCGTCAAGGCAAATCTCTCCATTGCTTTCACTTTTCTACGATTATACAAGCAGTAGGTGCACACACGTGCTTGATGTTGGTTATTTTAGTGTAATTGGATTAACTTGATTGATCAATATTATCATAATGAGACATCATATAAGTTTGGAAGTGCGGAGTGCATGCTTGTTTGAATTTATTATGATTAGACAAGGGTTCGGGGGCAGCGCCCCCGAGTAGCGGGGTCCAAGAGGCGGCAGCCCCTGGCTGGGGTCGAGCTGTGCAGAAAATTCATCCGGAAATGTAATTTTTGATAGTCGAAGGACTAATTTGCAATTCTCGAAACCCTTGAAAAATAGTTAAAATCAGTTAATATCCGAAGAGACGCGACGTTTCGTTTCAGGCCTCTTCTTATTGATCATTTTCGATTCAAAGTTGTGATCGCAGAATCAACAGACGAATCTTCTACAAACCTGAATTGCATCCGATCAAATATTGGTAGAACCACCAAATTGATTTGATCTGAAAAATGTTTCACGCCTTTCAGGATATCCAATTGTTCACATTTAGTAAATCTCCCTACCACTTGATAGTTTTAGAAAAACTAAAAAAACAATCTAGCAAGTAGGAATTAGATAAATTCTCACAAGGAAGAAAGCTCAAAAAGAAGTTTACAATTTTAATTAATCAAAGTCTAATCTAAATGTCTCACAAACTAGTATTTGTATGCAGAATAGGAATCCTAAGAAATGAGAGTAAAATAGTGAAAAATCGGATTAAACATTGCACGGGCTAGGCCCGAGCGTTTTTGAGGTGACAATTCGCCCTACCAAGCAAACTCTCTGGAGTACAAAACATGCTAATGCCAAGTCGGGCTTTTTGTTGGACGGATTCGCCCGGTAGGGAAAACTCTTTGGAATCTCGGTCATATGTCAGCATAACACCCGGTCGAGCGTTCAGTTTGCTCAACCCAGACGAACTTTTTGGAGTCCGTTCTTAGTTATGACCAATTGTACGATGGAAAGGGGTGTGGAACGCCCGACCGAGCATTCTTCATGCCTCTCATTCCGACCTGTTTTGACTTGGAGCATCATCTTCCTATAATGGGTTCCTTCGGACCTCGAAGCTTCTTTCTCTAGCATCTTCCGGATGAGGGCGGATAGATCTTTTTGCGCCTTTCACTTCATGGCTCTTCTGATGGGTCTCCCTAGCCTTTCCAAAGGACTCGGGCTCACATGCTTCTCGGACTCGAATCTTAAGATCATATCAATAATTCTTTTTCTAACTTAAAAATCCCTACACATTCCATCTTCTACTCTAGTAGTTGAATTTACAAGTGGTACATTTGACTTGATTGTAGAAGGGAAGAGCCAAAGCCATTAGTTTATATCTTCTTCAGATGACTCACGACTAAGAGCACCCGCATTGCTATCTCGATGCGAGACGAGACTGCATCGAGACAGCGATGCAGGTGCTCCGTCGCGTCTCGTAGCCCGGGGGGAGGAGTGGGTGGCGGGCTGTCTCACCACGCGCGTCTGCCACGTGGCAAGCAGCGGTTGGGGCATGACGCCCACTCGCTGGCTCTGCGAGTGGGTGTCGATTTTAGGCTATTTTTAATTATTATTTTTTTAAAAAAATCTGGAAAAAAAATTGACCTTTTTTTCAGCCGTTTTTTTACCGTTTTTTTTTTGCAGTTTTTTTTTTCTTTTTTTCCCCACATTCGTCTATAAATAACCCAATTCCCCACCATTTTTTCCACACACAAACACTGCACTCTCACAAACACTATCATATCATCTCTCTTTCCTCTTCAATTTCTGTAAAAATGTCCGGTGACGAAAACTCCGGCGGCGAGGGCGGCGGCTACGACTTGAACGCGTTTGTCGACTGGGGGGCATGTACAATGTTTTGGGTGCTTCCGGTTCTGGTTCGTCGCCGGGCACCCAAGGCTCGTCGACGACGGCGTACCAAACACCATCTTTTTCAGTTGATGCAAACTATCGTCCCTCCCGTCCGAGGAGCACGCAAACGCAGGGATTATCCCAAATTAGGCGGTGGAGGACCGTGAGGACGACGGCCGTCATCCATACACACAAGCGGAGACGATGGCTCTGTTCGACGCTTGGATCAGCACGTCGAACGTTCCTATCCTCGGGAATCAACAAACCCGCAAGTATTTTTGGGATAAGGTCACCGACGTATACAACGCAAAAAAGCCGAGGGGGGCCTTCAGCCGCAACCTGAATATGCTTCACCCTCATTTTGAGCGAGCCGACAGAGATGTCAAAATATTTTGTGGGATCTACAAGAGGGAAGCGGAGCAATACCAAAGCGGAGCCAATGGATCCGACATTCTGATAGCGGCTTTGCAAGTTTTTAAATCCGACACCGGCAAGGATTTCAAATTTCCCGATGTTTGGGAGATGGTCAAACATCTTGATAGGTGGGTTGGCGGTGTCGATTCTAGCACGGGCTCGAGCTCGAGCTCGAAATGCACGAAGCATACGGCGGGTGGCCAATACTCGTCTAGTGATGACGGGGAAGGCAACGCCTCACAAGAGGTTGAGTTCCCGACATCCGATGCAGGGGGCTCCTCTGGTACACGACGTCTGCCGCAAGGGAACAAGGCGGCGAAGGCGGCTAGAGGGAGGGGGAGGGGTCGAGGCGAATCAAGCCAGACGGGCTCCCAAGGGCCGCCGTCCTCCCTAATGTCCATGTACTTCACCGCCACGATGGCTGACACTTCCCGCATGACGCCTGCCCAATAGGAAGCCCATCATGCCGACATTGAGTATCTGGCAAGTCAACTTGGTATTCCGCCTCCATCTAGCTTGGGTGCACCGCCACCGCCTTCGGGGGATGATTCGCCGGCGGAGTAGCTTTTATAATTTAAGTGTGCAATTTTTAATTTCTAGTATTTTAAAGAGGGAACATCATTTTTGGTCCACGAACTTTGCCAAAGTATCATTTTAGATCCATGAACTTTGAAAATATCATTTCAAATCCGTGAACTTTGAGTTAATATCATTTGAGGTACTTTTTACTATTTCCAAGTTTTTTAGGACGAAAATACCCTCAATACCTTAAAGTATATATATTTTTAATAAATTTATCATATACTCATAATTTTTTATAAATATCTTTACAATATATTTTTTGACAAATTTTCTAAATATAATTTGACCTTAAATATTATCACTTAATTTTGTGACATGCAAGTAAAATTGCTTCTTCAACTTTTATGTTAATTTTTTTAAAAATTGAATAAAGAACTTTCTTTAATAATGAAAAATAGAATAAAGATCTTTTCTTGCAAGTCACAAAATTAAATGATAATATTGAAGGTCAAATTATATTTAGAAAATTTGTCAAAAATATATTGTAAAGATATTTATAAAAAGATCTTTATTCAATTTTTTATTATTAAAGAAAGTTCTTTATTCAATTTTTTTAAAAAATTAATATAAAAAATTGAAGAAGCAATTTTACTTGCTTATAACAAAATTAAGTGATAATATTTAAGGTCAAATTATATTTAGAAAAATTTTCAAAAATATATTGTAAAGATATTTATAAAAAAATATGAATATATGATAAATTTATTAAAAATATATACACTTTAAGGTATTGAGGGTATTTTCGTCCAAAAAAACTTGGAAATAGTAAAAAGTACCTCAAATGATACTAACTCAAAGTTCACTGACCTAAAATGATATTTTCAAAGTTCACGGATTTAAAATGATACTTTGGCAAAGTTCGTGGACCAAAAATGATGTTCCCTCTATTTTAAATTATGTCTTTTTTTATTTTTTTTTAGATTTTAATTATGTGTTTTTTTTTTGTTTTTTTTAGGATTTTAAATTATAATTTTCTTTTATTTAATGAAGTGTGTTTTTATTAATTGAATTTGTTGGAAATAAAAATAAAAAAATGAAATTGAATGAATTGTTAAGGGATGAGATGTTTAAGAAATGGAGGGTTGCAGGTGCTGTCTCTTAGTTAAGAGATGAGGTAAAAAGTGCAGTGAGGCCCATGAATAGTGAATGGATGAGGCGGTATTGAGACAGTGATGTGGATGACCTAATAGTTGTGATTGGGAAGGTTTTTGGGCCTCACAATCAAACTTCTTAGCTATATAGCAACATATGTAACGGAGTATTAAAATTTTGATGTCTAGTCGTCTTTGATTTCAACAAAATTTGAATTCGAGAAAATTTTAAAAATATCATAATTTATGTATTTTTTTTCCATCCATAAAAAATAGACCACATTGTGAATGACACAGTTTTAATGTGAAAATAGACCAATTTGTGAAAAACCTTAATAGTAACCGAAGAATGTAGTATATTTGAGTAATACTACAAAATTAGCATCGCAGCAACATTCCATCGCCGTCGCCCATCCCTCCCACAGTCCCACATCATTTCGGCGTTCGGAGAGTGATGGGAGGATGAAAAGCGTGCATGTTTGGTAGGGTTGATAACTCATCTAGGGATAAAATTTTATTAATAAAATGTGTTGGGCCGCAAGTAATGAATGGGTGGGCCATTTTAGTATATGTTGGGCAGTTGTTTTAAAACTGGAGGGCCAAGCAGCTGGGCTGCTATTTATTTTGGTGCCTCAAATACATAGCCGACATAATTATTAGTAGAATTTTATAATACTTACCAAACATCTTAACATCAAAATATTTTTTGGAAATAGATTTAATTAAATATTAGAGCTAACAGAGAAACTTCAAATTTGAACTTGCAAAAAAAATACCACTTCTTTTAATATTTACACTAAATATAATGAGTTTTTCGGATGCGTGGGGCACTCTACTACTATAATAACGAAAATGTACCCATTTTGTTATTTCTTCCATCTATGGGAAAAACACCACCCGTATTGGCGGCTTAGTAAGTAAAAACGCTAACCACGTTGGCATTTTACAATGTCTTTTTGATTTTATGCAAATACAGTATTTATCGTAACACACTCACTTGGTTGACGTGTTTATTTAAAAAACGGCTATTGTAATAGCGTTTTTATAAGCAAATTTCGGATAAAATAAATCCTAAATTAAAATTTATACATGCCTATCGCGTTGGCGTGTTTAATAAATTTACAAAAAAAAAACTAAATTAGAAAAGCCAACGTCATTGTCGTTTTTAGACAGAATGAATGATATCATATTCTCCTCCCCAAATCGCGAAACCCGCACACAACGGCGGCTTCTCGGTGATTTCGCCCTCCCTCCATCAATTGCATCAACAAGGAGTGAATCAGTGCTATTCTTCCGCATATTTGATATATTTTTCGGTTAGTATGCTTATTTTTTACAATATTAGAGTAATTGTTTGATAGTTATTTAGAGTTTGTAATGAGTTGTAAATTGAGTTGAAATTCTGTGTTGCATTATTATTTAGCATATTGGCTTGTTTGAATGACATTATTGTTGATTAATAGTTGAGATATTGGTGTTTAGTTAGGGTATAAATTTGATTAAAAACAAACTAGGTAGTGTTGTTCTAGCTTAAATATTGGGCAACTTGATTTGGTTAATGTGGGTTTTAAATTGGTGTTGCATTATTTGGGTTTAGGTGTTACATTATTTGATATTGGGTTCAATAGTGACAAATTATTGAAATTGTTTAGGTTTATGTATATTGTTTAGTTTGAATTGTGAATGTTGTGTAGGTGAATCGTGTTACAATTTTATGTAATGTTGTGTAGGTGAACTTGTTTAATGTGGCAGACACAAGCTATTATGCATTATTTGATATTGCTGTTCCATTTTGTGATATTGGGTTGAATAGTATCCAATTATTGAAATTGTTTAGGTTTGTGTATTGTTTAATTTGAATTGTGAATGTTATGTAGGTAAATTATGGCAACATCTTCAACTTCTCGTCGAAGACTCTTATGTGGTCCTGAGGACCCTTCCATATTGTATCTTCAGAGACAACACGTCTCTCAAAATATATGGGCAGAAGTTGAATCACAAGACGTATGATGTAGAAGATATGAATGAATCATTTGGGATATTCCCATACATCCCCGTGTTTTGACAATAATAGACGAGATAGGCTTTGGCGGCATATTGAGGTGTGGTCAACCAAAAGACATTGACCACCATCTTATCACCGCGTTGATTGAACGATGGAGTCCAGAGACTCACACGTTTCATTTTCTAGTCTGTGAAGCGACAGTTACATTGGAAGACGTGGAGGTCTTATGGGGCCACAAAGTTGACGGTGATGTTTTGACGGGTTACATCCCTACTAAGGATGCCAACTATTGGATGCAACTTTCTTTGGATTATCTTGGATTTACACCAGATACAGTTGAGTTGAAAGAAATGGTTTGAAAATAGACAAGCTTATCAAATCAACTAAGGATTGAGTTAAGTGATGAACACGACCACTATATATATGTTCAACATGCTCGTGTTTATTGTCTGCTTTTACTTGGTGGTCTGATGATCCCAAACGCCTCCGGAAATAAAATTTCATTCTTCTACTTGCAATTTTTCATGGATGTAGAACGATGTTCTAGCTATAGCTGTGGTGGTGCGACTCTTGCTTGCTTGTATCACAATTTATGTGAAGTTGCCCTTGATAGGAGGACCGATGTCGGGGGAGCTTGTACCTTGTTACAATTGTGGGCTTGGGAGAGAATCCCAAATATTAGACCAAAGATGATAAATCCCGTGCATGTAGACTACGCACCATGTGCAGTCGCGTAAGTTGATCACTAATTAATTTTTTAAGAATAATTTTCATTAATTTCCGTGTTAATCGCTCATAATTTAATTTTTTTAAATGGAGTGGTCCGGCGTCATATGTAAAAGCATCCGTGCATTGCATTGAAAATTTCAGAGATCAATTCTCCAGAATGCACGCCAACCAAGTAATTTATGTAACTTATTTTTTTTTATTTGTTGTTTTGATTGAATTTGTTTTGACTAAATTTTTTTCATATGTAGTTTATTTGGAGGCCTTATGTTTGTGTAGACGGTCGTCCTATATGGACGTCGATAACATCCCTTATTTGCTGGAATTTGGTTGAGCCACACATGCCACAACGAGTGTTGCGACAATTTGGGATCGTCCAACCGTATATCCCGATCCCCAACCGGTTCCACCCGGAAGAGTTTGTGAAACAGGATCATAGTGGTAAATCTGGCTGAAATTGGGTTGAGTACCACCACAATTATATACAGGAGTGGGACAATAGGCACAACTTGGTATGGACTGATTTGAAGTACTCAAATGAGCCTATTGCATCAGATGAATATATGAATTGGTTTCGTAGAATAACTGTGGTGTACTTAACTAAACCTGGCGTGCATGCTCAAGAGGGCTTCCATGAAACGACATCTTCTCATAGCTTCGCGGTAAATTGAAACAAATATTAATTATTTAAATTCATATAATGAGATGTAATTAATTTTGAAAATTGTAGGTGGAAACGCTTCAAAAAATACGTCACTTTCAAGATGGGCGAGATATGACAGGCCGACCGGATTTGGTAACAGTTTCGAAGATGGTTGAAGATGGTCTGCAGGTATCTGGGGGGCTGAGATGATGGACTACCGTCCTTCCCAGCGATCTGAGCTGGACATTGTCATGCCCGTGAGGCAAAAAGGGAAACGACGTGGAAAGAAGAAAACTACTTGTGGAGAGTAGGGCTGGGACGATACGAGATATCGTATCGAAAACGTTGTATCGTATATCGTATCGAAAATATCGATATGAAAGAATTTCATATCGTTATCGTATCGAAAGTTTCGATATATCGAAATTTCGATATATCGAACTTTCAATATGGATAATATGAATATCGTTATCGTATCGATATTTCGATATATCGAATTTCGGTACGATATATCGAAATATCGATATCGTATCGAATACCTGTATATCGAAAATTATAATTTCAAAACTTAAAATTCACACAAAAAATAATAAAACTTCAACACAATAAAATTAATAGTGTTCTTATCTCCATAATCAAAATACAACACAACCAAGTACAATTAAATGGATTTATATATATTTATAATTTTAAATTTTAATATGTATTGAATTTCAATATGTTTCGATATATATCGTATATTCGATATAAAACGATATATCGAAAATATCGATATATATCGTATATTCGATATAAAACGATATATCGCGATATAAGGAAATTCATATCGTTATCGTATCGAAAACTTACGATACGGTATCGTATCGTATCGAAAATTACGATATATCGAAAATTCGATAATTTTTTAATATTTTTCAATACGATACGAGCGATATATCATTTTTTTTGATATTTTTCCCCAGCCCTAGTGGAGAGTCGTCATCTTCAAGGATGGATGCTCATTTGGTAGATGATTCTGATGAAGATTTTGTGCCTCCACCTCCACCTAGATCTGAAGTTCGAGGTCGTCATTCTGTCAGCCACACTGGTGGTACAGGTGAAGATATTGGTCCCGTGATGTCTACCATTCTCCACCTCAGTCTTCTATGCGAGATGATATTTTCGGGGTGGATTTAGAGAATGTTGTTGTTCAAGATGCTCATCCCTCTAGACTCCCTACTTCCGGAATGGGGAAGGGGATCCAGGGCCTATTTATGCGGAGAAGGCGAGACGATTGAACTAAACTAGAACTATTTTTATTTGGTTATTGAGTTGATCTTCTTGTTTGTGAACCTTGTAATCTTTATATTTGATAATTTTACAACTCATCTTTCTATTCTTATTTATATTTTTGAATATGCTATATAATTGGTAGGAAAGATTGCAATATTTTGAATAAGTATTAATGAGCAGGATTGGGTAGAAACGGTTCTGGGTAGAAATGGTTCATGAATTGGTTCTGGGTAGAAACGGCAGTCAAGTTGGCATTTTTACATTATTTTTAGAAATGCCAATCAGATTGGCGTTTTAATGTAGAAAACGCCAACGGGAATGGCGTTTTATACTTTGGTTGCGTTTTTAAAAACGGGCATTAAACATTCTGGATAGAAACGCCAGTCAAGTTGGCGTTTTGACATTATTTTTAGAAACGCCAATCAGGTTGGCGTTTTAATGCAGAAAATACCAACGGGAATGACGTTTTATACTTTGGCTGCGTTTTTTTAAAAACTGGCGTTAAACATTTTGGATAGAAACGCCAATCAAGTTGACGTTTTAATACAGAAACATTTTCCAAACCCGTTTTTATTCATAACATACCCTGCAGAGCCACCATCACAATACAATACATACAAATAGTATTCAATACATTAGGCAACATATTGAATACTACATAAGTCCAGACAAAATATCACAAGTCCAAATAGTAATCAATACATAAATCCAAATAGTAATCAAATAGTAATCAATACACAAGTCTAAAAAATCAAGAAGTCGGGCAGTTGTGCCTGTCGTGACCAAGTTGACGGCATTTTTTACAACGGCGTCATGCTCGTGGCTGGTCAGCTTCACGGACATCCATCTGATTAGGAATCCTAGTTGTACGGTATCGACCGTGACTTCGAGGCATTAACTGAGTTCGTGAACACTGCAAAGTCCATTCAGGCACGTCCCAATAATCTGGGTGTATGAGTGGATTGAACACCCCAGAATATTGGTGTACCCAAACACTTGTATGGTATACGGGATTAACAAACGATATTATGTTGTCATTTCTAAACCGCGCAACTGTTGTTGCATGTGAACACGGAAGTCTCCACATCTGCACTTTTTACATTTGCAGTTCGACTCCAAGTACAACACCTTCCACTTGTTACCACCATTTCCACCAATTCGACGTCTTGTTCGAACCACATAAATCCCTTGAATTGTGTTTGTTGCTCTCATATTATGTAACTGACCTTTTGCATCATTTTTGCACACCTTTTCATGCTCCCACGGGGTAAGTGGTGTCGCACACTGTGTTGATGCAATTGACCGCTCATTGAACCATTCTATTGTCCTCCAAAATGTCATATCAATGCAAGCTTTGATTGAGAGTTCTCTTGTGCCTCTCAACACATTGTTGTAAGATTCCACCATATTAGTGGTCACCTTACCCCATCTTTTGTGTTTGTCATACGCCAAATTCCATTTTTCTAAATCCACGGTATCAAGGTACTGCAAAGCCTCGTTGTTGACGTCTCGAAGTAAACGACGCCTTTTCTTAAACTTGCGCTTTTTGGTAGCAATACCCATTTTGCAAACCAATCTTTTAACCATGATACCTTTGTGATTCTGCAGAACATTCTTTCTGACATGTACCAAGCAAAACCTATGATGACCTTTAGGTTCTTCTTTCCATATGGGAGAATTTATTGCATCTATGATTCCCACATGGCTATCAGAAATTACACATATTTCATGCTTTGCTACATGAAGTCTCATGCGTTCCATAAACCAATTCCAACTTTCTTTGGTTTCCTCATCAACAATGGCATATGCAACATGCAAACATTTCTTATTAGCATAAAATCCAACGGCAATAAGAATTTTACCTCGACATCGTCCACGTAGATGAGTTCCATCAACTGTTAAAACTGGTTTGCATAGTTGATAAGCCTCCACAGTTGGTCCAAAAGCCCAAAATACGTACTTGAATACCTTGTTCATACCGTGGCTTAATCTGTCATCATGCAACCATTCGACAATTGTACCGGGATTTTGTCTTTGCATTTCATTCAAATAAGACGATAAAACTTTGAATGACCACTCTCATCCACCATATACAAGCTCAATAGATGTCCTCCGAGCATACCATGCTTTCTTGTAACTAATTTTCACATGAAATCTATTTTCAATATCCGCCACACTAGCTTTTACCTTGTAGGCAGGATCGTTTTCTATCTGATGTCGAACACTCAATGATATCATGGACAACGAAAGATTAGCGTGCCCATTATAATTACGATCCCCCATACAAGTATGAGCAGTGCTAAACACTCTAATTTTCCAGTGTTCATCATGCTTTCTCAATGTTGCTCGACACTCCCACAAACATTTCGGTAATGACTTATCATCCGGATTTCCTTGTGGCCACTTACAAACCGCATGCCATCTCCTTCCTTTACTTTCAGCAACTGTATATTGTCGGATTTTTTCCAAATGCCAAAAAGTCACGGTTGTCTTCAATTCTAACTTCGTTTTAAATTTAGTATGCAAACCGACATTGCTAGGATCTTTTTCACTCCAATAATGCACACTAGGATCAACAACCTCAAAGTTCTTTGGATCAAAACTATCATATGTACCTGGTAAGGTGCGAAAATAGTCCATTCCACACTGTGGGAACTGTGGAACTACTCTTCCTCCAACTGTTGTTTCTCCAACCACTGTTTCTTCAACTGCTGTTTCTCCAACTGGAATGGATGGTCTTGAATCAACAAATTGTTCATCATCAGACGGATCACCATCTGAGTCTGTACTAACAATGTTTACATCTTCTGAATCATAAGGTGATTGTGGATCAAGAAAGTCGACTTTATCAGGACCTATAATGTCATCAACCACATGACAATTGTCACTGTCCCCTAAACGCACGCCTCCAACATCAAAATTTTGTGTTGCAGCGAAGCTTGGTTCTTGGGCTCTCGTAGACGTACCAACATCATAACTTATGACATGATGACTATTTTGTTGAGTAATTGCCGAATACTCAACAAATAATTCAATTTGACCTCCTGTAGCCATACTCTCACTGGACATTAGTGGCATGCATACTTCTTCTAGTAGAGTACCTATAAACGTGACTCCGGATCCAACGAATATAATACGTTTCCATATTATTTGAACTTTGTTTTCAAATATGCTTATCTCATCCTTTCACAAATTGTACCCACAAGCTTATCGTAAGAAACACTTTCATCCAACATAATGAATCTTTTTGAAAAAGGAGGATCATATGAAATAACTGCTCTGGGAATTATCTTTCCACCCCAATATAAATTGACACACCACGTCATACTATCTGCAATAATGTAAAACACAAATAAATATGTATTATTTTTACATTCATCATTATGTAGAGGAAACTTTATATATCATCAATATTTTTCTATTAATGACACTACAATATATACTATCATAACAATTCATCAAATATTGATAAAAAATTATATATACTAACCGAATAGGAAGACTAATGTGTGGAAGAATGAGCCAAAATCGAAATCTTCACGCTCAAATTGCCGATTGCGTCGACCCGAGCAAGGGTTTCGCGCAACTTTAAGGTTTTTCGCATTTGGGGAGGGTAAAGGATTAGGGTTCGCGATTTTGGGGAGAGATCTGACTTATATCTGTTTCAACGGTACCACGCCAACCAGGTTGCCGTTTTACTGTTAAAAACGGCAACGTAATCGGCGTCTATAATTATGATTATGGATTTTTTTTCTTATATTTGCTTAAACACGCCAATGTAGATGGCGTTTTATAATTAAACACGTCAACTCATTTGGGGTGTTAAAATAAATATTGTGTTTGCATAAAATCAAAAATAAATTGTAAAACGCCTACTTGGTTGGCGTTTTTACTTAATAAGACGCCAACTAGGATGGCGTTTTCCCCATAGATGGAAGAAATAACAAAGTAGATACATTTTCATTATTTTAGTAGTAAAGTGCCCCACAAACCCGAAATTCTCAAATATAATATCTCTACAATAAATGTGTGTCTATGTCGACATTCCTTTATACACTTACATAATACTGTATTTATTAAAATTCGTTTTAAAAATAAAATTGACCAAATTTAATTGAAGTGGAAGTAGTATATAATTTAGATTCGTAACCGGAAGGAACCTTCGTAGTTCATACCCTCCGTCCATATTTACTAACAAAATGTCCAAAATAGATTGAAAAAGAGATGTACGTTTATTTGCATGAAGTGTACGGAGATTGCTAACTTGAAAGACCAGTCCAAATGACAGGTGCCCCCTTTCAACTTCTTGTTTAACTTTTCGCAATCAATCTATTCTATCATTGTTTTATTAATGGGACGTATGTACCACTTTTTTTTTACTCAATTACATGGTTTTAATATTTTTGTTAAAGGACATTATTGGGGTTGATTATACTATATAATTATCACTAACCTTTATAAAAGATACTTCAACCATTCACGAAATAATGTTCACATTTGTCATTTAGTGTTGTTGACGATTTAAAATCTCATTTTTTGTTTTTCATATTTGTTAAGTGACTCCACACTCCACTGCATCATTACAAATTCACATTTGACTGTAAAATCATAATCCATAAAAGTGGGGGCACAAGTTCTACTACTATCTCCGTCCTTTAAAAATAAAAATTATATCCATTTTTAGTTATCCCTTAAAAATAGAAACTTTTTGTTTTAGGATGTGGAACTCCGAATTCACCAACACAATTCCACTAATTTTTCTCTTCCTTTCTCTTACTTTACGTCTTTACCCATTATACTTATTTTCTCTTATTTTACTGACTATTTTTTCTTACTTTACCAATTATGCATTAAAACCCATGCAATTTCAAAAGTTTCTATTCCCTCCGCCCCACAAGAATATGCAATATTTTCTTTTTAGTCTGTTCCACAAGAATATACACTTTCTGATTTTGGAAACTTCTTTCTCTCTAATGAGGTGAGACTCATTCTCACTAACAATACATTAATTGTCTTTTCTTTCTCATCTTTCTTACTTTACCAATTGTGGATTAAAACTTGTGCACAACTAAAAATGCATATTCTTATAGGACGGAAAGAGTATTTTTCAAGGATGGAGGTAGTAATTTTTTTCAAAGTGGGATTTCTCAGATTTGTATCTGGTAAAATGTTGCAATAAAAGATAAATTAGCAAGAAAATTATAGTCTATATTCAACTCTTTGCCCAATTAGTATTTTGTAAGAAAAGAATATCATTCGTTAATACTATTAATTATATTCAAAATTAATACAAAATGATCTCTAGTCCAATCTCTTCATCCAAACCCAAAATATAAACCTCTAGAATAATTATGGTCATCGCATAAAAATGGTGAATCAAAAATTCAAAATAGGAGTGCAGCCGAGAAGCTAAAAGTTAGCGTTGTACGCTATTTTAGAGGTTGAAGATGGTCAGAGTTGTGTGTGCACATGTTATAAAATTTAATTAAGATAACCTGGACATGTATATAATTGATGAATCACAGTTTATCGGTAAGACCTAAGATCAAAGTCAGCGACAAATGAGAAATATTATTAATCAATCTTTTAAAATATGGAAAAAAGAGTGCTAATAGATAGCCGTACATATAATTGAGTTGGGTAAAGACTCCAGTGGGGGCTACCTAGAAATCGATCAACCTACCTCTTCCTAAATCCTAATGAATGATGATTTTTACGAAACATGATTAAAGGAGTATTATGTGTAAATATAAGAGTGGGAGTATATTTGTATGAAATCTAGAAACATGCCAACCGCGATTTAGATGGATAACAATATGTATAGGCAATATCAATATATAAATATAAAATTGAATTATTGGTGCTCACATGCATTGCACACACAAAGACCAGTTTTCATAAGCTGACAGATTTTGATGGGCCTTCTTAGTTACAACCATATTATATCTACCACATGAAACGCTTCTCACCGTTGAACCTTAATTAGCTTTGTTTTTCCAAATTGATTTCGTAAAATCATGCTTTCACCATCCACAAATCATAATTGATACCTCTCCACATATCTCTACTTCTCTAGCCATTGTCATATCACCATTCTTCTCAATTTAATTGGAGTAACATTTTCATTTTTATTACAAATTAAAAGTTCATAATACTATTATAAATAACTAAATTACTTCATTAAAAAGTGTATATTACAAGACCTAAATATTTATAAGTCGTCAATAATTAAAAATTCTAATTCCGAGAAATTTAAAATTAAAAACTACATTCCATATTCGTAGGCTTCAAGTCCGAAAGGAGTTCAACAATTTATGCAGCTCTAGAGTCAATTTGGACATCTTGTCATATATTTCTCCGTCAGTGTATCCAACTACCAGAGGTAGAGAGTTTTGTTGATCTTGTTAAAAGCGCTAGCAATCCTATGAATTGAGGCGGATCCGGATGGGAGCAATTCAATGCTCATTGTCGGACCATCCCCCTTCGCTTTTCCCTTTGTTCCTATGGGACGACTTTGAGTGCTGAAAGACGAGGCATAGTTGACGGTTCCTCCCCTGTCATGTTTAGGTCGATGGACAAAGCTCTCCTACTCAGCGAGTAGTTGCCTTTGGCAGAGACTTAGGTCCTTTTTGGCATGTCACCTCTAGCCTCGGATCCACCTTTGAATTTTGGATTCCAATGGACAAGTGCCTAAATATTCTAGAACTTGAAAATCATCTTCTCATCCTCATAAAGAAAGCCTTCGATTTCTGGACAATGTTGAAATTATGGTCGTTTTAGGCCATATTTCTTGGGTGTTGACCATGATGACATCGAAGAGAGTCACTTCCTTCTGCACCCGGGACAAGTTCCACCGTCGCATGTCGTAATCACACACTGGTGCACCTCTCGTTTGGTAACGTTGCACTTCTCGGAAACCCGACGCCAAAACTTCCCAACTTTTTCTATATCTTTCATTTTTTCCTCCGGTACAAAACAAAGTAAAATAAAAATAAAGGATAATTACAAATTTACGTAATTATATCATAATCATTTATGAAAATACTGAATTATCCATTTTAATTAAATTTTAATGTACTTAATCACCCCTTCACATTAATTAAGGAATAAATATTTATTAATATTTTTAATGTAAAAGTACTCATCTCCAAATAAACAAAAATAAAAATATTCAAATAAACTTTTATTTTAAATTTAATGAAAAAAGAATGAAGTTAAGATAAAATTAGAAAATTAACAAAAAAAATAGGAAAGTGACGTTAAATAAAAATGCTTGATCATTATAATTATGGAGTAAGTACTATTTTACTAACTAATTCAATTGTGATAAGGAAAATGCTCAATTTTTTAAATATTTTTACTTATATTGAGATATTTTGTAGATATTTTTATCAAATTATAATTGTTTTAGAACATTTAACCAAAAAATGAAATATGCTTTTAAAGAATAACAAAAAATAGAAGTTAAGCTATAAAATGGTTAAATGAAAATTCATTTGATAATGCAATATAGTACTAGTACAATATTAAGTAATAACATTATTTTACAGTTATACTAGTAATATTTCGTGGTGTAGCATGTTAATAAATATACTATCGTAATTAATTCCTAATTTTAGTTTATAATTTTCTAAAATAATAGTATTAAAAATATCCAAAATTATGCAGTATTAAGGATAGATTAGTATATCACTAAAAATAGAATCGAGACTCAATAAACTAACACGATCCAATTTTAAATTAAGAGATACTATGTACTCATATTTTATTTTAAAATATTTATCTTTTCACGTAAAAAATACAAGAATAAGTAAGTATATAAATAAATAAATAAATAAAAAGAACATACGTTATTAGATCTTTATTTCTAGCTGACGATCAGTGCGACATCCACATCAATGGACCGGACATAAAATAATTTCTGTACATACATATATCGTGTCCTATTTTTCCTCTCTTCAAGATTCAATTTTTGTTTTCGATTTTATTTTCTGGTGGTGGAGATCGAGAATAATCGATCACATAATTCCCATTCATGATAATATAACTGATAATTCATAATTGTCATTTAGCACATCAAAATATTTTCCAAGATTATAAATGATTACATTATTGTTTCAATCTCATTTCAATTATTGTAAAAATTAAGAGGTGCTATATGATATTGAAATAAATTAGGCAATCATACTCGGCCTCACAAAATTAATTAAAGTGGAATCGAATCGAAATAAAACATAGGAAGAAAGCGAGGAGATGTTTGTATATATAATTGCCGCCATTAAGAATATATTACTCATTAAATGATACATTGCGTAAGCATAAATGTATAATTTGGGTACTACTTATAACTATTTATATTAATAATCGTAACTCAATTTTTTAATAATAACTAATAATGATTTTTTATTTACTTTATGGTGGATTTAACATTCGATTTATTAGTCGGAGAAAAAAGGTTATACTAAATTAGTTATGTTTCGTCATTATGTTTAGTAGCTTAGTTGAAATTAACTACAGTATATTAGTTAATAAATTAGATAAGTTATTTAGTTTTATATAAATATGTGGACATGAGTAATTGTTTGCATAAATAATATATTTTTTATTTAATAAATGATTTTATTTTTAAATATAAATTGTGATATAAGAAAATAATCTCACAAAAATTCCTGATGGAGGATGACACAGATGTAATTGGTTCCCGGAAAATGGGGATAACGTGGGGTAGCAAGATACTAATTTATTTCACTTACCAGACAATATATAGAGCAATATAAATTTCATCATCCTAGGTGAAACATAAATCCCAAATGAATAGTTTCATAGTTTTTCAAATCTAATCAATAATATTAATAATCTTATGACAAAAAGGGCTTAATAATTGACACTCATTTGTCTTACTCAAGATGATCTAACACTCTTTCTAGACTTTTGTTTCAGCTCCTTTGTCTATAACTTAATAAATCAAACACTACTTCTACTATATTTTTTTTTTTATCTATTCTCTTATTTTACAAATTATGCATTAGAATGTGTGTGCAGTCAAAAATTTATACTAGTACTATTTTTAGGGACAGGGGAAGTAATTAATAATTGAAACATATATATCTACATATAAAAGTTTATTTAGATCGAAATAGGTTTGTGAGCCTCGGAATATTTGATAAAACTCATTTATGTAGGAATTCTACGACTCATATCGAATTGAATAGATGAAGTAGAAGTACTTCGTCATTAACCTCAAGTCCAAAATGTACACACAACGGCACAAGTCGTCAAAATAAATCAATGGCAATACATCCGAGAATGACTGTGTTAGGACAGTAACAACATCAACTTTGAAAACTGCAGTGCAGTAAATTTTTTTTACATGAAGCATATTTAGCAATGCCCAGTAGTTAGCGCTCAGAAAAAAAAAGACATGCATGTCCTACACGTTCGCCTCGTCTCCACAAAGACTCCTACCAATTGTCAGCATCAAAACATGCTAATAACAGAACAGAACATGGCCAATGATTCCCATCCATTCATCAACTTTATCATTCCCTACATATTACCACACACCTCCCATCTCCACTTTCATTATCTCTGCTTCTTCTTGCACCATTTTAAATGGTTTCCTACCCTCCAAGATGCCTCTCCCCTTCCCCATCTCAAGGTTCTTCAATTCATTCATTCATTCATTCCCAATTTAATTTATTAATCAGTACTCAACTTTGTTCAGCGCAGGTGGTTTGGAATATTCCGGCGGAAATCTGTCCAGCCCGAAATCGGCGATGAGGACTACCAATTCTCCAGCTCCGGCGAGTGCTACGAATGCACTCAAGTGGGAGTTCCAGTGTTCCACTCGACCAGCTGCGAGAGGGCCGGGCAGTCGGAGTGGGAGGCCTCGGCCGGCTCCTCGCTGCTCCCGATAAAGAACCGGCCGGAGAAGCAGAAGCGGCGTCAGGGGCACGGCGGCGTGCTGGACCCGCGAACGAAGCGCGTGCAGAGGTGGAACAGGGCGTTTCTGCTGGCGCGTGGGATGGCGCTGGCGGTGGACCCCCTCTTCTTCTACGCGCTCTCCATCGGCCGGGGTGGCTCGCCCTGCCTCTACATGGACGGTGGCTTGGCCGCCGCGGTGGCCGTTCTCCGCACGTGCGTCGACGCTGAGCACCTCGGCCACCTCTGGCTGCAGTTCCGCCTCGCCTTCGTGTCACGGGAGTCGCTCGTCATCGGCTGCGGGAAGCTCGTCTGGGACGCACGCGTCATCGCCGCACACTACCTCCGCTCCCTCAAAGGCTTCTGGTTTGATGTCTTTGTCATTCTGCCCCTGCCTCAGGTCATACTAGTATCAATCTTATTTTAATTAAATACTACTAGTAAGATTAGAATTGACAATATTGCAATATAGTAAGAGGCTCTGTGAGATTGTGCTTTGAGTTGGATGTGACAAATTTGGTTTCAGAAATCGTTGTTTTGTGCATACAATGTTCGGCTTCTTAGCCTTAAGCTTTGGTTTTCGATTTTGCCGCAGGCGGCATTTTGGCTACTCGTACCGCGATTGATAAGAAACGAGCAGATAAAGCTGATAATGACCATTCTCCTACTCATCTTCTTGTTCCAGTTCCTCCCTAAGGTTTATCATTGCCTATGTTTGATGAGAAGAATGCAAAAGGTCACAGGGTATATATTTGGTACAATTTGGTGGGGATTTGGCCTTAATCTCATAGCATACTTCATTGCTTCTCATGTGAGTACATATCCATATAAAATTCTCTATAGCTGCTTCAGAAAGGATGTTATACATTCATTGTTTGTATTTTTCAGGTTGCTGGTGGATGCTGGTATGTTCTAGCCATACAGCGTGTGGCATCGTGCCTGAAGAAACGCTGTGATATGAGTAAAACGTGTAACCTGTCGTTGTCCTGCTCGGAGGAGGTTTGCTATCAGATACTGAAATCAGGGCGTATGGACATCCCCTGTGGTGGTAACTCCACCATGAGAAAACCCTTGTGTTTGGATGTAAACGGACCGTTCCAGTATGGGATATACAAGTGGGCTCTCCCCGTCGTCTCCAGCAACTCCATCGCTGTGAAGATCCTGTATCCTATTTTCTGGGGATTGATGACTCTGAGGTGATAATTGAATAGCTCTTGCAACAACATAATTAGCCAGTAGGCTTTGTTGCTAAAGGTGTTTTGATTGCAGCACCTTCGGAAACGACTTGGAGCCCACGAGCCATTGGTTGGAAGTGATGTTCAGTATATGCACCGTCCTCAGTGGCCTCATGTTATTCACCTTGTTAATTGGTAACATTCAGGTAACTGTGCAAATCTATCCTTAGATAATGGTTCGGTTCCCCTTGTTGGATTTCTAACAGACCTATTCAACTTTCATGTACCACAGGTATTTTTGCACGCCGTGATGGCCAAAAAGCGAAAGATGCAACTGAGGATCCGTGACACAGAATGGTGGATGAAGAGGAGACAGCTGCCCTGGGAGCTGAGGCAAAGAGTCCGGCGTTATGAGCACCAAAAATGGGCAACTCTGGGGTGTGATGATGAGATGGAACTCATTCAAGACTTGCCTGAAGGGCTTAGGCGAGACATCAAGCGCTTCCTCTGCCTTGATCTTATTAAAAAGGTAACTTCTTTGACTACAATTGCATTTTCTCAAAGCACTTTACAATTTGATTCATGTTTATTTAGGTACCGATATTCCACAGCTTGGATGACCTGATCCTCGACAACATATGCGACCGTGTTCAACCTCTCGTGTTCTCCAAAAATGAAAAGGTAATGATGTCCTTTCCACGATTTAAATGTTTTTTGGTCATTATCTACCCTATCAAACTGCTCTACTTTTAATAGCAAAAGAGTCTTAAAAAATATTCAACTATCCATCATTTCTAGATCATACGAGAAGGAGACCCGGTGCCACGGATGGTGTTCATTGTCAGCGGCCGTGTGCAGAGCAGCCAAAACCTAAGCCGGGGAGTGGTGGCGACAAGCATGCTAGAGCCCGGAGGCTTCTTTGGGGACGAGCTCATGTCGTGGTGCCTCCGCCGCCCTTTCCTGGACAGACTTCCGGCTTCATCCGCCACATTCACGTGCATCGAGTCCACCGAAGCATTCGCCCTGGAAGCCAAGCATCTGAGATACATAACCGATCACTTTCGCTACAAATTCGCCAACGAGAGGCTGACACGCACCTCCAGGTACTACTCCTCCAACTGGAGGACTTGGGCCGCCGTCAACATCCAGTTGGCTTGGCGGCGCTACATTGACAGAACGCTGAGCTTTCGCTCCACCGGAGATGATAGCGATCGGCTTCTCCGCCAGTATGCCGCCTTCTTTATGTCGATCAGGCCTCACGATCATCTTGAGTGAGACCAACTGCTTCATATCATCACAATATGTTTCATGATGCTTTCTAAATGTTATTCTTTTTTTTGCTTTCAAGAATTGATATTTGTTTCATTCTCGAATTACGAAACCAAGTAGTATTGCTTTGTAAGGATTTCGACTGTATAAATCCGATTGTTCTGGCGTTTATGGATATGGCATTTCGAAATACAATCCAATTGGAGAGTTGGAAAACGAAAATTTTAGCAACGTACTGTACTTCTTAAATCTTGAGATGATGGTATTTTTATTTTTGGAAACAATTCAATTTTAATGAGATAATTCAAAAAAAAAACGTTTAAATTCTAATCCATAATAATGAAAAATAAGTGAGCGAATGGAAGGTACATATATATGTAGGCACATAAATCAGAGAAACTTAATGTTACTAACCAATCGATTATTGTTTGAAATAATTATTCAGAGATTGTGTTATTGACACGGAATGGACACGATATGTAAGATCTTAGATATGAAATAGACACGACAACGTCGACAAAAGAAAGATATTCATAGTTACACATCTTTTAATCATAAATTTGGTCGAATTTTGGGTTGTAATATTAAATTTGGTCAAATTTTGGGTTGTTATTTGATTTTAAAAATTAGTGAACAAAATAATAAATTTTAACATTTTTAAAAATTTCCATCAGAGTTAATATAAGTGCAAATTATCTAATACTCTCTTCGTCCCACAATAAGAATCATATTTCACTTTTTTATCATAAATGGTAAGTAGGTCCCACATTTCACCGTTTATTCCACTCACGTTTTATTATAAGATTAATATATATAAGTGATACCTCATATTCCACTAACTTATTCAATCCACTTTTCTTTACAATTTCTTAAAACTCGTATCATAACTAAATAGAACTCCTATTGCAGAACGGAGGGAATATATCATCTTCAAAATTCTAATGTAATCATGTCAGCAATTTCAAAATTAAAACATATGTGTATTTAATCAACAACATATTACAACTAAAAAATCATAAAAAAAATTAAATTCATATTTTTGACGACTAATGTTTAAAAATAATGGGAAAGACTAAAATTTGCCAAAAACTCATAATTCTTCCACCTATTTTATCTACCAATTATAATTAGATTATACAAGGATTGCTTCCAAAAACTAGTTTTAATGCGATGTATAGTTTTATTCTTTTTATAGTTTTATTTCGTGTGTTAGTTTTATCTCTATTTTATTCTTAATTTCTTATTTTATTTAAGCTCTTGAAATATTACATGTGACAAGTTTTAATGCGATGTATATCAAATTATCAATATCATTGTATTTTATATGTAATCAATATCGATTACTAGAAATCATATTATGAATTTATATCCATTAATAATACTAAAAAAAATACACTCTTCACCTCTGGATTGATTATCAGTACTACTCCGTCCTATTCTAAGCGACACGTTAGAATGTTCCACTTTAAACTCTTTTTCTTTCATTTGGGTTCATTACTATTTAGCAACTTCAGATCTGTCTAACTGATATCTGCTCAAGCTGCAGCTATTTTGGTCTGTTTATGTAGTGCTGCTATGGGAGTGGAGTAGTGGTTTCATGTCTATTATATTTTTCTCCTTGTTTCCCCTCTGCATATATTTGTCCCTCTCTTTCCAGAGGTTCGACTTTTAGGTGGTTCTAGGTCTTGACAATGGAGATATCCGGTTAGACAAGCTTATCCCTTTTCAAAAATAAACCTACAAATATTTTAAATAGAGTGACTGTACCAAATGACCATAACTTTGTATAAATCATGGTATTAAATATGTCCGGTCAATGGATTTTGACCAAATAATAAATGTAACGAGACATTTAATTTTGTGAAATTAAATGATATAGCGTCGATCTACATTTTACGTAGATAAATGTAGTATATTCACTTTCTCAAATCCGATTTCCGGTGAGTGAGAAATAGTGGATTAAAGTTGGGCATAATTAGCTTTTAATTAAAACTGGGAGTTGGAGCTTAGGGAATAATTAACTAGTGTTAATTATCCCACATAGGAGAAGTAACACATCTTTAATGTGTATAAATTAAGTGACTTTATGTTACTTAATAATTATAGTGGACCAAGATGGGTGAAAGAGCCCACACGCGCGCACACACGCGCGCCGCCGCCCGCCTGAGCCCGTGCTCGTGCTCGCGGCCGCGGGCCCGATCCCGATCCCGATCCCGATCATGGACTTGGATCTTGGTCTTTGGGTGGTCTTTGGGCTTGGTGCTTGGCCCAAACTTAATCTTTTTAGACCACCGCAGAGTCAGCAATCCAAGTGGCTTAGTGGCTTGACACGTCGTCAAGCGTGACACAGTCAGAGCTGCCACGTGAGAAAAGCACACGCGAAAGGCACACTCCTGCCACACGCTCGTAACCGTCGGCGGTTACGAATGTGTCATGATGAGCCTTCATGGCTGTTGACCCACAGCAGTGGACTGAGCATCTGCACTACAACATTCACAAGCATCTGCATCATAAGCTCTCTCCCTCTCTGCATTGTGTTTCTGTCGAAGCTCTGCCCTCTCCTCCATCCCGTTCGCCGGAGCTCTGCTGATAGCGGTGCTGCTTCACCAGAGACGTAGCCGTTTTACCTTTGGGGACGACACGCCAAACCAAGAGCACTACCGGGGCGTATCTCGTCTTGCAGGAAGAGGCCTCCTCGACTCGGCTAACAACTGTTTCACGGTTAATCTGTTTCGAATTTCAGTTGTAATTTCATTTAGTTCAGTTTCCATTCTGTATTCCTTCTTTTGGGTTGTATTACGCCCGCTTTTTATCTCTTGTAATCCCCAGAAACCAACAATCGCAAGACGAGATAACTTGCCTTTGAAGGAATTTGGACCATTAAACTGAACTAAAACTTTCGAAACTTTAAACACCTTTGCTGACTGAATCCAACACCGCTGCTGCCACCACAACCGCCGCCATTTCCTCCACCATGGCGAACACTGGACCGGTCAACACTTCATCAATTCCGACGATGATGCCCACTCCTGGGCGCTATCCTTTTTCATCAACAACCCCTTGGGAGTTTGTTAACCCCCTTGGGCCCACTGGTGGATCCACCTCGAGTGGATTGGTTGGTTCCACTTTTAGTGGTTCCTTCGGATCCTTTAATGGATCGAGTGCTGGTGCCTTCGGGTCTCACACGAATGCTGGGGCCTTCGGGTCTCTTGCGGGTGCTAGTCCCTTCGGGGATAGTGCGACCATGGCGGGCTCTATGCCCAACATGAATGGTGGGGGCTCTATGCCCAACCACGTTGTTGGCTCCTTCGGGGGGAAACAGAATTGGTTCCTTCCATGGACCAAGTTTGGCATCTTTGGCACCAAGAATGATGCCACCTGCCGAGAAACCACCCAAGTTTGGAGGATCTGACTTCAAGAGGTGGTACCAAAAGATGTTGTTCTACTTGACGACATTGGGCGTCGCCAACTTCCTCACGGAGAACGAGCCGCCCGTGCCAAGCGACCAAGAGACTAGGCTCGAAGTCATGGCGGACTATGAGGCTTGGAGGAAAGGAGATTATCTTTGTAAAAATTTCATTCTAAGTGCTTTAGATGATAGTTTGTACAATGTATACTCCAATGTAACCACATCTAAACAAATGTGGGAAAGCCTAGAAAAGAAATATAGCATAGATAATGCTGCAGGGACTGAACAAGTTGTAGCATCCAAATTTATGGACTACAAGATGGTCGACTCTCGACCTATCATGGAGCAAGTCCAAGAGCTCCAAATGATCATCCACGCATTAGTGGCTGAAGAGATGACCTTGCCCGACAAATTCCTAAGGTGCACGATCATTGACAAACTTCCTCCCAGTTGGAAGGACTTCAAGAGCTATCTCAAGCACAAGCGAAAGCAGATGACCCTTGAAGACTTGATCGTGAAGTTGCGCATTGAGGCTGATGTACGCAAAAGCGACCAAAAGGCTAAGGGGTTCACCCCACTTGAAGCCAAAGCCAATCTGTTGGAGCAGGGCGGTCCCTCCAACAAATGCCCTCGCCCAAACCGTCCAAATGACAAAGGGAAGGGAAAGCAGCCTTCAAAGAAGTTCGAAGGCGACTGCTACAAATGTGGCAAACAAGGCCACTTTGCTAAAGACTGCCGCAGCAAGAAGAAGAAGCCGGCTGCCCACGTCGTTGAGAAGGAGTTCAAAAACTGGGACGAGAACGACCTCATTGCTGTGGTCACTGAAGAGGTTAACTAACAAGGTTGGCTGGTACATCGACACTGGCGCTACTGCTCATGTCTGCTCAGATAGGAGCAAGTTTGCCTCCTACACTGCTGTTGAAGGAAGGAAGATCAACATGGGGAATCAAGCATCCTCCGAAGTCCTTGGCATCGGAAATGTGATCCTCATGATGACGTCTGGCGTCACAATAGCGTTGAAGGATGTGCTGCATGTCCCGGACATCCGCAAGAACCTAGTGTCAGGATCAATACTAGTTAATAAGAGGTTTAAACTTGTATTTGAGTCTGATAGGTTTGCTTTGTATAAGTTTGGAAAATCCCTCGGAAAAGGTTATGTAACCGATGGGCTTTTCAAACTTAGCGTGACGACTCGCAGTGTTGCTAAGCCTTTGGCTAATAAGAATAAAACATCTACTTCCTCTTACTTGACTGAGTGTTCAAATTTGTGGCATTGTAGATTGGGACATGTAAATTCAAAAGCCATTAAAAGATTAGTAAATTTAGATTTACTAAAGGCTAATGAATTGGATATCCAAGATAAATGTGAAATTTGTCTTGAAGCAAAAATGACTAAGTTGTCGTTTCACTCGGTTGAACGAAGCACAAAACCCCTTGAATTAATTCACACGGACGTATGTGATTTAAAGATGGTGCAAACTAGAGGTGGTAAAAAGTACTTTATCACTTTCATAGATGATTGCACAAGGTATTGCTACATTTATCTTTTAAGAAGTAAAGATGAAGCAATAGAAGCGTTCAAAAATTATAAGAACGAAGTTGAGAATCAACTTGGTTGTAAAATCAAATCAATTCGAAGCGATAGAGGAGGCGAATATGTAGCCCCGTTTGAGGAATTATGCAACGTAGGTGGTATAATCCATCAAACGACTGCACCATATTCACCACAATCTAATGGTGTTGCAGAACGCAAAAATCGAACTCTAAAAGATATGATGAATGCACTGCTTCTGACTTCAGAATTACCACATAACATGTGGGGGGAAGCTGTTTTGACAGCCAACTATATCTTGAATAAGATTCCTCTCAAAGGAAAAGATGTTACTCCTTATGAGCTGTGGAAAGGAAGGAAGTCATTCTACAAATACCTCAAAGTGTGGGGGTGTTTGGCAAAGGTGATGGTTCCTCCGCACAAAGAAGTTACAATCGGACCTAAGACGGTTGATTGCATCTTCATTGGATATGCACTTAATAGTAGTGCATATCGATTTGTTGTTCACAAGTCCGAAATATCGACTATAACAGTAGGGACAACAATTGAGTCAAGGAATGCCGTTTTTCTCGAAAATACATTTCCTTGCAAAGACAAAGAAAAGGTCGTAACCAATTCTGAGACAAGAATTGAAGAAGAAGCCACTAGTTCTAAACCAGTGGAAGAAGAAGCCACTAGTTCTAAATCAGCGGATGCGGAACCTGAATCGCGCAAGCGTGCAAGGCCCGATCCAAATGATACAGCACTAAGACGTGGTAGTAGGGTCAGAACACCAAAAACATTTGTCCTGACTACATTGCTTTTATGTTAGATGAAGAACCGACATCTATAAAAGTAGCATTCGATGGCCCAGATGGGTTACATTGGAGAGAAGCTGTTCAAAGCGAAATTGATTCAATTTTGCTAAACCACACTTGGGTGTTGGTTGATTTGCCCGAAGGTGCTAAACCTTTAGGATGCAAATGGGTCCTTAAAAGAAAGTTTAAGGCCGATGGAACAGTAGATAAGTATAAAGCCCGATTAGTAGTAAAGGGTTTTAAACAAAAGGAAGGACATGACTTCTTCGATACATATTCACCTGTAACAAGGATTACATCTATCCGAGTGCTTCTCGCTATTGATGCATTGCACAATCTTGAGATTCATCAAATGGATGTAAAGACCGCGTTTCTAAATGGTGAATTAGAAGATGAAATATATATGGAGCAACCCGAAGGGTTTGTAGTACCTGGACAAGAGAAAAAGGTATGCAAGCTCGTAAAGTCTCTATATGGATTGAAACAAGCGCCATTGCAGTGGCACTTGAAGTTTGATAATGTGATGTTATCAAATGGGTTTAAAATCAACGAGTGTGACAAATGTGTCTACATCAAGAGCACTAATAACGGTCATGTTATAGTGTGTCTATACGTTGATGATATATTAATCTTGGGTAGTAACACTCAAGTAATTAACGATACAAAGGTCATGTTAAAGAGAAACTTTGACATGAAAGACATGGGTCTAGCCGATGTAATTCTTGGAAAGAAGATTCTAAGAACGTCTGATGGAATCATCTTAACACAATCACATTATGTTGAGAAGATATTGAATAAATTCAAAGCCTATGATGGCGCGCCAGTTAAGACTCCAATTAAACTCGACGTTTACTTGAGCAAGAACAAAGGCGATCCCGTTGCACAAGAAGAGTATGCACGGGTGATCGGATGCATTATGTACTTGACTAATTGCACTCGACCTGACATTGCTTGTGTCGTGAACAAGTTGAGTCGTTACACGAGCAATCCAAGCAAAGAGCATTGGAGAGCTCTTGTGAGGGTTTTGAGATATTTAAAACACACTCAAAATCTTGGGCTACACTTCTCGAGATACCCTCCGGTACTTGAAGGGTACTGTGATGCCAATTGGATATCCGATAATAGAGACTCACTTTCAACAAGTGGATACGTCTTTACTATTGGGGGTGGAGCTGTATCGTGGAAATCCACAAAACAGACATGTATAGCCCGATCAACAATGGAATCGGAGTTCATTGCCTTAGATAAGGCGGGTGAGGAAGCCGAGTGGCTTAAGAACTTCCTTGAAGATATTCCATGTTGGTCTAAGCCAGTGCCACCAGTGTTGATCCACTGCGATAGCCAAGCAGCTATTGGAAGGGCAAACAATGGCTTCTATAATGGTAAGTCTCGACATATACGTCGACGACATAACACCGTGAGACATTTGATCACAACAAGGGTGATTACAATTGACTATGTGAAGTCAATAGATAATCTAGCGGATCCGCTAACCAAAGGGTTAAACAGTGATCAAATGAATAAGTTGCTAGAGGGAATGAGTTTGAAATCCACAAACTAAAGAATTATCATAGTGGTAACCCAACCATGATGACTGGAGATCCCAAGAACTTGGTTCAAAAGGGACAACTAAGCTATGAGAGTTCATGAGAAACACTCAACTATATATATTCCCTAGAGAGCAATAGAGTGTTGGAGAACTTGCCTAGTGGTAAAGGCTAAGTCTATGACTTTTAATGGTTCTTAAGGATCTCAAAGAGATGGAGTTCTCAAAGAGACCAAGTATGGCAAGGTACTTGACTAAGAATCACCTATGTAAGTGCGAAGTGTAGTCGCTTCATAAAACGCACTTATGAATTCAAAGTGGGGTCCAAGACCGCAACAGACACAAAACGTGAGAACGGATGAGGTTGAGGTGTTTAAGCGTTAACACCATTGTCTCGGTGCACGCCGTGGGGGATTAGTTCAAAGCATCGCACTAATAAGCCGTCTGTGTATCCGATGGTATCGACTATGGAAGGTTCAAAGCCAACAACTACCTATCCTTATGCTTATATACCTCTCGAGGGTTGAGCTTGTGTCTGCATGCATATGCATTTGGCTATTTCCACTCATGTGGGGGATTGTAGAAATCATGGTATTAAATATGCCCGGTCAATGAATTTTGACCAAATAATAAATGTGACGAGACATTTAATTTTGTGAAATTAAATGACATAGCGTCGATCTACATTTTACGTAGATAAATGTAGTATATTCACTTTCTCAAATCCGATTTCCGGTGAGTGAGAAATAGTGGATTAAAGTTGGGCATAATTAGTTTTTAATTAAAGCTTGGAGTTGGAGCTTAGGGAATAATTAACTAGTGTTAATTATCCCACATAGGAGAAGTAACACATCTTTAATGTGTATAAATTAAGTGACTTTATGTTACTTAATAATTATAGTGGACCAAGATGGGTGAAAGAGCCCACACGCGCGCCGCCGCCCGCCTGAGCCCGTGCTCGTGCTCGCGGCCGCGGCCGCTGGCCTTGGGCCCGGGCCCGAGCCCGATCTTGGACTTGAATCTTGGCAATTGGTCTTTGGGCTTGGTGCTTGGCCCAAACTTAATCTTTTTTTACCACCGCAGAGTCAGCAATCCAAGTGGCTTAGTGGCTTGACACGTCGTCAAGCGTGGCACAGTCAGAGCTGCCACGTGAGAAAAGCACACGCTCCGCACCCGAAAGACACACTCCTGCCACACGCTCGTAACCATCGGCGGTTACGAATCTGCCATGATGAGCCTTCATGGCTGTTGACCCACAGCAGTGGACTGAGCCTATAAATAGGCTAGCCACTCCATGCTTCTGCACTACAACATTCACAAGCATCTGCATCATAAGCTCTCTCCCTCTCTGCATTGTCTTTCTGTCGAAACTTTGTCCTCTCCTCCATCCCGTTCGCCGGAGCTCTGCTGATAGCGGTGCTGCTTCACCAGAGACGTAGCCGTTTTACCTTTGGGGACGACACGCCAAACCGAGAGCACTACCGGGGCGTATCTCGTCTTGCGGGAAGAGGCCTCCTCGACTCGGCTAACAACTGGTTCACGGTTAATCTGTTTCGAATTTCAGTTGTAATTTCATTTAGTTCAGTTTCCATTCTGTATTCCTTCTTTTGGGTTGTATTACGCTCGCTTTTTATCTCTTGTAATCCCCAAAAACCAACAAACTTTTGCACTTGTTGCACCAGTGATCCATAACAAAAAAAATAGCACCAGAGGGACCTAACAAAATATATAATCACAAACGAGGTTTTTTTTTCGTACGATTACACCCTCAGGCCCTTAAAGGGCTGTAACGACCCGCTAAGAAGATTTTATTAAAAATAATAATGTTGGCATAATTATATATATAAGTGACTTTTTACGTAATTAATTTCGAACTACGATAGAGTGTCGTTTACGATAGAGTGTCGTTGTTGTTGTTTGTGACGTTAACCAAGTATATTAAATATATATATGTATACTAAAAGAATTATGTCCTATAATCAAAATTTTAATGTCCGGTACATCCAACAAAAGTCCAACAAAATTTAATTTATACTTCTTGGGTTCTAAGAAAATAGGGTACTTCAACGCGGACAGCCACGAACTTGAACCGATTATACCTGCACCAAATTAGATACTCAAATAATTAAATAAATAAATAAATAAAATAATAAAATACAAAAAGGCAGATCTTGAGAGGATAATTGTTATCAACAGCATTTATTGCTGCATTAATGGATTGCAGATAGAAATCATCATCCTCTGACAGAATATTTGAAAAATACACGCCACTTGCGTCTCATTCTTGAGAGATACGACACTTGCATCTCATTCTTGCAAGATACACCACTTGCATCTTTTATGTATATGTATGTATATACAAATCTTTTTGTCTCACCCACCTCACAATCAAACTTTCCAAAAAGAATTCCACATAGAACACAGGAGGGAGAGTTGCAGAGTTGCAGGTAATTGTAGAGTCAAGCACTACAATCCAACAAAACTTTATTCCACCTCAAAAGGTAAACCCCAAACCTTCCTTTTCATTCATATATGTACAAGCATGCATATATGTAGTTGGAAGTAGAATCTGCCCAAATGTTAACAATAAACATCAAGATTAACTTGTTTCACCATTAAGTCTTCCCAGTAGACACGATTGTTCAAAATTCACCAAATTTATAAAATAGACAAATTAGTCCTACAACTAATAATAATCACTTAGTTGGAAAACTTATCTCGTGAGTACGTTTCTGTGCTCTTCGGCAGCCCGGAAGTCGACGGTGACAGCCCCCACCCCCCAAATCCATCACTAAAATCGCAGCCTTAAGGACCTACAATTAAAAACACCAAACTCTTAAATTCAGGATTTAATCCTTAAGAATAAAACAAAAGGGGGAAATGATAAAATTGGGCATTACTTACCATTCGGAGTTCGGCGAGAAGGCTGCAGCTGGAGTGGCGCCGGGAAGCTGCTCGGGCAGCACGAGGCGCGGAGGAGGCCGAAGCCACCGCCTGTGCATGCACAGTGGCGGCGGCAGCGGCAGATCCGGGAGAGAAAGAGGGAGCCGATGGAGAGAAAGGAGGGGGAGAGGAAGGAGGCGACGGAGGCGGATCCGCGGCGGAGGCGGCGGCAGATCGGGAGAGAGAGGGCGGCGGCGTGAGGCTGGAGAGGAAGAAAGAAAAAGAAGGGCTAGTTTTTCTAATTTGGGGATTTCAATTTTGACATAAAGGAGAGAGAGAAACTTTGACGTTATGACTGTTCTCAATTTTGTTTGAATATGTATTTTCAAATCTTTGAATAATGTACTCCAATTTGTACAAGGCCGATGAATGTTAGGGAGTAAATGTTTACTCTTTTATTTTCCTTATTATTAGTCTTAGGTAGTTGGGCCACTTTTTAGTATTGGGCCTCTAAAATAGTATTCTTCGACTACAAATGTTTTAAGATATTTTAGGTCAGCTAATTAAATATTTTTTCCCCGAGCTGAGGCTGATACGAGTTTTAGTGTACGAGAATCCAGAAATTTCCTTAAGAAGAGACCAAGAATAATTTGAGCACACACACGTAGGATGCATGCATCGTTTTAAATTAAGTTATTTTGCAAAGTCTAATTTTAGCATATCATATTATTTTAAAAAGGATGAACTTTGCACCTCGTTTGTGGTTGAAGCAGAAGGTGATTGAGGAGTTAAGCATTTGAGGTGAGCTTTCTTATACTAAAAATACAAATCGTATTTTATGCAAACACGATTCGTGATTTTTAAAGATGTTGTCTTGCCATAAATGTTTTTGTATGATGTCTATCTGATTGGCTAAGGCAAAGTGAATTATGAATGATGATATAAGTCGAATTCGGGTCCCAGTGAGGGTGATGTCCCCGCTCGGACTAGTGTACACGGGATACCTCTGACATGTTGGCCAGAGAAGGTGACCGTGGAGGGTGGCCACCTTTCCGGCACAAGGATACCTCTGACATGATGGGCAGAGAAGGTGACCGCGCGAGAACACCATCTCGACGGCACAATGTGATCAGATATGGCTAAGTACTGGAAAAAGGGGCTGCAGCCCAATGTGAATATTTTTAGTAAGCTCGGGTCCTTTTCAATAACACCCTGAGTGTTACTGTGATGATGGATTGGCAATATTTTCAAATGTATATGTGTAATTTTCGGCAATGTGTTCACTGAGTACTTTTTGTACTCAGCCCTGCATATATTTCTAAATGTGCAGGTTGAGCAGCGAAGTGGTGGAGGAAGTGCTATTGAGACAAGACATTTAATTCAGTCAGATTTTGACTCTTGGAGGTTCATGTCTTCATATATGGAACCTCGTTCATTTGCTTCCGTTGTGCATCTTAAAAGACTCAAGTCTATTTTGTTCAAAACTCTGATATTTTGAAATTTTTACAAACAATTACTCGAGTTTTCATCATCGAATATCTTTTTTTCTATGTATCAGCACTTGATTAGTCATGTCTCGCAACCAATGTTTGATTTTATTTCCCCTAAATTATTTTCCCGCTTCTTATACCCCCACCCCTAGTCACGGTTCCCCGACTATGCTATCCTTAGCAAGTGCGGTCGTGACAAGGGCATTCTCATCAAATTAACACTCCATGCTGACACCGCCCTGCCATGTAGCCTCCTTGATTCTCTATATCTCTGACATCTTTCTTTCTCTCTCTAAAATTTATTCATATAAATAATATAATACCCCTTTATTTCCCTTTATTTTTTCAATTCAAGGCTTAAACATAAACCCGCATCCCTCCCTTTAAAACTCTCGATATTCCACGTAGGCAGCTCAATCAACGTCCATAAATCTGCCGCGTGGCTGACGGGGATCGGTATCCTCAACGTGAGCTCTACCTTTTTCACCCAATCCATTTACTTTATTTTTAATATTATTTTTTTTAGATGTATCATTAAATATTGTAATCGAAATTTAGGAAAAAAATACATCTATATTTAGTTATTAGTATAAATTATAATAACGAGTTTGATGAACAATTATGAAAATGTCCAATATATATTGTTGGACGTGCTGAATCTTATTACTTATAATCTATTATTTATTTGATATTAGAAAGATATTGCATTTGCGTATTATTATTACCGCATTCAATATTTATTTTGTATACTTTGATATTATGTGTGGATTTACTTGCCTTTTTTCCATGTTCCTTTATTGTGAAATACATTTTTCAAAAATCAAAATCATAGTATATATTTTCAAATATTGTGATATTCAACTAATGATATGTTCTTATATTCTTTCTTGATATTGAGTGTGATATGTATGATTAAATAATGCTACTCTTGTAGAATGTAATTATTGTTTTTTTTACAAAAATGAATTCAATATAAACAAAACAATGTGGAATTAACCAACGCAATTCGACCATTACAAAAGGCATCCTTTTTAAATACATGAGGCAATTCAGAAAAAATTGAATTTTAGTACTATAATTTAATATTCCATTTTCAAATATTAGTATAGAATTAATTAAAATTAACCAAACTTCTTGCTTCAAGTACTCCATATTCAACTGTTGTGTTTGGCATCAAAGAAAATACGAAACCAGACAAATGGTAGTTATTTTTATCTGATTTCATTTAATAACATTATTCATAATTTCTTGGTTTGATCAATATGGATGAACATTTGTTTGATTTGAGTGAAATCAAATGAATAGAAAGAGATAAATATTCACAAAAACTCATGGGAAATCTGCACCAAATATAATGATTTGACAAAACTCTGCAAGTATGCAGAGTAGGTTTGCGAGTTTCATGATGATCAGACAAAAATGCCCTTCAACCTATTTGAGTATTTTCATCCGAAAAATGACTAAAAATACTTCATTTGTGATTGTATATTTTGTTAGGCTCCTCTAGTGCTATTTTTTTTTTTTGTTAGAGCATCTCCTATGGCGCCCCTCCGGTAGGACGTCCGGTCGGACACCGGGAAGGGCGACGGGACGTCCGCCGTTGGGAGGTCGGAGGTCGGATACGGACGTCCCGTGAGGACGTCGGGTGTCCTCGGACATCCCGGCGACGGGCGGGCGGACGTCCGCCACTGTGGCTTCAACTCGGACGTCCGGTCGGACGTCCCGTTTTTATTTTTTATTTTTTTTTGAAACTCTATATATACGGCTCGTTGAATTTTATTTCATTCGCACCACTTGCGTTAATAACAAGCATCCCACGATGATCCTTGAAGCTGTAGCTGACTACCGGTTGTGGATATGGCATGCTTATTTTGGAGTCGCCGGGTCCAACAACGACATCAACGTTCTCCAGTCGTCGCCCCTGTTCAACGATCAGTGCAATGGCGTTGGTCCCGCCATCAGTTTCGTCGCCAACGGCAACCAGCATAATATGGGGTACTATTTGGCAGATGGGATATACCCAAACTGGCCTGTCTTTGTGAAGTCAATCAAGCATGCGACCGGACAAAAGAAGACATACTTTGCGAGCCGTCAGGAAGCAGCGCGCAAGGATGTGGAGCGGGCATTTGGTGTGCTCCAGAGTCGGTGGGCGGTAGTGAAGGGTCCTGCACGGCAGTGGTATATTCCCAACATCGGCGATGTCATGTACGCATGTATCATAATGCACAACATGATTGTCGAAAATGAAGCTGCGGAACTGACTCAGTGGACCAATGAAGATGATACGGGTGCAGGTCCAAGTCACGGCGTGGCCACCGCGAATGTGAATATGGGGGTACCTCATGGAGAGGTCGAGCGGCTGCGTGCATTTGCCGACATGCGGCAAACAGATGCCCATATTCGACTTCAGCAGGATATTATCGAAGAGGTTTGGACTCGGAGGGGTTGACGTGATAATGTATGAATTTTTTTTTATTAGTGTGTAATTTTTTTTTCGAATCATGTATGTTTTTTCCGATAAAGTTGTTAATTTTTCCCGTTCGTATTCTCGGTCAAATTTTATTTCCGTAAACGTAAATTGTTTTATTTGTGAATTAATGATTTTTTTTATTGCGGGATGTCCTAGTGGGAAGGGCGATGGGAAGGGCGGATATGCATGGGATGTCCTAGTGATGTGGCAGTGGGGTGGGATGTCCTAGTGACGTGACAGGAGGTGTTTTTGGGATGTCCTAGTGGATGTCCGAGTGGGATGTCCGCCCACTGGAGATGCTCTTAGGGTCACTAGTTGCAAAAGTTTGGGTCAATTCACTCTTTTAAATAAGCCCAAATAGCCATAGGTTTTTTCGCTTTCTATTCTTCATCCGCCATTGCCAAGCCTTTGTCTCTGCGACATAATTCACCTTCCCTCTAATTCCATTTCCGGCTAAACACTCTCCTTAATCCAATTCTTCCTCGTCGACCGCCGTCTATCGCATCTCACTTAACTCGCTCCGCTGGCACCTCTCGCCGTCTGCGCGTCTCCATCCATCGCCAACACGCAGCCGCCGCCTAGTATGCCATTATCTCTCTATCTTCTTAACTACGTTATTTATTATCGACAACCAAATTTAAAGATCTAAATCCAAAAAAGGCTGTTTCAATCCATTTTGAAACCGCTAAAACTCGTTTTTTTTTGCTGTTATCATTTCCGCGCTATCAACTTTCCAGTAAAAGAGTGAAAATTTGTCAGCAAGATTTGAAAAGAACTGAGACGGAAAGTGCCAATATTGCAATTTCTTCCGATTATTCAGGAACAATCGCAAAACTCAAAGGTCGGATAGGGAAAATGTTTTAATAGGAATCCCCAATCACTCATACATGTCATTTTTTTGTTTTCTTCTAAATCTGAATCCTACCTACAAATCCTCCAAATTGAATATCAAACTGTATTCTCCCACTCACTCAATTCTCTCACTGGCTTTATCCGAGAATCCAGAGATACACTAAAACAGAAACCAAACAAAGAATCATAATCGCCTTAATCGAGAGTATGGATGGGTATCCCCTTCTGAAGAAGCCCAAAATCGAGCCACAAGAAACAGCGCAAAAACTCTGGCAAGATGAAGAAGACGAGGAAAACAATGATGAAGAAATGAACGAGCAAATCAGAAATGAGCAGGAAGAAGCGATTGTGGCCCTGATAGAACATCGCACCAAAGAAGTTGACCACTTGCGCCAGCGCATTACTTACTACAAGGCTCAGGTTTTCCTTTGTTCCTCTAACGTTTTCAAGAGTATGATATTGTGGATGTTCGCAAAAGATTAGTACTTTATTAGTAGTTTCCATTGGACTGATTTGTACATCAAAGGATAACGAAATATGTAGAAAATGTAATGTAGGTAAAGAACATACTGTTTCTAGTTATGAACTTTACAGTTACATGTGCATGGAATAAGTTGTATTGCAGCCTTAGAAAAATTGAGATATATGATACATAAAATTGATTTAGATCACCTCACTGCCATTCTGGGATATGATTAAAAATCATTGTTTGGTTTCGGTTGAGCTTGCAGAGTCGGATTTGACAATGTGGTAGGAGTTGATATGCTTTTTTCTTTTTGTGGAAAGAGTAGTTAAGAATTTGGATTGATCTTAGGTCCACTTTTGACTTTGCAATTGCATTGTTCATGGTTTAACTCATCTCATATTGTTGGTTAGTTGGGAAATTAGTTATTTCTACACACTGAAACATTTTGGACAATGAAAATAAAATGTACGTGGATTTTGAAGGAGGTATGTTCGTTTCTCTGGAACTTTAATGATACCATGGCCTTATTGAGGTGTATTCTTGATTGCTGTTAAAAATATTAAATGATGATATCTTCAAATAGCTTAACTTTTTTAAGAGATTGCATTCAACTTATATACTTCTCTCACTGCGCCAGATTTATAGAAATTATCAATCCACCTGGCAAGCTTCAGTATTATGTAGCTTGCCTGAGTGTGAGAAGGATTCCTCAGGGTGAGTTTTTTTAAAGACTCCAGCTTAAGTTTTCAAAAGAGACTTCCATTCAACAGTAGGTCTGGATTAATGTTGAACTCACTAACTCACTCTCACTGTACAATGGTTTAAGTGGGATAGTAACTTGAATTTTACCATTTCAACACATGTTTCTCAATGTTTTCTGTATGGTTACTTGAATACATCTCTGCTTACATAGGATGCATTCGATCTGATTCTGATACCTCCTGTGGCAGACTGGATTTAATGCGGCTATGTTTATTACTAGATGGCATATTCTGCTAAAGTGGATTATGTTTAGATTTTGTTTTGCTTTTTCGTTGATAAAACATAATCCCTCCGTCCCACCATAACAAGGCGCTTCTTTTAAGCACTTGTTTTGGGAAAATGATGGAGTATTTAATACAATAGTAGTTAAAGTGGAGAGAGAGTAAAGTAAGATAGAGAATAATGTAGAGAAGACTTACATAGTTCCATTATCATCGCTGTTATTATTATAAAAGTGAAAAAGGTAAAATTGGAGGGGTTTTCCGAGGAACATGTTACTTACTGCAGCATAATACTCCTCCAATCCCTAACCAAAATGTTTCGAATTCAATGTGTTCATTGTGTTGAGACTTGAGAGCCACTAACACCTTGAACCGAACCAACTTTCCTATTCATTCTGACCCTAATGGACCTTCACACTGCTTGAAGTTGAACTCTTTATATAACTTGGCCTTGTTGCGAATGTAGCTAAACACAATTTAACAAGAACAGATCAAGCACTTGGGACTCTATCCAACACAACCCCCCTCTTTTTGCAAGTTTGTAGTAGTACTATATTTGTCTATGTTGTTCTACAATAGCTCTTTTACCATGAAGTAGAATTCGTTGACTAATATCCCTATAAATTGTGCATGCAGCTTGATGAAGCAGAGAGGAAGCTAGAGGATACCCAAAATAAATTGGCGCGTCATCGAGGACAGAAGACCTCAAATGCTTCAAAAAAATTAACTAATGGAAGGAAAGAGCTAGATGTTGAAAGATCTAAGAGTCCTTTGACGGTTCCCGAAAGTTCTCAAAAACAGTCTCAACGCCAGGATGACGTGAAGCCCTCTGGAGATAATCTGAATGTTACCAGAAGACCATCCAGCCCTCCATATAGAAACGAAGGTTCCTCTCCTGACCAAACTCGGTCAAGACCACAAATTCTAATTCCTTCTGTGGCTCCAAACATTTCCCAACGCAAGACAAAGGAATCTGCAAACAAGCATCCCAGTAATTCTGCATCACTGCTCACTTTACCAACACCAACTTTTGTCAATACCCCTGCTAAGTCCAAGGGAGAAAAAGCTTCTAAAATATCATCTGAGCTGGATTCCGCAACACAACCAAAAAGTACAAAGAGGAAGCATGGTTTGTCTTCTCTGCTGAATCCTCTTGCATTGATCAATTCTCATGCTCTGTATGCTTTTTCTTTTGAAATTGGTTTCCCTAGTGGTTAATTGATTTTGAGCTATCATTAGATAATTTTCATATTTTTATAATAATCTTGTTCTTCTGACTATTTCTGTAAATTACAGAGGAGACTGAACATAAAGATCTAATCAAGTTGATTGGCAAAAGCTCTTCACCTGTCACCGTACGCTGTCAGCATGGGACACTTTTACCTAGTCAACACAAAAGAAAGCAAAGAACTCTTGTTCTCTGTCCAACAAATGATCAATTATTTGCTACCAGGTAATTGAGTGCCCTATTTAGTATGAGAATTATTAGAATTATCAAGTAGGGAAAAATGTAGCATGTATGCTTTTATACTTTAAACGCTTTAGCCAGGAAGGATATAGGATGATGTTAATTTCCATGCGTATGCTCTTGTCATCTCTTCTTGAATTAATGTTCACAGATATTTGCATAATTTTTTTCTATGGTTTATAGATCCTAAATTTTAATGATTAAATAATTATGTGCCGTATTTTTGTTGTTTGAATGTTGAGAGTTCTAGTTCAAGTTAATATATCATATACTATATCACTTTGCTGGCTATATACCTAATTTAGTGTATCTTGGTATATTTTGGGGTCCACATAGAGTATATGAACTAAACCAAATTGCTCATTTGATTTTAGAATGTTACGTGATCACAAACAATGTTATCAAATAGCGGATATGGCGGCGCCATGGCGCTATGGCATGACGTTCTATGGTGGAAATGCCATAGCAACATGGCGCTGTCATAGCACCGCCATATCCGCCATTTGACAACATTGCGTGTGTACTGCATTTAGGAATGGGGCATTATGCAAGAAACATGGATGTTAGAGCTGTATTTTATGCTTTATTAATTGTTTTAAGAGTTTTAGATGTTATATTTTTGTTATTTTCCAATTTTTGAATTATGTATAAATAATAAGTATTATTTTATTTATTTAATTATTGACTGCCATATCCGCCATACTAATACGCCATATCCCTATGGCGGTTTTTAGGCGAACCGCCATAAGCCTCCATACGAGATTGATAACACTGATCACAAAATATTCTGGTATTTTACTCTTTTTCCCTGAGTTACTTGTAACGACATCATCGAGCGAGCCAAGTTAATCCTTTATTTCATTTTCTTTTATTGTTAAACCTCATTGATCTGATACAAATGTACTCCACAATTACTTTTTTTTTCGTTTAATGCGTTTTACTGTTCAAACAGTTCAATATCATGTACTCCCTTCGTTCCACAGTAATAGAGGCATTTCATTTTGAGCACTCGTTTTGAAAAAATGATAATAAATTGTTAAAGTAGAGAAATAGTAGAGTAAGATAGAGAATAGGGTAGATAATACTCTTCTCTACACTATTCTCTATCTTACTTTACTCTCTCTACTTTAACTATTTATTGTCATTTTTCCAAAACGAGTGCTCAAAATGAAATGCCTCTATTACTGTGTAACGGAGGGAGTAACATTTTTTTTTCGGTGGCATGAGCATGATCATTGCTTGTTTTTCACATGCTCTGGGCATTTCATAATAGCAAAAAATTTGGCTTGTCATTTTTTTTG
Organism: Salvia splendens; assembly: GCF_004379255.2. Classification (NCBI taxonomy): domain Eukaryota; kingdom Viridiplantae; phylum Streptophyta; class Magnoliopsida; order Lamiales; family Lamiaceae; genus Salvia; species Salvia splendens. The sequence continues at coordinate 12,080,724 of NC_056037.1, read as the reverse complement.
GGCTGCATAGTTTTGAAAGGTGGCATACATTATAGTAGAATGTATCCCTTACAACCTCTGTAGTTTTAACCTCGTTAGTCAATGCTTTTGCAGTGCCTTGGATGGAGTAGTCAACCTGTGGCAAGTACAAAACCGAGGGTCTGTATTTTATGTTTGAAATTTGTTTGCACTTTATTTTGTATTTGCTTCAGAATTTCCTATCCTTTTATGCTCTTGTAAACAATGTGATTGACTAGCTTGAGTTTTTTAAATTGACTTTTTTTTCTTTTATTTAACAAAATTGCAGTTCTAGTGCAAGTCTTTTGAGTAGTACTGATTGTCTATCTGACAAGCAAAGGAGATGGCCAGAAGATATAGCATGGCATCCTCTTGGATTAAAACTTTTTTCAGTTTATAGTACAGATGGTGGTGATTCTCAGATATCAATTTTAAATCTAAACAAGGGAAAAGAGGTAGCATCTTAATTCAAATTTATTGTAGTTTGTATTTGATACAAATCTTGCTAGTATACTTTTTTCTGCTGGAAGCTGTTTTTTTATGTTCAGTGTTCGTCTTATTTCATCCCACTATTTTCATTTTCATTGTCATTTTCATTTTCATTTTGTATAGTGTACGTATATCTTTAATTTTGCTATTATGTTATCTTGCTTGCTGACCATGAATGGGCTGCAAGAGACCTGTAACTGTTTTCACATGACGTTGTATGGAAGTCTGAATTTTTGATTGATTCTAACCTTATTTTAAAAATTATAATTGACAGAGAACACGTGTGCACTTTCTTGAAGACAAGCCCCACACTAAGGGCATTATCAACAGCATTGCATTCATGCCATGGGACAATAAATTGTTCGTAACTGGTGGAAGTGATCATGGTGTCGTTCTTTGGACTGAGAAAGCCGAAGAAGACTCATGGACACCTAAAACATTGCACAAATCTTTTCACTCCTCTGCCGTGATGGGGATTGCTGGAATGCAGCAAAAAAAGATTGTGATGTCTGTTGGTGCAGACAAGCGGATTATCGGGTATGATGTGACAACTTCCAAAGCAGATTATAAACATCAGATAGAAAGCAAATGCATGAGTGTTCTACCAAATCCATGCGACTTCAACCTCTTTATGGTTCAAACGGGGTAAGTTTATGCCTTATAGAGTTCCTTCCACATTTCAGTAATCCATTTCATCAGTAACTTGATATGTTGTCTATCTGTATTGACTCCATTCATATACCTACAATCTTGGTAATTTTAAGGTCATCATCTACTTTTAAGGGGTAAGGGTACTTCAGATCTTACTCTCAGACAATTGGATTAGTTCAACTCAGTCATGCTGTATAAACTTTGTAGATCTCTATCTGACAGTCATTGATAAGGAGTGATTCAAGATTAGCCCTTTACTTTAGTGATTCAAATATGCCTACAGAAAGTTTGGACACTGTTCTACATGAAAATGCTGATGGGCTTGTGTGGATTTTAATTTTCTGACCTTGTAAGTGAAAGTTGTTAGGGTGCAAACAAATCCATGCATATAGGCTTTTAATCATACGGTGTCAAAGTACTGCTCCAGTGGTAAGGATGAGAACTTGCCAGAGGTCTGCTAGGTAATTGTTTAGGCAAAAGTCAATTTTGCAGGTGAAGAAATAGGTAAAAATTACAGAAAAACTACACTCAGTTTTCAAATTTTGATCAGAATTGCTTGAAATTTAAATTTTGCAAGCCATATTCTGGACATTTTTCCAGAATTAAGTGATAAACATGGAAACTTTAGCACTTGAAAGTCTGACACTAGCTTTTTTGCTCAAGCAATTTTTGACAGTCAACCACATCAAAGGCAATAATGATTTTACTTAGTTATTCTTTTGCTAATGTCAAAATAGGAAGTCTATTTGGCTCTGGTTTATTTGACCCTGCTAATGTGACTGAGCATTTCACATGGACAGGACTCCGGAGAGACAGCTTAGACTGTTTGACATCAGATTGAGGCGAACGGAGATTCATGACTTTGGGTGGTCTCAAGAGCGCAGTGATTCACAGTCGGCTCTTGTTAATCAGGCTTGGTCTCCGGATGGTTTGTACATAACATCTGGGTCAGCTGACCCTGTAATCCATGTCTTTGACATCAGATACAATGCTCGCAAACCATCCCAGTCAATACGAGCTCATCACAAACGAGTTTTCAAAGCAGCATGGCACCATACCCTCCCTCTCCTCATCTCCATATCTTCAGACTTGAACATTGGGTTGCACAAAATCATCTGAGCAAATGAAATACAACCTGTTCAACGATGCTTAGACATGGTGAAGTGTTGTATGTGCGTGTTATTTTAGGCCGTGACTGTTCCTCTTAAATGTGATGCTGGGCATGTTTGTCTCACTCATTTTGTTTAGGTTTTAACCCAAAGCCAAGTTAAAAGGGCTTGGCAGTGGTGCCAATTTTTGTACAAATATTACGTGAGAATGGAATAGGTATAATTGAACAATCATTTTGCAAGCTACAAGTCGGTTCAAAGCCTCACAACTCATCTGGTATTACACTTTCCTTCTCAAGGAGAGTCTATCCCTAATCCTTAAACTCGCCATGTTATCTTATGGATTTGATTATTCTCTTTTTATTTATGTTCTTTCCAAACAAGTCTAATAGCTTGATATTTACATTTACTCTTAAACTCCATCAATATTACTCCTGGATGATCAACAAATCGAAGATAGATATGTGGCTTGTTGTGGGGGAATATATTTATAATTCTAAGACCATTAGATAAAATCAAATCCATAGCCTTAAATTAAACGTATTACCGAAATATAATATATCCAAATTAAATTTAATATACTCACCCTTTTATGATAGGATAAATTATTAGGAAAAAAAAATCATAATTTCAAATTCTAATCCATCCTACAAAATTAGCTGTTACAGTAAGAGATTTTAATACGTATTTTATTGATTTGCACACGTGCAAATTGAGAGGTAGTTGCGTTATTTGCTAAGTGATTTAGAAAAGTGAATATTTATGGATAGTGTTGTCTTCGTTGCATTTTTTAAATGACACATATAACACAAGTTCATCAAAACTAGACTCAGTAGAAAATTTGAAAAAAAATTAAAATTCATTGTTTTTGTAATTAATTTTTAAAATTATAACATAAAATTAAAAGTTGAATAAAATTTTAATTTTTTCAACAATCTAATCCTTATAATAGTGATGGTGGTATTTCGGTTAGGTGTGAGTAGGTATGGTACTACGGTATATCTTACCAAAACCGTCGTACCGTATATTGTACCGAAAATTCGGTAAGAGAACAAATCATGCCTATACCTTACCAAAGTTTTCGGCATACCTTATCTTTGGTATGACAAATTTCAATACCGATACCGCACCTCATTTTCGGTATGTTATACTGGAATTTCGGTATACCTAACTTTCAATATCAATGAAAATAAAATACTTGAGTTTTTAGAATATTATTTATATTTTATAATTTAATAAGTATATAGTATTAAATATATTTTATATAATTATATTTATGTTTCATAATAGATTTTATAATTTATAAATACATAAAATATACTCCCTTCGTCCCGTGCTACTCGCACGTTTGCTTTTCGGCTCGTCACAAAGTCCTTACACTATTTATAATTTAAGTTAGAATTAATGCATTTAATTAATATGTTAGTTTAAGTTAAGAGCTCTTTTATTAAGTGATATCTCATTACACCTAAAATTCTTTTTTAATTACACAAAAAAATCAATCCCAAATTTACGGCCTAAAATGAAAAGTGCGAGTAGCATGGGACGGATGTAGTACTATTTTATAAGTATATAATTATATTTATCTTTTACGGTGTATACCGGATTTTAGTATGTCGCGGTAATACCGCGGTATATGAAAACTTATACCGCTACCTTAACGTATACTGTACCGAAAATCTCAATATTCCGAAAATTTGGTATTTTCGGTACAATAAGGCTAGTCCACTAAAATCCATCTCCCTGAGTCAAATGATCTTTTTTTTGGTTTGACCACAAGTGTACCAAATCCGCCTTTGGTGGAATTCGACTAATCCTGCTCGACCGGGTTTGCGGATTAAGGCCGAAAGTCTCCCAGCGGGTGGCGGGGTTTGAACCCGTGAGTCAAATGATCTTTAAACATTTAGCCATAATAAGTTTGTCTTTTAATTACAAATAAAGTCCCCAATCCATCTCCCCGAGTCAAATGATCTTTTAACATTTAGCCATTGCATATCTCCATCTTTCACGTGTCCAAATGAGTGTAATTTCTCTTCGGCCTCAGGCTAGTCCACTAAAATTTGTGGCCCTTGTTCGAGGTTGATCTGTTTTCATGTTTATCACACACCATTGCACTCACTCTCTCTCTCTCTCCCTCAATCACACATTCGAATTTCAAGAAAATGAAGAAATTAAGGAGGTACTATCAAATACTAGCATTCATAATTTTGGTATTATTGAGATTTATGTTGGAGTTTGTTGTGCCTCTATCCAAGCCACCAAGGAGGTTATTTGGTCACTTAGTGCTCCAAGTTTTGAAAATCGAAATGGAAGGCCTCAACCCGCAGTACGTTATGCCTGATAAGTTGTACGAATCATATAGAAACTATTGACAAGTAGTCCTATTAAGGTGAGAGGTTATACATAATTTGCTGTTAATCATTTTTTATTTTGTACTCCAATCTATGTTTTCATGTAAGTACTAATAAAGAAATCGAGATTGGGGAATAAATAATTATACGTTTGATGCACTCATGCTATGCTGAAAGGTCTGTTGAGGAGATTTCCTTTTTCTGTTTAACTAATCAACAATTATACTCCTATTTTTCTTCTTACTATTATAGTCCACGATTGTGTTGAATTGGCATTGTTGGTCACCACAACATAATTTCAGTGGTCAGTTGATTACATAATTTTGATGAATTTTTATACTCCCTCCGTTACAAAAAATAAAAAATAAAAAAAATTGCACTTTTTCCTTATAGAAGATTATGCACTTTCTATTTATGAAAACTCTTTTCTTTCTAAAGAGGTGAGACTCAATCTCTACTAATAATATTTTAATTACTTTTTGTTTCAATTTCTCTCTTACTTTATCAATTATGTATTAAAGCTCGTGTCTAACTAAAAGTGCATACTCTTATGTGACAGAGAGTAGTATTTATTAGTGTCACTATGTAAAGTTTTGATATTTTGTGATGGCACGGAATTTAGTACTCCCTCAGTCTTTAAAATTTTGTCATATTTGATCGGACACAAATTTTAAAAAATATAATGAAAACTGAGTTGAAAAAGTTAGTTTTATAATAAAATGTGAATGAAAATGAATTAGTGGAATGTGACAAATTTTGTGGATGGACAGAAATAAAAATATGTGGATGGACCCGGAGGGATAGAGTGGACCAGCAAAAATGCTCAACAATAAACTGAAAGAACTAGTAGTATAAAGCATAAACATAGTAAAACATAAAACATTACAAAATCATTTCCCGTAAGTCTTAAGTAAAGCTCGAAGGTGTAGTGATTTTTCTTTAAGTATACGAGATGAAATGAAGTGTGGCCAGTAGCGTAAGAGAATATTAATAATCAATTAAAGTATTCACAAATTATATCAGAAGTTATTATTTCATTTTCTATTTTCTATTTTTATTTTTATCATATACTCCATCCGTCTTATAAGAACACACACTCTTTTCTTTTCTTTTTTCCGGTCTTAATAAGGCGGAGTTCATTTTTCACTAACAATACTGTATCGAATTCAAAGTGCATATTCTTTAGGGACGATGAAAGATTTTAGTATTTAAATGGAAAATCATACTCCCCGTTTAAAATCAAAACGGGCAAGGTTGCGAGGGAGGTGGGAAGGGCGTCGAGGGAGCTCGGGATATTCCACATCGTGAAGAATGCCGAAGTCATGGATGGTATGCTTGATGGTGTGAGGAGGTTTCACGACCAAGATGGATGCTGAGGTGAAGAAGCAGTTTCACTCGCGCGATGCTATTATGCAGAAGGTCAAGTATGCCAGCAACGTCGACGGATTCCTTGACCATCTCTCTCTGTCAACTAAACTGAAACTTTTTCACGCAACTCATTATTACATTATCATTATTAATTTAATCCAAGTGAACTAAGAATAAATCACTCAGTTCAAATCCATCGCTCGCTTGAAATTCACCATTCATGTGTTCGCTCTTAAACTCAAATTACTCCCACCTTTCCTTCTTATCTTAAGAGCATCCACAACCGTGCTCTTGCCAGCGGCACGGTTGTGGGCCCGACCCCACTTTTTCTGTCTGCTCTTTTGCAAGAGCACAACATCCACAGCCGTGCTCTTCCGCAAGGACGAGCACAATTAATTTAAAATTCAATTACACAAAAACATTTCTATAATACTAAAATTCATTAAAAAACCACAATAAATATTACAAATTACAAATAAAATAAAAAAGACATAATTAAAATCCTAAAAATTAAAAATTACATAATTAAAATCATAAAAATTAAAAATTACATAATAAAAAAACTAAAAATTAAAAATTACATAATTAAACTCCTAAAAATTAAAAATTACATGATTATTGGCTAATATTACCCGAGGAAGACTACGCATCCGGCGGCACCAACCCCAATTGTTTTTTGAGACCCAATATCATGTCCTCGTGCGTTTGAAGTTGCGTGGGGGTCATAGTTGACCTATCGGCCATATTGAGTTGGGCCAAAAGGGCACACAACGAGTTGTTCGGGGGTGGAGGTGGAACATAGGGTGCGGGTTCGGGGGCGGGGGCAGATGGAGTCGTGGTGCGACGGCGTTCGGCCGCCGCCTTCTTCCTTCCTTGCGGTCGGCGTCGGGAACTGCTTGGTCCGGCGTCGGGGCTACCCAAGTTAGCTTCGGCGAGTTGGCTAGCCACTTGTTCGCCGGCGTCGGATAGGGATGCCGACCGTGACCGTTTGGAGGAGCCGCTAGAGGAGGATGTTACGCCTCCCAGATACTTCGGGTGCGTCCTCGTTTCCTGCCAAACATTTAGGTACTTGAACGACTTACCGTTCATGGATTGGTAGGTGCTCAACGCCGCAGTGATGATGTCGACCTCGCTCCGGACGCTCCCGGCATTCCGCGACTCCTGGAGGAAATAGCCATTGAACTTGCCAATTTCGTCGTTGGCTCGGCCGATGCAGTTGCGCACCATACTCTCGTTGCGCTCGATCGTTCCCGGCGGCCGGTTTGCATTGTACCGCCGAGAGACGCGCCACCAAAAGTGATCGCCGGATTGGTTCGTGCCAACCACCGCATCTTCGGAGATTTCCAAGTACGCCTTGAACAATCTATCCATCTCCGCCGATGAGTACGGTGTGCGGACACCGGCGCGAGATGGAGGAGTCGGAGTTTGGGAAGGGACGGGAGGCCTAGGCTCCGGTGTCCACCCGTATCGCCCATCGGAGGCACCTTGCTCGTCGACCGGGTATGGCCGGTAGCCACCCGGAACGCCCAAATCTTGGGTGAGAGGAGGGGCAGAATAGTCCGTTTCCAGACTAGGAAACGGTTGTGAATCGAACCATTCGGGGTTCCAACCGTGGGAGCCCGTAGGGTTATCGTCTTGGCCGGACATAGTGATGTTGTATGGTATGAGAGAATGAAGATGAAAATGGATATGAGAGATTGAAGATGAAAATGGATATGAGAGAATGAAGATGAGAATTGTGTAGTTTGATGTGAATTTTTGGGAGTGAAATTGGGGGTATTTATAGATGAAAGTGTGTATTTTTGGGGTAAAAAAATGAAAAAAAATTAAAAAGTGGAAAAAACGGTTATAAACGGATATATTTTTTTGGGAAGTGAATTTTTTTATCGGTTTTTTTAATTAAAAAACGATTTTTTAATTAAAAAAAAATTTAAACACAACGGTTATGCCGTTGACGAATCCCAGCGCGCCACGTCAGCTGCTCGCTGGCACGGCGCGAGCGCAGCGGCAGCGGGTAGTGTCCGTGCCAGCGGCGCGGACGGCCGTGGCGACGGATGCCACCGTTGCGGATGCTCTAATATCTTAGTGACATATATGCATAAAAGTTTAATTTAATATTTCTCTTTTCAGTAGGTGTCGTGTCGATGTTAACAAAATAAGAGTGAATCTAAATTTGTTATAATTGTGTAGAGGAATTAGTTTTAATTGATAAAGTATGAGTGGAGAGATATTATGGGTCATAATTGGTCTATTATTATTGAATTAATCGTGGGTGATATAGAATAACTTAGTCTTAGAGAGCCACAATAACATATTGTAGATAGTTAGTTGGAGTGTGCTTCTTATTATTGAATTTTCATTTTAATAGAATACTATACTTTATGAAATTGAGCATCTTAAAAAGGAAATAAACTATTGAAATGAAAGGAGAAAATATTTATTTAATATAATTATTTTAAATTTATGAAGTATGATCAATGATCAGTTTTATAAGATTTGAAAATAAAATAGATAATGAATAAATAAGTTTTTAAGTTTTTTTATGATTGTCGCACTGATGTATAAAATGACATTTTCAATTATGATTAAAACAATATTGTTTCATTAAGATGAAAAGAAGAAAGGAACTAAGAAATTTAATAACACCCCCGAAGGGATAGAGGCAAATCTGTACATATTAGATCATAACCTAGTTTTGCAAAGATAGTAGAAGATTCTTGGTCAAGTTCTACATCATGTACAGAAGTTGCAAACAATTTCGGTTAGGATTTAATTTTTTGTGCATGAATTGTTTGCATTCTAATATGCAATCATGTGGTTTAGCATGTGAATTTGATCAACTTTATACTTTGTTTTGTTTTTATAATTCCTTTTATCGAAACTGGCTATAAGAGCATCTCCAGTGGTTCTGGACATACAATAGCCCTCTCATAACCTTGTCACTGCCACATCATCAGCACTAAAATCCTCCTACCACATCATCTGGACATGCAATAGCCCAACCACATCACTCAATTATGAAAAACAAACAATTAACAATCACACAAAATACGGAATTAAATATACTACACATATACGCGAAAACGTACTATTTTCATTTAAATTAAAAAGTACATTTAAAAAAATTAAATAATTTTAAATAAAAACTAACGTCTTGCAATCCTCCGCTCCCACAACTCTTCGAAAAATTAAAAAAAAATTAAAAATCTGACGCCGGTATGAAGCCGATCCGGGGCCTACAATGGCGTCGTGCGGATCGGCGTGAGAATCGGCGTCAGCCCAAGAATCGGCGTGGGCACGCCGATTTTGACGCCGATTTCACCGACGCCGGCTGCAATGGTTCGGCGTCAGCACCGGCGTCGGCGAAAAATCTGCGTGCCGGTGCCGACGCCGCCATTGGAGATACTCTAAGACAAGTAGTTGGACGCTGTTAATTACCTGACAAGTAATGATATGCCATTGTTGTGTTTTTGCACGACTCCGGAGAATATGAACTTCTTCACACGAACATAAGAATTATTAGAGCATCCACTACGATGTCCCCCCACCGTCCCTTAAACTGCTATTTGAGGGCCCCACTGTACTTTATTCTTCCATCCCTTAAACTACTATTTGAGGGCCCCACTGTACTTTATTCCTCTATCCCTTAACTAAGGGACGGAACCTGCAACGCTGCGTCACTTAACCGTTCCTTATTCCGTCCCTTAAATTACTATTCATTAAATTTCATTTTTATTTTTTTTTCCAACCCAATTCAATTAAAACAAACACACTTTATTAAAATTAAAACAACATTAAAATTCAAAAAATAGAAAATGGACATAAATAAAATCTTAAAAAAATAAAAATGACATAATTTAATTTTCTCTACCAAAGTTTTCCCAAATGTGCTCAATTAGATCCTCTTGGAGTTGGACGTGGGCGCTAGAGTCGCGTGTCCTTGCCCGAATAGACAACCGTTCTTGTATTGACGGATGCGCTCCACTTCGCGGCGGACTACTTGCGGTTGAGCTTCCGGGGGATTCGGGGTCGAACCAATTTCCCGTCTCGGGTCCTTCGTCTTGGACAATCATGTTGTGCAAGATTATGCACGTATACATGATGTCGACCATGCTCTCCATGAACCACGAACGAGCCGGAGCTTTGATGATGTTGAAGCGCGCTTGGAGAACCCCGAACGCCCTCTCCACATCCTTGCGAGCAGCCTCCTGCTTCTGCGCAAAAAGAGCCTGCTTTAGGTTCGCATGCCTGTTGCATGTCTTCACGAAGGTCGGCCACTTCGGGTAGATGTCGTCGGCGAGATAGTACCCCATTTTATACAGCCGGTTGTTGGCGACGAAGTTGATGGCCGGCGCTTTACCATCCAAAACTTCGGTAAAGAGGTCGGACTTGTGGAGCATGTTTATGTCGTTGTTCGAGCCAGGGACCCCGAAGTACGCGTGCCAGATCTAAAGCCGGTAGTCGGCAACGGCCTCGAGTACAACGGTTGGGTGGGTGCCTTTGTGGCCGCTTGTGTAGGACCCCTCCAAGCCACCAGGCAATTCTTCCATTGCCAGTGCATGCAATCGACACTGCCAAGCATCACGGGGAATCCGTGCACTTGTTCGTGCAGGTCGAGGAGGAACTGACAATCGGTCGTGCTTGCCCTCCGGAGAAGTTCGTCGGTAAAGGCTGCCCGGACGCCTTTGCAGAATTTGAGCAAGCACATGCGCCCAGTGGTGTCTCTGATGTGGAGGTATTCGTCGAACATGTCGGCTGTTTGTCCAGGCGCAAGCTGACGGATTGCTGCAGTACATTTCTGCAGCGTCGTGTGGCTGGGACGCCCGACCGCGTCGAACCCTTCTCGGAAGAAATCTTCCCGGGCCGCCAAAGTATGGAAATCTGAAACCAAATCGCGGAGAATAGGAAAGATTCGAACTGAGAAAGAGAGAAAGAATGGAGCGAAATTCAGAAATTTAAATGAGGGAAATGACATATTTACCCCCGCACCTTTTTTTTATGAAGTAAATCTAAGTTTGAATCTCAACCACAAGATTAGAAAATATGTGTGATTCAGATTTGGTTATAGGGTTATTACGATATTTAGGGGTTATCATATGATCACAACTCTATATATGTGTGTGGAGTACCTGTAATATAGTATTAGTATACTTTCTATGATCTTTTAAATATTTCAATAATGTTGTCGATAAGAAATGAGGGTGCAATAGTGTCAAAAAGAAGTTTAAGAAAGAATATGTGTATCAGTTCGCTCAATTTCAGATTTTGAGCCATTATGATGTTGCAAATCCAAGCCCCTTGGCCTAGCGGTAAAGGGTGCTGGATACCGCGTCCATCCTGGAGGTCTCGAGTTCGAACCCTGGGTGGCGTAATTTGTCTTTCCTCCTTGTTATAGGAGTTGATTTGTAATTTCCTCCTTCATATATATGATATAAATATATGAAGTTAATTTATAAAAAAAAAAAGCCATTATGATGTTGCAATATTGTTTGATATAGATATTATTTGGAAATATTGTGATTGCAACGGTTAGCTAGCATTGAATGAGAATCATGTGAGCAACAAACAGAGAAAACGAAATTTGATAACAACTATAACTACATAGGAAGAAGAATCCCACACTCCAAAGAATAAACTTTATATACCCAACTGAAAATCTGTTTAATAGTCACGCACATATTGTTCCCTTGCAAAAATCTTAAAAAAAGGGAGCACATCTCATTTCACCATAATATTCTTACATCACACGGAACAGGATGCCAACTGCAATATGCAACAGGAATCGAAACCCTTTTATTCTTTCCCCCTCTTGGCTCTTGTTATATGTATAGTGCGTATGATACGATATGAGGCAAGTAAAAGACAAGACTAGCCATGGCCTCCTTGGTGTCCTTCAAGCCTCACATGCTCATGGTTCTGTCTCAGATAGGCTATACTGTGATGTATATCATCACTGAAGCTTCCTTCAACCATGGGATGGATCCCTCCGTCTATGTCACGTATAGGCACATCGTAGCCACTCTTGTTATGCTGCCTTTCGCCTATTTTATGGAGAGGTACAGAACTCTATTCATGCATTCACAATTCTCGGATGGATTACATTTTTTTTGGTTTTGTTGTGCAGAAAAACAAGGCCAAAGCTGACAAAGGCTATATTCGTTGAGATTTTCGTACTTTCTCTACTCGGGTGCGGATCAAAATGTCAGATTAATCCGTTGAAGAATATATAATAACCATAATTAAATTGTTCGCCGTGATTGCTGCAGGGTGAGTTTAACTCTAAACATGTATTTCACAAGTTTGAAGTACACATCTCCAACACTGCTGGCATGTATGGTCAATACCATAGCTTCCTTGACATTCATACTAGCAATTATACTCAGGTAAATACCTTTAACATATATATGTGTGATGTTGAAATTAATACGGCCCAACACGGATTGATTTATGGGCAGACTGGAGGTTGTAAACATCCGTAGCCCCCGTGGGATCGCGAAAATCCTAGGTACAGGGGTGTCGTTGGCAGGTGTGATGACGATGACATTGTACAAAGGAGCTTCGCTCAGGAAAATAGGAGATGCACTCATTCATATAAATGGAATCACATCAGTTGTTCAAGAGAAATGGTTGAAAGGCTCACTTCTTGTAGTTGCAAGCTGCATAACATGGTCCATTTGGTACATCATGCAGGCATATACTTTGAAACGGTATCCAGCGCAGCTGTCTCTAACAACATGGATGAATGCTGTTGGAGCAGCGCAGTCTGCTCTATACACGGCCATCGTACAACATAAACGATCTGCATGGACTATTGGCTTCGACATTGATCTCTGGTCTACCTTATATGGTGTAAGGCTCTATTATTTTGCCAATTATTCCTCGATGATTATTATAGTACGTGACATCTTCTAGTGTAATGGAGCAGGGAGTAGTCATTTCGGGCATGGTGACCTATGTGCAGCTGTGGTGCATGGAAACGAAGGGACCGGTCTTCGTCACTCTCTTTAATCCCCTTTCCACAGTGCTAGTTGCGCTTCTCTCATATTTTGTTCTTGGTGAAAACCTATATATTGGAAGGTCAGAGTTTTATCTGCTCTCAAAATTTTAATCTAATCATGTCTATTATAGTAGTACTAAGTGATTAGCTCTGTTTTTGCAGCATAATCGGTGGTGGTGTTGTAGTAATTGGACTATATTTGCTTTTGTGGGGTAAACAACATGATGAATCAATAAGGAAAGAGACTGAAGATTCTAAGGCACCAATCTTCTCCCAAGAGGAAAACAATATCAAAGGAGAAGCATAGATGTGAGGTGGATCCAAAGAATACTTCAGAAACAAGAATGACACAAATTCTAATATCATAGTGAAAAGTAGCATTGTACGGAGTATATGTTTTGCTAGGCATGTTACGCTTGTTTAATTCAAGGAAGTGTCTTAGAAAAGTCATAATGGAAGAATGAACTTTGAATTAGTGTACATAATTTGATAAATGAATTTGAACTCTTAGTCACGGACATACTAAATCGGCAAAATAAGGCTCCTAATTGCGGACAAATCAAGTATCTTTTTTCTTGTTCTTTTGATTTTATCAAGATTAAATAAATTACTTTTTTAACAACACGGTATCACAACAAAAATCGTAGATTTCGCTTCAAAATCATCGGTTTCAGTGCGGCAGAATCATGAACCTTAACCAGCCCATAAAAGAGTAATCAGTTATGATTTTGAGTCGTGAATGAGCTAGGTATGAAATCTAGACCTTTATCAAATCTCTCTTGAATTTTTTTTCCTCATGTCTTAGAATTAGTATTGATTTTTTTTAATCAAATATTCGAATTCCTCAGCGAGTAGTGTTCACGTTTTCAATTCATTCTTTCACTTTCTCAATTCCGAAATACGAAACAATTATGGCCTTCTGTGCAATTTTGAAAAGTTTTTGGGCTTGTGAAGAGTGCCTACCCAAAGGTGCTATTGAAAAAATGCAAAATGCGTTTTGCGTCATTTAAAGCTTCTATGAAATACAGCATCATTCTTTGATGATTACAAACTACACCTCGTTTCTAATTTCTGTGTGATATAATTCCCCTTCCTCGATTTCGCTGTAGACGCTTTAAACCCTCAAACCAGGGTTTAAACTTTCCATTTTAGCAAACTGTCTCCAGCTTCTGCGGCCGCGGAACATGGCGGAATGGATTTGCAGGACGCTGCGAGACGGCGGCTTAGAAGGGGAGCATGCCCCCGCTCTCACCATCAACCACACAATCACCTGCTCCTTAGGTTTCTTTGTCTTCGATCACATCCTCTCTCAGCTTTCCTCCTTCATTCACTCCCAAAAATCTCAATCAAGGTCACTCCGAACCTAATAATGATCTCTTTGATTCATTATTAATCCTATGCATATGCGTGTCATTTGCAATTTGTTCCTCGTCCTGAGATTGTACAATTGCTCGATTTCCTGTTTTGGCAGTGGCATTGTGTTGGTTGCGTTTTCGCGGAGTCCTTTGTACTATGAACAATTGTTGAAGAGCAAAGGATACAACGTCTCTGCAAGTACATGGTTTAAATTTTGACACATTTTCCCATGTAGTTATCTATAATTTGGGAATTCGATGAATTATTGATAAGGTTGTGCTGTCCATTTTTAGTACTGAGAAAGGTTTAAGGTTTTGGACTGTTATACGGATCCGTTGGGTTGGAAGAGCAAGCTCGCGAATAGTGGGAGAATTGCCAACGACTCTCTTGGATCTTCAGTGACAGTTAAATTGTGTAAAAATGATTTGGATGAGCTATTTTCATTGATTCTTCATCGCGGAAAAGGTATTCATACTGCATGACTATGTATTTGCTGTTTTTCTAAGGAGTAATGTAAACAGCTGCTTCATGCTATAACAAGATGTTGTTCGATTTGGTGTGGCAGAATTGTCGGTAGATGGGAAAGGAAGGTTCATGGTTGCCATAGATTCGGTAATTTGGTTCTTTGTTCAATAATTGTTATTGTTCAGAATTTGGGAAATAATTTGTAAATATGGATAATGGAATGGAATAGCTTTGTAATGCTGAAATTTTATGCATATAGAACAACTTTTGACATGTATCAATGGACAGAAAAATGCAATATTTTGGTTCTATAATGTATTGCAGCCATCATGTCAGAGTAACGTTTTCAAATCAAATTCCTTTTCAACATTGAGATCTCTTACTCAACCAACTGTGATACCCTAAGATGGTAAAAGAGTTTCACATATATAGTAGAGCATTTTCTTGATTTCATTCATTTGGAATTGTTTGCCTTAAGATGAGGTGCAGAAACAAGTTGGGTGGGAGCCCAGGAGGATTTCCTCTCATGTAAATATAAGAATATCAGTTAATCAACATGATATTGCCCACTAACTTATGTTTGAAATTTTGGACTTGCTTGTGATTCTGTTATCAGGTTAGTGAGATGCTAAGACATGCATCAGTTTCGTCAGTTGCATCACTCTTAAGTGAACTTAGGAGTCATGGTATCTAATTTTCTCCTTTGTAACTAATTAGAACAATCAATTTGATCTATACTGATGTTTGTGTGTCCTGCATGAATCAGTTGTGTTTATAGCACTAGTTAATTTAATTTTCAAGTTGGAGCAAATTTACACTCATAAAGCATAGGTTCGAAAAAAAACTAATTTTGTATAAGAGTTTAATCACATATCCATAAAATCTCTATAATAACCATTGCTTGTAATTAGTAAACTTCATCTCAAGCAATCTTCTTTATTTGTTATTTTGTTTCACAAATTTCAGAATTTGTCTCTGTGAAATATGCTGAGCCGCATTATTGTCTCTATTCTATGATGTAATGGAAACTAAGACGGCAGGTTTGCAAATGTTGTGATCAAACAAAGCTAAAATACTATCAGTACTAATTCCATGATAACTTCTTTATACTTTAAACTTCTACACCATAACAGCATATTTGAACTATTAAATGTAACCCTGTAACTCCAGGAAAACCAAAATTCACTAGAATTAGAAGGCTTAATTTTTCAGGTGGGGGTTAGGTGAGTGTGTAAGGCAGTTGGTGGCGTGATGCAAGTGAAAGGTGGTCTTACCTTTATTTTGGAGCGCAAGTACTCACCCTACATGAGTTGTAACATCATCATTTGGAATGCAAAGGTGATCCTTTGTGTTATTCATGATGGAATGATGATATGTTGTAGTTTTGTTTGCACTAACAGATTCAGGGTGACAGCTAACAAGGGAGAAATGTGTTAGGTTTTTTTTTTGAGACAAGCTATTGGTACTTGAGTAAATTGATTCCTGTGTTGCATGGCCTTATTTTCATTCCTTGTTGCTTCACTTGCTTGATCATAATCCAACACAAATACCTTCTAACTTTTTTATTTTTTTATTACAAGGCCAAGTTTCTAGCTTATTCTGGTTAATACATTCGGATCTTCATGAGACCCGGGCTACTGCTGCTCTTGAGTATATATCATCTATGAAGGCTACTGTAGCGGTTCAACCTATGGATGGACTGAGTGGAAATTCTGCGAGCCTCTCCTTGATGCAAAATAACTTGAAAAGAGGAAAATTCAGTGTGCACGTTAAATGTCGAAATGGGCTTGTTAAAACTATGGTAAACACCCCCCCCCCCCCAAATCATATATCAGCATATGTGTTTTATTTTAGATATTTGAGCACTTCCAATCTCTAATCTCTATGGTACTTAAACTACAAAGAGCTATTTTCTGTTAGGTTGAAGAGCTCAATGTTGAGAATTCAACCATCAATTTTACACCCTTTTCTACAGAAGGCGAAGTAATTTCTCAAAGCCTTGTGCCTAAGGTAAGTCGATTGTTTTTCGCTTAGATATTATTATACAGTACCCTTGGCACGATGTCCATGAAGTTGCCTTTACTAATTAGCTAGTAATAATGTACTCATACAGATTACAAATACAGGCCAGCGTATAACTCAGGAATAATACAATTGATTTGTATATGCTCATATGAAAAATAAAGGGTTTCTCTTTTCAGGTCCAGTTCAATTTACAGTTGTCTGAAAAGGAGCGAAATGACCGAGCAAAAGTGGTCCTTCCATTTGAGCACCAAGGTACTGATTCATCTTGAATTTGTAACTGATTCGTAATGTCATTCCTTTATTAGACTTAGCTTCATAAAACTAGGGGAAGGTGAATCTGTTAAGGCTTCAAGTTTTTTTTTTATTTTTACAGTAACCATAAGGTTTTGCTTCACAGGTGATGGCAAAAACATTCAAATATATGATGGTAGGAAATCTCTAAATGAGAGCAAAGGTGACAGTGAACAAACTTGTTTTGAGAAGGAAGATTCTGGCAGGGGGGAGATAATCTATTTTCATGATTCAGATGACGAGATGCCTGATTCAGATGAGGACCCTGATGATGATTTGGATATATAATTCAGATTAGGATAACTAGAGCCTTAAATTATGGGTTTTCTTCTTATGGCGATATTTGAAATCGTACACACTGGTTGCAGATGCTGTATATTAGTCAATCCACTTTTGGCATTGAATATGTAAGATTCGAGTGCTACACTGCTTCGAAAATTACTATCTGGAAATAATTTTATGTTTGTTCCATCTTTTTGGGAGTTGGAACTCCTATTTGTTTTGTGCATGTTTGTTACAGGAACAAGTTTTGAGTTATCAAATTAAGAAGTACGTATGATTTGAAGTAGGTACTATATCCTATGTGACTTAAAGTCAATCCTTCCCATACGACAGGGCAAAGTTGAAGACTTTCTTTAGGGATACAGTATAAGGCTATGTCTCTCACTAAAATCAGTATAAATTGTCATTGACTGTTAAAACTGAATCAGTTAAGTCCAACCTTGCCTTTGATGATTTTGCTGGAGTGTAGAATGAAAATGAAAGAGTGGAGGGGTTATGATTATTGGGGAGATGTGTGGATGAATTTCCTTCCAATCTGATTTCATTTTAAAATTACTCATGCCGGTGATTTAGCTTGTTGAACATTTCCTTACATCAAATGTAGAGAATTGGAGGGAAATTGTATTGATAGGAGGGAAATTGTATTGATATGAACGAATAGTAACCGAAACAAGGAAAGGAATATATACACTCAATTCAAGAAAATAATGAAAAACAAATAAGGAAGCCACATCCAAATGATTGTGTATAGTGCAGACATATACATGGTTTGGAATCATTAGCTTATGTAAGTTCAAATGAGTGATACAGTTATCAAATCAATTAGACAGCTAAGTGCAAAAAGAACTTTTTTGCAAATACTACTATTTTCTAATCTAGTTTGGTAGCTGATTTATGGAGAGTGTTTTTTCAACACCCAGTAGTTATTCTCCAGGCTGGAAAACCTTGAAATAAGTAAATGCATCTTTTATTTTGTCTAGTTAGGTAATCTGTCATTTTGCAATGCCTCTGCTCGATTTTGGGTAAGTAGGGGTCCTCTATCAACAGGCTCAACCTCAATTAAACTAAATTTTTTTAGTGTATGATAAATTTGTATATATTCCCTCTGTCTAAAAAAAATAGATAAAGTTGTAAATGACACAAGTTTTAATGTATAATTGGTAAATTGGAGAGAAAGGGAAAATATGGTGGAAGTAGTGTTAGTGGATCGTGGAGTCCACATTTATAATTATATATATGGTTAGTAATGGTTTAAAACTTTTTAGAATTAGTCTAATTTTGATAGATAGCCAAAAATGGTTAAATTGTCTATTTTTTATGGACGGAGGATGTACTCAATTTTTTGTTAATTAAGAATGGACAACAGTCACTATAAAGAGTATGCGTCAAAATTGTGCAAATTTTTCTGATAAAAAGTCACTCATTTCTTATATTACAATCTCACATATTTACAATAAAAACATAACCTGCAATGACGCATTAGTATTATTTACCAGGTGTCTTTTCTTCCATTACAAAATACGCCATTTATCTCAAAATGATATCTTTCTTCAATAATACAAAATTTTAGATGGAATGAATGAGAAGAGAAAAGAGACAAATTGTATTCTGAATACTTAATACTCTTGATTGCAACAAATTAAAAAGGTAAAAATGCACAATTTTAATGTGAGTGTGACCGAGATAATATATATGTACTTCACATTTTATTAAACAGTTTTATCGAACAAAAACTTTTTAATTAATTAAGTATCATTAAATGCATTGAATTTCTTCTTATTGATCAGTATCAGAATAAGTTTGATCCACAAACATTCTAAAAATATCCACCTGAATTTCTTAACTAAAAATAATCTTATCTAATACCGAGAAAGGAAAATTTAAATAGACAGGTATGAGAATTTTGAATATTAAAAATAAAAAAAATAACGGCAGAACAAGAGACGCTGATTCCAAATATATATGAATCATATAAAATCCATACGATAAGAAATCCCAATAGAGAAATTTAAAAATATAGTACTCCATTAGATTAGATTTGACTTGTATTTAAATTTTAAAAATCAAATCTTAATTAATTTGAATATATAGTGATAGATGGTAAGAATGTCTAAATATAAAATACTATTATAGTAATTAATAAAAATAAAATAAGTGGAAAACAAACGTTGTCATGGAAATACAAATACACCTAATAATATGTTTAGCGTGCGTAAAATAATTCAGTCGATGCCGTCTGCAAAAGTTCACTTTTTTTTTTCATTTTAAAAAAAATTCAGCCTGCTTTCGCGAGTATTACTATTACTACATATTAACATTATTTTTATCACAAAATGTTTAGACACAGTTATATTGTCAAACATCGGGAACTCAAAACCGGAGATTTAACAATGAAGCTCCAAACAATTTTCATATTAGGAGGGACATTAAAATAGGAGATTTTCAAGGTGGGAAATTAAAATAGGAGAGACATCATTAGGTAATGAATCATCGCAATTATTGAAAATTAAAAAGGAGGAAAAGTGAGGGAAAGCAAAAGGAACTTGTTATAGCAATGATTATTACAATAATGGCTTAATGTCAAAATTAGATATTGGTGGTCCATCCATCATCATTAAGCCATCCAATTTGTAATGCTACCAAATAATCCAAAATTGCAAAAGCCATCTCTTTCGTCCATCTATCTATGCAAATCTTGAAAACTTTTTCACTGCTATATGACAACCACCATTCTGTACCACTCTAAAATATCTAATTAATCTCTACACTTCTATTGCCTAAAATAACCACAAAAAAAAAAACAGAAACACAAATAATATTAAAAAAAAAAAAAACTAGGCTCTTGGGTCCAAGGCAAGTGGCTGAACCTGAACTGCAGTTCTGGAGCATCTTCCCTGACCAAATGAAAAAAATGATTTTTTAAGTCTGGTGCTGCTGCAAGCTTCATGTTGGTTTAATTCATTATTATTAACGTGGCCGTGGCGTTGAATAATTTCTTGAACAGCTAAATAAAGCTGGCTGTCAGCTGCCGAATCCATTGAGAAAGACCGCCGCATCGGCTGCACCACCGCCCTCCCCCGCCTACTGTCGATGCACTCATCTCCCATGCTCGATACATGGCTCTTTTTTTGTACCTTTTTCCTCGGAGGAGCAAGCTCGTCCTGTTGGATCCCCGGCAGAGACGAGGACGTGCCTATCTCGATAACCACGTAATCCTCGTCTCTGCCGGGGAAGGGATCCGGATCAGGGCCAATGGGGAGGAGTATCTCGGGCCGGGCCGAGATGCTGATCCGGCAGAGCGGGCAGTTGGCGTTGTTTTGAAGCCAGATGTCGATGCAATCGATGTGGAACACGTGGCAGCAATTGGGAATCTGACGGAGCTTCTCTCCTTGCTGAAATTCGTTCAAGCAAACCGCGCAGTCGGATGATTTGGCGTGGGTTTGAATGAATTTGAAGATGGGGATTGATCGGATGGCGGCGTGGTCGAGGCCGCGGGTGTCGGCGGGGGAGGAGTGGGGATGATCCTGGGAGGGGGGGCGGCGGCGGGAGAAGGAGAAGCGGTGGAGGAGATCGATGCGGTGCCAGGTGAGGCAGCATTTGATGACGAATATGTAGTAGCTGACGAGGAGGATGGCGGTGGCGAGGATGCCGATGACGGCGACGGCGATGATGGGGAAGCTGGTGTGGGAGTGGGAGAGTGGTGGTGGAGGGCTCTTCGTGGGAGAGAGATCCATTATTAGTAGTATTTATATAAGTGGGATGGGTTTTGGGTCATCGGAGATATTGAACATGTTCATCATAATCGTTAATAATTACTCCACACTACAACTGCATTTAAGGCAGCCCGCCGCTTGAATTTATGAAGATTTGGGGTCGAAAGGGAAGGTTCGGTAAGAAGAAAGAGACAGAGCTTATGAAAATTTAGGTTGGATTAAATGCTTGTATTATTGGAGAAGAAAGGAGAAAAGATTTTGGATGTGAATGTGATACGCCTCTTTAACTCGGGAGGGAGGGTGGGTGGGTGGGTGGGGCCCCTCTTTAAGGAAATAAAATTTGAGTGCATTGCGCTCCTATTCATCAAATTTTAAATACAGCTAATTAATACTCGTATTTCAGTACCATCTTTCATGAACACTAGAAATTGTTGGAAAGAAATCAATCCCCTACAATCAAGGGATCGAAAATAGAGCATACCAGAAAAAAGATCATTGACACAATTTTTAAATCATCATCCAGTTAATATAATATGTGGTGAAAAATATTGAAAATATTAGGGGTTCTTTGGTCATTTGGTAAATATTGTTTGAGAAATAATAAGAAAAAAAATAGATAAATTTTTTAAATCCACGTTCTCATATTCCAAAAGGTCAGCGGATTTAATCTCAAATTTCGAAAGGCCTGCGAATTGAGTCATTTTTTTCTGAAATCTCTCAAAATGGTAAAAGGGGCTTGTAAAAGTCTATTGTTTAAATTGTTCGTTCTTGTTTTCGTCATATGTTTGCTAAGTAATCGAGTCACGTATTGATAAAATGGAATTCGACAAACTGATTGTGCAATTGGAAATTTCGATCAACTGGTGATAAATTTGGCATCAAACGACAATAACTAGGTAATAGGTTTCAAAGTTCTCAGTCAATTTGAATTTTGATGTTAGAAAGTTAGGATAGATGTCTAAATCTTATGTCTACTAAAGGGCGATTTTTCAACAAACTGTAGAATTAAAATGGGAAATAATTTCAAATCGTAGATATGGAGCAACTTTATTTTTTTTTGAGCTATTTTAAGAGTGACGATGTATCTCACTATTCGATCGTTAGTTTGTCATGGACAGTGGCCAATAAGTCCACCGCCCACTATATGGTTGATGTAAAGTCAACAGATATGGACACAGATGAATGTGATTTATGTTTGTTGAAATTTTACATTGTGGTCCTATTAAAAATATTAATCTTCAGCTTTTTATATAAAAGGTAGCCCCTCCTTAGTTCAGATTAGGAAGTCATCGGCGGTTCCGGTTTTGAGAAAGGCGGAATCGGAACCGAACCGTGAGGCTATTTCACGGTTCTGGTTCTAAAACCGGCAGTTCCGGTTCCGGTTCCGAACCGCCGGTTTTCGGACGGTTCTCGCGGTTCCGGTTCGGTTTTGGCAGTTTTTTTTGCTATGTAATTTGAAATTTGGACATATACAATAAATTAGAACAAGACAATGGATAATTTAAATTGAAATAAGACGAATAAGGTGAAAATCATATCAATTTTATTGAATTTGAGATGTAACGGACAACGATACATTACAGTTTACAATACATCTACAAGTATACAACAATGTGATAATTTAAAAGTGTCCCCGGAACATAAACAAAAAAACATGAAATAGGGGGAAAAAGGAAAAAATTGAAAAGGGCTTGAGCTCAACTTAAACTTTCAAAGTTAAACTTTTCAAATTTAAGTTGAGTTGCTTACGTATCCACAATTTTATTGAGGAATCAAAGTCCACGTAGTTCTCTTACATTGCTTACCTTTTTAGTCGGCCGTGCTCGCCATTCACCCCCCTCCCGCGTCATTGATATTGTTGAGCGCCCTCGCTTCCGACCTCGTCATCGGTGGAAAAGTCTTCACCATCACTCTCTACACGGAAGTCGAAATCCGGCTCTTGTGCTCTCATGTCCGCCTTTGCCCAATCATCAAGTAACATAGTGACTTCCATGTTTTTGGCGGAGAGATTGCTCCTTTTGTCATCTAGGACACAACCACCGAGACTAAAAGTTTGCTCAACGGCGACGGTGGAAGCGGGAACGGCGAAAATCTCCTTAGCTATTATAGAGAGTATCGGAAACTCTCGATAGCCGATCAGTTCCCAATAATAGATACGTAAGGTTGCTTTTACGTTTTACCAGTGTTGTCTTGTCTCATAAATCCAAATCCAAACCGCCCGTTCCGGTTATAACCATAGGTTAAATTGATTTTATTATCAACGGTCATTTTAAAAAGGTACATTACCGATTCCCTTCTCATCTCTCTCATCATAAATACAGTCGTTTCATTACTTAAATTCAGCCGATTCTGAACCACACTCACCTTCCACCATTCCCTTCACAATCCTTCTTTTATTTGCTCGATCTTAGCTATGTCCAGTGTAGGAAGTGAGAAGAGAAAATGCAAGAGGCTGCGGGCGGCGCCACCACCCAAAGGCGACACTCAATTCGAAAAGCTAGTAGATCCGATCGTCGGAGATCTCAAAAATGGGGGAAAATGGATCAATTTGAATTCAAAATCAGAATTAAAAAAAAATTAAAAATCGGCCGAAACCGGCGGGTTTGGGGTAAAACCGGCGGAACCACCGGAAAACCGCATGTTTCACGGTTAACCGCCGGTTTTTGCCGGTTCCGATAAAAAAAACCGCCGGTTCCGGTCAAAAAATCGCCTGAAAAAGCTGCCAACTGCTGACTCCTCAGATACCTTGTCGGAACCGTGAAACTGCCAGTTAACCGGTGGTTCGGTGACGGTTTCGATTCGTAAAATCTTAAGTGTGAAACAAGTATGGATTGATTGTAGTATTTATAGATGTGTTTAAAGTATTAGAGGACAAAGAATGAAAAAGAAAATCGATTGGGTTGAAATCCATCAAGTACCGGATATATTTTAAATATTGGGTTAAATTCGCATTTAAGTATATTTATCGAATTTTAAAAATAAATTATGAAACTCACTCGCTTAGCTGCGAGGGAGTAGCCTTCGTGATGCGTTCGGAATGGAAAAAGGAGGGGTGTGTGGATGGAGGGACAACCCCCTACATCACTTGACCACGTAAATGGAACATCGACAATGCATCTCTTCCCTCTTCCCGGTTTCATTTTCTTGAAACGTGTCAGAGCATCTGCATCCTCTAAAAACACAAAGCTCCTTTAAATTGGAGTAATATTTTTTTGTCAATCTAAATGTGAACTCACAATTATATACCCCACTTCTTAATGTTATCTGACATCATAAGAAGTTGGGTTTTATATGACCATTGACCAGTATGAAATCTAGAAGGAATACGCATCATAAGAACTTGGGGTTTTATTTGAATAGTATGAAATCTAGGAGGAAGTGAAACCAAGATCTAGCATTAATAATAATGTGGTTTGAATATTTTCTGTGCAGGCGCGTGCATATCACGCTTGTAACAATATGTTTTATTTTAATATTGTTTATCCTTTTTATTTCCTATACGATTTTCTTTGTTATTTAGTGCTTTCGGATAGGAAGAACTTGATTTGTGGCAAACAAAATTAAAGTAAAAATATAGGAGATCTATTGAAGATCTATATATCTACTTTCGACCAATATAATAGATTGATAAAATAGCAAATCAAATTAACTTTTTTGTATATAAATTGATTAATTTTAAATTTATGTTAAATATTCAATTTTTTATTTTTATCGATCTACTACATTAAATTTAAAAACTGAAATTAAGTACGTATATATGATATTTTTTCCTACCTACTGGAAATTTGGAACTTTGAAGTATGAAAGCAGCCTTCAACTCATATCAGTCAAATCTTTTGAGTGACTAACATGTTATTAATGGCTATATATGATATCACTTCATATGTTCATAAAGTCAAACTATGTGTAGAAAGAATCCCAAAAGTTCAATATCTCGATTACACGCATCACTGTCTCTCTCTCCAAACATTATGGGATTTGTATTCTTTAATGTTTTCTCTTCTGTCGTCTTTGTTGCAATAAAAAAGAGTGAGGCTTCCTTTTGAACATTTAAGGTCGACGATTTTTAAATGATATTCTAGACAGAAAACGTTTTTGTTAAGCTTTTCATATTTAAGTTCGTCTTAAACTTAATACTAGGAGTTGGTTGAAAGTTTCTCATCCAACCCAAACTAATTCTACTTTTTAACAAAACATTAATGTTTTCTATCTCATCCATTTCCATCAATATAATCTTACTAAAATATAAACGAACTAGTGTTTTTTTATAGACAAGTGTATAAATTTTACAGTTACGTCATGGTGGACTCGAACTCAAGACCTTTTTGGTCTCAAGCAATTACCAATTTACCACTAAGTCCACTCACACACATAGTTAAACAACATTTTTTGCAAAGAACCATGGGAAAAAATGTATTTATATTTGTTCGAATAGTCAACTGCAACAGTAATTTGATATTGTCTGCTTTGGGTCAAAACCATAAGAATTTGTTTCTGGATCATTCCCAAAATACCTCAAACTAATTAGAGTTGGACATGACTTATATACACCTTTCAACTTAACTCCAATACCTGATGTGGGATAGGTTTGTGCTCAACATAATTTTATAGGAAATGTAGACTATATATATGCTAACATGATAAGTCATGTTTCTTATGAACACATAAAGTTTTTATTATCGGAAACGAACCTAATGTAAGAGAACTGTGCGTGAGCGTGTGAGTGTACATTTACCAAAGTAGGCCAAATATACTTTTATACGCTATAGGGTAAAATGAGAATAGGGAAATTATTTCTTAGAAGTGAGTAAAGTTTGTATTTGTGAGGATTTACCATTTGCAATTGGATCCTTAACAGTATAGCATCGGCCCTTTTGATGACCTAAGTAGGTTACCCAGTTTAGTCTAAATGATCTTATTGGGCCGCCTTGTTGGCCACTAAACTCGGCCCATACGTAAATTTCAAGTAAAATATACTTTATTGATTAAAATAATAACTGCACATTGTCATTTTAAATTAGTAGTTTATTAAAATGGTCTTCGTATTATTAAAATCCACATTTTCTTAAATGAATTAAAATAAATTAAAAATGATCTTCATGTTATCTATAACTGACGAGTCTGCATATGGTTCAATTTTGATCAATAATCCTCTAAAAAAAAGTCTTTATTTAATTTTGTAATAACAGCCCTTAGTGAGGAAGCTTTGAAAGGCTGATGGTGTGAAAAAAGCCAATATTAATTATGGAAAAAAAGTAAAAGCTGCGAAGTCGGCCATGATACTCACTCCATCACGACTTAGCGAGTAACCAACTAAGAAAAAACATGAATATTGCGGAATCATAGATAATGAACCCCCTTTTACTCCTATAAATATTTCAAAACAACAATCCTACCTTGTGCAATGAAAATGTCAGAAAATAAGTAACAACAGAATGAATCTAAACACCATATTTCCCCTATTCCTACTATACATCTTCCCTTTGATTCTACATCTTCAACCAACACAAGGAAAAAGCCTACTTCTTCAAACTCTTGAACATAACAACGCTACAAACTCATCCCCATGGCTTGCCAGGCTCAATAACCCCCGGCCGCCGTCTGGCTGCTGGCTGCGGCCGTGGGTGTGCGGGCAGGGGCAACCCCTGGGAGTCCGGGTTCTGTGCTGCCGGAACAGATGCGTGGACGTGACTTTTGACATCAACAACTGCGGGCAATGCGGGAGACGGTGCCGTTTCACAAGGCAATGCTGCAGGGGACGATGTGTCAACACAAATAGAAACCGCAATAACTGTGGGAAGTGCGATAACAGATGCGGGTTTCGAAGGCGTTGCTTGTATGGAATGTGCGGTTATGCTCAGCCGGATCCTCCCCACCGCCCTCCTCGCCCTCTTCCTCCTCACCCTCCGTCTGCAGCCGCGGGTTGAAGATAAGCTTCTCGTTGCCTTTGAGAGTTCATCTGGTTTCAGTATCTATTTGAATTTATGTTCATGCTCAAAACTTAAGTATGTGATTCTGTATTTTCTGCGTACTACTTTGCAATTTGGTTTTATCAAATTATATTATTGAACTTAATGGTATTTTGGATTAGTAAATGTGTGGTAGCTCAAGTTGAGATAAAATGCTTGATTAAAGTTGTGGGATAATGATGAAAATGTTATTGCAGATAAAATCTTTTATATTCTCTCCATCCATAAAAATAGAGACTTAGAGGACGACGCGAGTTTTAATACAGAATTAGTAAAGTATGAAAGAGAAAGAGCAAATAATTTAAGTTTCGTTAGTGGACAATGAGACCCATCTTATTAGTAGTATAATGTGTGATTAAAAAGTTTCAAAAAATAGAAAGTTTACTAATTTTATGGGACGGACTAAAATGACAAAATGAGTCAATATTTTGGGGACAAATTGCGAGCAATAACATCTAAAAGTCTAACCAAATTCCACACGCCATTGTAGGCAGACTGTGCGCCTCCATGCACATGCCAGTGATTCCACACCCCTAGCCCCAAGGTTGATCCATATGGTTCATATCCTTAGACATGCAACTCACTATCGCTTGAACTTTCAAATAGACTGTTTCATGTATGTACAATTGCATAGTAACAAATGATCCTCATGCTACAATTGTCTAAAGCATATATGAAGGGTGTTAACAATTTTCTGATCACCCTTTTACATACACTTATTAGCCACCACAAAACAATAAATTTTATTAGTAACACTTTCTCTCAGCCTCTTTAACAAAACAATACTCCCCACCTCTATATTCATTGAAGGAGCTCTTCCAGCAAATTGTCGTCATAGTACTCGAACTCGATAACTTGTCTCCCACGATCATCTTTCCTAGTCGAATCCGAGGAGGATGCAAAATGCGAGGAGCTGCTGTGCAAGTTATACTCATGGGGGAAATTGAGGATCGCCAAGTGACCTCTCATGGAATAGGCGGTGGTGTCGTAGGCTCTGGCGGCCTCCTCCGCGGTGTTGAATGTCCCCAGCCAGACTCTGGCGCCTTGATTGACAGAGTCTCGTATCTCGGCGGCGTACTTTCCCGACGGCCGCTTCCTCACGCCTCTATACTTGATTTTTTAGAAATCATGGAATAAATATGTCAGGTCAATGGATTTTGACCAAATAATAAATGTGACGAGACATCTAATTTTGTGAAATTAAATGATATAGCGTCGATCTACATTTTACGTAGATAAATGTAGTATATTCACTTTCTAAAATACGATTTCCGGTGAGTGAGAAATAATGGATTAAAGTTGGCATAATTAGCTTTTTAATTAAAGCTTGGAGTTTGAGCTTAGGGAATAATTAACTAGTGTTAATTATCCCACATTGGAGAAGTGACACATCTTTTAATGTGTTTAAATTAAGTGACTTTATTTTCCGGTGACTTTATCTTGGTGAAAAAGCCCACACGCGCGCGCCGCCGCCCGCCCGGGCCCGTGGGACGCGGGCCCGGTTCCGGTCTCGGTCTTGGCAGGCCCGTAGTAATCTTTTTAGAACACCGCTGAGTCAGCAATCCAAGTGGCCTGACACATCGTCAAGCGTGGCACAGTCAAAGCTGCCACGTGAGAAAACCACACGCAAAAGGCACACTCTTGCCACACGTTTGTAACCGCCGACGGTTACGAATCTGCCATGATGAGCATTCATGGCTTGGTTGACCCTGCATGGTGGCTTGGCCTATAAATAGGCTAGCCATTCCACTGCATTAGACACAATATTCACAAGCATAACAGAATAAGCTCTCTCCCTCTCTCTGCATTGGTTTTCTGTCGAAAGCTCCGTCATCTCCTCTATCCAGTTCGCCGGAACTCTGTTGATTGCGGTGCTGCTTCACCAGAGATGTAGCCGTTTTATCTTTGGGGACAAAACGCCAATCCGAAGAGCACTACCGGGGCGTATCTCGTCTTGCGGAAAGAGGACACCTCGACTCGGCTAAACACTTTTACGGTCTTCTGTTTCGATTTTCTTTTCCATTGTAATTTCAGTTCAGTTTTCTTTTGTATTCCTTCTTCGGGTTGTATTACGCCCGGCTTTTATCTCTTGTAATCCCAGAAGCCAACAATCGCAAGACGAGATAAAACTTGCTTTTGAAGGAATTTGGACTATAAACTGAACTTAACACTTTCGAAACATTTAACACCTTTGCTGGAGATGTCGACGGAATCCAACACCGCTGCTGCCACCACCGCCGCCGCCATTTCCACCACCATAGCGACCACTGGACCTGTCAACACTTCGTTGATTCCGACGATGATGCCCACTCCCGGGAGCTATCCTTCTTCATCAACAACCCCTTGGGAGTTTGTTAACCCCCTTGGGCCCACTGGTGGATCCACCTCGGGTGGATCGGTTGGTTCCACTTTTAGTGGTTCCTTCGGATCCTTTAATGGATCGAGTGTTGGGGCCTTCAGGTCTCACACGAATGTTGGGGCCTTCGAGTCTCACGCGGGTGCTAGTCCCTTCGGGGCTGGTACGACCATGGCGGGCTCTATGCCCAACATGAATGGTGGGAGCTCTATGCCAAACCATGTTGTTGGCTCCTTCGGGGGCAACGGAATTGGTTCCTTCCATGGACCAAGTTCGGCACCTTTGGCACCAAGAATGATGCCACCTGCCGAGAAGCCACCAAAGTTTGGAGGATCTGACTTCAAAAGGTGGTACCAAAAGATGTTGTTCTACTTGACAACATTGGGCGTCACCAACTTCCTCACGGACAATAAGCCGCCCGCGCCAAACGATCAAGAGACTAGGCTCGAAGTCATAGCAGACTATGATACTTGGAGAAAATGGGATTATCTATGTAAAAATTTCATTTTAAGTGCATTAGATGATAGTCTCTACAATGTATACTCCAATGTAACCACATCTAAACAAATGTGGGAAAGCCTAGAAAAGAAGTATAGCATAGATAATGCTGCAGGTACTGAACAAGTTGTAGCATCCAAGTTTATGAACTACAAGATGGTCGACTCTCGACCCATCAAGGAGCAAGTCCAAGAGCTCCAAATGATCATCCATGCATTAGTGGCTGAAGGGATGACCTTGCCCGACAAATTCCTAAGGTGCACGATCATTGACAAGCTTCCTCCCAGTTGGAAGGACTTCAAGAGCTATCTCAAGCACAAGCGAAAGCAGATGGCCCTTGAAGACTTGATCGTGAAATTGCGCATTGAGGCTGATGTGCGCAAAAGTGACCAAAAGGCTAAGGGCTTCACCCCACTTGAAGCCAAATCCAATCTGTTGGAGCGGGGCGGTCCCTCCAACAAACGCCCTCGCCCAAATCGTCCAAGTGACAAAGGGAAGGGAAAGCAGCCTGCAAAGAAGTTTGAATGCGATTGCTACAAATGTGGCAAACCGGGCCACTTTGCAAAGGACTGCCGCAGCAAGAAGAAGAAGCCGGCTTCCCACGTCGTTGAGAAGGAGTTCAAGGACTGGGATGAAAACGACCTCATTGCTGTGGTCACTGAAGAGGTTAACCTTGTTGATAACAAGGGTGGCTGGTACATCGACACTGGCGCTACTGCTCATGTCTGCTCAGATAGGAGCAAGTTTGCCTCCTACACTGCTGTTGAAGGAAGGAAGATCAACATGGGGAATCAAGCATCGTCCGAAATCCTCGGCGTTGGCAACGTGATTCTCATGATGACGTCTGGCGTCACTATCACTTTGAAGGATGTGCTGCATGTCCCGGACATCCGCAAGAACCTAGTGTCATGATCAATACTAGTTAATAAGGGGTTTAAACTTGTATTTGAGTCTGATAGGTTTGTTTTGTATAAGTTTGGAAAATCCCTCGGAAAAGGTTATGTAACCGATGGGCTTTTCAAGCTTAGTGTGGCAACTCGCAGTGTTGCAAAGCCGTTGGCTAATAATAATAAAACATCTACTTCCTCTTATTTGA
Source organism: Salvia splendens (assembly GCF_004379255.2). Lineage (NCBI taxonomy): Eukaryota > Viridiplantae > Streptophyta > Magnoliopsida > Lamiales > Lamiaceae > Salvia > Salvia splendens. The sequence goes on along the minus strand of NC_056037.1, from coordinate 12,049,711 downwards.
CTGAGTGTTCAAATTTATGGCATTGTAGATTGGGACATGTAAATTCAAAAGCCATAAAAAAATTAGTGAATTTAGATTTACTAAAGGCTAATGAAGTGGATACTCAAGATAAATGTGAAATTTGTCTTGAAGCAAAAATGACTAAGTTGCCGTTTCACTCGGATGAACGAAGCACAAAACCCCTTGAATTAATTCACACGGACGAATGTGATTTAAAGATGGTGCAAACTAGAGGTTGTAAAAAGTACTTTATCACTTTCATAGATGATTGCACAAGGTATTGCTACATTTATCTTTTAAGAAGTAAAGATGAAGCAATAGAAGCGTTCAAAAATTATAAGAACGAAGTTGAGAATCAACTTGGTTGTAAAATCAAAACGATTCGAAGCGTTAGAGGAGGCGAATATGTAGCCCCGTTTGAGGAGTTATGCAACGCAAGTGGTATAATTCATCAAAGAACTGCTCCATATTCACCACAATCTAATGGTGTTGCAGAACGCAAAAATCAAACTCTAAAAGAGATGATGAATGCATTGCTTCTAACTTCAGGATTACCACATAACATGTGGGGGGAAGCTGTTTTGACAGCCAACTATATCTTGAATAAGATCCCTCTCAAAGGAAAAGATGTTACTCCTTATGAGTTGTGGAAATGAAGGAAGTCATCCTACAAATACCTCAAAGTGTGAGTGAGAAATAGTGAATTAAAGTTGGGCATAATTAGCTTTTTAATTAAAGCTTAGAGTTTGAGCTTAGGGAATAATTAACTAGTGTTAATTATCCCACATTGGAGAAGTGACACATCTTTTAATATGTTTAAATTAAGTGACTTTATGTTACTTAATAATTATAGTAGACCAAGATGGGTGAAAGAGCCCACACACGCGCACACGCGCGCCCAGCCGCCGCCGCCGCCGCCGCCTGCCCGCCCGGGCCCGTGCCCGTGCTCGTGCTTGCGGTCGCGGTCGCGGTCGTGGGCCGCGGGTCTCGGTCCCGGACTTGGACTCGCTCGGGTTTGGATCGTCAAGCGTGGCACAGTCAAAGCTGCCACGTGAGAAAACCACGCACTCCACACGCGAAAGGCACACTCCTGCCACACTCTTGTAATCGCCGACGGTTACGAATCTGCCATGATGAGCCTTCATGGCTTGGTTGACCCTGCATGGTGGCTTGGCCTATAAATAGGCTAGCCATTCCACTGCATTAGACACAATATTCACAAGCATAACAGCATAAGCTCTCTCCCTCTCTCTGCATTGGTTTTCTGTCGAAAGCTCTGCCCTCTCCTTTATCCAGTTCGCCGGAGCTCTGTTGATTGCGGTGCTGCTTCACCAGAGACGTAACCGTTTTATCTTTGGGGACGAAACGCCAATCCGAAGAGCACTACCGGGGCGTATCTCGTCTTGCGGAAAGATGACTCCTCGACTCGGCTAAACACTTTTACGGTCTTCTGTTTCGATTTTCTTTTTCATTGTAATTTCAGTTCAGTTTTCTTTTGTATTCCTTCTTCGGATTGTATTACGCCCGGCTTTTATCTCTTGTAATCACAGAAACCAACAGATTTCTCTGTTGTGGCTGTCCATGATAGTTAGTTATATTTGGTCTTTGTGATTGTGTGCACTTAAATTTGAAGTGATGTGGCAATTTATATGAGTTGGAATGTTCTACTTGGACGATCGTGTGGCCGAGATTTAAGGCCACGTGGATAGAAGCTTCCATTTTGGAACAATTAACTTGGTATGCAATGTATCTGGGCTGGTCATTGTGGTGGCTTTGGATATATCAGACTTTGAATCTTTTCTATGCCAAACAAAATTGTGAGCTTGAGGCGCGCGTGATGAATTATTCCAAAAAATGGTCCAAATTGGTGAGCACTAAGTTTAGTGACGTCTTGTTTTAATAGTGCCAAATTAAATTAGTTAGTGTTACTCGCCTTAAGGATACTAAGAGCATCCACAACCGTGCTTTTGCCAACGAGCACGGATATAGGCCCGATCCCACTTTTTCTGCCTGTTCTTAGGCAAGAGCACAATACCCACATCCGTGCTCTTCCGCAAGGACGAGCATAAGGATCCACCATTCCATTATTCAATTTAAATAAAAACATTTCCACAAAATTAAAATACATTAAAAATACCCGGAATAATATTATAAAATACATTAAAAATTAAAAATTACATAATTAAAATCCTAAAAATTAAAAATTACATAATTAAAATCCTAAAAATTAAAAATTACATAATTAAACTCCTAATCAATAAAAAATACATAATTCAACTCCTAAAATAAAAAAAAACCACTATTCGTGGCCGAATTTCGCCCAAATGTGTTTGATTAGGTCTTCTTGTAGCTCAACGTGGGTTCGGGAATCGCGCATTGTGTGTCTTGTTTCGATCCTCTCACCCACCGTCGTATGCACACCTCAGCGTGGGGGATACCTCGAGCTTGAGCTTCCAGCTTCATCCTCGTCATAAAAGCTAGCCACCCTCGGTCCTTCGTCGGCTATAATCATGTTGTGTAAGATAATACACGTGTACATGACGTCGGCAATAATTTTCACTTACCACAACTGAGACGGGGCCTTCACAATGTTGAATCGGTCTTGAAGGACCCCAAAGGCTCTTTCGACGTCTTTCCGCGCGAACTCTTGATGTTGCGCAAAAAGAACCCGTCTCGGGTCTTGCGGGTTGCTGAGCGTCTTCACGAAAGTCGACCACCTTGGGTAGATACCATCGGCGAGATAGTAACCCATGTGGTATACATTTCCGTTGACGGTGAAGTCGATCGCCGGTGCTACACCATTCAACACATCATTGAAGAGGGGTGAAGAATAGAGCACGTTCAAGTCGTTGTTGGATCCGACAACACCGAAATATGCATGTCAAATCCATAGGCGGTAGTCGGCGACCGCTTCAAGGATAAGTGTTGGGCCGCCGCCTTTGTGGCCGCTTAAGTGTTGCCCCCTCCAAGCAGTCGGGCAATTCTTCCACCTCCAATGCATGCAGTCAATGCTGCCAAGCATACCGGGAAAGTCATGGACTGTTTCGTAAAGACGAAGCAACCGTTGGCAATCATTGGTGGCGGGTGCCCGAAGGAATTCATCACCGAAAGTTGTACGAACGCCCTCGCAAAATATTTTAAGACAAAGGATTCCAGTGGACTCACTGACATGCAAATACTCGTCGAAGAGGTCGGTCGTTTGCCCAGTAGCGAGTTGTCGGATGGCATATGTACACTTCTGCAACGCCGAGAGACTTTGCCGACCGGCTGCATCTGGACTTGTTTTGAAGAATTCAAAATGGGCGGACAATGTGTTGACAATACGCATAAACAAGCGCTTTGACATGCGAAAACGACGCCTAAAGTAATCTTCCAGAAACCGCGGCGGGTCGGCAAAATAGTCGGCAACGAGCCTTTCGTGGGCTCCCTCCCGGTCACGATGGATGTAGCGGCGAGTTGATCTAGTTGGTTGAGGAGGATGGGCGGGGGTATTCGCTGCGACATATGCTTCATAAGCGGCACGATGTTGTTCGTAGTATTCTTGTTCTTCGCGCTCCGCTTCCGCAATGAGATGGGTGAAATCCATTTGAGGTTTTGAGTGAGAGTTTAAGGTGTAGATATTAAGTTGTATGAAAAATATGAATGAGAGATGAATGAGAGATGATTTGATGTGAAAAATGGATGATGAATGCATGTATTTATAGATGATTTTGGGGAAAAAAATAAAAAAAATACATAAAAATGGGCAAAAAAATGGCCATTTTTTTGGGATTGGGAAAATATATTTTTTTTTATTTTTTTGTATTATTTTTTATTTTTAAAAAAAAATTAAAAAAAAAAAATTTCCAACGGATATGCCGTTGGCCAATCACACGCTGCCACGTCGCCTGCTCGCTGGCACGGACGTGCTCGATGCATCGAGCAGCGCCGTGCCAGCGGCAAGAGCGCAGCGGCGGATAGCTCCTCCGCGCTGCTGGCATGGATGGACGGACGAGCACATGCTCTCCGTTGTGGATGCTCTAAGTACTGAAACGAGGACTTGTCTTTTTTAAAATACTAGTGGTATGAAACTATAATACCCTCTATTAGACTGTTATATGGTGGAGTAATATACAAAAACTATAAGTTATTCAAAGTCTTTAACTTTAATTTTGAATGTGCTCAATGCATGAATTTTTTATATATAGCCAATTTTCAGTTTTCACCGAACTGAATTTTCATCAAATTGAACTATGCAATTAATACATCCTAATTAAAACTAAGTATTTTAAACCCTGCAATTAATTGCAGTCATGTGTGCAGCCAAAGAACTAGTATTTGTTTTTAATTAATTAACTACTTTCCGAGTTGAAATATATTCGATACAAAACTAAAATCTATTTCCATTCAAAAGGTTCAACTTTTCTCTTTTATTTGTCTCACTTAAAATATCAACTTTCTATATTAGAAATAAATCTCTTTCCAACTATCTTTTTTTCTTACTTACTCTAACTAATAACTCCTTCTGAAATTCGTGATACTTAAGAATGTGGATATTTTGAGTAGGACGAAGGAACTAAGAAGTATACAGAGTAATTATAAGTATGAATTTTAATTGTTACAGTCTGCACAGATATAGTTATGAACTATAGTTAATTTACAAAGAGTAGTCAATCTATTCAAAATACTATTGGACCTGTATTGGTCAATCCGGGATCCATCTTTTGACCAAAGCCTTGAGAGTTGTGCTAGACTCCCAAATTGGCAAATTTATTCAGAAATTGGCAATTTGAGCATTTTTCGTGATAAAAAACTTCTGCAAGCAATTTTTTTCAAACCTGGGGTTTCTAGCAGGCCTGCAAATTTAATCCGCGGGTTTCAGGTATACCTGACCACGACCCAATACCCGACGGGTTTTGGGTACTCGAAACCCGAAATTATGGGTTCGGGTATGGGTTTGGGTAGTTAGAGCATTAGCAATGGGGCGCCCTAAGGCGCGCCACGTCAGCAGTTTTATCTTCCTACCTCCCCACCTGCAGTGGGGCGCCCTATGGTGCGCCACATCATCATTTTATTGTTTTGTTTAATTAATTTAACTGTTTTCAAATAACAAGTAACGAGTAAATAAAAAACGGTCTAAATAACAAACGGCGAAGTTTTAATAAAAAAAAGTTACATCATTGAACTAATAATAAAAAAAAACTAAGTCGGACCAATTTCCAACTTCCGACACAACTCATCGAGTAACGCCCGGAGATATTCGGCTTCGTCGGGGTCGGTACATTTCTTGAGGGCCCTGTGCGTCTGCAACATCGTCCTTGCCATCGACACTGTTGCTAACGACTCAAACGCGGTGGCCGTCTGGGTCGAGAGCTCTACCGGGACCGGAGCTTGGGTTGCAGCGGTCGACGATGAGGTCGCGGTCGCCTTCCCCTTGGCCTTCGCAGCCTTGACGCCGGGAGGACGCCGGAAGGACACCGGTGTGCCGGAACTCCCTTCATCCACGTACGTCCGGTTGAGGTCAACCGGGTGGTTGCCGCTGCCGCTGCTCGTGTAATCACCAGCTTCAGTGGTCTTCGTCCTCTTCGGCGCACCAGTGTGCAGAATTCCACCTTGGAACTTCTGCTTGTCCCTCAAGAGCGCTCAGATGGCCTCGTGCTTGAAGTCGCCGTACATCGACCGGTACGACAACAGCGCTTTAGCGCGCACGTCGCTCGCGCTCTCGCCGCTCCCCTGTGACCGCATGAACTTCTCGAACTCCGCCGCGTACAAGTTCACTTGCTTCTTGACTTGATCCCAGTGCTTGCGAAGTTGCTCACGCTTGCGCTTGTACGCGGTCGGCGGCTTCACCGAATTGTAGAGGTTCGCGATGCGTTCCCAGTACGCGATCTGTCGCTGGTTGTTCGCGAATATCGGATCTTCCGATATATCTACCCAACACAGGGCCAAGGTGAGAGTTTCGTCGTCGTTGTAGTTCGTACGGCCGGGGGCGTACTCATCACAATTACCGGGAGGCGGCAACTTCTGCGCCCGCTGCCGATTTCGCTTCTTTCTCGCTGGGGCGGAAGCGGTTGCGGCGGGGTCGGGATCGGCCGCTGCGGTTGGGCGGTGCGGAGACGGCTCCATGTCAGACAACCCATACGATTCCGTACTGAAATCGGGATCGTAATGGGCGTTGGTGTCGAACGAACGATAATCTTCGGGTTCTGTACCCGGCCAATACGCCCCTGCGCTAAACATAGGACTATTGGGGCTTGAATCCATTTCGTAGTAATTATGTAATTGTAAGTTTCGAAGATGAAATCGAGTGAAATGAAATGTTACAAATGAACGGTATTTATAAAAAAATGAAACCGCGTGCCATCGTCCGCGGTTGATCGTCCGCGACCTCCACAATGGGGCGGACGATGGCCATCATCCGCGCTATCCTCCGCGACCGAAGTATAGGGCGCGACTATCGTCCGAGCTCTATGGCGCGCACCCGCAATGGGTGCGGACAATGGATGGCGCGGACGATGCGCGCCATCGGGCGTGCCATCGTCCGCCCATTGCGGATGCCCTTAATGTTAGAATTTTTCGAGTTTAGGGTACCCGAAACCCGTATTAGGGTACCCGACTAATACTCGATTAAACCTGATTAATTATGTATTTGAGATAAATATTTTTATTTAGTATGAGGCCATAGGCCCGTAGGGTAAATCTAGGGTAAATTTATTTAATATCTTTTATGTTTCAATTTATGCCAAAAATTTCTTTATTTTAAAATTAAGTAGTGTCTATTTGACTATTTGTCTAATGTCTATTTTATACATATTAGAAATTTAGAGAAAGCTAAAACATTAGAAATTTAGAATTGAAGTTTAGACTTTTAATAATAGTCAATAAATAACTATTGTGTTATTTTTAATAATTTCTATTCTCATCACAATATAATTTATATAAAATAATAAATTTGAAATATAATAATTTCGGGTTTATGGGTACCTGATTAGTTGGGTTTGGATACCCGCATCGGGTATTAGGGTACCCGAATTCACATACGGGTCGGGTATTGGGTATGATATTTTTTAGATTTCGGGTTCGGGTACCCAAATTTTCGGGTTTGGGTACCCACGGGTACCCCGAATTTACATGCCTAGTTTCTAGTTTGAATTTGGTTATTAAAAACCGATGCCCGCATCGGGTATTAGGGTACCCGAATTCACATACGGGTCGGGTATTGGGTATGATATTTTTTAGATTTCGGGTTCGGGTACCCAAATTTTCGGGTTTGGGTACCCACGAGTACCCGAATTTACATGCCTAGTTTCTAGTTTGAATTTGGTTATTAAAAACCGATGATTAATTGTTTGTCATGATAACCACACAAACCCTATAAATTTATTAATTACTACATCTATCCTCGAAAAATAGAAATTTTTACTATACCGACGGTGGTTGGCCGTGAACTCTACGTTCGGTGCTCGCCCAGCACACAAGTCGTTGAACAATGGAGACTCGTTCAACACATTGAGGTCGTTGTTGGACCCCGCGACACCAAAGTAGGCATGCCAGATCCACAATCTGCAATCGGCAACAGCCTCCAACACAATCGTGGGATGTGTGCCCTTGTGCCCGCTAGTGTATTGTCCTCTCCAACCCGTTGGACAATTCTTCCACTGCCAGTGCATACAGTCGATGCTTCCAAGCATCCCCGGGAAGCCGTGGGCCCACTCGTGCAAGTCGACCAACTTCCTAATGTCGTCGGTCGTTGGCTTTCTCAAGTACGTATCCTTGAATGCTTCGACGACTGCCCGACAGAATCTAGCGAGGGACTCCCATCCAGTAGGCTCGCTTACATGGAGATACTCATCGAACATATCTGATGTAGTTCCGTAAGCGAGTTGACGAATGGCAGACGTGCATTTCTGCAACGTCGATATACTTTCCCGGCCCACAACATCGGTAGTTTGGCAGAAATACGGGTCACGAGCTACAACTGCGTTGACAATGCGTAGGAACATCTGATCACTCCATCGCGGATCTCTAGAGAAATAATCCGTGAAAAGCCGCAAGGCAGCTTGTTCACGGTCTCGGTGAATATACATCCGGGTACGTGGTACCCGGGTTTGTTGTTCGCTCCAAGCTTGAACAGCAGCTTGGTAGCGTTCAACTTCGTTGTTGATTTCTTCTTGGATTGCCGGTACCACCTCTTCTAACAACCGAGACATTTGATCTTCGAATATTCTTTGACGAGGTGGCATTTTTTCGAATTCCAGGAAGAGATTTGAAGTTGAATGTGGAGTTGAATGTGTATGAAAATGGAGTAATATTTATAGAAAAAAATTTCGAATTTAAAAAAAATCGGTTGCGGCCCGGCCCGAGGAGCGTGTAACGCTGGGCCGGGACTCGCCAGTTGCGGTCTGTCACCGTGCAACGCCGTCCCAGGTCGGGACGCGGGACGCTTGCCTGGCCGGGAACGCGGCCCCGGGACCGGCCTGGGCCGTGACTCTCCTTCGTGTAACGCATGGGACGGGCCGGGACTCGCGACTTGCAGCCCGGCCCACCGCGTTACAGATGCTCTAAGCCCACCCACCAACCAACTGATCAAAGAAGGCCCTTGAACCCTCTTAACTTAAAATAAGACTAACCAACTATCTTCCTTTATAATTTAGTCATTTTTCTATTTCGATAAGTTTCATCATAGTTGAGTCATTTTCATATATAGTAAATTTATTTAACACACTCAACATTCCTTTCTTAAACTCCGTATTAAAAAATTTTACCTCAACTGTGAGGGAACATAGGAGCACTATTAAAACAATAAGAGCCTCCGGACTCAAAATAGTAACACTATTTCAGCCGCAAGCAAGTTCATTTTTTAGGTGTCACGTCTCATTTGGCAAACATTTTTTTTCGAACTAACATGAATTATGGAAGGAAAAATAGAAAACGAATATTTTACTGTAATTGAATCCGTGTTCATTTTTAATAGACTACGTGATCTGACTTAATATCTCATAATTAATGTGATTATTAAATTAAAAATCAAATTGGAAGTTTACAGGGAACCTTGAGAAGAGTGCACTTTTACATTTTTTTTTCAATTAGTTAAAATCAATGATGAGATATATGGAACAAGGTTTCATCTAATTCTGCAAAATATACAGTTCAAAAAGATTAATTATGATATTCGTATTCATTCTACAAGTATATAAATGTTTAACGTTTAATATGAATTTGGAGTGTTTTAATAATAAAGGAATCATAATGTTTTTACCTTACAGTAAAAGCAAGACGAATTATTCTGTGTTGTCAAATGAAATTGAATAATATATGTTGACGACAAGTAATATCAGTGGATGCAATATATACTTTACGCATTTGAAAATTCTATCCCATTTTTGACCAAATGAATAATAATGCTCGATTCGTACGAGCATAACCATCTTGAGATCGACATCTTGAACACTAATTAGCTTTGCTTTTCTCTAAATAATTTCGGTGATCATAATCTTAACAGAAGATTCAGAATATCTAATATTCGACAAATCTGATCACGATGCATATATCTTTTTATGTGGATGTCAGTAATTCACCTTCACAATAGTTTTTTTATCCAACAACTTTATAAATAGACTGTATTGCATATATTAAAGGAAGTATTTACGAATATGCTGCTGGTTAAAATATTCTTTGAGTAATTAATTAACTCTTGCAGTTCCAGGTCTTGCACTACTTTTTTATAATTTAGGAAAATGCTTGGAGATTGCCCTTTTTGCTTTGAAGAAATGGAAAGGGAACCGCTTAACTTAATTTAATATTTTCTTTCTAAACTATCGGATAAGTCAATATATATGACAATTATATGATTCTAACGTCTTGCAGTGTGCAATAATATGTAATAATAAATATAAATTTTTCCTTAAAATCTTCAATTATACTTCCAGTGGAATATCAAAGCAACGAGGTTTAGAATTCCAACACAAGGTTGGCTTGATAAGTTATTACCGCATCGAAAACTCCGAGTGAACATAATCGAAAGTTTTAGTATACTGATTTTCGATATGACCAGTTTTAATACCGTTAGGGCACCCGCAACGCGTCTCGCGGGTGTCCATTATCTCGTCCCTCCGAGACGAGATGGGCGCGGGACGCGTTGCAGCGTCCCGTCTCGTCTCCAGCCCGCCAAGACGCCCGTCCCTCCGAGACGGCGCGCGAGCTGTCTCGCCATGCGCTTGCGCGACGTGGCGCGCTCCGGCGCCATGCGTGACGCCCACTCGCCGGTCCGCTAGTGGGCTTCGTCACGCTGACGCAATAAACCATTTTTAAAAAAAATCGAATTTAATAAAAAAATATTAAAAATTTAAAACGGTCATATGACCGTTCAACCATCATTTTCCTTTTTTTATTTTTTTAACTCTATAAATACTCTCATTTCATCCTCATTACACACAAACACACATCTATTCTTCTCAAATTACCTCCATTTCCTCTCCAATTTTCATCTCAAATCATCTTTTTTAATATTCTACCAAAGTTAATACATTCATGGATCCATTTGAGCAAATGCGTCGAATAATGGAAGAATCACTTGAAGAAGATCGACGTAGGGAGGCGGAGGAAGCCGCGCCGCCCCAAAGACGATCCCGGACTTACATCCATCGTAACCAGGAGGAAGCCGTCGCAAGGTTAGTACGTGACTACTTCTGTGATAACCCGGTATGGGGAGATACCTACTTCCGTCACCGTTTCCGCATGCGGCGACCGCTATTTCTCCACATCGCAAATACATTGGCAGCCCGAGAAGAGTTCTTCCAAGAAGGGTTCGACGCCGTTGGCCGTCCCAGCCACACGACGCTGCAGAAATGTACTGCAGCAATCCGTCAGCTTGCTACTGGACAAACGGCGGATTTGTTCGACGAATACCTCCACATTGGAGAAAGCACTGGGAGACTGTGCTTGATGCAATTCTGCGAAGGCGTCCATGTAGCCTTCACCGATGAATTTCTCCGGAAGCCAAGCACGACAGATTGTCAGTTTCTGCTCCACCTTCACGAAGAAGTGCACAAATTCCCCGGGATGCTTGGCAGCGTCGATTGCATGCATTAGCAATGGAAGAATTGCCCTGTGGCGTGGAGGGGGTCATACACGAGCGGCCACAAAGGCACCCACACCACCGTTATACTCGAGGCCGTTGCCGACTACCGGCTATGGATTTGGTATGCGTACTTCGGGGTCCCCAGATCGAACAACGACGTCAACGTGCTCAACCAATCTGACCTCTTCGCTGAAGTTTTGGATGGTAAAGCGTCGGCCATCAACTTCATCGCTAACAACCGGCGGTATAAAATGGGGTACTATCTTGCCGACGGCATCTACCCGAAGTGGCCAACCTTCGTGAAGACGTTCAACAGGCCGGTGAACGAAAAACATGCTCTTTTTGCGTAGAAGCAGGAGGCTGCTCGCAAGGATGTGGAGAGGGCGTTCGGGGTTCTCCAAGCGCGCTTCAACATTATCAAAGCCCCTGCTCGTACGTGGTTCATGGAGAGTATGGTCGACATCATGTATACGTGCATAATCTTGCACAACATGATTGTCGCCGACGAAGGACCTACGGCGGGAAATTGGTTAGACCCTGAAACCCCCGGAAGCTCTACCGCAAGTAGTCCGCCTCGCAGTGGAGTGCATCCGTCTTTGCAAGATCGGTTGTCTATTCGGGCAAGAACACGTGATTCTACCGCCCACGCCCAACTCCAAGATGATCTAATGGAGCACATTTGAGCAAAATTTGGCGGAAGAAATTAAATTATGTATTTTTCATTTTTTAAGGATTTTTAATTATGTTTTTTTAATTTTTTAAGAATTTTAAGTTGTAATTTTATTTTATTTAATGAAATGTGTTTTTATTAATAGAATTTGTTGGAAATAAAAATAAAAAATGAAATTGAATGAATAGTAAGTTAAGAGATGGTTAAGAGACGGATAAGAGATAGATGGTTTTTTTTTAAGGAGGATCGACGGTGGTTCCCCACCTACCCCCGAAGTGACTCGGACCCCCGGCCTAACGGTCGGAGGTGAAGCGTCTTACCAAGCTGCGCTTCGTTGTCAAGGTGGGACCCAATGGGTCCAGGATTTTTCACCTCCCCCAGCTCCTGGGTCCAGGCACGGGTACGGGCTTAATCACCTCCCGAAGCTCTGGAATCAGGCCAGTGAATCCACTAGGCCCCAGGGAAATTAATCCCCAAGATGCGCCTCCCAGGGGTCGAACACGCGACCTCTAGGATGACGCGGTATCCTTGCCTCCCTTCTCAACCAGTTGATCTAGGAGGCTTGGATTAAGAGATAGATGGTTGTAGGTTCTGTCTCTTAGTTAAAAAATGGAGTTAAAAGTACAGTCGAGCCCATGAATAGTTAAGGGATGAGATGGTTAAGAGACAGCGTTGTAGATGGCATTGTCGTGATGCCTTTTTAATATAGAGAAAATTTACGATGTACTGGATTTTGGTACTGTATAGTTCAACATCATTATTCAAACCTCACTATTCCTACTATTAGCGGTAGATCAATTAAAGGGCAATAGTGAGTTGAAACCTAGTGCAACTACGAATATTTTATGATATCTATCATATTAAATCCACCTAAAAGTAGCCCATCACAAAATGAGGAGTAAAAAATTAAAACAAAGTTGTTGTGCTTGTTGGGAAGGTTCGTCGATAAACACCAATACTACACATTATTACTCCATCTGTCCCATAAAAAATAGGCTATATTTCTTTTTTCGTCCGTTCCATACAAATAATCATATATTCATTTATGGCAACCTTTTTCTCCTTCTTTTTTACTTTTTCATTGTTGGGCCCACCATCCATTACACAACTTCAACTACTTTTTCTCATTTTCTCTTACTTTACCAATTACACATTAAAACCGGTGCCAACCCCAAATGACATATTTCTATGGGATAGAGGGAGTATAATATTGTCCGCTTTAGCAAAGTCCGTAGTGATTTTTGTTCTTGGAACTTTTCCAAAAAACCTTATATTAATGGAGTAGTGGTTTAAGACTTCCTAATTCTCATGTCACCACGGATCTTCTTCGAGCTCACACAGAAACACCGGGAAATGTGCAAAGCAATCCGCCAAACCTCGAGTTACATAGACCCGACCCAAATGAGGGCTCTGATATCACTGTAAGGGGTTCATAGATTCACACCTAAATTCCACGTTAGTACGATATTATCTGCTTTGAACAAAATCCATCACAATTTTTATTCTTCAAACACTTCCAAAAATAGTGATGGTATAATGAACCCCAACATTTGATGGTGCGAATCCGGCAAAAAAAATCAAACGCGATCACATATACGTATTATTAGAAATATACGTAATAATATAAATGGTGATGGACTGATGGGTGTCCTTTCCTGTGCGTCTTACTCTAGTTTGCATCTACAAAAAAGTGCCTATTTCAGTCCTTGCGTTTTTTTTGGGTTAATGTTAAATAAGGGCGAATACTATAGTCAAGTAAATAAATAAATACACCAAGTTCTTAAGGAAATTTAAAATTAACAGGTAAATTAATTTAAATATGAAATGTCCCAAATATATTGCCAATTTTGACCCGTTTTGTTATCGTATCAAATAAATAAATACGCCAAGTTCTTGATCAAACTTAATTATTAACAGGTGGATTAATTAGAATAAATTCACCGATTTTGACCCGTTTTGCTTGTGCCAAATATCGCCAATTTTGACCCGTTTTGTCATAGCGCGCGCAACACAGCCTTTTAAAGTGTGAAATTAAATACAAAATTAATATTTAATTTTATTTTTTGCATTATCACTCAATCCTATTTTCTGCGAGAAATCATCGCGTCTAACAAAATCGTTCATTGTATTCGATAAGAATTTTATAAACCATAAATCAACACAATCTTTCCAAAAACATTAAGAAGCCAACATCAAGGATGCAAATCTTTATCTTTTCTCTGAGTGAACTAATAAATCATATTCCCTCCGAAATTGGCTCATGTTCCCTTTTAAATTTCTCTCAAATAATCCATAAAAATAAAAATACCTTTATCTCTATATTTTATTTATTTTCTTACTTTATTTACTCTTCACTAATCACACAAAATAATATTGTTAAAATCTCGTGTCACCCAGGGAATGAGTCATTTTCCTTAGAATGGAGGGAGTACATTTTTCTATATGTTGTGAAGTAAAAATATCTATTAAGATAACACTATAAAGAGATGAGTTTTTGCAGTGGATCGTTACCACTAACTTTTTGTCCGTCGGTATTAGCAGCAGATTACCAACGAAAAATCCACTAATAATTAAACACGGACAATATCTACGAGCAACATCAATTTTTCTCAAAAAAATAATTAAGAAAAAAATAATAAAAGTAGAACTAGCGACGAATATTAGTCCCCCGGGCAGACAATTTACACTAGTAAAATTATTTTACTAGTGAAATTCAGGAGAAAATAATAAAATTAGAATTTTTGTAGGGTAAAAATATAAAATGCAGTCACTCCTCTAGTTTTACCATGTATTTTTTCACAACTTTGAATCCTATTAATTGTGAGTTAGTTATTTTTGGCTGTAATTCATAGGCAATAGTATATGCTGTCCATTTGAATTGTTGGTTTCTAGCTACGATTCATATTCGCTACTACTAGTATTTATTCAGAGTTGTTGACTAAAGTTCTTATGCTATATTATACAACTAGTAACACTATATGGGTGGTGAATTAGTAGTATATTCTTTTGCTATAATACATAATAATTCAGTTGATTGTCAGGTTATAAATTAGTGTTTTGTTCATAATTTTTCTTTTCTTAGTGTTTGGCCATAATTTATAGCTCAAATCACTCTTAATTAGGAGTAATTTTTATATGACTCACAATTCAAAATATTATCAAGTGTAAATTCATTGATTTATGATTCCCAACTCCAAATGCATTCAGTTGTAAAAGAGTTGCGAATTTACAATAATTGTCAAAATAAGACCGTTAACAAGATAAGTGATGGAGTACGTACTAAACAAGCCCAACAGCAGTAAAGCCCATCAGCCTAAAGCCCAAGAAAGAGTATCAGTCCGGCATGACTAAAGAGTTCAGTTCGGCACAACCAAAGAGTTCGGCCCCAGCCTACAGCTCGGTAAAAGCCAACCAATCAAACTCTGCTCTCAGGTCGGCATCAAGCTCTACTCTCAGATCGGCAAAAGCTGCTCGGCAATAATTCAGCAGTTCGGTCTCAGTATTCGACCGAACTAGGAGATAGTGGATTCATGCAGGATTTCCACCTCCACTACACCCACGATCTATTTAGTGGTGTCAAGCAGTCATTAACTCATGCAGGATAGTGGACCCATGCAAGATCGCCACGATCTCCACGACATCCACTACCTAGTAAATAGCTGCATGCCACGATCTTGGTCCTTTGTATAAATAGAACCTAGATCAGATAGATAGGGTGACATTCTCTCGATCTCTAGAGATAAAATACAAAATAGCAAGTCTGTATTGTAAGCTGTAGAAAACAGATCAAGCAATACAACTCTGCCCTCTTTTCTTCCCGTGGACGTAGATTTACCTCAGTAAATCGAACCACGTAAATTCACCGTGTCGTGATCTGTGTTTTCCAGCATTCACTACATCAAAAATTCGCCGACTCATCACTGGCGCCGTCTGTGGGAAACAGAGAACCAAATTTGTGATAAAGCGAATTTTTGACCCTTTTTCCACCCCAAAAAAATGCATACCAGATCACATAACACCCATAATACCGTTCGTGATAACCGTGAGGAAGCTAGTCCAGCTCGCAGGTCTGAAAAACGGCCTCGGGAGACATCTACCTCCGGTTCTCACGAAGAAGGAACAAGCCACTCCAGGAGTCATCGCACCGAGTCTTCCCAGCAGCCCGATTTAAATGAAGCTGTCAAGCTGTTCTTGGCCGAGAAGCAGGAGGAGTTCTTAACCTTCCTGCAGAAGAGCCAACAGCCGGAGAAGACAACGACGGATTCTCCCTCCTCATCTAGGCATGAAAGTCACTACCGCAGTAGTGACGTGTCTTCCAGGAGAAAGAATCCTCAACCCCGACATGTTCCTGTTCCTCCTCGGTACCGGAACCACAGGAGAACTCCATCTCCTCCGTACCGAAGAGATGTCGGGTTCGCCATCTACGGAGCATTGAAGACTCCATTCTCGGACGATATCACCCGAACTCCTTTGCCGCGGAACTACCGAACTCCGTCGATAACCTATGACGGACTCGTGGATCCTCATGATTTCTTGGGACGCTATCAATATAACATGGCGAACCAGGGTCTCAACGAGGTCCACATGTGCAAGCTGTTCCCCGAGCTGCTCATCGGGAACGCCAGAAGGTGGTTCGACAGCCTTCCTCAAGGCAGCATTAGATCCTACCGAGATCTAATGGATGCTTTCCACAGGAGGTTCTTTCAGAAAGCGGAAGCCCGGATCACTTCGGCTCAGCTGCTTTCCATTCGTCAAGGTCGCGACGAAAGAATCAGCGACTTTATGACAAGATTCCACAAGGAATGCCTGCAAGTAGACGATCTCAACGATCTGCTTGTCATCTCGGCATTCCAAAATGGAATCCTGCCCGGAGCTCTCTACAGGAAGCTCGTTGAGTGCGGTCCGCAGACAGCTCAGGAAATGTGGGACATTGTGGACCAGTACTCCCGGGCCGATGAGGCAGACCGTCGCAAACGGTCGTTAGACAGCTCATCGTCCCGAGGAGACAGAAGGAAGCCCGATCATAGCGATCAGGGGCATCCTCGCCGGACTCCATTTGAAAGAATTCAAAGGGCTCCGGTGCAAGACAGATTGGGACCCCGTCTCAATCCCGAGAAGCCGCCCGCTCAGTTCGTACCGCTGAACAAGTCAAGAGCGGAAATCTTCGAACTACATTCCGATATGTTCGAAAGACCAAAGCGGATGACGAAATCGGCCGCGCGGCGACCTCAGGATCAATATTGCTCCTTCCATCAAGCCCACGGACACGATACCGAGGAGTGCCGAGACTTGGCTGCAGGTATTGATGTTCTTGTGAAAACAGGAACGTTAAAAAAATACCAAAGCAAGCAGCCGAAAAAGAACAAAAGGCAGAGAGGTGCGAACTGCAATCCTCAGGATCCGAAAAGGCATGAGGATCCCGAAGACGACGACGAGCCGCAATATGATGGAGTAATCCTGACTATTGATGCTCTCCCTGCCGGGAAGACTAAGTCGTCCCTAAAAGCAGAACGCAGAGGTTCCAATCAAGAGGAGCCAACACATAAAAGGCTGAAGAAAGACGAAGTGATTACATTTTCAGATGCCGATCCCGTCCCAGCCATCTCTCCTCACCAAGACGCTATTGTCATTCAAGCCGGAGTGGCAAACAAACTGGTCCACAGAGTATTTGTGGATACAGGAGCGTCAGTCAGCATTCTTTTTAAAGAATGTTTCGATAAAATGGAAGTGGATCCAGCTCGGCTCAGTCCGGCTCCACTTCCTCTGAAAAGTTTCGCCCAGGAGGACACCCGCCCTGAAGGTATTATCAGCCTTCCGATCACGGTGGGAAAAGCGCCTACAAGCTCCAATACGATGATCGAGTTCTTTGTGGTGAAAGCTCGGTCCCCGTACAACATCATCCTGGGGAGAGACTGGCTCAACACAGTTCGGGCCGTTTGCTCTACTTATCACCTCACCATCAAGATCCCCACTAAAGGTGGGATAGCGGTCATCCGAGGTGATCAAAAGAGAGCAAAAGAATGTCTGCAGATTGCGCTTAAAAGTGCCGAGCAATCAGTTCGGCACCATCAAGCATAGCAATCACAGCAACCGGAGTCAAAGGCAAGCGAGATGACCGGAGTCACTTCAGAGCCGAACTCAATGACCGTTCAGTTATACGAAGATGATCCATCCAGAACGGTCAAGATCGGCTTCGCAGGAACGCCTCTACTCCGGGAAAAGACCATTCAGCTCCTCAAGGAGTACAAAGATGTCTTTGCATGGTCTCCGTTGGACATGACCGGAGTGCCCCCCGAGGTAATCACTCATCGGTTAAATATTGATCCTTCAATCCGGCCAGTAAAACAGAAGCAAAGACTCTTTGCGGCAGAAAGAAGCCAAGTCATCCATGACGAAGTCCGCCAATTACTAAAAGCGGATGTACTATTCGAGGTGAAATATCCTTCCTGGGTGGCCAATCCTGTGATGATCAAGAAAAAAGAAGGAGGATGGCGGATGTGCATAGATTTTACCGATCTAAACAAGCACTGTCCTAAAGATTGCTATCCCCTTCCGAATATAGATCAAAAAGTAGAAGCTTTGATCGGCTTCGAAATTTTCTGTTTTCTTGATTTATACAAAGGATATCACCAAGTGTTGATGGATGAGAGTGACGCTCCGAAAACAGCTTTCATTACCGATTTCGGCATTTTCGCTTATAAAAAGATGCCATTCGGTTTAAAGAATGCCGGAGCCACTTATCAAAGGATGGTAGACAAGCTTTTTCGGCACCTAATCGGAAAACAGGTTGAAGTGTATGTCGACGACATAGTTGTCAAAAGCAAAAGCACTTCGGAGTACGAAGACAACCTCAAATCCACTCTCAACGTGCTCCGAAAAGCCAACCTCAAACTCAACCCCCAAAAATGTACCTTTTTGGTAGATTCGGGAAAGTTTCTGGGTTGTTTGGTTTCAAAGGACGGACTCAAGGCAAACCCCTCAAAAGTTCAAGTCGTTCAGAACATGGCAATGCCGAAGTCCATACATGACGTGCAAAGGCTAACCGGATGTCTAGCCGCACTGAATCGATTCCTTTCCCAAGCAGCCGAAAAACAACTGCCGTTCTTCAAGGTGTTGAAAAAGGCACCAAAGTTCGAGTGGGGAGCCGAGCAGAAAAAGGCCTTTGACGAGCTCAAAAGTTATCTAGCCGAGCTTCCTATTCTCTCTGCTCCAACCGAAGCCGAAGTAATTTTCTTATACTTAGCGGCATCCGATCAAACCATTAGCGCGGTGCTTGTACGAGAAGAAGGCCTAAAGCAGTTTCCCATCTACTTTACAAGCCGAGCATTAAGAGGACCAGAAACAAGGTATCAACCTCTGGAGAAAATTGCTCTGGCGTTAGTAAATGCAGCAAGGAGACTGCGGCCATACTTCTATGCTCACAAGGTATGCGTCTTAACCGATCTGCCTCTTCGGCAAGTTTTGACCAAGCCAGAAGCATCAGGCAGAATCGCCAAATGGGCCATAGAGCTGGGAGAACACTCAGTCGAGTACCTACCTCGGAAAGCCATCAAGGGACAAGCCTTGGCAGATTTTCTTACAGAGGCCAAGTTCGATCAAGCAATCCCTGTCATTGCCGAACAGAAAAATTCTGCCAATGCCGAACTAGCACAGCCCTTGGAATCCGAAGTAGAGCCGCCAGACTGCTGGAGCGGATTCGTAGATGGAGCTTCAAACAAGATGGGAAGTGGAGCTGGTATTTTACTCGTCGCTCCCGACGGACACGAGGTAACCTACTCACTTCGGTTCCTATTCCCCACTACTAATAATGAAGCCGAGTACGAAGCCCTCCTTGCCGGACTCCAGTTAGCGCAAAGTCTGCTCGTCAAATCTCTCAAAGTCCATTGTGATTCACAAGTCATAGTAAATCACATGTTGAGTACAAGTGAAGCTCGTGACGAGAGAATGAAGAAGTATTTGGACAAAGCGCAAAGCATCAGCCGAAGTTTCTCCTATTTTCGGATAATCCGCGTTCCCAGAGCGGAAAATAGCCGAGCAGATACCTTAAGTAAGTTGGCCTCAGATCCGAGCTCAAAGGCGGAAGAATTAATGCATCGAAGCATTGATGAAGCCGAGGTACATTCAGTATCCAGCTCGCCGAACTGGATAACGCCGATCTTGCAGTATCTGGATCAAGGACAATTGCCCGAGGATAAGAGAGAAGCTCGGAAGATTACGTGCCGAGCACTTCGGTACGAACTTCATGAAGGAGTCCTCTTTAGAAAGTCTTACCTCCAGCCGTTATTGCGGTGCGTAGGACCAGAAGAGACGGACTACATCCTCAGAGAAGTTCATGAAGGATCGTGCGGCAGCCACATCGGAGCTAGAGCTTTAGCTAAAAAAGTTCTAAGATGGGGATATTATTGGCCAACCTTGGTACAAGAAGCAGTGCAGCTCGTCAAGACATGCCCGAAGTGCCAAATCCATGCAAATATCCCAAGGATGCCGCAGACCGATCTATCCACTATGCAAAGCCCTTGGCCTTTCATGCAATGGGGCATAGACATAGTGGGACCACTTCCTCAAGCTCCTCGGCAAATGAAATTCCTAATCGTTGCCGTGGACTACTTCACGAAGTGGGTGGAAGCTGAACCATTAGCTACGATAACGAGCTCGAAGGCATTGGATTTCGTCTGGAAGAACATAGTATGCCGATTTGGCATACCCCACATCCTCATCTCGGATAACGGGACTCAGTTCACCGACAAGACGTTCAAGAATTGGTGCCAAGAGCTGAATATTCAACAGCGGTTCACTTCGGTCTCTCATCCACAAGCAAACGGACAAACGGAGGTAACAAATCGTATCCTGGTGAAAGGGTTAAAAGCTCGGTTAGAACAACCCAAAGGACAATGGGTAGAAAATCTCCCTCAAGTCCTATGGTCCTACCGAACTACACCCACAACCTCCAACGGTGAAACTCCGTACAGTCTGGTGTACGGCACTGAAGCCGTAATTCCGGTGGAGATCGGCGTACCCAGTCCCCGAACTCTAAATTTCTCCTCAGAAATGAATGACGACGGACTGAGAGCCGAGCTAGATCTTGCCGAAGAAAGAAGAGAATTGGCATGCATAAAAGCAGCCAAGTACAAGGAGCAAGTAGCCCGGTATTACAACCAAAGGGTGAAGAAGCTGCAATTTCAAGTGGGAGATCTCGTCTTGAGAAACAACGAAGTAAGCCGAGCAGAAAAACTGGGCAAGCTCGAACCCACATGGGAAGGTCCGTATCGGGTGTCAGAAGTCCTCGGCAAAGGGTCTTACAAATTGGCTCACATGTCAGGAGAACAGGTACCCCGAACATGGCACATTTCCAACCTCAAAAAGTTCCATTTGTAAGAGACAGTCCGGTCAGTCAGTCTTGAGTCCTGTTCAGTCAATGTGCTTTATTTTGGTTTACTTGGTCTTTATTTGTCTCTGTGCGTTTTGTCTGTGTGTTTTGTCTGTCTCTGTGCGTGTCGTCTCTTACAAATGTTACTGAGGTATCTTGTTCTTCGAAGGCTGATCCCCTTCTTAGAACATATATAAGCCCACGATTGTGAGTCAAAGCTTCTACAGAAGATACAAGACCACAATTCAGCTTAAACAAGCAGTTCGTCTGAAACGAGCTGCAACAAGCCAACGATTGTGAGTCAAAGCTTCTACAGAAGATACAAGACCACAATTCAGCTTAAACAAGCAGTTCGTCTGAAACGAGCTGCAACAAGCCAACGATTGTGAGTCAAAGCTTCTACAGAAGATACAAGACCACAATTCAGCTTAAACAAGCAGTTCATCTGAAACGAGCTGCAATAAGCCAACGATTGTGAAGTCCAAGCTTCTAAAGAGGATACAAGACCACAATTCGGCTTAAAAATCAAGCACTTCGTCTGAAACGAACTGCAACAAAAGTCCGATTCTCGC
The DNA here is from genome assembly GCF_004379255.2 of Salvia splendens. Taxonomy (NCBI): domain Eukaryota; kingdom Viridiplantae; phylum Streptophyta; class Magnoliopsida; order Lamiales; family Lamiaceae; genus Salvia; species Salvia splendens. Next base: position 12,028,043 of record NC_056037.1, on the reverse strand, counting down.
GATAAAACTTGCCTGAATTAGGACAAGGGAAAGTCCGATCCACGCGATAAAACTCGCCGAATTAGGACAAGGGAAAGTCCGATCCCCAAATTAGGACAACGGAAAGTTCGATCCGAGCGATAAAACTCGCCAAATTAGGACACAAACCAAGTCCGGTCAAAGAAGAGTTCACTTCATCAGACCGAGGACAAACATCAACTTACCCCGTACCTTTATTCAGAATGCCGAAGTGATTCACTTCACTTTTCGGGGGGGGTAGTGATGGAGTACGTACTAAACAAGCCCAACAGCAGTAAAGCCCAAGAAAGAGTATCAGTCCGGCATGACTAAAGAGTTCAGTTCGGCACAACCAAAGAGTTCGGCCCCAGCCTACAGCTCGGTAAAAGCCAACCAATCAAACTCTGCTCTCAGGTCGGCATCAAGCTCTACTCTCAGATCGGCAAAAGCTGCTCGGCAATAATTCAGCAGTTCGGTCTCAGTATTCGACCGAACTAGGAGATAGTGGATTCATGCAGGATTTCCACCTCCACTACACCCACGATCTATTTAGTGGTGTCAAGCAGTCATTAACTCATGCAGGATAGTGGACCCATGCAAGATCGCCACGATCTCCACGACATCCACTACCTAGTAAATAGCTGCATGCCACGATCTTGGTCCTTTGTATAAATAGAACCTAGATCAGATAGATAGGGTGACATTCTCTCGATCTCTAGAGATAAAATACAAAATAGCAAGTCTGTATTGTAAGCTGTAGAAAACAGATCAAGCAATACAACTCTGCCCTCTTTTCTTCCCGTGGACGTAGATTTACCTCAGTAAATCGAACCACGTAAATTCACCGTGTCGTGATCTGTGTTTTCCAGCATTCACTACATCAAAAATTCGCCGACTCATCAATAAACAACACAAAGCTCAGCAACTCATTGTTGTTTATCAAAAAAAATAAGACAAACACCTCTGATGCGCGAATCTTCTCCTCCCCCTGACGCATGTAACACCGCCTCAATAAATAATCTTATTCTTCTTAAATCACTATCGTGCTTTTGATTTACCTCTCGTCTTCTTTGCAAAACTTACCGTCGATATAAGACGAGGCTGGATTTGAAATTCAGGCACAAAACTCTCTTTGTTTTCTCTTTTATGGCGACGGTGTGTGTTGACAAAGAAATGATACAGAGAGTGAAAATTTTAGCAAATACTTATAAGCTAGAAATGGTTAGGTTTTGTTTTTTACCCTTATGGTCATTTTTTACCTTTACTAAATCATTTTGAAGTATTTTTCTTTCTTTCTTTCTTCTGTACGTGAGATAAGAAGGTACTCCCTCTACCCACCGTTTAAAAGAATCGTTTTGTCAATTTGGTTTGTCTACGATTTATAGAACCATTTATTTTATTCCACTTTTAATATATGGACCTCACACTTCACTAAATTTTTTACATTTACAATCCAATATAAAACTTATACTTTAAATGGGTCCCACATTTCACTCACTTCCTTCTTTACTTTTCTTCAAAAAGTCAAATAATTTCTTAAAACTCATGTCAAGTCAAAAAGGGTTCTTTAAATGGTTGACGGAGGGAGTTTTAAGTAAACTATACAAAATGCGAGCATCCACTGTAACGAAATGAGATAACATTACTCTTACAATAGTGAATCAAACTGTATACTGTGGGAACTTTGTTGGTTTGAATAAGCATTCACTTTCTCAATCAAAAAAAGTCAAAAGAACATATGCAGATTCGCATACTTTTCACTCACCACGCCTTCCAATATGTATTGAAATGTTTTACTAATTTATTTCAATACAGAATCTAAAAGCAATGCAAGCTTTTTTACTTCATCAGTATAGTACTAGTATTTATAGTATATCGTTGAACTTAAATAACACGATCGATGGTGAACTAGTCGTTCACATACAAGAGTAATAACCAGCTAAAAAAACAGATGTAGATTCAATGACGCCAATCATCATCAGTTCTTCTTCTTCTTCTTGTCGGACGATTCAAGAAGCTCCTCCAACAAACTATCATCATAGCACTCCAGTTCAATCTTGTCATTACGACGCGAAGACAAAGTAAAATTAGGGTTATAAGGCGGAATAACAAGTTGAGAGTAATACTCATTGGGGAAATTCAAGATCGCCAGATGCCCTCTGAATTTAAACGCGGATTTATCATAGGCCCTCGCGGCCTCCTCCGCTGTGTCAAATGTTCCGAGCCACAGCCGCGCTCCCTGCCGAGTCGGGTCGCGAATCTCAGCTGCAAACTTCCCCCACGGCCGCCGCCTCACGCCGCGGTATTTAACTTCCTCCTTCTCTTGCATGGCTTTGCCTGATGAACTCGAAGCACCATCCATGGAGTTGAGATTTTTTCTTTTTTTTCTGCAAATAAATGGGGGTTAAGGTGTGATATGATTCTTGGTATATATAGAAGGTTGATGACGATTGTGATCACCTTAGATGTGCTTAAATGACAAATATGAAAATAGTTGTTGTCTATTGTGAAATCGCTAGAAATTTAGTTCAAAGATGTGAGAGATAAAAATGTTTGTGGAAGCTTTATGTTCAATGATTCTAGGGGAAACTGTTGATCTTTGGTAAGCAACAGGTCCATACAGTGTTTAAATTTAAATAATTTTTTGGGGAACATGGATATTCTATGTCAAACATGCACTAGGTCCTAAATAATGGTTTATTATAATTTGTAATGTTTCAGATTTTTTTTTTGCGTTGAACTCTCTTTAAAAATCATCATAGAAGTTTCAATAGTGCATATCTTCTTTCAGTGTAGAAACTCTCTCCAGTTATGTATAGTACTAGTAAGAGTAGTATAAAATCTGGTAATTTGTCTTTGTATAATATGCTATTGTCATACTAATAAAATGTGTTATCACATAGATGCACATAGGGTGGCAAATTGTGCGTGTTGGGTCGTTATCGAGTCAACCTGTTAACGACACGACCCAATAAGGACAAACACAAACACGGCCCGTTAAGAAAACCCCAAACCCGAACACGAACACGACCTGCTACCCTCAAACCCCTACACAGCACGAACACGACACGAACACATTAATGACACGAACCACCTTGAGTTAACACGACACGATAACAACACGTACATGACAGGACACTATAGCAACACGACCCGATAACACGGTAAGAACCTGTTAACAACTACTCATAATTAACAAAAGTTACAAAACCTTGAATCTGATCATTAAAAATCCGATTAAAAATCTAAAATCTGATTACACAATTTGATTTGATGAACAATAATATCAATAGATTCATAGCAACAAATCCAACGTAATCTAACAAAAAAATATCATTTTTAAAATAATAAAAATTAATAATATAATAATATTATTTCTTATTGGGTAACACGAATACGACACGAACCCAACACGAATACGACACGAAATTTTCGTGTTCTTAAAGAGTCAACCCGATAAGGACACGAACCCAATAAGCTCTGACCCAAACCTATTAATTTCGTGCGGATTCGTGTCAGGTTATCGTGTCGTGCCAAAAATTGACAACCCTAGATGCACTATATGTATCTATAAAAAAATTTTGACTATGGATTACTACGATACTAACCATAGACGTACCTAGGCGGGGTCGGGTAGGGTCAACCGTCGCCCTTCTTCGGCCCATTAGTAAAAAAGGCCTGAAAACTCCATTAATTGGCTCCTAATTTTACAACAACTCTGCTTCTACCACTGCCCTTATTTTTCTACCGTGCGATTTTAAGGTCTCATTATACCGTATGATCATAATATATCCTCAGAAAACTGCAATTTCATGGTTCAAATAGCTCTTGAATCATCTTTCACAAAATTTATGCAACTTTTTCTCCCACTTTATCCTTAATAGTTTTGTTTCAGTTATTTAAACAATTCTACTATCATTCGAATGGAGACTAATATTGAATCTATAGTAACTTCATATTCGTTTTCATCTCTAACTGTAAGTATGAAAGATTGATTAGTGTTGAACAAAATCACACATTGATGAGAATATTAAACAATAAATTTTAAATTGTGCATGATTTGTGTGGAATAAGATTTGTTATGTGGAGACAAATAGTATAATTTTAAATGTAAGAAAATAGAACTCATTGCTAGTTTAAGCTGGGAGCTTCAGTAATTTATTGCCCAGACTTCTTTTTATATTTCTACATACTTTTTCATTAAAAAGATAATATTGCTTAGTGTTCTTAGTTAAGAGCTTTTAAACAAGACAGAGAAAACACACATAGAGGTAGGAGAGACAACCTCAAAAAAGAGAAAAATACGCCTCCTTAATTACGAAGTTCGTTTCTTGGATTTGTTAATGATACAACCCCGGAAATTTTTCTACACAATCTCAATGGATCAACTCGTTTTTACGTCTTTAATTAAATAAATCTTAATGGATGTATCATTCTAAAAGCTATCCCATAAATTCACTATCTGTTTTTTCAAGAATTCTATTTAACCATATGCGTATTTGTGTGTCAATGGTATGCATTTCTGTGTTTAACATAAGAAATGAATTTGTAAATGTTGTACGAGTGAATATATAAAGGGTTTCACAACCTTTTGCTGCAATGGTCAAAACATAAGTAAGTGTGTGGGCCAACTCGGGATTTTAGGGAATCTTAAAAGGCTAAAAATATGAGTGTGTGTGTGGAATTAGTGGAATGATGTACTACCAAAAATAGAAATTGGTATATATTTTTAGTGGATAGAAGTATATTTTTATTCAATAAGTCATATGCAGTTTTTGTATTTTAATGATATAATTTCTATGTTCAGTAATATGCATTATGCGTCAAGAATAAATTTACCATTAAAAACATTTTAAAACTTAAATAAAAAATGTAAAATATTGTACATTAATGCCTTGTCACCACCTTATCAATTCGAAAACCGAAAGATTATATTTATTGACACTGTATATTGACTTCCTTTTTTTAAAATAAAAATGATTCTATATATGCTTCTTTCCAACCCCGGATTAACGTGTGTTGGTTCTTTAATTTAAAATCAACGGCTATCATTAATTCATCGAGCCATGTCAGAGAAAACTATTTTTGAAACAATGTGTGAAAATTACTGTAAGTCAAAATTTACTAAAACTAGTTTTATCCGTTTAGATTAAACCCTGAATAATAAATGTTTTCTAAATATATAAAGATAATGATAAAGTTGTACTACTACATTTAATTGATTTATTAAACGTTTAACTTAGTGACCAAGAACGGCGTCCAGTAAATTCTATACTATAAAACATCTTTAATTTTTGAACAAATATTAGTATTACTCTTTTGTCTTTCTGTACAACTATTACAATATACAAAAACGGGATTAATTTTACCCTTATAATTTATTCCAATGTTTATCATGAAATATTTTGTTAATAAATTATTCAAAATGTATATTTTTATAATGGGATGAAATGACCTTTCAAAGGTGTAATGCTGGGAAAAGGAAATATTATATCCTCAAAAGATAAGATAAGAAAAGTGCTGTCTTGTTGATCTATATTCCGCAAATCCTTGAAACTTCAATCTAGAATCACATAATAATTTGATCTTACCGTCGATTGTCATGGTCAATATCTTTTTGTTGATTCAATCGAAAAACTATGTAAATTATTCTTACATAAACTAAATTCATAATACAATTAATTAATAGAAAAAGTAGATTAGATTAACACTACACAAAAGCAGAGTTTACCGAACAAATATTTATTCATTGTTAATTACCACTATATCTCCGATGGAATACTGCCATCTAACATCCCCGACGGACTTTTAAAAAAAATAATACATCAAAATTTACGGATTACCCACGGAAACAAACTGTCGGCATAAAAGTCGGGCAAGAGGGATCGACTGCCCCCTTCTGACCGTTCGGAGAACCTAAATGTTCCCTAGAGTCGAGCCAGAAATAACATATCCGTCCCCTCAGCCGAGTTTAGAAATATATATATAGTAGTAGTATGTCGTATAAAATTGAATAGTCCAATGATTTAGTTATTAGGCTTTTAACTAAGAGGTCTATGATTTGACCATCAATGTATAATATTTTTATAATTTTTTATTCTATCTTTGTCTTACATTATCGACATTTAACTTTTTTTTTACCATAGATTCACTACAAAAATTGTCTATATTAGTGGCGGAAATAATCCGCCAATGATAGTGGCAGAATAGTGGCGGATAATCCGCTAGAATATTTAGTGGCGGAATACTCTCGGAACAGTGGCGGAATTGAATTTACCCTCACCAGTGGCGGATTTATTCCGCAACTATAAATTATTTTTTAAATAAGCTATATAAATATTAAAAAAAATTAATATTAGTGGCGGATTTTCCGCTACTAATCTAGTGGCGGATTACTTTCCGCCACTGTGTTACGAAACTTAATTAAATTAGGGCTCACTTACGCTTTTCATTCAATTCACTTCACGCCGTAGCCGTCGGTCCCCTCTCCAGCTCCGTTACCATCGCCTGCTCGGCCATCCGGCTACCCTTCCTTCCGCACCTCCTCTTTCGCGGAGGACGCTCACCGCTGTTCGCTCCGCTAAGTTCAACACGGCTACTCCTCCACCATTGGTATCCCCGCCGCTCGGAGCTTTGTAAAGTGAAGTTGTAACTGTGATTTTTGCGTATTGTAGTTAGATTACTGAGTTTTTGGAGTATAATTGTTGCTCATTGATAGGAAAATGAAGCAAAACAACTACTGTAAGTGATTTTGTAAAATTGAAATTCATAGTAATGTTGCTTTGCATTTTGGGGGAAATCTTTGCGCTTTGATTTTTAAAAAATCTGAATAATAGATGTGCATCCTCCTAATGCCTGTTTTAATTAGTCAAATATGATATTTTTTTCTTAAACTGCGCTTACTGCTTCTTTATTGGAGTTTATTCTTATGCAACATAGGATTTGATATATATCTTATATATTTCACTTTCTTCTTCAGCATATCGAAAGCTTGCTTGGAACAATCATCCAGATGTGAACAAGTCATGATGCACCATTGGTTTTTATTGGCTTCTAGCCTTACACTACTCTCTTTCTCTTTGTATATTTATTATTTATAAGTTGCTTTGGTGTTCATGTTCAAATTAGCATTTCTTTTACTTGTTCGTATTTTCTGGTACCTCAGGTTAATTCGATTTCTGTCCACCGATTAAGTGTGGGTAATGGTTTTTGAGCAGCGTAAAAGCAATCACAAATCCATTAATGACTATGAACCTCAGGTTAATGCGATTTCTGTCCATCAATTCCAATTCTTTTCTATTTCTTTGTTTTGTTTCAACTATAAGTTGATTAAATTAGTCATTGATTGCTTGAACAATGCCCCAATTTGTCGTCCTTTCTTAAGGTTTGATGAGGTTTGATCTGATCTTAATAGTCTGACAGTTGATTTCTTTTTTTGCTATATATGATTTGTATTGATTGGTTATCCAATTTGTTTTTTTAAGACCACATAGCTCTAAATAGTGGCAACTTATTGAAATAGTGGCAACTTATTGAATTAGATCTGAATGGGCACTGTATAAATAGTGGCAACTTATTGAATTAGATCTGAATGGGCACTGTATATATTTGTTTTATCTCTATTTTGATATGATATAAATCTAGAGAACTGATTGTGTGGCTGTTGCATATGATATGATATTCAGTTCTTGATCAGTTAGCACGTGAAGAATTGGGGATAATCATGTTAGTTATTTTAATGTTGGTGGATTATTTGAATATGTAGGTTATGGTTTGGTGATCAAATTCAATGCAATTCTTCATTCATGCTGTGTTCAATCAGGAACCGTTGTTTTAGGGAAAACATTACACAAAGATAACATTGAAAATATTATATTTACACATTGATAACTAATTTTATAGGAATTTACAAAAATCTGCTTTAGTTTTCATAAATTGGGCAGAAAAATAGAAACTACAGTTACAAATAGAATTTTGCACTAATCTCAGTTCTCATATTTAGTTAATAGTTTTCATAAATTAGGCAGAAAAATAGAAATTACTGTTAGAAATAGAATTTTGCACCAATCTCAGTTCTCCTATTTAGTTAAATCTTTTTTCTGGCCTCCAATTCAGGTGAAGAAATTAAGCCTCTGTTTTCCTATATTTAGATGCTAATAAGACGATATATGTGTTGCTCACGTTGAGTTGGCATTGTTTGTTTTATTATGTGGAATTCAGGTAAGGGGGAAAGTCTTGACTTGATTCGATATAATGATCAAAACATCGAAGGGCCTTCACTTTTTCCTAATGTAAGATCATCTACTATTTGATGTTTGCTTTTGTGAAAGCTCAGTGCTGAATCACTGCAGGGTCCAACCCAAGGGGAGTTCGGAGAGAAGTTGCTGTCAGTAACTGGCTCCTTCCACAAAGCTGTGACTACTTCATTAAAAGAAAACCGAATAGATGAAGCTAGTGAGTTTGGATTGTAATGACGGAGAATTTACCGCGATGAGAAGATGTTGAACTAAATGCCTATATGGTTTTTCTTCTATAGGTGCTGCTTTTGATGAGATTGACAGTGCTCTATCGAACTTCGATGATGGGCTATTTTTTCTTGGCCAGCTCAGTTTGGTGAGAAACTATGCAATATTGATTTTGTAAAAATCATGGGTTAAATATGCCCGGTCAATGGATTTTGACCAAATAATAAATGTGACGAGACATTTAATTTGTGAAATTAAATGACATAGCGTCGATCTACATTTTACGTAGATAAATGTAGTATACTCACTTTCTCAAATCCGATTTCCGATTAATGAGAAATAGTGGATTAAAGTTGGGCATAATTAGCTTTTAATTAAAGCTTGGAGTTGGAGCTTAGGGAATAATTAAATAGTGTTAATTATCCCACATTGGAGGATTAACACATCTTTTAATGTGTATAAATTAAGTGACTTTATGTTACTTAATAATTATAGTGGACCAAGATGGGTGAAAGAGCCCACACGCGCGCACACGCGCGCTGCCGCCGCCCGCTCGTGCACGTGCTCGCGCTCGCGGCCACGGGCCTCGGGCCCGGGCCCGATCCCGATCCCGATCCCGGACTTGGACTTGGATCTTGGCAATTGGTCTTTGGGCTTGGTGCTTGGCCCAAACTATTCTTTTTAGACCACGGCCGAGTCAGCAATCCAAGTGGCTTGAAACGTCGTCAAGCGAGGCACAGTCACGGCTGCCACGTGAGAAATCCACACGCTCCACATACGGGTGGCACACTCCAGCCACACGCCTGTAACTGACGTCGGTTACGAATTGCCATGATGAGCCTTCAATGGCTGGTTGACCCTGCATGGTGGCTTGGCCTATAAATAGGCTAGCCATACCACTGCATTAGGACACACATACAAGCATTCTCTGCATAAGCTCTCTCCCTCTTTCTGCATTATTTTTCTGTCGAAGCTCTGCCCTCTCCTCCATCCCGTTCGCCGGAGCTCTACTGATTGCGGTGCTGCATCAATAGAGACGTAGCCGTTTTACCTTTGGGGACGACACGCCAAACCGAAGAGCACTACCGGGGCGTATCTCGTCTTGCGGGAAGAGGCCTCCTCGACTCGGCTAATCATACTGGTTTAGTAGTTTCGATTCTACGTTGTTATTTCTAAAGTTCAGTTCCTTCTTTTCCTTTCTTTTGGGTTGTATTACGCTCGGTTTTTGTTATCTCTTGTAATCCCCAGAAACCAACAATCGCAAGACGAGATAGCTTGCGTTTGAAGGGATTTGGACCTTTTAAACTGAACTTAATAATTTCGAAACTTAAACACCTTTGCTGGAGATGTCGACTGAATCCAACAACGCTGATGCCACCACCACCGCCGCCATTCCCTCCACCATGGCGACCACTGGACCGGTCAACACTTCATCGATTCCCTCGATGATGCCAACCCCCGGCTTCCCAGCCGCCTCATCCACTGTCCCTTGGGTTTGGGACAACCCCTTCGGGGCGTCCACTGGTTCCACCTTTGGTGGTTCGGTTGGTTCCACGTTTAGTGGTTCCTTCGGATCCTTTAATGGATCGAGTGTTGGTGTCTTCGGGCTCAATACTGGTGTTGGATCTTCCGGGATCAACGCAAATGTGGGTGGCACTATGCCCAACACGAACATGGGGGGCTCTATGCCCAACCAAGTTGTTGGCTCATTCGGGGGCAACGGAATTGGTTCCTTCCAAGGACCAACTGCGGCACCTTTGGCACCAAGAATGATGCCACCTGCCGAGAAACCACCCAAGTTTGGAGGATCAGACTTCAAGAGGTGGTACCAAAAGATGTTGTTCTATTTGACAACATTGGGCGTCGCCAACTTCCTCACGGAGAACGAGCCGCCCGCGCCAAGCGACCAAGAGACTAGGCTCGAAGTCATGGCAGACTATGAAGCTTGGAGGAAAGGAGATTATCTTTGTAAAAATTTCATTCTAAGTGCATTAGATGATAGTTTGTACAATATATACTCCAATGTAACCACATCTAAACAAATGTGGGAAAGCCTAGAAAAGAAATATAGCATAGATAATGCTGCAGGGACTGAACAGGTCGTAGCGTCCAAGTTTATGGACTACAAAATGGTCGACTCTCGACCCATCATGGAGCAAGTCCAAGAGCTCCAAATGATCATCCACTCCTTAGTGGCTGAAGGGATGACCTTGCCCGATAAGTTCCTAAGGTGCACGATCATTGACAAGCTCCCTCCAAGTTGGAAGGACTTCAAGAGTTATCTCAAGCACAAGCGAAAACAGATGACCCTTGAAGACTTGATCGTGAAGTTGCGCATTGAGGCCGACGTGCACAAAAGTGATCAAAAGGCTAAGGGCTTCACCCCAAATGAAGCCAAAGCCAACATGTTGGAACGGGGCGGTTCCTCCTACAAACGCCCTCGCACAAACCGTCCAAACGACAAAGGGAAGGGAAAGCAGCCTTCAAAGAAGTTTGAAGGCGACTGCTACAAATGTGGCAAACAAGGCCACTTTGCTAAAGACTGCCGCAGCAAGAAGAAGAAGCCAGCTGCCCACGTCATTTAGAAGGAGTTCAAGGACTGGGATGTGAACAACCTCATTGCTGTGGTCACTGAAGAGGTCAACCTTGTTAACAACAACAAGGGTGGCTGGTATATTGATACCGGCGCTACTGCACACGTCTGCGCAGATAGAAGTATGTTCTCCACCTACAACAACGTTGAAGGGAGAAAGATAAACATGGGGAATCAAGCCTCGTCTGAAATCCTCGGAGTTGGTGATGTAATCCTCAAGATGACGTCTGGCATCTCAATCACCTTGAAGGATGCGCTGCACGTTCCGGACATCCGGAAGAACCTAGTTTCAGGATCAATACTAGTGAATAAGGGTTTTAAACTTGTATTTGAATCCGATAGGTTTGCATTGTATAAGTTTGGGAAGTCCCTCGGAAAAGGTTATGTAACCGACGGACTTTTCAAGCTTACTGTAGCAACACTGCGTGTTCCAAAGCCATTGGCTAATAAGAATAAAGCATCTACTTCCTCTTATTTGACCGAGTCTTCAAATTTGTGGCATTGTAGATTGGGACATGTAAATTCAAAAGCCATTAAAAGATTAGTAAATTTAGATTTACTAAGGGCTAATGAATTGGATATCCAAGATAAATGTGAAATTTGTCTTGAAGCAAAAATGACTAAGTTGCCGTTTCATTCGGTTGAACGAAGCACAAAACCCCTTGAATTAATTCACACGGATGTATGTGATTTAAAGATGGTGCAAACAAGAGGTGGTAAAAAGTACTTTATCACTTTCATAGATGATTGCACAAGATATTGCTACATTTATCTTTTAAAAAGTAAAGATGAAGCAATAGAGGCGTTCAAAAATTATAAGAAGGAAGTTGAGAATCAACTTGGTTGTAAAATCAAAATGATTCGAAGCGATAGAGGAGGAGAATATGTAGCCCCGTTTGAGGAATTATGCAACGAAAGTGGTATAATCCATCAAACGACTGCACCATATTCACCACAATCTAATGGTGTTGCAGAACGCAAAAATCGAACTCTAAAAGAGATGATGAATGCACTGCTTCTAACTTCAGGATTACCACATAACATGTGGGGGGAAGCTGTTTTGACAGCCAACTATATGTTGAATAAGATCTCTCTCAAAGGAAAAGATGTCACTCCTTATGAGTTGTGGAAGGGAAGGAAGCCATCCTACAAATACCTTAAAGTGTGGGGGTGTTTGGCAAAGGTGATGGTTCCTCCGCCCAAAGAAGTTACAATCGGACCTAAGACGGTTGATTGCATCTTCATTGGATATGCACTTAACAGTAGTGCATATCGATTTGTTGTTCACAAGTCTGAAATATCGACTATCACAGTAGGAACAACAATTGAGTCGAGGAATGTTGTATTTCTCGAAAATACATTTCCTTGCAAAGACAAGGAAAAAGTCTCAACCAATTCTGAGACAAGAATGAAGAAGCCACTAGTTCTAAACCAGTGGAAGAAGAAGCCACTAGTTCTAAATCAACGGATGTGGAACTTGAATCGCACAAGCGTGCAAGGCCCGATCCAAAAGATACTGTACTAAGACGTAGTAATAGAGTCAGAACACCAAAAAGTTTTGGTCCTGACTATATTGCTTTCATGTTGGATGAAGAACCAACATTGATAAAAGTAGCCTTTGCTGGCCCAGACGGGCTGCATTGGAGAGAAGCTGTTCAAAGTGAAATTGATTCAATTTTGCTAAACCACACATGGGTGTTGGTTGATTTACCCGAATGTGCTAAACCTTTAGGATGCAAATGGGTTCTTAAAAGAAAGTTTAAGGCCTATGGAACAGTTGATAAGTATAAAGCCCGATTAGTAGTAAAGGGTTTTAAACAAAAGGAAGGACATGACTTCTTCGATACCTATTCACCTGTAACAAGGATTACATCTATACGAGTGCTTCTCGCTATTGCTGCATTGCACAATCTTGAGATTCATCAAATGGATGTAAAGACCGCGTTTCTAAATGGTGAACTAGAAGATGAAATCTATATGGAACAACCCGAAGGGTTTGTAAAACCTGGACAAGAGAAAAAGGTATGCAAGCTCGTAAAGTCCCTATATGGATTGAAACAAGCGTCATTGCAGTGGCACTTGAAGTTTGATAATGTGATGTTATCAAATGGGTTTAAAATCAACGAGTGCGACAAATGTGTCTACATCAAGAGCACTAATAACGGTCATGTTATAGTGTGTCTCTACGTTGATGATATGTTAATCTTGGGTAGCAACACTCAAGTAATTAACGATACAAAGACCATGTTAAAGAGAAACTTTGACATGAAAGACATGGGTCTAGCCGATGTAATTCTTGGAATGAAGATTCTAAGAACGAATGATGGAATCATCTTAACACAATCACATTATGTTGAGAAGATATTGAATAAATTCAAAGCCTATGATGGCGCGCCGGTTAAGACTCCAATTGAACTCGACGTTCACTTGAGCAAGAACAAAGGCGAGCCCGTTGCACAAGAAGAGTATGCACGGGTCATCGGGTGCATTATGTACTTGACTAATTGCACTCGACCTGACATTGCTTGTGCCGTGAACAAGTTGAGTCGTTACACGAGCAATCCAAGCAAAGAGCATTGGAGAGCTCTTGTGAGGGTTTTGAGATATTTAAAACATACTCAAAATCTTGGGCTACACTTCTCGAGATACCCCCGGTACTTGAAGGGTACTGTGATGCCAATTGGATATCCGATAATAGAGACTCACTTTCAACAAGTGGATACGTCTTTACTATTGGGGGAGGTGCTGTATCGTGGAAATCCACAAAACAGACATGTATAGCCCGATCAACAATGGAATCGGAGTTCATTGCCTTAGATAAGGCGGGTGAGGAAGCCGAGTGGCTTAAGAACTTCCTTGAAGATATTCCTTGTTAGTCTAAGCCAGTGCCACCAGTGCTAATCCACTGCGATAGCCAAGCGGCTATTGGAAGGGCAAACAATGGTTTCTATAACGGTAAGTCTCGACATATACGTCGACGACATAACACCGTGAGACATTTGATCACAACTGGCGTGATTACAATTGACTATGTGAAGTCAATAGATAATCTAGCGGATCCGCTAACCAAAGGGTTAAACCGTGATCAAATGAATAAGTTGCTAGAGGGAATGGGTTTGAAATCCACAAACTAAAGAATTATCATAGCGGTAACCCAACCATGATGACTGGAGATCCCAAGAACTTGGTTCAAAGGGACAACTAAGCTATGAGAGTTCATGAGAAACACTCAACTATATCTATTCCCTAGAGAGCAATAGAGTGTTGGAGAACTTGCCTAGTGGTAAAGGCCAAGTCTATGACTTCTAATGGTTCTTAAGAAACTCAAAGAGATGGAGTTCTCAAAGAGACCAAGTATGGCAAGGTACTTGACTAAGAATCACCTATGTAAGTGTGAAGTGTGGTCGCTTCATAAAACACACTTATGAATCCAAAGTGGTGTCCAAGACTGCAATTGACACAAAACGTGAGAACGGATGAGGTTGAGGTGTTTAAGCGTTAACACCATTGTCTCGGTGCACGCCGTGGGGGATTAGTTCAAAGCATCGCGCTACTAAGCCGCCTGTGTATCCGATGGTGTCGACTATGGAGGGTTCAAAGTCAACAACTACCTATCCTTATGCTTATATACCTCTCGAGGGTTGAGCTTGTGTCTGCATGCATATGCATTTGGCTATTTCCACTCATGTGGGGGATTGTAAAAATCATGGATTAAATATGCCCGGTCAATAGATTTTGACCAAATAATAAATGTGACGAGACATTTAATTTTGTGAAATTATATGACATAGCGTCGATCTACATTTTACGTAGATAAATGTAGTATATTCACTTTCTCAAATCCGATTTCCGGTGAGTGAGAAATAGTGGATTAAAGTTGAGCATAATTAGCTTTTAATTAAAGCTTGGAGTTGGAGCTTAGGGAATAATTAACTAGTGTTAATTATCCCACATTGGAGGATTAACACATCTTTTAATGTGTATAAATTAAGTGACTTTATGTTACTTAATAATTATAGTGGACCAAGATGGGTGAAAGAGCCCACACGCGCGCGCCGCCGCCGCCGCCCGCCTGAGCCCGAGCCCGAGCCCGTGCCCGTGCACGTGCTCGCGGCCGCGGGCCTCGGGCCCGTGCCCGGGCCCGATCCCGATCTCGATCTTGGACTTGGACTTGGACTTGGATCTTTGCAATTGGTCTTTGGGTGGTCTTTGGGCTTGGTGCTTGGCCCAAACTATTCTTTTTAGACCACGGCCGAGTCAGCAATCCAAGTGGCTTGACACGTCGTCAAGCGAGGCATAGTCACGGCTGCCACGTGAGAAATCCACACGCTCCACATACGGGTGGCACACTCCAGCCACACGCCTGTAACTGACGTCGGTTACGAATTGCCATGATGAGCCTTCAATGGCTGGTTGACCCTGCATGGTGGCTTGGCCTATAAATAGGCTAGCCATACCACTGCATTAGGACACACATACAAGCATTCTCTGCATAAGCTCTCTCCCTCTTTCTGCATTATTTTTCTGTCGAAGCTCTGCCCTCTCTTCCATCGAGCTCTACTGATTGCGGTGCTGCATCAATAGAGACGTAGCCGTTTTACCTTTGGGGACGACACGCCAAACCGAAGAGCACTACCGAGGCGTATCTCGTCTTGCGGGAAGAGGCCTCCTCGACTCGGCTAATCATACTGGTTTAGTAGTTTCGATTCTACGTTGTTATTTCTAAAGTTCAGTTCCTTCTTTTCCTTTCTTTTGGGTTGTATTACGCCCGGTTTTTGTTATCTCTTGTAATCCCCAGAAACCAACAGATTTACCAACCTCTATATGATATGAATGTAAGCCGATTTGTGATAATGGAAACTACAGTAGGGAAAGATGCTAAACATTCATTGTGTTCTTGCAATGTTTCAAGTCTATGGTGGATTGAAAGTGACATAAACTGAGTTAGTGATCAATGCATTGAATTTGATAGAATGCTTTATTTTATGATTTTACCTCAGGTGGATATTGCTTATGTTCCCTTCGTTGAAAGATATCAACCCTTCAATCTATGCATCTTTTGTTTGGGGGGTGGAGTAGAGATCTCTTCAATCCTAGACTGGTTGCCCTACCTGATTAATCAATAGTTTCAAATAGAACACCCATCTCATTTTGGGCATTGCCAATAAAAATGCTTTATAGAAAGAGAGTTATTTTCCCTCCAACAACTTATGACTAATTGATTTTTTCCAATTCCATTACCTTCATGGTTTATAAAATTTTATTTACACATTACACAGTAAGATCAGTGTCGAGTTTGCTAGTATAGCATTGGAACAATCACATTATTAAAACTACCCCTTGTGATATGAAAGCATTTGTTAGTGCAAGATTAATAGGAAATTTCCAGAATTAAGGTATTAGGTATTCAAAAACCATATTTATGTAGATGTATGCGAAGCTATAAAATAAATTGGTGAAATGCCAGAAAGCATTACTTCAGTGTGTTGGAACCTTATGAGTTTCTCAAAAGTAAGGAGATTCAAAAACTTATTTTTCAATCAAATAGATTCTATTTTGACAAAAATATATTTTTTGGCAATTTTTAATTAGTATATTTTCCTCAATAATCTCTATAACAGATGTACCAACTTATTTTGTGAGTACTTCAATCAATATAAGTATTTTGTGAATACACCTTACTCCAAACTAATGTGAAATGTCTTCTTGGATGGCCTGTTGGAGGCTACCCTAGTCCTCAGGTGATGATCTTTACCATTGATATAATGCTGCTGAATTAGCATGGTTGATGTTTCTGTGAACAATCTAGGGGCTTTACTACTACGATGCTCATTTATTTATATGGGAGCTAGCTAATCTATTCTTGATCGTTTGATGGTTCATAGTGACTGGAACGAGAGCAGGATGTCACACCAATTACAGGTATTGTTGGGCTAATGCTATAGTTAAATTTTTAGTTAATTACTTATGCATGAGTTTGTTTGTGTTTTTTTTGGACTTTAGCACCCTGAGCATGAGAGAGTAATGTGGTTTCGAAGTGATCAAGAAGGCGATTTTGAACCTCTCCCTTTGCCACAAGGATCACATCAATGCATACGAATAAGGGAACGAGCAAAGGCTGACAGGAAAGCACGAGACTACCAGCATCGACACCTTCTCATGGGTACGGTTGCTTCTAAAATACATAAATTTATGTTTGTCTAGTTTTTGAACTATTTTGGCGTAAACCAGTTTGGTAAGTTGCCAGTTTGTGTTATAATTGCCTAGTTTCTGAACTATTTGTGAGAGGAATTTTAACATTAGAAGTCATACAATATGTTTGATTCAATATGTCGTAATTACTCAATTCGATATATGGTTAGGTATAAGACGATGTTAGCATTATTTTACTATTGAATAAGCATTACTTGATTTAATCCCACTTGATTTGAATCCATAATGATGTTAGTTCTAGAGTTATTTGGAAAGTTTAGGTTAATTTCCCTTTAATACCATTGAAAAACACTAGTTGTAATGCTAATGTATATGTGTGTGGCTTCAGGAGGTGGCTCAAAGATGAACAGATAATTTTGATCCAAGATTTGGAAAGGAAAGAGACGAAATTCATGAGACTAGGAAGGAACGCGATTGTAGATGATAAATTTGCCAAAAACGATCCCACCACTAATTTGCAAATTGAGAAGCTACATGCTCAGCTATTTTGTTATTAACTAAGTTTAGAATTTGCACTGATGTTCAATATTATTAAACGTTAATGTTTTGAGTAATATATGAGTAGGAGAGTGTTATATTGCTAACTCAATACTTAATTGCTAACTACTGTTAAATAATAACCCTTAGATATTTAAATCAAGTGCCTAGATCATCAGTCCAAAATGTCAATACGATCAACAAAAAACGTCAATAAGGATATTAAGTTCAATTTACAACAAATTAGTTGTAACTAACATTTGAAAAATATCGCATAACTTTAAAACGCATATAACTTTCTCGATTTAAATTATTTTTTCGCACAACATATATCAAATTAAAGATAATTTAATAAGGATTCTAATGAGATCTCACTTGCATATGTTCCGATGTCAAAATTTGAATTTTTTTTTTTTGAAAATTTACAATTTTTTCGTAGAGCAACAAATGTCAACATAGTATATAAAATATGTCAATATAATACATGTAGAATGTCATTCTTAAAGCAATGTGTTGACATTCTCAAAGCATTGTGTTGATATTTTCAAAACACAGTATTGACATTTTCATCAAAAACCCAAATTTGGTAGTTTTTTTATCTTTTTTGATTTAATTAATAAAAACGAAAATTACACGTGGCAAATTTTAGACCACTAGATTTATAAAATCCTACGGTCTTAAATTAATTGTAGTTAACAACTTGAGAGTAAGTTAGCAATTGATTACTCCCCTATATGAGTATTGGTGTATCTATTGTTATTTTTACTATGAATGCATTGATTTGATGAAAAAATATCTTAACAAGGTGGATAAATAATAAAATAAATATAATCAAAAGATGTACAAAAGTTTAGTGGCGGATGGATTCTGCCACTAAGAGCATCCGCAGCGGTTGAAGGACGGCGTCTGTCCGTTCGTCCCAGCGGCCGACACCCGCTGTCAGCCGCTGCGCTCTTGCCGCTGGCGCGGCGCTGCTCGATGCATCGAGCCCACATTGAGCTATAAGAAGACCTAATCAAATACATTTGGGCAAAATTCGGCCACGAGTAGTGGGTTTTTTTAATTTTATGAATTTAATTATGTAATTTTTAATTTTTAGGATTTTAATTATGTATGTTTTAATTTTTTTGTAATTCGTAATAGTATTCCGGGTATTTTTAATGCATTTTAATTTTGTGGAAATGTTTTTATTTAAATTGAATAATAGAAGGGTGAGATCTTTGAGCTTGTCCTTGCGGAAGAACACGGATGTGGGTGTTGTGCTCTTGCCTAAGAGCAGGGAGTAAAAGTGTGTCTTGGCCCACATCCGTGCTCGTTGGCAAGAGCACGGATGGGGATGCTCTAAATAGCATTACTTGTAGTGGCGGAACATCAATGGCGGAAACAAGTTTTGCAACTAATAATGCGGCCCCCAAATCCGCCACTATTTAAAATTTTTAGTGGCGGAATTGCTCTGGCGGACTATTTTATTTTCCATGGCTAATCCGCCTCTACATTTCTGTGGCGGAAAATTTCCGCCACTGATATATTAGCGGCGAATATATTGCCGTGGCTAGGTGTGCACACGGTTCAAAAACCGCTGGTTCCGGTTCGGAACCGACGGTTGACGATTCACCATTTCCATGAACCGGAACCGGCCCGCCAAGGGTCCCGGCGGTTCCGGTTCAAAAAACCGCCGGTTCACGAGGCAGTTAAAAACCGCCGGTTTTTTACCGAAACCGCCGGTTCCGGGCCTGTTCGGCGGTTCGATTTTTTTTCCTTCTCGTTTTAGTGTTTATTTCAACGAGACTACAAGTCACAAGTCACAACTTATAAGGTACAATTTACACTTAATGTTGGATTTGAGCCTTTGGGTTGAAATAGAGTGTATTGGATGATTCTCTTTTATAGCTACATGTTCTTGGATGTGTTGCTCTTTCTTTCAATGTGGGATAAAACTCCTTATTCTTTTTTACATCTCCATCATCTTTGTTTATATTAATTTATATCTTAACTATCTTCTATTATTACAACTTAACAACAAATATAATTACATAAAGTATTATTCTTTAATTCTTTATCATTATCGATTTGTTTGTGTATAAGTTTATGTGTATGTTAACTAATAAATACCATTATACACATTAAGAGAATAACTATTATACAAATTGTATTAATCTAGTGATAACTATAATATGAATAATTATTTATCTATATACAAATCATATTACTCAATAATTGTTTATTCTTATCTATCAAGAATATATTCACAAATAATAATTTTATTTATATAAATTATATTGCATCTATTAGAATAACAACTATTATACAAAATCATACTATTAGTCTACTACTAATATATAAATATATAAACTATATTATACCACTAAACAAATCATTCTTTAGTTATCTATTTTTATCATTATTATACCAATTATATTAATTGTTGTTTTTTCACATTTTAATCAATATATTGAGAAAAATTAGCAACATACTTACATTTAAATCCAATTATTTGAACACGTTCACATTCTATAAATATACAAATTATTAGCAACATGCAACATTCATATTTAATTAAACTATTCTAGTTGATGCTATTATTATCTATAAATTTGTCTTATCAAAAGAATCATAACAAAAATAAAGATAAAGTTAGTGAATAATAAAATGTAGTAAAAAATAAAGAAAAGTAGAAAACAAAAGAAAGTTTTATATCCCACATTGAAAAAAGATGAATGAATTATCTAAAAGTTTTATTTGTGAAATTCATAAAATTAAAAAATAAAGAAAAGTAGAAAACAAAAGAAAGTTTTATTTGTGAAATTTGATTTTTATATATAAAAGTTGATTTTTATAAATAATAATTTTTTAATGTTATGAACCGGGGGTTTTAACCGGCGAACCGCCGGTTCCGGTTCGCGATATTTCTGAACCTGAACCGGCTCGCTAGAATCGCCGAATTGCCATCTGGTTCGAACCGCAGGCGCCGGTTTCGGTTCATGAACCGGCGGTTTCGAATCGCCGGTTAACCAGCGGTCCGGTTCGGATTGTGCATGCCTAGCCGCGGCTCTGTTCCGCCACTAACTCTTTTAGTGGTTCCGCCACTAATTCCTTTAGTGGCGGAAAAATCGCTATTTATCTGCCATTAAATAGTGATTTTTTTGTAGTGATTGATCTAATTCTAATACTAATAGCACTAGTTTTGAGTTAGAATTTGTAATGTTAAAATCAAGAGTACGGATTATTTCGTATCTGTGACTCTCTCAATCCTAATGGCAATGTACATTTTAGTGTAATTGAGTTGGGTAATGAAATTTACGCCTTAGGATATTTTGCATAGTTTAGTTATACTAAAACGTAAAAGCAAAAAATTTCGACGTTTTTATAATTTTTTAAATTATGGCTTACAGTCATATTTTTAACGTTTTGTGTTAAAACATATACTGGTTGTTTGGACCACTATCTTAATTACAACTATATGTAACTAATTTTAGAAAATATCAACTTAAAATACCTATTGGCTTTTTAACGTTTTGTGTAAAGTGTATACGTACAGCTGGTTGTTTGGACCACTATCTTACAACTAAAACTAGTTTTAGAAAATATAAACTTAAATATACTTATTGGCTTTTGGCTAAATATGTAAATCCAATAGCATGTGCACAATATGCTAAAGGAAAATTTACCACAATACAGCTAATAATTTGTAGACTACTCCCTCCCTCCGTTTCACAAATATATTTCACAAATATATGACATTTGAGATGGACAGGAATTGATGCACAATAATTATAGTACTATTAATAGGGAATGAAGCTCACTTTATTAGAGAAAGAAGTTACTAAAAATGGAATGAGATATTTTTGGACATACCAAAATGAAAATATTCTTTTTTTTTGATGAATCAATGAATGGAATATAAAGGCAGAAAGTAAAGTACAAGCAAGATACGGGCATACCCGATGGATACATGCCTAAGAGCCGAGGCTATGTAGGCCGATGGGGGGAAGTAAACTCAAGGGAAAAAGTACCCTTAGAATTGGTATTACAATACAGAAATCATACATCGACAATACATGAATAAGATCAAATAGAGGAACTTCACATCGGTTAAAGTCTTCACGATGGGATCCACACGAAATGCTCTGGTACTTCCGTCCGTCAATGTGTGCTTGTACTCGTTGCTACCGTCCACGTTACCCCAATAGATGTATGGGTAGGGCCTCGTTAAAACCTCCTAGAGATAAAACCCAATGGGAAAAAATCCCTAGAAGGAAAAAGAGTACCCCCGTGGCCGAGAGCAACGCTAGACTCCCAAGTGCTCGGTCACTTGTTCATGCGGATAAAAGGAGTATAAGACTGCATATGTTACCTTCTTCACCTCAAACACCAAGTGCTTGGGTTCAAATGTTGATCCGTCAAAAATCAGGGCATTCATGCCTTGCAACATCAGGCTGACCATTGTGATGATGGCTAGTCTTCTAGCCTTGCGGATGATTGCCGCGCCACTTCTTTCTTTGATCATCCACTTAATGGCGCTCGGTATGGTGGTTATGTTCCTCCGCATTCCCAGCCAAGATTCGATCTCCTTCCAAACTGCCCAAGTCTTGTGGCATTTGAAGAAAAGGTGGTCCACGGACTCCTTGTGCGCCATGCACAAGGGACAACGTTGATCGATGTTCAAGTATCCCAATCTGTCCCTCGTTGGAAGACGTCGTTTGAGAGCTTGCCAAGTAGTGAAGGAGTACTTTGGTGAGACAAACTCCTTCCACACGAATCTGTGCCACAGTCGCCGTTCTCCTTTTGGCCTGAATCACTCGTATTCCTTGACCGCTCCCTTGCTCCCGTACCATTGTCCTAGCATCTTCTCCACTTCTCTTCTCTGGTCGGTCGGCTAGTAATTCTTCTCGGATTTCAAGCAGCCTCTTGAAGAGTGGTGAGTCCCACGATCTTGCCGTCCATTCCCACAGCGTCCCGTTCTTAAGAAACTCACTATGGATCCATTTGATCCATAGGGAATCCTTGGAATCCTTCTTGATGTGAATGTTCCACAAGTTCCGCGCAAGTAGAGCCTTGTTCCACGCCCCGAGGTCCCGAAAGCCGAGTCCCCCTTCATCCTTTGGTAGGCAGAGATCCTTCCAAGACACCGTGGGGTATTTCGTACCCCAAAGGAACTCACGACTGATGGAGATGATCCCATCCCTCACGTTTGCCGGCAGGGGAAACACTTGTAGCCAGTAGCACTCGACTCCCTACAAAACATAGCGCACAAGTTCAGTTTTATCGGCATAAGAAAGATTCTTACATGTCCATTTTTTGGTGAGGGATGCGATCTTCTCAATCAGCGGCGAGTAGTGCATGATGTTGAGCTTGCTCGACGCGAGGGGCACTCCCAAGTACTTCACCGGAAGGGACCCCACCGGGAAGCCGAAGATGGTCTTGATCTCCTCCAAGTCCCGTGTTGGCAGCTTTCCTCCTGAAAAAAGGTTAGATTTATCCTTGTTGATCTCCAAGCCCGAGCAGCCCTAGAATTTCTCCATAGCATTCGCCAAGATCTCCATGGACATGTAGTCGCCCCTACTAAAAAGCATAAGATCATCCGCGAAGGCTAGGTGAGTAATCTTTTCACTCGCACATTTTACATGGAAGTTAAAGTTGGAGTTCGTCGTTCGGGCTGCAAGCAAACGGGATAAGTATTCCATGCAAAAGATAAAAAGAGTAGGGGACATAGGATCTCCCTGTCGAAGTCCCCTTTTGCTGGGGAAAAATCCGTGCGGGCTCCCGTTGATCGCGATCGAGAACCGAGGTGTCGTGACACACTGCATCACCCAATAGACGAACTTCGGGTGGAAGTTCAGCCCATGTAGGATGGATCTGAGGAAGTCCCAATCCACAGTGTCATACGCCTTTCGAAGATCGATCTTGACCGTACACTTGGGAGCATTCTTCTTGTCCGCATGCCCTCGCATAAGCTCCTGCGCGAGGTGGATGTTGTCCATGATATGCCTCCCAGGGATGAATGCCGACTGTGCCATGTTTACCAACTTATTCAATAGCGGCGCCATCCTCCTCGAAAGGATCTTCGTGATGATCTTGTAGAAGACGTTGCAGCAGGAGATAAGCCTGTAGTCGCCCACTGTTGGGTTGATTGAAGTCTTCGGAATCAGGGAAATCACCGTTGTGTTGAAGTTCTTCAACAACTGGCCTGTTTCAAAGAATTCCTTGACTGCATCAACCACGTCCTTGCCAACTCTCTCCCATTGCTTCTTGAAGAATGCCGAGGAGTAGCCATCGGGGCCCGGTGCCTTGTCGTTCCCAATGTCAAACAAAGCTTCTTTGATCTCCTCGACCGTAATGGGTCGCACCATGTCCCTACTATCCTCCTCGCTCACAAGTGGGCCTTGCCTAATGATGTCCACCTTGATGGGTTCCGGCTCCTTCTTGGTTCCTAGGAGAGTCGAGTAGAATTCCACAAACTCTCTAATTATTTCCTATTGATCCCTCGTGATGGTGCCGTCTCTCTGAAAATGTTCTTATTTTAATGGGACGGGAGAGTACCCATTAATCATAAGCAGGCAAAACTCAATACTATAAATCCGTATGTAATGATTATTAGTAATTTTACTAATTAATAACATAAAAATCATTAAAGTTGAAAACCTGCATTATTGTGATACAACAATACACATTTGTATTTCAGCGAATAACATAGACGATGTAGTAAACAGATAATTGTGTATTTAATATTTCAACAAAGCTTAGCAAATATTGTCTAGTAAACATAAAAGCGCTTAATATTTTTGTAAAGTGTGAAAAATGGAGAAGTAAATTTGCGCAGAAGAGAAGAAACCGTTGAAAAAGAAAAGAAGTAAACTTGGAATTCATTATTGACTACATTGCGGCAAAAATCAACTACAAATTACAATAAAAAGCCATATACTATATAGGCTGGTAAAAATAACAAAATATAACTGACTAAAAATTTATTTTCTTATTTTAAAGTAAATGATATAATCATATGCGTTTCTTGAAAATTTGACATGTTAAATAACATCATTTAAAAAAAAAAAAATGCATGCATTTGTAGTTGATTTTCATGTCATCATGTGGGTAGTCATCACCATTATATCTTGTACAATGCACAATCAACACTCGGACATACTCAAATTAATTAATCAACATCAAATTAGGCGATTCCAAAATCGAAAATTAATCAAATAACCAAATTTTATTCCTTAATTTCATGCATATATATAGTACATAATAGGTGGTGCTAGTACTACTACAGCAACATTTCTGATTACTCGTGTTTATTTCCACTAGCTTAGTGTTATAAATCACGACTCAGTCGAAGGGCTAATGGCTGGGCTCGGGCCCATGTCTAGGCACAGAGACTCCAAATGAGCTTGCTTGGGTGAGGGAGGCGCTAGACGGTCTACGAGGAGCCCAGTGGCATATCGAGCTTCAGATGGCGAAGTGGCTGGCTTGGCGCCATGGACGACTGGACCAGCCTTCTCGTGGCGGGCGAGAGAGGAGGTTGCCATCACTACCATTACCAAAAGGGAGAAGAGAGGAATGAATGAATGGAACTTGTAATTAGCACCCATTTTCTTGACTCTGTGTTTGAAAATCCTTCTCCAATTTCACCTCATTTATAATGAGTTCCGACCAATGAATGAATGCCACGTGGTATGAAAACGATGTGCATTCATCGACTGAATTATGTTTTATGATTTATGTGGACATAAATTATAGCGACCCTTTTCCTTGATTATTACGGTAATAAGATTAACTTGTAAAATCAATTGTGGTAATTGAGATTTGAGAATATTGTGCATAAACAGCTGGTGATTTTCTGTTTAGCCTGAAGAACACTTTTTTTTCCTATAATATTGATTGTTGAATTCTATACGTAACATTAGAACGTACCTAGTCTTGGTAAATTGGCTTCAAAATTAATATGTACAGATAAGCAGTGGGGTATATCCAACGAAAAGTAAGGAAACTCTAATTTGTTGGAAAGAGGGCATCATGGATCGATCGGGCAATACTCCATCCGTCCCTGAAAGTATATCACACTTTATTTCTGCACTCGCTTTGTAAAAATAATACTGATAAATAGTTAAAGTGGAAGACACTCTTATTTTACAATCTCTCTAGTCTAAATATTTATTACATATTATTTTTCTAAAATCAGTATAGAAAAGAAGTGTGGGAAGGAGAGAGTACTATGTAGGCAAAGTAACATAATTTGGTCCAAAACAAAGTAAACTAAGCCAAAAAAAATTTAAAACCATGAACTGCTATATGGTCCAAGAAAATAGGCAATAGCTCAAGACTTGCTAGGTTTGCTTGTTGCCAATTGAGACCCGCCCGGGCTGTGAATTTACAAAGAAATCGAGCTGGACAATCTAAAATATCAAAGGATAGATTGTTTGTTACCTCTTTTTTCACAGATTCTTCCTTCTCTCACAAAATCAACTCAATATGGCAGGGTGACAACATGTAGGCCGGGAATAATAAGGTCACAATCATACTATTATACACAGAAAGTTATAGTTATAAAAGAAAAAGATTAGAATAATATGGTTAATCATTCCATGAAGTGCGACGTCTTTGAGTCCAAATAATAAATTTACTAAGCTTAAGACTTGAGCCCACTTAGGATAGGCCCAGCTTAATTAATTAATCACCCACCCAGGCCCAGCCTAACCTTATTTATCTTAGAATCCTAGAACTAATAAAATCAAACCCAGAATTAAAATATGGCCGGCCCGACTCAATTCTTTCTCTCCCCTCTCAACTCCTACCATTCAATTCATCACCAAACGAATGTCGAGTTTATACTTTTATCTATTCTCTGTTAAGATTCAAGAAGAGCTACTTTTATAAAATAAACAATTGAGGGATACAGATCTTTACCAGCTGAGGAATTGCCGATTACTTTCATTTATTCATCTCAATTTGTTATTACTAAGTATTAATTGGTTTGATAACGTATGTATCATGTATGCAATCAATTAGAGTACAAGTAGTAGTAATTTGATAACTGCTTCAACTGCTCTCTCTCTCTAAAAAACAAAGTAAACGTTTTCGGAATATTGTACGTAGTATTTCAAGTTAACCACTTGAACTAGGATTCATTCGTGTGTAAGCTCCCATTCTTTCATCCTTATGTTTCAACTTAATCACTTGAGCTAGGATTCATTAGCATGTTAGCTTCCATTTTTCATATTATCATCGAAATCGCTATTCTGAAAACGATGAGATTAAACATTTCTTATAACCTGTTTTATTATCTATAGTATTTATTAAAGTCTATTATTGACATTTCGACAAAAAGTCATACTGTATTATTTTAGTCGTTTGACCACTTTTGTAAAACATAAATTATTTTCCCGTTGCACATTATAATTAGTTATTTAAAACGTTGACAAATTTGGCAAAACATAAATTATTATCGGGTTGCACATTCATTCTTTTGAAATTATTAATATGATATGACCTACTCATTCATGGAAAATTCGCTTTCTGATATTTGGTGATTGAATTTTCTGATATTTTATAAAGTCCTACAAAAATTGTGCATTTTATTAAAAATGGTAACGCATATTTGCAATTTCGATAAATTACTTTGGGTAAATTTTCCATTACCATAAATGTTAGTAAAAATTTGGAACCAATTTTGATTATCTAATTAGTTCATCTTCGCTAGCATTCAACAGTGCTTAGTGCACTGAGTCTATATTTACCGTTTCTTAATTACTGGCGTTTTGATAGATGTAATTACGAACACAAAAGCTGCTAACACTACGCGCCACAAACCTGTGGCGAATTGATGAGAAGATGCCCCAACCACGGGTTAAGCCCGGGGCAACAAATCTTAACCTTCTACAGGGGAGGCACGCTGGAGGCAATGCGCGAATTGAACATGAGCGCCAGAGGATCTCTCTTGAAGTTGGGAGAAGCTGAAGCACTTGAGGTGATTGAGAGAGTGGCTTCAAATGATGATGGATGGAGAAACGATAGAAGCAAATCCTATAGAGTGACATTCACCTCCGATTTTGATAGGATGGATACAATATCCAAGCAGCTGGAATTCCTAACTGACAAGCTTGGGTATATGGGAACAAGGCAGGTTGGGACTGAGATGCAACAAGGAGTCGAAGATGTAAACTACATTTACCAAGGTGACAATAGCAGAAATTTCAACAATTACCGCCCCAACCTAGGAGGAGGCAATTACAACCACTATGGGAACAAGGTGCATCCCAACTTGTCCTACGGGAACCCAAATAATGCCTTGCAACCACCACCCGGATTCCAGGTATCAGATGGCCAAATCATAGAACCGAAGAAGGATGAGCTGAAAGATGTGTTAATGGCTTTTATGAAACAAATGGGAGAGTGCATGAAAGACTCCAACAAAAGGCTAGTGCAGGTTGAAGCTAATGTGAATGCCTTGACTATTCACATGAAGGGCATCGATAACCAGATGAGCCAGGTTTCACAGGCTGTGGGTATTCAGCATCAACCAGGCCAATTTCCTTCACAAACGGTTGTAAATCCTAAAGACTGTAAGGATTGCAAAGCCATTAATCTGATAAGTGGAAAGAGCTATGAAGGCCCAACCATGCCTGCAGAGAAGGAGAAAATCTCTCAAGAGGAGACAGTGGTAGAAGAGGTGGTGGAAGAAGAAGAACCAGTGGAAGAGGTGCCGCCTCCCAAGGCAAGTACCGTGATACCTGCACCCCCTGCTGAGGTTAAGATCCCATTTCCACAGCGCGTGCAGAAGAAGAAACTAGATGATCACTTCTCTAGGTTTCTTGACATATTTAGAAAAGTGAACATCAACATCCCGTTGGTAGAGGCGTTACAGCAAATGCCTACATATGCAAAGTTTTTAAAAGATGTGCTCTCCAAGAAGAAGAAGTGGACTGACTATGAGACGGTGAATATATCTGAAAACTGTAGTGCCATAATTCAGAAAAAGCTACCGGCCAAGCTTAAAGATCCTGGGAGTTTCAACATCTCATGCGTCATTGGAAATGACAGACAGACAAAGGCACTTTGTGATCTGGGGGCGAGTATAAATTTGATGCCATTATCGTTTTTCAGAAAGATAAAGATCGGCACTCTCAAGCCGACAACAATCACGCTACAGATGGCAGATAGAACCGTCACCTATACCAAAGGAATTGTTGAGGACGTTCTTGTAATGGTACACGACTTCATATTCCCCATCGATTTTGTAGTGTTGGATATGGAAGAAGACATGAATGTACCGTTTATCCTGGGGCGCCCATTCCTTGCAACGGGAAAAACATTGATAGATGTAGCAAAGGGAGAGCTCACTCTTCATATGGGCAACAAACGTCACATCCTATCTATCTACAATGCTATGAAGAGTCGTGAGGAAGAAAAACTTGTTATGAAGAAGGAGTGCAAAGCTGTGCACGTTGTAGAGGTCCAAAAGGCACAAGAAATTGAGTCCACATTTGGGGATTTTTCTTTACCGCAATGGATGTTTGCTTCATGTGGTGGATCAATTTCTAAAGAAGAGACTACATCAAATCCTAAAGTGAAGGTGAAGAAAACAAAAGCTGAAAATTCACCCAAAGTGGAAACCAAAATTTCTGATGGAGCTCTAAAAAATACTTGGTGGAAGAAGAGATTGGCTAGATCATATGCTTCCAATATTGACAGAAAGTCTAACACCACCAGTTATGGCGTGACATGATGCAGCTCATGGAGGACGTCGAGCCAACGACGATAACCAAAGGCACTATAGGGGAGGTAACCCCTAGTAGGTAACTTTTAATTTTACCGTTTCAGTTTGTTTTTGGTGTGTTTTGTGTTGCTTGCATACCATGTAAGTCTCCCTTCTCCACCAACTGTTCAAACTTATTCTTTGCATAGCTTTGAATAAGTTTGGGGGATGATATGGTGGATAGGGACACTAATGAGGTACTTATTTTATTACTTTATTTTTACTTTAGATTGATTAGTTGTGATTGATTGAAAATTTTGGGCTTGAATTGAAAAAAAAATTGGTAGTAATTGGGGTGAAGACTAGTCGTCTATGATAAAAAAAACCATCCATTTTGAGCTATCACTTTACCATTGACTTAAGAGTTTGAGTAATAGGGTGCATAAGTAACGAATTGCTTGTTTGCCATGCTTCATGCTATTTACCCAAGTGAGATTTTTGAGCCATCAATTCTTTCATGTGTGTTTTATCATCAATTGTGCATGTGTTTCTAGAACTTGCTCCTGGTCTTCTTGAGTCTACATAGTGACCTTAATTATAGGGGAAGATGTTAGGCCATCGTTGTTAGCCTCTTTTTTACCTAAACACTAACCTTAGTATATAACACCCTTGTTAGCCAAGTTTGAGCCT
The DNA here is from genome assembly GCF_004379255.2 of Salvia splendens. Classification (NCBI taxonomy): domain Eukaryota; kingdom Viridiplantae; phylum Streptophyta; class Magnoliopsida; order Lamiales; family Lamiaceae; genus Salvia; species Salvia splendens. The sequence goes on along the minus strand of NC_056037.1, from coordinate 11,997,916 downwards.
TAAGCCTTTTCTTTTGTCAAGCTAATCAAGTGGATTGAGAATCCTAGACTCTAAATTTGTTGAGATTTGAAAAGAAGAGTTGGGAAAGTATAATTGAAAAAGGTTGGTTGAGTTTGTTCTTAAAAAAAACGTGAACGAAAAAGAAAAAAAAAAAGAGAAAAAAGGAAAAAGAAGAAAGAAAAAAAATTGTATATAGAGAATAATTTGAGGTCTTTGGAAGTTGGGAAGAAATTAAACAAAGTCTAGTTATTACCGAGAAGTGTTTTGAGAATGGTTGAAGTTAAAAGTTGATTGTTGTGATTTCTTGGGATTTTACGTTTTGGGAATTTCAGTCACTTTAGCCAAATATTTCCTCACCTTACCAAAGAGCCTACATTATAGCCTAAATAAAAGACCTTTCGGACTCTTGATTTATTGTCACACGAGGTAGAGGAGAGGTTAGACATTGAGCAAGCTTATGGTAAACCATGCATTTTTGCTTGATTTGAGTGACTACTTGATATCTTATACACTTTTTAGTGAGGTGAATATACACACACATATACATCTCGAGTGAAGCATGAAACCAAGGTGATATACGAGTTAGTAGTAAAAGTGCATTTGACAACTTAACTTGATAGAATTTGTATTGTGATATGCTCCTTTATTCCATATTCTTTGAGACGATGATGATGTCTAAAACCCCTTTAAATCCAAGTCTTCTTTTAGTTCTTTTTCTTCATTGCTCGAGGACTAGTAATTATGTAAGTTTGGGGGAGTTGACACACTTGGATTTTACATGGTTTTAGAGGGTGGTTTTGTAAGAATTTGATCATATTTCATCTATTATTAGGTGTGTTTACATCTACTTCTGTATTATGTTGATATATTGACCATTTTGTTAAGAATGTGTAGAAAAATGTGCAAAATAGGTGGATGTGCAGTAGTCTTGGCTTGAGACAATTTTACTGGAGATTTTGAAGTCCAATCAACCCCCAATGCACATCATTCTCATCGTCTTCGAAAGAGCTTCGCGTAGGTACCTCACACGCCCCAATCGGAGTTTGGATTAGAGAGATATGGCCGTTTTACGAACACTGCGCTGTCCAGAAAATCTCACGCGGCCGGGTGAATTATTACCCTGTAAATCCACCTGGCCGGGTGTCTCAAATGGAGCAGAATCTGGTCGAAAATCATCACCCGGCCGGGTGAATTTTACCCTTTATAATTCCACCCGGCCGGGTACGTTGTTTTGACGTATTTTTATGCCAAAAATGCGATTTTTGAAGGGGATTAAGAGGAGAAGAAGCCTAGGGTTCATTCCACACCACACCTAACACCTCCTACACTCACACACCACCCCAAGCACACCTTTGAGAGAGAGAATTGAAGATCGAAGACTTCCAATCGGGAGATTGAAGTCACCTATCCATCGATTGATCTCACAGGAGTCTTACTATCTTTACTTCATGTATTTGTTGAATTCATTTGTTTTGAACATGGTTTTCTCTATAAACATGAGTAGCTAAACATCTCTTGTAGAATTCTTGGTGATGATGCACTGATTTCATAGTTTTTATCCGATTGATTTTGTTCTTGCCTTGCTCTTGTAGTTATTTGATTATTCTTGGGTTTATTCTTTTCAATTGCTTGATCACCACTTGATTGTGTAGGATTAATTAGATTAATCGGGAGATGAAATAATTAATCCGGAAAGAAGAATAATTCACACCTTAATACAATAGAACTCGGGAGAGTTGAGGTTTTGAGTGAGGTCATTGACCTAATCGAGCTTTTGGGAGTTAGGAGTTTAGGATTAGAAGGGGACTTCGATCCTAGCACCTAATCTACAGGTTTCTCACCTCGGGAGGGGGTTTAATCTATAATTGTGGTCGGCTTAGTAACTCTAGAGACACCAAAAGGTAAAGCGAATTGACTGGATAAGAGCTTGGAATTGTGCATCGGATCCTTGAGTTCTGCAATTTTCTCCATGTTATCTTTTCACATCCTTTTTACACCGTGTTTCCTTGTTCTTAATTGTTACTTGCTTACTATATGCTTTTATTAGTTGTTAGAACAAGCCAATCTTTTCTTGATTGTCTAGATAGTAGTTGATTTTTGTTCGTGGTAGCTAAGTGATACAAAATTGTCTCTGTGTGATACGATACTCTTGCTTACTAATTGCTACACTAGCCCCGTACTACATAAACCTAGCCCAAACATTCCAAATAAACATCCCCCACCTCCCAAGCCCCCAAAGAAGTTTTGAGTTCGACTTGCGGGCTCTCTTTCACGATTACGAAGCCAAGTACAACCGTACCCACCAAGTGAGACCTAGACCCCCCCGTCAAACACATAACTTTGGCTTCTTCCAAGTTGATGACCCCGACGCCCAATCCCAATTGGCGGACCTATACGGCTTCAGCAGCGGATGAAGGACGGCAAATTCGACAAGTGAGTTAGACTTATATTTTGACTCACACTTTTCATTCAATGAGGAAGAAGGAGGTCCCGTTCCCCAACAAATCGACGTCCTAGATTGGTGGGGATCACACGAGAAAGATTTTCCCATCCTTGCATCAATGGCCAAGGAGATCTTTTCGGTTCCGGCTTCCACTGTCGCCGTCGAGTCCGCCTTTAGTGTTGGAGGCAACGTCTTGGACGACAGAAGAAGTAGACTCATCGGGCAAAACATGGAAGCCACCATGTTACTTGATGATTGGTGCTCCGCCGAAATTAGAGACCAAGAACCGGATTGGAACAATCAAGTAGTACAACCCGACCAAGACTACTTCCCCGACGAAGAAGAGTAGGCGCGCCGCCAATTCCTCCGATCAAGCCAAATAGGTAAGCAAGGTAAGAGAACTACGTGGACTTTGATTCCAAAATGCAATTGAGCATTGAGGATACGTAGGCATCTCAACTTAAATTTTAAATTTAAGTTGAACTCGAGTCCTTTTCTTTTATTTTTTTTTTCTCCCTTTTGTTTCGAATATGTAATTTGTAAATTGTAATCAAGACTTTAGGTCTTTTGTAATTTTAAATTTTTAAGTTGTAATTTGTAAATTTTAAGTTGTAATTTGTAATTTTAAAGTTGTAATTTGTAAATTTTAAGTTGTTATTTGTAAATTTTTAGTTGTTATTTGTAATTTTAAAGTTGTAATTTGTAATTTTAAAGTTGTAATGTGTATCAATAAAATTGCATTTGTACATCGTTTTATTCTAATTTTATTTATGCAAATATATTTACATTTTTTACTTGAATTTCAAATTTACAATTAAAAAAAAATCGAACCGCCGAACCGGACGAACCGGCCCGGAACCGGATTTGCACGGCGGTTCCGGCGGTTCACGGTTCACGAACCGGAACCGCCGAACCTTGGTCGGGCCGGTTCAGGTTCATCCAAGTCTTGAACCGGAACCGGCGGTTCCGAACCGTGAACCGCCGGTTCCCGAACCGTGGTGACGTCTAGACTCACCTTTTTCTTCGCCAATTTCGGGCCCAACGCCACCACTTTCGTCGTGCCAGCGGAGATCTCCACGTGCCACGGGATATCGGCTGCGGCTGGAAAGGCCGGAGCCATTGTTGGGGCTTATGGTTTTCTGTACGCAGCACAGAACAAAGACAAGAGCAAGACCGACGCAGGCTTCCCGCCGGGCATTGGAGTCAAGAATGCTCTCATTGTTCTTGGAGTCATTAATTTGCTTGGAATGATTTGCACCTTGGCGGTGCCTGAGGCGAAGGGCAAATCGCTGGAAGAAGCGTCACAAGAAACAATAGACGACGAAACCAATGAGCCACAAGGACCTTAACTTTCTTTCTTCAAACTTCAAAGGGTGACTGACTACATATATAAGTCTGCGTTTGCTGAATTCTTGTGTTTCTATTTTCAATTGCTTTCCTCGTTTAAGTTTTCTTTACATTAGTAACATTAGTATTCGGTTTTGGAAGCTTGAAATGTGCTTCTCATTGAATTGAGATTGGTGTTTCTGTTTAAACAAAAAATCACTTTCTGTATCATTAAGATTGCATTGTTCCTATCATTTATCTCCTTTTGCGAGTAAGAGTATCCACAATGGCGGCGAGAGGACCGGCTAGCCTATTCCCAGCGCTGGCCGGTACGCTCGCCGAACCATTGCAGTAGGCGAGCGCCAAATCGGCGAGAAAAACGGCGAGCGCACGCCGATTCCCGGGCGCTGGCCGATGCGCTCGCCGATCGGCTGGCCGCCATTGCAGGCTCCCGATCGGCGAGCGATCGGCAACCCGATTTTTTATTTTTTTATTTAATTTTCGAAACACTATATATACGCGATTCGCACGTCATTTTCATTCTCACCACTTGTTTTAACGAGTTTTCTCTCTATCTTAATTTCTGTACAATAGCAACAACGCGAAATGGAGCACAACAACGAGTCTACTCCAATGACGAGCGGGTCTCAAACTCCCACGGTACCCGTGGGAAGTGGATGGGGTCCGATGGTCGGGCACTATAACATGTACCCTTGGCAGCAGATGATGCCCGGGATGGCATCCGGGGGTAGTATGTCGGGATGGTAGGGGATGCAGGGCGGACTGGCGATGCCGGGCGGGCAGGGGGTACCCGGGATGCAGATGATGCCGGGGTGGGCACCCGAGATGCAGATGATGCCAGGGTGGCAGCTGGGGATGCAGCCGGGGGGGAGGGGGACAACGTCTATCGCCCCAGTTTTGATTTTTTGACTGCTTCTTCGCACACATCGACCCCATCGGAGACGCAGTTCACTAGGACTTATACTTTCTCCTTAGAGGAGTTGGGGATAGATCTCGGGGATGCGGACACTCCCGTTCAAATGGGGGGAGTAGGGCGGGGTCGGGGCGTGCCAAAGAAGAAGAAGGGCAAGGGCAAGAGGGTGGTCGGTGAGTCGTCGCAGCCGGCTGATGACGAGAGCCCAGCACGGAGGAAGTGGATGGATGCGGAGAACGTCGCGTTGTCCAAGGCATGGGTGAGTGTTTGCGATGATCCCCTCGCCTCGAACAATCAGAGGATCGTCAACTTGTGGGCTAAAATAGCAGCAGCCTACAAGGCATTTTGCCCGGATGGGAGGCCACGCAGCGGGGAGGAGTGCCGGAAGGAGTGGGACCGAATCAGGGCTGCGGTCTCCCGATTTTCGGACTTGTACACCAACGCCCTCCGCATGCAGACCAGTGGCCAAACTGACGAGGACTGCAAGAGGATAGCGGAGAAAGCCTTCCCCGTGCCCGGGCTTTATAAGGAGTTCACCTACTGGAACTGCTATGAGGTGCTGATGGACTCCGAGAAGTTTTGGGCAGGTGTCGATGCTGGCTGGCCGAAGAAGCAGCGACTGAACTATACCGGTGATTACAGCGGCGGCAGCAGCGGCGGTTCCCACGACCTCCCCGAGGATGTTCTGGAGTTTCCGTCCCCTCCCGCGTTTACTCGCTGCACTCGCCCGGTTGGTCAAAGGCGGGCGCAACGGGCTTGCCAGGGGTCCCAGGAGGTCCAGTCGGCATCCCCACTGTTGGCTGGTCGACAGCCGAGTTCGCCTTCTTCGCGCATCAACAAACGCGGGCTCAGATGTACAAGATCTTAGCTGACTGGAAGACGGCAACTGACCCCGAGGAGAAGAGTTTTCTTCTCTCAATGCTCGTGAGTATGCGGGCCGATTTGAATGCCGCCGCGGCACAGTTGGGGGGCTCAGATGCGGCAGATTTGGGGGTCCCGGATAGCGGCGACAACGGCGGCGGCGATGGCGAGGAGTGAGGCGGAGGCGGGGGGGCTCGTGTGTGGAGGAGGAGTTTTTTTAAAAATTAATGTAATTTTTTTAAATTAATGTAATTTTTTTAATTAATTTACTTTTTAAAATTTTAATGTTATTATTGAATTTTCCTGTATCTGTGTCGTAAATTTAATTCCATATTTTGTGTGATTGTTTTTTTTTTTTTTTTCAAAAATTAACTTCATATATTTATATCATATATATGAAGGAGGAAATTACAAATCAACTCCTATAACAAGGAGGAAAGACAAATTACGCCACCCAGGGTTCGAACTCGAGACCTCCAGGATAGACGCGGTATCCAGCACCCTTTACCGCTAGGCCAAGGGGCTTGGATATATTTTGTGTGATTGTTAATTATTTGTTTTTTATAATTTTGTTTATTGTGGTTAGGCTATGGCGGACCTATTGCTTGTCCAGTTGCTTGTCCTGATGATGTGGCAGGAGAAGTTTTTAGTACTGATGATGTGATAGGTGGAATTTGTGACTGGGCTATGACGGGGCTATCTCTATCGGAGATGCTCTAATATATTGGACTTACTAGTATTAAATACAAATTCCAACAACATATATAAACAGAAATAAATATCACTCATATGAGTGAGACGAAGACAGCACCAAAACTCAGAGATCATAGAGTCAAAATTAGACTCCAATGGATAGACTCATGATAACATACGTACATTTAAGTATGAAAGTTTTTTACAACTAATAATGTGGACCTCGCAATTCACCTATACTATTTCCACATTTTTTCACTTTCTCTCATAGTTTACCAATTACGCACTAAAACTCGTGTCATTTAAATATTGGCCTATCTTTTGTGGACAGAAAAAGTATATAAAAGTGAAACTCATGTTCCTCTAATCTTTTTCACTCATATCTTTATAAAGTAAAACAATTTTCCTTAAATGGGGGGAGAGATCTTTTTCACTCATTTCTTTATAAAGTAAAACAATTTTCCTTAAATGGGGGGAGAGGTAGTATATATTAGTACTACAATATATGTTAACGATCTTGGTATGCATGGTATGATTTCAGCTAATTCATACCCTATGTTTTGAATTTGGAAAAATTAACAAATTATTTGAAAGATGATTTACAATATAAAGAATTGTCTAAACCACCTTCCTTCACTTTATTCATTCCGTTTCGCAAACTTAAAAGCATCTATATCCATTCTCGTCTATTTATCTCTCACCAGCCCATTAATTCTAATTTTAAAGAGGAAGTAGCGACAGCGTTTAAGGAAAGCGTTCAGTACATGATGATGATGATGATGATGATGTGTTATCCTTAACAAACTATGAGAATTTGTGAAACAAGATTTTACATAATTGCCTTTAGGAGCAAATTAGCGTAACTGGACATACATGTGTAACAACCTTACACATCATAGTGTGTGTTGAGTTTGCGTAATTACGCCAAAAGGTAAAATAATTTTAAAGATCGACCAAATCTCAGCCATCCGTTTTTTTAATCTAGTGGATAAAATAAATTAGGCACATGAACTACTAACAATATATTTAAATTAGCGTAATTATTTAGACGGTACAGAATTTGTGTGCAAAACACAAATAAAAGAATAATGTCGTACCAAATAGAGTATACGATCAAGTAAACTAGTTTCGTGTTGTTTTATGTATATAAAAAGGAAAGAGAGAACAGGAACAAACTTGTATACCTACAACGGTCTTAAGATCCATTCTTTTGCTTTTCTCAAGGATAACTACCTTTTCAACAACACAGAAAAACGAAAATATGTTACACCTATCAAGTAGTATTACTCTACCAAGAGAAGTAAATAACATGATGATAACTCACAAATCTCATTCAGTTAGGCCATTGCACTCACAGATTGATTAAAGAGCTAGCTTTCATCTTCATGGATAATCTGTTTCCCAGATATCTGCAAATTGCTGGTTCCTGAAAAAGCAAGATTTTTACATTCTTGAATGATCAGCACTTATATTAGTACAAAGACGTGTGCGTTATTAGAAACAAGGCTTTCAGCGTCGCGTCTTACCATTTTTGCTTGACATCTCTTCTGTTCCAACCTCTTCGTGCCAACTATCATTGTGGTCCGAGGACTCGGGGACCGGATATGGTGCACCAGTTGACATTGAAGAGCAGTTCTGAGGAACAGAGAATGAGATTCTACTGTTTGTCATGACTTTCTTAGACGACGAAGATTCCGCTGTAGAGCACAAGTCATCATCGCCCATTTTCGACACCTGTTTGTCAATGTTGCAGCTATTCACGTTATCTTTCATAACCCTACCATCTTCACCCGGGTTCGGTCTTTTCCTATTCTGGATCATGCTATTGGCATTCCTCATGGATGGAACCCTTTGATCGTGAGACGAACTAGCTGGACATGGCTTCCTTTCTTTGGCAACTGCCTTCGACACAGCCACTTTCTCGTGAGGCTCGGAATTATCAAACACAACTTCATCCGTTCCATCAGTCACTGCTGCCTTTCCAGCTGCTTCTTTCCCATGCATTACTGATATGGCTTCAGTTAGCATATCCCTGGCTAAGTCCATATCAATTAGAGGCTTTGGATAGTTTGATCCGAGATCCACGCCTGCGGATTTAAGCACAGAGAGAGGAGCATCCCACGGATGATGGATCCACTCAGCCGGCATCCTTGCTAATTCAGGCAGCCACTGCCTCACGTATTCACCCTCTGGATCAAATTTGAATCCATGAACCTGGATCACATTGTGGCAATGTTTAATTAAGATAAAACCGTAAGGTTTGGTAAGAGATGAATTAGTATTACTCCGTACTAGTTACCTGTGGACTATCCATACGCTCGAGTTCGTGGCCATCGGGCAAACTCCCTGAAATATATTGCCAACCAAGAATATCACTTTCTATGTCTGCATCAAGAAGTGTATCCCAGAAATACTTCATGCCCCATTGCCATGGTAGAAGAAGAAACTTCACGAAGAAACTTGAAACAATTATTCTTATCCGGTTGTGAATCCATCCGGTTGCCCAGAGCTCTCGCATTCCTGCATCCACTAGTGGATATCCAGTCCGACCCTGTCGCCAAGCCTTGAAATGAGCTTGGTTGGAGTCCCATGGAAAATATTGAAGACTGCTCAGCAGTGACCTTTCATGAGTGAATGGAAAATTGAAACAAATGTAACGAGAATACTCTCTGAGGCCGATAGCCCTAAGGAAAAAGGTTGCACTCTCTTCTCCGACTGTGTTTTGCTCGTTTTTCCAAACTAACTGCTTCATCCGCACGCTTTGAAACACTTTCCTAACGCTAAGCTCACCAAAATGCAGATAAGGAGACAAAAGGGAAGTAGAATTTCTCCCAACGTTTAGCCTATCCTTTGAGTAGTTAAGCAAATGGTGTTCAATGAATTCAGTGAAGGTCTTGTCAGCACTGCTCCAACCGGGTGACCAACCTCTTCCCAGTAAAGCATTACTCGACTTTTCTGATTCATTTTCAAGGTTCAACGCCTCAACTGAGGTATTCATACCCGCTCCTGCCAAAAAATAGGAAAGCATAATTTTTTTCAATCATATCAGTTTATAAACTCATTAGTACTACTGCAAAATTGTTAGAACATTTCTACTATGCTACAGCTAAAATTGGCAGAGAGGAAATAAGCTAAGAATGCTTAGCTAGTTTCTTATGGAATAGGGAAAAATAATAAGCATCTTCTGCTAAATCGAAAGTCGTGACCAGAACTACATTACAAGTGACTGAACAAAGATCACAACATACCTTCAGCTAGAGCCAAGCGCCATGGTGGAAGATGTGAAACGGGATCTTTTTGCGCGTTCATGCATTTCTCCCAATATGCATTAAAGGTTGTAAATGCTTGTTCATTGTCATCATACACTTCCCACGGCTCAAACAATAACTCGCCATTAAAGCTTTGCACTTCAATACCAAGTTCAACTAACTTCTGCTTAATATTATGATCACGAACAAGTGAAATTGGATCTGGGAAAGAGTGAAATCATATAAATATTTGAGCCCCATAAACTATCCTCATGCAATGGTCCAACAAAGATTTATTAATTAATTCCCATTTTAGTATGGGTGTGATTATCTGTACAATTTGCTAATATCATAGTTGGAATGTCATAAAACTGATGAAAAACCAATGAGTTGATTGTCAGTTTACTTAATAGATTGATCCATTCCACTAAAAATATATGAGTAATAGCAACAGCAACCTCTACCCACTATTTAACTCTTACATTGATATAGATTCAGAAAAAAATACTAAAGATTGTGAATATATCCCTCTGGCCATGATACATTAATGAGAAAAAATAGGAATCAAGCGCCTATTTTGCTTGCTAAACCCTAGGTTAATTTAATACTACTATAATAAAAGGAAATTAAGTAGCTTGAACCTCTCCTATTTTAATTGAGTTTAGGTTTACCTAAGTTTGATGAAAATAATACTCTATGACTAGCAATTCATTTTATTCTTAAACTGATCCACTATACTGCCAAATTTGAGCTAAAACACCAAAGATCATTTCATGTATCAACAATTTGAAGCACCATACCGCTGTGATCTTGTTCCAAGAAAAAGCAGCACAATGACAACTCATATAAAAAGCTGAAACTTAGCTGTGACAGTTTATTAAAGCTATGGCAGGCATTCATATTTAAGAACTGAATCAACACAAGTTATAGATACGCACCATAGAGATGGTTATACACAACTTTGGTCGCCCCGACAGCGTTAATGCAGTCTAACAGAGCAGAGAGAGTGGTATCAGCTTTGATGACGAGGAGTTCTGCACCAAGAGATCTCAGTGACTGCTGCAGATGAATAAGGGAGTGCTTCAGCCACCACCTCGAAACCCGACCGGGGTGATAAGGGCCTTCCTCCTTAGGGCACCATATGAAAACTGGTAAAACAGTCCCATCCCTTGCAACAGCTGCTAAAGCTGGATTGTCTTCAATTCTCAAATCCCTCCTAAACCACACTATGCTCTTGCACTTCTTTTCCATCTCCACAAATTTCACCTCCTCTCAGATTCTACAAATCAAATTTCGCTCAAAAAACACAAAAGCCCCATCTTTTGGTAAACAAACAGTGATTTTTCATTCAATCGAACCATAATTTACAAAATCATCAGAAACCTACTGATCATGCCACAAAACAACTCAATTCCATTTAGAATCAGATCTTCGTACTAGTGAATAATTAAGAATGAAGAAATCTTTGACATGTTAAGAATGAAGATTTTGAAAGCAGGGAACGACAGTGATTGCATACCTCAGAGACTCATTTTTGGCAGTAAACCCACAGCGTAAAATGAAGAAAACAGAAGAAATGAAATAATTGAGACAGGATATGATTCAGCCAATTGTTAGAGAGAGATTTTTGTGGGATTGTAGATTAGACTTCGTGTGACCAATTGTTGGTTTACAAGACAAACTGCCTACGTTGAGGGAGTATTAAAGTATTCTATCCACTGGACCACAGAAAAGGAAAGAAATAATTGAAAATTGTTAGACCGGTCTCACGATTTAAGAGGATTAACATATTTAATTAACCTTATTTTGCATTCATTCGTCAATAATGATGAGGCATGCATGCGGTTCGAAAACCGCTAGTTCTGAACAGATTTAAGAGGATTAACATATTTAATTAACCTTATTATGCGAATGAGCATTCATTCGTCAATAATGATGAGGCATGCATACGGTTCGAAAACCGCTAGTTCTGAACAGATTTAAGAGGATTAACATATTTAATTAACCTTATTATGCGAATGAGCATTCATTCGTCAATAATGATGAGGCATGCACACGGTTCGAAAACCGCCGGTTCCGGTTTCCTTGAACCTGAACCGGCCCGCCAAGGTCCCCGGCGGTTCCGGCGGTTTTTGGCCGAAACCGCCGGTTCCGGGCCGGTTCGGTGGTTCGTATTTTTTTTTTGCATTTTTTTATTTATTTATCTATGAAATGTGCGTAAATAAAATTGAAAAAATCACGATGAAAATTGCAATTTTATTGAGATTACAAGTTACAACAATTACAAATCACAAAAAACTTGAAGTCTTAAACAAAAAATTTAAATACAACGAGACTACTAGTCTACAACGAAACTAATTACAAAAAAGCCTTGAAGTTTTGAACAATAAATTTATAAGTATATATACTCTTAGTCGGCGAATGAGATGTTTCTACATAACTAAATTGATGACACATTTAGCAATTCTACCTTAAATGTTGAGTTTAGTCTAACAATCAACAATTATAGTAGAATTGTCAAAAGTTTCCCGGATTTAGCCTTATAGAGAAATTTATTTCACCGACTAGAGTATATACAAATACAATTATTTAATTGTATTTGCATATTTTAAAGTAGAAACAAATGGGAAAAAAAAGAAATAAAAGGAAAAATGACTTGAGCTCAACTTAAATTTAACATTTAAGTTGAGGTGCCTACGTATCTCCAATGCTCATTTGCATTAGAGAATCAAAGCACACGTAGTTCTCTTACCTTACTTACCTATTTGGGTTGGCTGGCGGTTGACGGTTGGCCTACGATTCATCCCCGGTGAATTCTTCTTGTGATTCCTCCTGACGATCATCCCAATCATTTTCTTGTTCTCTGACGTCAGCTTTGGCTCAATCATCAAGTAACATCACGACTTTCATATTTTTCGCAGAGAGCTTACTTCTTGATTCATCCAACACACGTGATCCAACACTGAAAGCTGACTCGACGGCGACAGTGGAAGCCGGAACCGAAAAAATCTCCTTGGCCATTGACGCAAATATGAGAAAATCTTTCTCGTGTGTTCCCCACCAATTGAGGATGTCGATTTGGGCGGGAGGAGTAGGACCTTCATCACCAAAGGAAAAGAGTGAATCGAAATATAAATCTAACTCACTTACCATACATGAGGACGACCTTCCGCCGATGCTGTAGCTGTATAGGTCGGCTAATTGGGATTGCGCGTCGGGGTCATCATAATCGGTTTGAAATGCGAAGCCAAAGTTATGTTGTTGAGGAGGGGTAGGTTTTCTGACTTGGTGGGTACTGTTATACTTGGTTTCATATTCGTTGTAGAGAGCACGCAAGTTAAACTCGGAGGTTTGTTGGATAATTGACCGGTCCGGGAGGTTTATTTGAAATGTTTCGGTTAGGTTTACTCCCCATTGATCATTGGTATCCACTTGTAATGCTTGAAGTGGAACAAGATCAATAGAACTCAAATTGTTATAATAAAAATCTAAAATCCTGGAGGTACCGGCTAATTTCCATTTTGGATCCAAGACCTTTACAATCAAAAACACCGTTGGAATCTCACTGAAGTACTTAAGCCATTTTGTAATCATATAATATAAAACACACATCAATTCAGGAGAAGATGAAGCATTTTTCATCGCAGTTTTAAAACCAAGTGATATATACATGCAATGATCTAAAACACGAACAGCAGTGCAATAATAAACACCCGATAATTCAACAGTCGCATTTTTGAAATATTTGAACAATTTAAGTAAAGCCACGCTATGATCCCAACAACTATGCGACAAATATAAATCAGAAACGGGATAGGTTCTAAAAAATCACACAAAGAATCTTTATGCGTCAAAGTAGAATTCAGACAATCATATGTCGAATTCCATCTATGAGACACATCCATGGTAAATTTTGTATATCTTACCTTCTTTTGATGGCAATACTTCTTCCAAGCTTTGCCAATAGGCGGCTTTTGATGGATTAATCTAACTGCAGTTCTAATAGGACTAACATGCTTTTGCCATATTTCAAACGCATCTTGTACACATAAATTCAAAATATGACATATGCATCTTTCATGAAAATACTTACCACCAATAACCGGAGCACAAGCCGCAATCAAGTCATTAATACTTGCAGTGTTAGCAGTTGCATTATCAAAACCAACAGAAAATATCTTATTGCATAATTGAAATTCATTCAAAACTTGAATAATTAAAGAAGCAATTTCGGGTGCAGTGTGTGGTGTCTCAAGTTCTCTAAAACCAATCAAACGCTTGTTCAAAGTCCAACTATTGTCCACAAAGTGAACTGTAATGCCCATGTATGAATGTCTATTAAAACAATAAGTCCATACATCAGAGTGAATGTTCACTCTGTGTCCCAAGTTGAGTAAATAACGTGATAATTCAACTTTTTTCTCCAAACATTGTCGAACGGTAGATCGTTGAACGGTCATTCGACCTACTCTTTTGACAGCTACGTTTAAACCACTTTGCATAGTAACCTCAAATTTTTTGTCATAATAAACATTAAAAGGAAAATGCTTCATTGCAGCCCATCTAGTCATAACGTTAGCAAAATTTTTAGGATCATATTTAAAAAGAGGCATACCTGACGAACCTGAGCCACCGGGTTGGAAGTTTAGTTGGGTTTGGGTAAAGGCAGTGCCACATTCTACCGGATGCTTTGTCACCAAATGACGACGGAGGGTGCCATATCCCCCACCACTCGCAAATTTGTAGACTTTATCACAATAGTTACAATATGCATGAAACGCCGATGTCTCTTCTTGAGAGAGCGGATCATTAGGACTTGGAATTACCACCGAGACCTTCTTGTAGTGTTTAACAAAAATATCAGATTTCAATGTTTTTTAGTGGGTGAAAGGGGACGCATGTCCTCATTTCCGCCGGTGCTAGACGGAATATGAGAATGAGATCTATCATCATTGTTGTCCGAGTCCGACGATATAGACACGTCGTACTCGTCATCTTGTTGTTGGGAACTACCACCGCCTCTCCCCCCACCTTGATGCATTTCAGCGAGTAGCATGGCCATCCTATGATCTTCTTCTATCTATAAATATTATATAAGTTGAAGTTTTAATTAGGAACACAAATTTTTTTAAAAAAACTCAATCTTATGAAATTATGAATTGTAAAAATAATTTTATTTTTTAGAACTTACTTGCATGCGTTCAGGCGCCACTCGGGAAACCTCTTACATAACTTCTCGACGACTAGGTAGCTTTGATCTTTGGGGACGACTACTTTGATCTTGGGCAATTCCTTTGCCCCGATCACCATGTCCCGGTCCACCACGAGAAAAGACATAATGCAAAATGAAAGTAGTATGTAATATGTAGTATTGAATAAATAGTAAATTACAAACACAACAACAAATATAGTAGTTAACAACTTGAGCAATTAGAGAGAATGAGGATAGAAAATAAAGAAATTGAGATTGAGAAGGAAATCCTTGTTGACACAAGAATGAAGTGAGTAAACATGACGGGGGAAGTGAGGTATTTATAGGAGTAAAATTGGAAGAAAAAAAAATTCAAATTTCGGCCGGTTTACCTCCTGAACCGGCGGTTCAGTCCACGGTTTCTGACTTGTTTTCAGGCCTATACACTGCCACCTATACGCTGCCACCTGAAAAAGGTGCTGAACGGTCGGAAACCGACGGTTTTTCTACCCACCTAGCCTGAAAACCTACGCTCTAGCAGGAATCCTACCTTTGGAACCGTTGAACCGCCGGTTCAAACCGGCGAACCGGCGGTTTTGAACCGCCAGTTACGGTTCACACTTTTTTTTAACCTGAACCGGCCCGCTTGAACTGCCGAACCGCCATTCGGTTCGAACCACCGGTTAACCGGCGGTCCGATTCGGTTTGTGCATGTCTAGATTAGCCCAAACATCGTGAGATTCGTGACATGTTATTTATGAAATTTATTTTAATAAATTCCTTCCGCCAAGTTCAGAGAAATTAACTATTTATCACCAATCCAAAGCTATGAATAAAATGTGAAGCACAAATGGGTAGCTGCTGCATGTAGACTTCCTTATCTACTCACAGTTTAGCACTTCAACAAATAAATTTCTCCAAAAACAATTAAAGCAAAATAGCAGTTCAATTCAAAATACCGTTACCACCAAATTCGGTTAGCAGAAAAAGAAAGCAATTGGCGCGAACATGGAGTTGCAAGGTAAGAACGATTACTGATTTCTGAGTTTTCATTTTTCAGCAATTGAAACCCTAGCAACTGTGAAAGCAACTTTTTTTCCATTGAATTCGATGCAATGGAATATTATTTAGGGCTCAGAGGCTCCAATAATCCCAAGGCGATGCTTTCTTCTCTGCTGAACAAGAGAGAAAAGCTGCAAGACGAGCTCCGTAGTGTTGAAAAGCAGGTTATTTTCCCTTTTCTAATTATGACTTTGGATTCGGTTTATATTCTGCGTAGAAGTCAGTAGATTACTCAAAAATGCTACTACAAATATAGGAGTACAATTTCTTAGTAGTATTATATTTTCTGTTAATTATTCTTGTAAGGGCGTTTACTTTGAGTCATAAGATAGACTCATAAAACATAGGATTGAGTATTTGAATGATATGAATATGATGGTCAAACAAGCTCAAAGTTATTCAATCCATCAAAATAAGCAGTGGATTAACTTTAATTGTTTTTAACAACCCATCCTGTCACTTTAAGTGAACCCGGCGTTTTGATTGTGGGATTTCTCCTTTTTATTGATTGTCTCAGTGAGTTTTTATCTCGGATAGGTGTATGAGCTGGAAACGAGCTACTTACAAGAAACAACCACGTTTGGAAATGTGTTGAAGGGCTTTGATGGGTTTCTTTCTTCATCCAAGAGTGCATCCAAGTAATAACTTATATATCGTGTCCATTGAGCTTTGCACTAATCTTCTGCAGATTCACATTATCTGTGAACTTTATTTATAATGTGATTTCTTTATTAACAGCTTGTTGGACCTAAATTCCCTGCTTTTTTGCAGCATATTGTGTCAAAGAATAATGTCATGTCTAATTCATAACCAATTCTAATAAAATGGCTTTTTGGCCCTTAGTTACTATTGATTTGTTGACCGGAAACTTACTTACAGCCTCAATAATCCTAGTAAATAGGTTAGGTTAACTAGAACTAGCTAAGGTTGGCAGCCATATCCTGTGATTGGTTTAGTGCTCTTGCTCTGAAAGGGATTGGTTTCGTGCCCTTGTTCTGAAAGGGATTGGTTTCGTGCTCTTGTTCTGAAAGGGATTGGTTTCTCTTATTTTACCATCTGAGAGAATTGATTTGTTAGGAGGAGGGGCTAGAGAATATCTTCTTATTTAGGAGCTGTTCAAAGGTTTGATTGAACTTATTTTATGATATACGTGTCAAACACTAATCGACATCAGGTGAGACAGCTGACTTAAGTTCAATTTTTAACATATAGTGCTTCAGACATCCTTGGTGGTAACTAGTAAAGCAATCAGAAGTTTACTCATATCCAGTATTAGTCTAGTTTTAGCATCCAGTTACACACACATAGTCCATCTGGGTGAGAAGCAGTTGAAACTAAATCATATGTTCGAGTAAGGGTAACAACTGAAACAAGCAGGAAGGGGGGTTCCTGGTTCTAACTTCCCAAGTATGAGATATACGTGGATGGGGTTAAGAATTTTCATACGTACATTTTCTTCTCATGATTAACATTCATCGGTAATTACATTAAACTAAATTATCAAGATCTGAGATGCTCTTGTGAACATCTACATTTACAGCAGAGCTTTCGATACTGTTTTGAAATAATTAGACACTGAAATTGCACAGTATGATTGAATTACTCTTTTCTGGAAGGCCTTTGTGCATTTATATACAGAAAAAATAGCCAAATGGTAGAAGTTCTTTTATCCTCAATAAAGAAACAGTCAATTGTTTTTGTTAAGCTCTCATACTAGACTTTCCCTTTACTTTCTGCACAGAGAGAAATGATTGAAACCACACTTAGCTCTGGCATAATGAATGTTAATAAGTTGACTTGATAAATTGCTGGTGTGTTCTTGTTTTGTTTCAAAAATCTACTATAGTTATCTGCCAAAAATATTGTTAGTTTGAAATTTTAGAAACATAAAATGCCTCTTCATTATTCCAGCTTAAAGAGATCCAGAAAGTTTCAGCTTGAAGATAGAGTATTCTCATTGTCCTCAGTCACCTCACCAGCGGTATGTGCAATCTCAGAAGGTTCACAAAGCTTATTATTGTCATTACTTTCTTGTATAATGCTTCTCCAAGTTATTGTGGTTTATGCTACTTCATGAGAATGGCTTACAATGGCCATTTTGTTTGAGCTACTTAAAACTCTCGAGCATAGATCATCAAATGTCGTATGTGCATGCCTCCCATTGCATTTTCTTCTGGAAGGACGCCAGATGTCTATGTTATAATCTACTTGGGCGCATCATTGTTATCAGCAACTAACATTAGAAAATGCATTTATCATAGATTGTGTGCGAGGAAAAACTAGTGAGCTCACAAAATTAATAACAGAATGATTATGATCATGCCAAGCAACTATATGAAGTGTTTCCTTATGCTTTTGCCTACATTATATTTTCTGTCATTCAGGAGTTTATTCTGTAATTTACCCATCTTAAAATGTATTAACAGTGGGACCTAAGACAAGTGTGATCCTAATTGTGAATAATAAAACCTAACCAGGGATTGATAAGTCTTAATTGGGATTAATGAAGCCTAGTTGACAGATGCACTATACATCTAGATACACACAAGTGTTTGCCAAGTAAATATTGGAAAAAGCATAGCAGTTGCTTATAGTCCGCATGAGTTTTTATTTTCTACACTGCTTGCTTATACTCCATATGTTTTGCTCAGGCTGAGGAGCTCAGAGTTGGAAAAGAGGGTTAGTCTTTCCTTAGTCTCTGTTATGGTCATTTTGAATTTCTGACAACATAATCATCTTGTACAGCATTGGTATTTGGCTGATAGATGATCAGTCTGCATAATGCCCCTTCCTTATACTGCTGTTTTTGTTTTGAATTACATTATATATGCTCACTATATTTTTCCATAGATGGAAAATCAGACATGGTTCAAGGTAGACCAAGACTTGGAGGTGTAGCAACTACTGGACCGTAAGTGTACTTTGGATGATATAACTGAACCAACTTACGAAAAGAGTTCATCTCAAAAAAATTCTTGTTAATAATGATTAGTACTGATAGCTGTTTCCAGTCAGTCTTGCTCTTGCTATTACTTTAACACTTGTCATTTCTAATTCAAGTATGAAGAATAATTAAAGTGGTATCTTCAGGGGAAAGCCAAAGAAGGGGAGAACAGGTCAGAGGGAAGTAAAGAAAGTCAAGATCACGAGCGACTTGGATCCTGATGAGGATGATGATCTTGATATGAGATAGCTCGTTCAAATTTGCTCAATCCTGTAACCTGTATTCTTTCACCTAGCGAGTGCAGTTGTGACAAAATCATTTCACTTTGCTCTAATATCTTATGTCACATGAGGTCAAAAATGGAGAGTCCCATATTCTTCAATCCATACAGTTCCAGAGAAGTAACAAAGCAGAAAATATAAAAAGAATATGTTGCTCCCAAAGTATCAGTGTTTGTAGTTTGTACTATTCCATCTAGACGATTATGAGTTTTGTACCTACTCCTAAGTTGCTATGATATGCTATTGGTAGTAAAATCTCCATTTTAGTTCATCATCATATTATTGACCTGCATTAACCCTTTATAGTGAATTGCAAATTATAAGTTCAGATAACCACATTTTATCTCTACCAACTTCTATGCTCCTTCCTGGTTCTTGATTATTAGCAGTGAGTCTGTGTGGGACAAGCAGTAGGACAAATCCTTTATGATACACCAGATCCGACTAGTTGTTAAAGAGTTGAACAGTGATTTTTCGTGTTGATTGCCTCATCGAATTGGATCTATTTGTAGGAAGAATATTTGGTATAAATAACTCACTTTTTAGTCTTCGACCCCCTCACTCACTAATGTGTGTATGTGTATTTATCTATTTCTTGATTCAAAATGGAAGCATGTTTGAAAAATGATCTTAGAAGGTCTATGGTTTGGCCAAAGGGTCTGGTCTCTTAGCGCCTTCGAGTTTCACTTTCGATCCACAAGGTTTATGATCAAATGACAGTACAATTCTTTTTCTGTTTATAGAAAGTTTTATTGCTAACCTCTATCTGTTCCTCTAAAATATTACTCTCTCCGTCCCATCTCATGTGGTGGATTTCTTTTCGGCACAGAAATTAAGAAAATTATATATATTGAGTTAAAGTGAAGAGAGTAAACTGTGAGAGAGGAAAAAGTAAGGGAGATTTGTGCATATGTTTTTATGGAATGGATGGAGATCAGATTTACACAATTGCTACAAAGTCAAAATTCGAATATTAATTTAAGATTAACCCCTCCAACTTAAATGAAATGAAAGACAAAGTACCAAGACCTAACTATACATTTTTTCGAATGTATCAGGAATTTATATTAGAGAGTCGATTGCCAAAAAATAGGTTTGCTGTCGTATTTTGATTCATGAATCAAACCTTACCAATATGTAACAAAAAGAGATATCGAGCAATTATTAATTTTTAAATCCATCTTCTAAGTTAATTAGGCCTTTGTCCATGTATTCCACCACGATCCAAGATTTTTAATTCCAACTCATCACGAAACGCATACACAATGTTGTGTATCTCATCTGTAAACCACCATTAAATTCTAGAATAATCCACGATATTTACTTAGTGACTGTATCCTAACTTTTCTTAATTACCACTTCAATTTATTTTTCATGATCATTTCAACTCGAGTGTTAAAGGGTGATAGTCGCAAGCACTTTGGATCCGACATTAGTCGGCTACAATATATAATTGGAATATGCAAAGTTAAAATTCAATCTAAATTGGAAAATATAATGGATGTGACAAAAAAACAAATCGAGGACTTTGGGTACATGTGGGGTTGAGGTAGATTAAAAATATGGTAGTGCATGGACCTTTCTTTCTTTGTGTTAATTTCTCAACTCATCAATGCACCAAGAAAATTCTTAATGCTAATTAATCACTTAAACTAAGTGTCTTAGCCACTGTTACATGTTTGAAGTGTGGATTAATTTAATTAAGAGAGAGATCCAATTTCCTGGAAACTGCCATCCAGGAAGGACTAATTGAATACTTAAGAGTTAACAAGAAAGATGCTGTGAATTCAATACCCACCCTTGTCATTTCCAACACTCTCATATACTTTATATTCCTTGCTCTAACACAGAGAGAGGCTGTGTATGTTTCTACACCCTAAAATAACATTCACACAAAACAAATTAGAAGATAAAAAGGATAAGAAGAAGGTGAAGAAAAAGAAGTGATTAATTAGAAGAATGGTGAGAGGTCCTTGCTGTGAGAAAATGGGACTGAAGAAAGGGCCTTGGAGCCCTGAAGAAGATCAGATTTTAGTCTCTTATATTCAGAAACATGGCCATGGAAATTGGAGAGCACTCCCAAAACAATCAGGTACATATTCTAATTCTATAATTTCTTTCCAAAATCAATTCTCTTAATTTGTTTTTGTGCATTCTTTTTTTGCAGGGCTGTTGAGATGTGGGAAGAGTTGCAGGCTGCGATGGATAAACTATTTGAGGCCAGACATAAAGAGGGGAAATTTCACTAAACAAGAGGAACAAACCATCATCAATTTACATCAAATGCTTGGAAACAGGTATTATCTCCATCTCCATCAACTTTCTTTAATCTTAATTTTTTTTAATGCCTCTGATTATCAAATTTTGCACTGATCACAGAGCATATTAACTGCACGAATTCATCATTTTTATTTAAGAGAGTCACATGCATCAACTAACCACTGTTCATGTATGTAATGTCATCTATTATCGCACTTCAAATATATAGATTCACATTAATGTAATTGATAAATTAAATTGTGTACAACAAAGATTTTTCTGTATAATTACGTTAATGATAATAGACCAATAGATGGAAGACAATTAGACATAGAGTGATAGAGGATGTCATCATGTCATATATCTTTAGTGAAAATTCTCAAGTGTTTTCTTAGTTGGACAGTGGCACGTAGGAAGATTACAATAAAGAAGCCACATATTTTGACTAGTATATATCAATAACGTTATTAATAATATTTTCCAAGACATTGGTCATATGAGATATTTATTTTTTTAATCATTACGCCACTGTATATAACTTATATTTGCAAGTTGCATTCGCATGTCACTTACAAACAAAATGCTACTTGCACATAGAATATGAATATATTTTTTGATTTATTAATAAATTACAAACAATTGATCAAACTCTTCGCAACATGACAAAATTAAGGAGAAGTTTTAAGAAAAAAAATTAGTGGATCCGTTCTCTACATACGTGCATGTTGGAATTTAGCGAAGGAATAATCAAGTATTGCTGAAGTTGATTCCCATAATTAACTAGATTAATTAGATCATTAATTAAATGTCTCTAGATCTACAGAATCATTAATGTTTTGTCTCTGTATCTCCTTAGGATTCTGTGCCTCAATAGTTAAAGCCGAGGCACAAGATTTAATGTTTGTCCGTTATCATTAATTATGCTAAGGGTGTCCACTATAAGGCGGACACGCCCAATAGCCCCGCCCCAATTTTTATCCATAGCCCCAATTTTGTTGTTCACAGTCCCAAAATTCTATTTCCGCCACTATAGTGGACACTTCCAATAGCCCCCAAATTTTATAATCAATTTTCATTTTAAAATATTTTTAGTTTCAATCAAGTGTAATTTAAATAATCGCAGTGTAAATAATTAGAAAACGAGGTAATTATGGCCGAATATTTGTTGTATTGCATATCCGCCAAAACCCGATGGATGCGAAGGATAGCCCGAGGGGTTTGATGGATTGCTGCCATATCCCGACTCCTGAGAGTCGGGTGATTCGTCGTCTCCTCGGTGCATTTTTAGAGAGTGATTGTGTAGATAGTGAGTGGAGGGATTTTGTGAAAATGGTGAAAAATAGGTGGTGAGGAGTGGTATTTATAGAGGAAAAAAACAAAAAATTTTTTTTGACATTGGCGCCGCATGCGCCGCGGCGGATGTCGCCACTATGGTCGCCGCGCCTATAGGCGCGGCTATGCCCCCGCCGCGTCCTCGCCCCGCACCCGGCGATCGCCCGTCCGCCCCCCATCGCCACGCCTGCCGCTTCCACCCCCGGGGCGGACAACCTTGCCACTATAGCCCGCCCGCCGCCTAGCCGCGTCCACTCCGTAGTGGATACCCTAATTGTCATTAGTTTACTACTACAAATCTAAATAATAATTGCCCAACTCGTGCAAAAATCCTACTTTTGTCATAAAATTTGATATAATTAATTTGTGGTTATTAGATGGTCAGCAATTGCAGCAAGATTACCGGGGCGAACGGACAATGAAATAAAAAATGTTTGGCACACTCATTTGAAGAAAAAGCTAAATCAGTCCTCTCAAGATTCCAAGACTATTCAAATTTCAGAATGTGACAACAATGTTGTCATACAAAATGAATCTGGGAATAACAATTTTTCTACTACTAGTCCACAACAATGTTGTAGTGAAACGTCGTCGGTCACAGATTCGTCGATGGAGAAGATAGTCGTGAAGGAGGAAATCGATTACTCGTCTGAGTATTTCCCGACGATCGATGAAAGTTTTTGGTCGGAAGAATTGGCTCATGAAGATGCTAGGGAAACAAAGGATGATGTTGATGCCCATTTACCATTGGTAGAATTGAAAAGTGTTGAAGATTCAAAAGTTGATGGTGGTGGCGGCATGGACTTTTGGTACAATCTTTTCACTAGAGCTGGTGACATGCCCGATTTACCAGAATTTTGAGTTTGTATTTTTATTTTTATTTTTATTTTTTTGGTAGAAGCTAAGAATTTTAGTGTTTTTTTAATATTGGCATCTTTGACCGTGTGGGTGGATAATGGGAAGAGGAGGTAGAGTTCAGAACGAAGAAAAAAAATTGAAAAATAAGTTGTGTGTGAGTGAATGCAATTAGGGTTTGACTTAGAAAAATTCTACTTTATGAAATGGAATAGTGAGGTAGGGTGCCGATTCCTAACCATTTTGTATGTGTTATCAGGCCTCGTATTTTATTTATTTCACCAGTTTGTATCTTGTGTGATTTTATTATGCTTGTGAACATATATTGATTTTTCATATCACATGTACTAATGTGTCCAATAACATGTTTCCCTATCATCTTAATGGTTACGTAATTTTGCTAAATGAAGCACATCAATCACGATTAAGAAAATTTTAATTATCTTAGTTTGACCAATTTTTCAAATTTGTAAAGAGTTTGTCTCTTGTGCAACCGCGCACAAATTATTCAGAGAAACAATATTTTTTAGTGAATTGTAATAATTATATATAGTAGAAGGAAACGAATGCGCTAATATACTAACAATATTGTTACATTTGTCATAATCGATGTATGAATTGGATACAAATATAAGCTAATTAAAAAATATAAACTAGTAACATTTCAGAAATTTAAAATGTTGTTAATTTTGAATCACACGAAAGCAAAAATAACATTTTTTACATGGATGTTTACAATAATTCATCATATTTTAGTAACAAGATAACCTCTCCAACCATTTACACTAAACACATAATTTAAAAAAATATTTTAGATTTGTTTTAATGTAAATCCAAAAATGATATATTTTACTCAAAATAAGATGGGATTAGGAGTACGAGCTAATTATCAGTACTTTATTTTGGATTTTAGAGTACCGTGGACATGATCTTAGTTCCTAGTTTATATATTGAGAGAAGTTTGTAGTGTAACCCTATGTCCCTATCCTATATATACTATAGAAAAATAGAATTGCTATCATTAAACAATGCAACAATGAAACAATTTTGACAGTAGTTAATTCAGGTCACATCTTTCTTTAATTTTCTTTGTATTGCTACAATTTTATCGGATTTCTCCGAAGAGACAATCAGTTAGTTCATTAAAATATATGTATCAGTTATCCTTCTTTAAAATGAAGAAGATGTACCAGAAACAATTTTAGAATGTAGACTAGGGTTGAGCCTTGTCTCGTTAATGGGGATATAGCTCAGTTGAAAGATAGAGCTCCACTCTTTCAATTGGGTCGTTGCGATTATGGGTTGGATGTCTAATTGTCGAGGCAGTAATGATAATATCTTGTACCTGAATGGGTGGCTCACTTTTTCTAAGTAATGGTGCAATTTCAATTGGATAAACACCATTAAAGAAGGAGCCGGTGTTTTTGAGAGGTTGCACAATCCAAGGATGGTGAAATCAGCCCAGCTATTAAACATAACCCCAAGCGGAACAGCGTTGGTTTCATTGAAGGCTGCAGATTCAATGATGTTGTTCGATTACGCGACCACTCGAACAATGAAAAATGCGATGCTCTCTCCTTACTACCAGAATTGTTGTGTAACGATTAATGAAAATGGTGAATACATACATACGTTGCTATCTGAAAGTATGTAATTTTCATTATTTTGAAATCTCTATATATATCCCATAAGAAACATCAGAGACCAAGGTGTGATTCCCTATTCCCCTCCTCCAACCAACCAAATATACCACATTAGAAAATGTAAGCCACTTGTTTATCACACGTTTGATTATGTCATCACGATTTTCTCAAAGAATCATATGTGGTGGCTGAAACGAAGCTTGTAAACCTTTGGAAATTTATCAAATGAACTATTTCCATCAAAATGTTACACACACAAATCTGTCGATGGCAATAAAGTCTGTATCAACATGAAAAATCTCTATCAAACACAAGTACTTCAACAACTGCAGTGAAGTTGTTTCACCATTGATCATAAGCCAATGGGCATTATTCAAAACTGCTGGACTTCTATTCATTGCCATCGAGCAATATGGGGAAAACCTAAGACAGACAAGAATATGCGAGATCTTTCTCCTCACTCAGCTCTTTAGCAGTCAAATCCAACTTGTTCCTCGAGAATTCATCAATGGAAAGGCCTGGAAATCAAGTAAAGTTGAGTTAACATAACAAACTTTTAAATCATGATACAGTTCCGTCAATCTATTCTGCTGAAAAACTAAAATTAAACAAGAATACTTGTATTTGAAGTTTTGCAACAAATTAACTAGAGACTAGACTGAAATGAAAGTCGTCACTCATATTCTCACCCTGAATGATAGACCATTCTCCATTCTTGCAAGTAACTGGGAAGGAGTAAATGAGTCCAGAAGGAACATTGTATGAACCATCAGAGTACACACCCATTGATACCCAAGTGCCCTGGAAGAGCAAACATGAGATGAGAACTAAGTACAACAAATATTGTTGGGTTAACATGATAATCAGTATAAACCAATGCATACCTCTGGAGTTCCAAGAACCCAGTCACGGATATGGTCACACGCGGAACTAGCAGCTGAGAGTGCACTAGAGAGCTTTCTCGCCTTGATAATAGCAGCTCCACGCTGCTGGACAGTGGTGATGAATTCTGTGTTCAACCTAAGAAAAAGATGAAAAAGCAATGTACATTGTCAATTAAATAGTCTTACACAATGGACCACAAAATAAAAAATTTACGTAAAATAAGTACCATTGGTCATCTGCAACGAGTTCACGTACAGGCTTCTCTCCAGCTGGTGTGTTAACAGTAGCATGAGTGGCATCAGGGTACTGTGTTGAGGAGTGATTTCCCCAAATAATGACATTTTTAACATCAGACACTTGAACATTCAATCTCTCTGAAATCTGCCCAAGAGCCCTGTTATGGTCCAATCTAGTCAAACAGGTAATGTTCTCCTCGGGAATAGATGGAGCAAATTCTTTTAGGATCAACGCATTGGTGTTTGCTGGGTTAGCAACTACCAAAACCTGCAGTGGAGACGAGAATTATAAGTTAGAGCTGGAATCGTCCAACTTAAACTACAATCCAACTAAATAATGTTCTAAAACTGTTTCCAGCAGAGATGAATTATTGCCCCTTCAAAATTTTAAAAGTTCTACATAAACTGAGAGGAAAACAGAGATGCTGGGATGCATATTCCCAACAGCCATAATTGTTTTTTGCTTTGCAGATTTTTCCTGGAATGTAACGTGTCATTTTAACATTAAAGACACTGACAAGTAATCACCTTGCAGTTAACAGCAGCATGCTTCTCAAGAGCAGAAGCCTGGGATTTATAGATGGAGACATTCTTGGACATAACATCTTTCCTCTCCATACCCTCTTTCCTTGGGAATCCACCAACCATTACAGCAATATTCACACCAGTGCAAGCTTCAATGGCATCAGTGGTGGCAACAACACCTGATCACATAGTATAGATAAAATGATGAAGCACAACTAAACACTCAAATTAAATACTACATATAGTTATACATTAGAAGTACAAAGATCTATCAAGACTCAAGAGAGTCAACCTTTAAGAAGTGGAAATGCTGCATCCACCAATTCCATCTTAACACCATTAAGTGCCTCAGCAGCTGGTGGAATATCCAGCATGTGGAGGATCACAGGCTGGTCTGCGCCCAACATAACTCCCCTAGCAATCATAGGAACAAGAGCATATCCGATTTGCCCTGAAAGCCAATGAAATAGCATTAACATTTGACTATTCCATACAATATCTTGAACTTAGTGCACAGCCGGTATATATACAATTCCCCAAAACTATCATGCTGGCAAAATGCTAATGATGAAACATATAGCATCTGTTAATTGCATCCAATCAACATGTGGTTAAGCTAAGGCTGAAATATTAACAGTCAAGCAAGACTGCAAGACTATAGATTTACAGGCATGCTGCCTAGATCCCAATTTATTTTATTGTACTCAAACTATCAAAGTTGATAACCGGCAAAAAAGTATAACCATACTGTTTGCAAATAGGATCACCTTATATTTCATGGAATAGCAAGTTTAGATAAACCTCAAGGTTCAGTCTAGCATAGTCAACTACATGTGTATGTTTATATTTATGCACACACAAAATAAATAAACAAACAAATCAGAAAAGACTATGCAAAACTAATAACGAAAAGTGAAACTCCACCTGAACATCCAAATAATTCATTAGGAACACGGTAAGAGCACCCGCAACGTTGTGCCGTTGCGGTGCCTATGCCGTTCCGGAGGAACGGTTCCGCGGCGGCACGCGTTGCAGCCGCCGTGTCGTCACCATTCCGTGCCGGGTGTCGTTGCCGCGGCACGCGGCACGATACGTTCCGCCACGCGCCGAGGCGACGTGGCGGGCTCTCAGCGCACGCGTGACGCCGCGGAACACACATCTATAAATACTCATATTTCATATTCATTTCACTCACAAACACACATCTATTCTTCTCCAATCATCTATATTTCCACCTCAATTTTCATCTCAAATCAACTCTGTTTTTCTTCTCTCAAATTTAATCAAACTAATGGATCCTTTTGAACAAATGCGTCAAATATTGGAACAATCACTTCAAGAAGATCGACGACGGAGGCGGAAGAAGCCGCGCCGCCCCAACGACGCTCCCGTACGTACATCCATCGTAACCGGGAGGAAGCCGCCGCAAGGTTAGTACGCGACTACTTCTGCGATAACCCAGTTTGGGGAGATACGTACTTCCGTCGCCGTTTCAACATGGGGAAACCGTTATTTCTCCACATCGCGAATACTTTGGCAGCCCGGGAAGAGTTCTTCCAGGAAGGGTTCGACGCGGTCGGCCGTCCCAGCCACACGACGCTGCAGAAATGTACAGCAGCAATCCGCCAGCTTGCGACTGGACAAACGGCCGACATGTTCGACGAATACATCCACATCGGAGACAGCAATGGGCGAATGTGCTTGCTCAAATTCTGCAAAGGCGTCCGGGCAGCCTTCACCGACGAATTTCTCTGGCGGCCAAGCACGACCGATTGTCAGTTCCTGCTCGACCTTCACGAAATAGTGCACGGATTCACCGGGATGCTCGGCAGCGTCGATTGCATGCACTGGCAATGGAAGAATTGCCCAGTGGCGTGGAAGGGGTCCTACACGAGCGGCCACAAAGGCACCCACTCAACCGTTATACTCGAGACCATTGCCGACTACCGCCTTTGGATCTAGCACGTGTACTTCGGGGTCCCCGGGTCGAACAACGACGTAAACGTGCTCCACCAGTCCGACCTTTTGACCGAAGTTTTGGATGGTAAAGCGCCGGCCATCAACTTTGTCGCCAACAACCGGCTTTATAAAGTGTGATACTATCTCGCCGATGGCATCTACCCGAAGTGGCCAACCTTCGTGAAGAAGTGCAATGAGTCTGCGAACCCAAAGCAGACTCTTTTTGCGCAGAAGCAGGAGGCTGCTTGCAAGGATGTGGAGAGGGCGTTCGGGGTTCTCCAAGCGCGCTTCAACATCATCAAAGCTCCGGCTCGTACGTGGTTCATGGAGAACATGGTCGACATCATGTATACGTGCATAATCTTGTACAACATGATTGTCCAAGACGAAGGACCCGAGGCGGGAAATTGATTCGACCCCGAATCCCCCGAAAGCTCAACCGCAAGTAGTCCGCCTCGAAGTGGAGCGCATCCGTCTATACAAGAACGGTTATCTATTCGTGCAAGGACACGCGACTCTAGCGCCCACACCCAACTCCAACAGGATCTAATTGAGCACATTTGGGCAAACTTTGGCGGATGAAATTATTAAAATTGTGTACTTTTATTTTTTTAGGATTTTAAGTGTGTGCTTTTTATTTTTTTAAGTTTAAGTTGTAACTTTATTTTAATGTGGTGTGTTTTTTAATAAAGTGTGTTTGTTTTTTATTAAAGTGTGTTTTTAATTGAATTGAGTTGGAAATAAAAAAAAAATAAAATTGAATGAATAGTAATTTAAGGAACGGTTAAGGAACGGAGGGTTGCAGGTTTCGTTCCTTAGTTAAAGAATGGAGTAAAAAAGTACAGTGGAGCCCGCAAATAGTAGTTTAAGCAACGGTATAGGAATAGCGTTGTGGATGGCCTAAGAGAAGATATTAATATGCCTCAAAAACTCAGCTAAGTATAAGCCAATCATAGATCTCGGTAGAATGGGCTTAAAAAGAATCAAATCAAGATAATATAGTATGCACTAACAATCAGACGATTAAATCTAATGAAAACACCGATCCAGCTGTATACGCATCAAATTATCCACAAAATTAAATGAGCATAAACAAATCGGAGAAGTAGTCGAAAAGTAAAATCGATAGAGTTCATACCAGCAGCGCCGGTGACGAGAACGCGAACTGGATCCTTGGCCATTAGATTTAAATAATCGATGGCGACGACGATAGCTTTTTTTGAGTGTTTCGAGATAGCGTTGAGTTTGATATGATGAGTGATACTGTGATAGAATGTGGGGTTATTTATCGGAGGAAAATATAGACAAACACAACACAAGAAGTCAACACGATGTCTTTGCCAAGTTACTCGTGGCTTATGACGTGGAACAGTGGACTTAGGGGTATCGAAATGGGTACCGGCGGGTACCCGCACCCGATTTTGGCCGAAAAGTTAGTCCCGATACCCGTCCCGCAGTTAGTCGGGTATTACCCGATACCCGCAAAACCCAAAATTATTATACCCGACCCCGCCCCGTTTCCCGATTCCGTCGGGTAATGGGTACCCGATACCCGGTGGGTAACGGGTCGGGTTCGGGATTACCCGTTACCCGCTACCCGTTTCGACACCACTAAGTGGACTAATGTCAAACATAGAATAATTAAATTTTACAGTATTTTGATAAGAAAATAAGAGCCCACAACCGTGCTCTTGCCAACGAGCCCGGTTGTGGGCCCGACTCCACTTTTTCTGCCTGCTCTTAGGCAAGAGCACAACCCCCACAATCTTGCTCTTCCGCAAGGACGAGCACAAGGGTCCCACCATTCTATTATTCAATTTAAATAAAAACATTTCCATAATATTAAAATTCATTAAAAAACGAAATAATATTACAAATTACAAATAAAATAAAAATTACATAATTAAAATCCTAAAAAATAAAAATTACATAATTAAAATCCTAAAAATTAAAAATTACATACTTAAACTCCTACAAATTAAAAATTATATAATTAAACTCCTAAAAATTAAAAATTACATAATTAAAAGCTAAAAATACCCCCGTGGAAGACTATTCATCCGGCGGCACTACCCCCAATTGTTTTTGGAGACCAAATATCATGGCCTCACGCGATCGAAGTTGCGCGGGGGTCATAGTTGACCTATCGGCCATATTGAGTTGGGCTAAAATCGCCCACAACGAGTTGGTGGGGGGTGGAGGTGGCGCATAGGGAACGGGAACGGGAGCGGGTTCAGGAGCATCGTCGGATGGAGTCGCGGCGCAACGGCGGTTGGCCGCCGCCTTCTTCCTTCCTTGTGGTCGGAGTTGGGAACCGCTCGGGCAGGCGTCGGGGCTACCTAAGTTAGCTCCGGCAAGTTGGCTAGCCACGTCTTCGGAGCCGGCGTCGGATAGGGATACCGACCTTGACCGTTTGGAGGAGCCACTAGAGGAGGATGTTACGCCTCCCCTATACTTCGGATGCGACCGCGTCTCCTGCCAAATGTTGAGGTACTTGAACGGCTTGTAGTTCATTGATTGATAGGTCAACAAGGCAGAACTGATGATGTCGACCTCACTCCGGCCGCTCTCCGCCGACCGCTCTTCCTGGAGGTAATACCCCTGGAACTTTTGAATTTCTTCGTTGACTCTGTATATGGCGTTGCGCACCATACTCTCGTTGCGCTCGATTGCTCTCGTCGGCCGTTTGAATTTGTAATAGCCGAGATCTAATTTCTCAAGATTTATGAAATAAATACTAAAATTTCAAAAGGAGGAAGCCGAAAGAATATATGTTATTCTTGAGTAAACAAAAAAACACGATAGTTAGCTTTTCCAATTTAAATCGAGTATTACAAATATTAACAATGAAGATGAAGGAAATGAAATACACCAACTAGTATAACTATTTTCATACAAGTTGAAAAGAAATACAAAGGGGGAAACTTCAAGTAGAAATACTATCCTATTACAATAGTATGGAGTGTCCGAGCTATGGGCCACTCCTTAGGCACGGACCGCGGCCCCATCATGACGGCCCATTGGGCCCGAATCAACAAAACAATAGCCGAGAATGGTCAGCTCGTTCCCTGCAAATATAGCCAAAGTAAATCAAGGGAGAAACGGTTAACACTCTTAGCCGGGTGCCAACGAAACGAACAAGGAAAGGGGGCAGCCCCACCTTATTTAGAGGGGACCGAGAACCCTACTAAAGTGAGAAGGAAACGAATGCAATAAGCACCTGCAACTCGGTCTGTACCACCCAGAGCTGCAGACCCGCTGCAAGGCTGCCACGAGCCGGGAAAAGAGAGGAAAAAGACTGCAGCACATCTGCACCCCTGCACACCCATAACCTAAAGCTGCTCCGAGCCCAGAAGAAGGGGTACAGCTGCAGCAACACTGCAGTTTCGCAGAGAGCAACCTCTGCCCACTCTTGTGCACCTGCCACAACAAAGACAAGAGCCATGAATGAATCAAGGTACAAGGCAGCACAAGGTGCCAAATACGGTTAAAGGAAATGCAGGATGTAACAGAAATGCAGCAGCCTAATTACAGCCCTCACAAGTACACGTCCATGTCTATAAAACCCTCTCCATATGCATCGAATTCTCCTCCTACACACCATAACCAGTTTCCAACAACATAGCAAGAATGAGAGAAGGGGCTGGAACAGCGAGATCTAAGGAACTTGGAGTTCTTGAAATCGGAATCCAGACAGTAGCTACATCAGAAGGTATTCCAACTCCATCCCCTCTCTCTCAATCATTCTCATAGCATCATATAGAGTCTTAAAACTCGAATCACAGTCTGGCGAGCATACCCTTATTTCTAGATAGAACTTGAAGCGGTCGCCGACTACCGCCTATGGATTTGACATGCATATTTCGGTGTGGCCGGATCCAACAACGACTTAAACGTGCTCTATTCTTCACCATTCTTCAATGATGTTTTGAATGGTGTAGCACCGACGATCGACTTCACTGTCAACGGAAATCCATACCACATGGGTTACTATCTCGCCGATGGTATCTATCCAAGGTTGTCGACTTTCGTGAAGACGCTCAACAATCCGCAAGACCCGAGACGAGTTCTTTATGCGCAGCGTCAAGAGGCTGCTCGGAAAGACGTCGAAAGAGCTTTTTGAGTCATTCAAGGCCGATTCAACATTGTGAGGGTCCGTCTCGGCTGTGGTACGTTAAGAGTATTGCCGACATCATGTACACGTGTATTATCTTGCACAGCATGATTATAGCTGACGAAGGACCGATGGCGGCTAACTTTAACGACGAGGATGAAGCCGGAAGCTCAACCGCAAGGTCTCCCCTACGCCGAGGTATGCATACGACGGTGCGCGATAGGATCCAAACAAGACACACAATACGCTACACCAAGACCCACACTGAGCTACAAGATGACGAGTAGTGGTTTTTTTTAATTTTTATGAATTTAATTATGTAATTTTTAATTTTTATGATTTAAATTATGTAATTTTTATTTTTTAGACTTTAATTATGAAGTTTTTAATTTTTTTAGTAATTAGTAATAATATTTTAGATATTTTAATGCATTTTAATATTATGGAAATGTTTTTATTTAAATTATATAATAGAATGGTGAGACCTTTGAGCATGTGCTTGCGGAAGCATTGATGAAGTGTTGTGCTCTTGTAGAAGAGCAGAGAGTAAAAAATTAATAAATATGGGGCCGGGTCCACAACCATGTTCTTTGGCAAAAACATGGTTGGGGATGCTATTAAGCACTTCTGTTGAGCATCTCCTCAAATTCCCGGATGGATTGCTCTCTTTCAAGCTTCATATCATTACGAAATTTGGCTATGAATTCAACAGCTCTTTCATCAATGCCTTGAAACAGAGGAAGCAACGGAATCTTCCATTTATCCGCCACAACACGATTTCTGCAACTCTCCCCATTTTCCGCTCTGGCCGATCTTGTTCCACCATCTACACTAATCTTTGCAGCACATTAGATGCTGTCGTCGGTTTTGGGCTAAGTTTATGGACAGATTTAGCAACAACACTCGTATCAGCAATACTATTTTGTTTCAATTTTTTTGTTGATTCACCGAATGGAAACGAAATGATGTATATAAAGTGAGCTTATATGGTGATGCCTAGTTTTGAGAATGGCTTCGATTCGAGGGAAAAGAGTATTGCAGCAAATGAGAGAGATGCATAAATATTTCCTTGAAGCAATATTGGTATTGCCGTATTGATACAGAATTACTTTGGCGTGGTGAATTCGTTTTGAAGGAGGAAAAGTGTGTCGAAGATGTAGGCTGAAGGTTTATCTTTACTAATAATAGTGGTTTTATCAAACGAGAATGAGATAATGCTACTTTCTGGAGTAGTTTATGAGATAGCACACATTTTCTAAAATACATAAATGAAGAAAGCAACTGTATTTTTTGATTTGTTTAAATTTGTGTGACGCATTAACTGAGGAGAAAGCTCCATATTTTTTTCCCAAGAGGGGTTTGGGAGCCACAAAGGGGAAGAGCTTCCTGTCGACGGCGGCTGTAGAAACTGAAAATCTCATCTCTGGGAGGCAAATACTCAGCCTTGATCACCGGATGTTCCAGAAAATTAACCGTCCAGGCGGCGATCGCCGGAAACCTGGACGGATCAAGAATGTCGACGGATGCAACTTCCTGGAAGACAGGTAGTATGTAGGCAACAAATCCCATCATCAAATCCACATATCCAATTTTCTCCCCGCCGAAAAACACCTTCCCTTGCAGCTGCAGCTCTTCCTCAATCCTTTCCAAGTATTCAACCGCTAGCTTTACTGCTCTCTCCTGATCCTCTCCCTCCGAATGCAGAGCAAGCGCTGTTGAGTTTATAACCTGCATCAAATCAAATCAAATTCAATATTTGAACTTTCCCATTGAAGTAGGTAGCACGCACCTTTTGATCAATAAATTTAGCCCAGAATCGAGCTCGGGCTCTTAGAATTGGATCCTGTGGCAGCAAGGGGTCATGGGACCAGACGTCGTCGATGTATTCGAGGATGACGGCGGATTCAGGCAAGGGGTTTCCATTGTGGATAAGAACGGGGACTTTTCCGTGGAGAGGGTTGAGGTGGGAGAGAAGAGGGGTTTTGTTGAATGATGGGGTACGTACTAAACAAGCCCAATAGCAGTGACGGCCCATCAGCCCAAAGCCCAAGGAAGAGTATCAGTTCGGCATTACCAAAGAGTTCGGCCCCAGCCGCATTACCAAAGAGTTCGGCCCCAGCCTACAGCTCGGTAAAAGCCAACCAATCAGTTCGGCATTACCAAAGAGTTCGGCCCCAGCCTACAGCTCGGTAAAAGCTGACCAATCAAGCTCTACTCTCAGATCGGCAAAAGCTGCTCGGCAATAGTTCAGAAGTTCGGTCTCAGTATTCGACCGAACTGGGAGATAGTGGACTCATGCAGAACCTCCACGACCTCCACTACACGATCTATTTAGTGGTGTCAACTCATGCAGGATCTCATGCAGGATAGCGGACCAAACAAAAAGATAGTGGACCCATGCAAGATCTCATGACCTCCACGACATCCACTACCTAGTTAGTGGTGATGCAAGCCACGACCTAGTTAGTGGTGATGCAAGCCACGATCTTAGTTCAATGTATAAATAAAACTTAGATCAGATAGAGGGGGGGCTCGAGACATCAAATAACATATAGCAAGTCTGTATTTGTAAGCTGTAAACCAGATCAAGCAATACAATCTTGCCCTCCTTTCTTCCCGTGGACGTAGATTTACTTCAGTAAATCGAACCACGTAATTCCTTGTGTCGTGATCTATATTCATTACCTGCATTTACTACCATCAAAAATTCGCCCAACCATCACTGGCGCCGTCTGTGGGAAACAGAGAACCAAATCTGTGATAAAAGCGAGTTTTTGATCCTCTTCCACCAAAAAAATGCATACCAGATCACGTAATACCTGTGCTTCCGTCCGTGATAACCATGAGGAAGCTAGTCCAGCCCGCAGGTCTAGAAAACAGCCTCGGGAGAAATCTACTTCCAGTTCTCACGGAGAAGGAACAAGCCGCTCAAAGACTCATCGCACCGAGTCTTCCCAGCAGCCCGATTTGAACGAGGCTGTCAAGTTGTTTTTGGCCGAGAAGCAGGAAGAGTTCTTAATTTTCCTGCAAAAGGGCCAAAAGCCGGAGACGAAAACGGTGGATTCTCCCTCCTCATCCAGAGATGAAAGTCACTACCGCAGTAGTGCCGTGTCTTCCAGGAAGAAGAATCCTCAACCCCGACACGTTCCTGTTCCTCCTCGGTACCGGAATCACAGGAGAACTCCATCTCCTCCATACCGAAGAGATGTCGGGTTCGCCATGTACGGAGCATTGAAGACTCCGTTCTCGGACGATATCACCCGAACTCCCTTGCCACAGAACTACCGAACTCCGTCGATGACTTATGACGGGTTAGTGAATCCTCATGACTTCCTGGGACGCTATCAGTATAACATGGCGAACCAGGGTCTCAATGAGGTCCATATGTGCAAGCTGTTTCCCGAGCTGCTTATCGGGAACGCAAGAAGGTGGTTCGATAGCCTCCCCAAAGGCAGCATTAGATCTTACCGAGATCTAATGGATGCTTTCCACAGGAGGTTCTTTCAGAAAGCGGAAGCCCGAATCACTTCGGCTCAGCTGCTTTCTACACGTCAAGGTCGCGACGAAAAGATCAGCGACTTTATGACGAGGTTCCACAAGGAATGCCTACAAGTAGATGATCTCAATGATCTACTTGTCATTTCGGCATTCCAAAATGGAATCCTGCCCGGAGCTCTCTACAGAAAGCTCGTGGAATGCAGTCCGCAAACAGCTCAAGAGATGTGGGACATTGCGGACCAGTTTTCTCGTGCCGATGAGGCAGACCGTCGAAAGCGGTCTTTAGACAGCTCATCTAGAGAAGACAAAAAGAAGCCCGATCATAGCGATCAGAGGCTTCCTCGCCGAACTCCTTCCCCACTAAAGGAGGGATAACGGTCATCCGAGGTGATCAAAAAAGAGCAAGAGTGTTTGCAGATTGCGCTTAAAAGTGCCGAGCAATCAGATCGGCACCATCAAGCATAGCAATCACAGCAGCCGGAGTCAGAGGCAGGCGAAATGACCGAAGTCACACCGGAGCCGAACTCGATGGTGTACGGCACTGAAGCCGTGATTCCGGTTGAGATCGGCATACCCAGTCCCCGAACTCTTAATTTCTCAGCAGAACTGAATGAGGACGGACTGAGAGTCGAACTAGATCTGGCCGAAGAAAGAAGAGAATTGGCCTGCATAAAAGCAGCCAAGTACAAGGAGCAAGTAGCCCGGTATTATAACCAAAGGGTGAAAAAGCTGCAATTTCAAGTGGGAGATCTCGTCTTGAGAAACAACGAAGTAAGCCGAGCAGAAAAGCTGGGCAAACTCGAACCCACATGGGAAGGTCCATATCGGGTGTCAGAAGTCCTCGGCAAAGGGTCTTATAAATTGACTCACATGTCAGGAGAACAAGCACCCCGAACATGGTACATTTCCAACCTCAAGAAGTTCCATTTGTAAGAGACAGTCCGGTCAGTCAGTCTTGTGTCTAGTTCGGTCCTAGGGGTATGTGCTTTCTTTGTTTTTTACTTGTTTTTCATGTTTGTCTATGTGCGTTTTGTCTGTCTATGTGCGTGTCGTCTCTTACAAATGTTACTGAGGTATCTTGTTCTTCGAAGGCTGATCCCCTTTTTAGAACATATATAAGCCAACGATTGTGAGTCCAAGCTTCTAAGGAGGATACAAGACCACAATTCAGCTTAAGAAACAAGCAGTTCGTCTGAAACGAACTGCAACAAAGGGAAAGTCCGATCCACGCGATAAAACTCGCCGAATTAGGACAAGGGAAAGTCCGATCCACGCGATAAAACTCGCCGAATTAGGACAAGGGAAAGTCCGATCCAAGCGATAAAACTCGCCAAATTAGGACACAAGCTTAGTCCGGTCAAAGAAATTTACTTCATAAGACCAAAGACGAGTCCGGTCAAAGAAGCTTACTTCATAAGACCGAGGACGAGTCCGGTCAAAGAAGTTTACTTCATAAGACCGAGGACGAGCACGATGAAATTTTTTCGCTGAGCTGTAAATACGCAGTGATAGAAGCGAAATGAAAATTTCATTTATTAAATCTTGTTCGGCATATAATTCTGCTGCCCTACAAGAAGGCGTTACGCCATTACAAAGGACTATTCTACTGTCCCTGGCTGCTAAAGTTGAGCCATCTATTCACAAAATCCTCGTGAAGCCGAGTTCGGTCATTCCGGGCAGCTGAAGAATAAGCAGGTCGACGAGATGCTCTAATCGACCTACCGCCTCTTCCCTGAGCCCGGGAAGCTCTGGCACCTCGGCGGCGAAGAGTCTCTTCACGAAGCATTTGTTGATCTTGCTCACTCATAATCACAGCTCCTCTACGAACTTCAGTCCGTCCTTGTCTTGACGTTTCCGGTTGCTCCTGAGTCCGTTCTCGTCTTGACGTTTCCGGCTGTTCCTGAGTTCGTTGCTGACTTGGAGTA
The DNA here is from genome assembly GCF_004379255.2 of Salvia splendens. NCBI lineage: Eukaryota > Viridiplantae > Streptophyta > Magnoliopsida > Lamiales > Lamiaceae > Salvia > Salvia splendens. The sequence continues at coordinate 11,959,702 of NC_056037.1, read as the reverse complement.
GGGTTTTGAGCAAGTGAATCAGGGGTTTGAGCTGGAGTGCGACCATCTGTTGGCGGGAAATGCCTAAGGAATCTCTCGATTGAGGGACGCCGGGAAAGAATGATGTCGTACCGAGAAGCCCAGCGCCGCAATGATTTCACGACTTGTTGGCAAGCCGAGCTCTCCAGCGCATTGTTCCTCCGGAGTACATGATATTCCTCCCACAGTTCGTCAACTCGTTCCTGAACTTCAGAGATGGTCATTCCCCCGCGCCTGCAGATAAAATCCTCATACGCAGTCCTCTCAGCGACGGCAGTGTTCAGCTCGGCCTCCAGATCTTTCTTTTCGGACTCTAAGTCCTTATTGTCGGCCTCCAGCTTCACTAAACAAGCCAAGAGTTCGTCATTCTTCATCTGGTCAGCCATGGCTTTTTTCTCAGCTTCGTCTAAAGCGGAAGAGTACAGCCGCTTCCAGTGAAGTACCTCCAGCTCCTTAAGAGTTAAGAATACAAAGCAGCTATGTCAGTTCGGCATTTCAGTTTACTGAGCAGGTAGTAAACCACAACAGGAGTAAAAGAGAGTACGAAAAGCTATACGAAGACACAAGTGCAGAAAGAAGAATTTTTTCATTCATAAGAAAAAAAATTTTACACAAGGAGGGCTTCAAGGCCATTTTACAAGAAGGAAGAAACTAAACTAAGAGAAGGGAGACAAAATCATACTCCGCCAGCTTCGTCTCCGGCTCCTCGGTGAGGTTCAGCTTCCTTCTCCTTGTCTGCCTCAGCTTCAGCCTCGGCCTCCCTGCTCCCCCCAGCCTGCTCGGTGCCCCCATCACCGATCAGCAGCACCTCTTGCTCGGCCTGCCTGTCTCCGGTCTGCTGATCAAGCTGCTCGGTCTCACCCTCTCCGTGGAAAATTGGAGCGGGTGAAACTGGCCCTAAGGAGGCAAAGATAGCCTCCATATTCTCGTCCCGGTCAGCTCGGCAACTACGAACTCGGTCAGCAGAAAGCAGGACCGAGGACGAAGCAAGCTCCTCAAGGAGCGGCAGACTCTGGAGACGAGCTGCTATCTCTCGGCCGTACAGCGGCAGAACGACTTCGGGCCCCTGCTCGGCATTATCGGTCATCAGTTTCAGCAGATCACCGACAAAGGCCGAAAATTGATTGCTCAGAAAGAGTTTCTCCGCGAAAGCACGGAGAACCTCCCCTTGGGCAACCACGGCGGCAGCATCCCTCCGTTTCGTCTGCTCTCGCTGGATGACGAGCTGGTTTTTGGCAAACTGGGCTTCATCCTGGGCCGAGATCCTAGCAGCTCTGGCCTTCTCAAAGTCTGCCTTAGCCTGTTCGGCCTGGTGACGAGCAGCCGCCAACTTCCTCTGCATCTCAGCATAATCGTTGGACGCTTTGGAGAGTTCAACGGCGACGAGCTTGGAGAGCATATCGTTCCTCTGAAAATGGAAAAAGGAAAAAGTCAACCGAGGGGCCACAAAAAATACAGGAAAAAAGCAAGACCAGAAAATCAAGAAGAGAATTCACCTCGGCGAAGTCCGTGGGCCATAAAAATGGCTCACAGATATGTTCCGAAGGAGGCGCCAAGACCACGTCTTTCTCTGGCGCTCTTGGGGGCTTCTGGGTCTTCCCCTTCCCCTTTGCCGAAGTGGACTCCGGCTTTTTTGGATCCGAAGAAGAGGTCTTTTGCCTCTTCGGATTCTTCTCGGCATCAGGCGCCGAGCTGGTAGCCTTCTGTTTCTCCGACTCCTTAAGCTCGGAGGATTTGCGGCTAATCTTGTTCAGCAAGTTCACTGCCAAAAAGCAAGAAAACAAGGTTAGTTTTCGTCGTCAAGGCAGTAATGCATAAAAAAGAATTCCTCACCCTCAGTCTCTTCGTCCGAAGACGAGGAGTCGAACACGAAGTCGCCCTTGACGAGCTCAGACTCCAGGTACTGCTTCCTAATCATAGGAATCTTATTGAGCTCGCCCTCGAGCTCGTCCAACAGTTCTAACCGAGGATGAGGAATCACGGACTTCGGCCCTCTCCAGGGAAAGCCCGGAGCCGCTGTCCTATTATAAAAAAAGAAGCGATGTTGCCACTTTGGCCACTTGGTTTTGCAGAAGGCCCTAAAGGGCTGTAAAGGGATCAAGTAAAACCAAGATCCCTTCCTCTTAAACTGGAAGAAATTAAGGATTGCCCTCAGAGACAGATCCTTATCTAGCCTACGCAGTTCGGCAGCAAAGGCCGATAAGTGCCTCCAAGAGTTCGGAGTCACCTGACCTAAAGGGAGTTGAAAAAAATCTAGCAGCTCTACAAAGGCAGGGGGAAGAGGGAAACGAAGCCCGCATTCCAAGCCGGCTTCATAAACGGTGGCGTAACCCTCCGGCGGCGAGTCAGCCCTATGAAGGTCGTCGGGAATCGCAACCTTCCCCCCAGGAAAAAAATATTTTTCGTGTAAGGATATCACAGTATCCTTACTCAAGATGCTGTGAAAATACTCTACGGTCTTCTCCCCGGATTCTTTCCGGCTAGAAGACCCCTTATCCCCTTTCCTACCGCTACCTGACTCAGAAGAAGAAGAAGACATAGTTCTTACTCTTTGAAAGTCTGAAGAAATTCTGAAGAAATTCTTGAAAGCGGAAGGAAATTTTTACGCAAAAGAGAGAGAATGCAGAAGAAGCAATAAGCAAAAGTGTTCAAATGATGAAGAAAGGACGTATTTATCAGATTCGGAGAAGATTTCAAAATCATCGCACCGTTTCGAATCCCACCTTTTCAGGATTCAACGGCCGGATTTTACTGTCGCATTTAATGCAGTCACGCGCAAGGCACGTCCCCTGACGTCAGCCTCCCCCGTACCTTTATCCAGAATGCCGACGTGACTCGCTTCGCCGAAGTGATTCACTTCGCTTTTCGGGGGGGGTAGTGATGGGGTACGTACTAAACAAGCCCAATAGCAGTGACGGCCCATCAGCCCAAAGCCCAAGGAAGAGTATCAGTTCGGCATTACCAAAGAGTTCGGCCCCAGCCGCATTACCAAAGAGTTCGGCCCCAGCCGCATTACCAAAGAGTTCGGCCCCAGCCTACAGCTCGGTAAAAGCCAACCAATCAGTTCGGCATTACCAAAGAGTTCGGCCCCAGCCTACAGCTCGGTAAAAGCCGACCAATCAAGCTCTACTCTCAGATCGGCAAAAGCTGCTCGGCAATAGTTCAGAAGTTCGGTCTCAGTATTCGACCGAACTGGGAGATAGTGGACTCATGCAGAACCTCCACGACCTCCACTACACGATCTATTTAGTGGTGTCAACTCATGCAGGATAGCGGACCAAACAAAGAGATAGTGGACCCATGCAAGATCTCATGACCTCCACGACATCCACTACCTAGTTAGTGGTGATGCAAGCCACGACCTAGTTAGTGGTGATGCAAGCCACGATCTTAGTTCAATGTATAAATAGAACTTAGATCAGATAGAGGGGGGGCTCGAGACATCAAATAACATATAGCAAGTCTGTATTTGTAAGCTGTAAACCAGATCAAGCAATACAATCTTGCCCTCCTTTCTTCCCGTGGACGTAGATTTACTTTAGTAAATCGAACCACGTAATTCCTTGTGTCGTGATCTATATTCATTACCTGCATTTACTACCATCAAAAATTCGCCCAACCATCATTGAAGATATCTTCTTCGGTGTATTTGTAATCTACTCCCTTCAGCTTTAGTGCCCACCTCACTCTATGCACAAATGCGCTTATCCAGTACCCTACCACTTCTACTCTCCCGTCACAGTCACTCTTTTCCATTTCTTTTTTCATAAAGCCTGGATTGGGTTTGTCTATATAAATCTAGATCTTCACTCACCACTTGTGTTGTATATATAATCAATTGTTAGAAGCATCTGGGAAACATCCAGTGCAGAGGCGTTTGATTGGAAAAGACTGAAAACAAGAGGATAGATGGACCCGCTCAACTTTGATGAAGCCCTGCAATTTGAAAAGTAATACTCCTTCCGTTTCCCTTTAGGAGTCCAATTTGAGTTCATAAGAATTTAAATAAATATAAAGAAAAGTTCATAAAATGAAATAATGGAACGTAATCTCACTTTTATATATTAGTTTTATAATAAAATATGAACAAAATGAGGTTAGTGGAATGTAGGTCTATTACCATTTGTGAAATATTCTAACAGGGACTCCTACTGTGCGACGAACTAAAATGGTAAACTAAGACTGTTAAAGTGAGACGGAAAAAGTAATTTATGAGCGATCTACACAAGTAGTTTCTAACCATTGAGGTTTGCATGCTAATAGAAAAATATTCTTAAGAAAAAGCCCCAAGGCATTGAGAGTATTTTTATACTTTCATAAAAATGGGATACCTAAGTACTGAGTATGGTATTTCCTATATCTCTCTAGTATTGAGTATGATATTTTCTTATAGTTTGTATACGTTGAAAAATATATTTTCATTACCTTTTCAATTACTTTATGTCAAATCCCCTTTCAATCTCTCTTAAACTTTTATAAAGGAAAAAATTAAAATAAAAAATACTATGAAAATAAAATATATTAATTATAAAAAATAAATTTATAAATTTAATTATCAAAATAACTTATAGCTAAATTTAATTTTGATTGTAATTCGATTATTTTTTCTAACATTATAAATTATAAATATAATTATCAAAATGAATTGTCCCTTTCACCCATCAGGAATTCTCCATGGTCGCCCCCTCCGCTCCATTAAGGGTGTCCACTATAAGGCGGACACGCCCAATAGCCCCGCCCCAGTTTTTGTCCATAGCCCCAATTTTATTGTCCATAGCCCCAAAATTTTGTGTCCGCCACTATGGTGGACACCTCTAATAGCCCCCAAATTTTATAATCAACTTTTATTTTATAATATTTCAAGTAATTAAGAACAAATTTATCGGGCTCTTAGTGGATTAGAAGAAACCGACTATACGAATTAAAAATAAAAATAAAAATAAAATACAAATTAAAATTAAAATTAGAATTACACACTAAATTAAAATTAAAATCACACACTACATTGAATCTAGTACAAATCACTACCAAGTTTACACAACGCCACTACCTCCCCTACGTGCCCACACTTCTTCAATCAAATCGGCCTGCAGTGTGTTATGTGATGTGGTCCTGCGCATATCAGCGAAGTGTTGGATCAAATATTCATTGCTCCGTGGTACGCCCATCTGGATCGGCGCGGAGGCGACACCGTGACTTGTACTTGCACCCTCTTCCGGCGCCCATCGCTCTGCCGCAAATCCTTCATCTTCTATTATCATATTATGCAATATGATACATGCTAACATAATATTCGCGACATCATCTTCGTGCCAAACTCGTGCCGGACACCGTATAATAGCCCACCGCGATTGGAGGACACCAAAAGCCCGCTCAACGTCCTTCCTAGCACTCTCTTGTTTGCGCGCAAAATATTGTTTCTTCGGTCCTACCGGTTGGCGGACAGTCTTCACGAATACGGGCCACCGCGGATATATTCCATCTGCCAAATAGTAGCCCCTACTGTACTGCGTACCGTTGGCTACGAAGCTGATTTCTGGCCCCTCCCCCCGGCACTCCTCGTTGAAGAGAGGCGACGACTGAAGAACATTGATGTCGTTGTTCGAACCTGCCACGCCGAAATACGCATGCCAGATCTTCAGACGGTAGTCCGCAACGGCTTCCAGTATCATCGTTGGATGTTTGCTTTTGAATCCAGTAGTGAACTGGCCTTTCCATGCCACGGGGCAGTTCCTCCACTCCCAATGCATGCAATCGATGCTTCCTAACATTCCTGGGAAGCCGTGCACCGACCCGTGCATATCAAGTAGGCGTTGACACTCATCCGGGTTGGGCTTCCGTAGAAACTCCCCACCAAAAATTTCCCGGATCCCCTTACAGAACTGCCTAAGCACCGTGAGGCTAGTCGTCTCACCCATCTGTAGGTATTCATCGAACATGTCCGCTGGTCCAGCGTAGGCAAGCTGTCGGATTGCAGCGGTGCACTTCTGTTGTGTGGACAGCCCGATCCGGCCAGCCGCATCACGCCGGAGGGTGAAGCACCGGTAACGCTCCGCCAAATTCGTCGCTATATAGTTGAACAGCCGCTGCGACATCCTGAATCTCCGGCGGAATATCTCGGGTGGATAACGGGGGTTATCCACGAAGTAATCATCCATTAAACGTTGGTGAGCACCGACGTGGTCTCGTGGGATTGTCCGCCGATGAGTAATGGTGCGAGGGATCGGATCCTCCACATCCTCCGCCTCCTCCGCCAAACGGGCCGCTACCTCCTGGGCGGCCTGGTGTTGCACCTGTTGAATCAGAGCATTCCAGTTGTCTCTCCACAAATTGTTCATTTCCGACCCCAAATTGTAGTGAGAGAAATTTGTATAGATGTTGTGTTTGAATGGTGTGAAAATAATGAATGGAGTGTGGTGTATTTATAGGTGAATTGAAGTGTAAAAAAAAAAAAATTAAAAATCGCCCCGAAACGCCGCGGCTAATGTCCGCCGCTATAGGCGCGGCTATAGCCCCCCCCGCCGCATCCTCGCCCCGCGCCCGGCGATTCCTAGTCCGCCGCCCCTCCCCCCACCCGCCGCGTCCACCCCCGCGGCGGACACCCTTCCCACTATAAGGCGCCCCGCTTCCGCCCCGCATCCGCCCCAAATGCGGCTATAGCCGCGCCCTCATTATAGTGGACGCTCTTAACCTCCTGTGTAGCTACAAGAAGAAGCAAAAAATTTCTGATTTTAGGTCAATCTGCAAGTCCAGCCACAACCTTTAGACCTATTTTAATAGCTTAGGCTTAGATTGATATAAATATTTATTTCACATCATTTAATTTTTTCCATGAATCTAGAATATAATTTGTACTTTTCTTTTTATTTATTTCTAAAAGTTGTTAGGATTTGATTATTTAGTTTATTAAGATCTGATTTATTTTCGGAGAATATTTTTGGATATTTTCTTGGTTGGTGGTAATTGTGTCAAAGTTTTCAAGATTTATTTCCGGAGAATATTTTTGAATTTTTTCTTGGTTGGTGGTAATTGTGTCAAAGTTTTCAAAATTAGATTCTAATGTGTTCGATATTAGGATTTAGGAGGGAGTATGATTCTGCAACCTTTATTTTCAGATCTTGGATCCATTAATGATAATTCATATATAATTTGGATAACAGACATGATCTGGACTACCAATATTAGTATTTCTATTGCCAGTTTTTTATTTGTGGAACATTTTATTCTTAAAATTGAAATAATTAATATTAGCAGTAATTACCTAAATAGTTGGACATTTTGAAATAAACTCATCAAAATAATGAGATAAAATCAACTTTTACCCATAATTACAAGCAATTTACTACTACACAATCAATATACCCCAATTAGCTCTATATTTCGTAAAAAAACTTCAACCAACTCATATTCTACCTTTTTTATGTACAGATGAATATAAATTTAAAGTGTATGCCATGATTAATTCGAACCCTCCTACACCTTTAACGTTATGCATTAGTACTCTATAATTAATTCTGTTTGAGGAAAATATTTGTAATATTAATAATGGACAATGATGTCATTCATGATTATATAAAATACTACTGTACTACTACAATACGTGATCTTTCCAAACACAGGATGCTTCAAGGAATTTTCCATGCTTAACAAATCAATCACAACTTGGCAAGCAGTGAAAATAATAATGCCTCAAAGTCAACAATAAATCACAAATCAATCCACGATTGACTACTAAGGTTAATCTTTCTATAAATAGAGTAGTACTACTAATAGTTAAAGAAGAACAAATAAAAGAGTAATTAAAATGGAAAAAAGCAATAAGGGCGTGCAGCTGGTTGGCTTCTGGGTTAGCCCATTCGTGCATAGGGTGAAATGGGGAATGAAACTGAAGGGCATCGAGTTTGAATACATTGAAGAAGATGTGTTCAACAGAAGCCCTCTTCTCTCTCAGATCAACCCTGTCACCGGAAAAGTGCCTGTTCTTGTCCATGATGGAAATCCACTGCCGGAATCCTCTATAATCCTCGAGTACTTAGACGAGGTTTGGAGCCACGCCCCGTTGTTGCCGCTTGACGCTTACCAAAGAGCCCAAGCTCGCTTCTGGGCTACATTTGCAGACCAAAAGGTATTAGAGTGTGCTAATATTTAAGTACAACCCCTCTACTCGATTAGTATGAGGCCTTAAACCCGCAAGAAAAAAAAAGGGTGAAATTGTAGATGATAATTGATTTTTGTCAGGTTTTTGAATCAGCATGGCTTAGTGTGTGCTCAAAGGGAGAAATTCAGGAGAAAGCAGTGAAAGATGCGATTGGGCATCTTGAAAGGATGGAAGAACAGCAAGGAGGAAGGCGTTTCTTTGGAGGCGATACGATTGGGCACGTTGATCTCATGATGGGATTCGTCGCGTACATGTTGCCTGTTTGGGAGGAAGTTGCCGCCGTCACAATTTTGGATGCTTCCAAGTTTCCTAATTTAGCGGCGTGGAAGAGTAATTTTGTTGATCACCCGGCGATCAAGGGTGATTTGCCCTTCAAAGATGAGATGTTCACTTATTTCCAGGGGCGCCGTGAGGTTCATTTGCAGAGGATCTAGTAAGCTTGTTATTTGTGCGCGCCTGGATAAATTATACATGCATGTACTATGAATCATGTACTACTCACTCCGTTCCATGTTAATAAAGTTATTTTTATATTTTGGGAAGTTCCAAATTTATTGAGTTATTTTTACTTTTAGCAAAAAGTAATTCTCCTTTTTACCTTATTCTCTCTTCATCTCTCTTATTTTTTTCACCATCCATTTAACACACTATTCTTAAACTCCGTGTCAAAAAGAAATGCATCTATTAACAAGGAACGGAGGGAGTATGATTTATGAATAATGTATATGTCGCTTAACCGAAATTTTACACGAGTGGTTCGAGGATGACGATAACATATACTATTATCCTTGAAGATGTTTGTTTACTTATACTTGCATAGGTTAAGAAGTGCAGCATATCAATAAGAGTTTGCGAATGAGGTCTACTATTCAACACGTTGTTAGTATATATGATATTTAATTATTTATAGATATGTTTTGGAATGTAGTACATGTTTTTCTACTAATCTCCCTCCCTGATGTAGCAAAGTAAAAACTAGAGCTCTATGACTAGGAGCATTCTTATATACTCCCTCCGTTCGCCATTAGGAGTCTCATTCCTAGGTGGTACGAGTTTTAAGAAATGTTAAGAAAAGTGGGTGAAAAAAAGTTAGTGGAATAGAGGTCCCACTTGTATATATTAGTTTTAAATGAAATATGAGTGGAATGAGTTAGTGGAAGGTGAGACCCTATTAAAATTTATGGTAAAAGTGAACCGGGACTCCTAATCACGAACGGACTAAAAAGGAAAAACGGGACTCCTATCCGCGGACGGATGGAGTAATGTTTTTCGCATGTGTCTTTGTACTTAACCCTAACTTTAGGGAGTAAATAAAAATGACTACGTAATGAACCACGTTTCACTAACTCGATTTCTTCTACATTTTTTAAAACTCATACCAAGCTAAAGTGAGTGCACATATCCAAACATAATACTCCCACCGTCCCAAAAAAATAAGGACATTTGAGAATTAATGCATAATTAAAAAGTAAGAGAGATAAGGAGATGATGAGTTAAAATAGTGTTACTGGAGAGTGAAGCCCACATTATTGTTTTTGTTTAATATTGGTGGGTCCTAGTGGTCTAAGTTGTACTCCCCCCGTTCCATAGTAATGGATGCGTTTCTTTTCGACACGGAGATTAGAAAAATTGTGTTAGGTGAATTAAGTAAATGGAGAATAAAGTGGAAAATGAAAAAGGTAGAGAGATGAAGAGAGAAAAAAGTAAAAGAGAGTAAAGTAGGTGTGGAAAAATGTGTTGACTTTTACTAAAAATGGAAATGACTCTATTACTATGGAACGTATCAAAATGGCAAAATGACCATATTACTATGGAACGGAGGGAGTAAATAAATTGATGTATATGAGTAATGAGTATGGGTGAACTTTCCATAAATGGAAATGGAATAATTTTATGGAACGGACGATAAATGGAAAGTGTCCTTATTTTTATGGGATGGATGTAGTACATATTTAATCATCATATATAATCTTACAAACCGAACAACCTCTTAAAGTAAGTGCACATATCCATAAATAAGTGATAAAGATACTACAAATACTGCTCCATGCGTTCGACGCAAACATATACATTCTCCGTTAATAATACTCTACTCATTTTTTCTTTCTATTTCTATCTTATTTTACTAATTGTGCATTAAAATATATGTCATTTCAAAATGTATTTTTATGGAAAAGAGAACAAAGTCTAGGATGACATGAGATGTCAAATTCACATGGAGGCTGGTAGACTGAAAAACAAAAAAAAAACTAATTGAAAAAAAAAGCTAATTAAAAAGGAATTTTTAATTGATTAAAGGGATACTAGTCACCAACTTATGCCATTTTTCTGTTGAACTTTAAAAATAGACAATTAATACACAAATTGGAATGAATTGTGTAATTTTTCAGTCCAATCCTTCTTCTCTGGTTAAATTTTGCTCACCAACTTACGCCATTTTTCTAATTAATTTTAAAAATAGTCGATAAATTCATAAACTTTACGAATTGTGTTATAAGAGGAAGAGAAACAGTCCCGTCCTTTTTCTCTGGTTAAATTTTGCCTATATATGCTTTATAAGACCATCTTCAATCATTTATACTAAACTCAAATCCATTTTTGAATATACGTCACACCAAAAATTAATTTTACTCCAACCATTTACATCAAATTTAAAATTTACACCATTTTTAAGTTTTTGTCTCACAAAATTTTTGTAGTAACACCATATTTGGTGTTGTTTCACAAAAAACACCAAAAATGGGTTTGCGTCTGGTGTATGATTAGAGAAGATTTCTACACCAAAACTCATTTTTGGAGTATGATTAGAGATGGTATAAGAGAGAGAGCTAAAGAAAATCCATTTGCCCGATTCAAAGACACTAGTTTGCGAAGATGGGTTTATTCATAAAAGAGAAAATGTGATATGGTGAATTAATGAAGATCTGTCCCAATGTGACTAAAAGTACTAATTTTCTAAAATACATAAATGAACACACCAACTCTATCCAATAAACACAGCCTTTACACTGGCAGCACATTATATTAGAGATTTCCTGATCAATTTTTTGATATGTTTAAGTTTGTTTCACACATTAAGAGAGGAGAAAGCTCCACAACTATTTCCCGAGAGGAGTTTGGGAGCCACAAAGGGGAAGCAAATTAAAAACTGAATATCTCATCCCTATAAGGCAAATAATAATTTGCATTTTATTTACTACACAATCAATATTCCCAAATTAAAAATTACTCCCTCCGTCCCTGAAATTTTGTCACATATTTCCATTTTCGTCTGTCCCACAAAATTTGTCACATTTCACTTTTTAACATTTTTGGTAGTGGACCGCACATCCCACTAACGTATTCTCACTCACGTTTTATTATAAAACTAATACTTTAAAAGTATGACTCACATTCTACTAAATTTTCAACCCACTTTCCATTGCATTTCTTAAAAGTCGTGCCCGGTTAAATTGTGACAAAATTTGGGGAGGGAGGGAGTAACATATATACATTTAAAAATATGCTAGCCGTGATATGCACGGCTACAATACTTTATAGCAAAAAACTTCAACTAACCAAGACCTATTTGCGACCTTTCTTTGTGGATAATATTATTAATATACTCAATGATCTCATTAAATCAACATCTTTCCCACGCCGACGCTTCATAGAATTTTCCACGATTGACAAATCAATCAAAAACTGGCAACTATAAATACTATTCAAAGAACATCAAAGAAAGTAATGAAAATGGAAAAAAGGAATAAGGGCGTGCAGCTAGTTGGTTTCTGGGTTAGCATAGGGTGAAATGGGGAATGAAATTGAAGGGAGTTGAGTTTGAATACATTGAAGAAGATATATTCAACAGAAGCCCCCTTCTCTCCCACCTCAACCCTGTCACCGGGAAAGTCCCTATTCTTGTTCATGATGGAAATTGTTAAGGAAAGCCTTCCTCAACGTCCGAACTCCACACTCAATCAAGAAACGAGAGCCGTTGTTGTCGAGCGCCCAAGCGTTTGGGTCGGTGACGTGAACGGTGGAGGGGCGGTTGAGCGCGAGATCAGCTAACCTTAGGAGATGTTTCTTATTTGCTACTCAATTGAGCCAAAATAACTATAGTTTCATAGATCTATTCAATGATAAGATAATTACATTCTTCCCTATTTCTAATACTAAACCCTAACTTACCAAACAAGAAAATAATATATGGAAGGACATGGGGAATAAAAAATAACTAAATATTTGAGTAAACTTAAGATATGGGGATCATAATAGAAATCCACTGCGGAATCCTCAATAATCCTCGAGTACATAGACGAGGTTTGGAGCCACACCCCGTTGTTGCCACATGATGCTTACCAAAGAGCCCAAGCTCGCTTTTGGGCTACATTGGCAGACCAAAAGGTATGTCTCCATCATGCTCTCCCAATGTTCTAGTTAACCTGAAACTGTCGATGATAAATCATGTTATTTGATTTTTGTCAGGTTCTTGTATCGACATGGCTTACTGTCTGCACGAAGGGTGAAAATCAGGAGAGAGCAGTGAAAGTTGCGATTGGGAATGTTGAAACGATGCAAGAACAGCTAGGAGGAAGGCGTTTCATTGGAGGTGATACGATTGGGTACCTTGATCTTATGATGGGATTCATTGCGTACATGCTGCCTGTTTGGGAGGAAGTTGCTGCCCTCACAATTTTGGATGCGCTCAAGTTTCCGAATTTAGCGGCGTGGCAGAATAATTTTGTTGATCATCCGGCGATATTTGCCGTCGAAAGATGAGATGTTCACTTACGTGAGGTTCATTTGCAGAGGATCTAGAGCTATATATTTTGCATTCGGAGTAGTTAGTGATGATTTATTCCTTGTTATTTGTGTGAAATTAATAAATTAGGTAGTTCTTTGAATAATGTGATCTACTTACTGGTTATGAAAAATCTGTACATGAGTGGTTATGGTGATTTTTTTCTTGCACGAGAATGATTTATACTGGCAGAAATTTAGATACCTTGTGAATATTGATCTAATTAGTTTACGAAGAATGATGATTTTATCGGATTAAATGGATTCGAGGTAGTTCTTGCAAATGTAGTCGAAACCCGTAGACCCATTTGAATAGATTGCTAAATTTAGAGGTTATAGTTGAAAATTTATAGTCACATAAAATTATAATGCGATTAACCCCACCCGACTAGCGGATCCAGAATATATATTAAGTTCGTTTTGCACTAAACCACATGTGGCCACGTCGTATATAGTATATGTCAACTCAAACTTAGCGCATTTTGACTGTATTTTCTATTTTGTTCACGTATATATAAGACTATAATTGTTTTTCAAAGTAATTGAAATTTAGCTCAAATAATTTAATTTTAAAAAAATTGTTTGAATTGCCAAACTAGCTGTAATAATTTGTTGTGTATCCAATATCAAAAGGCCTAGGTAAGCTGCCTACGAGTGAGCTAACCTCTAACTGAAAGCAACACAGGCGGTGAGCTTGACTCCTTTTTAAACCTTTTACTTTCGGTCTTGACCACTTAGCTAGTCCTTATTTAGTCTTGTCATGGTTATTGAATACAACGGTTTTCTGAATAAAGTAAATTGACAAAACTAACATTTAATTTGGATTTCAGATAAATTAAGCATAGCATTCAGTAGGATAAAATTGTATGGATGCAGATTGGCAGCAGAATCGCCACATAGCCACCCAAATATGCATTAGGTGTAAGGCGTTGGGCATATTCCTCATGCATGCAATTTTCATCTCATAACCAAACAAAACTCCATGCACAATTCCACTAGCCAAATGTCACTCATCCATCTTTTACGTGTCCAACCACAAACCCCTATAAATTTCCCTCATCTATTCTCCGCTTCACATCTCATCCACCGATCACTACAACAATGGCTTCCACTTCCTCTCTCACTCTCATCACCTTCCTCTTCGCTGCTCTCCTCCTCAACGCCTCCGCACAGCAACAGCAGGACCCGCTTTGGCAGAGCCCGCGACAGCCGCAGCAGCACCGCCTCCGCGCCCGGACCGACTGCCGGGTCGAGAGGCTCACCGCCCAGGAGCCCACCCTCCGGTTCGACTCCGAGGCCGGCCGGACCGAGTTCTGGGACCGCAACAACCAGCAGTTCGAGTGCGCCGGAGTCGCCGCCGTCAGGAACTACATCGAGCCCAGAGGCCTCTTGCTGCCGCACTACAACAATGCACCTCAGCTCCTCTACGTCGTCCGAGGAAAGGGGCTGCTCGGAGCAGTGATTCCGGGGTGCGCCGAGACGTTCGAGACCGAGATGCCGCAAGGCGAGCACTATCAGAGCAGCAGAAGCTTCGTGGACCGTCACCAGAAGGTCCGCCAGTTCAGGCAAGGTGATGTTCTAGCCTTGCCAGCCGGAATTACTCTCTGGTTTTACAACAACGGAGAAGAGAGGCTTGAGACCGTTGCATTGCTCGACACCGGCAGTGAGATCAACCAGCTCGATCACACATTCAGGGTATGTTTGGTTAACAGTGGAGTACCAATTTTCCTGTTTGGCTTCTACATTTAAATTACTTAATTTCCGGTTTCGAATATGCAGAACTTCTTCTTAGCCGGAAAGCCACGTGGCGAAGCGCAAAGCTCGCAGAGCTACCGTAGCCGGCCAAGGGGGGAGAGCGAAAACGAAAGAAACAACGTTTTCTACCCATTCGAGGAGGAGCTTCTTGCTGAGATTTTCAACGTGGACAGAGAGACAGCCAGGAAACTGAAGAGCGAGGATGATTTCAGAGGCCAAATCGTGCGAGCTGACAAGTTCAACATTGTGTTCCCCGGGCAAGAAGAGGAGAGGGAGAGCCGACGCATCTCCAACGGATTCGAGGAAACCTTGTGCAGCGCCAAGCTGAGGCTCAACCTGGATGAGCCATCGCTGGCCGATATATACAACCCCCGCGGCGGCCGCATCAGCACCGTCAACAGCCAGAAACTCCCCATCCTCAACTGGCTCCGCCTTAGCGCCGAGAAAGGTGTCCTTCACAGGGTAAATAAACACCTTCCTTTCAAATCATGTTAGTAATTTCATAAATGGTTACTATTACTAAACTATGATATTTTCATTCAGAACGCTATAGTGGCACCACACTGGAATGTGAACGCCCACTCGGCCATCTACATCACGCGAGGGAGCGGCCAGTTCCAAGTGGTGGGGCACAACGGGAAGTCGGTGTTCGACGGCGAGGTGAGAGAGGGGCAGATGATCATAGTGCCACAAAACTTCGTGGTGATAAAGAAGGCGAGCGACGAGGAGGGACTCGAGTGGATCTCCTTCAAGACCAACGACAACGCCA
Source organism: Salvia splendens (assembly GCF_004379255.2). NCBI lineage: Eukaryota > Viridiplantae > Streptophyta > Magnoliopsida > Lamiales > Lamiaceae > Salvia > Salvia splendens. The sequence goes on along the minus strand of NC_056037.1, from coordinate 11,944,220 downwards.
TCGTAAACCCGCTGGCCGGGCGCCTCTCGGCGCTCAGAGCGATGCCGGAGGAGGTGCTCATGAACGCGTACGACATCTCGAGGGAGGAAGCCAAGAATTTGAAGTATAAGAGAGACGAATCGAGGATCTTGAGCTCCACTTCAAGCAGGCGTTCATCGAGATACCCAAGCCGCCCATGGCCGATTGACTATGCGTTGGATGTCATCAAGTCTATGATGTAAACGAACATAATTAGATATTCCACCAAAATTACGTAGCCTTTTTAAATAATGAGGGCTTCACCTCAATACTGCGAATACTACGAGAGGATGGAATGTGTATCGTTTTGTTTGAATAAATAAAATTGAGGAGGTCCTTTTAAATTAGATTTCTTGTTTTTTTGTTGTCTTTTGCTTTTTGGATTTTTCTGCTACACACGTCGACGAAATCCTTTATTTCTCTATAGAATAAGATTATAAGGCTAGTTACTAAACCGTCCTTTTAACTTTAAATTACTATTCGCACTTTAAATTACTACTCGTAAACCTCACTGTGTTTTTTTACTCCATCCCTTAACGGGTGGCCTAAGATCCAAAGTCCTACAGTTTTTTTTTTGTCGTATTTCCGTATAATTTACCATAAATCTTAGATCAAAATTCAAATCTTACAATAAAAAATAAGTAAATATCAATAAACACCACGAATCTTACTATCATTGTCATCACTACTATTACTATAAGGACCGTTTCCGTTTGATTTTACATATAGTTATGATGAGATAAAGTTTTCGGGCCGAAGTAATGATAATTTACATATAGTTATGATGAGATAAAGTTTTCGGGCCAAAGTAATGATAATGTAAGATAGTATAGAAAGTAAGGTTTTTATGTTGTTTGGAACACGAGATATGTGTTTAATAGTAGTTGAAAAGACAAAATTACCCTTTATTTTTACATTTATATGTTTTTTTGTAAGAATAAAAATATGACTAATTATTATAAAAATTAATTTAGTAATTAACTACTCCCTCCGTCCCACGTTACTTGAGTCGTATTCCTTTTTGGATTGTCCCAAATTACTTGAGTCATTTCCTTTTTAGGTAAAAATTAGAAAATTTTAATAAATAATTAGCTCTAATTAATCTAGCCCTTATTGTAATTAACTAATTAATCTCACCCACCCACCACTCACCCACCACTCACCCGTAACATTCATTTTTCACCTCCTTTCTCACTCTTCACTCATCTCTCCAGTTTGTCTCTCTATTCCAATATTGAATCCCTAAATTTCACCTCATCTATGCTAAAAATCTCTACATTGCAGAGGTGAACTCATATTTTTCACATCCATCTTCGCGACTCTCTATGGCTGAGAGGTGAAACTCTCAGATTATGTATTTATAGGCAGTAAATGCTTAAATTAGGCGCCAAGTCTGTAATTGTTTTGCTCTTTCTTTTGGTTCTGCCGCCATTTACAGAATTTGGGAGGTGGATTTGTGCCGCCATATACAGAATTTGGAAGGTGGATTTGTAATCTATTTTTGGTATCACCGCCAAGTAATGAAACTTTATTAGACTTGATTCAACTTTTGGTTCAAATATAAATTGAGTTGTAATCACTGATTTCAAAAACGGGGCATAGAAATTAAATCAATATTATATTTGAAACATCTAATCAACTAATCTACTTAATTAGACAACCACTTAAAACACTAATCATCTATTTCTTAATCTCCGTGCCCAAAAGATATGACTCAAGTAACTTGGGACGGAGGGAGTACTTGATTTGCAAATTATTGTGCAAAACACATGTAGTTGTCAATTTCTCAAATTATATTAGTCATCCTGATTTGTAATCATGAGGCAAATTAAGAGTAATTTTCAATTTCTTAATTAGGATTAGTCATCAATTCTGATTTATGTAGATTACTAGGCGAATTATAGTAAATTTTCAATCTCTTAATTTAGGCGAATTATAGTAATTTTCAATCTATTAATTTAGTCATTCATTAACAGCAAAGTCAGCCAAATTAAAAAACAAAATCAAATAAACTATTGTGGAGCTAGTTCCACAAACAAGCAAGATCAATACTTTTTTTCCTAGAATTATAAACTAGTAGAAAATATCCCCAATTAAACACAGTGAACTTCGATATTTCATTATTCAAAAGAGGAGCTTTGTAAATAAAAGCTAATCTCAGATTGATGTTCTACCACCACAGCCCCAAAACCGATGGCATGATTCCAATCGGCGGCCAAGGAGGTGACGATGGCCACGGCGGTCGCACCACCATCTAAATCGAAGCCCAAATCGACAACCTTGAATTTGGAGTAAGAACCCCTCAGATCTGAAACACGAGTTGAAAAAGACGTAGTGAAAGGGGAGGTGCATTGGCGGACCCAAATTAATGCTCAAATCGATGACCTTAAATCTGGAGTGAGTCTCCCTCATATTTGAAATAGGAGTTGCAGAGGGATATAGAAAGGGAGCAAAGAGTTTAGAATGAAACACATAATTATGTGTTCTCACCCAAATTAGAAGGGCATCGCTTGGAAACTTGCTCAAACAGTGTTTTACCAGAGGAAATTTGGCCGATTGTAATATGGGTGATAACCCTCGAAAACAGTGAAATTGCGCAGTTCGAGCCTTGAAAAGTTACACGGGCTCCAACTCACAAACCAAATAATACTCCCTCCGTCCCGCACTACTTGCACTTATTTCCTTTCTGGGCGTCCCAAGTTATTTGCACTCTTTCCATTTTTAGTAACAATTTATACCTACAGCCGTAATTATTGACTTTGTCTATCACTCATTCCTTAATCTCCGTACCCAAAATGAAAAGTGCGAATAGTGCGGGACGGAGGGAGTATCTCAATTTTTTATTTTGGATTGTCTACAACTTAAAGTTTCACTTACATTTTTGTATATTAGATAGTAGACTTATACTATACTAAATTCTTACACCTATAGTATTATACTATTTCATAAACTAACGTATAAAAGTAGATCAACATTCTACTATATTTTTTACCATTTTCCTTTAGATTTCTTAAAATCGAGAGTATTACAATTTATGTAATATTAAGTTCAATTGTCTGATTATGTATTTTATTTAAATTATCGACAGTTTGGCCTAGTTTGATTGTACAGATAGAAAATACCAAGATAGTTAACATGAGATAGTATTTTCGGGTTGAAAGTAAGATAGTGTTTTTATAAATTGGATAGGATGTAAAATGACAAAAATATCCTTATTACAAATAGTATGATTTACATATACTTTGTGATTAAGTTTAGCTTAATTAATAATATTTTATTAATTAAAGTAGTTCAATTATCACATGTATAAAAAAATTGCTCCGCTAAAGACCTAATCAAATACTATTGCCAAGAAGATTTTTAACAAGGAACAATTCTGATAACAATTTCCCAAGAACCCGACGGCAAATTTTGAGAGAAAGTTTGGCCATAAAATTCACCTTCATCTCCATTCATGAAATTGAAAGAAGAATGCATTGTTTAAAAAAGTTTTTCACTCCATTCATGAAAAAATGTTTCATTTTAATCATTTTAGGGCAGCCACAATTTAAAGCCTCATTTATCATATTTTTTAATTATAAGTAAGCAAGTCCCACCATTTAATTAAATAATTATACTCATATTCTATTATAAAATCAATATATAAAAGTGAGGTCTATATTCTGTCAACTTACTATTTCCCTAATTTTATTTATAAAGTAAAATAATTTTTCTTAAATCCTCTGCGAAGTTAATATGAGACTATAAATGGCGGACGTAAATGATTATAAATGAAGGAAGATAGAAGAAAATTGTATCACCGTCTCTGCATATGATATGAGTGCCACATTACCCAAAAGTGGACAACGTCACCAAACATGCATAACAAACAAACACACATGCACACTTACATCAGCCAAGTGTATCACCATTTTTTTTAACGTGTCGACTCTCACCTCGTCCCTACTTGTATAAATTCCCATCGCCTCTTCACATCAACAACCAACAACCTCTTTCCAATCTCTCATCACAACACAACACAACACAGCACAGCACAGCCATGGGTAAAGCTCTCTCGCTCTCTCTCTGCCTAAGCTTCCTGTTCCTCCTCTATGGCTGCTGCTCTGCTCAACAGCAGCAGCAGTTCTGGCAGAGCATGCAGAGCCAGCAGCAGCACCGCTTCCGAGCCAAGACCCAATGCCAAATCCAGCAGCTCTCCGCCCGCGAACCCACCTTGAAATTCCAGTCCGAGGCCGGCTTCAGCGAGTACTGGGACACTTCCAGCGCCGAATTCGAGTGCGCCGGCATCGAATTCGTGCGCCACCAGGTGCAGCCCAAGGGTCTCGTCCTGCCCTTCTACACCAACGCCCCTCGACTCACCTTCATCGTCGAAGGTACGTACCACACTCATATATTTTTCTTTCTACATTTTTCAATTTTCGATTCTGAATTACTATTTACTAATAATGTAGGCAGCGGTATTTTGGGGACCGTGATTCCGGGATGTGCTGAGACTTATGAGTCGGAGTCTGGATCAAGCTCGAGATACTCCGCTCGGGAGGGAGAGGATGTTCGGAGAGGCGACCGCCACCAGAAACTCAGGAGGTTCCGCCGCGGAGACGTCATCGCCTTGCCCGAGGGCATCACCACCTTCGTTTACAACGACGGAGACGCACCCTTGACGTACGTCTCGATGTTGGATATTGGCAATGACAACAACCAGCTTGACTTCAAATTCAGAGTAAGTATATAAAATTAAAGACACATTGGAAAATTTTGAAAAATCAGTAAAATTGATACTCGGAAATGTAATTGGTACAGAAATTTTTGCTTGCTGGAAACCCACAATCCACTGAGAGCCAGAAACAAGGGAAAGAATACAGAAACATGTTCTACGGGTTCGACGAGCAGCTTCTGGCGGACGCATTCAAAACTGAGCCGGAGCTGATGAGGAGGCTGCAAGGCAAGGAAGACGAAAGAGGCATCATTGTCCGAGCGGAGAAGATGAGGATGGTTCTGCCCGAGTATGAGAGCGAAGAGGAGCATTCGCAAAGGCGAGGAAGACCCTACAATGGGTTGGAGGAGACCTTCTGCTCATACAAAATCAAGAAGAACCTCGATCACCCCACCAGCGCCGACCTCTACAACCCCCGCGGCGGCCGCATCAGCAACGTCAACAGCCAGTCTCTCCCCATCCTCAACTACTTGCAGCTCAGCGCTCAAAGAGGAATCCTCTACAAGGTTATTATATTAACCCTTCATAATCTTGGAACACATTCCTAATTTATTAATTAAACAACAGAATGCTATTGTGGCGCCACAATGGACCACAAACGCCCACTCCGCCCTGTACGTGACCAATGGAAGTGCGAGGATTCAAGTGGTGGGAACCCAAGGAAGATCGGTTTTCGACGGAGAGGTGAAGGAGGGGCAGCTTCTGATAGTCCCACAGAACTTCGTTGTGGTGAAGAAGGCCAGCCAGAACGGATTCGAGTGGATCACCTTCAAGACCAACGACAACGCCATGAACGCCCAACTCGCCGGCCGCCTGTCCGCCATCCGGGCCATGCCTAATGAAGTTCTCATGAACGCCTTCGGCATCTCCCGAGATGAAGCTAGGAGCTTGAAGTTCGGGAGGGAAGAGTCCACTCTCTTCAGCCCGTCGCAGAGAGATGCATAAATGTGAACCTGTGGAATTTTGTGACAATAAAGAAGCATCTCTCCTTGTGGATATGGGGCACATGTATGTTGTCCATGTGTAGGAGTAGTGTTCTGGATCTTTATGTTTGATTCTAATAAATGATAAATCACTTTGCCTCACTCACCTCCATTTAAGTCGATTTCATATACTTACAACAACAAATAACTGAGGATAAATACAGACTTATACAATAAAATAAGTATAAGATCATGTATGTAATGGATAAAATGGTCAAAAATTATTTTAAATTACTTATATTATCACTCAAAATAATTGATCGAAGCTGGTGTATTTAAATATAGATACTTTAAACCAGGATTTAATGAAGACGGTGAACAAGTAGTTATTAGTAATTAAGGTGCCTAACAGCCACCAAGAAATAAATGAGGCGTATAATCTTTACTGATTAATTATAGAAAATGACTGCATAGCCCACCACTTCGTTGACAAAAGATAACATTAAGCAAAAGTCAATTCCACGTTCAAAGTTGACATTTAATAAGAACATGAAAACCTAAATTTTTTATATGCCAAATATCCCAAGGCTCGGATAATTACTCGGAGAAAGTCAAATTTGTGATTTACCCACTACTACTAATTAATAACAATGAAATTTTCAACTTTGGTCCAGCTGTAAATTACAATTAGGAACCATTGTTACTACGTTCAAACTAATAGTATGGCTACTATGGGAACTGATAGAAATCCATGGGTTCCATCCTAAAACCAATTGGTGATAGGAGGAGGGGCCCATGAGACTTATATACTAGTTTCAGTTTTCTCTTGACACCGATGTGGGACAGTTATATGTTATATTTTTAGTTTCAATTGCCAACACCCTCCCTCAAACCCTTCAAGGTGAATCTTGGAGGGGTTGGACTTTTTTCTAATCGATTGGACAATCGGTCCAATTTTTTTCGATCGGTTGGGACCACTTGGCCCAAATTTTCAGCCCAGTTATACTGCTGGGTCAGTCATTTTTTTCGATTTCAGCCCAGATATACTGCTGGATCAGTTAAATATGACCCACAGTCGGCGACCCGCTCTGATACCATGATAAAATAGGTTCAGGAATCGAATTTGGGGAATAATTTTATTCACTATCTCAAATCATATGGGCAGTATACACGCCTATCTTATAGGCTTTACAAAGGAATACAATTAAGGTAAGATCTTCTACTCTAACCCTAATTCTATATACATGGTAAGAATCAATTGCTAATCTCCTATTAATTGTGATTGTAGGAAAATCAGCCTTGTGATTCTTTGTAATCTTCTCCTTCCAACACTACCCCTCAAGTTAAGTGATGGGATCACCAATGTTTAACTTGTCCAATACACTTCGAAAAGAATTTGAATTAACTGCTTTGGTCAAGATGTCTGCCAGTTGATCCTCTGACTTGACATAGGGCAACTCTACTATCTTTGCATCAATGATATCCTTTATAAAGTGCCGGTCTACCTCCACATGTTTAGTACGGTCATGTTGAACTGGATTTTCCGAGATACTAATGGCTGCCTTGTTATCACATAATAGTCTACATGGTTGTGTAGATTTGAGTTCGAGTTCTGTCATCAATCTCTTGAGCCATAAGACCTCTGTCAATCCACTCTTAATCCCTCGAAATTCTGCTTCGGCACTCGACAGGGCCACTACCTTTTGTTTCTTGCTCCTCCATGTTACCAAGTTACCTCCTACAAAGGTGAAATATCCCGCAGTCGACTTTCTGTCATTTGGATTTCCTGTCCAATCTGCATCAGTATAACCATGTATTTCCAAGTGCCCATGCTTTTTGAACAATACTCAATGTCCCGGGGTACTCTTCAAGTATCGTACTATTCTCAACACTGCTTCCCAATGTTCCTCTTGTGGTGCGTGCATGAACTGGCTAACTACTCCAACTGCATATGCCAGGTCTGGCCTGGTATGAGATAGATAAATAAGTTTACCAACTAACCTTTGATACCTCCCTCGATCAGCTAACTTAGCTCCTTCACGGATTTGTAGTCCGTGATTCTGGACCATTGGAGTGTCCACTGGTTTGCAATCAACCATTCCAGTTTCCGCCAAGATATCCAGCACATACTTCCTTTGGTTGATAAAGATCCCTTGCTTTGATCTAAGTACTTCTATTCCCAAGAAATACTTTAGATGACCAAGATCCTTCATTTCGAACTCCTTGGATAGATTCTTCCTCAGTTGCTCTATTCATTCTGCATCGTCACCAGTGATAATCATGTCATCAACATAAATAATGAGGCATGTAATCTTACCATTCTTCTTCTTAAGGAACAAGGTGTGATCTGAGTTGCTTTGACAGTACTCATACTTCTTCATTACTTCAGTAAATCTTCCGAACCATGCTCTCGGAGATTGTTTGAGGCCATACAATGTCTTCTTGAGTTTGCAAACTTCCCCACTTCGGAAGTCTCCGGTAAATCCTGGTGGAGGAACCATGTAAACTGGCTTAGTCAGTTCTCCATGTAGGAAGGCATTCGTCACGTCGAACTGGTGTAAAGGCCAGTCCCGATTAGCAGCTATCGAGAACAACACCCTCACGGTATTGATCTTCGCAACTGGTGAGAAAGTCTCAGCATAGTCAATGCCATAGGTTTGTGTATACTCTTTCGCCACGAGCTTTGCTTTATATCGGTCAATGGCTCCATCAGGTCTTTTTTTAATTGTAAACACCCATCTGCATCCCACTGTAGTAGCCCCTTTTGGTAGTTCGCTAATCTCCCAAGTCTTGTTCTTTAGTAGATCATCCATCTCGACGAGCATGGCATCTCTCCAGTGTTTAACTTTCCATGCTTCCTCGGCTGTATAGGGAATCTCCTCTTCCTCATAGAGTGCTGCTTCAAATGCCCTGGCCATCGTGGCCAAGTTCCCTTTCACAAAGTTAGCTACCGCGTACTGACTCCTTCTTCCCGTCTTTTCGGGTGAAAACCTCTTTGGCGGAATTCCACGGTTGCTTCGCGGTGGAAGGATATATCGACCTGTATCCTCGTCTAGAGTAGTGTTTTCCTCAACAGTTTCTGTCACAACAGGATCAGTAGTACTATTTTCTTGAGGTGGATCAGAAATTACCTCAGATTCCTCGGATATCCGTCGAGGCGAGATATTGGAACGCGGTTGAGAATCCTCTACAGTGGTCGAGACCTGCTCGGTGACAGTGCTAACTGGTTCTGTTGGATCCTCGTTGGAGTGATTTGAATCAGGCACAAACCAACTTAGGTAGTCTACTGTGTTGTATGACTCACTCTCCCCCTGACTGCTAAGTTGGGTTTGGTAGTAAAACTCTGTTTCCAAGAAGTTACAATTCATTGTGGTGACTATGCGTTTTGTAGTCGGGTCATAACACCTATATCCCTTTTGGTTTACCCCGTACCCCACAAACACACATTTGGTAGCACAAGGTGATAGCTTTGTTCTCTCATGTTTTGGAATGTGGACGTAAACAGTGCATCCAAAAACTTTTGGTTGGAGGTTAAGGTGTGGAGGTATTTTGGTGAGTTTGGAGAGAATATCAAGGGGGTTTTTTTGTGTAGGATTTTTGTGGGAAGTCGATTCATGAGGTAGATAGAGGTTGTAACTGCTTCAGGCCAGAAGTGGGTGGGGACTTTGGATTCAAACATCAAGGCTCGGGTTATCTCGAGAATGGTTCGGTTTTTTCTTTCTGCTACACCGTTTTGTTCTGGAGTATAGGGACAGGTGGTTTGGTGGACAAGGCCTTTTTCAGTGAGGAATTCTGTCATTCTTTGGTTCAGAAATTCCCTCCCATTATCAGATCGAAGAGTTTTTATGATGGTTTGGAACTGTGTTTGGATAAGGTTAAAAAACAGGATAAATTTATCGACTACCTCAGATTTGTGTTTTAGAAAATATATCCACGTCATCCTAGTGCAATCATCTACGAAAATCACAAAATATCGCCACCCATTTCCCCCAATAACAGGTGCAGGACCCCACACATCAGCATGAATAAGGGAAAAAATAGAATTCATACGAGTATTCGATGGTTTAAATGATTGTCTGTGGCTCTTGGCCAAAACACAAGTTTCACACGAAAAGTCTTTTGGAATAGAAAGTTTAGGGAAAAGTAAACTAAAATAACCAGGGGAAGGGTGTCCCAGTCGTTGGTGCCAAAGCCAAATCTCCCTTTTCGTGGACCCGTGAGCCAGCATCGCACTGCCTTGTTGAGCTATCTCATCCACGTAGTAGAGTCCTTGGCTCTCAGTGCCACGCCCAAGTATCTTCCTCGTCCGAATATCCTGCAAAATACAGAAGTCGGGATGCATCAGTAACGTGCAGTTCAATTCTTTAGTGACCTGGCTTATAGACATCAATCTTTGAGATAGAGTAGGAACATAGAGACAATTTGATAATCTCAAGGTCGGGGATATTTCAATGGTTCCCGCCCCAGCCACTGTAATTAATTCACCACTAGCAGTCTGTATGTAGGTTTTAGTGATATCACTAAAATTAACAAAATCACTCTTATTTGGTGTCATGGTGTCGGTTGCCCCACAATCGAATATCCAACCCTTTTCCTCACCCCATGTATCCCGTTTTACTGTAAATGCAGCGGAAATATGGTCCAAAGGCTCAAACTGATTTTTTAATGGGATAGGACTAGTATGCACTGTTTCAAAATAATCAGGGGGGTTTTCGCAAAAATCTATAATCTGGGGGTCATGCTGTAACATATCATATTGGTGGGGTTCTTTTCGAAATTTAATAAATGTCGGGGGGTCTCTATGCAAAAAACGGGGTACTGGGTGTAATTTACTAAAGTTTGGGGGAGGGTTACATAATTTGGGGTAACATTGAGGAATATTAGTGCAATTAGGGTTAGGGCCGATAAACCCTAACCCGTTACCTCCGAGAGATGCTCCGCCGTCCCCCTGTCTGCTCCGTGCTTTGCCGGCGAAATTGCCGGCTCCAATTACCCCTCCACCGCTCCCGCCTCTGCTGGGAGCCTCTGGTTCGTCCCTCTGTTTCCCCCGTCCGACTGAATCGCGATTTCCAGTCGATTTAGCCGCCGTCTCCTCTCCGGCTGACATCCCGACCACCATTTTGGCTTTCGCCGTTTGCCTCTCTTCCCACCATTCGGGGTATCCGTGCAATTGGAAGCACGTTTCGCGAGTGTGCTTTTGCATTCCGCAGTGGGAACACCACAGCTTTGATTTGTCCACCGGTTTGTTCCCCGGGCGGTGAGCGGTGGCGGGTTGCCTTGGGTTTCCGTTCCAGTGACCACCTGGTCGCTGTCCTTGAGCAGCCAGTCCATGTCCGATTCCCTGCGCTTCTCCTCCTCCGTGGTTATGGGTGATCTGGTTTGGGGATTCTGGTGGCCCCATCCTTCGTCGGGCCGCCTCCTTTTTAACCCACCCATAGGCGGTTTCCAGCGGAGGTGGTGATACCTCTTTGAGGATGTCCCGCCGGACTCCCTCATGTTCGTCGTTGAGCCCCGCGAGAAATCTGAGCAGCCTCTTTGTGTTGGTGTAAACCCTGAACTGGTTCACGCCTTTCTCACCGCAATCGACCGGTTGCTTTTGACACCGATCGATATTGATCCACATCTCACTCCAACGAGGATCCAACAGGAACAATGCTTCTTCACATTTTCATTCATTTTATAAATTTCTTACAATAGACCATCCACACTCTAACACTGTCTAGTCAAAGCTTCATTAAAATCCGAGCTTATATTTGCATCTATAAAACAATTATTGAAAGAGTTGTCATCTTATACAAGCATCCCTTTTTCGATCATAAACACTTACGGAAGAAGATAAGTTACATTTATCTTAAACAGTTATTGTAGTTTCAAGAATGGAAGGATTATATAATTATGATTTGTGTGATCAACCACTAAAACTGCCCCAGGCAGCGGCGGATCCAGGTGGGGTCGAGTGCCGCCGGAAAGAACCTTTCTTCGACCTCTGACCCTACGGCGTTCACGTCTTCGCCCCAACCTCACGCAGTGTGAGATAAGACCGAGCAGAGAGAAAGAAAGGAAGTGAGGCGGGACGAAGTCCGGAATCTGGCGGCGGCATCATGGCGGAGGCGGCCGATGTCGAGAAGAGGCTTTTAATTTTTTTCGCCTAAGAGAGAGAAAAGAAAATGGGTTTGGCTATGGGTGAGGAGTGAGAAGGGAGTTCTCATTATTGTTTTTTCTTCCCAATATTTACCTAGGGACCAAGACTTAAATTGCATCAATAAAGATGCACCCATAATTTACTAATTTTAAAAATTAGAGATCTTGAATTATGTACTCTAATTGTAAAATGGCCTTTGAAATTTTCTTTCTTTATTTGTAATAATTTTAATTAATACTATTACATATACTTTTTTCTATATCACTAAATAAACTTATCTAAAATAAACACCTACTTATGTTAAGTAAATATTTCTTATTTTCTTCTAATTTTAGTTTTATAATTTAAAATTTCAACCTTATTATTCATATTCAAATTATTTTAAATTTTTAAAAATTTGAATGTTACAGAAAAAGTATACTCATTTCATCCCACTATAAGCGACTCGTATTTTTTTTGACGTCCCAGCTAATGTAAGTCATTTTTTCTTTGGCAAAATATAACATAATTATTCGTTTACTTTATCATTTTGCTTCTGTTATTTATCTCATCTTCTATTTTATTTTTTCGTTCACTTAATTTTCTAAACATCATTTTTTAAAATTCGGTACTCAAAAGGTGCGACAAATGGAGTATGATGTTTTAAGAATATCCATACTCACATAAATTATTGATATTAAAATATATTGTTATAAAAATAATTATATAAATATTATTTAAATATTTATAATGTCGTTCGACCTCATGATATTTAATTTTTTGATCCGCCATTGCCCCCAGGTTTCCGATTCCATCCGACCGGTGAAGAGCTCGTGTCTCATTACTTATCTCCGAAGGTACTCGACCCCAATTTCACCACGAAAGCTATGGGCGAGGTTGACTTAAACAAGGTTGAGCCTTGGGATTTGCCATGTAAGTTATACTAGTATGTAATAAGATTTTCTTGATTCTTTGAGTGTTTAATCCATATTCTAATCTCAAAATATGTTTCGGATTTGGCAGGGAAGGCGAAGACTGGGGAGAAAGAGTGGCATTTTTTTTGTTTGAAAGACAGGAAGTACCCGACTGGGTTGAGGTTTAATCGAGCTACGAGTACTGGGTACTGGACGGCCACCGGGAGGGATAAGGAGATTTACCGAGCAAAAATCTTGGTCGGGATGAAAAAGACTTTGGTTTTCTATGTAGGGAGAGCCCCTAGAGGAGTAAAAAGTAATTGGGTTATGCATGAATACAGATTGCAAGGAAAGAGCTACAATATGTTTTCTAAGAGCATCTACAATAGCGCCTAGCGCACCGCCTAGCCGAGCGCTGGCGCTAGGCGGTGCGCTAGGCGGTCTATTGCAGCCTCCCAGCAATTTTCGCGAAAAAAAACCGCCTAGCGCTAGGCGGTTCCGTGGCGCTAGGCGGTGCGCTAGGTGATCCGCTAGGCGCTATTGCAGCGTCCGGATCGCCTAGCGCGAATTTTTAATTTTTTTTTTGTTTCCGAAACACTATATATACGAGACTTGCCCGACATGCGCCAAACGGAGGCTCATATTCGACTCCAAAAGAATTTAATTGAAGAGTTATGGGCGCGGAGGACTGCACGGCAGTAGTTTTTTTTGTTAATTATATAATTTTTTTTAATTAATGTACTTTTAAATTTTAATAATATTATTGAATTTTCTCGTATATGTATCGTAAATTAAATTGCGTATTCTGTGTGATTGTTAATTATTTGTTTTATATAATTTTGAGTGATGTGGCTATTGATGTGGCTGGGCTATTTATGATGTGGCTAGGCTATGGGTGGGCTATTTATAATGTGGCAGAAGGATTTTTAGTGTTGATGATGTGGCAGGAGGAGTTTGTGGCTAGGCTATGGCTGGGCTATTCCTATTGTGGATGGCCTAAGATTCACAAATTTCCTCTGTTTTCCCCTGTTTTGCTCTGTTTCCTATGTTCAAGCAATCAATTTGTTTTTTCAGTCTTGCAGAATGAATGGGTAGTTTGCAAAGTATTCAACAAGACTCTAGGACAAAAGAAAGTCCACATATCAGAAATGTTGAGCTGTGTTGAATCTAGTCTTGATTTACCTCCATTGGTGGATTTTTCATCTGGTGAAAATACGAGACATACGAATGCTGCTGTTCATGTGACCTGCTTCTCCAATCTAATACAGGATAATCAAGATATATCTGTTGAAGAATACACCTCTTCTTCAAACACAAATCTCGTTTATCCGGCTACAACTTTTTCGTCTCAACCCACTCCATGCACCGAAAATTTTCATTTCCCAGATTCTGATTTGAAGCAAGAACCGATAAGTGGTGTGGAACAAATAGCTCATACTACATGAAACAAAATGCTGCAGCTGATTTTTCACAAAATAATATGAAACAGCTACGGCCATCTCTATGTATGAAGTTGGAGTTGGTCCGTACGATGATGATCAAGATATTTCCATCATTTCAACACGGCAAATATAATTAGATTTCTTGTGGAACTACTGAGTTTTGGATAACGTAGATTTAGAATAAAAGGAGTGGCAAAAGACTTGGGAGTTTAGAGAAATGTGAACTTTCCTCTTTAGTAGATAGTAGTACTTATTAAGATTAAGATTGTTGCTTCTTCATGTATAAAAAGATGATCAAATCCTGTGCCTTGGATTCTGCCTTAATAAGTCATTTCTTCTTTTGGGGGACTTTTTCTTGTATTATGATGCTAGATTAATTTTGAGATATCTACTTTTTTAGATTTACTAGTACTAGTAGTAGTATATTTTTGATGCGCAGGTGGAGCTCTCTCTGTGAACCAATTTCTGAACCCTCATAATTTTTAGGCCGCCAACTCCATATGGACTTGTATTTTAATCTTAATTTTGAATTAGCTTAATGGATAACTAACAAAAGCATAAAATCGAAATGCAATAGATCAAGGATCGTAAATAAATTCATAATTCCGTAAACGGTAACATAATCTCTTTTGTATCTGAAGTCAATTCATACAAAATAAATATTTAGCACATGCAACTTTAAAAAATGAATATATTAAAAGAATTAAATAATAATTTCTCTACAAAAAAACACATTCATTTATATGTACAGGTATAAATTTTCATCATCTAGATTTTATTAATGCGTAGATATTAGAGTAGCAACTACAGGCTAAATGAGAACAAAAATACTGTCGGCCCGGTTTTTTTTCGTGGGTGGAAACACAGCAGGGGCTGCTGTGCCTTCCAACGACGGCGTTTTCATTTAATTATTGTATTCTTTACCTTTTGAATCAAGCTACACTTGAAGCGGTAGAATCTATAATTATATGTTATCAATGATTTTAGTATAAGAACTATTCTACTGTCCACATCGTGTGACGATGTAATTATAATCATTTAATAATCTGCTAATTAGTGATTTTTAGTAGTAATAAAAATTGTACTACTCCTATAGTTTAAAATTATTTTAACTAGTATAGTTATAAGTAAATGTAATACTCCTAGTAGATTATCTAATATTTAAAAATTTAAATTATAATTAGAGCTTATTAATTGCAATAGGGAGTTTTTATTTCAAACTCCCTTCGTTTCAATATGTATCTCACTTTGACTCTGACACGTATTTTATTAAATGTAAAGGAAACTGGATTAAAAAAGTTAGTGTCAATGGTATGTGGATTGTACTTTTATATACTTCATCCGTCTCACTGAAGATAACTCACTTTTTTTAATCCCAACAAAATGACTTATTCCTAAAAATAGAAATACATTTTTTTCTATTTTATTTGCTCTCGTTTACTTTATTCTCTCCACTCAACACACAAAATTAATTTGCATAATGTATCGTGTCGCTCAAGGAAAGGGTCATCTTCCATCGAGAGAGAAATGCAGTAGTGGAATATATGGCCCATTATCAAAAATAGTAAAAGTGAAACTAACAATTAATAAGGGACGAACCAAATGAAAAATTGGAGCACACAATGAGGACAAAGAGACTAGTTTTACACTATAAATTTATCAAATTTGAAAACTCATCTAATATTCAAATTCAGGTATAATTGTTATTCTCTCTGTCCCTGAAAAGAATGAACATTTGTTTGTCACGCGTTTTAATGCATAATTGGTAAAATAAGAGAGAAATAGATAGAAAAAGTTTTTAAAGTATTGTTAATGAAGAATGAGTCTCACCTTAGTAGAGAGAAAATAATTTTTAAAATAGAATGTTCATATTTTATAGGAACCGACTAAAAAGGAAAAGGTTCATACGTTTCAGGGACGGAAGGAGTGCTAAATTATAATTTTTCGTTGAATTTTGGCCATGCAATTAAATATAAAATTGATCTAACATTAATTTATTATAATTGTAGTCGTTAAATTAAATTTAAACGACCATGCAACTAAATATAAAATGTGAAATTTTAGTTAGTAAAATAACTAATCCAAAAATTTTAATGAGTTGTTCAATTAATTAATCATTACGGAGTATTAAATTTAAATCATTATTCAACATAGATCACTAAAATATTTTATGGATTGGTGAGAGCAGCCGGCAGGCAACAGCTGAAAGCAATTTGAATGGATGGAAATGATTAAGGCCATTAGCAATGGGGCGCCCTAAGGCGCCACACGTCATCAGTTTTATCCTCCTACCCCCACCTACAATGTGGCGCCCTAAGGCGCGCCCTAAGGTGCGCCCTATGAATATTTATTTTATTTAAATATTTAAATAACAACAAAAATTGGGAAACAACTTCATTTCATTTATAGAAATTAATACATTACAATACGAATTAAAAAAATACGCAAACTCAACGACGGCGG
Organism: Salvia splendens; assembly: GCF_004379255.2. NCBI lineage: Eukaryota > Viridiplantae > Streptophyta > Magnoliopsida > Lamiales > Lamiaceae > Salvia > Salvia splendens. The sequence goes on along the minus strand of NC_056037.1, from coordinate 11,927,625 downwards.
TTACGGGCCCACATTTCTTCAATCATGTTGTTCATGAGTTGAACATGGTCTTGTTGGTTGCGCATTGAGGCTTGTCTAGCTAGAACCTCATTGAAGCACGACGGTAATCCTCTAGCGGGGGGCTCGGTCGCCGTGTTGGACGAGCTAGATGCACCGTCATCATCGTTCCAGTCGGTGATGCTCCCACCCTCATGCTCGACTATCATGTTGTGCATGATTATGCACGCATACATGACATCGGCGATGACTTCCTTGAACCAGAGACGAGCCGGCCCCTTCACAATTGCCCACCGTGCTTGGAGCACACCAAATGCCCGCTCGACATCTTTCCGCGCCGACTCCTGCTTTTGCGCAAATAAAGCCCTCTTCTCATCAATTAGGCAGCTGATCGTCTTCACAAAAACAGGCCACCGTGGGTATATGTCATCGGCTAAGTAGTACCCCATGTGGTATTGGCGGCTGTTGGCAGTGAACTCGATGGCCGGGCCGTTGCCATTGCATTGCTCGGTGAAGAGGGTGGATGAGTTGAGGACGTTAATGTCGTTGTTCGACCCGGCTACGCCGAAGTAAGCATGCCAGATCCAGAGTCGATGGTCAGCGACGGCTTCGAGGATCATCGTCGGGTGGCTGCCCTTGTATCCACTTGTGAATTGACCTCTCCACGCCGTCGGACAATTCTTCAACTGCCAGTGCATATAGTCGATGCTCCCTAGCATTCCAGAAAAGCCGTGCGCCGGCTCGTGCATCTTCATCAGGCTCTGGAAATCAGCGGCAGTCGGCTTGCGCAAATATGTGTCGCCGTAGGCCTCCACAACTCCCCTACAAAATCTCTTCAGACACTCCCGGCCTGTTGTCTCCCCGACGTGGAGGTACTCGTCGAAAATGTCCGTCGTGGTGCCGTAGGCCAACTGACGGAGAGCAGCCGTGCACTTTTGCAACGGTGTAAGACCGGGTCTGCCGACGCCGTCTTCCCGATACGTGAAGTATTCATCACGTGATGACAACGTCTAGACAATGCAGAAAAAGGTAACACAGCATTCTAAACTGACAGCGGAAAACAGTCTGTCCCCACCGTGGTTGATCAGCAAAATAGTCTGCAATCAGACGTTCGAACAAGTGAATGAGAAACGAGGTTTAAATAGCTATCGAAAACGCGTGCCATCGTTCGCGACCATCGTCCGCCGATCCCGCAATGGGGCGCCCGATGGCGCAGACGATGGCCTATCGTCCGTCGATCCCACAATGGTATCGTCCGCGACGTAGGGCGCGCCCTATGCATCAGCCGCGGACGTAGGGCACGGACGATGGCGGCCACCCACAATGTGGGCATCGTCCGCGCCCGAGGATGATGGACGCCATCGGGCGTGCCATCGAGCGCCCCATTGCGGGTGGCCTAAGGTGTGTAAAAGTTGAGAAGGTAAAGGCTGAAGTAATTAAATGGAAACGCCGTCGTTTTGAAGGCACAACAGCCCCTGCTGTGTTCCCACAACAGCAGGGGATCCACTCCCGTCGGCCCAACCTGGGGTGGTAATAGCATCCACATCCATGCTCTTGACAACGAGCACGGATGTGGGCCCGGACCCACTTTTATTACTATTTTACTACATGCTCTTAGGCAAGAGCACAACACCCACATCTGTGCTCTTCCGCAAAGACAAGCTCAAAGGTCTCACCATTCTATTATTCAATTTAAATAAAAACATTTTCACAAAATTAAAATGCATTAAAAATACCCGGAATAATATTACGAATTACAAAATAATTTAAAATTACATAATTAAAATTCTAAAAATTAAAAATTACATAATTAAACTCCTAAAAAATAAAAATTACATAATTAAAGGCTAAAAATACCCCCGTGGAACACTATTCATCCGACTCTACCCCCAATGTTCTTTGGAGACCCCGTATCATTGCCACATGCGATCGAAGTTGCTCGGGGGTCAAAGTTAACCTATCGGCCAAATTGAGTTGGGCTAAAACCCCCTACAACGAGTTGGTGGGGGGTTGAGGTGGCATAAAGGGAGCGGGAACGGGATCGGGGACGGATGGAGTCACGGCTTCTTCCTTCCTTGCGGTCGGCGTTGGGAACTACTCGGGCCGGCGTCAGAGCTACCCAAGTTAGCTCCGGCGAGCTGGGTGGACACCTCATCGGAGCTGGCATCGGATAGGGATACCGACCTCGACCATTTTTCGGAGGAGCTAGAGGAGGATGATACGCCTCCCCTATACTTCGGATGCACACGCACCTCCTGCCAAACATTGAGGTACTTGAACGGTTTGTAGTGTTGGGACTTGGGATTGGTAGGTCGCCAACGCGGCACTGATGATGTCGACCTCGCTTCTGCCGCTCCCCGCCGACCGCTCTTCCTGGAGGTAATACCCCTGGAACTTTTGGATTTCTTCGTTGGCTCTGTATATGGCATTGCGCACCATACTCTCGTTGCGCTCGATTGTTCCAGCCGGTCAGTTTTCATTGTACCGGCGACAGATGCACCACCAAAAATGGTCCCCAGATTGGTTCGTGCCAATCACCGGATCTTCGGAGATAGACAAAAAAGCTTTGAATAATAGCTCCATCTGCCCCGGAGTGTACGGGGTGCGGACACCACGAGTAGGAAGAGCAGAAGTTTGAGAGCCGCCGCTCCCTCCCGCTCTAGGTACGGGTGGTTCGGGTGCCCACCCGTATTGCCCATCGGGGGCATCTTGGTCATCGACCGAGTAAGGCCGGTAGCCACCCGGAGCTTGCGAACTTTGGGTTTGAGCAGGGGCTGAAAATTCTGTTTCCGGACTAGGAAATTGTTGTGAACCGAACCATTCGGGATTCCAACCGTGGGAGCCGGAGGGGTGATCGCTGGAGCCGGACATTTTTTTGTTGTAAGAGTGAAAGAAAGATTGAGAATTAAAAGAATGGAAATGAGAGAATTTAGATGAGAATTGTGTAGTGTGGTGTGAAATTTTGTGTGTGGAAGTGGGAGGTATTTATAGATGAAAATGTGTATTTTTGGGGAAAAAAATTAAAAAATAAATTAAAAGTGGAGAGAAAACGGATATAATTTTTTGGGAAGTGGAAATTCTTTTTTTTTTAATTGGATTTTTTAATTAAAATCCGATTTTTTTAAAAGAAAATTTGAATTTGCCAACAACAATCCAATCATGAGCCGCCACGTCAACATGCTCTTAGCTAAGAGCAGCAACGGCAAGAGTGCAGCGGCGAGCAGCATTCCGCTCCGCTGCTGGCACAGACGGACGAACGCCGTGTCCGACCGCTGCGATGCTCTACAGCTGGGCATGTAAAAATTAGTAGTAGGTCCCCACCTTACTTTTTGTTACCTTTTTTTAATAATGGAACCGCCTCTATCAAAATTTTGGTCCTTCTCCAGCTAGTCCATTTAACAATAAAATTAGATTTCGATATTTAATATCTATATTTTAAAGATGCATACAAAAGTGTATATATTAATAAATGTATGAGCTGTTTCACTCTTAGAAATGCATAAATTAATTAAAATTGATAGCATATTTAGATTATTTAATTAATTGAGTTATAACTCTAATATGGACTAAAGCGGGTGGATCAATATTGATTCTATAATAAAGTAAATTTATTAAACTTAATTAAGTTGGGCTCAACCCAGTATATTAAAACCTATCAGTACTATGTTTTCTTGCCAAAAGACTCTTGATTTTATTGTTTTCGGTTTCTATGTCATTTCTTTTCAATATTTGAAGTCTGCAATTGTACTCGCTCCTATCCATGATAGTCGGCACGCTTGGATGATGCCAATATTATAGGATATGTTGTTTTGTATATTAAATGAATGAGAAAAAATAGTATTATATATTTATATTAATGATGTGATATCTTTTTACGAGACAAACTAAAAAAAATGGGTGACATCTAACATGAGAATAAGGTCGACTATCGAGTCGTTGTTGGGTTCTCATATATAATTGCTTGTCGTTGAGTCGAATCGGGCCGATCTCATAAAAATAATGCGTCCATTTATACATACTGAAAAATTTATTCCAAAGCAGATACTCCATTCTTTTCCTCTCAAACAGCAGTTCCCAGCATATCCCTCAGATGAAATTATCAGAGTCAGATGAGAATTACTGAATCAGGAAATTATATATCGAAGGTCACCTGCCAAGAATTAATTATGAAGAATGTTGGATTCATTCGGAATAAACCCTATTGGAGTGGAGGGACAAGTATTTGCAGTACAATCCCGCATCCGCAGCAGCTGATAACGTCCCTTGCTAGAGCTTCACGAGTGGCTCGTCGGAATTCTCAACGAGGAACTCGAAAAGTTCAACGATTTCTACGTCGATAAGGAGGAAGACTTCATCATCCGCTTCCAGGTTTTTCCCCTTTTTGGTGTCTTAGTAGTTTGTTGATTAGTTTCAGTTACATAATTTTATTCGTGATGGATTGAGATTACAATTACATGGAATTGAATGTTTGCTTGTTCAGATTCATAACGGTGTGTTTGAAGACAGTAAGTAAGTCAAAAGTAGGAGAGAGGAGAAATAAACCTAAAGATAAAATTAACAAAGAGATAAGTTAATTCATAGTCATCTATTGAAAGCAGGGATTAACTTTGTTACATTCCGTTAATGGATTGTTGAATATTATGTGTTTGAATTGAACTTTGGGATGATGGGTGGGTGAGGCGATAAGGTTCAAGAACTTACTTCGCATGAGAATCAGAGATCATGAACCCCTCATTCTCAACGTAGAAACCGTCGAACTTTTCGAAACCAAGAAGTTGCACTGCAATATAAATTGGTGCGAAATGTAGGCATGGCTGTTTAGTAATGCAAGTGTAACTCTGCTGTTGGTGTATGAAACCTGAAAAGAAATGGTGCTTATTGAGGCAATGTGAGACTGGAAAATTGTGATAGAGATAGCTCTGTGACTATGAGTGACAAGTGGTGTGGAAATGACATGAACTATATATACTAGTATTATGATAGTGGAATTAAATCTTTGTTACTTGGAGGGTTCAAAAGAATCTCCCATGGCATATTCCATTTCTTCCTGATATTTATTTATTTTACCTTACTGGAATTTTCTAAATGGAACACACCAGTTGTGTCAATGAAGTTATTAATTGATAGATACTTAATGCTTTTCTAGAACCGAATATCGATGCGTAAAGGAAAGAGTAGAATATCGTCAACGTGAATGCGATGCTGTTAAATTTCTGTGGTTGTAGTTAGTTTTGAACTTTTCATGTGAAATACATAGAGAGACAGAGGAAATAGTTATGGATTTTGTCTTTCCACATGCTTGGTCACTTAGATTATGGAATAAGAAACAGAAATTGCACTCAGATAGAACGAGATGAGAGAAGACCAAAGCTTATTACGTTGCTATCATGAATATTGAACTCATTGGAGGTTTTGGCATATGCTATATATTGCTAAGGAAAAACTCATCATCATCAACTCCCCCCACTCCTCACCAAAGGAAGGAGCTAGCTACATATAGAGAAGGCTCAAGGATATAGATTCATATAAGTATAGTGAGATATAATATGTGCACATACATTGACGTGAATAATTTTCCTGAGGTTTTTTTATTCCCATTTGAATGTTTTATGTTTCAATAAAAAAAAATAGGAATGTAAGGATAGGCTATTTTGTTCTACTTGAAGTATCCCAAAATCAGCTGCTGCCTGCTGGTTACTGCAAATAAATAACAACTGCATTCAGATGCGAAATCTAAATTCTTGTCATTTGGATTGGTGGGGTTTATAGGCATTGTTCTTTTTTTGAGGCCAGCTGCAATTAAAATGATAGAACAGGGCATATAGTATTTGTGCAGTTAGTTGTATACCAATAAACATTACCAGTGAGATGCGTCACTAGAGAGATTGAAGGCATGGGGAAGTATGAATTTGCTGTTTAGAACTGAGACTGAATTTAGCGATGAAGATGGAGATAAGGAAGGACTATGTCTAAATCCATGGAGAGATGGTCCTTTCAAAAGACTAATACTCTCTTAACTTGGCAGGTAAAACAGCTGATTCGTTCTCTGCAGCGTGGTTATCAAGGCCTTTCTCACTGTCAGCTGTCTACATCAGTTTCATTTGTCTTACTTATCTTGTGTATTCCTTATTAGGCTTTATCAAGATTTTGAAGAAATATGGTATACCAACTGGGGAACTATTGAGTCTACCTTTTACTCAGCTTTCTGTCCACCAGCTCTTTTTTTGCCTAACTAATCACGAGTTTAGCTCGTAAGTGTGAAGCAAATCTGGAGCTCCTCTTTCCACAAGAAGATGAGGTTGTCGAGTCAACCTTTGTTGAACAAAAGCAGAATGCTGATCTATTAAATGCATCTATGGAAGCAAAATTGCCACCTGGTGAAGAGGCGACCACTCTTGCTGCCATTAAAGCTAAACGATACCCTAGAAGGCACCTATAACCCTCTTGCACTCTCGTATATCATTGGAAACCAAGATAAAGATGTCACAGGTGCATTGACAGCAGGAAACTCTGTCTCGTGATTCTTTTGTTACCCTGCCTAAAGAAGAGGACGCAACCGAAGAAGTTTATTCCCCATGTAAAACCTTTATTCTTTATTGTATGCGCTCTCTTTTCCTCCAGAGTTTGCTGTGTGATGTTTCTCTCTTTTCATCTAGAGTGTGCTGTGTAATATTTGCTCTCGTGGCAGTTGACAATAATAACAATGTAACTTGCTTAAGAAGCTGCCAAGTGATGACAGAAATTAGATTGCATTTTTCACATGTAAGTTGTCAAAATGTTTGGATTATAGTAGGATATGAGTTCTGGACACATGACTTCCTGAACTTCCAATGTTCTTGTATTTTTTGTGTATAACTTTGAGAGGATTCTGATGATTGATTCAGGATTTAGGTAAATAACACCAGAAAAATTATCTACACATGCTGCAAATGCTTTCCTTTACACTCTTATCACAAATATTAAAACGACATCTCCCTAACACTGGACGAAATTTCATAAGTCATGTTTGTCACATGATGTGGTGGTCTTTTTCATAGTAGAATGGCATAGGTATGGACTTGAATGCCCTATAATTTTCCACGTTGTTGAAGTGCTCATGCTCCAACCTGCATGATTGATGTCCATTAATGGTAGAAACACGATTTCTAGGCATTGAAGGATCGCAAGGAACATACCTGAAGAAGTTCCAAATGCCACGACGAAGTATCTCCAAGCAGGCAATAACAGCGGTCATGGCATTTCTGTGGAGAAATGGCAGATTGAAATCAAGGACCAGCTGCATCCATACAAGCCTCAGAAGTATGTTGGCTACCTGCAGTTTCATGCCAGACACTCTCTGTAAGTTTAGTTCTTATGTTTGTGGCAACGTGTTTTCCTAGAGGGAAAGAGAAAGACTACTCACAATAGCTACTACATATACAGCTTTGTTTGATATCAGAAGCTTATCTCTCAGCCATCTGTTCTTGGCTTTCTTTTGCAGGAGACCCCAATCCACTACAATATCCCAATACGTGTTGTAGATGGTCGTGATGCCAGATGTTGCTGCAGCCATGATTCTCCAAAACGACGATGCATTGCCATTTTGTACAGTGATATCATACAATGACCTCATCACAAGAGCAACGACTGTTGAGAAATACTTTAGGCCATTGAGGCCCTGCATAGCGCTTTTCTCCTCAAAGACACGACGGAGGCACTGAGTTCATCCAAGCAGCAAAGTTTTAGCTGAGAAGACTGAATTTAAGATTAATATGATCAATGGAGTTTAAGTTACCTGAAGGAGGCGCAGCCAGAATGGAATAACGGCTACAGCTATGTATAGAAACTTGTAAGTACTGCTGTTTGTGCATTCGTTCGATCTTTTTCTGAAGTCACCCCACACGTAGTAACATATATAATATTGTAGACTTCTGATAGCCTGAATCTGATGTACAAAATGAATCGGGATGTGGCAGTTAGGCTGCGGCTGAGGCTCATTTCCCCCAACAAACTTTTAGAAAACGGAGGGATATTTCATCATTTCAAATTTATTAAAAAATAGTACTAATATTAATATAGAATCTGAAATTAAAGTTTCGCTCAGCTCGTCTCTCTCTGCTATCTAACTGGCATGGCTTTCTCCTAGGGTCTGGCTCGCGCGGAAACATCCCAGACCAGAGAAACTGCTAGCCACCCTCCAACTTCGATAAGTTATCCAGAATTTCTTCGTTGCTTTTAACATTGATTTACTCCAAGATTGATATAAAGAAGCTTTAATAAATTTTTTTAAAAATGATTATTTAATTTGTGTTCGAATGGCTGAAGTAAAGCCTAAATATAGAGTATGTTGATTGAAAATTTCATGCATGTATGAAATGAATTCAGTGCTATACTTTGCAAAGAGTTGCTTCCTAGCATGAAATGTTCAGCACCGTCCGTCACTGCAGTTAGGTAAAAATCATGATCCTATTCACTAGTGTTGTTTATTTAGCTTAACATATTGCATTTAGATGATGTAGATAATGTGGTACCTGGCTCGTCATCTGATCTGCCATGAAAAAATCAATGAAGGTAACCTGCAAAAAGGGCAGCCTGAATTCAGATGGCAAAGTGGTGTGACAGTTTTCATTTGTATGTTTTCCTGTTTTTCATGATGTGCAGACCTTGTAGAGAGGGGCACAGATGCAGTGGAATGTAGAACGAATGAGAAAGAAACGACTGGAACGGTATATTATGTTGAAGGGACATAGTGTTATAACAAGCACAACCTGAAATAGAAATATTCATTAGTTTTTCATCAGCATTTCAGTGTTGTGGCCCCTTTTTATTAAAGAAGAGCTTTATATTAGACTCACAGTTACTAGGAACAACGGAAGCAGTTCAGTTATTAATCGGAATTTCTCTGTCTCCGGATCCATCTCCAAGTCGAGATGAGCGAGAATAGCAGCCAGGGTGAGTACTGAGAGTCCAGAGGCAACGACCAAGACTTCTCTGAAGCCAAGCGACGTCTCTGGTTTGGAGCCAAATATAAAGGGGTAGTTCACCCTTAATCGCCTCCACAAATAGGTATCCGCTCCGTACATGACCATGTGCAGGACGATGTATCCAAACAAGCTATGAAGACCAAAGTTTATCAGTTCAGCACCCAGTTCAGTTTTGGGTGTGGAAACAGCGAAAAAATTTGAGAAAACATACCTGTATAGTGGGAATATGTTCGTCATATACTGTCTTCCTCCTTCGTGCTGAAGAAGATTGCGAGCATAAACAGAGACGATGATGGCAGCAATCAGAGCTATACAGCAACCACTGAATAAACCTGCACACAAGTCAGTAGTTCTCACCTGAATCTTTATGAATACTATACTTGCAAAGAGTAAAAGTTTTGTGAAGAACAATTGCTTGTTGCTAACAATATATTACCTAGAAGGAACGTTATCCGGTGCCTCTCTCTTTTCACTCCCGGTCTCAACACCTTCATTCCTTCTCTCCGATTTCCATTTGCAAAGTGCTTGATATACGAGGCCTCTAGTTTTTCGGTGAGTTTGTAAATCTAGCAAAACAGAAGATGGGAACTTTGCGTAATACTTTGCTGAAATCCTTAAACTGAATGTGTATATGTTGCTGCATTGCAAACCTCCTCGGAGCTTCCAAGAGATGATGTGTCGACTATTTGCAGGTATGTTTTTGAAGCATTCCGTGAAGTTATCTGCAAATAATTCAAGAAGTTTAGTGAAAATTCAAGAAAGCTAGTTGATTGAAGGTGAAGTGCAATGTAACAAATACCTTGTCATATTTCTTCATGATCTTGGAGAAGGCAAGTATATTCAAGAAACTGCAACATCAGTTCTGTTAGTCATGTTACAATATCACATTCTATCCCAAACTTTTCTGAAAGTCGTGATAGAATTGGAAACTGTCAAATGTTGGGATAGAAAGTGATATTAACCCAATATAGAAAGTGCCAATGGAAGCTCTCACCTGTAGCTCTTGAGAAGGCGAAGCTGCTGGTGGAACTCGATGAAGGCCTTGCGCATCTTCTTCTCCGCCCTCTTCAGCTCGTCCTTGCTGAACGACAGCTCCAGCTTTGAGCTCATGATGACGTTTTTCAGAGTCGAGACAGGGGTATCAGGATCAACATTGATCTTGACATGTTCCAAAACTTGCAAACGTGCAGGCCTCAAACCCTCAAGATCCTTAGTTTTCTCCTCGTCCTCAACTTCTTGAATCACATCCATATGCACTCCTTCAGGGCTTCTAGCCACTGGACTCAAAACCACGCTAGCAGCTGCCGTTTCTAGCACTTGATCCGGCCTCTTGACTCTGATCCTCAAAGCAATCAAAGCATCCATCTGCTTGCTAAGCTCCTCGGCATTCTCCCGTATACCCTGAACCTTCCCCTCGTGGAACGTCCTCACCTTATCGAATTCAAGGTCGAGCTTCTTGAAGAACTCGAGCTCTTGCTCAGCGCCTTCTGCTGACAGCTTCATGAGCAAGGTCTGGTATGCACTTTGTGGGATCATGACAGCCTCTTCTTCTCTCGCCTTGGGTGAGCTCCGGCCGGTGAGGCCACTGAAGGCCCTGTACATGGCCTGCCTCTGTCTCGTGAAGCCGGGGTTGCTGCTCTGCTGGTGGGATTTTAGGAGGGCTTTTATGTGTTTCTTGAGATAGGAGTAATCCATGTATGCTCCCTGCCATTCTTGCACCATCTGTGAGGAGAACTCTTTTTCAAACTTCATTTTTCAAAATGGAAAGACTCTTCTCTTACATGTACAATTCTTCCAACAATTTTGGTGCTTTAAATGGTTCAACTATGGCAAAAACGAGTTGTTTTTCAACTGGGATAATGGCTTCAAATGTGGCTGCTAATTATTAAGTGCATGCTTCTATCAGTTGATATTTTTGGGGGGTCTACTCTTTATTTCCAGAAAGGATTATGGACCACTTATGTTTTACTTTGGTGAAAGAGTTGAGACACAGAGTATGGATACAGTGCATGCCTAGCTTACTCTACGTTGACGTTGTCTTCACCCACAACATTCAATACATGTAGTAGTAATCTTTTATTCTCTCTGTCTACAAAAAATTTTGTCACCTTCATTTACACTAGTGTAGGTTTAACTAGACTTATCATCTTATAACCTTTTATTCCTCATTTTTTACGAATTTTGGTTTGGTCAATATATAATATTACCAATCATTTTATCATAAACTCAATTTTATGGAGGGAGAGTAATTCAGTATTTTTTTCACAAAGTTATCCTTCAGTCTCTACACCAACCAATGATTGTTGTAAACCCATGCCGCTTGTGCCAATGACAAAATTTGAGCGTTTCATTTACATAGAATTTAAGTATTGTGTATTGTAAATAATTTTATTTGAAAAAAAAATGAATAACTATGTCAATATTTGTCTTTTTTTGGTTTTATTAATAGATTCTCGTATTGTTATGATATCATTTAATTTGATACAAAATCATATATTTCTGTTATTTTAAGTGTTTAGTAGTAATTTTTTTATAATTAAGAATTTGAAATATATATTATGTTTTTTTATCAGGCATTCTAAATATAATTAAATCTATTTTAGATAACACACAAATAAAAGAAATAAAAAGGTAAATATTTTAAGTTTTGTTGGTATTATTGATAGAGTATAAAAATATGATTGGATTGAAACGTATTATAAGTGGATGCGTGATAAATCAATCTTTTTATTAAGTTATACGTTGTTGTTTAAGAATTTCGAGTAGCGATTTAATATATAATTGTTGTACTTTTTGGAACTATCTCATACGATCAAAATTTAGATAAAATTTGTCATTTAAATCACTACAATAAGCTCACTTTTGTCGTAGAAGCATTATTTCATTTGGACTTGTTCATATGGAGCTCCAATTACCATCATTTGACGTTAGAATCATACTTTTAAACATCATCTCATCGATCTTGAAGTAATAAATTTGATTTATAAGTGTTAGACTTTTAGCATTATCTCTTCCAAAGTTGATAAGTAGATCATAAACCACTTCTGAGCTCCATCTCATCTTTTGAAATTTGAAACACTCACTCAATATGGATAAAGCCAAGATAGATATGAAATTCGGCCACTATTCATACTCACGTCTACATATACATTCTTCCCCGATCTCTCCATTTTCTCTCTTTAAACTGATTCACAATAACTAATCAATTATTTATTTAATTATATAAATTTTGATTACAATAATTAAAAAAACTTGTATTAATATTTGGTTTGATTAATTAATTAGTCAAGTATCAATAAACATGGTTTAATTATTTAGTACTTACTAATCACTAATTCGAAGCAATCAATCAATTAATTAATTAAAAATAATTATAATTTTTATATGAAATGAGTTTGAATTGCACTATTTTTATTTTTCATCTCATCACCAAACACATTACTAAAATTATCTTAGACATAATATTTAACATCCAAACAACTTAGTCTTAGACAAAGCCTATTACAACTTATCTCATACTCCATAACTTACTACTCCCATATTTATCTATCAAATTGAACATCCCCAATGTGTATGCCATTTAAAATTCAATGTCTTTGGTATAAAGGGTGTAATATATTTGGGTACTTGATATGTGATTTGTTTGGAATATAGAAATGTGTATAAAATGTCATTCATGAATTATTAGGAGCATTTAAAAAAAAGTTGAAAAAAAATGCAAAAACACCTTAAAGTCTATTTACTTTCCATGAAACTGTTTTCTAGGAGCCGTGAGTAATTTATTTTCCATAACAAAGCTTTATTTAGTGTATCAAGATGCCACGAATTTAATACTCTTGTAATCTTTCTATGAATATGTTTTGACTTTTGACGCATGTTCCAAATTCGAGTCATATTTGATATGTCCAAAAATGTGACTTTAATAATAGATTTATGTGCCATAGCTTATCATTATATAATTATTTATTTAAAATTAAATTATGAGATTATTTTAATTTGAGAGTGTGGTTATAATTAATATTATAAGACAATTCATATAAAAATTAAGTTATGAGATTCAATATTATAAACCAAACATAATACATATTCAATCATGATATACAATCTTGCAAACTGAACAACCTTATAGTACATTTGTTAGCGGTAGATCTATTTTGTTATTGGGTAAATGGCTAAAAAAGCCATGAAGTTTGGTCAAATTCTTATTTATTCTGCAACTTTTATAAATACCTATTATATCATAACTTTGTCATTTTTCTCATGTCTCATAGTATATGATTTGGAGGAAATTACGTATGTTTTTGGCAAAAGAAAAATATAATGCGAACAAAACATTTAGCTGTTTAAACGATATCATTTAATACATTTAATCAATTATGTCTTTAATCTATGTACGAACTATGTTGATAAATAAATGTAGCATAATTTTTTTTTATGGATCAACTAAGAAAAAATATCGTAATGATGATATAATTGATATTTTTTAAAGTTGCTCGATAACTCAGAATTTTGACCAGGTTTTAGCAGTTTGCCGTTACTTATTTATTCTGCAAATTCCCTACATTTGATTATACGTGTTTCTAGAAAATTTCAAATATATGTGATTAGTCGCTGGTAATGAATCTTTACACTGAATGGCTGAACAGTGAACACCAATTAAGACTGGCAAGATTTATATATGAAAATTGACTTGGCCTAGTTGGACTACTCTGGCAATTTCCAAAAATATACTAGTATTTTTTCAAAAGAGTGATTATGATTGAAAACCAAAATTGACATGCAGCTATCGAAATTATTATATACTCCTATATTTTAATTGATAACATTACTATATTATCTGAGCCCTTGTATGTTTTGACAGCCAATATCATTTTTGCTTTCCAATATATCTTTTTCCTTGACGACATAGTTTATAATTTGTGAGTTGTTATTTTCATTTCCCTCCTGTTTTATTATTGGATAAAAGATTCAAATTATAAAAGGTGGTGACTGGTGAGCATTGAAAGAAGAAGACATTTTTGCCTTTTCTTTTTAGTAATTGGATATATGTGTGACTCTAGCTTAATTTCTTTTCAGCACTGTTCTTAAGAAAAATAAGATTATAACTTAGATTATGAGTTTATAACATAGAGTCGTGTAGCTTACATATTTGCTAAAAAAATTATAAATTAAATGCACAACACAAAAATGAAACTTGATATACCATCATGATATACAATCTTGCAAACCGAACAACCCCCATAGTACATTTGTTAGCGGTAGATCTATTTTGTTATTGGGTAAATGGCTAAAAAACCATGAAGTTTGGTCAAATTCTTATTTATTCTGCAACTTTTATAAATAATTGTCCCTAATATTAAAATTGACCGAAATTAAACTGTAGCTAATTTTTCACGAGTTGAACTCTTCTCAGAAGACTTTAAGTTATCCATGAAACTCATATGTAAGATGACTATATACACATGAAACGGGTTTGAGAAAACGTTTTTCCAATTAGTTTTACACAGATTAACACCCACGTGGACAATAATGTTGTTGTTTTCACTAATATTTTTCATATCACCATTATGATATAATCTGATTTGTGAGTATTTTATAGTATGATAAACTACTTCAAAAGACTATTATGAACATTTATAGAATAATAGTGTGTGACCAAGTCCATCGTCCTTGAAAGAATATACTATTTCCTTGACCTTAATCACCAAAGACAAAAAATGCCTTTTTTGTTCCTCACTATTTAAAAAGATGATTAAATGTGAACAAGGAAATATTCGAAGTAAATGCAAAAGCATCTCTAGATTTCATATTTAAAATTAAGACACGCAAATTTGGGTTCTTCTATATACTACCAGTGGTTTCAATATGAGTTTAACAAAATTTATTATTATTTTTCAACATATATATATCTGTTACATCAAATTAAATACACACATATTGAACTTAGTGAGTGTGAGCGTGTGTCATGAGACCCATTCATTCTTAGCTGAATAATCAGGGATTCAATCTCTATCTTCAGATATATAACAATCTTAAATCCTTAGATCATTTGTTCCACCTTTTAAGGTATCTACAAATAAGCACGAGTAATAGGTAACTAGTCCTTCAATAGTTACCCTTGTTCTAGCAATTAAAAGAGAAAAAGTAATACATTCATAGGATATAGATTGTCCAAATGTCAAGTAAACTAAAATTTGTGATAATAAAAATTAAAGAGTATGACCAGATAAATGAAGACTATTTCAGCTTGTCTGACGTTGGCTTTCAGTTACATCCATATAAAACTCAAAAACAACTAGTCCAAGAAAATAACAATACTAACCATTTAACAACCACAACAAGAACGAGAATGGCAAGCAAAAGAAAGGCAATCGAGTATGAAACTGCCAGCACTGATGGCGGAGATGTCACGGCGGCGCTCAGGGGCGTCCAGAGAGCCGGCAAGCGGTTCATAGGGGTCCGACAGCGACCGTCAGGGCGGTGGGTGGCGGAGATCAAGGATACCATACAAAAGATACGAGTATGGCTAGGCACGTTCGATACTGCGGAGGAGGCTGCCAAGGCCTACGATGAGGCAGCCCGCCTCCTCCGCGGGGCCAACACTCGGACTAATTTTTGGCCCACTTGTCCAAATTCTTCGTCTTCTTCTGCGGCTCTCCCTTCAAGGATCACCAACCTTCTACACAGCAGGCTTCAGGCAAGAAACAGTTCCTTAGCAACAAATAACAATTTTGAACCTTATTCATCTCCCTGTACCGATCAAAATCAGAAAAATCAGCTGCTGGACATGGCAGCTGCTGATTTTCCTTATTTTAGTTACGAGGAGTTCGCCCTGGAAAAGTTTTCCAGAGCGATTAGTGGTGACGAGTGCCCGGTTCTAGAAACAAGTGAGAGCCACAAAGTGCAAACTAGCACCATGAATTTGATCCAGGAATCCAGTGAAAACACTGGAACCTTGGACTTTGAGTTCGTGGATGAAACCGGGTGGTCGAGTGGGTATTCAGCTTTCGAGATTGCCGAAGAGATGGCAAAGAGGACGGAGGTGGAGGTGGAGGTGGAGGCGGAGGAGATGAGTGAGGACATGAAAAGGATGAACTACGAGAGGAAGTTTTCAGCATCTCTATATGCCTTCACTGGGATTACGGAGTGCCTCAAATTGAAGCCATCTCTCGACGACTCCGAGCAGCCCTCAAGGCTCCGGAATACTTGTAAATCCAAGGCAGAAGATATGGTGAGCAACAGCAAATGCATGTCCGATCTTGATGATGGAGACTGGGCTTCAATCAATCTCCCTCCTTTGTGTTTCATCAACTATTATCAACACCAATTTGACGCATACACATCGATTTGGGACACCCTTCACTAGTACAAGATTCAGAATGCTGAAATTGAGAAATAAAAGTAAAGAAAACAAAAGGCAATTCTTAACGAGCATGAAACAAAAAGTAGGTAGTGTGCTGATTTTCAGGCAATAACATATGATGAAATGTCAGATTATTTATACGAGCATGATACATCATCAAGTACTACAACAAAACATTCAGCCCTTATTATTATTGTATAAAACTGGGGGATCTGCTGAGAAAATAAACATAAGCGCTACAGCTAGATAAGTGGTGAGTAAACATTAAGCTGCAAAAGATCATCTTTTTAGTTGAACTTCTATTACATGATTACATATGCAAAGTTACACCTGTCATAGGTTGACTACCAGAATTTTTTTAGGTGTTGAAGAGATGCTTTGATCTCTTTAGGGTTGCATAATATAAAGTTACAGTAGATGAAATGAGAACTGGTCGTTTCAGGAGCCAACTCCTAGTGAGTCGGAGCAAAAATTTATTGGCTTGGCATGACGTTCATCTCTAAGGAGGAGATTCAGCACTTAGCTGGTAACAATTATATACACAAACATTACCTTGTTGTTCTCCACCCCGGACGAGAAGAAGTTTCACTGCACAGCTTCAGAGAACACGTAGCTGAGCTAGGAATGCAGCGCATAGATCAAGGAAGAGGAACTGCGGACCCTGAACTCTTTGCAGATCAAGCAAATATTTGTCTTCGCGTGTCTTGAAAAGCTGAAAAGGATTAGACGATTTTTTAGCATGGAACCAATGAAAATGGACGGTAACAGCTCAAAATGATAACTAGCAAACAAATAGCATTATCCTAATCGATGGACGAGTTGTTAGCTAATCATGTTTTGAATCCGCCTATCCAGGGTTTTCCAAAAAAAGTCATCAACTTACATTTTCTCTTCAAAAACCCAAAACTGTGCAAAAACTTTGATTTGTGTCTCGCTTAACATAATCATGCAACGGAACGATGAGTAAGCTCACTGAGGTTTTAGATTGACTAGAGTTTAATTAAGGAGATATTATTGGGTTAATCATTTCAACGTCCACCACAAAATATCCCCAACAAATGGGACAGTAAAAATTTACCAAAGTTGAGGGGTTTTAAAGACAACGGGATAGTTGGAGGCACAAAATATGATAAACCCAAAACAATCCACGCCAATTAAACAAAACTTCACCTAACAAACTGCCGAGTTAACTATCATTTAGTCGCCAGATTATGTCATGGTCATGCAGGGAATAAATCGAACTTTTCACAAAGGGGGTATTTTTAAAAAGAAAACATTTTTTGGAAATAGCTTAAATGTTGGGGACACAAAACGGAATTAATCCAAATAGAGTTACTCATATTATGATGCCAAGACGCAGATAACGAAAGTCATGAAAAAAAAAGGTTACCTGCACTTCAAATTTTACCACATTCTGTGGCTTAATATTGACATCATGCTCAACGATAGAAGATTCATCCTCGAAATAGTTATTGTCATGCATAGAGTTATTAACTGCTCCTTCACCATGACCAGAAGCACCAGGAACCCATCTGCATTTCATGTTGTAGTGCCCAATCTTTTTCCAGTATACATTAAGTTCTTGCAGAGCTTTGAGAACTTCTGTCATTATCTCACGTGGATGGGCTCGAGACTACAGATAAGCCAAAATGATAGAAGTATCATATCAAACAAAGTTACAAAGACAAATTGAATTCCTTTTTTTTTGTGCCCAAAATTGAAAAATATTAAATTTGTCAAAATTGTCCTTCTAAGAACATTTAAGGATTTTAACCCAGGTTATAGAAAATCTCTGTTTCACGGGCCTATTTCTCTTCAAGAATGAAATACAAAGAGAAGCATGCCAACTAACCTGCAGTCCAAGTGCCCATTTCCTCTCGGATGGAAATTGCCTTCCCCCAAATTGTTGATAATCGATAGCTCCAGGAGATCGTTGCCCAACAGGAGAGGCTACACTTTCACTTGGATTAGTTGAATTATATCCGTGTTCCTACACAAATAAGAATTACTCAGAACATAAACATGAAAAAAAAATATACACATCAGAAAATCTAAATGTGAAGATCAGATAAACACAAATTACAACCCTATGAAACTGGAAACTGGATATGAATGTAAGCCAAAGCTAAGAGATGTAAGCCAAAGCAAAGAGAGAGCGCACCACAGTTTCTTGGAATTCAGATCCAAGGTAGCCACCAGAAACACGGAACCTGTTGTCTAGCAGCAGATAGTACGTAACAGTACCCTGAAAGACAGTCAAGACATAAGAAAGCTTGAACATAAAGGATGACTAGGTTACAGCCATATGCTGACCTCATTTTGAACTCTGTTTTGAATAGAATCGAGAAGCCCATTCCTATCGAATCCCATATTAACCACTTCCTGAAGAATCTCTTCGTCAATCTGCACGTAATAGACATAAAAATCAAATTTCTATTATGATATGATAGCATACAGCCACAAAGCAATAGAATCAGATAATAAACATGATGTCTGGTACATTTATGGGATGAAAATTATAACTTTCAACTTACAGAAAAGAGCTAATATTGGTAAAATCACTAAAAGACATAAAACAAAAACTCAGAAATATTCAGTCCCTGTCGTTAGGTTCCTAGATTAGCATGTGTACCAATAAATATCATGCATAAGTTATAAACATATAAATTGAACAATTTGAGTTATAGTGACCTTTTTAGCTTGCTGTGTTGTATCTGGCGGTGGAACAGCTAAGTAGCGAGGCAGATGAGCTTGGAACCAAGGGTGAGCACGAATCTCGGGAATAGTCATTCGCTTAGTTGGATCAACAATAAGCATCCTAGGAATCAAATCTCTAGCATCAACCGATAAATGGCTGGGGAGCGTATAAATTCCGCCCTGCAAATAAATTAACAAAATAAATTATATGAATATAAGTCCAGTTACCTAGATATAACTTAACACCAGAATTAGGCAGTAAGTGCAAGAAAATTATGGTGGGAGAACACAACAGAGCACTAAAAGGAGAATTTCAGAATGCATATGGGTCTGGTATTGGGGGCCTCAGACTTACAATACTCAGAAGCTTGAATGCTAGTGGGGTTATACTGATTCAACTCTAGGCAAGTTCACAGCTTGCTCAAATTAGGTAAAGAAAGCTAATAACAGAGAAATCATTTAGAAAACGAAATAAGCGAGTCAGACATACTTATATCGAACTCATTAGTCTTGACATGAGCATAGAGAAGCAAATTAAGAAATTCAGTAATAACTAATAAGTACTCAATCAAGTGCAGTTTCACATTTCGGAATCCTCAGTTGTAAGCTAAAGTGCTGCTGCAACAAATAACTGAAGAATGATGAAGAGATACCAATTCAACTTATCAACTACTACTGTTGCTGAGCTCCAACACAGTAATGGGTCCCAAAAGTAGGCCCGATATACCTTAATTTTCTTGAAAAGATTAGGAATGTTTTCATCGTCGAAGGGAAGGGTACCACAAAGAAGTGCATAGAGAATAACACCACAGCTCCAGACGTCCACTTCAGGCCCCGCATATAATTTACCAGATATAACCTATGGTAAAAACAATGCAATATCAGAGCCTTCCATATTCTCCCACTCTTTTTTTTCTTCTTTTTTTTCCATTAATATTTCTGGTAAAACTTTAAGCACCTCTGGAGCAGCATAGTTGGGGCTTCCACAACTTGTCTTCAAGAAATGACCATCGCGCATGATGTTACTCAAGCCAAAATCAGCAATCTTCACATTCAATTTAGAATCCAAAAGCAAGTTCTCAGGCTTCAGATCCCGGTGAACCACCATATTCCTATGGCAATACTCCACTCCCGAGATTATCTGCAACCACCAGCAGAATGACTAGGACTTAGAAAATGCATTTATAAACTGACTAGAATTGGAAGCATCACTATTTGTCTAAACAAGAAAGGATTCAACCTGCTGAAAGAAATTGCGGGCTTCATCCTCATGTAACCGGCCTTTCTCCACAATATAATCAAACAATTCACCAGACTTAACATACTCCATCACGACATAAATATCAGATTGTGTCTCCACGACCTCATAGAGACGAATGATATGTGGATGCATAAACAATCTCAAAATTTTGATTTCTCTTCGAACTGCAGGAAAAAAACCCACTCTTAGATGAATTCAGCATGGTCAAATAAATGTAAAGCCAGGATAACTAACAAAACAAACGAGAAAATAAATCAAGCTAGCTAGTTATATTGATTTAGGTGGCAATTAAATTTCGACGTAGGAACATTTTTTCCCTAAAGGTTTTGTCTAGGTGAATTTTACCCTAATACTATTCTTTATATCCGGATTTACCTCCAATAGATTTCTTTTACTGTTACTCGAGGGGAATAAAAAGAAATAGTTATTTTTTCCTACATCATAAAAAGACATAGCTCAAGGATACCCCAATCACTTGATCCAACAGTCATCTTACCCTAATACACTTTCGAATACCAATTTTTTATCCATATAAAGTTTTAATGTCCACTACACTACCAAATAAATTTTAACATTCGGGTATTCTAATTGTTTTTGTGGTTTTGTATTTAATACTTAATAGTAATTGGCAGTGAATTCATTGTCACCCTTTACAATTTTGATGAACAACAAATTTTTTATCTTAAATAAGTCCAACTTAGGTTTAACAGAAGAAAAAAAAATGTCTTTGTGAACATCTCAAGGTTGATTATGTTACTACATGATATCCTAGAAATAATCATACCGTGACAGGAGGCCATGATTTCGAATTAGGGTTTTTGGGAGTTGCGGAAAGAAAATGCATGCATTAGAGGAATAGATGGGGAATCAACCATGCCCCCCAAAATGAGGGAAACAAAGCCCTGCTGCCCATTTGCCACAATAATCACTCCTATTCTCATGTGTCTCAAACTGTGGATAAGAGTAAGAGTGGATACTAAAGATTAATTAGACCCAACCTTTGACCTTTTCCTAACTTTCATTATACCACTAAAACATACAATTTTCTTAGACTAGTTATAATTCACTAACACTTAGTGGCCCCAACCAAATGTTTTATCAGCTCTACTTAATTCCGAACAAAGTGGACGGTCGTCGCAGAAAGTCACCTATCTCAGTAGTTCTCGAGACAAGAATTAGGTGTAGTAGGGGGTGGCGTCCTTGGGTCCCCCAAAAAGGCTTTTTTTTTACCCTAGTCAAGATTTTTATTTACAAAATCTCCAACTACTGGCTAGTGTAGAGGGGTTGGCATCCTCATTATTTTTAAAGGTTAATTTTTTTGAAATTTTAATGAAATAATAATTGACTATTGATGCCAAAACCGTAGCCCAGTATTTGTAGAGGCATTTAAATAAAACTACAGTGAAAAGGGTACTAAAGGTGTCTCATCAAAATAATTGGGCAGTTCTCCATAACAGTAAAATCCAGGTAGATGAAACGTAAGAACACATATGTGAATCATCCCATAGGCCATGTCTGGTGCTGGAGATGATGACCGAAGTTACAGGAATCCAAAGAGAAACGGATAGTGCCCAATAAAATACTAGTATTAAACTAAGGTAAATAGCAAATTTCCAGTTTAAGGTATTTATCAATGGTTGAGGTCTACTTTGCCTTGAAAAGCGTAAAAAATAGACGAATGATCAGATTAACAAAGCCCGGTGATCTTCACAAAGTAATTAGAACTAGTAAATAGCATCACATGCTTATCTGACTGACTCACCTTTTTCTTCCATATCCATATTCTTAATTTTCTTGCGGTTAAGGATCTTGACAGCAACTTTGTGGCCAGTCAATGCATGTTCAGCAATTTTAACTTTACCAAATGAGCCAATCCCAAGAGTCTTCCCAAGCTTGTAGTTCCGCAAGAATGAATCAACAGTTCTACCATCTTGGAATGTTCCATTTCCATCCATTTATATGAAGGAATTGAAGCACTGATTTCTAAATAAACAAGCATGACGCATCAAAGAACTAATCACAGACAGAAACAAGACTGTTATGTAACATCTTTGAGATCAGTGAGCAGTTCCAATTTTCATTTTTTAAAGTCAGTTTTAAGAGCAATGATCATAAAGTGAAATATTCAGGTAAAATCAGATGAATTTAGGATGCAATATCTTGAGAGAAGCAATCATGATATCAAAGCACTAAACCATTCTATGTTCATAACATTTAGAAGCAGACGATTCCAATTTGATAAATAAGCGAATTTGGGGTAAAATTGCTTATTTTCTTTCTTATCTTGCTAAGCAGGTTTCCTACTCAACAATTCATGGCACATGTAGAAAGCAGCACTGAAAATACAAACTAAACAACAACAGCTAATTTGAACTCGGAAACAAACAACCAAATCACAAATTGAAGGAACAAAAGAGGTCATTCTTCCAAAACAGAATATCGTAATTAAAGCAGCCAGCATTTCAGAATACCCTAAAGCTCCAATTTGTGCACTGAAAAAAACAATTCACCAAATTAAAAATTGCACAGCTCCACAAAACAGCAACCCGCACAAACACGCTTCAGATCTGAAAATCCATATTAACAACAAATTTTTCTTTTTAGAGAAATAAAGAAAGAAAGAAAAGAGGGATACCAAAAATCTGGTCTTTAGTTCAGGAGTATTGAGAAATTAGAGAGAGAAAAATTGACAGCTCAAAGTCCAAGCAAAATCAATAAGAGTGAACTTACACATAAACAAAGCACGCAGAAGAATGCTAAAAACCGTGAGGTGGTGGTAGAAGGACTGAGGAAACAAAATTAATGAGTTGGGAGAGAGTGATTAGGTGTGAGTGACGGGAAAGAGGGCGAATCGCCCTCTCTTTACTGGATGATGAGCACCAGGCGATGCTGCGGAGCGGGTACTCCCTCCGTCCCGGACTACTTGCACTTATTTCCTTTCTGGGAGTCCCAACTTATTTGCACTCTTTCCATTTTTAGTAAAAATTATCACCTACAACCGCAATTGTTGACTTTGCTATACACTCATTCCTTAATCTCCGTGCCGAAAAGGAAATGTGCGAGTAGTCCGGGACGGAGGGAGTATGTTTTTGCAAAGCTTTTTCAGTGTTTTAAAGCCTCCTCAGTGGTCCGGATGTCCCAGCGGACATACCTGCGAACATCCCAAAAACACCTCCTGCCACGTCATAAAGACTTCACACTACACTGCATGTCATAAGGACATCCCACTGCACAGTGGCGGACATCCCTACGGACTTCCCACAATAATAAAAATTTACAAATTCACCAAATTAAATAATTTACGGAATTAAAATTTCGACACAAATACGAAGAAATTGCAACCACTTTATTTAAAAAAACATACATAGTACAAAAAAACATACATAATTATTAAAAAAAATTTACATAGTTAAAAAAACCGTCGTCTTACTCCTCGGATTCCCCGCCGCCAGTACCCTCGTCATCCCCGCCGATAGTCCCCTCGTCACCACTCTCTGCCATGTCTCACAACCCCAAATCGTGCTGCATACTGTTGATGATATCCTTCAACGACGACCTGTAATGGGGATCGGTCGATGTCCGTCATTCAACCATTGCACGTAACATGGTTTCATGTTGCGCGGCGCGAGCGAGTGAGGGGAGCTCGGGATTGTTTTGGGTAGGAGCTGCCGATTGGGCCTCGGCGGACCCGCTGGCGCTTCCACTCGCCATCCGCGCCGCGGACTTTTGCCCCACCGGCCGACGGCGGCAGGCAGACGATGAAGGTGTCAGGAACTCTGCCTCGGCGGGGGGGAGTTCGTGGGAACCAGCACTGCTACTGTACTCCCCGGAGGCGCTGATCTTCGTCCGCTTCGGCCAGCCAGATTCAACACCCGCAGTAAACTTGACCGAAAACTGCACCACAAGATACACCTCCCAATATTTGAATTCCCCGAAGCCCGCCGCAACGTCTATGAACTGATGGTGAGACAGAAGCTTCATATCCTCGGCAGACATGCCGCTGGTTGACGAGCGGAGGTTGTTTGTGTAAATGTCGGCGAATCGGCTGAGCTGCCTCTTCAGCCGCTCCCACTGTTTCCGGCATTGCTCTCCGTTGTGAGGCTTCCCCTGGTGGTTTGAATTGGAGGTAGCTTTGGCTAATACGCCACCACATCCTGTCGATATGCTGGTTAACCCCGATATATGGATCCTCCACTATACTGATCCACGCCTTCGCAAGTGCGATGCACTCCTCTGTGCTCCAGACGGTCCTCTTTTTCCCGCTAAATCACTCCCCCACCTCAGCGGCCACCGCCTCGCCATCGTACCCCACCGCAGGCGAGGTAGTGCCCCGTCCCCTGCCCTTCCCTCTCCATGTCCTCCCCCTCCTCCTTGTCGCCGTTGGTGCGTCTGTGGGAGAATCCTGGATCGGAGATAGCCCCAACTCCTCCATCGAGAACGTCTTGATGCTAGTGAACTGAGTCTCGAGAGGAGTACTCGGGGGGTTTTCCGTCGACAGTAAATCCATATAGGGGTGATAGACATTGTCCACCGGTGATTGGGGGACCCCCTGCATACTCCTCCCCGCAGCGACAGGCGAGCTCTGCATCATCCTCGGCATCATCATCCCGGGCATGTGGGGCGGCATCATCCCCGGCATTACGTGCATCATCCCCGGCATTAGGGTCATTCCAGCACTCACCCCTGGCATTTGGGGCATTTGGGGCATCATCTTATACCAAGGCGGGTACATGTTGTAGTACCTGGGCATCATCCCCGCCGTCATTTGGGGTTGGGGCACCATCCCTGCCATTCCGGACATTGGGGTACTTCCGCCAACGGTAAAGATCGGTCCCTGTGACTCGCTCATGGAGGGGGAATCACTATCGTGGTGCTCCATTTATCTTCGAAATAAAAGTATTTAGAGAGAGAGAGATACTCGTTAATACAAGTGGGGCGAATGAAATGAAATTCAACGAGCCGTATATATAGAATTTTTTTAAAAAAAATAATAAAATAATCAGAACGTCCGCGCGGACGTCAGTGGGGTCAACGCAATGGCGGACGTCCGCAAGGACGTCGCCACGGACGTCCCGGGAACGCCGCGGAACTCCGGTGTCCGCAGCGGACGTCCGTATCCGCGTCACCTTTGCACAATGGCGGACGTCCGGCACGCCGATCGGACGTTCGCCGGGACGGGTGCCATTTTGGATGCTCTTACTTTTTTCAATTTATTATAGTTATTTGAATTTTAACCCCTAACTTTTGTCCAAATACTTTGTTTATATTATGAATTTCGGCAGTATTAGGACTACGATCTTCTCAAAATATGGAAATCAATAACATTTTATTTCTTGGATTATTATTATTATTCTTTAATAACCAATCTATATTTTTATTAAATTAATATGATTAGATTTGGTAGATAAACACCAACTCTAATTTAGGGTTTGGAAACCCCAATTTTTAATTTTGGGAGATTCGTTTGGACAAGATAGGGGTCGTCGTCATCGTTTCAACTAAACCCTTACTGGCGCATAGGGCTTAGGGCTTTTAAAACCCTAAACGAGCCTAGGGCTTTCAAAACCCTAGACCCAATCGTTGTTGTCATCGTCGTGTGATGCAATCCTCCGCTGCTACTCGTGTTGTCGACTGCTGCCGTCTACACTGTTGCGTGCTGCCAGCTGCCGTCTACACTGTTGCGTGCTGCCATAAACTCTGTCGTCCTGGCTGCCACTGTCGTCCGCCGTTGCGCTAGTCACTCATCGTCGTTGCTTTAGTCGCTAGCAGGCCCACTAGAAGTCTTGTGGATTAGTCGGCATGCACCCACAACCACTGTCTGTTTCATGGGTTTAATGGTCGTCAGTCGCCGATTCCACCTAGCATTGACGACGTTCATATAATCGCAAGTTCGTTGCATTCTTCGAGTTGGTACATTCGTTCATCCAATAATTCATATAAAACACATAATAAAGTACG
Organism: Salvia splendens; assembly: GCF_004379255.2. NCBI lineage: Eukaryota > Viridiplantae > Streptophyta > Magnoliopsida > Lamiales > Lamiaceae > Salvia > Salvia splendens. The sequence goes on along the minus strand of NC_056037.1, from coordinate 11,901,386 downwards.
AATAAAATCATATTTTCGTGCAATTCACATATACACATGCATGATTTAAATATTTATCCAAATATTCAGAGCTAAAGAATTGACACCGATCTCAAGTCCCAATTAATGGTTGCGTTGAAAGATTTGCAAAACAATTAAATCTAAGTACACGGATCTATTCAAGTGATAATTTGGATTAAACAATTTGCATATAATTCATTGATTGCATGCATATTAATTAAATATAAACATGAATTCCAAGTGTTCATATGCTTTATATGCTTTAAAAAAATCGGTGATTGTTTGCTGTCTTTTCCAACTCATGTTCTTCGTAACTCAACCGTTGAAGATTGTAGATCTTCTGATCTTTAGTACCATAACTCCAAGTATAATCTTTGAGAAAATTAGATCATACCAATAGAACTTAAATGAGAGAAATAAGCCTTTAATGTTGAATGAGAAATTATGTAATTCATCTAAGAGTGGGGAGGAATGATATTCAAATTTCACAAGTATGGAGGCTAAGAGTGGTCCAATTAAAACAATTTTTCGTCAGAGGATTAGCGGGATAACAGTCGTAACGCCACTCATGTATTAATCACAATTGCCCAAAATATCAGAATTAATTATACCATACCAATGTTATTAGCTTCCTACGGAAGGAAACTAATAGACTAGTGCAAATCTTATACGTATAGTTAGTCAAGACCTATCTTTTGTGAAAATCTTCTAGTATTACTAAATTGTGAAATACAATATTTTCCTTCTGCAAGGACCCGATTGTATCAGCAGACATGATAATATGCTCCATGACCCTATTACAATGCATAAGCCCTAGAATCATTTACTTAATTTGTACAAGACATAACTAAATAAGCAAAACCATGTAATAAAATTAATTCTCCTTATAAACAAATTAAAGTGAGTAAAGACCTTACATATCCACAACCCTCAACATGCTTTTTCAATTGAGTCATGAAATACATTTGGTAAATATTGGAAGGGACAAGTTATAAATCACGGAGTCGAACTTATCATCTCCTTTAAAATGGCAGAAATACTTGGGATTGAGCTTTTGCACTGAGTGATCACGCAGCAATGATTGTCTAAGTGGTAATTCTTTTACTATAATTATTAAATTCAACTATGAATGTGATAATAATAGTAAAATGAGTAATTGCATATTTTCTCGAAACAGGATTCCAACGATGAAAAAACCATTTGTTTTAATTCAAATTGGGAGTGTTGGCGAAAAATTCCTTTGGAGAAACGGCAAAAGCCCTGTTTCTTCTTCTTCTTCTTCAACCAGTTTCAGGTATGAGAAATACAGCAATCCGGCGGCGGCGAGCGATCCAAAAACAGCGTAAACGAGAGGCGTCGCTGTATCGAAGAGCGTCACAGACGCCAGAGAAGCCACCGCGGTGCAGCCAGCGGAGACGAGCAGGTGATGAACGAGAGAGGCAAAGCGGTGGCAGGGGAATCGGAGCGCGGCGCCATAGGCTAGAAAGTAGAGGGCGGAGCTGGCGAGGGCGACGAGCATTGCGGTCGGATGGGCTGCGAAGAGGGATTGAGCGTGATCGTTGATGCCCTGATATTTGAGCTGTATGAATGATTGGAGAATGAGAATTGCGGAGCCGAAGATTCTGTTGAGCTGGTCGACAAGCTGCACCCGGGCGGAACGGGAGAGATTGCGGCCTAGGGTGCGGAATCCGGCATTGAGATGGCCGGAAATGGTCGTGAAAATGGTGTTTCTTGCGTTTTGCGGCATTGAGAGAGAGAGAGAGAGAGAGAGAGAGAGAGAGAGAGAGAGAGAGAGAGAAGACTGGAGTTGGTTTGTTGGTGGTGTGGGGTTCATGTATATATAATTGATAAGGAATTTTACAATGTAAAATGAATGTAATATGGAGTAATGTAGGAGTACTAGTTGAACCCTCACTATAAATAAATAAAGGTTCATTACAATTACACAAGGTTCAAATGGTTCAAAACTATTCAACTTTTTGCGCATTGCAAATTTGCAATTGTAGAGCACAAGCATATTAATTTCTATATGTGAGGGTTCAATAAGTCCACATGCTGACGAGCTTGTGTAATGTATTATTATGTATGTGATATGAATAGAATTATAGAAGCGAGTTTTGTAGAGTAAAAAAATGTTATGAATTTTAAGAAATAAATATTTAAATCCTAAACTATACATTTTATATCAATAATAATCGCTCAACCCTAAATCTTTAGGTGACACCGTGACACACTATATAATCTTATTTAAATAGCAAGGCATGATCATATTGAAATTCAGGGTACATATTACAAAAACAATTAAATTTATAGGACATAAAAGATTGATATTTAGTGCCACTTGTGCTTGTTAATAAGTTTGGATTATGTTTGTTTTTTTGGAAAGTCAAGATAAATTTTAAATAGGGAAGTTGTGAGATTGACTTTGAGCAATCTAAAGTGATAAATTAAATATGGGTGGCATTTGAAAATGGCCGTGGAATCCTTTTCTTTTATTACTTCGTTATATATACATTTACACCGTCAATCCTTCCCATATACACTTTGCATGGCGTTTAGAGCATCCACAATGGCGGCGAGCGGACCGGCTAGTCGGTCTCCGGCGCTCGCCGGTTCGCTCGCCGAACCATTGTAACCGGCGAGCGCCATTTCGGCGAAAAAACGGCGAGCGCACGCCGATCCGTGAGAGTTGGGCGATGCGCTCGCCGGTCCGCTCGCCGCCATTGTAGGCTCCGGACCGGCGAGCGATTTTTTCATTTTTTTTTTAATTTTCGAAACACTATATATACGCGCTTTGCACGTCATTTTCAACTCGTAATTAGGGGTCCAACGCGTTTGTGGCATATCGACTGCATTGTTGATATAATGTACGCCTGTATTATCATGCACAACATGATTGTCGAAGATGAAGGTGTACAACTGACTAGTTGGGCCAACGACGATAATGAAGTCTGTCCAAGCCACGGCATGGCCGCCCCCAACGTACGAACTGGGGTCCCGCACGATGAAGCCGGTCTCCTCCAAGCACATGCCGACATGCGCCAAACGAATGCTCATATTCGACTCCAAGGGGATTTAATTGAAGAGTTGTGGGTGCGGAGGACTGCACGACGTTTGTTTTTTTTAATTATGTAATTTTTTTAAATGTACTTTTTTTTAAATTTAAATAAAATTATTAGATTTTCCCGTATCTGTGTCGTCAATTTAATTCCGTATTTTGTGTGATTGTCAATTATTCAGCTTATATAATTTTGAGTGATGTGGCTAGGCTATTGCTGAGCTATTTGCTTCTCCTGATGATGTGGCAAAAAGATTTTTAGTGCTAATGATGTAGCAGGAGGAGTTTGTGGCTGGGCTATGTCTGAGCTATTGCTAGGCGAAAGCCATTGTGGATGCTCTTATATCAAATTGATTACCGAAATTTAATTTTTTTCAATATGGATATTAACTTTATAATTTATACCGTAATAGTTTTGTTCAATTTAAGTAATTATTTTATTCCACATAAAAATTAAAATATCATATACGGAGTAATATTTTCTATTTAGGTTGACTATAAACTATTTACACTTTCTTCTTTATTGCACAAATGTTTCCTTTTAGAAAAAATAGAGAATAAAGAAAATTAAATAACATAGAATTAAATTAATAATTCCAAAGAAACTTATAGAACTGGGAATTGATGTTATATTTTTGGCCCTTGCAAATTATGGACATTGCAAGATATCGTCGACCAGGGAAATTCTAATCTATAGTATTTTGTTTTAGTAAGTTTTGATTTTCGGAAGAATTTTAAAACAAATTTTACTGTTATTTATAAAAATGATGATGGTGGTGCATTTTATTTCTAAATAAATTTGCTAAGTGAGAAGATATATGTAGACGTCACCACGGTTCGGGAACCGGCGGTTCACGGTTTGGAACCGCCGGTTCCGGTTCAAGAAAAGCTTGAACCTGAACCGGCCCGTCCAAGGTAAAGGGTGCCTTGATACCGCGTCCATCCAAGCCCCTTGGCCTAGCGGTAAAGGGTGCTGGATACCGCGTCCATCCTGGAGGTCTCGAGTTCGAACCCTAGGTGGCGTAATTTGTCTTTCCTCCTTGTTATAGGAGTTGATTTGTAATTTCCTCCTTCATATATATGATATAAATATATGAAGTTAATTTAAAAAAAAAAAAAAAAAAAACCGGCCCGTCCAAGGTTCGGCGGTTCCGGTTTTTGAACCGTGAACCGGCGGTTCATCTCAACCGCCGGAACCGCTGGTTCCTATCCGGTTCCGGGCTGGTTCTGCCGGTTCATGGAATTTTTTTTATTAACATTTTAATTCAAGTAAAAAATGTAAATATACTTGCATAAATAAAATTAGAATAATGTGATGTACAAATGCAATTTTATTGATACAAATTACAACTTTAAAATTACAAATTACAACTTTAAAATTACAAATTACAACTTAAAATTTACAAATTACAACTTAAAAATTATAAATTACAAAAGACTTAAAGTCTTGATTACAATTTACAAATTACATTTTCGAAACAAATGGAAGAAAAAAAATAAAGGAAAAGGACTTGAGCTCAACTTAAATCTAAAATTTAAGTTGAGATGCATACGTATCATCAATGCTCAATTGCATTTTGGAATCAAAGTCCACGTGTTCTCTTACCTTGCTTACCTATTTGGCTTGATCGGAAGAATTGGCGGCCTACTCTTCTTTGTCGGGGAAGCAGTCTTGGTCGGTTTGTACTACTTGATTGTCCCAATCCGGTTCCTGGTCTCTAATTTCGGGCTGTACTACATGATATTTATGAAAATTGAAAGTGGAGAATAGAGAGTAGTGTGATTGTGTGAATATGATAACGCGAACAACTTGAGTAAATTATGAGCGCAAATAACGTAAACAACTTGAGAGAATGAGGATGGAGAATAGAGAAATTGAGATTGAGAAGAGAAATTCTTATTAACACAAGAATGGGGTGAGTATAAATGAAGAGGATGGGGGTATTTATAGGGGAAAATTGTGATTAAATAAAAAATAAAAAAAATTCAAATTTCAAAAATTTGAAAATCCGGCGGAACCGCCGGTTTTCTGTGTAAACCGCCGGTTTTTCGGTGGAAACCACCGGTTTCGTCAACGGTTTTCTGACGAAAACCAACGATTTTTGACCGGTTTCTGAAAAGGCTAGGGGTAGGTCGGTTTTAGGCCTGCAAAGTTGTCGGGAGCCGCCGAACTGCCGGTTCGGCCGGCGGTTCCGGCGAAACCGACAGTTTTGAACCGCCGGTTACGGTTCGTTCAAAAATGGAACTTGAACCGGCCACGTGGAACCGGCGGTTTCGGTCACGGTTTGAACCGCCGCCGACGGTTACGGTTCCGATTCCGAACCGCCAGTGACGGTTCCGGGCCGGTTCGGCTCGGTTTGGGGACCTCTAGATATATGGTGATGTATGAAATTTTTTTATTCTAAGTTACTGAATTTTCTTTATTTTCTACTCTCTTAGTTCACAAAAAATAGTCTTATTTATGAACCGAAGTAAGAGAGACGAAGAGAAAAAGTGAGTAAAATATGAGAGATGAGAGAAAAAATGGATAAAATGTGAGTAAAAGTTTTTATTTTTAAAATGAGATTAGATATTTTAAAATGACAAAATTAGACTATTTTATATTTTAACAATTTTTGTAGTGATAAAACAGATTTTTCTCGATATATATACAGTCAGGTATAACGGTCCAATAATTTTTGTAGGTATAAAACAGATTTTTCCAAATTCCAAACCGACTATACGTGATCCAAAATATGTGTACGATTTGTTGAATTACATGAATTTATGATCAGAATCCTACGCTCACTCAACTCCGGCGACTTACTCATCGCCGCTCTCTTCCACTATCTCCCGTTTCAGAAAACTCAAAACTGAGCCGCGGTTTTACTTTTCTCATCTGTGACTTTTCCTTGCTAAATTCTCATACATTTAACGACTGATTCTCAACAGACTTATAATTTATTTTTCTTAATTTCTTTGCTAATATGCTGGACTGATCATCATCGAGGATTTTAGGGATCTTATAAAACTTATTGCTTACTTTTTTTAGCAATCACTCTTCTCTCTATATAATTCTTTCTTCTTCTCTCAAATTGCCGGCGAAACTCACCAATCTACCACCACTTCCGCCGCCTCAGCCCCTTTTCTCGGACGTCAGCTCCCCGTGGAATTGTGCTCGGCGTTCTCTTCTCAACAACATCAAGAGGCCTTAATTTTATTGTTCATCAGGTCAACTTCTTCTTTCCATCTCTGTTCACTCTTTGTAATGAGATCTGCAAGTTTTCTCATTTTTCTGTTTTGGAGTTATGTATCTAACAATTGGAATAATGATATGTGCTAGTATATGATTACTGGTAAGCATCTTTAGTGGAAAGAGCATTTTGTTGATTTTGGATTTTTAAACTCTACTGCTGATTATGTGGTACTATTTGGGGAATTTCAGGTTGGGTTGATGATTGTTTTGATTCAATTGAATTTTAGATAAAAGATGTTTATGAATTCTGTTTGATCCACAAGGAGAGCTTTCATTCTTAGGGATATCAACAGATGTAGGGATTTCTTCATCCTGGACTCCTTATTCAAAATCAGCTGGTGCAGTCCAGATATCTTTTTGAGTTTGAAATAACTGTTTGGTTCTGAGCACCATTTTCATATGTGCACTTAACTAGCGAACTGTTAAGATTTGTACTTCACATCTATATGAGATTTTGATATTGTTCACAATAGCCATTTTGCTATGATGAGCTTTATTTCTATGTGGATTATTTTGGAACAGTCGGCTAAGTATAGAAGTAAAGGGCTACTTATATTGCTGTATCTCACTCTTGTTTTAAGAGCACTATCACATTTGACAGAATGAAGGCATAAGCATTTAGTGCATATAATTTTTCATATAATGTGTTGGTTTATTGCAGTTTCTTAAGCTTATAGTTTTTGCAAATAGACGGATGTTTTTAAAAATGTAAATTTCTGAAGAATTGAAATAAATGGATTAATTATAACCTACTGTTGCTACCTTTCTAAAGCTTATGGTGCCTCTGGCCATGAGTTTGTTATAAAGAAAAACTTCTCTATTCTAGCATTGGAGGTGTCATTTGGCTTTACAATTTACTCTATAAACCTTTGTTGGTCTTTTCAAATATATCCTCTTGCGTTATGCATTGAATCCGTGTTATTGTTTTGTATGAGGTTTTCCAGGTATATTTCTACCCGAATGGCATCTAGACGGAACGCCCAGTATAGTCGTCTTGCTGATGATGACGATAGCAATTATAATGGTGGTGGTCAAAATCGACATGACCCCAGATTTGATTATGCTCCCACAAGCTACGACAAAGTTCCTTGGAAATCAATAATTCTTGCAATCTTTTTGCTCCTACTTGGGTGCTTGCTTCTCTTGCTTGCAGTTTTCATCTTCACTGGTCACATGGGAGGGGAGTTCTCCCAAGCTTATGGCCTCTTAGGACTAGGTTTACTTACCTTCCTGCCAGGTAACTCGATAGCCTCTTTGTACAATTAATTATTGCCTGTGTTTGGTCTAGAGAATGGTAGTAAGTAGGAGTTCTACATAGTGCTCTAGTCGGTCTTCCTCTGGGGTAATCCATAACTCATATGCTCCACCCGTTAGTAAACCTTTTTTTGATTTGTATGGTTTTGGTGCAACATGCTTTAAATCAATAAATACTTTATGACCCGAATTCATCCATATCTCAGATGCAATTTGTTTCTGTAATTGCATGCCCAATGGCCCAGTTTCTGTACTTACTATTATGAAATGATTGTAGGATTCTATGAAACTCGGATTGCCTACTACTCGTGGAGAGGTGCCCAAGGATACCGCTTTGCCAATATTCCCGACTATTGAGGGTTTGCTTTGTTTGAACGCATCATATTTGTTTTTTTTACACATTTAGCTTCCTCTGTAAGAACTCGTGGCCATACATACTAATGTGTATAATATGTAGAACCAAGTGCGCGTAGTGTGTAAATTCTGTTTAGCTGCCACACACTGGTCACAATTGCTTACAAATGTCCAGACAAGTTTTGTATCGGAGAGCTTCTTTAGTTGAATCCATGAGCTGCTAACTATATATTTCCCTAAAGACTGACATTTATGTGTTCGTAAACTGATTCACAATGCAAAATGTCACATCTATTCACGAGCTACCTAAAGTTTTCTTTCATAAATAAGTACTTGCAATTGCAAATGAGTTAAAGAATGCACACGATATTGGAAGAAGACAGCAAGCAAAATTCCACAGTTCTTTGACATCTCTGTCGTTCACATACATCTCTGTCTCTGACAAGGCAATAATTAGTACGTTGATTGAGTAATCGATGAGTAATTGTGCCTAAAAATTTGTAAAAGATAATATTCTCAAAAGTGAAATGATCAGTATCAAATACTCCTATCTACCATAATAATGTGACATTTTTGAGTAAACACCATAAATAAGAATCAAAATCGATCCTTTAATGTTAAAAATAAAATCATATCGCAACACTTTTGCATGATTTTTAGAAAGTGAAAAACCAAACTCCATCGTGCTCCTGCTAAACAATGCACACAGTTAAAACTTAAAAGTATTAAATAGTATTTTTAATTCCCCAACATTATTAAATATTAATGGTAGAATGATACACATTTGATAGGAAAAAAAAACAATATTTTAGGATGACATAGCGGTTATAAGACGGAAAATAAGGTGGTTTAAACACTTGTAATAACAACGAGAAAGGAGGGAATACCCCAAATACTGTCCAAACAACGTTTCTATCTCCCATCTTCCCTTTTTCTTCTCTGTATCGTCAACAACAATAGATACAGAAAGGGAAAGAAAAAGGGTGGAAAATAGACAGGAGAAAGTTTCTGTTTGGATCCCCACATTGCCGGACCCACTTCTCCTTTCCCCCGGAAAGCCTTTGTTACACAGGTCCCACCTTTCCCTCTCTCATTTTCACACACTATGTGTGTGTATGTTTTTTGTCTTTCATGTATTTTTGGTTGAGTTTCCCATGTAAATTTCTTCTTCTAATCATATAAATGAATGAGGTTTTTGAATTTTGAGATTTCATTTTCTTGAAATGGCATTATTGAGATTTATCTTTAGCTATTGTATTTTATTGTTGTACGTTTCAATGTATCCCACTTTTCATCTACTTAAAAATGACAGTTTTATTAGTTAATGTTTTGTTGCTTGAATCCCATTTATAATAATGCTTGAAGGAGTAACAATGAATTTGATCAATGATAGTATCATAGTAGCAAATATTTGATGTTTATCTCCTTGTGAGCACTTAGGTAAAGTATCAACAAAAAATGGTGTGTTACATTGTTTCATCTGTTGATGTTTGCTATCTTTTATTTCAAGTGGTATGCCATTACTAGTTGGAAATGGTCATTAGTGTTGGATATGATTGGTATCTTGGTTAAATTTCCATAATTTTCTGAATTAGGCTCACACTTAGCACTCTTGATGTGTTTTTAGTTCATCAGGGGAAGTGGAGAATGCATTTCATGAATCTTTTTTCTCATCTTTGACCATTGAAAGGGGAGGACTGCACTTGTTGCAGCTGTAAGGTGCTTCGTTGTTCATAAATGTCATGCTAAGGTATGTGAGTCTAGCAAGCAGTATTTTTGATGAAAATGTATGCGATAGTGAGGCGCACCTTATATTTTGCAGAGATTTAGTGACTGAATTTCTATAATGGGTGCTTGTGTATCATCTCCATATATAGCAATTAAACCATCAAAAAGTAGTAGAGTAAGGAGGTACTATGGTCGCTCCAAAAAGAGACTCGTGAAATCAGCTTCAGAGGTAAACAGGAAGGGAGGTCACGTGTCCACAGATTTCGCTGTTAGTGAGTTTGTCCACACAACTACCAAATGCAGAAGATCATCAGTCTCTAATTCTACTTTCCATCTCACTCAGCTGCAATTTCACCACAGTCAAATTGATGTCAATGGTATGCATATCTTCTCCTCTAAACTCAGAATTCTAGTCTCCTATGTTCTTGCCAAACTTTATGAGCATGGCTATGTTAAAGAATGACGAGATATACTTATTTCGACAGCAATGTACCAGGAAGAATGGTTTGACACGGTCAGCTTACTGGAGTCCGACTCTGATGATGACTTTAGTAGTGTACATGGAGGTATACAATCACATACTACCAGCATTAGTTTATTGGGATCACCATCATTCTACTTTATTGTTGTGTAGATTATGTCCCATATGCAAATGGGCAAGTTCTTCACTGTGAAGTAGATAGCAAGAGTAATCTTAAAGACTTGTTCTCAAGCAAAAATGGAGTAATGCTAATAGATACCCAAAGAAAAGAGCGTTCTGGCTTAGTGAACAGTGAAGATTCTGGTTCTGTGAAGACACTAAAACTAGACCGGGCCTACTTGAGTTTTAACGGTATCAAAGTTGATACTAGTGAGCATGATGATAAGACGTCCGAGACCATAGTGAAGTCTGTCTTGCCGGCATTGGTTCCCACCTTAAGTGTCAACAACAAGATGCACAACGCAGAAACCCAATCTCAAAGAAAGTCAGCAACTATTATCAGGCTCTCCATCACAAAAAAGTCTATTGAGGAAGAAACAAATGAACTTTGTAAGTAACCTATTAAGCTTATTATGTGCCCAACTGAACAATCACATCCAGCTCTGATTTTAACATAACTCGATACAGGTGCATCAGCAACAAAGTATCTTTATCGCCCTAGGGCCGGCTTGTTGATTCCTTGTACAACTGACGGAAAGCCATCTCCTGGAAGTTGGTCCGAGATTTTGCCATCCACATTTAAGCTCCGTGGACCTAGCTTTTTCAAGTACGCATTGTCCCTGTTAAAAATGTTAAGACATATGATTCTACACATGTCTGAATGATGTAGTTTTGCAGAGACAAGAAGAAGGATCCTGCACCAGATGTCACTCCTTTCGTTCCAATCGGCGTGGATCTTTTTGCATGCCATAAAAAGATTAACCACATTGCTCAGCACTTGGAACTGCCTTCTATAACATCTGAAGGGGGAGTGCCCCCACTGCTAATTGTTAACATTCAGGTGATTGTGTTGTCCTATTCAAGAATAGATCATTGTAATGTGACTCTCAAACACTGGCTTGATGTGTTTTTTGTGTTGTTGCAGCTGCCCACATATGCACCTTCTATGTTTCTTTGCGAAGGGGACGGGGAGGGCTTGAGCCTCGTGCTATATTTTAAGCTCTCGGAGACTTTTGAGACCGACATATCTCCCCATTTCCAAGAAATGATCAAGGTACTATCATACATTTTTTTAGCTCCTGCAGAAATCTATCATGCATTTTCTCTATCAAATCAAATAAAAACAATTGATTGCAACACTAGTTATTGCTCTACTGTTCAAATTAGTTAAAGTGATTTCTTCTTACATGTTAGGATTCTGTAATAACTGCAATCTCCAAGTGTAATTTCGATTAGTGCCTTTCTCATTTTTTTTTTCATTTTGAATCCTTTTTGGCTGCAGAAATTTATCGAGGACGAAAAGGAGGTTGTTAAAGGCTACAGAAAAGAATCAACTATTCCTTTCAGAGAAAGACTGAAAATCATGGTTGGGGTGGTTAATCCTGATGATCTCGTCTCAAATAATACGGAGAGAAAGCTTCTTAACGTGTACAACGAAAAGCCTGTTCTTTCTCGCCCTCAGCACAGCTTCTATGAGGTGAGGGATTTCTTCTGCTTATGGATTGAATTGGTTCTTTTCTTCTTTCTTTAATTGTTCTGACTATTTCTAGTGCTCTTTTTTCGTTTCCTAGCTGCATATTGATCTTGATCTTTTACACAGGGTCCCAACTACTTTGAGGTTGATCTTGACATCCATCACTTCAGCTTCATAGCAAGGAAGGGACTTGATGCATTCCGTGAGCGGTTAGGCAATGGAATATTGGATCTTGGATTGACAATTCAGGTTAGTTAGAATTCTGAGAATCTCTACGTACATTCATGTATTCGAAATTACTACCAGTCTCAGTTGAGACGAGGTAAATATCATTGGTGTTAGGCACGCGAGAAGTGCTACACATGCATGGACGTGTATGATGGTCTATCGGCTAACAACAATCGTACATACAAGTATTCAAAATTGGTATTAAAGCTAGGTACACAAACTGACTCTGAAATTGTGCCGTTGCAAACAGGCTCAGAAGCCAGAAGAGCTTCCGGAGCAGGTCCTAGGCTGTGTGAGGTTGAACAAGATTAGCTTCGTCAACAATGGGCAAATACCAACAATCGTGAGGCTAGACGATGATGCAAGATAAAAAAAAAATGGTTTGATTTGTGATGTGGTATAAGTGTTGGAAATCCCATGACCAAGTTTGATGATTTAAATTATGTACTAATTGCATTACCCAAAATTATGTTTCAATAGAGACTGAATGCATAACTTTCCAGTGTTTGAATGTTCACTAACTTCCCAAAATTATGTCATAAGTAGAATTTTGTTAACTTCTCTAATTTTGAAATGGCTACGTGCCGGTATGGACTAATGCACTGGATTTCCACTATGTAAGTAAAATAATCACAATAATAAGTGTATTTAGTTATCACATAACTATTGCCCATGGTCTGGTTTAAATTACATTAAATCACCATGAACTTGAATCTTCACCGCAATGTGAGTATCCTTTTTCATTTCTTTCAAGGATAAGGATCTATCCAAATATTTAGTCATTTTATTATTTCATTTTATCAAACTTTTAATAATTGTAGCTATTCTGTTATTTTTCCAGTTACCAATTCTATCACGATAATTTCAAGTTTAATCAATTTTATCATTTTAATTTCACTCCAAATTAAATTGTTGAATTGGGACACAACATGCCGGAGTACTTTGATACAAAAAAAAGTAAGTTGGATACAAAATTGTTTTTATGTCACAAAACACCAACTCAAAAAGATGACGAGCTAGTAGTATAAAAATAAACTCAAAATATAAACAATAATAAAAAAAAGTACGTAGTATAAATTAAGTATTGCTGAAATCATTACTGTAATAAGAAAAAATATATATAAGCAAATGAACATAGAACTAGGGATATCAATCGAGTCACTTCAGCGGATTTCGAGCCAATCCTATTTAGGTTGTGGATTAACCGGGTACGAGCTAATCAAATCGCAATTTTTATCGAATTGTAAAATATTCAATCATAACCCTAAGTATTCGGGTTTAAGGTTAGCCCAGTATGCTAATAGGGTTGCCACCTATAAATAACATGTGATGAATTCAATATATAATAATAAAAATTAATCATATTTATAGAATGTAAAATATTTAATTATAATAATTTTGAGATATATGCTTATAATAAAATATGATTACATATTTGTTTATTTATTTATTATTATATTAAAATATAATGTATATTTAATACTAGTATAAAATTGAAGTTGGTTTTTTTAGTTATTTATATTAAAAAACACATCAATGAAGTATCGAGTTAAGTGTCAAATAGACTAATAGTAAAAATTAATTGCACTTAGGTCTAATCCACCGGGCCAGTTCATCGGGTTTCAGGTTAGCCTACTAGCACTATGAGCTAATCAAGTTATAATTTTATTGAACTAAAAATTCCGAATCTTAACCCTCTAAAATTTAGTAGAATATTCGGTCAGCCTATAGATTGCAATATGTACTGACATCCATACATACGATGAAAAGTTTCAATATTAAATTTAAAAAATAATTACTGAGTGACACAAACCGAAGCATAAGGGTGTCCACTATAGAGGTGGCGCGCCGGCCGCCCCCATTCCGCTGCCGCCCCGCTGAGCTATAGTGGAGGAAGCGTCCGCCCCGAGGCGGACGCCATTTTTGGGGCGGAAGGCCCTCCGGCGAGTTTTATGCAAGGACGCGCCGGGCACCGATCGCCGCGCCTATAGGCGTGCCAGCCGCCCCATAGAATTCGGAGGAGAGGTGGAAGAAGGGGTTGGAGTCAGAGGGGGTTTGGGTGGCTGCGGAGGGAAGGGAGGGTGTGGAGGAGGTGCGGGAGCTGCTGGACCTTGATGTTTTGGATTGTGAGGTGGTGATCTTCGCCGCCGGCGACGGTGGTGGCGGAGGAGGCCATGGTTTTTTTTTTGTTGATTTTGGTTGAGAGGAGAGTATGCATGTGGATTTGATTTGTGGTGACGTGAAGGAGATGTACTCCATCATTGATAATTATTTGTATTTTTATGTGATTAATAAATAAGTTAATTTTAATGTATAATTAGATATCAATCTTTAATTATAAGAAAAAAATTGGAAGGATGAGATTAAGTGAAATTTTGGGGCTATTGGAAGTGTCCACTTTATAGCTACATACAACTTTTTTTGTGAGCGCAGACAAATAAATTGGAGTTGTGGACAAAAAAGGGTGGGACTATTGGGATTGTCCGCCGATAGTGAACAAAGCAGACCACACGTGTGACGTGTAAATAGTGTCCACTAATCGATTACCCAATCAAAAAAATGATTTCAATTTTCAAAAGACAAACGTAAATCGATTACTTATTTAACAAATTGAAACACAAATTTTCAAAGATGAAATAAACATAAAAAGAATTTAAAAATGTTGATAGAGGGGTAAAGGAGGAATTTGAGTGAGAGCTTAGCCCTAAATTGGGGTGTGTGATAGTATAAATAAGGGGAAGGAGAAATGCAATTGAAACGAAAGCAGCGCCGTAGGCCGAGCGCTTCCCCCGGGAGAGAAGGGGTGGCGTGGTATTCCACGAGAGAGGTTTTACGTGGCGCACGTTAGTGTGATCGGCGCACAACAATGGGCTCTTCCGTCGCTTTGCTGCTTTTGTTTCTGCAGCAAACAGCGGCGGTATTGCCCTACATCTCTCTCACCTTTATTTCAATTTATGATTTCTTTTCTCTGTTTCCAAAAAATTGGTTTGATTAAACGGTATCTCACAATTGCATAAGGAGTATTGTTATTTGAAGTCTGAAAGTGCAATGCAATCATTTCTAATCGGCTATTTAACCAATCTACGTTGATTCATGTTGATACATTGATTGATGAAAAAATTAGATGGATTGTCGATAAGATTTTGATTTGTGATTACTATTCGATCAATCACTAATTATATTTGTGTTAGTTTTAAATTCCTTTAAAATCGTCTGCCAATGATGCAGATCATATTTGCTACTCTTGATGGTATTACCATCTGATGATTATTTATCCACCAAGATCTCTGAGGCATTTTCTACACTGATCAACTTTTTCATTTGGCTTTAGCATTTTTTAATTTTAATTGGGGTGTTCTTGTATTGAATTAAAAATGATACTGTGTTTTGTTATTGATAGGATGATGTTTCATAAACTGATATTCTAATGGAGGGAACATGATGTTGTGCAATATATAGAAAGTAAAATACCAACCCATGAACATGAAAATTAAATTACTCAGTATTATACAATATACACTCTTGAGGAAAAGAGAAAAACAAAAGGAATTAAGAAGAGAACAGAATAGGTCTCTCCACAAGGCAAAAAGGGGTTGGGGGAATTGATTGTATTCGGCTTTGGCTATTGCTACTCTTTCAAATGACCCAAGTTTCAAACTTGGGACACTAAAGATGGTTGCTTTGGTGCTATGCCAAAAAGTCTAGAGTTAGAGAATTAAATATTTGGAGGGTCAATCAAAACCAAGCCACAAAGCTTTGAGATGTTCATTTCCTGACTTTGGATCTCTTCATCACACATCTGCACACATTATAGTTTCTTCATTTCAAACAATTTAATTCCATTATTCTTAAACAATCGGCGTAGCTGTAGAGAAACGTTACGATCTTCCAAGATCTTTGCGTTGTTCTGACATATACACGATCGGCCCTGAAAAAGTCACCTTGCTCTTCCTCCTTATATTGCTACTATCCTATTTCAATCCAAACACATTCTCTAGTAAACATTTTGGGATTATGATATTGAGTTATAACGTTTTTTTTGTCTCATTACCGTGGAAAAAGGCTGAGGCTCAGATTCGAGATGATTGGCATATAAGTGGTGGCGCCTGGAGATGTCGTGCATAGGGAAAGCGGAATGTTGGATGGGCACAGACTTGGTGGTTGATGTTTGCGATTCCTCTGTCATTCTTGATGCCTGTGACATTGTATCGTAATCTGCTTGTTGAAATGATGATGTCCTCCCACTTCTTCTCATAAATCCATTTCCACTCTCCTATAAAAACACAACCTCCATCAAGCTCAACAACATACATTACATCACCCAGAGCTAGAGAGAATGAGAGAGAGATGAACAACCTCGCTTGATCCTCCGTCTATGGATGATTTACGGATTTTTCTTGGAAGTCTACTTGTAGCACCAGCTTTCCTTCTGAACAAAAATGAAACTATTGTCATCTATCTATTCTGATCCCATAAATGAAGATGTTCATATGAAAGAAAACGAGTAACCTTTTTGCATCTTCGCGATATTTGGCGTCTATCTCTTTGTTGGGCGGGTACTTGGGCAAGTTTGATGGATCACATGCATATGGCTTCGTACGGAAGTACTGAAATGTGCATATATGTTATTTTCATAAAACTTAAATTATTACTAGCAATAAAATGAAAGATTAGGTTGATGGTGATTATCACCTTTGAGGAAAGAGCGGACGAAGCACTTCCACGCTTGTGAGGTTCAAACGAAAGAAACGTCTCTATAAGGCTAGTGGCGCCTTTTGGAAACTCTCTACACCGTTCGTGAAGTGTGCTTTCGTAGGATTGTTGTGGTTTAAACATCTGAGCTAGAGGAAGTTTTGAGCTTTTCCAGTAGTCCTCTGCTGGAGTACCACAAAGTTTGAAGATTTTGTGCAATTGTTCCACCTGCACATGTGAGATATTGTTGTAGTTATTTTTGTTTCATATGCCAACAAATTCCAACTAGAATGAAGAAAACATCAAAAAAGGATTAGAAAAAGAAGTCCAAACCTCAGTTCTACCCTTAAGGAGAGGTCTTCCAATGAACATTTCAGCAAAAATACAACCAACGCTCCAGAGATCGATGGCCTCGCCATAGTTGGTGTCGCCCAAGAGAAGCTCGGGAGGGCGATACCACAATGTTACTACCCGGCCAGTCAAGTTCTGCTGCTTCTTAGGTTTGGCAAAGTTTGCAAGCCCAAAATCAGCTATTTTCAAGACCCCTTGATTGTTTACTAGGATGTTGGACGACTTGATGTCTCGATGCAATATTCCTCGCGAGTGGCAATGCTCCATTCCACTCAACAACTGCTTCATGTAGCATTTTATCTGAGAGTCGGTGAACTTGATGTCGGGACAGGACACGAGGCCAGAAAGATCATGCTCCATATATTCGAAAACGAGGTATATATGAGAAGACAATTTAGAAGTGATGATGCCCTCGAGCTTCATCACGTTAGGATGGTCCAGTCTCCGCAAAATCCGAATCTCACGAGCCATGAATTTAACGCTCTTTGGTTGGAAACTGTCGAACCGCACCTTCTTCACTGCAAAGGTTTTTCCGCTTTCTATATGTCGTGCCCGATACACCTCACTATATGTACCTTGTCCAATCTATTCGGAAATCCATTAACAAAAGTTCGAAATAATTAAATCAATCAATTCTCTTCCAAAGTAATCGACTCGTATTCAACTTTTGAGCCATTCCAATGTAGTTGGCTCATATTTATTTGCAAAATATGTATTTTATCCCTTACTTTATTCTCTCTCATACTTTAATATTTAAACAACAATTTTTAAAATCACGTTTTCAAAAGATATGCACCAACTAACTTGGGACAAAGGGACAAAGGAAGTACAAATGAGCCATGCATAGAAAATACTAATAGCAATAGGGAATTAGGGATGGATAAAGTAAAAGGATAAGTAGGTATGTATACCTTTTCTAATCTTTTGAAAGAGTCCGCTCTTAAAGGCAGCATGCCTTCAATGACTTCCCCCGCGGCGGCAGATAGCCATGACGGCCATCCTGCCGCCACGTGCTCTCCTTCCGTCATCCTCCCAAACTTAAAGCTAAAAAGAGCAGCCTTCCTATTCACGGAAGAATGCCGCGAGCTATCCTTCTCCTTGATGTACACCTCTTCCTCATCCTCCACCAGCCCTTCCTCCTTCTCCGGCTCCTCCTTTATCCCCTCCAGCGGCCCATATGATGTCGTGCTGTGCAGCAGCGACGAGGCTGCGGACGGTCGCCGCCGACCATTAATGTTCCTCCTCCGCGACGACGTTGAGGAGTGGCGACGGCGGTATTCAGGAGACTCGGTCTGCGTATTCTTCGAGTTAATGCAACCCATGACCCGCTATATGCCCATACACCGGGGTCCAATACCGCGATGTGTTCGGACCCGCCCAGATGGGCGAACGGGTCAGGTGTTGGAAGGGGTGCGATGCAAAATGAGATTCACATTCACCACCCCTTACACAACATCTCGCTCGTGTTCCCTTGATAGAGAAGAACTTGTTGCAGTGGAGTTTGTTTTCTTCCTCTTGAGAAGTGGCGGAGGAAAGGAAAGGAGAGAGAAAGAGAGAGAGAAAGAGAGAGTGTGGAGAAGAGGAGAATCGATGAATGTCAATTTGCTGCCCATTTTTGTTGTTTCTATCACGGGTGTGCTGTGTTTCGCGGTGCGTGCGGAGAGCTAAAGGCCGATATTCATTCACTATTTTCGTTTCTCCAATGATTATTAAGCTTGTTGCATATTTTGTTTTGCTCTCCTATTCTATATACTATTTGATACTAATTTATAACGAGACGAGACAATACATTTTTATCATAAAGAAGATCAATATCAATCTCAATCTTTGATGTAACAAAGGTCCATAAATAAATATAATCCTATATCTAAGCAAATGTTATAATTAAACACACTAAGTTGACTGCATCTAAATACATTATACACACCGAGTATATGCTCCCCTATAACAACACCCCCAGAATTCAATATTATTAACATTTATCACATTCTTGTTTAATATCAATCGCAGGTACAAAAATAAAAGCCAAGTACAACTATAGATCTTTATTTAATCTTACAGTATAGGGGGAGATTCTGCCGTGCTGCATTGCGACTCTTCTTCCCTCGTCTGAGTAAACAGGTTGAAGATGCAAAAGCTACAGAAGGCCGTGTTTTTTTTGTGAGGGCACATCACGTTGCAATATGTTCTTCTTTGAGCTGTAAAGTTGTTGGTATTTGGTCTTTGTTTCCATAGCCAATTTCTGAAAGGTCATTTGATGCTGTAACCTTTTGTGTTTTCACATGCTGACTCGCTGCTCCATGCTTCCCTATCGGGATGTCATGGTTATGCTTGCCCTCGTACGTGGTAATGACTGATTTCGGATCTGCTGAAGCCCTCTCTACATGTTTACGTACATTACACCCTGCATATGTACATCTGTAGTAACTCCTGCACATGCACACAAAACTACGGTTTACTTCTTGAAGATTCGGTATTTTGATCTTCATTGCTAGGATTTCTCCAACCATACCTCTTTTAATCGTTATAATCAAGCAAGTAAGCTTATATTATGTAAGTTAACAAGGGCAAATTCAGAAAATGCATCAAACTCATATCTGCAAAGAATCGTATATCCTACTCCGTACTCTATGCGGAATTGATTATCCAAACTATAGGTATATAATTTGATGGACTGAACAATTTTGAGCTTGTCTGATATTGTAATGTTTTCAATATACTTGAAAGTCGAATCATATGTATTGTCAATCAAACCTACCACCCAATGCCAACATGGTCCAAGATAATTGTCCGGTTACACAGGTGATATGTTATTAAAGGTGAAAGGTGAAACATGGATTAAAATTGTCATTCAAAATTTGTCAATACTCGGTGTGTGTTCGTCTCCCAGTTCTTTAATTTATTCATATAATCAAGGTGACTAGAATTCAGATGAGTGCAAGCAGATACTAGGTACAAATTTATTAGCAGTTTACCTTGGATGAGGATTTCCCTTGACCACTTTCTGCCCATATTTTCTCCATTTGTAACCATCATCCAAAAGATCAACTTCACTTCTCGTCTGCAACACAATCTTCGAGTCTGGAGCTGCTTGATGCGACGAAGCTGGTACAGATTGACTATTATCCAGGCTTCTGCAATTCCAAGTAAGTTTGCTTGTTTGAGATGATATATGATAGATATAATAGGAGAAAACAAGAATAGGGGAAGGAAGATATTATTTTGACCTTCTTTTGGCAGTTGGTACATCAACATCACCTTCATCTACCACTATTGCAGTGTCTTTTGTGCCGTCTTTATGAGTAGCGACTGTGTAAGGATCAAATGACTGCTGAGAAGTTGTGGGGGGATTTTGGGACTCACTTAACCTTGCAGTTTCGGTCTGTTTCTGAGAAGCGAGAACAGAATTCACCTGGGCATTTGTTGATGTATCCAAAGCCAAACTATCTTTTCCCCCTTTAGTGGGTTTAGGAGGATCATGGTTGTGCTGCCCTTTATACGTAATCTCAGATATATGGCCATCTAAAGTTCGCTCGACCTTCTTCCTGACAGGACAATTCGGATGTGTACATTTGTAGTAGCTTCTAGGGCATTCACTTGCCTTGACATTCTTCTGCCCGTATTTTCTCCAGTTGTAACCATCGTTTGCCGGTTTATCAGTAGCAGCAGTTTTACCAGATTGGGAAGCTTCGGCTGACTCTTTGTTCATGTTCTCAGGATCAGGAGGCGAAGGTTTTGTCGGCTGCATGAGAGCTTCCGTCTTTGCAGAGGAAGAATGGTTAGCTATGGCTTCTGCGGATGAAGAATGCTGAAAATCTTCTTGTATGTGCATGATAGAGTGAGACAATGCCGCCTGAGCAGTAACGTGCGCTAGGGCTTGCTGGTGGGACATTCCAAAGGGGCTCTGTGTGAAATCAAATAAGCCATTACTCAGAGCATACCAGATTGACTACCAACTTACTCAGCTAGAAAAATATTTCCCATCAAACTTGCTACAATCATAGAGATTTAAAATCTATTCTTCTACTCCCATCAAACTTACTACAAGCGAACATAGCTTGAATGACATCAAACATGCTTTTATATGACAGACTAAAACCACTAACATTAATATCCATACAAGAACAAATTCCACCAAAATGACAACAAACTATGGATATGTTCACGCACAATCAAACGGTCAAGTTGGCTAAAAACAATATTTGCAATTGGAATACTAATAGCACAAGCAAGGCAAGAAACATGAAGTCAAAATTCCCAGACAAACATTTTGATCACTACATTACTGGAATTAGAATAAAATGGTGAGTAGCAAGCAATAGCAGGGTGTGGAGACTCAAAGTTGCTTCACACCTCCTTCAGCGTATGGCGTTTAGGTTATCGACTTATCGTACATTTTTTGTGAAGGAATGTTTGTAGCTTACACATTCAGTACACGATATAAGGTGGAATAAAGCCCATCATCAGGATATAATAGTTGCTTTTCTCACCCATATTGCACTTAGACGAGTACTACTTTTTCCTTTTCCGGTGACTTCCATGTTCGATTTTCGGTAAAAAAGAAGAAGAAAGTTTTCATCTTGTGATCTATAGGGTTTTAGGTGTATTAGGCTTTTATCTTGATCTTTTTCATAAAAATTGCAATTCATTTCATTCTAGGGCTTCAATTCCTAGACGACGAATACCAAATTAGTTCAAATCCCACATGTAATTTCATTCGATAACGCAAATACAAAATCCAGTAACATATAGATATGCATTGCAAGAGCTAATTCGATGAAATTAAGAGCGTACCTGAAGCGGCGACATCAATCCGGACGGACTAAGCCCCGGCGGCACCATGAACACGGGAGTGATACTCATACTCTTTCTCCCTTCAGTATTATTCCCAGAATCAGAAACCCTGGCGTGGGAATCAGCCAGCGGCGACGCCATGGCCAAGAGCTGAGAGAAGGAGAAAGGGCTCTGCTCCGGGAAGAAGCTAGACACCAAAGTCATCGGGCCCGGGCTGAACCCAGGGCCCGACCCGTTCGCGTACAGGAACCCCGCCGAGCCACGCGGCGGCACCTGTATCGTTGGCTTGGCTCGCGAACTCGGCGGCGCGTCTCCCACAGTTTGACCCATTGCTTGATTGATATGGAATTTTGCTACTGGGCACAATTTAATTTACAACAAGATAAGATTACAAAATTTAATTGAAGATGAAGAACAAGGCGAGGATTATTGCGCTGAAAGATAGTGGAGTTTTCGCTACTTGATTTGATTACTGTAATTAGTTGGGATGATGCAAGTTTTATTACAAGAGAATTTATGACTCATCAATCGACTTACGTCTCCACGTATTTCATTCTTTCTAACTTTAGGGCATTAGGGCACCCGCAACGCGTGCCGCCGGCGTTCCGCGTGCCGTTCCGCCGGAACGGTTTTGCCGCGGAACGCGTTGCGGCGCACCGTTCCGCGTGCCGACGGCACGGAACGCGGCACGACTTGTGCCGCCACGCGCTCGGGCGACGTGGCGCTCCCCGCTTCGTGCGTGCTTCCCACTCGCCGGCCCGCGAGTGGGACACGTCAGCGATGACACAATAATTAAATTTTTTTTTAAAAATATATTTTTATAAATTTTTTTTTAAACGGTCATATTACCGTTTTTTTAACTTTTTTTTAATTATTTTTATTTTTATTTTCTTATTCTATAAATACACCTAATTATTACATTTCACACACAACTACACATCTACTCTTCCTAAACCAACATCAATTCCTCTCCAATTTTCTATTTCAATCTCCTTCACAAAATGTCCGGCGACGGGAATTACGGCGGTGGCGGCTCCGATGGGTGGGATCTCAACGCGTTCGGCGATTGGGAGACCATGTACAACACACTAGGTGGTTCCGGGTCGTCGACGCCGGGCACCCAGGGGTCGGCGACGCCGGGTGGGTACCAACCACCCACTTTCAATGTGGATGCCTACGCTCGACCACCCGGCTCGCGGCTTTCTCAGGGTTTGTCCCAGATTCGGGAGGATATCCCCGTAGAACCCACCCAGGGAGGAAGCCGAGGCGGTGGAAGCTCTAGGGCTGCGTCTGAGGCACCCGAGGAGGAGGAGGAGGAGGAACTGGAGGATCTGGGCCGGCATCCGTACAACAACGAAGAAACTAAGGCGGTGTACACCGCCTGGCTCACCGTCTCGTACGATCCCATCGTCGGGAACCAACAAGCCGCCAAGTGCTTCTGGGAAAAGGTCCGTGATGTCTACCACCAGACTAAGCCGAAAGGGGCCCGGAAGCGCAAATATACAATGCTCCGTGCTCACTTTGGCCGAGTCGACGCACAGGTCAAAAAATTTTGCGGCATCTACTCGGCCGAAGCGGCGAACTACCAAAGCGGAGCTTCGGGCGCCGACATTCTGAGGGCGGCTTTGCGCGTCTTCTACCTGGACACCGGTCTACAGTTCAAATATGTTGATATTTGGCAGCTCGTCAAGGACGAGGAAAGGTGGGCCGGCGGTGTCCGCTCGAGCTCGGGCTCAACCTCAAAGCGCACGAAGCACACGGCGAGCGGCCACTACTCGTCTGGTGACACCGATGAGGCCAGCGAGGGTACACCGCAGGTGTTTGGGGGTACGGGGGATCCAACGCCCGACGAATACGGGGGATCAGCCGTGGGCGCCGTCGGCCGCAAGGGACGAAGGCGGCGAAGACGGCTAGAGCGAGGAAGGGCCGAGGCGAATCAAGCCAGTCGGCCTCGGGATCGGGCTCGCGGGGAGGCTCGGACACACTTATGGTGGCGTACATGACCGCCACAATGGCGGACACTTCCCGCTTCTCGTACGCCCAATTCACGGCCTGGTGGAACGGAATTGTGTATATGGCAGCACAACTTGACCTTCCGACTCCCCCTCAACCTCGACCGCCTCCGGAGGATGATTCGTCGGCGGAGTAGTTTTTTTATTTTCCCACGTTTAATTGTGTGTTTTTTATTTTGTGTTTTTTATGTTTTTAGGATTTTAATTGTGTGCTTTTTTTATTTTTTTTAAGTTTAAGTTGAATTTTTTTAATGTTGTGTGTTTTTTAATAAAGTGTGTTTGTTTTTTTATTAAAGTGTGTTTATTTAAATTGAATTGGGTTGGAAATAAAAAAAAATGAAATTGAATGAATAGTAATTTAAGGAACGGTTAAGGAACGGTTAAGGAACGAAGGGTTGCAGGTTCCATTCCTTGGTTAAGGAATGGAGTAAAAAAGTACAGTGGGGCCCTCAAATAGTGGTTTAAGGAACGGTATAGGAACGGTATAGGAACAACGTTGTGGATGGCCTTAGCAGTAGTGCAGATATTCCGACGGACATCCAAAAATACCTCATGCCACGTCATACGGATATCCCACTGTGGATGTCACGTTATACGGATATCCTACTGCACAGTGGCGGACATCCCGACGGACTTTCCACAATAAAAAAAAAATTAATTCAATAATCGGGACGTTCGCGCGGACATTCGTGGGAGTCAACGCAATGGCGGACGTCCGCAAGGACGTCGCGACGAATATCCGCGGAACGCCGCGGAACTCCGGTGTCCGCAGCGGATGCTCGTATCCGTGCCTCCCTTGCACAATGGCGGACGTCCCGCGCCGACTTCCGGCACGCCGGTCGGAATTCTGCCGGGACGGGCGCCATTGCTGATGCTCTTAGTATTTATTGTTTTTTTAGTGCTCTTATTTAATATTTATTACGGTCATAATTTAAACTATAAAGTAGAAAATGTGTTATAATGACTTGAAATTCGTATGATGATATGTGAAACTGGTTGACTAGTCAAACCCATTGTCTTTGTTATAATGTGTGATAAATTTTGATCATCTAATCTAACATTTAAAAAGTGAAATTGTCATTTTATTGAATTTTGGGATTTGTTTTTAATTTTTGCAATTTCATTTTATTCACTATTGAGATCCTATATTATCAAACCACTTATAAATAATGGTTCGATGTTTTACAACAATTTTGTCATTATTTTCAAATTATAAATAGTGACTTTCAATATTTTACAATTAATTTTAATCATTGTTTCAAAAAATTAGGATTTATGTATTTTTTTTATATCAGTATAGTTATTTTTATGATTTTAATCATTCTTAATGCTCATTTAAATTAAAAACTATATTAGTACTATAGAACAATAGATGGTGGTAAATAGTCCGCCACTTTGGTAAGATGCGTGTTAAGAAAATACTATCCATGAAAATATAATTACCAAAATTAACGACAAAAAGCTGTAGTCATAGATTAAGATGAACTAAAATGTCACAATCACGAATCACCTATACATACAACAAATATTTGTTACAAAATGACAATTTAGGAGCAAAACATATCACATCACATTTTGTGTTGAATGACTAAGAGCCATAGGGCGCGCCTTAGGGCGCCCCATTGCTAATGTTCTTATTGGTTTAGGAACGTCCTCTATATCCTTACAGTAGATGCAAGATTATATGCAAGGACTTTAGATTTCCAACTAGGCAGAAAATTTGGTCAAGGTTAGCTGTAACGGTCCGACTACTTAACTAAGCATAAGTTTGGTGGTTAATAATGAAAAGAAAGCTAGGCATAGACAGACATGTGTATAATCAGATTTTTAAATGGTCAATCATTTACATAAATTTGAAACATGGATTGAGTCCAACACTATGATTGCCACAAACACACTAAAATACATGTGCTTGCCAATAATACTAGACTTAAAAACCCAGAGTTTTTAACCACCAACAATATATAAAGTCTATTTATTTCATAATATGCAGCAGAGCAAAGATACACTGCTAAGCTTCAGATTAACAGATGAAAGTAGACAAGTTTGATGGAAACATTCTCTTTCACCCTAACACCAAATCAAGCCTTCTCAATAGATACTCAACCTGCACTTGCTTGGTTAACGGCATGATCCATTTGCGGTACAGCTCCCCCACCCCCACAATGCTTGGGTTTATCTTGTAAACAGGTTCAATCCTAACTTCACCTGCACACGGGCTTACTTCCGAGTTTTTAGCTCCACGCGCTTATTAACGGTATCTTCCACAGTCTCGTATGTCAGCAAATCCATCAGTTGACCTCCATCCTGATTCAAACAAGAGTCAATAACACTCGGTTTTACATGTATACAGGATCAGAGCCAGCTCAACTTACTTTTGCTCTGATTGCAGCTTTGTACACCTCAGGAGGGGAGGCTTGAAATTTTGTTTCAGCTACAAATTTACCATAATTAATCCTCTTGGAAAGCGTCCACAAGTTGAGAGTTGACCAGTTAGCCACTCTTACCTATTCAAAAATCTAAATAAATGGAACCAAGATATGCTTGTCAGACAAGCAAAATCTTTGATATCTCGAAACACTATGTACTTACCAATAGTTCAAATTTGGTGAGAAGCAGCATATAAACCCACTCTAAATTACATTCAACATAAATTACACAATCCAATGGAACACAAAGCTGACAGACAGTAAGGTATGGCACAACCATGGTGATTAATTGATTGGTAAATATACTGGTTCATCTAGGAAAAATAAGTTCAATTTATGTTGGAACTTACATTTATCCTACGTATACCTGCAAGCATAAAGCATCCAACAATGCAGTTGATCCATAATTACCATCATCGCCTTCTTTAACTAATCCTGGAAGGAGATTCCTAAAGTACATATTCCATACTTGGACATTAATATTTATCACGTCTGCTGCTGAATGAAGAACCTGTATCAGCATCATCTCTTAGAACGAAAAGATTCCAAATAGGGCGATGCTCACAGAATGAAAGAAAGCTATAACAAGAAGCATATCCTTATACATGAATGTGTTATTTGCAATGCAACCAAAAATTCTAAGTTTTGCCACATATCATTAGTAAAAGTGAAGGTTGGCTTATTGATATCCCCAAACAAACTAGTAATATTTGCTTTATGTTATGAATAGTTTTTGTTAACTCCAAAGCAATAAATATGATGGTTAACATGTTAATGTGGAAAGATTAGTGAACGATTGCTACAAAGTTATGACTTAACAGGAGACGGTGAACTAAGAAGTCAAGGCATCTCTGTCTTACCTGTGGATACTCCAACGGGGGAAGAGGGGCATGGGTAAGTTGTCGGGGAAGAAGGGATGCTCGTCAGGGGTCGTATTTAAAGCTTCACAAAAAGTTAGTTTCAACATACCTTTGCATGAACCTTTTCTGTTTCTTTGACCACGTACTCGACTAAAGAGCCACGGAAACCATCCTTGGTGAAACCATCAGGATCATATTGTTAGAAAGGAAAATATGTAAGTAAGGAAAATAGGTAAGCAAGGAAAAAAAATTAATTAGGGAATGAGTATTATGGCAAATCTTGCCAATTTTATGTAACCCTTGGCCTATTTAAAGGAGGTGTACCTATTGTAATTCTCTGAACAAGTTGAATGAATAATACTCATATCTTTCAACATGGTACCAGAGCAAAGGCTCATAACAAAATCATCATAGCCTAAACATTTCCCGACCAAGAAGGCGGTTATTTTCAACCTGCAACATGTCAGACGATGAAGAGAAACCAAATATGGAGGAGACACAATTAAAGATGAGTAAAAATGTTACTCTAGCCGTTAAACTCAACGGGATGAATTATCCCCTATGGAAACGGCTGATGAGAGTAGCCATCGTGGGAAGACGAGCAAACAGGTATATCACCGGTACACCGCAGCCGCCGGAACCTGGAATGAAGGGGTACACAGAATGGGAGGAAGCTGATATGATAGTGTTCTCATGGATAATTGACAACGTCGAAACAGAAATTGTTGTCGACTTTGCACATCACCAAACCGCGCAAGCTCTGTGGGAGAGCCTACAAACTACATTCGAAAGTACTGCAGATCCATATCTGTTGTACGATCTAGAGGAAAAGGCAGGCCGAATCGTGCAAGGGGAACATGGGCTAGAAACATATTGGCGACATCTCCACGGAATCTGGGTCGAAATTGACCGATGCCAACATCAACCTGTGGATTGCTGCGACTAGGGGATTAGCCAACTTCGATTGTATGTAGCA
The DNA here is from genome assembly GCF_004379255.2 of Salvia splendens. Lineage (NCBI taxonomy): Eukaryota > Viridiplantae > Streptophyta > Magnoliopsida > Lamiales > Lamiaceae > Salvia > Salvia splendens. The sequence goes on along the minus strand of NC_056037.1, from coordinate 11,873,301 downwards.
ACAAGACGGCTGTTCAAATTCCTAACAGGCTTGAATGCAAGATATGACGGGATCCGAAGGGATATTCTCAAGGAAACCCCGTTGCCCTCAGCCGAGACTGCATACGGTCTGGTAAAACGAGAAGCTACGCGGTTGAAAATCATGCCGGCAGCAGACATCGATCTCCAGACCGGCGCAATCAACGATGGATCATCATCGGGCCAAGTCGGACACGGGTTCGCCGTCAGAAACCAGCCACCACCGCGACCAAAACAGCCACCACCACGAACCGCCGCGCAACAGCCCAATCGCCAAGGCGGTTTTAAACCCGACAAATCAAAATTTTGGTGCTCTCATTGCGGAAAATAAAGACATACTCGAGATACATGTTCCTCCTCGTTGGATTTCCGGAATGGTGGGATGAAAATCAAAAGGCTAAAGCTCGATTAGCCATCGGAGTAGAAGATGGAGGCGGATTATTTCTGCAAGGAGCAGGGAATAGGGAGATGACTAACACCCGTGGGAGAGCAGGAGATACCGGTCCTCAACCGGGTGGAGGCGGCAGGCCCGGCGAGGCAGCCTTCGCTGAGAATAAAGGAGGGGAGTCATATGGAGGTAACGGATTGGGGTTGAGAAACCCCGATCCCCAATTTGATTTTCAGAATAAACCCCAAAGCATGAGTAATTTAATTTCTGGTCCTTATAGTTCAGAATATATGCAATATGACCCAGGAAAATTACAGTTAGGACCCCAGAAAAACTATATTCCACGTTTGACCCCAAAACTGTCTGAAAGTTCCGTCTTAAGCCCAAATCGTTTTGCACCCTTGGAAAATATACCTATTGCATGCATTGCCCAAAGTAAAATTGACCCTAAGGAGAGTGAGTGGATTTTTGATTGTGGGGCAACTGATACTATGACCTACGATCTGAAAGATTTTTGTGAATTTAATGGGGCAACTAAAAGCCAAATTCAAACTGCCGATGGAGAGTTGACCGCTGTGGGTGGGAGTGGAACCATTGAAATATCCCCAACCCTGAAGCTTACAAATTGCCTCTATGTGCCCAAATTATCTCATAAACTTATGTCTATCAGCCACGTGACGAAAGAATTAAACTGTACGTTACTAATGCATCCAAATTTCTGTGTATTACAGGATATCAGGACGAGGAGGATAATTGGGCGTGGCACTGAGCGTCAAGGTCTTTATTATGTGGATGAGATTACTCAACAAGGTGGCACCGCGATGCTTGCTCACGGATCTGCAAATCGGGAAGCTTGGTTATGGCACCGCAGATTGGGGCATCCATCCTCGGGTTATTTAAAATTGCTTTTTCCAAAGTTTTCCCATTTTAAGGATATTACTTGCGAATCTTGTGTTTTGGCAAAAAACCACAGATAATCCTTTAGATCAAGTGATACTCGTGTTAAGACTATCTTTTCTCTAGTGCATGCCGATGTTTGGGGTCCAGCTCCTATTGTTGGTGATCATGGTTTTAAATATTTTCTCATTTTTGTGGATGACTGCACTAGATTGACTTGGGTATATTTTTTGAAGCATAAATCTGACGTTTTTGAAAAATTTACCCGTTTCTTTACAATGATCCAGACAAAATTCCAAACCACGATCAAAATTCTTAGATCCGATAATGGTAGAGAATTTGTTAACAAAGACATGACTGATTTTTTAAAGAAAATGGGTTAGTTCATCAAACTACTTGTCCTTACACTCCTGAACAAAATGGTGTAGCTGAACGAAAGAATAGGATAATCCTAGAGGTCACGAGAGCCCTGTTTTTTGACTCAAATGTTCCTAAATTTTTATGGCCCGAAGCTGTTGCCACTGTTGTCTACCTGATTAATCGTTTGCCTACAAAAATGTTGGGTATGAAAACTCCTTTACAGACTCTCGCATCCCTTACTGATATTCCCCCACCTCTCATACTTCCGCTCAAAATCTTTGGTTGTTCCGTTTATGTGCATGTACCGAAACACGAAAGAGGAAAATTTTCTGCATATGCAATAAAATGTGTTTTTTTTGGGTATGGGGTAAATCAGAAGGGCTATCGATGCTATCACCCAGGGTCTAGGAAGGTTATAACAACCATGAATTGTAATTTTCTAGAAAGTGAATACTTCTATCACACCCAACCTCGGGGTCAGGGGGGAGTGCTGTTCAGGGGGAGTGTGATAAAATTGGACCCCTCAGTTTTCCGATGTCACATCCAAGTATCTCGAACGTGGAACCAACAGAACAAGCTAGTGTCACTGCCGAGTCAGTCACATCTGCTGTAGAGCCTCCTCAACCGCCTACGCCTGAATCGAGTCCTCCTCCAGTGATATCCGAGGTAATTCCTGAAACTAGCTCAGATAATACAGTTATTACTCCCGACACTTTTGGTGTAGACGAGAATGAGAATGCAGCAATTGATGGTGATACCGGCCGCTATATACTCCTCAACAGAACTACTCGTGGGGTCCCGGCTAAGAGATACAGTCCTGAGAGGATTAGTAGAAGCCGATATTCTATGGCGAATCTGGCTAAAGCAAATCTAACAGAGATGGCTAGGGCGTTTGAAGCAGCACTTTACGAAGAAGAAGAAATCCCATATACGGCCGCGGAGGCTATGAAAATTGCTCACTGGCGAGAAGCAATGCTAGTAGAAATGCGGGCTCTGATGAAGAACAATACATGGGAAGTATGTCTTAAACCTGATGGAGTTCGAACTGTGGGATGCAGATGGGTCTTCACTATCAAACGGAGGCCAGATGGGTCGATTGAAAGGTATAAGGCGAGACTTGTGGCCAAAGGATACACTCATACTTATGGTGTTGATTATGCTGAAACATTCTCACCGGTAGCAAAAATGAGTACTATTCGAGTGCTCTTCTCAATAGCGGCAGTCAGGGAATGGCCACTACATCAGTTCGACGTGACAAACGCATTCTTACATGGGGAACTGAAGAAGCCCATTTACATGGAGCCACCACCTGGATTTGTTGGAGATTTCGAAGGAGGAAAGATTTGCAAACTAAAACGAACACTATATGGGCTAAAGCAGTCACCTAGAGCTTGGTTTGGGAGATTCTCTGAGGCAATGAAGAAGTATGGGTATGAACAAAGCAACTCTGATCATACATTATTCTTGAAGAAAAGAGAAAGAAAAATTACATGCCTCATCATCTATGTAGATGACATGATTATCACGGGAGATGATGAAGAGGAAATAAGCAAGCTAAGGAAGAATTTGTTTGCAGAGTTTGAAATGAAGGACTTGAGATTACTAAAGTACTTTCTGGGTATAGAAGTGCTAAGGTCAAAGAAGGGGATCTTCATCAGTCAGAGAAAATATGTATTTGACTTGTTAACCGAGACAGGACTACTGGACTGTAAGCCAGCAGATACTCATATGGTTCAGAATCATGGTCTGCGGATAGTTGAAGGAGTTGAAGCCACTCACCGCACGAGATATCAACGTTTAGTTGGGAAATTGATATACCTATCCCACACTAGACCCGACATAGCTTATGCAGTTGAAGTAGTTAGTCAGTTTATGCATGCACCTCAAGTAGCTCACTGGGAAGCAATACTGAGGATTGTTCGATATCTGAAAGGGACAGCGAACCATGGGATTCTATTCGAGAATCATGGACATTTAGAGATTCATGGATTCACGGATGCTGATTGGGCAGGGAACCCAAATGACAGAAAATCAACTGCTGGATATTTTACCTTTGTGGGAGGAAATCTTGTCACGTGGAGAAGCAAAAAACAGAAAGTGGTAGCCTTGTCAAGTGCAGAAGCTGAATTTCGAGGGATTAAGAGTGGGTTGACTGAGATTTTGTGGCTGAGGAAATTGATGACTGAGTTGAACTTAAACTCACAGAAGTCATGTAAGTTGTTCTGTGATAATAAGGCGGCAATCAGTATATCTGAAAATCCAGTTCAGCATGATCGGACAAAACATGTCGAGGTGGATCGACATTTCATCAAGGACAATATAGAGGCCAAGACGGTAGAACTTCCTTTTGTGAGATCTGAAGATCAGTTGGCGGATATACTCACGAAAGCTGTCGATGCAAGAAGCTTCCATGAGGTATTGGGCAAGTTAAGTATCGGTAATCACATTACTTAACTTGAGGGGGAGTGTTAGAAAGGAAAATATGTAAGTAAGGAAAATAGGTAAGCAAGGAAAAAAAATTAATTAGGGAATGAGTATTATGGCAAATCTTGCCAATTTTATGTAACTCTTGGCCTATTTAAAGGAGGTGTACCTATTGTAATTCTCTGAACAAGTTGAATGAATAATACTCCTATCTTTCAACACATATGTTGGTGCATTATAACAAAATTGAGCTCTCTCTACCCGACTGAATACAATGCTCTCTTCTTGCCAGACCAAGGAGTCCCTAATGCTTTCAAGAGTGTACTTCTGTGACTCGTCCACCCTTTTTTTCGGCATACACCTGACACGTATTGACATGACCTTAGTACCGGTTCCTAACATGAACATCTTTACTGCGAATAAATCCAAAGGCAATCTCTTTTCTTAAAAATAGTAAGAATGACCTAAGTACCGGTTCCTAACATGACGTATCGGAGATCTTTGCTGCGAATAAATCCAAAGGCATCCAAGTGTTTACAAATACTATCCCTTTTCTTATAAATAGTAATAATGACTTAAGCACCGGTTCCTAACATGACGTATCAGAGATCTTTGCCACTAATAAATCCAAAGGCATCCGGTAATAGGAATGGTAATTAAGAAGACCAATCGGGACCAATAATCTAGAATAACCATGAAAATCTTGTTTATCAGAAACACGAGATGATCAATATCTTATATTGGAACTAAATTAATTGAAGTTTAAAGAGAAGAGACAATAAAAAGGCAACATGTAAACCCTATTTGGTGATGCACACTGCTGAAAATCAAACAAGATCATCTACAGCTAACAAAAACACAAAAACAATTTGAAATTTATGAGCTGCATTTAGAATATTGGAGCAGTCCTAAATACTAAATTAAGGGATCTCTAACAAGCCTGATTTATATCCTTATACGTTGCGATAAAAGCAATGTATATGTATATGTCTGCTTTATGATTAAGTCCAGTTTTACTAAACAGTTAATGCATATGTAAGACTGAAAACATTCCAAAATTGAACAGGGAAATTGAAGGCGGGAAGATGTTTGCTTTGGAATATTGGAACTAAGGTGGCAGAGGGCGAAAGGCGGTACCAAGTAGCTTACTCTCCATTTAGTAGGACAGAAATGGGGATGAGTTGGGATGTGATCAGTGTTATATAGTGAGTAGTATAAAATTGCAGTTACACTGGCCATGCTGCTCACTGAATGCTGACAATTGCGGTATTATCTCATACCTGTCTTTTACCCTCTCAACTCTCAAAGATATTTCTGGGGATATAACGTGTAGATTGTTTACTTTTCAAAATTTTGATTCATGCAATTATATGAGTATTATTTATGTCATTGATTCAAAATAAAATCAGCAAAAGATTATAAATTGTGGTTATATTTGCAAGTTTCATTTTGTAGTATTTGCCAATTCTTCATGCACATCGACCGGTACGACAACATCGCTTTAGTGCGCACGTCGCTCGCGCTCTCGCCGCTCACCTGTGACCTCGTGAACTTCTCGAACTCCTCCGCGTACAAGTTCACTTGCTTCTTGACTTGATCCCAGTGCTTGCGGAGTTGCTCACGCTTGCGCTTGTACGCGGTCGGCGGCTTGACCGAATTGTAGAGGTCCGTGATGCGTTCCCAGTACGCGATCTGTCGCTGGTTGTTCGCGAATATCGGATCTTCCGATATATCTACCCAACACCGGGCCAAAGTGAGAGTTTCGTCGTCGTTGTAGTTCGTACGGCCGGGGGCGTACTCATCGCAATCACCGGGAGGCGGCAACTTCTGCTCCCGCTGCCGGTTCCGCTTCTTTCTGGCTGGGGCGGAAGCGGTCGCGGCGGGGTCGGGATCGGCCGCTGCGGTTGGGCGGTGCGGAGACGGCCCCATGTCAGACAACCCATACGATTCCGTACTGAAATCAGGATCGTAATGGGTGTTGGTGTCGAATGAACGATAATCGGGATCGTAATGGGTGTAGGACTATTGGGGTTTGAATCCATTTCGTAGTAATTATGTAAATGTAAGTTTCGAAAATGAAATCACGTGAAATGAAATGTTACAAATGAACGGTATTTATAAAAAAAACGAAACCGCGTGCCATCGTCCGCGACCTCCACAATGGGACGGACGATGGCGCGGACGATGGCCATCGTCCGCGCTATCCTCCGCGACCGAAGTATAGGGCGCGACTATCGTCCGCGCCCTATGGCGCGCACCCGCAATGGGTGCGGACGATGGATGGCGCGGACGATGCGCGCCATCGGGCGTGCCATCGTTCGCCCATTGCGGGTGCTCTTAAAGAAACTTTCAACTCGTTTAACTCATTTCAGTTCACTTCATGTGTATCATGTAGTATTGTTGATTAAAAAAATACTCCATCTGTCTCATTAAATATGAAACGTTTGCTTTTTATCACGGGATTTTATGCTGTTTTATTTTGGTGAAGAGAGAAAGAAGGGGGAAGTAGAGATGACGGTATTTCCATATTAGGAAACGTTTCATTTTTAATGGGGCAATCCGAAAAGGAAAACGTTTCATTTTTAATGGGATACGGTGAATATGAATTAAAAATATGATAGTAATTTTTTTGTAAAATTAAAATACTATGAAAATAGATAGGTATGAATGAACTTGTGTGAGATATTAAAAGAAGCCATTGTGAAAGAAAGTTTTTGCATGTGTTTCCGTAATCACGTTCTATCAGGTTATTTGTATGTTTCACACTCGCCAAAATACTAAGTAATACTCTCTTCGTCCCTGAAAAGTATGCAGTACCAATAATGCATTGAAACTCATGCCGAATCCAAAGTTCATACTCTTTGGGGACGGAGGGAGTGTAATAATATAACTTAGGTGGCGTTCGGTTGCCATGACTAATATCATTAGACTATCCATCTAGAATTATGTTGTGGGATTATTTTAGTTGGAGGGGGAGACTATGACTAATTATCATGAAACTATCCATCTAGGATTAAGTTGAAGGGTTCAATCTTATGAACCAAACATGATACATATTTAATCATGAGATTTAATCTTACCAACCGAACACCCCCTTATAGTATAACATAAGTACAGGATGTTTAATCCACGAGATCTGATGAAGAAGGATATGCAGGGTTTTTTCTTCTTTAGTTCTAGACTATGTTAATCATTCCTCGTTTGTACTGCATTTTTTTTGTTCCGGATTTGGGAGAGACGCATGACCCTCATGCGTCTCTTTTTAATGAGACGCATGACAGTCATGCGTCTTTCATAGAGACGCATGAGGGTCATGCGTCTTTCTTTTTTTTCGGTTTTTTTTAACGACGCATGAGGGTCATGCGTCTTAGAAATAGACGCATAACCCTCATGCGTCTTTTGTTTTTTTAAAATTTGACGGACGACGCATGAGCGTCATGCGTCTTAGGGAGAGACGCATGACCCTCATGCGTCTCTAACTTCGAATTAAATCGCAGCAAAGGCAGTAGCCTCCTCATTCACGCACGCAGACAGCAAAAGAGGCACGGAAACGGCGATTTTTCCTTGATTCGGCGAAGAAGACGATTTCCACTTGTTTTCCGGTAAGTTTCGTTCAATCCTTCAACATTGCTCCCTTATTTGTTGTTTATTTGCATATTAGTAGGGTTTTTGAAAAATTTATTGTAAACTTACTATATTAGGGTTTATTGAAAAAATTTATCTTTAATTGTTGTTGGTTTGTATATATATTTTTGCAGAAATCATGCAAGTATTCGTGAGTTTATATTGGGGTGGTAGAATATATCAACTTCCTCATGTGAGCATTTGTTATGATCCTCCTCGTGCGAGAGCTTCCATCGTATTGGGTTCATGTGTTTCATTATCTGAATTAGTTGCAATGATATGTACTAAGATAAGAATAGATTCCAACCAACACTTCATCGAAATATCTTGGAGGCATTGTTTCTTGGGTACCGATACGAGTTATGTATGTACTGCGGTTGACAGTGATCAAAGTGTGTTTTATATGTTCAATGCGGCTCTAAATTCTACTCGGCATATTGAATTATTTGTTGAGTATTCGTCTGTTGGAAATGCCGTCATCCCACCAATTGTTGATCATGGTGTTGGATCATCTACGAGGTTTGAACCTATGAGCATCGATTGCGGTATGAATGAGCAAACAGACGTTGCAGATGTTGGATTGAATACTCAAGAGAATGTACAAGAGCATGTTGATGTTGATGTTGTACGAGGAGACCTTGAAGATCCAGAATTGTCGTCATCATCGTCTGATGATATTTTAAGTGATGATTCCGGTGCTGACTCTAGTGGTGAGGAGGTAGTGTATAAACCCGTCGTACAAGGTGAACAACCACTTCCAGAATATGTTCACACTGGGTTGAAATATTTTCGCAAACTGCCAAGTGGTCCTACTGAGGTACCTGAAGTTGGTAATGAACGCAGTACCATGTACTGGGATGAAGAACACCCATATCGGATTAATGGTGGAATAAAATTTGATAGCAAGCTGCATGTGAAGACTGCTATTACTATGTGGAGTCTGAGGCAACACCGGCAATTTAGGGTGGTTGAGAGTAAATTAAGAAGGTGGCATGCCGTGTGCAAATATCCAAATGGGAGGACAGAAGATGGGACAGCTATTATCAGCGAGACCGACGCTGACAAAGCGAATGAATGTCGGTGGGAAGTTTCTGTTACACACATGGCCAATGATGATATGTGGGAGATTAAGAAGTGGCGGGGACGCCATAGTTGTGAAGGTCATCGTAATGATAGAGGACATGCTAACTTTTCATCACCAATGATTGCTTTGTGTATTCGCCATCAGTTGCTAAAAAGTGCCGAGTTTAGTGCCGCCGCCGTAAGAAATTTTGTTCATGACAAATTTCATGTGGTAGTCAGTTATAAGAAGGCATGGTATGCACGGAGAAGGGCTTTAGAGATTGTATTTGGTGGATGGGAGGAGTCATTTAGGGATTTGCCAAGCTACATGCTTGAACTGCAGTATAGGAATCCAGGCACCATTGTTGAGTGGAGGCATAACGAGTTGTTGAGCCAGGGCCGTACTAAAGTCTTCTATTACGTGTTCTGGGCACTTGGGCCTGCTATACATGCTTTCCAGGAGTGCCAACCAGTTTTGACAATAGACGGAACTCACCTCCGAGGAAGATTTAAAGGTAAGCTGCCTGTTGCTTGTGGTGTTGATGCTAACAAGAAATGTCTGCCTATTGCATATGCTGTTGTTGATGAAGAAACTGGCGACAGCTGGGAGTGGTTTTTGGATCATGTCAGAATTCATGTGGTGAAGTACGAAAGGGAGGTATGCATCATTTCGGATAGGCACAAAGGAATCCTCAAGGCTATGCGTTCAGATGAATGGAAAAAGCCACCGATATGTCACCACAAATTTTGTTTGATCCATGTGAGGAAAAATATCTTGACAAAACTAAAGGGTAAGGGAGGTAAAGCGAAAGGCATGATATGGGCATTGGGTGTCACAACTCAAGTACGCAAGTACGTGAGAAGGCGACGTGCACTACGGGAGGAAAGTCTTATTGCGATACACGAGCTCAACAAAGCCAAAAAAGAGAACTGGTCTCTTTGCTACGATGATGAACTGAGATGGGCGGTGCCCTCAACAAACATGTCAGAGAGCTACAACAACGTACTGAGAGGTGTAAGAGAGTTTCCAATAAGAGCTTTGGTTGATCTGACATTTTGGCGAACAGTTGAATGGTGGGCAGATAGAAAGACAGAAATACAACAAACCGAAGGTCGGTTGACCCCCTGGGCGAGGGACAAACTTGTTGCGAATGATGCGAAGGGGCAAATGCATTACTGTTCAGTAGTCGCCCGAGAATTAGGTCATTACCAAATTCAAAGTCGTCCACGTGTTGAAAATGGAAAGGCAAAGGGCGATAACAGACAAGATGTCGAGTTTATGGATTCAAAGTGCAGTTGTGGGAAGTGGCAGATGTGGGGAGTCCCTTGTTCACATGCGTGCACCGTTGCCAGAGATCGAGGTAACTCTATTTTTGAACTCATTGATAAACACAACCACAAAGCTACATGGGAAGCACAGTACTATGGTGTCTCATTTCAAGCACCAAGACACCAAGACTATTGGGCAAATCCTGGATGGAAATTGCGTATCACCCCTGAGCAGTTGCTTCCTCGAAAGCGCGGACGAGGCAGAACAAGGAGGATTCCTAATCAAATGGATATCCGCGGGGAAGATGAACCGAGACCGCCCCGCAAGTACAGGAATTGCGGCGTAGAGGGACATGACCGAAGAAACTGCACAGTCTGTCGTGTTATGTAGGGGTTATTAACATTTGCAGCGCAGGTATTTTTGTAGCTTTTTTTTTTATGTTCATATATTTTAGATTTTCGTTCTATGAGAAATCATACTCTTTCTGTTGTAACAGGGCTTGTGTACGTGAAGACAGTGTTGGACAAAAAGCGTGTTACAAATTGAAGACTTTAGAATGGATTGAAGACTTTGGAATGAATTGAAGGTACAAATTGAAGACTTTGTATTAACTGAACTTTGGACATGTTTTGTACTAATTCACTCGATTGTTTCAATTGGAGGTATAACAATTGTCGTTTTGATGAATTCTCCGTGTAATAGTTCAGAATTTTAGATACTAAAATTTGGTTTATGTATTTGTTGATCTCCTGACTGCTTCATACCTCTTCTTACCGGGCTCACTAAAGGTATATTTATATTTATGTATACATGGTTAGGGATCACTAGTTTGTCGTATGCTGCTTGATCTGCCTGTTTAAAAAAACCCGAAAATAATGAAAGACGCATGACAGTCATGCGTCTTTCATAGAGACGCATGACAATCATGCGTCTTTCATTATTTTCGGATTTTTTTTAAACGACGACGCATGAGGGTCATGCGTCTTAGGTAGAGACGCATCTCCCTCATGCGTCTCTAAATTGCAAAACAGGCAGAACAAGCACTACTTGAAACAATACTCCTATCACAACAATCAATTAAATTGAGTTTGCAGTCAAAATAACTTAAAAAAACACAACAATCTAGTGATTGAGTTTGCAATCAAAATAAATTATTCCGGATAAAACAATCTAATCAATACCATAGCTTAACCATACACTAAATTATTCCGAATGACAATTGCTACTTATACGACGACGGAGTGTATTTAGACGGTTCAATCCCCTTATTCTTCCTCGTTGACAGTCTATTGTACACTTTACTTATGAGCTTCCCAACCCCGCCGCGTGATGAACCCTCCATACCATGTCGAGGTTCGACATGGATGCTCTGAACCAATAGAAAAATAAACAAGATTAAACAGACCGATCCGAGTAAAATAAGAGAGATCAAGCAATAAGTTAAAAATAATACCTGTTCCTCCTCGTTTTCCGTCTCTATGTTGCCAGTTTCTTCTTCTCCTTCATCATCATCCTCTTTTTCAGCTTGGACAGAAGGCACGATCTGATAATTCTGGAAGAATGAATCGACCGACGCTCGAGCTCCACTCCATTGCGGCACGTCTTGGCTTTGTGAATATGGGCGACGAGTCCAATCGGGCTCAGGCTGGCTAGGAGAATACTGGGGACGCTCCCACTGTGACTGGGACTCATGCGCCGGGTATGAATACCACTGGGGTGGGTCATGCTCTTGATACTGCGGCTCTGGTGCTACATAATCGGGCACCGGCTGGGACATCCTAAACTGCTTTGTGTAGCCGTGTCCTCCAGTCCGAACACCAGGCACTCCACGACGCCGTGGAACTACTTCTGGTTCATAAGGCATGACCACATCCTGATGTTGAGAAGCGGGGTACTCCATGACATCAGCGTTGTTCGTAGATTCGAGGACATTCTTAACAATTTCCCGAATCTGGCGCACTCGTGGGTCCATTTCGTCTTCCGTAGTTAAATGGAAAACCTGCTGAAAACCCTCAACCTAGAAAAAAAAATGATACACTTATCAATACTAAACAATCTATATCACATGAAAGCATTTAGTTTAATATAACAAACTTACAAATAGTCTCATCGAAGCAGCCGACTCGTTCATCCCAGCAGTGGCCCGTGTCCCAGGTTGAGTCATGTACGTCACAGTAATCCTGTTATACCACGCCATATACCCCGTGTTCATGGGGATATTCATGGACATCGGTGCGGCGTACTCGGCAGCTTGGAACCTTTCGTACCTCATGTCCCACTCCCCAATGTAGAACTGATGCGTGTTTGCCCAGTTGTTGCCCTTCTTGCCACGCCGATCAGTTTTGCCCAAATGATCGGCATTCCTTAGCATTCTGTCTACGTACTGAGGTATATCCTGGTACCGATTGAACTGTCGGCGCACTCTTCCAGGCTCATGGGCCTCGACTTAGGCCCAACATACCAGGTAGGTTTCGCACAAAGAGCATCCATTCACATCATTGCAGTAGTCAGGCAGTGTGCAAGGTGCGTACGACGTCCAGATAAACTACAAAACAGCATTGCAAATGCCAAATTAATTTCATAATAAGTTCATAAACGAAGTCTAAACCGAAGGAATATTCACCTGGCCAGGTCTAATCAGAGATAATTGGTCACGGTAATGCTCAACCGAGTGTCTAGGAGCATTTCCTATCTGCGTTGTTCCTCTCCACATATACATAAAATTGATGTAAGAAAAAAATTAACCCAATATGCATTAATAAATAAATATTTCGATATATACCTGGCGCCACATGGTGTATATGGCTCGTGCACCTTTGGTCCTATGAACGCAGGCCTCAATGTGGGCATTCTTTCCCACGCCCATAGCTGCAGGAGGATCATAGGCCCGCCCAACTCTTTTCTCTTATCCATGGAAGCCTCGCACAGATAATGATAAAGGTAGGCCAATGTCGCGCTTCCCCAACTTATATTCTTCACCTCTTCCGGATCCCCAAGCCCATTCAACCACATAAATGGCACCTTACACCCCGTGGTGTCCGATAGAATGAGACCTCCTAATAAAATTAGGGCATGGATACGTGCTCTTTGGATGTATACGTAAGTAGGTAGGTCATCACCCAGAGGCATCCTTGTCTGGTTGATCAGCGCGGTCATCAGCAAACCGCCTTGCTTTGTCTCTGTGGAAGAATCTGGTATCCATCCCAACAGATCGCGGCACTTGCTGGTCCAATCTGGAAAGTTGTCATGATAGTCACGACCCGTGAAAACGAGACCATCCGCTCTCAAGCCCCAGATGGCTTGCACATCTTCCAAGGTGATCGTCGTCTCACCGATCGGTAGATGGAATGTGTGTGTCTCCGGCCTCCAACGCTCAATCAACGCCGTGATCAGCTCATTGTCGACCTTCATTGGCTTCCCACAATCGATCACGCCTTTGAAACCAAAGACGTCAAGCCAATATCTTACATTCTCGTGAATTTCGCCGTCCCAAGTCTTACTTTCAGTCCTTCGGACTTTAAATACTTGGGTTGTTCCCTCTTTCATCAGTTTATTTAAAATGTGATTTTTTTGCATATTTAAGACGGACGGGTCTTCGGGTCCATACAATAAATGTCCAGTAGAACTTGAAGTCGCCATCTAATCTAAGTACATATTCACAAAACAACAATTACAAACTCAACCTGGCATGTACAAATAACATAATATAACAAGAGAACAACAAGTGATAGGGTTGCAAGTGTAATGTGTTAGGTTATTTGTTATAAACCCTAATTTACAACCAAAATCACAACACCAATCATCAAAAACATACCAATATTATACAATAGAATGAATTTAGCCACTAAAATCGTAGACATTTCACTAAACAACAAAAAAAACAACCAAAATGGAGCTATTCGTTTTAAACCCTAATTTACAAACATTAGGGGAAATCTAAATAATCTATGCAAATTAACAACAAATAAGGAAGGAAAGTAGAAGGATTGAACGAAACTTACCGGAAAACAAATGGAAATCGTCTTCTTCGCCGAATCAAGGAAAAATCACCGTTTCCGTGCCTCTTTTGCTGTCTGCGTGCGTGAATGAGGAGGCTACTGCCTTTGCTGCGATTTAATTCGAAGTTAGAGACGCATGAGGGTCATGCGTCTCTCCCTAAGACGCATGACGCTCATGCGTCGTCCGGCAAATTTAAAAAAAACAAAAGACGCATGAGGGTTATGCGTCTATTTCTAAGACGCATGACCCTCATGCGTCGTTAAAAAAAACCGAAAAAAAAGAAAGACGCATGACCCTCATGCGTCTCTATGAAAGACGCATGACTGTCATGCGTCTCATTAAAAAGAGACGCATGAGGGTCATGCGTCTCTCCCAAATCCGGAACAAAAAAAATGCAGTACAAACGAGGAATGATTAACATAGTCTAGAACTAAAGAAGAAAAAACCCAGGATATGCATATTATAAACGAAGCGAAAATTGGTATGCGATACTAATGAAATTAAACTAACTCTGAAGAACAACAAACACCGAAATAAAGCATATAAATTAGGTAAGGTAAAACAGATTAGGCAGGGTATAGACACAGTCACAGAAACAATGAAGTATGAATGAAAATTTTAAAAAATAAAATAAACTAAAAATTAACTTCCTAAATAAATATTTAAGAAAAATAGGGGACAAAGTATGAAATAAAATGTCTTAAGAGCGCAAGGTGTAAATTCAAATAACTTGTTGGTAGAAGAATTAAATTTTAGTACTAGTTGACTTTATACATGAATGACATAATGTAGAAAAGATTGAACAAGAAGATCAGACGAAAGAAAAAAGAGTTAAATAGAGGAGTGGAAGTTAATATATGTAGCATGGGAAGCGTGAACTAATAAATTTTTATAAACAAGAGATAAACTACCTAAATTTAGAGGACGTTCGATTTGCAAGATTGTATCCCGTGATTAAATACGTAGTGTGTTTGGTTTATGAGATTCAATTCCATAATTCAATCCTATATGGTTAATCATGGAATAATTAGTTATAGCTTACCCCCTATGGCTAAAATAATCTCACAACTCAATTCTAGATTATATCTTGATATTATTTCATCTAAGAAACCGAACATCACCTTAGGCCATGTGAAAAAAATTTGATGGCAGTGTTACAAAGCCTATCCAGGTTCGTTGAGTCGCTACCTAAAAACATGCACGATATGGGCCCTATGCGGCGAAGGTTTTCAGCAATACAACTCCACAAACGAAGAGAGAGGCTAAGAAGCTAAACCAATAATAATAATCGAATAGCATGAAAAGATACTACCTCCGTCCACAAAATAGTCTTACTAGACAACATGAGTTTAAACACAAAATTAATATTCTTAGTAATAGACGGCATAAGTTTTAATATAAAATTGATAGATTATGAGAGAGGTGGAAATAAAGAGTGGTTTAAGTGTAATTAGTAGAAATGAATCTTGTCTTATCAAAGAGAAACTTACCGTTATAAAATAATTATGGTGAATGACCCGAAATAAAATGACATGATTATTTTTCATAGACGAAGGTAGTAAGTAGTATTCTCGCCTCTCTACACAATCTCAATCAAGGGATAGTCACCGTTCTACCATTAAAGACATGCAACCCTTTTTAATGCCTTCCATTGACGAGTTCAAGAAAATGGGCATTTTCCAATAACAACCTACATATTAAACTTTCCATAGAAACTCAATATTCTGACCGTATGTAGACTTTGGTTGCAAAAGCATTACACTAATTTGGTCACCAAATCCATCTACCACCTACAAAAGAACCGACTATTTACCAGTTGTTTAAGAAGATTGCACAGAATTTACCCAATCTCCAGCCTAGCTTCATGGAACAAATCAAACAATGAAATCCAGTTTTAGTCAGCTTAAGAGCTCTCATGGAAGCTCAACGACCTAGACATCGCTGCTGGATTTGCTTGTAACACCATCGAGGTTTCCGGAACCTGAGCCTTTTCATTGCCTTTCGATTGTCTTTGGAAGGCCTTAAAAAGACCACCACTACCCACAGAATCCACTCTCTCATTTTTTATACCTAAAGTAGTCCATATGGAACTCTTGGCCGCCTCTCCAGGGTCGTCGATTCTCAATGTTTTCGGAACCCAGAGGTTGCTGTCCTTTTCACTAGCTGCTTCCTCTTGGCTGACGGGCTTCAGAGAGCTGTCATCTCTCGAATGCTTCCCTAGAGTTGGGGAGTTGGGGCCGGAATTTGGAGGTGTGTGGTTCTGTGATGGTGTTGGGGGGACAATCCAAGGGCCAGGCACTGCACAACCCCAGTAAGGCGGTGGCGTGGAATAGAATGGCATAGCAATGCCACCGGGGGGAAAGTTCGGTGGAGACATGGGAGCAGTCCATTGAACGCAATGCCACGGATAGGACCATGGGGCTCCGGGAAAGGAAGGTACGTGGAGAGGAAGGGGAAGACTGTTTGCTGACAGTTCGATTTTACCAACTTCTTCTTCCTTTGAACTTGTTGCAGTAGTGGAAGATCCACTCGACTGATCATCTGCATTCTCTTTAAAAGCCTCAATTCCTAGCTCTTCCGGTCTGTGAAACCCATTCCTCATGCTGTTTCTAGCGGTTTTATCAGCAATATTCAAGACGGACACCATAGATTCGCATAGAGGCGTGTCTGAATTGAAAGTGATAACGGT
Source organism: Salvia splendens (assembly GCF_004379255.2). NCBI lineage: Eukaryota > Viridiplantae > Streptophyta > Magnoliopsida > Lamiales > Lamiaceae > Salvia > Salvia splendens. The sequence goes on along the minus strand of NC_056037.1, from coordinate 11,856,571 downwards.
GCCATTGGGGCTCAGCACAGGGTGGTGTATTCCATTTGGGAGGTCCACCTGAGCATTGGGAACGGTTATATGACGGAACTGGGGAACGGCATTCTTGTTCTTACGGCGGCCAGCCCCTACAGGCACATTCCTCATAGTCCCACCAGCTGTCCAGTACCTCTGGCAATTCTTGCAGAAATGCCTCGGCTGGTTCACATTGTAATTGTTAAAATAGCAAAATTTTGTATCCATGCTGTTGCAACGAGGGCACGGGAGTATCTTGTCCGGCTTCCTCAGGGTTTTATCCTCTGAGTTACTGGTCTCAGTCTGGTCCTCTTCCGTCTTCAAACTTTGCATCGGTCCAGCATCACTATCGGCAGACAATGCCTTGGGGTTCTCAACTATACAAGGAGTTGTATTATAATCTTTTAATCCATCGGATGCCAAAGGCTGGGTTTGATCTTCGCCTTTATCGTCTTGTTTTAAACCTGATTGGTTCTGTAATCATATGGAAACAAGAGCTATAAGTTCACATTTGCTAATCATTGCATAAGTAAAAATCATATAAGGTTTATTATACATCAATCTGCTACAGGGTAGTTGAAGTAGAATATTGTTCCAACAAATCAATTTTAAAGGACACGTACAGTAACAAATGAGAAATTTGATTAATACCAAAAAGAATCACAAAGTCACAATAAATGAGAAGGCCATGATATAATTTTCTCAATCTAATTTTCTATTTTACAATTTTCTCTATGAATTATAAGCTCAATCATCCAAACACTCTGACTATTTATAAGCACTTGAGTCATTACATCCTATAAGCTCATATCTAAAATAAGCTTCGCCAAACACTCTTTTAACCAATCTCAACATTTATATATACATTGGTCTCTGAAGATAAGTTTTAGAATCGGATATACCTTACAAGCTCATATAAAACATTCATTAAGATCAGAATCACAGTCACAAAGTGATTTGGCATCAATAAGCACACACATAAAAACCAATATACTCAACTAAAGAGCAACTTCTCCTACAAAACCTCTTTATTTACTTAAATCAAAACACTAAACCCAACTCAAGAAACTGAATTTTCGAAGCCACCCTAAAACCCAAAATCGAGAGCATATCACAAAAACTAGAAAACCAAGATCGACCCATCAATGATTCTTTATGAAAACTCCAAAAATCAATAGTTGGAAATGATACCGTGTTCGATTCTTGGTCCTCTGCATCGCCGCTAACGGAGTTAGATGAACGAGGAGGGTCTTGAATCGAACTATCCTCTCCCACACCGTCACAGGACTGAGCTGTTTCACCAACCGCCGCTTCGGAGGCACTCTCTGGAAGTTCAATGGTTTTGCCGAAAAGCTTTATCTTCGGGTCTTTCACCTCACACATTTTCTCTCTCATTATCCTCTCTCTCTCTCACCGTTTATAAGCGAGACAAATGAGCTCCAGTTGAGTTGGGATAAATTTGGGAGATCTGACACGCACGCACACTGAACGTGTAACTGCGTTTTTTGGGGTTCTTTTTTCTATTTCAGAGAGCACCTTTATGGTGTGTGTGTTTGGTCTCTCTGATTTTTGAGTACTGTCGTTTGGACAACGTGGGATGGGAGGGGAGATGCCGTTTTTAAGGTTTGATTCCACGTCAGCAGCCAAAATGAATTCTGTGCCACAAGTTTGTATGTGGCCATCAGATCTTGCCTTTTTTACTCTTTTTTCTTTTTCTTTTTTCTATTTCATCGTCTTTTATTCTTCGTCTACACTTCTAGTGGGCCCTTTTCTACAATCTGACTCACCACTTTCCTCCCAACTTTTAGCTTTTCATTAAAATTTTTAAACATACTTGTTTATTCATAATGTATATTTCTTCAATAAGCTAATTTTGGGGACTTGGGGAAAGGGCCCATTTTCCTCAAATAATTATCAGGTAGGATAATATATGTATAATTACTGGTATGGTTGGCACTCATTTAAGCTTATTAAACTAGTTCCTTTCTACCTTTTCATAAAGTTGCCAAACTTCTCAAACTTTTCGATTTACTTTTCTCTTTTTCAGACTTTTATGTGGATAACAACGAAAGTTTTATAAAGGATGAAATTGATTGAGCCCATTTTCTAACGTGAGAAAGAAAACAGACCCATACGTGTGGGACCAGCAACATTTTTCTAATTACTTAATGAAGATAATTAATAGTACTACTTTCTTAGACCCAATAGCATCCACTACGGTGTCTCCCCACCGTCCCTAAACTACTATTTGAGGACCTCTCTGTACTTTATTCCTTCATCTCTTAACTAAGAGACGAAACCTGCAACGCTCCGTTACTTAACCGTCCCTTAAATTACTATTCATTCAATTTCAATTTTTTATTTTTTTCCCAACAAATTCAATAAAAAAAACAAACTTCATTAAAATTAAAACAACATTAAAATTCAAAAAAATAGAAAAAAGACATCATTAAAATCCTAAAAAAATAAAAATGACATAATTTAATTTTCTCCGCCAAAGTTTTCTCAAATGTGATCAATTAGATCCTCTTGGAGTTGGGCGTGGGAGCTAGAGTCGCGTGTCCTTGCCCGAATAGACAACCGTTCTTGTATTGACGAATGCGCTCCACTTCGAGGCGGACTACTTGCGGTTGAGCTTCCTGGGGATTCGGGGTCGAACCAATTTCCCGCCTCGGGTCTTTCGCCTCGGGTTGAACCAATTACCATTTGAAACTTTTTTTATTAAAATTCAAATTTTTAAAAAAAAATGAATTATTGCGTCATCCGTGACGACGCCCACTCGCGGGCCAGCGAGTGGGCGTCACGCATGCGTCGGGCGCGTGGCGCGACGTCGCGCAGCGACAGGATACGGGACGGGCTCCGGGACGGACTGGGGACGGGCGATATGCTGCAACGCGTCCCGCGGCGGAACCGTCCCTCCGGGACGGAACACGAGCCGCGCGCGGGACGCGTAGTGGATGCTCTTAACCCATGCTACCTCCGTCCCCCAAATATTGTCTCATTTTGACCCGACACGGGTTTTAAAAAATTAATGAAAAGTTAGTTGAAAAAATTAGTAGAATGTGAGTCATACTTTTATATATTAGTTTTATAATAATATGTGAGTAGGAATGAGTTAGCGGAATATGAGATCCACTACTAAAAATGGTAAAAAGTGAAATGAGACAAAATTTCAGGGACGGACCGAAATAGTAAACTGGGACAAACTTTCAGGGACGGAGGTAGTATTATATATATGAATGCATATATTTATTCGACATTATACAATGGAATTCACCATGTTAAACGTATTTAAGAGCATCCGCAGCGGTGCTCGCGCCGACGGACGGCGTCCGTGCAGCTGGCGCGGCACCGCTGTCGCCGCTGGCACGGCGCTGCTCGATGCATCGAGCACGTCCGTGCCGCTGAGCAGCTGACGTGGCGGCGCCTGATTGCCGTTGGCAATTTAGTTTTTTCTTTTTAAAAAATCGAAAATCACCCAAAAAATTAATATATTTTTAGATTCCCAAAAATATGGCCGTTTTATTACCTTTTTTGATTTTTTTTAAAATATTTTACTCTCAAAATCATCTAAAAATACACACATTCATCATCCGTTTTTCACATCAAATCATCTCACATTCATCTCTCATTCTTATTTTTTCATACAACTCATCTACATCTTCATCTCTTACTCAAACTCTCTCTAAAAATGGATTTCACCGATATCATGGCTGAAGCGGAGCGTGAAGAACTAGAATATTATGAACAATATCGTGTCGCCTATGAAGCCTATGTCGCCGCCACTACCTCCGCCCCTCCTCCTCGACCAACTAGATCAATTCGCTGCTACATCCCTCGTGACCGGGAGGGAGCCAACAAAAGGCTTGTTGCCGACTATTTTTCTGACCAGACGAGGTTTCCGGAGGATTACTTCCGGCGCCGTTTTCGCATGTCAAAACGGTTGTTTATGCATATTGTCAACACATTGTCCGCCCGTGTTGAATACTTTCAATCAACTAGAGACGCAACCGTTCGGCAAAGTCTCTCGGCATTGCAGAAGTGTACTTGTGCCATCTGACAACTTGATACTGGGCAAACGGCTGACCTCTTCAACGAGTATTTGCATGTGGGTGAGTCAACTGGAATCCTATGTCTTAAAAATTTTTGCGACGACGTTCGTTCTGCTTTCGGTGAGGAATTCCTTCGGGCACCTACCACCGATGATTGTCAACGGTTACTTAATCTTCACGAAACAGTCCACGGTTTTCCCGGTATGCTTGGCAGCATTGACTGCATGCATTAGAAGTGGAAGAATTGCCCGACTGCTTGGAGGGGGCAATACTTAAGTGGCCACAAAGGCAGCGGCCCAACGCTTATCCTTGAAGCGGTCGCCGACTACCGCCTATGGATTTGGCATGCATATTTCGGTGTTGCCGGATCCAACAACGACTTGAACGTGCTATATTCTTCACCACTCTTCAATGATGTTTTGAATGGTGTAGCACCGGTGATCGACTTTACCGTCAACGGAAATGCATACCACATGAGTTACTATCTCGCCGATGGTATCTACCCAAGGTGGTCGACTTTCGTGAAGACGCTCAGCAACCCTCAAGACCCGAGACAGGTTCTTTTTGCGCAGCGTCAAGAGTCCGCTCGGAAAGACGTCGAAAGAGCTTTTGGGGTTCTTCAAGCCCGATTCAACATTGTGAAGGCCCCGTCTCGACTGTGGTACGTGAAAAATATCGCCGACATCATGTACACGTGTATTATCTTGCACAACATGATTATAGCTGAGGAAGGACCGATGGCGGCTAGCTTTTACGACGAGGATGAAGCCGGAAGCTCAACCGCGAGGTCTCCCCACGCCGAGGTGTGCATACGACGGTGGGAGAGAGGATCGAAACAAGGAACACAATGCGCGATACCCGAGCCCACATTGAGCCACAAGAAGACCTAATCAAATGCATTTGGGCGAAATTCGGCCACGAGTAGTGGGTTTTTTTAATTTTATGAATTTAATTATGGAATTTTAAATTTTTAGGATTTTAATTATGTAATTTTTAATTTTTAGGATTTGAATTATGTAATTTTTAATTTTTTAGTAATTTGTAATAGTATTCCAGGTATTTTTAATACATTCTAATATTGTGGAAATGTTTTTATTTAAATTGAATAATAGAATGATGGGACCCTTGAGCATGTCCTTGCGGAAGAGCATGGATGTGGGTGTTGTGCTCTTGCCTAAGAGCAAGGAGTAAAAAAAGTAGTAAAAGTGGGTCTGGGCCCACATCCGTGCTCTTTAGCAAGAGTACGAATAGGGATGCTCTAATGTCGGGTGTCTTGCTCCTTGTGTTTTACACATGAGGATTTGAATTCTAAATACAGTTTTTCCTCAACTTAGATCTGAAATATTAAATATGAAATGAATATCGTTTATAATAAGAAATTTTGTGTGAGAAACGATAAAAATAAATTTTTAATAGAGTTATTGGTCAATAATATCAAAAACTTTGATCTAAGTTGGTATTTCTTATCTTTAATTTTGGCAATAAAAATCGTGAGCTTATCCCATGTACTGAATTTCTCATTAATTTAGGAAATAACTTATTTATGGGAAATCACTATAAAGCCTAAGTTTATGATTTTTGCAATTAAATTTAAAATTAGTGGAAAGTACCAACTTTTGGTAGAAGTGTGTGATTTAGACACCAATAATAATTTCTTCGTCCACAAAAAATAATTACATTGGTGGGTGACACATGTGTTTTATGCGAAGTTGGTAAAATATGAGATAAAAATAGATAAAGTGAGTAAAATATTAGAAAAAAGAGAAAACATTAATAAAGTAGGAGGGAGAAAGAGAAAAATAAATATGATCCTCTATCTCATCTTAAGTGAGCAACTTCTCATTTTAGGTCTTGTGCTGAAAATAGGTTGATCACTTGCGACAGGACAACGTGATTAATAAATTGAGAGTGGATGGACAGAAACGAAAAATTGAAATTATATTTCATGGATGAATGAAATATGAGATATTTATTAGGCTTCATTACAAAACCAGACGTTTTCAAACTGTCATATAGTAGAACTTAATTTTATGCAAAGTAGGGAAGATAAATTGTGGCGGCTGGTTCGTTATCAGGTCAACCTATTAATAATTCAATCCATTAAAAACGTAACTTTAACTATACGGAGTACATGTTAAGGAAATGCTCAATTCGAACACGAACTAAATCTACTACCTTCAAATCCAAATGACTTGTCGCACATGACACGAACCTGCCAACGACTAATATTGATCAACATGATACGATAACTACTAAAACTTGATACCACACATTTAAAACCTAACTAGTGAATATGATTTACATGGCTTAAACCAAATTTACACAAACCTAGAGAATCAAACTAATCTATATATATATATATATATATATATATATATATATATATATATATATATATATAGGGGAGCCTTAATCTCCTATTCATCCCTTAGATCCTTTATTCTTCTAAATATGGGTCGTTAGATCTGATTCATCAACGGTCCGGATGGATGCTTGTTAATTAAACCCGCATTGCATTATAAGCCCGCTTTTGTGCATTATAAGGGTAATTTAGTAAAGAAATGAAAATTGAACCGCTAGAATATGGAAGGTCCGAAATTTAAGCAATCTGATGAATACAACCCTTCCATCGACTAATTCTCTCTCATTCAACACTCTCTAACTTCCTCTCCACTCTTCCACCTTTCCCTCTCCCCATCTTCAGTAATCAGCAAACCCTAGCCGCCCCTTTTTTCACACAGCAGTCGTTTCTCAGCCGGAAGTCGACGGAAAATTTGACATCACTCTCCTAGATCCCGTCACCCACCCTCCACCAGTGCAAGCATCGAACCCAAACAGCCAACACCGGTGTTGTGGTATTCACCAAGTCGACAAGGTATGTGTGAAATAGGCCGACTAGAAGCCGAATTCATGAATTTTTTTACATGAAAAGTAAAGATTTGAACATCGACTAGTTTGCGGCTTTCGAAATTCATAAATTAGTAGTTGTTTTGGTCAGGGTTTTCTCTGTCTCCGAAGCGCAGACATTGATTTTTGTTTAAAAGGAGGGATTCGGGTATCTAATTTCTATTTTGTTATGACAGATTCACAATGACTAAACGAGGTCGTCCGTCGCGCTCTCAACCTACACAAGCTGCAGGTATAACTGCGTGTATAATTGCGTCAGTTGATTGAGTGTATAAAATGAGTGTATAATTGCCTTCTCGCCATTTTTAATGATTTAATTTAACTTAATTTGTGATTATTTGGGACCGTTAGATCTTCAGAATGAATGACCGAGATTAAAAAGAACAATAGAACAAAAAATAAAAAAAGGAAATAAATACATCCCTATATATATAAATATATTTAAATGAATAAAAATAATTAAAGCGTAATTATAGGAGTACTCCAAAATTATCGAGTTCATAAAGGCTTAACTTGATAAGGACATAAATTCAATAAAAGTTAATTCCAATCTTATAAAATTTTGAATATTCGTGTGTGAGCCCTAATTCTAATGAAGAGTAGGTCCAAACCAACAATTGGATGAAAATATATTTAAGAAAATCAATCTGGTAGCATCAGAGCACCTAAAATGGGGCGCCCGATGATGCGTGCCATCGTCCTCGTTCGCGCCCGATGGCTCCATTGTGGGTGCCCGAACGATGGCACTCCCTACGCCCACGCCCTAAACTTCGGGCGCGGAAGAAGCGCGGACGATAGGCCATCGTCCGCGTCATCGGGCACCATTGTGGGCTCCGCGGACGATAGGTACGGACGATGGCACGTGTTTTTAATTTTTTTTTTCCGAATATTGTCTATTTAAACCTCGTTTCTTATTCACTTGTTCATACGAACATCTCGCCTCTCTCACATTTCTACCTCTCTTACATACCAATTTTTTCTCAACTTTTGTAGTTATTTAAATATTTAAATAAAAGAAAATGCATAGGATGCCCCATTGCAGGGGGAAGAGTAGGAGGATAAAAATAATGACGTGGCTATGCATAGCCTAAGGGCGCCTCCTTGCTAATTCTCGGTTGAAAGTCCAGTCCATCGTAGTCCACAATTCTACATGTTAGACCCAATCCACTCAATTGACTACCAAAGAAGGAGCTTCAAGAAAAGAGATTACTTAACTGACAGCACCCTCTCTCTATATATAATTTCCTCTGTCCCCAATTCCGCTCACATCTCTAATCTTCTCTAAATATCCGATCTTGATTCTCAAACCGAGTTGTTTGATGTTTTTGAGCTCTAGCCCCTTTTCCTGATTTCAGTTTTCACCCCCAATTCTCGATTGGGGGATGATCAATTCCATTCAATCTTGTTAATCCTCCGCTGCAATTCCAATCCAAATGTTCTGTTTCCAAAGCTCAATTCCAGTTGACCACCACTTAGAAATGGCCAAATCCGTTCCCAAGGCGAAGCAAAAGAATCCGAATCTCCCTCACCACTGCGATCAATCCCGCTCCGCCTTGATCGACGTTGTGATCCTGATCGCCGTGATTTGCGCCTTTGGATTCCTGCTGTATCCCTACGTGAAGATCCTAGGGCAGAAAACCGCGGACCTCTCCGAGGTGGTGATTGAGGAAGTCCTCCGCGCGCCGCTGGTGTTCGGATGCTTAGGGCTCAGCATAGTCTTCGCGGTGACGGCGCTGGTGGTGATCACCGTGTGCACGGACAACCGATGCAGCAAAGCCGGCTGCAGAGGGCTGCGGAAGGCTGCTGAATTCGACATTCAGTTGGAAACTGAGGATGCTCTGAGCAGGTCTAATCTTCAGCTATCATCATCATCATACAAGAAGGGGCTGTTTGAATTGCCTCGCGATCATCACCGGGAGCTTGAGGCAGAGCTGAAGAAGATGGCGCCGCCTAATGGCAGGGCGGTGCTTATGTTCCGAGCGAGGTGTGGATGCTCCCTAGGTCGAATGGAGGTGCCGGGGCCTAGGAAATCTCGGAAGGTTAGAAAGTAGGTATACTTGATAGCTGTGTTTTCTTTTTTATACTATATGTATACTGATATAGAGATTGAGATGAGCAGGTCTCTTTTACATAATTTATTTGCTTTCAGTATACAAGGATATCAAGAATACGGTCATTTGAATAAATTATTTGAACTTTATACATTGCTAGTTATTCCAAGAATGAGCAGTTCACTTCCTTATTACATTAGTTCATGCCGTTTGTTCACTTCAGGAAAAGAAGTTTTTGTTTGCTTTATACTAGTTTATATATGCTGTAATCTTATCACAAACTCCCACCTATTTACTTGCACATGAACTGAATTCTGCCTCCAAAATGCACCAACTTTGAATGGTTCTCATTTTTCACATGATTGTCACTTTCCACGGATTAATGCTGGGGGGGGGGGCGTCTATGCCACTTTCGATATTTTAATGACTTCAATTAGCCGGAAATTGGCTGTCACTGTAAAAGATAAAAATAATTGAAATTTTGTGTATTTGGAGACAATAGTTTTAGTTCTTGTGGAAAACCATAATTAGGTGAAATTTAAAGTGTATATATTGTAATTACTCTTGTGTAAAAGGAGGACTTATCTTGTTGTGCATTGTGTGTCATTCTTTGAGTTCGTTTAGAGCTGTGGTCGGGACTTGGATATGTGCGACTTTTGGTTGCTCTTTTGTTTATTTGGTCTTGGATGAGGATTCTGAATGCATTGAAAAATAGATAATTGAATTTTAATCTGATTGACCATGATCAGAATCTGGCTGATTTTAGTTATAGTTTGTTGTCTTCAGTCTTATTTGCATAAACTTGATCCATCAATTTGAAGAGGGCCTCCTCGTGAACATATGATAAAGATAATAAACAACACTTTTGCAGAGGATACATGGCAAGGCTAGCTTTCCACTACCTTTTAGATTCGGCCATACTTGTGCATCTGCAGTTTGTCATTTGTTGTTGCAGTTTAGCTCAGACTCCTCTAATGTATAGATAGATCACTTCACTTCTATTAGGTTATCACAAGGATGGAAATTGTTTTATTTGTTATGGAGCTTATCAGAATTTTACATCTGGGTAACATGCAATTCCTCTTCCTTTTTCCTCATCTCCTCTTCCTTTGTATGACAGAGGTCTAGCACCGGAATCATTGCTAAATTTCAAAGGAAAGTTGAGCCTCAATATAAGGAATTATACTTCATTACTTGAATATTTTCTGCTACTATGCATGATTTGACCTACCTTGACTTATAGTGGTAATAGTTTAAGAATTGAAAGGATTATTACTGATGTTTCCTTGACTTATAGTAACAGTCTTGTCCATGAAATTTATCCTGCACTTTTTCTGCGTCTAGCTTGGTCAACCGTGTATATGTTGCACGAACAAGTTTGGAAAGGAAAGCGTCACGTGCTGCGTGATTAGCCCTGAATGACTTGACTTGAATCATTTACGTTGTAGAATTTGCGACCAAACAAACGATATCATTCCAACTTGAAAAACATGGTCAAATGTACAGAATTTGATCTACTTTTAAATTTCAATTTCTTTCCGGTTTTGTACCGTTTTTTACTTGGTAAAGGGAAAGGGGAATGGGAATGGGAATGGTAGATTTTGAATCTATGACAATATCAATAGAAGAAAATCCTAGTAATTGTGATAGCAGTAGAGTATTTGGCCAGATCACTATTTGTGTTCTCTCATTGTTTATTGAAAGGTCAAGAGGTAAGTGTGTGAGGTTTTGGAAATGTACTCCCCTAAACAACATAAGATGGAGTCTATAGTGTATTAGCTTCTTCTAATTTAACTTTAACTGGTAGATTGAATGTAAACCCCAAAGTATGGCCCCTAACTGTTACTCCCTCCGTCCGCCACTAGGAGTCCCGGTTGACCATTTTAGTATGTCCGACGTAAGGAGTCCCGGTTCACTTTTACCATAAATGGTAGGTTGACCCCACTTTCTACTAACTCATTCTCCTCACCTTTTTTTAGCCCCCAACTGTTCTTAACATGAAGGTCTTCCGACGTAGCTATTCCGACCCGATTACATGAAGATCTTCCGTACATAGCAAAGTTGTGTAAAAAATCTGATGTTCTAGAGATTGTTATGATTTTCTCCCCTAGTTGGAAACAATCTTCAGTCTCTCAACCAAACACAAAAAGTTAAGAGGATAGAAACAAGTAAGCCTCAAGTGTTGGTCGATTGAAATAAGGTTTAGTTTTGACCATAACCAGTCAATCATTTGACAGTCCCCCAAGTAGAAAATCTTAAGGTTAAATGGATTATTTTTTTATTAGTGTTATTGAATTGCCATCACAAAACAGCACATAACTCACAAGTAGTAGCTAAAACAACTTAGCTAGCCAACATTCATACTGCCCAAATTTTAACCGATTAACTTAAATGTTTCATATCAAGCGAGTAGATAAGCCACCACGTGATGCACTTTACAATTATTTGTTAATCACAATCAATAAGTCAATTTATTTGCGTCGTTAGAAGCTAGTTGTGTGTTCCACCTTGTTACAGTTATCAAGACCTCCTATAAACCTAATTGTCCAACCTTAAACTTAGAAAAAAGTAACAAAAAAATTTAACTAGCGTAATCGGTATCGTCGGTAATTGCTTGCACTAGGCCAACAATTATCGTTGTTGAAAAGGTGTCTGTGAAGTTTAATTGATTACCTCTTAATTAAAATTTTTAAATCCTAAACTCAGTTGGTACTAGTATTATCTATTTTGTATCAATGGTGCCCCGATCAATTATCGGCTTCGAAAAATTGGCATAGCTCTCCCCACTCACCAGATTGTCATTTGTATATTTAACAAAAAAATATATTATCTAGTCATGATACACTAAATACTATAGTTTTTTTTGTTAAAACTCATAAAATCTCTTCTCTTATTGACTTAGTGATGATCCTAGCTCATTTATATAAGTGTGGATAATTCTTCCTCTTATAAGGCTTTTTTAAGGTAAGTGGCTCATTTCTAATATGGTATAGAGTGGACCCAGGTTGATGATAAATTTTATCTTTTTATCTTTTCATCTTTTCTTTTATCCTAACTCATTTATATAAGTATGAGTAATCTTCCCTCTGATAAGGTTTTATAAAGTTTTTCAAGGGGTGAATGACTCATTTCTAATATGGTATTGAGTTCGACATTCTAATAAGCCACTTCAATTTTTCGAAAACAAAAATTTGCCCGAGGCACAGTTGATACAAAATCTAGAGTTCGGGGTTTTATAAACTATTCATATATAATTGTTCAGAATATATTCGTAGTGTCCAAATTGTTTCGCTTTAAATTCGTGATTAACATCAGTAATATTTATAAATGTATTTTATAGATACTATTGTATACTAATATAATCGTAAAAAAGTAATTATAAATCATTATTTAATTCATAAGCATCGTTGGATGCTGACTGCTAAACGCTGCCGTATCAATTCATACTCCAAAAGGAATTATGGATCGAAGATCATTACTGTCAACGGTTTTTCAACTTTTTGCCGCATAAAGAATAATAAGTATGATAGAAACAATGAAAAATTGGATCGTTTCATCAATTGAAGTTCCGTTCGAAAATATGAAAATACGTGGTGAATGCTGTTGCAATAGTAATTATACTAAAGTGCAGAGGTATTTTATATTGATGTTAGTAATTATTAATAGAAACTTGGTTTTCGAAAATTTAAGGATTACTAATGGAAACGTGGCACTAATCTAACCAAGCAGTAGATTATGAGTCCACGTGCCAGACATGAAGGCTACTTCACCACATACGTGGCTGTAAGTTTTGGGGTTGCTTAAATTAGTTAATTAAGGAATAAACAGGTAGTTTTCATGCACTAAACTCCAAAAATCATACGTACGATGTTAGTTAGACATTGTAATTTGAACACTTCAAAGTTGTGATTTCGGCCTTTTGTGCTTAAAATAAGAGATGGTAAGAGAGTTAGGTCTTTTATTTTTCCATTTATTAGAATCCAACAGAATCACTTCTTATAGTCTCGATGGGTGATTCACTAGAAGGATGAAGTAATATATATAGTTCGAAGATTTTAAATAGAAAATATTTTGCTTTAAGAGATTAATTACGCTACCCTATTTTCTCCCACCTGAACTTTTGAACGTCAGAACATTCCTTAATCATTCTTTCGTAACGTTATTCATGCATAATTAGGGGTGAAGAAAAATATCGAAATATCGTACAAGATTTTTATTATACCACAATTTTTGATACGGTATCAATTTTCCTATACCGCAGTATACCGAATTCTTGGTGCGTACTGAAAATTCAGTATATGTTATTATATTATATTTATATATAAAATAGAAGAAAAAAAAACTCCGAAAATCCTACCTTTAAATATTTTGTATATAAATTAGATTTTTTTGCTTAACGGTGTTACGGTATATCATAGCGTACTTCGGTATACCGTAAAAGTATGGTATACCGCAATAGCGGTAAGTTAACTGTATCAAAAATTAACCATACCGAATTTTCGGTATGATATTTTGTCATACTGCTCGATACGATATGCGGTATGATATTATTGGTACGGTATATCACACCGACCCACCCCTATGCATGATACATCTCCCAAACATATTTTTACTGCTACATTTTATTTAAAAAATAACACCCAACTCATTAATCATCTACTTAGCTATTTATATATAGCTTACTTTAAGGGGGTAATTGCTGTCCATACATTTCTCCCATATGAATTAAAGAATGTTAGAACAACCACAATATTATTTCTTTGCTTTCCTCTAAGAAAAATAGTCATATTTTGATATTTTGTTATTTTGGTGTCTATAAAAAGTAGCTCTATTTCAAAAATGGTCTCATACTTTATCTATTTTTTCTCCTTCTCTCTTACCTTTTCTACTCTCTTACTAAAAAAATGTGAATACTTGAAATCAAATCCACTAAGAAACTGACGGAAAGTAGAGTTACTTTATGGGTATAATAATAATAACAACAAAATAATAATAATAATAATAATAATAATAATAATAATAATAATAATAATAATAATAATAATAATAATATACGTATCTTCCAATTAGAGGAAATTGTGAGTATAGAAAAATTTATACTATCAGATAATGGTTTTAGAGCATTCACAGTAGCGGATGTCCCGGCGAGCCGGTCGTTCGGCGGGGACGTCCGCTATTGCGACGATTGAGGCGGACGCGGACGTCGGGGGCGGACGAGAGGTCGTCCGCGGGTGAGCGCGGACGTCCGTCGTGACGTCCGCTATTGCGGTGACACGACGGACATCCTGTCGGATGTCCCAATTTTCGTTTTTTTTGTTCTTGTCAGTCGAGATGTCCTTGGGGATGTCCGCAATTGTGCAGTGGGATGTCATTATGACGTGACAGTACAGTGAGATGTCCTTATGACGTGGCAAGAGGTGTTTTGGGATGTTCGTCGGGATGTCCGCCAGGATATCCGTCCCTATTGTGGATGCTCTTATAAGTTGATAGAGATATTAATTAAGAATATTTAACTATTATGAAAATGTGGTCAAATTTTTTAATTGTAAAAGTTACAATGAATGTATCTTTAATATCTCTAATTAGTGCTAGTAGTTGAGGTCGCATCCAATAAAAAAAATACAGAAAAATAGAGTGATTTTATGAGTAATAATTAAAATATAAATTTTGATTAGTGAAAAGGGTGAGTGTAGTAAAATAAAGACACTTTGTGTGTACAATAGGAATGATAGTAATAATATAGTATGTTCTAATTAGTCAAACTTTTTTTTATAGAAAACTTTACTCATAAAAATATAAATTTTGATTAGTGAAAAGGGTGAGTATAGTAAAATAAAGAGACTTTATGTGCACAATAGGAATGATAGTAATAATATAGTATGTTCTAATTAGTCAAACTTTTTTTTTATAGAAAACGATTATAATGAAGCGTACTTGAGGTCAAATCTAATAAGAAACATAAAGAATATAGAGTGACTTTATAAGTACAATACTAATAATAATACTAATAATAATAATAATAATAATATATCTTTTTATTAGAGAAAATTGTGAGTATAGAAAAATTTATACTACCCTACTACTGATTTTATAATTTGATTGAGAAAAATGAAGAACATTTAACTATTATGAAATGTAGTCAAACTTTTTAATAAGATTACGATGAATGCATCTATATTATCTCTAGTTTACCTCTATAAAATACTAGTACTCTTGACGTCGAATCTAATAAGAAACGCAAAGAAAATAGAGAGAATTTATGAGTATAATAATAATATATCCCATGATTATAGAAAATTATGAGTAAAGAAAATTTTATACTGCCAGTTAGGGATTTTATAATTTGATTGGAACAAATTAATTAGATATTTGATTATTATGAGAATGGTTGAATTGTAGTCAATCTTTCTAGTAATTACGATTGCGAGAATATATATATCTCTAATTCACTTTTAAGTACTTGAAGTTGAAATAAGAAACTTACAGAAAATAGAGTAACTTTATGAGTATAATAAAATATCTTCAAATTAGTGATAATTAAGAGTATATAAAAATAGAGTGACTTTATGAGTATAATAATAATAACAATAACAATAATAATAATAATATATCTTCTGATTAGTTAAACTTTTATATAAAAACAATTCAGTGAATGCATATTTATATCTAGTTTATCTTTATAAATGTGTGTACTTGAGATCAAATTCACTAAGAAACATACAAAAAATTAGAATGACTTATGAGTATAATAATAATAATAATAATAATAATAATAATAATAATAATAATAATAATAATAATAATAATAATAATAATAATAATGTAGTTAGAGAAAATTGTGAGTTGACAGTGATATTAATTAAGAACATTTAACTATTATGAAAATGTAGTCAGATTTTTTAATGTAAAGATTACTGTGAATGTGTCTTTTTTATATCTAATATACCTCTATAAATGCACAAAAAGTAGAATGACTTTATGAGTATAATAATAATATCCTCAGATTATAGAAAATTGTGAGTACATAAAAATTTGTACCGCCAATTAGTTATTTGATAATTTGATAGGAACAAATTAATTAGAACATTTGATTAATGAGTGATTGAAACTTTCTAATAAAAACGAATGCGATAGAAGCATCTTTTTATCTCTAATTTACCTTTATAAATGTCAGTAATTGAGTTCGAATCTGATAAGAGACGTAACATTTGATTAATATGAGAATGATTGAAATCGAGTCAATCTTTCTAATAAAAACGAATGTGATAGAATCATCTTTTTATCTCTTATTTACCTTTATAAATGTCAGTAATTGAGTTCGAATCTAATAAGAGACGTACAAAAGCGACTTTATGAGTATAATAATAATATATCTTTAGATTCGTTAAACTTTTTCATAAAAACGATACGGTGAATGCATCTCTTTATCTCTAGTTTACCTTTATAAATGTTAGTACTTCCCTTTATAAATGTGAGTACTTCAGGTCAAATTCACTATGAAACTTATAGAAAACAGAGGGACTTTATAAGTATAATAATAATAATAATAATAATAATTATTATTATTATTATTAAATTATTTCTGAATAGTTAAATTTTATAAAAACAATTACGGTGAATGCATTTTTCTATATCTAGCTTATCTTTAATAATGTTAGTACTTGACGTCAAATTCACTAAGAAACCTATAAAGTAATCTATGGGCATAATAATAATAATAATAATAATAATAATAATGATAATAATAATAATAATAATTAAAAAAATAATGATGATGATGGTAATATATAGTCCGATTAGAGAAAATTGTGAGTAGAGAAAAATTTATACTGTGAAATTAGTGATTTTATAAGTTGATAGAGATATTAACTAAGAACATTTAAATACTCCCTCCGTCCCATAGAAATAGGCTCTTTAGGGTTGACACGAGTTTTAATGTGTAATTGGTAAAGTAAGAGAGAAAGAGAAAACGTAGTTGCAATTATGGAGTGGGTGGTGAGACCATAAATGATAAAGTAAAAGAGAAGAAGAAAAAAAATTACAATGGATGTGGACCATTTCTATGGGACGGACGAAAAAGTAAATATGACATATTTCTATGGGACGGGGGGAGTATTATAAAAATGTAGTCAGACTTTTTAATTGTAAAGATTACGGTGAATGTATCTTTTTTTTATATCTCTAATATACCTCTATAAATGCAAGTACTTGCGTTCGAATCTAATATAAAAAGTAATGGCAATAGATTAATTTTATGAGTATAATAATAATATATCTTCTAATTAGTGAAAATTGTGAGTATAAAAAAATAAATAGACTTTATGTGTACAATAATAATAATGTCTTCTAATTAGTAAACCTTTTTTTTATGGAGAACGACTACATGCATCTTTTTATCTCTAGTTTACCTTTATTAATGTTAGTACTTGAGGTCGAATCTAATAAGAAACGCATAGAACATAGAGTGACTTTATAACAACAACAACAACAACAATAATAATAATAATAATAATAATAATAATAATAATAATAATATATCTTTTGATTAGAGAAATTGTGACTTTGTGAGTATAAAAAAATTACCGGCTAATGATTTTATAATTTGATTGAGAGATTAATTAAGAACATTTAACTATGATGAAAGTGTAGTCAGACTTTTTAATAGTAAAGATCATGATGAATGCATCTATTTTATCTGTAGTTTACATTTATAAATGCTAGTACTTGAGGTCAAAATCTAATAAGAAATCGGAAGTAGAGTGAATTTATGCGTATAATAATAATCTATATCATGATTATAGAAAATTGGGAGAACAGAAAAAATTGTACTGTCAGTTTGTGATTTTATTATTTGATAGGTACAAATTAACTAGAACATTTGATTATTATGAGAACGATTGCAATCTAGTCAACTTTATAACAAAGGCGATTGCGATGAATGTATCTTTTTTATCTCTAATTTACTTTTATAAATGTCAATACTTGAGGTCGAACTAAGAAATATACAGAAAATATAGTGACTTTATGAATATAAAGACAATAAGAATATATCTTCTGATTAGTTATACTTTTATATTAAAGCGATTATGGCAAATGCATCTTTTTATCTCTGGTTTACCTTTATAATTGTGAGAACTTGAGGTCAAATTTACTAAGAAACGTACAGAAAATAAAGTAATTTTTTTGAGTATAATAATAATAATATTAATAATATATCTTCTAATTAAAGAAAATTGCGAGTATAGACAAATTTATACTACCAAGTAGTGATTTTATAATTTGATTGAGATATAACTAAGAATATTTAACTATTATGAAAATGTAGTCAAACTTTTAATTGTACAGATTACAGTGAATGCTTGTTTTTTATCTCTAATTTACCTCTTTAAATGCTAGTTCTTGAGTCGAATCTGATGAGAAGCACACTGAAAATATTGACTTTATGAGTATAATAATATTCCCAAATTATAGAATATTGTGAGTACAGAAAAATGGTCGCTACTGATTTTACAATTTGATAGGAACAAATAAATTAGAACATTTGATTATTATGATAATGATTGAAATGTAGTAAATATTTTAAATAAAAACGTTTACGATGAATGCAGCTTTTTATCTCTAGCTTACCATTATAAATGTCATTACTTGAGTTGAAATTAAAAAGAAATGTGTACAAAAATAGTGTGGCTCTATGAGTATAATAATAATAATAATAATAATAATAATAATATATCTTTTGATTAGTGAAAATTGTAATATAGAAAAATAGAGTGACTTTATTAGTATAATAATAATAATAATATATTATGTTCTATTTAGTCAAACTATTTAATAAAAATATTTATGGCTAATGTATCTTTTTATCTCTACTTTGACTTTATTAATGTCAGTTATTTAGCACGAATGTACTAAGAAACATATAGAAAATAGATTGACTTTTTTATAATAATAATAATAATAATAATATATCATTCTATTAGTGAAAATTCTAAGTACATGAAAATTTATACCACTAGCTGGTGATTTTATAATGTAACAGGGAGAGATTAATTGGGAACATTTAATTATCACGAGAATGATTGAATTGTAGCTATAATTTTTTTGGTTTGAGCACACGCTTTTCGAGCTCGCTTTTGGTGGAATCCAACTAATCTTGTTAGACTAGATTTGAAGATTAAGGCCGAAAGTCACGAACAGTAGCAGGATTTGGACATTACAAATTAGTTTGACACGACACGAGAACTACCAGAGCATGATATTACATAATTAAAACTTGACATTACAATATAAAATTTGATATTAAAATGTTAAAAATGTTTAAATTATCACTATTTAAATCTGAATAGTAAAATTGAAGCATAATATTTTTTTTAACTTTTTATCGGATAACCCGAAATGTGAATCAATGAGTAGATGAGCACTATCCCACTCATAACTTTTCCCACGAAAATAAATAAATGAAAATCTTCAACAATAGAATGAATTAAATAGTCTCCCCATCCCACAAGAATACGTCTTTTTTCATTTTAATCCGTTCCATAAAAATATGTACTTTCTAATTTTTTAATTTTTTTCTCTCTGATAAGGTGAGACTCATTCTCTACTAACAATACTTTAATTATTTTCTCTCTACATATCTCTTACTTTACCAATTGTGCATTAAAACTAGTGCTCAATCAATAGTGTATATATTCTTTGGGATGGAGGGAGTATGATTGAATCGAGAAATTCATGCGAACAAAACAAAAAACTCAAATTATGTTTATGCCCACCACCAAATTGCAGTTATCCGGAATTGTTTCTGTCTGAAGTGATAAAAAAAAAAGCAAAAGTCAATAAATAAAATTTGATATCCCAAAAAATTCCAAACGCAAAAGGGTAGCAAAAGAATCAAAATCATGCATAAAATGGTTGTAATTGGAGAGGAACTGTACAAAAACCCGTTTTCTTGCAATGTTATTGAGTGAAACCATACTCATCAAATTTCAGGGACAAATTAACGTTTTTCCTACAATAAGCATTTTATTCTTTGTATATCTAAAGATAAAGATCTCGATTTTCCTAAAAATGGAAATTAAAGAAATTTTCCCTTCCATAACATTTTTTTCTAGATCAATTCATGCTTTGATTTTCATGAATTTTGTGAGATTAAAAATTTCATTAATATTTTTAATGTATTAGAATCAAACTAAATATATAAACCGAAACGAACAACACTAAACGTGCTTCAAACAAGAGTGATGCTCATATAAGGTACGTAGCATATCATTACTCTAAATATCTTTGTACAAAAAAAAAGGGAACTACTCCCTCCATCCCAAGGAAGATGACCCCTTCCTTGGGCAACACAGATTTTTATGCATGTTTATTTTGTGTGTTAGTGGAGAGAGTAAAGTGAGAGAAAGAGAATAAAGTAGAGATAAAGATGTTTCTATTTTTTGTAATGAGTCATCTTGATTGGGACAAATCAAAAAGAAAAGTGGGTTATCTTTAATGGGACAGAGGGTGTACTAAATTTTAAGGCCCTATACTTTCAAAGATGCATGTTTGCGGTTCCTATATTTGAAAAATGTACATTTGCAGTCTTTATATTTTACACTTTGCTCGTTTAGGATGTTTTTGCATTTTCTCTAACTCTTTTTTCAAAAAAATGTCCCCCCAAATATACAAGGTTTAGCCAACTTTATTTAATTTTATTTCGTATACTCAGTCTAAGTACTGATTTGAAGTGAGTAAGATTGTATTTCATTTCAGTTTCCATAAAATCAATAAAATTCAATGTACTAAGAATTGAAAGTTTGTTAGTATTAAAATAGAAACAAGAAATTACAATAAGGTGACGTAAATGGGAGTGGTTGCTTTTTGTTTTACTTAACCCTTCAATTCTCATAAAAAGGAGAAACACAGAAAAATGACTTGTACTAGTGTACCTCTGAGATGGCTCTATTACATTGTGTGACTGGTACTGTGCACACACTATCCCACAGACATACTGTATTATTTTGCTGTAAATTCCATAAAGATTATTAAATCCAGAATTATAATAGTATTCCTTTAAATTAAATTAATAAATTAGACAGTCAACTGTGGTTAGAATTTACTGTGTGTGAAAAAGAACAAGTCAAAAACCAGAGAGAAATATAAGTTGGTAAAGTGCATTTATTATGACTCACATGAGAAAAAAAGAGCATAGAGAGACAGTTATGAGTTAACCACATAAATTAACTCTAGTTAAATAGAAATAAAAATAAGTGGTGAAGACGCATCACCACGAATCAAGATTTTTATCATCATCATCATTCAAAAAAAAAAACCAAACCCATTCTTGTTTTCCATCTCTCTCCAACTTAATCTCCTCATCTCCTCCCTAAAGATTCTTGCTTTTCCCCTCAAAACCCTAAACTCCATCCCTAATCTCAACCCTTTAAATAAGAGTAAAAACTAAACACTCTCACTCTCACTCTCACTCTCACTCTCACTCACAACACAACACACCCCCCAAAAAAAATTAATCAGTGCATAATTATTTCGATTGATGCTGCGATGGAGCTAAGCAATTCAGCAGCAGTGAAAGCCCCCGATGCCGAATCCGAGACCCCGACCCGGATCCAACCCGCGAGCAACGGCGTGCTGAAGCGCCACGCGCCGCTGCACCACCCCGTCGTGGTCACGTTCAGGGAATGTATGCGGAACCACGCCGCCAGCCTCGGCGTCCACGCCGTCGACGGCTGCGGCGAGTTCATGGCGGATCCCTTCGATCCGGCGTCGCTGAAATGCGCGGCGTGCGAGTGCCACCGCAACTTCCACCGCCGAGACCCGCCTCTTGCGCCGGTCATCGAGTTCCACCCCCACCACCGCCACCACCCCCTCCCGCCGAGCCCTGACGATTCGCCCTCGCCGCCGCCGATCTCCTCCGCCTACTACCCGTCGGCGCCGCACATGCTGCTGGCCCTCAGCCACGGCGGAGGAGGGCGGAATCCGAGCTCAGGCAGCCGGAAGAGGTTCCGGACGAAGTTTACCCAGGAGCAGAAGGAGAAAATGCTGGAATTTGCTGAAGGAATTGGGTGGAAATTGCAGAAGAAAGATGAAGATTTGATCAGAGAATTCTGCAGCAAAGCTGGATTGGAGAGAGGGGTTTTGAAGGTGTGGATGCATAACAACAAGAGCGCTATCGCTAAGAAAAATCGTCAATCTGCTTCGCCGCCGCCAGCCAGTAACGGCGGTGAAGTGGATTGCTCTGCTGCTGCCGCTGCCGCTGAAGACAGTGACAGCAAGGAAGATGCTCAGTTGGAAGAAGTGAGCCACCACCACAACCATGATGGATCGTCTTCTTCTTGAATCTCTTGGTTGAGCTTGAGATTAATAATTGGTTAAAATAAAACAGGTTTTAGATAGTTGAGAAAAGATAAATTGAAATTTCGGCTGGAATTTGGTGGAGTAGTTTCTGCTTCTTAGATTCATACCTTGATTAAACTTTGTTTTGCTTAGCTATGATGATCAAATATGTGGAGGGCATATTTTTGTTTATTTATCATTTACCTAAATCGGTCTCCGCATCAATGATTTTCTTTTATTTTATTTTATTTTATTTTATTTTATTTTATTTTATTTTATTTTATTTTATTTTATTTTATTTTATTTTATTTTATTTATGGTGATCAAATTATAAGGAATTACTACTTAGCAATTTTTTTTATCGCTTGGCATGCATTCTAATTCGTTCTATTGAAAGGTTTGTCTGAAATCAAGCAGCAAAAAGAGGTTATTAAACAATTGGGGCTTAATAATTTACTTAATCAGGTCAGAAAAAGATTGACATCCAGATTTATTAATAGTATGATAATGTTATTCTGTATACGTTAGTTTAATCTTGTATGTGTTGTACTTTACATTTCATCATCTCCTCGTTTATTCTTTCATCTTTTTCTTTATCTCATCTAATCTTTATCCCAGTGGAGTCGTCGACAGTAATAGAATAGATTTGACATTTTCTTTTGAGGTTTTTATTTATCTATACATAATTTCGACTAAAATTAAATATAAACAAAAAATCTACTACATCTGAGTTACTATTAGATATGCTTTCCTAATCTAATACTAGTCCTATTTCTATTTGTTGTCTTAATATAGCTCTTAAATTCTTGGAGTGGCAGAATTCTTTTAGGTGCAAGTTTTGTTTAATGTTTATTGCAGACATATAAAGCTCTACACACAATTAGAAAGTATTAGGTTGTGTTATTGCCATTTAAGTTAATTTAAGCAGCTAATTATAGTAAATCCTAGATGTATATACTTCCCTTTTAAGACAAGCAGAAATAATGGTGGGCAAGAGGTGTCGCTGTCTTGTCCATAACCTATTAAACCCAACCATGCCAGTTGATTGTGTTCGCAAATCAAAACACATTAGAGCATCCACTATTAATTCATTAATTCAGTTCTTCAGTTCATAAACTCCACTAGGAGTAGTAGGAGTATTTAAGAACTATCATCAACAACTAATCATTTGTTCCTTTACCTATTCATATATTTTTTTTTTATCTTTTTCTATTTCTTTTATTCAATAATTTATTTATTTCAGTATAATTAAAATACAAAATCCATTAAAATCCTAAAATTTCATTTTATTAAAATTCATGGAAGCAATTCCAACAGATGCATGAGGGACTTCTACTTTTTTGCCTCCATTTTCAGAGACCCAACTCATTTTCAAGTCCCTTAATAAACTTTCAATGTGATTCTAATTGTGACTCGTATCGGCGTTTAGAGCATTTTACACATTGGGTAGAAAATCCGTTGTATAACAGATATATTTGGAGTAACAGGAAAAACTTTGAATCACATTATAATTTTTTTAAATATAAATTGGTCGAATGTGAAGCCTATTCACAAAACATAACTATATCCATAATTACTAATAATAAAAAATCCGTTGTATAACGGATATATTTGGAGTAACGGGATAAATTTTGAATCACATTAATAAATAAATTGGTCGAACGTGAAACCTAATCGCATAATATAATTATGTCCATAATTACTAAAAATAAATTAAACATTTACATTGTGCATAACTTTAACACTAAGAAGCACTTTTCTTTCGCTTATGGACTCTAATATTCCATATCAATTGTTAAGAGGAAAATTAATTTAATTTCTATTTATAAAATTTTTTTAATATTTTTTTCTCATTATCTTTTACTAGTATATTTTATCTAATTTCTCTCTTTCTTTGCTTTGTCATATTTTATTAAAAATATTGTTGCTATCCATGTTCTAAGCGGTACATGGGAAAACTGATCCAATATTGGCCCAGATTATGTATGTGCGGTTGCATACATTGGAAAACAGATCCAATCTTGGCCCATGATTTCTGGAACATAATAGGAGTATAATATATCATCTACATACAAAAATATAAGTAGAGAAAATAATTATTTTTTTTGGAAATATAGGATGGTATAGAGATTCATCTTCTTTGTCCAAATATACAAAATAATGCCAAACATAATAAAGAACTTATTTACATACTTAATTTTTAACTAGCATTTACATAGTTGAATACACAAAGTATCTCCCCTTTTAGCCTATTTTGGAAAAAAAAAATACTACTAGTACTTTTTGTTTGGTCACTTTTGTTAGAAAACTAGAACCTCATTTATCCCACAGGAGTATGCACTCTTTTATTTTCAGTTCATCCTTCAAGATTATGCATTTTTTTATTTTAAAAACTTTTTTTATCTTTAATAATATTTAATTACTTTTTCTTTCTAATCTTTTTTCTTTACTAATTGTGCATTAAAATCCGTGCCCAACCAAAATTACATATTTTTGTTGAACGGAAGAGTATTAATTTTAATCGAACAGAAAGTTTATTGAACTATTTTTTATGTTACATATACACACAAAACTAAATAAATTGATATTAATACTCTCTATGTCTCATAAAAATATGGGCAATGAGTATGGCACGGGAATTAAGACAAAATTAGTAAAGTAAGAGAGAGAAGAATGGTATGGTGAAGTAAGAAAGAAGAGAAGAATAGTAGTTAAAGTAATGTTAGTGAATAGTAGAACTTACATCATTAAATTAATATAATTTTTTAAAAATGGAATGCACATACTTTTATGGGATGACAAAAATGAAAAGTGCATATATTTTATGGGACGTGATTGGAGTATTAACTAACCTAAATAATCCTAATCAAGCTATATCAAATAAGGCCTTTAAGTGAATGATATTTCTATTAATATAATAAATATTAAAATTTTACAATGATCGATACAAAGTAAGTCAAGTTCATGAATTTATGAAATGATAAAAAGATTATAGTTTATGAGATCTAATTAAGTAAACCCTAGATATTAGGGAAACTTTTATGAGTTGTTTTCCACTTTGGTTGTTTATCAACGTGAGATATTCTCAGTTTTTGTTAAAAAAAATAAGAATAGTTTGATTAGTTGTAATTACTTTACCTAAGAACTAATCATAAACTCTCTTGGTGAAAAATTAAGAATAGCATTCCGTAGAATTTCATTACACTTTCACGTTATCATCGAAATCAGACTATTTTTATGTCACAAACATTAATTAGACAGTGAAGTAAATCACTAAAACTAACGTCATAATTTTACATTTGCGACAGAATAACTATTCATCCATAAGATATGATGATCCTTTCATAATTAAGCCAATATTAAATGATTTGGGTGTTGTGATGATCCTCTAATAATTGTAAAATCATGTGATGTCATGGTCCTACCCTTGCGTCGGTCCAAAAATTCCCAACTTTAATTATCTCAAATTTGCCGTAACAAATTGCAACCCCTCAATTTACATTTTAATTTTAACAAAACTAGACCAACCACACTGACCTCTCAACTCATCATTCCGATAATGTCTGCCTCTGCCATATACCAATTTGCCGAATCAAGAAATAAGAATGTTTCACACTAATCATTGTATCTTATTAATGCATGTGACTCTCATGTAACAAACAACTCCAAACTAAGCAAGCTGCCAGGTAACTATCTTCTTGATTATCTCCGATCAATTTGGTCCCCTTTCAACCTCTTCTGATTCAGATTTCTCTGCTAATTAATTTCCAACTTTTTTTTATAATTATTTTACAGATCAAAAGTCCATTTTCTTTCACTTATTCAAACTAGCCATGAACTCTATATGGTTGCTTCAATCCAAATCAAACCCTGCATTTGATATATCCCATCAAAACCAAAAAAAAAACAAGACAAATCTCCAGTTTCTGAACATGAATTCCAATTCTTGCTTCCTCTGCCAAAAACTGGTGTCTCTTTTCCATGCTATTTCCTTATTTCTTCTGACTCATTTTTTCTCCTATTTTTCCAGGTGTTTTTACTTGATTAAATATATTCTCTCGTTTTTGTTTGTTAATTGTAACACTTGGTTGAAAAAGTCAGCAAAGAAAGATGTACTATTTCTGGAGGCAGGGCGTGGAGAGGAAAACGAATTGGAGCTGCTGCATTTGAAATTCAAGTTTCCTTCATTTGATGAGTTCAGAAAAATTAATACTAACGTGAAAGATGATTCCTGCAATCTTAAACTCTCATCCTCTGCCTTGATTGAGCTACTTACCACTTTCCCTCTAAGGCACATCGATGAAGATGTTGAGCTTGAGCCGAGAGAGGAAGAAGCAACTCCCGAGTTCAATGTTAATTTACTTCTACAACATTCTGTTGATGAGTTTGAGATAAGCAGTGATGGAGAAGCTTTAGATAGTGAGAGCTTTGGAGTGAATACGGAATCTTTGATGTTTTTAGGTGAGAGCAAGAAAGTAGAAGAAGAGCAAGGTTTTGAGAGAGATTTTAATGTGAATTCAAGTGGTGATATGGAGACAAATGATGGGGAATTGGAAAAAGAGTGCAGTCCTTTTGAGAATGATGGAGTCACCCACAAGTTGGAGTGTTTGTGGGAGCATCAAGAGCTGATTGAGCAGTTGCAGATGGAGCTTGAGAAGGTGAAGGCCACAGGTCTGCCTACCATTGTAGAGGAGTCCGAGACGCCTAAGGTCATCAATGACTTGAAGCCGTGGAAGATAGACGAGACCGAGGAAACGCAGCATCGAGATTGCATTGCCGAGCCTCACAAGAGCTACAGAGAAATGATGCGAAAATTCGATATCCTCAACTACCAGAAGATGTATGCCATGGGTTAGTTCTTTTTTTGCCTTCCATTTCACAATAATATTTTGGTATGTTAGTGTGAAATAGTTTCACATTTTTGTAAAGAAAACTACTTAGCAACCAATTTAGATAAGCTTGTAGCTTTACTAAGATAGGTCTCTATTATATCCTACTTCTTAATCCAGTTTGTTAGGGGTTTCCATACAAATGAATAGATTAGATATTACTCCAATTATCATCATTCTTTTTGGTAAATATTCCTTAATTAGGCTATGGCTTAGATATTTGAAAAGAAGCAATATGGACTAGTTAATCACAACATTTAATAGATTCAACAACTCTGATCTTGTCAAATTGTGTAAGCAAAGTAAATGAATCAAATTATGTAATTGCAGGTTTTGTGCAGCAGAATGATCCATTCCAACAAAAAGTGAAGCCAGCCCCAATGCTGAAGTCCCTAGTCTCGAAAAAGCTTTGGACGTCGAAGCATAAAAAGCAGGGCAGCAGCCCAATGAAGAAGCTGATGAATGAGCTGCAGGGCGACGTGGAAGTGGTGTACGTAGGTCAGATGTGCCTGTCGTGGGAAATCCTGCAATGGGAATACGACAAGGCCTTAGAGCTATGGAACTCTGATCCACACAGTGTCTATCGCTACAACGAGGTGGTGGCCGAGTTCCAGCAGTTTCAAGTCCTCCTTCTAAGGTTCATAGAAGACGAGCCCTTCCAGGGGGGGCGAGTGCAGACCTATGTCAAGGCTCGATGTGTTCTACGAAATCTTCTCCAGGTTCCTCTCGTAAGAGGTGACAACGCGTCTCTTAAATCTGATTCTGTCGCGTCTCTCTATGTCTCACTTCATTACTAACTTTAGACGAATGGTTTTGGCAGAGGACGACAGAACGAAGGAGAGGGACGAGTATGTGATCAGTAGTGAAATGCTGGTAGAGATGCTTGAAGAATCGATACGCATATTTTGGGAATTCGTTCGATCGGACAAGGACTGTGGCTTGGCGGCGTTGCCTGTCCTTCATAGCCCTCAAGACCTCAAGATGTTGATGCAGCTACGGAGAATTCTTCAAAAGGTTCTTAATTACTATTCAACATGATTTGCAACTAAATTGAAATAGTTATGGTTGATTTTGTGTGCAGAAGGAGAGGAGGGTGAAGGATATGTTGAGGAGTGAGAAGTGCATATTGAGGAGATTCCAAAAGCAAAAGAGGAGGGGAGATGAAGAAGCTCTTCATTTTTTTGCACAAGTAGATGTGAAATTAGTGTCACGAGTTTTAAGCATGTCGAGAATTAGTAGGGAGCAATTGATTTGGTGCGAAAACAAGTTGAGTAGGATTAGCTTTGTGGGCACCAAAATCTACGTCCAACCTGCTTTTCTGCTATTTCCATGTTGATTTCATTTTCTACTACTATAGAATTTGATCTTATCTAGTATTTATTTGCATGCGTAATTGTTAGTATAATTGTTGGTTGTTTAAAAGTTCAACATTTAGACAAGAGGGTTTTACTGATTATGTAATTGAGTACATTTATGTTAATAGTATGAGATTTATTGAATAACTCTTTACGAGAAGTATTAGGCCATCCACAACGCTGTCTCTATACCGTCTCTTAAACCGTCTCTTAACTACTATTTGAGCACTATTTGAGGGCCCCACTGTCCTTTTTTCCTCCATCTCTTAACTAAGAGACGGAACCTGCAACGCTCCGTCTCTTAACCGTCTCTATACCGTCTCTTAATTACTATTCATTCAATTTAATTTATAATTTTTTTTAAAACCCAATTCAATTTAAACAAACACACTTTATTAAAATTAAAACAATATTACAACTTAACATTAAAAAAAACGAAGACATAATTAAAATTCTAAAAAAATAAAAATGACATAATTTAATCTTCTCCGCCAAAGTTTTCCCAAATGTGCTCAATTAGATCCTCTTGGAGTTGGGTGTGGGCGCTAGAGTCGCGTGTCCTTGCCCGAATAGCCAACCGTTCTTGTATAGATGGATGCGCTCCACTTCGCGGCGGACTACTTGCGGTTGAGCTTCCGGGGGATTCGGGGTCGAACCAATTTCCGGCATCGGGTCCTTCGTCTCGGACAATCATGTTGTGCAAGATTATGCACGTATACATGATGTCGACCATGCTCTCCATGAACCACGAACGAGCCGGGGCTTTGATGATGTTGAAGCGCGCTTGGAGAACCCCGAACGCCCTCTCCACATCCTTGCGCGCAGCCTCCTGCTTCTGCGCAAAAAGAGCCTGCTTTGGGTTCGCTGGCCTGCCGCACGTCTTCACGAAGGTCGGCCACTTCGGGTAGATGCCGTCGGCGAGATAGTACCCCATTTTATACCGCCGGTTGTTGGCGACGAAGTTGATGGCCGGCGCTTTACCATCCAAAACTTCGGTAAAGAGGTCGGACTGTTGGAGCACGTTTACGTCGTTGTTCGAGCCAGGGACCCCGAAGTACGCGTGCCAGATCCAAAGTCGGTAGTCGGCAACGGCCTCGAGTACAACGGTTGGGTGGGTGCCTTTGTGGCCGCTCGTGTAGGAACCCCTCCAAGCCACCGGGCAATTCTTCCATTGCCAGTGCATGCAATCGACACTGCCAAGCATCCCGGGGAATCCGTGCACTTGTTCGTGCAGGTTGAGGAGGAACTGACAATCCTCCGTGGTTGGCCTCCGGAGAAATTCGTCACTGAAGGCTGCCCGGACGCCTCTGCAGAAGTTGAGCAAGCACAAGCGCCCAGTGTTGTCTCCGATGTGCAGGTATTCGTCGAATATGTCGGCCGTTTGTCCAGTCGCAAGCTGCCGGATGGCTGCAGTACATTTCTGCAGCGTCGTGTGGCTGGGACGACCGACCGCGTCGAACCCTTCTCGGAAGAACTCCTCCCTGGCCGCCAAAGTATTCGCTATGTGGAGAAATAGCGGTTTCCGCATGCGGAAACGGCGACGGAAATAGGTATCTCCCCAAATCGGGTTATCGCAGAAGTAGTCGCGTACTAACCGTGCGGCGGCTTCCTCCCGGTTCCGATTGATGTACTTCCGGGAGCGTCGTGGGGGTGGTGCGGCTTCCTCCGCCTCTCGTCGTCGATCTTCTTCGAGTGATTGTTCCATTAATTGGCGCATTTGCTCAAAAGGATCCATTTGTTTGAGTTGATTGAAGATGGAAATTGGAGTGATAGAGAGGATTTGAGAGGAATAGATGTGTGTTTGTGTTTGAAATGAGTATGGAATAGAATTATTTATAGAGTAAAAAAATTAAAAATTTAAAAAATGAAAATAAATATTTAACGGTAATATTACCGTTTGAAAAAAAAAAAATTTTTATTAAAAATCGATTTTTTTTTAAAAAAATGCATTATTGCGTCATCAGTGACGACGCCCACTCGCGGGCCAGCGAGTGGGCGTCACGCACGCATGCGGACGTGCCACGTGTCTCGGGCGCGTGGCGAGACAGCTCGTCTCGTGTCTCTCCGAGACGAGCTACGCGACGAGACGGTCGCGAGCTGGAGACGAGATGGCCGCTGCAATGCGTCTCGCGGGGGTCTCGTCTCTCCGAGACGAGACGCGAGCCCGGCGCGAGACGCGTTGTGGATGGTCTTATACACGTAATCCCGAGACAAATGATATGATTGATGGTAGAATGAAAATCCATACTAAATAAAAATTGGCCAAACAACAATTACTCGTTGTTATAAACAAAATCGAAAAGTTTATTTATTTGTCAAGAGTGGGATTTGAACCCACGCCCTTTCGGACCAGTACCTGAAACTGGCGCCTTAGACCGCTCGGCCATCTTGACTGATGTAAAATGCTTTGTGTTTATTAATAATACTCTTTCAGTCAGCAGAGAGTGAGAACTCTGGAGTCTGGATATATAACAATAACATCTGCTGTATTTAGTTTAAGTTCTTGCATATAAATAATTTAAAAGTAAGTTATAATACTGTCATTTATTTATACATATTATACTATACTATTATAGAAAGAAAAAAAAAGCCTTGTCCTAGCTTATCATGTGAAATGATGTGCTGCATGTTTTATATGAGCTCTTTATTTATGTTAATGTGTATAGTTTATTAACTTAATAATATGAAGTACTTATTAAGTACTTATGATATAAGATAATAACCCTTTCAAATTCATTATTTTATGTATGGTTATTTAAATCTTTAATTCTTACCTGCATCGCCCTTCTCTCTTCTTTTTTTGACCACATGTTCTGAACACTCCTAGCAAAATCTGACTAATGATAAAGCTCAATTGTCTAAATATGCTATATTTTGGGATTGAGGAAGCATTTACTATGGATAATAATTTGTATAAAAATTTCCTTCCTCGCACACACCGATTCACACGAGCACCTGATATTGCACTTAGACTAGGTCACTGACGGAGATCCTCTTTCCAGAGGGCTCCTGCCTTACATATTAGTTTTCTTGTTCCCTATTTGATTGCTTGGTTTCTTTGGACGGAGAGGAACGGCTGCAAACATGGCGGTCGTCCTTTTCGTCACTCTCATGTTATTTGGCAGGTCACTCACCACCTGCACGTGCTTGTCTTGGCCGGAAAGATCACCCCGACCCACTGGAGGGGATGCTCGCCGTCGGTTGATTTCATGCCTTTCTCCCCCAGACAGCGTGTTCTGCGGTCACTCATGGTCTTATGGCATCCCCCTGATGCCCCTTAGGTGAAGCTAAACACTGACGGCGCCTTCTCTACATCAACAATGGAGGCGGGGGTGGGAGGATTGGTTCGAGGCTCTGATGGAGGACTTTTGCGTGCCTTCTGTGCTCCAATAGTCGCATCATCGAGCTTTGAGGCGGAGCTGTTGGCTCTGATTCGGGGGTTCGAGATGGCTATGGACCTTTCGACACACATCTGGATTGAGCTTGACTCAGCGGCTCTGGTTACCTTGTTGTCATCTAGACAGCTTGGCGCTGCGGATTTCAGACATCACATGGCTTTGATCCGGAGTATGAGCTGCGGATTTCAGACATCACGTGGCTTTGATCCGGAGTATGACTTCTCAGTGACATGTTCGGTTCTCACACATCTACAAAGAAGGGAACCGAGCTGCTGACTTTCTTGCAGGTAGGGGACCCCTGCCCTTACTTACTATGATCCAATCTCTGCGCCTCGGTATCTGAAGGCGCTGGTTAGGATGGACCAGCTGGGATATCCTAACTTCCGTTTCCGACGTAGAGATGTGGGTTGATCCAGCTTCTTTGGTGGCTGGTTTTGATAATTTTTCGTTTCTCCCTCGTATATATATAGTCAGTTTTTT
The DNA here is from genome assembly GCF_004379255.2 of Salvia splendens. Classification (NCBI taxonomy): domain Eukaryota; kingdom Viridiplantae; phylum Streptophyta; class Magnoliopsida; order Lamiales; family Lamiaceae; genus Salvia; species Salvia splendens. Next base: position 11,824,101 of record NC_056037.1, on the reverse strand, counting down.
TCCACTTGATAGTACGGAGGATCTCGACTTGTGGGACCTCTACTTGGCTTCTTCATGTTCTTGTTTAGATCCTAGTCACTTTTGGGCTAAGATCATGTTGTTATAACATTTTATCTTGATATTATTTACGGGTTGGAGGTCTGCCTAAACCTCCCGCCCACAAAGGGCGTTTTTTATTAAAAATAATAATAATAATAATAATAATAATAATAATAATAATAATAATAATAATAATAATAATAATAATAATAATAATAATTTATATAAAAAAATAATAAAAGGCTATTTTTGAACAACTCAACTGTCCAAATCAGCTATTAATATCATAAATATATGAAAATGTTGTTGCTCTTCAAAACCCATAATTTCTAGACCGAGGGGATGGATTTTGGATCAGGGATGCAACATGAGTAGGCTTAGAGCATCTCCAGTGGTGCTCGCTGGCAAGAACGGCGTCCGTGCCGCTGGTGCGGCTGACCCCTGCTCGCCGCTATGCTCTTGCCGCTGGTACGGCGCTGCTCGATGCATCGAGCACGTCCGTGCCGCTGAGCAGCTAATGTGGCGGCGCCTGTTTTTTTTAAACCGGATTTAATTTTAAAAATCCGAATTAAATAAAAAAAATATTTTCCCACTTCCCAATAAATTATATCCGTTTTCTCCCCACTTTTAATTTATTTTTCAATTTTTTCCCCAAAATTCACATTTTCATCTATAAATACCTCCACTTTCACACCACACTACACAATTCTCATCTAAATTCTCTCATCTTCTTTTATCAACTCTCAATCTTTAACTCTTACTTACAAAAAAAATGTCCGGCTCCGGCGATCACCCTTCCGACTCCCGCGGTTGGAACCACGAATGGTTCGACTCACAACCATTTCCTAGTCCGGAAACGCAATTTTCAGCCCCTCCTCAAACCCAAGGTTCTCAAGTTCCGGGTGGCTACCGGCCTTACCCGGTGGACGACCAAGATGCCCCCGATGGGCGATACGGGTGGGCACCCGAACCCAGATCGGGAGGGAGCGGCGGCGGCGGCTCTCAAACTCCTCCTCTTCCTACTCCTACTCCTCGTGGGGTCCGCACCCAGTACACTCCGTCGGAGATGGATCAATTATTCAAAGCCTATTTGATTATCTCCGAAGATCCAGAGATAGGCACGAACCAAAGCGAGGATTGGTTTTGATGGCGTGTCTCTCGCCGGTACAATGAAAACCGCCCGGCTGGAACCATCGAGCGCAATGAGAGTATGGTGTGCAATGCCATATTCAGAGCCAACAAAGAAATCCAAAAGTTCCAGGGGTATTACCTCCAGGAAGAGCGATCGGCAGGGAGCGGTAGGAGCGAGCACGACATCATCAGTGCCGCTTTGGCGACCTACCAATCCATAAATTACAAACAGTTCAAGTACCTTAGCGCTTGGCAGGAGGTGCGTGTGCATCTAAAGTATAGGGGAGGCGTATCATCCTCCTGCAGCTCCTCCAGCAAACGGTCGAGGTCTGTATCCCTATCTGACGCCGGTGAGGAAGAGGTGGCTAGTCAGCTCACCGGAGCTAATTTGGGTAGCCCCGACGCCGGCCCGAGCAGTTCCCAATGTCGGCCGCAAGGAAGGAAGAAGGCGACGACCAACCACCGTCGCGTCGCGACTCCATCCGCCCCGCTCCTGCTCCCGCTCCCTTTGTGCCACCTCATCCCCCCACCAACTCGTTGTGGACCCTTTTGGCCCAACTCGGCCAAATATGACCCCCGAGCAACTTGATTCACATTTAGCAATGATACGAGGTCTCCGAAGAACATTGGAGATATGGCCAGAGGAATAGTCTTCCACGGGAGTATTGTTTACCCTTTAATTATGTATTTTTTATTTTTTAGGATTTTAATTATGTAATTTTTAATTTTTTTATAATTTGTAATAGTATTCCAGATATTTTTAATGCATTTTAATATTGTGGAAATATTTTTATTTAAATTGAATAATAGAATGGTGGAACCCTTGAGCATGTCCTTGCGAAAAAACATGGATGTGGGTGTTGTGCTCTTGCCTAAGAGCACGGAGTAAAAAAGTAATAAAAGTGGGTCCAGGCCCACATCCGTACTCTTTGGCAAGAGCATGGATGGGGATGCTCTTACTTGAAAGATGGCATGGATCATAGTTGTGTATATCTAGGTTAGTAGGTATAGGGTGATGCTGAACTTTCCTTATGAGATAGATATAGGAGTCAAGGACAGCTTATGATTCATTCGAGTCCAAAACTATGATCTCTACAAGACAAGGTAGTTGATATTGACATTCATAGCATGTCAAGGACAGCTTATGATTCATGGATGGGGATGCTCTTACTTGAAAGATGGCATGGATCATAGTTGTGTATATCTAGGTTAGTAGGTATAGGGTGATGCTGAACTTTCCTTATGAGATAGATATAGGAGTCAAGGACAGCATATGATTCATTTGAGTCCAAAACTATGATCTCTACAAGACAAAGTAGTTGATATTGACATTCATAGCATGCCAGACTATCAAAACACTTGCGAGTGAAGACATCATATTCATTTCATTCTCGCTTAAAACACAAAATTGTTTGTTATAATCTCAAAAAACAAAAAAGTGATAGAACCAGATAGGAGTATATCAAAAAGAAAACAGGAGAGATTCTTTTTTGAAAGAGCAATGAACCGTTACGCGAATAAGGTTATCACACAGATAATGCTTATTCATCATCCTCTTCTTCATCACCACCGCCAGCCTTCTTTGCAGCAGCTTTCTGGTTCTTTCGTTTGACCCTACCAGGACGACCACCACCAAAGGGACTAGTAAGCGAGAAGTCTATATGCTTCTGTGAATCGACCCTCACCAGAAAGGAAGCCACATTTACTACCTGTCTTCCCACCCTGATAAATAAAGGAAATGAGAATATTAGATGAACCATGAGGAGAACATTATATATGAAATATGTATTCTATATAGCACAAGAGACAGTGGCTAGGTAGAAAGAACTGAACACTACCAAATGAATAATAGTAACATAACTATGTAAAATATGGCCCAAATTTGACTTTAGATGTGTCCTAATTTGCAGCACACGAATGACTATAAATAGAACAAAAGACATGGTATGAGATACATGGTTGAAACTTTTATTAAAAACAAAATTACAAAGAAAATGCAAACATATATAATAAAATGCCATATAAATAAGGATATTATTCCAAAGATAATGAACAAACAAGAGAATATTCAATATGTTAAGATATTATCAGGAAAATGTATTAGAAGTATTGACACTGCTCTTGATTACAAACTAACCCGACAAAAGACATTCCTCATCTCATGAGTCATGACAATTTATGCTTTAATCTCCACTCCAAATTTCATAAAGCAACTACAGGTAGATAAACAACCAAACACAATTCTACAACAACAAAAGTGATTCAGATAAAAAATTTAATACCTAATATGCCTCTGCCTGATTAGCACACGGGCATGATGAATCGACTTAGCCATTCCAGCCTTGAACACAAGGGTCTGAAGGCGGCGCTCAAGAAAGTTCTCAACAGTGAGGGACAGCACATAATCGAGCTTGTTTTGGCTTTCATCCAAAAGGCCATACCTATTCATCCTACGTAGAAGGGCCTCGCCTTCAAAGATTCGGCGGGGATCCTTTTCATCAAGGGTGAGGAGATTCCTAGCATTGTTTCGGATGCGACTCAATGCGTATTGCACCCTCCACAGCTCCCTCTTGCACCTCAGCCCATACTCTCCAACAAGCTTCAGCTCAGCATCCAATCGCTCCTTCTCATAAGGCCTGCGAGGCTTCTTGAATGTCTTACCATCTACATCAAAATTGGCCATAAACAATCTTATAAAACATTCTTCTATCATTTAATTATGAATCGAAAGGGAATGAAATTGAAAAACTATATAGTGATTAAACAAACAGAAAGAATACGAATTTGAACTTTTCAGCATTCACAGAAAATAAGACTTGAACATGTCGAAATCTAAGATAATGTTCGATAGCAAATTAAAAACCTAAAGCTTGGTACCAAATCTGAATACAGTTAGAGAAAGTAGAGAGATAATGCTTAATAGAGGTTATCAGCGCCGAATTAACGTCACAGAAAACGAGTAAGATGCTGATACGGATACAGAATCATAAATGAGAGATAGAAGCTTACAGTTGCGGTAGAAACTAACGTGCACCATTGTAAGAAGCTTCGCGGCTGAAGAAATCGAAAGCTTTTGCAGAGGATATATAATATGTACAACCCTAAGCAATTTTCGGTGTGTCAATCTGGGCCTGAGAATGGGTAGGGTCAGGCTATGGGCTTTAGCCCTTTTCTATTCATTTTACCGATAAATATCAACTAAAAATTCAAGTTATATACTCCTATTTTGTGTACCGCCAATTATTTACAGTTTTTCTTCGATTAGATATGTTCAAGTAGAGTGTTGTTGATGCCCAAAAGCATGTCGATGTGGTCGTCAATCACAGGAGTCTTCAAACTGTGTAAGTAGCTTTCTTTTGATTTGCTTGGTGTTGAGTAGTTAGATATTGTTGTTGATGTACACTGTATAAAAAATATTTATAGATAATACTCATTCATTTGACAAATCTTAAATGCAAATATGTGCACCCTAATATAATGATTTCATTTGCTTTTAAATAGAGATCTACCAAATTTTGCAATGTGAATAATAATAATAACGTATGTCTAACCCCTTGTAATCTTAGGTGATTTGCCCCAATATTTAAAACACACCATTTTCTTAACGTGTTCAATGAGTCTTCAAGGCTTGACAACGTTGTTGTCTTCGTGCAGGTAAGGGCTTATACCACACAAGTAGTATATCAAGGTGACTACATTTTGGATTCAATAAAAAATTTTAAAATTATTTTTTTAAAAAAAAAAACTTAAAAACGACTCAAAGAGAAAGGGAGTTATAAGTAGAATTTATCAAGTCAAATTTAAAAATTAAAAATAAGAGAAATTTACTAATAGTGATCATGGTAGATACAAAACCAACATGATCTCCCACAGGCCACAACAACCGCTGCTGAAACACTAGTTGCTATCTACCAACGCCCTTTGATCTCCCACATGCCACAACAGTTGCTGAAACACTAGTTAAACATCCTTTGTACATTTTTTGGTAAAGACTATTATGAACGTGTTTTGATTTATTGAACTGAATCTTTTCCTAGCTTTTGTGATTGTTTTGCTTGTTCTTGTGCTTTTATTGTTCTTTTGTTTGGCCAACTTTAGAACTATGTCCATTTAACTAGATTAATCGAGAGATAGCTAGTTTTATGTGGTAAAAGGAACGAGTACAACACATAGGTTTATCTGCACTCGAGAGAGGGGATCCTTTGTGAGGGCTTGAGTCTTATGGACTTAAGGAGTTAGAATCTAATCTATTGGAAGAAGACTTTGATCGTTAGAGTCTAATCTACTGGGTAGGTGCACTCGAGAGAGGGCTTAGCCTAGAATCGCGACTTTCCTAATAATCCTCAAGACACATAAAGGTAAAGGTTCTGTGAGATGATAGGGCTTAGCCTAGAATCGCGACTTTCCTAATAACCCTTTCAACGCTTGTTGTTGCACATATCAACCAACAACTTAGTTCCTAATATAAAACAAGATCGAAATTAACAACATTCTTTCTTTATATAGTACTATATTAATAAGGGATGATAGCTTATAAATCTTTACAAGCTAGCAATTCTATATTAATAGTAGTATCACACATAATTTTTTTGTTGAAACCATTACTGAAATTTGTTACATGAGCAAAGTTGGGTTAGACAAAGACAACTATGAAAGAACCGAGCAGGTATCATGTTCTGCAACACAACGAATATTTTCTCATAAGTGGTTTGTACTTAAAGGGCCAACGACAGATTAGAAATGGGCAGGATTTAGAGCATCTCCAGTGGGCGGACATCCCACTAGGACATCCACTAGGACATTCCAAAAACACCTCCTGCCACGTCACTAGGACTTCCCATCCCACTGCCACGTCACTAGGACATCCCCTCCTATGTCCGCCCTTCCCACTAGGACATCCCGCAATAAAAAAAAATCACAATAATTTAATTACGTAAAAACGGAAATATAATTTTGACACGGAATACGGGAAAGCAAAATACGGGCAAAAATACATATTCATAAAACATAAATAACACATAGTTATAAAAAAGCAAAATACATAGTCATTCAAAAAAAAGAAAAATACATAATCCAACATCCCCAACATCCAAGCCCCTTGGCCTAGCGGTAAAGGGTGCTGGATACCGCGTCCATCCTGGAGGTCTCGAGTTCGAACCCTGGGTGGCGTAATTTGTCTTTCCTCCTTGTTATAGGAGTTGATTTGTAATTTCCTCCTTCATATATATGAAGTTAATTTAAAAAAAAAAAACATCCCCCGGCTCAGTTAATTTGTCTAACTGAACCGACCGAATCCCCACCCTACCTTTTCCCTCTCTACTTTATTCCACCTAACAACACTTCCTAAATTCTCATGCCACTTGAGAATATGGCCATCTTGAGTGAGACGGAGGGAGTATATAATTGTATAAATATATTACTCCCATTAGATTCGGAGTATGCATGTGACATAAGTCCAAAATATTTTGAATTTTTTTCCATAATTGAAAATTATAATTGACTTTTAAATTTACACTCATTAATTTTCATGGGATACGGAGCAACTTTTATAGAGTTTGACTTGTCAAATAATTATTTGTTGGCATACCACCTTAGAGCATCCGCAGCGGTGACACCACGCCGTCCGTCCGTGCCAGCGGCGGGGTGCACCGCTGCTCGCCGATGCGCTCTTGCCGCTGGCGCAGCGCTGCTCGATGCATCGAGCACGTCTGTGCCAGCGAGCAACACATGTGTCAACGCTTGATTGGCCAACGGCAATGCCGTTGGAATTTCCTTTTTTTAAACAAAAATCGGATTTTAATTAAAAAATCCGATTAAAAATAAAAAAAATCCCACTTCCCTAAAAATTATATCCGTTTTCTCCCCACTTTTAATTTATTTTTTAATTTTTTCCCCAAAAATTCACATTTTCATCTATAAATACCCCCACTTCCACACAAAAAATTTTGCACCACACTACACAATTCTCATCTAAATTCTCTCATTTCCATTCTTACAATTCTCAATCTTTCTTTCACTCTTACAACAAAACAATGTCCGGCTCCGGCGATCACCCCTTCGACTCCCGCGGTTGAAACCACGAATGGTTCGGCTCGCAACCATTTCCTAGTCTGGAAACGGAATTTTCGGCCCCTCTTCAAACCCAAAGTTCGCAAGCTCTGGGTGGCTATCGGCCTTACCCGGTGGACGACCAAGATGCCCCCGATTGGCAATACGGGTGGGCACCCGAACCACCCGTACCTAGAGCGGGAGGGAGCGGCAACTCTCAAACTCCTCATTTTTCTACTCGTGGTGTCCGCACCCCGTACACTCCGGGGAGATGGATCAATTATTCAAAGCATTTTTGTCTATCTCCGAAGATCCGGAGATTGACACGAACCAATCCGGGGACCATTTTTGGTGGCGCGTCTGTCGCCGGTACAATCAAAACCGGCCGGCTAGAACAATCGAGCGCAATGAGGGTATGGTACGCAATGTCATATACAGAGCCAACGAAGAAATTCAAAAGTTCCGGGGGTATTACCTCCAGGAAGAACGGTCGGCGGGGAGTGGCAGAAGCGAGGTTGACATCATTAGTGCCGCGTTGGCGACCTACCAATCCCAACACTACAAACCGTTCAAGTACCTCAATGTTTGGCAGGAGGTGCGTGTGCATCCGAAGTATAGGGGTGGCGTATCATCCTTCACTAGCTCCTCCAGCAAACGGTCGAGGTCAGTATCCCTATCCGACGCCGGCTCCGATGAGGTGTCCACCCAGCTCGCCGGAGCTAACTTGGGTAGCCCCGACGCCGACCCGAGTAGTTCCCAACGCCAGCCGCAAGGAAGGAAGAAGTCGACGGCCAACCGCCGTTGCGCCGCGACTTCATCCGCCCCCGCTCCCGCTCCCTTTGTTCCACCTCAACCCCCCACCAACTCGTTGTGGGGGTTTTGGCCCAACTCAATTTGGCCGATAGGTCAACTATGACCCCGAGCAACTTCGATCGCATGTGGCAATGATACGGAGTCTCCAAAGAACATTGGGGGTAGAGTCGGATGAATAGTCTTCCACGAGGGTATTTTTAGCCTTTAATTATGTAATTTTTATTTTAGGAGTTTAATTATGTAATTTTTATTTTTTAGGAGTTTAATTATGTAATTTTTTATTTTTAGGATTTTAATTATGTAATTTTTAATTTTTAGAATTTTAATTATGTAATTTTTATTTTTTTTTTATAATTTGTAATCGTATTCCAGGTAATTTTAATGCATTTTAATATTGTGGAAATGTTTTTATTTAAATTGAATAATAGAATGGTGGGACCCTTAAGCTTGTCCTTGCGGAAGAGCACGGATGTGGGTGTTGTGCTCTTGCCTAAGGACAAGGAGTAAAAGTGGATCCGGGTCCACATCTATGCTCGTTGGCAAGAGCACAGATGGAGATCTCTTAGTATTATGCCAAATAATTCTCCTAGGATGTGTTCACTTTGATTTGGAAGAATCAGAAATGAAACATGATGGGATTTAGTGGTGAGGACCTTACAATTTACAATCCAAATCTAATGTTCAGTGAATAAGAAATAAGCTCTGGTTTGACAATTTATGAGTTTTGAATGAATGAATTATTATTCTTTCCATTATGAGTAGACTTAAAAGCCCCCATAGCTTTTGCATAATCCCTGGACCTAGGCCTGTCAAATCGGGTACTCGTTATCCGATTTAAAAATTTCAGGTACCCGATCGTGAATTTCTCAAAATCTAATACCCGATACCCGATCCAAAAATTATTTCGGGTACCCGGATACCCGACTCGGGTATCCAGTCCCAATTTTGGATTTTTATTTTATTTTTTTAATTATTTTTTAAGAAAGCTAACTACAAACTTTTAGAAATACAACCTGTAGTTCGAATTTTGATACAAACTTATAGTAGTTCGAAGTTAAGAGAAAAAAAACTAGCACTAAAATTTAATTATTTATTTTTTAAAATAATAGAATAAATAAATAATTTATTAAAATTTAAAATAAAATTAGAAAATCAGGTAATTCGGGTATACCCGATCGGATATCGGGTAACCCGATACCCAATAATCTAAAAATCATATACCCAAACCCGATCCTGAAACCCGAAAAATTGGATATGGGATATCCAATTACCAATATTTCGGGTTTGGATATCAGGTATCCAATACCCAATATCCATTTTGACACCCTTAGGCTGTACCCACTGCAAACACCAGCATTATATTTTCTTCATTTTCTTCAAATTTACACTTCATTAGCTGCATCCGCCTATAAACACAACCTTCAATTCTTCAACACAACCAACGACAAAAATCAAAACCAAAAAAGGAGGAAAAAAACAAACATACATGGAGTTTAACATCATCAACGCGGAGAGATCATAAGCTACGACAGGATGCTTGGGAAGGAATTCCACGTGTCCCTGGGGGAAATAGACGACATGGCTCCCTCTCTTCGGCAGCGAAATCAACGGCCCCGCACACCGTGCCACAACTCCATAGACACCGACGGCGCTACCGCCGTAGCTAATTCTGAATTCCCCGATGCCGCCGACGACGCCGGTGAGCCACCAACAAAATCGGAACTCATAATGAAGATGATAGATAGAGAGAGAAGGAGAGAGTCCTTGATTTAATTGTAGAAGACGAGTCTGTGAATTGGGGGAATTGAAAGTGATGGGGGTATAACTGTAATCTTTTATCCATTTCTTGGTTCAAAAATCGATACATGATTTATAAACCACCTAATTCGGCAGAATTCATTTCAGTGTATTACACTACTGAACAGTGCGGGCCTGCATTTTTTCTAGGACCAGTAAGAAATGTATCTCACATACTGAACAGCCTTAAAAGCCAAGAATTAACCTCATATCTTGGCATATCCAATAAGGTGAACGGGTCCTTAGTATTATGCCAAATAGTATGACTAGACTAGTGAATTTTTTGTTGGTGGGATATCCATTGTTGATGGTTGTAGTCTGAAATTCAAATTTCAGACACAAGCTAACGGGTCCGAAATTCAAATTTCAAACATAGTAAGCGGAGCGGTTACGGACACCAACCGGGCCGGCCATTATAGTTCTTTTAAAAAATTATCCACTACTCTCATCTTTTATATAACTCCCCTCCCATATGCGAAAACCTTAACTCCACTCCTAAAATTTTTCACCAGAGACGTCTTTGTATACGCCTCTTGTTTCTCTCCCATTTCTCTTCCCAATTTCAGTTCTTCTTCCCAAAACCTTCCAAGATGAGAGAGTGCATTTCGATCCACATCGGTCAGGCCGGTATTCAGGTCGGAAACGCTTGCTGGGAGCTCTACTGCCTAGAGCATGGGATTCAGGTCCGTCTTTGTTCACAAGTTCATTAGATCTAATGTTTTTTCTCTCGCTTACTTTCATATTATATGATTTTGGTGCTGTTTGTGAAAATGCTTTTTGCGTAGTCAGATCCGATCTGGTTTTGTACTCGTATTTCTGATTGTTTTGTAAGATTTGGCTACATTTTGTAGATTATCAGTGTGGCATAGTTCAATTGAAACTGCATCGTTTTGTATCTTTCGTCATAATCTCATCAGATCTGTAGACTGTGCTTTCAGTTTTTGGTATTTGAAGAAGTTGTGTTATGTAGTACATTTTGTTCTTTTAAAATCTCATTAGATCTATGTAAAGATACTTCTATTACTGCAAAATTGAAGTGTGTCGAGGTATTCTTGCTACTTCTCTTTATTGTAACCAGATCTAATTAAATTCTAAGTTAAATTTCGTATTGTCGCAATGTTTCGTAGATTGTGTAGTTATCTGTTGTTATCATCTCAGATCCGGTGTTTTCTCACAGATCTAACTTTTAATTTACTTGTATTGCAGCCTGATGGGCAAATGCCTGGTGATACGACCGTTGGCGGTGGTGATGATGCCTTCAACACTTTTTTCAGCGAGACTGGCGCTGGGAAACATGTGCCTCGTGCTGTGTTTGTGGATCTGGAGCCATCTGTGATTGATGAGGTGCGCACTGGCACTTACCGTCAGCTGTTCCACCCAGAGCAACTTATCAGTGGCAAGGAAGATGCTGCCAACAACTTTGCCAGAGGCCATTACACCATCGGCAAAGAAATTGTTGATCTCTGCCTTGATAGGATCCGCAAGCTTGCGGATAACTGCACTGGGCTGCAGGGGTTCTTGGTCTTCCATGCTGTCGGTGGTGGTACTGGATCTGGGCTCGGATCTCTTCTGCTTGAGAGGCTCTCTGTTGACTATGGTAAAAAGTCGAAGCTGGGTTTCACCATTTATCCTTCCCCTCAGGTTTCGACTGCTGTGGTTGAGCCCTACAACTCCGTGCTCTCCACTCATTCCCTTCTTGAGCACACTGATGTTGCTGTGCTTCTTGACAATGAAGCTATCTATGATATCTGCCGCAGATCACTTGATATTGGCAGGCCCACCTACTACAATCTCAACAGGCTTATTTCCCAGGTATAATATGCATCCTGATATTTATTTCAGAGTTTGATATATGAACGCATATATCTCTGATCAAACCCTTAACCAAATTGCAGGTGATTTCCTCCTTGACAGCATCTCTGAGGTTCGATGGAGCCTTGAATGTGGATGTGAATGAATTCCAAACCAACTTGGTTCCATACCCAAGGATCCACTTCATGCTCTCATCGTATGCCCCTGTGATCTCTGCTGAGAAAGCTTACCATGAGCAGCTCTCTGTTGCTGAAATCACCAACACTGCTTTTGAGCCTTCATCCATGATGGTGAAGTGTGATCCTCGCCATGGGAAGTACATGGCCTGCTGCCTGATGTACAGGGGTGATGTCGTCCCCAAGGATGTGAATGCTGCTGTTGCCACAATCAAGACCAAGAGGACCATCCAGTTTGTCGACTGGTGCCCGACTGGTTTCAAGTGTGGTATTAACTACCAGCCACCAACTGTCGTCCCTGGCGGAGACCTAGCCAAGGTGCAGAGGGCTGTGTGCATGATTTCCAACTCAACTAGTGTTGCTGAGGTCTTCTCAAGGATTGATCATAAGTTCGACTTGATGTATGCCAAGCGTGCTTTTGTGCACTGGTATGTTGGGGAGGGTATGGAAGAAGGTGAGTTCTCTGAGGCTCGGGAGGATCTGGCTGCTCTTGAGAAGGATTATGAGGAAGTTGGTGCTGAGTCTGCCGAAGGAGATGATGATGAGAATGAGGAGTACTGTTGAACTAACCCTGTTGGCTTTTTAAGTGTGTTTTTCCAATATCCGGTTGGTTTGTGTGTTGATGTTTTTCTGTTGTTTGTGTCGAACTATTTCTCCATGATTGCTTACCAGTGTCAGCTTTCTCGCATTGATCTGAGTACTTAACTTTTCAAGTTGGCGTTATTATCTCATGCTATACTTCTTAGTTTCAACATTATCCAAACTTACACTAAATCATTATTACTTTGAAAGTTAATTTTAACTAAAATGTAATTGAAGTAAAAATTTGCAATAAACTTCCATCTAGCAGTTCTCAGGTATCATAAGATAAGATGAGAGAGAAAAAAAAACACTCGGTGAAGAGTTTGCCAGTTTTGTAATGATGGAGATGCATGCCATTTTTTTGTTACACTATATTTCGAGCTTTGATGATTGTTACTACTACTACTAAGAGCATCCACTACGCGTCCCGCGCGCGGCTCGCGTTCCGTCTCGGAGGGACGGTTCCGCCGCGGGACGCGTTGCAACGTTCGTCCCGTCCCGTAGCCCGTATCCGCGAGACAAGGGACGCGCCGGCCCGTCACGCGCGCCCCTGATGCATGTGTGACGCCCACTCGCTGGCCTGCGAGTGGGCGTCATCACGGATGACGCAATAATTTTTTTTTTAAATTCGATTTTTTTTTAAAAAAAATTTGAATTTTAATAAAAAAAAATTTATTTTTCAAATGGTAATGTTACCGTTAATTTTTTATTTCCTTTTTTTTAATTTTTTTTAATTTATTTACTCTATAAATAATTATATTTCATACTCATTTCACACACAAACACACATCTATTCTTCTCAAATCCTCTCTATCACTCCAATTTTCATCTTAAATCAACTCAAACAAATGGATCCTTTTGAGCAAATGCGTCAATTAATGGAACAATCACTTGAAGAAGATAGACGACGAGAGGCGGAGGAAGCCGCGCCACCCCCACGACGCTCCCGGAAGTACATCAATCGGAACCGGGAGGAAGCCGCCGCACGGTTAGTACGCGACTACTTCTGCGATAACCCGATTTGGGGAGATACCTACTTCCGTCGCCGTTTCCGCATGAGTAAACCGCTATTTCTTCACATAGCGAATACTTTGGCGGCCCGGGAAGAGTTCTTCCGAGAAGGGTTCGATGCGGTCGGCCGTCCCAGCCACACGATGCTGCAGAAATGTACTGCAGCCATCCGTCAGCTTGCGACTGGACAAACGACCGACATATTCGACGAATACCTCCACATCGGAGACACCACTGGGCGCATGTGCTTGCTCAACTTCTGCAGAGGCGTCCGGGCAGCCTTCAGTGACGAATTTCCCCGGAAGCTCAACCGCGAGTAGTCCGCCGCGAAGTGGAGCGCATCCGTCTATACAAGAACGGTTGGCTATTCGAACAAGGACACGCGACTCTAGCGCCCACACCCAACTCCAAGAGGATCTAATTGAGCACATTTGGGAAAACTTTGGCGGAAAAGATTAAATTATGTCATTTTTATTTTTTTAGAATTTTAATTATGTCTTTTTTTCTTTTTTTTTTTAAGTTGTAATGTTGTTTTAATTTTAATGAATTGTGTTTGTTTAAATTTAATTGGGTTGTAAAAAAAAATAAAAAAAATTTGAATGAATAGTAATTAAGGGACAGAATAAGGGACGGAGCGTTGCACGTTCCGTCCCTTAGTTAAGGGATGGATGAAAAAAGGACAGTGGGGCCCTCAAATAGTGGTCAAATAGTAGTTAAGGGACGGTTTAAAGGACGGTATAGAGATATCGTACGGGATGGTCTAAACATCTCAGGCAGGCTCATAACATTGCCATACTCTCAGAAATGGTTAGAAACTTAGAGTTTAATAAGAAAGCAAGGTTGTTTTAACTTTACTATACATTTTAGAATTTTCTGATGTATTAATGAGATTTTGAGAATTTGGGATATTGGTCCCTATAATTAGAGTTCACAATTTTTGGCACGACACGAATCCACACGAAATTAATGAGTTTGCGTTAAAGCTTATTGGGCCGTGTCTTTATCGGGTCGATCCGTTAAGAACATGAAAATTTTGTGTCGTGTTCGTGTCGAGCTAGTGTTACCCAATAAGAAATAATATTATTATATTATTAATTTTTATTATTTTAAAAATAATGTTTTTTTTGTTGGGTTTTGCTACTATGAATCTATTGATATTATTGTTTATCAAATCAAATTGTGTAATCAATTTTAGATTTTTGAATGGATTTTTAATGATCAAATTCAAGGTTTTGTAACTTTTGTTAATCATGAGCAGTTGTTAACAGGTTCTTATCGTGTTATGAGGTTCTAAGTTCTAACCGGGTTATCAGGTTGTGTTGCTATAGTGTCATGTCATGTACGTGTTGTTATTGTGTCGACCTAAAGTAGTTCGTGTCATTAATGGGTTCGTGTCGGGTTCGTGTTTGAGGATATCAGGCTGTATTCGGGTTTGGGTTTTTCTTAATGGGTCGTGTTCGTGTTTGTCCTTATTGGGTCGTGTCGTTAACATGTTGACCTGATAATGACCCAACACGCACGATTTGGCCCCCTACCTATAATCATGAATTTTGGCCAAATTTTGGTTTTTTACGTGAACTTTAAAATTGATCTAAAATATCACAAATTTGACATTTTGTTGTTATTTCTCAACTCAACTCAAATAAGATATCTTCGGCGAAAAACTTATCCTACGTGGGCAACCGTGAAATATTTATGATATTTTAGACCACTTTTTAAGTTCGTTGCAAGTAGGACAAAAAACCATGTAGAAAACCACGTTGATTTAGTAGTGTCAAGTAAGATTTAAAAATGCACGTAAGTTAGCTCAGGAAGGATTTTCCTAGTTTAATGAAATGTTAATCTCTTCAGCGTTTTTCTTACGCCAATCTAGGAACCATTCATATTTTACCACATTGTAGTTAATTTTAGAGCTTCTTCAGTTATTCACTTATTTATATGTTTAATAGTAGTATCTTTTATATTCTTTTGATTCCGTTTTCTTGTTACATTTTGATTCCATTTTCTTGCAGATAGTTGTATTTTTAGAGAATTTATTACTTGTTCGCGTAAAGTTATGCATATTTGCACCCTAAAAATTATAATAGTAGATAATGGCCTCGTTGGTTTTTTAGGATATTCGATGTTGGGAAATTTAAATAGTTGTAGATAAAGAGCAGAAATTACTATATATATCAGATGAGCTACTACAAGATGGAATCTTATCGATTTCTATCATGATCGTCGATTGTGAGTTTAAACTTTAATTGACCCAACAATATGATTAATTAACCACAATATAACTTGACTTCAACATGAGATAAAAAAAAAGTCCAAACCTCTAAAATTTACTTTAAAGGGCTTGGAAATTTTGTTGGCAAGTTCTATATCGATGTAAAAAGAGAATTGAAACCATTAGATAAATCTCGTGGACAACTCCTCTTAGTACCGATAGATTGTTTTTAATGTCAAATACATATATTTCTATCATTCTATATACCATTCTCTATTAATTAATCTTTTTTAAATTAAAAAATAAACCCACTATTTTTTACTACAAAACAAAATTAAAATAAAGACAATATTTGTTGAAGGGAGAGATCATATTCATTCTCGTATATTCACAAAAGAGAAGAGGTACACGCCTAAAATAGGCAGAGACTATTTTACATATGGTAAGATATTAACATGATTTACCCTAGCTATAATTAGGGGAAGAATAATTGTAATTGATCTCGTGATCTTCGCATATCTTCCGTGATCTTTGCATATCTTCTAACACCCCCCTCAAGTTAAGTAAGGGGATTTCCCATTCTTAACTTGCCCAATACTTCACCAAAACTTCTCGCATCTACAGCCTTCGTGAGGATATCTGCTAACTGGTCCTTTGAACAGACATATGGGAGATCTATCACTTTTCCTTCTATATTCTCTTTGATGAAATGTCGGTCTACTTCAACATGCTTCGTTCGATCGTGTTGCACCGAATTTTCAGATATACTGATCGTTGCTTTATTGTCACAAAAGAGTTTGCACGGCTCCTTTGACATCAAGCCAAGTTCTGTCATTAGCTTCTTTAGCCATAGAATCTCTGTTACTCCACTTTTGATCCCACGAAATTCTGCTTCTGCTTCTGCACTTGATAGAGCTACCATCTTTTGCTTCTTACTTCGCCAAGTCACCAGATTACCCCCGACGAAGGTAAAGTACCCTGCAGTTGATTTTCGATCATTTAGGTTCCCTGCCCAATCTGCATCTGTGAACCCATGCACCTCCAAGTTCCCGTGATTCTCGAATAAAATCCCATGCCCTGGCGTCCCCTTCAAATAGCGCACAATTCTCAGAGCTGCTTCCCAGTGATCAACTTGGGGCTTATGCATGAATTGGTTGACTACTCCCACGACATATGCAATATCAGGTCTAGTATGAGAGAGATAGATAAGTTTACCCACTAGTCGTTGATATCTCGTTTGGTGAGTGAGTTCGGCTCCTTCAGTCAGTCGAAGACCATGGTTCTGCATCATTGGGGTCTCTGCAGGCTTGCAGTCTAGCATTCCTGTCTCAGCCAAGAGGTCCAAGACATACTTCCGTTGGCTTATAAATATCCCCTTCTTGGATCGCATTACTTCAATACCTAGAAAATATTTCAATAGACCCAAGTCCTTCATCTCAAATTCGGCAAATAGGTTCTTTCTTAACTGCTCGATTTCTTCCTCATCATCCCCAGTAAGGATCATATCGTCCACATAAATAATTAGACATGTGATCTTCCCTTCCTTCCTCTTTAGGAACAGAGTATGATCTGAATTACTCTGTTTGTATCCATACTTCTTCATTACTTCAGTAAATCTTCCAAACCATGCCCTTGGTGATTGCTTTAAACCATAAGGTGTCTTCTTGAGTTTACACACCTCTCCTGCCTTGAATTACCCATCGAATCCTAGTGGGGCTTCCATATAGATTGGTCGAGTCAGCTCTCCATGCAAGAAAGCATTAGTTACATCAAATTGATGTTGTGGCCAGTTTTTCGTCGCAGCAATGGAGAACAGTACATGGATAGTATTCATCTTTGCTACTGGTGAGAAGGTCTCTGTATAATCGACTCCATAGGTTTGAGTATAACCTTACGCTACTAGTCTTGCTTTGTACCGATCAATGGACCCATCTGGTTTCCTCTTGATTGTGAATACCGAGCAGCATCCCACTGGTCTGGATCCCTCAGGCCTCATACACACTTCCCATGTTTTATTCTTCATTAGTGCCTTCATTTCTACAAGCATTGATTCTCTCCAATGTGGGACTTTTATTGCCTCTTCTGCCGTCCTAGGAAGCTCTTCTTCTTCTTCTTCATATAATGCAGCCATAAAGGCCTTTGCCATTTCGGTCAGATTTGCCGTTGCCAAATTTGTCACTGAATATCTGCTTTTCTTTGATATACGCTTGGGACTGTATCTTTTGGGTGGAATACCCCTTGTGCTTTTGTCTGGAAGTATGTATTGTCCGGTGTCCCCATCAATTGCAGCATTCTCCGTTGGTTCTGCATTAGTATCATTAGGAATGTTTGTACTATTGACCTCAGTTTCAGTGGTTACCTCAGATATCATTGGAGGAGGACGGTCAGGTGTGGGTGACTGGGGAGGCTCTGCCGGCGACAAGACTGGCTCGGCGGCAGTACTAACTGTCTCTGTTGGTTCCGCAGCAGATTCACTTGGTGATGACACAAACTAATTTAGGGGTCCACTTGACCTATCAATAGTTCTACTCTCCCCCTGACCACTAAGATTGGTGTAGTAGTACTCATACTCCAAGAAATTACAGTTTATGGTCGTTATAATCTTCCTAGACGATGGATCAAAGCACCTATATCCTTTTTGATTTATTCCATACCCCAAAAAAGCACACTTTATAGCGCACGCGGAAAATTTTGTTCTCTCGTGTTTGGGAACATGAACATACACAGAGCATCAAAAAATTTTAAGGGGTAGGGTAAGAGGTTCAAGTACATCGGCTAGTGAAGACAAAAGCTGCAACGGGGTTTTCATTTTCAAGATTTTTGTAGGGAGACAATTCACCAAATAATTAGACGTAGCAACAGCCTTAGGTCATAAAAATTTTGGAACATTAGAGTCAAAAAACAAAGCATGAGTTATTTCCATGATGATCCTATTTTTTCTTTCGGCTACTTCGTTTTGTTCGGGGGTATATGGGCATGAGGTTTGGTGAACTAACCATCTATCCACGAAAAATTTTGACATTTCCCGATTAACAAACTCCCTCCCATTATCAGACCTAAGGATCTTTATAGTTGTCTGAAATTGAGTCTCGATTAGTTTGTAAAAAAGGACAAATTTTTCATAAACTTCAGATTTGTTTTTCAAAAAATATACCCACGTCATTCTTGAACAATCATCCACAAATAATAAGAAATATTTAAAACTATGATCACCAGTAACGAGCGCGGGCCCCCAAACATCAGCATGCACAAGTGCAAAAAAGACTCTTAACACGAGTTTCAGTAGACTTAAACGATTGTATGTAGCTTTTCGCCAAAACACACGATTCGCAATCGAAATCTTTAAGATGCGAAAAATTCGGAAAAAGTAGTTTAAAATTACCAAGAGATGGATGACCTAAATGTCTGTGCCACAACCAAGCGTCTCGAGTTGCAGATCCGTGAGCCAGCATTGCGGCACTGCCTTGGTGAGCCATCTCATCAACATAGTAGAGGCCTTGGCGCTCAGTGCCACGCCCAATTATCCTCCTCATCCTGATATCCTGTAATACACAGAAATTGGGATGCATTAGTAATGTACAATTCAATTCCTTCGTCACGTGGCTAATAGACATCAACTTATGTGACAGTTTGGGAACATAAAAACAATTGGACAGTTTTAACGTCGGGGAGATCTCAATTGTTCCACTCCCCTCTACTGAAGTAAATTCTCCATCTGCAGTTTGTATCTGATTTTTCATGGTCCCACAAAAATTCACAAAATCCTGTCTATCATGGGTCATAGATCCACCGGTCATCTTTTTCCCTAGACTTATATTGTACCGCACATGCAATAGGTAGTTTATGCAATATTTCAAAACTGTTGGGGCTAATAAATAAATCATCACACAACACGGGGTTCTTTTTCGGATTAATCAAAGTATGGGGGGCAGATTGTATAATACAGGGGTCAGAGTGTAATTTCTTGGAAATTGGAGGATTAAGTTTAAAGTTATAATATGGGCTAGGTTTTAGAAACCCTAGCCCGTTACCTCCTTCGTCGAGTCCGCCGCTCTTCACTCCTCCGACCCGACCGGCGAACGCCGCTTGCCCAACCTCCCCCCTCGTCTGCCGCCGCCGTTGGGTGTGGCTTCTCCGTCAGTGACTCGCCCACGGGCGACAACCTCGGTTCCGCTGATTTCCTTCGTTCCAATGGCCAATTTCGCCCTCCCCTTTTGATTTTCATCCCACCACTCCGGAAAACCGATTAGTTTGAAGCAGGTTTCATGGGTATGCTTGTTCATCTCGCAGTTTGAGCACCATAGTTTCGTCTTGTCGGTTTTGGCTGCTCCGCGGCGGTTGTTGGTGGCGGCGAGGTTCTGTCCGGGATGGGGCGGCGCCGGTTGAGGAGGAAATCTTGTGTTCCGGGCTCCAAATCCGAGGCCTACTCCATTCGCTGCGCCGGTTGGGTTGGGGTTTGTCGCCGGCATGATCTTTAGCCGGGTGGCTTCCCGTTTCACCCATCCATACGCGACGTCTACTGGTGGCACCGAACTCTCCTTGAGGATATCCCTCATAGTTCCTTCGAATTGGGAATTCAGTCCCGCCAAGAATTTGTATAACCTTCGGGTATTGATTATATTTCGGTACTCACCGATTCCCTTGTCACAATAGGTGATTGTCTTGGTTTGGCATCGGTTAATTTCGATCCAAACTCCGTGCAGGGTTCTCCAGTAGGTTTCCAGGTCCATGTCCCCTTGGACGATCCGGCTTGCCTTGTCTTCTAAATCGTATATCATATACGAATCTGATGTGCTTTGGTACGTCACGGCCAAGCACTCCCAAATCGCCTTCGCACTCTGATGATGTGCGAAATCTCCAACGATCTCGATTTCCATATTGTCCACGATCCAGGAGAAGACCACTAAATCGGTCTCCTCCCACTCCAGATACTCCTTATCGATTGGTTTTGGGGTTCCGGCACTATGTTGATGTGCCTTAACGCCCGTCTGCTCCCAATGGCAACTCGCATTAGCCGAGCCCATAATGGATAATTTCTTCTGTTTAGCTTGAATGCTACTGTAATATTCTTGCTTGCCTTGAGTTTGAGTTCGCCGGGTTTAACGTCGTCTTCTTCTGACATTTTCAGGTTTCGGTGGTGTCCTCTGCCTTCTGGCCGAGAAACAGTATATGGCTATGATGAATCTATATTCTGAGCCTCTGCTCTGGTACTATGTTGAAGGGAAAGATCATATTCATTCTCGTATATTCACAAAAGAGAAGAGGTACACGCCTAAAATAGGCCGAGACTATTTTACATATGATAAGATATTAACATGATTTACCCTAGCTATAATTAGGGGAAGAATAATTGTAATTGATCTTCAGTGATCTTTGCATATCTTCACTGATCTTTGCATATCTTCTAACAATATTGTATGATGGCAATCCAAGTAAAGCAAAGGGACACATGTATTGTATCATATGGCAATATGTTTTCTTATACATGTAGCAATTTTATCCTCTTAAAATTATGTTTTTTTGGGACTGAATTAATTGATGGATGTATCCATCTTCTTCAAAAAAGACCCGGAGATCGTGGCTCACGTTATTGCATATTCTCAAACAACATGTGGTATTAATACTGACGTATTGTGGTAGACGTTGGAGCATTTTTCCTATGCATGCCAAAAGATCCAATTTGTCACTTGGCTAGGAACCCCATTCCATGGGATTTGACTAGAAGCTCTCATGAGAAATTCTCTGTTCGAGGTAGTTGCATGGACTATCTACGATTTTCGGTGTTTCAAAATTTTAAAACGAATTGAGAGCTTGAGAAGAAACAACTTTTCGGCGACTTGGTACTTGGTTTAGAGCATGATGTACATACTTTTCATTTTCTCTAGAATAAAATAACATTAGAAGATGGAGGGGAGCAAGTAATTCTCGAAGAAGGGGGATCTTTTGACGTTGATTCATCCAATAAAATAACATTAGAAAATGGAACTTTGTCTTTGATAGTATTGTGTGATGATAGACCATTTGCGTGCTTTTTTTGGTAAGTTATGTGTTGTTGTATTGTTTGTAGAACTCTTTTGCTAGGCTTGAGCATTTTTGCTTTACGGACTAAAAATTGAAGGAATTTGAAAATATTAGAAATAATGGTCAGATTTAGTATGAAATTCGTGACCTTTATGCGGTGTAATTACGCAATAGATAATCCAGTCTAAGAAAAGCTATAAAAAATGATAATTATTAGAATAACACAATTCGCATAATTTGTAATTACAAAACTTTCAAAACTAACAACATCACAACATAAGCAGTGAAACCACATCGTATACTATACTGGCAGAGGTTTGAAATTTAATTAAAGTATTTTGAATGTGTTACTTTCAAAGCATTATAATTAAAGAAATAGTGTTGTGATTACAACATTTTATTTTTAGTGTGAAAAATATGAATTTGGATCAAAAGTCACTTAACTAAAAATCAAAAGGGCTGGGAAGGATCCAATCATCCAATAATTAAAAGACACTGCCTAAATTTTTGTCATGCCACCATGTTTTGACATCTAATAATAATAAATCTTCATTGTTTCCGATAGTATTTTACATAATAATTTAAGTATGTTTTATTAATAAAAGCAAAAGAAAAAAATGAGATAAAGGCGGACTTTATAAAATTGAAGTTGAAA